>NC_068912.1:31263066-33763066 GCF_023091745.1 Budorcas taxicolor
AGATAACGTACTTCCTTAAAAACCCAGCATATATGAAATTTTAAAAAAGTCACCTTTATAAATACCAAGTCTAAAATAAATAAAAGTGCACTGCTGTTCAAGAAGAAAATGTATCCAAAGCAACCTTCTATCTGAGGGTGGAAGGTGTTGACACATTACCTTGACTATTTCCAGATTTAAGTTCCCCCACCCTCTGGCACTTCTGGCTTTTCATAAAGGTTATTCATGCATTTGGGGGTGACAGAGTGACAGCATCCCAAATTGTACTTTTGGCATTTTAGGATTAGGCTAGTAAAGAAAAACATGTCAAAATATTATCAGAAAAGGCACAGCTAGAACCAAAATGAGTGGAGGTTGGGTAAAGGGAAGAGGCCTTTACCCAAAGTAAAAAGTAAATAGATCTTTTGTACATTTACTAAAGAGAGTTGTTTTTGCTATTATTATTTACAAAGATTCTAAAATCAAGGTAGAAAAACAAATCTTACTAAATTCTACAATACTGTGCAATAGAAGCTTTACTATAAATGTCAAGTCAGTCTTCTTTTAGTTGAAGGTAAAAGATATTACTGAACTATTTGTATTCTTTGTACTTATGTGTTATAGGTTAAATGTGTCCTCTAACCCAAATTTATATGTTGAAGTCCTAATCCCTAATCCCTCAGAATGTGATATATTTGAAAACAGGGTGATTAAGTTAAAAATGAGGTCACGGGACTTCCCTGGTGGTGCAGTGGTTAAGACTGTGCTTCCATTGCAGAGTGCACCGGTTCAATCTCTGGTCAGGAAACTAAGATCCCACATGTCACGGTGGTGCAGCCAAAAAATATACGAGGACATTAGGGTAGGCCCTTATCTAATATGCCTGGAACCCTTGTAAGAAGAGAGATTTGGATAAAAACACAGGCCAGGAAGAGACCCTGTGAAGACAGGGAGAAGATGCCTCCCGTTTAATAAGCCAAAGACAGAGAGGACTCGGAACCAATGCTGCTGACACACTGATTTCTGATTTCCAGCCTCCAGGATTGTGAGAAGATAAATTTCTGTTGTTTCAGCAACCCAGTCTGTGGTACTTGTTATGGCACCTCTAGCAAACTAACACAACATTGTAATCATTTACTACCGGTATTTTAAAACGTTCAACTAGATCAAAATCTTCCCCTTACTGTGAGAGTGCCTGAATAGAGAATGCCTTGCTTTGTCTTATCAGTCTGATGATAGGATTATGTAAAAAGGAATGGTTTTGTAACAGTTTCAGAGTACAAATTTCAGGATCCTGAAATATAAATATAGTATACAACAGTGCTAAGGGATTGAGATGCTTGTTTATCCAACACTCTCAATGTGTACTTTGAAGAAGGCCTCAAGAAGCCAGCTCTGTAATAATGCTAATAACTTGTTAAGGTCAATACTTAAAATGCTTTCAGAATTCTACTCAAAGCTGATTCTAGGTTGCCAGATTTTTTAGATTTATACTTAGGGCAGAAATTAATAATAATATAATTAAGCTTACCAATATCAATCACCACTTCTCAGAGTTTTATTTATTTTTTCCTCAGAGTTTTTTAGAATTCAAACCATAGTAGTAATAACACACACACACACACACACACACACACACACACACACACACACACACACACTGAGCTAAACATTAATCTGTTCCAGGCAGTGTTCTAAGTACTTGACATGTATTAACTCAGTCCTTACAACCTTAGGTGATAGGTGTTATAACCATGAACCAGCCAGTTCATCATAACCATCACCTCCATTTTAAAGATGGGAAAACTGAGGTACAAAGACTAAATAACTTGTTCAAAGTCTTACATGTAGTATGTGACAGAAATAGAATTTGAACCTAAGTAATTTAACTCCAGAGGCTTCCTTAGTAACTACTGCTACTTGGTACCAACTTACATCTGATTTTCTCATTTTACCAGCTACAATGTTGAGTCACAGAACTGGAAGGGATCTTAGAAATAATCTAACTTAGGACTCTCATTTTACAGATGAAAATTGCGACCAGAGTTGTTAAGTGAATTACTGAAGATTACAGCTAAATAGTAAAACTGTTAAGATACCGTCTAATCGACTTTCTGGGACAGCAAGATGGATGTCGGTTTCTGTTTTGGTCAGCACTGTTTGAAGACTCACGCGTCTCCAGTGTATCTCTGTGTGTGTGTGGGTGTACAAGTCTGTCTCCCTCACGAGGTGTGCACATCTGCTTCCACCACTGTCTCTCCTACATGTTGCTAACAACATTTATACATATACAGAAGAAAAGGAGGAAGTGGCCTCATGCCTGTAAACAAACATTCAAACATCTCTCCCCGAAAATGGGGATGTCTGGCACAATGCTATTAAAAACAGATCTGTCTACCTAGAAATCTTGTTTATACCTTTTCAAGTATTCTCACCTGGGACAAGACCAAACCAGAAGAGCTACATTAGTTAAGCTACTGGAACATATGTTAACGAAAATGAATAACAGTTTTTACATTAATAATTTTTTTCATTAAAATTAAAAATATGTCTATTGATAGTATCAGGAAATTACCAGGAGTATTTACCATTTCAGGTATATTTGTTAGTGGCTTTATTTCAATGAAATTATTAGCATTATTTCAGAGAAGTAAAAATTTAGGGGACAGATAGATGATATAGACAGATATACATATTTCAATGAAATTATAACATGATTTCACTGAAATATGTATATCTGTCTATATCATCTAGCTGTCCATCATCCCCCTAAATTTTTGTTTCTTTGCAATAATGTCACCATGATTTGCAAAATACTACAATGAGGGAACAATATGTAGATTGATTTTATTTCCAGTAAAATGATTCATGGGCTTCAATTCTACAGGCAGGCTGGGATACAAGAACGTTTCAAATATTAGTGTTGGATGAAGTTGTTGACTCCATCAAGATTTCAAGTGAGGGAGAAAGAGAGCATGTGGCATGCAGGACAAACCCTAATACGGTCCAGATATCTGTGTGTTAGCTATGCCCATGATCTGACTCTTTCTGAACTGTATAAAAATTTCTCATAGGACTGTAACAGAAAATTATAACTGATGATGTTGTTTTGCCTTTAAAATTTTGTCTTTTAAACCAGACCACTGATTTTTTTAAAAAAAGTTTAACAATTTGATATCAGTTGAAAATGATCAAGAGACCTTGCTCCCAGGTTCTTTGGGGACGGTAACTCTTCTGAGAGGATGTATCTAAGTAACTCTTCTAAGAGGACGTTGCAGTGGAAAGGGCTTGGACTTCTGAGTCCTACAGACGCAGGTTTATATCCTGGCCCTACAACTTCATACTTCCTTGATCCACTTAACCTTTGAGCTCTCCCTTCTTCTATAAAATGGGGATGACTGTACATACTCTAACAGGATACGGAAGGGTTTAACAGGGTTAGTGAGTGGTCAGCTCTCTCACTTGTTATCTCTGGAGAGCATATATTTGGTTGCATCTGCAAGGATAATGAAATTTTCCTTTTTCCAATGAGCAGTCATTTTCTACCATTCATGTGTCTAATTTAGAAATCAAAACAAGTTTACTCCTTCTAACCTGGCAGGCTGATCTGTTCCAAGAAGGTGATCACCTGGCCAGTTCCTGGGGAAAATGGCTTAGGAACACACACAACACTTTTTTAGGCCAATGGTATTTGCACACTACTTGGGAAAGAAAAAGGACAATCTTCTGTTTAGGCTAGTTTTTTTGTGACTTTAGGATATAAATGAAAAGCATGACTTTGCTTCCACTGCATTTCTATACCTTTTAATAGTCATAATTTTAACTTGTAATACTGATAAATGGGTCTTCTAAACACATTACAGCTATTTTTAATATTAAATGAATAATGGATATGTATCTATATTTATAACCCAGCAGCAGTTATCCCATTCTATTATATCAATTCATCTATTTACATAGCTGTCTTTTGTCTCATAAGACTGCTCTTCCAGACGAATACTCTGTCTTATTCTACTTGATAAACTTAGTACCCAGCAGTCTCTGGTTCAAAGGGGGTATTCAAAACAGGCTGGTTGCATAGAAATGTAGCATAAAACTGGACTTTATCTTTTGGGAAATAAGCCACCAAACATTTTTAACAAGGTGAATCTCATAATAAAAGTATAGTTTTAAGAAGGCTAAAGCTTGAAGTACAGAGCTGATTTGACTGAAGAGAAACTGGAAGCAGAAAAAGCACTTGGCAGAATAACAGTGCAGGTATAAGATTCAAATGTGTGAACGAGGATGGTGGCAGTTAAGAATGGAAAAAAAAAGACGGATGTAAGAGACTTTGTAAAGAATGTACAGTAACTTAGTATTGGTTCTATTTAAGGAGATAAGAGGAGAAATAATCCCAGATCAGCTGAGGTTTTAAGGCTGGGAAACTAGAATGATGATGCCTTTAACAGAAACAGGGATGTTAGAAAAGGAACTGGTTTTTTCGGGGAAATGATGACTGTGATGTGAGACAGACACTGAATGAGAAGTAATTAGCCCACCCCCCCAAGAGGAACATGTTCAAAGTCAGTGAGTGTGGTGAAGGCTACAGGTTTAGAAGCAAGGAAGTCTTTAGGGATGGAGCCTTTTCAGAAAATCTCCTCTCTGCCTTCAATTTGGGAACAAGAGGCAATAAGAAGCTGACACACAGGGCTGGACCAGACCTTGTCTGTGCGGTCAAATATTGGACCAGCTAGGAGCCAGCCTGGTTCTGTTCCCACTCTAGTTCCACTGCTGTAGCAGAAAGGCCTACTCAGCAGAAACCAAGGAACAGGGACCTCTTCCTCCCCCAAACCCCCAAACTTAGTGCTTCTTTCCTCTCTAACTTACCCATCAGTTGACTCTCCTCCCCATTATAATTTATAGCTCTTATCTCCCATTGAAACAACTCATCCCTGCTTGCTTCTCCCTCTGCACCCCTTCCTCCCTGACAGACCCAGAGCACACTTCAGCCTCGCCTTGCCCAGCGGCTTTGTACAAGGGATCCATGCAGATGCTCCCAAGGCTCAGGGTCAGAAGTCTTTTTTTGTCTGTAAACCCCATCATCCTGTGCTCTTTTTGTTTTCCTCCCTAGTTTCTATTTGAACTCAGTAACAATTAAGGATTACATTCTTTGTGGCTCCAAAAGATTTAGAAAGGATTCATTTAGCAGCAGAGCACACAGTTAGAGTGAAAGCTCTGGCTTTGGACCTGAAATACAGAGCTTGGAAACAGTTGGCAGGGAGAAGCCATATTACTACATTCTTTGCATCAAAGCCTGTTTGTAGTCCTGTTTCCCTCAACCCACAACCCCTGTCCTCGACTCCCCTGCCCTCTACTCTTAACTCCCCATCCATGGTTTCTTCTCATCCATTTTGATTGTTCCTATGAACTGCTCCTTACATTGGAGGCAGTAGAAGAGCTGTTTTCAAAAGGCAAAAAAATCACTATTAATCAAAATTACCATGGAAAATCCCTTAAATCTCACAGAAGGTACAACCCTGTACCATGATCACACTATCCATGAAACTGTTTATATGACACTGAGAGTGAAGGCACTTGAGACAGTTTGGAGTGGAGTAAATGACAACTCAGAGAGAAAACATCAGATAGTTGAATCCCTTGCCTTTCTTTTTCCAGGGCCAACAAGTTTAAGGAAGATAATGCACATGACAAAATTATGAAACACACACTGTAAGACACACACACTGTCCTAAAAATTCTTCTGTCAGATGTCTGAGATCACGACATACACAAGCTCTGTTTCCCTCTACTTAGGAAACGTAGCTATGTAGTCAAATATTTAAAACCAAACCAACCCCCAGCTAAAATCAGATACTAATTCTTCACCTTTGTTTAAATGATAAAGGAGTAAAAGAATATTCAATATTAATTAACTCACATGCAGTGCTAGTAATAATGTCAATAATACCTACCAATTATTGAGTGCTTCCTACATGCCATGTTCCTGTAATCCTTTTTTAAAAAAAAGCCTCTGAAAGTCATTTTTAAGTCACAGCTGAGGAAACTGAGATATGGTGAAGGTAGAAAACTCTGCCCTTCTCCTGGGTCATACAGCAAAAGAGCAACAGAGTTGGGATTTGAACTCAGGTTTGCCTTTAAAGTCTGTGCTGTAAATTAGCACACTTTATCGCCTCGCCATAAATAACCTATCTTCTCACTGAAATGCTTTGAACTAAAACTAGGAAGATTCAATTTTTAGCTATTAGCAGCAAACATTCAGGAAATAAGAAAAAAATGGCCTTTGGTAACAGGCTGATGAGCTATTCCTGGGGTCAACCACCAGACTGGACAAACTTCCTCTAGAAATATCTCTGCTTCTTGTATCATGCCACTAAACACCAATTCAGTGGCCTAAAAATCCTTGTATCAGGTATCTGAGATCATGACATGTAAAAGATTTGTTTTCCCCTACTTATGCATCTTAGCTCTATGTTGAAATATTTAAAATTAAACCAACCAATAACTAAAATCAGACATGAATTCTTCACTGGTGTTTAAATGCTAAAGGTGTAGAAGAATATTTAATATTACATTATTTAATTCACATAAAAAGTGAAACACTATTTCACTAAAAACATCCAAGAAACACCATTCTGCTCCACTCAGAAGAGTCAAAAATTCTAATCTTGTTCTGCAGATTAACTAGCAGTACTGGAAACCTGATTCTACCAAGACACAAATCCACTGTAGGCTGAGTGCATTATGCCCACCATAGTCAGTCTGCATGATTCCATTCAGTGACCCAATACAGTGTGTATCCTTGATCATGTACTTGGTCCTAGTTTAGAAAAGTATAAAGTCAATTAGAAATTCGTTTTTAAAAAAATCCCAAAGTAGATCAGAAATTTGTCAAAACCAAACTCTCAGAAACCATTTTTAAAGAAAAAACAGTTCCTAGTGTGTTCTCCTAAATTCACTTCATTCCTCTCAGGTCAGATTTTTAGAAAAATAAAATGCTAAAAGACTAGCACTGATTACATTAATAAGTCTGGTTCAAATTTCAAACTTCAAAATTCATTACT
The DNA here is from genome assembly GCF_023091745.1 of Budorcas taxicolor. Lineage (NCBI taxonomy): Eukaryota > Metazoa > Chordata > Mammalia > Artiodactyla > Bovidae > Budorcas > Budorcas taxicolor. Next base: position 31,270,107 of record NC_068912.1, read on the forward strand.
TCAAAATTATATATCTAACCAGCAGACATCTTCTACTACAAAATTCAGTATTTTAGAGTCACTGAAGATACTGGAGCACCAGAAGACATGAGATCGGGAAAACAAGGCAGAAAGAAATGGACTGTTTATACCAACAAGATGTGCCATATCCTATCAGTACATCTTTCTAGTCTACCCGAAGGTGTCAGCTTCAAATGAAGTTCAACACTCATTAAGTCAAACTATATACCAGGCACTGTGAAAGGTATAAAGGTGAAACAAAACATACTAACACCTCCTGAAGACTTTATAATGAGATAGACTACACGTACATTAGAAAAATCTCTGCATACGATGCTTTTCTTCATCTAACACTACTGAACAGGTGTCGAAAAAGTTAAAGATTTCTGCGATTCAAATGTGTATCGAATAAATCTTGCTTGTTATGCCAAGGAATCAAAGAGCATTATTTGCTTTTTCCTTTCTGCTCATAAAGGCCCTGGCAATCACCACAACTTTGTTTTCCTTAGTCTCTTTACATTGGTTTATTTTCTTTTCTCTGTTCATAAAGGAAGATATATCTTTTGGGGATTTCCTGCTCTGCTTTTAGTTTTTCTCTGCTGCTGTTGCTGGGGGGCCCTTACCAGCCCATTGCAGTATGCTTGGTGTGTGCTGGAGAGACCCTCCGCAGTTTCTTCTCTGGGCCTTTTTATTGGAGATCTGGAAACAGTCACTGAGTGGATCTATGCAGAGGGAGACTGGCTCCGAAAACGTCCAACCTAACTATTCAAAATTAATTACCTTCATGACGTCTACCTTCAGAGACGCTTATCAGGAAAGTAAAAGACAGCCCTTATGATTGCCCCTCATGATTCCAACTCCTCCAATCCCATTGTTACTATCTTTGACTTCAGAAAACAGTAGTAAGACAGACTTTGGATTGAAAGCAAAAGAAACAACGCTAAAAAATATGGCGGATTTTAATGTATGAAAGCGCTAGCAACAGATGGTTAATGGGGAGTCAATGGCATTTACATTAGGCCAAAATTATCAATATTTTGCACCTGCTGAAATGAAGGTCTTTATGAGCACCCTATAGAGACTCTCTTTGGTAGTCACATGTGTCTGAAGAGCTAGAGTTTACCTTGCTTTTATTAATCCTTATCTCTGAAATTTAAAATGTGCTTTTAATTTTTATCCCCTGAATTTTGGTAGATGATACTGGTCTTGTAAAGCCAGTCAACATCATATATATATATTACACATCAGTTTCTCCTAGAGGAAAAAACCCACCATAAAATAGGGGCTAGAGAGTAACCAAAGGCTACCTGACCAGATTAATCATAAACCTAGACCACTGAACCTGAATTTTCTTCAAACACTTCCTCCCTTTTGTTTCAAAAGAACTACACCTTCAAGGTTAACTACAGTCTCCCTGAGCAACAGACCAGCCCACCTAGACTGGAAGTCACTCATTCCTAATCTAAAGCTCTTTATTTAGTTATCTGTACTGCTTCACTTGAAAGCATGCTGTTACGGACAGCCCAACAATATACACTGCATTCCTACCCACAACGACGACTCTGTAGATATACAACACGCTCAATTCACTGTGAAATACTAAAAGGCGATTTTTCATCAAATTTTCAGGAAGAAATAGGATAGAAAGCAAAAATGAAACGCAACTCAAACCTAAAAAAAAAACCCTCAGAGGTTAGCTTCTCTTTCAAGTAATAGAGTAAAGGTACAAAGCGGGGTCGGGAAGGTTACTATTTCTCCTCCTCCAGAGTCAAAAAGTCCCGAAGCAGAGGAACTCTCGATACCGCCCCCCGCCCCCGCCCCAGCTCAATAGGAGAATAGAGGATTCAGGGGGAAGGCTCAGGAATACAGAATGGGGGATGGGAGGAACCCAAGTTGGGGAAGGCCGATTCGTCCGTGGAGCTGGCTGTCTAGGTCGGGTCTTTTGATTTTTGCATCGTCCCATCTCTCTTCTTTTTGAAAACACTGATTTTTATCTTATGGATAAAATTACCTCTGGTCCCTCCCTTGCGAGCAAGGACAGGTGTTGGAAGAGAGGTCTGGCCTCCTAGGGGTACAAAATGGGGGCGGGGGCGGCAGTCTAAAGAATGGGAACCTGTACGCCTTCTCCCAAGGTTGAGGGGCTAGGTGAGGGACCTTTTAAATGAGGGGTATCAGGAAACCAGCCCCTTCTGGGAAGCTGGGATTGATGGGGGACAATAAGTAGCTGCAAGCACCCTCGAAGGATGAGGAGCCGCCTCCTCAGGGAATACCGGGAGGTAGAGGAGGCGGCCCCGCCCCCTCAGGGGATGGGCGCGAGTGGCGGTTGGGACGGTGGCGGGAGGACACCGGCGGTTCTACCCCTGTTTTTCTTTCGAGAACCTGGCCTCCCAGCCGCCGCCAAGCCCCGGCGCCAACGGCTCCTACCTTTTCCCGGCGCTCAAGGTTCCTCTCCCTGCCGCCTCCGCCACCCTCTCCATCCACAGCCCCTCGAGGCCCCGCCCCTCAACAGCCAGGCGGGGGCACTGGCATTCGGCAGAGCCAATGGCCTCCTCGCCTCTCCAGCCCCGAAACCAATCCGCGCCGGCTGGAGGAGGGGCTTCTCCAATGTCATTTAGGCTCCTCCCGGAGCCCCAAGATCCCTTTTGTTTGGGGAGAGCCAAGCTGGGATTGAGCTCGCGTCACTTCCGGGAGGAAGCGCAGTCCTCCTGCCCGGGCTCGGGGTGGGCTTGCGCCCCTCCGGGCCCGGATTTTGCAACTTTCCACCTTCTATGGGCTTTCGGGACCAGATGGTGGCGAGTGCTTCGTGTGTACCCTCGTTGTACGGGAAGCTCAGGAATGGGTTTCGGGTGTCCTGACTGACTGGGCACATTAATGTTTCATCCAAAATGTTAATAAATGAAGTGCGCTCTGGTGTTTAGAAAACCTGTTGTTGAAAACCTGGTAACGTGGCTTGCCTGTTCTACCCCCCGACACACTTTTTTTTGGCGGGGGTGGGGGGGGAGAGGGGGACAAAGCGTGTGCTAGAGAAGGGAGCAAAGATGAAAAACCCAGAGACCCCTCTTTTCACATTATATTTGGAAGAGAATAGTAGCTTCTGGAGCCCCTGGAACCCCTGGAGTGGAGACGCCGGGTAGCTTTCCAACCCGACTTCCTTTCCAGGTAGAAATCGAATGAATAAAATTTCCGTGTGTCAATGTTTTCTACGCTGTTTTCCAAATGAGAATTTTTGTGTCTTTGGCCCCATTGTACTGTAGGCTGCCGCAGCCCTGCTGGGACAAAGGACAGTAGAGGATGCAAGGAATGTCTGTCCCTCGTGAACACAGGAATGCAGATCTGGTGGCAGCAAGCCCTTGTTTAGTCGCTAAGTCATGTCCGACTCTTTTGTGACTCAATGGGTCCGCCAGGCTTTTCTGTCCATGGACTTTTCCAGGCAAGAATACTGGAGTGGGTTGCCATTTCCTTCTCCAGGGCATCTTTCTGATCCAGAGATCGAACCCGCATCTCCTGCATTGCAGGTGGATTCTTTACCGCTGAGCCACCTGGGAAGCCCCGCACTAAGCCCTCCAGCACCAAATAACCCAGAGAAGGGAGAGGGTGCATCCCTTCCTGAGGTCAAAGTTTCTGGATTTCTTTTTCCCGTTCACGGATTCCAGTTCAACTGGTTAAAAGAATAATAATCACATTGCTTTAAATATAATACATGCTTACAATTATTTATAATGCATAAGTAATATGAATTAATTTCAATGTATTATTTCTAATATTAACAATTATTATTAAGCAAAGCAGTACCGAGGCCTCCTACTCACCTAGGCAGACTGTCTCAAGACAGATCCAGCTCTGTCCACACGCAGTTTGCAGTCAGGTGGAGGGATGTAGTCAGTCTGCAAACATAGGGAAGTTCGAAGGAAGTAAACCAGTATTAATGCCGTTTTGTTGCATAAGTGCTCAGTCAGGTCTGACGCTTTTGGAACTGCATGGATTGTAGCCCACCAGGCTCCTTTGTCCATGGGATTTTCCTGGCAAGAATGCTGGATTGTTTTGCCATTTCCTCCTCCAGGGGATCTTCCCGACCCAAAGATCAAACCCTTGTCTCTTGCATTGGCAGGTGGATTCTTTACCACTGAGCCACCTGGGAAGCCCTATTAATGCCATTCAGTTCAGTCGCTCAGTTGTGTCCGACCCCATGCCAGGAATCCCTGTCCATCACCAACTTCTGGAGCTTCTCAAACAGATGTCCATCGAGTTGGTGATGACATCCAACCATCTCATCTTCTGTCGTCCCCTTCTCCTGCCTTCACTCTTTCCCAGCATCAGGGTCTTTTCAAATGATCAGTAGTTCACATCAGGTAGACAAAGTATTGGAGTTTCAGCTTCAGCATCAGTCCTTCCAATGAATATTCAGGACTGATCTCCTTTAGGATAGACTGGTTGGATCTTCTTGCAGTCCAAGGGACTCTCAAGAGTCTTCAACACCACAGTTCAAAAGCATCAATTCTTTGGTGCTCAGCTTTCTTTATAGTCCAACTCTCACATCCATACATGACTACTGGAAAAGACCATAGCTTTGACTAGATGGAGCTTTGTTGGCAAAGTAATGTCTCTGCTTTTTAATATGCTGTCTAGGTTGCCATTCCTGCAAGTTATTTTCATATAATGATATTTAATCTTCACACCGGAGACACGAATTTGATCCCTGGGTCGGGAAGATCCCCTGCAAAAAGGAACAGCTACCCACGCCAGTATTCTTGCCTGGAGAATTTCATGGACAGAGAAGCCTGGTGGGCTACAGTCCATGGGGTCGCAGAGTCGAACACAACTGCGCAGGCATGCACACACACGCACACAAATGTAATCTTTCCTAACCTGTAAGATAGACCATTGGTGCCTATTTTACAGAGAAGAGAGAAATTCAGAGAAATCAAGTAAAGCCATAGAACTAGTAAATGGAAAACAAAGACCTTCCAACAAGGATGTGGATTCCAACTCTGTGCTATATTCTGCTCTCTATACACTTGGCTTTCAGGAGGAGGGCCGGTTCAGAGAGTGAGTCTGGATGACCTCCAACTAGCATTAGAAACAGAAATGGGCTCCATGTCTCCCTCTATTGACTGCTGGCTTGAGAATGTCCTCTGTATGTATATTTGAAGGACAAGAGGACTGTACTGAAGGGCTCCACAGCAGCTCAGATGCTTCTGAAGTAACAAATAGGAAATTCAGAACTTCAGAAAGACATCATTCCCTGTGTTCTGAAAGGCAAGATGAAGGGCCAGGGACATAGTAGGTGTTCAACAAATACTGACTTCACTTGAAACAAAATGTCTGGAATGGTTAAAAACAGAGTTTAAGTGCTGGACTAGGCCCACGAATTTGAAAAATTCCATTTCCTCCTCCGCCCTTTGGCCCTGCCTTCTGGGTGTGCAATGAGGAAGTGCCTCATTGCCCGACAGTGAGGCAGATGCAGGAGAACAGGCTATTTTCTGCTGGCTTCTGAGTCACTGTAAGAGTTGTCCCAGTGAATCAGCTCACCCCTCCTCCCCTCCTTCCCTTTGTTAACCCACCATTACCCATTCTACTCCCAGGCTGACCTGGCACCTACTTCCTTCAGAGCAACTGGCGGCTCCCCAGATTTTCTGAGCTCTTGCTGACTTTCCTCAGTGAGTGTGGGAGGACCCAGCAAGAATGAGGTCATCCCTGCCTCATAGGATTGAGTCCTGAGGGTATTCAGATTATTATCCTTTTAATTCATCACCCCTGGAGCTAGTGCATGGCCAGAGCCTGTGAATTTGAAGTTCAATGATTCTTCAAATGTATAAAATGTCTAAATAAATTAGAGTCTGGCACACAGGTGTACAGAGGTAGAAAGTGGGTTTGTAATAATTTCCTGAAGTTGTATAATACAACATACTATTTTTATATCTATTATTGTATCAACATGCCAGTAGTATTTATTAAATGCCTACTGTATGTCAGGTAACAATTTAGTAAGAAGCACTAAAGAGTATAGTGTGTGTTAATTTTTCTCCAAATGAGTAAACTTCCTAGGTAGGTGTACCATGAATGTTTATTGCTGGTTTGGGGGAGGCAATGATAGAGTAAAAGAGGGCTAGACTGGAAATGTAAAAGAAAAATTTGTGAGTTCTGCTGGAGTTCTCCCTGTCACAAACTGTACTTTCTTAGGGCTGCTGTAACAACTGACCTTAAATGGGGTGATTTAAAATAACAGAGATGTATTCTCTCTCAGTGAGGAGGCTAGGAGTCTGAAATTAAGGTTTTGACAAGGTTGGTTCCTTGGTGAGGGGTGTTGGTGGGAGTGGGCTTATGGAGGGTCACCCTGCTCTCCTAGCTTATGAGGGTTCCTGGCAATCCTTGGCTTGTAGCTGAATTGTGTTATTCTCTGCTTTTGTCTTCGCATGGCATTTCCCCCTCTGTGACTTAATGCCTCTATCTGTCTTCTCCTCTTCTTCTAAGGATAACAGTCATACTGGATTTAGAACTCATCCTAATCTAGTATGACCTCATCTTAGCTCATTACATCTGCAAATATCTCATTTCAAAGAAAGTTCACATTCTGAGGATTTGGAGGGGGCAGGGATGGGAAACATTCAAACCTGTGTGCAAAACTACTTCACAAAGTAACACCCCCAACTTAACTGCATTTAGCTTCACTGGTAATAGCATGAAATTAGCAACCTAATTCCTAAAGATCGTTTCAGTTCTATAATTGTATGATAATTATATATGCTAGAAGCATTTCTCAAGCCTTTACTATATGGCAGGCACTATGAAAATGCTTCGGAGTACATCTCATTTAACCCTTAAAAGAATTCCAGGAGCGAGATGTGAATAGTCCTGTTTTACAGATAAGGAAATTGAGGCGCAAAGAGGTCCATGGTCATGGAATTCATAAGAGATGAACATGGAATATTTACTCAGATCTGACTCCCAAGTCCACCCTCATAATTACTATGCTCTATCATGTCTCCATCATACGAGATGGGTTAGGAAGACAGGGAATGCAACGAATATTTTTAAATTTGATTTTTGGAATACTTGGAGATGAATAGCAATTTTCTGGGGAAGGCAAGAGAGAAGAGAACAGTGGGTGGCAAACGAAAACAGCAGGGAAGAGGCGAGCTATTGGCACTTACCTGAACCTCAGTTTCCTCATTTCTTAAATGGAATCAGTTCCTTCAAGTGGTTGTGACTATCCAAGTGAGATGATGGGCATGAAAGTATTTGGTAAATTCTATGAGGGATGATAAATTATTTGGAGATCTTGCTCAAGCTCTTTCTCCTCTCTGGGCCCGAGCCCTGCAGCTGAACATCTAAGGGTTGGTTGACCATCTGGGGCTCTGTAAGACTCCTTCTAGCTGTGACCCACTGAGACTTACTAAGACGCTGGGTGAGCTAGATGTGAAAGTTGGAGTGACTGGGAAAAGTGACCTGGCTTGGCTCTTCCTACCTGCTGGTTCCTTATGAGCCCCCATCTGGCTTCTCCAGGAGGGGATCCTGAGGTCGCAATATAGAAGCGTGAGAGAGCTCTTTCTGCTGAGACCAGGCTTAAGTGGGAAGGCTGGTGTGCTGTCTCCATGACTCCCTACGTTTTCTCCCATTACTTGTTCCCACAGAGGCCTTTCTGAGTAGTCCTTAAGGTTCTCTTTCACTTAGGATCACTGGACCGACTAGAGCACAGAGGAAGCTGAGAAGTTTCTGGGTGTGGCCCTCACTGTGTTCTCGATCTTATTGCTCCCCCTAGTGCTGAGCGACGAGTCCTGCGGTCGTCGGCTTCCCTCTTGGCTGCCCCAGCGCACTCCGCGGAGCGCCTCTCACTGGACGGTTTTTCCTTTTAAGGGCGTGAGCTGAGAGCGCAGCAGGTTGGGAAAAACCCCCTTTAGGGACAGATTCTTCTGGTTTTTAGGTAAGTGTTGGGGCCAGCTTGACCATGAGAGAGCCAGGAAACTCTTACCTTGGACTTCACAGAGGGAAGCTGGGAAGAAAAAGAAATCTAACATTGTGGGTCTCCTATGTACCAGGCACTGTACCGGTGCTTTACATATATTACGTGTATCATCCTCGTAATCTTTACATATATAATCCATCCATTCCTTTGTGATCATCTTAGGAGATGATTATTATTCCCATGTTTCACATGAAAGCAAGTTCAGGGACTTCCTTGGCGGTCCAGCGGTTAAGAATCCACCTTCCGGGACACAGGTTTGATCCCTGGTCAGGGAACCAAGAGCCCACACACATGACGTGGGGCAACTAAGCCCATGCGACAACTATGGAGTCTGAGCGCCACAACTAAAGAGCCCACGTGCTGCGGCTAAGACCCGCACAGCCCAAAATGAATTAATCTTAGAAAAGAGAAAGAAAGCAAGTATGGAGGTTAAGCGTCTTGCCAAAGGTCACATAACAATATGATGATAATGACATCGACCAGTTATTTAGTGCCTACTTCACAGCATCCTCCCAGCAAACCTTAAAAAAAAAATCATAATAACTTACTGATGAGATCACTGAGATTTAGGTAGTTTAAGAAAGGGGTCACTGAGGAGCTTGCCTGAGATCAAAGAGTAGGTCCTCTGGTCTTCAGTGCCAGCTGTTTCCATTCCACCATTGCCTCATGGAGCTGTGGGTGGTGGAGGTGGACTGGGCCCAGCACCCTGTGATTCACTGTTCTTGCCATTACTGGCACTGCCTCGCAGCCCTTCCCCAGGACCAGGAAACTAGGGCCATGTGGGTTTTTTGGATCTCCAGATCCACAGATAGGCTCCTGACATAGGATGGCAATGAAAAAATCCAAGGCCATAGGCCATTGGATCCTAGGACAGTTTGCGTGGAGAGACACATAACAGGGCAGTCTCTGGGAACCACACAACAGATTGCTGTTAGGGGCCTTGGGAAGAGTACCCAGAGGACCCTGAGTCCCATCTCCCTCATCCTCTGTGGAATTCACATGTTCCCCTAAAGCTGATGGGCCTGGATGGGGTACACACAGCTAGCTCACTGAGGGGTAAAAAGGGAAGGTAAATGGGGTACAGTCTAGCTCAGATAGAAAATTCCTGGAAATAGATGAGAAAAATCATGGAGTTCCCAAATCACCCAGCGAAGTTTCCAAAGATTTGAGTCAATTTAATCCCCTCCCTTCATCCCCAAAGTACAGGTTAGTCATAGGTCCCTGGAAGAATACTGTATGTCCCTTTGGATGAATCTCAAGTTTTCATTTTCATTCTAATCTTTGAAATTATTAAATTATAATTGAGAAGCACATACCTGATGATGAGTTGATGTTATGTATGATGAGATTCATGTTTTGGTTGCTATTTCCAAGTGTTCATGCAGACTCATGGCGGGCAGGGGGCAGGAGCTATCAGCTGGCTACTGTTTTTTATTGGTAAGTTGACTTAATTCATTAACGGTTAACTTTTTCCCCTCTCTTTCAACCGCTCCCTTTTCTGTCTCCCTTCCTGTTTCTCCTCCGCCCCAGGTGACTTTTCCCTAATCGTTTGGGGCCAGACCTCCTTCTGTGTCTTCTGGCTCCTCAGACAAAGTGCTGGGCTGAGTAGCCTTGCCAGAGGGACTGAAGCTGGCTGGAAGGCTGGTCTTTCCTTTCCCTCTTGTTCCCCCTTCTTCCTCACACATGGCCTGATATTAAGCAGTAAATAATTTCTGTGCTACGCTATAAACAGAGCTTCGGCTCAGTTGGGCTTCTCTCTGGTTTCAATCTGATGAAAGCCAATTACACATTCCCTTTCGTCTGTTATTTCAGCTGAGGCACCACAGAGTTGGCTGAATAGGTTCTTGTTGCTTAGAAAAAGGAGAAATATGTGTAGGAAAAGTAATGACCTGGTAATGGCTGCACCATCATTTCTAGGCAATTTCCTAGAGGAGCCCTTTGGAGGAACCTGATGCTAGAGGGTTCTATACCCCTATTTCTTGCTACATGATGTCTGCTGGTCCCTAGCAGGGTCTAGTCTGCCATGAAAGAGTGACCAGGAGACCCAGGGCACCTGCACCATTGGGAGGAGTCTGTACATTTCTCATCTCCTTTTCTTTTTGCCACCCTACCTTTCTCTTGTCCCCCCTTTATTTCTAAAACTATCCTTGAGTACCTATTATCATTACCACAAGAAATAACACACAATTCCAGACCTCCGGGTACTCACAGTCTTGAGGGGAGGTAGATTTGTGTAACTAGTTGACTCAAGTTCTCCTTCTTTCTGTTGCTACACTTTCCAAATAAAATAACTCACCCCACTGTATTACATCATAATCAGGACTCCTCCAGATGTAAAGGACAGAAATTCCATCCAAACTAGCAAAGGTAGTTTTTATTGGCTCATGTGATAAAAACATCCAGAATTAGACTGCCTTCACGTGAGGCTTGATCTGGCTCCTCAAAAGCGTTACCAGAACCAGGCTGCTCTCTCGGGAGTTTTCAGCTTTACTTTTGTAGAGTTGGTTCTGTTTTCAGACGTGCTGTTTTCCTCAACTGGCAATAAACATAGGAGTTCCAGCTTCATATCCAGTCATATTCAATAGGAAAGAGCATCTCCTTTGTCCTCAGAAGTCTGAGAAAAGTCCCACTCTGTCTTCTTGGTTCTGCTTAGACCATGTATTCGAGTCTGAATCCAATTACTGTGGGCAGGGCATGTGCTGCTGTGTTTGGCTAGACGTGCTCTGTATAGAACCATGCATTAAGCGTGGGGGAAAGCTATAACCACAGGTGAACGTGCATTCATTCATCCATTTATTACCAACACAATGGGGTTGAATATTTGGGAAGCAAATAGTGTTTATTACACATTTGAGCATTTGTCTCGCGTTTGCTCCTGGGACCTCTTGAGCTGCAGCTGATTCTCTAACCTTGGCCTGGACTTTCCTTGCTGCTGGTCATTGTCAGAAAGTTCGGAATGGCTGTGCTTTGTTGTCCAAAGCATCACTAACAACAGATTGTTGTGTGCAGCGGCTGTTCACTGAGGATTTGGGGGCCTTGTATGGTATGGGCAGTGTTAAAAAGGTTTTTAAAGATTTGGGGTTCTCGGATTTGAAGGTATATCAGAAATACCTGAGGGTCTTGATAAATCACAGATTGCTGGGCCCTAACCCCGGAGTTTCAACAAAAGTATACACTGACTATGGTATGCCAGGTGTTAAGGTTACAGTTATGGCCAAGCCACCTGCTGTAAAATTCTTCTTTGTTATGCAGAGTGATTTAATTACTTACTGCAAGCCTTTCTCATCTCAGTTCTATCCAGGGGACCCTCAATTTTCATAGTCAGATAAGCCCATGAAGATAGTTTCTCTAACAGAGGAATCTATTTGTACTGTCCTCGGAGGTCAACTGATTCTAACTGCAGCAGCTTCTGTGATAAAATTTCATTGATTTTCCTACTGCTTAGGCAAACAGGGAATGTTGTGAGTGAAGTATGGTGCTCGAGGTACTAACTAGGTGTAGCTTTCAAAGGCACAAAAGAGAATAGAACCTTCCATAAGGAACAGCTGCTTGACTCCTGGGTGGCACTGTGGAAAGTAACTTGAGAGCCAGACGTACTAGCTGTGTGACCTGGGCATGTCATTGACTACTTTGAGTTTCAAATCCCTTATTAAATTGAGAAATAATATTGTGTTTCACAGGGTTGTAGTAAAGAAGAAGCCAGATAATGGGAGTTTTATTGATAATTTTTCTCCTTGCCACTTATCTATCATCAAGAGCTGTCAATTTTTTTTTTAAAGACCTGTCAATTTTTCCTCCTGAATACTTTAACTTCATAACTTCTATTCCTACCTCCATCACCATCTTGGTCTGTCCACTACCTCATTTCTTCAGGGCAGTGGCAGCCTTCTAAATGGTCTTCTAGCCTTCATTCTTGCCCCTTCCAGTCCATTCTCCACACAGCATGCTGTGCAGATCTTAAGAAAACACAATCTAATCACGTCCTCTCAATGAAAACTATTCAGTGGTCTTAGGACAGATCTGTTCACCAAACCCTCATTACTTGGCTCCTGCCTCTCTCTCCAGAATCATCTAGTGTTCCTCTCCTCATTGCTGTCTCTGCCCTGGACAACTGAGGACAAAGACTCTCCTTGATCAAACTTTAGTCAGGCTTTAGTTTAGGTCTTGATGTTGGTCACTCACTCTCACCCTCTGGCCTTGCTGGGCCTGCACAGCCCAGTTTTAGCAAGAATCCTGCTAAGTGAGTCCATATCCTTCATATCTGATGAAATGCTTTATCCTTCACCTTTGATCTTTAGTCCTTGACCTGCCTTCAGCAGGAATCCGGTTAAGTCAGTTTAGTGAGAATCCCCCATCCTTGATGTCTCCTTTTAGTGATTTTCCATCCACTGAATCGCTCACTCTGCTTTGGGGCTATAAATCCCTTCCTCCATTTGATTTTGGAGTTGAAACTGGTCTCTCTTCCCTATTGCCATAGTCTTGACACTTTCTGAGTAGTCCTGAGGGAAGTCTTCTCTACCATTTTAGCAAGTGTCAGAGTTCATTTTTTTCTCCAATGATGGCTGCTTTTCTGTTCCTCGGAGTATTTGCTAATGTTACTGTGTGTTCTTGGGCTGTTCTTTCAACCCTCTACCTAAAGCCTATACATCCTCAGACCTCTCAATGCCACCTTATCAGGAAAGTTTCCTTAGCCCAACAGAGTGAGTAAGTTCTAATGTTTTGCCTTCCTAGCGTGTGTTATGATTTATAATTATACACTTGCACTTCAAGAAAATTAGAGATATCAAGGGAACATTTCAGGCAAAGATGGGCTCAATAAAGGACAGAAATGGTGTGGACCTAACAGAGCAGAAGATATTAAGAAGAGATGGCAAGAATACACAGAAGAACTGTACAAAAAGGATCTTCATGACCCCGATATTCACGATGGTGTGATCACTCATCTAGAACCAGACATCTTGGAATGTGAAGTCAAGTGGGCCTTAGAAAGCATCACTATGAACAAAGCTAGTGGAGGTGATGGAATTCCAGTTGAGCTATTTCAAATCCTAAAAGATGATGCTGTGAAAGTGCTGCGCAAATTTGGAAAACTCAGCAGGGGCCACAGGACTGGAAAAGGTCAGTTTTCATTCCAATCCCAAAGAAAGGCAATGCCAAAGAATGTTCAAACTACTGCATAATTGCACTCATCTCACATGCTAGTAAAGTAATGCTCAAAATTCTCCAAGCCAGGCTTCAGCAATACGTGAACCGTGAACTTCCTGATGTTCAAGCTGGTTTTAGAAAAGGCAGAAGAACCAGAGATCAAATTGCCAACATCTGCTGGATCATGGAAAAAGCAAGAGAGTTCCAGAAAAACATCTATTTCTGCTTTATTGACTATGTCAAAGCCTTTGACTGTGTGGATCACAATAAACTGTGGAAAATTCTGAAAGAGATGGGAATACCAGACCACCTGACCTGCCTCTTGAGAAATCTGTATGCAGGTCAGGAAGCAACAGTTAGAACTGGACAAGGAACAACAGACTGATTCCAAATAGGAAAAGGAGTACGTTAAGGCTGTCTGTTGTCATGCTGCTTATTTAACTTATATGCAGAGCACATCATGAGAAACGCTGGACAGGAAGAAACACAAGCTGGAATCAAGATTGCCAGGAGAAATATCAATAACCTCAGATATGCAGATGACACCACCCTTATGGGAGAAAGTGAAGAGGAGCTAAAAAGCCTTTTGATGAAAGTGAAAGAGGAGAGTGAAAAAGTTGGCTTAAAGCTCAACATTCAGAAAACTAAGATCATGGCATCCGGTCCCATCACTTCATGGGAAATAGATGGGGAAACAGTAGAAACAGACTTTATTTTTTGGGCTCCAAAATCACTGCAGATGGTGACTGCGGCCATGAAATTAAAAGATGCTTACTCCTTGGAAGAAAAGTTACGGCCAACCTAGATAGTATATTCAAAAGCAGAGACATTACTTTGCCAACAAAGGTCCATCTAGTTAAGGCTATGGTTTTTCCAGTGGTCATGTATGGATGTGAGAGTTGGACTGTGAAGAAGTCTGAGTGCCAAAGAATTGATGCTTTTGAACTGTGGTGTTGGAGAAGACTCTTGAGAGTCCCTTGGACTGCAAGGAGATCCAACCCATCCATTCTGAAGGAGATCAACCATGGGATTTCTTTGGAAGGAATGATGCTAAAGCTGAAATTCCAATACTTTGGCCACCTCATGTGAAGAGTTGACTCATTGGAAAAGACTCTGATGCTGGGGATGGGGGCAGGAGAAGAAGGGGACAACCGAGGATGAGATGGCTGGATGGCATCACTGACTCGATGGACGTGAGTCTGAGTGAACTCTGGGAGTTTGTGATGGAAAAGGAGGCCTGGCGTGCTGCGATTCATGGGGTCACAAAGAGTCGGACACGACTGAGTGACTGAACTGAACTGAACTGAACTGACAGTTATTTTGATTAGTGTGGCTTTTCACAAGCCTTTTGTATGCTCCATGAGGACAGAGCTCACTTCTATTTTGCTCATGATTCTTATCTCCGATATCTCGACACAGTACCTGGTACACAGTAGGTGTGTTCTATGAATGTTTATTGATTGAATGAATGAATGAAAGTGCACTGTTTATAAAAAGTGCTCTATAAATCAATTTCTCCTAGTGTCCAACTGTGGTAATAATCCTGAGTTCCTTGGTGGGAAATAAACGCTTTTATGACCTATTTCAACCCACTGCAAATCCTCTTAGGGGAAACCTAGGTTCATACCCTTGGAGGTACCTGGAAAGCCCAGAAACTTCAGATGAACCTCTTGAAAAGTCCACTTAGGATGATTACCCAGTGAGTAAAATGATTTACTCACTTTTTAATCCTCAGTTCCTGGAAACAGTGCCTGGCCTGGGAGTTAATCAAATAAATGATCTTGAAGTTGAGGAAATATCCAAAAGGGATTCACTGACCCATTTGGGTGGTCTCAGGAGCCTGGAAGGCTGCAGTCCATGGGGTCGCTGAGGGTCGGACACAACTGAGTGATTTCACTTTCACTTTTCACTTTCATGCATTGGAGAAGGAAATGGCAACCCACTCCAGTGTTCTTGCCTGGAGAATCCCTGGGACGGGGAAGCCTGGCGGGCTGCCGTCTATGGGGTCACACAGAGTTGGACACGACTGAAGTGACTTAGCAGCAGCAGCAGCAGGAATATGAATAATCCACTTGAGACAGATGGTCTCCTACATGGATGCTAATGGAGATGAATGCTAGTTCTGCCCTGATGGCTGCCAGCCGAGCAGAAAATGCCATCAGGAATGAAGCCCATGAGGGGCTTCTTTAGGTGATTTTAGTACCATAAAACAGGAATGGTAATATGGACTTAGTGAGATTTCTTAACTATTTCTATTACAGCCATCTGTTTTTCTATAATCTTTAAAAAATTTTAAAAATTAATTTATTTTTGACTGCCCTGGGTCTTCGTTGCTGCACAAGCTTTCTCTAGTTGCGGTGAGTGGGGGATACTCTCTAGTTACGGTGTGCGAGCTTCTCATTGTGGCGGCTTCTCTTGCTGCAGAGCAAGGGCTCTAGAGTGTGTGGGCTTCAGTAGTTGGAGTGCGTGGGCTTGATTGCCCCACTGCAGTAGAATCTTCCCAGGCCAGGGACTGAACCTGGGTCCCCTGCCTTGGCAGGCGGATTCTTAACCACTGGCCCACCAGGGAAGTCCTCTCCTCTAGTATTTATCAGCAGAACTCGTGGGCAGGATTAGGGAGGGAGAGGACTCAGCAAGAAAGCAGGGAGTTGGGTGTCTGATCCGGGACCTGACCCCACTCCCACCTCCCCCCACTCTCTGCTTTCCTTTAATGCCAGGCTTTTTGAGACCCATCCTCACCTTCCATTCTGCCGTCAATCATTATAGTCTCACTCCTGCCTCACTGTGCAGCTGCTCCCCTAAGATTTCCAATGACCGTCTTGTTGACAAACCATGTGCTTGTGTCTGGGCCCTAGCTGCTCCCTGCAGACACTGTTCTCCTTCCCTTGGTGTCTGTGATGGCATCATCCTTTCTTCATTGGTTTCCTGCCTCTCCTTCCCATGCTTCTTATGGCCATCTCTTTCTCCTCCCACTTTATACACTGCCCTGGGTGAGCCACCTAATCTGATGGTTCAGTCACCACCTCTACTTGGATGCGTCTCAAACAAACGCATGACTCAAGCTCCAGACTTGGACAGGATAGGTCACCTCTAGAGCATTCACCCTTGCTTCCTCCCAGTCACCTCATCCCACTAACCATGAAGTGTTGCTGTTCTGCTTCCCTAATCCACCCTGTCTCTCCACATTTCCTATCACTACCTTAGTTCAGCTGCCTTCACCTCTGCTATGGATCCTGGAAGCAGCCTTCTGTCTGGGTTTCCTGTGTCTGCTCTGGCTCTTCCCCCTTCAATTCGTTTCTACATGGCAACCATAGTGATTTGTTTCTAAAGTGAAAATTTGAACAGGTCACTTCTCTGCTTAAGTTCCTCTAGTATTCTCACCTGGGAAATCCCATGGACAGAGAAACCTGGTGGGCTACAGTCTATGGGGTCGTAAGAGTCGGACATGACTGAGTGAGTAAACCACCACTGCTGGAATTCCTAGAAAGTCATGAGTTTCCCATTACCTTCACGATAAAGTGTAAATGTGAGATGACATCCCTTCTTGGCCCAGCCTCTGCTTACTTGCATTTTCAGCTCCAACTTTTGCTGCTGCCCTGGCCCCAGGCAGCATTAGACCTCTGCTGAACTACTTGAATTCCCTTACTTCATCACGATCTCTTTGGCCCAAGGACTTTTTGCTGTGCTCTTCTGCCTGCACTGCCTTTTCTTGGTTCTTCCAGTCCAGCTAACTACTCTTTCTTTAGGACTCTTCTCAGATGTCACTTCCCCCAGGAAGCTTTCTGTGATCTTCTAAGGCCAGATTTAGATGCTGTGTACCACGCAACCCCTACCCCATTCTGCTGCTGCTCCTGCTAAGTCGCTTCAGTCATGTCCAACTCTGTGTGACCCCACAGACAGCAGCCCACCAGGCTCCCCCGTCCCTGGGATTCTCCAGGCAAGAACACTGGAGTGGGTTGCCATTTCCTTCTCCAAGCCATGAGAGTGAAAAGTGAAAGTGAAGTGGCTCAGTTGTGTCCGACTCTTCGGGACCCCACGAACTGCAGCCTACCAGGCTCCTCTGTCCATGGGATTTGCCAGGCGAGAGTACTGGAGTGGGGTGCCACTGCCTTCTCCTCTACCCCATTCTAATTGTTCTCAGTACACTCTGCACTCCCATCCTTTTACTTGTATCTGTGTCTCCCATTTCTAAAAGTTCCTTGAAAGCAGGGACTCTTCCTGGTTCATGGGGTATTTGTAGTTTGTCACATAGTGTCTGCACACAGTAGGCATGAATAATATTTAACAAATGAAAGAGCAAGTGATTTCTTAAAGCTTTGTCATAGCTTGCCTACTATTGCGGTTAAGAACAAGGACATTCTGTCAGGAAACCCAGACAGAAGGCTGTTCCCAGGATCCATGGCAGAGGTGAAGGCAGCTTGAACTAAGGCAGTGATAGGAAATGTGAGAGACAGGGTGGGTGGGAGGGGGCTTGGGGGAGAAAGGATGCGTATGTATGTGTAGCTGAGTCTCTTCACTGTTCACTGGATCTACCACAGCACTGTTAATTGGCTATACCGCAATACAGAATATAAAGTTTTGTTTTAAAAAATAAGTAAGAGAAGCCAACCATCTCTAGAACAACAACAACAGAAAAAGGACATTGAAGCCAGACTGCCTCAGTTCAAATCCTGGCTCAGACACTGACTCTCTGTGCGACCTTTGGCAAGTTACTCAACCTCACTATGTCTTGGCTTCATTATTTTAAAAATGTTTCTTAGCTCATAGAATTGCTTTCAGGGTTAAATAAGTTAATGTTTATATGCTTGATACAAAGTGAGTAAATACCATATCAATAGAATAGCTTATTCTACTGTATGACTACACATGGATAATTTTGAGAGTAAAAAACGATACTATTAATCATAACATTAGGACAAGAGTAAACAGGACTGTCCTGTGCAAGCAGGGACGTTTAGTCACCTTGCAGACAAGGGCTCATTAGGTAAGCAAACAATGTCTTCATTTTTATTGGTTTTGTTTCTCTCTGTCCATTGTCTTCTAGTGATTAGCAAACTCTTCCCACCATAAAAGCCTGTGTGTTTATTTTCAGGGACAACAGGGAAAGGAAGGAGGGGGACAGTGTCCTAGGGGACAGAGTTTGTAGGTTAGCATTAAAGAAACGGAAATGAAGTGAAATTCTTAGGGTGGGGGTGCAGGAGTGAAAGAGAACCTCCCCATATCCCACTGAGGCCTGTGGACTTGACAGAAGGTGCTCTCCTGATGGCTGGTGTGATTTGAGGGGCTCCAGCCTTTCCCAGAGCCTTGTCTGTGAGCGAGGCACTCTGTGCTGACCCTGCTTGACATGCATTTGCTGTTTGCTGTTTGCTCCCTGAGTTTGCCGTTTTCTCTCAAACTGTTTCAGAAGCATGTGGTTCCATTTGCTTCCCCAACAGGGAGGGTTTTTTTTTGTTTTTTATTACCTTGAAGTAGTTGTTTTTATGAACTGGGATAAATACCTGGTGGGCAGGAGTTTTATCTCATGGTCCTTCCAATTTGAATTCCATTATTTCTCCTGCTTACCTGGGGAGGGGAAAAATATATTTTCTAAACACAGTGTTCCTTTTTCTAGTTTCCCTGACAGATGCATCATGAGATAAGAGCACCTCTGCAGATGAGTGCATTTGCCTGGAATACCAATGGCACACAGTTCTCTTGGTGACTGTGGTGCTCGAGGAAGTGGGGAGGGGAGAATATCTTTCCTTATCTTGAAATACAGCCTGTCAGTCTGAGGAGGTGCCATTCAGAAATGTGTGCCACCTCGTCTCCCTCCCTCTCCCTCTAGGTGAGAGTGCAGGTGGTGGTGGGGAGTGGGAAGAGAAGGCACTAACATTTAGTGACACTTCCTATGTTCCAGGCAGAGGTAACCTTCCATTTCATTTAATACTCAGAGCAACCTCAGAATAGGTATTAGTCTTTCTCCTTCATGGATAAGGAAAGTGAAATTCAAAGAATAAAAAGAACATGCTAAAGATATATTAGCAGTAGGCAGGGATTTGAATCTGCTTCTATCTGATTCCAAATGCATACCTTTAATATTTAATGCCTATGAGGCCCCGAGAGCATGAGAATTTGCTTAGTGTCTCGCAGTCAGCCAAGAAGAAGGTTATATCTTTCTAGCTTCCCAGTGGGAGGGAAAGGCAGGATTAGGCAAAACATGTTGGTTGTGTGCTTAATTAATATAGAAGAGGGAGATCTGAAGGAGTTTTTGACTGTTAGTAATTCCATCTTTCATTCATTAACATATGCACTGCTTACTGTGTGTCCAGCAGCGTATCACCATATTTGAAGAATATAGTAGAACTGCCCAGGTGGCGCTAGTGGTCAAGAACCCGCCTGCCGATGCAGGAGACATAAGAGACCTGGGTTCAATCCCTGGGTCGAGAAGATTCCCCTGGAGGAGGGCGTGGCAACCCACTCCAGTATTCTTGCCTGGAGAATCCCCGTGGACAGAGGAGCCTCGCGGGCTATAGTCCGTAGGTTCGCAAAGAGCTGGACACAACTGAAATAAATTAGCATGCAGTAGAACACAACACTGTAAATCAACTATATGTCAGTAAAATAAATTTAAAAAGAATATAGTAGAAAAGGCAGTCTTGAGGTTATGTGTAACAATCTTAGTTTTGGACATGTTGAGCTGAAGATATAGATTTCTTAATTAAGTATTTGGATATACCCATCTGGGGTTCTGGGGAAAAGTCTGTGCAAGAAATATAGACTTGAGAATGATCATAAAATAAGTGGTAGTTATACCATTAGCGGACACGACTGAGCGACTTCACTTTCACTTTTCACTTTCATGCATTGGAGAAGGAAATGGCAACCCACTCCAGTGTTCTTGCCTGGAGAATCCCAGGGATGGGGGAGACTGGTGGGCTGCCATCTATGGGGTCACACAAAGTCGGACATGACTGAAGCGACTTAGCAGCAGCAGCATACCATTAGCAGTGAGGGAACTAACTAGAGTTATATAAGAGACAAGTGCATGGATTGGAGGATGGAACCATGAGGTGATCTGCGTTTCAGAGGCAAACCAAATGAAGAGTTCACCAAGAAGATTCAGTAGGACTATGCAGAAATGTAAGCAGAGGATCAGGAGAGAGATGAATTTAGTTAGATTTTGTTTTTCTATTTCCTTTTAAAAAGAAACTACCTATTGAGGTGTAATTTGCATATGACCCATGCACTCATTTAGAGTGTACAGTTCCCAGATATATGCCACCATCAGATGCTACCACGTCAGCAAACAATAGGGAGTTCTGCTGAAATTTTGACAAATGTAAACACTCATGGGACCTCTACCCCAGTCAGCATATAGAATATTTCCATCATATTAAGATTCCCTTGTGTCCCTCCCCAGTTATTCCCCTGCACTCCCTGTTCTAAGCGACCACTGGTCTGATTTCTATTATCATAGATTAGTTTTGCCTATTTTAGAATTTCATTCAATGCAGTCACACAGTATCTACTTAAAATTTTTTTTTAATTTAAAAATTATTTATTTAGCTATGCTGAGTCTTAGTTGTGGCATAAGGGATCTTTAATTTTCATTTGCCATGGCGTGGGTGATCTTTAGTTGTAGTCTGTGGGATCCATTCCTTGACCAGGGATTGAACCCCAGTCCCCTGCCTTGGAAGCCTGGAGTCTTAGCCTCTGGACCACCAGGAAGGTCCCAGTACCTACTTTTTTGTATCCTGTTTCATCAGTGTTGTGGCAGTAACTTGTTCCTGTTTATTTCTAAAGTAAAATTTCACTGTATGAATATACCATCATTTGTTTTTCCACTAACCTGTTGGTGGAAATTTGAGTTATTTCTAGTTTGAGACTATTATGAATGAAGTGCTATGAACATTTGTGTACAAGCTTTTGTGTGTAAATATGTATATATATTGGAGAAGGAAATGGCAGCCCACTCCAGTGTTCTTGCCTGGAGAATCCCAGAGACAGAGGAGCCTAGTGGGCTGCCGTCGATGGGGTCGCACAGAGTCGGACACGACTGAAGCGACTTAGCAGCAGCAGCAGCAGCATGTATATATATATATATACACACAAAATGTATATATATTTTATGTATGTATATATATATTTTCACTTGCATATATATATATATTTCACTGTCAAATGTTTAGTGTATGTTTAAGAGAAATTACCTACTTCTTTCCCAAGTGGTTATATCATTTTACTCTCTAATCAATAATATATGAGATTTCTAGATGCTCCCTACTCTTACCACAATTGGTATTGTTATTATATTAAATTTTTAGCAACTCTATTAAGTGTGTAGTAGTACCTACCTGCAGTTTTAATTTGCGCTTTTCTGATAACTAATGATTGAATACCTTGTGCTTCTTGGCCATCCTTTGGGTCTACTTCTGGTCTGTTTCATTTGTGTATTTGTCTATTTTAATGCCAATATCATATTACTTTGATTTTTATACTTATAATAAATCTTCAAGCCAAGTTATTTAAGTCTTCCAACTTCTTTTTAAGTAATGGTTTTGGCTATTTTAGATCCTTTGAACCTTTACATAAAATTTAAAATCACTTATTAATTTCTACAAAATAGAGCCTCCTGGGATTTTTATTGGGATTATACTGAATCTATCATTTTGGGGAGAGTTGACAGTGATATTGTACCTTTCAGTCCATTTCTTTAGGTATTTAATTTCTCTCAATAATGTTTTCTAGTTTTTCATATATGAATTTTACATATATTTTGTTAAATTTATCCCTTCACACTTTATGCTTTGATGAAATTTTATGGAGTGCCTTAGATTCATGTTTCTTGTGCTTGAAGTTCACTGAGATTTTTGAGTCTGTGGACTGATTTTCATAAATTTTTGAAAAATTTTGGTTATTATTTCTTCAATTTTTTTTCTGACTTCTCTTGTCTTTTTTCCTTTGGGAAAGGAAACTGCATATATAATAGGTTATTTGAAGTTGTCTCACTCATACTCTGGTGGTTTTTTAAAATCTATTTTCTTTTTGTGATTATTTTGTACAATTTTCTGTTGCTCTCTCTTAAAGTTCACTAATCTTTAATTTTTCAGTGTCAAATATGCTGTTATTCATCTCAATCATTTTCATTTTTATCTTTAGAAGTTCTATTTGAGTCTTTTATATATTTCATGTTTCCACTTAATATGCTTAATCTTTCCTTTACCTTCCTTAACATATGGAATATAGTTTTACCAACTGTAATGTCTTTGTCTACTAATTCTATCATCTATGTCAGTTTTCACTGATGAATTTTTCTCTTTATTATGGATTGAATTTTCCTGCTTATTTGTATCTTATAATTTTTTACTGGATTCCAGACATTGTGTATTTTACCTTGTTGGGTACTGGATGTTTTTGTATTCCTACAACTATAATCGAGCTTTATTCTGTGATGTAGTTTTTTGGAAATTATTTGGTCCTTTTTAGGCTTGCTTTGTTAGGCATGACCAGAACTGCTTTTAATCCACAGCTAATACTGCCCACAACTGAAGCAATACCCTTGTGAATATGCTACCTGATGACCTGTAAATTAGGGAGTTTTCCGTTCTTTTTGGGAGATGAAGCCTGAGGATTGTCCCCACCCTCACTCCCTTCAGGTGTTTTCTTTTCCTTCAGCTTTGAGTAGTTTTCTCGTATGAACATACTGACCAGCACCAGGCCAGAGGCTTGAGGGAGGCCCTTTGCAGATCTCTGGGAGTCTCTCTCAGTGCAGCTCCCTCATCGCTGATGCTCTTCTTGTGAATTCCGGCTGCATCGATCGATCGTCTTGGATTCTTAGCGTAATCTCCTGAACTGAGGGAGACTTTTGGGCTACGTCTGGGTTTCCCCTTCTAGCGCTAAAACTTGGAAACCCACTCCTGTCCCTGACTGAGGACATCGCAGGGCTCATTTTGTTTTTCTCTCTCTTAAGGACCGCTGCCTGTGCTGTCTGATCCCTAGTGTCTGAAAACTGTTGTTTCATAGATTTTGTCTAGTGTTTTAGTTATTTCAGGTAGGAGAATAAATGTTGTCTTTGTTACTCCATCTTGATCAGAATTAGAAGCCTTGATGCTAATTTAAATGGCATTAAAATTAAAAAAATTTCTTTCAATTTTTTATAGTCTGGAGAAAAACTATTGATTTTTTATATTTGACCTTGTGTCATGTAATCTTGCTCAATTCAGTTATTAGTTTTCACATTTTGAAGTGTAGATTCCTTAAGAATTTCTATATACACAATCATGTCATCTGTGAATAGAGAAAATTTTCCTTCATCCTTTGCAGACTGTGTATTCTCTCTCTTCCCCTATGCCAACCTCCTATTGCTATCCCAGGAATTCTATTACAATGAGTATGACTGGTATAATTTCTTCCTTCTGTGAAGCTGTTTGACCTGGTGCTTCCTTTGTGGAAAGTTTTTAAACTAAAAATTCAATTTATTTAATAGATAAAGGACTATTTAGATTTTTTTATTTCTTTTGTGTCACCTTCAGTAATTTGTCTCTCAAATAGTTTGCATACTTCATATCCCCCATTTTCAGATTTACTGAGGTTATAATTGACAAATAAAGTTGTAAGATATTTCATATCATTTTAGTATCTATAAAATTTTCAGTGGTTTCCTCTATTATTCCTGATATTAGTAATTTGTGCTTCTTTTTATCTTAATTTATCTAGATAGAGATTAACTAGCAGTTGCTATGTTGCCAGATTCTACAATCTCAACGACTTACAACGGCATACATTTATTTCAAGTTTATGGCTTTGTGAGTTGGCTCTGGCAGCTCAGATCCAGGCTGTGGATTGTGTTCATGTCTACTCCATGTGTTTCTCATTCTGGGCTCAAGCTGATGGAGAAGAGGCTCCCTTGGGCATTTTCTTTGTATGGCTGAGGGCTGGAGTGCAAGATGGCAAATAGAAGAGTCTCTCTTTGGAACTGACCAATTGTCAGTTCAATTCACCTGTCATTGGCCAGTGCAAGTCCACAGCCAAGCCCACAGTAAAGCAGAGCAGGGAAGTATGCTCCACCCACAGTGAACCATGGCAAAGTTGGAAGTGGGGAAAATTTTGAGCCAATAACATCATCTACCCTAAAGAATGTCACAGAATGCAAGGAAAGAGAGAATTGTAACCAATGTAAAGTGCTTAGATGTTAAATTAAAAAGGATAAGAAAAAAAATATCCTCTCAGTTTCATCAATGAGTTTGGCTGTAGAAATTTCTGTGGATAGTGGTAGCTGGAGCCAGGTCAGTATTCTTGCCTGGAGAATCCCATGGACAGAGCCTGGTGGGCTATGTTCCACAGGGTTGCAAAGAGTCGGACGCTACTGAAGCAATTCAGTACGCACGCATGTAGTAGAAAAAGGAGTGAAAGGAATACAAAAGAGAGAAAACAAGGAGTGCGGACTGTATTTTCTAGAAGCTTTGCTTAGAAGGAAGTGAGAAAGATTGTCATAACTAGTGGGGAGCATAGTGACTGGAGATGCGCGTGTGTATGTTTAGTTGGTAATACTTGCACATATTCATAGGCTGAGTGAAAGAAGCTGGTAAAGAAAGGGAAGTGGAAGATACCAATTATTAATATGTCACTTACCAAACTATTGCTTCTCTGCTCCAGATACACTCTTCATTGCCTGCTCTGTGGAAATGGAGCTGGACCTTATCATTAATATAAGCCTTTCTCCTTTGTCAGCTGGCGTAAGGTTAAGATATGTCAGTAGAGGGCATGGAGGGCATAGCTGGAAGAAAGGGCTTCTCTACCTGGTTCCTGTGTCCTCTTTGCAGGCTCTTGCGGCAAAGCACAGCAGCATAAGGTGACCAGCTATGAGAGTGGTCTCCAGCCACATACACAGGGTAGCCAGTAGCACATGGCTCCTCTCTGTGGGCAGCTTCCTCAGTCTACTAGTGTGGCTTTCTAGTACACCATCCTTACAGGTATTTTCCTAGCAAGCTTTGCAGGGCAACACCTTCCTAGGGATGTCCTTTGGCACTGTGGATGGCTTCCTGGGCAGTGTGTGGTGGGTGGCCTTGCAAGCGCCACAGCATAGACCTTCTATGTTGATGGCTTTCGCAGGTACCCCAGAGGGTGGCTTCTTGGTGAGTTCTGTTGGCACAACATCTCTGCTATCCAGTGGGTCAAGCCCTCACCCTTTCCAGCATAGGTTAGACATCAGCTGAGAGGGCAGGGCCTCTTCAGATTTTCTGTCTCAGTCCTAGAGGTAGAGGCTGTTCCCCATACTGGGTATTTGTGTATCTTATTGAGTTCTTTCTTTCTCTGTAGAAGGTAAGCCCTTGTTATAGCTAGTAATTCTTTAAGTTAAAATCCCCCTGTTTAAATTAGGGTTTGTATTCTGTCTCTTGTCATCATGTATGGATGTGAGAGTTGGACCATGAAGAAGGCTGAGCGCTGAAGAATTGATGCTTTCGAACTGTGGTGTTGGAGAAGACTCTTGAGAGTCCTTTGGATAGCAAGGAGATCAAACCAGTCCATCCTAAAGGAAATCAACCCTGAATATTCATTGGAAGGACTGATGCTAAAGCTGAAGCTCCAATACATTGGCCACCTGATATGAAGAGCCAACTCATTGGAAAAGACCCTGATGCTGGAAAAGATTGAGGGCAGGAGGAGAAGGGGACGGCAGAGGATGAGATGGTTGGATGGCATCACCAACTCGATGGATGTGAGTTTGTGCGAACTCTGGGAGGTAGTGAAGGACAGGGAAGCCTGGTGTGGGCAGTCCATGGGGTTGCAAACAGTCAGACACGACTGAGTGACTGAGGAACAACAACAACATTCTGTCTCCTGAGTGACTCTGACCGAGATGCTGATAAAAGAAGGGAATAGAGATTTCAGAGGCGTGGTGGGGGCGGGGACAGAAGAGAATTCAGGCCCAGGTAGGAAGGCTGACTCTGAACAGGGAGAGGAGCAACCTCTGACCTGGAGACCCTGAGGAAGGCTACGTGGCAGGTCATCCGGATTCATTTATGAGAGGAGGGTGAGAATCTGAGGAAGTTTTTGGCTCTAATTTTTCAGTGAAATAGGAGGACAGACTATCTGCTGAGGCCTTGGGGAGAGTGAGACAGATCTGTAATGGTCCTTGAAGAACCTTCCAGAAGACCAGTGTGTGCCAGAGTAGACAATTTTCCTCACCAGGACCCAGAAGTCCAGGCCTAAGGGCAGAACAGGCAGCTGTGGGACTGACTCAGGGTCAGGCTTTAGGAGTAGAAGGAAAAGGGAGTAAGGGGGCTTAAGAGGCTGGTGAGAAATCACTCAGCTTGGTTTTCCAAGTACTGAGCCCTGGGCTTAAGGGAGGAGGGAAGATAAACTGTGACGCAAAAAAGGGGTTAAAGTGCTAGAACTCAGTGGGGTCAGGGAGTTGCGAAGTGGGAGGAACAGAATAAAGTTGGAGGGATTGTGGTCCAAATGGGACACTGAAGTGTAAATTTTGAGAGATGGAGCCTGCTAGTAATGGTCCAATTGTGGCGTTGAAAAGCATGGCCGAAAGCAGCACAGAAAGTTGTCTGAAGTGATTAGGATAAAGTTAGGGGGAGGTTAGCGTGTCGAATGCATGGGTGTGAGCGATTTGTTCCAGGACCTTGATGGGAGCTGATGTGTAGGGGTAAGTAGAGAGAGTCCTCAGCTGGCATGGGCCAGGGTCAGTGACAGCAAAGGAAGAAGTAGGGGGCAATGAGCCATTCAGTCTGATGAAGGCTTTAAATGAGGGTAGAAGAGTCAGTGTGAAACTGCCGGCAAGGCAATGGCAGCTGGGAGACTGCTGACCCCAAGTGCACCCTTCTTGGCTGGAAAATGGAACTCATGTGGGAGTGGGGGAGCTGCCTCCACACAAGAGGGCTGCAAGGGAACTAATGTCCTTGGGAAAAGGCCATGTTTTAGTTATAATGAGGGGGAGGATATAGTGAAAGTTCTTGGAGGGTGTTATGGATGTAGAATTTGTTTTCAGTAGAATGAGGGTTACCAAGAACACAGGGGATATATTCAGAAGGAAAACAGTGACAGGGAGGAGGAAAGGAAGAAGGTGATGAGTGGCTCAGCAAAGAGACTTAAAGTGCAGTGAGTGGGTTTTCATCCCTGTTTCATAGTACCAGGCACATTGTAGGGGCTCAACTAATATATCTGAGTGAGTAATCGAATAAATGAGTGAATGAATGAAGTCTGTTCCCTGCAGCTGCTCACTTTGATTTTCTGGGACTTAGTTCCTTCATTTGTTTACTGAGAATGCTGCTGCTTTTATCCTCGGAGTTCTCAGATTTATAGCAGTTTCCTCTCCAAAGTCTCAGTTCTTTCCGTCTGGCAGAGTGGGTGTCTTACTCTATTCCATTGCACCCCGGGAGGGCGGGAAAGTCAGGGTGAATCCGCCTCTGGTTGTAACTTGGGAGAAACTGAAGGTTAGAGAGTATAAAGAGTTCACTCAGTATCCTAGATGAAGATTTACAGTAAGACTGGGACAGTGAAGCTTCCCTTGTGGCTCAGCTGGTAAAGAATCCGCCTACAATGTGGGAGACCAGGGTTTGATTCCTGGGTTGGGAAGATACCCTGGAGAAGGGCATGGCAAACCCACTCCAGTACTTGTGCCTGGAGAATTCCATGAAGAGAGGGATCTGACAGGCTACAGTTCATGGAGTCGCAAAGAGTTGGATACGACTGAGCGAGTAATACTAGGTGGGAAAGAAATAAGGGTACTTCCCCTTATCCCAGCCTGTTTTGTGGCCCTCAAGGCAGACCTGGGGGGAGGGGCTGGCGTACAGGATTCCTAGAGAACAGTATCCTGTGGATGGTCAGGATCTGTGCAAGGCAGCCTCCAGCAGGTGGGGGTGTGGAGCTGCAGAAGGCTGCCAGCCTTGAGCTGGAGAGGCTTGGACTGGGAGAGGCTTTTCCAGGTTGTCCTTGCAGTCTGTGCAGCCAAGCTTGGGAGAGCATCTTTGGCTGCCCTCTCACTCTCCAGCCAGTACTCCAGAGGTTAGGGGCAGGAAGCAACAGGAGATACAAACGTCCTGTCTCTTTTTTTCCTCTTTACCCTCAAAAGCAAAAGGTCTTGATGATGGTGAATGTAACCTAATGGAGCTACACAGCATTAGGGAGTCCTAAGTCTCAGCACACCCACATTCTAGCCATGCACGCAGGCCACTTGCCAGAAATCTACAAGTGAGTGATCATGGGGTCTGTTCTACCTCCTTCTCGAGCTTTTGTCCTAAAATATATGTGGCAGTCTTGGTAGAGACTTAAAATACAAAAATGTATTATTAATGGTTAGTTAATAGGTGGTGCTAGTGGTAAACAATCCGCCTGCCAATGCAGGAGACAAAAGAGGTGAGGGTTCAGTCCCTGGGTTGGGAAGATCACCTGGAGGAGAGCATGGCTACCCACTCCAGTATTCTTGCCTGGAGAATCCCATGGACAGAGAAGCCTGATGGGCTACAGTCCACAGGGTCACAAAGAGTCGGACACGACTGATGTGACTTAGCATGCATGCAGTGGGTAGTTAAGAGTGAAAATATGCTCCTCGATCTATTCTAGAGAAGGGAAGAGGAATTCTGGGGAAGGTATGGGCTGAAGATTTTACTATATGCCGAAGAACTGGCCCTTTTGACTGTATGTTTTCACCTCTGTGAGGCCACGGAGTAGAGGGGTAAGAATGTCAACACAACATTGTAGGGAGGTTGTAAGCACTCAAAAAATAGAGGCCATAAAAAAGAGCATTATAAACTACTAAGAATCTACTATGTTCCAAGCATATTACATGTGTTGTGATTTAATCATCACAACAGTGCAGTTAGAATAGATGTAATTATCAACTCTAACTAGACATGTAACTTTAGGATCTGAGAGGTTAAATGATAGCAGAAGGTTACAGAGATGATAAGCAGTGATGGTAGGACTTGAACCCAGGTCTGCTTGGCTGTGAGAGCCCATGGCTTTCTAACTATAAATGTACGGCCTTGTTCTTTACTAAATCTCCAAATGCCTTCTAAGGACCTCTCTTAAGCTGGCTACTTATGAATCACCCAGGGGAATTTTTAAAATGTGTATTCTTGAGTCCCACCCCAGGAAGAACAGCACGAGTGATTCAGGTTTTTCCTTCTCTTTCTCTTTTCTGTCTCTGTCCCCCTCCATTTCTTTGGTTGCTAATGGGTCACAGTCATCAGTACTTCTGTCTCTTTAACACCTTATACTTTATACCTTCTCTTGAAAATGCTAGCAAAGGCAAATCACCTCGTCCAGTCAGGGACCACTAAGTCTCTTCACCAACCAACAGCTCCCTTTTCTACCAGTAGTACACTTTAATGCACCTTATTCTGCAGGAGGTCCAGGAACCATCTTTGGGCATGGTCCACGCCTGCAGAGAGACTTCTGTATGGGGAGGATCAAGCTCTGGGAGGGAAACTGAAGCAGAAAGAGACCTGGATTCCTAGGGTTTTATTCACCTAATAGTATTTATTGAGTACTGTGTGGTAGGCACTGGGCAAGGTGTTGGGGATGGAGCAATGCTGCAAACAGATGAAGTCTCTGATTTCATGAGTTTTATTTATTTATGTTTGTGCCATGCAGCATGAGGATCCTACATCGCTGACCAGGGCTCGAACCTGTACCCTCTGCAGTGGTAGCATGGAATCCTAACCACTGCACCACCAGGGAAGTCCCACATGAGTTTTAGGTAGGTGGAGAGAGAAGGCCTCTCTTAAGAGGTGCAGCTGAGGCCTATATGAAGTGAGAGTGGACCATGAATTTCGGGAGGAAAAGCATACCAGGCAGAGGGAACAGAGAATGCAAAGACCACAAACAGCGGTCTTTTGGATGTATTTGAAGGACTGCCAGAAAGCCAGTATCCAGCAAGAAGCCTGGAGTGGAGTGTGCAGAGAGGAGCAAGGTGGGAGATGAGATGGGAGAGAGAGTGCAGGTTGGAGTATGTATGGCCTTGTAGGCCATTATGGGAGTTTTGGGTTTTGTTCCAAATCGGATCGAGAGCCATTGGAGGGTTTTGTGCAGGTGTGTGACATGATTTAATTTAGGTTTTAATAGGGTCACTCAGGGTGCTGGGTTGAGAATAAACTCTAGAGGGGCAAGGGTGCTAGGTGAATCCCAAGGCATCAGTGTTCTCATCGAAGACCGTTTGATTCCAGGTCTCATCTTCCTACCATGATGGTCAAATGGGGAACACAGGCCAGCTAGGATCCTCTACCATCCTTTCTGTTCCTCCTGCCCCTCCCCAGTCATAACACCATGATCCTCATGGTTACAAATTGGTAACAGTGGAGAACATGACAGGGATACTGACCAAATCAGTGCTGGATACTGGATACATCCATCACAAGCTGGATACTGCATAAGCCAACCAAACACCTCCATCAAACCAGACAGAATTTTGGCTTCAGGAACAAAGGGGCAGAACCATAACTCACCCACTTGCTGAGTCATCCACTCATTCTTTGAACTCTTGTTGAGTGCACACTGGAGAACTAGACAAATTTTAAAATGTCCCTAATGAACTGCTCCAGAGGAATCCTTCAAATTAATTATTAACACTTATTGAGCACTTTTTGATAGGTCAGATACTGACTTAAGTGTTTTTTATATATTGTCATGCTGAATCATTTAAATCAACTCTATTAGGCAGGTACTATTTTACTTGCCATTTAAAGATAGAGAAATCGAGGCACACAGAGTTTAAGCAACCTGTTCAAGGTCACTTAGCTATGAGGTGAACTGAGGTTTGAGCCCAGACAATCCAGCTCTAAATTTCAGACTACTGTACTTCTCAGACTAGAGGGGAGGTAGCTAAACTCATAATTATAATGCAGAGTGATGAGTACTCAGCAGAGCTACTGGGAGCTTTTGACATTATTGAGGGACAAGGCCCAAAGCCTTTTCAAATTTCCAATCCTGTTAATGCCACTGTAGTGTGTAACTTCTTCCCATAAAATGCTGTAAAGTACAACTAAGATATTTAAGTGATGCTTGCAGATTCTTAATAAAAGATTAAAGTAATTTATAAAGCCATTTTCTGGCTAAGAACCATGCCTTTCTTGGACTGCTTCACTCACTCATCATTTCCATCACAAGCTGATAGCTTTTTTTTGTTTTTTCCAGGCAGTCCATTCTATATAAAGGGTGAAAAAGCTTTTATAAAAAGCAGCGGCCAGCCAAGCTGGGTTGGGCTATGAAGGCCTGGAGGTGGGTGGGGGTTTGGCTCAGCCATTATCTCCTCCTCTGTAGGGACATCACAACTGGCTGAAGTTAAATTTGTGTCTCAGTAAAATGACCAATCATTGCAAGTCGTGGACATTTAAGATTTGGGGGGAAGAGTTGAAACCACGAGTCTTACGTGCTAGACTAAAGGGATATATTACTGGATTCTCAGGTGCTAGGAGAGTGCAGACTGGAGAAGACAAGGAAAGTTTCAAGGAGTAGATGAGATTTTAGCTGGGCTTGAAAAATGTGTTGATGTTCACGGTGAGGGAAGGGTGTTCTAAGGGAAGATTTTGTATAAAGGGTCTGGGAAAGGGTCAGCTTTCTGGGCCTTCAGGGGTCATTCCATCCTAAGGCGCTTAAAGTCTTGGGGGCAGAATCTAAATGGGACTTTTCCCACTTGTAGGATATTGTACAATAAGCTATATATTCACTCATGAATGCTCTTTCTTTCTCTAGCTTTACTGAGTTATAATCAACTTATGATAAACTGCACATAAAGTTTACAATTTACAAGGTTTTAAAAAGACTAATAGTTATTTTCTTGAAGTATAGTTGATTTACAATGTCACGTTAGTTTCAGATGTATGACAAAGTAATTCTGTTATACATACACATATATATGTACACATATACACACACACATACACATATATCTATTTTTCCAGATTCTTTCCCCTTATATGTTATTATTAACATAAAATTTTGAGTATAGTTCCTTGTGCTATACAGTAGGTCCTTATTGGTTATCTATTTCATATATGGGAGTGTATATATGTTAATTCATGTTAATGCCAACCTCCTCGTTTATCTCTCCCACACCTTTATGAGCTTTAACGTGCCCATGAAACCGTCACCACAGTCAAGATAGTGGACACACCTGTCACTGAAAGTCTCCTTGTGTGTGCCCTTTGTGTACTCTCTTTCCCACCCTCTCTTGCCTCCTTCTCTTCTTGCTTCTGGCAGCCGCTAATCTGCTTTCTGTTATTATAGGTCAGTTTGATATTATAGATCAATTTCTAAAATTTTATGTAAATACAGTCATACAGTATGTATCCCTTTTTGTCTGACTTCTTTCACTGAATATAAGTATTGGGCTGGCTAAGATGTTATAGGAAAACCCAAATGAACTTTTTGGTGGACTCAGTATTTTGAGATTCATCCATACTGCTTTGTGTATCAATAGCTCATGCTTTTTCACTGCTAAATAATACTCCATTGTATGAACAGACACCATTTATTTCTCCATTCTACCAATGATAAGCGTATGGGTTGTTTCCAGTTTGGGGCTATTACAAATAAAGACGCTATGAACATTTTTAAACAAGTCTTTTATGGACTTATTCTGTCTGTTCTCTTGGGGAACTATCTTGAAGTATGGTAGGAATATATTTAATTAAAAAAAACAAAACCCTGCCAGACAGACTTCTAAAATGGTTAAACCATGAAAGTTTCAGCTGTTATGCATCCTTGCCAACACTTGTATGGCCATCTTTTACATTTTAGCCATTCTAATAGATACATGGTGGTACCCTTATGATTTTTAAATTTGCATTTCCCTAATGGTTAATTATATTGAGCATCTTTTCATGTACTTATTTTCCATCTGCCTATTTTTTTTTTGTTTTTGTTGAAGTTCTGTTCAGATATTCAGTTTATTTAAAAAATCTGTTGTTTGTTTCCTTACTGTTGAGTTTTTAAAGTTTGTTACATATTCTGGACATGAGTCCTTTATTAGATACATGTTCTACAAAGAGTTTCTCCAAGTATATGGCTTGTTATTTTATCCTCTTAACGATACCTTTCATAGATCAAAAATTTTAATTTGATAAAGTCTAATTTATCAATTTTTTAAAAAATGGATTGTGCTTTTAGTGCCATTTTAAAAAACCTTTTACAGGTTCGCAAAAGTTTTTTTCTGTTTTCTTTTTGTTTTTTGGTTTTACAGTTTTTAATCTCAAACAGTTTTAGGGTTCTTCTGGAGTTATAATTCACATATTGTAAAGCTTACTCTTTAAAAGTACACATTTCAGTGGTTTTTAGTGTATATATAGAGTTATGCAACCATTGCTGCTGCTGCTACTGCTAAGTCACTTCAGTCGTGTCCAACACTGTGCGACCCCATAGACGGCAGCCCACCAGACTCCCCCGTCCCTGGGATTCTCCAGGCAAGAACACTGGAGTAGGCCATTGCCACTACCTAATTCCAGAACATTTTCATCACCCCAAAAAGAAACCCTGTACTTGTTAAGCAGTCAGTCTCCATTTCTCAACCCCCAACCCCCCAGCCCCTGGCAAACACTAATTTACTTTCCGTCTCTATAAAAGTTGCTTATTCTGAATATATAAATTGATATACAATATAAGTCTGTTTATGACTTTTTCACATAGCACATTTTCAAGGTTCATCCATGTTGTAGCTCATATCAATACCTCAGTCATTGTCACAGCTAAATAGTATTCCATTGTATGGATATACTACAGTTAGTTTATTCATTTTTCAATTGATGTGCATTTGGGTTCTTTTTGGCTATAATGCTGCTATGAACATTTGTGTATGAGTTTTTTTTTCTTTTTTTTTTTGCCTTGCTATGCAACATATGGGATCTTAGTTCCCCAACCAGGGATGGAACCTGTACCCTCTGCAGTGGCAGCTCAAAGTCTTAATCACTGGACCACTGGGGGAAGTCCCAAGGTTTTATATAAATATGTTTTCCATTCTCTTGGATATATACTGAGGAGGTTAATTGTTCAGTCATCTGGTAATTTTATGTTTAAATCTCTAAGAAACTGACAAACATTTTCCAAAGTGGCTCTACTGTTTTGCACTCTTAGCAGCAATGCATAAGAGTTCCAATTTCTCAACATCCTCTTCAGCGCTTGTTACTGTTCTTTCTTTCTTTTCTTCCTCACTCCCTCCTTCCTTTCTTCCTTTATTTCTTTCTCTTTCTCTTTTTAAATTATAACCATTCTAGTGAAGTAGTATGCCATTGGAGGTTTGGTTTACATTTTCTTACTGACAAATGATGTTGAACATTTTCATATATTTATCGACTATATAATTTTGTTGGGGAAATATCTATTCAGATCTTATGCCAATTTTAATTGGTTTGTTTATCTTTTTATTGTTGAGCTGTTAGAGTTCTTTATGTATTTTGGATACTAGTATCTTATCCAATATGTGCTTGCAAATATCTCTCCCATTTTGTGGGTTGTATTTTCACTTTCATAGTGATAGTGTCCCTGAAGCACAGAAGTTTTAAATTTTTTAAAAAAGACTTCATTTTTATTCAGAACAGTTTCAGGTTCACAGAAAAATTGAGAAGAAGATACAGAGTTCTCATATATTCCCTGCCCCTCCAAAAATGCACTATGCCCCAATTATCAACATCCCTCACCAGAGTGGTACATTTATTATAATTGAGGAACCTATACTGTTACGTCATGATCACCAGAGTCCATAGTTTACATTAGGGTTCACTGTCCTATACAAACATATAATGACAATATCATATGGAGTACTTTTGCTGCCCTAAAAATTGTTTATTCATCCCTCCTCACCTCTCACCCCTGGCAACCACTGATCTTTCTACTGTCTCCATCAGTTCAGTTCAGTTGCTCAGTCATGTCCGATTCTTTGCAACTCCATGGACTGCAGCATGCTGGGCCTCCCTGTCCATCACCAACTCCCGGAGTTCACTCAAACTCATGTCCTTTGAGTTGGTGATGCCATCCAACTATCTCATCCTTTGTCGTCCCCTTCTCCTCCTGCCCTCAATCTTTCTCAGAATCAGGGTCTTTTCCAATGAGTCAGTTCTTCGCATCAGGTGGCCAAAGTATTGGAGTTTCAGCTTTAGCATCAGTTCTTCCAATGAATATTCAGGACTGATTTCCTTTAGGATGGACTGATTGGATCTCCTTGCAGTCCAAGGGACCCTCAAGAGTCTTCTCCAACACCCCAGTTCAAAAGCATCAGTTCTTCGGCGTTCAGCTTTCTTCACAGTCCAACTCTCACATCCATACATGACCACTGGAAAAACCATAGCCTTGACTAGACGGACCTTGGTTGGCAAAGTAATGTCTCTGCTTTTGAATATGCTATCTAGGTTGGTCATAACTTGCCTTCCAAGGAGTAAGCGTCTTTTAATTTCATGGCTGTAGTCACCATCTGCAGTGATTTTGGAGTCCCCCAAAATAAAGTTTGTCACTGTTTCCACTGTTTCCCCATCTAATTGCCATGAAGTGATGGGACCAGATGCCATGATATTCGTTTTCTGAATGCTGAGTTTTAAGCCAACTTTTTCACTCTCCTCTTTCACTTTCATCAAGAGGCTCTTTAGTTCCTCTTCACTTTCTGCCGTAAGGGTGGTGTCCTCTGCATAGCTCTGCCTTGTCTATGATGTCATATAGTTGGAATTGTATAGAATGTAGCTTTTTCATGTTGGCTTATTTCACTTAGTAATATGAATTTAAAGTTTCTCCATGTGTTTTTTCATGGTTTGATAACTCATTTCTTTTTAGCATTGAAAAAGATTTCATTGTCTGGCTGTACTACAGTTTATTTATCTGTTCACCTACTGAAAGACATTTTGGTTACTTCTAAGTGTTGGCAATTATGGATAAAGATACTATAAGCATCTGTATGAAGCTTTCTTTTGTATGGACATAAGTTTTCAACTCCTTTGAGTAAATACCAAGGAGCCCAATTGATAAATTGTATGGTAGTAGTATGTTTAGCTTTGTAAGGACCACCAAACTGGCTTCCAAAGTGGCAGGGCCATTTTGCATTCCCACCAGCGATGGAAGAGAGTTGCTCTTGTCCTGCATCCTTGACAGCATCTGGTGGTGTCAGTAGTTCGGTTTTTGGCCATTCTAGGTGTGTGCTGTTACCTTTTTGTTGGTTTAATTTGCATTTTCCTGATGATATATCATGAGCATCTTTATATATGCTTATCTTCCAGCTGTATGTCTTCTTTGTAGGGTGTGTGTTCAGGTCTTTGGACCATTTTGTAATCAAGTTATTTGTTTTCCTGTTGAGTTTTAAGAGTTCTTTGTACGTTTGGATAGCAGTTCTTTATATGTTTTTTACTAGACATTTTCTCCTAGGCTGTGACTTTTCTTCTCATTTTTTTGACATTGTCTTTCATAGGATAGATATTTTCATTTTGAACTAAATTCAGCGTATATATTATTTCTTTCATGGATCGTGCCTTTTATGCTGTATCTAAAAAGTCATTGCTATATCCAAGGTCATATAGGTTTTCTCCTATGTTATCTTCTAGGAGTTTTTTAGTTTTTTTGCTGTACATTTAGGTCTATGATCCTATTCTTTTTGGCCACACAGCTCTGTGTGTGGGATCCTAGTTCCCCAACCAAGAATTGAACCCACACTCCCTGCATTTGAAGTGCAGAGTCTTAACCACTGGAGTGCCACGGACATTCCTGTGATCGATTTTTGTTAATTTTTGTGAAGGGGGTAAAGTCTATGTCTAGATTATCATTATTTTTGCCCATGAATACATATTGTCTCAGCATCATTTGTTGAAAAGACTTCATTTGCTCCATTGTATTGCCTCTGCTTTCTGACAGATTAGTTGACTATGTTTTTGTGGGTGTATTTCTGGGCTTTTCATTGTGCTCCATGGATTTGTCTCTCTTTTTTTTTTTTTTTGGTTAGGGCCACATTGTCTTGGTTAGTGTAGCTTTGAGAAGTCTTGAAGTCAGGTAGTATTAGTCCTTTGCTTTATTCTTCTCCTTCAGTGTTGTGTTGGCCATTCTGGGTCTTTTGCTTCTCCATATAACTTTTGTGATTAGTTTGTCAACACCACAAAATAATTGCTAGCATTATGATTGGGATTCCATTGAATCAGTAGATCAAATTGGAAAGAACTAATATCCTGACAGTATTGTCTTCCTACTCATGAGAATGGAATTTATTAAGTAAATGGAACTCTCCATTTACTCAAATTTTCTTCGATATTTTTCACCTGAGTTTTGTAGTTTCCCTTTATAGATCTTGTATGCTCCTGTGAAATGGAGCAGCACCCTGCTGTCCACCCCCCATGTCCTCTGCTTGCCTTTTGTCTGTGGAAAACTTTAGTCAAAGAATAAGTTTAATCAGAGAAGTGAGAAATGGGCTAACAGTCAAAGGAGACTAAATAATAATAATGTAGTCCTTAAGCACAGCCAGGAATCTGTAGCTCTTTCTCAAGGGCTAAAGATAATATTCTGAGCCATATCCTGTGAGCTGTCTGCCAGATACCAAAACACCAGGTGGAGAAATTAACTACACGATGACCAAACTGTACCCAGGACATGAGCTGCCACAATCCCGAGAACTGGGCGCAAAGAAATGGGAACAAACGGGCCCTGCAACTGAAGGTTAACTGCACCTAAAACAATCGAGGTGCTGCTGCTCAGACTGGTGATGACAAATTTGAAGATGACTGTTAGAGATGACTATGCTTTTTCTGGATGTAACTGTCCTCCGCCCCCAACTCTGTCTATAAACGCTCTCACCCCCTGCTTGGCCTTTGGACAGATGTCCACCATCCTCCCACCCCAGTTGCCAGCATCTGAAATAAAGCAAACTTTGGTTTCCACCAACCTGGCCTGTTTTTTGACTTTTGAGTGGCAAGCAGTGAGACCCCATACACACCCTTTTGGTAATGCTTGTATACCTAAGAATCTCATTTTTGGGTGGTGCTAATGTAAATACATCATGTTTTTAATGTCAAATTCCACTTGTTCATTCCTGGTATATAGAAAGGTGGCTGACTGTTACATATGAACTTTGTATCCTGCAACCTTGCTGTAATTACTAATTAGTTCCAGAAGGGTTTTTTTTTTTTTTTTTTTGGTCAGATCTTCCAGATTTTTCCACATAGATGATCATGCTATCTGTGAACAAGAACAGTTTTATTTCTTCCTTCCCCAAATGTATA
Source organism: Budorcas taxicolor (assembly GCF_023091745.1). Taxonomy (NCBI): domain Eukaryota; kingdom Metazoa; phylum Chordata; class Mammalia; order Artiodactyla; family Bovidae; genus Budorcas; species Budorcas taxicolor. The sequence goes on from NC_068912.1 coordinate 31,308,381, forward strand.
CCTTTTCTTTTCTTGTCTTACTGCATTAAGCAGTACTTCCCTACACAGTGTTGAAAAGCATTGGTGAGAGGGTCTCCTTACTTTCTGATTTTAGTGAGAAGAGTTCAAGTTTCTCACAATTAAATATAATGGGTAATGTCTTTGTCTGTTTTGGTATATATATATATATATAAAATTTGATGAAGTACATTTTTTCTTTTTGTTTGTGCTCACCTGTCTTTTAAATGAAAGATAGGAATCATAAAGCATTCTCATTAAGCACAACATATAATAAAATTGTATCTCAATCACATTTTGTGGCAAATAAAGGGTTGGAATTGATATGGGAGAAATGGAGAAAGTGAGGGCAACTGTTTACTTGGACTTATGAGTTCAAAGTATGGTCGAATGTTAGTCACCGATTTGATTGAATACCTAATAGTCAAGGGTAACTGTTTGGGAACTCCTCTAATCCTTAAACCTTAGTAGCTTTCCTCTGAAATGGGTGAAACAAAGCTACCAATAGGAAGTTATTTTCTGGGCTGCAGCAATGTTACCTCAAGGGTGAGTGAAAGTGAGGATAAGGTGTTAGAATGAGCAGGAGCTTAATAGTCAGACTGTTGGGAGTTCCAGCTGGGTTCTCTAGGAACCAGATGCTAAAATGGAGTTAAGAGTACAAAAGGGGAATAGGACCTCTTAAAGGAAAAGACAGAAAGCAGGTTTGGCCAGGAGGAGGTCTCAGTCTGTGAAGCAAAACTGATAATGCTTCTGTCAGCCCAGCGGGGCACCCTGGAGCAAAATTGCTTGTTAGAGGAGTTCCACATTGGTAGAAAGGGCTAGGCTTGTGTACCACCATCTTGCTCATCCATTGGCTGGTGGCCGTACTTGAGAAAAGCATGACTGTGGCTTAACTGCTGGGGCCACTAGAACCAACGCTCTTGGCATCAGGACAGCAAACCCTTTACTGAAGGGGTGATAAAGGCAGTAAATCTCCATGTATGCTATACAGACAGACCTGACATTCAAATCCCAGCAACATGTAACCTTAGGCAACCACTCTGCCTCCAGCTGCAAAATGGAGAGAATGCCTTCCTTACATGACTGTGAATATGAGGGGATCAAACAGGACAAGGATGAACATGGTGCCTGATACAGCCCAGGCAGTCTGTAATGTTCCTCCCTTTCCCCTCGATGGCAATCAGCCAAGGGAACATCCTGTTCCATGAATCAGTTCCCACTCTCTTTATAAACTTTGTTTCCTCTCATTTTCCACTAGGGAATCAAGCCCCCTCTGGCAGTCTTCTGACCTTCTGAAGGTGTTGCCTCTGTGTCCCAGGGCTGGTTGTCCTTTGACTTGTTCCTCTTCTGTCTTTCTCAGCCTGGAAAGTCAAAGACCTCTGTGGCTGATGGCTGTCCCAGGCGGGGACCACTGGAGGATGCTAGTGTGAGGCAGAGGTAATGCTTCCTGGAATGCACCAGAAATAAGCAAATTGCACCATCTTTTTCAGCTGCCTGCGAGCACATTCCATTGGTGATTCCTCTAAGAAGAAACCATCATGTTCCTCTAAGAGCCTCATCAAAAGCCTGAGGACAAATTTCCCCTTCTTCACTTAAGGTCTCTGCCCTGGGAGGTGGGACAGCACCTGCATGGGAAAGAACAGGATGTGTTCTGTGGAAGTCAGTATCCATCCTCAGGGTGTCCTGGCACAGGGACACAGGTCTCCAACGTCCATTTACTTCCTCTGTGCAGGTAATTGGGCCTGATTTACTGGGGAATCTCAACTTGTTGGAGTATAAACACAAAGCAATCTTATTTCTTCCAGTAACTGCCCCTGGCTATACCCTGCCAGATCTCTCTTTCCTGCTGGGGAGCAACTCCCTTAATGATGTCTTGGTCTGGTTCCATAACTTTCCAGCCACTTTCGGTTACTAACAGTCTCATTCTGGTAATTAAGATTCAGTCTTTTAAATATTTAAAAGTTTCATGGCAAGCTTGATTCAAAACTTGATTCTTCTTTCTCCTCCCTTTCAGCGTCAGTTAGAGCTGGGTGGGCCCTGATTGTTTGGTCAGAGGAGGGGAAGTGGGGACTGCGTTGACGGCACCCATTCTCACCCTTTTCAAGGCCTCAGCGACTCTGTTTGAGGCTGGGCGGAGGAATGGGGAGGAAGAAGCCTTTTGATATGACTTATGGGGACAGGTTGAGATTCCCAGGTGGCACAATGGTAAAGAATCCGCCTGCCAATGCAGGCGACGCCAGAGATGCGGGTTCAGTTCTAGGGTCAGGAAGATTCCCCTGGAGCAGGAAATGGCAACTCACTCCATTATTCTTGCCTGAAAAATTCCATGGACCGAGGAGCCTGGCGGGCTACAGTCTAGGGGGTCTGAAAGAGTCAGACGCGACTGAGCGCACAGCACGTGGGGACAGGGGAGGTGTCATGCTTCCTTTACTCCCTCTGGGTTCTTTCCGGTTCTGCTGGATGCTGAAGATCCCACGCCAGCCCTCCTCTCCTCCGTCTCTGAGGTCCATCCTCTCCTCCCAGCCCCGCCTCCTCAGTTGCCCCTTCCTTTGGTCTCACTAGTAATATAGGCCCCCTGGGACTCCATCCTCTGGCTTAGATCTCCAAGTCGTGATTCAGCCCAACCTGGGTAAACCTCTGGTTTCTGCCCTAGAACTGACTTTTGTGCATTTCCGTGTGCAGTTACAGGGCCTGCTGGGGTGGCTGTTGTCTTCAAGGCCACCTGGACCTAGGATGGGAGAGCTGCCCGCCGTCTTCTTCCCATTCATGCTGTACCAAGTCTGCTGGGTAGGCTACTGCAGTGGGCCTCTTGCTTTCATAATCTACAGGTACCAGTCTTTACACTCAAGTATGATCCTAGACCTCAGGGTGTGAATGTCAAGAGCTCTGCTCTTTTTCTTACAGTGGAGGGGAGGAAAAAAACAGAGCATGAGACTGCAGTGCTTGGCTCCTGGACTCAAAGGTCTCTTTGGCAATGCTCTGAGCCTGTGAGGCACGGTGGGTTCTGTGCGTCCTCTTTCCCTTTGCACTGGGGCAGGGAAGCCATCTCTTCTCCGCAGGGGAGAGGAAGGCCGAACCTGTCCCCACGGGCCCTCTCTCCTTGTCTCTTGGTCCTTTTCTATCCTGACTGGAGGTGAGCTGGGTGCTGGTTGATTTGAGGGTTTCTGGTGCCTCCATCTGGAGAAGAAAATGGCAACCCACTTCAGTATTCTTGCCTGGAGAACTCCACTGATAGAGAAGTCTGGCGGGCGACACAGTCCATGGGGTGGGCTGAAGGGACTTAGCACGCACACAGTGCCTCCATCAGCTCCGTGTGGAGGTGGCTGGCGCCATCTGCTGGCAGCTTGCTGCTAGCTCTCTGCGGGTGATTTGGCTCTCATAACCTTGGCTATGATTCAAGCATTAATGGGAAAATACATGAGGATCTGCCCTGCAGTACACAAGAATATCCTGTCTCTTCTCCTTACTGTGTTGAGGTTACTCTTCTTGGAAGCATTCCTTGATTAAACGTCATCAGATTGAAATTTTTTATTGTGCACCCAGGTTCTCAGTTGATAAAAATAAGCGCATACATGTGTGAGTGAATAGATCAGTTATCTGTGTCTTGCCTAATTTTATGTGTTATAAGGATAGCTAGTGTTTATTGAACCCTTGCCATATGCCATCTACTATCCTAAGCATGCCACCTACTTCATCTCATTCAGTCTTCACACCACAATCCAAGGAGCTAGATGCTATTATTATGCCCATTTTATAGATGAGAAAACTAAAAGGAGGTAAAAATGTTAAATAGCTTCTCTAAGGTTTATAGGCTTAAAGTGATATAAACAGGTGATTTAAATCCCAAGCTAATACCCTCTACCAATATTCTGTTCTGCCTAATTGGTTTCCTACTGTGGTCCTTCTGTCCCCTTCCCCCAGTATCACCCCTAAAGTCCTACGTAAGTACTTGTAGATCAGTGTGAAGTATTTCCCATGGTAATTTTGTTTGGATTAACAGAATTTGCCCAGTTGGGGCTTGTGCAAGGGCTGAACTAGCCATGTAAGGTTTCAGTCAACTTGTAAATGGGCCAAACTCTGTGGTCATCTTGAAGTCATCAGCACAGATCCTTTGGACAGAAGGCTGAAACTGCCTCATCAAACCCCTTCTCTAATATTTTCAGATTAATTTTTTCCCAGGGAGGCCTAGGGTCCTGAACACACACTCCAAGACTGTCTACCTGAGCAATTCTTTTCATCTAAAAAAGAGAATCCCTTTTGTTTGTGGAGCACATTTACTTCCATTGTCTCCTAGGTAACCACTCTGAGTAGAAAGTTATTATTATCCTTCTCATTTTAAGGGTGAGGAAACTGAAGCATGGAGACTAGACACTTGCCTGAGTTCACACAGGTCATAGGTGCTGGAACTGGGGCCTGGAACCAAATCATCTTCCTTCATTCTGCCATGAGGCATGCCCATGCTCAGTGTCTTTTACCTGAGACCTTCAGGCCCCTGCTCGCTTGCTGAGGGCTCTGCTCCCCGGTGGTATTTCTTTTTCACCTGTAGCCATGTCCGCATCTCTTGGTTCCGCCTCTTCCTCTAGCCTCCTCTCATTGGCCTTGCCCATATCCTCCCTGCCTCTCCAAGGGCCTGGAAACACCTCCAGGCAGGGGGACTGGGCCTTGCCGTCTTCTGACTGTGACCCCTCAAACCCCTGGAGGAGTTGCTCACTGTGTTTATCGTCCTTAGTCATGGCGGATGTTATTTATTGTCAGATGAACGCATTTCCAAATAAAACAGAAGATGAACAAATAACCACAGTGACAGAGCTATAAAAAACTCTGCCGGCTCGCTCACTTGAAGAAAAGCCGGCACAACTAATTAACCTGGGCAGGCCTCTGTGGTGTTTGGAAACAAGCTTGGAATTAATACCACCCTTCTCAGCTGCTGGAGCCAGCCTCTAAATCTTCTCTGGGCAGTAGCAGTAGAGAGACACAGAACGATAGAGACAGTGAGAGGCCAAAATGGGAGAAGACAGAGACAGTGAGATAAACCCAGTTAGCCGTCTGCCTCCATACCCATACAGAGCATCTTGGCTAGACTCCGGCTTCTAGAAAGGAAGATAGACAGACAGATTGCAGCTTTTCTCAAAGCGAGAGGTAAGGGGAGAAAATGGAGACTTTGTCTAGCTCAGAGTACATCTTGTTTCTATACCACTAAAGTCAGAGAATCAGAAGCTTCTCGTCTGGAAGGGGCTTAGGAGAGGTCATCTAATTTGGTGATTTAAAATTATTTTTAGCAGCGAAACCCTTTCCTGGAGTGAAATCACACCCAGAAGCACAATGAAAGGAGCAGATAGAAGTGGGGCTCCATCTGGATCTTGCTGATCCTCGGGCCCACCTGCACCTCCTAAGATGGCTGCATGCTCAGCATACTCAGGGCTCTGGAGACTTTAGCTGGGGAACTAAAGCTGCCTGGTCTCCATGTGACAAGGTTTGGGGAGCATCCCTGGTTCTTCACTGGGTTCAGGCTCACCAGATGGGGGATTGTGGCAGAGAGGATCCCCCAGCTGAAGGGGGTGGGTTTTCTGCTGCTGCTGCTGCTGCTGCTGCTAAGTCACTTCAGTCGTATCCGACTCTGTGCGACCCCATAGACAGCAGCCCACCAGGTGGGTATACCTATTCTCTTGTCCCTGGACTGCTGGGTTCTTGAATTCTGGTTACTTCCCTGAGGACCTTTGTTGGTAGGCGCTGAGGAACAGGCTTGTTAGCCTTCAGTGATGGAGTCTCAGTGGGTGAGCTTTGTCAAGCCGTCACCTGACCCTGACTTTGCCTCAAGGAGGCTCTGTGTAACTCCACATCAAGTTCAGGAGGGGGAGCCAAGAGTACAAGAAAGACACCTCCTTCTGGGAGAATATGGAGGTGGTCATCTAGGTATGTCCTGTAGGGACACTGACAATCTACAGAAAAATTGTATTGCATATATATATATAGTTATTTTTTTCCTCATAGAGGAAAAGAAGACAGTGGCCTAAGCCTGGAAACAATCCAACCAAGTGGTCCTGTAGGGATTTGTCTGGTTTTCTCTGTGGGGGCTGTCAGAGGGCCTCTTGTTCCGGAGGCCCAGTTCTCAGCATTAAGAGCAATGTTGGGTGAAGGCCCTCTCCTGAAGTCAGCAGTGGGAAGGAGTGAAGGATGGAGACCAGGCACTGTGTTTGGAGCCTTCCCATCACCGATTAACCCTGAGTGCCCTTGGCTCAGGCCTAGAAAACAGTGGGGCACAGTAAGGAGGAAAAAATACAAATCAAGAAGTAAGGCTTTTTTTGAAGGAGAAATTATAAATTGCAATTTAATCACATAATCACTTTGACACTCTCAAGCAAGCTAATTTCTTCCCTTGCCTCATTTCATCCATTCGGTGAGATGAATCTTAATGAATAATGTCCTATGAATATTTAATTTTTGATCAATTTGAATTTTCTCTGGCATACCTGCTGGAGACATAAATCAGTCCCTCTTCTGCCCAGCCGAGTGGAGTTGGACAGTGGCCTGGGTGGATCTCTGCCCACGACTGCAGAAGTGGTCTGCCTGAAGGTTTTGGGGTTCTGCCACCATCTCAATATTGAGACTTGGACCTCCCTGGATGCCTTCCCTAGGCCTCTCCAATACTGCTGCACCAGCGGACGCCTGAAGCCAGTGTGTCCAGCCAGATGAGATGCATCTGGAAATGACTCTCCACCGGTGCCCCGTCTTGCGCCATCCTTTCTAATCAGTGATTTAAAGAAGCCTCACTCCTAATACTGACTTTATCCTTCCTGGCCCCGGGACAAGTGTCAGCATTCAAAGGACTATCCAGAGGCAACATTAGAAGAAGTACTCTTCGCAGCTATTTAAGAAGTCTGCCTTCATGAGATATTTTGATATTTTTACAGTGCTTTACAGTTGACAAAGTGACTTCACATCCATCTTTTCTTTTCATGTCTTAAAAATCCTTGTGTTTGATCTCTCTTTCCTGACTGTGAGGGAAGGCAATGGCATTTGCGAGAGCTCTTTCTTATTCTGGGTCAAAGGAGTAAGTATAGGAGCTCACATCCTGGAAGGACTGCTGAGTTCAAAACCAGGGAAATGAGTCCAAACTGAGCTGCCCTTTATAAGGGGAGAAGATTTGGACTGGGAGGTAGAGGAAGAAGAAGAGTGTCTTTTTAAAAAAATTCTTTTCCATTATAATTTATTACAGGATTTTGAATATAGTTCTGTGTACTATAAGTAGATCTTTGTTATTTATCTGTTTCATATATAGTAGTTTGTATCTGCTAATTCCAAACTCCTAATTTATCCCTGCCCCCTTCCCCTTTGGTAACCATAATATTGTTTTCTATGTTTGTGAATCTGTTTCTGTTCTGGAAATCGGTTCATCTGTATAATTTTTTAGATTCCACATGTAAGTGATATCATATGACATTTATCTTCCTCTGTCTGACTTCGCTTAGTATGACAGTCTCTAGGTCCATCCATGTTGCTTCAGATGGCATTATTCCGTTCTGGTTTTGGCTGAGTAGTATTCTTTTGTGTATGTGTACCATATTTTCTTTATCCGTTCATCCATCAGTAGACTTTTAGGTTGCTTCCATGGCATGGCTATTGTAAATAGTGCTGCTGTGAACACTGAGGTGAATATATCTTTGAAAGCTATGGTTTTCTCTGGATATAGGCGCAGAATTGGAGTTGCAGGATCATATATAGCTCTCTATTTTTTTTTTTTTTGAGAGACCTCCATGCTATTTTCCAGAGCAGCTGCACCAATTTACATTCCCACCAACAGTGTAGGAAGGTTCCCTTTTCTCTCCAGCATTTATTATTTGTAGAAAATGATGGCCATACTGACTGTATGAGGTGATATTTCGTAGTTTTTTCTTTCATAATTTCATTTATTTTGGCCATGCTGGGTCTTCGTTGCTGGGGGCTTTCTCGAGTTGCGGTGCATGGGCTTCCCATTGAAGTGGCTTCTCAGTGTGGGCTGCAGTAGCTGTGGTTCCCAGGCTCTAGAGCACAGGTTCAATAGTTGTGGCGCATGGGCTTGGTTGCTCTGCGGCATGTGGGATCTTCCTGGACCAGGGACTGAACCGTGTCTCCTGCGTTGGCAGGCAGATTCTTTACCACGGAGCCACCAAGGAAGACCTCTCACTGTAGTTTTGATTTACGCTTAATAATTAGTGATGTTGAGCACCTTTTCATGTACCTGTCCGTTGTCTGTATGTCTTCTTTGGAGAAATGTCTATTTAGGTCTTCAGTCCATTTTTTGATTAGGTTGTTTATTTTTTTCTTGTTGACTTGTATGAGCTGTTTGTATATTTTGGAAATTCAGCCCTTGTCAGTTGCATTTGCAAATATTTTCTCCCAGTCTGTAGGTTTTTGTTCTGTTTATGGTTTCCTTTGCTATGCAAAGGCTTATAAGTTTGATTAGATTCAATTTGTTTGAGAAGCGATAAAGAGGGGTATCCTTAATAGGCAAGCTAGAGATGGGCTCAATAATGAGTTGATGACAGTACTTTTTGAAAAAATACTTTAATTGCTTAAAAGGGATAGATAATATGTTTAACATGTGTTTTGAGTGAATATCCGTATATTGTAAATTTGTTTTCCTAGAGTTCTCCACCCATGAAAGCGATGAGTTTTAGTTCTTCAGGAAAGGCAGGAATCATCCAGAACAAAGAGGTCATTTTTAGCTTTACGTCCAAAGGCAACTTCCTGTTTTTGAGTCTATCAGGACAGAATAGTCTTGAAAATAAGGTTTTTTATGGAAAGAAAAAAATTTCTAAATTCACTACTGCCTTTTCCCCAATAATATGATCATGGAATTTTCTTACAAACAGTGGGGTAGAGATAATTCAGGCTATGGTGTGATGGAAATCATTCTTATTTGTTGGGATGCTGAGAGTTTGTAGTTGAGTAGAGGTCTGGGATTGGAACAAAGAGTTCACAGAGCAGAGAACTTTGTAATTGGAGAAAAAGGACCGGAATAGTGGTTTTTGGCTGTGGGTGCTAGTGTGTCATCCTGACAAGTCAGTCAGAGAAGTATAGAAACCAGATTAGATAAACAACCCAGTGGCAGAGGTCAGTGCTGACCATAGGTTAGTTCACCTTTCCCATTATTACAAATTATGTACATGTCACCGTCTACTTAGTCGTCATTAAGGAAGAGTCAGGGTGGTGGTGGAGCATTGCAGGAGGAGATCTGGAAGTCTGAACATTTACTCTGAAGAGACTGAACCATTCAAAGAAATGCTTATGTTGAGATCTTGACTTGACTGAAGTTTCTAGAACATAGAACTTGAGACAAAGCTTACATGTTCAAGCGTTACTCAATAGTGCTGTCCTAGGGTAGCAAAGATAAAGGAGAAAAGGAAAGTGAGGCTGGGAAGGAGAGAAGGCATTACTGAGCTTCACAAGAAAACTAATTTTGTTGTGGAGACACTTGGGACTTCTTTCAGATGAGCTTCGAGGAACCACCACATCTCAAAAGAGTCAGTGGATGGTTGGTTTGTTTGTTTACTGATTTTAACTCTTTCCTGTATTTAGTGGTCAACATTTGTCTCACTGGACTATGATGTTGTGTTAACTGGTCCTCCTGGGAAGATTCTGAGGAGGTAGGAGATCATAGGTCTGTGCTGTGGTCCTTTGTTGTAGTTTAAAAATGTGTTCACAAATGCTTTCATACTCTCCTCAAGTGATACACCCAATTCTTCTCCCAGTGTGCGCTAGTCTTAGTGACTTTCTTCTAACAAAGAGAATAAAGGGAAGATGACAGTGTGTGGTTTCAGAGAGTAGGTCATTGTGTCTTCCTCCTTGCTGTTACTTGTTCTTGGAGAATCCAGCTTCCATGTTGTAAGGATGATCAAGCAGCCTATGAAGAGACCTACGTGATGAGGATCCAAAGCCTCCTGCTAGTATCCATGACAGTAAGCCATCTTGGAAGCGGACCTCCAGTTTCCAACTTCACTGAAGTCCAGTCAGGCCTTCAATAACTGCAATTCCTGTCATCATCTTGACTACTGTCTCATGACAGACCCTTGGCCAGAACCACTTAGCTAAGCCACTAGAAGATTCTTGGCCTACAGAAAAATGTGTGATAATAAGTTGCTTTAAGCCCCAAGCTTTTGAGTAATTTGTTACTAAGCACTAAGGCAAAACACACCCTGTATCTGAGTCTGGAAGAGATGAGAAGAATCAGAATCTTCATGGATCTTGTTGAGTCAGACCTCGGCACCAGAGCTGCTGTGGTTTCTGCCATGGCAGGTATGAAAGAGTATCTGCTAAAGCCCTCACTTTGGAGAAGGCTGAGACAGCAGGCAGTTTTAGGATATGAGACAGTGGTGGTTAGAGCTATCTACTGAATGCGTGGTAGAGGGGAGAAGCAAAAAGGGCCAGGCAAATCTGGGGAGACCCATATACTGGGTCTGGTTCATCAGACTCCTAGTCCTCTAATTCCCACTAGGATGGAGTTTCTAGAAGCACAATTAACCATGTTACAGAGAAATAAAGAAGCCACAAATGTTTCACATATCTGCATAATAGTGTGCGTAACATTGAGACAATTGTTTTGTTAATATAATAAATTCCCATTGCAAAAAATTGAAACAGTATAGAAAGACAAAGCAAGGATCACCCAACAACCTATGATCCAAAGAGAACACTATTATATAACTTAATTTTTATACTCAGTCCTTAGGCTGACATTTTCCCTTGCCAGTAAGTATAATTACACTTATCTTTTCATTAAATATATTAAAGTAGGTGTTCCTTCAATCTTGGAAAATAAAAAAGTATAATCATACAAATGAACCACTCAATGTATGTGATAATAAACTAGACTCAATTGAATTAAGAAGAAAGAATTAGTGACCTGGAAGTTTCTCTGAAGAATGACCTAGAATATAGTAGGAAGACAAAGAGATGGAAGAGTGAAGAGATATAAAGAACTGAGTGGGGAGATACAACATAGATAGAATTGGAACATTAAAGGATGGCAGAGGAAAGGAGAGAGAAGTATTAAGAAAGATAATGATGGAACAATTTCCAGTCCTGATAAAAGACATTATTTCTCAGCTTAGCAAGTCCAGTGACTCCAAAACAGAATAAAGAAAAAGAAACTCACATTTTGCAGAAAACCAGAATACTAAAAGAAAAAGAGAGCATCCTAAGAGTAAGTCAGAGAGAAAAGATAGATTACCTACAGAGCAATGGGAATTCCACCCACAGGTTATTTATCAATAGAAACAACAGAAGCCAGGAGACTAAAGTGCTAAGTGGAAATATTATGCTAAAATTCTACCACCACTAAATTTTCTCTTAAACATGAGGGTAAAATAAAAGCAAATTAAAAATGTTTTAAAAAGAAAAAAATGATACCGTTGATTACCCAGAGAGACTTGCTAAAAGAACTTATAAAGATAGACACATGGAAGAAGAATGATCCCAGGAGGAGATTTGAAGTGCAAGAATGAATGGTGAAGAAAGAAAGTGGAAGATGTATAAATAAATACTGATTGTATAAAACAATGCTAAACATCATAATCACTGTCATCATCATCTAATTTGTGGAGTTAAAAATCAAGTTAAAACTAGGATCACGGACCAATGTATACAAATTGACTATGTTTGAACAGAGATCAAAATAGGAAAAATGAGACTTTTCTTAAGAGATACGTAGATGTATGGCAAAACTATAAAGAGAAGGAAAGAAATGGAATAGCATAAAATTTGGGGTAGGGGGTTACTCAAGTGGGAGGAGAGAGATGCATGAGGTGGGACACGGCATGCATGAGGCTTAAAGGTATGGTGAATATTAAGATAGGTGTTTGGTACTTGGCTTCCCAGGTGGTTTAGCAGTAAAGAATTCACCCGCAATGCAGGAGATGCTGCAGGAGCTGTGGGTTCGATCCCTGGGTTGGGAAGATCCCCTGGAGAAGGAAATGGCAACCCACTCCAGAATTCTTGCCTGGAATATCCCATGGACCAAGGAGCCTGGCGGGCTATAGTTTGTGGGGTTGCAAAGAGTTGGACATGACTTAGTCACTAAGCATGCATGCATGGGTACTGACTGTATATTTTTTATTATGGCAGTTCTTTAAAATGTAAATATTCTTTTTTTTTTTTAACTGAAGTATAGTTGATTTACAATGTATAATTTCTGTTGAACAGTAAAGTGATTCAGTTATAAATATTCCTTTTTGTATTCTTTTCCATTATGGTTTATCACAGGATATTGAATATAGTTCCCTGTGCTATCAGTGGGACCTTGTTGTTTATCCATCCCATATATAACAGTTTCCGTCTGCTAATCCCAAACTCCATATCCATCCCTCTCCTACATCTTGCCCCTTGGCAACCGTAGCCTGTGAGTCTGTTTCTGTCTCACAGGTAGGTTTATTTGTGTCATATTTTATACTCCACGTGTAAGTTGTATCGTATGGTATTTGCCTTTCTCTTTCTGAGTTACCTCACTGAGTATAATAGTCTCTAGGTCCATCCATATTTCATTCTTTTCTAGGGCTGAGCAATATTCCATTGTGCATGCTCAGTCGCCTCAGTCGTGTCCAGCTCTTTGCAACCCTATTGACTGTAGCCCACCAGGCTCCTCTGTCCACGGGATTCCCCAGGCAAGAGTACTGGAGTGGGTTGCCGTGCCCTCTTCCAGGGGATCTTCCCAAGCCAGGGATCAAACTGGTATCTCCTGTGCCTCCTGCATCACAGGCAGATTTTTTACCCACTGAGCCAGCTGGGAAGCCCATTCCATTGCATGTGTGTATATACACACACACACACATATACATACACGCGCACACATACACATATATACCGCATCTTTTTTATTCATCTTCTGATGGACATTTAGGTTGCTTGCATGTCTTGCCTATTGTGAATAATGCTGCTATGAACACAGAAGTGCATGTTTCTATCTGAATTACAGTTTTCTCTGAGTATATGCCCAAGAATGGGATGGCTGGATCATATGGTAACTCTACTTCTAGTTTTTGAAGAAACCTCCATATTGTTTTCCATAGTGGCTATACCAATTTACGTTCTCATGAATTGTGTAGGAGGGCTCCCTGTAAACATCTATTGTACATACTTTTTGTAGGTATGAAGTGATAAAATGATGTTGTAATGACCATTGTTATGTTGTGTATCTTTTCACATACCTTAAGGTTCAGTTCAGTTCAGTTCAGTTGCTCAGTCGTGTCCAACTCTTTGCGACCCCATGAATTGCAGCATGCCAGGCCTCCCTGTCCATCACCAACTCCCGGAGTTCACTCAGATGCACATCCATCGAGTCAGTGATGCCATCCAGCCATCTCATCCTCTGTCGTCCCCTTCTCCTCCTGCCCCCAATCCCTCCGAACATCAAAGTCTTTTCCAATGAGTCAGCTCTTCACATGAGGTGGCCAAAGTACTGGAGTTTCAGCTTTAGCATCATTCCCTCCAAAGAACACCCAGGACTGATCTCCTTCAGAATGGACTGGTTGGATTTCCTTGCAGTCCAAGGAACTAGGAGTCTTCTCCAACACCACAGTTCAAAAGCATCAATTCTTTGGCACTCAGACTTCTTCACAGTCCAATTCTCACATCCATACATGACTACTGGAAAAACCATAGCCTTGACTAGATGGACCTTAGTTGGCAAAGTAATGATTCTGCTTTTGAATATGCTATCTAGGTTGGTCATAACTTTTCTTCCAAGGAGTAAGCGTCTTTCAATTTCATGGCTGCAGTCACCATCTGCAGTGATTTTGGAGCCCCCCAAAATAAAGTCTGACACTGTTTCCACTGTTTTCCCATCTATTTCCCATGAAGTGATGGGACCGGATGCCATGATCTTTGTTTTCTGAATGTTGAGGTTTAAGCCAACTTTTTCACTCTCCTCTTTCACTTTCATCAAAAGGCTTTTTAGTTCCTCTTCAATTTCTGCCACAAGGGTGGTGTCATCTGCATATCTGAGGTTATTGATATTTCTCCTGGCAATCTTGATTCCAGCTTGTGTTTCTTCCTGTCCAGCGTTTCTCATGATGTACTCTGCATATAAGTTAAATAAGCAGGGTGACAATAGACAGCCTTGACGTACTCCTTTTCCTATTTGGAACCAGTCTGTTGTTCCATGTCCAGTTCTAACTGTTGCTTCCTGACCTGCATACAGGTTTCTCAAGAGGCAGGTCAGGTGGTCTGGTATTCCCATCTCTTTCAGAATTTTCCACAGTTTATTGTGATCCACACAGTCAAAGGCTTTGGCATAGTCAATAAGGCAGAAATAGATGTTTTTCTGGAACTCTCTTGCTTTTTCCATGATCCAGCAGATGTTGGCAATTTGATCTCTGGTTCTTCTGCCTTTTCTAAAACCAGCTTGAACATCAGGAAGTTCACGGTTCACATATTGCTGAAGCCTAGCTTGGAAAATTTTGAGCAGTACTTTACTAGCGTGTCAGATGAGTGCAACTGTGCAGTAGTTTGAGCATTCTTTGGCATTGCCTTTCTTTGGGATTGGAATGAAAACCGACCTTTTCCAGTCCTTTGGCCACTTCTGAGTTTTCCAAATTTGCTGGCATATTGAGTGCAGCATTTTCACTGCATCATCTTTCAGGATTTGAAATAGCTGAACTGGAATTCCATCACCTCCACTAGCTTTGTTCATAGTGATGCTTTCTAAGGCCCACTTGACTTCACATTCCAGGATGTCTGACTCTAGATGAGTGATCACACCATCGTGATTATCCAGGTCATGAAGATCTTTTTTGTACAGTTCTTCTGTGTATTCTTGTCACCTCTTCTTAATATCTTCTGCTTCTGTTAGGTCCATACCATTTCTGTCCTTTATCGAGCCCATCTTTGCATGAAATGTTCCCTTGGTATCTCTAATTTTCTTGAAGAGATCTCTAGTCTTTCCCATTCTGTTCTTTTCCTCTATTTCTTTGCATTGATCACTGAGAAAGGCTTTCTTATCTCTCCTTGCTATTCTTTGGAACTCTGCATTCAGATGCTTGTATCTTTCCTTTTCTCCTTTGCTTTTCGCTTCTCTTCTTTTCTCAGCTATTAGTAAGGCCTCCCCAGACAGCCATTTTGCTTTTTTGCATTTCTTTTCCATGGGGATGATCTTGATCCCTGTCTCCTGTACAATGTCATGAACCTCATTCCATAGTTCATCAGGCACTCTATTATCAGATCTAGGCCCTTAAATCTATTTCTCATTTCTACTATATAATCATAAGGGATTTGATTTAGGTCATACCTGAATGGTCTAGCGGTTTTCCCTACTTTCTTCAATTTAAGTCTGAATTTGGTAATAAGGAGTTCATGATCTGAGCCACAGTCAGCTCCTGGTCTTGTTTTTGTTGACTGTATAGAGCTTCTCCATCTTTTGCTGCAGAGAATATAATCAATCTGATTTCGGTGTTGACCATCTGGTGATGTCCATGTGTAGAGTCTTCTCTTGTGTTGTTGGAAGAGGGTGTTTGCTATGACCAGTGCATTTTCTTGGCAAAACTCTATTAGTCTTTGCCCTGCTTCATTCCGCATTCCAAGGCCAAATTTGCCCGTTACTCCAGGTGTTTCTTGACTTCCTACTTTTGCATTCCAGTCCCCTATAATGATAAGGACATCGTTTTTGGGTGTTAGTTCTAAAAGGTCTTGTAGGTCTTCATAGAACCGTTCAACTTCAGCTTCTTCAGCATTACTGGTTGGGGCATAGACTTGGATTCCTGTGATATTGAATGGTTTGCCTTGGAAATGAACAGAGATCATTCTGTCGTTTTTGAGATTGCATTCAAGTACTGCATTTCGGACTCTCTTGTTGACTACGATGGCTACTCCATTTCTTCTGAGGGATTCCTGCCCACAGTAGTAGATATAATGGTCATCTGAGTTAAATTCACCCATTCCAGTCCATTTTAGTTCGCTGATTCCTAGAATGTCGACATTCACTCTTGCCACCTCTTGTTTGACCGCTTCCAATTTGCCTTGATTCATGGATCTGACATTCCAGGTTCCTATGCAATATTGCTCTTTACAGCATCGGATCTTGCTTCTATCACCAGTCACATCCACAGCTGGGTATTGTTTTTGCTTTGGCTCCATCCCTTCATTCTTTCTGGAGTTATTTCTCCACTGATCTCCAGTAGCATATTGGGCACTACTGACCTGGGGAGTTCCTCTTTCAGTATCCTATCATTTTGCCTTTTCATACTGTTCATGGGGTTCTCAAAGCAAGAATACTGAAGTAGTTTGCCATTCCCTTCTCCAGTGGACCACATTCTGTCAGACCTCTCCACCATGATCCGCCCATCTTGGGTTGCCCTGTGGGCATGGCTTAGTTTCATTGAGTTAGACAAGGCTGTGATCCTACTGTGATTAGATTGACTAGTTTTCTGTGAGTATGGTTTCAGTGTGTCTGCCCTCTGATGCCCTCTTGCAACACCTACCATCATACTTGGGTTTCTCTTACCTTGGGCATGGGGTATCTCTTCACGGCTGCTCCAGCAAGGCGCAGAAAATTCCTGTAGTGAAGATTTTGAGGAAAACGATGAGTATAATGCTTTTTCTTTCACACTTGTTGCTACCCTCCCACCCACACTAAAAAAGATGTACCAGCTTGTACTCCTACCAGCAGTGCACAAAAGGGCCCATTTCCCCACACCCTAGGAATACCTTTTTTGTACATTTTTTTCTAAAATGTGCTTTTACCATATATGCCAGTGTGGTGAGCTAGACTTCTTTAAAGAAATTGGAAGGCATGAATAATTTAAGAAATAGGTGATTTAAGTAATCCCATTATACAGATAACACTACTAAAAATCACCAAGGCTGAGTGACTGTTCCAGGTTCACCCTGTGACCCAGCTCAGTGAACTTTTCACTGTACCCACTGCTGCCCAAACTCCACTGAACCTTTGTTTTGGAGCAGTCTGTTGCTGCACAAGAAAATCTCTCCCAGAAAAAGAAAGCCAGCAAAGAAGGCAGGAGGAATGTGTGTTTTGTAAGGTGCTGGGGGATCTGGTGGAGTAGGTAGGGGTGACAGGAAAAGTTTTCAGTATTTATACCCTCAAACTAAGCATTACTCCCTTTCTTGGTCCTTAAGCCCCTGATGATAAACTTTGGAGACAGAGGGTTGGAGCCCAGTTTAATCAGACCAGTGTCTGGCACATGAACAATATTTACTAAATATTAGTTGGCTCTCAGATAAGCCCTGGTTGATATTTTTGTTACCTAATATGGAGGGAAAACTGTCCCTTTGGCTGGGCCAGATTTCTTTCTCTGCATGAAGCGAGTCTGGGCCAGGTTGGGAAGAGGGATGAACTGACCTTCCAAGGTCCCTGCCTGCTGGTGAGACAAGGACGGTCGGCAGGCAGTGATGCAGTGAACATCCCCCACCCCCCTGCTCCCTCTAGTGAGCATTGGCTTTCTTTGCTCCAAGTGATTAGCAGGGAGATTGGCAAGCGGCAGTGGCAGTGGAAGTTTAATGTTCTGGAAACCCAGTCTTTTTTCTTTTTCCTCTGAGGTTTTCCCTGGTGAGTCAGGAAAAGGTCTTGCCACTTAATAGGCAGACAGGAACGGGGCCTGGGAGTTTTGCCATCAGAGACTGGAATTTATCACTGTGACACCAAACCCAGGCATGCCTGCATTTGTGGGGGAGAAGTGGCAGGTTGGAGGAGGGAACCTTGGGGACATTGTCCCTGTAAGGTCACTGAGACCCACGCCCCTGAAATTTGACCCATTCAGCCCACGGCAAGCCAGGAAGCCTTTGGACCGTCGCCTGGTTGTAGGAAGTGGATCAGTTGTTTCTGCTGTTAATCCTCTGGCAGGTCCTAAGTACTTGTGCCTGTTAAACACAAGATCATGTGTAATTGCAGGAGCTGACAGACCTGTGTTAATATCCTACCTCAGTTCTCTTTTGCTGTTTGATATGGAGGAAGCTTCTCTGTTCCTCTGAGCTTCTGTTTTCCTCCTCTGAAAATAGAGGTAATAATCATTACCTTTAAAATTAAGGGTGGCACAGCAGGAAAAATCTGCCTGCAATGCAGGAGCCACAAAAGAACTGGGTTCAATTCCTGGATCAGGAAGATCCCCTGGATTAGGAAATGGCAACCCACTTCAGAATTCTTGCCTGGAAAATTCCATGGACAGAGAAGCCTGGTGGGCTACAGTCCATGGGGTCCAACAAAGAGCTGGACACGCCTGAATATGCATGCACTTAAAATTAAGTGGTGTATGCACCTGGACAGGCATACGAATAGAGTGGTAAAGATCAGAGCACTGGAAGCAGCTTTCCTGGGTTCAAACCTGACTCTGACAGCTTCTACCTATGGAGACTTAGGCAACTAACAGCCTCTCTATAGCTTGGTTTCCTCACTCATAAGACAGGAATAATAATAACACATATCTTATAGGATCATTGCTTAAGTGAGTTAGCATTCATGGCATGTTTAAAACCATGCCTGGCACATAGTGAGTGTGGTACATGTTGTCTATTTTTTTCAAGTTCCCGCTTCTCCCTTTTCCTTCCCTACCTTCTCTTTCCCCTGTGTTATTTGCCAGTCTATATAAGACCTGATTTCCATCTTGGTTTCCTGATTTTTAGTCTGTGCTTATGGGCTTCCTTTGTGGCTCAAGCGGCAGAGAATCTGCCTGCAATGCAGGAGACCTGCATTTGATCCCTGGGTCAGAGGATCCCTGGGAGAAGGAAATGGAAACCCACTCCAGTACTCTTGCCTGGAAAACTCCATGGACGGAGGAGCCTGGCAGGCTATAGTCCATGGCGACACAACTGAGCAACTGACATGGAGGTCACCCTTGCTGTCTGGGGCCCCAGCTCCTAACATTCTTACCATATCCTTCTCCTCGGGATTACAGACTTCCCAGGAGGCCTGGCTAGGTGGATCCGGCCTAGACAGTTTCCAGAACCCACTGATATCTTTCTGATTCTGTCACTGCCTTTGCCCAAAGACCTCTGCTGCCTCTACCTGGGCCTCTCTCAAGGATCCTGTGCTGCCTTCTTAGATCGATGCCTTCCTGGTTTCCTCTTGTTCTCTCCTAGATAGTGCTACCAGGGTCCCAGCAGGCCCCAAGGCTAAGTCCATCCAACGGACAATGAGGTCTCCCTGGTTGGCCTTCATTTCCAGTGAGCCCAAGGTGGGCAAAGGCCCAGAGCTTCCTTGCTTTTAGTCCAACATTCCATCCAGATACTGCACGTTGCTGAGTATAAAAATCCTTTCTGGGACTTTGTGTTTTGCAAGGCAGCCAATCTCATTGTTGAAGAGCTCTAATGAATAACAATGACAACAATAAGAAAAATAGCAGCTATTATTTACTGCGTAATTACTGTATGTCAGGTTACTTTACATATATCACCTTTAATTTTTACAGCAACCCTGTCAGATAGGTTTTATTACTTCCATTTTACAGATGTGGAAAATGAGGCCTAGGGAAAATAAGTGATTTACCTAAGAGGTACAACCAGCAGGTAACCCTGGTTTGCTCACCAAACCAGTAAGTTTCCAAAGCCAGCACTCTGTCATCTGCACTGAACTGGATTCTGCCTCCTTGTCTCCTCCTTCACTGGGGAAGGCAAGACACAATCTGTCTTCCTTCTTCCGCATGTTCATCTTCAGTGGATTTGAGAAAGCTATCATGTCACTTTACGTTTCGTCGTCTTCAGGCTAAATCTCCTCCAGCCTTTGTTAAATCATGTTGCTGTTTCTGGGCATCTCAGCACCTTGGCTTCCCTCCCCTGGACACCCTGTTGGTTAATGTCTTCCTGATGTGTTGTGCTCTGTATCCCAGACTCAGAGCTTGAGGCATTTTGAATGTCTCTCGGCAGCGTACTGTCATTGTTTATGAGCACAGGCTTTGCATGTAGGCTGAGCTGGGTTCAAATACTGACTCTACCCATTTTACTAGCTGTGTAATTGTGGCAGACTGCAATTTCCAAAGATGGTTGACTCTGTGTATCCCATCCCACACGTTCTTGCAGTGTGGTGACACTCTTCTCGTCAAGTAGTGGGGTCTGTGTTCCCTCCCCTTGAACCTGGGCAGAACTTCATGACTGCCATGACCAATAAAAGGTGACAGAAGTGACGCTGTGTGAGCTGAGTCATAAAAATACCATGCACTTCCATCTTGTTCTGTTTGGAATTTTCCATTTTGTAAAAAAGCCTAAGCTGACCTAAGTGAAAGACCATGCGGAGAGGCCAAGTGTGGGTGTTTGACTGATAGCGCAGCTGACATCTCAGCTTATAGCCAGCATCAGCCATGTACATGTAAGTGAGGAAATCCTTTGAAATGGCTACCTCTCCAGCTGCCACCTGAACCATCCAGATGAGCCCAGTAAGCACCCATGATAAAACTGTTGTTTTAAGAAACTAAGCTCAGAGATGATACTATTGACAATAATCAGAACGGTGATCTTAAACTTTACTCAAGCACCCTGAGTCTCAGTTTCTTTACCTGTGATGTAAGGACTGTGAAATATACCTTACGGGACATCATCAGATAGTCAATACTGAAATCAGATTGATTATGTTCTTTGTAGCCAAAGATGGAGAAGCTCAATATAGTCAGCGTAAAGAAGTTGACTGTGGCTCAGGTCATGAGCGCCTTATTGCAAAATTCAGTCTTAAATCGAAGAAAGTAGGGAAAACCAGTAGGCCATTCAGGTAGGACTTATATCAAATCCCTGATAATTATACAATGGAGGTGATGAATAGGTTGAAGGGATTAGATCTGGTAGACAGAGTGCTGGAAGAACTATGACATTACAGACGTTTGTAACATTGTATATAGGAAGCAGTGACCAAAACCATGCCAAAGAAAAAGAAATGCAAGAAGGCAAAGTGGTTGTCTGAGGAGGCTTTACACATAGCTGAGGAAAGAAAATAAGTGAAAGCCAAAGGAGAAAGGGCAAGATATACTCAACTGAATGCAGAATTCCAGAGAATAGCAAGGAGAGATTAGAAGGCCTTCCTAAATGAGCAATGCAAACAAATAGAGGAAAACAATAGAATGGGAAAGACTAGAGATCTCGTCTAGAAAACTGGAGCTATCAAGGGAACATTTCATGCAAGAATAGGCATGGTAGAGGATAGAAATGGTAAGGACCTAAAAGAAGTAGAAGAGATTAAGAAGAGATGGCAAGAATATACAGAAGAACTATATAAAAGAGGTTTTAATGACCCAGATAACCATGATGGTATGGTCACTCACCTGGAGCCAGACATCTTGGAGTGTGACATCAAGTGGGCCTTAGGAACAATTACTAGTGACAAAGCTAGCAGAGGTGATGAAGTTCCAGCTGAGCTATTTAAAAATCCTAAAATATGATGCTGTTAAAGTGCTGCACTCAATAGGTCAGCAAATTTGGAAAACTTACCAGTGGCTATAGGACTGGAAAAGATCAGTTTTCATTCCAGTCCTAAAGAAGGGCAATGCCAAAGAATGTTCAAGCTACCATACAATTGCCCTCATTTCACATGCTAAGCATGTTGCAGTCCTTGGGGTTGCAAAGAGTCAGAAGAGACTTAGGGACTGAACAGCAGCAACAAATGAGATTTAAAAGATAACAGATATAAATGGATAGCCATTAGGCACTTGCCACATAATAACTGTGTAACAAATAATTAATCATGATTAATGACATTATGAATGAAATAGGAAGGGGACCTGAGTACGAAGTAGAGACTGAAGACTAGGAAACTGAACTTGCAGTGGGGCAACCTTAGGGGAAGATGCTGAGAGCTGAGTCACAGGTTCCAAACGTGCAGTGAGCTGTGAGCCAGCAGCACTAAGGCTGGCGGTGAGAAGGCGGGAGCTGGTTGTCAGGAGGTGCGGGCAGGACAGAAACATTTTACTTAGGGGAAGCAGAGTTGGGATTGAGCACTGGGCACCCCACAACAAACTTCAAAGGCGAGAAGGACTTGTGTGAGCATCCTGGATAGTCAAGGTTGCTGCTGGTAAAATGAACAAAGAACTAGGTGAGGCCCCAGGGAAGATGTCTGGTTAAGTTTGTGTGTATGGTGTTTTGTTCTACTTGGCTCCCCTGCTTCAGAAGGCAAAGATCTGAGTCTGAAAGGTACAGCTTGCTGAAGCAAGTGTCTGAAACATGCAGGCAATCAGGAACTCTTAAATCTTAAAAAGACAAACTAATTACCCCGTTGCCTTGAAAAAAAAAAACCCACCACCACAAAACCCCATACTCCACGCCCACAGATAATACATCTGCTTATTATAGAAAAGTTACATAAGAAGCAAAAGAGCAAGATAAAAATCACCCATATTCTTACAACACAGAGGTAACATTTTAGAGTACAGGTAGCCTTCCAGAGGGGATACAAAAATAGAATCATACTGTGCAGACTGTGTAGTAACCTCTATCACCTTTGATATAGCATGGACTTCTTTCCTTGTGAAGTACGTGTCTGCAGGTCTGAATTTTTCAGATTGGGGACATGTAACAGTGTGCCAGGGGTTCTATGAAAACTGGTTCATCACACCAGAGCATCAGTTTTACTCAGTGGTAAAGAGTAAAAAATCTAGCTGCAATGCAGGAGACCTGGGTTTGATCCCTGGGTTAGGAAGATCCCTTGGAGAAGGGAACGACTACCTACTTCAGTATTCTAGACTGGAAAATCTCATGGACAGAGGAGCCTGGTGGGCTACAGTCCATGGCGCAGCAAAGAGTTGGACACGACTGAGCGACTAACACTTCCAATTTTTTTCAGCAGAGTGCCAGGGGTTCTATGAAAACTGTGGTTCATCACTTCAGAGCATTAATTTTACTCAGTGATAAGTTGCCTAAAATAATAATTTTATATTAAAACGAACCTAGAAATAGTATGAAAGAGAGTGCAAAATTTGCATGAATTTTTAGAGGGTATGAGACTTCAAAGAACTATCTAGCTTGCCTCATTTTCCAGTGCCATCATTTTTAACTGGCAGGTAGCTATCAACTTACAAGGCTCAGTCAAATGGACTGAGAGAGAAGAGAGGAGAAATTCAGGGGCAAGACTTCAAGACCCTTCCATGAAGCACAGGGCCCCTTCCCTGATAAGCAGTCAAATGATCTGAAGGGCAATGTGAATGTCTTGATGTCATGGCTTGGCCTTTAGAGACTGGGTCTAGGTGGGTGACTTAATTCTAAGCTATGCCATCCCTAACCTCTCCCTCCTAACCTGTTGACATAGAACAGTTGAAGGCTGAGGCTGCATCTGGTTAGGGACAATGTGGCTGCATTTGACAAGGTACTCAGAACTAACCCAGTAACTCCAAAGGTGGTCTTTAGTGTGAACAACTCCGCTATTTCCACCCCAGCTCTGCTAATAATAAGCTCTGTGACCACAGACAATTTACTTAACTTCTCTCTGCTTCAGTTTTGCCATCTATAAATTGGTGATAGAAGTAGCAGCTAATAGGGTCATTGGCGGCATTAAATGAGAAAAGTACAATACTTAAGAGTATTACTTGGGACATAGTAAATTTCAACATATGTTAATTATTATCATTATGTAATCTACAATTGCATAAGCTTCTCATGGTAACTATGTCCCATTCTTGCTTCAAACTGAGCTTGTGGCTAATTAAAACTCTTGGGTCTTTTTCACTGGGATTGTTATCAAGTTTGTATTCTCTGTGCTGTTATTAGTTTTTAATTGCATGGCTTATTAATGTTCATTTACTTGATCCTGGTCTAACGTGCGGTAGCTATACAACAGCTAAGTTTTCCTTTCCAGAGTCAATTGGGTTTCACATTGAATGACATTTATTCCCCATTTTGCAGGTGACATAACTGAGGGAAGGAAATTACTACTATTTATTGTGCCCTTTGTGCCAGCCATTGGGATAGGTGCCTTGTGTAGGGCATCTCAGTTAATCCTCAGAACAAATTAAAGATGCAGGATTTATTATATCATCTTACATATGTGAAAACTATAGCTCAGTGTGGTTAAACAAATTGCCCAAGGTTATCTGTTGGCTGAGTAGTTTTTCCCTACCT
This sequence comes from Budorcas taxicolor, assembly GCF_023091745.1. Lineage (NCBI taxonomy): Eukaryota > Metazoa > Chordata > Mammalia > Artiodactyla > Bovidae > Budorcas > Budorcas taxicolor. The sequence goes on from NC_068912.1 coordinate 31,332,387, forward strand.
CACATCACCCCCTAGTTTTGGATTCAACTATAAACTTTAATGGTGTGTTTCTATTCAAGCTGATGAAGTAGATGTTTTATAGGACAAAGCCAAGGACAGAGACAAATTACTGGAGAAGCCCTTTTAGGTAGATCTTTGACTCTCACGTCAATTCATAAATCAATACTCTTTGTAGAGGATCATTCAACCACTGAGACTGGAATTAGATGCCGCTGTTGGAAACTGGGGTCCAGAGCTTCTTAAGAAATCATAAAGAAACCTTCTTCCATCACATCTTTGAGGGAAGAACCCCCTTGTCCCAGCTCTTTCCTTGTCCCTTCTCAGCTGGAATCCTGATGCTTATAGAGTCACATGTCCGGAATCAATCCCAGAAAATGTTCCTTTTCAAGCTGAGTGTGAGAAGCTTTCAGAGCACTCTGGGAACAGCCGGCATCTGCCTGTATTTACTCTTGCTGTCAATTAATGCCAACAACTGGAGCATTGGGAGCCCAGACTATATGCACAGGACTTCTGACAAGAGGGGGAAGAATCAATAGCAGTGGCCAGATGCAAAGAAACCCAGCCTCTTCTTTCCCACTGTCGCCACCCTTGACTTGACAAAGAGCAGTCAGGTTGGGAAAAGAGGAGAAGGATCTGTCCATTGGAAATTTCTCTCAGGGTGGTCTTTGCCCCATTTTGAATTAACAGAAGCAGTGGAGTGGGTGGTGGCATGGAGGCTGGGCTGGCAGGGTCCAGGACTCTGCCCCAGGGTCTGTGCGCTGCAGTGTCAACTGTTCTTTTCCCTAAGGGAGGAGGAAGTAGTGGTTACCTGAGCCCTGGGCACTCTGATTAACCCTCTAACCCCCACTGATTAGAAGGAGAAAGGGGGTTGGGAGAGGAGGCTCTAAGCCCTGCACATAAAATGATGGTCTCATCTGGAGTGGTTCCCCAAGCTCCCCAGGCTACCCAGCAGGTGTAGCACAGTAGGACACTGGGACCTGGGATAAGCTTGATTTTCAACCTCCTCTGTTTGACCCTTCTGGAGGGAGGATGATTTGAGTAGCGACTCTGTGTCTTCTCTTTCTACCCTTTATACAGCTGCTCAAAATCCAACAAGGTCTCCCATTCCACTTAGAATAAAATCTGAGCTGCTCACCGGGGCCCCTGCAGCCTTGCGCGCTCTGGCCTCTGCCTCCCTCTCCAGCCTCACCTCCCCTCACCTGCCTCACCTCCCCTCACCTGCCTCACCTCCCCTCACCTGCCTCACAAGAGCCTCCATGCTGTGTTTTGAACATGCCAAGCCTTCTCCAACCTTGTGGTCTTCACACTTTCTGTCCCCTCTGTCTTATAGTTGCCAGCTTTAGCAAATAAAGGTATAGGATGCCCGGTTGACATTGAGTACCAGATGAAAAATAAATAATTTTTAGTATGACTGTGCCCTGTGCAATATTTATTTATCTGAATTTCTAAAGTAACTGGGTGTCCTGTACTTTACCTGGCAACCCTAACGGCTCTCTGGATGTCAGCCCCTCAACACTTACAGAGTTCATCCCTTCCCCTGCTCAGATCTCTGCTCCCTGCACCAGGGGCCCTGCTTTTCCCATCCTGTCTACAATTGTGTATGTGTATTAAGCCGTCCAGTTGTGTCCGACTCTTTGCGACCCAGTGGACTGTAGCCTGCCAGACTCTGTCCGTGGGATTCTCCAGGCAATACTGGAGTGGGTTGCCATGCCCTCCCCCAGGGGATCTTCCCGACCCAGCGACCAAACCCATGTTTCATGTCTCCTGCATTGGCAGGTGAGTTCTTTACCACTAGCACCATCTGGGATCGCAGCCCCGTCTGTCTACTCTGGAATACTGCTCCACTGTGTTCAGAGCTCTTACCATTACCTGATGGGATGTTGTCCATTTGCCTGTTGGCTTCATGTCTCCCCTGGCATGTGTGGGCTCTACAGGGGCAGGGGTCCACATCTTCGCTGTGGTATCTTCTGTCTCCAGGTGCACAGATGCTCAGTAAACATTTGCCGAGTAATTGAATGGCCTCTTGCCATTATGCATCCTTTCTCATGTGGCCCCATTGACCTCTCTGATTGGTCTCAGCTCAGGCCATTCACCTTCCCGCAGGGCACCAACAATACTGACCTTCCCGTAGATCCTCAGGCATGGCAAGCCCATTCCTGACAACGGCCTTGGGGCTTTCTGCCCAGTGCAACTTACCTGCTGGCCATATGGCTGTTCTTCCTTGCCTCTTTGGGCTCTGAAAGGGCTTCTTTGACCTCTCTGTCCAAAGTAGCCCTCTCACCATAGACCTTTCACTCATATGACTCTTTTTTATTTCCTTTAAAACTTTTCCTGTTCTAGGAAAGCATGTGTTTAGTGATTGGCTGATTTTTCTTGTTTGTCCCCAGTACAGAGGAATGGAAGTTCCTTGGAGACCTCAACCATGCATGTTTCATACAGCACTGTGTTCCCAGTACCTACCCCAGGCCTGGTGTGGAGTAGGAAATCGATCAATCCATGCTGACTTAGTAAGTGACAGAGTGATTTGGGGTGGGCAGTGAGCCCCAGCTCTGCAGGCGCTTTGGGAACTGCAGTGAGGTGGGTGGCTGGCAGCTGAGGAGGACGGAGCCCAGGATCCAGCCTGGAGACGGTGGTTGCTCCCCCATGACCGAATGTCCATTAGCAGGGCTGGCAGGTGGTGAGGACAACTGGAAGGGGCTTCTCACCTTCCTGCTTCTCTCGGCCTCCCTGGCAGCTAGGAGAGGCTGTCTCCGTTCCATTGGAATGTGTCATTCAGGCCCAGAGAGTGAGAGCACCTCCCCCTTTGCCAGCTTGATGGTGATGGCATGGTGACCTTGGAGGCTGCCACATGATGGGGCTGAACCGGAACATTCTCCTGAGCTGTCACATGAGAAAGAAGTCAGCTTCTCCTGCTTTCAGTTACTGAAGTTTGGGGGTTCCTTACCCAGCTGTAGCCTTGCTAACTCACACATGGCTGTCTCCACTAAGTATTACACAGAAAGTGCTTGATAAGTGTGTCGTTGAGCTCCCTAGTGAGGAAGATCTGTTTATTCCTGCAAACATAAAGGGAACTGGCTGTGTTCCTTATTTTCCCAGATGGTGCTGACATCCTTCTTAACTTCCTCAGGTCATCACCTCTTGTGTGTGGGGGTCCCTCTCCCTGTATTTTGTTTTGTTTAGTCACTAAATCATGTTTGACTCTGTGCAACCCCATGGACTGTAGCCTGCCAGCTCCTCTGTCCATGGGATTCTCCAGGCAAGAATACTGGTGTGGGTTGCCATTTCCTTTTCCAGGGAATCTTCCCTACCCGGGAATCGAACCCGCATCTCAGGCACTGTGTTTTTTTACTACTGAGCCACCAGAGAAGCTCTCCCTGCATTTAGCAGGGGACAAACTTGTGAAGAGGTGAGTTTTGAGACACATGCCAAAAAGAGTTTCTGAGGGCTCCCTACAGTAACAAACAGGCATCTACGATGGTCTCTCCCTCTATCTGTGTCACCAGTGAAATGCCCTGGAGGTAGGTGTCACAACCTGATGGGCTGCACCTATAAAAGATTCCTGTGATGAATGTCCAAGGACTTTTAAAATGGAAATTCTTCTTAGCATTTTATTGCTAGATCTTCTGGGATCAACCATCTGCTTTCTTGACACTCACTCTCAGACTGGTTTCTTGGCTACGTATTGAATATCTTCCCGCCCTCCCAACCCAGTAGTCATGTATGGATGTGAGAGATGGGCTATAAAGAAAGCTGAGCACCAAAGAATTGATGCTTTTGAACTGTGGTGTTGGAGAAGACTCTTGAGAGTCCCTTGGACTGCAAGGAGATCCAACCAGTCAATCCTAAGGGAAATCAGTCCTGAATGTTCACTGGAAGGACTGATGTTGAAGCTGAAACTCCAATACTTTGGCCACCAGATGTGAAGAACTGACTCATTTGAAAAGACCCTGATGCTGGGAAAGATTGAGGACAGGAGGAGAAGGGGACGACAGAGGATGAGATGGTTGGGTGGCATTATCGACTTGATGGACATAAGTTTGAGCAAGCTCTGGGAGTTGGTGATGGACAGGGAAGCCTGGCAGCCTGCAGTCCATAGGCTCTCAAAGAGCTGGACATGACTAAGAGACTGAACTGAACTGAGTTGAATAGCTCTTGGAAGTTCTATAGCCTGAGGCTTAGTTGCACTCTCTTAACTAAGTTTTTCTTAAGAGTTTTTTCAGGAAACTCAGCAATTTTTCTCATGCAGTGTTCATCTCCCCTTACGATGGACCTTGATCTTGCTTTCACTACTACCACTATACTTAGCCTTGGACAGATCCCTTTCTCTGTGGTTCAGCAGAGAGAGGGTTGGTTTGTTTGTTTTTTTTTAAAAGAAATTTTGCTTTGAAATTAAGTAAATAAGAAAAATGAAAGAACACAGACTTTTAAGTTTAGAAATCATTGACTTCCTGGTGGGCACAACTTAGAGTCTCCCAGTTCACAGATGAATCACTCAACAAATATTTATGGGGCTCCTCTAAGGCCTAGCACCAGACACAGGGGATTCAGAGATAAATAGTGTGCAGGCTTTGGCTTCAAAGAACTCCTGATATATACAAAAATAAATGGGAAATTGTTTTAAAATATGATGTGATAAACGCAACAATGGAGGCACACAGTGGATGGGATTTTTCAATATAGTTAAGAGGGTCCCAGATCCCTTCCTTTACAAAGTGCTCTCTGAAGAGCCCTGTCCCAAAGACTCCCTCTTCAGTTGTGGCCACCACATTCTTCTCTATTCAATAAAGGCATAACTCCATGTGATTTAATTTACATATATTTATAGAGCTTTGCATATGAACAAATATAATACATCAGAAAAAGATCCTTTGAGTAGACTATGTTCCCTTTTTCTTGACTTGAGAAATATGCCTGCTCCTTTGAGTGAACAACAGGTGAAAAGTAACCTCTATTCTGGGGCATCTACTTACTTCTGGAAGAATCTTTTCCCCAGGTTGTAACTAGCAGTCCCCAAGATCTTCTCCGGGAGCACTGAATTCTCTTGAGCCCCAGTGTTCCCTCCAACTGGTTGTTCTCTGGCAGGAGAGAAGGAGCTCTGATCAGTTTCAGAAAGGACACCTGCCCTCTGACCACCCTACAGAGAGGTCAGAGAACCTCACTGCAAATATCATCTTTGGTCTTTGCTCTCTTGATCCAATTCTAGGTTGAAAGGAAGAATGGAACGGGGCCTGGTGCTGAGGTGGAGGAAGGTGAGGTGATGCTGTGGAGAAGGTGGCTGTTGCCCCAGTGCCTTCTGGGTCCCACGTGGACCTGTGAGGTTCACAGGCTGGGGAAGATTGCACTCTCTGTGTCGTCTGCATCTGTCTCTGCTTCTGCCACTTATTCTGTCTTCTGGTGGCTTCCTGAAGAGAATTACAGATGACCTGCGAGTGGGGAAGGTAGGAACTCTCCAGAATCCGGGGAGGTCCATTTATTCCTCAGGTTGGGGTCCCCTAGGAACAGATGCTTCGAACTAGCTCTCAACTCGTTGTGTGAAAAGAGGAAAGAAAAAGAAGGGACTGTAAGTTATCTACTGCTATCCATTTTAGAGAGGACACGGATAGAGACACGGAAAAGACTCCTGAAGTGCCCCTCCCCACCATGCCCCTTTCTGCCAATGATTGAAAAAGCCCTAGTGGAAATGTCTGGGTTTGAGTTCTAGCCCTGCTGCTAACCTCTGAGATTTGTTTTCCTTGTCTGCAAAATGAGGAGTGAAAGGAGTTAATGTGTGAAAAGTGCCTCTAAATAGCAGAGTGTTGTGCAAACGACAGCTAATTCTACTACAGGTAGGTAACAACCTTGACCCAGGTGGAAACCCTGCCCTTTGGTTTTGTGGCATAAAAATCTTGGAACTCTCTCCAGATCATGACCCCATCTTCCTGGGGCCCCAGAAGAGGAAGGTAAGAGTGACCTTCCGCAGCCACGTGGAATTGGATTTCCCTGTCTCCTGTGGAAGACTCCCCTGGGCATCTCCTTTCTCCTGCTCGTGTCTGTTCACATGCTTCTCTCTGGCTTCGGGGCCTCCCTGGCTCGTGACCCAGGACACATGTTACTGCTCTCTGACTGCCTGAGAAGATAACTTTCTTGCTCATCTGTGTTCCCGTAGCTCTTTGTAGAGAGCTCTGTTCTTATCTGATCATATCTAGTTATAGCTGTTTCTTACATTTCTGTCTCTCTCATTAGATTGTGAACTCCTCCAAGTCAAGGACTGTGTTTCCTTGTGTGTGTGTGTGCGTGTGTGCTCTGATGCTCACTTGTGTTCGACTCTTCGCAATCCTGTGGACTGTAGCCCACCAGGCTCCTCTGGCCAGGGAATTTTTCCCTAAAGAATTCTGGAGTGGGTTACCATTTCCTCCTCCAAGGGATCTTCCTGACCCTGGGATCGAACCTGCGACTCCTTCGTTGGCAGGTAAATTCTTTACCACTGAGCCATCTGGAAAGCCCCCATGTTTCCTTACTCAGGACCAAAGATATAGGTGTGTCAAGGTGTCTTTATTTTCATGGATGAGCCCCTAGAGGAGGGCTCAGTCCCACTCCTGTGGTGTGGAAGGTGGAAGAATTGATTGGGAAGTATGTAGTATGTTTCCCTCTGGTTTCTCAAATATTAAGGAGAAGAGGAGGGGGATGTGTAGGACCTGGGTCTTTCTTAAGATGCAGTAACTTGCTCAGCAACTCGGGAGGGAGAAATTCTCCATGAGATAAAGAATGAACTAGAGTTAGAAGACTTGGATTCAAATCTTGCTTCTGTACATTTACTGACAGTAATACATCCACTGTCATTTATTTGAGTGTGTCAGCCATTCCGAACCTATTTTATGCTCTGAGGAAAAGGTCTCTGTCTTGTGGCTTTGTAGCAATGAAAGGGCAGTTCTCTTCACCAAATCCTGTCTCCTTCCCCCCAAGCACCCAGCCTCCCTTGGAATTAGATGGTCGGTGTGACTAAGTTCTGGCCAATTAGGTAGGTGGAACTGATGCCCCTCACCTGCAGGCCTGGCCCATGGAAACCTCCCCTGTCTGAGCACTAAAGTGAACGATTTGGAGATTCTGTGGCAATGCCACAGGATGTAAGGAGCTTGGATCCCCAATGTCTATGTGGGATAGAATTTTTCTCCTTTCTGCCCACTTGCATTGATCTGTGATGAGAACAAGAAATTATTTCATTATGTTAAGCCGTGGAAATTTTGGCACCTTTCATTGCAGCAGTTAGCCTTCTTTGACAGAGTTTAAATGGGCAAAAGTTCTGCAGAAACTTCAAAGTGCTGTAACATTACTGGTTATTATTGTGGCTTTTATTCTAGAAAATCTTTTGAGTGCACAGTTACAGATTTTTCCAGGCTCTATATAGAGCCTTTATTTTCTCAAGGATACAGGGGGGACTGGGGAGACCCTTGGAAAATATCCAGTGGTCTGACTATATGGAGGTGTGCGTGCCTGGGTGCCAGGGGACAGACCTCTTCTGGAAGGGGAGCCCTAGTTGACTCTCACGCCTGGAGGAGCAGGCCTATTTCAGGATAGACTCTGGGCAGTGGTACCCAGCGCAGAGGCTGTCCTGTGGGCCTAGAGCCAGCTATCTGAACATCAGCTGCTTGAGGGCTAAAAAGGGTGGTGAAATGAAATCAGCTGTTAACAGGCTCCAGGAGACCTTACTGACTGTGCGAGCCATGCAGAACGCTGTTCCCTTCATACCTGATGCTCTCAGCATCTGGTTGCACTTGACCCTTAGCCGCAGTCTCCTGACCCAGCCCAGCAGAGGCCTGACTTACCTTTGATCTGGGCAGGGAGTGGGGTGTAACATGGATGGACCCAGACATAGTCTCCTCTACTATTTCTCCAAGGAAGCCACGAATAACCAGGAAGCCACTCTCCTGGCTCACAGAAGGAGAGGGTGGGAAGAGGCATGGGACTCACTTTATTGATCAGCAGTCACGGGCAAGATACTTTATCAACATTAAGTCTTTGAATGCTTACAACAACTCTGGGATAGCTATTATTATTCCCACTTTTACAGATAAAGTAACTGAGGTCCAAGGAAGTGGAGTGAAGCGCCTAGGATCACACAGCTAGTAAGTACTCAAATTCAGTCTCTCTTACTTAAAGCCTGTGTTCTTGACATGGTACCTCATAGCTTTCCCAACACGGTAGAGGTACAGTCCTGCCTTTCAGGACAGGCTAAGAGAAGTGACCCCCTGGCTCTGTCCTGGGACTCCTCTTGGTGTTGGCGCCTCTCACTAGCAGGTCTGTCTCCTGAGTTTGTGAGGAACTCCTTCTGTGAACTTGTGAAACCTTGGGTCAGTAGGTAGAGGCTTCCAGGTAGAGATGGGGAGGTAGCAGGCTGGCTGTTGGGGAGCAGGGTGGGAGGGGTGGGGGGAGAGGAAGAAAAAGAGAAGCTGGAAAGGTCAAACATAGAAAGGCGGGGAAGGCAGAGGGGAGCAGGAAGAAGTTGCTTCCCCTACCCCTGGGGGTGTTCATCAGGAGCCGGGTGCTCCCACTGAGTGTCTTGATGTCCTACAGCACCCGCGAGTCCATGAGGATCTGATGCCTTCCTGGTACCTAGCTGGTTCTCAGTTTAGTCTTGCCCAGAAATCGAGAATAGTCTTAACTATTTTCAGTTGAGCAACTGATCATTCAAAACCCATCCTCATTTTGAGTCTCCGTTGTGCCTTCAGCAGAACTTCTTGGGGCGCATGTGGATGGGCTGGCCGGGGAGGCCTGGATAGATACCATCACGTGGTTTTCTGGCAGCTCTGCTGGGGCCATCTAGCCGGCTTCCCCCCAGAGATGCCTGGCATAACAATGCTATATTTGTCTTTTCCAACCATCATTCTGTTATTGTTTGTGTCTAACCCCAAAGCTTTCAGCAACAGCCAGCACCACTCTTCTGATCCTGATGAGGAAGGAGAAAAATGCCTTAAAAAGCAAATTGCTTCCCTGGTTGCTGGCCTCTGGCTCAGGAGGTTCTGGGCTGGATTTTCCCTGGAGTTCCTCAATCCTACAGCCTGCCTGCCAGCTTTCCAGCACCTTTCCAAGGGGCTGAGCTCCAGGGAGGGTAATGAGAACTCTGGCTAGTGGCTTGAGGAGAAGTTGCATGTTCTCCATTTTTCTCAGACTTGGAGTGAAGCAGGAGGCATGAGCAAGGGCTGGGCCTCTAGAAATATACCCTGGTGACCTGAAGATGTGCTCATGTGTTGGTATTAGAGAGGGAGAAAAATCTTTGAGTAGAGTCTCATTAAGCCTCCTTACAAGAGAATCCCCCTGTTGTGGAAAATCGAGATTCTGCATGGTATTTTGAAGTTAATCTGTTAGAACCACATATTTATTTTACTTTCAAAATAACCCTTTCTTTTTGGGAGGGAAGGAATGCCTTTAGTCATGTTCCTAATTTTAAGCGGCTCTGCCGAGTCTTTTTCACTGGTTGAATTATAACAAGACCAGTGAGGTCATTGTCGGTGGATTAATTATAGCAAGGCTGGTGAGAAAATTCAACCTTCTTTGATAAACACAGCTTAGCTACTTTAAGTGAACAATTTTCTACAGCAAACATTTCAACACATGTTGTCTCCTATAACAAATATTAATGGCCTCATGGTGACGAGTCTTTAGAATTCTTAAACTAGTCAATATTTAGAGGAAAGTTCTTTGCCTTTTTTCATGAACAGCCTTAAATGGAAACTCAACTTTGTGATGACAATATGCAGAAAAAGTGTGAATTTAACCTAAATTTTGTATCTGATGTGTAAATATTTTCTAACCTTTCTCACTTGTCTAAGCAAAGGCCACGCCAACTCCAGGTTTTGCATCCTCAAGACACTTGTGTCAATAGTTTCTTTTTTAACAAGTTTATTTATTTTTTAATTGAAAGATAATTACTTTACAGAATTTTGTTGTTTTCTGTCAAACGTCACATGAATCAGCCATAAGTATACATATGTCCCCTCCCTGTTGAACCTCCCTCCTATCTCTCTCCCCATCCTACACCTCTACTTTGATATAGAGCCCCTGCTTGAGTTTCCTGAGTCATTTAGCATATTCCCATAGGCTATCTATTTTACATATGGTAGTGGAAGTTTCTATGTTCCTCTCTCCATACATCTCACCCTCTCCTCCCCTCTTCTCTGTGTCCATAAGTCTGTTCTCTTCATTTGTTTCTCCATTGCTGCCTTGCAAATAAATTCATCAATACCATCCTTCTGGATTCCATATATATGCATTAGTATACAGTATTTATCTTTCTCTTTCTGACTTACTTCACTCTGTATAAGAGGCTCTAGGCATCTAGGTTCATTGGAGCAGACTCAAATGTGTTCCTTTTCATGGCTGAGTAATATTCCATTGTGTATGTGTACCACAGCTTCTTTAGCCATTCATCTGTTGAGGACATCTAGGTTGCTTCCATGTTCTAGCTATTGTAAATAGTGCTGCAATGAACATTTGGGATACATTGTCTTCTTCAGTCTTGGTTTTCTCAGGGTATGTGTCTGGGAGTGGGATTGCTGGGTCATATATTGGCTTTTTTCCTAGTTTTTAAAGTAATCTCCATACCATCTTCCATAGTGGCTGTATCAATTCACATTCCCACCAACAGTGCAAGAGAGTTACCTTTTCTCCACACGCTCTCTAGCATTTATTGTAGCCTTTTGATGATGGCCATTCTGACCAGTTTGATGTGATATCTCATTGTAGTTTTGATTTGCATTTCTCTAATAATGAGCAATGTTGAGCATCTTTTCATGTGTTTGTTCAGTTCAGTTCAGTTCAGTCGCTCAGTTGTGTCCGACTCTTTGCGACCCCATGAATCACAGCACGCCAGGCCTCCCTGTCCATCACAAACTCCTGGAGTTCACTCAGACTCACGTCCATTGAGTCAGTGATGCCATCCAGCCATCTCATCCTCTGTCGTCCCCTTCTTCTCCTGCCCCCAATCCCTCCCAGCATCAAAGTCTTTTCCAATGAGTCAACTCTTCGCATGAGGTGGCCAAAGTACTGGAGTTTCAGCTTCAGCATCAGTCCTTCCAATGAACACCCAGGGCTGATCTCCTTGAGAATGGACTGGTTGGATCTCCTTGCAGTCCAAGGGACTCTCAAGAGTCTTCTCCAACACCACATCAAAAGCATCAATTCTTCAGCGCTCAGCCTTCTTCACAGTCCAACTCTCATATCCATACTTGACCACAGGAAAAACCATAGCCTTGACTAGATGGACCTTAGTCTGCAAAGTAATGTCTCTGCTTTTGAATATGCTATCTAGGTTGGTCATAACTTTTCTTCCAAGGAGTAAGCGTCTTTCAATTTCATGGCTGCCGTCAACATCTGCAGTGATTTTGGAGCCCAAAAAAATAAAGTCTGACACTGTTTCCACTGTTTCTCCATCTATTTCCCATGAAGTGATGGGACCAGATGCCATGATCTTCGTTTTCTGAATGTTGAGCTTTAAGCCAACTTTTTCACTCTCCTCTTTCACTTTCATCAAGAGGCTTTTTAGTTCTTCTTCACTTTCTGCTGTAAGGGTGGTGTCATCTGCATATCTAAGGTTATTGATATTTCTCCCAGCAATCTTGATTCCAGCTTGTGTTTCTTCCAGTCCAGCGTTTCTCATGATGTACTCTGCATATAAGTTAAATAAGCAGGGTGACAATATACAGCCTTGACGTACACCTTTTCCTATTTGGAACCAGTCTGTTGTTCCATGTCCAGTTCTAACTGTTGCTTCCTGACCTGCATACAGGTTTCTCAAGAATACAGGTCAGGTGGTCTGGTATTCCCATCTCTTTCAGAATTTTCCACAGTTTATTGTGATCCACACAGTCAAAGGCTTTGGCATAGTCAATAAATCAGAAACAGATGTTTTTCTGGAACTCTCTTGCTTTTTCCATGATCCAGCGGATGTTGGCAATTTGATCTCTGGTTCCTCTGCCTTTTCTAAAACCAGCTTGAACATCAGGAAGTTCACGGTTCACGTATTGCTGAAGCCTGGCTTGGAGAATTTTGAGCATTACCTTACTAGCATGTGAGATGAGTGCAATTGCGCGGTAGTTTGAGCATTTTTTGGCATTGCCTTTCTTTGGGATTGGAATGAAAACTGACCTTTTCCAGTCCTGTAGCCACTGCTGAGTTTTCCAAATTTGCTGGCATGTTGAGTGCAGCACTTTGACAACATCATCTTTCAGGATTTGAAATAGCTCAACTGGAATTCCATCACCTCCACTAGCTTTGTTCATAGTGATGCTTTCTAAGGCCCACTTGACTTCACATTCCAAGATGTCTAGTTCTAGATGAGTGATCACACCATTGTGATTATCCGGGTCATGAAGATCCTTTTTGTACCGTTCTTCTGTGTATTCTTGCCATCTCTTCTTAATATCTGCTTCTGTTAGGTCCATACCATTTCTGTCCTTTATCAAGCCCATCTTTGCATGAAATGTTCCCTTGATATCTCTAATTTTGTTGAAGAGATCTCTAGTCTTTCCCATTCTGTTGTTTTCCTCTATTTCTTTGCATTGATGGCTGAAGAAGGCTTTCTTATCTCTTGCTATTCTTTGGAACTCTGCATTCAGATGCTTATATCTTTCCTTTTCTCCTTTGCTTTTCGCTTCTCTTCTTTTCTCAGCTATTTGTAAGGCTTCCCCAGACAGCCATTTTGCTTTTCTGCATTTCTTTTCCATGGGGATGGTCTTAATCCCTGTCTCCTGTACAATGTCACGAACCTCATTCCATAGTTCATCAGGCACTCTGTCTATCAGATCTAGGCCCTTAAATCTATTTCTCACTTCCACTGTATAATCATAAGGGATTTGATTTAGGTCATACCTGAATGGTCCAGCGGTTTTCCCTACTTTCTTCAATTTAAGTCTGAATTTGGTAATAAGGAGTTCATGATCTGAGCCACAGTCAGCTCCTGGTCTTGTTTTTGTTGACTGTATAGAGCTTCTCCATCTTTGGCTGCAAAGAATATAATCAATCTGATTTCGGTGTTGACCATCTGGTGATGTCCATGTGTAGAGTCTTCTCTTGTGTTGTTGGAAGAGGGTGTTTGCTATGACCAGTGCATTTTCTTGGCAAAACTCTATTAGTCTTTGCCCTGCTTCATTCCACATTCCAAGGCCAAATTTGCCCGTTACTCCAGGTGTTTCTTGACTTCCTACTTTTGCATTCCAGTCCCCTATAATGAAAAGGACATCTTTTTTGGGTGTTAGTTCTAAAAGGTCTTGCAGGTCTTCATAGAACCATTCAACTTCAGCTTCTTCAGCATTACTGGTTGGGGCATAGGCTTGGATTACTGTGATATTGAATGGTTTGCCTTAGAAATGAACAGAAATCATTCTGTCATTTTTGAGATTGCAGCCATCTGTATGTCTTCTTTGGAGAAATGTCTCTTTAGGTCTTTTCCCCACTTTTTGATTGGGTTGTTTGTTTTTCTGGTATTGACTTGTATGAGCTGCTTGTATATTTTGGAAATTAATCCTTTGTCACTTTTTTCATTTGCTATTATTTTCTACCATTTTGAGGGCTGTCTTTTCACCTTGTTTATAGTTTCCTTTGCTGTGCAAAAGCTTTTAAGCTTAACTAGCTTATAATTTTCTGTATACAGTTCTTTCGTCTCCTTAGGTAGATTTATTCCTAGATATTTTATTGTTTTTGTCTCAATGGTGAATGGGATTGATTCCTTAATTTCTCTTTCTGATTTTTCACTGTAAGTATATAGGAATGTATGTGATTTCTGTGTACTGATTGTGTATCCTGCAACTTTGATAAATTCACTGATTAGCTCTAGTAATTTTCTGATAGTATCTTTAGGGTTTTCCAGGTATAGTGTCATGTCATCTGCAAATAGTGAGAGCTTTACCTCTTCTTTTCTGATCTGGATTCCTTTCATTTCTTTTTCTTCTCTGATTGCTGTAGCTAGGAATTTCAAAACTGTGTTGAATAATAGTGGTGAGAGTGGACACCCTTGTCTTGTTCCTGATCTTAGAGGGAATGCTTTCAGTTTTTCACCACTGAGAATAATGTTTGCTCTGGGCTTATCATATATGGCCTTTACTATGTTGAGGTAGGTTCCTTCTAGGCCCATTTTTTGAAGAGTTTTAATCATAAATGGGTGCTGAATTTTGTCAAAGGCTTTTTCTTCATCTATTGAGATTATCATATGGTTTTTATCTTTCAGTTTGTTGATATGGTGTATCACATTGATTGATTTGCATATATTGAAGAATCCTTGCATCCCTGGAGTAAACCCAACTTCATCATGGTGTATGAACTTTTTGATGTGTTGTTGAATTCTGTTTGATAGAATTTTGTTGAGGATTTTTGCATCTTTGTTCATCAGTGATATTGGCCTGTATTTTTCTTTTTTTGTCTTTGTTTGGTTTTGGTTATCAGAGTGATGATGGCATTGGAGAATGAATTTGGAAGTGTTCCTTTCTCTGCAATTTTTCTTAATTTTTTCATTAGGTCCTATTTAATCATAACTGAATAAACTAATTTGATTATTTTATTATATGTTGATAAAATATTTTATTATATAAGTCGATTATATAAAGTATATATCCAGCTGCTATTTGCTGAGCAAGCTACTTGGCAGTACAATGGGCCAGAATTGGAAGAAGCTGGAAGCTTGCCTTGGAAGGCAGAAAAGTAGGGTGGCAGCTCTCTTCAAATTTGATCCTCTCTTGCGTACCACCTAAATATGGAGGACTTCTCTGTAAGGGAGCAAACCCTAGAGAATGCTGAAGCACAGCATCTTAGAATTTGAATGTGCAATATGGTGTTTTGTTTTGTTTTAATTGGAGGATACGGACCTAACAGCATCAGAAGATATTAAGAAGAGGTGGCAAGAATACACAGAACTATAGAAAAAGATCTTCATAACCCAGATAACCACAATGGTGTGATCACTCACCTAGAGCCAGACATCCTGGAATGTGAAGTCAAGTAGGCCTTAGGAAGCATCACTACAAACATATTAGTGGAGGTGATGGAATTCCAGTTGAGCTATTTCAAATTGTAAAAGATGATGCTGTGAAAGTGCTGCACTTAATATGCCAGCACTGGAAAACTCAGCAGTGGCCACAGGACTGGAAAAGGTCAGTTTTCATTCCAATCCCAAAGAAAGGCAATGCCAAAGATTGTTCAAACTACTATACCATTGCACTCATCTCAGACGCTAGCAAAGTAATGCTTAAAATTATCCAAGCCAGGCTTCGAAAGTTCGTGAACTGTGAACTTCCAGATGTTCAAGCTAGTTTTAGAAAAGGCAGAGGAACCAACATCAAATTGCCAACATCCATCGGATCATTGAAAAAGCAAGAGAGTTCCAGAAAAGCATTTACTTCTGCTTTATTGACTATGCCAAAGCCTTTGACTGTGTGGATCACAACAAACTGGAAAATTCTGAAAGAGATGGGAATACCAGACCACCTGACCTGCCTCCTGAGAAATCTGTATGGAGGTCAAGAAGCAACAGTTAGAACTGGACATAGAACAACAGACTGGTTTCAAATTGGGAAAGGAGTATGTCAAGGCTGTATATTGTCACCCTGCTTATTTAACTTATATGCAGAGTACATCATGTGAAATGCCAGGCTGGATGAAGCACAAGCTGTAATCAAGATTGCTAGGAGAAATATCAATAATCTTAGATACACAGATGACACTACCTTTATGGCAGAAAGTGAAGAAGGACTAAAAAGCCTCTTGATGAAAGTGAAAGAGGAGAGTGAAAAAGTTGGCTTAAAGCTCAACATTCAGAAAACGAAGATCATGGCATCTGGTCCCATCACTTCACGGCAAATAGATGGGGAAACAGTGGAAACAGTGTCAGACTTTATTTTTTGGGACTCCAAAATCACTGCAGATGGTGAGTGCAGCCATGAAATTAAAAGACACTTGCTCCTTGGAAGAAAAGCTATGACCAACCTAGACAGCATATTAAAAAGCAGAAACATTACTTTACCAACAAAGGTCTGTCTAGTCAAAGCTATGGTTTTTTCAGTAGTCATGTATGGATGTGAGATTTGGACTATGAAGAAAGTTGAATGCTGAAGAACTAATGCTTTTGAATTGTGGTGTTGGAGAAGACTCTTGAGAGTCCCTTGGACTGCAAGGAGATCCAACCAGTCCATCCTAAAGGAAGTCAGTCCTGAATATTCACTGAAAAGACTGATGTTGAAGCTGAAACGCCAATACTTTGGCCACCTGACCCATTGGAAAAGACCCTGATCCTGGGAAAGATTGAAGGCAGGAGGAGAAGGGGATGACAGAGGATGAGATGGTTGGATGGCATCACTGATGTGATGGACATGAGTTTGAGTTGGCTCCAGAAGTTGATGATGGACAGGGAAGCCTGGCGTGCTGCAATCCATGGGGTCGCAAAGAGTTGGACACAACTGAGTGACTGAAGTGAACTGACTTGGAGGATAATTGCTTTACAATATTGTGTTGGTCTCTGCCAAACACGAACATCAGTCAGTCACAGTTATACATATGTCCCCTCCTTCTGGAAACCCCCTCCCATCTCTCTCCCTACCCTGCCGCTCTAGGTTGTCACGGAGCACTGGGCTGAGCTCCCTGTGGCACACAGCAAATTCCCACTCTATCTAGTTTGCATATGGTAATGTATATGTTTCCATGCCGCCCGCTCCTTCCCCACAAGTGTCCACAAGTTTGTTCTCTGTATCTGCATCTCCACTACTACCCTGCAAATGAGTTCATCAGTGCCATCCTTCTAGATTCCATACATATGCGTGAATATACAATATTTGTCTTTCTCTTTCTGACTTACTTCACTCTGTATAATAGGCTCTAGGTTCATCCACCTCATTATGCTGACTTAAATGCATTCTTTTTTATAGCTGAGTAGCATTCCATTGTATATATGTACCACAATTTCTGTATCCATTCATTTGTCGATGGATATCTAGGTTGCTTCCGTGTCCTAGCTACTGTAAAAAGTGCTGCAATGAATATTGGGGTACATGAGTCTTTTTCAATTATGGTTTCCTCAGGCGTATGGCTCATATTCTGGGCATATGCCCAGTAGTGGGATTGTTGGGTCATATGGTATTTCCATTCCTAATTTTTTAAGGAATCTCTATACTGTTCTCCATAGTAGCTATATCAATTTACCTTCAGTATGGCTTTTTTTTTTTTTTTGTCTAATTGTTGTCCAATGCATGATTTTGCTTGAACTGTATCCATAATGGGACTCCCTATAAGCACAGCACCCACCCTGGGGCCTGGTACTTAGTGAGTGCTTAACAAATATTGAATGATTAGATGAATCAATGAACAACCTCTCCAGCCAAGGCAAAGCTCACCACCTCCCATGCTGCCTGCAGCGTGTGCCCCAGAGAACAGATCTATTCCCTTTAACTGTAACTAGCTATGACTCTTGCCAGTAGGTGCTCCATATGTCTCCTCTGGGCCCAGGATAGCTAGTAACAGTGGGACAATTAGAAGCAGAGTGATCCCAAATCATCTTGACTGATCATCTTGGAGATGCAATAGATGGAATGTTGGGTGACATACTGAATATACTTTGGCCGTGGTGTGTTGAATGTTCTCCCTGGTAGCTCAGCTGGTAAAAAAGTCTGCCTGCAATGCAGGAGACCCTGGTTCCATTCCTGGGTCAGGAAGATCCGCTAGAGAAGGGATAGGTTACACACTCCAGTATTCTTGAGCTTCCCTGGTGTCTCAGCTGGTAAAGAATCCATCTGTGGGAGGGGTGGGTGGAGAAAGCCGGGAACTGGGGTTTGCAGGGGGAAAGGACTTGGGTGAACTTGTGGAGGCCATGTGTGAATGGCACTGGGACAGCCCTCCTGAGAGGATGCCTCCTGTGTGAGTGTGAGTGAGTGTGTTTGTGTGTGTGTGTGTGTGTTAGTCATCAGTCATGTCTGACTCTGCGACTCCATGGACTGTAGCCGGCTAGACTCCTCTGTCCATGGGATTTCCCAGGCAAGAGTTCTGGAGTGGGCTGCCATTCCTTTTACCAGGGGAAGCCCCCTGTGTGAGTAGGGGGCTCAGCTCTCACAGAGGTGAGCCCCCATCCTGCACGCAGGCTCATGCTCACCCCAGGTGGAGCCATGGAGAAAGACACTTTCCTTGCAGTGCCAAGCTTCTCCAGTGCCCCATGTCAGGGGTTAAAAAGGCCCTTGCTACATTTCCCATATAAGAGCCAATCCTGCTTCACTCTCAAACGTCATCAAAGGTGGGTTTGCAGATGGTAAGTTGCCAAGGAGCTTTGCTCTGAGGTGGCTGTGATTGCTACAAACCAGTTCATTTCAATTGAGCCGAAGTTTATGCAGCCAGCTGTATCCACATCCAGGGAAGTACACTGACCACACACTTCCCATGAGCTTCTTTGCAGGGCCCTGAGAGTTAGCATCCCGTCACATTTGTGGCACCCCTGGTGCCTTACTTGCCCCCCCTACTTCCTGCTCTCCTCCTTTCTACACCAGAGGACCCATGCAGCTGGACCACCAGCTGGGCCTCTAGAAGGCCTTCTAGGGTGGAGGGGAGTCACCACCATGGGGTGACTTTGCTGCAGCTGGAGGGCAGCTGCCATTAGGGGTGGTGAGGGCATGAGCAGCTCATTCAGTCTGGTTCAAGGTTGCAGGAGGTCAATGTGACCAGGGCTGGATGACCGCACCAGGCTCTGGCCATTGATTTGTCTTCATTTTCTCCCCAAATGTCAACATAGCAAAACACAGGCAAGGGAAGAGTGTAGAGAACTGGGAAGATAGGGACTGTGAGTTTGGGTTTTGTCTTGAAAAGGAAATGGCTTGTACTCTGCCCCTGGGTGCCCTGACAGGTTGACTACAGGCCACTCAAGTCCTTCTCTCCCACATCTCCAGGAGGGCCTCCTAATCTGGGGTCACTGAATGTTGCATGGGATTTGGGAAGCCTGTGAACACCTGAAATGGCATGTAATGTGTGTGCATGTGTGTGTGTGTGCGTTTTCCTGGGGAGAGGCCTGAAGCTTTCATCAGATTCTCAAAGAGGTCAGTGGTTCCCAAAGGGTTAAGAAACACTGACGATTTGTCTACTGAAGCAGAAAATTGTTCTCGGGAAGCTTGGCTGGAGAGTTGCTTATCTAAGGACAGAGCTTTATCTTGGAGATGAGTGGAAATAAGGTACTGGAGCCAGGGGACTTGTTAGAGTCATTTGGCCTATATCCTTGGGCCTCAGAACTCTTACCAGGTGGTGTTTGAGAGTTCTTGTCACACTCACCTTTTCCTAAATATTTATTACTTTTACCCTTTATTGCTTAGTTACTAAAGCAAAACAAAATAAAAAATGTCAACTTACCTCAAGAGAATGGGAAGAGAAGCCATGGACTGAAAGAAAAATGTTTGCAAAGGACACATCTGATAAAGAACTACTTAAAATAGACCAGGAACTCTTAAAACTCAACAAGCAGAAAATGAACAACCTGATTAAAAAAAGGAGAAACCTTGAACAGACACCTTACCAACGAAGATATAAAAGGCAAAGAAGCATATGTAAATATGCCCTCCCTTATACATCATCAGGGAAATGCAAATTTAAACAACAATGAGATACGATTACACATGTATGAGAATGGCCCAAATCCAAAACACTGACAATGCCAAATGCTGGTGAGGATTTGGTGCAATAGGAACTCTCATTCATTACTGGTGGGGATGCAAAATGGTATAAGCACTTTGGACAATAAGTTGGCAGTTTCTTATAAAGCTAAATACACTCTCACCATATGATCCAGCAATCATGCTCCCAGAGTTGTTGAAAACCTATATTCACACAAAAACCTGCACGTGGATGTTTATGGCAGCTTTATTCATAGCTGCCAAAAATCTGGAGGCAACCAGGATGCCCTTCAGTAGGTGACTGGATAAACTGTGCTATAGCCAGACAGTGGAATATTATTCAGCACAAAAAAGAAAATGAGCTACCAAGTTATGAAACGACATGGAGAAAATGGAAATGCATATCACCAAGTGAAAGAAGCCAGACCGAAAAGGCTAAATATTATGTGATTCTGATTATACGGTATCACGAGCTTCCCTGTGGCTCAGATGGTAGAGAATCTACTTGCAATGCAGGAGACCTGGGTTCAATCCCTGGGTCAGGAAGATCCCCTGGAGAAGGGAATGGCAACCCACTCCAGTATTCTTGCCTGGAGAATCCCATGGACAGAGGAGCCTGGTGGGCTACAGTCCACGGGGTCGCAGAGAGTCGGACACGACTGAGTGACTAACACTACTATATCGTGGGAAAGGAAGACTGTGAGACAGTGAAAAGATCAGTGATTGCAAAGGGTGAGGAGAGATGAATAGACAGGATTTTTAGAGCAGGGAGTATACTCTGTATTTTAGCCCACTTTAGAATCTCCTGGAAGGTCTGTTAAAACATCAATTACGGGGCCTGTATCTCTGGAGTTTCTGATTCAGTAGGTCTAGGGCAGACCCCCAAGAATGTGTTTTTCTAACACATTCCCAGGTGATGACAATGTTGTTGGTCTAGAAACCATACTTTGAGAACCACTGCTCTTTACCAGACATTTCAATATTTTAATAACTTGCATGGGCTTCCCAGGTGGCGCTAGTGGTAAAGAACCTGAGAGCAGTGCAGGAGACAGAAGAGATGTGGGTTCGATCCCTGAATCGGGAAGATTCCCTGGAAGAGGGCATGGCAGCCCACTCCAGTATTCTTGCCTGGAGAATCCCATGGACAGGGGAGCCTGGCAGGCTACAGTCCATTGGGTCGCAAAGAGTCAGACACGACTGAAGCAACTTAGCATGCACACAATAACTTGCACACACCTAGTTGAATATCAGGCTTGGGAGTAAGAAATACTTTCACCTCCGCATTCCAGATAGGCAAACAGAGACTTAGAGAGGTGAAGTAACTTGCTATGGATCATACATCCAGGGGATGAGGCAGGAGCTCCTGAATTCAGTCTTCCTGACTCCAGAAAGCAGCACTCTCCCAGGGCCCTCAGAGCCAGCAGAGATCTGGGCAGGTGGCTGACCGTGTCTGGGAACCCCCAGGTCTGTGGCAGGCTGGAGCCCTGCCTACCCTAGAGGGTGTTCTTGCTCTCTCCGTTAGCCTAGGGAACACTCCTGATTCCTGAGCGGTTTGGCACTTGCTTCCCCAGGCCCCCTCCCTCCCAGGCAGCAGCTGCGAAGTTGATGAATTACCCTAAACTGTGATGCCTCCTCGGGAGCCTGTTCCAGGGTGTGCTGTGATGGCTTCCTGAGAAGGCGACAGCCATGTGGTCTGCAAACGAGCCTCTTGCTCCCTCGCTCAGCACAGCAGCTGCTCGGAGGCAGAGTGGGCCCTGAGAGGCCCCTCAGGGGAGCCTATTAGAGCCACAACGCTGAGAAAAGCACAGCAGAGATGCTCCATTAAATCTGATGGGGGCCCTCTTAACAATGGGCCCCAGGAGTCCCAGCTTGGCTGCATCCTGCCTCAGTCTCCAGACTGGCTCGCCATCTCTGTGCTGCTCCTGTCTCTTCCCAAAGAAGATTCGGGCCTAAGTGACTCTGAGTTGCTGTCTGGAGTTGATAAGAATGTGGGTGGACAGGTGTGTTGAGAGCCCAGGTGGGGAGCAAACCAGAGGGAGATGCGCTCTACACTGCCTGGGCAGGGTAAGGGGGGATGAGGGGGGATGGGCATGGTGTTCACTGTGGGTCATGATGCTGATGAGGATGCAGGATGCTCTGGGAAAGAGCAGCCCCAGTTCCGGACCTTGCATTTTAGAGGGTCTCACTTTTCCAGTCATGACCTTCACGAAAGGGCAAGGAATCCTTGTGCCACGAGGCTATGTCTATACAAGCCCCATGACTCCCTTTCTTTGCCATACTTCAGGTACTTGGGAACCTGCAATTCTCTGCTCAAATGTCCTCAAGCCTGCTTATAGTCTCTGCATAACTTCTACCCCAGTGCATCTTTTAAAGAGTGGGGTGCATCATTGGCAGGCGTGCAAAGATCTTGGGCTTGGGGCTGGATGTCTGTGTGTGTGAGGTCCCCTGACGGTAAGTCAAAACCCAGTATGGGAAGAGGAGGAGCCAGTCTGGTGGGTAGAAGTCATCTTTCCCCATAGCTCTATGTACTAGAGCAGAACTCCAAGGAGCCTGAAAATTCTAGACTTAAACTTCCCAGGCTTATGAAGGGATATTTGTCAAGGATAGAGTGGATTTTTTTTTTTTTTAATCTCACATTGTGTTAGCCTGATTTATAAATTTTAACTACCTTGTTCTTGGCCCTGTAAGTGTTAGGGGTGTGTCCAAGTGAAGGTGATGATGAGAATAAGCTCCCAAGGTCTCCCTGAAGCAGCCAGGCCAAGTGCCATGATTTTAGACTATCACATACAGTGTCAGGGAAAAGGGTGAAATTGGGTAATGCGCCAAGGCCTGAGGAAACACTCACTTGTCTTCTGGGATGAGAATGATGACAGGGGTGCTGATGAGCTGGCAGGAGCCCTGTGACTCACGGTCTTGTGAGGAAAAGGCCCTAATCTAGTTACACCCTCCTAGATGTTTGACCTTGACCTTGGCCACATTGTTGGCCCAAAGTTCTCTCCCTTTCTAATCTGGGGCTTTTGTCTTTTGCGTTTGCTAGCTGTTCTCCCTGAGCACCCTCCATTCTCGCCCCACCCAGATAAACCATGAATTGTGCAATCCCCCTCAGGAGGGAGCCTGGTACCAAGGGACGAAGACCCTTTCTCTTACCTGGGGGCCCCCTCGTGGTAAAGACCTCTGCTGAACTTGGCGGGGTTAAGAGCAGTGCTACCAGAGGGTTTATTTAGGAGGGGGAGTAGAAAAGAGAGTCCACCCTTGTGACTTCCAGGCAAAGAGTGGGAGAAGAGGAGAGAACGTGAGACGTCCCTTCTGACATTTATCAGAAACCAAACGTGTATTTGAAGGCCTTGGATTATGGTCACAATCTTGATGTAAATCTCTATCATCTCCTCCTCCATGTCTCTACCGATCTGTCTCTGTTTCTATCACGCACCCCCCCCCCCCTCATTTTTAACTAAAGGTGGGATTTTAGCGTACTACTGAATGCCTACTGTATTCTATTTGTCTTTTTAGACAAATAGGCATCACCCATTCAATGGGCATGAACGGGGGCAAACCCCATGAGCTGGTGAGGGACAGGGCGTCCTGGCGTGGGGCGTCTCATGGCGTCGCGAAGAGTCGGACACGACTTTGTGACTGAACAACAAACCAGCTGTATTCTAGGCGGCGTGCTGTTATTACCTTGCTTAGTTCTTACGAGAACGCTGCGAAGAACGGCCCCCCACGCCCCGCCCCCCCACCTATTTTAGAAACGGAGAAACAGACTTTCAGAGGTGAAGCAATTGGCCCGAGGGCACAGAGCTCAGAAACAGTAGAGCTGGGGCCCACGTCCATGTCATCTGACTTCGAGTTCAGTGTTTTTGTGCTGTTGTCACTGAGGGAAGATTATCCCTAGGTGCTTTTTTTTTTTCTTTAAATCAGAAAGGAGAAATGCTGCCGGGAGTGTTAGCTTATCTCTCCCCGCCAGCATTCCCAGGGGTCCTGGCTCCCGGCTCCGAGGAGGGAGGTGGCAGCCAGGCAGCATCTCTCGCGGAGCTGCCTGCAGACTCCCCATCTGCTCACGCAGCGCCTTGCCACCCGCTCTGCTGTCTGGGTGTGCCTGGAGTCAGACTGCACAGGCTGGCTTTGACAAAGCGACAGAAGCTGTAAAAACAGCTGTTTGACATTCCCTGCTGCTTTAAAAACAGAACAACCAACAAAGAGGTTGAGTGAATACGGAGAGTACCCTTGTTTTCACGTGGATGAAAACAGTTTTACTTAGAGAATATTCATTTTCCTCTTTCCTTCCTCTAGTCCCTAATTATTTACCTACCCAGTCATTCCCCGAACCCTCTGCCCCATCTCTTATCCTCTACCCTCGCCTCCCTCCTTCTCTCCTATCTTCTCTCTTTCCTTCCATCAAAAATATTTCCCTTCTTCTGTGTCTTTTTCCAACCTAAATTTTCTTCTCTCCAAGAGCAATGTTTAGCTGTTTCTCTGGGCTCCTAGTATTTTGTATCTTCTGTGTTTTTGTTTTATTAATTCTTCTCTGTAAGCTTTGGGCACATCTCATCCCAAACATAGTTTGATGAATTCCAGTGTATTTTATTTATTTTTTTCTTAATATACATTTTTTATTGGAGTACAGTTGACTTACCATGTTTCAGGTGCACAGCAAGATGACTCAGTTATACATATACACAAATATTATTTTTGAGAAGATTTTGACTATAGTTCCCTGTGTTATACAATCAGTGTTACTTTTATGATATACAAGGTGTCTTCAGTTAGCCCAAGGTGGGGCAGGAGATTCTAAAGCAAAATGCACCAAGCCTGCAATCAGCATTTAATTTAGATAAAGCAAAGTATGCATGAAAGTGTGCATGAAAGCACAGGCTGGCTGGAGTGAGTGGTCCCTTCTGTCCCTTCTGTCACCTCCACCCGCAGAAGCTGGGATAGTTGCTCTTATTTTCAGGCTTTCACTTTGGGATTGTTGATGAGGATGCAGGATGCTCTGGACTGTGCTTCCTTCATTGTTCAAAAATATCTTCCTGTCCAACCAGCTGTTCCTCACACAGACTCTTCTTCCTTATAGGGAGAGGGGTTCCAGATTTCAAGGTACCCATAGACAGGAATAGGTAAATCCCATCCCAGGCACTTAGCTGAACAATTCAATGCAGTTTGACCAAGCTTAACATGCAAGATGGGCTTTTACATTATGTGGTCAACCTTGGTCCCTGGAATCACTTGGCTCCTCTTCTGGAATCCAAGTCTTCATGTCTACGCAGGCTGTCTGCTCCCCTGGAGTCCTTTTAGGGTCCCTTGAATATTTTCTCTTCATGTCTGTGCCCTTCATTAAATGCAACTAGTGCCATCCCCTAACCTTCTCTCCCTTTCCAATCCCTTCTTTCCTATATTCTATCCAGAAAAAGGTGTTCCCTTCAACTGTCATCTTCCTAATTGCTCACCGCAATTTATTCTCTATGGTTTCTGATCCCTTGTTCTAGTTATCTTCTCTCCTAAACGGATAAAAAGTTTCCTTTCTCTTTATCCTGTTTTACATTCGTTGTCTATTATCCATTAAACCCCCCATGGTTCCTCTCAGACGTGGCATTGCAGGAGTTGGTGTGTGTGTGACCCCGTGCGTAAAATGACCTTGAGTCTGCAATGAGAAATGCCGATGATTGCTTCTGGAATGGACAACGCAGACAGATCTATGGATTGCAGGCTTTCTACTCCTTCCTCCCTGAGTTGGATCTTCAAACATACCAGTCACAAGGTGGAGGAGCTTTGAGTGTCTCTGTTGATCCCTGCATTGGGGAGAGAAAGTGGTGGCTGCAGGCAGGTAGAGTGTCTAAAAGAGCCCAGGGAAGGCTGAGCTATCCATTTACAGACATTTCTTCAACCTCACCAATCAGACAAGTCTTTCCTCCTTCTTTGGGAAAGGAATGAGAAGGAAATAGAAAGAGGATGAGAAGGCTTTTGCTGTTTCCCCCGAGGACAGAGTGGAGGGCTTTCTTCCTACGGACATGTGAGGTGTAGGCAATAACTAACCACTGAACATTTGGTCATTGTACAGGGAATAGAAAAGGGCGGCCTAGAAGCCAGTTGTGATAGCATGTCACAATTCCCGAGAGACTAGGAATATGTGGTGTCTTCCCCTAACATTTTCATGGTTCAGACAAGAGTAGAAATTAAGGTCTTCCAATTTGCCTTTGTGCTCTTCCCCTTCATCCCTCACCATTTTGCCCACTTGTCTGAGCTCTGTCCATACCTTCTCCCAACAGTATCTTTTTACCACCCCTTAAGCCTGGGTGTGTGCATATTGGTGGCACTGTACATCCTTGGGAATATGGGCCTGGAGAAGAGGTCTATGAGGGACAGAGAGTTCCAGTGTCCTAGATACTCAGAATGTTGCCTGGAAGGGAGATAATAGAATCCTGGTGGGCATGTCTCTTAGCCCTATGGTTTCCTCATCTTGTGGGGAGGGCCATTACCAGGAGGAGGAATGGGCATCAGAGGTCTCTACATGATGGGGCTAAGGGCAGAGGCCCTGGTCACCCAGGTTCAAGGGTAGGACTGTGCATACCCGATAAATTTGATTTACCCTACACTCATCACTCAGGGTTTTACTAACTTCCTTTTCCTGGAGATATTCCTTTCAGGAGATGACAAGGACAGAACTGTAACCATATGCGGGATTGGAGACCTAAGACCTTTTATTTAGTTTTATCACCTTTCTGATTCTAGCCAAGAATGTGTCGTGATTCCAGAATACACTCAGCAACAATGTGTTAGATCTTTTCTAGTTTCTGCATTGATTCACAATGAATAAAAATTAAGTTGGTACTAAATTTTATGGACTCTTAAAAAAATTCCTCCTTTTTTGAGCTTTAACTAGATAGTGCCTGTGAGACCCAAAGGTAGCTTTTAATTAGCATCTTACTTCTGCAAAGAGAAGAACCTTGTTAGTTGCCCAGCAACCTCCGATTGTAACCTTCTCTCACCCTGCAGCAAGACTCCAAGTTCATGACTATGAATTTTCTACCCATCTTTTAGGGGTCCCTTCAAGGTCCACTTTTATTAGAAAGCTTACCCAGGTCATTGTGGCCCTAACTCTCCTTGTGTGACCTCCCATTTATGTGCTAAAATAGAATATCCTTCACCCTCACCCCCATCTCAGGTTGTCTTGTGTTAGTGATGAACTCTCCACGTCTGCCTTCTGTCTTCCTACTAGGTTCTCCAGATAAGTAATTTGAAGGTAGTAAACATCTCAAGAGGTCCTTATTAATCATGTGACTTTCCTTATATTTTAATGGGTTCCCAAGTATGAATAAAGGAGAGAAGTGAGAGAATTAAAGCACCAAGTAGCAGTTACTCACATCACTTACAGGGTGTGGAGGAAGTTGTTCTCTGGTGTGATGGCTCTCTAGCTTCAGTGGTCCTCAGACTCACTGAGCCACTTGTGAAAACACAGGTGCTCAGCCATACTGACTCAGAGTCTCCTAGGGATCCTGGTGCCAAGATTTGAGAATAACTTTCCAGGTATGAGGGCTTCACTTGTGGATCAGCTGGTAAAAATTGCCTGAAGTGCAGAAGGCCTGGGTTTGCTCCCTGGGTTGGGAAGATCCCCTGGAGAGGGGAAAGGCTACCCACTCTAGTATTCTCCTGGAGAATTCCATGGACTGTACAGTCCATGGGGTCACAAAGAATCGGACATGACTGAGTGACTTTCAGTTTCCAAGCGCATGACTTGCAAAACCAGCTCTGCAGACAGCAAATATCATATGATATTTTTTAAAAACAAACTTTTTTTTTTAAAAGTAGAAGATGTTTCCTAATGAATGTTGAAAAATACATACAGAATACATTCTAAAGACAAGACATACCCACATGTACACACAAACATTGTATCTAATAAGAATACTCACAAATGTCAAATGCAAAATAGGCTGTTTCATTTGAGCTGGTAGGTTTCATTCATTTATAAGTAATCCTAGGTTTATTTTCAGCTCTGATCTGTCTGCGTTTCACCTTCCTACCTGTCTTCTAGATCTCCGCTCTTTGACCATTTTGCTCATTTACTGCTATATTGTTATAGCCTCGGGGAACACGCTTGAGTCCCCGGGTGAGGTTTCCTCACTCTGGTTGTTTAGGATTCCACCTACTGCCCAAGTGTTTGTCTTGACATATTGGACTATCCTTACACTTAACTCCTTCAATCAGGGTTTAAGAGGCACAATCACACATTCAAAATAGCCTCCTGATTTTCTATACTTATTTAAAATCCAAAGTGTAAAGTAAACAAATAAATATATGCCTTTTTCCATATCCCAACTGACTCAAAATATCCTTTAGACATTGCAGACAAGATTCAAAAAGTACCTGTGAAGTTGAAAAAACATGGTGAGTTTAGAATACACATAACTCATCCACTATGAGTTTGTGAATGTATTTCCAGTGAGTTTAGACCAGTTTGCAAATCTCCTCAAGAAACAAGGATGTCTCCCATATTCTCCCAAATTAAAATGTGAGGAAGAGTCGTAGAATTAATGGCAACATGTTTAAAGTGATGTTGTCAGACAGGAGGTTGGGTACTGTCTTGGGTCCAGATACAAAGTGAAAGTAAAAGTGAAAGTCATGCCGTCTTGTCCGAGTCTTTGCAACCCCATGGACTATACAGTCCAGGGAATTCTCTAGGCTAGAACTCTGGAGTGGGTATCCTTTCCCTTCTCCAGGGGATCTTCCCAACCCAGGGATCGAACCTAGGTCTCCTGCATTGCGGGCAGATTCTTTACCAGCTGAGCCACCAGGGAAGCCCAAGAATACTGGACTGAGTAGCCTATCCCTTCCCCAGGGGATCTTCCCAACCCAGGAACTGAACTGAGGTCTCCTGCATTGCAGGTGGATTCTTTACCAGCTGAGCTACCAGATACAAAGGAACCTCAAATAAGACTTATCTCAGCACATGCATCTGCTATTCCATTGCCTTTGTAGGTATATTCTTAGAATAGAGAAGGGCTACACTCAAATAGAATATATGTTCCAGAACAGGACAAAACCTCTAATAGAAAATTTCAGATTCAAATTCTTTACTTGGTTTCTTGTTTTAAAAGTTTTTATTGGAATAGAGTTTTTTGTACTCTACTTAGTTTTGTACTAAGTAAGTTTTGGCTTCATTATACATATACCTATATCCACTTCTTTTAGATTCTTTTCCCATTTAGGCTATTACAGAATATTGAGTAGAGTTCCCTCTGCTATACAGTAGGTTCTAATTATACACTTGGCTTCTTAACCCGGCCCTGTGGGTTTCATTTCATTTATATTTTGTCTCAGACTTCTTGCTCCTCACTCATTTTTCTGCACTTTTGTAATTATTCTGGTTATCCATTGCTTTAACTTCTGTTCTGAGATTGGCCTTTGGGACTAGTTTCAATGTAAAAATTCAACCTCTTAGAAACAGACAGTAGAATGGTGGTCGCCAGGGGCTGGGAGGTGGGGGAAACAGGGCGAGTTGGGTCAAAGGGTACAAACTCCCAGTTACAAGATGAATAAGTTCTGAGACTCTAATGTACAGTGTGGTGGCTACAGTGACTAATATTGCACTGTGTTGCATATTTGAATTTTGCTGAGAGAACACTTGAAATTTGGTGAGATCTTAAGCATTCTCACGTGGTGCCTGGTGGTAAAGAGTCCACCTGCTCAACGCAGGAGACACAAGAGACCCAGGTTCGATCCCTGGGTCGGGAAGATCCCCTGGAGGAGAAAATGGCAACCCACTCCAGTATTCTTGTCTAGAAAATCCAATGGACAGAGGGGCCTTGTGGGCTACAGTCCATGGGGTTGCAAAGAGTCGGACACAACTGAGCATGCATATGCTTAAGCGTTCTCATCAAAGCAAGAGGAAAAAAGTAAAAAGGTAACTATAAATGTAACTACATGAGGGGATGGATGCATTAATTAACTTTTAATTAATGATTAATGGTTGTGGGAATCATTTCATAATGTGGACATATATCAGGTCATCATGTTTTACACTTTGAGTCTGTTACAACTTTGTTAATTATACCTCAGTAAAGCCTTCACCCACGAAGTATAGTTCTAGTATCTCCCTTTGCCCTGGTTTCCCACCCACCACACAGCAGCTGTTGGTCAAGCTCATGTGAAGAGTGGCTCTTTGGAGTCTCTTGGGAAGAATGCAAGGTGGTCAGCTTTTACTTTCATTTCTAGAAATGTAAACCTTTTGAGAGCTGAGCATGCCTTTGCATTCTCTGGGCAAGGAATACAAGGAGAAGAGCCCCATTTGGAAGCAAGTGTTGGCCACACCTCATCATGAACAGCCATGTACTGATCTTCTCTCCAATCACCAGATAGGAAACAGTTTACAGAGGCTCAGGAACTTGTAGGTCTAATTAGAAAACAAGAAGCAAGGCAGACAGGGCCAGCTGGATGAGAAAATAATAGCAAATATTTAAAAATAATAAATAATTATTATCACTGTGGTGGTGGTTCAGTCACTAAGCTGTGTCTGACTCTTGTGACTCCATGGACTGTAGCCTGCCAGGTTCCCCTGGTCATGGGAATTCCTAAGCAAGAATACTGGAGTGTGTTGCCATTTGCTTCTCCAGGGAATCTTCCTGACCCAGGAATTGAACCCAGAGCTCCTGCATTGCAGGTGGATTTTTTACTGACTGAGCTACAAGGGAGAGGAATCAATTATTATCACTAATAAATATGTATTTAAAAACAATAACCCAACTTTGTTCTATGCATTTTCACATATATTAGCTCTCAAGAAATCCTAGAAGATAGGCACTAATATCATCATCACCGAAACGCAGAGTGGCTAAGCAACCTCCCTAAGTTCACACAGCTGCTAAGTAGCAGCACTGGGACTCCAACTCTGATTCCAGAGTCCACATTTTTGACTAATATGTTGTACTGTCTTCTGTGTACTGTGGAGTAGAGAAAAGCAGACATTCAGAGTTGTGACAGGCCTAGGGATTAGCCAACCTAGATACTGGGCTTAGAATACCAAGACCAGATCAGACCCCAACAGACAGCTGGGCTGATGCTGCCAAAATGCTCCCTGCCCCTGGAGCCAAGATGGGCCCTGGAGCAAAGAAGGCCTGAGGCCACAGGTGAAGAACAACAGTGCCTGGGACAGATCTAGGAAGGACATAAGCCACTTCATCTGAATCTTGTACTAAACAGCTGCTGTGAAATTTGATTGACTGCTTGAAACCAGAGTTCAAAGATCTCAAGGGCAGGGCCAACATTTCTATTAAAAAGGGGTTTGCAGAGGACAATCAGTTTTAGCAGAGGAGGCAGACTAGGGGACGGTTCTTGGAGCTATTTTGAACAGTAAGTCCTGGCTCTACTTTAAATTGTATGTTTCTTTGGTGTCGCTTGAGGTCTGATGGAGATCTGGGGAAACTAAATTTCCTTCCTCAAGCTATTCCCTGGTCTGCCCTGATGTGAGCTGGTTGTTGCTGTTATTAATGTGTTTCCAAGTTCAGTTGTACCCTGTGGAAGTAGCGTAATGGCAAGCTTGCCCTCTCAGACACGTACAAGTCACGCAGTCCTGGAACCTCAGAATTCTAGAGCTTCTCTTCTGAGAAGCAGGGGACTGGCTAGCTTGTTCCCGGCTGGGGAATCTACCAGCAGGAGCTGAGGAATCTGCACTCTGGGATGGGAGTGTGCTTAGTGATCGAGAGCGGATAAAATTCCATTAGAGGTAAATGCTGTCAGACCGCAGGCTGGAAAGATATATTTTAAGCCGAGAAATTACTTAATAAATTCAGACCAACACTCTGTGACATTTCCCACAAGACTTTAATGCTGTTTACAAATTCCAGAGAACACCCTGAGTCCTTTCTGGCATGGGCTTATGATTTATTTCAAAGGAAAATGGGACAGAGTGTGTGGGTTTGTGTTTAATGTGAAAAGGGATTTGGAGATGAAAAGTCAACTGGCATGAAAGATTGCAGGGCAAATGCAAAGTAGCAAAGCCTGTGGGTGGCCTTGGAGCATGTAATAGGGTATTGACAAAGGAAGAGCCTCTCACCATTCCAGTGATAATCAAACAGTTCCATTTGCACAGGCCAATAATGCTTTAAAGAGGATGGGTTTGGAGGGAACACTAGATCCGGGGTTTCTGAAGCACTTCAATCCCAGACACTTTCAAGAACAGGCAGAACTTCTGCCCTAAGGAGGGAGGCCAGACAGTTAGTTCATTCTCCACCCAAGTTGACATTTAGAGGACATGACCTTCATCTGCAGTGAGATGCACTTAAGTGAGGTAGGACAGGGAAGACAGTTCTAAAGAAAATAAGACCTTGGGCCAAGGACATGAAGGAAGACCTGGGAGCAAGCTTTCCATGTCTGATGCTCTGTGTTTCTTGGGAACACAGGGATGAATAGTGTGACCTGTGACTTCATCTCTGTGTGGCATAGAGATCACACACGGGTCAGGGAAGGGGACATACCCCCAGTCAGCTGCTGAAGTGGTCCAGGGGACAGAGGGTTCAGTACCGGGTGCTGAGGGAGGCAGCCAGTGAAGCCACGCTGGGTGGGAGGAGACACAATGAAGAAGGATCTTCTTTCTCCTTTTCTGCCTCTTCTCTTTTCCTCAGGAAACTCCCAGGCCCATTCATCTTGCTTGCCATCGAGTATGTGGTTTGAATGGGAAACGAGAACACTGACATCCCCCATCTCTCTTGGAAAAAAAAAAAATGACATTCCATTTGATTTTGGAAAATACACAATATTCCACTTATAAAATATTCAATCACTGTCATTAATCCTCCCGCCTGGGCTGGCCCTGCCCCACTTAGGCATGAGCTGTAGACTTTGGCTGTGGCCGCAGGCCCAGAAACCACTCAGACTTCTCTGGTGTGGACGGTATCATTAGAGGCTTGAGGGTCCTCTGTTCTGAGAGTTGAACTTTCCAGGGTGGGAGTCTGGGTCTGCAGGGGCTTTCAAAGCAACCTCTAGACTTAAAGGCAAAAGGCTCCAATTGACCCGGCCTCCTGTGACTGGGTTGAGGATTTATAGAGAAGTTCTGGGCCTTGACAAATTAATTCCTCTTAATGTAACAAAGGGTAACAGCTCCAGAAGTCCTATCCACTGTCCAAAGCCCAAATGCCAGAAGAGGTGGACCAGCTTTCCCCTCCTGGCTTGGCCTGCCGTTCTTTTTCTCCTTCTTCAAGCTTTTCTCTCACTCTTTCCTCTTCTGTTATTGTCCACCCCCACCCCCACCTTACTGTTTCAATATTTATTTATTTATTGTTAACAAATTAATCATGGAATCCCAACATGTCAGAGCAGGATGGGACTTTAGGAAATACCAAGTCCAAGCCCCTGATTTGACAAGGGATGAAATGCAGGCCCAGAAAGGGGAATTGTTTTGCCCAAAGCTTCAAATCAGCAACTTCTCTTCTATCCCCCATGCCTTCTTTCCAGAAGACTCCCTTTGCCAGGAACCTAGGCTTGTTAGCTGGGGGCAGCACTCCCAGCTTGGCCTCCTTAGGGTGCCCCCCAGCACCCTGCTGCACTCTCAGATGAGCAGCTGAGCCCTAAGGTGGGGTGAGCTGACAGATGGCTAATCCTTTCCAGCTCCTGGGACAGTTTTCCAGGATTACCTTGTTTTCTACTAAAAGACTCTTCTTGTCAAAGCCTTATTTTCCTGCCCAGACTCTCAGCTCTCTGTGTATCAGAGAGCCCTCTTGGTTTCGTATCTTGGGCCGTACTAGACCACCTCCTCTAGGACTCACCCCAGGATGGATGGTCTCTATACTGGGCTAAGGGCTCTGTCCTCCTTCCCCTCCAACCCCCAGGGCACTCCTCCCCTCCTGCTCACACTCTGCCTGCCCAAGGCACCACTCAGATTTCACCAGGGCTCTAGATTGACTCAGATTTGGCATTTGGTTAATATTCCTCAGGAGCTGTTAGGCAGATCTTCAAGCTTAAAAGAGTAGAGAGAAGGGAAAGATGTTCTCCTCGGGGGGGTGGGGGGGGTGGGGTGGGGATAGCGCTTTGGTCCACCTGACTCTCCCTGAGCTCCAGGGAGAGCCTGACAGTCATGTTGCAACGTTCCCTTCACTGTTGGAGAGACTGCCAGGGACTGGATAGGGAGGAGTCTGTGGGTGACTGTCTTCAGCACCCAGCTACAGGTCCGGGCTCTTGCTAAAGGTGAGGACGTCTCCTATGGGGCAGGTTGGACAGATATCCCTGATGCCCTCCCTTCCACATCCCTTCGGGTTTCTCCCAAGGCCACCTGAGCCCAGGAGTCCTAGGGCCTGGGGTTGGGGTCAGCCCAGAATCACAGTGTTAGGCGGATCTTAGGAGTCATCACCTCCTTCAGGCCAAGGACAAGGAGCCTGAAGGGCAGGACTAGGAAGCTACTCCGAGTCCTGCAGCTTGTTGGTGATACAGCCAGAGTGCGAGTGACACCCTGTTTTCCTGGACGTGAGGGTCCATCACCAACACTGCCTCCAGGAGCGTCCCAGCAGCTCCGGGAGGCCAGCAGAACAGCAGAACACCTCATTTTCTCGGAAGTGGAAAGAGGCTAGCTCTGCGAGACGGGCAGAACAGGGAGGTCGCCTCATTTTCTCAAATGTGGAAAGAGTCCTGTCAGTGCTCTGAGGGCAGAATTCTTGGTCCTGCTTGGGTTGCAGTGCTGCTCAGAGAGGCGCTGAGGGATGGGGAAGCTGTAGGTGTGGGCTCCAGGCCAGCACTACCAAGCCTTCTCTGGGGGTAGCTCTGTCCCTTTCTGTAGCCCAGGGTTTCGGCCACCACAAGGACATGTGTACCAAGCGGGCAGTCTAGCTGAAACTATGAAGTCCTTTCAGTCATGGAAAGGACCAAGAGTGGCACTGTATTTTGCATCCTATAAAGGGGCTGAAGATGAAGAAGGGAAGGGGGTGGTTTGGGCAGAGGAAGGCCTGACTGCGGATGCACACAGTATTCGGTTTTGCTCTGTTTCCCTCCTCTTCCTTTCAGTGTTGTAATTCCATGATTCTAAGATAAAACATTCTGTTTTCTGATTATAACCTTTCTAATGAAGAGTTTGAGCTAGTGGCTCCAAGAAAAAAAAAATCATAGGAGCTATTTGACTCTCCATCTGCACATTACTCAACTGATGTTGGGATCGAAAAAAGTGGCTGGAATCCACAATCCGCTTGGGTTGCTCACTTGAAACTACCCATCTACCAATGGGCATCCCCCAAGGCCTGGTCAGTGAGCCCCTGAAGAGTCACAGGTAACTTGAAAAACATTCCAGCAAGAACAAAGCTAAAGCTAAATAAGCCAAGCGGCCAGGACAGAGCTTCTCACTTATCACAGAGAGATAATTGTCGGTTCTGGCTTTGTCCTAATACCGCCAGCAGCCTTCCCCCACAACGCCCCCCACTGCCGCCACATCCTCTAATGATGAGGGGAGCGATTGATGTGATCCTGCTAACGAGCGCTTATGGATTGCTGGGGTGAGGGCAGAGCTGGGCCTTCCGCAGCAAACTTTTTCCTTCTGGAAGCAGCCCTTGTCCTAACACTGGCTCTGGGCTTCCTGTGATGCTCATTCATAAATGATTCAGGCTCTGCTTCTCACAGAGCATTAAAGCTCTGTTTCTCCTTCCTCCACTCGGGGGCATGAATGGCAGCCCAATGCTGGGATTTAACCACCAGTAAAGCTTTCAGGCTCAAGAATAATAAGTCGGTAGTGTAAAGAGCACACAAATCCCACATCCAACCAGCAACAGTTGTCAGTGTGGCCGGGGCTCTGCGGGGGTGGGGGCGGGGGAGACGATGCTGCCAAGGACCTATCTGGGGGCTTTTGGGGAGAAGGTACCCTGCCCCTTTCAGAGGTACAGCAGAGAAGTGGCCCTGCTAGGCTCCTGGGATGCAGCTTTCTAAATTCTTTATTAGCATAGGGCCAGCTGACTTGATCACTTCCAGGAAGGTCAGACACCTCCCAGGGCTGGTAGTCTCAAAGCCAGGCCACGGAGAAGGACTCCTGCTGTGATGCCACCTCCCGCAGTTGAGGGGAAGCAGTGCCCATTCCTCAAGGCCTGGTGGCCTGCTGCCACCAGGAGGCTGGAATCCCGTTTCTCTGGCTTCTGTGAGTCTGAAATACTATGCTTCTCAGTGGCCTTGTAAATCTCAGTCATCACTCATGGTCCAGCCTGGACCCTTTGTAAAGCTTTCTCCAACACTCTAGCCCAGTTTTCAGAAGCCCCAGTGGTAGTAAATTTCTATATCCTGTAGTAATAATGGTGATGATATAGTGACAATAATCATGGTAGCAGCCAACATTTCCTAAGCACACACTTGGAGCCAAGTTCTCGGCTAAGTGCTCTTCTGTATGAACTTGGGTCTGTCCTCAGAATAACCTTAGGAAGGTGGTCATGACAGTGAGAAAGTGGAGGCACTCCTTGATTTTTGTTTTTTTTTTTTGTGTGTGTGTGTGTGTGTGTGTATGTGTGTAGTTCTTCCCTCTACTGAACTCTCCAAGGGGACGGGGTGTATTATGCGGCATGAATGGTGAATGTTTGGGCTCTGCTAGACAAGAGCGGATGAAACCTCATAGCAGCAGCACAAGGGAGTCAGTGTTCTGCCGTTTTCCCCATGAGGTTCAGAGAGGTAAAGCAAGCTGCTGACTGACCTCAGGTCACACAGATTCTATGTGCCACAGTTGGACATGGACTATGGCTGTCTTGTTTCTTCTATAAGCTGGTGACTGGATGCACAATCCTACTACAACTTACTAGATATATGACCTTGGGCTTAACCTCTCTCCGTTTCAGTTTCATCTTTT
This sequence comes from Budorcas taxicolor, assembly GCF_023091745.1. Lineage (NCBI taxonomy): Eukaryota > Metazoa > Chordata > Mammalia > Artiodactyla > Bovidae > Budorcas > Budorcas taxicolor. The sequence goes on from NC_068912.1 coordinate 31,368,777, forward strand.
GAAAAATGGTAGGTAGAAATACCTGATCTAAAGTTGTGGTGAGGAATGAATGAGATAAATGCATCTATGGAGCTTAGAGGGGGCTTCCTATTTGGTGCTAGTGGTAAAGAACTGCCAGTGCAGGAGATGTAAGACACAGGTTTGATCCCTAGGTTGGGAAGATCCCCGAGAAGATGGTATGGCAACTCACCCCAGTATTCTTGCCTGCAGAATCCCATGGGCAGAGGATCCTGGCAGGCTACAGTCCATAGGATCACAGAGTTGGACATGGCTGAAGTGACTTAGCCTGCATGCATACACATGGAGCTTAGAACAGCGTCTCTGACACACAGCAAGCAATAAATATTGGTTACTATTATCATGCTTGGTGTAACACAGCATATGTTTAATGAGCACCTTTGACTCTGGTTGGGGCCCTGTATTAGGGGCTTCTTTGCTTTATTCCTCTTTTTCACTCTCCACGTGCCTTGAAAAACGTCAAACACAGAGTAGCTGATCAGCATGTTTTCTGATGGATTTTTGCAATATAGAAGCGCTCTTCTGCCTATTATTGCAAATGTTTCCATCTGCCAACATGTATCTTTCTTTTCCTCCCTCTTGCACCTGATTTGGGAAGAACCAATGGCTGTGTGACCATTCAAAGGCCTGATTCTGGGAGGCAGGTGACCAGGGTCTTTAGGTTCTAAAATAACTTTGACCTTGTTATGTTACTTCCACCTTTGCACTTCTTGGGTTTGGCTTAGGTGGTGTCTCAGGTCCCTTGTAAGCTTCAATTCCTAGAGAAAGTGAATGTTAAGGGAGAGGAGACCTTGCAATGCTCCCCAGTTCTTAGCACTGGGATCTCAGCTGTAGAATGTGGAAGCTACTTTAAATAGTTTTCAATTAAGAAAGAGAATAAAAGGGTGTAAAAAAATCTCTCAGTCACGGGGTCAGCCCATCACTCTGCTCCTAGCCACGACCATGCCCATGCTGGCCACACTCTGCCTGGCCCCTTTCCTTTTGTAACCCCAGCCCAGATTGAAGAAGGATTCTGTGACTATGTGTATGTGCACATGTGTGAAGTAGTTACTTCGAGAAAACCCAGGTTGCTGAATTGGCCATCAGCAGCTTTGGCTACAACTATTGGGAAGAAAAAACTGCAAGTATTTAAAATTCACTGGATTTGGCTAACGTTGATCCAATTGTTGGATTGCCTTCCAGGGAGCCTGCTGTGTGTATATCTGATGTGTGTGTGTGTAGGGGGGGAGGGTTGTGTGGTGGAGGGAACAGTCAAACCACATGCTTCATCTGAGCAAATGGATAATGCAACCTGGCTCTGTCCAGGAAGTTGAGTAGAAAAATCAGGGCAGAAAGTTGATATTGCTCAGGTGAGAGGGAAGGAGGGGGTCTCTCCATCGTAGACATTTGAGGGTTTTCATCCAGGTGTGTTGCCATGCAGAGAGGAAGCAGAGCCACAAGAAAGCTCTCCAGGAGCTTCCGAGACTCTGCAGCTGCAATGCTGACCTGGGAAGCTGGAGTTGGAATCACACGACAGGAGGAGGGAGCACATGCAGTCTTTCTTAGGAATTTGGGATAAATGATATGACTGCCTAACTTCTTCTCCTGCTGTCTTGGGAGTTCCTGATTTTCAGTTCTTTTCAAAATACTTTCTCAAGAGAAAACGTCTGCTCATACTCTGAATTGTTATTGTCGTTGTTTAGTCGCTCAGTTGTGTCCAACTCTCGTGACTCCATGGACCAGCCTGCTGGGCTCCTCTGTCCATGGGATTTCCCGGGCAAGAATACTGGAGTGGGTTGCCATTTCCTTCTCCAGGGGACCATTCCGACCCAGGGATCGAACCTGTGACTCCTGCATTGGCAGGCAGATTCTTTATCACTGAGCCACCAGGGAAGCCCATATTCTGAGTTAGCTGCTACTAAATCCTTGGTTGAAGAGGCTGTGGATGTACCTGGCCAAATATGAGAGAAGGACGCGGGAGGATTAAGGGTGGGAAGAAGTCTTCCTGCTACTTTGCTGAGGGCAGGAGCATCCCAAGGGCAGCTGGACCTTTTTGTCTCCCCAGTCTGAATTTGTACTTTATCCTAAGGCTTTATATCCTGAAGAGTGCATTGGAAGGATGTCTCTAAGAGTTGCCTTGTACCTGCTGAAACGTGGCAACAAGTTGGCAGGGCAAAGTCCTGCTGTGGAAATCTGAATGAGGGATGGTTTGAATTTCTGAAGTTTTTCTGTCACATGCTTGGAGTACACCTTGTTCCAGCAGGTGGGGCCTGGGTTCTGAGACTTCCTCCCGCTTAGCAGGGATCGTGGGGCTGCAGAAGGGAGTAGGAGAGAGAAGGGTGAAATCTGGGAAGCTTGTGAACTGACGACTCTGGCTGTCTAGTGTGGGCTAGAGCATCTGCAACAGCAGACCTAGGGGCACCTTCGGAACCCGTTTAGATGAGCAGGGCCAGCTCCAGGGCCCACCTTATTTCTCTGAGAAACCTTCCAGAAAGCCTTGGCACTGCCCTCAGCACTGCTACATCCCTCAGGCTTGGCCTTTACCATATTATATGGAAATGACTTGACCCTGTGTCTCCCCAACCAAACTGAGGGACCCCCAAGGGACTGTGTCTCCCCTACCCTACATCTCTGTGCCTGGCAGGTGCAAGAAGTCAGTCAATCAAACTGAAGCATAACACACAGCGGACACAACACAAAGGCTGTCTTCTGGCCCTTCTGAACATTTTCACAGTTGACTTCTGACTCTGTGACTGAAGACCATTCACTTTGAGGATGCCCTTGTCAGCTTGTACCTGTCCCCTCCTGCCTTTCTGCCCCGTAGCCCCTCAGTCTCCTGGCCTGGGCTCAAGGAAGGAGGCCTAATGGAGCTGAGTGTACCTATGCTCCATGTAAAAATTCCAAGCCAACAGGGAGCCCCCCAGGGGGACCATCCACTCTGGGGCGTTGCCCTCCATTAGCTTGCATTGCTGAGAGCTGGCTGTCGAGCCCCACTCTTCCACCCCCCTCCCTCATGATGAACCCCAGCTCAGATGGAACAAGGCAGAGCCACTGGGCTAAGAAATTATCTCTGATTCTTGCCAAGGAAGGAAAGCAGGAGCAGGAGCCTCTTCCTTGGGGGTGAATTATTTAATCACTTGTCTTTCCCCTGAATCAATGCAACTAATGAACATCTTTTGCCTCTTCCTTCTTTTGCCTCTGTCCGTCAGCCTCTTACTCAAATTTCCTCTTCAGTTCTTGTGCCCTCCCCAATGTCATCAGTGACTTACCTGGGCAAAGCTGGCTCACACTGCAACCCAGCTCTCGTCTTCCTCTTCTCATCGTCTTTCCCCCACCCCAGCCTCTCTCCCCTCTGCATCACAATCAGCCTGTTCTGGAGTGATACCAGCTCTGAGGACTGGAAGTGCCAGTACCTGCTCCTGTCACATTAAGGGAAGGCCCTCGAGCTACCTCTAAGAGGGAGACTTCAGAACAAGGAGGTGGGGCCCGGTGGAGAGAGAGGGGAGCAGCAAAGTCATTTGTCATGGCTAAATGGAAATTCATTGCTATAACCCGAGGGTTATAGAAAAGCTTCAGCCATGCTGGCAAAGAGAACAGGAACTCCAGCAATTGCTAGAAAAACTAGCTACTGCCCCAAATCAATCTATTGGCTGGTGGTTCTTATTTCTAAGATGTGGGGGCACTAGGTTCCCTGGTTGCTCTGGCGCCTGGGTAGCCTGAGGTCAGATGGCATGAAGAACTGGGCTACCATCTCTCTGACACCCCTTTAGGTATCAGCTCTGGGTAGTTAGTGGCCAGGGGTCAAGTGGGAGTTCTTCTGCCTGCCTCTTCCCCTTTCTGTAGGCTGAGGCAAACCCTCCCTGGCCAAGGTGCTGACATCAGGGGAGCTCCATCAACAAACCTGGATGGTGTTCGCTAACTGCCCTATACTTCCCTAGACACCCTAGGGGATGTGAAAGTGTGTGCTGTGTCTCCACCCCTCATACTGGTTGCCATCTAGTTGAGGAAAGAAGACTAACCCAATGACTGAAATTGAGAGGACATAAGGTCTTGAGTGTGCAAAATAGGAGTGTGAAAAAGGGAGGGATCCAGCTGACGTAAGGAGTCCATTAATGGATGAATTGGATAGTAACTTACAAAGTGCTTTTATAGAAATTTACCTTATTTTGGTTATTCTGATTCTTATGCCAACATTTCTGTTGTAGACAGTCATTATTTCACCATTTTAAAGATGGTGCAGCTGAGGTTGAGAAAATTTAAGCTGTAAGTTGATTTGATCACCAGTGTGATTTTGAGTTCCCTATTCCTTTCATCATATTATGTCAAGGATTTAAAGGAGACAAGACTCCAGGTAAGTAGGATTTACATTAATGAAAAGTAAAGAATATGAAAATTCAAGGAGAAATGGCATGAGCAGGATGTATGCTTGGCATATAGCAGAGGCTTAAGAGTGCTGAGTGAAGGAATAAATGTACAAACGAATTCAAGAATGCCCCACATCCTGGGATGGGAAGGAGATGGAGAGGGGAGCCGTTGAGTCATTTTAATGGAAATTTATTGCTATAATCCCGGGGCTAGAGAAAGGCTTTTCTAGTATCCAGGGCATGTACTGCAGAACAGCTGGGGAGAAAGCTGAATGAGTGGGGTGTGGCTAGAGTGTGGAGTGCTGGGGATCCAGGCAGAGGAGTTTGGGCTGATATGAGAGGCCCAGAGAGAGCCACTGAGGTTCTGGAACTCTCTTACATTTCCCCTGAAAGCAAGAGAGTGATGCCTACCCCTACATGTCCATTCCTAGCAAGACCACGGCACTAACAGTTCGAAGATGGCAGTTCTGAGCCCAGATCTGTAGTGTCTGGACCCTGGGCGAACCTAAGAAAGTCTCCGAACTCCCCTGTTCGTCAGAGCTCAGCTGACATGCCACCTCTCTGACACGCCGCTTAAGTCAGGCCTCCGTCATACTTAACTTCATGGCCCCTCTGCTTCTCCCCTGCGGCACTGACCACAGTTGTGATTGCTTGTCTGATTGCTACAGGTCCAGGAGCTGTACCTGTCATGTTCAGTGCTGACTCCTTAGCTCTGAGCGTGGGACTGAGGATAGTTCTCAAGAAATAATGGCTTAATGAATGAATGGATTTGTTGAATGGGTATAGTAAAGTTAACTAACTTACAGAGCGGTTGGGAGGATCAGCGGTCATCTCGTAAGTTCTTTGTAAAGCACTAGGTAAGTGGCAAGGTGATTGTTATTGGGACCCGGATAAAGACCATGCCAAGAATCTGGAGGCAGGACGGTCCTCCAGTGTCAGTCATCTAGGGGGATGTGAGGGTGGAGAGGGGTTGAGAGGGTGTGACATTTGGAAGAAAGAATGACAGTGTACAGCGCTCAGCTGTCCATACATACAGTGGAGGAGAGGAAAACTCTTCAGGTTTGCAGCCAGAACGACTAAGAGAATGGAACTGTCTTGCAGGAAGATAGTGGGCAGGCGAGGAGAGTCCCGTTTCTCAGGGGCTCTGCTGACCTCTCCCTCTCCAAAACTTCCACTGTTCCTCCCTGTCTTCCCCTTTTGTACTACCTCTGTCCCATCTGTCTTTCTTGTTGTTCCGTTGCTCAGTCACGCCTAGCTCTTTGTGACCACATGGACGACAGCGTGCCAGGCTTCCTTGTCCTTCATCTCCCAGAGCTTGCTCAAACTCATGTCCCTTGGGTTGGTGATGCCATCCAGCCATCTCATCCTCTGTCATTCCCTTCTCCTTCTGCCTTCAATCTTTCCCAGCATCAGGGTCTTTTCTAATGAGTGCTCTTTGTACCAAGTGGCCAAAGTATTGGAACTTCAGCTTCAGCATCAGTCCTTCCAATGAATATGCAGGATTGATTTCCTTTAGGATTGACTGGTTTAACCTCCTTGCAGTCCAAGGGACCACAAGAGTCTTCACAGTTCAAAAGCATCAGTTCTTTGGTGCTCAGCCTTCTTTATGGTCCAACTCTCACATCCATACATGACTACTGGAAAAACCATAGCTTTGACTAGACAGACTTTTGTGGGCAAACTAGTATCTCTGCTTCTTATTGTGCCGTCTAGGTTGGTTATAGCTTTTCTTCCAAGGAGCAAGCGTCTTTTAATTTCCGGCTGCAGTCACCATCTGCAGTGATTTTGGAGCCTAAGAAAATAAAGCCTGTCACTATTTCCATTGTTTCCCCATCTATTTGCCATGAAATGATGGGACCTGATGCCATGATCTTTGTTTTTTGAATGTTGAGTTTTAAGCCAGCTTTTTCACTCTCCTCTTTCACCTTCATCAAGAGGCTCTTTAGTTCTTCTTCACTTTCTGCCATAAGGGTGGTGTCACCTGCATATCTGAGGTTATTGATATTTCTCCCAGCAATCTTGATTCAGGCTTGTGCTTCACCTAGCCTGGCAATTCACATGATGTACTCTGCATTTAAGTTAAATGAGCATGGTCACAATATACAGTCTTGACGTACTTCTTTCCCAGTTTGGAACCAGTCCATTGTTTCATGTCTGATTCTAACTGTTGCTTCTCGACCTGCATACAGGTTTCTCAGGAGGCAGGTAAGGTGGTCTGGTATTCCCATCTTTTTCAGAAATTTCCACATCTGTCTTTGACTCCCTATCATTCTCTGTCTTGGTGTTCCTTTGTCTTTCTTTATATTTTTTAGCCTTTGTCCCTCCCTGCCTCTGACCTTGCTCTGAACCTACTACTGGATTGGCCAAAAAGTTCGTTTGAGATTTCCCATAAGATGTTATGAAAAAACTCAAACAAACTTTCTGGCCAACCCAATATGCTGTCTAACATCTTCCTCTGCCTCTTTCCTCTCCGTGTAGTTTCCTTGGGCCCTCTCTCTGCCTTTACTTCCACTCTCTCCTGAGTGCTTTACCTCTTTGAATGCTTATCTCTTCCAGCCTCTTTCCTGCCACCTGTCTGCTGCTTCTGGCACACTGGCTGCATATTGAGATCTACCAGGTGGATCAATATCAACACTGAAGATTTCTCTGGGTCTATCTTCTCTCAGCCCTTCCACCCTGCCATCTGCCTCTGATGTCCCCTGTTTCCCCCACCTCTTTCCTCCTTGAATTCAGAGATGCACTGATACCTGCCAAATTGTGAAGCAGACCCCAGGGCTGACAGTCCTTCAGCCTGTTTCCTGTCCCTTGCTATGAATATCCTTGTTTAAACTGAGTTTTCCATTCATCCCTGGGATTCAGCTTCCACCCCGACCTAGACTGCCTGATGCTGTCTTCTTGTCTGCCCTGCCTGGCTCTTGCCTTCCTCCTTCCTCCTAACCTGATAATGAGGCAAATATCTCATTGCCTTTCTGTGCCTTGATTTAATGCCCTGTGTGTCTGTCTTCACATCAGAATGCCTGTCTAGAATAAACTGTCAGGGGACATGGACCTGGCTAGTGTCACTCTCTTTCAGTCTAGCCTAAACTCTGTAAAACACATCTGATACTAGTGTTCATGATGCTGCTGATAAAGATGATGATAAGTGAGATGAATCATGGCAGTGCTTCTGGAACCATGCCTGGCACATGATAGGTATTCAATAACCATTAGTAGACTCTTAATCTGAATGATAATGTTAATTGGTTTTCAAGGCTCCTTTTTTTTTTTTTTTTAATTGCAAATAATGGAAACCAACTCAGAGGCGCTTAAGGAAGGAGACACTATGGGGATGTTGATGACCCTAGACCCAAGGGCAGGGCATAAATTTGGGCTTCATTAGAGTTGGGAACCAGGGGTTAGGAGACTGTCAGGGCCAGGGACAACTACTGCCCCGCTGTGTGGTCTCATGTTTTTTTCTGTGTATTTGCTTCCTTCTTCTCTTTCTCTGCAGACAAGCCTCCTCTGCTGTTTTATGTGCACGGTAGAATATGGTCACCCTGCCTCAGCATCAGTCTTCTCTCTAAGCTCCAGAGCCACCAACCCGTGTTCTGGTTCTTCAAGTCCGTGTTTGTGGAAGAGAAATGTGATTGTCCCAGCTGAGGTTTAGCACCTGCTCTGGCCCTTCAGCTGTCACATTCCGCAAACATAGGCACTGGAATGTTCTCCTCCAGAGTGACTGGAGTGATTCTTTAAAGGTTGTGCATTAGTGGAGGGGTGGTGGTTGGCGGGGGGGACAGGGAAAGAAGACACAAGAGAAAGTGCCTCTTAAATAAAATACAGTAGAAAGAATGAAGTCTGTCAGATTTGACATACCCATATTAGTCAACCTGAGCTCTCATCCAATTTCCTTGGACTCATGCATCCCAGTGAGGGATCACTCCACTGAGTCTGGTCCCCAGATCGGTGCCGGAATCAGCTTATCTAAAGTGCGGAAGGTGGTACCAGCACACACCTACATTCTTCACCCTGACAGGGTCCTTCAGGTCCAACCCCAACTCATTTCCTGTCTACTGCAAGGAAGGGAGGTTGTTCACAAACCCTAGCCAAGCCTGAGTGGCAGCTCCTTCACAGAGGTTGATTGCAAAGCCAAAAGCACTTCTGCTCCTGGCGAAGATAAAGAGAAGCATCCTCCCACACTGGCTGCAGCAATGGATGGCTTCACCCTTCCGCAAGTGATTATTTTGGCTCAGATAAGGAGCCCAACTGACTGGAGAGCCAGCTGATTTCCTGTAATCTCTTTCCCGGGATTTGAACTTGAACAACCTCAATGACTTCTCCCCTCCTCCTCCTCCCCCATCCATGCCTTTTGCAATATCTACTTTGTGATCTCCTCTGAGAAGAAACAAATGTTTGGGCCTCTAAAAGCTCTGGAAACACTGGATTTTGGGATAAAGCAAAGCCCACCTAGCAATGGATTACTGAGGTTAAGAACTCAGGATTGGAGTAGACAGAATGGGGTTTGTATTCTGGTACATGCATCCTTAGTCACTCACTTGTGTCAGACTCTTTGTGACCCAAGTAGCCTGCCAGAGTCCTCTGTCCATGGGATTCTCCAGGCAAGAATACTGGAGTGGGTAGCCATTTCCTTCTTCAGCGTTGTATTCTGGTAGGTTAATCAATAGTTTACAAAGTATTTATTATTATTATTTATATTTTTTAAAATTGTGGAGAAACTAAGAACTTTGTAAATTTCTTTACATTTGTTTTATTGTCTAGTTTTATTTTTCTTTTGCACTATATTTCAAGGGAATGCCATAATCTTTTTAGTGCCTTGGGCCTCTCAATTCTGGGTTCTTCATTTATTCAACATGTGACCTGAGTCAAACTAAGTAAAATGGGGCAAATTATGTATCAATTCCATTGGGTTATTCTGAGGGTTAAATCGGGATAAGGAATGTGAGCCTTTAGCCCAGCTCCTGGCACATAGCAAGCACTCTCTGAATTGTAGCTTTTACTGCAGTTTTAGAGAAGGGGTTTTAAAAATATGAATCTGGAGCAGGCAAACAGCCACATCCAGATAAGCATTGTTCTGTTGGAGTGACTGGTATGGACCGTGCCTCAGACTGGGTCCTGTAGAACCTGGTGAGAAGTACCTGAGATTTGGGGTGAGGTCAGGGTCAGGGAGCAGAAACTCCTGACTAGGAAAAGGGTGGACATTCCTGATTTTCCTAATACTTCAGCATCTAGAAAAATAGGCTAAAAGTCAAATGTTAATGTCTTGTATCTCACTTAGACTAACTTTCTTGTTCAGATTCTCTCCTTACTTTAGGATTCTCACAGTAGATGTCATTTTGTTCCTAGAAAAGACTGTCCTCTGGCCCTGGCCTGACCTTGAGGAATCGCATGCCCTCCCTCATTCTTTATTCATCTGTCTTACTCTGCACTGTCAGGAAGTTTTTTTTCAAGTCTCCTTAAGAACTGGGGTTCTCTCGGAGTCTCCTGAGATTGTACGGTGCTGGAAAACACTCCAGATTCCTTGCCTAGCTCTTGGTAAGAGAAGTGTTCAGCTGATTCATTTATTCACTCATTCATTGATTCAGCTACCCTTGAGCCTCTACCGAAAACCAAGCTCTGTGCTGGGCAATGGGTGTCTAGGCCTTTGTGAAAATACTTAACCTGTCATGACCCACTGAGTTGCCAGGGAAGGGGGTCTATCACTAAATCCTTCTCCAAGTGGTAAGGGAGAGGGGTTCCCACACCTTATATTCATTCCTTTTTTGGGGGGCGCTGTGCTGGGTCTTAGTTGAGGCACGCAGGGTCTTTGATCTTCAAGGTGGCACGTGGGGTCTTTAGTTGTGGCATGTGACATCTAGTTCCCTGACCAGGGATTGAACCCTGGGCCCTCTGCACTGGAGGAACAGTCTTGGCCACTGGACCACCAGGGAAGTCCCTCATATTCATTCTTGCTCTGAAACCCACAGGCTGATTCTCTAAAACTGAATAGTTTGCACACAGAGCAAATGTTGTTAATATCTTCAGTGCCTGCCTGGCTTTTCGGGCAGAGGATAATATTCCTTTATGTGCTAATCGGCTTTCCAGGATCATCCACATTTTCCAGCTTCTCAAATGGTATTCAACCTGGATCCTCTTTGGCAAGTAGAATCCTGGTATTTGCATAAATGATTAAATGTGGCCTTACAAATTGGGCTAGGGTGTTTCTCAGTACACTCAGTGCCCCTTCCTCATGTGACCCTGTGACTGGTGCAGAAAAGAGCCCCGCCCCGCCCCGCCCCCTACCCCCAGCCTGGGGCAGCAGGCCTGTGGTAGCTAGAGGTTAGTTAGGTGAAGAGCTCTGGGTTTGGAGTTCAGTCTCAGCTCTGTCATTATTAACTGTAAAGACTTGGTCAAGGTCCTGAATTCCTGTGTCTCAGTTATCTCATCCAAAGAAATGGGGCCAATAGTTTGGAACAGTTGTAAGGACTTCATGATATCATGCAGGTATAGCACTGAACACAGTGCTTGAGCCAGAGTCAACACTGGGAAAGGAAAGACAACAACAGCAATTAGTATTTTCACCATGGAGAAAGCAGCAAGGGCTTGGAAACTGCCTTGTGTTCTGGGATTTGTTGTCAGGCTCTGTGAAGGTAGCTGCCTTGTGCTGTAGTGGCAAGAAGGGGGAAAAGGGAAAACTGCATTTGTTAAGACCAATGCATTATATGTTTTCTCACTTAACTTTTGAAAACCCCATAAGATCGGTATTGTGGTCTCCCCTTTCTAGAAGAGGAAACTGCCAGAGACTCTAGTAACTTGTGCGATGATCACAAGGCTGGAATCGGCGAGCAGGATTTGAAACTATGTCTTCTTGAACCCACGTCCCCGCCCCACCCCACCAATGACGTGTATATTTAAAAAAAATATTTTATTTTAAAAAATATTTATTTGTTTTTATTTCCTTATTTATTTGGCCACCCTGGGTCTCAGTTGTGGCATGAAGGATCTTTAGTTACGGCATGCCAACTCTTTATTTGTGGCATATGGGATCTAGTTCCCCAATTAGGGATCGACCTCAGGCCCCCTCCACTGGGAACTTGGAGTCTTAGCTGCTGGACTACCAGGGAAGTCCCGGTCTTTTTATCTTTTTGTAAATGGAAGTATGGTTGATGTACACTATTGTATAAGTTTCAGGTGCACAATACAGCGATTCCGTTTTTAAAGGTTATAGTCTATAGTCTATTCAGACTATGGTTATTCATTACTATGAAATATTGCCTATATTCCCTGTGCTATACAATATGTCTTGTAATTATTTAGTTTATAGCTTATTTTTTTTAAAAATAATAGTTTCTGCCTCTTAATTCCCTATTCCTATAAGGAAAAGAGATTTTTAAAAGCTAGCAGAAGTAAAGAGTAGATAAGTTGTTTTGTCTACTCAGGCTTGGACCCTCTACACATACCATCTGCCTCAACTGCCCACGTGGTTATTTCCGTTTTGCAGATAAAAACAATGGCACTCAGAGGAGGCAAATGGCCCGGCCTGAGACAGAGCAGGCATGGGGCTGTCCGCCTGCCAGGCTGGCCTTCCCTCTCCTGAGTGGCTGGGATTGTCCTGCTCTGTTCTGAGCTGCCTGTGTGACTGTGGGCAGGTCCCCTAACTCATTTACACTGCAGTTTTTGTTTTTTTTTTTTTAACCTATAAAACAGAAGACAATAACAGCCAATCTGCCTGCTTCTTAGAGCTTCAGGAGGCTCCAATGAGATAATGGATGGGAGAGGGCTTCATAAACTGGAAAGCTCTGTGGAGATGGAGGGGTTATTACCATCACTCCATAAAACCTCCCACACGCACCACATCGTCCATCTCCCTCCTGATGCCGTTGCCCGACTTGAGTGCTTTTAGAGGCTGCCGGATTGTCGTCGTGTCTCCTGGCACCAGAGAGGAAAGTCCCCGTGTCTCACTACAGATTCTTAGAGTAGAATGGATGGTGGAGGCTTGAACTGGACAGGAACCTTGAGGGACTGAGCCCACCAAAGCTCCCGGAGCTGACGGAGCCTGTATCCAGGTGGCTCTGCCCCCGCGTGCGCCTGCCAAACAGCTTCCCAGGGCAGGGCTCTGCTGTGACCTCTGGAGTTCCCTGTGCCCGCTGAAGCCCCAGCCTCCAGCTGGGTGGCTCCTATCATGGAGCTTTCCCTGCCCAAGGCACTCAGGTTCTGCCTTTTAAGTCGCTTCAATTGAGGGCTCGGAAGAAATAATCTCACACACTTCAACGCCTCTTTTTAAAATAGTTTTCTGAGCCTTCCCTCTCTTCCTTCTCTCCTTCCTTGCCCTCCCATAGCCCTTGACACAGCGGCACTGGCCTCCCCCCTGGCGTGGCCACATTCTGGGTCCTAATGAAGCCTTCCATTAGACTTTCCTTTGAGAGTGGGTTTGACATCTGAGTGATAAGAGGCTGTGAACACTATCTCATCTAACCTTGGCATTTTACAGATGAGGACACTGAGGCCAGGGAAGAGAGTGTTTAATCAGGTGCAACCAGTTTATCTGTGCCCTTCATCCTTACAGGAGGATCTTGGTGGGATTTGGAGCGACGTGTTAGTGGGGTGGTGGTGGCAGAAGAGCGTGTAGCTTCTCGTTTGACAAGGTCAGATCTTACAGCTGTAGCTGCCAAGTGCCACTCCCCACTCCTCCAAATATCAAGACGAAATGGGCTGAGGGACTTCCCTGGTGGCCCAGTGGTTAAGAAACTACCTTTCAATGAAGGAGACTCAGGTTCTATCCCTGGTCAGGAGCTAAGACCCCACATGCCGCAGGGCAGCTAGGCCTGCTCAGCACAGCTAGAGAGCCCATGGGCTCTGCAACTAGAGAAAAGCCCATGCTCACAAAGAAGACCCAGTGCAGTCAAAATACAAAAACAAAGCAAAACAAAACAAAACAAAAAACCCAGACAAAATGACTTGAAAGTGACAGGGGTGTGTGCCCTTTTGTGTCTGTGTGTAGGGGGAGTGAGGCAGTACAGAGTGGGACTGACACTAAAGAGAGAGTCCACTGAGTGCAAGTCCTGTTCCAAAATGTCCAGTGGTAGAAATGGCCAACTTGGCCCTATTCCTCCAGAACATTCTGGAACATTCTATGTATATACCATGCAGAAGGATGCGTCCTGGATGAAATGACTTTGGGAGCTTCCCCTTTTCTGAAACTGGTTGTTTATTTGCTGAATCCAGTTTCTAAGCTGGAGGAGGGGCGGGGAGAGGTTCCTTGTTGCCTTGAAACTTTGTGGGTACTCAGAAAATGTTAAATAGCCATTATCATCAGTTGCGGCATAAAAAGAAATAAGCTGCATGAAATCCCATTTTCCTATCTGCTCCCATGATCAAAAAGACAAAGCAAATGAGGTTATTTCCTCCCTGCCCAGCGACAATCTCATTGCTTCTGCTCCATCGACCACATAACCGTGAGCGGCGTTATTGTCGTCATTTCATAACAGATGTGAAACAAACCTTATGAGAGGCGTGAAGAGTTGCTGTTCAAACTCAATTGTAAGCTCCGCAGTGAAATGAATAAAAGATTCACAGCCTTCTTCTGCTCTGCCTCCAAGTTGGAGGTGCTCTCCCCAGCCCCATGAGGGCCAGGCAGAGGAGCAGTTTCATTCAGATTTTTGAAAAGAGGCTTGGACGCTGCTGTGACCCCACTGCTTCAGGCCCTGAGCAAGTCAGTGGGGCAAGCACAGGAGGATGGAGCCCCCTGCGCTAGGACTGTATGGACACAGCTGTGATAAGCAGGGCCAGACCCAGACAGGGTTCCTTTAGCAAGATCATGTTAGGATTCCTTTTCAGTTTGTGCAATTTTTTATAGGCAAGTTCGGCGTTGAGGGAGGTGCGGGGTGCGGGGGGTGCGGAGGGAGGGCGGCAGTGGTGGGGTAAGAGTGGAGATGGGCAGTTGGTGGCAGGTCTTGCCTTTTCCCTGTTGTCCCCAACAGTTCAGTTCAGTAAGTCCAAGCTTACTCATTTCACCTAGTGAAATAGAAGCTCTACAGTTAGAGGATGGTCTAGCGAGTATAACTGGGACATGCCCTTCCTTTGATGGCTTTATCTCTGAGGTTTCTTCTTATTATCTAACCGTTGCCCATCTCCCAGTCCCAGTGTGGCTCAGCAAAGTGCTACCCTCTTTTCTGGGGGTAGGGGAGGGGGTCTGGGGTGGTTCTGGCAAGCACATTCTCTCTGGCTTCTTACATCTCCAGGGATATTTTTATTTTTTGATATGCACCATTTTTAAAGTCTTTATTGAATTTGTTACATTATTGCTTCTGTTTTATGTCTTGGTGTTTGGGCTGCAAGACATGTGGGATTTTAGCCCTCAGACCAGGAATTGAATCTGCACAGACTGCATTGAGAGGCGAAGTCCCAACCACTGGACCATCAGGAAAGTCCCCCTCCAGGGATATTTTAACTCTCTTTATAGATGGCATCTAGGGTAGTCGTCTGGCTGGTCTGCCCTTGATTCTGTCCAGCCTGCGGTCTTGCACTTAGCTGGATCTGCTCTGGGATTCTGATCCTTGCTTTGAAGAGTGCTTTTTTTTTTTTTTTCTCTCCTGAGACTGATGCCAACCTGTTTCTAGCCCTTGTTTGTTCCAGCCTTCTTCTTCCTGTACACGTCTGGCTCTTCTTCCTGTCTCAGTTGGCACTGGCCTCCCGAGGTCCCAGGAAAATTCAGATTTTTGTTCTTCCTATTCAAATCGCTCTTCTTCCTGCCACTGGTTTATCCAGAGCAGGTTTCTGGCCCAAATGGAGTATCTGGGCAGCCTGCTTCCCTCGGGTTGGTGCTCTGCTGCCCCCTGGGGGTGACATTCTACAGGCCAATTAGGGAGACTCGCCATTTCCACTTCAGGCAAAGGAAAGCTTTGACGTCAACATTCTTCTATCACAGCCTTCCCCATCTTTCCTCCAGCAGCAGGCCTCTAAGCCTGCAGATGTATCCTCCAGCTGCATGAGCCCCTTGAGGAGGCCGGGTGAGGATGCCGTGGTCTTCCTCCCAGCTTGGGACTGGAAACCTATGGAGAGGAGGCTGGTTCCTTCCAGGCTGCCTTTCTCCTTTCATCTATGGAGAAAGCAGTCATTGTAGATGTGCTCCAGCCTGGGGTTTGCTAGAATAAACACACATGTGCATATAACACCCACATGCCAAAAATTCAATTTTGGCAAACAACCAGACTCTGCTAATTAAAATGTCTAATCCATTTAGATGCATCCAACAATTAATTTAGCCAGACAGTAATTGTGTGATTTGAATACTTTTCCTTTTTCATTCCCATCTAGTTGGCTGGAAGACTTAGTGGGGTCTTCCAGTGGGGTCCTGGGTGGGGTCCAAACCTTGTGATCTTTAAGATGGATTTGATGGCTCAATTTCCCTCCACAGAAGACCTTCCTCTCAAGCTGTCACTGATGAGATGGACCCTGCTTTCAGGAAACATTGGCCTATCAGATTACTTCTGGTTCAAACCATGTTGATGGCGAAACATCCATGGCCTAGGTCAGATTTATCCTCTCCTTGGCCTGGTACCTCTCTGCAGGTCCCTCTCCTTGACTTTCTGCCTGGGATGGGAAGATTCATGCTGTATTTTTCTCCCATGTTCCCATGTCTACAATATTACCTCTATTACCATCAGGGCCAGAGAACGACAGACAGATAGAGAGAAGGAATCAAAGAGACAAAAAGAGAGTTAGGGGTTGGAATACAGGCAAAGAGCTTTGGCCTGTACAATTTGAGTTTACATAAGATGAGCATCAGAGATGTACCTGTTGATACAAGCATGCAGGCCCGGGGCCCAAGGACTCCTCACTGCCTCCCTGCCTGCTCTGCGCTTCACCTCCTGATTCTCTTTCTGAAACATTTACTGAGTGTTGACTCCATGTAAGGCCCCAAGGTGATTGCTGGAAAGAGGTAACACAGGAACATAAAAAAGTAAGCAGTGCTGGGCGCCATGACTGAGGTATGAGCAACTGCAACCACGGCCCCCGAATTCCCACATAATGGTGCGAGGGGTTGGCCCTAGCTGGATGGAAGGAGACCACAGAGCCCTTGTAGTCATGTTTGCATACAAGAATGTTGTCTTTATGGAAATTCAGAAATAGATGCAAATTTGGGGGATTCTAAAAGTTATTAATTAATGAGATTATTTAAGGAGAAGAAAATAAAACTATAAGGACAGAATTCAAAATAAAATCAAAGATTTATTTCAAATAAGAAAATAGATCAGAATGAATTATATATATTTAAAGCTGACAATACCACAAACATTGGAAAATCCAGAAAAATAATAGAATTGAAAAGTGAATTAGCTGACTGGCACACCTCTGTAGCACCTTCCCCCCCTGCAGTGTGTGGTGGCCTGCTGGTTGATGCATCTTCCTGTGATAACAGTTTTGAAATGTATTTTCTAAACAGAGAGTAGAGAGAGGAGTCTGTCTTCTGGCACAGTGATCAAAATTTGTTTTTCATTGTTGATAGTTGTGATTCATAAAACATGCGATTCTACATACAGATGTACTTGTTTTCCAGATACTGCTTCGGGTTTGTGCTCTGCAACTTTGGGGTTGTGATAAGTTCCGCATGAGAGCCACCTTGGGCCCGGTACCTGTGTCATGGTGCCCGGTGATGTGGCCCAGTGGATGCAAAGTGTCCTCCCACATCTTTTCTAAGCAATAACTTAACTATCAGCAAAACTGAACTGAACAAAAAGCTTCCCCAATACAGCTTTCCCTGAACGGGACCCCTAAATGCCCATGGCCCCTCTGGCATCACTGATTTGAGGGATGTGAGATGGAAGGAGGCTGGGATGGAAAGAAATCATCATGTGAACCAATTTTGGTTAAAATATTTTACTTTGGTTAAACTATTTTAATTTTGATTAAACTTAAGATCATGGGAACACATTGCCAGGGCATCTCCTAGAACCTCTAAGTGGTCTGAGAGGTGAGGGGCTTTGACGCATACGACTTCACTGGCAGCACAGTACATCTGCCACTGTTTAGACTATAAACTTACCTGGGATGGTGATGGTGACTGGAGGAAAGATGAATCCGTCCCGGCTCACCCCTTGGAGCTGAAGAGAAAGTTTGGCACAGTAATTAAGGGCATAGATGTTTAGACTTGGTGGTTCTGGATTCAAGTTCCGGCTCTTCAGTTTAGATGTTCTGTGACTTTGGGCAAACCACCTAAACCCCAATTTCTCATCTATAAAGTGGGGATGGTAATAGAATTGATGTGACAGATAAATGTGATAATGCATGCAAAGTGTAGGATGCTTAACAAGCAACACATGCTGACCAGTTTCCATTTTTCAGAGAAAGGAGAGATACCGTCCAGCTTCCAGGAGGGCAGACTGAGGGTGGAGAGGAGGGTTCACATTGACGACAAGTTACCCTCTATCTCTCTGTATTGTTGATCCTCCTCTCTGCTGCTGCTGCTAAGTTGCTTCAGGACTTAACAAATAGGAGAGCAGCCTGGAGGAGCTGTCTCTAGTACCAGGCTGAAGCAGTGCCCTTTCGGGCATGCACTGGGTCCTCACATGACAGAACCATGCTCCCTGGGCCTGAAGGGTCACTCCCAGCTCTGGCTGCAGCCGGCTGACTTGTCATCACATTCGAGGAGGCTTTCTGGGAGCCGGTAGAAGCTGCCAGCAAGTGCTGGCTTCCAGAAGGCTGATGGGCAGTGCAATTTATTTTATGCTGAAATGACATCGAGACAACAATGCCTCTTGCAGGAGACAATTTGGGTTCTGTAATTGCTAGCCTAGGGGCAGGGGAGCGGTCCCCCTCTCTCATCTCACACCTGCAGAACAGCAGGGAGTACAGCAACAGGCCCTGCTTCTACCCACCTGCCTGTGGCCTCGGCCCACAGTCTTGCGCCGCACCTCTTCCCAGCCATGCAGGAGCCCGAGATGACATGAGGAGGGGTTCAAAGCACTAGTCAGCCTGAATGTGGCATTGTTCCCAAAGGCTTCTTCCTTGTTTGGATCCAGCGCTATTCTGGAAGTTCCTGCCCATTGATTCAGGAGACTGTTGCAAACCCAGCAAATCATTAATGGTAATTTTTACACGTCTATTTTCAAGATACAGAAAATAGAGGCACGGAGTGCTTCTGACTGGGTGAAATGGAACTTAAGGTCCACTAGTATACATTACATTTCCCATGAGAAACCACATCTCCCTCTCATTTGCCTAGATTTGTGCCTTTATTCTAGCTGCATACTGCCTAATACAGTTTTTGGTACATCAATTAGTACTAATTTGTTGACTGGCTGATTGCATTGTGAGATGAATAATAATTTGGACCAGGTAATTAATTTTTATTATTTTGCTGCGAGTAGGAGGAAAGAAGACAAGTATATGTTTTCATCCATTCATTTATTCATTCTATAAAAATTACAAAGTGCTTACCCAGGTCCTAGACAAGTTCTGTATGCTGGAGACATAACGGCAAACAGCTCAGGAGAAACAGTCTTATGAGAAACAGATAAGCACTTAACACAAAAGAAATACTTGGTGCTGTGGGAACACATTGCAGGGGGCATTTAACCCAGACAAGGGGTGCAGGTGGTGATGGTCAGGGAAGGCTTATCGGAGGTGTTGACATCTCATGTGGGGCCTGAGGAAAGTGTGGGAGTTAGTCAAGTGGAGAGGCATGGGAAGGGGAAGGTGAGACCAGTTCAGGATACCACAGAGCTTCTGGTTTAGGGAAAGCACTGGGCAAAGAGAAAAAGGTAATTGCAAGAGTGTGCGCTGAGGTGGGGGAAGGATGGTTTGTAAGGGGACTTTTACCAATTAAAAGTCTTTGGAGGCAAACAACTGAATTGACTCCAGGCAGTCCAAGATGAAGGCCACTAAGACTGTTCACTGAATCAAAGGGAATCCTGAATGACCAGGGCAACTCCAGGGTCCTCACTAGTAGATCCACTTGAATCTTGTCTCTAGGCAATGAATGCTGTGAGTTCCAACTGCCTGGTCTCTGTGTGCTCAAGTCTTCATCTTCCTGGGAAGAAGAGTCTGATTGGCCCAGATTAGGTCAGGTATCTCCACCCTTAGACCAATCAGGCATGGGCAGGGAACAAGAATGTGTGTAGACATGGCCAATGGAGAATCCCTTTGAATCTGACAACTAATTCTGTGCTTTTGTTATCTAGAGTGTGTATAGGAAGGGGGTTTAGGTCACTAGGAGCAGGTGCAGCAGGCAGGTAGGAACTTAGGTTTCCCATTGCCTTCACTGAGTCTTTACAGCGCCAGGAAGTCTGGCATTATTTTTGCAAGGCCCAGGGGTTTCTTTTTTTCCAAGCAAACCATCCCTCCCCATGACTGGATCTCAAACAACTGCTAGACTTTATTACGTCCTCATATGTCTCTGACAAAACTCCGGAAATGACTGCATCCTGAGAATTTTCCAAGGCTGTGACCTGAGGAGGTTGGGGGAGAGAGGAGGGTGCGTGTGGAAGTGTGGGGCAATGGAGAAATGCGCTAGACATCTGAGGCTAAGAGAAATGTGCCCCTTTCCTAAGTCTAATTTGGGTTTATCCAAGTGAATAATTTCTCAGGCAGCCAGGGGGAGCTATAAACCCCGTGAGACCAGGGATGCTCAGAATTCAAGCTGTAGTTGTGACAGCTTCAAATTGGAACCAAGCTCAGCCCTGGGGCCTGTGGGGTCCCTCATTGGTTCACTCTATCCACTAGGCCCAAGGCAGAATTCCCAGAGGCTGAGAATTGCTCTGCCATGTCTTTGCAGCTACATGAAAGGGGCAGAGGAGTCTTTAGCTACTCATTCCTCTTCTCTTACTTACCAGGCAAGCGGCTTGATACCCCATGGCCTGGAGAGTGAGAAGGAGCCTGACTCTGAATAAACACTTCTGCTTGGGCAGGACACCCTCTGGCCCCATCCTCATGCCCATGGGTGCTCTTGGCCAGTTGGGTGGCCAATTGCTCTTAATCTCTTAGAATCCTAGAAAATAAAATCTAGAGGACTCCTCAGACATTTTTTTATTTAGTTCATCCATTAATTTTATGGGGCTTCCCTGGTGGCTTAGATGGTAAAAAGATCCGCTTGCCAAAGCAGGAGACCTGGGTTCAATCCCTGAGTTGGGAAAAGCCCCTGGAGAAGGAAGTGGCAACCCATTCCAGTATTCATGCCTCGAAAATACCATGGATGGAGGAGCCTGGCGGGCTGTGGTCCATGGGGTCACAAAGAGTCAAACACGACTGAGCGACTAGCGCTTAATTTTATTGAAAAGGAAGTTGTAGGCAGAGGGGGGATGACACTTTCTCGAGGCCAAATAGTTAATCAGAAATTAACAGAACTGGCACCAGAACCAAGACCTCTCAAAGTCGAGTCATGCCATCAGTTACACTATCTTTCACACTCTATTTCCTGTGGGAGGACTGGATGTGATGAGACCCCAGAGCCAGCTTTTCCTCTTGCTACCATGCTCCTTAAAGGCCAGAGTTGTTTTCAAGTCAACTTTTGGGTAAGAAAGAACTCTTTTTTTTTGCTTTTCCCTTGGTTGTACTGTGAGGCATGTGGGATGGTAGTTACCCAACCAAGGATTGAATAAGTGCCCCCTGCAGTGGAAGCTGGGAGTCTTAACGATTAGATCATCAGGCAAGTCTCCAAGGAAGAACTCCTGAACCTCCTTCCCTTCCAATTTTCCTTGGATAGGGAGTTCCTGGGTCCAAGAGTCAGACCCAGGCTTTGCTGAGGAGAAGGAGGTGCCTGATTTTAAGAACATGCTCCTTAGAGCCTTACCATCAATT
Organism: Budorcas taxicolor; assembly: GCF_023091745.1. Classification (NCBI taxonomy): domain Eukaryota; kingdom Metazoa; phylum Chordata; class Mammalia; order Artiodactyla; family Bovidae; genus Budorcas; species Budorcas taxicolor. The sequence goes on from NC_068912.1 coordinate 31,389,908, forward strand.
TAAGAAGCTCCTATTTCCAGACCCTGACTGGTCCTGAGGACAAATGTCTCATTCGCAGAAGGCGGCTCATCATGTTTGAACAGAGGAGAGCAAGAGGGACTGAACTGGCAGGCTCAGGCCCTTTGTCAGAATGGGAACTTGTACTCTGGGAAGCTTTGTTTTTACAGGATGGTAACAGCAGTGGTCCAAGCTCCTACAGATATTCTGCTCACCCAGGGGTGATGTACATGTTCAAGGCCAGCTGCTTTGCTTGTCTCTCAGAGCCTGCAGACCCTTCAGATAAGAGAGGACCTGAGCCTCTCAGGGAGAGCTTCTTCAGAACTTGAAATGCTTTCCTCACATCTCCAGGGACAATGGTTTGATCTCTTCCTTAAGGAGTGGTATATTCCACCCCTCTCTTTTTGATAGACGGGAGACAAGGGGGAGTGGCTTTCCTGGTGGCTCAGCTGGTAAAGAATTCATCTGCAATCGGGGAGACCTGGGTTTGATCCCTGAGTTGGGAAGATCCTCTGGAGAAGGTAAAGGTTACCCACTCCAGTATTCTGGCCTGGAGAATTCCATGGACTGTATAGTCCACGAGGTTGCAAAGAGTCAGACATGACTGAGTGACTTTCACTCACAATGGGGAGTGATCAGAAGAAGAGAGAGAAGAGTGTTAAGAATTTTTATACAGTAGATTTTGTGTGTTTGCATACATGATGCTGAAGATGATGCTGAGGGTGAAGTTCCAATACTTTGTCCACCTGATGCAAACAGCTGACTCGTTGGAAAAGACCCGGATGCTGGGAAAGATTGAGGGAAGGAGGAGAAGGGGACAACAGAGGACGAGATTATTGGATTGCATCACTGACTCAATGGACTTGAGTTTGAGCAAACTCCAGGAGCTGGTGAAGGGCAGGGAAGCCTGGTGTACTGCATTCCACGGGGTCGCAAAGAGTCAGCCACAACTTAGGGACTGAACAACAACAGCATGTGCATACGTGTGTGTGCAGAGGTGGGTGCGCTTGTGTGCTTGCTCCAGGCCGGCTCATGATGAGCAGCAACTGGCAATAGACAGGCCCTTTTCCATTTTCTCTGATTGTTTCTGGGTAAATACAGTACCTATCAGGTATGATGAGGAGCCCCTTTTGAGGGTCAAACTGGGTGCCTGTTTAGGGACAAATGACAATGACTTACAAAAAAATACTAGAAATTCTTATTTAATTGGTCTGTGTATACAGTGGGGATATTAGAAAATTTTAATTCTCCAGATATTTCTAAGGTACAGCTGAAGTTGAAAGTCACTGGTCTTACTAAGACCATACTAGGATGTAATTTTTATGAGATCAGAGGCTTGCTCTTATGACTCATTGCTATATTCCCAGAAACAAGAAAGGTACCTGGCATATAGGAGATCTTACTCAAAAACATTTGTTCATGAATGAATGAATCCTTTGCACATTGTTGTGTGCAACACATCATTTTATTGTCTCCATGCTAAAGAGATGATTGAAAGGTACCAAGAAACCATCTCTGCCGTGGACGGGGAGGGTCGGAGGTGACTATGTCTGGGCCCTGGCCAACACACAGACAAATGACAAAATAATTTTCTGTCCCCACCAATCCTTCCTAACATGATAATAGCTCACTATATTGGGCAAGTGCTCTGTGCTAGGCATTCTCTCAAGCTCTTTACACACTGAGGATTAATTCATTCATCCTCATAAAGACTCTCTGCAGGTAATTTTGTTTGCCTCATTGTACAGGTGAAGAAATTGAGGCAGTGAGAAACCAACTTGTCCAAGTCCCATTGGTAGTGAGAGGCGGAGCCAGGAATTGAACTCTGGCAGTCTGGCTCCGGCCCTTGTTCTTAGCAGCATATGATTCCCCCTCTCCTCCTCTTTCTCTTCCACTTCCTTCTTCTCTTCCTCTTCTATTCTCCTCCTCCCTCTTCTTCTCCTTCCCCCCTCCTCCTTCATCTCCTTCTTTTTTGATACTATGTCTTGAGGCTCACGCCTGAAAAATGGCCTTGGTACCTACTGCTGTAGAATCTAGGGATGAAACGAAGCCTAAAGTATGTCTAACCCAATGTCCGCTTGGGAGGGATGTGTCAGGGAGAAGACTTCCCTACATACATCCTTCAACAACCACCCAGGTATGTAGTTTCTGGAATATTCAGTCACTGTGTTGGCTACCCACCTGCTTTCCCCAAATTCCATAAGTCACAGGCCGTTCTTACTGACAGAGAGGTCAGCGCGTAACTCAGTGCCAGTTTCCCGCTACAATACCCATCGTGCAGTTGTGCAGGCCGTGTTGAACAGCCTCCTGTGGGAACCTTGCAGTCGCATACAAGAGATCCTTGCATCTTAGGACCCTTGTGGTTATCGAGAGTTGTGGCTTGCACTGAACTTAAATCTGCCTTCCTGTAGCCACCTGCCCACAGGTGGAGCAGATCTGGGCCCTCAACCACAGAACAAGCTTTTTAATATTTGGAGAATGTCTTTACCTACATTCAGAATCTTCTCTTTTCTAGGTTACACCTTCTCAGTTGTTTTTTTTTTTTTCTATTAATATGACAGAATTTCAGGATCAGCTTAGCCTCTCAATGGCTTGTCCGCTTGCCTGTTAAGGCATCACAGGTTTGTGCTGGTAAGAACAAAGCATAGCAGGGCAGTCCCCTTCCACCTTGCAGAGATTCTATTAATGAAGCTTAAGGTGAAAGTCACTTTTGATAATCTACATCCCAGACTTCTTAAAGGGCTTATGATTTATCATCTGAGGCATCAGGAAATATCTGCAGCTCTACATAGGAATCATTTGGAGATCTTTAAAAAAAAAATACTAGAAATTCTTATTTAATTGGTCTGTGTATACAGTGGGGATATTAGAAAATTTTAATTGTCTGGATATTTCTAAGGTACAGCTGAAGTTGAAAGTCAGTGGTCTTACTAACACCATACTAGGATGTAATTTTTATGAGATCAGAGGCTTGCTCTTATGACTCATTGCTATATTCCCAGCAACAAGAAAGGTACCTGGCATATAGGAGATCTTACTCAAAAACATTTGTTCATGAATGAATGAATCCTTTGCACATTGTTGTGTGCAACACATCATTTTATTGTCTCCATGCTAAAGAGATGATTGAAAGGTACCAAGAAACCATCTCTGCCGTGGACGGGGAGGGTCGGAGGTGACTATGTCTGGGCCCTGGCCAACACACAGTTAAAAACATCTAAGTAGGGCAGAACAAAGCTTATTGGCACATGGGAAAGGCTCTTGGGTCATACAGCCTGTGAAGGAGGGTGGACTAAGAACATGGTGACAATTTTGTGCTTAATTAACATGGCTCCAGAGGGATCAGGAGTGGAATTTAATGGAGGCTAAGATTACCCATGGAGAAGGCAATGGCACCCCGCTCCAGTACTCTTGCCTGGAAAATTCCATGGATGGAGGAGCCTGGGAGGCTGCAGTCCATGGGGTCGCAAAGAGTCGGACACGACTGAGCGAATTCACTTTCACTTTTCACTTTCATGCATTGGAGAAGGAAATGGCAACCCACTCCAGTGTTCTTGCCTGGAGAATCCCAGGGACAGGGGAATCTGGTGGGCTTCCATCTATGGGGTCGCACAGAGTCGGACATGACTGAAGCAACTTAGCAGCAGTAGCAGCAGCAAGATTACCCATAGACTGAGGAGAGGGTCAGCTCAGATCATAGAAAGCAGCTGGAGGCGTGGAATAAGGCCTTGTTGCGAAGCAGCAGGCAAAATATCTCCTTTCACAGGCTGGAGTTCTTGTGAGGCTTTGACACAAGTGAACTTGGAGAGGCATGGGGATACAGGCTGCAGCCATGTCTCAGAGTTTGGGTGCTCTCTCATGTTCAGGGTGCTGCCTCCACGGAGACTCAGGAAGTTCATCCTCTCCCTCCTCTTCTGCACTGGGGAGTAGCCATATGGTGGTTTCCAAGCGGGAAGATTCAACGCAGAACCCGTATAGAGGGAATGAAGGAAGGATGCTGAATGCTAGAGGAGTGAGTATAACCTGAGAGCACGGGGGTGCTGGGGGTGCTGGGGACACGAGTCATGGAGTGCAAGGAGTCTGTTAGGGAGCAGCATTCTGAAAGGCAGGTCTTGTGGGAATATTCTAAACAGAGGAAGGGATGTGTATGGATTGGGAGGATTGGAATGTATATTTGAGATAGGCAAGATGGAAGGTCCAGAGGCTTTCCCTTGGTAGCAGGGAGGGGAGATGTTAACGCGTACATTATCTAATTGAATCCTCACAACTCCCCTGTAAGGTAGAGGGTGTCAACCCCATTGTATAGATAAGTATGCTGAAGCTCACAGAGACTAAGTGACTTGCCTAAGGTCACCAAGCAATGTAAGTGCAGAGTTGGATTACACGTAAATTCACCTGTCCTGAAAGCCTGAGTTCAGAGAAGGAAGCATAGATGGTGGAGAAGGCTTAAAATCTATACTGCTGAATATAATGCAGGTGATAATGTTTTCCTTCCATTGTCCAGTCTATGTAGAAAAAATAGACTATCAGGAGACTATGAATTACTTGCAGAAGGAAACATGACAATTCCAACTCAGCTTGCCAAGGTCTTGCTTTCTAGGTGCCCTGAAGATGGGACGCTCCCCTAAATAGGTGGGGCACGCGTGCTAAGTCACTTCAGTCATGTCCAACTCTGTGCGATCCTATGTACTGTATCCCCCCAGACTCCTCTGTCCATTGGGATTCTACAGGAAAGAATACAGGAGTGACTTGCCATGCCCTCCTCCAGGGCATCTTTCTGACCAAGGGATCAAACTGGTGTCTCATGTCTCCTGCATTGACAGGTGGGTTCTTTACCACCAGCGCCATCTGGGAAGCCCTACTAAGGTGCGGCAAATCCTCCTAATGCAAGTGATTGGGTAGGCTTTGCAGGGTGTTAGGATCCTGCCCCTCTTCCTTTTCTCACTTGGAATGTACAATTGCAGGCAATTAGAGGAGTGACGGGGGTCCTGGGGGTGGTGCTAGTGGAAAAGAACCAAGCTGCCAAGGCAGGAGATGTGGGTTTGATCCCTGAGTTGGGAGGATCTCTTGGAGGAGGGCATGGCAACCCACTCCAGTATTCTTGCCTGAAGAATCCCATGGACAGAGGAGCCTGGAGGACTATAGTTCATGGGGTCACAAAGAGTAGGACACGAACTGAGTGACTAAGCATGTATTAAGCAGAGGATTGACAAGAGCCCATGCCCAAGGAACTCTTTGCAACCCTATGGACTGTAGCCCTCCAGGCTCCTCTGTCCATGGGATTCTCCAGGCAAGAATACTGGAATGGGTTGCCATTGCCTTCTCCAGGGGATCTTCCTGACCCAGGGATTGAACCCAAGTCTCCCTCCTTGCAGGCAGATTCTTTACTGTCTGAGCCACCAGGAAGACCCTTGTTATGCAGAGGTAGATAGTGAATCGCTGTGACTCTTCCATGAAGTAAGTCTTGCATTTTATTTGCCATTTTGGTAACAGGAGGGAATTCCAGGTGTTTTTTACTTGGCTCTTCCTGCCTGCTGCTGCCGCTGCTGCTAAGTTGGTTCAGTCGTGTCCGACTCTGTGCGACCCCATAGATGGAAGCCCACCAGGCTCCCCCGTCCCTGGGATTCTCCAGGCAAGAACACTGGAGTGGGTTGCCATTTCCTTCTCCAATGCATGAAAGTGAAAAGTGAAGTGAAGTCGCTCAGTCGTGTCCAACTCCTAGTGACCCCATGGACTACAGCCCACCAGGCTCCTCCATCCATGGAATTTTCCAGGCAAGAGTACTGGAGTGGGGTGCCATTGCCTTCTCTGAGTCATATGCCCAGTAACTGGGAAAATGACCAAAGGACAGGGCTTGAGGTCCTACTGGTCCTACCCTGAGATAGACTTAGATAAAGCTCCATGTTGTGCCTGTCTTGCTTTAGTACTCATTCTGACACCATAACAATGTTCTGGACCTTCAGATTTTGCTAGTGTCTTAGAGCCAAGCCAGTCTCTAATAATTTTAAGAAGGATCCTGGGTATTTCCTTTTCCCCAGTACACAGACACTCTGGTAAATTGTTGCAGGGCAATTCAGGGCAGGGTATCAGTTCAGTTCAGTTCAGTCACTCAGTCGTGTCCGACTCTTTGCGACCCCATGAATCGCAGCACACCAGGCCTCCCTGTCCATCACCAACTCCTGGAGTTCACTCAGACTCACGTCCATTGAGTCAGTGATGCCATCCAGCCATCTCATCCTCTGTCGTCCCTTCCTCCTCCTGCCCCTAATCCATCCCAGCATCAGAGTCTTTTCCAATGAGTCAACACTTCGCATGAGGTGGCCAAAGTACTGGAGTTTCAGCTTTAGCATCATTCCTTGCAAAGAAATCCCAGGGCTGATCTCCTTTAGAATGGATGGATTGGGTCTCCTTGCAGTCCAAGGGACTCTCAAGAGTCTTCTCCAACAACACAGTTCAAAAGCATCAATTCTTTGGTGCTCAGCTTTCTTCACAGTCCAACTCTCACATCCATACATGACCACAGGAAAAACCATAGCCTTGACTAGACGGACCTTTGCTGGCAAAGTAATGTCTCTGCTTTTGAATATGCTGTCTAGGTTGGTCATAACTTTCCTTCCAAGGAGTAAGTGTCTTTTAATTTCATGGCTGCAGTCACCATCTGCAGTGATTTTTGTTATAGTTGCTGTGAAATTGCAGGTTTCTTACTCAAGGGTACTCAACTTCTCAATCCTATCCAGAAAACTGAATCTGTGAACTGATTCAGGTATGGGGGCCGAGTGAGGAACACTGCATCGTTAGGAAGTTTCAGGCTTTGATAACAGAAACTCTGAACTGGAGGAATCATTAAGAAAATGTAAAAAAAAAAAAATATATCTCTTGAAATGAAAAGTCCCAATGCAGGGAAATTCTAGGGTTGGTTAATTCGACAGCTCAAAAATATCATTAAGGACCTGTCTTTTCATGTCTTTGTTCTGCCCTTCTCAGTGTGTTGCTTTACTTCCCTCCACGAGTGCAAGTTGGCTGCCACCCTGCTGCACACAGTCAGAAAGTGTCCAACAGAGGAAGGACTCTCCTTCCTTAGAGTTTGGTTTTGGAGTAAGGTTACCTCCCAGAAGTCTCACTGGACTTCAGTTAGAAAGGAGGAATGGGGGTAAATTAATGGTTGTTGGGTGGGAAATGCAGACTGTTCTAGACTGCAGCTCAATCTTGATGGCATAACTCAGGCCTCTATTCACTAGACTTGTCAAATAAAAATAAGGACCTTATTGCATCCATTTCTTTTTCTTTTGGAACACCATGAACTGCCAAAAAGATTCCAGTGGGTCAGACCAGCCTAATTGTCAGACTAGCCAAGCTCACTATGCATCTGGCAATTAAAACTGTTCCCAGATCTATGTTATCTTGTGACACCCGCAATCCAATTGAAATTTCCTCAACTATAGCTCATTTCCAACTACAGTTTTTCTCTACCAGCATCCTTGGCTGACAGCTGACAGCCTCTCTAGCTTTCTATAAAGATGTTGGTGCTTTTCTCACTAATTTAGTTACCATTGCCTTGACAAAGGACCTGTGTTTTGGGTCCTTTTGGGAGACATATGGACTTTCATGGTGGCTCAGTGGTAAAAGAATCTGCCTGCAATGCAGGAGCCTCAGGAGATGTGGGTTCGATCCTTGGGTCAGGAAGATCCCATGGAGAAAGGAATGGCAACCCGCTCCAGTATTCTTGCCTGGAGAATCCCTTGGACAGAGAAGCCTGGTGGTCTACAGTTCATAGGGTTGCAAAGAGTTGGAAATGACTGAAGCGATTTAGCAGGTATGTACGGGAGACATTATAGTCATGAGATGGTTAAGCAGTCATGATAAACACACTCCAAAATTTCTGTCTTCGTCTTTGAATTTACTTTCTCTAAATGATACCTTGTAGTTTCTGACATCTTGACTACATTTTGTATAGAGCACTAATGAATCCAGTTTTCTGTCAACCCACTCAGCAAACAATTTAAATGACTTCTAGATGCTCAAGCTAGTACATAAAATGTAGAATCACTGGCAGATGCCACCATATCAATAAACTCAGTTTGATCTAAAATTATGCTTTTCCCTTGTTGAACTAGCATCTTCAGATGCTATACATCTTCCCTTGTATATTCCCTCCAGGTCTTCATTAATATTATTTATCAAGGTCATGCACTTTCATCTATGAGCTTTTCCCTTCAGATATTGCATATGCACTTCTGGTATGAACTTCATGTCCCCAATCCCACCCCAACTCTTGCAGGGACATGCTGAGTTCTAACTCTAGCTGTCGGTATGGAGATAATGAGAGATAGAAGGGTCTGGCATGAAGGGAATTGGCTTCCCTTTGCAAAGTAACAACCTCAATGTTAGATCATTGGGGTTTTTAAGTAATGTGGAAATAAATACATGAGAAGAGAAGGAGGGGCCGACTTGGCCGACAAGAGAAAAATCAATGATGTTGAGAAATTCAATGCTTTCTGAGTTATCTGAATTCTCTCATAAATCTCTGCTCTGATTCCCAGGTCTTTCATGATCAATGCTCTAATTTTCACCTAAGCAATAGTGTAAGGCTGCAAATTCAACTAATCTTATAATTCAGAAACCTGCAGGATCAAACTTCCTGTTTGATTTCTGTCTATCTCAGCACTGTGGCTATAGGAAAAAAAGAGGTTCTTCTAGTACAGTCTTGGAAAATCCTTGGTTTTCATTTTGTGTCTTGAGTCGAGAAATTAAGAATTTGTGTTTTTCTTGTAAAAAATCCACCTGCCACTATTAGAAGCAAGTGTTGTATCTTACACACCTGGGATTTCGTATGCCCTATGTATTGTTCTGTGGTGGCAACTGCTGACCCTTGACTTCAATAGGTGTTTCACTCTGAGTGACCAAGGGTAAAAACTTAATGGTTTTGCTACTGTTTGCCATGCTTTTGACAGAGTCATGTCTCTCACTATTTGCTGAATTTTCACTGCATTCAGCCTTGACTCTGCCAAATAAATGGCCCCAGATTCCTGACAATTTCTGGATGGTCTGTTTCTGCTCAACTCTTGGTACCATTTTTGACATCAGCCAAGGTCTTTATTTGCAAGCTACAGAAAGAGGCTGTGGCTAAGTTAGAGAGAGAAGATTGATTGAAAGGCTATTGACTAGCTGATTGAATCATGGGTTTTACAGCCAAGAATAACATCCATAAGCATGACCTCAGAGGAAAAATCTTCCTCTCTCCCCTTTTCATTGAGTCACTATTCCCTGATAATGATATCATTATGTGGGCCGGGAACATTTGTTTGGCAAGAGATTAGGCCAAGTGCCTATGTCCTGGCTCTAAAAAAACCCCACCCAAACCCAACAAAAAAACAGGAAAACCCCAAGACACAAAACAGCAACAACAACAAAACACACCAAAAAACCAGACCAACCAAACAAAAAAACCATAGGAAGTAATTATCTGGCATTTTTGATTACTATAGTGGGAAATGGGCTCTGACCCCTACCAAGACCCCTAAGGCTGGGGATTCCCTGAACAAAAGAAGGAATTGAATTGCTGAACACCGAAGCAAATGGTAGATGCCCATTGGCTTCTGGGTGAGTCACTGTTTGTTTCCGAGTTTCCTCAACTGTAGAAAAAAGAGTTTGGAATAGATGGTCACTATGCTGGGAGGGATTGGGGGCAGGAGGAGAAGGGGACGGCCGAGGATGAGATGGCTGGATGGCATCACTGACTCGATGGACGTGAGTCTGAGTGAACTCCGGGAGATGGTGATGGACAGGGAGGCCTGGTGTGCTGTGATTCATGGGGTCGCAAAGAGTCGGACACGACTGAGCCGCTGAACTGAGCTGAAGACTGCTTCCAGATCTGTCATTCTGAGCTTTGGTATCTATGCAGTAGGCAGTTCCAGCTCACACTGTCCAACTAATGCAATGAGCCCTTGTCCTGCCCCTAGTCACAGGGTGAAATGAGGCAGGGGATAGAGGGGAGCTATCCTGAGGCTGGCCACCTAGTTGTGGGGTAAAGGCCGCTCTCCCCCGGGCTCCTGGCAGCTGTCGTGCTGAGCCCTGGTGCAGCTGGTTTTGCAGCAGGTTTCACACTGACGCAGAAAATAGAAGCAGTGTCAGGCCAGTGCTGTGAGTGATCCAGACAACAAAGTCATTTTTCAAGACACTGCCCCATTTGAGCACTGGGTGTTAAGGTGACAGATTTTGTAGACACGTTCTGGGGGAAAAAAAAACATCTACCTTGAGTGATTTTTGAAGCCTTTAGAAATATTTGGCAAGTGTGAACAGTTGGTTCCCCACATTTTCTCTTTAATCAATTGCTTCTTTAAGAAGTGGCTGTGCTGAAAGGAGAGAGTTATATGTATCTTCCCCCTCCCTTTGGCTCCCTTTCCAGAGCACTGGTTTTTCAATACGAAGAGGCAAAACTTTCTCCACCATCCCCGAAATGCTGCCTGCATATTAAAAATACAGCAGCTTTCTCTGCTGTTTGCCTGTGGATTTGTTTTATTTCATACCCCACTGAAGCCTCCTCTCTGTTCAGAACACGCTGTACCCAGTTGTGAGGAGAGAGGTGTGGAGGGGAGGGACTTGAGAGAGCACTGCTTGTTTTCTCAGCAAACTTGGAGGATTGTTGAAATTGAAGTTGGAGCTTTGGATGAACAGAAACCTGAGGTCTTCGGGAGGAATTTAAATTCACTGGCTTGCCTGGAGCTTTGACCCTGGCCTTCTCTTCACCACTCGTGGTGTCCATGAGTCACCTCCCAAGAGGTGGGCAATGGGATGTGGGGTCTGAATCACCTCCGCCTGTGGGCCTGTGTCCAGCTAGGATCTACAAGAATATCCATCCTTCTTAAGTGGGTGGAGCAAGGATTTGCATAATTGGATAAGAGTTGCCGTATTAGAAACCAAACTCTTTCCTCTTACATCTGTTTATCACTTGTAGTAGGTTAACATGCATCTCCCCCCAATTCATATCCACCCAGGACCTCAGAATGTGACCTCATTTGGGAATAGAATCCCTGCAGATGTAATTAGTTAAGGATCTGAAGTCATCTTGGAGCTAGGGTGGGCCTTGCACTCAGAGACTTGTGGCCTGATGAGAAGAGACACACAGAGAGATGGGCAGTGTGGAGAGGGAGGTGGAGATTGGAGCGATGCCTTTCTAAGCCAGGGGAAATCAAGGACGGCCAGCGACCACCAGGAGCTTGGGGAGAGGCCCGGGACTGGTCTTCTTCAGAGCCTCCAGAGGGACCCAGTACTGCTAACGCCTTGGTTCTGGATGTGAGGTCTCATGGATTGGGAGCTGACAAGCTTCTCTTGTTTTAAGCCCCTGAGTTGGTGGTAATTTGTTTCTGCAGCCATAGGAAACTAACACATCACCTAGTGAATATCCCTTTGCCATCTTGTTCTTGGCCCATAATGTCCTGCCAAACTTTCTCCTCTCTCAGATGTCAAATGTTGTTTGTCCCCTCCTCTGCGATGAAAGCTCAAATGTCCCCTCTTCTGTGAAGTTCCCTAAATTTTCATTAGAAAGGAATGCCTTCTCTCTCCTGTGTTCTCAGCATGGACTTTGTTCCCTCTTGGGTTTAGCGGGTTGTACTGGAGTGTCCCGCCCTCCTTGGCTATGGGCTCCCTGTGGGCAGGGATGGATCCCCTCACTCTGTCTTTCCAACACACGTGATGTGCCTGGTGCATGGAGGCCCTAGCAGCTGCTTGTAGAGAAGGGATGGAAGGGGACTATGGCTTCCTCCGAAGGTGGCACTGCAGGTGATGCTGAAATGCTGGAGAGGGGCAGCTGAGCCTGTGAGTGTTCGCATCCCTAACCTGTGTGGCGCTTTCCCTTCTGGGGTCGCTCTGTCCTCCGTGCTTAGCTGCTGCCTGGTAACACACCTCTTGCTTGTGTGTGTGCTCAGTGTCCAACTCTTTGTGACCCTATGGACTGTAGACTGTTAGGCGCCTCTGTCCATAAAATTTTTCCAGCAAAAATACTGAAGCGGGTTGCCATTTCCTCCTTCAGGGGATCTCCCCTACTCAGGGAGTGAACGCACGTCTCTTGAGTCTCCTGGATTGGCAGGTGGATTCTATACCAGTGAGCCACCTGGGAAGCCCCTAACACACCTCTCAGTTCAGTTCAGTTCAGTTCAGTTCAGTCGCTCAGTGGTGTCCGACTCTTTGTGACCCCATGAATCGCAGCACGCCAGGCCTCCCTGTCCATCACCAACTCCCGGAGTTCACTCAGACTCGCGTCCATCGAGTCAGTGATGCCATCCAGCCATCTCATCCTCGGTCGTCCCCTCCTCCTCCTGCCCCCAATCCCTCCCAGCATCAGAGTCTTTTCCAATGAGTCAACTCTTCGCATGAGGTGGCCAAAGTACTGGAGTTTCAGCTTTAGCATCGTTCCTTCCAAAGAAATCCCATGGTTGATCTCCTTTAGAATGGACTGGTTGGATCTCCTTGCAGTCCAGGGGACTCTCAAGAGTCTTCTCCAACACCACAGTTCAAAAGCATCAATTCTTCAGCGCTCAGCCTTCTTCACAGTCCAACTCTCACATCCATACATGACTACTGGAAAAACCATAGCCTTGACTAGACGGACCTTAGTTGGCAAAGTAATGTCTCTGCTTTTGAATATGCTGCCTAGGTTGCTCATAACTTTTCTTCCAAGGAGTAAGCGTCTTTTAATTTCATGGCTGCAATCACCATCTGCAGTGATTTTCGAGCCCCCAAAAATAAAGTCTGACACTGTTTCCCCATCTATTTCCAATACTTATGGTTTAATGGATAATCTTGTTGTTGGCTGGTCCCAGTTGAAGTGCTTTTCAGTATCATCCATACTTACAAAGTAGAAAAGCCAACACTAAGGGACATCCAGTGGCGGGGTAAGGGTGGGTGCAGCTGGAGGGGTTCCGAGGTCAGGGAGCTGGGAGGACATGAAGGGGCATGGGCTTGAAGCCATTTCTGGGACCCTGCCCACTCCTGGGAGATTGTCCACAGTGGGCAACTAACACATCACCTAGTGAATATCCCTTTGCCGTCTCTCCTCAGCCCATAGTGTCCTGCAGAATTTTCTCTGCCCCTCTGCACAGCATCTGCTGCTGCTCCTCCCACCTGCCTCCCCATCTCCCTCCTACTCCCACCCCAATTCCCTGCCCACCCCCAAATGATCTAAGGAAGACTCTGTCTTCCTTGGACTAGATTTTTTTTTTTTTTTTGGTGTGGTTGTTATTGAAAGATACAACCCCAGGAATTTGACACAATTAAACTATTTTATCATCTTTAAATTTTTAAACGAAAGAAAGGAGAGGTTCGGTTGAGACAATAGCCTAGGCACACAGCAAATAGAGGTGGGGCGGTGGCAGGGCCCTGTGAGGAGGGCAAAGACCCCTGTTCCCCCAGCAATGCTGTGAACCTCCCCTGCAGCGTGGACCCAAGGCCTCGGATGGGTTCACGGAGCTTTGCTGGTGTGGCTGGGCCGGTGTGGGGTCTGGGAGAAGGAAGCAGGGGACAGCTGTGTGTCTGTGTCTGTGTCCACACCACTGTGTCTGTGTCCTCCCGAGTCTCCTGCAGGCTGATGGGGTGCAGTCTCCCAGCTCATTGGAGGGACCCCTGTCCTGCGCAGCTGCTTGGGGAAGCTGTCAAGCATGCCAGCGATGTGGGACCACAGCGGATTCTAGTTCAGAGGCCACATGCTCTGCGGTGGTGGATGATTTATGAGGAAGGCTCAGATTCTCTTACTTCAGCTCCTGCTGGACTCTCTGGAAGGTTCTGGTCATTTTATTTCATTTCTAAATCACCAGATTGTCCTTCACCCTGAGCAAATGGTCCTGGGACTTAACAGGGAGCCACTTTGGTGGAGTCATTAATCACAGAAGCCTGGCGAGGTCTTGGGGGAGGCTCTCTGCTCACCTTCCTTGTTCTACTTCTGCAGCAGGTCCTCTGTCCTTTAAGTGTCCTGTCCTCATGACTTGGATCTCTCTGTGACCATGGGCCAGACCTAGTGCAGGGAAGGCTTTTAGGAGGAGAGAATAAGAGAGAGACTGGCTCCATCTCTCCTTCATTCATTCATTCCTTCCTTCCGATGAGTATATGGTTTGTGCCAGGCCCTCTCATAGACCCTGGGGATATAGCTATGAGCAGCACACACAAAAATCTGCCCTTAAGGGGCTTCCCTGGTGGCTCAGATGGTAACAAATCTGCCTGCAATGTGGGAGACCTAGGTTTGATCCATGGGTCGGGAAGATCCCCTAGAGAAGGGAAGAGCTACCCACTCCAGTATTCTTGCCTGGTAAATTTCATGGACAGAGGAGCCTGGAAGGCTACAGACCATGGGTTCACAAAGAGTTGGACATGACTGAGTGACTAAAACAAGGAGCTTACATTCTAATTCTAGTCAGACTTAAACAGTAGCTGTGCTTTGTTTTTCTTTTCCAGAAGGTAGAAGCAAAGCAGAGGATAGGAAGAGAGGACTGCCAAACTGAGGTGGAAAGTGAGTTGGAGGACACAGTCAGATATTTGCATGCAGGAGTCTTATCAAGGAGTCCTTGTTTCTCAGAGGGATTAGCCCAAGCTTTAGGGGATGTTGTTGAACATCAATCACTTAACCAAAGAGGTCATTTTTTCCCTCTGCTCAGAGTCAGATGGGTGAGAATGAGAGTGGATGGCAGCATGGTCAATGATCCAGCCTCTGCAGGCAGGTCACAGGGAAGCCATCTGCCATCCTGGGAGGAGGCCCAGGGCAGGAGGGAAGCATGTGTGTGTTATATTTATGCAACAGCAATAATCTTTCTGAGCAACATGAAACCTTCACTTTAGCACTGGTTTTCTGTGGTGTGAGCCCCCACTATATGTGGAAGATTCTGGCTGGATTACAGAGGTGATATCCACAGCTGAGAAAGTTCTGAAGAGACGAAGTTGTCTGGATAAGAGTGTCTGCGTTTGCCTTATCCTCAGAAAGAGGTATCTCACCAGCCTCTAGGGGCCTGCTCAAGAGAGCTGCCGGGAAACTTGGGGAGGAAAAAGGAGATCAGGGGGATGAACCCGGGTGGGAGGAAGTCCACGTATCCGGGCCCATGAGAATTCTGATGGAGCAACAGCCAGGAACTCCACACCAATTAGAAAAGAGACATTTCTCAGTGAGCTTACAGAGCACGGCTCTCTTATCTATCTTTCCAGTATGTGCAGTCTCTTACATTCAAGAACCAGCCAGGCTGAGGTCTCACGGGGTGCGGAGAAGTCCCTGGTGGAGAGGGCAAAGCAGCAGAGCGGTCAGACCCTGGGGCTGGAGGGACCGCCCCAGAGCAACCACAGGAGGGAGGAAGGGACAGGAATCCGGTGCCCTCAGGCTAGAAGGATGCCCGGTTCCAAAGAGAGAGAGAGAGACAGACAGAGAGACAGATAGAGAGAGTGCCCTCAGGGCCTGTGCCCTGGAGACCGCTGCTTGGCAGTCTGACAGCCAAGATGTGTCTGCTGTAGCCTCTGCATAGCCATTCTTAGCTCTAGGCAGGAGCCTGACTCCTAACAAACTCCTAAGTCTCTTTATCTCCAAAAATAGGGCCTGGATTTAATCTGTGATTTGCAGCTTTTTTTTTTAAGCTGGAGAGCTACTTTTTAAACAAATTTATAGGGAATTTCAGGTTTTGAAACAACTTTGAAAAGCAGAGCTGTTTTGTTTGAAGCTGGGCAGGGGCTAGAGTCTCACCGGCTCTTCCCCTCCCCGCCCCCCGCCCCCCCCCACCCCCCCCCCCCACCCCAACCGTGAACCTGGAAGGATTCACAGAAGCTCAGGTTCCTTAGAGCCGAATTTGGGAACTACTGGACACAAACTGTGCAAGACCGCCCTCCCCTGAGACATTCACGGCTGTGCAGCTGGTCTTCCTAGGGACAGGCAGGCAAGCAAAGGGCGATGGAGGTGAGAACAGGTGTTCCTTGTTCCTTCCGACAGGTTTGCATCATAAAGTGTTCTCCCTTCATAGCCTTAGTTACTTTTCAGTTGATTTTTTCCCCATTTCTTTTGATCTCTGTTTTTCACATTAGGAGGCTCTTGTCAGATGTCTGATAATGTTGGGGAAGCTCTCAAAATATCCGCAATAGGCCTCCTTGTGTAAACTACCCTCAATGGTGCCAGGAAGCCCTTGGGTTCACCCTCTGCAGGCGATATGCCTCCAGTCTTCTGCCAGGTGCTGAGCAGGTACCCGAAGTGGGGAGGGGATCCAGAAGCTGCTGCTCCTTAAACAGCTTTCTCCCTCTCCTTATTTTTACCATCCCCTAAAGCTCTACTAGGGCTTTCCCAGTGGCTCAAAGGTAAAGAAAGAATCCACCCGCAATGCAGGAGACTCAGGAGATACAAGTTCGATCCCTGGGTCGAGAAGATCCCTTGGAGGTGGGAAGGGCAACCCACTCCAGTATGCTTGCCTGGAGAATCCCATGGATAGAGGAGCCTGGCAGGCTGCAGTCCATAGCGTCACAGAGAGTCAGACATAAGCGACTGGGCACGCACACACCCATGCAAAACTCCACCACCTTGACTTCCAGAAATCCCTGGTGCTGCCAGTTCTGGGCCTTTTGAAGATTCCAAGATATAAATCAGGTTGCCTTTCATCTTTCCTCACTACCAGCAGTGACTTAGATTTCTTGATCTGTCAAGTTCATTATCCTTTGCCCATCCACTTTGCAGCTTCCAAAATTTTATCGTTATTTTCTCCTTCCCCATTTTGGCTTTGTCCTTGTGCATTTATGCCTTTGTAAACAATGCCTTTGCAGTAGTTTTAGTGAGGCTTGGGAAGGAATAAAATCAGCTGTGTGTGCTCACTTCACCACCTTTAAAAGGAATTCTGGCCTTTTATCGTCTAAAGAATTTTCCAGTTTCTCACTATGGCAAGGGCCCAGATTCCTGGCACAGGCTGTGTGTGTTGGCAGAGAAAGAAGCTATTGTCCCTGTCTAGATGCTTCATTGGTCACTGATCTAGGCCCAGCATCTTCTCCCAGTTCTGATGGTACCCTTGTCAATCATACTTTCTCCACTTGCCATATTTCATCATCTTCCTTAAATCACTCTTTCCACTTAGATGCCCTTGGGCTCTTGTCAAGATACTTTCAATCCATCAAGAAAAAAAAATCAATGGATTAAAAAAAAACTGAGAACCTAGGTAGACTTTATGAGTATGGGAATCATATTTTCTGAATTCAAAAATGGAATTTTTATTATTTGTTGTTCAGTTGCTCAGTCGTATCCAACTCTTTGTGACCCCACTGACTGTAGCACACCAGGCTTCCCTGTACATCACCATCTCCTGGAGTTTGCTCAAACTCATGTTCATTGAGTCGGTGATGCCACCCAACCATCTCATCCTCTGTTGTCCCCTTCTCCTCCCACCTTCAATCTTTCCCAGCATCAGGGTATTTTCTAATGAGTCAGTTCCTCACATCAGGTGGTCAAAGTATTGGAGCTTCAGCTTCAGCATCAGTCCTTCCAGTGAATATTCAGGACTGATTTAGGATTGACTGGTTTGATCTTCTTGCAGTCCAAGGGACTCTCAAGAATCTTCTCCAACACCACAGTTCAAAAGCATCAATTCTTCAGTGTTTAGCCTTCTTTCTGGTACAACTCTCACATCCATACACGACTACTGGAAAAAGCATAGGTTTGACTAGAGGGACCATTGTCAGTAATGTCTCTGCTTTTTACAGTCTAGGTTTGTCATAGCTTTTTTTCCAAGGAAGCAAGTGGCTTTCTATTTCGTGGCCGCAGTCACCATCTGCAGTGATCTTGTAGCTGAACCAAAAAAGTCGGTCACTGTTTCCACTGTTTCCCCATCTATTTGCTGTGAAATGATGGGCACAGATGCCATGGTCTTAGTTTTTTGATGCTGAGTTTTAAGCCAGCCTTTTCACTCTTCTCTTTCATCTTCATCAAGAGACTCTTTAGTTCCTCTTCACTTTCTGCCATAAGGGTGGTGTCATCTGTGTATATGAGGTTATTGAGATTTCTCCCAGCAATCTTGATTCCAGCTTGTGCTTCATCCATCCCGGCGCTTCACATGATGTACTCTGCATATAAGTCAAATAAGCAGAGTGACAATATACATCCTTGACGTACTTCTTTCCCAATTTGGAACCAGTTTGTTGTTCCATGTCTGATTCTAACTGTTGCTTCTTGACCTGCATACAGGTTTCTCAGGAGGCAGGTAAGGTGGTCTGGTATCCACATCTCTTTAAGATTTTTCCACAGTTTTTGTGATTCACACAGTCAAAGGCTTTAACACAGTCAGTGAAACAGAAGTAAATGTTTTTCTGGAATTCTCTTGCTTTTTCTATGATGCTACAGATATTGACAACTTGATTTCTGGTTCCTCTGCCTTTTCTAACCCAGCTTGAACATCTGGACGTTCTCGGTTCACATACTATTGAAGTCTAGCTTGGAGAATTTTGCTAGCATGTGAAATGAGTGCAATTTTGTGGTAGTTTGAACATTCTTTGGTATTGCCCTTCTTTGAGATTGAAATGAAAACTGACCTTTTCCAGTCCTGTGGCCACTGCTGAGCTTTCCAAATTTGCTGACATATTGAGTGCAGCACTTTCACAGTACCATCTTTTGGATTTGAAATAGTTCAGCTGCAATTCCATCACCTCCATTAGCTTTGTTTGTAGTGATGCTTCTTAAGGCCCACTTGACTTCACACTCCAAGATGTCTGGCTCTAGGTGAGTGATCACACCATTGTGATTATCTGGGTCATGAAGATCTTTGTTGTATAGTTCTTCTGTGTATTCCTACCACCTCTTCTTAGTATCTTCTGCTTCTGTTAGGTCCCTACCATTTCTGTCCTTTATCGAGCCCATCTTTGCATGAAACCTCCCTTGGTATCTCTAATTTTCTTGAAGTGATCTCTAGTCTTTCCCATTCTATTGTTTTCATCTATTTCTTTGCATTGATTGCTGAGGAAGGTTCTCCTGTCTCTCCTTGCTATTCTTTGGAACTCTGCATTCAAATGGGTATATCTTTCCTTTTCTCCTTTGCCTTTCACTTCTATTCTTTTCACAGCTATTTGTAAGGCCTTGTCAGACAGCCATTTTGCTCTTTTGTTTTCTTTTTCTTTGGGATGGTTTTGATTGCTGCCTCCTGTACAATGTCACGAACCTCCATCCACAGTTCTTCAGGAACTCTGTCTATCAGATCTAACCCTTTGAATCTATTTGTCACTTTCAGTGTATAATCATAACGGATTTGATTTAGGTCATACTTGAATGGCCTAGTGGTTTCCCCTACTTTCTTCATTTTAACTCTAAATTTTCAATAAGGAGTTCATGATCTGAGTCACAGTCAGCTCCCGGTCTTGTTTTCGCTGACTATATGGAGCTTCTCTATCTTCAACTGCAAAGAATGTAATCAATCTGGTTTGGGTATTGACCATCTGGTGATGTCCATGTGTAGAGTCATCTCTACACATGTGTTGTTGGAAGAGAGTGTTTGCTATGACCAGTGCGTTCTCTTGGCAAAACGCTATTAACCTTTGCTTTGCTTCATTCTGTACTCCAAAGCGAAACTTGCCTGTTATTCCAGGTAGCTCTTGACATCCTACTTTTGCATTCCAGGCCCCTATGATGAAAAAGACATCTTTTTTTCTGGTGTTGGTTCTAGAAGGTCTTGTAAGTCTTCATAAAACCATTCAACTTCAGCTTCTTCAGCGTTTGTTGTTGGGGCATAGATTTGGATTACTGTGATACTGAATGGTTTTCCTTGGAAACAAATAGAGATCATTTTGTTGTTTTTGAGATTGCACCCAAGCACTACATTTCAGACTCTTTTCTTGACTATGAGAGCTACTCCATTTCTTGTAATGGTCTTGCCAACGGTAGTAGATATAATGGTCATCTGAATTAAATTCACCCATTCTGGTCCATTTTAGTTCATACATTCCTAAAATGTTGATGTTTACCTTTGCCATCTCCTGTTTGACCACTTCCAATGCTTTTGAAATGTAGTGTTGGAGAAGACTCTTGAGAGTCCCTTGGACTGCAAATAGATCACATGAGTCAATCCTGAGGAAATTAGTTATGAATATTCATTGGAAGGACTGATACTGAAGCTGAAACTCCAATACTTTGGCTACCTGATGCAAAGAACTGACTCACAGGCAAAGACCCTGATGCTGGGAAAGATTGAAGGCAGGAAGAGAAGGGGACGACAGAGGATGAGATGGCAGGATGACATCATGGACTTGATGGACATGAGTCTGAGCAGGCTGTGGGAGTTGGTGATGGACAGGGAAGCCTGGCATGCTGCAGTCCATGGGGTTGCAAAGAGTCAGACATGCCTGAGCGACTGAACTGAATGGAACTGAACTGAATTTATCTTGATTCAAGGACCTAACATTCCAGGGTCCTTTGCAATATTGTTCTTTACAGCATCTGACCTTACTTTCACCACTAGACACATCCACAACTGGGCTTTGTTTCTGCTTTGGCTCAGCCTCTTCATTCCTTCTGGAGCTTTTTCTCTGCTCTGCTCCAGTAGCATATTGGGCACCTACTGACCTGGGGAGTTCATCTTTTGGTATCATATCTTTTTGCCTTTTCATATCATTCATGAGATTCTCAAGGCAAGAATGCTGAAGAGGTTTGCCACTTCCTTCTCTAGTGGACCACATTTTATCAGAACTCTCCAGCACAACCCATCTGTCTTGGGTGGCCCTACAAGGCATGGCTCATAGTTTCATTTTTATTATGGTCCTATATTAAAAATGTTCTTTGGCTGATGTAGTTTAAATACTAAAATTTTCAAAATTCAGAGAGCACCAGGCTGAAATACTTCAAATCTGATCTGCCCCAGAAAGTCTGGGATGTCATCATCGTAGGTGGAGGAAAAGTGAGAAAAACTCTTTTTTCTGTTGTAGAACATTGTCCCGTTGGGTTGGACCAGTGGAAGCATTCTTACAGACAGTACCAGGCATTTTGACAGGTGCCAAATAAGTAAATAGGAAGTGCCCGAGGAATTTTGAGGAGGGGCGATCTTGGAGGTGCTGGGCTAGTCAAAAGGGCGAACACTTCCTGGAGACAGGTTTTAAGATGGGCTTTTAAATCTGCCCATGGATGTCTGAGGCTGTCCTGTGGTAAAGAAATTGGGAGATGATAAAAGGAAAGCACAGCTTTTGGTGTCAACTTTTCCTCTATTACCTTTTATCTGTCGTCTATTAACCCACCTCCACCAATCACAATCACAGACAACTAGCTAATCTGATCACATGGACCACAGTCTTGTCTAACTCAGAGAAACTAAGCCATGCAGTGTGGGGCCACCCAAGACGGTTGGGTCACGGTGGAGAGGTCTGACAGAATGTGGTCCACTGGAGAAGGAAATGCCGAACCACTTCAGTATTCATGCCTTGAGAACCCCATGAACAGTATGAAAAGGCAAAAAGATAGGACACTGAAAGATGAACTCCCCAGGTTGTTAGGTGCCCAATATGCTACTGGAGATCAGTGGAGAAATAACTCCAGAAAGAATGAAGGGAAAGAGCCAAAGCAAAAACAACACCGAGTTGTGGATGGGACTGGTGATAGAAGCAAGGTTCTATGGTGTAAAGAGCAATATTGCATAGGAACTTGGAATGTTAGGTCCATGAATCAAGGCAAATTCAGTTCAGTTCAGTTCAGTTGCTCAGTCGTGTCCAACTCTTTGAGACCCCATGAACCGCAGCACACCGGGCCTCCCTGTCCATCGCCAACTCTTGAAGTCCACCCAAACCCATGTCCATAGAGTCGGTGATGCCATCCAACCATCTCATCCTCTGTCGTCCCCGTCTCCTCCTGCCCCCAATCCCTCCCAGAATCAGGGTCTTTTCTAATGAGTCAGCTCTTCGCATCAGGTGGCCAAAGTATTGGAGTTTCAGTTTCAACATCAGTCCTTCCAATGAACACCCAGGACTGATCTCCTTTAGGATGGGCTGGTTGGATCTCCTTGCAGTCCAAGGGACTCTCAAGAGTCTTCTCCAACACCACAGTTCAAAAGCATCAGTTCTTCGGCGCTCAGCTTTCTTTATAGTCCAACCCTCACATCCATACAGGACCACTGGAAAAAACCATAGCCTTGACTAGACGGACCTTTGTTGGCAAAGTAATGTCTCTGCTTTGTAATGCCCTGTCTAGGTTGGTCATAACTTTTCTTCCAAGGAGTAAGCGTCTTTTAATTTCATGGCTGCAATCACCATCTGCAGTGATTTTTGGAGCCCAGAAAAATAAAGTCTGACACTGTTTCCACTGTTTTCCCATCTATTTGCCATGAAGTGATGGGACTAGATGCCATGGTCTTAGTTTTCTGAATGTTGAGCTTTAAGCCAACCTTTTTACTCTCCTCTTTCACTTTCATCAAGAGGCTTTTTAGTTCCTCTTCACTTTCTGCCATAAGGGTGGTGTCATCTGCATATCTGAGGTTATTGAGATTTCTCCCGGCAATCTTGATTCCAGCTTGTGCTTCCTCCAGCCCAGCGTTTCTCATGATGTACTCTGCATATAAGTTAAATAAGCAGGGTGACAATATACAGCCTTGACGTACTCCTTTTCCTATTTGGAACCAGTCTGTTGTTCTAACTGTTCTAACCAGTCCCAGTTCTAACTGTTGCTTCCTGACCTGCATATAGGTTTCTCAAGAGGCAGGTCAGGTGGTCTGGTATTCCCATCTCTTTCAGAATTTTCCACAGTTTATTGTGATCCACACAGTCAAAGGCTTTGGCATAGTCAATAAAGCAGAAATAGGTGTCTTTCTGGAACTCTCTTGCTTTTTCCATAATCCAGTGGATGTTGGCAATTTGATCGCTGGTTCCTCTGCCTTTTCTAAAACCAACTTGACCATCTGGAAGTTCATGGTTCACATATTGCTGAAGCCTGGCTTGGAGGATTTTGAGCATTACTTTACTAGCATGTGAGATGAGTGCAATTGTGCGGTAGTTTGAGCATTCTTTGGCACTGCCTTTCTTTGGGATTGAAACGAAAACTGACGTTTTCCAGTCCTGTGGCCACTGTTGAGTTTTCCAAATTTGCTGGCATATTGAGTGCAGCACTTTCACAGCATCATCTTCCAGGATTTATTTTTCTGGGCTCCAAAAATCACTGCAGATGGTGATTGCAGCCATGAAATTAAAAGACGCTTACTCCTTGGAAGAAAAGTTATGACCAACCTAGACAGGGCATTACAAAGCAGAGACATTACTTTGCCAACAAAGGTCCGTCTAGTCAAGGCTATGGTTTTTTCCAGTGGTCCTGTATGGATGTGAGGGTTGGACTATAAAGAAAGCTGAGCGCCGAAGAACTGATGCTTTTGAACTGTGGTGTTGGAGAAGACTCTTGAGAGTCCCTTGGACTGCAAGGAGATCCAACCAGCCCATCCTAAAGGAGATCAGTCCTGGGTGTTCATTGGAAGGACTGATGTTGAAACTGAAACTCCAATACTTTGGCCACCTGATGCGAAGAGCTGACTCATTAGAAAAGACCCTGATTCTGGGAGGGATTGGGGGCAGGAGGAGACGGGGACGACAGAGGATGAGATGGTTGGATGGCATCACCGACTCGATGGACATGGGTTTGGGTGGACTTCAAGAGTTGGCAATGGACAGGGAGGCCCGGTGTGCTGCGGTTCATGGGGTCTCAAAGTGTTGGACATGACTGTTGATTGAACTGAACCGAACTGATCACTGTCTATCATCTGACTTTACGAGCCTCATGGTAATTCCTTCTCAAGGTTAATAAATTTACATTAAAAAAAAAACTTTGTATCATTTAAGATTAGGTTCTGATAAGTAACAGAGTCTTGAAATAAGTGGCTTATATATGAGAATTATTTTTCTCTCAGTAGAGTTCCAGAGGGATATAACTTGGGATGGGTAGAGGGGTTCCTGTTCCTCTGTCATGCAGGTTCTTTTCAGTTCACTGTGATTCTTATCATAATGGATCAATGTCCAGATTATTGCTGGAGCCATCACAGACACATTCCAGGCAGCAGTATGGAGGACAGAATAAAGATAGGGAACAAAGGAAGATCACTAACTGTCTTATAAGGAGGGTTCCCAGAAGCTGCAACACAACACTTTTTTTCTGCCTAATAGGCCTTTACTTAGTCATGCACCAAGTGCATTGGGATCTATAGCTTTTATTCTAGGTGGCCAGTTGTTCCTACGGAAGAGGGGATACTAGGGCAACTAGAGATGGTGGCTACACTGTCACCATCAGTCACTCTCAGTCCACACTTGTCTACCCCATCTGCTTGTCCTTCTCTCACTGGCACATTCCTCCATTCACTTATCTTTTTTTGTATGGGCATCATCACTTAGAGTTGATGAATGTCAGAACTGCAAGGAAACAAAGTCATTCAGTCTGGTCTTTTCCTAGTACAGTTGAAGAAATGAAGGTGCGACTCGTCAAAGATCAGTCACACTGCTGGGTAGTTAGAGAATCATTATTAAAATCACCAGGGTAAAGATTTGTCCACGTTGGGCACCCAAGAGCTGAGGGAACAAGAGAAATAAAAGCCAGGTCAGTTAACCAGGGATGTCTTCTGAATGAGGTGAGAATTGGGATGAGTTTGGGCAAGGAGAAAGTCATTTAGAGGGGAAGAGAATGTTTACAGGGGGTAAATGACCTAAGTAAATGCATAGAGTCAAGTTGGAACATTTTGTGAGAGCTTATGGGTTTGAACAAAGTGGAGGGTACATTGTCAGTGCTGATGAAAACCTGAAGACTGAATTGAAGTAGGGGATCGGGGAATATTGGCTGAATGGGCTTTGAATTATACCCAAGAGCTTGATATCGATAAAGAAACAGAGCAATTCCAGGCTTTTTAGGTTTAACAGAATCTGGTTCAGTGCCATCTCCATCCATCAATATTACTCCTCTTCATTTCTGGCTCCGACTCTCAGTTTCCATCTCCCTGTTTCTGTGTTTTGTTTGGTTATTCTCTCTAGCCTCTGCCAGCAGCTTTTGTGCTTACAGAATGTTTCCTCTAATCCTCTAAATAACTGTTGATGAGTTTTTAACTCTGTATTCAAATGGGTGCCCAATATCCACTCCTCTGAGGTCTGCACTCCCTTAGCCTCCATCCTATTCTTTATGGAAACAGTCATCTGGTTTCACCCTGGCCGGATAACCCAGGACAGTGGCAGACACTCTAAAGCCTGGCTAGTTGCCCCCTCCTCTGCAATGGGGCTTGGGAGACATTCTCACTGCACAGTTCCTGTGGACTAAGAGCCTCTCCTGCTCCCTTGAAATCTACCAGCTCTGAAATTTATGATGAATTCCCTGTCCCTACTCCCAGAGGTAACTGCCAAGGAGACAGGTTAAAAGCCTATATTTATGGCAAGTGACAGTGTCTGAACAAGATGTTGATTAAGGAGTGTGTTGGGTTCTTACTGTTCCACAAGCTCCAGAGGCTGAGCTGTGGGTGTGAAGATCATGTGGGGGTTAGGATACTGACCATCCCACTAAACCTGGAGGCCATCAGAGGTCAAGGGTGAGGGTGGGGTAAGGGGTACCTGACAGTGCTATGCCGAAGTTGACTCACACTAGCAGGTTGTTAAATGCTCAGAAATGTCCTGAGCTGGCTGTTAGACTGTTGGTAGTTTGAAACTGGCCATGATGGGGATATTTGCACCATGGAAATGGGTGAGCATTATAAATGAGAGTTGGCTCCCCTTCCCCAGAGAACTGGCTTACCTCCATTGCACTGGGCCACCCCCATTTTGGGTAGGTACTTTATGGGGAAAGTGGCAGCCATTTGAGATTCTTGAGACTGTGTCCAGGGATCTGTCCAGATTGGAGGGATTTGTGGCCCCATGGGGGAGAGTTGCTCTCTCTTGGGGGTGAGAGGCTGGTTTTAGGAGATGAGCTGAAAAGTCAATGAAAATAAACTTTTTTCTGCCAAGTGAGGCAGAACTGTGGCTGAGTGACCTATCTGGTCTAGGATCCAGGACACTGGGCAAATGCATCACAGTGACTCTGTTTATTTACAGTGAAAAGTATTAGCTCAGTTATATATTTTAAAATTGTTAAAAAAATTTTTTTTAATATAAATTTATTTATTTTAATTGGAGGCTAATTACTTTATAATATCGTATTGGTTTTTCCATACATCAACATGAATCTGCCATGGATGTACACGTGTTCCCCATCCTGAACCCCCCTCCCACCTCCCTCCCCATCCCATACCTCTGGGTCATCCCAGTGCACCAGCCTAGAGCATCCTGTATCATGCATCGAACCTGGACTGGCGATTCTTTCATATATGATATTATATATGTTTCAATGACATTCTCCCAAATTATCCCACACTTGTCCTCTCCCACAGAGTCCAAAAGACTGTTCTATACATCTGTCTCTTTTGCTGTCTCGCATACACGGTTATCGTTACTATCTTTCTAAATTCCATATATATGCGTTAGTATACTGTGTTGGTGTTTTTATTTCTGGCTTACTTCACTCTGTATAATAGGCTCCAGTTTCATCCACCTCATTAGAACTGATTCAAATGTATTCTTTTTAATGGCTGAGTAATATTCCATTGTGTATATGTACCACAGCTTTTTTATCCATTCGTCTGCTAATGGACATCTAGGTTGCTTCCATGTCCTAGCTATTATAAACAGTGCTGCGATGAACATTGGGGTACATGTGTCTCTTTCAATTCTGGTTTCCTTGGTGTGTATGCCCAGCAGTGGGATTGCTGGGTCATGTGGCAAAACCACAGTCATCAAGCCAGTATGGTACTGGTGCAAAGACAGAAATATAGATCAATGGAACAATATAGAAAGCCCAGAGGTAAATCCACACACCTATAGACACCTTATCTTTGACA
The DNA here is from genome assembly GCF_023091745.1 of Budorcas taxicolor. Lineage (NCBI taxonomy): Eukaryota > Metazoa > Chordata > Mammalia > Artiodactyla > Bovidae > Budorcas > Budorcas taxicolor. The sequence continues at coordinate 31,416,751 of NC_068912.1, forward strand.
AAGGAGGCAAGAGTATACAATGGAGAAAAGACAATCTCTTTAACAAGTGGTGCTGGGAAAACTGGTCAACCACTTGTAAAAGAATGAAACTAGAACACTTTCTAACACCATACACAAAAATAAAATAGATTAAAGATCTAAATGTAAGACCAGAAACTATAAAACTCCTAGAGGAGAACATAGGCAAAACACTCTCCAACATAAACCATAGCAGGATCCTCTATGACCCACCTCCCAGAATATTGGAAATAAAAGCAAAAATAAACAAATGGGACCTAATTAAAATTAAAAGCTTCTGCACAACAAAGGAAACTCTAAGCAAGGTGAAAAGACAGCCTTCAGAATGGGAGAAAATAATAGCAAATGAAGCAACTGACAAAGAACTAATCTCAAAAATATACCAGCAACTCCTGCAGCTCAGTTCCAGAAAAATAAACGACCCAATCAAAAAATGAGCCAAAGAACTAAACAGACGTTTCTCCAAAGAAGACATACAGATGCTTTACAATATTGTGTTAGTATCTGCTGTACAATGAAGTGAATCAGCTATATGTGTGCATATGTCCCCCGCTTCTTGGAGCCCCCTCCCATCTCCACTCCCATCCCACCCATCTAGGTCATCACAGAGCTCTGAGCTGAGCTCCCTGAGCTACACAGTAGGTCCCCACTAGCTGTCTGTCTTACACATGGCTGTGCACATATGTCAGTCCTGGAACTGCAAAGGACCCAGCAATCCTACTACTGGGCATATACCCTGAGAAAACCATAATTCAAAAAGACACATGGTCCCCAGCATTGATTGCAGCACTGTTCACAATAGCCAGGACATGAAAGCAACCTAAATATCCATTGACAGATGAATGGAGAAAGAAGATGTGGTACATATATCCAATGGAACATTACTCAGCCATAGAAAGGAACAAAACTGGATCATTGGTACAGATGTGCATGGACCTAGAGTCTGTCATACAGAGTGAAGTCAGTCAGACAGAGAAAAACAAATACTGTATATTATCGCCTGTATGTGGAATCTAGAACAATGGTACTGATGAACATATTTGCATGGCAGACATAAGGAATGGAGGTGAGTTCAGTTATGCTTTGGAGTTAACATATTCCTCTCTTGGTTATCTTATTTACTGCATCCTTGCCTCCTTAATGCTCATTTCTTTTTCAAAGGGAAAGGGTAGCTTTGCAACCATAAACCCTAATATATAGATGCCTAAACATGTTTTGACTGACATTTAACAGCAGGTTGGCAGCAGTATAGCTACTGCCAATGTGTGCAGTGCTGCAAAGGGCCCACTTATGTCCAGTTATCAATGTGAACCATGGAACAAGAAAATATCTCACGTACGAAGCAAATACTCAAGTATGTCTGGTCAACTGGGGTCTTTTGCATGTGTAAGCCCCTACTTGTGAGCATCAGGTAAACGTCTCTTCTGCTCCCTCCAGTGGATGTTTTGGCTTTAATTGAACATTAAGTCACGGACAGTCTGCTGGGTTAATCCTGGGCATTAGCCAATTGGTGCACATCAAGCACCCGACTCTTTCTTATGTATAGCTATTACAGTGCACACTGAAACACACAGACAGAACATAGATCCTCACAGACACATAGGGGGAAGCCTTGGAGAGTCAGTACAGGAGAGAGACACCCAGAGCTATGAATGTAACTGCTGAAAACAGACCCAAGGAAAGTAATATAATTGCCATTAACCAGAGTGAATGGCCCGGCTGATGGATGCCAGCAACGTGTGAAGGCTTGATAATTGCCTGTTCATCCCAGGATGAATGTGATGCTTTCGTTCCTCTGCAAAGTATTTATTTGTATGAGATTAGATTTGACTGGGGAATGCTTTTCCCTTTTCTAAATTATTAACATCTAATAAAAGGTTATAGCTAAATTCCCTGGCAACCTCACATGTGGAAAGAAGACCATCATTTTTATGCAGCTGCCATGCATTTTCCCTTCATGATTGCGGAATAAAGGAAAAAAGGAGAAAGAATTGAGGTTATATTCAGTTCAGTGGGGTGTTTCTTTCTCCATTGACATCCCTTCTTGGCAGTTTGTTTACTTTGTGGGGCAGGGGGAATTCTAGTTCTGTCTTTTCCACTGACAAATGCAAGGCTGGGGCTCTTTCCAATCAAAATGTCTCAGCGTTCTGCTCAGTTTCAGGCACTACTGCCACTGTGGTTAAGTCTGAAGGAGGGGACTTCTGATGGAGGTGGGCTTGTGGTTTGGAGGCAGCGTGTCAGTCAGTCTGTCAATCAGTTAACAAGTCTTTATTTATCTCCGTGGGTGCAGAGCTGCCTGTTAGCTGATCGGGACGCGTGGCCTCCGTGCCCGCAGTCTCTCCCCTCACACCATCCTACACGCAACTGTCATGTCAACTCCTTCTCAGACAGAGTTCCCATCCTCTTGGACTCTGCCCAGACACTGTTCACGGCTCCCCATTTCCTTTAGAAAAAAAAATCCACGCAGTTTAGGCCGATATTCTGGGGTACCCTCGCTTTAACCTATCTTCAAAAGTTTAACTCATGTCTCCCAGAAGCCTCCTAATAACCCCAAAGGGAATTGCTTGTTTCCATCTCTATGCCTTTGCTCACACTTCCCTTTTCCATCTCATTTCTATGTGCCCAAGTTCTGTTCATCCTTCCAGGCCCAGTTCAAATGGTACTTCTCCAGTTACCACAGCCAGAAGGACCCTTCTCCACCTCCACATTCTGATAGAATCTTTTCTTGTTCCTCATTTCTTGCACATCAAGTTCTGCCTTGTCATCCAGCCGTGGTGAGGCAGGAGGGTAGGTTGCTGAGGAACACAGATTCTACAACCAGACCGAGAAGCTGAATCCCAGATCTGCTACTTAATCCCTTACTCTCTGAGCCTCAGTTTCTTCCTCTTTAAAATGAGGAGAATTATAGTACCTGTATTTTGGAGTAGTTGCAAAGACTCCATGGCTTAATTTAGATAAAATGCTTTGAATATGGTCTGCTGGATAGTAAGTACCATAGAATTATTAGCTGTCATTATTTGAAAAAAGAAAGCATTATAATTCAGTCAAACTAATCTATAAACTAGACAAGACTGGTTCCAACTCTATGAATCTGGAATAAGAACATATAGAATTTAACACTTTACAACAACATATCCTCATCCATAATTCAATGCCACCAATATTCATTGGGAGCACCTGTGTGCCAGGCACAGTGTTTCACCTTAATTCCTTTTTATATTTATTTATTATTTTAAATTTTGGGCTGTTCTGGGCCTTCACTGCTGCACGGGTTTTTCTCCAGCTGTGGCGACTGGGGGCCTACTCTAGTGCAGTTCGCGGGCTTCTCATTGTGCTGGCTCCTTCGGTTGTGGAGCAGGCTTCAGCAGTGGTAGTCGGTGTGCTCAGGAGTTGTGGCCCGTGGGCTTAGTTGCTCTGCAGCTGTGGATCCTCTCGGACCAGGGATTGGACCATGTCCTGCATTGCAAGGCGAATTCTTAACCACCAGACCTCCAGGGAAATCCCCCCACTTTAGCTCTTAACATGAGTATTATGTTGTCCATCTTCAAGCATAAAATGCTGAAATTCAGCACATTTCAGGGTCTTCCCAGGGAGACTTAGCTCAGATGGATGAGAACCAGTCTTCTGACTCCCAGACAGAGCTAGTTTTTACTGCTGCCCTGTCTAGGATTCACTAAGAAGGCCTAAGTTGCTGCTAGAGGCATTTGGATTCTCAGGAGAAGGATCATTGAGCCACCGTGCATCAGTAAGGACCTGCTGTGTCCTGAGCCTTATTCCATATGTACAGACCCATGATCTTGCAGACTGAAATGTCAGGCTCAGGCTAAAGTAGGCAGTGAACTGTGGTGGGTTACATACAGGTGATCTGCTTCTCAGCCCACTTGCAGAAACACTGGAGGCCAGATTTCTCTGTTTCTATCTCCCAGGCAGCAAAAGTATGTGTGAACTCTAGGAATACAAACTCCCTTCACTAATCAGTCTAATGAAAATTAATTAGGAAGGCAGATCTACTACAGAAATCCCCAAACAAAACACAATGTATTGTCTAATCATGCATGTCAAAGCCAGATAGAAGTGTTTTAACATCATTTGTAATTATGGATGATCTGACCCATTGCTCTCCTCCCCCTTGTTTGGAAACAGAATGTGGGCTTTTCTGGTTGTTCAGCCCTCTACTCCCAAATACATTGCCTTCACCTCCTCGGTGCCCCTCCCCCCGGCATTGTTCAGCCAGGCGTTGATTTGGGTTGTCTCTGCCTGGTGCATGTACCCCACAGAGTGGGTCATGTCAGTGGGTGTGATGCAGCATGAACGTTCCTGGAAGGCAGAGCTTGTATTCTTATAATTCTTTCTCTAAGTGACCCAGCACAGTGGCACACAAAGTATGGGACTTAAAGCTTTGATGGTGATGACAATTAGCATGTCTGTGTTTGTAGCACATTACATTTTCTAAATTATTCAGTCTCAGACTCTTAGGGTTTTGATGATCTGGGTTCTAGTTTGGGTCCCAGCACTCATTTGCTGTGTGTCCCAGTCACAGTCCTGGTAGGAAGCAGTGGGCACATTGAAGAGTCAATGAAGAGGCAAGGAATGGTGAAGCATCCTGAGTTTAGCAACAGCTGAGAAACTTCTACCATCCCTAGACCTGCAGGGCAAAGGGAGGGGCTGATCATCAGAGCCTAGATAGACCTGTAGCTGTCACCAAGGACAGGGCCACCTGGCAGGAGCTGTTGTAGGCAGACGAATAGCCATTGCCACACCCTGGCTGGACAGGGAGGGAGCCGAGGGGAAGAAGCATCTCAATTTCTTTCTTCTTCCACCCTCTGTGTTCTTGCCATTGCTTCTCACTGGTCCAACTTAATGGAAAGTCAGAGGGTAAGGGACCCGTTGATACACTCCACAGAAGCCAGTCTCCTGGGGCACAGAGCTCAGTGGAGGGTGGGTGGGGGGAACACACAGACCACCCTGCAACCTTATACAGGTTCCTTTAAACATTCTTTGAGGCTCAGTTTTTAATTTATAAAATGAGGAGAACTATAAGACATACAAATGTATAGGATTGTGATTGCTCTTTGGTACTTGCTTAGCTTTCATTTCATTCATTTGGATGATGGGAGATGCATGCCTAGAGCAAAAGAGAAGACTTGAGCGGGCACACCCAGTGGACCAGGGGTCACAGAAGGACCCAGGCCCTTCACTGCTGCTATCTCCACAGGGTAGAACAGAAATTTCAGATTTGCTCTTGATTCATATTGAAGTAATCTTCTTTTCTTTGCTGCAACTTATTCAGGTTTATGGAGCACATAAAGATCTACAAAGATGGCCTTTTGATGTAGTTATGTGGCTATAAACTTATACAGCTGCAATAATTGCATTTTAATGATTTCTTTATATTGCCATAATTGGTAGAGTTAATGATCATGTCAGGTGGACAGTGAAAAGAATGCTCTTCGCAGCCAATCCTCTTCTCAACCTCTTGGGCTGTCTAGGGAGTATGGAAAGATAGATATTTCCTGATTCCCCTTTACCCACACCGAATGGACCCCCTACGGATAATTACTGAAACTCCCAAAGTTCTCCTTGCCAAATGCTTCCATGTGATACATATATTTAATTTGTCTGTTTCATGAGCAGACTTCTTCACCCCTGGCTCCAGAAGGAGCCAGGCTGGCACATTGTCTGTTTTTCTTCTTCTTGTTGCTACAGTTTCCCTGTGCAGTGGTTTTCCATTTCAGGCTTCATTACTGAAGAAAGATCTGGGAAATAAAAGCATTTGGGGCTGGTGTGTGCACGTGTGCCTGTTATTTAATCATGTCCCAAGTGCTGAGAAAAAAAGTCCATCTGAGATCAGAGCTGGGTGAAAGATCTTGATTTTAGCTGGAGGGGAAAGGGGAAGCTAAAAATCAGCTTGACTGAAAACTCTCATAAAATTTGCAAAATCCTGAAACTGAAAGTTCTGCAGTGCAGAGTCTTTCTCGTGCAATGTAAACAGGGTCAGTTAGAACCTCTTGGAGCTGGGCTAAGGTGGAGGCTATTGTCAGTCAAACTAATGTTGGGCTTTGGATGGGGGTGGAGGGAACTGACCCTCAAAATAGAGATTGCTTTGGGCAAGACTAGAAAATAAATAATCCCCTTCCTCCCACCTTTCCCATCTGCTTCTGGCAAAGAGGAAAAGGAAGCCATTGTTAACTGTCTCTCTGGTTTAATATGAATTGCTGAGATTCTGGACAGCTCCTAGGGTGGGGGCTGTCAACTTGATTCCTGGTGACAGTGATGATGGTGGTGGTGGTGGTGATAGTGGGGTTGGGAAGAGAGGGTCACAAAAGAGGCTGTGAAGAAGTGAGGAGTGGGTATTCTGAGCAGAGCATAACCAGAGCTGGTTGATGTTCAGTAAATAACTATTGATCGATTTGATCGTTTAAATTGGTTTTACAATGAGTCAGTGCCAGCAGACCACTTCATTTCCTTATGCTATGTTGAGGCTAATCTGAAAAATGGATTTTATGCTCTGAACACTCACCAACCCGTGGTGTGGAGAGGAATCAGGGGAACAGCCAGTGTAGCAGGGGAGGCCAGCCTAGCAAGAAACATTTGTCAGAGGAGCTGTATAAAATGGTTACTCTCATGAAAATGCTGTGGAATTGGCTGCAAACTGGTCTTGGATAGGGAGGGAATCTTTTCCATTCCAAAAGCTATCAGCACAGAGAACCAACTTCTGCATCCTCCTTGGAGATATGAGGGAATAACAATCGTCTGGGTGGATTTACGTCCGGCCTATGGTTTTTGAATTGGGCTGGGAGGAAGAAGATTCACAGTGTGACCATTTTGGCCTTATGTCAAGTCTGAATAATCTGTCCCTAGGAGCATTACTTGAGGGCCTTCAGGAAAAGCCTCTCTCCTGCCTTCCTCTCTCCAAATACCTCCTCATTTACTTTTCTTGAAACACCATCTGAAGACATTAGTGCCAGTGGGTATCCTTTTGAAAGTTAGCACTCCATGATTAAGGGAACAACGAGGCTACACTATAGCTTGATGTGAATTATCCATATCAGCATTGTAAAACTCTGACAGTGAGGCAATGTCAGCAGCATTGGAAGAGGAAGAAGATGATGCAGGAAATGGGAAGGATGGACATAATTTGGTCACCTTGGAGCACTGGCCTTTGGAGGAGGCCTTAGATGAGGAATATTTTTCTTAAGGATAAGGAGAAATATGCCAGGGGGTGAGGGAATTGGAGAGACACTTTTTCTACTTTGGTAATTTTCATTAATTCAGATCTGATCAGAGGCAGCCCCTTTCCTTTCAATGAATTCTGGTTGCTCTCTTAGTCTACATAGGACCTTTTGCATTCTGAGTTTTCAGAAGACAGGTCCATCCTATACAATGGACCTGGGATGACAATCCAGCTAGAAGGTTTTAGGTCATGTCTATGTGGGAAACGGATTGACTATAAAACAAATGACGTTGTGGTGTTGAGATTTACTGGTTTTACTTGTTTTTCACAATCATCTCCTCTGTTCTTCACAAAAATCTGTGAGGACAGAACCAAAAATCTTAGACTCATGGAAAGGTACTGACTTTCCTGTGGAACTCGGCAGGTAAGGGGCAGAGCCTGGAGCTTGAAGTCCCATTGCTTTCCTATACCACAGAGTCAATAGCTGAGCTGGAAATATCCCTTTTATTGAGCATCTTTCAGTTTAACCCTGCTTATCAGGGGGATGAACAAATGGCCTTGGAAGGACTTGGTCTCTGAATTGTTAATTATTCAAGACGATATACTCAGAAAAAGAATTCAGGATTCTGAGAATGTAATTGTTGAAAATCCCCAAGAACCCCACAGGCTACAGTTGTCTGGCCAATCGGGTTCTTTCCAGTCCAGAACTGCAGCCATTTGGCAACTTTTTCAAGTGTATATGACTGAGAATCAATGGTGATGAGGTTCCTTCCATTACATCTCCTTCACTTTGCAGAGACTCAGGCATAATAAATGTGATGGATATGCCTGCCAGATGGAAATTAGAACTGTTTGCCACTAACACACCTTCTCTCCTGGCTGCTGCCAATGTAGGAAGAGATCTGGAAAGAGAGTGAAGGGATAAGTGACTCAGTTCAGATACAACAAGGAACAAACCTGACAAAGCCCTTCTCTATGTGTTTTTCCAGCTACTGAACTCTCTTTCGGATTGACTTTTGTCAAATAGCTGTTCTAAATTCCTGGCCATTTTTATGAGCCTCTTAGAATCACCTTTTTATTAGTTCTTTTGTCATGTACTCCTCTATTTTCATTTGTTTAATCATGAAGATCTTTTCATCCTTTCATTTTCCTAATCATACCATCATTCATCTAGCTAATCAACTATCTATTCATCTGTCTGTTAGGTAGAATAGGGAAACGGAGTCCAAAATGGCGGTGGCTAAAAGACAAGGAAGGTCAAAGGAAGGTCCGAGGACCAGAGTGAAGACTTCAGGTAGAACAAACAGCACTCCTGGCTAAGCCCAATTTGCATAGGGCAGGCCCAGGGGGAGGCAAAAACATATAAAAGGAGGAGCCAAATCGCTCTCTCTCTCTTCCTCTCCTACATGCGTGTGCTCTCTCCTCTCTCTCTCCTCTCTCTCTCTCTCTCTCTCTCTCTCTCTCCCTCTCTCTCTCCCCCTCTCCCACACGCTCCTCCACTCTCTTCCCTTCAAATCTTTGTGTTGGCATGCCCTCACGCTTCGAGGATGGATTCTCCTGCTATCTTCTAAATAAAATAGAGCTGTAACACTGATTTGCCTAAGAGCTATAACACGATTTGTCCAAGACCCGAGAGCTGTGACGCGCCAAGGACTTTAATGTCCGTCACTCCAAATCTTTGTTGTGACGAGACAAAGAGCTGAGGAACAGACACTTGCGTGACGTCTATGGGGCCGTGACTCGGATGTAACCTGGCTGAAACAACCTTCGTGTGGAAGAGGCCAAGCACAGCTGGAGCCCAACTCAGCGAAGCTCCCGCGGTAGAGGCAGAATGTGAAGAAAATCCAGCGCAGGGGAAGGCCCATCACGTTGGAAACCGGGACAGCGGAAAGCCCACGCGGCCCAGTCTCAGATCCTAGGAGACCTCTAGTTAACGTAAGAGGTCCTCACTGTTCTGGCTGGAGGGAAATGCTTCTTAATTCCTTTACAATTTCTCGTTTCTTGTTTCCTCGAACCTCCTGCGAACAGGTGGGCGGCAGGGGGCACAATTGAGGGACTCTGGAGAGGCCGCTCCTCAGCATGTCCCAAAGGTGCTATTTGCTGAGCCCCAGTAGCTGTTACATAAGCCGGTGGGGGTTCTTCTGTCCTTTCTCTTCTCTGTGCCAAGGATCAGAGCAATGAAATTGTGAGCACCAGTCAGATATTTAGCAAATTTTCCGGCGGGCTATGAAGGGGATTCCTTGGCACGTTTTTCCCACTGCTTTTTCCTCTTGTCCTTCAGCTCTCTCCCGGGACTCAAGCTTGGCCAAAACTAATGAAACTCAGGCCCTGATGTCTCATTGCAAAAATTCATTGAGAGACAAAGCGATAAAAGGTGGATTTGTTAGGATCCAGAAAGAAGCCGCTCTTCAGGGTGTGAACCACGGGCAAGGGCTGGGGCCAGGAATTAGGCCTGGCTAGGTTTTGTGAAGGGATGGAATTCATAAGCTAATGAGTGGGAGGATCATCTTTACCATTGGGGAACCACCCACCTCTGGGTGTGTCTGTTGGCTTATAGATTGGGAATTAAGTACTTGAATTTGACTTGTCATCTTGGACCCAATTGATTTTAATTGGTTTACATTATACCCTTGTGCTATGTCATTCTTTCAAAGGTTGTGCTCTGCCCTCTTCCCTCCTGTTTCATGCTCTTTGCCTGAGCCCCATCCAGACCCACAAGGTTGCCTCTACAATCTTCTGGAGAGACAACCAGAAAATAGCTGGCCTTGGGAGGGAAATACTCTATAATATCCAAGCCCCTAATCCTGCCCAGTACTGGTTACACTGGAGACCTTGGGGACACCCAACTCCAGTCCGGGGGTCCCAGGAGGTCATCACGTCTTGACCTGCCTAGGGGATCAGGTCCTCGAAAGGTTGTCACGCCTCAACCTGCTCTGGGATCTGCTAGTCCCAGGGGTCCCAGGAGGTCGTCACGCCTCGACCTGCCCAGGGATTCGATCTCTAGGAGGCTGTCACGCCTCAGCCTGCCTGGGGACGCCTGGCTCTCAGGTTGCAACAGTTCTGGGTAGGATAAGCTTCAGAAAGACTCACCCCTAAGGAAGTCCACCCATGGAAACAGAAGGAAGCCTACTGTGGGACTGTGCCCAGTCTCAGCAATAACTCAGGAGCCCAACGAGAACCCCATTGCCTTCCTGGAAAGGCTAAAAGAGGCACTCCAAAAGTTTACCAATCTGGACTTAGACTCTTACGAGGGACAGGTGATTTTAAAGGACAAATTCCTGTCCCAATGTGCATCAGATATCAGAATTAAGTTACAACAGCTACAACAGCAGGACCCTGCTGCCTCTTTAGATGAGATGGTCCAGATAGCCACAAATACCTTTTATAACAGAGAACAGGAGAAGGAGGCCAAGGCCCAGGAGAAGGAGAGAAAGAAAGAGACAAGGCATGCCCAGATGCTGGCCGCCCTCCAGAGAAGCCCTATGGCAAACCCCGAGTCCTTGAAGGACAAGGCACGAGACAAATGCCTGATCTGTAGACAGGTGGGGCATTGGGCCAAAGAGTGTCCAAACCGAGACAAATCTCCTAAAACGGCTTGCCACAAATGCCATCAACTGGGACATTGGGCGGCACTCTGCCCTCGGGACCCAAGGGCCTCAAGGTCAAGCTCCAAGCCTACCCTCACGATGGTTCAAGAGGACTGAAGCAGCCCACTCCAGCCAGCCCGCCTGTCACAGATAACCATCACGGGGCTGGAGCCAAGGGTGCAACTGGATGTGGCAGGTAGGTCTGAAAATTTCTTGGCTGACACAGGGGCTACCTACTCTGTCTTGATCTCCTACTCCGGAGACTTCTCCTCCCAAACCTGTACCATTTTGGGTGCTACAGGAAAAGCAACTACTAAAAGATTCACCCGAGCACTTCTTTGTTGCTGGGATGGACAAATATTTTCCCACCAGTTTCTGGTGGTCCCTGAGTATCCTACTCCCTTATTGGGAAGAGATATACTCACTAAACTGGGGACCACCCTTGTGATGGGAAGTTTTTCAGCCCTTAGAGCTCTACAGCTCCTGGTTACTACTGAAAAACCCATTACACCTTCAATAGAGAGGGACCAAAAACCATGGGAAGACAAAATTAACCCCCAGGTGTGGGACCTAGGGATTCCTGGATGAAACTACCAAGCTGAACCGGTCATCATTGTCCTCTGAGATCCCACTTGGTTTCCTAACCGGAAACAATACCCTCTCAAAATAGAGGCTCGGGAGGGACTACAGCCTTTAATAAATAAATTCGTTGCTTGTGGGCTATTGGTCCCCACCAGTTCACCATGTAACACCCCAATCCTCTCAGTAAAGAAAAAAGACGGAACCTGTCAAATGGTTCAAGATCTCCGGATCATAAATGAAGCTGTAGTCCCCCTCCATCCCACAGGACCCAACCCCTATGTAATCTTGGGAGAAATCCCACCCAGGGCCAAGTGGTTTACAGTCTTGGATCTCAAAGATGCATTTTTTTGCATACCACTGGCTAAAGAATCCCAATATCTTTTAGCCTTTGAGTGGGAGGCCCCAGGAGAAAAACGCCAACAGATGGCTTGGACAGTATTACCTCAGGGGTTCAGAGATAGCCCCCACCTGTTTGGACAGGCCCTTAGCTGGGATCTCCTAGATCTGGACCTGGGGCCTAATAGGAAAATATTACAATACATAGATGACCTACTAATCTGCTCTCCAGATGAGAAAAGTGCCCAACAACATGCAATTCAGGTTCTACACTTCTTGGCAGAAAGGGGATATAAAGTCTCCCGTGCTAAGGCACAGATGGTCGAGACAAAGGTCATTTACCTGGGAGTTCAGATTACACATGGGTCCAGGAGGCTGTCCTCTGATTGGGTACAAGGAATCCTCCAGTTGCCCTCCCCCACTACTAGAAAACAATTGTGAGCTTTCCTGGGGCTAACTAAATATTGTAGAATCTGGATATCCAACTATGGTCTAATTGCCCAGCTCTTATATGAAAGCTTAAAGGGACGAGATGATTCAATCCCACTGATGTGGGGAACTCCTCAAAAGAAGGCAGAGGCTACACTAAAACAGGCCTTAACTCAGGCACCTGCCTTGAGGTTGCCAGACCCAGAAAAAGCATTCCAACTTTATGCCCATGAAAGAGAGGGAATAGCTTTGGGAGTGTTAACTCAAAGGTTGGGATCTGAGCCCCAGCCTGTAGCTTACTTATCCAAAAACTCGATCCAACTACCCGAGGCTGGCCCCCCGCCTTTGAAATCTTGCAGCTATTGCAATCATGATAGAAGATGCTTTAAAACTCTCCTTTGGGGGCAACTATTTTTACCAGCCACCAAGTAAAACTACTCCTAAATGGGAGAGGCCATTTATGGATGTCTGATCAAAGAATCCTCAGATATCAAGTAATGCTGATGGAAAATCCAGGCCTCACTATATCCCCTTGTGAGGTTCTTAACCCAGCCACCCTCCTGCCTACCCCCGAGGGCTCTCTCCCCTTTCACCCTTGTCTAGAAATCTTGGACCACTGGACAAAACCCCGAGAGGGATTGTCAGAAGATCTTCTGAACAACCCTGAGGAAATCTGGTACACTGATGGAAGCAGCTTGGTCTTGGATGGAAAAAGAAGAGCTGGGTATGCAGTAGTCTCCAATTTTGAGACCACAGAGGCTAAGCCTCTGCCACCAGGTACTTCAGCCCAATTAGCTGAGTTCATAGCCTTGACTCGAGCTTTAGAGCTGGGAAAAGGAAAAAGAATAGCTATTTACACTGATTCCAAGTATGCCTTTCTGGTCCTACATGCACATGCTGCTATTTGGAAAGAAAGGGGCCACTTGACCACCCGAGGGTCCCCAATCAAATACAGTGATCAGATTCTTCGACTCTTGGAGGCAGTCCATCTGCCCACCGAGGTTTCAGTCTCCTACTGTAAAGGACACCAAAAAGGGAACACAGAAGTGGCACGAGGGAACCAAGCAGCTGATCAGGCAGCTAGGAGAGCAGCATTACAGAACCATGACCTAATAGGGGTTGCCACCTTAGTTCCACAAACAAATTTGCCAGAAACTCCTTCATATACTGAAGGTAAGACTTTTAAAGCTAAGAGCGAGGGCTTTCAAGAAGATCATATGGGTGGCTCCAAAAGGAGGGACTCCTTTTTCTGCCTGGGAACCTCCAATGGAAGTTGGTTAACTCCTTACATGCCACTACTCATTTAGGAGAAAAGGCCCTCCAAAGATTACTAGAAAGGTCCTTCAGAGGAACAGGCTTCCAAACAACTATAAGACAGGTAGTGTCCTCTTGTCCCACTTGCCAATTAAACAACCCCCAAGGAGCTCGAAGACCCCAGCTGGCCCAGCCCATCCAGTGACGTGGGACCTACCCAGCAGATGGACTTCACTCAGACGCCAGTTTCTCAAGGGTATAAATACTTATTAGTCATGATAGATACATTCACAGGATGGATTGAAGGCTTTCCCACCCGGACTGAGAAGGCTGAGGAGGTGGTAAAAAAACTGCTTCATGGAATCATTCCAAGATTTGGTCTGCCCAGGTCATTACAAAGTGACAATGGGACATCATTTACTTCCAAGGTCACCCAAGGGGTCTCAAAAGCATTGGGCATTACTTATTATCTCCATTGTGCCTGGAGGCCTCAATCAGTAGAAAAGTAGAAAGAGCCAATCAATTCTTAAAATCAGCTATAAAAAAGATAACCCAGGAGACCTCCCTGGATGGAAGGAGGCTTCTCCTCCACACCCGCATTGCCCCTAAGGAACAGCTTGGTCTTAGTCATTATGAGATGCTATATGGGAGACCTTTCGTTTATGTCAATGACCTCTTCCTAGATCCAGAGGCTCAGACCCTCCAGTCTTATACCATGGCCATTGGGCAATTCCAACAGGATATACGCTTGTGGGGTATGAACCAGTACCCAAAAGAGTCTAAGGAGTCACCACTACATGCTCCAGGGACTCAAGTCCTAATTAAAGTCTGGAAAGATGGGTCCCCAAAGGCTCAACTCCAGCCCACATGGAAGGCCCCTACCCTGTAATACTTTCTACCCCCACAGCAGTCAAGGTACCAGGACACGACTCCTGGATTCACTACTCACGAGTCAAGCCGTGGAAGAAAACAGAAGAGGACACTCAATACTCTTGTGAGCCCCTGGGAGATATCAGATACCTATTCAGGACTACCAATGAGTGCCATTCTAGTGAACACCCCCAAAATCTGGTTTCTGGGGATAAGATTTCTCAGGATAGCTCTAAAGAGCCAACTGAGCTTGACAGAGATTGTATTCCAAAACAGACAAGAGATAGATCTTCTGATCCCTGAGCAAGGAGGGACTTGAGCCATCCTGGCGATGTGAATTTAAAACTGACTAATGCCCCTACTAGTCCTTGTTATCCTGTATTGATGATGCTAATGATTATTCCATGAACTGTCAATTGTCTAGCCTGTTTTGTCTCTGCCCAGGTCAACCAGCTACAACATGCAGTGCCAGTTCAACAAAGATATAAAACTACAGCCGACCATGGAAAATATCACACCCTTAGATGGACACCGCTGTAAGGACTCTGAGGCTTGAGACTAGCACGAGGGGGAGGCCCAATACCCCTCGCCGCCCCAGTTCAGCAGGAAGTAGCCAGAAAGACCTTGACGCCCCTTTTCCCAACGAATTGGGCCTCCCATCTCGTGAGGGGGGAATGTTAGGTAGGTAGAATAGGGAAACTGAGTCCAAAATGGCGGTGGCTAAAAAACAAGGAAGGTCAAAGGAAGGTCTGAGGGCCAGAGTGAAGACTTCAGGTAGAACAAACAGCACTCCTGGCTAAGCCGAATTTGCATAGGGCAGGCCCAGGGGGAGGCAAAAACATATAAAAGGAGGGGCCAAATCGCTCTCTCTCTCTCTTCCTCTCCTACATGCGTGTGCTCTCTCTCTCTCTCTCTCTCTCTCTCTCTCTCCCCACCCCCCGCTCCCATGCGCTCCTCCACTCTCTTCCCTTCAAATCTTTGGGTTGGCATGCCCTCACGCTTCGAGAATGGATTCTCCTGCTATCTTCTAAATAAAATAGAGCTGTAACACTGATTTGCCTAAGAGCTATAACACAGTTTGTCCAAGACCCGGGAGCTGTGACGCGCCAAGGACTTTAATGTCCGTCACTCCAAATCTTTGTTGTGACGAGACAAAGAACCGAGGAACATACACTCGCGTGACATGTCCATCCAACAAATGCTCAGAACTTGCTCAGAAAATCACTGCATCCGGTGCTGTGGGAGATGCCAAGATGAATAAAATATAGTCTCTGTATTAGTCAGAATCCTAACTAAAAAAATAGGGAGACCACTTAAAGAATTTGTAGCAGAGGGAATTTAGTATAAGGAATTGGTGATAGAAGCACTGGGAAACCAAACGAGACGGTGTGGCAATACAGAACTTCACAACACTTGGATGATACTACTGCCCTTAAGCTGAGGAAACCAAGAAGAACGAGAGGTTGCCAGAGCCCAGGGGTTGGGGTCATCAGGTGGAAGCAGAATCGTGATGGATGTATTAGTGGGAATTTGAACCAGGGTAGATGTGAGTAGGGGCTGGAGCCATGGAGGAGTCGCAGCAGCTGCAGAGATATGGGTGGAGAAAGGAGGGATGGCGAGAAGCTCCCAGGCTTCTCCCTTCCTCCTTTCCTCTTTTCTCCTGATAGTACTTCCCCTTTGCAGGACCCTGCCAGAAGCCGGGAGATGCAACTTGCAGGGACCAATTTCCTCACTATATGATACAGAATTGAGCAAAGGAAGGGTGACGACCAATGGATCTGAGGTAAATGGGTCCAGTGCCAGCATAGCTCCGTACTGGAAGTGGGGAAGGAGAATCCAGGGTCTGGTCCACTCAGACCCTAGTAAAATCTCTGATTTTAGAATTGCTACAGGAAGGGATTGGAACTTTGGTAGAATGACCTAATGATCCTTTCAGGAATCCAGTTAAAGACTGGGTGCTCTTTTCAACATGATCACCCAATGGAAGAGCCAACTGTGAGTAGGGAAATTTAAGTTGAGTATAAATACAACATCCTGGTGCCTCTGTGGTCAGGAAATGGTTGTTTCTGATGCTTGATTATCAGCTACCACTCCAGTCTGCATGCATGCCACATTTGAGTCAAAGTCAGTTATGCTCTTTCACATCATTTTGCCTTGGCTGGAACTGTTCTCTTTGTCCAAAGAGTCCTTGTCCCTCTTTTCTACTTGGAGAATTCTTATTTCTCCTTTGATGACCAGCTCAGTTGTCACATCTGTGGAGACTCTACCCTGCCTCCATGCTCCCCTAGCACATTCTTCATATCTCTGTACAGAGCCCAGTATAATGCGTATTGCTGGCTAATTGTTGTATGTTTGTCTCTCCCACTACTCAAGAATTCCTGGGGAGCAGGGACCACATCTTAATCACTACTCCACACTCAAGTCTAGCACAACGTCTGGCATAAAGTAATCCATAAATATTAGTTGGGGAGCTTAATGTGTTATCATTGCATATGTCTAAAAACAAACAGTTAAATAAAACATCTGTTCTCTGAGGGCCTCAACCTTTCCCACCTCCTGCAGGGGTGATGGTTATCAGTTACAGAGGTGGCAGGGGTGGGTTAACCAGGTGAATCTCCAACCCTTGCTTTCTCATGCATGAGACACTTGAAATATCCCTTTGGAAAGAAATTCCTAGTGGAGCTGTGTCTAACGGCTGTGAGCAGCTACTGGAACTTTCCTTTTGATGTTTTATAAATGTGTCTTCTCAACCCAGCTCAGCCCGACATGACTAGGCAGAGCTCTTGTCTGTTTTGAAAGAATCAGACAGCTCATACTGCTTGATCACTTGGGTGAATTTTTGGATATGGAAAACAGGATCTTTTCTCCCTTCCTTCGCCATATTTTAATCCTTCTTTCTTTTCTTATGCCAAGTGAGAGAACTCCTCCGCCCTACACCTGGCCTGGCCCAGACCTGTGTGTATTTGACCTGGTCTGGGGAAAAAGCACTGTCAGCTTGTCTCTTTAGGGCATCTGACTCTCTCTATGAGTCCTAGAACTTCTGAGCTTATTTGCTGACTCTCAGGCCACTCCATGACTCCTACAACAAAGGGGGCAGTGGGTCTGGATGAGAACCTTCTGTTGTTCAGGTAAAATGTGAACGTCAACAGTGACGAGTGCCCTTCCTTCAAGAGTGCCTATCTGTTTTTTTTTTTTTTTTTTCATCTTTAATGCTTCCCAGGAGGTTCTATAGGCTAGAAGGAGATGCTGGTAATCATTAGTCCCTTTATGATGAGTAAAATAAGGCCAGAATGGGGGGAAAAAAAATCACAGTAAGAGGCAGTGAGCAGAGCAGGAAGTCATGATGGGGGTCCTGTGTCCCAGCTCGAGATGCCACCAAAGTCTGTGGATGAGGTGAGGCCCCTCCTGAGGAGGGGTGACCTCAGGAGCCATTGGGGGAGGAGCTTGGACCCACACAGGGGACTGGCGGGGGCCCTTGGCTGCTAACAGGATGGGGACCTGGGGTCCTTCTGGGGCTCTGTACAGCCAGTCCTCTCACATCTGCTTTCTCTTGCCTGCTGGTAAGAGATTTGCTGGAACTGAGATTTTCACTGGGACCAACAGCCAGGGTGTCTCTGAATCTTGGTCTTGTTTGTTTTTGTGGCCTGGGCAAATTACCTAAACTCTCTGAAAGTTGGATTTCTCACCTGTAAATGGAGAAAAATTCCTGCCTACAGCTGTTTTGAGGATTAAATGAGTGAGAGAGTTTAGCCCTATGCCTGGCACATAGAGAATCTATGACTATAATGGCTTTCATTACCCAGGCTCATTCCCTCTCACTTTCCCCAGCTCTGCACTTCACTTTGGAGTTGGCCTGTCCTCTTGATTGTGACCAGCTTCTCAGAGGAAGGGCAGCTCCAGCCAGAGAAGACTGCAGCCCCTGAGCCTAAACCCACAGCTTTCTTCCACTGCCTTTCCTTTGCCAGCTCCTCTGCCACTGATGTCTGGTTCTGTTTCAGAAGGATCCCCTGGAGAGAGGTTAGGAGAAGGAGGAGGTGTCAGGGGTGAAGCGGGGGGATGGATGGGCTCTGTGAAAAAATGTCAGATGAGGGCAAAGGTCTGGTCTAACACAAAAGAAGGAGAGGCCTGGGGTCATTCTTTGGAAATGAATGGGCAAGTGGAGTAAAGAATGAAGGGGAGCCATGAAGATGGTCTTGGAAATGAGAAAAAAAAACTACCAGAAGCCACAGCTGAGAATTAAGTCAGAGAAGGATCATGTAGGACTGAGGGAGGATGGCCAGATCCAATCTTCCTGCACAAGGTGAAGCAGCTGGGCCTGACTCCAAGGCCCCTCTCACCTTGTCACCCCAGCCCCTGTCATCCACCAGTCATCTCTGCTCATCATCTCACACCGGGGGCTTCAAGGTGGTCCAGCTGCTCTCCCTTCATGCAACTTCCTGCGTAGCTCCTGGACTGAATTGGGAGGTTCTCTTCTCTGTCGCATCCTTGTCCCATGTGCTATTTTTCCTGCTTGCTTTTGCTCCTGGGCCGATTGGAGCTGAGTTTTGCTGCTGAGCAGGGTTGGCCTTCACTGGTGTCTGGAAAGATTGGACCTGGCTGCTGGCAGACATTTCCACGTCATTTGATGAATGGGCCCATGTAAATGGGGTAGTAAATGGCTGGTGGGGAGGGTGGGAAGGAGACAGAAATCTCCTTACCTTCCCTGAAAGTTTGGGAATTTCTGCAGATGTGAATTCTACTTTTTCTACCCTAGTCCTCAATGCCCCTTCCTCACTGTCACTCCCTCTTGCCTCCACTTCCAGCGATGACTTGGTGGCTCTCAAATAACAAGCATCTTTAGGGGTGCCTGTAGCTAGAGGAGACCTGGTTCTTATGAGCTCTAGAGTATGCCTTGCAGGTGAACCTGAAATTGGTGAGCAAGGATACCCCTGACCAGCCGCTTTGACCAGGATGCCAACCATGGTGAGGGGAAATGGCAGGGATACCCCAAGAAGGGCTGGGGTAGAGCCACGTACTGGCAAAGGAAGAACTCACGCCCCAGGGAGCTGGCTCCTTGTGTTTTTAAGAGAAAGTCTAAGGACAGAGGTTTCAGGAACTGCCCCTGTACTGTCAGGGGAAATGGGTGGAAGTCACAGGCTGGCTCACTTATATGGCGGGGTCCATAGTTCCCCCACACTGCACTGGTCACATGTGCTGACTTCCCCTGTCTTCCAAGGGTGTAGCAGGTTTCACTGACATGGACTTTGAGCAAATGGATTGGAACTTACCTGTTGGTCTATACAATGCTGCATGTGCTGAGTCACTCCAATTGTGTCTGACTCTTTGTGACCCTAGGGACTACAGTCCACCAGGCTCCTCTGTCCATGGGATTCTCCAGGTAAGAAAACTGGAGTGGGTTGCCATGCCCTCCTCCAGGGGATCTTCCCGACCCAGGGATGGAACTCGCATCTCCTGCATTGGCAGGTGGATTCTTTACCACTAGTGCCACGTGGGAAGCCCATGCACCACACTAGAAGTTTGTAGCCCCAAGTTTGTAAATTTACTAAAGATATTAGATCCTTTCCCCACCACACCCTCAAACTTTGTGCTCCTCTAACCAGACACATGGTCCATAGGAAGCCTCCAGAGTTGAAATTCTCCTGGGAATAGTACTTGCTCCCAGAACTTGACAAGTTTCCCCACTGAAGGAGATTAATCCATCCATCCAAGATTGAACATGTGAGCAAGTGAGTCTGTGAGCAAGACCCTCCAATGAACTTGCATCTTGTACAATAATCTAGAACCTCTGGGCCTATGAAAGGAAGCAGATTGCTGTGGGGCAAGGGAGTGGATGCCCCTGGACTCAGACTCTCTTTTGCCTCAGTTCAGTTCAGTTCAGTTCAGTCACTCAGTCATGTCCGACTGTTTGCGACCCCATGAACCGCAGCATGCCAGGCCTCCCTGTCCATCACCAACCCCTGGAGTTTACTCAGACTCACATCCATTGAGTCAGTGATGCCGTCCAGCCATCTCATCCTCTGTCATCCCCTTCTCCTCCTGCCCCCAATCCCTCTCAGCATCAGAGTCTTTTCTTTTCCAATGAGTCAACTCTTTGCATGAGGTGGCCAAAGTATTGGAGTTTCAGCTTTAGCATCATTCCCTCCAAAGAAATCCCAGGGCTGATCTCCTTTAGAATGGACTAGTTGGATCTTCTTGCAGTCCAAGGGACTCTCAAGAGTCTTCTCCAACACCACAGTTCAAAAGCATCAATTCTTCAGCACTCAGCTTTCTTCACAGTCCAACTCTCACATCCATACATGACCACTGGGAAAACCATAGCCTTGACTAGATGGACCTTTGTTGGCAAAATAATATCTCTGCTTTTGAATATGCTATCTAGGTTGGTCATAACTTTTCTTCCAAGGAGTAAGCGTCTTTTAATTTCATGGCTGCAGTCATCATCTGCAGTGATTTTGGAGCCCCCCAAAATAAAGTCTGACACTGTTTCCACTGTTTCCCCATCTATTTCCCATCCAGCTACTCACAACAGACTAGGGTTTGAGCCACATCTCAGGACACAGTGTGACTGTGGAGGCTTGTGCAGACCCTGGATGAGACTCACCTGTGGTGTGGGACATGTCTGAAGGAAACAGCTTTAAGTACCTGAATGGTAGGGAGCACAGCTCAGGGGTGCAGTCAGCGTGGGTGATGGTGTTGACCAGGGAGGGAACAGGTCTGATAGGAGACATCCTGGCAGGTGGCTATAGCAGACAGACAAAGAATCCAGCTCATGTGACTTTTAGAAGTCAGGCAAGCATGAGGTTGTCATCAAGCACATCTTGTTTCTTACAGCATTTATTTATTTACAACACCTTGTTATTTCAAAAACAATCTCATATGACTTCATTATATAGATGTTACTAAAATCATTCCTGAGCTTTTGACCATCAATGTAAAATATGTAAAATGAACAGTATAGACTGTGACTGCAAAACTGCTATAATAGACAGGACTCTACTCCCAGAAACTTTAATTTTGATATAATTTCGCACTTAGAGAAAAGTTGTTATCCTTTTGCAATTGCTTTATTATGCTATCAGGTGTTTCTGAATGAAGGGGCAGCACGGGAGCCATCAGGCTGGGGAAAGCGGTGTCAGCCTTTAGGGGACATGCAACCACAGGCAAGGTGGCCCTGGAGAGACAAAGGGCAGAGGTGGTCAGCAGGGCTGCAGAGTGTGTGCTGAACTGGCCATGGTGTAATTGTCCAGAGGCATGGAGTACTTAGAGCCCAGTTTGGCCCCCTCTAGTTCTTCTGTCTTTGGAAAACTCCTGACCCTCTCTGAGCTTCCATTTCTTCCTGGGTAAATGGGAATGTAGTAATGTCTTGGTAAGTAGCAATATCTACTATAGCAGGTCTCTTGTGAAGATGGAATGAGCTGATGTGTGTGAAGTACCTTACAGAGCCTGGCACACTAGTGCCAGTTATTGAGTTAGTGCTTAATAAACAGTAGTTATTAATAAGTTTGATGATGGTGCTTAGAATAATAAAGAGGTTGAGACTGGAACCAGAAGCCCGGCCCAGCGTGACATGGCAGGTCAGGCCAGCGGGTTGGGCGGGCAGGAGCTGGGAGGGCCACAGGACATGCATTCCAGGCAGGACTCATGCTTCCCTGGGCTTCATGGCGTGACTGCTGGTGTGGGGAGGACCATGTGAGGAATTCTTCTGCTTGAGAAACCAAGTTCCCTTGGTCAAACTCCAGGGGTTGGGGATCCTGGGTAAGGAAAGATGAAAACTGACAGCCATAGAATGCCCCTCCCTTGGCCAGAGGAAGGATGAATGGAATATTTGAGATGCTGGAAGCCCTCCTACATGGTAAGTTCAAAGAAGTGTCTCGCTTCTCTGAGGATTCCAAACAGACTTTGCAAAAATGTAATAAAGTTCCAAGTCCCTGGAAATCAATCACGCTCCCAGGAACTAATACCTTGTCTTGTTGAGTAGAAGTGAGGGGAGCCAGGGGCAATTACTCTCTGATGAAGGAAATTCTTTGCTCAGAGATCCAAGGACTCAGAGAGTCAAGGCCAGGGAGTGGGAACAGGGGACAGGGTGGGGGTGGCAAGGCAGCCTTCGGGAACCACGTCTAATTACACATGACCTGTTTTTCTGGGCCAAAGTTCTCCACTGGACACGAAGTCCATCTTCAGATCTGTACTGGAATCTCCGGAGCTTCTCTTCATATTAGGGGAAACCAAGTAGAAACAAAGATTGGATCTCAGGGCTCACCAAGGCCATCAGTCACTGTTTAGTCCATTTCCCTACTGCCAGCAAGTGGGGACAAAGGACAGCCTGCCGCTTAGCCACCTCTGCAGAGTGGTTTCATGTAGCCAGCCCAGTCCTAGGCACTGGGAATGGTACTTGCTCCGAAAACTCGACAAGTTTCCCCGCTGAAGGAGGTTAACACTGAACAGGAAATTAAGAGCCCCGGAGCCCAGACAGAGGTCTGCCTCTAATCAACCTGTGGAATTAAAGAGGAGGGCGGTCCAAAGTGTAAGCTCTCCTTCCAGCTCAGAGACCCTTCTCTCCAGCTCTCTGCTGCGTGGGAGGAAATGGAGAGCAGCCTGGAGGCTGAGAGGCAGGGTGAATACAGAAAGAAGGGGAGGAGATGGAAAACAAAGAGATGGGCGAGGTGCAAGTGGGGATGATAGATGAAGGGTTGAGGACTGCGCACAGACAAGGAGAACGGTCTGCTGACAAAGCGATGCTGGCTCTGCAGCTGAGGTCTTGGAGGGCTGAGAGGATGGTGGGGAGAAGGACAGTGATTCAGTCCACCATAGATTTATCTCAAACCAGATAACCCAACCCAACCTGTTTCCACACCAGCCCCAGATCTCTCTGCTCCCTGCTCCAGCACATCCCAGCACAGGCTGAGGGGCGTGAAGGTGCAGAAAAAGAGGTGAAAGCAGTCAGAAACCTTTGGAAACAGCTGCTTCTGTATCTGTCCCGTGAGTTCTGGGGCAGCTCCTAGGGGGTTCCAGACCTGGGTGCCTGTGAGTGACCAGCAGCAGGGCAGCCTGAGACCCAGAGGGGCTGAGGGTCAGAGGTTGCTCTGGGTGGAGGCTATAGGATATGGCGAGCCCCCAGTGTCAGTGGCACGTTTGCCCCAAGGCACCATTGCCCCAGGGGCCTCCGCTCTGTAGGGCTTGGGAAGTGTTAGTCGCTTAGTCGCATCCAACTCTTTGTGACCCCATGGGCCTGTCAGGGTCCTCTGTCCGTGGGATTCTCCAGGCAAGGATACTGGAGTGGGTTGCCATTCCAGTATCCCTTCTCCAAGGGATCTTCCCAACCCAGGGATTGAACCCTGGTCTCCTGAATTGCAGGTGAATGCTTTACCGCTGAGCCACTGGAGAAACCTAAGTAAGAGAATAGCAGGCATCCCAGAGGGTGTGTGAAAGCACCTCAAAGGCCTTCAAAGACCTTGCTGTAAAAAATGTAAAAAGAAAATCATCACTCTCTTCTCCAGCCTGGCTTCCTGAGCCCTCGACTTTCCATTGAGTGGGCTGGCCCCACCCAGTAGGCAGGACACAGGAGGTGGCAACTCCCATTTTTGGCACCAACAGGCCCACCATCCAATCTTAATTCTCTTTCCGAGTTTCCCACACAACACTGGGCAAGAAATTCTTCACAGATCAAGCAATTGAGCTTGTTCTGCTGAAGCTATTAGCTCAGAGGAGTGGTTAAAAGCAGGTACTTTGGAATCACAAGGACATTGGTTCAAATCTCAGATCACCTACTTATTAGCTGGGTGATTTAATGCAATTTCTTTACAGATGGACACTCATTCCTTCATCTGTACAATGGGCAAAAATCATATCTTCCTCATGAAGCTTGTGAGGATTAAAAGGTATCACCCATGGAAAGAGCTTAACATAGTGCCAAGTTCATAATCACCACCACTACTTCTACTGCTATCCAGGTCATCTTACCCTAGGGTAAGTGTTTTCCTGAAACTTCACCTTGACCTGCTTAAGTTGCTTTGGTTCCTTGACCTGTTTTGGGTTCTCCAGAGGCAGAGGGATGGCTGAGATGAACTCTGGAACTCTGGGGTCCAGAACAGCCCTCCTGGTGTCTTCACTCTCGCAGCCCACCTTGGTAGTTCTGTATCCCTTCTTCCATTCCCTGCTTCTTTGACTCATATCTGAGTGAACTGAAGATCTTCTGCCCTTCCCTTTTCCACATGACAGCTCCAGGAGTAGAGGTCCTGGCCCCTGCAGGTCCCTCCTGGCATACCCGGGCCTCTCTCCTGACCTGGTGTTTGTGCTATGCCATTGAAGGCTGTTTGCTTTCCCAGCGGCTAATGGCCAATTTTCTGTGAATCATAATTGCTTTACCCCATTAGGCAGGATCATTAAGATTGGATGGTGGGCCTGTTGGCTCAGCACACAGAGGAGCTGACAGCTGTCCTGAGCTCTCCCCTAGTCCTCATCCACAGCTTCAGCTGCCTCCTCCCCTGAAGCCTGGATCATCCCACTCTAGGGACATGGAAGGGGTGTAATCTGTCTTTAGCCCCTGGGGTCCTGCGATGAATTCCATAAGATGCTATTGAGCACTCATTGCAAGAGGCCAGCTACCCAGTTTGCTGGCATTAATGTACATCCATTGAATACTTCCCGCGTGCCTGGCCTTGTGCTAAACACAACATGTAAATGATTTCGTTTAATCCTAACAGCAGCCTTAAAACTGCTACTATTATTAACCTCAATTTACAGATGAGAAAACCGAGGCTGTGAGAGGTTACATAAGCACTTGAAATCCCCCTAGTAGGAGACAGAGCTGGGATTTGAAATGTGAGCAGTCTGACTCCAGAACCTATGTTCTTAATCACCCCTCCCTGGCCTGTGTGTGCAAAGGACAAAAATTTAACTGTTTTCCTTCTTTCTCACTTTATTTTTCATTTTCCTTCATTGTATTTTCATCTTTATAAATACCACTCAGGCGGCTTCTGCATTGCAGGGCATGGTGCTGAAACCTTGGTTGTTGTGCAATTAACAGAAGGTTATAGATCCCCTAGCTCCCTGGCTATACCCTGAAGACAATTACATGCAGAAAAGCAAACAAGTTGAGGGGAAATAATCCTGCATTATGAAACCAAGTAGAAATCATTTGAGGTATCTGTTGTTTTTGGATTATCCATGAGTGTGGATAATCAAGGGTTGCTGTATTTTTTATGCACAACTTAATCTGCAGCTTCTAAACAACTTCTGCAGTATAATTTTGGACAACAAATTAGTTTCAGATGAGAGACTCTTGCTCCTCCTTGAAAAACATTCTTCATTTCAAATTATCCTTGCTGCCAGCCATAAGGGCTGACAAGAAAGCAGAGAGTTAAGCTGTTGAGACAAATCCTGGCTCTCGGTTGCCTCTAGTTTTCCCCATTGCAGATCCTCTTTGCATCTCAGTCTTCAGGGGACGTCTCCAGCAGGGAGGAGGAGCTGGTCCAATGTCATGGCTGGGCCTCCACGCTTGTTGAGAGCTCTCCTTTTTCCTTCCTGGTGGCTCTGCTCCTTTGAGGAGCCCTCAGCCAATTCTGGAAGCAAGCCTGGCTCAGAGGGGCCTCTGAGCTGCTGGGGTTGAACTGTCAGCTTCCGTTCAGCGCAGAATTCCCTGGTATGAGACCACACGAGGGTGGCACAACTGCCTGCCAGTTCCCCTGAGCCAGGCAGCCAGCAGGGAATAAAGATCTTTCTCCAGGGAACAAGAAAGTGAAAGGTACAATGGCATACACGAGAAAGCAAGGTCACTGTGAGTGCCTATAGACCTTGTCTTACTTAATCTCTGTTACACTGCCTGGGAAAGGGTACAGGTCTTTCTGTCTTACCAATGAGGACATTGTAGCTTGTGGGAGATTATATCCTAACTTCCTAAATGGAAGAAAATCATATCAGAAATATTATAGGACCATCTTTAAAAGAAGATAAAATGGGTTGTGTCATGTTGAAGCATTAAGCATAGTTCTATTTGTTATGCAATAGTACAAAAATCTCAAGATTTTCATTAAATGTGAAAATACAAAGAGAGGTTGCTTTGGTGTGACTTGGCTGATAGCCTTTAATACTAAAATAGCATACCTGCCTGGTTAGCATTGTGCCCTTCTGCCCATATGAATTTATTCTTTCATAAAGGTGTGCATCCTCAGTGATCAATGCAAAGAAATAGAGGAAAACAACAGCATGGGAAAGACTAGAGATCTCTTCAAGAAAATTAGAGATACCAAGGGAACATTTCATGCAAAGATGGGCTCAATAAAGGACAGAAATGGTATGGACCTAACAGAAGCAGAAGATATTAAGAAGAGATGGCAAGAATACACAGAAGAACTGTACAAAAAGGATCTTCACGACCCCGATATTCACGATGGTGTGATCACTCATCTAGAACCAGACATCTTGGAATGTGAAGTCAAGTGGGCCTTAGAAAGCATCACTACGAACAAAGCTAGTGGAGGTGATGGAATTCCAGTTGAGCTGTTTCAAATCCTAAAAGATGATGCTGTGAAAGTGCTGCGCAAATTTGGAAAACTCAGCAGTGGCCACAGGACTGGAAAAGGTCAGTTTTCATTCCAATCCCAAAGAAAGGCAATGCCAAAGAATGCTCAGACTACCACACAATTGCACTCATCTCACATGCTAGTAAAGTAATGCTCAAAATTCTCCTAGCCAGGCTTCAACAATATGTGATCTGTGAAATTCCAGATGCTCAAGCTGGATTTAGAAAAGGCAGAGGAACCAGAAATCAAAGTGCCAACAACCGCTGAGTCATTGAAGAAGCGAGAAAGTTCCAGAAAAACATCTGCTTTATTGACTATGCCAAAGCCTTTGACTGTATGGATCACAACAAACTGTGGAAAATTCTGAAAGAGATGGGAAAAACAGACTGGTTCCAAATTGGGAGAGGAGTACATCAAGGCTCTATCTTGTCACCCTGCTTATTTAACTTATATGCAGAGTACATCATGAGAAATGCTGGACTGGATGAAGCACAAACTGGAATCAAGATTGCAGGGAGAATTATCAATAATCTCAGATATGCAGATGATACCACCCTTATGGCAGAAAGTGAAGAAGAACTAAAGAGCCTCTGGATGAAAGTGAAAGAGGAGAGTGAAAAAGTTGGCTTAAAGCTCAACATTCAGAAAACAAAGATCATGGTATCTGGTCCCATCACTTCATGGCAAATAGATGGGAAAACAGTGTCAGACTTTATTTTTGGGGGGGCTCCAAAATCACTGCAGATGGTAACTGCAGCCATGAAATTAAAAGACACTTGCTCCTTGAAAGCAAAGTTATGACCAACCTAGACCAACCTAGTAATGTCTCTATTAAAAAATAGAGACATTATTTTGCCAACAAATGTCTGTCTAGTCAAGGCTATGGTTTTTCCAGTGGCCATGGATGGATGTGAGGGTTGGACTACAAAGGAAGCTGAGTGCTGAAGAATTGATGCTTTTGAACTGTGGAGAAGACTTTTGACAGTCCCTTGGACTGTGAGGAGATCCAACCAGTCCATCCTAAAGGAAATTAGTCCTGAATATTCATTGGAAGGACTGATGCTGAAGTTGAAACTCCAATACTTTGGCCACCTAATGCGAAGAACTGACTCATCTGAAAAGACCCTGATGCTGGGAAAGATTGAAGGCAGAAGGAGAAGGGTGAGATGGTTAGATGGCATCACTGACTCAATGGACATGAGTTTGAGTAAACTCCGGGAGTTGGTGATGGATAGGGAGGCCTGGCATGCTGCAGTCCATGGGTCGCAAACAGTCAGACACAACTGAGCGACTGAACTGAACTGAACTGAAGTGTGTGCATGCTTAGTTGAATCAGACTCTGCAACTGCATGAACTGTATCCCACTGCTTCTTCTCCATGGAATTTTCCAGGCAAGAATACTGGGATGGTCGCCATTTCCTACTCCAGGGGATTCTCCTGACCCAGGGATTGAACACACATCTCCTGTGTTTCTTGCATTGGAAGGCATATTCTTTTACCACTGAGCCACCTGGAATAATAGCAAATCATAATAAAAGCAAATGTACATAGCACTTATGTGCCAGGAACTGTTAAAACGGTTTTTGCTTCATAACTTACTTGCTTCATGGCTTATTTAGTCTCTACAATAAGACTGTGAGATGGGTGCTATATTGTCCCCAATTTATAGAGAAGGAACATGAAGCCCAGAATGGTTAAATAAATTTGTTCAAGGTCTCACAGAAGGTAAAAAGCAGAAGTAGTATTTGAACCAGAGTCTGCTTTAACCACACCCAAACATACTCTTCCACAGCTTTGTATTACTCGATGCACATATTTCTTGCTCTCCCTCGGCGGTGTGATCCTTCAGCTGTGGTCTCCTGATTGGTTCTCTGGGCCTCTGGGAATCATGCTATGTCTGTGTCCAGCATTTCTGTCTGGAGACAGTTCTTACCTAAATGATGGAGCTCTGTAGCACCAGTTGTTTTAGTCACTAAGTCGTGTCCAATTCTTTGCGGCCCTATGGACTATAGCCTGCCATGCTCCTCTGATCATGGGATTTTCCCATGGGATCAAGGGATTCTCCAGCAAGAATACTGGAGTGGGGTTGCCATTTCCTTCTCCAGGGGATCTTCCCCATCGTTAGGTCTTCTGCTTGGCAGGCGAATTCTTTATCTACTGAACCACCAGGGAAGCCGGTAGCACTAGGGCCCTGACTCTTCCCTTCTCTGTGTGGAGCCCAGTGCAGCTCTGTGCAAGGAATTTTCACGTTTGCTCCTCCACTCAGGGGTGGTATTGCTTATTTCTTCATTTGCTCATTTGATAAATGCACATTGGCTGTACACCCCGTGCAGGCACTGACCTTAGGGCTGAGAGGTACGGAAGCAACACAAAGTCTGCCTGGAAACTCCTCTCTCCTCCACCCTCCACCCACTTCCATCCTTATCTAGGGGGTGGAGACAACTTGAAGACCTAGGATAGCCTTGAAGGGAAAAGTCATGGCACAAGGCAGCCCAAGAGGGTGTGGGAAGGGGAAGCAGCCCAGCCTTTGGCTGCAGTGAGAGCTGAGTGTGCTGAGGCATCCCAGTCTGGAGGAGACTCCAGATAATGGTTCTCAGGTCCTTCAGCCTCAACTCTGACTGGAGCACGTGCTCCTAGAGCTGTTTTTCAGTCACTCAGTGGTGTCCGACTCTTTGAGACCCCATGGACTGCAGCACACCAGGCTTCCCTGTCCTTCACCATCTCCTGGAGCTTGTTCAAACTCATGTCCATTGAGTGGGCTACAAACCTGGATTGTTTCATGCCTCCCCACACACACTGCCTGACAAAAACAACCATTAGTTGCCGCATCTTTGCCTGAGTGAAGCTGCCTCTTGGTCACGTTCATGGTGCTGGTTATAAGCTCAGGATTTCTGAGGGAGTCTTGGGGCTTGTCTCAGCCACGGTCTCCCAAATGAAATGAACTCATTCCAAGTGGTTCCGATGATAAGACCTCAGTGAAGGGTGGGTTTACAGAGGTGAAGGCAGAGTCAAGGGAAGAAACCCAGAGTGGTGAGGCACCTGGGGCCTAGTGGCACTCTCCCTCAGGCTGGGAGAGGAGGGTCTCCCCAAGGGAACTAGGTAAAGGGGACCACAGAGCCAGAGCTACAGTCACAAATGGTTAGAGCTAGAGATGCGGCCCTGAGGCAGGCAGGGCTGGGGAAGAGATGTCCCACCTTTCTCTCCTCCCTCCCTCTGAACTCTGCCAGGGCCTCGCATTGCCACCCCCTACTGGAAGCTGCAAGGGAGCCGGGATGACGCAGTCTCCTGGGGTGAGTCAGCCTTCTGGGGCACAGAAGAGTGGAGAACAAAGCTGTAATGTAAGTAGAGCACAGCGCTTCCCTCCTGCCCAACCCCAGCGGCACAGGGCCTTGGCCTCTCCTCTGTAGGATGGGACACCCGTGGGAGCCTGGTAGACTACAGTCCATGGGGTCTCAAAGAATCGGACAGGACTGAGCGACTTCACATTCTTTCAGGGAGATAGCCTGACCCTGCCCACCTGTGAAGGGGTGTAAAGAAGTGAAACTAACACATCCCCCTGCCTGAGGCTTGCCCTCTAGGAGATATTTACAAGAATTAAACGGTCTTTCTGTTTCCTCACCTCCCCCCATCTTTGATCCACAAAAAAAAACCTGGCAACCAGAGGCCGACAAGAAAGTTATTTTGAGGCGCTAGCCTGCCATCTTCTTGGTCAGCCAGCTCCTGAATAAAGTCCCTTCCTTGTCTCAACCCCTCGTCCCTTGGATTTATTGGCCTATCCAGCGAGCAGAGTGAGCTTGGACTTCATAATACCTCTCTCTTCCCTCATTCCTTCTCTTCTCTCTTTCCCAACTTATGCTCCAAATTTTAGAATCCTTAGGTTCTAGGCATCTGGCATTTCTTTCTTCTCCTTCCCAGCCTTTCTGTCCCTCCTAACCCACTGGAAGAACCTTAGCAGTTGGGCCAGCCCAGAACCGGTGGTTGAGCCTGGATGGGAAGCTGCTGCAAGCCAGGGTGTTTGTCTGGGGGGTCCGTGTGTGGCCTCTGTGGTCAGGCTCTGCTGCTCAGCCTCCCACTTCTCTGAACCAAGGCCACCAATCTTCTCTGAGGAGCACACAGCCACTAATGCTATTCAGTGTCTGGGCTCCTGGCCCTCCCCTCCCGTGTGAGAAGGAGTAAACAGAGTTGTCTACGGACTTTGCTCAAGGAGATTTTTCTGAGGCCGGTGTGGGGTCAGCAACCTGACCCAGCAACACCCAGCAACCCTCCCTTTGAGGAATTATGGCTTTCCCATCCCCAGGGGTCCTAATGAGGCTGTCAGTCACAGATGCCCTGCCTCCCACCATTGGTGTGTGATGCAGCTGATCGATAGGAGTACCCCATCTGCCTTGTGCAGCGATTCATCTGAACGTGGGTGTGAAACCCTGCAAGTTATCAGTACCTTTTCCCTGATTGACCCCTCTCCTCCCCCAAACCCGCCTTTCTTAGCCTTTTCCATCTCAGTTAATGACAATTCCATCAGTTCTTGTTGCTCAGGCAAGAAATCTTGAAGTCATTCTTGACACCCTTCTTTCTGTCGGTTCACATATGATTCATCAGGAAGTCATGCTGGCTCCATTTCAAAATATCTCCCTAATCTTACCACTAATTTCACTCTAGTTGAAGCCACCAGATTCTCTCCTCTGTATTACCACAATAGTCTTCTAATTGGTTTCCTCATTTTAATTCACGTCCCCCTATAGTCCATCCTCAACACAGTAGCCAGAATGAGCCTTTTAAAATGTAAGTCAAATTACATCATTTCTCTGTCCCAGTGCTTTCAATGACAACCTTTTTCTTTCTCTGTAAAACCATGGATAAAATATCCCTCACAACCTTTCCATGACAACCCATTTCTCTCTCTTTACAAGGCCATGCTTAAAGCGTCCCTTACCTCTGTTATTTATTTATTTATTTTTTACCTCTGTTATTCTATGATCCTATTTCCTCTACGTCCCCCTGTCTTACCCCACTCCTGTCACCCTGGCCCCTTCTCTGTCATGCATCATGCCAAGCGCGCTCCCACCTCAGGGCCTTGCACAGGCTGTTCCCTTTGTCTGACATGCTTTTCCTTCAGATACCTGCCTTGTTCACTCTCTTTCCTCCTTCAGCTCTCTGCTCAAGTACCACTTTCTCAGTGAGGCCTCTCTGCCCCTACTTCCAATTTAAGAACATATTATCTGGCATTTCTCTCCCTGTTCTATTTTATTTTCTCTGCAATCATCGCCATGTAACATACTATTTACTTCCCCTATTTATCTTGTTTTTTATTTGTTCTTCATCTTTCATGCTTTGGAGAAGGACATGGCAACCCACTCCAGTATTCTTGCTTGGAGAATCCCGGGAACGGAGAAGCCTGGTGGGCTGCCGTCTATGGGGTCGCACAGAGTCGGACACGACTGAAGTGACTTAGCAGCAGCCGCAGCATCATCTTTCCTCCAATAGAATGTCTATTCAATAGGGCATGAGATTTACATTTGTTTTCATTATGGCTGTATCTCTGAGATACAGCCATATAGAAAGTGAAGTTGCTTAGTCATGTCTGACTCCTTGCGACCCCATGGACTGTAGCCTACCAGGATTCTCTGTCCATGAGATTTTCGAGGCAAGAGTACTGGAGTGGGTTGCCATTTCCTGCTCCAGGGGATCTTCCCAACCCAAGGATCGAACCTGGTCTCCCGCATTGTGGGTGGACACTTTACTGTCTGAGCCTAGGTGCTCCCTAAATCCCTATAGGACAAATATATGGACTTAGTGTGTTGGCCTCCACCCTATTCTGCATGGTTGGCCCTCAGAATGCAGGCTTGGGCTGTTCTCTCTCCCACCTCGTAGAGAAAAACTCCCAGAGAGTGTGGCCTACAGACAGAAGGGGCAGACACAGAGACCTGACATCCTGAGGACACTGAGTCAACGGATGCAGCCGCGTGCCCACTAGATCCAGCCCATTCTTCCCTGGACTTCCCAGTCCCCCTAGAACCTCCTCCTTGGCTTAGCTGGCTTGAGATGATAGGATTGATTGCTTGCAACAGGATGAACTTTAGACCAGAAAGTCTGGTGCCTGGGGACTGTGCAGCAAGTACTAGAGTCAGGCACTTGTGAGGGAAAGCTAGCCGTGGAGGTGAGGGCTGGCATCTTTTCTGCTGAGTTCTCCCCAGATAGGCAGGGCAGAGTATCCCAGCTAGGAGAGAAAACCTTATGAGAGCAGGAGCTGAATTTCCCCAGCTCTGCCCTTTGCAAATCTAATGAAGGCAGACCTCATCCAGGGCCACACAGGAAGGAAAATGAAGACTGATTCCAGCCACCTTGGCTTTCTTACTGCAGTTGGCAGCAGGAAGGGGTGCCCTGGGCTTTTGAAAGATCTTTAATCATGGTGTCTGAAACCCTAAGCCAGAATCTTGGCTCTGCCATTTCCCCTGGGCAAGTCACCAAGTTTTGTTGGCCTCAGTTTCCTCATCTTAAAGTGAGATGATTGAAATAAATGACTCCTTAAATTCCTTTCAGCATGATGTTCAACGGTAAGGGAAGTGCATTGTGATTAAGTATGCAGGCTCTGGGGTCACGCTGTCTGAGGGCAGTTAACAACTTACTATATGCTGGAATTTGAACTTCAGTTTGTTCAGATTAAAATAGGATTCATAGGGAAATCCCTGGTGGTTCAGTGGTTGGGACAAGGCGCTTTCACTCCTGGGGCCTGGGTTCAATCCTTGGACTGTGAACTAATATGCTGAATACCTTGAGGTGTCATCAAACTTTTAAAAAATATTAGCACTTTCCCGGTGGTACAGCAGATAAGAAGCCGCCTGGTGGCGCTAGTGGTGAAGAACCTGCGTGCCAACGCAAGAAACAAAAGAGATGCAGGGTCAGTCTCTGAGTCCAGAAGATCGCCTGCAGGAAGGCCTGGCAATCCATTCCAGTACTCTTGCCTAGAGCATCTCATGAACAGAGGAGCCTGGCGGGCTGCAGTCCACAGAGTCACAAAGAGTCGGACATAACTGCAATGCGCCCACACCAATGCACGGACGGGTTCCTCTGGTGTGGGAAGATCTAAGAGCAACTAAGCTCGTGTGCCACAACTACTAAGCCCGTGAACGTAGAGCCTGTGTTCCACAGCAAGAGAAGCGGCCATGAGGAGAAGCCGTGCACTGCAACAAAGAGTAGCCCCCACCCGCCAGCACAACTAAACATAAATAAATAAATAGATAAATTTAAAAAATAGGATTCATAATAGTACCTATTTCTATTTGTACTATAATAGTACCTATCTCTATTAGTACTAAATTATAAGAATTAAATTAGTAGACCACATAGAGGGCTCAGAATTGTTTTAGGCACATAGTAAGTCCTCAAAAATATCAGCTATTATATTCTTATTCTTTGTTATTATTTCTGTTATTGAGAGCATTTTTCCTGGATCTTGGAGTGATTTCTGCTCCCATCTCTAAGACTGACCCTCTTCAATGGCAGGGCTTACAGCCACCTCTGAACAATGACCATTCCCTCCCTTTCTCTGCAGTGACTGGAAACAGCATTGAGATGGCAGCGCCAGGGCCAGAAGTCAGCTTCCCCTTCTCCTGTGGAAAGGTGGGGCTGGCATCACTCACTTAATCTGGAGAATTTCCATAGCATTTTCCCCACATTTTGCTTGGGTTAGCTTATTTACACCAACCATACATCTTATCACTGTCATAAATTTTTATTCCCATGGACATGTCTAAACTTATGGGTTGAAATAACATAATTTACATGCTTTTTAGTATGCAGATTGGGCTAATCCACTTCTATAAATTCACCGCCAGGCCTGTGCAGCCGCCCTCTCTCTGCAGGACCTCAAGCTGATTTGAATATCGCACTCTATTGTGTGGTTGGTGGTGTGAAATGCTTGGGTCAAGAGCCGCCCCCTAGGCAGCTGAGCACTGACCCGACAGACGGCCTGTGCCTGCAGTCCGTGGGTGCGACACACCCCTTCCCCCAGCAGAGGCCTTCTTCCCTGTGGGTCGCTCCCACAGGTCCTCCGGCGGAAAGCTGAGAAGTCACTAGGAGCCAGGTGAGCTCTTTTCTGTCTTAGGCTACATCCTGAGATAAAGGATTTCAGTGCCAGTGAGTCCAAGGAGTGGGAAGCACGGGTAGGTACAGAAGGGAGGGAGGCAGATGCAAGGTGTTGTTGAACCTTGCATGACCTTGGTGACCGATGGATGTGGGTGAGCCAGCTCAGTCCTCTGGGAGCTGCTCGTGAACAGGCCTCAGACTTGCCCCACCAGAAGAGGAGGGAGACAGGGTGCTGATTCCCCAACTCCCTGCTGACGTTGTCCCAGAGGCTACAAGGCCCCACATGTAGCCAGAGGGGACTTCAGGTAAGGGCTGCTGCACTCGATGAAGAAGGATACCGCTGGCTTTTATCTGAATAAAGAATGATGAAGTGGTGGTGGGGGTGGGGACTTCCCTGGTGGTATAGTGGCTAAGACGCCATGATCCCAATGCGGGGGA
This sequence comes from Budorcas taxicolor, assembly GCF_023091745.1. NCBI lineage: Eukaryota > Metazoa > Chordata > Mammalia > Artiodactyla > Bovidae > Budorcas > Budorcas taxicolor. Next base: position 31,452,042 of record NC_068912.1, read on the forward strand.
GCTTGGGTTCCATCCTAGGTCAGGGAACTAGTTCCCGCATGTCACAACTAAGATTTCTCATGCCACAACTAAGACCTGGTGCAGCCGAAATAAATAAATAATAATAATAATAAGGGGATAAGAATGGGGCACTGTGTTCACAGCCTCTTTCTCGTTTTCAGTTCTGATTCTGTCACCTGGTTCTGTCACTTCCTGTACATTCCCTCGGGGAGGACTTTCCTAATGGCCTGTTGGAAACAATACCCTCTCATGTTCTATTCATATCCCCTATTTACTTTTCTTTATAGCACTTATCACTACCTAATGTATTATGTATCTGGGTTTACAGGAAAAGACAGCAAACAAACAAATATTTAATACATCAGGCAGTCGAGAGTACAATAGAGAAAATGCAAGCAGGGGAGGAAGATGAAGGTACGTCATGTGGGGATGGGTTGCTATTTTATCTGTGGGGTTGTGTATACCAAGGGGGTTCTCCTTAGTGAGCTGTGGTTGAGCTGAGAGAGACCTTTAGAAAGTGAAGGAGTGAGTCGTGTGGGAGAGCTTTTCAGGCCGAAGAAACAGCAGGTACGAAGGTCCTGAGGCAGGAGCATGTTTGGCTTGAAAGTGAAAGTGTGAAAGTCACTCAGTGTGTCTAACTCTTTGCGACCTCATGGACTATAGCCCTCTGTTCATGGGATTCTCCAGGCAAGAATAATGGAGGGGGTTGCCATTTCCTTCTCCAGGGATCTTCCTGATCCATGGATTGAACTCAGGTCTCCTGCCTTGCAGGCAGATTCCTTAACATCTGAGCCACCAGAGTGCAGTGCTTGAGGCAGGAAGGGGAAGAAGAGGTCAGACAGTGATGGGGAAATCTGATAGATGTGAAGGTCTAGATTAGGACTTGGGATCTTACTGTGTTTATCTATCAGCGTTCTCCAGAACCCTTGTTTATTGTTTGTTTATTATAAAAAATTAGCTCTTGTAATTATGGAGGCTAAAAAGTCCCAAGATCTGCTGTTGGCAACTTGGTGACCAAGTGAAGGTTCCAGTCTGTGAGTCTACAGGCTTGAGACCCAGGAAGAACCAATGTTTCAGTTGGAGTCTGAAGACAGGAAGACTGATGTCCCTGTGCAAGCAATTAGGCAAGAGTTCCCTCAGCCTTTTTGTTCTATTCAGGCCTTTAAGGGATTGGATGAGGCTCACCAACATTAGGGAGGGAAATCTGCTTAAGACTACTTCTATTGATTCAAATGTTAATCTCATCCAGAAACACCCCAAATGGACACAGCTAAAATAATGTTTGACTGAATGCCTTGTCTTTCTGTGGCTCAGTCAAGCTGACATAACCATCACACCCCAAGTGAGATAGAGAGACATTGAAAATTTTAGTCTAATATGATCAGATTTATGTTTTTAAAAGATCGCTCTGGCTGCTTTGTGAAGAAGAGTCTGCAAAAGGCAACCGTTTTTAGTGAATTAGACTACTTCAGAGACTATTGCAATAATCTAGGCAAGGGATGTTTGATAGCTTGGACCAGGATGATACTGGGTGGAGGTGGTGAGAGGTGGCTAGATTCTGGATATATTTTGAAGGGAAACCTCATGGGACTCACTGATGTGTTGGAATGTAGGATGTGACAAGAAAGGCACCAGTATGATCCCAAGGTCTTGGGTCTGAGCAGTCAGGAGGTTTGAGTTCCCATTCACTGAGATGAGGAAGACTACTGGAACATCTGGTTTGATCAGGATAAATTAGGTGTTAGTATTTGGACATGCCAAGTTCAACATGTCTTGTTTACATCCAGGCAGAAACGTAAATTAGGCCACTGGATATATTTGACTGGAATTCAGGGGTGCAATTTTGTTCAGTTTGGTATTCAATAGACACTCACTGAACGAATGGCTGTATGACTGATCAGGTTTATCCCATGAGCCTCCAACAGCCCTCTGTATAACACTAATTTCCTTGGTCCAGCAGGGGACATCAAAATCTCTGCTCCAGAACAAAAACCCATCAAGCTGCTGGTCACGATGCTCTCGCTAATTCTCTGTCCTGATAGAACCAGTGGTTCCCATTGATTTGATCCTTCTTCTTCTCATTGCAACCACCTGAAGACCTTTTAAAACATTCTGTTACTCCACTCTCTGGTTCTGACTCATTTGATCTGGGTTGGGTCTGTATATCAGTAGTTTTAAAAGATCCTCAGGTGATTCAAAAGCATATCCAGAGGTTGAGAACTATTTTTCTACGCTTTGACTTAACTGTGTGCTGGGACTTAAAAAAAAAGTCAGCTCTTTTGTCAAAGCCCCTAGGAAAATACTGAAATCTTAGGCAGAAATGTTTGAAAAATACCATCAGTTAGAAGAAGAAAAGCTTTAGGTGAAAATATATTTGGCATAATATTTAATAATTGTAATTTAGAAACAACAAAATGGAATATTATGCAGCCAGAAGAGATGATTTTGTAGACAGTATAGTAACTTGGAAAAATGCTTATGAGAGATGGTTAAGCAAAAAAAGCAGAATGTCACATTGTGTCTACATTATAAGTGTAACTATGTAAAATCAAGCATGCATATAAATAAAGTGCTATAGAGGAGCAAAGGAAAATGAAAGCGGTAGATTTGTTAGTTTAATAGGATAGTGGATGATGCTTCCTTCTCTTTTGAGTTTTTGTTGTTGTTGGAGGGGAGTATGGTATTTATTTTATTATGATGAGTCTGGGTTTTGTTCTGTTGCAGCAAGTAACAGAAATTTGAAAAATGGCAACATCACTCCAAGCACACAAGCAGATTCCCTGCCTCCCAGGAGAGGCTTTTTTAGAGCCTGAAAGTCCTTGGGCTCTTTTGTTTTACCATCTCTGTGACACTGGGATCAACGTCTGGACTTGTTCGGGAATCTCCTCTTTGCCTGTTAAGTGCCTAACGTGTGCCAGCATAATGGTAGTTACTGGGGCCAGGGGATACATAAATCAATCACTGCTCTGGGAGAGCTCACTGTGAAGAGGGAGAGATTAACACATAAGCAAATATTACAATAGGGCTTCTCGGGTGGCTTAGTGGTAAAGAATCTGCCTGCCAATGCAAGAGATGCAAGAAATGCGGGTTTGATCCTGGGTCGAGAAGAGTCCCTGGAGGAAGAAATAAATGGCAACCCACTCCAGTATTCTTGCCTGGAAAATTCCATGGACAGAGAGCCTGGCAGGCTACAGTCCATGGGGTCGCAGAGTCGGACAGGACTGAGCGACTGAGCATATGCACGCGTGCACACACACACACACACACACACTACAATGATTGTAAGACAATGCCATGAGCCTGATAATGCGGTATGAAAAAGTTTTGTGTAAGCTTAGATAAATTTGCTTCAAGGGAGTCTGGGATGGTAGAAAAGAGGAGGTGATAGTTGTTCTTGGTCTTGAAGGATAAGTAGCAGCTCACCAGGTAGAAAATGGGTAGCTGTAGGATGGGGTGGGGAGGAACCAGCTTTCCAAACAGAGTGTGTAAGAGCAAAGGGTTATAAAGGACATGGAATGTTTAGGAAACAGAAAACAGATTTGGATGGAACACATTCATTTATTAATTTACTCAACAAGTGATTACTGAGTATTTTCTGTGTCTCAGACATTGGGCTAGATATTGGGGATACCAAGAATTATTAACCTTTTTTGTGGTTTGAATACTGATCATAATAATAGCAGATATTTTCTGAGTGTTTAATATGTATTAACTCATGTATTCCTCTTAAGAATTGTTTTCCCTTACAAGTGATGAGATTGCAAATTAGAGTTTCAAGTACTTATCCATAGCCACACATGTACCATGCAGTGGAGCTCCTCCTAGAGCTTACAGTCTAGTGGAGGAGACAGACAAGGAGACAAATGATCATAAAGTGATAAGTCTTGAATGGAGCTCAGGGTAGAGCTTTGGAGAAGGTGACTTAAGTTGAGTCCTGGAGGATGAGTGGGCATTCGACGTGGAAAGTAGGTATGAGGTAGAAACAGCAGGGCTCCATGGTGATGATGGATGATAGAGGTGGAGAGATTGGTTAAAGCCAGTTCATGAAAAGTCCTTGAATGTCCTGCTAGAGAGTTGAGACTTTATTCTTTAAGCAATGGTGAATTAACAAGTCCTTTTTCTTCTTTTGGTCTGAGACTCAGTCACTTGGGCAGTGTTTCAACCACACCAACCATGAATTCTTAATGACTCGGCCTGATGAGAAGAATGGCATGGATAATCTAAAAATAATAGACAATGGGAAAGGACTTGAGCCTGCTCATGGAGTGTGCCAGGTCATGATTTGCTGCGATGGAGGAGCAACTGATTTCTTTGTTCATTAAAGATTATATTCTGGCTGATGTCAAATCTGCTGTTTGAGAGCACCTGTGGCCATCATGGCAGTCTTGGTATCACAGGGGACTGGGGAAAGAAAGTCCCTTCCGACCAAGAGTAGCAGAATAAAAATGTAACTGAGGATCTGACATGCTGGAGTTTTTCACCAAGCTCGCTGTCCCCCGAGGGGCTGAAGTTGCAAGGATGGTGGAACAGAGAGAAACTTGGAGGTTTCAGGAAAGCTCTGGCTTTAGAACGCAGGGTACAGAGTGATGAACACTTCGAGCTGCACAGAGCAGCCAATGGAGAAAGCTATAAAAGTTGGAGTAGTACAGGAAACGTTAACCCTATAGACCACATGCCTGCAGAGGGGATTTCTTCTCACACTTTTAGGTGATGATGCAGAGACATTCTATGAGTAGAATTCACGGGGCCATCAAGTCTGTAATCAGGTGGCTGTAAGGGAAGCAAGGGGTTTTGACCCTGCTCTGAGAAGGCTGTCTTGGGACTCAGGCAGAGAGTGTTTTGCTGTTAGAATACTTAGTAGTTAAGAGGAAGTTCTTGTTTGAATTGGGAAAGGGACCTATAATAACCATAAAATCCTGAAGTAACTGTGCCCCCTTCTGTACAAGATACAGTCCTGTATACAGAGCCCCAGAAGACTTGAGGTCAAGACCAGCACTGCCACTAACTCACATCATCTCTCTACACTTGTTTCCATCACTGTGAAATGAGAGGGTTAAACCAGATGTTGTCTAAACCTCCTCCAGCAAGGGTTTGTATATGACCTCCCCCAGTGATAGCTTTCAGTTTTCTCCCACTTGTGGATGCCACCTTATGGATGGAGAACTCAAAGATTTGATAAAAACTGCAGAAGTGCAAATTTGCTCATAACATGGAAAGTTTCAGAGCACTGGTCAGTACCAAGGGGTGTTGGACTGGTCTGCTCTGGGTGCAAGGAATAAAGAGATGCATTGTCTATGGAGAACTTTAAAACAGTAATAGAACCAAAGACAAGTCAGTCTGCTTTTTGTTTTCACCATGCGTTGACAATTCCAAATATTCCTCTTCGCCTGGGGGGACCACTTCCCCACTCCCCTCCTTGATTTGCCACTATTTATCTATATAATTCTGTTTTTATTCAGTGCTCTTTCGATTCCTCTGACTAGGGAGAGAATAGGGGGAGAATCTCGTCAAGGTGCTAACCCTTTCACTACCACCTCTTATCTTTGATTTGCGTCCAGTAAAGAAGAGATGGGGGTACTTTGAATCACTTTTTAGCAAGGAGGGTGTACTCTAGCTGTGGACTGGAGTGACAGCAAGGAAACGGACAGTAAGAGAGGTCAGAACATGTACTGAGGTGTGGAATGGATAGAGTAGTTGGCTTAAGAAGTCAAGTCCAGAACATGTGGCCTGTGGACAAGGTAGGGACAATTCCCCGAAGGCCTGGATTTGGCTGGACGTGTGGTGCCTGTAGACAGAGCCTGCATCTCAGTTCTGATTTCGCACATTCTGCCACTTTCCTGAGGCTTCTCCTGGCCACATCTCAGACAGATTTCTTAGACATGATCTGCTCTGCACTTCTCACATCACACCACCCACCATCCTTCTCTGGATTGGTTTCCTCCCTGGTCTGCCTGGTGTCTAGAATATGCAGGGAGTTTGCCACCCTTCTGGGGACTCGTGAATTCTGCAGGCCTGGTCCTTGGTGCCCAACCTTCTTCGAGATGGCCCTGCTTCAGGCTGTGTCCACACCGTCCTGGGAGCCATTCTTTGTTTTCTTTTTAAAAATTGAAGGATAGTTCATTTACAATGTTGTATTATTTTTAGGTGTACAGTAAAGTGATTTACATATACATTTTTTCTTTTTTAGATTCTGTTCTATTATAGGTTATTACAAGATATTAAATACAGTTTTCTGTGCTATACAGTAGGACCTTCTTGGTTATCTATTTTATATGTAGTAGCTTGCAGCTGCTAATCCCAAACATAATTTGTCCCTTACCTCCCCTTCCCCATTTAGTAACCATAAATTTGTTTTCTATATCTGTGAGTCTGTTTTGTAAATAAGTTCCTTTGTCTCTTTTAGATTCCAGAAGCCATTCTTGATAGCAGCAAAACCATCTACACACATTCTATGGGGCTTGATGGGCTGCTCTGGAGAGGAGAGGAGTCTCCCAGGAAAGTATGAGTGTGATTGAGGAAGGAGACTGGAGAAGAGATATAGACCCTTAAAGAGAGATCCCTGACAAACTAAATAAAAAGTTTTGTTTTGGTCTTGTTTTGTTGCAAAGTGAGAGCCCAGTTTGGAGCAATTAAATTGACAACCAACCCAACCCAACCCAATTCTCCCCTAACCATGAGGACTGAGTTCTGGTTTCTCCCAGGTGTACAATTTGCTCAGTTTTGTCTTTTACATACACACAGCAGCAACATATTCCCTCTGGTCTATTTAGTTCCTAATTGATATCCTAAGATGATTTATTTAATCTGGCAGGAAGAGAAAAGGAAAGGACAGTTTCCACTGGAGTGTGCTTGACTTCTTTAACCCTTTCCTTCCTGATTATAAAAGCCACACATGTTTAATGTAAAAAGTTTGTTATTGTTGTTCAGTTGCTCAGTCTTGTCCAACTCTTTGTGATCCCATGAACCACAGCAGGCCCAGCTTCCCTGTCCTTCACCATTTCCTAGAGTTTGTTCAAACTCATATTCATTGAGTTGGTGATGCCATCCAACCATCTCATCCTCTGTTGCCCACTTCTCCTCATGCCCTCAATCTTTCCCAGAGTCAAGGTCTTTTCCAATGAGTTGGCTCTTCACATCAGGTGGCCAAAGTATTGGAGCTTCAGCTTCAGCATCAGTCCTTCCGATGAAAGTTTAGGAAATGAATATTTCAGATTGAAATAGCAACTTCCTGCACCAGAGACCACCACTGCCACCCTGCAGCTGTTGTTCCAAGAGTATGACTGGGAGTGGGGGGTCCTGTTGTGAGGGTTTGCTTCCCCGGTTCAGTTGCCACTTTCACTGGAGGCCCCTGTGGCATGAGCTTCTCTGGAGCTGGTGGAAGGGAGGTTTTCAGCTCTTGCCCAGGCCCTGTCCCAGCCCAGGAAAAATTCCTGGCTCTTCCTAAGATGGTTCCCCAAAGGTTGCTTGTTCTGGCTCTCTGGCCTCTGTGCTACAGTCTTTGGAGCTGTGGCTTTTGATTTTCTTTTGAAATCTTCCTTCTTGCTTGCTGTTGGCAAGCTTCATTTTTATACACACTCACACACATACAGAATTTCTTCATTTTTAAACACAGAGTCAGTTCAAATACATTTCATTTACAGATATTGATTTATAATCCCACACAGTATTAGAAAGTCATAGTAGACATTTATCATTTCTTAGGGCAGCTCAGCCAGAGAAGGCAATGGCACCCCACTCCAGTACTCTTGCCTGGAAAATCCCATGGACAGAGGAGCCTGGTGGGCTGCAGTCCATGGGGTCACTGAGGGTCAGACACGACTGAAGCGACTTAGCAGCAGCAGCAGCAGCAGCAGGGCAGCTCAGCAAGCCATACCCTGATTCTAGTTTTGGGAAATCCTGTCTTGGGTGCAGATCCTTCTTCCTTCATGATGGAAGGCAAAAGGGAGAATCTCTCTCCCAGCCCCAGGGCCATTAGGGAGCTGGACTGTGACCTTGCTCAGTTGCCTAGGCTCTGCCGTCTCCCATGCTGGATCTTGAGGGAGCCATGCGAAGGTTCAGGAATGGTTCAGACATGATTTGTGGTGGTGACAGAGATTTGGCACTGGGCCATTGGTTTTGTGTGTCTCTAGGTGGCAGTGGCCTGTGACAGCAGAGACACTGTCCTGCCCAGATGGGTCTGAGGATGACCTGATTATTCCTCCTGGTCATCCTGGCTTTTGGACGAGTCTCAGAGCCTGATTCTCTAAAATTCTGTTGATTCTGAGGGCTATTGATGTTCTTCAAAAATATTACTTTTCTCTTAACATTAGCCAGACTGCTTCTAACAACCCTAATTTAATCCATTTGATTTTGTCTTGAAGATTCACATGCTACTCAGCATATGTCACAACATAACAATTTGAGTTTCTTTTATGGTTTGTAACCTCTGCTTCCTCAGGCCACAGAGTGGGGCAGAGGGAGATGAATGGAGCGGGCAAAAGTAAAAATACAACAGTACTCCCGTGCCTTCACCCTTAGCTGAAATGGCAGGGAAGTCCAGGCCTTCCTTCCAGGGTCCTCCACAACATCTCTGGGCTTCTAGCTGCCTGGTACTTGGTCTCCTCTGTTGACCATCCTGGGGCTTGCTTGGGACTCTTGTGAGTTTTTCTTCTACCCCCATCTGTCTGTGAGCTTCCTGATTTGTTCAAATTATATTCACTAATCAATTTCTCAAGCCAGTTCTTTTTGAAGAGACCTGGCTATTTCATGTATTGTTCTGGGCTATTATCTGGGCTTCAGAAATGGCCATGAACTCAGTGGTGACTTCATGGGCGAATGCTACCATCTCTTTCTGGAGCCTGTCTGCCCCAGTCTGTTGTTCTGTGTCATTCCAGTTCCATCCATACCCAAGGAAATCATTTTCAAGTCTCATGATCTTATCTCAAGCCTTACCCACTGTGATCTGGCAAAGTGCAGGGGAGAGAGAAGGTTATCTGGCATCCAAGAGTTGGAGCAGGAGCAATGTCAAGAGGTCCACCCATGCACAGGGGGGAAGCCAGTGCACCTGACAGAACACAGCACTAAAAGGGTTGTGTTAAGGGTAATGGGCCCAGAAAGATCCTGCTTCAGGTCAGAATAAGGGGCAAGAACGTGGTTTTCTCTGAGCTCCTAGGTCTCACAAGATCTCCACAGCAAAGAATAGGAGTCCAGGTAGGTAGACAGAGAAGCAGCGTCCTGGACACTCAGGGAAGTTTTGCAGCCAAGAGTGTGGGAAGGGAATAATCCTGGGTTGGGATGAGAGGACTGACATGCAGCTAGGACAAGTAGACTTTTACTCAAGCCATGTCTGTATTCTAGGAGTTCCAGCTTTAAATAGTTTATGGTTAAAAAAGTTTGGGCATCATGGAATTCCAAATCTCTCTTTTGGAGATTTATATTTTACATTTCTATGCTGGAGGTTCTGAGTCATAGAATTGCAAACAAAACAAAACTTGTTTGTTGTTTTTGTTCCATCGCTAAATTGTGTCTGACTCTTTGTGACCTCATGGACTATAGCACGCCAGGCTCCTCTGTCCTCCACTATCTCCCTGAGTTTGCTCAAATTCATGTCCATTGAATTGGTGATGCTATCTAATCATCTCATCCTCTGCTGTCCCCCTTTCTTTTGCCTTCGATCTTTTTCCAGTGAAAAAGAGAGTAGTTAAAATACCTTACAAAGTAGAATATTAGCAGTCCTTCTGAAGTCTCACAATGTGCCCCTCTTGGTTCACATTCCTCTCCTTTTTTCAGAGGTGACTCCAACATGAATTTTATCACTATTGCATGTATTCTCAAACAATATATTATTTAGTTTCACCTGCATTAAATATTGTACCAATTTGGAATCATGCTCTTTGTAATATTCTGTGAATTGCCTTTATCTAATCTTCCCCATCTTTTTTTTTTTTTTTAACTTTTTGAAGTTTTTTTTTTTCATTAAACATTATATTGCTGAGATTTATCTTGTTGATGTGTTCTGGAGTTTATTTTCATAGTTGCTTAAAATTCTTTGTATGAATATATCATAGGCTATCCATTTTCCTGATTGAATATTTGGGAGTGTTTCCATTTTTCCCTTTTTTGCTATTACAAACAATCCCTGTGAGAACATTCTCATGTGTTCTCCTATGTCTACAGGCAAATTTCTCTATGATAAATCCCACAGTGTGTATCTTGCTGGGTATGGAGGATTATATATCATTGCCTTTACTACTGAAAACTGTTTTCTAACATGTTTGTACCAATTTACACTCGCACTGCTATTCACATACTTGCCAACACATAATTTCAGAATTGTTATTTTTTTATACCTTGGTGGGTGTGAAAAATCTCATGGATTTTACTTACATTTCCTGGATTTTCCACCTTCACCCCCATTTTTCCAGTCTTCTCTACATATGTGGCCTTGGAAACAGAGGTTACTGTTGAATTAAAATGAATATGGTGTGAGTTACTAAATAGGCTTGTAAACTGAAACAAAAATACCAATTATATAATTCACTCTTCTTTGTTACAGGCGACTTTGGCTAACTTCAATGGAAAAGGAACTTTGGGGTGGAATATCAAAGTAAACACAGTACTCACAGGAAGCCCGGAGGACCAGGCTCAGGGAAAGGACCAGAACCCGAGAAGACCAACAGGAAGCACAGAGGCATCACCTCCACAGGACCTGTTGGGCTATGAACCACCACTGCTTACACAGTGGTGCCAGGGGGCATGCAAAGGTAATACTATTGAATGCTGTTGCCTCTGGAGTTCCAACAACTCAATTTCTCTTCTATTTTATGCCAGGGAATTTGGGCATATCAATTTCATTTATTATACACCATTGTAGAGTCCATATTTCAGTCAACACTGCAAATTGTTAGAGGCATTTCTAACTACTAAAGCCAATGCATTAAATAAAGAATCTCAGCTAAGTTTGCCTTATTAAGAGTTATACACCATCCTCCCTGAACTTCACTCCCATACATATTTCTTGGGTTTCCAGTAATATAAATGAACAGAAACATGCAAGACTTTCCATACGTATAGGCTGTTGTCTCTTGTACGAGACTTTTACTGAGGTGTGATTATAGTTACAAATCTGGAAATAATAGGTGTGTATGGGGTGACTTTTAGTAGTATAAGAATCCCTTGAAAGGCAGCTTCCTCAATGAGGTTATTACAAGGGTTCGCTAATCTCCCTGGGCAAGGTAGAAGTAACTGTTTCTTTGGCAAGGGTGACGGGGGCTGGCAGTGGTTTAGTTTCTTAGATTTTTCCAAGTCCACCAAAATGTTTCCATTCAAAGTCAAGTTCTTGTTCTTTTTTAACACATTAAACATTTTTATTTATTTATTGTGTTTGGCTGTGCTGGTTCTTTGTTGCTCCACGGGCTTTTCTCTAGCTTTGGCAAGCAAGGGCTACTCTCTAGTTGGTGCGCAGGCTTCTCATTGCGGGGGCTTCTCTTGCTGTGGAGCACAGGCTCTAGAGAGTGCAGGCTTTGCTAGTTTCCATGCATGGGCTCAGTAGTTGTGGCTACCAGGCTCTAGAGCACAGGCTCATTAGATGTGGTGCACGGGCTTAGTTGCTTTGAGGCATGTGAGATCTTCCCGGATCCTGGATCAAACCCGTGTCTCCTGAACTGACAGGGTATTCTTCACCACTGAAGCACCAGAGAAGTCCCAAAGTCTCAAGTTCTGCTCCTTCAGAGTCAAGTCCTATTTTTTACAAAGGAAAATTGGTGAAGCTATGAATTAGACTTGTATTGTAATTCTGCAACATACACATGACATTTGGAATTTTCTTTCCAGCCACATCTGCTCTGTGGCTACAAGAAATTAGAGATAATATTAGTGGTGCCATAGACCCTCTCTAGTGCTCTTTCAGCTTTATGCTGGAAGTTTAAATCTTTAAATTTATCATCTTCTCTGTGTAAACTCTCCAGTGTGGGTCAGCAATAGCTAGCCTACCTCAGTCTCTATAAGTCATCATCTCTGTCATAATAGTCAAGTGCAGCCTCCTAGCCTTCTAAACCCTGCCCATTAATAAGCACAGCGTTCTAAACCACCATGAGTGATGATCTGAGAAATTGTAATGGCACTGCAAGTTGTGGATTTACAGTCAGAGCCTACTGTAAGAGATTATGATTGCACTTAAGCACAAACAGGCCAGCAACTCAATTCCAAAACTTCATTACTGAAGCACTCTTCCTAGGAAAGAGAAATAAAGAAACCACTCTAGGTATTTTGAATAAAGGGAATTCAACTTAGGGGAATGGCTGAACATTTGTTAAAGGTGCAAAAGGAGAAGTGGAGGTCCTGGAGGAGTATAAAGGAAGAAGGGGGTGATATCTAAGGATAAGACGCTTTGGCTGTCCCTGAGTTGAAACCCATTGCAGCACCTGCCGCAGTGCTCTTGCAGAAGCTATCTCAGGTGGTTCTGGACCAACTGGTGGTTGGTCAAAAGGTGCTGTCTTGACCAGGATTAGAACCAGGAAAAAAGATGGTGCTTTGGTCCAGGCTTCAGGAGTTAAAATTCTCCCTGCTTTTCCTGTTCCTACAACCAATGCCTGCCACACTGTTGGAGGCCAAAGCAAGAATCTTTCAGCTTGTCCTTTCTGATTTTCCAACAGTAACTTTAGATTCCCAGTAGCTGATTCTGAAAGAGAGCCAGCTGGCAGTGGAAGCTGGGAAATGTGGTTTGTAGACGTCAAGCCCCAGCAGTACAGAGCACAGTGTAAGAGGGCAGGCGTGGAGTTCAGGAACATGAGTGAGCCAACGGCACACAGGGTCATGAGGCAGACTGGCTTGTGATCTCATTCTTACGGTACATTTGATAGTTTCTAGTCTGCTATTCGCCGATACAATAAAAATGAAACAAGGGAGAGACAAACACACACACACAAAACAAAAAATAAGTTAGTTAGTTTCTTTTTTTTAAATATAAATTTATTTATTTTAATTGGAGGTTAATTACTTTACAATATTGTACTGGTTTGCCATACATCAGCATGAATCCGCCTCATTATACACATGTTCCCCATCCTGAATCCCCCTCCCTCCTCCCTCCCTGTACCATCCCTCTGGGTCATCTCAGTGCACCAGCCCCAAGCATCCAGTATCATGCATCGAACCTGGACAGGCTTAAATGTTTCATTACTAATAATTTCGAACATGTACAAAGTAGAATAATGACTTCTCATGCTTCTACAGCTAGTTGGCAATGATCGGCTCATAAAGCAATCTTGTTTTACTTATATACCATACTAACCTCTCTCTTTTCTTGAAGCAGATACCATACATCATATCATTAAGTAATACTAATGAAAAAGTGAAGTGAAAGTGAAAGTCACTCAGTCCTGTCTGACTCTTTGTGACTGCCATGGACTACACAGTCCATGGAATTCTCCAGGCCAGGATATTGGAGTGGGTAGCCGTTCCCTTCTCAAGGGGCTCTTCCCAATCCAGGGGTCGAACCTAGGGAGCATCAAAGTCCAGTAAGTATTTGGATATCTAACTTTCTCTCAATGCCCTCTCCCAACAGTTTGTATGGATTCAGTTCAGTTCAGTTGCTCAGTTGCATCCGACTCTTTGCGACCCCATGGACTGCAACACGCCAGGCCTCCCTGTCCATCGCCAACTCCTGGAGTTTACTCAAACTCACATCCATCGAGTCAGTGATGCCATCCAACCATCTCATCCTCTGTCATCCCCTTCTCCTGCTTTCAATCTTTCCCAGCATCAGAGTCTTTACAAATGAGTCAGTTCTTTGCATCAGGTGGCCAAAGTATTGTATGGATTGTATGAATTAGGATTCAAATTAGATCCATACATTGATACTAGTTGGAATGTCTTTTTAATTTATATTTTCTCCTCTATTCTGTACTCCCACCTCCAGAAATTTCTGTGTCTCAAGAGCTGGGTTGTCTGTCCTATAGGTTTTGTCACGGTCTGAGTTTTAGTGATTGAATTCTCATGGTACAATTTAGCATGTTCTTCTATGCTTATGTTTCCAGGACATTGGTAGATGGATATAGAGATTTGATCAGGTTTATATTTTATATCTTTGGGAAGATTATCATGGGTTTTAAAATTCGTTATGCAATTCTAAAATTTATCTTTTTTCTTTAATTTATAACTGAATTTGTGCGCAGAGAGCACTGTCTGTATGTACCAATTCTCTAAACAGTTTGAAGGTTGCTTTTTAGTCATATACATGATAAATTTCCATCATTGTTTCATGAATATATTGGAAAAATGCATGTTATCCAAATGTTGAGTGCAATATTCTACTAGTTATTTATTAGATGAAGCTTGTAAATTATATTGCTTGCTGATTTTTGGCTGTCCTATCAATGTTTTGAGAAGAGTATGTTAAAAACCTCTCATTGTAATAGTGAATTAGTAAATCCCTCTTTAAAACTCTTACAATATTTGCTTTATGTATTTTGAGCTATGTTTTCAGTGCCTACAAGATTAGATTTATGATGCTTTCTGGTGAGTAAGAATTTTTATTAATATATAGCAATTCTCTTTACCTCACTCTTTTATGTCCTTATATTACAGTTACATCTCTATTCAAAAGAATATAACTGAATTCTTAAAAAATTGGGAGTTATAGTCTTTATTCCATTTACATTTGGTGTGATGAATGCTATACTTCAAATTATTTTTGCCTTCTATTTTGTTCCTATTTGTTTAGATTTTTAAGGATTTCTTTATCAGATTATGATTTTTTTTTTTCTGTTCTTACTTTTCTGTGAGTTTTTTATCTTGGAGTTTATATTTTTTTTCCCAGAGACTTTTAAACTTACTGCTGCTGCTGCTGCTAAGTCACTTCAGTTGTGTCCGACTCTGTGCGACCCCATAGAAGATGAGCCTATTATTTTCTTCATTAATCTGTTAATGTGATGAATTGACAGATTGATTTTCCAGTGTTAAACCAGCTTTGCATTCTTGAAAGAAATTCAACTTGGTCATGACTTTTCACTTTTAACATTTATTTGTGCCTCTTTTTCTCTCCCTTTTCTTGTTTGGAGGTTTATTGCCTCTTTAAAAAAAAGCAACAAACTTTGGCTTAGTTTATTCTATTTTATGTTTACATTTTATTTTATTGATTTTGACTCAAACATTTATTATTTCATCTCTTTTCCATTAATGGGTTAATGTTTAAGAAAACAACTGTAAACAACTTCTTGTGGTAGATAATTTAATTAATTTTTAGTCTTTTTTGTTTTCTAAACTTTTTTTGGAGGTGTTGCTTTAGCTGTATCTTGTTAACTTTGACATATAGCATTTTCACTATCATTAATATTAAATTTTCTGGATTGTTATTTTAATTTTCTTCTTTGATATACAGACTATTTAAAGGTATACTGCTTATCTACTAAACAGTTATTTACCATTCTTACTATTGATACATAGCTTAATTGCACTGTGATCACAATCTGTATTGTTTTAATCTTTTGAAAATTTTGAAACTTAGAGCCACTGTATATTCTTATGCTTTTGTAACTCTTCCATGTATGCTAGGAAAGATTTTGTATTATGCAGCTATTGAATATAGTGTTCTGTATATGTCAGCTAAGTCAAGCTTCTCAATTTACTATTAAAATATTTTATAACTTTACTGAATTCATTTGTTCAATTATGGAGAGAGGAATGCTAAAATATGCTATTATGATGTGATTTGTCTTAGAATTTCTCTTGTAGTAGTGTCAATATTTACATTCTGTATTTTTTAAATTAAAAAAAATCTCTATTTTTTCCAAAGCAGACCTATGACAGATTGAGAAGAGTGTGTGTTTCAGAAAAGTGGAAGAAGGAGTCAGCGTATTATTTATAGATACAAAGACTATCCTTAAATGTTTAAATTTCAGTTGAAATGTGTCTGGCCCACCTCACTAATGTTACCTGGCTGACCTACCTTGGGTTAATATATTTGCATATCTCTTTTAGGAACTTAAGAATAATGTAAAGTGCTTCTTTGCCTAATGAGAAAGATTTATTTCAGGGATCTGCTTTGTACTTTGTCATTACAAGGTAGCAATGATGCAGGACACACTAAGCTTATTCTTTCACTTTTTCTCTTCCTTCTATATGGGACTTCCTGGTTCTTTGTGTGCACATTTCTATCTTTATCCAGATAATTGCTTATGGTTGCTGAAGTGCGGAAGGAGCAGGGAAAGGTGTATAGCTGAGTCCCTTTGCTATTCATCTGAAACTATCACAACATTGTTAATCGCCTATACCTCAAATTAAATAAACAATTTAAAAAAATTTGAGAAGAAGAAGAAGAAAAAAAAGAAAACCAAAGGGTTTTGCTTTGCCAAAACCTTGGGAAGCTTGAGACCTTTAGGGCATGAGCCCCTCGCGTCTCCTTGCATGGCTTTGCAATAAACCTTTCTCTGTTCCAAAAAAAAAAGAAGAAAAAATCTTAAATATGAATATAAAATTATACACTGCTTAATAAATCCTCAGTGAACCAAGCATCCTTTAACAACATAACATGAACAGGAAAGAAGCTGCCTGACAATTCAGTCTTCTCAGTGCCAAGAGTAGCAGTGGCGTCTGGGAAAGTAAGCATAGTGCCATTTGTTTCATGTTACAGATTGGTCTGAACTGGAATCCTGCTGAGGAACAGACCAGTTCTCATCACCACCACTCACCACACCTGTTCCCCACTCAACGTTTCCCACACACGCACACAGAAATGCACATAATCTAAAATTGGAAGAGTAGAGCCTGAGTCTCAGAAGCAGGAGTTCTTTGTGTCAGTGCGTTCTGTTTTGAGACCGTGTTATTAGGTACACACAGATTTAGCATTATATATTTTTGGTAAATTGAACTTATTTTTATTATTAAGTGCTGCTTACTTTTTATATTGCTTTACATATTAAAATTTATTGATTAGTATTCATATAGTTACACTAATTTGGGGGGTTTTTTCAGCTCCATTGAGATAAAATTAACATATAAATTGTTCAGGCTTAAGGTGAACAATGTGATAATTTGATACACATAGATTGTGATATGATTACCACTGTAAGGTTAGTTACACATCCATCACCTCATATTAAATTTTTAGTGTGTGTCTGGTGAAAGCATACTCTATGAACAACATTCAAATGTATAATTCAGTATTGTTAGCTATAGTCACCTTGCTGAATATTAGATGTACAAATTTTTTAAAAGAGAGATTTCCTGAAATATAACTGACAGTGAAAGTGAAAGTTGCTCAGTCATGTCCTACTCTTTGTGACCCCATGGACTATACAGACCATGGAATTCTCCAGGTCAGAATACTGGAGTGGGTAGCTTTGCTCTTCTCCAGGTGATCTTCCGAACCCAAGGATTGAACCCAGATCTCTGCATTGCAGGTGGATTCTTTATCAGCTGAGCCACAAGGAAAGCCCAAGAGTGCTGGACTGGGTAGCTTATCCCTTCTCCAGGGGATCTTCCCTACCCAGGAACTGAACCGGGGTCTCCTGCATTGCCGGTGGATTCTTACTAACTGAGCTATCAGGGAAGCCATAACTTAGCAGACTACCCAAATTTAAAATGCATAATTTGATGTTATGGTATTATATAAATATCCATGAAATCATCACCACCATTAGGATAATTTATTTTTATATGATCTTTGATTCTTTTTTTTTTTCTCTTCTTTTCTTTTTGGATAATTTTATTGCTATGTCTTCAAATTCATTCATCTTTTCTTCTTCAATGTCTAATCTGCACTTAATCCCACCCAGTATATTTTCATCTCACATATTTCAATTTTTATTTCTAAAAGTTCATATTTTTTATAGCTTCTATGTCCCTAGTTAGCTTTTTAAAAATATGACATACATATTTTAATGTCCTTTTATGCTAATGCTATCATTTGTGTCAATTTGGATCAGTTTTGATTGACTAACTTTTCTCCTCACTATGCATTATATTTTTTGCTTCTTAGAATGCCTGGTAATTTTCTTTAGGATGCATAAAATACATTATGTATTATCCCTTGTTTGATGTTGATTATTTTAGTATTTCTGCAAATATTCTTGAACTTTTCTCTAAGATGCATTTAAACTACTTGGAAACCAGTATTTTCAGATCTTGTTTTATGATGTATTAGTTGAGAACAGAATGATGCTCAGTCTAGGGTTAATTATTTCCCTCTATTGAGAAAAGACTCTTCTGTGTACTTTACTCAGTTTCCCATGACATTTGAGGTTTTCCAGTCTGGCTAGTGAGAATGAGCACTGTTCTCAGCTCTATGTGATTGCTGGGTACTATTACCTCTGATCCTTTCAGGTGGTTCTTTACCTGACTCTGGGTAGTTTCTTCACTGTGTACACTGATCAGTACTCGTTTGAATGCTATCTGTTCAGTTTAGTTCAGTTCAGTTGCTAAGTCATGTCCAACTCTTTGCGACCCCATGAATTGCAGCACGCCAGGCCTCCCTGTCCTTCACCAACTACCGGAGTTCACTCAGACTCATGTCCATCGAGTCGGTGATGCCATCCAGCCATCTCATCCTCGGTCGTCCCCTTCTCCTCCTGCCCCCAATCCCTCCCAGCATCAGGGTCTTTTCCAATGAGTCAACTTTTTGCATGAGGTGGCCAAAGTATTGGAGTTTCAGCTTCAGCATCAGTCCTTCCAATGAACACCCAGGACTGATCTCCTTTAGGATGGGCTGGTTGGATCTCCTTGCAGTCCAAGGGACTCTCAGGAGTCTTCTCCAATACCACAGTTCAAAAGCATCACTTCTTTGGCACTCAGTTTTCTTCACAGTCCAACTCTCACATCCGTACATGACCACTGGAAAAACCATAGCCGTGACTAGACAGACCTTTGTAGACAAAGCAATGTCTCTGCTTTTTAATAGGCTTTCTAGGTTGGTCATAACTTTCCTTCCAAAGAGTAAGTGTCTTTTAATTTCATGGCTGCAATCACCATCTGCAGTGATTTTTGGAGCTCAGAAAAATAAAGTCAGGCACTGTTTCCACTGTTTCCCCATCTATTTGCCATGAAGTGATGGGACCGGATGCCATGATCTTCGTTTTCTGAATGTTGAGCTTTAAGCCAACTTTTCCACTCTGCTCTTTCACTTTCATCAAGAGGCTCTTTAGTTCTTCTTTACCTTCTGCCGTAAGGGTGGTGTCATCTGCATATCTGAGGTTATTGATATTTCTCCCAGCAATCCTGATTCCAGCTTGTGCTTCCTCCAGCCCAGCATTTCTCATGATGTACTCTGTGTATAAGTTAAATAAGCAGGGTGACAATATACAGCCTTGACGTAGTCCTTTTCCTATTTGGAACCAGTCTGTTGTTCCACGTCCAGTTCTAACTGTTGCTTCCTGACCTGCATACAGGTTTCTCAAGAGGCAGGTCAGGTGGTCTGGTATTCCCATCTCTTGAAGAATTTTCCACAGTTTCTTGTGATCCACACAGTCGAAGGCTTTGGCATAGTCAATAAAGAATGCTATAGGGAAACCTTTTGCAGATCTCTGGAGTTCTCTTCTATGTAGCTCTCCTCTGGTATTTTACCTGCTAACTCTCTCTGCATTGACCTGCCTACACTCCCAGCTTCATTTCCTCTCCTCAGGGAGTACCTTGCGTCTGCCTGGGTGTCCTTTCCCTGCGCTGTGGCCTGGCAACTCTCAAGTCAGTATTCTTGGGCATTCATAGGCCTCATCTCCTTTGTTTTCCATCTTTCAGGGATCACTGTCCTTTGTTACATTATGTACAGTGTTTTGGCAACATTTTCTTCCAAGTCAGTTTTTGGTTGTGTTAGCTAAGAGGAAGGACTGGTGCTGAAGCTGAAGCTCGAATCCTCTGGGCACCTGATGCGAAGAGCCGACTCACTGGGAAAGACCCTGATGCTGGGAAAAGTTGAGGGCAGGAGGAGAAGGCGGTGACAGAGGATGACATGGTTGGATGGCATCACCGACTCAATGAACATGAATCTGAGCAAACTCCAGGAGATAGTGAAGGAGAGGGAAGCCTGGCATGCTGCAGTCCATGGGTTGTGAAGAGTTGGACACAACTTAGCAACTGAACAACAACAAGAAGGTGAATCTGGTCACTGTTACTCCATCTTGGCTGGGAGTGAAACTCTACCAGCTTTATTCTGGCTAGTATTTCCCCCAGTTTCAGTCTTTCTCTAGTCTTATGTTAGTTAGTTAGTTACTCCATAAATCTAACTTTATAAAGACTAATCCATAGTCTTTATATTTCTCTTTTAACTGGACAATATAGTTTATTTACACTCAATGTTATTACTATTTCATTTTAAACTTACCACTTATTTTGGGCTTCTTATTTTTATCAGATATTGTTTTTTCTCTCTCTCTTTTCTTTTACTTTCTTTTGGATTGATTTTTTAAAAACATCTCTTCTTTTTAAACCTCCACTAATTTAGATAGTACACATCCTATTTCTATTATTTGAGTGACTATGCTTAAAATTATAACACATGTACTTAATTTGTCAAAATATAATCTTAATAAGTAACTTTATCCTTTCTTATTTTTTATTTTTCATTTTTGACAAACATGCTTATTTTATATTCTGTCCAATGTTTGAAGTCTTTATGGATCTAATTTATAAATTTAAATTATGAGATCATGCTCACTGGAGCTTAATTGTGAAAATCCTCTGAGCCTGGGTTTAAGGTATATTACTCTGGAGAGAATTTGCATTTGCTGTGTTCAGTCTGGGATTATGATCCGCTTGAGACCTCTTTAGCTTATTATTGGATTTTTTAAAAACCTTTCAAAAAGTGTGATTTCCATGCATATTCTTCCTGAGCTGGTTATGTCAAGGGAGACTTTTATATTTCTTCCATTTTTCAGTCTCAAGACTCAGACAGGCAGGCTTCCTTTTGTCTCCCTTTGTGGGGTTATTATCATTATTTTTTAGTTCATCCTTTCATTGAGGGAATCAGTTTTTAATGGTCTCAGATTCATGCAAGGGTCTCAGATTCACCTTCTTATCTTACGTAAGCCCAAGTCTTTTCTCCAGGAAAACTCCAGAGTTGTCCTTAGGGCAGCTGGCTGCTCAGAATTTGCCTCTCTGAGTTGCTGCTTTTATCTCCTTTTTGGGTTATAAAGAATCTTGTTAAAAAAATTTTTTTTAACTGTCATGTCACCCCTTCTATGCGCTATACATTTAAGAATATATTTAAAAATAATTCATACTGTCTTCTTGGTTTCTTTGTACCTGGGTAATTTTTGAAGATCTCTGGGCAGAACTATCGTCAGAAATGGAAATTAGAATCTTCATTTTATTTTCTACTGAACTGCTAACATCCTTCAGAATTCTTTTCTATTAACAACTGTTTGGGAGCTGCTGTGCTGTGGCAAGCTAGATTTCAGTTCAGTTTAGGGAAGAACTTTTTGTTAGAGTGTCCAGATGGAGTGTGCTGAGGAGGTGGTGAATTCTTTGGAGGTTCTGAAGTGCAAACGTGATCTTTTCATTGGTAATTTTCGACAGCTTTTTATGTACCATGGACAGCCGAATGTGGAGATAAACGGCATGGACATTTGTTAAAACTCACGATTTGTTGGTATTGGCAGTACTCCTAATAGTGAGTATGGTGGAATAAACACAGTAACATCTGCTAAGTACCTATTTTATATGTGAGTACATGGCACTGGAAACGTAAACAAATTTTCTAAGTTTTTCCTTATAGCAATTTTATTGTGGTAGGTAATTTTACTGCTAATGTACAGATGGAGAAAGTGAGCTTATAAGAAAATTAATTTCCTAAGGTCACATGTTAAGTCACTGACTCAGGTTAAAACTTGAGTCCACTGGCTTCGAAGCCAAGGAGCTTTCCTCTGCACCACACTTGGTAGTCCCTGCCACAGGACTACTGGCAGCAGTATGACTGGTTGAGCAGATTCTCTGCTGCTTTAAGCTCCTTCCTGCTCCTCTGCTTAATTCCCCACCATTCAGATTCTCAATTACTGTTTGAAAGGAAGAATTATACACAACCTCAAATCAATTTTGGCTAAAAAAAGGAGAGCTTCCAAGTACATGCCGCTGGGGATCACATAATGGCATCGCTTTGATTTTTATTGCAAATGCTTAGGGATAAACACACTAGTAAATATGCTATCCCGTTTAGCAATTTAAATATTCTCTGCAAGCTCATTAGGTTCTGTCACCTCTACACATACAGCTGTTCCTTGTGTGGGAGTGATAGTCCATCCCAAACAACTGCTCTTCTCAAAGACAGATGTTGCTGGGTTGGGTACCTGGTAGATGTTCCTCACACTGGGGGTGGAGACCAGGGAGGCAGATCTCTGAAGGAATTACTGATAGTCGCTGTCCTAGAAAGCCTGACTCCATTTTTGATGTTCAAATGCTGACAGCTTTTCAAGCCCAGTTCCCTTTCTCCTGGGAAAATTTATAAGAAAGCCTTGGTGCTTGTTACTTTGGCATCAGTGGGAAGTTCAAACCTCCCAAGCTCAGGTCCTTATTGCAATCCCATTCCATAATCACTGTAAAACCCCAGTCCAGTTGTCCTTTTTTCTGTTTTTCAGTCCAGCTTTCCTGTTTCTCTTTTTATTTTTGGCCTCTTGGGAGCCTATCTTGCTCTTCCCAGAAAGTCTCATTATGTGACTAACAAAGCCTTTCATACATAATGCCTGTCATCATCAATTTCTACCAAATTTTAAGTTAGGGATGGTCCCTTCTTCCTCTGTGGGGTGATCATAGCAGTTTGTAAGGGGAAAATTGAGGAAGAGGTGATAGGAACCTAGGTTTCTGGGTTCTTGGCTGTCTATGTCAAGCACTGATAACTCTGCAATGTTCCTGAAAGCAGCATATGCGGAAGGCAAGGTCAAGCAAATGTTCTAGCTTTATTACTAGGAGGCTTTTGCACCAGACCCCCACGTGTTACTCGGGTTACATTTGTGCCAGCGTGGGCAGCTCCTTAACCCTGGGCTGGAGGCAGCTTAGTACCAAGAATCAAGGCAAGTTGAGCTGCTGAGCCTCTTCCGCCCTTCATCCACACTCAAATATCATCTGTCCCCCATAGGACATTGAGAGAATATTAGCCAGCAAGGAGTAGTTTGATGTGTTAACTATCTAATGCCTAGAAATTTTCTCTTTCCTGCCTTTTCAGGATGCAGAGAAGGCAATGGCAACCCACTCCAGTATTCTTGCCTGGAAAATCCCATGGATGGAGAAGCCTGGTGGGCTGCAGTCCATGGGGTCGCTAAGAGTCAGGCACGACTGAGCGATTTCACTTTCACTTTTCACTTTCATGATTTGGAGAAGGAAATGGCAACCCACTCCAGTGTTCTTGCCTGGAGAATCCCATGGATGGAGAAGCCTGGTGGGCTGCAGTCCATGGGGTCGCTAAGAGTCAGGCACGACTGAGCGATTTCACTTTCACTTTTCACTTTCATGATTTGGAGAAGGAAATGGCAACCCACTCCAGTGTTCTTGCCTGGAGAATCCCAGGGACGGAGGAGCCTAGTGGGCTGCTGTCTATGGGGTCGCACAGAGTCGGACACATCTGAAGCGACTTAGCAGCAGCAGCAGCAGCCTTTTCAGGATGAGGAAACTCTCAAGCATAAGCACATTCTGAGACAGTTTTGCCTATCTGAATTCTTAGAAATGAGAGAGGGTGTTAAAAAGAAAGAGACATGGATGAACATCCTTAAGCATGAGCTCAGCACTGACTTCTTTATCTGTTTAGTCTTCTGATTCCAGGAGACAGAGAGAAGAAGAAGAAAGGAGAAGGAAGAGGAAGGAAAGGGGAAGAAGAAAGAGGGAGAGGGGGAAGAGGAAGAAGAAGAAGGAGAAGAAGAAAGAAGGAGGAGAAAGGGGAAAGGTTGATCAGACCTTACCCCTGATATCAGAATGGAAGTTCCTGGCTGTGTCTAATCCAAGCAAATCCTCCAGATGTTAAAAAGAGGAACAGTAGAATGTGTTAGCTAGTACCCAGCAGATAAGTGGACTTTTCCAAATTCCATTATGCCAGGGTAATGAGCTTATGCTCTTAGAGAAAGTAAATTTCAGGATAAAAGGTTTTATTTCTCCTTTCTAGTCTGGATGCCTTCTATTTCTTTTCTTGTTTTTGCTGAATGGATCTGAATAGTACCTTCAGTACAATGTTGAAAAGACATAGGGAGAACAGAGAACCTTTCCTTGTTCCTAATCTTAGGAGAAAAAGCATTCCACCATTTAATGTTACAATAGCTGTAGTTTTTCTGTTGTCAGCCGCTAAGTCATGTCTGAGTCTTTACCACCCCATGGACTGCAACACGCCAGGCTTCCCTGTCCTTCACTATCTCCCAGAGTTTTCTTGAATTCATGTCCATCATGAGTCAGTGATGTCATCCAACCATCTCATCCTCTGTTGTCCCCCTCTTCTGCCCTCAATCTTTTCCAGCATCAGGGTTTTTTTCAATGAATTGACTCTTTGCATCAGGTGGCCAAAGTATTAGAACTTCAGCCTCAGCATCAGTCCTTCCAGTGAATATTCAGGGTTGATTTCCTTTAGGATTGACTGGTTTGATCTCCTTGCTGTCCAAAAAACTCTCAAGAGTCTTCTCCAGCACAACAGTTGGAAAGCATCAATTCTTTGGTGTTCAGCCTTCTTTATGGTCCAACTCTCACATCCGTACACAGCTACTGGGAAACCATAACTTTGATTATTTGATCTTCATTAGTAAAGTGATGTCCTGTTTTTTAAAATGCTGTCTGGGTTTGTCATAGCTTTCCTTCTAAGGAGCAAGTGTCTTTTAATTTCATGGCTGCAGTCACTGTCCACAGTCATTCTGGAGCCTCCCAAATAAAATCTATCACTCTTTCCACTTTTCCCCCTTCTTTTTGCCATGAAGTGATGGGATAAGATGCCTTGATCTTAGTTTTTTGAATGCTGAGTTTTAAGCCAGCTTTTTCACTCTCCTCTTTCACCTTCATCAAGAGGCTCTTTAGTTTCTCTTTAGTTCCAGCATTAGAGTGGCATCACATGCATATCTGAATGTGGTAGCAGTGTTAGTTGCTCAGTCGTGTCCAGCTCTTCGTGATCTCATGGACTGTAGCTTGCCAGGCTCCTCTGTCCATGGGATTCTCCAGGCAAGAATACTGGAGTGGACTGCCATTCCCTTCTCTAGAGGATCTTCCTGACCCAGGGATTGAACCCAGGTCTCCTGTGTTGCAGGCAGATTTTTTACCATTTGGGCTACAGGGAAGACCCTAAGGCATATCTGAGGTTGTTGATATTTCTGCTGGCAATCTTGATTCCAGCTTGTGATTCATCAGCCTGGCATTTCACATAATGCACTCTGCATAGAAGTTAAATAAGCAGGCTGACACTATACAGCCTTGATGTACTCCTTTCCCAATTTTGAACCAGTCAATTGTTCCATGTCCGGTTCTAACTCTTGCTTCTTGACCTGCACACAAGTTTCTCAGGAGACAGGTAAGGTGGTTTGGCAGTCCCATCTCTTTAAGAATTTTCCATAATTTGTGATCCGCACAGTCCAAGGCTTTAGCAAAGTCAATGAAGCAGAAGTAGATATTTTTCTGGAATTTCTTTGTTTTCTCTAGGATCCAATGGATATTGGCAATTTGATCTCTGGTTCCTCTACCTTTTCTAAATCCAGTTTGTACATCTGGAAGTTTTTGGTTCACATACTGCTGAAGCCTAGCTTGAAGGATTTTGAGTCTTGCTAGCATGTGAAGTGAGTCCAATTGTATGGCAGTTTGAACATTCTTTGGCATTGCCCTTCTTTGGGATTGGAATGAAAACTGGACCTTTTCCAGTCCTGAGGCCACTGCTGAGTTTTCCAAATTTGTTGACATAGTGAATGTTCTTTAATAAGTTGAGAGAGTTCCCTTCTATCATTACTTGCTGAGAGTTTTTGAATTTTGACAAAAGATTTTTCTGTAACTCTTGAGATTATTTATCAGATTTTTCCTTTTTAGACTGTTAATGTGGTTGTTATACTGATTGATTTTTGAATGGTAAATTGACCTTGCATTCTGGAGATAAACTCTACTAATCATGATGTATTATCTTATTTTGCTTCCCTGGTGGCTTAGTGGTAAAGAATCTACCTGCCAGTGAGGTAGACATGGGTTTGATCCCTGGGTAGGGAAGATCTCCTGGAGAAGTGAATGGCAACCCACTCCAGTATTCTTGCCTGGGAAATCCCACAGACAGAGGAGCCTTGTGGGCTACAGTCCAAGGAGTTGCAAAGAGTCAGACACAACTGAGCAGCTAAACAACAGGAATCCTTTTTCTACATTGCTGGATTCAATTTGTTTAAATTTTGTTGAGAATTGTTTTATTTATGTTAATGTTGGAAATCAGCTTGTAGTTCTCCTAAAATAACCATTTGGTTCTGTCACAGGGGTAATGGTGGAATCAGAATGAGTTGGGAGTCCACCCTCAAGTTTTATTTTGCAGAAGAGTTTTAGGTGAAATGGACATTATATCCTTATGTTTTTGGTAGAACTCACCAGTAAAACTGCTTATGCCCATAGTTTTCTTTATGGAAAAGTTTTTATAAACAAATTTCTTTCATAGATACACAACTATTCAAGCTACTTCTTGCGTGAGTTTTGATAACTTGCCTCTTAAAAGAAGAGTCCACTTTAAGTTTTATTTGTTGGCATAAAGTTTTAATGATTTTGGCTTATTCTTTTATTTTTATTATTTATGTATTATTTTTTGGCTGGGCCGTGCATCTTAGCTTCTTGTGTATGTGTGTGTGTGTGTGTGTGTGTGTTAGTCACTCAGTTGAGTCTGGCACTTTGTTTCCTGACCAGAGATCAAACCCAGGCCCCCTGCAGTGGGAGCTTGGAGTCTTAACTACTGGGCGGCCAGGGAATCCCCCTTATTCTCCTTTTAAGGTCGGTAAGATCTATAGTTATTTCTGATATTGGTAATTTGTTCTCTCTCCCTTGCTCCCCATCTCTCCCTTGCTGCCTAGAAGACTATCTCTTCTTATTTTTATGATTAACTTCCTTCGACTTATGTTGGGTTTGCTTTTATTTTTCTAGTTTCTTAAGATAGAAGTTTAAGTCATTGATTTAAAATCTTTTTATTTCTCTAATATAAGGTTTTCAATGCTATAAATTATCCTCCCACTCCCGAAAAGCTTTAGCTTCCCCCCAAAAGAAATTTTGATGTGTTGTACTTCCATTTTTTTCCAAGTGTGTTCTAATTTCCCTTGTGATTTATTCTTTGTCTCATAGTTTATTTAGAAGAGAGTTATGTAGTTTCCAAATATTTGGGCATATATCTTTCTGTTATTAATGTCTACTTTAATTCCATTTTGGTCTGAGAAAATTCTCTAAGTGATTTTAATCCTCCTAAATTTATTGAGACTTGTTTCATGTCCCAAAATATGATCTATCTTGGTAAATATTTTGTGTGTGCACTTGAAAAGAATGTTTTCTGTTGCTGTTGGATAGAATATTCTATAAATGTCAGTTCGATCAAGTTGGTTGATAGTGTTGTTCATGTCTTCCATATCCTTATTACTTTTTATTTATTGGTTGTATGAATTATGTAGAAAGCAGTGTTGAAAGTTTTCATTAGAATTGCGGATTTGTATATTTTTTCCACTTCTTATATTTTAGAGCTCTGTTATTAGGTATTTAGTATTGTTATATCCTTTCAATTTATTGACTTCTTTATCCTTGATAATATTTTTGTTTTGTTTTAAAGTCTGATTTGTCTCTAATGTAGCTACTTCTACTTTCTTTTGATTAGTATTAGCATAGTATATCTTTCTTCATTCCTTTAGTTTTACTATATCTGTGTCCTCATATTTAAAGTGTTTCTTGTAGACAACTAAGACCTGGGTTTTCTTTTAAAAAAAAAAAAAATTCACTCTGACATCTCTGCCTGTTAGTTGGTGTATTTAGACCATTCACATTTGAAGTGATTATTGATACAGCTGCATTCAGTTCAGTTCAGTTCAGTCGCTCAGTTGTGTCTGACTCTTTGTGACCCCATGAATCGCAGCACGCCAGGGCTCCCTGTCCATCACCAACTCCTGGAGTTCACTCAGACTCATGTCCATCGAGTCAGTGATGCCATCCAGCCATCTCATCCTCGGTCGTCCCCTTCTCCTCCTGCCCCCAATCCCTCCCAGCATCAGAGTCTTTTCCAATGAGTCAACTCTTCGCATCAGATGGCCAAAGTACTGGAGTTTCAGCTTTAGCGTCATTCCTTCCAAAGAAATCCCAGGGCTGATCTCCTTCAGAATGGACTGCATTAGTATCTACAAAACTTGTAACTGCTTTCTATTTGTTGTGCTCTTCTTTTCTTCCACCCTTTATGCCTTCTCTGGCTTTAATTGTGCATTTTCTGTGACTTTATTTTCTTTCAGCAAATCATTATACTTCTTAAATTTTTTTTAGTGGTTGCAGTAGAGTTTGCAATATATATTTACAATGATTCTGAATCCACTTTTAAGTAACATTATACTACTTCATAGGTAGTGTCCATACCTTATATGAGGGAATTCTCAATCTCTCCCATCTTTCCCTTATACTATTGCTGTTATTCATATCACTTATTCATACGCCATAATCACACACATTGTTTCTATCACTATTTTAAACTAACAGTCAGATTTTAATTTTACCTTCATTTATTCCTTCTCTAATATTCTCCCTTTCTTTAGGTAGAGTCAAGTTTCTGACCTGTATAACTTTTCCTCCTGAAGAACTTCTTTTAATATTTCTATCAAGGCAGATTTGATGGTGACAAATTCCCTCAGCTTTTATTTGGAGGACACAAAATTCTAGGTTAGTAGCTTGTTTTTGCCTCTTTTAATGCTTAAAATATTTTAACTTAATCTGAAAGTTCTACCTTTCATACTGGTATATTTACACAATTTATATTTATGTGTTTTTTGATATGGTGAAAGTTTTCCCCAATATGGTTTTTGATATGGTGAAAGTTTTCCCCAATACTATTTATTTCCTATTTGGTCCGTTTGTTCTTGCCCTCTCCCTCCCATCATTTTTTACCTTAGCTGGCTTCTTTTTATTAATTGCATATTTTTAATGATTTCATTTAATTTTGTATATTGATTTTATTAGTTTTAGTGGTTACTCTAGGGTTTGTAGTATATACTTTTAACTTAACACCAGTCCACCTTCAAATAATATTGCATCTTTACACAGATTGTAAAAGAACTATGCAGTAATAGTATATGACTTCGTTTTTACTCCCTCCTCTAGGCCTTTGTGTTTTTGTTGTTACACATTTTACTTTTACATATGAAATACACTCTCCAAATGTGTAAATGTATTTAAACAATTATATTTTTAAAATATTAAAACATTAAACATTTACGTTCACTCTCATATTTGTCATTTCTAGTGTCTCCGTTTGGTGCTTTCATCAGTGATGGTCTTGGATTGTTACTCAACTGTTTCATGTTATGTCTTATCTCCTCAAATACTTGTGAGCTTACAAAAAACAGGTGCCATCTCTACTACTCGTAACTCCTAAAGTGACTACCAGAGTATTTTGCTCATTTACTAATGGAATACTAGCCCCTCATGGAAACTTTTGGGTTACCTCATCCAAACTCTTCACTTCATAACTGGGTAAATTGAGGCTGAGAGAGGTTGTACAGTCAAAAATTATCTGAGCTGAGATTAGAACCAAGGTCTCTCAACTTATAATTCAGCACTCTTTTCACATTCCTGGGTGTATGATAATGAAAGTGAAGTTGCTCAGTCATGTCCTTCTCTTCGTGACCCCATGGACTGTATTCTGCCAGGCTCTGCTGTCCATGGGAGTCTTCAGGCAAGAATACTGGAGTGGGTTGCCATTTCCTTCTCCAGGGGATCTTCCCAACCCAGGGATCGAACCTGGGTCTCCCACATTGCAGGCAGGCTCTTTACCCTCTGAGCCACTAGGGAAGCCTGTATAATAATGTGTCATCAGTAATTAATATGTAAATATCTTTGAGTATTTACTAATATACCTCTAGTGAATAAATAGCCCAAAGAGACTCTTTGTAAACACAAATGGCATTGTGTAGAGGTCTACAGTAACAGGATTTGATGAAGACTTAAAGATCCAGTCATACAATAAATTGTGAGTAATATATTTTATGGGGCTTCCCAGGTGGCGCTAACGGTAAAGAATCCGCCTGCCAATGCAGGAGATGCCAGAGTTCGATCCTTGAGTTGGGAAGATCCCCTAATAATATCTGTAAACAAATATAGATTTAAAATATTTATATATATTGAAAAAGACTAAGTGTATACTTCAACATGTTAACGTTTATTATCTCCTGATTGCAAAATTAAGAGTAATTTTTAACTTACAGCTTAATTTTTAAAAAGCAGTAAATATATATTAATTTGTGTTATTTTAAATAAAGGTAAATCAAATATCTAGTTCCATGAGCCATTTCAGAATTGTATTGCTCTTTAACATCTCTGTGACAAATTGTTTGCCTTCTCCATAGGTAGCCTAAACCATCTTTGGACATCACTGCCTCTTGGAATTTTCTTTTATTATTCTGGAATCTATTTCGCCATAGTTTTTGCTTTTGATCTTATTTTCCTCCTGTGGTCATTCATTGGAAATTTTATCTTTATTCTATATGAAAGCCCTTCAGATGTATGAAGACAGTTAGCCTATTCGCCTTCTAGCCAAACATCTCTCATTCTCTCCTCTTTCTAAATTCAAAATATTTGGTAATGTCTTCAGTCATTAAGAACCACTTCAAGTTACACCTTAACTGGTCTCTTGGAGCCCCAGTCAAGGGAAGACTGTTAGGTGGGACCAGAATGTTCATTGCTGGATTATGCATTGAATGAACTTTAATCAAGTGCTCAATGTGTGTACCATGTTTTGAACTGGGGATATGGGAATACATGTTAAGATGCTTCCTCTGGGATTCATAGTCTAGGAGAGCAGACTATGAATTAAGGTCTGAAAAGAGATCAGTGGGACCAGCTCTTCTGAGGGGAGTGCAGAAATTGTTGCAAAGGAGATGGCTTCAGAGCCATGTTTTGAAGGAAGAGAATGAGTTTGCCCTGGTTCAATATATAGATAGATAGGCTGAGGCCAACACACTTTTGTTAGGAAGTTTTGCTTCTCAAAATACAGCAACGAGTTCTTTAGTGACCCCTGCCAGGCACAGAGTTTGTTGGCTGTTCTATTTCTTTGGCATGGTGAAGAATGGATATGGGAACACGGCAAGGGCATAAAGCAAGAGACAGATGTTGTAACCAAATAAATGAGTCTCAGCATTTTCCTCTCCTAGCTCCCAGAATGAGCAAGATTTTGCCACAGCACTTAGTAAATTAGATTTAGCCCAGAATGTGGCTTTCAGCCAGATCCTCTGAACTGAGTGTGGCAATTGTTTTCTCCCCATGTCACCCCATTCTTAGAAAACCTGCTCACCCACAGCCTATAAAGGGTGACTCTAATTATCATGTGTCACTACCCTTATAATATCTGATTGTGCTAGCATAGGCACCTGGACCTCATTGAACTAATAAATGGTTCTTTGCAGAGAATATAGCATGAGACTAAAGACTGAGACGCTAGGCTGGAGGAGCTAAGCTGCCAGGTTCTATCAATAGGGCTGGGGCGGTGGTGGAGCGAGGCCACTATTTCAGGGCATTCATGTTGGACCATGTAACAGTGGGTGAATTGGCACAGAAACTGTCCTGAGGAGAGAGAAAAATGAAGAAGATAACAGAATAGCTGAAAAACATGCAGTTAAGGTGGGAAAGAGGATAGAGGGAGAAAGATAGAACACATCAGCTTCCCGTTTCCTATAAAATCCACCGTATTTTTCTTCTTCAACAATTCTGTTCTATGATAGCCCCCTGGGCCTTCACAATAAATTCCATTTTATTCAAGTTGGCTTGAGTGAACATCTGTTCCTCGTAACCAAAGTGTTCTGAAGGCATCTCATTTGCTTAGTTTACTTTTTAAATTTCTGTATAATGACTAGAATAATTAAGTTGAACTGACCCATTTTCCAGACCCCTTATTGTTCTAGCTGTGAAGCAAGAATCCCCTTTGGGAGAAAAACCAACTTCTATTGGGACTGGAACTTGGCTGATAATGACTCATGGCATTAATTTGGAAATGTGATCCTGGCTGTTGCTGCCTGCTTTCTGCTCTCTTCACATCTGTTTGGTCTCACAAAAGGCACAAAGTAAAGGCAGCTGGCCCTGAGACCGCCTGTGGCTTTGAGAACGGCAACAACGTCTGCCTGTTTTCCCTGGCTGGAGCCCAGAGAAGGCAGTCGATTTTCTCAGAAGGTAATGCCTGAATCTCACACTGCAGTGCAGGAGTTGGAGAGGAGTCACCTACCATGAGGACAGAAATGCAAAAAATATGCTCGGTGTCCCCCGAGCCACATTTGACTTTAATGCTCTTCAGCCCAGGTGGTTTCAATTAATTTGCACATATTTATTGAGCATCTACTGTGCACCAATGATCTCCTCTTTCTTTTCCTCATTTGTTCCTCTTCTGACTCCTATTCCTTAATTTACATTCCAAGAACCTTTTCTTCTCCAATATTCCCTTGGGTTACGAACTCATTTCTCGGTTTTATGGCTGAACTTTCTTTAAGAGCTATCCACAGTCGCTATCTCTACTTCCTTAACCTTTCACTAACTCCTTATCTCTGTGCCATCCATCTTCTGCTTTACCCTTGACGCAATCTGGTTCTCTGAATTTTTTGTATCTTTACAATAAATGCTTCTCTTGTTAAGTGAGTTGAAGTGACTTTTGGTTCCTTGTAACTAAAAAGTTTCTGAGGCATTCTCATTTCCTCAGTTCACCTTCTGGCCTCTACATAAGGACTAGTATATTCTGACTCAGGGTTTGGAGTTTCAGCTTCAACATCAGGCCTTCCAATGAATATTCAGGACTGATCTCCTTTAGGATGGACTGGTTGGATCTCCTTGCAGTCCAAGGGACTCTCAAGAGTCTTCTCCAACACCACAGTTCAAAAGCATCAATTGTTTGGCAGTCAGCTTTCTTCACAGGCCAACTCTCACATCCATACATGACCACTGGAAAAACCATAGCCTTGACTAGACGGACATTTGTGGACAAAGTAATGTCTCTGCTTTTTAATATGCTGCCTAGGTTGGTCATAACGTTCCTTCCAAGGAGTAAGCGTCTTTTAATTTCATGGCTGCAATCACCATCTACAGTGATTTTGGAGCCCAGAAAAATAAAGTCAGCCACTGTTTCCCCATCTATTTCCCATGAAGTGATGGGACTGGATGCCATGATGTTCGTTTTCTGAATGTTGAGCTTTAAGCCAACTTTTTCACTCTCCTCTTTCACTTTCATCAAGAGGCTCTTTAGTTTTTCTTCACTTAGGTAGCTAAAATGGAGAAACATATCCCTTAACAAAATTTTAATACTTATCACCTATTGACCATAGCCCACTTTTAGTATGTATACTAATATATTTAACCCCCTATTTGTACTTCAATTACTCGTCCCCATCACATAATCATTCTCAAAGTAATTTGTTATATAATTGTTAGGTCATTCATTCACAAAATTGTTACATTATTCATTCACTCAGCAAATGTTTATTGAACCAGTCAGTGGAGATAAAAAGGGAATCCGTAAGGCAATTTCTCCTGTTTAAGGAGGTCATAGTCTATGAGATGGAGGAAGGGATGAGAAACAAGAATTTAGAAACAAGCAAGTGTCACAGGTGTTGTGAGAACAGTCTGAACAGTATACAAGGAGAAAATGAAGGAGGGAGGCTCCGAGCAGCTGGGTCCACTTTCTGATTCCCTTTTTTGTGTTTACCTTCAGCCTTTAGGTAAAGTTCTTTGACTTTTTTATCAGTCAGAGAAAGCAAGGACCTTTTGGCTGGGCTCCTCAGGCTTAATTTTAAATGATCAGCCCCAGATACAGGTCATAGTGCTGGAAAAGCCCAAGAGGACATTTGGCCAATCTGAATTTTAGGCGTCAGAGGCCCAGGGGGGGAAGACATTTGTCCAGTGTGACCAGCCAGCTGGTGTCACAGCAGGCCCAGAACAGAGCAGTGACCAGATCCTGCAGTGCCTATACTGGGGGGAACTTTAATTCACCACCCCCCCTCCCCCCTGCCACCCGCTGGTCATGGGATGAGGAAACAGATCCACCCAGGGAAGGAAGTAGATAGGACAGAAGTCACAGAGCTGCTCAGAGGCAGGGCCTAACTCCCTGGCCTCTCAGCCCAGTGACTCCCTCACTGATGCCCTGTCCCAGGCATCCTTACACCCAGCCTGGGAGTCCTTTCTGAAAGATCTGCCTCATGGTCCCTGGCTCAAGTGAGGCTGTTCATAGACCTCTGTTCAACAGTATTCCCTGGACTCCTTTTTCTTGACTTTTTTCTCTCTCTAGTCTTCCTGGGCTGTGAAGCCTTGGGTCAGCTCTCAGAGCTCTTCATTCATCTCCTCTGTTCTCAGTTATAAACTTTCCATAGCTTCTTGCTTCTCTTGACCTTAACTGGTTCATCCGTGGTCTGATAAAATTGCTTGGTCAGCTCCCCTCGCCCCTTGGCCGTGTTTCCTCCAAGCTTCTTTCCTTGGCCAGTTTCTGTGTCCCCAGGAGCTCCTTCTTTCTCAGACACCATCTCTAGTTTCTCCCATGGTCTCTTAATTTGTTTTGTGCCTCGGAGTCTCTGGCTGTCTGGATGGTCAAATCTATTCTTTCTCACAATAATGCTTTCAAATATATTAAATAAAAT
Organism: Budorcas taxicolor; assembly: GCF_023091745.1. Classification (NCBI taxonomy): domain Eukaryota; kingdom Metazoa; phylum Chordata; class Mammalia; order Artiodactyla; family Bovidae; genus Budorcas; species Budorcas taxicolor. The sequence continues at coordinate 31,486,760 of NC_068912.1, forward strand.
AGAGCAATAAAGGAAATAAGTTATTCTGATTAACATTTATCTAAACATAAAAGCCCAAATTTGTAATATAGCAATATATGTGCTTTTAATTCTGTGTGTTCCATAATAAGATCTAATGGTGAGCCCAATGACTTCTATAATGTTCAGGTAGTGATGAGCACAAATGATATTACAAAGTATCTGTAAAAGTTGTAATGTGATATGAAAATATCTGTAATTTTTATTTCTGACAAAGTGTCACTGGTACTGTGTATATTGCCGTAATTTATTGTCTATGTTCATAACTGGAAAAAAAAAAACAACCCACTACATTTCACTTGGAATTTACTGAAAATGAAAACAGAATATTTTTCCCATCAAAATTCATGGAAACCTGTAAGTCCCTTTGGAGAAGGTGATGGCATCCCACTCCAGTACTCTTGCCTGGAAAATCCCATGGACGGAAAAGCCTGGTAGGTACAGTCCATGGGGTTGCGAAGAGTCGGACACGACTAAGCGACCTCACTTTCACTTTTCATTTTCATGCATTGGAGAAGGAAATGGCAACCCACTCCAGTGTTCTTGCCTGGAGAATCCCAGGGACCACGGAGCCTGGTGGGCTGCTGTCTATGGGGTCGCACAGAGTTGGATACGACTGAAGCGACTTAGCAGTAAGTCCCTTGGCCATTGTAGATTTCAGGTCAGGACATCTTATCCTAGATGATTCCATGACTTGAAACACTTTATGAGGGTAGGTATTATCTAAATTTAAATCTCCAGACCAGAATTTCCATATGGATATCTCATAGGCATCTATGAAACTCAACCTGTCAAAAAATGGAGTTTTGATCTTATTCCCCCAAACAGTTCCTCTCAATAAATGTCACTTCAATTCTCCTTAGTGCCGAAGCCCACATCCTAAAATTCATTCTTTATACTTATTTTTCACTTTTACTTCGAATTTATAAATCATTTCACCATAAGTTTATTCACCAAATATTTACTCAGCACTTAGTATGTGCCAAGCAGCATCATGGGCCTTGGAGATTCAGCAATATATAAGACAAGTCCTTGCTCCTACAGACTTATGAGACAGTGCTGTTGACATTGACAACAAGAAAATATAATATATATGCTAAATTGTGTGTTAATAAGTGGTTCTGCATTATTATACCTTTAAAGCATCTCTTCAATCTTGCTGTTTCTTTCCATATCCATTGCCACTCCTTCAGTCTAAACCAGTCTAGATAGACTCTTGCTTGCTAGAGTCACCCAACTCCAGTCTCTGTAGCCAGTCTCTATAGACAAAGATTGTTCCCCGATCCTTTTCCCATGCAGCAGCCATTGTGAGGGGAGGGTCCTGTTCCTCCACTGCTGAAACCCTTTGATGATTCTCACACTTGGGCTGGCCCCAGACACCTTACCTTGAGGACCCTGTGCGAGCACTGGATGCACTGTCCTCTTTCTACCAATCCTCTACGTACACTTGGACACACCTGGCTGTGCAACTCCTTCCAGGGTCAGTTTCCTGCCTTAGGACCTTTGTTTGCATCTAGGCCTGGCTGACTTCCAATCACCCTTCAGATCTAACTCATTTACATGTGTGCATGCTCAGTCACTTCAGTTGTTTCTGAATCTTCGTGACCCCGTGCACTGTAGGCCACCAGTCTCCTCTATCTGTGGGATTCTTCAGGCAAGAATCCTGGAGCGGGTTGCCATTTCCTTCTCTAGGAGATCTTCCCAAGCCAGGGATTGAACCCAAGTCTCCTGCATCTCCTGCATTGCAGATGGATCCTTTACCCACTGAGCCACTCAACTTTCCCTAAAATGCTACCTCCTTGGAGAGCCCCTTCCTCATCCTTCAACCTCAATTGTGTTCCCTCCCTTACTTTTGCTTAGAGGAACATCTTTTCCTTTATGTAACAAGCTACTAGGTAAAATTATTATTTTATATAATATTCAGGTGTCTAATGTCTGTTTTTCCCACTACATTGCAAGTTCCAAGAAGTCAGAATCTTGTCTATTTTGTTCATCAGTGGTGTAACAGTTCCTGGCATGTTGTTAGTGCTTAGCAAATGTGTAGCTGTTGAATGAGTCATGAGTTACTATACCTTTCATCTCTGACATCTGCCCCCAAACTCATCACATAGTCAGATTAATGCTTCTTCTTTTATGCAAAGGCATATTAAAAGCTCTACCTATACTTAAATTATTCCTGACCTAATCAGATACAGTTATTCTCAAATCCATCCATCCATTCATCTGTTCATTCATTTAACCATTATTTATTGAGCACCTCCTAATTATAAGGCACTATGCCAGGCAGTAGAGAAGATTAAAAGATGAATAAGACGTGGTCCTTGTCCTGAAGACATTTACAACTTAGAAGAGAATTTAAGAAGTTATCCAATAGTTATAGTGGGGAAAGATGGGGGCTATGTGCAATGATTAACACAGTCAGTGGTGATGGAGGTACTGAAGCTGCTGCTGCTGCTGCTGCTGCTAAGTCACTTCAGTTGTGTCCAACTCTGTGTGACTCCAGAGACAGCAGCGCACCAGACTCCCCCGTCCCTGGGATTCTCCAGGGAAGAACACTGGAGTGGGTTGCCATTTCCTTCTCCAATGCATGAAAGTGAAAAGTGAAAGTGAAGTCACTCAGTCGTGTCTGACTCTTCACTACCCCATGGACTGCAGCCTACCAGGCTCCTCCATCCATGGGATTTTTCAGGCAAGAGTACTGGAGTGGAGTGCCATTGCCTTCTCCAGGAGGTACTGAAGAGGTAGATAATATTTCTATGAAAACTTTAGGAAAACTTTCATGGAGAAGGTGGCATCTGAGCTGGTTCTTAAAGGGTTGGCAGGATGCAGACATCCAGAGGTGGCATAGGAGGCATGGTAGATGAAGAAATAGAGTCAAAATGTGCAGAAGGAGAAAACACAAGTGGTGTAGAGGTCTCTAAGAGGGACCCACAACCTAGGTAACCTGCAGAGTAGCTGTGGAAGACAAAGATGGAGCAGGTGACATTTTGTTTATTTTATATGACAGGGAAATCAGCAAAGGTTGTTGGGGAGAGGAATAAAATAAGAGTTAAGAGGGAGCACTGGAAAAAACTAACTGCCTGTTTGATTTTAATTTAGGTTGATTTTTCTTATTTATCATAAGATAAACAAAACAGAAGGGCAGAAAGAGCTAATGGAAAAAATGTGGTTGGAGTGGAGGGGGAAACTCTTATGGAGGAAGTGGTACATACCTTTGCCTTCAGGTAGGACACTGACTTAGGGACATGCAACTACTCTCATCCTTGAATTGAGAGGCCACCAGTTCTACAACTAACTTTATTAGTTTGCTAAGGCTGCCATAAGGAATATAACAGACCAGGTGGCTTAAGCTTCCCAGTCTGGAGGCTGGGAAGTCCAAAATCAAGGTGTCAGTTGATTTGGTTCTTAGTGATCTCCCTGGCTTCCTGACAACATCTTCTTGCTGTGTCCTAACATGACTGTTCCTTGGTCTCTTTCTCTTTCTCTTCCTTTAAGGACACCAATCCTATTAGATTAGGACCCTGCTCTTAAGACCTCATCTAACATTAATTATCTTCTAAAAGTACTATCTGTAAATAGAGTCATATTTGGGGATTATGGTTTCCACCTATGAATATGGGGGTACATGGCCTCTATATGGGGCAAATCAGCCTCCATTCCTTTAGAAGCAAAGTCTATACACGTTTCTAAATCAGTGGTTTCTAAGTTGTTTCAAGGAGCATTAGGCATCCTAAGGAGAGCATTCTTGGAACCTCCTTCAAGGAGCAAATTACAGGTGGACTCTACCTGTTTTCTCTATTAGGCCTTCACATAAGATTTCCTCCAAAGAAATGATTATACTGTTAAAAAAAATACTAGGAAACCCCTGGTGTAGTTTGATGACTTCATTTTACTAGAGGAAGAGAAGGTGCTGAGATTCAGAAAGATAGAGAGACCTGCTCACAGTCACACAGCAAGGGAGGGACAGGTTCCAGTAGCCAACGAGCAGAGCCAGAATCCTTGCATGAACTCCTAGTCCAGATTTTGTCCTTTGTTCTCCAAGTGGGCCTTAGGAAGCATCATCACGAACAAAGCTAGTGGAGGTGATGGAATTCCAGTTGAGCTATTTCAAATCCTGAAAAATGATGCTATGAAAGTGCTGCACTCAATATGCCAACAAATTTGGAAAACAGCAGTGGCCACAGGACTGGAAAAGGTCAGTTTTCATTCCAATCCCAAAGAAAGGCATTGCCAAGAATGCTCAAACTACCGCACAATTGCACTCATCTCAGTTCAGCTCAGGTTAGTTCAGTCGCTCATTCGTGTCTGACTCTTTGTGACCCCATGAATCACAGTACGCCAGGCCTCCCTGTCCATCACCCACTCCCGGAGTTCACTCAGACTCATGTCCATCGAGTTGGTGATGCCATCCAGCCAACTCATCCTCTGTCGTCCCCTTCTCCTTCTGCCCCCAATCCCTCCCAGCATCAGGGTCTTTTCCAATGAGTCAACTCTTTGCATGAGGTGGCCAAAGTATTGGAGTTTCAGCTTTAGCATCAGTCCTTCCGATGAACACCCAGGACTGATCTCCTTTAGGATGGATTGGTTGAATCTCCTTGCAGTCCAAGGCACTCATCTCACACACTAGTAAAGTAATGCTCAAAATTCTCCAAGCCAGGCTTCAGCAGTACATGAACCCTGAACTTCCAGATGTTCAAGCTGGTTTTAGAAAAGGCAGAGGAACCAGAGATCAAATTGCCAACATCTGCTGGATCATCGAAAAAGCAAGAGAGTTCCAGAAAAACATCTGCTTCTGCTTTATTGATTATGCCAAAGCCTTTGACTGTGTGGATCACAATCAACTGTGGAAAATTCTAAAAGAGATGGGAATACCAGATCACCTGACCTGCCTCTTGAGAAACCTATATGCAGGTCAGGAAGCAACAGTTAGAACTGGACATGGAACAACAGACTGGTTCCAAATAGGAAAAGGAGTACATCAAGGCTGCATATTGTCACCCTGCTTATTTAACTTATACACAGAGTACATCATGAGAAATGCTGGGCTGGAGGAAGCACAAGCTGGTATCAAGATTGATGGGAGAGATATCAATAACCTCAGATATGCAGATGACACCACTCTTATGGCAGAAAGTGAAGAAGAACTAAAAAGCCTCTTGATGAAAGTGAAAGAGGAGAGTGAAAAATTTGGCTTAAAGCTCAACATTCAGAAAACTAAGATCATGGCATCTGGTCCCATCACTTCATGGCAAATAGATGGGGAAACAGTGGAAACAGTGTCAGAGTTTATTTTGGGGGGCTCCAAAATCATTGCAGATGGTGATTGCAGCCATGAAATTAAAAGACGCTTACTCCTTGGAAGGAAAGTTATGACCAACCTAGTCAGCATATTCAAAAGCAGAGACATTATTTTGCCAACTAAGGTCCATCTAGTCAAGGCTATGGTTTTCCCAGTGGTCATGTATGGATGTGAGAGTTGGACTATAAAGAAAGCTGAGTGCCGAAGAACTGATGCTTTTGAACTGTGGTGTTGGAGAAGACTCTTGAGAGTCCCTTGGACTGCAAGGAGATCCAACTAGTTCATCCTAAAGGAGATCAGTCCTGGGTGTTCATTGGAAGGACTGATGCTAAAGCTGAAACTCCAATACTTTGGCCACCTCATGCAAAGAGTTGACTCATTGGAAAAGACCCTGATGCTGGGAAAGATTGAGGGCAGGAGGAAAAGGGGACAACAGAGGATGAGATGGTTGGATGGCATTGCTGACTTGATGGACATGGGTTTGGGTGGACTCTGGGAGTTGGTGATGGACAGGGAGGCCTGGTGTGTTGCAGTTCATGGGGTCGCAAAGAGTTGGACATGACTGAGCAACTGAACTGAACTGAACTCCTCTTAGATTCCTCTAGGTCCAAGAGAGGAAGTCATGGATGTCCCCATTGTGTGCATGGAGAATGGGCGGTCCTCCAGGAATAGAGTGGTTGCTTACTGATGACCTCATCCAGAAGTGGCATGGGACTCCAACAGGACAATGGTCTTCTATCTGTTCTTCCTTCCCCACTTGGTCTGCATGTCCAGACTTGTCTAATGAGTTGACAGGAGTTACATACTATTACATAATTTAGGTGTTTTTCTTAAACAAGTGTGCCCAGAAAATTGTGCCACAGATGCCTGTTTTGCTCTATGTGCTGTCTGTCAGCCACCCAGAGGGGTCAGAGGAGGACTCGAGCGGGGAGAGATAAACACTTGCTACACAGTGAGAGGCTGATGTGTTCAGAATAGTCAGATCAGCTCTAATTCTTTAAGGAGCTGAAGACATGAAACGAAGACCAAGAGCAAAGCTGTTGGGACAAAGGAAGAACCTGCCTGGAGCTCCTGCTGAGTTCAGACTTGGACAGTCATTTTTATGGAAAAAATTTTATTTTCTAAAAATTCCATTTCCCTTCTGTCTAAGGGGGAGTATGAGAGTGTGGCAAGGAGCTTCCTGCTTGCGCCCCCCACCCCTGGTCCCTGAAATATGGGCCCCTTTACTTCCCCTCATCCATGGGGACATCAAGATGTTCACTGATACTTTAAGAGTCTAGCCATCCAGATGGCCAGGACCATCTCCCTTTCATTACTCACTCATCATGTGTCAGGTCTCAACTTAAATGACCACCCTGCCTCCCTAATTGTTATTCTCAACACAACACTTTTTCCCTCCTTAGAGCACTTAACCCAGGATATAATTATGCATTTTTATGTTTGACCTTTGCTTCTCCCAGACTATAAGCGCCACTCAGGGTCTGTGATAAACATCAGTATATTACGAGTGTCTGATCGGTATCTGGCATATCATAGGCACTCAGCGAGTATTTACTGAATGAATGAGTGGTCTCTTTGTTTTGATATTTTGTTTTTCCTTGTTTTTGGATCAATTGCCAGTGTCTTTATGTTACATTCAATAATCTTAGTAGACATGGATTTTCAGGGCCAAGAAAGTGAAGGAGTGTAAGAAATGATTTTAGTCTGCAATTGGCCAATGAAAATCAAATCTTGGAATGAACTTCTTGTGACAAATTCACTCATTTAATCTCTCAGCAAATGTTTATTGATCAAATACTATATTACTGGCACTGTAAAAGTGCAAGGGTATAGCGTGAATAAAATAGAAATGGTCTCTCTCTATTATGCAACAGATAGAGAAAAGTCAACAAAAATCAAAAAGCTATTGAGAGTATAAATAGGCTGATGAGCTAGAAGGGGGACAGGCTCCACGGGGAGGGGGCTGAAAAATGCTGCTCTATACAAAAACTGATGTGTGTAGACACAGAGTCAAAGGGAAGGGAAAAAGAGGGAGCTGGGAGGGGAGAAATAAGACTAGGAATGGGAATAATAGTGGCTACCATTTGCTGATTTCTTACTGATTGTCTTGTATTGTGCTAAACCCTTAAATGGCATAGCGGATGCTAATGCACTAGCTACATAAAACATAGGCAGAGGAAACAGCAAATTCAAGAGCCTGAAGACGGAAATGAGTTTAGCAAGGTGGAGAGATAGAAGATAAGAACGGCCAGAGTAGAGTAAGCGAGGAGGAGCACAGGTGGGGATGAGAATGACTGTAGAGAGCTCCCAAACCATGATAATAAGCATGGATTTTATTGTAAGAGCAACAAGAAGCCATTGGAAGATTTTATACGAAGGAGTAACATGATTCGGTTTATGTTTTAGAAAGGTTGCTGGGTGGAGACTGGGTTGGAGAAGGACAAGATAGAACCAAAGAGACAGGTGAGTCTATTGCAATAGTCAGAGAAGAGATAGGGCTTGACCTTGGGTGATGGCAGTGGGAATGAAGAGAAGTGGACACCTGAAATTTATTGGAGGTAGAACTGACAGGTGGTAGTGATGGATTGAATGCAGAGGGTGAGAGAGAGACAAAAATTGAAGATGACTCTAGTATGACAAATGGCCCTTTCCTTGAAGTCATGCATCTTTTCAATTTGCTACTGACTTGACCCTCCCTGCTTTCTATCATTATAAACCATTAAGGCTTTTACTTTCCCTCCTTGGCCTCACTTAGGCTCCATATTTAGCATCTTAATTCAATAATGTACAATCTGTGTGGCTCATATCTTGATCTTCACAGCTCAGTGAACCTCTTTAAATGGTCTGCAACACAAATGAATTAAACATGGTGGGCAAACTGAGAGAGACTCTAAGTGGCAGACTCTTTAAGCCAAATGTTCTGAGCAGAATCCTGGTGGGGCTTATAACTGCAAGGTAATGCTGATGGCCATTGTCTCAGCACTTATTTTCAGGAAAAATGGAGTAAGTAAAATATCTCAAGGAGAGAAAAGTATGGGGAAATGATATGGCTATAGGGAGAGAAAGACAAAGTCTGAAATACCAGGGACTGCCGATCAAGTATCTTGACCAATTTGTGATATTGGGCTAGATGTGGTGACCAGTGTTTTATTAAGCCAGATTGTGTATGTGTGTAGACACAGAGTCAAAGGGAAGGGAAAAAGAGGGAGCTGGGAGGGGAGAAATAAGACCAGGAATGGGAATAATAGTGGCTACCATTTGCTGATTTCTTACTGATTGGCTTATATTGTGCTAAACCCTTAAATGGCATATAATGGAAATATATGCCATTTAGTCCTCACAACGCCCCTCTCAAGATTATCTCCATTTTACAGATGAGAATACTGAGATCTAAGGAGGTATGGGGAACTTGCTTACAGACAATCCACGAATAACTGATAGAGCAAGGAATTAAACCCAGATTAGTGTGACTGCAAGCCTGTATGCTTAACTATACTACACTGCCTTCTTCAAACTGAGAAGAACTAGATGGAAGGCCAGGGGTAGAGGGAGGGAGAAAACGTCTAAGAGAACAAACGTATTTGATCTTGCAAAAAAGTAGTTGACTAAAATGAAGGAGAATCTAACCTGAAGGAAAAAAAGTAGATTAGTATATGACACGAGAGTGGATCAAATCTTATAAAATTTCAGGTGGATATGGTGTGTTAGCCGCCTCCCATTCTATTTCCCTGCTGGTGATAGGCTCATAACTTCTGTCTTTATTGCCATTTCTGCTCCCAGCCATGAAACTCTCTATCTTGAGATGAGCCAACAGTCCCTGATGCTCCTGATCCACCCTGGGAATGGAGGAGTTGGGGCGGAGAGCAGTCTGAATGTTGATTCCTGAGTGAAGGAAATTCATGCTAGATGGAAGATCCCAAAGGACCAGAGTTGTGCTGTAATTAGCTGATATTTATAACCTGGCACAAAACTATTCATGTTAGCTATTCAATTTCCCCATGCTTGCTCCATGTTTTCAAAGAAACTCCTCTAGCATTGCAGTAGCTCCTGAAACCCAGAGCACATTCCAGGAAAATGCCATTTTTCCACTCAAAGAAAGAGGACTAGAATAAATGAAGGCTCAAAACTTCTGCATCTGCATCACTGCTCTCAGTCTATTAAAAAATATTTATTGAGACCCAATTAGATGGCAATTAATTGATTAGTCTATATTACTTCAGTGTATGATTGTTAGTACACTTAATATTGATGCTCTGTACTAGATAGCTTAGTTACAGGTGGTGCTAGTAGTAAAGAACCTGCCTGCCAGTGCAGGAGATGTAAGAGACATGGATTCGATCTCTGGGTCCAGAAGATCCCCTGGAAGAGGGCATGGCAACCCACTCCAGTATTCTTGCCTGGAGAAGCCTATGGCCAGAGGAGCCTGGTGGGCTGCAATCCAGAAGGTCGCAGAGTTGCAACACAACTGTAGTGACTCAGCATGCATGCACGCACAACGAACCTGGCAGATATGGACTCTGTCCTCCTGAAACTTACAGAGACCTGGGTAGATGAATGTTGAATAAAAAATTACAATTGCCAAAGTGCACTGTGGTACAGAAGAAATAGAAGATTTCTGGCATTCTGTCATCAGAAGACCTCAGTTTGTGCCTGTGAGGAACTCTGACGAGCTCTTGGACCTCGAGTAAGTAATTTTTAATCACTGTGAGCCTTAGTGTCCTTATCTGCAAAATGGAGACCATTCATTATGTAATGTTTATTGAACAGCGTTGGGGTTACTTTGGCTTGAATGACAAAGAAGGCGTCACTGGAAATGGTGTTTGAGCTGAGACTTGACTGGTATAAAGACTTGAATCCTGTGGAGCTTGGTGGTGGGGGCAGGTATTCTAGATGCAGGGAATGTGCCTGCAGGGCTTTGAGAAGGAGATGAACACAACCTTGTCCTCCACAGCCCAGAGGCAGAATGCTGTCAACTGTCAAGCTAAGAATGGCTTATTGTTTAGTCCTCAATATTTTAAGATACGGTTATTATTCTGAGGTCCATCTAGTCAAAGCTATGTTTTTTCCAGTAGTCATGTATGGATGTGAGAGTTGGACCATAAAGAAGCTGAGCGCCAAAGAGCTGATGCTTTGAACTGTGGTGTTGTTGAAGACTCTTGAGAATCCCTTGGACTGCAAGGAGATCTAACCAGTCCATCCTAAAGGAAACCAGTCCTGAATATCCATTGGAAGGACTGATGCTGAAGCTGAAACTCCAATATTTGGCCTGACTCATTAGAAAAGACCTGACTCATTTGAAGAAAGGACTCATTGGAAAAGACCCTGATGCTGGGAATCTTGAAGGCGGGAGGAGACGGGGATGACAGAGAATGAGATGGTTGGATGGCATCACTGATTCGATGGATGTGAGTTTGAGCAAGTTCAGAGTGTTGGTGATGGAAAAGGAAGCCTGGTGTGCTAAAGTCCATGGGGTCGCAAAGAGTCAGGCACGACTGAGTGACAGAACTGAACTGAACTGATTATTCTGAGAATCTCAAGCCCTAACCTCGAGGAGCTTCCTTTATAATTAAGGAGGGAACATTTGGAGTTTTTCAGGCAGTCAGTCAGTCAGTTCAGTCACTCAGTCCTGTCCGACTCTGTCACCCCATGGACTTCACCATCTCCCAGAGCTTGCTCAAACTCACATCCATTCAGTTGATGAGGCCATCCAACCATCTCATCCTCTGTCATCCCCTTCTCCTCCAGCCTTCAATCTTTCCCAGCATCAAGGTCTTTTCCAAGGAGCCAGTTCTTTGAATCAGGTGGCCGAAGTATTGGAGTTTCAGCTTCAGCATCAGTCCTTCCAATGAATATTCAGGGCTGGTTTCTTTTAGGATGGACTGGTTGGATCTCCTTGCAGTCCAAGGGACTCTCAAGAGTCTTCTCCAACACCACAGCTCAAAAGCATCAATTCTTCGGCGCTCAGCTTTCTTCACAGTCCAACTCTCACATCCATACATGACCACAGGAAAAACCATAGCCTTGACTAGATGGACCTTTGTTGGCAAAGTAATGTTTCTGCTTTTGAATATGCTATCTAGGTTGGTCATAACTTTTCTTCCAAGGAGTAAGCGTCTTTTAATTTCATGGCTGCAGTCACCATCTGCAATGATTTTGGAGCCCCCCAAAATAAAGTCTGACACTGTTTCCACTGTTTCCCCATCTATTTGCCATGAAGTGATGGGACCAGATGCCATGATCTTAGTTTTCTGAATGTTGAGCTTTAAGCCAAGTTTTTCACTCTCCTCTTTCACTTTCATCAAGAGGATTTTTAGTTCCTCTTCAATTTCTGCCATAAGGGTGGTGTCATCTGCATATCTGAGGTTATTGATATTTCTCCCAGGAATCCTGATTCCAGCTTGTGCTTCTTCCAGCCCAGCGTTTCTCATGATGTACTCTGCATATAAATTAAATAAGCAGGGTGACAATATACAGCCTTGATGTACTCCTTTTCCTATTTGGAACCAGTCTGTTGTTCCATGTCCAGTTCTAACTGTTGTTTCCTGACCTGCATATAGGTTTCTCAAGAGGCAGGTCAGGTGGTCTGGTATTCCCATCTCTTTCAGAATTTTCTACAGTGTTTTGTGATCAACACAGTCAAAGGCTTTGGCATAGTCAATAAAGCAGAATTGGATGTTTTTTTCTGGAACTCTCTTGCTTTTTCCATGATCCAGCGGATGTTGGCAATTTGATCTCTGGTTCCTCTGCCTTTTCTAAAACCAGCTTGAACATCTGGAAGTTCACAGTTCATGTATTGCTGAAGCCTGGCTTGGAGAATTCTGAGCAGTACTTTACTAGGATGTGAGATGAGTGCAACTGTGCGGTAGTTTGAGCATTCTCTGGCATTGCCTTTCTTTGGGATTGGAATGAAAACTGACCTTTTCCAGTCCTGTGGCCACTGCTGAGTTTTCCAAATTTGTTGGCATATTGAGTGCAGCACTTTCACAATATCGTCTTTCAGGATTTGAAATGGCTCACTGGAATTCCATCACCTCCACTAGCTTTGTTTGTAGTGATGCTTTCTAAGGCCCACCTGACTTCACATTCCAGGATGTCTGGCTCTAGGTGAGTGATCACACCATCATGATTATCTTGGTTGTGAAGATCTTTTTTGTACAGTGGAAATCACTAATACTGCGCAAATACCTGCAGGTCCACTCTCCTCTTTGGAAGAAAAGCTATGACAAACCTAGACAGCATATTCAAAAGCAGAGACATTACTTTGCCAACAAAGCTCTGTCTCGTCAAAGCTATGGTTTTTCCAGTGGTCATGTATGGATGTGAGAGTTGCACCATAAAGAAGGTTGAGCACCAAAGAATCGATGCTTTCAAACGCTGGTGCTGGAGAAGACTCTTGAGAGTCCCTTGAACTGCAAGAGATCAAACCAGTCAATCCTAAAGGAAATCAACCCTAAATATTCATTGGAAGGACTGATGCTGAAGCTGAAACTCCAATACTTCAGCCACCTGATGCAGAGAGCTGACTCATTGGAAAACACCCTGATGCTGGGAAAGATTGAGGGCAGGAGGAAAAGGGGGCAACAGAAGATGAGATGGTTGGATAGCATCATCAACTCAATGGAGCTGCTCATGAATTTGAGCAAACTCCCAGAGATAGTGAAGGACAGGGAAACCTGGTGAGCTGCTGTTTATGGGGACAGAGGGTCAGACACGACTGAGTGACTGAACAACAACAACCACCCTCTGTTACTAACCCTGCCCTGGGAGGGCAAAGGCCATGATGTTGCAATGGTGTGGGGTCCCTCTGAAGCCACTGGCCTTGGGGAAAGCCCATATGAGGGATCAGGAGCAGAGGCTGGATCCAGGAAGAAATAAGAAGGAGAAAGTGAAGATTTGAGGGGACCAAAGAAGCAGCCCCCAATGAACCAGTAGGCTCACTTGGTTAGGCTCCTGGGGGTCAGAATCCCAGTTCTCTCCTGCCTCCTGCCTTCCCCAGAGCACTCAGAATTGTGGATGACAGATTGCGTGGGTCCGGCTGTTTAATTCTGGCTTTGTTTCAACTCCAAGATTGGATTTTTTGCTGAAACCTGTGTTAGGGACCATATGGGCATTTCAAAACCCCACCCCTTCATGTCAGGAAGGCTCCATGCCCACAAACCAATAAATACAAATGAAAACAAATCAGCTCAAAACATGTCCTCTCTGTCTCTTGCAGGCTGGGCCCCAGCGGTGACAGAAGCAGGAGAGGTGAGGTGGCCCCTCGCTGTCGCCCAGTTGGCTGTCCCCCAAGTTCCTCCTGCAGTGGCAGTTCTTTGATCACATGGGCACTTTCTATGAGGAAACTATTCCACCCAAGGTGGGCTTCTCACCTCTAGAAGGAGGCCAGGAAAGCTGCAGTCTTCGCCTCATATCAGGCACTCTGTTTTTCTCAGCAGCGTTAGGTGGAGTTTCCCCTCCAGTGGCATGTGGCCCAATTGCCCAGGGAGGAAGAAGTAGGCCTTTCCCATCCTGGGTAAAACAGGATCCTCTGTCATAGACACAGTGGCTTCGTGAGGAGAGTGGCCTTGTCTCTTGGGGAGTAGTTATCCAGCGCAGGGTGAGGGGGCACATTTGGACCTAATGCATAGATTGTTAGTTCTCAGTAGAAAAGAAAACTCAATTCACAGATGAACCAAAGTAGGTGGGCGCCTTCCTGACATAAATTAAACCCAAGACCAGACAATACAGGTAAGAGTGGAATCGGGTTTTCTATGAAACTGTAATTGGAGAACTGTTTATTAGTGCTACTGCCTAGATTCAAGGAAAAGGACAAAATGACCTCTAGATCAACCCACACATACTTATTGAGCACTTACTGTTTGCCAAATACTCTCATTTAAAGTCTTTTTTCCCCAGAGCTGTGCTATTCCTCTAGAGCGGGGTCTGCCAAAACACAACCCTTGAGCAAAATACAGCCACCTGTTTTTGTCAATAAAGTTTTATTGGAACACAGCCATGCCCATTCATTTATCTATTGTTTGTATCTGCTTTCACACTACACAGGCTGAGTCAAGTAGTGTGACAGACTGTATGGCCCACAGCGCATGAAAATACTTACAGTTTTTCCCTTTAAAGAAAAAGTTTGCCATCTCTGCCCTCCATTTTTGTATCCTAACAAAAAATTCATAGTGAGGGGTAGCTGGGAGAGGTGGTTAGGAAGGGAGAAGGCAAGTGATGCTCATTGAATGAGACATCTGTATAGCCACAAGCCCTGGAATCAAACAGACTTGGGTTCAAATCCCAGCTCTGTCACTTCCTATCTGTGGGTTTTGGACAAGTTACTTAGCTTCAGTGTATCTCAGATTCCACTGATATCAGTTTCTCTGATAACTGTACTTATCTCATAGGGTGGTCATGAGGATTGGGGTGATTAATGTAAGCACTGCCTAATGCATAATAAGTGCTCCATAGACAGAAGCTGTTATTTTTTATGACTAATGCAGTGTTCCAGGAAATAGGCTAAAACACATCATGAATATTAGCTCAGTTAATTCTTGCACTGCCCCTATGAGAAAGGTATTACTAATTCTATTTTTCAGGCAGGAGTCTGTAGCACAGAACATCCCCTTAGATCACAGGGCTCATGGGTGGCCGAGTGGCCAACGTGAACCTACATCCTGTGGGTCCTCCAGGAGGGAAAATAGAGAAGCTCCAGGAAACCCAGCAGGGGCTGGGTGAGCGCCCTGGAGAGCCAGACCACCACTCAGAGCTCAGGTCAGCACCATTCCTTGCTCCCAGTGGAAACTGTGATGAGCTTTCCTGAGGAGGCACAGAGAAGTGGGGCTTCTCCAAGGATGAAGGCAAGGTGCACCCACCAGCCTGTGAAAGGAATGGATCACTGGTGACCCTGGGCCATTGGTATCAAGAAGTTAACAAGGTTTGCTTTGGGACATGGGATGGAGTCACATCCATTTCTTGTTGCCCTCACCTCTAATTTCCACCACAGCCTCTTCATGTCATCCTGGGACTGCACAGGAAGTGCCTGGGTGGGAAGCGGAGAGCAGGGCTGAGATGAGGATGGTGTTTAATGGCACAGTGCATGGAGGGTGAGGGAGGCAAGGGTGGTGAAGCTATCAGTTGGTGTCTTGAAGCTAAATCATACATATTTCAAGGCAAACTCCAGAAGCTTTATTCAGTTACCTGGGTCTATTGATGTCACCTGGACTGGATCAATATATCTTCCTGGAGAATTCAGAGGAGAAAAATCTATGTGGGGCTCACTCTGTAGGAAGATCACGTTGGTGACAGAGTGACAGCTCTGTAAGGAGAATGTTAAGCACTCAGACACTGATGTCTCTGCCATCTCCCTGGCCAGAGCCTGCCCCTACCAGTGAGGCAGGGCAAGTGACATGAGGGAAGAGTGAATGAGTGAGAAACCATTATGCATTCACACACGAAAGTATTCAGCATTTACTGAGCTCCTATGGTGTGCCAAGCATGTAGATACCAGGGTTTTAAGACTAATGAGACACCATGGCTATCCTCAGGAACAAGCTTTGGGTTTGCTTTGCCAGTGGAGCTGGCTCTGAAGGAGGCCAGCTCCAGAGCCACTGGCAGAGCAGGGGTGTGACTTCTTTCCCAGCGGCCTCTGAGATGCTTTATAGGATGATGAAAGGGGCAGGTTACTCCTTCCAAACCAGCCCCCTACCCTCACCCCCATCTCCCAGGGTGAACAACACCCAAGCCTGAAGCCTGAGTCATCATGGTTGCATAGTCTCACATTATTTTTTTTTCTATCTCCTTGCTCCTCATCTCCTTTTTTTTTTTAAACCCACAAGTAGGGGGGCTTCATTAAGCTAATTAAAAACGCACCAGAGAAAAAGGATGACAGAGAACCACTTGGGTTTTCCTGAGTGCTGCAGGGCAAGCCTTGGCTTTGCTTTCCTTTCTCACTGTCCAAGCTGCCTTGGGAGTCTGTGGCCCTGGTAGGCTGAGGGGGAGGTGTGGGAGGAGACACAGCAACAGGACATGGCAGTGGGAAGAAAATACCCTTTCCAGGTAGCTGAGCTAAAACACATGCTGCTAGGCCCTAAGGCCATCTCCACATCCCTATACAGCCCCCTGGTTGTTCCACTCAAGCCATCTTCTAATAAACGGCAAAAATTACAGTCTGAAAATTGCTGGTTTGCTTTGGAAGAAGCATGCCCATATAAAGCTGTTGCTTCAGGACCTTTATAAAAGGGGATGCCACAGATTTCTTTTCCAGTATGTGGTTCACCCAGGCATGGGGACAGGTCATCCTTATATCTGTGTGAGTGTTAGCTGCTTATTTGTGTCTGACTTTTTGCGACCCCATGGACTGTAGCCCGCCAGGCTCTTCTGTCCATGGAATTCTCCAGGCAAGAATACTGGAGTGGATTGCCATTTCCTTCTCCAGAGGATCTTCCTGACCCAAGGATCAAAACTGGGTCTCCTGCATTGTAAGCGGATGCTTTACCATCTGAGCTACTAGGGAAACCCTTCTTGTATCTAGTCCAAGTCTTTTTTGTTGTTGTCTAAAACCACAGTTCTCTTGGAGGGGAAGAATGAAACAGACATTTGGGACCATGATCATTGATCTTCTGTAGAAACATCTCAGGCTGGAGGACATCTTCAGCCTGAGAATTTGCTCCATTCCTAATATGACATAGACTGTGTCCTACTGAGGTTCACAGTTTGTAATGTAACCCATCTCCCGGGTCCTATGGGATATGCAGGGGAAAGGGACGCAGTTCTTGTCTTGGGACAGCTGGAGGCAGGAAGAGTGTGGACGCAGGGCTGACATGGGGTTGGATCCTGCTCTTTGATGGCTGAGCACACAATGTATTTTCTTTCTCTCCAGCTTAAGACTCCTCCTAGGAAAGAGTGACTACTCTCTTTCAACCTCTCCCTTCTACTTGCCCTTAGAGCAACAACTATCTGATGTTTGATCCCTGAGGGAGGCAGTTTCTGGAGGGCTTCTTTCTCCAACCATGGAGGAGCCCACACCCACTCCAGGTCTTTGGTAGCTAGGGTACCAGAAGAAAGCTCCTCCCAGCATGATACATTAATTAGTTAATGTCTGGGACATCCAATGGTCAACATTTTCAACCTCCCTTAGTTGTCTCTCTTTTCTAAGGAGGAAGAAAGAGAGAGAGAAGGAGAGAGAGAGAGAGAGAGAATGAACACACAGGTCAAACCTATAAATTACTATATGTTCTTTAAAGCAAAGGACTCAGACACTAGGGTTGTTGTTGTTCAGTTGCTCAGTCATGTCCAACTCTGTGAATTCATGGACTGTAGCATGCCAAGCCTCCCTGTCCGTCAACAACTCCTGGAGTTTACTCAAACTCATGTCCATTGAGTAGGTGATGCCATCCAACCATCTCATCCTCTGTCATCCCCTTCTCCTCCTTCCTTTAATCTTTCCCAACATCAGGGTGTTTTCCAATGAGTCAGTTTTTCGCATCTGCTGGCCAAGGTATTGGAGTTTCAGCTTCAGCATCAGTCCTTCCAATGAATATTCAGGGTTGATTTCCTTTAGGATTGACTGATTTGATCTCCTTGCAGTTCAAGAAATTCTCAAGAGTCTTCTCCAACACCACAGCTCAAAAGCATTAATTCTTCGGTGCTCAGCCTTCTTTATGGTCTAACTCTCACATCCATACATGACTACTGGAAAAACCATAGCTTTGACTAGACAGACTTTTGTTGGCAAAGTAATGTTTCTGCTTTTTAATATGCTGTTTAGGTTTTTCATAGCTTTTCTTTCAAGGAGCAGTCATCTTTTAATTTTGTGGCTGCAGTCACCATCTTCAGCGATTTTGGAGCCCAAGAAAATGAAGTCTGTCACAGCTCTGCTGTGCTTAGTTGCTCAGCTGTGTCAAACTCTTTGTGACCCTGTGGACTGTAGCCTGCCAGGCTTCTCTCTCCATGGGGATTCTCCAGGCGAGAATACTGGTTATGGGTTGCCATACCCTCCTCCAGGGGATCTTCCCAACCCAGGGATCGAACCCAGGTCTCTGGTATTGCAGGCAGGTTCTTTACCATCTGAGCCTTCAGGGAAGCCCTAGACACCAGGGACATACACAATAATTTCCCCCCAGCATTTTATGATGGAAAGTTTTGAACATACATTGAAGTTGAACACTTGTATACCCACAACCCAATTTCTGTCCTTAGCATTACACAATGCTTGCCTCAGTGAATAATCATTGATTTTTCCATTCTCCTGGAAATTCATTAAACCATCTCAGCTCCCACCCCAGACTACAGACCAAGTGAATCAGAAACTCTGGAGGTGGGCTCAACAATGTGTTTTTAACAAACTGGGTGATTACGATTCTTGCTCAATTTAAGAACCACTCAAATTTTTGGATGCATTTCAAGATAAATTGGAGATGTTGGTTGAACTTCCCCTAAATATTTCATTCAATAAATGTTTATTGAGCACTTACCAGGTGCAAGGCACTATTCTTAATGCTAGGGACACATTCTTTTACAGCTGATAGACTCTAGATAGCTATCATTAAGTTGAGATACAGAGGAGAGAGGGAGGAAGGAGGGGAAAGAGAGAGAAGCATATGTAAAAGTAATGCAGAGCTGAAAACTTTACATGTGATTATCCTCACATTCAACTGACCAGCAACTGACTAGAAGCAAATCAAATGTAAGCCCATTAAGTTTTTGAGGGACTTGTACTATTAAGAGATTTCAAAATGTTTGCCCAGTGGGATTTAGGAATGTGTTGCATTTCAGGAACTGCTGTGTGTCTTTTATTCTTCCTCCTTTTCACTGGGAATGATTACTGCAATTACATAGTTCTTGTTCAATCTCTGTGTATAGCATGGAGTCTGCTCTCCAGGGTGCTGAAGTCAGAGCCCATCCGTCTCTGCCAAGGACGGACCCAGCACAAAGCAACCCTTGCTGTTGGGTAAACATTTGGACCTCCAAGCAAAATTTCAGAAGTGACTTTCTCAAGCTTTTTTTTTTTTTTTTAAACTGTTCTCCAGATTCCATCAATACAAAGAGGAAAAAAGGAAAGAGAAAGGGAAAGAATGAGAGCCTGAAAATGAGTTTCATTGTGCTACTTTGCTTCACACCAGGTCAGGCAAATAATTAGATCTAAATAAGCAGGATACTCTGAGTCACTAAGTGGTATTCTCTGTAAACTTACAGAGTTTAGCTGAATTGATTTTGATGTGTATGTGAAAGGCTTTGTGACACTTAAGGACAGTGATTTTTGTTAAAGTGTGGTCCTTGGATTAGCAGCATCAGTATTATCTGAAAACTAGTTATAAATGCAAAATCTCAGCTCCCACTCCATACAAACTGAGTCAGAAACTCTGGAAGTGGGCTCCCATATCTGTTTTTAGCAAATCCTCCAGGTGATTTGGGGACTTGCTGAAGCTCAACATTCAAAAAACAAAGATCATGGCATCCAGTCCCATCACTTCATGGGAATAGATGGGGAAACAGTGGAAACAGTGTCAGACTTTATTTTGGGGGGCTCCAAAATCACTGCATATGGTGACTGCAGCCATGAAATTAAAAGATGCTTACTCCTTGGAAGAAAAGTTATGACCAACCTAGATATAGTCTGTTCAAAAGCAGAGATATTACTTTGCTGACTAAGGTCCATCTAGTCAAGGCTATGGTTTTTCCAGTGGTCAGGTATGGATGTGAGAGTTGGACTGTGAACAAAGCTGAGCGCCAAAGAATTGATGCTTTTGAACTGTGGTGTTGGAGAAGACTCTTGAGAGACCCTTGGACTGCAAGGAGATCCAACCAGTCCATTCTCAAGGAGATCAGCCCTGGGTGTTCTTTGGAGGGAATGATGCTAAAGCTGAAACTCCAGTACTTTGGACACCTCGTGCGAAGAGTTGACTCATTGGAAAAGACTCTGATGCTGGGAGGGATTGGGGGCAGGAAGAGAAGGGGATGACAAAGGATAAGATGGCTGGATGGCATCACTGACTCGATGGACGTGAGTCTGAGTGAACTCCGGGAGTTGGTGATGGACAGGGAGGCCTGGCGTGCTGCGATTCATGGAGTCGTAAAGAATTGGACATGACTGAGTGACTGAACTGAACTGAAGTTAAAAAACTTCTGCATCTAGACCAATGGTTATCACTTCTGGCTGCACATTAGAATAACATGGAGCTTTGTAAAATATTGAGGCTAGGTCCCACTGCTCCTCTCTTCCCAAAGAAAAAGTAAAGCAGAGTTTGTGGGAATGATGTTCAGTTTTTCCTTTTTTAGAACATCCACAGGTGGTTCTAGTGTACAACAAGTATTGAATTACTCCCTTAAAATTTTAGAAAACACATAGAAATATCCATTGAGTAATAGTAAGGTACAGTCCCCAGCAATGTGACCTCTAGTTCATCAGCCTTGCCCTTCTGGTCCCTGAAACCTTTCTGGAGTTCCTTGAAGATTAATTAGACCCACATAGCTTCACAAGGATGTCTCATTGATGTGAAATAGGAGGATACTGAGAATAATTGCATTAAACTGGCATAAGTGGAGTTTTGCTCTCATAGATGATAAGGCCTCATTTGCGGCATTGTTTAGATTGACACTTCATATTACAGCTCTCTGATGTGGACACCACATTTGGTTCTTCTCTATTTCTGCCCCAACCCACCCACCCCACCCCATTTCCCTCAATTCCGATTCTGAGTGGATGGGGAAACACAGACACATGGAGTAGAAATCATGAAAACAAAAGATGTTGAAACTTTCCTAAACTATCCTGAGGAGTGAAAACTGGGAGCTCTCAATATAGCACCTCTCCACTATTAATGATTTATAGTCAGATCTCCAGTGAGACAGGATAAAACCGAAAAAAATATGTATGACTGTGCTTTGTAAACTGCTAAGTATTCTAGAAATCTAAGACAGTATTAAAATGTTTTTCTTCTAAAATTAATAATGAGGCAGGTGGGGATCCTTTAGCAGTATTAGTCTGGTTCTAAAGGAATCTGAATGCTGCATGTTGACCACAGCATCTTTGCAGTATTTCTGCTAGATTAGAGTTCTTGGGAGCTGTGAACTCAGTTGAAAGTTTAATTTTTAAGACCAACAAATGTTTTGTCTATTTATCCTTTCTCTGGGTTTTATAAAATGATTAAGATCTGAAGTCCTATAAAATTTATCAGATTACATCTTTTTAAGGGCACCATAAAATGGTATTTTAGAAAGAAGGAGGACACATTTGGGCTATTTGGGGGCCAATATAGCTAAAATGCTTTTCATCTGTCTCACTTTTTTTCCCTCACATATCAGAGACATATTTTAATCAGTGTTTAGAAATTAGATGGCATTTAAAGAAGCTGAGATTTCAATCATAGCAGGGCTGGTGTTGGCAAAAATATTTTTTTTTTGGATAAATTTATTTTACTTCACTTTAAACAGATGCCAAAAGGTACTTCTTCATTCTGACGCAAAGCTATTTGAGAGGCATTGAAAACTGCTGCCTCCCAAAGTTGCTTATGGATCCTCCATGCTATTCCCCCGCATGATTTACCATGATGAGCACCCAAAATAGCATTAGCCTGCAAATATAGGGCATAGGGTGGGAGCTAGGGTTGGGATCAGCCTATCATGGAAGCTGTGTCTGAGTTAAATAGGAAAGTTGAGCTCCTTCTTCAGGCATCATTCAAATTGGAAGAGATTTCAGATCATTTAATCTTGTAAGCTTTAGATCACTCTGGGTGAGTTTAGAGTTAGCCTGGCAATATAACCATTTTCTCTGCCCTACCACAAAATACAAAGGAAGGAAAATGTGATGGGATAGGATAGCTCATATCTAAGGCTGGTTCTTAGCATTACTGTGAAAAAGAATTTTATCCTTCCCATCCTTGTCCTTATTTCTTGCTGTTAGTCCCTTTCTGTATCTTCTGTCTCAGGGCCAAGACTATGGTGAGGCAAGCACAGCCCCTATGGTAAGAATTTTAAGGAAGCACTCACTCAGGTTCAAGCGACAATGCTATAGCTATATGAACCTAAGAGTGATTGCTTCCTTAAATTTTGAACTCTGGACACCTTGCTTGCCTCACCCTAGCCCAGGTCCTGCTCCACTCTCTAAATACCTAGTGTTTACATACTAGCTAAGACAAGGAAGTGACCTATATCCATTGAAAGATGAATGGATAAGGAAAATGTGGTAGTATATACAATGGAATGTCTTTCAGCTTTAAAAGAGAAGGAAACTCTGCCATTTGTGGCAACATGAATGAACTTGGAGGGCATTATGCAAAACAAAATAAGCCAGACACAGAAGGACAAGAAGTATGTGATGCCACTTTTATGAAGAATCTAAAATAGTCAAACTCATAGATGCGGAGATTGGAATGGTGGTTTCCAGGGGCCTGAGGGAGGGGGAAATGGGGAGGTATAAGTCAGAACCAGGCTTTAGTTATGCAAGGTGAACAAGTCCTAGAAATACACTGAATAGCATATTGCCTGCACTAACAACATTGTATGTTATACTTAAAGTTTTGCTTAGAAGATAGGTCTTCTAATGTGTTTCACAAAATACATACAAAAATAAAGGGGTTGGGAGAAAACTTTTTAAGGTGATGGATATTTTTATAGCATAGATGGCTTCATGGGTCTATACTTATCTCCAAACTCATCAAATTTATATATTAAATACATGCAGCTTTATCGTCTCTCAGTCATACCTTAACAAAGTGTTTTTTTTTTTTTAAATTTTTTAAAGAAGAGAGCACAGAGTATACATTATGGAACAAGAGATTCCATTGACTAAAGGGAAGGATTCATGGAAGTAATAGAAGGTAAAGTTGGAAAGAAATGTCAGGGTCAAATTAGGAGGTAAAGTCTTTGAATGTCATCCTAAGAATTATGAACTTGAGTTCACAGAGAATGATATAACTGGATTGAGTGTGTTTAATTTGAGGAACATGGAAAAAGTTCCATCTACCTGTAATATTCCTCCCTTTAGCCTAATATAGTTTAATTTGAGTTTCTAATACAGATTAATGCATTTGGAGTAATAGGCCCTGGGGGTTGGACAGCTCCTAAATATAAACATTAATTCATACTTCAGTGTAAACTAGTAAAATGACCATGTTCCTTGTAATAATTCATGAAAATCAGGCACTTTGGGCTATGTTTGTAAAAAGAGGCACAGTCCCTCGAGGGCAGACTTTGAGACCGTTCTCCAGTATGGTACTTGGGGTAACGGACTAGGATCAAGAAATGATAACACAGGAGGCAGCCATGGAATAATATGTATCAACGATGATAACTGATTCACAATTCACAGAGCAGCTTCACTTCCATTATTTAGTTTTATCCTCATAGAGCTCCAAAAGAGGGATGACAGTGGCTATTCTTATCAATGAGGAGACAACATCATAGAGCTTCATGGCCTAGAGTCACGGGTCTCCAGAATCCAAGCATTCTTTTCACTACCCTCTAAAGTTCACCTTTCACTTTCTTGCCAAAGCCCAACCCTTTAGGGAGTTGAAACTTTGGTTTTTCTATTAAATGCTATCGTGTATCTGAGAATGCAACCCTCGAAGCCATGAACAATGGCAGATCTGTACTTGATAACATCAAGGCAGCTCATCTGGTCCTTGTCTTGACCTTCTGTCTTTGAACTTCTGTTTATGTTCTATTTGTCAGTGGACTTTCAGAGTATATGGAGTAGAGAGAAGGGATATGAGTAGTTACAGAGATTGAAAGAGTATTATTATTTTTATAAAAAAGCAGAATGTTTAATACTTAGACATGTTGCTGGAACTTTTAGGGAGAGAACTCTGAGCCAAACCATTGCTAGAGTCCTGATTGTATGGTTATTAATACTGCATGACTGATGTGCTTATTACCCTCCAACTCCCAGCAACTCATTTCCTATTGAGTCTTCATTTGACTCTTCTCCTCCAAAAGACCCTGGCTTCCTGAGGAGCTAGGCACTAGGAACAGACGCAAGAGGACCTCACTGCAGCTCCAAGGGAGATGTCTGAAAGCTGGGGGTTGGTGTGGCCAGAAAAGAAGCCCTTTGTTAAACTCATTCTTGCTCTCAGGGAGGCAGAGAAGAAGGGATCTGCCAAAACAGAGAAGAACGATGACTCATAAAATGAAAGTGAAAGTGAAGTCGCTCAGTCGTGTCTGACTCTTTGCGACCCCATGGACTGTAGCCTACCAGGCTCCTCCGTCCATGGGATTTTCCAGGCAAGGGTACAGGCAAGAGTACTGGAGTGGGTTGCTGTTTCCTTCTCCAGGAGATCTTCCCAACCCAGGGATCGAATCCAGGTCTCCCGCATTGCAGGCAGACGCTTTACCATCTGAGCCACCAGGGAAGACTCAAGAGTTGACAGATAATCCCGAGTGGGTTATCTCATCAAGTTTTCAGGACAACCTGAGGAAGTAGGCAGAGAAGACAGCACCTTAAGTAAATGGAAGCTGAGAGAAGCAAAGTGCTTTTCTCAAAGCCATCTGGCTGGAGAATGTCCAGGCTAGTTCCTGAACTTAGAGCCCCCGAGACCAGGTCCAAAGTGCTTTCTGCCATACCACCCTACTTTCTGGGGGAGTGGAAAACCTTCCAGACTCACAGAACGCTCTTGTCCAATTTCAACCCCTTCTGACAATTTCTTTTTAAAAAACATTGGCAGGATACATACCTTTAGTTCTAAGCTTAAATAACCAGCCCTGGTGTTGCTATTTCCAGGTTCTCCTTGATCTTGACCTCTCAACCTGGGTTTATGTGCCCCTCCACTGGATCTCACCTAATCTTTACCTTGAGGACATCACTTGTTACTTGTTTACTTATCACTTGTTTGTTTCCACTCCAGTACTGTTGCCTGGAAAACCCCATGGACCAGAGGAGCCTGGTAGGCTACAGTCTATGGGGTCCAAAGTCGGACACGACTGAGCGACTTCACTTTCACTTGTTTGTTTTCTTGGTCTCAGCTGCTGAGCTGTGAGCAGTTCTGGATCTGGATCTTATTCATTGTCTCTCCATGGTGCTTAGAACAATGCCTCAAACATAGCTGGTAGGCAACACAATTTGAACTGAATACCCTTGTCCTGGTCCTTTGTCCTTACATGAAGTTAATCCCTCTCTTTTCTTCTTGACATTTTTATGTCTCCTACTTCCTGCTCTCAAGAAAAGATCTTACGCTCCCACTCATCCTGACCTTTGAGTGACTGAGAAGCTGAGCCCAGGATCCTTCCTTGAAATATTTGCCTTTTAAAAACCAATTGACCCTACCTTTGTAAGGGGTGAGAAACCAGTAGGGGTGAGAAACCAGTAGGCATTATTTGCCGGTAGTGATGGTAAGTGTGTGTTGCTGAGAAAATGTTGTTCCTCTGATACATCACTGCAATGCAGTGTCCAGATAAAGGGGAAAGTGCGTCTCTGAGACCATCAGTCTCTTATCTGTGAGAGCACATCTATGTATATCTGTGGGATACATCTTTCAGAATATGAGGTGTATGTGTGTGTGTGTGTGAGTATGAATATGTCTCCGTGCATCCTTGAGCTCTCAGAACAAGAAGGAAAAAGAGAGAAGATGAATTACACAGTCAATTTCTCCCCCAGAGACAAAGTCATCAAAGAAAGTGTCCCAGAGGGAAGAGGCCTATTATAGTTAGAGCCAGTTACCTTCTCTATTATCTATCTTTCATCTCTTCTGAAACATTTGAGAGGACCCTTGTGAGCCCTCCCTGTCTGGAATTTAGGAATGCCTAAATCAGATCACCATCAAGCTTCTGGATGGACCTAATAAGTTTCCTCAGTAGAGATGGCAATATGGGCACAGAGCAGGCTGGAGGAAAGGACTGCACAAATAAGCAAGGGCCGAGAGCAAGCATGCCATTCATTCACTCTCTTAAACACCACAAAATTTTAATGCCCACAAACATGTTCTCAGGGCACTCGGTCTCTTGTCCTTCCGGTGTACATGCTTTCTTAGTCACAAGCACACTTGTTCACTATTGGTTCAACCACCCTTTGGGATGTGCTTAGCCCTGCCAGGCCCTGGTAGGGATATTGCATGGGGGAGGGGGGATTTGCTGAACAGCCCCAGGACCACATCTGCACCTCCCTGCCTGATTCCTATCCCAACGCCGCCCAGGTTATGAGCTCCTAAGGACAGGACTAGGTCTGTCTCTAAATTGTCTCTCGAGCGATACTTTGCCCATAGATCTTGCATACACATTTCTTGAGCAAAGAAATAAGTTAATTAAGGGATGAAGCAAGATATGACTTCTGTCTTTAAGAAGTTTGCGGTCTATTAAAGGACAAAATACTTCAAAGATCTCTTCGAATTTTGTGATTCTTTCTTATGAAATATCTATAATACAATGCAGAATGAACACTTTCCATGTGAGTATATATGTTATCGGGCTTTCCAAGTGGCACTAATGGTAAAGAACATGCCTGCCGATACAGGAGACATGAGAGATTGGGAAGATACCTTGGAGAAGGGCATGGCATCCCACTTCAGTATTCTCACCTGGAAAATCCTATGGATAGAGGAGCCTGGTGGGCTACAGTCTAGGGTTGTAAAAGACTCAGACATGACTGAAGCAACTTAGCACACGCACGCATATATGTTATCATAAGAGAGAAGAAACTCAGCTTTAGACTCAACCAATCACTGAGTATCTGCTATTTGTCCAGGTGCATTCCAGGCACTTCTGAATCTAGCTTCATTTCAATTTGACAATAATTGTCTTATTCAGAGTGCAACAATAGCTTGATGATAATAGTAGCTATTGTTTATTGAGGGTTGCTCTGTGCCAGGCAACATGCTAAACCCTGTGTCTGAATGATCTCATTTAATCCCCTGCAAGCCTGTAACTAGTGAATTATTCTTCTCTTGTAGCAATGAGGAAACTGAGGCAGAAGGAGAGTAAGCAGTGTGTCCTCCTGGCTGCCTTGGGGCTTGAGCCCCGTCTGTTTGACACCGATATCCGGACTTTAAATCACTTTGGCTGTGATGTATGTGGGCCCCGGGGACATGTTCTATGTTTTATTCTTGGCCCATCACTTTCTGGCTCTGTGATCTTAGGAACCTCTCGCTCTCTGAACTCCAATCCCCAGTTTGCAAAAGATAGTAAACACTGCCTCAAAAGATTGTTGTAAGGATTAGATGGGATGATGTATATACATACCTGTTGCATAGTAGGTATCAATGCAAGTTAGTTCTCTTCTTTTAAAAAATAGGGTAACTTGAAAAATGGACCAAACAAATAAGAGCTTGTCCTTCAGACCTGCCCTGTTGGATCACCCTTCCCTGCCCCAGGCCAGATTCTATAGCTTTTCCAGTCACTTTCAGATATTAGAAGTTTTATTTTCAGGTATTAAAAAGGCCAGGTGGATCTAAATCAATACTTTCATTTCACATCTAATTTGAGCTTTTCTCTTTCTTCCCTGCCTCTGCTCAGTGGAGGTGAGGGGGTGGTTGTTTGTTTCTTTAAGTTTCCTGTTGCCTTACATCCCACCTACTGGCCAACTGCCTGGGGCTCGTCTAGGGCTGGAGCTGGAGAAGGAATTGAGGTGTGTGATGGGGTGAAGGTCACAGATTGATTTTCCCTATTTCTTGGTAAGCCCTGCAGAGAGTGTATGTCTAAGCACCCTCTTTAGAATGTATGGAGACTTCATCATCATTTTTTGACAGCAGATCTGACTCCACTGTTGCTGCCATAATTTGGGAGCAGGGTCCTCCATGTGCTCTTTGGGAATCTAGATGATGGCTCTTCCCCTCGAGGGGTGTTTTTGTGGGTCCCTCATGGTTCTCGTACACTGGGCTCTCTGGATGACCTCCAAAGACTTCCCTTAAGCTCTTTATCCAGTGTCACTCCCCACTCTCCACCAGCCTCTGTACTGGGGTCACTTGCCTCCAGCAAGTGGTCCTCTAGGGCAGAATCCCCTCTGGACAGCTCAAGTCCAGCTCCTGCTGTGACATCCATTTACCCCAGAGAAGGCTCCACCAGACTCAGGACACTCAGACTTTCTTGCTGGTGGCTCCAGCCCACCTGTTGCCTTCTGACTTTGCTAGGTGAACCTCTGATGCCAGTCTCCCATCTCTGTGCCCCTCAAGCTCCCCAGGTTCCCCAGAAGCTCTTGCCCTGCTTTGCTCCTGTCTCAAGGAGCAAAGATTTCCTTCTCCCCCTTATAGTGCTTTCTAGAAGTGATTCTCTTTAAGGCTGTGGTGAGGGGGCAACAACCAGGACCCCTCCCTAGGCCACCAGCTTTCAGTGAATCCCCTGTCTGACTGCCCTTGATTAACCTCCCACATTCTCTTATATATGAGGTTGAGGTGGATGATGGGATGAAGGTCACACATTGAATTTCCCTATTTCTTGGTAAGCCCTGCAGTTTGTGTCTAAGCACCCTCTTTAGAATGTATGGGGACTTAATCATCATTTTTCTCAGCTTTGGGAGCTCAGTGCAAATGTCAAAACAATTAAAAAAATTCAGTTCAACATACAGTTAGAATTCTCTCTGTCCCATGTACAGTACATAGTGTTCAAAGTCCAATTATATTCCAAGAGTAATGACAGAAAAGAGCAATTGACTCCCATCCATCCTGTCTCTGTGTCCCTTTTCCCAAAGCAACCACTTCCAACTTTTTGTGCTATTTATTTTGATAATTATGTTCTTATTTCTCAGCAACATACGTGTGTGGTTATTTCTCAGTTTCTAAATGTTAGATGTTATTGTTGTCTGCCTAAAGCAGGAGAGGAGAATTCAGATCATTTACTGCGCTTCCTCCTTGCAGCCACCCCTACTACAAATGTTTCCTTTCCCCCAGCTTCCTAATGTAGTTATATTACATTTTTGGATTAAATGGTATATTTGTTATTGTTGCTATGTAAATGTTAACAGTCAAGCCACATAATGCACCAACTGCCTCTCTGTTCTTAAATAATTTTCCCCCTAGAATCAATCTTCATTCATTTTGTTGTTTGCTTAGTATGTAATATATAAATAATTCATCTTCAGACTCTTTGGCAAAACTAGCAAACTCCTCTTGGTAAGGTTGAGCATATGAAATAATCTGTCTGTTCCTTTTTTTTTCTGGGAAAAATACCTCAAAAGACTTCATCCATCCTCTTCCCTCTGGGCAGGCTGCTCTCTAGGGCCCATGACAATGCTATTCTCTCAAGAGTTCCTTTCACTAAGTCCAGCCTTTCAATTGTGTTCAAGGTTCTCTTCCCTGATTTGATATCTTTCTTGGGTCTTGTTTTTGTTTTTCATTTTGATGGCGTGAATCCATTGGGAGATAGTTCATAATAAGTAATGTTTTTCAGACCTTGTTAAGAATATCAGACAGAATAAGAGAGAATTTGGTTGGATGTTGAATTCTAGGTTAGAAGCAATTCTTTTCTATCAGAATTTTGAAGGTGTTGGTTTATTCTCTCTTAGCTGCCAATGTTTCAGTTTCTAAGGCTAATGCCATTTTGATATTGATTTTTTGCGTCTATTTTTTCTTTTTCTTTACCCTTGTCTTGTACCTTCATCTTCTCTTTATCTTTGTTAGTCTGAAATTATGGGTCTTGATATGCTTCCTTTACAATTCATTATACTAAGCATGCTACATGTCTTCTCATTTTTCCTCTGAAATTTTTATTAGCTGGCTATTGGATCTTGAGAGTCCCTTGGACTGCAAGGAGATGCAACCAGTCCATCCTAAAGGAAATCAGTCCTGAATATTCACTGCGAGGACTGATGCTGAAGCTGAAACTCCAATACT
This sequence comes from Budorcas taxicolor, assembly GCF_023091745.1. Lineage (NCBI taxonomy): Eukaryota > Metazoa > Chordata > Mammalia > Artiodactyla > Bovidae > Budorcas > Budorcas taxicolor. The sequence goes on from NC_068912.1 coordinate 31,516,808, forward strand.
TTGGCCAAATGATGTGAAGAACTGACTCATATGGCCAAATGATGTGAAGAACTGACTCATTTGAAAAGACCATGATGCTGGGAAAGATAGAAGGTGGGAGGAGAAGGGGATGACAGAGGATGAGATGGTTGGATGGCGTCACCGACTCAATGGACATGAGTTTGAGTAAACTCCGGGAGTTGGTGATGGACAGAGAGGCCTGGCGTGCTGCAGTCCATGGGGTCACAAAGAGTCAGACACAACTGAGCGACTGAACTGATTGGACCTGTAATAGCCTCCACATTTCCTCCCCAGTTTATTAAAACTTTTATTTCCGTTCTTATAGTTTTAATTTACAAAAATTCTCTTATGGTTTTTCAATTTTTTTAAATAGTACTCTGCTCTAGTTCCATGGATGCAATATCCTCTCTTTTAGGAAATTACAGTTAAATTTTTTGTTGTTGTTTTCTACATTGTGTATTTCCTTAGAGCTTACTGTTTCCATTTGTTTCTTTGGATTCTGTCTTCTAGTATTCAGACTCTCAGTTGTTCATCTTCAAGTTTTCAGTAAGATGATTCAGTCCTGCCCTCAGCTAAGCCAGGTGTCCCCAAGATTCTTATTTAAACATATTTAAACTTCTTATTTAAACCTCTCCAATTAATACACTTTACTCAGGGCTTATGGACAGTGTGGGAGGTATAGTCTCTTGGCATCTTGGACTGTAGGTAGACCAGGGGTTCTGGACTTATGTAATAATATAAATATCCTCCTGTCTTTATGACCATCCCTCACACTTGCTTTGAGAGGTACCTAGAAACTGCCTATTCTTGAATCTCTTAGTGGTTTTGTGTTGATGTCTCAGCTTGATTTCCTCATAAACATAGCCTTTATGTACTGCATTTTACCAGGCAATACAATCCTGGAGATGCAGAAGTAAGGAGAATGGGATGGAGGCCGGGAAGGAGGGGGGAGTCAACGCAAACTTGTGTTACTGTGCTGGCCACCACTTGGTTCAAGAGCAATTGATTCCTCAGTCTCACAAGATTGACTTTCAAATTCAAATGTGTGCTCTTTGGGGCAATCTCTTTGAAAGCGGGAAGAGAAAAGAATGTATCCACTAGTCTTTGCTCCTACTGGTCAGAGTTTCACCCGTAGTGACTTATCTTCCCCACAGTTAGGAGGCTGCTTCTGACGGGCACTAAGCCAGTCTCATAGTGCAGATGGGAAAGCTCCAAGGGGGCAGCTTGAGGAGTACAGGGAAGTCTTGAGAGCAGGTGCTGTTGGCTTGGATCCCATACGCAGCTTGTCCTGGTGCATTGGATGGTGAGGAGCAGTGGTGAAAGGCAGAACCAAGATGCTGGAGAGGCATTTTATACAGGTGGGGACCAGCTGGCCTCTCATTAACCTCCTCACGACAGGAGTTCAGGTTTCTCTGCTCTGCTAAATCAGCTCTCTCTCTTCCATCTGCTTTCCAGTTTCTAAAATTATGTCATTCTTTCTCACTTGCTGTGCTCTCCACTGACATGTTTTTTGTCCATGGGGGTTTATTATTTAACAATAATTTTTAATCATTATAGAAAATGTGAGAAGAAACATACATACTCTGGCGTTTTTTCTGTCATGAATCAAGGTCCATAGCCACTTACGTGGAATGATATTTATGAGCATTTTGGTGTCTGCACACTCTCCATTCATTCTGATACTTTAAAAGGTCCATATATTTTTCTTTTTTGTCCCTGGAATGAAAGTAGTCCTTTATGCCTATGTGTGGTAGGGTCCAACATTGAGCTTTCTTGGTCACTTGGTCTTTTGGAGAAGCTAAGATCCCTTTCAAATGTGCGATAGGGGATTCAAAGGAAGCTTTCTGAGACAGTGGAGCCCTAGCTATGACTCAAGGAGTCCATACGATTTCCGCAGAGGAGGAAGGGCTGTGGAGGCTGGTAGGACTCTCCAGCACAAAGAGCTGGAGTGAAGATAGAGAAGTAGGAATGGACGCCACATGTTCAAAGACGGGCAAGTCGCTTTGACTGACTGGTGTTTGGGGAATTGCAGTTGGAGAGGTCGCTGGTGGAGGGACTTGAACGCCAGGGAAAGGAGCTGAGACTGTTCTGTATACAATATGAGTTTTAGAGCAGCAAGCGACTCAATCCTATCAGTGCTTTGAGAGGATTAACCCAGCAGTCATGGGCTGGGAGCTCGAGGAGGAAGATGTGGAGGCTGGGAACAACTTGAGGAATGCGGTAAAGATTCTGAAGAGATATGAGTGGACAGAACTGGAAGAAACCAATAGAAGACTTAAAGTAGTGCTGAGCAGTTCTAAGCCCTGAGGGTCAGCTTGCACGTGCTCCCTTCATATGGCCAACCTCCTCTTGTCTTTCAAGAGTCATTTCAAAGGTCATCTCCTCCAGGAGGCCTTCGCTGCCTCCTCTCCCTAGGCTGACTCAGGGACTACTCCTCTGCACTCCTGTGGCCACTGGGCTGATCCACCGTAACACTTCTCATTAATAGGTTATACTGTAGGTGTTGAACTTGTCTGCAAGCCCCTGGTGCACAGAGCCTCTGTTTTATTCAACTACATGCCCCCCAAGATTAGCACAGTCTTGCCCATAGTAAATACTCCATAAATATTTGCTGAGTTGGTGAGTGAACAAGTCTAAAAGTGCCCTGTTAAAACGTGCTCCCTAACTTTCTCTGGCAACAGTCAGTAGCTTGGAGTGAGAGTAGGGGAAGTGGTCAGCGGATCAAGTTCTGGAGCTGGCGTGGCGGCTCTGAGGTCAACACACTGTGGGTCTAAGATGTCAGAAGGGCAGCATCAAGACAGCCTCAGTCTATTTCAAAAGGTACCCCTCACAGACAAAGATGACAGCTATAATTCTCAATTGCATCTATTGATTACAAGGGAGTATTTCTGTTCCTTGTCTCATGAACCTCCTGACACCCTCTGAGGTATGGAGGACCTGCATCATCACACCCACTTGGCAGGTGAGTCAGTGAACTCAGGTCCCACGGGGGTGATAAATATCAGAGTGAGAACTCAGACTCATGTTTGCAACCTCTCATCCAAGCTCTTTCCGCGTTGTCACACACACTCCCGACACGTGCGTGTGGACACACACACACACGGCGGATGCACAGGGGAGCTCATACAAGTCCATGCTCACAGAAGTGCACACAGGTGCCTGGACCCGAGGACTGGATCTGCAACACATTTTTCATTGTGGATCTTCCCATAAACCCTTGTCTCTGAGGTTGTCAGGCTGCATAAGCTGCTGGAGAAAGAGGGGGGAAAAATCAAAGAATCTCCTTGACAGCTCCCATTATGTGAAATATGAGGTGAAATGGAACGAAATAAAATTGGGAATGAGATGACGGTTTTTTCTATCTGACAGAAAACGTTTGGAAGCCATTGGCCTGATTGCCACCCATTCATCACCTGCCTCAGCTGGTGCAGACCCTCTCTGCTCGTCTGTTCCTCACCAGAGAGACCTTTTTGGAAAGGGGTGCCCCTGCCAAGTCAGTCCAGAAAAGCACTGTGTCCTCGGTGGGCTTCCAGCCTCCACTACTTTTCCAGCTGCACCGGCTGAGCTCCCATTCCAGCACATCCCCTGCAGTTCCTCTTTCTAGGCCCCATTTCCTACACAGCCTCCATATTCCTGGAGCAGCTCTGTCCCAGCTCTGCGCCCTGGCTCTGTGCTTTGTTGTCTCCTCTCTCCAATTCTACTCTGCCACCTGCTGCAGACAGGCTTTCCTGGCAGTGACAGAAATGGCACCCCAGCGTCGCTTCCCGTGCTCCCTCAGTCCTGGTGTCCAAACCAACTAATCCCTGAGTCCCAGCTCCAAACCTGCGGGAAAGGGAATCTGATCAATGCCCTGTGCCCAATTGGCCTCCTGTCCCTCCAGCCACTCTCTTGATCCTTCGCAGGGTTATCCCCCTTCAGCCTTGTCTGTTCTCCTCCTGTGCTGTCTCCCCCAGGTGACCTGGGAGGAGCATTGTCACTCGCATATCTTCATGATCACACAGACAATCTCAGACTCCTCATCTGAGCTCAACACCCACAAATCCACTGGCCAGCTTGATTTCTTACTTATATTTCTGTCTCAGAAACACTCATAATTTCATGTGCTAAACAACGTTTGGGCTCTTGCCACCCACCCCATCCCACCCCATCCAATTAGGTGCTTTTCCAGTGTTCCAAAGGTCATTATCCATCCAGGTTGCATGCTCTGTTATCCTTGTCACCTTCCCTTCCTTCATTCCCTGTGTCTAACCCACCATCAAGTTTATAGATTTTACTTCCCAAATATCTCTCGATTCAGTCCTTCTCTCTCCATCTTTCTTGACACCCTCTTTGTTCAAGCTACCATTATCTCTTGACTTGATTACTACTACAGCTTCTTAACTAGTGTCCCCAGAGCCATTCTCACTCTTTATCTCATATACTCATAGTCTGGGCATTCTCTATATTGGGCCAGAAAGAACTTAAAAAAAAATCTGATCAGGTCCTTCCTTAAAATCCCGTAATAAATTTCTCATGAGGGCTTCCCTGGTGGTCTAGTGGTTAAGAATCTACCTGTCAATGCAGGGAACATGGGTCTGATCCCGGTTTTGGGGAGATTCCACATGCCGCAGGACAACTAAGCCCATGAGCCACAACTATTGAGCTTGTGCTCCAGAGCCTGCAAGTTCCAGCTACTGAAGTACTAGCACCCTAGAACCTGTGCTTTGCAGCAAGAGGTCACCGCAATGAGAAGCCCTCACACCGCAATGAAAGAGTAGCCCCTGCTTGCTGCAACTAGAGAAAGCCCATACACAGCCATGAAGACTCGGTGCTGCCAAAAATAAATTAAAAAAAATTCCTCACGAGTTTAGAACAGCTGTAATTATCCTAAATAAAACTTTAATCTATCAACTATCCCCAAATCAGAAATCCTCAATCCTTGACTTTCTGCCATTTCTGGCCTGCCTGTCCCTGCAACTTCACCTTTTGGGGGCTCATTTTGCTCTTTTCTCTTTCCATTCCTGCTGCACTAGCTTTCTTATAGTCCAAGCCACTGAGAGCAAATTTAGTGGGAAAAGTTTCTGGGCAGCCACCCATGCCTTGTACTGGTTTCTTCTCTTCCTTTGCCTTTCTTTGTCTTTGTTTTCCGCCTCTTAAAAGTGGCATGCTTCCTCTGATGCTGGGTCTCTACTCAACCCATTACATTTAATTAATTAATTAATTAAATTAGTTGATTGTAGCATTTTATTTTATTGAAGTATAGTTGATTAGTTGTGTTATTTTCAGCATACAGGAAAGTGATATATATACATATATTCACATATATATTCAATTCTTTTCCATTACAGTTTTTTACAAAATATTGAATACAGTCCTCTGTGCTATGCAGCAAGTCCTTGTTTATCTGTTTTATATATAGAAGTGTGTATCTTTTGATCCCAAACTCCTAATTTATTCCTCCCTCCCACTCCATTATGTTTAAATCCTACTCAGTCCTCTGCTTTCAGCTAAAACAGCTGTTCTTTATGGGAAGACTTTCTCAATCCCTCCAATTTTGTCCAGTGCTCTCAGCATCCCACCCTGTGACTGTCTTCCAGGATACTCAATTATCACAGTTGAATTTTATACTTTCAACACCATTGTGTTAATATCTTTCTCTACTGGAATGTAGCTTGGATGAAAAGAGGTCATGTTTCTCTCTCACCATGTGTCCTCACTGTTGAGCTCTGTGTCTTGCATTACTAGGAATTCAATAAAAAATGTTGTGTGCTTGAATGGCCCAGCTTGGGTTGGGTCTGCACCTGGTCTCTTCAACTGGAGCCATAGAGACTGGAATCTAAGGGAACCCAAATCTATCAGTTTCGCTTTAGCAATAGATACTGACAAAGGCTGGGAAGTTACCCTATAAATCACTGGACACCATGCATGTTGGGGATTTTAAAGTTATTAGAGTTTGTGTATCTCTCTAGATGCATCAAATACACAATTTGAAAATCAAGAGACTATGACAGAAATAGACTGTAAGAAAAGGACCCATCATTCTTTAAGTTCATTTGTACAATAAAGTTTCATTCACTCATTCAACAAATATTTATTGAGCATCTACTATAGTCTTGCATATAGTGTTAATCTGCAGGAAGCAGGATGCACCTAGATTTTATTTGGTATAACCCTGTTTCCACAATACTGGATCTGTCAAGATTTCCTGATGTGTCAGCCTAACAGTTAAGAATATATTCTTCCTATAAACTCATTTCCTTCTTGACTCTGAGAAAATATCCGTCTCTCTCTCCATCACCTCAAACCCTATAAATGGCATGCTGATGCACCTTCAGGCCCCACATTCTGAGCAGCAGAGACAAAGGATGAGACTGCCACCAACTTGGATGTCAGCCTGAAAACCCATTCGCTGCAAGCCCTCACTCAGGGATTCTCTAGTAGTCTGGGAGAGGGCACTTTCCACCTGGGCCACCAAATCTGCATGTTTGTGGAAGGAAGGAGGTGACAGAGAGAGAGAAAGGAAAGGAGGGGAGGTAAGGGAGGGAGAGAGGGAAGGAGAGAGGAGAGGGACGTGAATGTAGGGAGGAAGGAGAAGGAAGGCAAGAAGGCAGGAAGGCAGGCTTCTTTATTCCGGAAGGAGGCTGAGCTGTCCCCATACCCCTGCTCACTCTCGTAATTGTGATTCCTGTAATGAACCTTTCTTTGCCGCGAAGTTGCTCAGAGCATGCGGCTTTTCTTCTCTATAGCGGTGTCTCATTTGTCTTTCCTGTCTGAGGTGAACATCTGTTGAACCAAATTGATAACAATAGGGGAGCTGTTATTGACGTGGAGCAGGATGCATCATCCATCCAGATGCTTAGGAGCTCAGTCCTGGGGATGTTTCCTGGAGGACGGGGAAGAAAGAGCCAAGGGGGCAGGCTGGGTGATGGGCTGGGAGGATTCTTAGTTGCTCAGCCCATTAGCTCTTGCTGTTCCCCTTTTTGCTTGTCACTTCCCATTTGTTTTCCCTTTGTCTTTAGTCAATTCATATTACTGTGTCTTCCTGTCCAGGCGTGATGTTACCTGGTGCCATTCCAATTCTGAACCTGCCTGCATATTAATCTTGACAATGCACCTGTGGTTTCACTTATTCTTCCTTCAGCTGCTAATCCAAACGATCCCATCTGTGCGATGTATTGGTTTGTTTATATCACAAGAGTTGGGAGAAAGGCACACTGATGCACACTGCCATTGACCACTGGTCAAGGTAAACAGTTTGTTAGGTAAATTGATTTGAGGGAAGCCACATGATTTGTGCAATGGGCCATCAGAGCTTTAACTTTTGTGGCTACCTGGACCCTTTGTTCCTCTAAAGTGTGTGTGTGTGTTTTCTTATTTGGGAATGTTTTACAAGTGCTTATGTTTTACCAGAGGGCTTCCCAGGTGGCGCTATTGGTAAAGAACCCACCTGCCGTTGCAGGAGACAAAAGAAATGTGCGTTGCATCCCTGGGTGGGGAGGATCCCCTGGAGGAGGGCATGGCGACCCACTCCAGGATTCTTACCTGGGAAATCTCATGGACAGAGGAGCCTGGTGGGCTACAGGCTATAGGATCACAGAGGCAGACTCGACATAAGCGACTGAGTATGCACACACCTTGCACCAGGAGGCTGTTTAGAGCTGACAGGGTCCAGGCACTTGCCTTTTGCAACCTTTCCCTTAGAAAGTGTTTCTCAGTGTGTGCCCAGAACACCTAAATTGGAATCTCCTGAAAGGCAGTGGTTTGGGGAATGGGTGGCAGGCTTGCTAAAAGGCAGATTCACAGGTTTCCACTCCCATAGGCTCACGCAATGTGAGAGTCTAGGGTGGGGCTCAAGTCCCTGATTTTAACAAGCTTCTCAGGTAATTCTAATGCAACCCACGTTTGACAACCACTTGGACTGAGAAAGTGCTGCAGCACGGGGCAGAGCAGGGGTTGCCAGCCTTGGCACTCTTGACACTCTTCTGTGGGAGGATAACTCTGTCGCAGGGGGCATCCTGTGCATTGTAGAATATTTAGTAGCATCCTTGGCCTCTACCCACTAGATGCCAGTTGTATCCTCTCCCGTGGTTACGACCGCCAAAATTGTTCCATTGCCAAGTGTCCCCCACAGGGTGAATCCCCCTCAGCTGAGAATCCCCGGTGTAGAGGCGTGAGCAGAGGACCTGCAGTTGGATTGAAAGAGTTTGAATCTGGGCTCTACCACTGACTGAGAAGCTTTGGGCCTCTTGCTTTGCTTCTCTGAGCCTGGGATCCCTCATCTGGAAGAGGAGGAGAATGATAACACAGGCCTCACGGCACGGCTGGACTCACTAGCACGTGTGCTTAGTCACTCAGTTGTATCCGACTCTGCAACCCTCTGGACTGTAGCCCACCAGGCTCCTCTGTCCATGGAATTCTCCAGGCAAGAATACTGAAGTGGGTTGCTGTTTCCTTCTCCAGGGGATCTTCCTGACCCAGGGATCGAACCCAGGTCTCCTATGTTGCAGGCATATTCTTTACCACGTAAACCACCAGGGAAGCCTTCTACCGTGAGTACTCAGCAAAGATAAATTTCTATCTTTCCTTCTGGAGAGGATAGTAGCTCTGGATGGCTGGATGTTTGGGGCTGGGTTGAGGGACAGTAAACCTCTCCCTTTCAGGGACAAAGAAGCATCGACTTGTGGAATAGAAGTGTTATTAAGCAGATTGAAGGCAGCTGTAATCTTAGGGGAACCAACAGGCATCAGACTGGGAGACCAAAGCTGAAGAAGCCTTCCAGTTCTCCCAGGCATCCAGTGTTGACCTCCTGCCCCAGTGGTTCTGGGGGTCGTGGCCATGAACCATCTCACTGTCCGTGTGTGCTCTGCAGCCCTGCGGTGTCTTGTGACTGACCCTGTGGTCTGCTGTGTGCTTGCTCCCAAGTTGCTGATGGGTCTGCAGGCTTCTGGTCTCTGTCTGTGCTCCTTCCCCCCATCCTCCCCCGCCCAGCTGGAGCTGTGCAGCTGCAGACCCCAGGGTTCTGAAAGCCCCGGCCCTGCCAGTCTCAGCCTGTGGGGTACAGGAAGATTGCATTGTGAGGAGCATATTTTTAGCTGCCCTGGCCTCGATGCCTATTTTTAGCACCCAGCGGAGGGCTGGGCAGCTTGGCTCTGCTCAGTGGGAGGGTGGCAATTGGCTCTTGACTGGCACTCTGCTCTGCCAGCCCAGCCAAGTTGGCTCCACTTCACGTGGGATAATTACAGTAGTAAATTCTGGATTTCTCAGCTCGAGCTTCACCAAGGTGTTGGTGATCACCGTTCAGGAGAGTTCATTTTTCCCACACATGGGATTTGAAACCCTCTGATACCATAATGCTTCAAATCTAAGGAATGGAAAAGGAGCCTAGGCTTGCGAGAGATATTGAACTGCCCAGAAGGGAGACAGAAAGAAATGGAGATCTAGACAGAGAGAACCAGGGATGCCAGAGAAAAGAGCGAGAGAGATTAAGCAGAGACCAACTGAGAAAGACTGAAGTAGGGGAAGGTTTAGTGATGGATCTGTGGGGACAGAGGCACAGACTGAAAAAGAAGAGCGTGAAACAAAAAGAGAGAGAAGAGAGCAAAAACATAGCTCCAGTGGCCAGGCTTATTGAATGTTTCCAGTGTGCTGGGGACGGCTCTGAAATCCTTACTGTGTATATCTTGAAATGTTTACACCCTAATACCTGGGTTGTTGTTACTGTTTTTGCAGAGGGGTGAGGGACTCTTGCCCAGGATTCCCTCCTCCAGTGGTGGAGGCCGGGCTGGAGCCCATGGCTGATCTCTGCTCACTGCATGGGACAGGCACATACAGACTCGGGATAGAGGACTGGGGGTGAGACACACAGCCCACTGCTGCAGTCTGCTGAGCCCTTGGAGGTTAATACCTTGTCTGTTTCCCTGGGAAGACAGCTCTCTGAAATGGGTGCCATTGATCCCAGTGTCAGGGCTGAATTACAAGCACTTGCCCAAAAATGTGTGTCAGGCTGATTGGGTCGCTGGGCTGCTGCTGAGCCTGCCTGACAGGCTTCGCATCAACCACCAGAGGATCACAGCTCAGCCGTGTCGCTGTTTGGAAATACCATCTCCCACCATGTCATTAAGCTAATTGAACGGGTCAACTTTTCTGAGGACAGAGGTGGGGGCAGAGGGGAGGGAGTGGTAATAGCTTTGTATTTGCTCATTGCCATTCACATCCTGATCTACAGCTGCCCACTGCTCTTCTCTGGAACCACCAGAGCCGCCCAGCCCCCACCAAGGGAGGGGATGATAAATACTATGCATGGAGAGGAGTTATTTTTGCTAATTATCTTTACTACAGAAAATCTGAGCCCCTGATGGGAGACCCCTAGTTCATCTTTCTACACTTGTCGAGGCTTCAACCAACAGAGGCAACAAGAAAGCTGTTTCCAACAACAAGGGCCTGCCTGAGTAGACAGCAGTCATAAGTCATTCTTTCTGTTCCTGGCTCCCTCCCCTCCCGTCCCTGCACAGTCGTTCATCTCCATAAATCTCCTGAGCAGGTGGAGATTTATACAGAAGCTGTGCCTACTCCTGTCTGTGTGGCCCCGATTGCCTCTGACACCTTCAGGAAGAGATCCATGTGGTTATATGATGTTCTAGTGTATTTCATCATATTATATTTCTAAATCAGAATATATGAAGGGTCAGGTTGGCGTTTATAGTGGAGGAGGCAGAGAATAGATACCGGACCCTTTACTGATCTGGAGGTGTGTTGGGAGAGGGAGAATGTGGAGATCATTTCTGAGGCATGATGTGCTGGCAAAACAGCTATGTTATACGTTGCTCTTGTGAGGCCCTTGGTAGACTTGGTGTCCCTGCCAACAGGGGCAGATGCAGTCTAGAACTCCTGCCCTTAGGGACATGATGGGAATACGTGGGGAGGCAGGTTATGTGAATACACTGGCACAGGGAACTGGTTGTTGAAAAATCAAACCAGTTCTACGTTAGGTGGTGGGCTTCCCTGGCGGCTCAGTGGTAAAGAATATACCTGTCAGTGTAGGAGACGCCGGTTTGATACATCCATGGGTCAGGAAGATTCCCTGAAGGAGGGCATGCCAACCCACTCCAGTATCCTTGCTGGAGAATCCCATGGACAGAGGAGCCTTGTTCTCCCATGTCCTCCCATGACAGAGGACGGTGGGCTATGGTCCATGGGTTTGCAACGAGTCATACACAACTTAGTGATTAAGCAACAACAACATATTAGTTGGTACAAAGTACAGGTAGTTGAGACCATAAACCTGCATTTGGGGTTGGCCACAATGGTGGGTAGTGAGGTCTGGGAACAGCGGGGAGCAAATACAGGGGACACCCAGCAGCTGCAGAGCAAACTGAGACTGAGGGTTTTACACAGCCTTCTCTGCCTCCTTCAGAGTGGGCCAGCGTTGATGGGACATTGGCACAAATGCGGGGTAGGCAGGGCTGGCGGTGGCATGGGCAGGGAGGCCTAGGACAGGTGCCTGGATCTGGGCCTCATGGGAAACATCAGCATCAGGTTTGTACCCAGCACCCAACTGGGACTTCTGCACAGAGCTCCCAGCCCTGGGGACCTCCTGACTAGCAACTGAGTGGGAAAATCACTGGAAAAGTTTGATGCAGTCCCTGGGTCTGATCATAGTCAGAGCCATCATTTAGCTATGACAGCTGCATCAAATAAAAGATCACACCAGCAATTTTTAAAAATAAAAAAATGACTGGATGTGGTTTGATGAGTGGCCTGATGTACAACTTGCTTCACTTGGCAGATGGTTTTAGTTAGAGAGCAACAGGGAATAGATCTAAAATGTTTTTTTTATTTATATATTGACACACGTTTTGATTTTTATTACTATACTGATAATTATAGATAAATAGTTTGAATATTACCATTGCCCAGATATACACACTCCAAGCCCAGGAAAGTCAAAACAGCCGACGCAAACCCAGTGCCTCTGTGAATGCTGTAACAGCCAGCATGCAGGAAGCAGGGCCTCAGAAAGGGTAGCAGGCCATCACAGTCAGAGAAGGCTTCCTGGGAAAGAAGAGTTTTGAGTCAGATTTGCAAGATCAGCAAGAACGGTCCGGGGCAGAACGTTGTGTATATGGGGACAAGGGAGCAGGCACTTAGCACGGGGCAACTCCCAGTCTTAGAGGGCAGAGCTTGGAACGTGGGGACCTTGGAGCCTGCGGGTAACTGCAAGTGACCTCCAGTGGCCCTTGGAAATCAAAGGAAAACCTCATTTGAATCCTTGAAAGGTGGGGAACAATTAGAGTGGTTACCGCCACCATAAAGAAGGAAATGGGATGAAGGAGATAGTGAGAGAGCCTTAATTAATAGTTTCTTGTGGCTTATTCCTGCTTTAATCATGAGGCTGATATTTCTGCAGTCTATTACAAACTTCATTAAGTTTATTTGCCTGCCAGGAGCCTGCCCTTTCTCCTGTCCCATCTTGTTTAAGAAAAATGACTTCAGTGGCTCAGCTGATCCCTTCTAGGCATTGCTGCAGACTGGGTGCTGGTGGAGGACACCTGAAGGAAAGCCAGGGTTTAGCCCAACCAGGAGAAACCAGCCAGCAAGTCAAATGGTTCTCCCCAGTCTGGCTTTTACCACCAAGATGGTGCTAGGCATTCAAAGCCAGGCTACTGATTAGAATTGCATTCAAAGAGCTTATGCACACCTGGGCTTCCCAGGTGGCACTAGTGGTAAAGAACCTGCCTGCCAATGCAGGAGACTTAAGAGACTTGGGTTTGCTCCCTGGGTTGGAAAGATCCCCTGGAGGAGGGTATGGCAAGCCACTCCAGTATTCTTGCCTGGAGAATCCCATGAACAGAGGAGCCTGGCTAGCTACAGTCCATATGGTCACAAAGAGTCATACAAGACTGAAGCAACTTGATACGCATGTATGCACACACACCTGTGAGGTTCTTCCTAGAGTTGAAAGTGAACCAGAAAATGTGGCCTCAGGCTGGCTAGATGGTGGATGTTTTTCAGTTGCTAAGTCATGTCTGACTGTTTACGACCCCATGGAGTGTAGCCCCATGGACTGTAGCACGCCAGGACCCCATGGAGTGTAGCACACCAGGCTCCTCTGTTCTCCACTATCTCCTGGAATTTGCTGCAATTCATGTTCATTGAGTCGGTGACGCTATCTAACCATCTCATCCTCCACCGCTCCCTTCTCCTTTTGCCTTCAATCTTTCCCAGCATCAACTCATCTTTTCTGGTGAGTCGACTTTTCGCATCAGGTGGCCAAAGTACTGGAATTTCTGCTTCAGCAACTGTCCTTCCAATGAATATTCAGGCTAGATGGTAGAGCTAGCAATTTATCATGACAATCATGGACTCTCAGCCCTGGAAAGGATCAGAAAGGTCACCTCCTCTAGCCATCCATCTGAGAAGCTGGAGTCCCTTCTGCTCAAGCGATTGCCAAGACTACGCTTGAACTCCTGCAGTGACAGGGAGCTCATCATTCTAGAGGCAGCTCATTCCATCCTCAGACAACTTTTACTGGGGTCCAAAATTTGTTCTCTAAATTCAGCCTTATGGTCCTAGAGTCTCAACTGGCTCGATAAGTTAAAAAAGATAAAAACTAATTTATCTTCCACAACCCTCACCATATTTGAAGAGGGTCAGTTGTTTTGAGAGTTTTCTCTTAAATCTGGCTAAGCATCCTTTAGTATCTTTAATAACTCATCGCATGATGTAAGTCATATATCCTAAAATATATCGCTCCAAGAGTTGACAAAATGCTCCAAGTGTGGCTGAACCAGCAGCCGGGCTATCCCCTCCCCTGTTTCAGACATTATGCTACTAATAGTCACACTGGTTTTGTGTCAGCCACACTGTTCTGTAAATGAGCCTTCTGAGACTTACACATGGGCCAATAATAATACACTATAAGGTGTTCTTTTTTATCAGAGCCAAGAAATAGCTTAATGGCTTTGGTAAGGAAAGAGTTGTATGTTACTAATGCTGATGGCAGATGAACAAACCTCAGAAAGTTCTGCCTATTTAACTAAGGGATTGTGGCATAGTAAACTGATGATTATTTTTTATGGTTTTAAATTATATTAATTAATCCATTAATTGATCACATTTAAGAGAATGATTTTAGGAATGTGCTGAATCTGTTCAAACCAGAATTAACAGGTAACTAGTTTGCCATCAGGACAATCACCCAAATAATAAGCTATTAAATGAACGTTAACATATAATAATTGTGTAAAGAATAACTAAGCAATTAATTGACATTTAATGAAATTCATAGCAAATTAGATAGCAAGACTTATTAAATGCCAATTAGCCATATTAGCTACTGACACCTAAGTGATCCAACATACTAATGCTAATTAATTTCTTATTTCTTACAAGCTTAATGACTGAACAAAAATGTATTTACATATTTAGAGATTCTTAACATCACCAGACGGCCAGCAATAAGAGTGGTTGTCTGCATGGTGGTTTGGAAAAAGAGATCAGGAAAGTCCATTAGTATTTAATTTAGCACGTCTTCTCAGCATCAATTTTTACTGTATTCTTCTTGAGAAATATTTTTAGAGAGAAAAGAGTGTGTGGAGTTTATGTAGAGGTGATCTCAGGGTGCACTGTGTGGGAATGGGAATGAGTCAGAGAAGGGACAGAGCCTATTAAAAAAAATGCCTTCATGGGCTGAGAGCGACCAAAGCTCATTCTCCATGGGACCCTCAGAGAGACCATATGAAATATGTTAGAGGCAGTGTTATCCCCCTGAGGGGTGGGAAAGTTCTTTTTATGCAGACTGCCATCCTGTCTGTCTGTTTCTGTCTGATGGTTTTGTCCATCTGACCCACTACTCTTGTGCCATGGAAATTTAATGTGACTATCCTTTGAGGGCATCTGTTTATTCAGTCACTAAAATGTCTAAGGCACAGCTGCTGGGAGGCCAAGAATGTCTCGGTTGCAGGAACACTCTGAACTAGGGGTCCCTCAGGACGCCAGGACTCTTCATCCTGTTCTCATTCATCCCAGACTGACTTCTTCCACGTGAGAAACAGGACCTTGAGCTCCAAGTTTTGCATCTTTGAGCTCCAAGCTGCCAGGACAAAACAGTTCAGGAAAGCTCTCTGTTCTAATTCTGCAAACCCAGAGAATGGACCCACGACCAGTGTGGGTCAACGGCCCGCCCATAGACGCATCCAGGGCACCAGTGCCATTGTGGCCACACTCTCAGGAGAAGAGCAGCTAGGGGCTGGTTCAGTTCAGTTCAGTCCAGTCGCTCAGTCGTGTCCGACTCTTTGCGACCTCATGAATCGCAGCACGGCAGGCCTCCCTGTCCATCACCAACTCCCAGAGTTCACTAAGACTCATGTCCATCGAGTCAGTGATGCCATCCAGCCATCTCATCCTCTGTCGTCCCCTTCTCCTCCTGCCTCCAATGCCCCCCGCCCGCCCCCCCCCAGCATCAGAGTCTTTTCCAATGAGTCAACTCTTCACATGAGGTGGCCAAAGTACTGGAGTTTCAGCTTCAACATCATTCCCTCCAAAGAAATCCCAGGGCTGATCTCCTTCAGAATGGACTGGTTGGATCTCCTTGCAGTCCAAGGGACTCTCAAGAGTCTTCTCCAACACCACAGTTCAAAAGCATCAATTCTTCGGCACTCAGCCTTCTTCACAGTCCAACTCTCACATCCGTACATGACGTTAGTTAATATATTTTTGTAACCCTTGGCATTGAAAAAAAAAGCCTTCCATAATAAGAAAATTTTTTAGTGAGTTAATCAGTTTGGACTCTGAAAATATTATATTCCATTGGTTTCTTCGTTCTGAACTCTGCATGAGTTGTATGTGCCAGTTTCTTTGTGCATCCTCAGTTGCTAAGTAATGTCTGACTCTTTGCAGCTCTGTGGAGTGCAGCCTGCCAGGCTCCTCTGTCCATGGAATTCATTCATTCATTTGACAATACTATGTAATAAA
This sequence comes from Budorcas taxicolor, assembly GCF_023091745.1. Taxonomy (NCBI): domain Eukaryota; kingdom Metazoa; phylum Chordata; class Mammalia; order Artiodactyla; family Bovidae; genus Budorcas; species Budorcas taxicolor. The sequence continues at coordinate 31,532,759 of NC_068912.1, forward strand.
CACTGTGCTGAAAATTAAAGATACAAAAGACCATTGCCCTGTCCCAACCTTCAGGTAGTTATAGAATATCTCCAACAGTGAGAAAACTGCTTGGTAGAGATAGAAACATGGCCAATATATAGACATAGAAGGACACAGAAACCAGTTAAATGTGGAGGTCACCCAGGGATGGTAAGATGTGTAAGTTCAGATCTAAACAATGAGTAAGCATCCAGCAGGCAAAAGGGTGTGATAAATGTATTTTAGGTGAAGGAAACAACTTCTACCACAGCCTAGAAGGGAAAGTGAGCAAGAGATCTGTTTGGAGCATTGTGGGAGTCAGGGGGAGGCTCAGATATTAAGAGAAGAGAACATGCGTACTTAATTATGTATGACTCTTTGCAACCCTTGGATTGTACCCTGCCAGCCTCCTCTGTTCATGGAATTTTCCAGGCAGGAATACTGGAAAGAATACTGGAGTGGCTTGCCATTTCTTACTGTAGGAGATCTTCCCAAGCCAGGGATCGAACCATCGTCTCTTACATCTCCTGAATTTGGAGGCAGATTCTTTACCACTGAACCACTGGGAAGTGAAGAGAACATGGAGATAAGATTACGAAGGGCCTAAAGGTCATCGTTACCATCTTTCTAAAGAGATGATCTGAGAGAACAGCACTGAAACATGTATATCACCATACGTGAAACAGATCGCCAGTCCAGGTTTGATGCATGAGACAGGGCACTCAGGGCCATGCACTGGGATGACCCTGAGGGAAGGGATGGGGAAGGAGGTGGGAGGGGGGCTCAGGATGGGGGACGCATGTACACCCATGGCTGACTCATGTCAATGTATGGCAAAAACCACTACAATATTGTAATTAGCCTCCAATTAAAATAAATAAATAAAGTAAAAAAAAAAGAAATACAAAAAAAGTGGGGGTGCAGCCTAAAGGGTCTTCATGAGGAGCTGGACCCATGCTTGCGCCATTTCATCAAAGGGCCTTTGACTCAGTTCTGGATTCTGGCCTGAAGATTATAGTTGGTTGAAAGGATTGTAGAAGTCAACACAAGCAGTAGAGGAATTCTTCCTGAATCCGTAAGCTCCCTTCTTCGTACAGATGGTCTTTTAGATGCCACCCGGTGCATATACCTTGAATGACCACACATAACGCATATGGGAAATAGGAGCAGGCAAGAGCATGCTGTGTAAGAGCAACCACACACTTTAGTACAAGTCTTGGTAAAAAGTCTGCTATTTACCAAAGGTGGCATTGGGCAGATTTCTCAAGCTCTTCCTTATCTGTGAAAAAAGAATAGTGGGCAGGGCTATTATGTGAATTAGATTAGATGTGTAAAAGTGCCTGACCCCTGGCAATAAACTCAGTAGGTTTTAGTTTGCTTCTCCACAACCCTTCCAACATTCAGAAATCACAAGGCATACACACCAATAATTGTCTACATAAATAACAGGAAAGCTATACAACTGTATCTTCAGATATTCGGAAACAATTGTTTGCCTATTAAGCCTGCTCTTCTCCAGGTGAAATGTTGCCTTGGGTCAGTCGTTCTTCACATGACATGCTTCCTAGGCCCCTTACCATGCTGAACATCTTCTGAATAATTTCTAGTTGGTAGTTGTTTCCCCCATAGGTGTCTTGGCTGAAACTAGACCAGAGTCTGGTTGTAGCTTGCGGAGAAGAGAGCTCAGCTGGGCCATCGCAGCCCTTGTGCTGGGGTCCATATGGGAAGAGCCTCTATTACCTTCTCAGCAGGTATTAATACATCTAAATAGAGGTACAGGGGAATTCCCTCACAGTCCAGTGGTTAGGACATCACACTTTCACTGCTGAGGTTCCATCCCTGATCAAGGAACTAAGATCCCACAAACCACATGGTGCAGCCAAAAAAAAAAAAAAAAAAAAAACCAGAATGGAGGTACACATGAAGTTTCTGACCAACTCTAACTTTCTCATCCACCTTACCTCCCTACCCCCAGCCCCAGGTCTTGCTTATTTAACCGATGAAGCTGCCAGGCTTTGAGGAGAGGCCCCGTCTTGTTCAGACTCAATGCCAGTGCACAGTCCTGGGCTTCAATGTAACATGGAGCCAGTGCGGTGTTGTGGAGGGTGAACTAACCACTGAACCAGCTGTATCTGTGCTCAGTGTCAGCTTTGACATGCGCTCAGTTCCTCGGTCGTGTCCACCTCTTTGTGACCCCATGGACTGTAGCCTGCCAGGCTCCTCTGCCCCTGGGATTTCCCAGGCAAGAGTGCTGGAGTAGGTTGCCATTTCCTACCCCACAGCTTTGAAATATAGGCCACAAAACCATAGGCAATTTCGTTAACATCTTTGGACCTTTACTTTGACATCTATAAAATAACTATGGTGGGATTGTTGTAAGAATTAAACAGGTTGCGGATAGAGAAGTTCTGGCACATGGAGGCATTCGAGAAGACCTTGTCATTCTCTATACTTTGCCTTAGGCTCTGGGATGCAAAGATGAGGCTCAGTTTCTCACCTAGAAGGAAAGTGGACCTAATTTTAATAAAACATTCTAGATATAGTGATAAAGCTCAGCTCGGGGAGCTGTGGGCTTGACCTGTATCAGATTCTTAGAAAGCAAAGAATTACTGGTTGAACAAATAAATATCTCTGCCATCAGTCTAGGTATCCCAAACCTTGGACTTATACAATTAGTTTTGAAATCTAAAAGTAGGGCTTAAGATTTATCTAGTTAAATTGATCCAACTGGTTTTAACCATGTTCCAGCCTGTCAGAATATTTTTAGAGTCATTATTTTATCATGGAATACATTATCTATTGTATTCAACTTTGTGTACCCTAAAGGTCTGACATCTTATCCAATTTATCACAAGCATGTTGAGCAGGATGGCACAGGAGAGAGACATGTAGTAACACGCTAGAGTCTTCCCTCCAGGATGTCTCTTTGTACCTAGGATATCTGGGCATTGATCAAGCTACTTGAAAAGCTCTCCGCAGATTCTGCTAGAAGTACTTTCAGGGACCCCAGCCTGGTGTGTGACCAAGCAGCCATAACTTCTAAACAATGATAACTCTCAGTCAGCATCCTGGTTAAATCATAAGCTAAGGCTGGACATGCCTCCATGCTTCCTCCAGTTGCTATCAACTTGCAGAGAACTATATACTTTCCATCTTTTTCCTGATTCACTTGCCACACTGCCGTTGGAGGGATCCGTAGTTAAACTATATCACTTACTTAAAGCCCTTCTGGAGTGGATTGCCTAAAACATGAACTCCAAGTTTCTTAAACAGCACAAAAGGCCCTCCATGGGTTAGCTCTTGCTTATTTCTCTGCGTTATTTCCTGACATCCATTCTTCATAATTTAAGCTCCTGAAATCCTTAATTAGTCACACTTATCCACATAGATCTCAATATTCTACTGCCATACTTTTGTTCATGCATCTTCCTGCATGAGTTGTTGTTTCCTTGGCCTGCTCCCTTCACCTTATCTATTACACTCAGTCCTCCAAATCAGGGGACAATTCCTTTGCCTACTGCCTGCATCTGGTACTGGGCTAGATAGTTCTTTTAGGATCTCCTATACTCTTGAGCATGATCTATTATTGATGCACTTAGTACCCTGATGATAACCATTTGTCTTACTAGACTCAAAGCACCTTACATTGAAGGACCATATTTTAGTTATCTCAGAGCCCCTATCTACTATCTCCAGGCCCAGCAGATGGTCAATGTGCAAAACATAATTGTTGAAGTGTGTGTATGTTCTCAGTGTGTATGGGGTTTTTTTTTTTTTTTTAACTGAGTTCTAATGATTTCCTTGAGAGTTAGAATAGAGTGAATTTTTAGGTGAAAACTGAGGCCTAAAGAGGTGGAGTGACTTGCCCAAGCTCTCCCAGTGAGGATTAGAATCTAACTCGACCTCCCAACAGGTAATGTCCACTAATAACAGTACTGCCTTCATGCTTCTGTAATATCCAGAACTTATCCAGACCTGCATCTATTTATAGCCCTGGCTTACCTGGGCATGCCCAGGCACTATTTTGGAGAGTAAAAATGAATTTACACTGGGATATAAATGACAAGCGACTAGTTTACCTCTGGCAAGGTTGTTTTCGCCTTAATGGAGTATTCCTGGAGACACTTGCCTTATGCCATTGCAATGTGTCTTTTAAAGGAAATTTTATATATTTATGGCTGTGCTGGGTCTTCACTGCTTCTTGGGCTTTCCTCTAGTTATGCCTAGTGGGGGCTACTATCTAGCTGAGCCACAGGGCTTCTCATTGCCATGACCTCACTTGGTCCAGAGCATGGGCTCTCGGGTGCACAGGCTGAGTACTTGTGCACATGCGCTCAGCAGTTGTGGCTCCAGAGCTCTAGAGCACAGGCTCCACAGCTTGGCACATGCGCATAGTTGCTCCGAGGCATTTGTGATCTTCCTGGACCAGGGATCGAACCCGTGTTTCTGCAGTGGCCGACAGATTCTTTACCACTGATGCACCAGGGAAGCCCTCCTAGAGTATACCTCATTAGTAATATTTTAGACAACTGGCAACTGGCTCAGGAAGCACCACCAAGAAATGGATCTTCTGGTGACTGAAATCACACAGTATAGGTAACAGTCTTCTCCAGCTCCCTGTAGAGACATTCTAGGCAGTCCTGTGGAACTGGCAGCATGGAAAATTTGGAGATCATGTTGGACTGACAAGGGGGAAGAGAAGGATGAGCTGGGGAGGAGAAAGCCCTAGTGTATGGCTTTTGAGAGTCAAGGTTAAATGTTCCACCTATGCCTCCAAAGATTTACAGAAAAAATGGGCTACAGATGAAACATCACAGCTGTTTAATCCAGACTGCACCGTATATCTCTTAAGGATACAAAGCACAAATGAACTGACCTCTCTGGAGTGATGGTGCCAGCAACCTCTCATGCAGACAGAATACTTATGAGGTGGCCCCTTGCATCTTCAAGGCAGGTTTTGAACTCAGGTTTTTTCCCATGGCAGAGCATTTGATTGCAGCCTGGGGCTGCTTCCAGCTTTGTCACTGAAGGTGGGCTTAGTCCTGCTTGTCCCCTAGTTCTGATGTCAACCAGAAACAGAAGGCTTCCCTGGAGGCAGTTGGCCATCACCTTCATGTAGGAAGCAGAGTTCAGAGCCCATGGATTGCCAGCCAAGAGAGATCAAATGATCAGCCCAATATGGAGGGTGCCAGGCAGAGATGAAGTCTGCAGAGAGAGTGTGGTGAAAAGAGCCCAGGGCAGAGCCTGTGTCGATCATTTAAAACCAAGGGAATTATATGGGACATTACCCTCATATCTTCAGGCTGGCAAAGGCACCTCAGGGACTGGCTATAAGATGAAGACAGATTGTTGGTGAATAGCTTCCCTCTCTACATCTCTGCCCCCCCACACCCACAAACCTCAATCGTTGCCCAGTTCCCTTGTCTCCTGAGACGTGAGTCACCTTCATGTCATAATTCAAGTGCTAATCTCCACATCTTGTATGCTGAATTTCTCCCAGCAGGAAATGTTTCTGGGGCTTACAAGTCCTGCTGGCAATGCACAAGGAGGCAGCTGGACTGGGTGGGTTCACCCCTATTCAGCCTTCAATCCTGTTCCCCACTCTCTCGGCTGGCTGTCAGAGACTGTACCCTCCGTACCTTTGTTCCCTCCTATTTCAGCTCAGCCTCTCATGACTACCTTCCTTTTGTCCACTCCCACTCCCACCCCACCCCCACTCCTTCTTCCACCCCAAACCTTGGAAATGGGTGGAGGCTTCTTGGTCAGTACCTGGGAGAGCTCCAAAGCCATCCAGCATCCTTGGAAATGCAACTACTTCTGGGGGTGGTATTCCTGCTTGATGGGGCTCCTGGGCAGTGCCTTAGGTGCCCCCTCTGCCAGTGTGTCCCCTGCTTACCAAAGGTACAGGACTGGGGTTTCCCTTGCCCTCCATTTCCAAGTCTTGTCTTTGGACATAGTCCATAGGGCCCAGGAAACAGTGTTATTTTATAATTAAGGAATATTCCACCTTATTTGGTTTATTCATTCCCCGTCCCCTACTGTTTATTCTTTATTGCTTCATTCTGCCTCAGTTTCCCTGATAAGTATGGGAAACAGCCTCTCACAGATCTAGATTCTTCACATTATAGGCTGGGTATAAAATGCACTTATGATTTTTGAGGAGTGGAAAGAGGTGGAAAGTGCAGCTACTGGTTTGAAATGATTAAACACTTCCCAGAGATGGGACAAATGGGTGATTGGCCCTGCTTTCATTTTAAAGGCCTCTCCACCCTGCTTATGGGCAGAACAGGGTTTATACAATCTAAAGGCAACATGTGTAGCACCTCCTTACTGGGAACACATGTGTGGAGAAGGGGAGGGGAGGGAAAGTGATGGAGTGAAAAACAGGTTTCTAGGATCAGAACTGGTCTGTCTGCCAATGACTTCTGGTCACAGAAGAATGAAAAGGGGATGTTGGAGGGCAGGGAGCAGTGAGGATCTGAGCTCCTGGCATCCCATTCATGGTTTTGCCCAGTGTTTATTGGCTGAGTACTCTACAAATGCTGTACACACGTCCTCTCTGTGACTCTCACAAAGACTGTTGAGAAAGGCACCATCATGCCCACCTGCTTGTGGCTCAGTAGGGAGGAAGGAGAGGTAATTTTAATAAACACCAGAATAATGATAGCAAACCCCTCATCTTTATACAGACTTTGTAGTTTACAGGGCATTTTCATTTTTTTTTTTTTTAATCCTCATGACAGCATTGTAAAATACTGAGGGAAAGTGTGTCCATGCCCATTTTATAGATCTAATTATGGATTTCTTGAATCACTATGTGTTGGATGCAGAAGAGTGTTTCCTCTTCCAAGAGTCTGTGATTTAGGTGCTGTTTTCCACAGAGTAGGTAGGGTAAATCCTACAGCAAAGATCAATTGAACACAATATCCAACACTTCAGACAGCTGCTGGGGCCTCACATCCCAGTATAGGCTGGAAAATTGAAGTTAAATAGAATGAAGGCATGGACATGGGCTCCTTGCACGCCTCTCAGCAGTCTCAGCTGCAGCCTTATGCAGCACTCCCACAAACACTTAATAGGACACGCGGACTCAGATGGATAAAAGGGTCACCAAAAGGTGCACAGCCACTCGTGGCTGGGGGAGCACAGGAATGTCTTGGTGCAATCATTTTTCCATTCCGACACCCTGTTTCTTGAATGCTCAGGGGTCCTTACACTGGCTAAGGCCCAGATGTCCTTAGGAGAGGGACTTCTGTCCTGCCAGGGCCGGTTTTAGTTATGGTGTGTGTCCCTTTATTCCTTTCCCCCTTGCCCACTGCTACTGCCTCCGTAAATGTCCAGGGCCCTCACGATCCCCCAGTTTGCCTTGAGCCCTTCATAAGCTGCCACAGCAGGCATCCTTCTCAGTCGGGCCATGGGGCCCTGGGCTCCGCTCTCTGAAAACACACAGATGTCAGTGCTGTGAGCCAGGGCCTGACCCACTGGCAACCACAGTCAATACTGAAGTCTGAATTTGGGTCTTAAAGAGGCATGTACTTCTGCCAACCCCGCCTGCCTTCCACCACTGTAATTAAGCCTGGGGGCTGGAGCTTTCAGGGCCTTACAGATATACACATCTCTGTCCAGAGATTTCTAAACGTTTGTATTGCTTCGTGTTTGTTGCTGTTTATCATTACTGGGTTTTAAGACTGCAGATGTCTTGGGGGCTCAACCCTTGATTGTAAGTGGGAGCAAAGGAAAAATGAGACAGCCTGCTTAGGGAGGACGGGGGGCAATTAAAGATTAAGATGAGTAAATGGAAAAAACAGACATCTTGTTCTCTTGCCAGGACTAAATTAAACATCTGCCTTTCCCGATGACTCTTGTACATCCTAGAGAAGAACGAGAGGGGTGGTGAGAGGATGTTTTGTGACTAGTAGGACACTTCTAATGGTTTCTGGCTAATTCTCAGGCTTTTTAGGAAGGCAATCATGGCATCTAATGGCAAATAGTCATATTCTTGCTTATCAATATTTACTGCTTTTACCTACCTTGGTAAATTATTTAACCTTTTTGTGACTTGTTTCCTTATCTGTAGAATGGGTGTAACAATGGTACCACCCCCAATGTTTATGAATTATGCTTATTATGAATTAAGCAAAACCTGAAAAGCCCTTGAAGCAGCTCCTGGAATATAGTAAGCATATAGTAAAAATGTAGTTATTTTTTATTATTGTTTGCATATCATATTTTATTTAATTAGCTGGGGGCTTTCAAAACAGTGATATACAGCAATGGTGATAACAGGAATCCTTATGTTGTTTCTGAAACTTAATGAGACTGTATCTAAGACGTTATAATCAAGTATGACATTGACTATTAGTGTGAGGCCGAAAGGAAAAAGAAGCTTTCTGAATCTTCTTAGGGTGCCTCTTCCATCCTCTGGAACACGTATGACTAACCACAGCCCCCTGTGCACCAGCCGCCTCTTGCTCACACTGTCTAATCAGCATGATATCATCAACATAAGGGATCAATGTGATGTTCTGTGGCATGAACAGAATGTTTCAGATCTCCTTGGACTATATTATGACAGAAGGTAGCAGAGTAAAATAGACCAGGGCAAAACTGAAAATTAATATGGTCCATGCCATGGAAGTGTGAACCATTTCTGATTCTCTTTCTTTGTTGAGGCAGAAAAGAATATATTTGCCATATACATTCATTTATATTATTTTTCAGATTCCACATGTAAGTGACATCACATAGTATTGTCAGACCCTCAGATACAGAGAACAAACTATTGGTTACCAGTGGGGAGCGGGAAGTGGGGGTCAGACAGGGATAGGGGATTAAGAGATACAAACTACTATGTATAAAGTAGGCAAGCAACAAGGATATAATACACAGCACAGGGAATTATAGCCATAAGCTTATAATAACTTTAAATGGAATATAATCTATAAAAAATATTGTATCCTGGAACTAAGATAATATTGTAAATCAACTATACTTTTAAAAATGCATTTGCCAAATCAGTGAGAGCCTCCTCCATGCCTGAGACCTTAGTACTCTTAGTACTCTAGCGAAGACGTTTGACACAGCAGCTGGGGTTCAGCCTGTGGGAGTCCACAGTCATTCTCTAGGATGCATCCAGTTTCTTCTGGGGTCAGACTGGAGAGTTAAATAGAGATACGAAAGGGACTGCCACCCCTGCATCCGTTAATCTTTGCCATCCCTCCAGGGATGCTGTCTTATTTACTATGTTGGCTGAAGGGAACAGTTTCAGAGACTTCCACTTGGTCTTCCTCTGACATTAGTTTTTACCTCACAGCCTAAGGGCCCACCGTGGAATTTACTACAAGTGCCAGTTACATCAATCCCAGTAATTCATTCAGTGATCAGGGAAATGGCCACCAAGCAGGCCCCGGCAGACCCAGTGGACCACTAGAAGCAGCTGATCAGATTGCACTTGTTACCCGGCCCCTCTGCGCTCCCACTCTCACGGGGGGATGAAGGTATGGATCCTCTTCGGCTTAGCGTGGGGTTACGTCCCCATAAACTAGTGTGCTGATGTGTGTGTTTGCTCAGTTGTGCCTGACTCTTTGTGACCCCAGGGACTGCAGCTCACCAGGCTCCTCTGTCCATGGGATTTCCCAGGCAAGAATACTGAAGCGGGTTGCCATTTCCTCCTCCAGAGGATCGTCCTGACCCAGGGATGGAACAGGCATCTCCTGCATTGATAGGTAGATTCTTTACCACTGAGCCACCTGGGAAGCCCAGATCTTGATAAACAAATAGTAAGTCGAAAATGCATTTAATACACTTAACCTACTGAGTATCATAGCTTAGCCTAGTCCACCTTGTAAGTGCTCAGGATACATGCATTAGCCTACAATTGGGCTGAGTCACAATAACACAAAGAGCACTTTATAATACAGTGTTGAATATCTCATATATAGTCATATCTTATTTTATTGTGCTTCACTTTATTGCACTTGGCAGATACTGTGTTTTTATAAGTTGAAGGTATGTGGTGATCCTGAATCGGGCAAGTATCGATGTCGTTTTTCTTTTTTTTTAAATTTTTTATTTTGTCCTGGGGTATAGACGATTAACAAGCAATGTTGTGATAGTTTCAGGTGAACAGTGAGATGACTCATCCATACAGATACACGTATCAGTTCTTCCTCAGTCGGTGCCACTTTTCAGACAGCATTTGCTCATGTTGTATATCCATGTCACATTTTGGTAATTCACGCAATATTTCAAAGCTCTTTATTATTGTATGTGTTATGATGGTCTATGAACAGAGATCCTTGATGTCACTTAAAAAAAATTTACAACTTGCTGAAGGCTCATGATGGTTAGCATTATTTTGCAACAAAATATTTTAAAATTAAGGTAGGCACATTATTTTTTAAGACATAATACTAGACACTTAAAAGACCACAGTATATTATAAAGATAACTTAATATGTACTGGAAAACTGAAAAAAAAAGTTTGTGACACACTTTATTGTAATAATTGCTTTATTGCAATATCTAGAACCAAACCCACAATATCACTGAGGTATGTCTGTAATCTACCAAATACTATAAAGTGAGAAAATGATCAGTCGAACCATGGTCAGGGACCATCTGTACAGGTCTGGGTGTCATTGTTAACTTGGACCTGGTGTCCAGTGGGCCTCAAAATGTCTGAGTATTTACATTTTTCCAGGGTGTAGATGGTCATGTAAATGTCTTTGGGGCCCTTTGGGGGAAAGACTCAGGGCCTCTTTGTGGCATATACTTACCATGTTGTTTCAGCCGCCTTCATCCTGGGGTCCCACCCGCATCATCAGAGAATTTCGAGATCTGAAAATGAGTTCTGCAGGGAATCATAGCATTTGTCTGGAACAGCTGACCTCCTCCTCCTGGTGGTACATTCTCACCTTCTCTTGCCTGCGTATATTAAGCAGAGCCCTTTTGTCTGCCCATCCCTGTTGCCCAGAAGTACACCACGTTCTCCTGCCATCTCCATGACCCTCTAAAGCGTAGGATACCTTGGCTGCCACCCTGACTTTGTGGGTCATTATGGTAACTGCGACTTTTTGGCTTCTGGTGGTTAAACACTGTCACCTAATTCTATTGCTTGGTGTGAGGATACTTGGAGGGCATCACCCTTACCACTAATCCTTACCACTAATTAGCTCAGCTAATAGCGCTGAGCTCTGTGACGACTTCCCTTACCATTAGCACTGGCCTGCAGAGGGGAGTGACAACTGAACTTCCAAGCAATGCAGACACCCTCTCAGAAGACGCTCCTGATGGCCTGAGCCCTCCCAAGTCACATCATCCTGAAGTGGGTCTTCGGGCCTCACATCCCTAAGTCTTTTATCCCTGCCTCTGTCTGTCATAGCAACGTATGCATTTCAGCTTTGCTCAGTGTGGGCCTCCACTTCTTCTAAGCTTCTAAGACTCATCCAAGTAGATGGTTTGTCCTGTCCCCTGGAGTCCTTACCAGGGTGTTAAATCCCATTTCCTGAGAGAGTGCCCCAAACTCAATATATCTTTGGCTATCTGGTCTTCTGTCCTGTTGAGCATGCATCCTAAAATTTCAACCCTGTAGGTGCTTCCTGAGCTCCTGCTAGAACACGTTACCTAATTCCCACAGCTCCTTCAGAGCATAATCTCTTTCCTCCCTTCTTGGGCCCAGCATTTCCCTAGCTGGTCACTCTGAGATTTACCCCTAGTTATCAGAATGGCAGCCAGGAGGAAATGGGGACAGCTCTGGGAGGGGGGCCCTGTTGCCTTGTATGAGAGAGGCCTCTGCAGTGTCTTCCCATGTGGAGGAGGTCCCACCTCTTAAGAGGGAAGGTGGGCCCCTCTGCAGACTCTGAGGGTTCAAGAGAGGCCACAGAGACACAGGCCTCTGAAGGATCCACCGAAAGCCTCACCCCAATTTTCAGGCTCCCAGATTTTCCCGGAAAGGCCCTAATCTTAGCATAACAGAACTGCCTTGACTAAGCCATTAAATTGTCTTTGAAACCTCATGACCCTAACCGTGAGTTCCTGAGATGGATCCATTCTCCCACTGCAAGAGATAAGAGCCTCTATCAAAGAAACCCCTGGTTCTAACTGAGTTTTTAGCTGTAAACCCTCAGGTATGGAGTGTGCCTCTGCAGGACAACAATGTAACTTGGTAATAGCGGGACTATCCCACTGATCTTGTATGCCTTCCTCCTCTGCACCCTTTAAATGCCAGGAGTCCCCTCCCTTGAGATGTTTTCCCAAGTCAGCCGTGAGATTTTTAACAATGGAGCTCTTACCTTGTGTCAGGAACTATCCACAGTCCCACATACCACCCAACAGGATCCTCCCTTCCCTCTGAGCAGCGAGAGAGCCAGTATCAAAGCCCCATCTCAGCTGCTGTTTTCTTGGACCACTTCTGGAGTCAGCTGTGTCATTTGGATTCCAACGTGGGTTAGGAGTGCCACGGATGAATTGAAGGTGTGCTCTTGGATTCCAACGTGGGTTAGGAGTGCCACGGATGAATTGAAGGTGTGCTGCTGAAAGACACAGTGAGGGGAGATCTGGAGTAGACAGGAGACGCCTTTACATCATGGTGCAGATGTTACCGCACAAGGAAGAGGAAGGATGGGAGACTGGATGGGAAGAGTCTGAAGCTGCGGAGCAGCTGCAAAGTCCCTGCCAACGCCATGGGAGATTTGTGTGGATTGCTCTAAGAGGAGTCCTGGACTGGGCATAAATGGCCCAGCCTTAGGATTCCCTCTGTTCTCAGTGATGGGCTGGTCACATGACCTTGGCTCAAGCAAAGCAGGGCCCTGAAGTTGCTGTGGCTGGAGGCTGTTGCCAACTCTCAGAGATGCACCTCACACCGCTAAGACATAACAGAATCCCCAAGTCAGGTACTTGCGAATATGTAAGTGTATATACGCATGGAGATCTAGAAATATACATACGAAGTACTTGGCAGAGGTTACCTCTCAGGCATGGAGTAAGAGTAGGAGAATTGAAAGAAGAACTTACACATTTTATTCCCTGTACTTTTGCATTGCTTTAATTTTTATAATAATTTATTCTCATGGCAATAATTTGTGTGGCTAAAAATAAATAAAAATATTAACTTCTAATCTCTGAGGCCTCTTAAACCCTTCTTTTAAATTCAACTTTGACTAATATTAACATCCTACCTTTGCTTTTTTAAATTTGCACTTACCTTTACTAAACCTTTTATGTTTTATTTTTCTGAGCTAATGTGTTTTAAGCATTTCTCTTGAGTTTAAAAATTTAAACTTGTGTTTTTCTGTCTTTTGAAAGGGATTTTAAAATCCATTTTTGTTTTGATAACATCTATCTGAGTTTTAGGCTGTAGCAGTTGCATTCCTACTTATACAAAAAAGAAACCTCATTTATTTAACATGGCAGAAAAGTATGTATTGCGGGATGACTGGGAAGATAGAGAACCAGGCTCAGTGAGTAAGTAGGAACTGCATAAGGCAAGAGAGAGAGGAGATCATGAGATCAGACCCAGAGGCATGCCAGGGCACTGTGGCTGGATCTCTGTTACTGCCACCTCTGAATGGCACTGAATTTTGTCGCCTCCACTGCTGGACTCTCGATTTCATAGCTGCCACCCCAAACAATCTCGACATTACCTGCACTTTGTGCCTCAACTTTCAGCATGCAAAGTTGGAGCATCGACTGCCTACGCCCAAGAGTCAAGCCTGGCCAGATGCCAGGGAAAGGACGCCCTGACTTCTTCAGCTTCCATCACACGAGCCAGAGCCCAGCCAGATGCTGAGCAGCCAAGAGAAACAAAACTTCACCATGTATACTTCGGTTGTGTATGACTTCCTTTCCCATCTCTTGGTATATATACTTTTTTATTTTATTTGCTTTTAAAAAAATCATCTGAAGTGTTTAAAAGCATAGATATCTCACTGAATAGTCTTAAGTTTTCAAAAGTACTGTTTATTTTTATGCTTTTGGTTCTTTTACTTTTGTGTCTCATTGAGTGTTTTCCATCAACAGTGAAACATTATCTTTAGGTGTTCTCTCCTTAAAACTAAAATTCTAACATTCTCTTTCTCATTTTCGTCCCCAATCCATTTCAGTGCACCTGTCTGTGGCGTTTTATAGTCCTCTCTCATTTTCACCTCTTTGTCCTTTGCCTCTAAATTCTATGAGTACTTCTCAAATCTGTCTTTCATGGTCCATAATTTTTTTAAAAAACCCATCTTTTTGCTTTTGCAGTTTGATTCTCAGTGACACAGCTTCTCTGGCTCCTGTTTCTGGTTATGACTACACAGCAGACGTACTAGATCTCACTTCTTTACAGTTTAGGTGAGACATCCCCCATTTCCTGCCCACCGAGAGGCAGTATGTCTCCTTCCATAAAGGCATTCATTCTAGTAATTATTTGCTTCGTGTTTGGTTTGTTCCCCAAGACTGGCAAATCTACAAGCGTAGGGTCTTTGCCTGTTTTATTAACTGCTATACCCCCAGGGCTTCCCAGGTGGCGCTAGTGGTAAAGAACCCACCTGCCAATGCAGGCGCCGTAGAGACGTGGGTTCCATTCCTGGGTTGGGAAGATCCCCTGGAGGAGGGCATGGCAACCTACTTCAGTATTGCCTGGAGACTCCCGTGAACAGAAGAGCCTGGTGGGCTATAGTCCATGAGGTCGCAAAGAGTCAGACATGACTGAGCACACAGACTTCACTGAGCACACAGTACTTAGCACAGAGCTTGGCAGTAGTATATACGTAACAAATATTTATTGAATGAATGACTGGATGGAAAATTGCAATTAGCAGTATGTAGAGCTGCCAAGACTTTTCTTGTTGTTGCTTCCAGCTACAAGTCTCTCTCACTCTTTTTTTTAACGTCTGCTAATAGTACCAGTTAGGAAGCAGAGAATGACAAGTACATGATGTTCTCTAAACTCTTTAGGTCTTCTCCACTTTGTGAGTACATCAGGGTAGACTATATTCTATAACAAACCACTCCAAAATCTCAATTTATTAATATATTGAAGAGCATTTTTCAGTCACATCCCAGTTCAGTTTGCACTGGCGTAGGAAGGGGAGAGTCTAGATCTTCTACTCATAGAAGGACCTGTACCTGCTCTGTCTTGGGTCTCCACCCACGTCTGCCTGTTTGGGACCCTCTTCACCCAATCAGAGAGAGGATGGAGAAAAAGAATGTGGAGGATTGTGCTTGAGAGGTGCTTATGGGCCAGTCCTGAGGTGGCCCGCATCGCTCTGCTCATCTTGCACTGACCAGATCAGGCATATGGCTGTATCCAACTGCAAGGAAGGCTGTAAAATGTAATCCATGTGTGGACTCTGGAAAAAGGGGTGAGTGCCAACAGGCTCTGCCACAATGAGGCAAAACCTCCCTCCATGTGACATGAGGTTTAATCTGGGATGAGTTTTACATTTTGATTCTCTTTGCCTCGTAGAAAGCAGAGATTCCCTCCAGATTCTGTCTTTAAGCCATCCATCAATCTTTGTTTTCAACATTGTGAATTTTTACCCTTATCTATGTTTTAGTGAGGAAGTTCATGAAGGCTTCAGTGGGGAATGTTCGGTGCAATTTTAAACTGGAAGGTCTCTTTGAATCCTCTCTGGTAGCTGTTTTATTTTGTTTTGGACCTAAATGAAAAATTGTACATTTACTTCCACCAAGGTTCATTTTGTTAAAGTCAGGCCATCATTTCAACTTCTCAAGACTTCTTTATACTATCCCCAGGGGTGGTGTTGGAGTTTCCTCAGGAGGCTGCAACCCATATAACCCAGATCATTCTTTTTAGGGCAGAGGGAGGTGAGTGAGGAGGTAATGAGGACTGGTCTCTCTTCGTGACTTGGTGGCTGGCTGACCAAGGTATGTGTAGTTCCTTCATTCTAAAATGCAGTGCCCACTGCCCTCTCCTGCATAATTCCTCTTGTTGCTTGGTGACGTTGTTAAAGGGCTGCAGAGAGGGAAGAAGCCTCAGTAGGGAAAAGAGGCATGAAAAGACCAGTCACCGTGCCTTGAGGGCCAGCTCTGCCCCTTCTTCCTTCTTTCTACCCTTGACTGCACTAAGGTCAAATTTCCAGGATTATTTATTTACTTATGCTTAGGTGGGGAAGACTGTGGTCCTTGCCTCAAAGGCTCTGGTTGGACAATGAGAACATTTTAAATTAATTAATTAATTAATGTTTGGCTGCACGGGGTCTTCATTGTTGTGCACAGGCTTCCTGTAGTATGGGCTTCTCATTGCAGTGGCTTCTCTTGTTGCGGAGCACAGGCTCTAGACATGCAGGTCTCAATACTTGCAGCTCCTGGGCTCTAGAGCACATGCTCAGTGGTCGTGGCACACGGGTCCAGTTGCTCACAGGCATGTGGGATCTTCCCAGAGCAGGGATTGAACCCGTGTTCCCTGCACTGGAAGGTGAACTCTCAACCACTGGGCCACCAGGGAAGTCCTAACAAATACATTTAAGTTGGAAAATCAAGGCTAGGTGTTATGATTAATTTCATGTGTCAGCTTGGTTAGGCCACGAAAGTGAAAGTGAATCGCTCAGTCGTGTCCGACTCTTTGCGACCCCATGGACTGTAGCCCACCAGGCTCCTCCATCCGTGGGATTTTCCAGGCAAGAGTACTGGAGTGGGGTGCCTTTTCCTTCTCCAGGAGATCTTCCCAACCCAGGGATCGACTTAGTAACTGAAGAGCAACAGCAAACCAGATTATCCTCCATAATGTGGATAAGTCTCATCCAATTAGTTGAAGGTCTTAAGAGGAAAAGACTGACCTTCCCCAAGGAAGAGGGATTTCTGTCAGCAGATGGCCTTTGGACTCTAGTTGTAACATCAGACTCTCTCCTGGGTCTCCAGCCTGCTGGTCTACCCTGCAGACTTTGGACTTACCAGCCTTCATGATCACATACTTAATTCCTCAAAATCTCTTCCATTCTCTCTTTCAACTCCCACTCACCTCCATTCCCTATTGGTTCTGGCTCTTGGAGAATCCTAATATAGCAGGCAATCTCCTTCACCTTTCCTCTAGAGATGGAGGCAAAGCACCATAGCAAGAACCCCTCTGTCCGTTTCCTCCACCTATTTTTTCTTAAATACTCCTCCTCCTCCTCCTCCTCATCTTTGTCATCACCATGATCATTTATGAAATACTTTTGATGTGTCAGATGTTTATTCCTAGCAATAATCTTATGAGATAAAAATTATTATCCTTACTCTATAGAGGAGAAAAATATGGTACAAGGAAGAAAAATGATTTGCCCAAGGTCATGTAGCTAATAAGTGAAAAAATACTTTTCAAACCTGAAATGTCTAACTCCAAAGTCCTCACTGAATAATCACAGATCTGTGAAATCTCAGAAACCCTATTGTACAGGTAACACATGAATTAAAATTTAACATGCAATGACCTTCAGAAGCTGAGTGTCCACCAGGACCAGGATTTGCAGAGTATCCCACACATAGAGAAGTTAATGCAGCCAAGAGTGAAGTCCAGTCTGTGGAGTTTGGTCAGATCTAGGGTCAAGCTCTGGCTCCATCACGCTTACTCTCTGTATGAACTTGGGAAGTTTCTTAGTCCCCATGTTCTCAGATTCCTCTTTGGTAAAATGGAAAGAATGCTACTTATTCATGTGGCTTGCTGAGGATTAATTGAGGTAAAGATGATAAAGAATCTGCCTGCAATGCAGGAGACCCAAGTTTGATCCCTGAGTTAGGAAGATCCCCCGAAGAAAGGAATGGCTTCCACAGTATTCTTGCCTGGGGAATCCCAAGGACAGAGGAGCCTGGTGGGCTACAGTCTATGGGGTTGCAAAGAGTCTGACACAACTGAGCAAATTTCACTTCACTTCTTGGCAAAATACATGTTTTTAGCAATCATATAACTATAGCCTCTCAATAAACAAAAGTAATCATTTATTTAAAAGAAAGAAAAAAGGACAATTAAAGAATGAAAAGCACAAGCCATAGATGAAAAAGAAACTCGGTGACCAGGAGCACAATGTCCATGAGGGCTCTGCTTCTGCTTTTGAGGTTCAGGGTCAGTGACTCACTCAATTACTTGCTGCCACGAGATTTTCAGCACTACCCAGATGAGCACCAAGACAGGAGAGAGAAGCCAACAGCCAGCGGAGGTTGTTTTGACCCTTCAAGTGGTAGCGTTCTTGATACTGTTTCATTGTCACTTTGCCCTTGGCTCTGGCTCTAAAGTCACTTTCAAGATAACTCTCTTCTTGCCCCATGCTTTATAGCTTTGACCATCAGTAGGAGGGAAGGAAAACAGTTCTGAAAACAGCATTTCCTCTGTTGCTGCAAATCTTTAGAAAAATCTACAAGAAGGACAATCAGGGAGATAGATGAATGACCGCCAAAGGACCTGGTTGCCCTTCTTTTGGTCTGTGGGAGGAAAATAATGTATTCTGGCACTATCAAAGGCCTTACTGAAGGATTCTAAACACTTAACTTCATTAAAATCTCACCACCAATTCTATTCCATCCTGGGGGAGCTAATGAAGGGGAAGCGTCATTTAAAAACCTGAGCTGATGTGAGCTACCCTGGCTCCCAGTGGAGAAGATATAAGCGGTTTGTGTCAGCTGGGTGGCCTTACAGAAAACCCAATCTCATAGTCAAAGTCTCTGTAATTCAGTCTCAATTACTCCGTGGCGTCTTACCACACCAGCCAGCTGCAAAGATTGTCCGTCATTTGGTGAATTACCCATCTCCCTCCAAAGAGTCACACTAGAGGAATCTGATTCCATTTACCATATGCTGCCTCTTTTTTCCTTTTGCTGAGAAGTGATTTCTGAATTGGACCTGCTCATTTCTCCTGCAACCTTGAGAATCCAACCAGAGCCCAAAGAAGGAAGCCCTAGCAGAAAGACTCAAGCTTATAGATGAAGGTCTTCATATCTGAGTATCCAAGTATCAGGAGTGGCTTCCCTGGTAGCTCAGTGATAAAGAACCCACCTGCCAATGCAGGAGATGTGGGTTCAATCCCTGAGTTGGGAAGATCCCCTGGAAAAGGAAATAGCTATTGACTCCAGTATTCTTGCCTGGAGAATCTCATGGACAGGGCGTCCCAGTGGGTTGCGGTCCATGGGATGACAAACAGTCAGACGCTAGTTAGGGACTGAGCACACAGCACACGTATCCCAGTGGCCAGAAGGGAGTTGGGTAGGTGTATTCATCCCACTCCTTGACCGTGAGCAGTCTCTTAGGTACCTGGAGACACTGAACTTCGGCTGATTGCCCTGGGTTTGTGGTTCTTCCAAAAGGACAGGACCATAATTTTAGCTTAGTAGGCAGTGAGACAGGCATTAAACGTGCTTTTGGTTTGTTATTTCCTCAGAGAGATTGGGCAGCACCCAAGCTATGCACTAGGATCTTAGGAAAACCTTGAGTATCCCTTTTTCCTCTCAACATGACTGGTTTCTCCAAATGGTTAGAAATATATCAAATTTGCAGCTGGGTGCAAGATACAAAAAGAAAGAAAAGAAGCTATCCACAGGATGGATCAAGTTTAGCTTGCCTGACTTAAGGGTAAAAGTACTCAGGACTCAAAAGTACAAAGTGACTTCCAGACTCCCTAGTCTAGTGCTGGAAGGCCTCAGATCAGATGTCTAACTCTCTTAACCTTAGCTTCTTTATCTGTAAAATAGGGAAAACTACACTTGCCTCACACAGTGATGAGAAAAAAAATGAGATGCACTTTGTGAAGTGAACTTTGTCAATGCTAACAGGCTTTACAAATAAAAGTTATTTTTGGTTAAAATAAAATATTAGACCAAAGCTTTGTTTGCTACATTCCTCTTACTTCTCCTGATCCCAGCTATTTAGAGCAAATCTCTTGGTTCTAAAATCAAATGTCAGAAAAGGTCCCAGTTGTGCTCTGTGACTTGCAAAACAAATTTTTCAAATAAAAGAGGCCCATTCTTTTTTTTTTTTCCTTTTTGTCTCTAGGAGCTTCATGCAGAGCAGTGGCTACTCCAATTAAGAGGAGCGCTTGAAAGTTTTACAGTTTAAAAATCAGTTTTTGCAACTGATTGTGTGCCTCCGATGTGTGCCCCACAACAATACTAGGCCAAAGCTTTTGTATGGATGCATGCCCATTTTATAAAGAAAGACACTGGACTCAGAATCATGTAACATTTAAATGGCAGATTCAAGACCTGAATGCAAGTCTTCTTACCACGAATGCTAGTCTTTCTAGTACTGTTACCCACCTCACACTGACTCCCTGTGATCACACTTAGACTGTAGATCAGAGAGGAACTTGGGTGAGAGTGCAGAAGGGTTTGTGCAAATCAGCACTACTGTGCTAGAAAAATCTGCCATTCTGAGGTAGGATCAGAGCCCAGTAGTTCATATTTTACCCATCCCAAAGTGAGTTCACACTAAAATGTGAACACAGATTCTGCTCTGAGAATTTGTCTCCATAAAACTGCGTTCTCAGATTGTGTTTCTTGTTGCTGGTACTGATCACCACAGGGGCTTACCTGGTGGCTCAGCGAGTAAAGCGTCTGCCTGCAATGCAGGAGACCCGGGTTCGATCCCTGGGTTGGGAAGATCCCCTGGAGAAGCAAATGGCAACCCATTCCAGTACTCTTGCCTGGAAAATCCCATGGACTGAGAAGCCTGGTAGGCTATAGCCCGTGGGGTCGCAAAGAGTCGGACACGACTGAGCGACTTCACTTCACTTCACTTCACTTCACTGATCACCACGGGGTTGGAAAAGGAGCTGGATCAATCCAGGAGTCTTCCTGGAAGAGGGAGCCTTTGAGATGTAAGGAGGCCATGTGGAGTGACAAATATTTTTTAACTCAGGATGGGTAGGATTCAAAGAAATGGACTGGAAGTGGGGACAAGCAAGACAGTACATGTTTACTCAATCTACAGCCTATGGATTTTTCTATGCCATTACAACTGTAATATAAACTTGAAATAGAATCAGTAACTACAAGCTAATATTTACACAACGTGCTAGTACATAAAGTGCTTGCATAGCACTTTGATTTTTGTTATTTTTCAAAATTTAATCTTCACAGAAATTTTATCAAGTATTATTAGTATCTTCAGCTGTGTTTCTCGGAAAGCAGAGCTGAGATGAAGGCTCAAGCAGCACCTACTTATTAGGGCATCAAGCCCAGGGAGCAGGAATGAGGGAAAATGAGAGCTAACCAGGGAAAGAAAGAGCATCAGTATATGGATGCAATATTAGGCTGGCAGCTGTTATGTGTGACTAACTGATTTCATAGCATAGCTTGCTGAGAAAGTAAAAGCGAAAGTCACTTAGTCACGTCCGACTCTTTGCAACTCCATGGACTACAGCATGCCAGGCTTCCCTGTCCTTCACTGTCTCCTGGAGTTTGCTCATATTCATATCCATTGAGTGAATGATGCCATCCAACCATCTCATCCTCTGTTGCCCCCTTCTATGTTCTCCCTGTATATCCCCTATTCTCATTATTTAGAAGCAAGTCTGGCTTGCAAGTTTGATTATCTTCACAAATGCAGGAATTCTAATCTTTGACTGCTGGTTTGTTGGCATGAGGTCCCCAAAGAGTGGGTGACAGTTACAGTTTTGAGTTCAGTATAGTCCTTACTGTGTCCTTGAGTGGAAGCACACCCCACTGTCTCTGGATAAGCAAGTCCTCCAACCTTGTAGAAGCTAAGGCTTCAGGGTGGAGTCAATGAGAGTGAAGGTGAGAGGGCAAATCTTACTTCCACCTCTCATATCAAGGGTCCATGGATTACAGCTTTTGGATGACAGTAACATAGAATGACCTTTGGTTCAACATATACCACAGGAGTTCAAGCAAACATCTGGAGACAGTGAAGGACAGGGAAGCTTGGTGTGCTGCCATCCATGGGGTCACAAAGAGTTAGACACAATTTGACGACTGAACAATAATACCACATTCTGAAGGAGAATGTTCCAAATTTATAAGTATTAACATTATCTCTACACAGGAGCTTCAGATAAGCCTTTAAAAGATTTTTCCCCTCAACCTACTAGGCCAACAGCTTTGGTTGATGGGGTTCATGGTAAGAACAATGAATCTAGTGTTCCAGTGCCCTTTGTCACATCTTGTTTGTTGGAAAATAAATCCTTTGCTCTATGCAGTGTCATGTGGGGCAACATGTTGGTAAGTTAGACATGTGTAAGCTCTCAGTGCTGGCATTCAGAAGGAATTGACCAATAATGATTCCTGTCCCCTCCAGGGTGGGAAGTGTCCAGTGTAATGGATCTGCTACCAGGCACTTGACTGATCTCTTTGAGAAATAGTATCATATCTAGGGATGAGCACAGTGATAGTACGCAGATCAGCCTTGGTGAGTGGCAGCCCATATCGTCTCGTGCATAATCTTTATCCCTGCCACCGTGCTCACTTTGTTAGTGGGGCCATTGTGCCAGCACTGGAGTGGCCGAAGAGAAACCTGATGACAACCACAAGATGAAGCACCCATTCACCTGATCATTCAGAGACTGCTCTGCAGTGAATATTCTCTAGTGGGTATTAACTCAGACATAAAGATCTGCATGCCTTGTTCTCATTTCTTAGGCCTTCTTCTCCCAGTTTTCCAATCTTCCTCTTTTTTGATGGAAGAAGTCAAGTGTTTTTTCTCTTTCTTTTTTTTTTTTAACCAATGCCAAGAAGTATCAGTTCAGTTCAGTTGCTCAGTCATGTCCGACTCTTTGCAACCATATGAACCACAGCATGCCAGGTTTCCCTGTCTATCACCAACACCTGGAGCTTACTCAAACTCATGGCCATCAAGTCAGTGATGCCATCCATCCATCTCATCCTCTGTCGTCCCCTTCTCCTGCCTTCAATATTTCCCAGCATCAGGGTCTTTTCAGATGAGTCAGTTCTTTCCATCAGGTGGCCAAAGTATTGGAGTTTCAACTTCAGCATCAGTCCTTCCAATGAATATTCATGACTGATTTCCCTTACGATGGACTGGTTGGATCTCCTTGTAGGCCAAGAGACTCTCAAGAGTTCAAAAGCATCAATTCTTCAGTGTTTAGTCTTCTTTATGGTCCATCTCTCACATCCATACATTACTACTGGAAAAACCATAGCTTTGACTAGATGGGTCATTGTTGGCAAAGTAATGTCTCTGCTTTTTAATATGCAGTCTAGGTTGGTCATAGCTTTTCTTCCAAGGAGTAAGCATCTTTTAATTTCATGGCTGCAATCACCATCTGCAGCGATTTTGGAGCCCCCCAAAGTAAAGTCTGTCACTGTTTCCATTGTTTCCCCATCTATTTGCCATGAAGGGATGGGACTGGATACCATGATCTTCATTTTCTGAATGTTGAGTTTTAAGTCAACTTTTTCACTCTCCTCTTTCACTTTCTTCAAGAGGCTCTTTAGTTCTTCGCTTTCTGCCATAAGGGTGGTGTCATCTGCATATCTGAGGTTATTACAGGTGACTCAACACAGTATATTTTATATTGGTACTAACAGAAAATGAACTGCTGTCTCAATACGGCCTCATTCAACAATGGCCCTAAGTGTGATGGAGAGAATTTGTCCCAGAGGACACACCTGGCAGCAGTATACTTACTTGTTCATCCATTTGGATAGAGGGAGAAAAGTATACTGCTCCCACGTGTGTCCTCTGGGACAATTTCTCTTCTCCATCACACTTAGGGCCATCCTTGAATGAGGCTGTATTGTGACAGCAGTTCATTTTCTGTTAGTGCCAATATACTGTGTTGAATCATCTGTGAACCTGAATGAGGTTTCCCTCCTCCATCAGTTGTCATAGAGAAACTCCCATGAGGCGATAGGTTTGAGCCGAGGAAGAGGCATCAGTGCACTGGAGGTAAATGATATGGCACTCTGGGCCATATATCCATGCAACTTATTTAGGTCTTTTGAGTTTGATTGATTATAAAAATATAATGTCTACTAGACAACTGGTTGTTGAGGTATTCACCTGACCTTATGGCTTGGTGAATATGATTATTTTCAGCTTATGATGGGTATCTCAGGCCACATAATCACTTGATCATCCAGGGTTGGGCATTTAGTTTCTGCTAGAATTCAATAACATACTAGAGGCTATTTTTCAAGTGGAAGGTAGTTCTCTAATACCGAGGTTGTGGCTTTGTTTTCCCCAGAACCTTATGCTTAGCACTTCTATTCTCCGGTTGAAGTTTGCCAACAGGAGTAACCCTGTCCACCATGTGTGTCTTGAACACCATCAAATCTGCCAAATCATACATGCTCCATGACAAGTAGGTTATTCTGCCACTGAGGCGACTACTGAGCTCTTTTGCTCTTGGCCCTATTTGAGAATTGCAGCCTTCTGAGTTATCTGATTTTTTTGGCCAGTGTGATATATTATACCCTAAAATCCAAAGGAATCTACCAGCACTGGTCTATTTCAATGGTAAGAGGCGTAAAGTGAACAACTTGACTTTCACCTTAGAGAGAATGTTATGGTATGCCCCAAACCCCTGAACTCATAAAACTTTACCAGTATATCAGGTCTTTGCTTCTTCTTATGGTTTATCTTTTGTTAGTATGCACATGTCTTGCTAGGGCATCAGAATAGTTGCTTCTTCCTGCTCACTGAGCTAGGAAGATTTCATTAATATTGAACCACAGTAATATTCTGTGGAATTTTAAGATGATCAAGATCTCTCTGGACTATATTGTGATGGAGAGTTAACATAGCCTTGGAGAAAGACAATGAATACTTCTTGCTGTCTTTCTCACATGCAGATAACCACTTTCATCCTCCTATTGATGGGGACTGAGAACTATGCATTTGCCAGTTCAATAGCTGCATGTGAAGTGAAAAAGTGAAAGTGTTAGTCGCTCAGCTGTGCTGACTCTTTGTTCCCCCACAGACTGTAGCCCTCCAGGCTCCTCTGTCCATGGGATTCTCCAGGCAAGAATACTGGAGTGGGTTGCCATCCCCTTCTCCAGGGGATCTTCCTGACTCAGGGATCGAATCCAGGTCTCCTTCATTGTAGCCAGATTCTTTACCCTCTGAGCCACAATAGCTGCAAACTAAATACCAAAGGCTGGGTAAGTCTGCCTCAATAAATACGTCACATCCAGCACAGCAACTGTAATTGGGACTACCACTTACTTAGAGTAGTCTACCATCAAATGCCTATACTCATTTTTTTTTTTTTGGCTGGGATCACCCAAGTAAACTAAATGAAGGTATGATGAAACTATCACTCTTACATTTTTTAATCTTTTGATAGTACCACTAACCTCTGCAATATCTTCTGAACTTTCTTCTGATGACTATTTTGGTCAGTGCAGAAGGTAAGGAATTGGTCAATTTCAGAGGCTTCTGGTTGGCCATACTAGTATAACGACCCTTACATCACAGGACAGGGAATGTGAGGGCTCAGCCAACTGCTGAGTACATCTATCCCAAATATATTCTTGGAGACGAGGGATATAACCATGGAATGTAGACCCAATGGATCCACCATGAGACAGACTAGGGCCAGGATTCTATTTATCACCTGGCCTTCATGAACTCTGTGACTTTAGGACTACAATAGCATTCCATGTCCCATGGATCAGTGTCAGAACCCATAGAGAACAGTTCTTGAAAAGTCAGGGTATTTGCCTTTCCCTAGCGCTTATATATTTTAGCAAAGGGCCACAAGTCCCTCTGGGGAAGAAGCAGAAAAGTATTTACCATATTTGCTTGCAGTGGCAATGCTAGCCTTCTGCTCACCACTCCTTGAACTTTTTTATATACAAGTTGACAAACACACTAGAAGGGAGGGAGGTGGGAAGGGGGTTCAGGGTGGGAACACATGTACACCTGTGGCAGATTCATGTCAATGTATGGCAAAACCAATATGATATTGTAAAGTAGAAAAAAAAAAAGAGAGAGAGAGAGAGAGAGAAACACTCTAGGAGACTCTGGGTTCACCTTGATATATTAGTCACTGCCTGATAGTGTGCTGAAGCCAGTTCATATCAGTTCATAATATTTGTGCATATCTCTTCTCAGTTCCATGTTCAATGAAGTCAGATTAGTAGCTTGCAAATGGCCATGATTGGAGTATTTCTACCATGAAAATTGGTAAATTTCTTTTTAAATTTTATTTTTGGCTGTATTGCATCTTCATTGCCACACAGGCTTTTCTCCAGCTGCCACGAACCAGGGGATACTTTCTTGTTGTGGCACATGGGCTTCTCATTGCGGTGGTTTCTCTTGTTGTGGAACGCAGTCTTTAGGGCACATGGGCCTCAGTAGTTACAGCTCATGGGCGCAGTAGTTGCAATTCCTCTGCTCTAGAGCATGGGAGCAGTAGTTGTGGCATACTGACTTTATTACTCCTCGGCAGGTGGGATCTTCCTGGATCAGAAATGCAGCCTGTGTCTCCTGCGCAGGCAGGTGGATTCTTTACTACTGAGCCATCAGAGAAGGCCGAGAAGTAAAGCCTTTGTCTTTCTTCAGAGCACAGGTTGTTAAACATCTGCCAGCATATCACCACCTTTGCCACAGATCCCTAGTGTTCAAAGCACCTTGATTTCTACTCTGACCTTGTTGCCCAATACAGTAATCATGTCCACCGTGCCTCTGATGACTAAGGGTAGCCACTTGACTTTTACCATTCCTTTATCCTATCAAATCCATCGATACCAGAAATCCTAGTTCTATGGCAGCATCTCCCACCAGCAGTTTTGGTTTACATATGGAGGAAAACCACTACTAAGCTTCTTAAAGATGCTGATGCCTCCCTCATCCCAGAGGGCCTTAGTGCCTGAGTGAAGGGGCTGTCTTCTGGGCCATTCTGGAGGACTTGGTCGAGTGGTAGGTCCTCAGGTCTTATACAGAACATTGATTCCAACATTCCTGCTTTCTTGATCCCTTGTGATCCTTTCTTCAATATCACACCAATAGAGTTCTAAAATCTCCACCTAATTTACTGTAGACCAGGGTCATGTCCAAAATAGGAGTCATCCCAACAGACTGTGAGAATAGGATTCAGGTGGCTTTTTCAGATGAGATCCCAGCTTATAGAGTCAGAAAATATTTCCTATATCAGTTCAGTTCAGTCACTCAGTTGTGTCCAACTCTTTGTGACCGCATGGCAGCACGCCAGGTTTCTCTGTCCATCACCAACCCCTGGAGCTTGCTCAAACTCATGTCCATCAAATCAGTGAAGCCATCCAACCATCTCATCTCCTGTCGTCCCCTTCTCCTCCTGCCTTCAACCTTTCCCAGCATCAGGGTCTTTTCAAGAGTCAGTTCTTTGCATCAGGTGGCCAAAGTACTGGAGTTTCAGCTTCAGCATCAGTCCTTCCAATGAATATTCAGGACTGATTTCCTTTATGATTGATTGGTTGGATCTCCTTGCAGTCCAAAGGATTCTCAAGAGTCTTCTCCAACACCACAGTTCAAAAGCATCAATTCTTCGTGGCTCAGCTTTCTTTATAGTCCAACTCTCACATCCATACAGGACTACTGGGAAAACCATAGCTTTGACTAGACAGACCTTTGTTAGCAAAGTAATGTCTCTGCTTTTTAATATGCTGTCTAGGTTTCTTATAGCTTTTATTTCAAGGAGTAAGCGTCTTTTAATTTCATGGCTGCAGTCACCATCTGCAATGATTTTGGAGCTCCCCAAAATAAAGTCTGTCACTGTTTCCATTGTTTTTTCCATCTATTTGCCATGAAGGTATGGGACCAGATGCCATGATCTTAGTTTGCTGAATGTTGAGTTTTAAGCCAATTTTTTCACTCCCCTCTTTCACTTTCATCAAGAGGCCCTTTAGTTCTTCTTCAATTTCTGCCATAAGGATGGCGTCATCTGCATGTCTGAGATTATCGATATTTCTTCCAGAAATCTTGATTTCAACTTGTGCTTCGCCCAGCCCAGCATTTTGCATAATGTACTCTGCATATAAGTTAAAGAAGCAGGGTGACAATATACAGCCTTGACATACTCCTTTCCCAATTTAGAACCAGTCTATTCCATGTCCACTTTTAACTGATGCTTCTTGACCTTTATACAGATTTCTCAGGAGGAGGTCAGGTGGTCCCCTTGGTATTCCCATCTCCTTAAGAATTGTCCACAGTTTGTTGTGATCCACACAGTCAAAGGGTTTGGCATAGACAATAAAGCAGATGTTTTTCTGGAAATTTCTTGCTTTTTCAATGATCCAGCAGATGTTGGCAACTTGATTTCTGGTTCCTCTGCCTTTTTTAAATCCAGCTTGAACATCTGGAATTTCACAGTTCATGTACTGTTGAAGCCTAGGTTGGAGAATTTTGAGCGTTACTTTGCTAGCATGTGAGATGAGTACAGTTGTGCAGTAGTGTGAACATTCTTTGGCATTGCCCTTCTTTGGGATTGGAATCAAAACTGACTTTTTCCAGTCCTGTGGCCACTGCTGATTTTTTCAAATTTGCTGGCATGTGGAGTGCAGCACTTTCACAGCATCATCTTTTAGGATTTGAAATAGCTCAACTGGAATTCCATCACCATTTCCTATATAGTCTTCTTTTTATTCCCCTCCCACAATGATTTATTTCTATACATGCTACTTTGGGTTTTGCCAGTAGATATTGTCAAGTTTCTATAATTCCTTCAGCATGTAAACTGTTTCCTCCCAGATCAGAGACTGTATTTCACAGCTCAAGCTGGGCTGAGATCTGATCCTGGTTATTTTCCTGGAGACACTGAAGAATAGCAGAATATTTTGAAGAGAACAGTCTTCATTTTGCAAAGAGAACACCTGCTTCAAGTGAAGTCATTATAAGATATCTAGGCAGGAAGAGGCTTTTATCCTCAGACAAGGGAGAAGGAATGACTTTTGCCAGCTTGCAGCGTTCAGAAGAATCTGAGGGTTCAAGATTCTCAGACTTGTCCACTCAAACATCCCCAATTCAGTTTTCACAGTCCTTCTCTCTTCCTAGCTGAGCCCTGACTCTAATGTAGGAGAGTTGAAGCTGGGCATTTATTATTGACAGCTAACACACCCTTACAATTAGACTTGATTCTGAGCTTGATTCTTAGCATTGTGTGTCCTGAAGCTTTGGGAGATGAGAGTCTCCTTAAAGCTGCCTCAGAGGCCTCTGACTTTCACATGATGCGTGGAGCTGGCAGTTAGCTTCCCCACCCTGTAATTTTCTTTACTCAAGGTTTCCAATGCAGTTAACAAAAGTAGTTCACGTCATGCAATTATCAATGCTCCTATGCTTTTTCAGTATCACAGCCCTCACATATTTCAATATCTCATCCTGCACTTAATCTCAATTAACATGAAGTATAAGTTTAACACTTTTATACCACGGAATCTTATGGGTTATCACTATCCTCATCACTGTTAGCAGTGAGGTCTTTATTGGCATCAGACCGTGAGTAATTCACCTCCAAAATCTTATCCTGAGGGTCTATTTTTATGGGCAAATTTCTACCCCTGATACCAGCTGTCTCAGCCTGGGTTAAGAGAATGGAAACTGAAACTAGGAAGTAGAGATGGATGGACAGATTTATGTGCTATTACTTTGTTAGAAAGTTTGACTCCAGGGAGCAAGAGAGATCAACAGGGGTAAAGCAGAGAAGAGGAGGGTTACGGTATGGATCTGTCATCAACTGGCTTCTACCAAGTGTGACTAATTACTTGACTTCACAGAACAGTCCTCTGAAAAGCTGTGTAAATGACATCTTAGCAACATTCATCCAGAGAGAGCTGGGGAAGAATTTACCCATGAACTCTACCTCCTACTGGTCAAGGTTTCACCCCCTTGGGGCATTAATTTTTCTATATTTCTGGGCTGCATCTGTGTAGGTTCAGGGCAGGGTCCTGAGATGTTCCACGCTGCAGTGTCAACAGGACACACAAGCAAGAGCTGTGTGGCAGGGACAAAAAGCAGGATACCATCAGGTTGTGCCTATGTGAAGTCAGGTGGAGTCATGTTAATCTGGAAGCTTCAGTGTTAGATGAGGCAAGAGAGAGGTGAGGCCAGGGTGGTCTGAAGTGGTGCCTAAGAGGGTCTGATACAAGTAGGTAGACTGGATTGTAAGCTCCTTAGGGCAGATATTATGTCTTGAATTCATAGGGTTGCAAAGAGTCGGACATGATTTAGCAACTGAACAACAAGATTCATCTCAAAATCCTAAAAATTATTCCTGGCACATAGTTTCACTGGTCAATAAATACCTGTTAACATCAATTAAGTGAATGGCATTATCTTCTCCTGTTTTTGTGTGTGAGATACAGCTGACATACATCACTGTGTAACTTTAAGGTGCACAGCATAATGGTTTGACTTATACATATTGTGAAATGATTACTACAATGATACTGTAAGAAGAGAAAGCAAAAGAAGAAAAAACATTTTGTGATGAGAATTTTCTCCATTTTCCAAATGCAGAAGATAAGGCTCAGATGGGTGCACGGACTTTTCCAAATCGAACATACTTGGTAAATAGAGAACCAGAGGCATGATTTCCTCACAGCCACGCTGAAAGTAATCAACTCTCAATCAGCTCCTCAAAGGCTATTCTTCGAGAGAGTTAAAATTTCATTCGGCTTTCCCAAGTCAGCTCCTTCCAGAACTCAAATAAGCATTGGAAGGTAAATTGGCAACCAGTCATTATTTAATGTGCTGTTTTCCAAAACATAAGATCATCCCAATCATAGGGCCTGAGAGTAAACATAATGAAATTTAGTTCAAACCCTACAAAGTAAGAAGCCCTGGGCTGCCTGTGTTTATGTGGCCTCCAAACAAGAGGCTTTTCCTGCAGGGCTGACTTTGCACCCCTTGCTGCCCTTCAGATGCCTTGCTGACAGCATTTTCCTCTCTTTGTGAAACCACAGGCTTCTCTCTCTCTTCAAAGGCCTCATGAACATAAATGGATTTCAACATTTCCCAAGACCTGGCAGGGGACAGGCAGCATCTACTTCTTAATAGGTGTCACCAGAAATGAAAGATGAGCCTGCAAAAGCTTGGAGCATCCCAACTTCCCAGCTTGGTAAGTGTAGGGAAGGAACAGGGCAGGAATCAGGAGGGAATTACCCTCCATGACAGGTTCCTGTGGACCCAGCCAGAGAGCCAGCCAAATCTTCTTTCCTTCCTCCTCCTCCTTCCTTTAAATGTTCCCTCAGTGACATCACCGTGTCTGCAGTAGAGTGAAACCTTTAGAAGTCTTTTACTTTTTTTCCCAGCAAGACCATTTGGTGTGTGGTCTGTGGTGCAACTCATTCCTCGTTGCTGGAGGTGAAAAGTGTTTTCCAAGTTGGGTGTGACAGCGCCATACATAGAAACAGATTTCCCAAAGCCCCCAGACACTTTTCCTTCCTGAGTTGGGAGGATCCACATACTACTGCACAGATGTCCAGAAGATTCTATCCTGCCTCCTCATTGGACCTCACCTTTCATACTGAAAGCTCAGTAAGCTGATGGGCTTTTACTTTTGTAACTACCAAGCTGGTTATAGGTTAAATGTTTGCATACAGGTATGGCATGCAAGATCAGATTAAAATATTAACCTGATACCTGTAACTATTTAACCCTCAAGAGGATAACCCCTCTCCAAGCCCTTCCACCCTCAACCTCAGAAGCTCTTAGACCAAGAAGCTGATACTAGTAACTGCTGTTTTCAGAGTTTTGCAAGGGTAGAGCACCATGCTAAGCATTTTATAGATAGTATTTCGTTTCACCTTCACAATAATCCTATTTGGTAAATTGTTTTTGTCAGTCACAAGAAGGAGATGTTTGAAGCCCAGAGAGCTGAGTGATTTACATGATGGTATTCAGTCAGAAAGTGGCAAAACCAAACTTGGATTCAGGTCTGCAAATTCCATATCCCATTCTCTTCCCATGACCATAACCCTACCTTTTAGGC
Organism: Budorcas taxicolor; assembly: GCF_023091745.1. Classification (NCBI taxonomy): domain Eukaryota; kingdom Metazoa; phylum Chordata; class Mammalia; order Artiodactyla; family Bovidae; genus Budorcas; species Budorcas taxicolor. The sequence goes on from NC_068912.1 coordinate 31,564,615, forward strand.
AAATGAATAAATGGACAAACACTAACCGAACATCAACCATGTACCAGGCTTTGAGCCAGGAATTTTCACATAGTATTCTCATCCACCTGGTGTCAAGCTAGTTTTAGAGGGGAGGGCAATGAAGTCCTGGCTTTACAGGGCAAGAAAGTGAAGTCCTGTTTGTTTTTTTTTTTTAGCAATGGACTGAGACTTGAATCCTGCCTAATTCTAAGATTTTTCTTTTCCTTTTTTTCTTTTTCTTTTTTTTTTTCTTCCTTCCCTCCCTCTCTCTTCCTTCTTCTCTTCCAACCTTCCCCCCTCCCTCATTCCCCAACTGATCATGCATCAATTTGGTTAGGGTTAGAACCTTATCATTGCATGTGTGCATGCTAAATCGCTTCACTTGTGCCCAACTTTTTGCAACCCTATGGACTGTAACCCACCTGGCTCCTCTATCCATGAGATTCTAAGAGGGTCTATCCATGAGATTCTCCAGGCAAGAATACTGGAGTGTTGCTGTTGCCTCCGCCAGGGGATCTGCCCGACCGAGGAATAGAACCTGCTGTCTGTTGTGCCTCCTGCATTGCAGGCGAGTTCTTTACCACTAGCGCCACCTGGGAAGCCCTATCTTACCATTGCTGCTGCTGCTGCTAAGTCGCTTCAGTCGTGTCTGATTCTGTGCGACCCCATAGGTGGCAGCCCACTAGGCTCCCCTGTACCTCGGATTCTCAGGCAAGAATACTGGAGTGGGTTGCCATTTCCTTCTCCAGTGCATGAAAGTGAAAAAGTGAAAGTGAAGTCGCTCAGTCATGTCTGACTCTTCGTGACCCCATGAACTCTTCTCCACGAGCTCTTCTCCATCTATGGAATTTTCCAGGCAAGAGTACTGGAGTGGGGTGCCATTGCCTTCTCCGATCTTACCATTTCTAAGAGATAATTTATGCCGTGTGCTTAACTCAGTATTTGACACAGGCAGGCACTAAAATAATGTTAATTCCCACTCCACCCCACCCCCAAGCTACAAGTTTTATCACTATCTCCTCTGTTCTCCCTTGTGAGTAGAAAAGGGACAGCTCTTTTATAGCTCTGCAGGGGTTGAGAACTGTCTCCCAGCTTGGCTGGAGATTCCTCTGCCTAGAGAGCAATGGCTTGTAGATACTATAGCTGGGCCCTTCCAGGGACACCTAGTAGAGCTGAGGTGTCCGGTCAGCACCCAGGCTCTTTCTGCTAGTTTCTGAAGAATTAATGCAAAGGGAAACTTTGCAAGATCTCCATACAAAGGTTTTGTTTTCCCTGCTTTCTTGTTTTGCAAAGAAAGGCCCCTGCTGGCCTTTTAAGCCCAAGAAAAAGTTAACAAACACTTTTGCTGCAAACCACCTTGCTTTTTACCCGCATTAAATAACCTCCCCCACTCTGGAGATTTGCGTTCCAATCCCTGCAAAGGAGCAGCCGAGGAGGCAGGATATTGAGTCTCATTAAGTTTCTTTGCTGTGTCAGTCGTCTTTCCCAGAGGGGAATGTAAGACTCTCTTCATAATACTCAGCCCCTCTCACAAGTTGGCAGCTTCTTTCTCTCAACTTATAATCTTGGCTAAGAATATGTTCACAGGGATTTCAAAAAAGCCTCCCCAAATACCTGTTTACCGACTTTCTCTGAGCGTTACTGAGACACACCAGGATGTGTCGGCTCAGAGGCCAGCTTCCTCTTGCTAATGAGGCTCAGGCTGAGCACCTTCCGGGGCACTGGCGGCGGTGGGGGCAGTGGGGCGTTCAGCGCTGCCCTGCTTCATTTACCTGGCCTGACCCTCACTCTCTGGTCTCCACTGGAGCTGGTGGTGTCCACCCAGTCCACCCACTCAGATGCCTCCTCTGAGTCTCCTCCCCAGACTGGGACCCAGTGTGGGTCTCCACACTTGACCTTGGAATCTCATGAGCTCTTTGTCTGCTCCTCTGGGCCTCTCCGGGCTTGCCATTCCACCCACCCTCCACCCCCCAACCCCAGTGCTGTTTTGTACATCTTTGTTAATAATGTAAAGCACTCTTTTCTGAGGTAGGTCTACCAAGTACTGAGATTGATCTGTTTGATGAATTTTATGGTGCTCAGTATGGCACCCTGGTTTGGGGATCTCCCCAAGAATAATAAAATCATTCACTTGTGTGGCTCAGGTACTCTTCTGGTGGTTCCTGCATGATTCATTTAATCCTATAATGTTCAGTTCAGTTCAGTTCAGTTCAGTCGCTCAGTTGTGTCTGACTCTGTGCAACCCCATGAATCGCAGCACGCCAGGCCTCCCTATCCATCACCAACTCCCGGAGTTCACTCACACTCATGTCCATCGAGTCGGTGATGCCATCCAACCATCTCATCCTCTGTCATCCCATTCTCCTCCTGCCCCCAATCCCTCCCAGCATAAGAGTCTTTTCCAATGAGTCAACTCTTTGCATGAGGTGGCCAAAGTACTGGAGCTTCAGCCTCAGCATCATTCCTTCTAAAGAGCACCCAGGCCTGATCTCCTTCAGAATGGACTGGTTGGATCTCCTTGCAGTCCAAGGGACTCTCAAGAGTCTTCTCCAACACCACAGTTCAAAAGCATCAATTCTTTGGCACTCAGCCTTCTTCACAGTCCAACTCTCACATCCACACATGACCACTGGAAAAACCATAGCCTATAATATTAATAACCCTATAAAGTAGGTAATATTGTTCTCCCTATCTTAAAGATGAGGAAACTGAGACACAGAGAGATTAAATTCCTTTCCCAATGCCACATAAACTCGGAAGTGGTGGAACTAAGATTATGATCTGGTCACCAGCATGCTCTGACCATGACATTGAACTTCCCTGAGTCCGTGGTACCTGAGGCTAAGCTGAGCAATGGGCCCTGGAGAAGAACATCTCTGATTGGCTTTGCCTGGCCTTCAGGGCTCATTCATGAGTCTCCACTCTCCTCTCGACATCCTCGTTTCTTCTCACTCCCATTGTACAGAGTCTGCTCCAGCCAAGAGGTTCTTCTCCCTGTCCAGCATCCAAGCACCCCACTCCCCCTGCCATTCTGTATCTGTCCATCTGCCACCTCTTTCCTTGAATGCCTTCTTCCTCTACCCCTATTGAAACCCCACCTTGCTTACCTTCCAAGATTATTCCTAAATCCTATCTACCCCAGGAAGACATCTTTGTTTTACTCAGTCATTTCCATTTCCTGATTCAGATTCATTTGTTGCTCTCCTTGAGGGCTGGGGAGGAAAGCCAATGAGTGTCTTCTAGGAGAATGCCACTGGAGATCTCACCAGAAAGAATCTTGATCCAAAGTGAAACATCCTCCTTAAAGCCCTAGAAGTCTATTCTTTTACCACTTCATCCACAGCTCCATTCTTCTCTAAATAAGTTGTGTTAAGGCTGGGTGTGTGCTCTGCTAAGTTGCTTCAGGCATGTCCGACTCTTTGCAACCCCATGGACTGTAGCCCACCAGGCTCCTCTGTCCATGGGACTCTCCAGGCAAGAATACTGGAGTGGGTTGCCATTTCCTTCTCCAGGGGTATTCTCCACCTGGGGATCAAATGTAAGACGTGTCTCTTACGTCTTCTGCATTGGCAGGTGTGTTATTTACCACTAGCACATGGCCAGATCCCTAAGACTGAGTGGGGGGATGGATTGCTAATTTATCTTTATCCCTAGAGAGACTTGTAGAATAGCATTGGACTGATGTATAGATACATAACTAATTACAATGCAAGAAGCAAGTTGTCAGTGTCTCAACAGAGGTATCCAATGCTTGAGGGTCTTGAGATGGTAGAGATTACCTAGGTGGGAGCAGGGAAGTAAGGTTAAATGACTGAGGTGGCATTTGAGTTTGACTTTGAGGGATGTATTCATTATGCAGACAAGATTTTCAAGGCGAAGGGACAATATAAAAATGGCAGTGTGGAAGGAATATTTGGGACTAGATAAAGGAATCTGTGTGAATTAACATGAGAAATAAGACTGGAAATGTAAATTGTGGTCAAAATAGAAAGAACATTATGTATTAGAGAGCATACTTAACAATCACAGCTATTAGAGAATAAAGAGTCAGGATTTCACAGTGCACGCAATCAGGAGCCTTTGTAGGTTTTCAAGGTAGGGAGGGAAATAATCAGAAATAACTCTTAGCTGTGTAGAAGAGTTGAGGTGTTCCACGGCTATCGTAGAGGCCAACATGCCTCTGTAGAAGTCTAGGAAAGGGTCATGGCCGAAGCAAAGGCAATGGCAGTGGAAATGGACAGGAAAGGCTGAATGTGAGAGGCAGGTCCCTGGTAGATTAAATGAGAGTTGCTGTCTGACTAGACAGAGAAAGGGTAAAGGGTAAAGGAGTAAGGGTGAGTCCAGGACAATAACAGATGTATAAAGTCAGGAGGAAAGGGAGGTTTAGGTACATGGGAGTGGGATGGAAAAGAGTGATAATGAAATCGGTTGGGACCTGCTGGGTTTGAAGTGCCAAAAGAACCTCTAAGAAAGTTGTTGGCACACAATTCAGAATTATAGCAGAATCTGGGGGCAGTGTAGGTAATCCGGTGGTCCCAGAGATGGGTATTAAGAACTTGGATCCATTAAGTTGGGGCCATTAAGGACTTGGATCTCTGCTGCTGCCTCCTACCCAAGCTGAGGACAGATGTTTCCTGATCTACTTCTCATTCAGGTGGGAGCCCACGTGGTCCACAAACACAACTGCCTCAATTGAACAATTTATCATTTCTTCCCAAGGTCAGCCTGGTCTCTCTGTCAGGATCCTGGACCACCAGGGAAGATGGTCCTGGCTAGAGATACTGATACCCAACCTTTCCTCCAGCTCCCTACTTTTTGTACTGTTACAGAGCAACTTTTCCCAGTGTATTAGGGGGAAAAAAAGCCCTTCTTAATTGTTCTCTATTTTTTTTATTAACTAAATCCAGAACTCCTGCCCCTTCAACAAGAAAGTATAGAATTGGGAACATCTGTTTGCCTCTCCATTGACATTGTTGATCTTGACACATTGAGATTAGTGAGAAACTTCCTCTTTAAGCTATTGTCCCATAATAAGGTAAAAATGATACTGATTCCCTAAACATGTTGGGAATATATCTTTGATAAATGAGCATCCTTGCTAAGCATTACTCACTCCTCTACCTTTCTAGAAGAATCTTTTTGTGTTTCTGACAACTTTGAGGAGTGCCACTAAATTGTCTAGGGGTTGAGGAGAACCAGGATGAGAATGAAAGAAGAAGGATGGGGGAAGGGGGGAAACTACTTATTTTCTTTCCAGCAATATAGGAAACATTTCAGTTAGTTGTCATCCACGAAGGACACACTTAGATATTAGTTCATTTGATCCACAGCCCATGAGGAAAAATGATCAGTTCAGTCCCAAAACATTTGCTGACCATATACTCTTAGAAGTCAGAAAATTAAAAGCTCAAAAAACACGAAAACATATAAGACATAGAATAAGACCCATAAAGAGTCCATAGTCCCAGTAGGAAAGACAGATAAGTAATAAGAAACAATAGGATCCCATGAGAGACACAAAAGTGTCCAAGTATGTAGAAGGTTTGGAACCAGAATGAAGACTCACCCCTCTGGTATAAGGCAGAGAGTCCACAAAGGATGGGCTTCTTAGTAAGATTTTGAAAACAGAGATTAGAAGAAATTCCAGGCAGAGGATACATGGGTGCCAAGGCATGTAACAGCATGGTGTATTTATAGGATTATAAAGAGTCATCTTGCTGGAGGAAAAAGATATGGGGAAGTGCTTCAAGATGGGTAGGGGGTCAAGTGGTTTTCAGGAGAGGTAAACAGAAGCTGAACACAGTTCCATGAAATACCTGGTAGGACATGCTACAGAGCTTGGTCTTTATCCTGAAAGTCAAAAGAAAGACAATAAGAGATCCTGAGAAAAGAAAACAACTTTACATTTGTAGGTTCTGGGAAGAAAATATGACTTTGGTTTGGGACATATTAAATTAAAGTTCCTATCTGTATTTATATAAATTTAGTTAATTTAGATAGGAACTTATATAAACATAGATATGTATATATGTTAACATATATATATATATTATATATATATAAGTTAAAATATTCAAAAGGATATATGGAGTTGGGACTTGGGATGGTCTGGGGAAGAAATAGGGGAACCATCACATAGATGGCAGCCGAAGCCAGTGCAGATGGTGAGCTCCCTCCAGGAGAGTACATGGAGTCAAAGGCAAAGCTCTGGACAGCACCTGAACATCAGCCTGCAAAAAGTAGGCAGAGAAAGAGAAGCCTGAGAGAAAGATCAAGAAGAAATGCTCCAAGCATTAGCGGATGACAAAGCTAAAGTGGGGCCAGGAAAGTCAAGGCATGTTTCAAGAAGTGGTGCAGTCATCAGAGTTGACGTAGAGAGGGCAAGCAAATTATAGACTGGAAAGAACCCCCTGGATATAGCAAATACAAGGATCTATCAATGGAAACAGTAGGAATCTCAGTGGAAGGCTAGTAGGTGGAAGCCCAAATAGGAGGTGAGAAAATGGAGATAGAAATAGGAGTCTACTCTTTGAAAAATAACTGAGCTATAAAGAGAAGTGGAGGTGAGGGAAATGTTGAATTGAGGGAGTTTTTTATTTATTTTAAAGTATGTGAGACTTGAATATGACTTGATTGATATGAGAGACTTGTTTGTGTGATTGTAGGAAGGAGCCAGTCTTAAAAGAGAAGATAAAGATAAAAGAGAGGGAGGAGCTAATTGAAGGAACAAGGTTCCTGTTTCCTGAGGAGGTTAGGGAGTGTGGGTTGAGATAAGATGCAGAGCACAGAAGGAGGTGGGCCAGAGAAAGGGCAGCCCTTCCCCCAAGGGAGATGGGAAAGCCAGAAGGTCATTGACAAGACAATCGCTAAGGAAGTGGAGGAAGAAAGAGGAAAGGAAGTGAAATCAATTGTTTTGAAGCTAACATGAGCTGACTGGGTGAAGTCCCATTGCAACTATTTGGCCCAGCATCACTATGATGGAAATATCTGTATATACAATAAGAACTTTCCAAATTCTGGCTAGTAGCTAGCAAATAAGACAAAGCCAAATCTTGTGGTCAAAGAATATGGATGATTCTTGGAGGTAGTATTAAGGAGATACTGCCAATAATGGAAGTACTTCCAAAAGAAAGTACAAATAATTTTAAAGTAAAGACTGGTTTGGTAATTATTGTGTAGGTGGACAACCCTAGGGCTTCCCTGATGGCTCAGGGGCTGAAGAATCTGCCTGCAGTGTAGAACTCACCGGAGACATGGGTTTGATCCCTGGATCAGGAATTTCCATTGGGGGAGAAAATGGCGACCTCCTCTAGCATTCTTGCTTGGAGAATTCCATGGACAGAGGAGGCAGAGGAGTCCATGGGGTCACAAAGAATCGGACACAACTGAGCGCCTAAGCGTGCAAGCACAGACAACCCTAACACTGTGTCGACTGAAAAAAGATGCACAACATGAGAGTTTCGAGTTAAGGTTTATCTGGGGCAAAATGAGGACTGCAGCCTGGGAGACAGCACCTCAGATAGCTCTGAGAAACTGCACCAAGGAGGTAGTGGGGGAAGGTCAATATATGTGATTTCGGTGAAGCGGGAGTTCAAACAATCAAACACTTATCTTATAAAAGGTTTTTTGCTAGTCATGAGGAGCAGATGTCACATAAGGGAATTAGTGCTTTTCTATATATGAGGAGATGCAAGGATTGGGCTCATGAAATCAGTTCTTGAAAATAACTGTCTAAAGACCTGTTTCACCAGGTTTCCTGTAGCTTAAAGTGCCTCACTCTCCACCCCGGATTCCCTTCAGGGCATGTTGAAGGTCAACAGCAGCAGTAGCACCCAATTCAATCTCTGCAGAGGCAGATGGCAAACACTCAGAAAGTGACAATTTGTCTTTGACAACTGCATCTCTCAACTTTACCCCAATTTCATGTGTAACTCAGTTTAAAATGAACTCTGGTTAAATCCATTACCCCTAAAGCCAATTGGACACAGTCTAACATTCCATGGATAATCAAAAGTCCTACACTGCCCCCCACCTCCATACATTTTAGCCATTCCTTGGCCTTCACAGATATCCTATTCCCAAAGGAGGCTCTTTCTAGAGTTAAAGTCATTTCAAATACCAAGAAATGAATTTGGCACAACCAGAAGATAGCTCAATATATATTGATACCTTTCCCAAAGAGTTAGGGGGTTTGTATCCTCTTAGAAATGGCACCAATTCCAAGCCAGAGGGTAAAGTTATTTTGGCTTTGTTACCTTCTTTCATGCTTTTTCTTCTCTTTTTCTTTTTGGCAGCTGTATTCTCTTCTCTCATTTAGGATGCCACCTCCTGATCTCTACCTTCCACTTTCCATGAAAACTCACTTTCAATATAGGATCTTAAATTACATTAGTCATTTGCACCTTAATGTAAATCTAGGGGACTGTGTTTACTCACTAGGGGACATGGTTACATAACAACTTCCTTTTAAATTGTAGGCCTTGATCTCTGTTTGAAGAGTTGGACATTCAGAAGCAGGACACAGATAATTTGGGGGGCCCAAACTTTTCTTAGCAATGAGAATCTCCTCTATGTTTATGGCTGATTTTGCCTGGAACTGTGGCTCCTACTTGTGATGGGACAAATGGAGGCCACTGGGGTCACTCACATCCCACGTGTAAACCAGCCTCTGTGACCATTTGTCCTTTCTTTATCCTGCCCTTGTTCTGCCCTCCCAAATCTTCCAGAACTAGGGCAGAGCTCCCAGGTAATTTTCTGGGGTGAGAGCCCAGCAATGATCAGAACCTTTGAAGATTCCTCTCTCTGACATCCTGCTACTTTTCCTTCCTCATAGTTCTTTGTTAATGGGAAGTGAACATAATATAGTATAAATAAATGGAAACAAATACAATTTTTTGTTAGTCGAAACAAGGTCTTATTTCATTGCTTTCTCTGAAACTCTTATGAGCACCCTTTTCTTTTTTTTAAATGTATCAAATTTCTTTTTATTAATAAGTACTTTCCAGTGATATGGATATATGAGAGTTTGCTCAATCATTTATTCAAAGAAAACTTTCCAGTTGTTACCAGTATTTTGTTCTCATAAATAAAGTTGTTATTAACATTGGTGTATAGATTTTTTAAAATATAAATGTATTTATTTTAATTGGGGGTTAATTACTTTACAATATTGTATAGGTTTTGCCATACATCAACATGAATCCGCCACAGGTATACACGTGCTCCCTATCCTGAACCCCCTCCCTCCTCTCTCCCTGTACAATCCCTCTGGGTCAGGTCAGGAGCACCCTTTTCTTTTGTCTCCTCATTGAAGTCAGTGGCTGTTGGATGGTCCTGGCCTTTGTAATTGTTCCTGAGCATCTCTGGATGCCTATAATTCAGGTGTTGGGGCAGTGTATTTGTATAGGCTGTTTTACTCAAGCTTCATCTTTAGGCAAACAACTGTATCTTGGAAAAGTCCTGTATCTCTAAGCGTCTTCCATGTATACTTCACCAAACGATGAAAAATCGCAGTTGACACCGTGTGGGTTATTTATGTGGGTAAAACCCCACCAGGCTGCTCATGATGTACTACGAGCACTTGCTATTCTGCTGCTTCGGCTCTAGGAAAACCAACTGCACTTCACAGGAGAATCAGGTGCCCCTGAGAACATGATTCCTTTAAAACTTTCAGAGACTCCAGGGGAAAGACTGTGGAGCTTTGAGGTCTGGGTCCAGTTCCTAGGATGTTGTGATTCAGCATTCTTCAGATAAAGGTTTCACCAAACACTAAAATCAACATATGAAATATACTCTTGGTTAGAATGCATCTTTACTTCACCCTCAAATATTATTTTCCTCTGTTATTGAAAGTGACTCTAGCACTGGAGCAGCAAGATGGGGAAAACCTACACCAAACAAGGGAGGATCTTAAAGAAGGACATTCACACAGTGAAGGTTTTATATATTTTTCCTGATTATATAAGCAACATAGTGATACATGCCTAATGAGGAAATTTAGAAGAAAATTAAAATTACTCATTATTCTATCTGCCCATAACATTCTGGTGTATTTCCTTTAATTCAAGAACTAAAGAGCTTCTTGATGAAAGTGAAAGAGGAGAGTGAAAAAGTTGGCTTAAAGCTCAACATTCAGAAAACGAAGATCATGGCATCCGGTCCCATCACTTCATGGCAAATAGATGGGGAAACAATGGAAACAGTGGCTGACTTTATTTTTGGGGCTCCAAAATCACTGCAGATGGTGATTGCAGCCATGAAATTAAAAGACACTTACTCCTTGGAAGGAAAGTTATGACAAACCTAGAAAGCATATTGAAAAGCAGAGACATTACTTTGTCAGCAAAGGTCCATCTAGTCAAGGCTATGGTTTTTCCAGTAGTCATGTATGGATGTGAGAGTTGGACTATAAAGAAAGCTGAGTGCCGAAGAACTGATGCTTTTGAACTGTGGTGTTGGAGAAGACTCTTGAGAGTCCCTCGGACTGCAAGGAGATCCAACCAGTCCATTCTGAAGGAAATCAGTCCTGAATATTCATTGGAAGGACTGATACTGAAGCTGAAACTCCAATACCTTGGCCACCTGATGCGAAGAGCTGACTCATCTGAAAAGACCCTGATGCTGGGAAAGATTGAGGGCAGGAGGAGAAGGGGACAACAGAGGATGAGATGGTTGGATGGCATCTCCGACTCAATGGACATGGGTTTGAGTGGACTCTGGGAGTTGGTGATGGACAGGGAGGCCTGGTATGCTGCGGTTCATGGGGTTCCAAATAGTCAGATGTGACTGAGCGACTGAACTGAACTGAACTGAACTGAAATGATACTTTATAAAATTGAAGTATATCACCTGTACAGTTTTATATCCTGATTTTTGAAATTTACATTATATCACAACTATAATCAGTTTGATTATAAAGCCTCAAACTCATCAAGATATATACCTGGAATATTTTAATTTTTCCAATAATTGTTACTACCGTGCTGCGTCAAATTTTCTTCTCCCACTGGGGTAAAGACAGCCGTGACAACAGCTCAATCTGACTCTACAACTTTCAGTCGCATTCAGTTATTACAGCTGTCTCATTTTGTTATTAAGCATAGTATTTCACATTAAAAATGTCAATCTCATATTTGATTGATTCGAAACTACTCCTATTCCCAAGGAACTGACTAGATGTGCAGTGTGTACTGGAAAGGATGGTACGGGGTGCAGAGGGCAGAGTTTGATCCTTATGTCCCCTCTCTTCTCTGCCCTTACTCCTCCTGTGTAGGGATATACTCAGGGGAGAAAAAAAGGGGAAAAAACCCCTCCTATGTCAGCGGTCCCAAACCTTTTTGCACCAGGCACCAGTTTTTTGGAAGACAATTTTTCATGAACTAGGTTGGAGGGGTATGATTTTGGGATGGTTCTCATAAGGAGCGTGCAACCTAGATCTCTCACATGAGCAGTTCACAGTAGGGTTTGCACTTCTAAGAGAATCTAATGCTAATCTGAGGGGGATAGAGCTCAGGTGGTATTGTGAATGATGGGGAGTGGCTGTAAATACAGGTGAAGCTTCACTTGCTGCTCACCTCCTGCTATGGGGCCTGGTTCCAGCTCCTGGGCCTGTGTGACTGCCTTGGCAAGTTGCTGCCCTTTCCTTTTGGTCATCACCACTATTCCAGCTCTTTGTCATCTGGTCAATATAGGTGGACAGGGAAGCCAACAGTCCTATTGATGAAGGGCTGTCCCCATGGTACCACTTTTTGCCTCCAAGTTCAGCATACCTACCATTTTCATACATGTTCTGTGGCCCTACTGTGTGGCCTGTGAGCACAGGAAATATTTGGGGGACACTCAAGATGGTAGTTCTTGTCCTCTCATCACTTGGCAGTACCACAGTACGCCTGCTCACAGTGCTCTCCTCCTAGCTCTGGCAGAACCTGGGAATGAGACATCAGGCCCTTCTTTATGCCCCCGGTAGTCATAAGCCGTTCTCTTTGGACCTGCTCTTTTAGCTTGAAGATGATGATAACTGCAAAGGTAATGATTTTCTCCACCTCTTCTTCCATGGGGAGATAAAGAGTAGATTAAACTCCCTTGATAAACTATACTCCCTGGAAAAGGTGACTCTATTTTATTTCTCCACAATAAAAAGCCACCAAATCAATTCAGATTTTGTCAGTTCTCTTAGTATGGTGAGTCTCAAGATTAAGGATCAGGTCTCCTTTAAACTTAGCCCCTATAATATTTAATTATTTGGTTTCCAATAGTTCTCTGTCTCCGCTATAAACAGTACTATTTCCAAGAGTAAAGTGTTCAGTCAGTACCATCTTGTCATTACAACAACATTTTGTAAACATCTTTTTATGGTTATGTTTTATTCCATTATATAGATTGCCACATTGTTGAAATATTTAGGTTGTGTGTATATGTGTGTGTATGTCTATATATATGAGTGTGTTTGTGTGTATAGTTGATGCTTGAATAACACAAATCTGAACTGCACAAGGCCACTTACATGTGGATATTTTTTCAGTAGAAAAAATGGTTGATTTAATCTTCAATGTGGAAATGCAGATTCCAAGGAACTGCATATATGGCAGGCTGACTATAAGTCATGCAAGGATTTTTAACTGTAAGGAGGATCTGCATGCCTTACCATCCTGCCTCTCACCCCTGTGGCATTCAATGATCAACATGTGTGTACAGACTATCACACACACATGCACACACACACACACACACACACACATTTTTGGAATGAGATTAAGGTTATAGACCTGGCCATGCAATTTACTGGTAGACCACAGAACTTATGAGCATTCTTAGCTGTATGCAATAGAAACTAACTCTGGCTAATTTAAAAGGATACTAATATACAGCATCAATGAATTGAACAATTAGATCACAGTTTAGATGCTGGAAAGCTTCAGGGATCTGGATAGCAGAAATGAATGGCTAGTCATTTTTAGGGTGCTGTCAGTACTCAGGAGAAGGCAATGGCACCCCACTCCAGTACTCTTGCCTGGAAAATCCCATGGGCAGAGGAGCCTGGTAGGCTGCAGTCCATGGGGTTGCGAAGAGTCGGACACGACTGAGCGACTTCACTTTCACTTTTCACTTTCATGCCTTGGAGAAGGAAATGGCAACCCACTCCAGTGTTCTTGCCTGGAGAATCCCAGGGACGGGGAGCCTGGTAGGCTGCCGTCTATGGGGTTGCACAGAGTCGGACATGACTGAAGCAACTTAGCAGTAGCAGTAGCAGCAGTCAGTACTTAGACCCAACTACTTTCAATTCATGCATTACTCAACTCAAGATTCTGATTCCCAGGAAATAGAATCTGATTGACTTTACTTGGTTACATATGATCAAACACAGCAAGGATGAGAGGGCTGGTGAGGGACTTATAGTACCAAAACAACAAAAAGAAAGGGGATACTGATATTAAAATACATGGGAAGAGATCTTGAACAGGGTGTATTTTTATCATACAGTATTTTTACATTATAAACAATACTGTAATGAACATCTTTGTTCACATTTTATGTAATTTTTAAGATTATAGCTAATAATTATTAAGAATCTTATGTGTTGGCTATTAGCATTTTAAAAGCATTATCTTACTTAGTCCTCACAGAATGTAAGTACTATTACTAGATTGATATACAGAGTTTATTTATTCAGCCATAACACTGAACTGCCATATATGCTAGGCACTGTTCTCATTTATCTCTACCTGCTCTGACAGTGGTGCACTGTAGCAGTCTTGAAACTTGCCTTGTTACAGTAATGGCTGGCCAGCAGCAGGACAGAGCAATCTCCCCGTCTCTTTAGAAGGCTGGGCAAATCCCCAGGATACCAGTGCACTAGACTCAGGTTCCAGGTGCTCTCTTCTCTTCAGGAGTAGAGTAAAACGTAGGCTGTGCCAACAGTTACTGGGAAAAGGTCCAGAAGCTCCTTGCAGTATGTGTCATGGTCCTTGAAGAGCTAGAAAAATTTAAGTACTCTCCAAGGTTCTGAAAACAGCAGCAGTCACTATGCATGCACAAAGGATTGACATTGACATTGCAGTTGCTCAGTCGTGTCCAATTCTTTGCGACCCCATGGACTGTAGCCTACCAGGCGGCTCCTCCGTCCATGGAATTTTCCAGGCAAGCGTACTGGAGTGGGTTGCCGTTTCCTTCTCCAGGAGATCTTCCCGACCCAGGGATCGAACCTGGGTCTTCCCACATTGTAGGCAGATGCTCTACCATCTGAGCCACCAGGGAAGACCGCACAAAGGATTAGTGACCCTGTATTTGATTATCACTTGATTTTGTGAAGAGTCAACAGGATAAACGTGTTATCTTCCAATCACAGTTTAAGGAAGGAACTGAGTTACTGAATTTCTATCCTTTCTCTTGTCCCTAGGAAGCTGTGGAATTAGTAGTGATGTATCTGTGGAGGGATCCATACTTCCTGGAGGCGGGCAGTAGGAAGGGGCCCTTAAGACATCTGAGTCCTTGCTTAGTATTGCATTAGTTATAGGTGTTTTAGGGGAGAAAGAGTGGGAGGAATGAAATAAGTACTAGATACTCTGGGTAATCTTTCTTTCTGTTTACTTAGCATTGATGCTTTGTCTTCTTTTACTGAGAAAACAGTAGGATTTGGACAAGAGACAGATATCACAGCAATTAAACATTTGGGTATAGAGTCTTATAGACTTTAGTTTGATTTCCATAACCCTGATAAGGACCACTTATGATTGGGTGTGGTGCTAAGCAAGAGAAAACAAGACGGTCATGGGCTAACAGGGGGTTAATTTTTCCTCATATAAGTCTAGAGGTAGGCAATGCAGGGTTGATGATGCAGGGCTCAGGAATGTCATCTAAGGCCCAGGTTCCTTTTGTCTTCCTGATATGACTTCTTAGAATATGGTTTTCATCCTTGGGGTTGCAATATGGGTGCTGCAGCTCCAGGCTTCATATCCGTATTCCAGGCTGGAAGAATATGTGAGGGGCATACAAATCTGTCTCTTAAAGAATGTTGTCACAGATTCACCCAGGAACTTTGACGTACGTCTTTTGAGTAGACGGTCTTATTGCAAGAAGAAGGGCGAAAGATGATATTTCTGTTTTCTAACCTCTATAGCGGAGGAAGGCAAGGGCGGAGCTGGTTGTAAGTGCCTCACTATCTTTATGACCTATAAAATCACTTTTATTCATGCCTGTATAAAATGAGGGTGATGTTGCCTACCTTGTGGAGTTGTTTTGATGTTGGCTACCTTGTTGAATTGAGATAACATATGCTAAATTCTTATCACAGTGCCTTGAATGTCATAAGCTCTCTATATACTTTTTTTTAAAAAAGTAACAGTATGCTGTATCTATGTTCAGAGACCATGGAGAGAAAGAAATATACAGTTCATAATAGGGGCACAGCCTCTCACCCTAGGACTTCTCACTTAGCTGGGAACTCAGTTGAATTCTGAGAACTTCTATTCATAATCTGTATTGATGGCAGCTGGTAGGGATCAAGAGACTACCAGCAATCTCGATTCTTTCCACAGCGCTAGTTATTATACACAGGATACTTAGGAATGCACCTAATTTGGCATGATGCTTGTGCTGTTCTGCCTCACTGTCATAATCGTGTCCTGAAGAGATGTGAGTAAATAAAGATTTGGTTAATACCTTTGGATGTGGGACTGGTGGAGCTGGACTGTGATCTGGCTTTGCCACTGACCACCCTTGTGACCCTGGGGTGAACCTAAGAACTTCAGTTTACTCATCTGTAAATTGAGGACATAGCAACTCTTACAGGAGATTTTGGCAGTCAAATGAAGTAATATATGCTAAATCCCTTTGTAAAATATAGGTATACAAATAAAAGAAAAATGTTATTGCTCAGTCATGTCTGACTCTGTGCGACGCCATGGACTCCTCTGTAGCCCACTAGGCTCCTCAGTCCATGGAACTCTCCAGGCAAGCATACTGGAGTGGGTAGCCATTCCCTCCTCCAGGGGATCTCCCCGACCCAGAGATTGAACCCAGGTCTCCCGCATTGCAGGCAGATTCTTTACCATCTGAGCCACCGAGGAAAATGAAATAAAAAACAATACAAATGAATAATACAAATAAAATACAAACAAAAAAACATCTTTAAAACACAGAGATGCACCTAGAGTGTGCATGGAAGAAGGGGGGACTTGGTGACACTCATATGTGAGGATACCGTTTCTCCTGTTGGTACATTCACCAGAAGGGCCCAAACACTCCCATCACCTCCAGACTCCAGGCACAAGGGTCCCAACCAGGCAAAAAAGCCAAGCGGGTAGTTTGTCTTCATCCCCTTCCTCCCATTTGGTGATCACCCTTCTGCAGCTCCAGGACATCAGTACTCTCCAGCTCTTGCCAGCATACCAAACTCAGCTCCTGTGTGTGTGGCAAGAGGTCAAGCACAGCTACAGGAGCAGGCAAGAGAAGACTGATGTTGAGCTGTACCATGCTCTGGGCTCTCTGCTGGGTGTTTTATATATCTTAAGCTTCAATACCCTCTTTTCAGACATATGTAATTTTCTAAATAAAGTCGTTTTTTTCTGGCTGCACCGTGTCTTTGTTGCAGGGCACGGCCTCTTTGTTGCTGCATTCAGGCTTTTCCCTAGTTGCAGTAAGCAGGAGCTACTCTCTAGTTGCAATTCAAGGGCTTCTCATTGTGTTGCTTCTCTTGTTGCGGAGTGTGGGCTCTAGAGCACATGTGGCCTTCAGTAATTGTGGATCAAGGGCTTAATTGCTCTACCACATGTGGGATCTTGATTCCCTGACCAGGGGTTGAACCCGAGTCCCATGAACTGGCAGGCAGATTCTTAACCACTGGACCACCAGGGAAGTCCCCATAATATTTTAAATGAGAAAAATGAAGGTCTTTTTAAAAGAGGTTAAGCAACTTGCCCATGGTTACAAAACTAGTAAGTTACTCAGTGAGATTGAAATCTAACTCTTCAGCTAAAGAGATCAGAGAGCATAAACTGGGGGACTATTTGCCCAGTGTTGTCATTTTAGAAATACTGATTCTAAAGGCTGAAGCACTGAGGTGACTTGCCCAAGGTCACATAATGATGTAACAAGGCTAGAACTGGATTCCAGATGTCGGAATGGCCAAGCTAATCATTTTCCTGCTGTGTGATCATGCAGTGCTGACATCAGTTGAGGAATCAGAAGGAAACCTCAGGGCACCTGGGCCACTTCCCCACCAGAAATATACTGGCAGAAATTCTTTTGCTCCCTTTTAAATATATCTCTTTAGAGAGAGTCCTACCTAGGCTTGCTTCAGGTTTCACTGAGGGTCTGGGGTGGGAGGAGGTGGAGAGAAAGGGGAATGGAAGACAAATGAAAAGCAAGAGAGAGCAAAACAAGGCAAGGGGAAAAATCAATGCCTCCTTGCAAGCAGGTGGGAGCTGCGGTGGTGATGAATATTTACCGGGTAGCGGTCTAATGATTTTAGAAATGTTTTTCCGACTGTACTGAGTGCTTGTGGGATTGTTTTTCAAGAAATAAAATACATTAAAGTTCAGTCATTAAGAGCTTAAAGGAGGAGGGAGCACAGGCTCCAAGCCCATTAGCACACCCTGTAGTTAAGTAAGGGCCTCATTCCTAATGCATTTTTAATTTATTCTGTTTTGTAAAATAAAACTTTAAACTGCTCCTTGTACTATCAAATTTGTAGGCATCTCCAGAGCCCATCCCCAGCTACGGAGCTCTGGTGAGCTGTGGGGTGGTCACTGCTGAGTTGAAGTCCCTGTGCCCTCCTGCCTTGGGCTTCCAGGGAGATCTGCCCAGCTCAGCTCTTTGCAGGAGCTCAGCCCAGCTTCTCCTTGCTGGGAAAGTCATCCACACACAGCTGGGGGGTGGGGGGGGGGGGGTTCCGGTGGAAAGGGGAGGATAGGGTTTCAGGCTGAAGGCAGAGCACTGTGGCTTAGTCCATTTGAAAATCTGTGAGTAGAAGGAGAAAGGGAAACCCTGGGTTGACGGACCTCTAATGCAGGTATTCACCTTCTCTGAGAACTTTGGCAACCCAGGAGAGCTCCCTGCCTAA
Source organism: Budorcas taxicolor (assembly GCF_023091745.1). Taxonomy (NCBI): domain Eukaryota; kingdom Metazoa; phylum Chordata; class Mammalia; order Artiodactyla; family Bovidae; genus Budorcas; species Budorcas taxicolor. The sequence continues at coordinate 31,582,673 of NC_068912.1, forward strand.
GAAGAAAGAAAGGGGGGCACAGACTCCAGAAACCTGAGATGCATTAGCTCCTCTAGTCATGTCAACAGCTCTAGGAAGTAGGCATTCATTTCCTTATTAGTCAGATGGGAGAACATATATAAGAACCCTTTTCACTGAATATAGTAAATTTTGAACTGAGAGCTAAACCTTGCTTTACCTCCTATAGAAGACGGGAAAACTACTTGCCTGTAATACAGCTGACCAAGACAATTTGGACTTCTCTTTTTATCTTTCTCCCTACCCTAGTTTCTTCCTATAAATCTGGTCCTTCTTTCTTTCAAATTTTCTCAAATGTGTCCTTGTCAGAGAGGTCTTCCCTGATCATTCACACAAAAAGGCCTACTACCACCACCCTGGGTCCCTTTTTCTTGGTTTCTCTGCAGAATTCCTGTCTTTACTTGCTTATTTGTTTATTTTCAGTGTCCTTATTAGACTGTAAGCTCTGTGTGAGCAAAGATTTCATCTTTTTTGTTATGTCTAGGAGAGTGTCTGGCATGTAGTTCAGTTCAGTTCAGTTGCTCACTCACGTGTCCGACTCTTTGCGACCCCATGAACCGCAGCACGCCAGGCCTCCCTGTCCATCACCAACTCCCAGAGTCCACCCAAACCCATGTCCATTGTGTTGATGATGCCATCCAACCATCTCATCCTCTGTCGTCCCCTTCTCCTCCAATCTTTCCCATTATCAGGGTCTTTTCAAATGAGTCAGCACTTTGCATCAGATGGCCAAAAATATTGGAGTCTCAGCTTCAGCATCAGTCCTTCCAATGAACACTCAGGACTGATTTCCTTTAGGATGGACTGGTTGGATCTCCTTGCAGTCCAAGGGACTCTCAAGAGTCTTCTCCAACACCACAATTCAAAAGAATCAATTCTTCAGCACTCAGCTTTCTTTATAGTCCAACTCTCACATCCATACATGACCACTGGAAAAACCATAGCCTTGACTAGACAGACCTTTGTTGACAGAGTAATATCTCTGCTTTTCAATATGCTGTCTAGGTTGGTCATAACTTTCCTTCCAAGGGGTAAGTGTCTTAATTTCATGGCGGCAATCACGCATCTGCAGTGATTTTGGAGCCCAGAAAAATAAAGTCAGCCACTGTTCCCACTGTTTCCCCATCTATTTGCCATGAAGTGATGGGACCGGTTGCCATGAAGTGATGGGACCAGATGCCATGATCTTCGTTTTCTGAATGATGAGGTTTAAGCCAACTTTTTCACTCTCCTCTTTCACTTTCATCAGAGGCTCTTTAGTTCTTCTTCCCTTTCTGCCATAAGGGTGGTGTCATCTGCATATCTGAGGTTATTGATATTTCTCCCAGCAATCTTGATTCCAGCTTGTGCTTCATCCAGCCCAGCATTTCTCATGATGTACTCTGCATATAAGTTAAATAAGCAGGGCGACAATATACAGCCTTGACGTACTCCTTTCCCAATTTGGAACCAGTCTGTTGTTCCATGTCCAGTTCTAACCGTTGCTTCCTGACCTGCATACAGGTTTCTCAAGAGGCAGGTCAGGTGGTCTGGTATTCCCATCTCCTTCAGAATTTTCCACAGTTTATTGTGATCCACACAGTCAAAGGTTTTGGCATAGTCAAAAAAGCAGAAATAGGTGTTTTTCTGGACCTCTCTCACTTTTTCAGTGATCTAGCAGATGTTGGCAATTTGATCTCTGGTTCCTCTGCCTTTTCTAAAACCTCTAAACTTTTCTGTGAACATCTGGAAGTTCACAGTTCATGTATTGCTGAAGCCTGGCTTGGAGGATTTTGAGCATTACTTTACTAGCGTGTGAGATGAGTGCAATTGTGCAGTAGTTTGAGCATCCTTTGGTATTGCCTTTTTTTGGGATTGGAATGAACACTGAACTTTTCAAATCTTGTAGCCACTGCTGAGTTTTCCAAATTTTCTGACATATTTGAGTGCAGCAGTTTCACAGATCATCTTTTAGGATTTGAAATAGCTCAACTGGAATTGTATCACCTCCACCAGCTTTGTTCGTAGTGATGCTTCCTAAGGCCCACCTGACTTCACATTCCAGGATGTCCGGCTCTAGGTGAGTGTGAGTGATCACACCTTCATGATTGTCTGGGTTGTGAAGATATTTTTTGTATAGTTCTGTGTATTCTTGCCACCTCTTTTTGATATCTTCTGCTTCTGTTAGGTCCATATTATTTCTGTCCTTTATTGAGCCCATATTTGCATGAAATGTTCCCTTGGTATCTCTAATTTTCTTGAAGAGATCTCTAGTCTTTCCCATTCTATTGTTTTCCTCTATTTCTTTGCATTGATTGCTGAGGAAAGCTTTCTTATCTCTCCTTGCTATTCTTTGGAACTCTGTATTCAGATGCTTATATCTTTCCTTTTCTCCTTTGCCTTTCACCTCTCTTCTTTTCATAGCTGTTTGTAAGGCCTCCTCAGAGAGCCATTTTGCTTTTTTGCATTTCTTTTTCTTGGGGATGGTCTTGATTCCTGTCTCCTGTACAATGCCTTGAACCTCCATCCATAGTTCATTAGGCACTCTGGCATGTAGTAGAAAGTGAAGTCGATCAGTCATGTCCGACTCTTTGTGACCCCATGGACACCAGGCTCCTCCGTCCATGGGATTTTCTAGGCAAGAGTGCTGGAGTGGGTTGCCATTTCCTTCTCCAGGGAATCTTCCTGACCTAGGGATCGAACCCAGGTCTCCCACCTAGTAGCATGCTTTATCAACTGAGCCACTAGGGAAGTGTAGTAAGTGCTCAATAAAGAAAAGCTAAATGAGTAAATGAAATTCCTAACTCTTGGAACCATCTCTCTCACTACAATAACTGGTGGCCGTTTGTGTGTAACAGTAACTGATTTATACCAACTTGAGAAGATTGTACAAGAAGTTGATATTTCAAGGACAAACTCCTTCAAAGTATTCATAGTAATCTGAATTCATGAGATGCTTCAAGGATGAGGCAAATCAACCCTCTCATCCTAGAAAGAAGGAAGCAGCCCAGAGAGGTAAAGTGATGAGCCTAAAGTCACACAGCTTGTCAACCCAGGTCTTCTTCTGCCCGGATTCTCTCTCTACACAGCAAGCAAGCTGCCTCTGGGGTTAGGACCCTAATCTTTGATGGCATCTGAAGCATTTTCAAAGATCTGCACATCCTCCAGTATTTATGGGAAGTCTTGGTCAGTTCTCAGTTGAGATAGGTGGTCAGGTTAGGAGGGGTAAAGGGCTGAGACTCTTGCTGAACCAGGCAGAGATATCCAGGTGTTGCGGCTGCATGTCTTTTCTCCATGTCTGTTTGCTAACACTATCTAACAGCCCACATGCCTGGCTGACTGTGACCACAGGTACAGTGGAAAGTTGTCTTCTTGGTATGATTTTTGAGGCTCTGGGAAAGACCCTTTATTCCGTATCTGTTTTTCCACAAAGGCTGATGATCATTCTATACAGTACAAATCCTGCTACAACCATGATGAGAGCGAGGCATCTTCATTCTCCTGCGAGAAGAAGGAATGTGCTGACTAGAGTCACTCAGTGATTAGAAGGTCACAGGGTGATTCCCTAAGAACAGACAGGTAAGCGTGTTCACAATGTAGGGGCAGGAAGACACTTCTCTCCCTCTGCAAGCCTGCTGCTCAGCCTGGGTCCCCGGTACTTCATTCCCTGCCTCCCAGCCAGTCTGCTGCTCTGCCTCCCTTCCCCACCTTAGGCACCCGCGACAGGGTGGTGACCACAGTGACATCTGGCTGACCCAGAGGAGCCACTACCCTGGAAAGAAATTTCTGGACTTGCAATTATCTATGAGGAAGAAACACATCTTTTAAACATTCACATGTGTCCAACACTATGTTGGCTGCTTTCATATAGTTTTTCACCAACGGAAGACAAATGAGATTATTTGAATGAAAAGATGAGAAATCCCTGGGCTTCCCAGGTGACGCTAGTAGTAAAGAATATACCTGCCAACGCAGGAGACTCAAGAGATGTGGGTTTGATCCCTGGGTCGGGAAGATCCCCTGGAGGAGGGCACAGCAACCCACTCCAGTATTCTTGCCTGTAGAATCCCATGGACAGAGGAGCCTGGTGGGCTACCGTCCATGGGGCCCAGAGAGTCGGAATTGACTGAAGTGACTGAGCAGCGTGCAACTTCATGTTGACTGCCTTCATACAGTTCTTCAACCACAGAAGACCAATGAGATTATGTGAATCAAAGATGAGAAACCCTAGGCTCAGAACAGTACATAAATTTGAGCTGGTGGCCTCAGACCTGGCCAATCCAGGCAGCTCTAATTCTTAAGCAAAGGGATCGCCTCTCTACCAAACTGACCACAGTGACTGGGTGGTGTGGTGGCCCAGCAGAGCCACTCCATCCTTGGCAGTCTCCCAGGGAGCCTCCCCAGTGAGCATCCTTCCAGGAGCTGATTTGCAGGCCACAGGGAGGAGCATGGTCAAGAGAATTCTTTGAAGCAAAAGCAATGACCATCCCCAGCTTGTTACTGTCATGGTGATGCATGAGGCTTGCTCAGGGCCCTACAAAACCACCCTCTGATCTGGAGAAGATACATACTAATGGATCAGATCACCAGGCCTAACTTAATTGCTGCTTTTAATCTTCATTATTGAGGAGAAAGCAGTGAGTAGACCCTCAGTGTTTCTCTTCCACACTCCAGGAGATGAGTGAGCATTAGCCTCAGTGGGGCCAAGTTCGTTACCTAGTAGCCTTGTCCCCTTGTTCCAGCATCACCCAGACTTTTCTCCTAGGAGAGTGCAAGTCTCTTCCTCCTCACTTTTCATGAAAAAATCTTTTCTATTTCTCTTGATAGCCCTCTCTCTCCCTCTCCCTCTTGTATTTTTCAGCTTGGCTCACACTTTATTTTCAGGATACCAATACCAACAAATCACTTTTTTATTTCCATGGCAACTTGCAGAACACAAATTTGTTGATAAAATAACCCACAAGCGCATGATGTTGGTGGTAATTGGGTGGGGAAAATAGCCTCCGCTAACAGCTAGCTTTGGGACCTGTGCTAGCGTGCTGGGAAATGCAGGCTGTTAGAAAGTCAGGCCTTTCTGCTCAGGAGTATAGCCTTGTGAGTTCAATTGTTCTGCCAGAGGAAGAAAATAATAAATTTGGAAAAATACAGTTTATAGTAGAGAAAACCAGGGAAAGATGACTAGAAGACATTGTATGGCAGTGAGTAAGGAAGGTCTGGGGTGTAGTAGGAAGTAGGGATGAGAGCATGAGGGAGTTAATGATCATAAAGAAAGTCCTTGATGAACTCAACTCAGATTGAAAAGCAATAATAGAATACCCAGGTGGGGTTAATTCATCTGTAAATCAGCTTGTCTATTTTTCTAGCTCTGTGTAACATTACCTCTAATTCAGCACAATCAGCCAGGATGCCCCTCTATTCTGAGAAAGTATTGAGACGGGAGATCTACTGGATTCACAAGAAACTATCTGGTCTAATGGCTTAGTTCCACTTGAGAGAAAATGAAGGCCCATAGCGATGAAGTGATTTTTATGTCATAGAACTATCCTGTGGCAAAGATAGAGCTGGAGTCTGGGTTTTTGAACTTTAAATTAAGGTACATTTAATAAATGCATCCATCCACTTATCCATAAATCCATCTATCAGTCCATCCACATATTCACATAATCATCCATCTACCCATCCATCTACCCATCTTTCCATCCATCCTTCATTCCATCCACCCATCCGCATACATATCGATCCATCCTTCCATCCATCCATCCTTCTGTCCACCCATCCATCCGTCTAACTATCCATGCATCAAACAACCCAATAGTCTTTTCCTAACATTAAAGAGCCAGAGTTCTAATGTACTCTGAACCAAGGTTTATAATTGGATTGTTGTTTTTTTATAGTCGTCACTAGATTATGTTTATATTCTCCCGATCCCTTATTCAACTTGAGCCCAGGGCACCTCCCAAAAGGACCTCCTACCCATCAAAGGATGAATGAATACATAAAATGTGGTGTATCCAAACAATGAAAACAAAACTCGGGCATAAGAAGGAATGAAGCTCTGATCTGTGCTACAGTGTGAGTGAACCTTGAAACATTCTAAGTGAAAGAAGCCAAATATGAAAAGATTCTATCTTCTATGATTGCTTTTATATAAAATATCCAGAATAGGTAAATCCATAGAGATAGAAGGCACATTGGTGGTTGCCAGGAGCTGGGGGAGGAGAGAATGAGGAGAGACTGTTTAATAGGAGTAAGATTTTCTCTCGGGGTGATGAAACGCACTCTGGGGCTTGATATAGCAGGTGGTGGTTGCACAACACCGTGAACGCACTGAATGCCACTGACATGGGCACTTTAAAATGGTTCATCTTACGCGAATTTTTTAAAAAGACTCTATATTCCCAGGTTCTGGGCTGGGGTGGGGTGGGGGGCATGAGAAGGGAGAGCATCCCCAGGGTACAACGAGGAGGTGCTCTGTGACCACTTCCGTACCTCACAAACAGGATGATTGATTTTCCTATAGAAAGGGCACCCTGCAATTAAAAGGCCTGCCCTATAGGATCCTGACACCTGTGGGCCCTGAGACTCTTCCCAGCATGGGCCCAGAGCTCCCACCACAGGCTTACCAGAGACCAGGCTGCAGTTAGAAAATCAGGAGGGGCCACAGACCCTGAGTTTAGAATCAAGATCTGAATTTTCCGGCTTTGTTCCTGTCACTATTTTTAATAGATTTTTATCTCGCATGCATTCCATTATTATCATTGTCACCAGCACATGGGGGACATTTGAACGTGCTTGTTGAAAATGTCAAGTTTATTAGACACTCACTCAGAGCTCAGTTAATTTTGCTGTTTTGTTCTCTACCCCCCCCCCACTTTCATTTAATTTATTTATTTATTGGTGCATGTACATGGCTAATCTAAACACATGGATGAGATTTTCATCACTGGTTTTAAAATACTTTAATGAATTCTGCACAGGCTTGTAACTGGAATGCTGAGGCGGGGGAGGGGAGACCTGCTAGCTTTGCCCAGGATGCCACCTGCTGGGCCTGTGCCTCCCCCTCCCCCTCCCACCCCCCACCCCCAAACACCTGTGAGAACAATTCTTTCTCCAGTCAATATACATGGCAACACTCTTGGCTTTGAGACTTTGGTTTCCAGTTTCTTTTTGTTTGGGGGAATTACTTCCTCTTCCTGACAAATGATCTCTTCAGATAGTTCAAATGAGTTGTTATTAACCTTGGGCCTCCTAGTGGTAAAGAATCCTCTTAGCAGTAAAGAATCTGCCTGCTAATGCAGGAGATGAGGGTTTGATCCTTGGGTCCGAAGATTCCCTGGAGAAGGAAATGGCAACCTACTCTAGTATTCTTGCCTGGAAAATCCCATGGACAGAGGAGCCTGGCAGGGGGGTCGCAAAGAGTCAGACCGACTGAGGGCCTTCACGTTGGACCTCCAAAGAGGGTCTCTGTTTAACGTTCATGCTCATCCTCTTTGGATGTGACTTCTTCCTCATCCTCATTGCCTTTCTTGGTACAGGGTTTTAAAAATAAATAAATAAAAGCAAAAAATATTGAGAGTGAAGAGATTCAAGAGATGCTGTTTTCTTGCTTTGGCTCAACTGCCAAAGGGTGCATTAAATACTTCTGTGCACCAGAGGATCGATCAGCTTGTGCAGGAACAGAAAATGATCCAGTGGTCAGCTGTCACGCCTGCCACTCCTTCACCAGCCAGGGTCAGGGAGAGCTAGGGGTGCACCAGGCACCCTTCTCAAGAAGCTTTCTAAGCACTTGAGTCCAACCACTACAAGGTCAATAGTTCTGATGTCTGCTCTGCATCTGGTAAGGGCCACACAAGCCTCAGTGCATTGGTGTGGAATGGTGAACCCCCAAGACAAGCCTCTTCCAGGAGAGGAATTCAGTGACTTGAAGATGATTCATTAGATGGGTCTATTATAGGGTCTCCCTGGAAATCATGGTTTCTTTCTACGTTATGTGTACCATGTAATTTTCTTTTCTCATTCTTAATTTGAGGCATAGCTAGTTCGTTTTTAAACTTTTTTGTTTTCTGATGTAAGTTGACTCTTTGTGACCCCATGGACTATAACCACCCCCTCCACTGCCCCACCCAGGCTCCGCTGTCCATGGAATTCTCCAGGCAAGAATACTGGAGTGGGTTGCCATTCCCTTCTCCAGGGGATCTTCCAGACCCAGCGACTGAACTTGGATCTCCTGCATTGCAGGCAGATTCTTTACCATCTGAACCCACCAGGGAAGCCTCAAAGCCTCACTCTAATTACTGTGTCAGCTGCCGCCCACAGTTTTGATAAGTAATATTTTCATCAGTCATTTCTAAATTTTTATTTTCATTATGATTTTTGTCATTTAAAAATGTCTTTTCATTTTCTAAACGTGTGATCTTTTACTAGTACCCTTTTTGTTACTAATTTCTAACTTTCTGCATATAATTGTCAGATCATGTGAAGGCATAAAGCTAATATTTCCTGAGACTTGCTCTATGGCCTAGAAACTAATCAATATTTTGTAAATAGTCCATGGGTGCTTGAAAAGAGTGCATTCCCATTTAGTGGCTATAATATTCTGCATATATCCATTAGATCAATCTTTTAATTGTGTTGTTCAGGTCTTACCAATCATTTTATCTGCTGGATGTATCAATTACCTAGAGAAGTATGCCAAAATTCTCACACTTGTTGAAGGATTTGTCAAAATCTTCTAGCAATTCCTTCAAGCTTTATCTTTATTACAATTGTTGATGTACTTAGATTTATTTCTACCATTTTATCTGGTGCTTTTACTTTTTGTTATTCACATTGACTATTTAGGTGCATATGCTATCCTTTTGGACTTTTATCCTTGATTTGTTAAAACTTTACTTAGGAAAAAAAAAACAGTTTAAAATTCACAGCAAAACTGAGAAAAGGTACAGAGATATCCTACATAGCCCCCTGCCCTCACACACGCTTAGCCTCCCCAGTTGTCAACGGTCCTCACCAGAGCAGTACAGTTATTACAGTTATTACAACTGATGAACCTACATCGACATAGTATTATCATTCAAAGTTCATAATTCACACTAAGTTTCCTTCTTGGTGCTGTATGTTCTATGGGTTTGGACAAAGACATGCATCAATCATTAGACTGAAATACTTTTAATATATTTATTCTTTCATCTTTCCCTCCACCAGTTTGAAAATAATGTCTCACATGTTTATTCTTTTCGTGGTTGCCCTCAGTTCAGTCGCTCAGTCGTGTCCAACTCTTCGTGACCCCATGAATCGCAGCACGCCAGGCCTCCCTGTTCATCACCATCTCCCAGAGTTCACTCAGACTCACGTCCATTGAGTCCGTGATGCCATCCAGCCATCTCATCCTCTGTCATCCCCTTCTCCTCCTGCCCCAAATCCCTCCCAGCATCAGAGTCTTTTCCAATGAGTCAACTCTTCGCATGAGGTGGCCAAAGTACTGGAGTTTCAGCTTTAGCATCATTTCTTCCAAAGAAATCCCAGGGTTGATCTCCTTCAGAATGGACTGGTTGGATCTCCTTGCAGTCCAAGGGACTCTCAAGAGTCTTCTCCAACACCACAGTTCAAAAGCATCAATTCTTCGGCGCTCAGCCTTCTTCACAGTCCAACTCTCACATCCATACATGACCACAGGAAAAACCATAGCCTTGACTAGACGGACCTTAGTCAGCAAAGTAATGTCTCTGCTTTTGAATATACTATTTAGGTTGGTCATAACTTTTCTTCCAAGGAGTAAGTGTCTTTTAATTTCATGGCTGTAGTCACCATCTGCAGTGATTTTGGAGCCCAGAAAAATAAAGTCTGACACTGTTTCCACTGTTTCCCCATCTATTTGCCATGAAGTGATGGGACTGGATGCCATGATCTTCGTTTTCAGAATGCTGAGCTTTAAGCCAACTTTTTTGCTCTCCTCTTTCACTTTCATCAGAGGCTTTTAAGTTCCTCTTCACTTTCTGCCATAAGGGTGGTGTCATCTGCATATCTGAGGTTATTGATATTTCTCCCAGCAATCTTGATTCCAGCTTGTGCTTCATCCAGCCCAGCATTTCTCATGATGTACTCTGCATATAAGTTAAATAAGCAGGGTGACAATATACAGCCTTGACGTACTCCTTTTCCTATTTGGAACCAGTCTGTTGTTCCATGTCCAGTTCTAACTGTTGCTTCCTGACCTGCATACAGATTTCTCAAGAGGCAGGTTAGGTGGTCTGGTATTCCCATCTCCTTCAGAATTTTCCACAGTTGATTGTGATCCACACAGTCAAAGGCTTTGGCATAGTCAATAAAGCAGAAATAGATGTTTTTCTGGAACTCTCTTGCTTTTTCCATGATCCAGTGGATGTTGGCAATTTGATCTCTGGTTCCTCTGCCTCTTCTAAAACCAGCTTGAACATCAGGGAGTTCACGGTTCACATATTGCTGAAGCCTGGCTTGGAGAATTTTGAGCATTACTTTACTAGCGTGTGAGATGAGTGCAGTTGTGCAGTAGTTTGAGCATTCTTTTGCATTGCCTTTCTTTGGAATTGGAATGAAAACTGACCTTTTCCAGTCCTGTGGCCACTGCTGAGTTTTCCAAATTTGCTGGCATATTGAGCGCAGCACTTTCACAGCATCATCTTTCAGGATTTGAAACAGCTCAACTGGAATTCCATCACCTCCACTAGCTTTGTTCATAGTGATGCTTTCTAAGGCCCACTTGACTTCACATTCCAAGATGTCTGGCTCTAGATTAGTGATCACATCATCACGATTATCTAGGTCGTGAAGATCTTTTTTGTACAGTTCTTCCATGTATTCTTGCCACTTCTTCTTAATATCTTCTGCTTCTGTTAGGTCCATACCATGTCTGTCCCTTATCGAGCCCATCTTTGCATGAAATGTTCCCTTGGTATCTCTAATTTTCTTGAAGAGATCTCTAGTCTTTCCCATTCTGTTCTTTTCCTCTATTTCTTTGCACTGATTGCTGAAGAAGGCTTTCTTATCTCTTCTTGCTATTCTTTGGAACTCTGCATTCAGATGCTTATATCTTTCCTTTTCTCCTTTGCCTTTCGCCTCTCTTCTTTTTACAGCTATTTGTAATGCCTCCCCAGACAGCCATTTTGCTTTTTTGCATTTCTTTTCCATGGGGATGGTCTTGATCCCTGTCTCCTGTACAATGTCATGAACCTCATTCCATAGTTCATCAGGCACTCTATCTATTAGATCTAGGCCCTTAAATCTATTTCTCACTTCCACTGTATAATCATAAGGGATTTGATTTAGGTCATGCCTGAATGGTCTAGTGGTTTTCCCTAGTTTCTTCAATTTCAGTCTGAATTTGGCAATAAGGAGTTCATGATCTGAGCCACAGTCAGCTCCTGATCTTGTTTTTGTTGACTGTATAGAGCTTCTCCATTTTTGACTGCAGAGAATATAATCAATCTGATTTCGGTGTTGACCATCTGGTGATGTCCATGTGTAGAGTCTTCTCTTGTGTTGTTGGAAGAGGGTGTTTGCTATGACCAGTGCATTTTCTTGGCAAAACTCTATTAGTCTTTGTCCTGCTTCTTTCCGCATTCCAAGGCCAAATTTGCCTGTTACTCCAGGTGTTTCTTGACTTCCTACTTTTGCATTCCAGTCCCCTAGAATGAAAAGGACATCTTTTTTGGGTGTTAGTTCTAAAAGGTCTTGTAGGTCTTCATAGAACCGTTCAACTTCAGCTTCTTCAGCATTACTGGTTGGGGCAAAGACTTGGATAACTGTGATATTGAATGGTTTGCCTTGGAGATGAACAGAGATCATTCTGTCGTTTTTGAGATTGCATCCAAGTACTGCATTTTGGACTCTTTTGTTGACCATGATGGCTACTCCATTTCTTCTGAGGGATTCCTGCCCGCAGTAGTAGATATAATGGTCATCTGAGTTAAATTCACCCATTCCAGTCCATTTTAGTTCGCTGATTCCTAGAATGTTGACGTTCACTCTTGCCATCTCTTGTTTGACCACTTCCAATTTGCCTTGATTCATGGACCTGACATTCCAGGTTCCTTTGCAATATTGCTCTTTACAGCATCGGACCTTGCTTCTATCACCAGTCACATCCACAGCTGGGTATTGTTTTTGCTTTGGCTCCATCCCTTCATTCTTTCTGGAGTTATTTCTCCACTTATCTCCACTAGCATATCGGGCACCTAATGACCTGGGGAGTTCCTCTTTTGGTATCCTATCATATTGCCTTTTCATACTGTTCATGGGGTTCTCAAGGCAAGAATACTGAAGTGGTTTGCCTTTCCCTTCTCCAGTGGACCACATTCTGTCAGACCTCTCCACCATGACCCACCCATCTTGGGTTGCCCCGCGGGCATGGCTTGGTTTCACTGAGTTAGACAAGGCTGTGGTCCTAGTGTGATTAGATTGACTAATTTTCTTGAGTATGGTTTCAGTGTGTCTGCCCTCTGATGCCCTCTTGCAACACCTATCATCTTACTTGGGGTTCTCTTACCTTGGGCGTGGGGTATCTCCTTACCGCCGCCGTTCCTGACCTTCAACGTGGGATATTTTAACATGCAAACAAGTTAACAGTGTTTAAAATTAATCAATATCTTTATCTTCTAGAATGCTTTAATGTTCTCCTCATCTCTTTTCTACCTAATATACTATTTTTGTCTAATATTTTGAATTTTTGCAGTCGGTAATCTCACAATTCAGACATTATTATTGTTGCTGCTTTAGTCAATGGATGTTTATTTAGATTTACTCACAGATTTGCAATACAGTATTTCATCTTTCCTTCCTTGTCTGAGACATTCCGTCTGGGACCGTTTTCCATCTGCCTAATGTACATTCTTTTAGAATTTCTGTTAGTGAGAGGCATTTGCTTGAAAATGTAGTTGTGTCACACTCATTCTCAAAAGATGACTTCACTAAATATAGGAATTCAAGTGATGCTCTCAGAACACTGAAGATATTATTCAGCTATTTTCTGACTTCCATTGTTACTGCTGAAAAGCTGGCTGCTAGTCTAATAATCATTCTTTTAAATGTAATCTCTCTTTTCTTGATGAGTTTTTAAAAATTAAAGTATAACATATTTTTTTACTTTAGAGTGAATGAGCACAAATGTGTTGCTTCCTGAGATTGTACAAAGTGAATAAATTCATGTAATCATTATTTGCAGTTAAAAATGAAAATAAAACCTTAACCTCACTGTAGAAGCCTCCCTTGATCATTTCCCCATCTCCCCAAGGATAAGTTCTACTTTCACATCTGTCTTCATATATCAGTTTTATCTGTTTCTGATCTGACATTTTTTTTCCTCTTTGTCTTTGGTGTTTTTCAGATTCTCTCTGCTTTATCTAGATGAGGATTTCGTCTTATATATTCTGCTCAGCATTTGTTGAAGTTCCTGGAGCTGAAGTCTGGTGTCCTTTAACAATTTTGGAAAACTCTCAGTCATTAACTTTTCCACTGCTGCCTCTTCCGCATTTCTTCAGTCCTGTCAATTCGGTGAGTATTACAACTTTTTACCCTATATTTCATGTCTCAACCTTTATTCCATACTGTTTATCTTTGTCTCTCTGGGTTACATTTTTAATCTATCTTTCAGTTCACTGATTCCTTCTCCAGCAGTGTTGAATCTATTGTTTAATTGTTCATTGAGTTTTAACTTATGTTTGTCACTGAAGTTCTATTTGTTCTTTTTCCAAATATGCTTGATCATTTGTTAAAGTCTCTTTTTCCTCATTCACAATTTTCAACCTTCTTTTTAAAAAATATCTTTTAAACCCACATTTTACATTCCATGTCAGGGAATGCTAATGTCAAATATTTCAAGTAGTGATTCTATCTATCGTTTTTGCTGGCTTTTACTCACAGTACTCTGTTTCCTTGTATGTCTTACAATTTTTGGTGATAGCTTCATGTTCCTTGGAATTTCATTCGAGGAAATTATGAAGTCTCGGGTGAAATTACATTCTTCCAGAGAAAATTTGTTTTGGTATCTGCCAGGTACTTGGGAGCTATACCCAGATAATGCCATTTGAAATTAAAATTTCTGTCTACATATTTGGACCACAGACTCAAACGAATGGTTATGAATCACAGGAGAGAATTTATTACCTCTTCTCAACATCAAGTTAAGACTTATAAGTCTCCTTACTTTTATCTTCTGCATTGTGGGTTTATTTCATTTTCAAATTTTTTTATTTTAAAATTGTTTTATATTTATAGAAAAGTTTCAAAAACAATATAGAGAGTTCTCATATGCTCTGTACCCATTTCCCCTTATTGTTAATGTATGTGTATGGTAGGGACATTTGTCAACATTAGTGAACCAATATTGATAGGTTATATTAACTAGGTCCACATTTTATTTATATTAACATTATCTCAATTTTTACCTAATGCCCTTTCTCTATTCCAGGATCCCGTACCATGTTACATTTAGTCATCAGGTCTCTTTAGGATCCTTTGGCTGTGATGGTTTCTCAGACTTTCCTTGTTTTTGGTGACCTTACCCTTTCGGAAGCATGAAAGAAAGTAAAAGTGAAAGTTGCTCAGTCGTGTCTGACTCTTTGTGACGCTATGGACGGTAGCCCGCCTGGCTCCTCTGTCCATGGGATTTTCTAGGTGAGAATACTGGAGTGGGTTGCCATTCACTTCTCCAGGGGATCTTGCCGACCCAGGGATCGAACTTGGATCTCCTGCATTGTAGGCAGATTCTTCACCGTCTGAGCCACCAGCAAAACCTTTTGCAGTCAGTTATGTTGCAGAATGTTCCTCTGCTGGGATTTGTCTGATTTTTTTCATGATTAGACTGGAACTATGGCTTTGGAAGAGGAAGACCCTGGAATGCTCTTATTTTTCATTTACTCTTTCACTTAGGTTATAGCCCTTTGTGGTCTCACTTTCATGCTGTCTTTCTAGGTAGCTTGCCCATTTGTGGGTGAGCCCTAGGCTGTATCTCCTGATTACTGAGTCCTTAGCAGCCACCAAGACAGAAACTTAGAGTCCCCAAGATATGGCAGGTATTCCAGCTCAGACTCTTGCTTCCCTCCCAGGATAGTGACTTTCGCTTCGGTTTTGGCCAAAGTGGCCTGTAGAATCCTCATTTAAAAACAAACAAACAAAAAAAAAAACTAGTTCAGCAATTTCCATAGGAAAGTATTCTTATATAATTTATCCATCTTTTGATGTTGTTTTCACTGGGAGAGTTATACGGGAGCTCATACTGCTGGAAGTGAAATTTGAGAAAAGTCTGATACTACATGAAGCTTCAGTCTCACCTCTCACCAATCTCTCTTTCCATTTATTAATGAATTTGCATTGAACGTCTATTAGGGGCCTGCATTTTGTTAGGCACCAGAAGACAATTGATGTGTAGCCTCTGCCTTTATGCAGCTGACAGTCTATCAGGGAAGCAGCATGTTCTGGAGCAGCTCAGTGGAGAAGCCGTTGAGACAGTGGCTCACAGAGAGCAAGGAGGAGGATGCCGAGAGAGAGAGAGACAGAGACCGGAGACAGAGAGAGAAACACGAGCAGTTGGGAGGGATCGGGCCAGGAGAGCCTTGTAGACCATGCTAGAAATGTTAGATTTGCTCCTAAGAGCACTGGGAAGTCACTAAAGCTGTTTTGATACCAAAGTGTGACAATGATCCAAGGGGCTTTCCAGAAGGTCTCTCCAGATTCTGGAGAGGATATATTGGACTTTGGGCTGAAAGACTAGTGATGGAGCTGGAAGTGAAGTTTGAGAGAAATCTGATACTGCCTAAAACTTTAGCAGCCCAGAGGACACAGTAGAAAATGGAAGAAGTGGACTTGAGAATTCTTTAGGAAGTAGCATATATGGAACTTGATGATGGTTTGAACGTGGGGAATAAGGAAGAGAGAGGATCAAGGACGTTGCCCAGGTCTCTCAATAGAGCAACTGGAAGGACGGTGGCATCATTACTTGAGAAGAGAACACTGGGGGCAGGGGTGCAGGTCTGTTGGGGAACCAGAATGTTCAGTTTGTAACACATTTACTCTAGGGTGCCTTTGAGGCGACTAGAAGGAGGCATCATACAGGTGGAGGTCCAGAATGCAGAGCCAAGGTCTGAGCCAGGGACAGAAATGTGTGAATTGACTGGAGGTCCTGGGGCCAAGGGAATGGGAAGAGTAGAGAGTGATGAGTCAGAGTGAAGGACAGGGGAGGGAGCACACCCAGGAAGGGGGCGCAGGGCACAGGGGCTCGTAGGACTCTTCCTCATGGTCTCTGCAGATGCTGAAAGGGGTGCATTTGGTCTCAAATGTATAGTTCATCATATGACTTACAAAGCTCTTTCTGGGATGTGATCTTATTGGAAGCTGGTCTTTCGTCCTCCTGTTGGCACTACTCTTGACCTGGCTTTCTCTGCTACAGTTATAGTATTTCTCCTTTTAGTTCGGTGCACCATAAACCTTCTTGCCTCAGGACCTGTGCCTTAGGAAACTAAGGCCACGAGATATTAAGAGCATTCTTCAGGCAGAACCATGTAACCTGTCTGCAAGTAATACCAAACCTTCTGGCCTTTCTATTATACCTGGGAGCACCCTGGAGTCCTCTTCCCTTTAGCAATGTGAGCTGATCAACTGCTGAATTTAGACAATTGGTTCCTTCAGGGAGTTTGACAACAGTTGTGGGGGTTGGAGGAGGGTGGAGTGGGGCCTCTGGCATTGCCAAATTCTGAACAAGGTAGGAGTGGTGGAAGGAGGCTCTGGGTTGGACCTGGGTACAAAGAGCATGTATCTTTTTGAGTATATAGTGGGGGAGGTGGTGGGGAGTAGGGGCAGAGGAGGGGTGGGGTGATACAGGACAATCAGGAGTCTCCAAAGACAAGATTTGTCTCAGCGATCCTTTTTTGTGGACAGGGTGTACCAGGTCAGAAGGCACCTGTGCCATGCAACTGGTCTAAGGGCCTGGAAAGCAGCCTTGACTTGGTGGGGTGGACTCTCAAAGCCTTCAGGCAAGGCCGAATGCACCTCTGCACGTGTTTTCCACTCTGAATTCCAGTCTGACGGAATCATGTGACCAACTTAAGCATCCGGGTACCTAAAAACTGACAAAAGGCCTTCTGAGCAATTGTGGGAAGTGGGCCTGTTTTCCCTGGGTGGTCCCCTTGCAGCTCACAGGAGAGACTGGGCAAGAAGTGAGCTCTGCCGACACAGGACAAATGCTCGCCTCCACCCTCTCCTCCCATCCTCATGGGACCCAACATTCTGAGTCCCCTCAAAGCCCAGACTCACCATTCACTCAAGAGATACTTGGTGAGCAGCTGTTATATGCCAGGCACAGTGGGATACACAGATGATTCCAACACGAATCTTTCCCTCTGGGCAACTAGAAGAAGGGCCAAGACAAGAACCCAAGTGGAGGTCACAGAGAAGTACATGAGAGGCAGCAAAAAAGCGATACAGAGGGACTTCTCTGGTTGAATGGTTAAAAATATACCTGCCAATGCAGGGGACTCGAGTTCAATCCCTGGTCTAGGAAGGTTCCAAAGAATCTTCGGTGGAACAACTAAGCCCATGAGCCACAACTACTGAGCCCAGGCACTGCAGCTGGAGAGTAGCCCGTGTGTAGCAATGAAGACCCAGCATAGCCAAAAATAAGTAAATAAATATTTTAAAGAAAGAAATACAGAGGCACTCCAAAGAGGTTTAGGAAAGCTTTGGATCGTCTCTCCCTCCCTTCCTTCTCTGCCCAACAAGTATTTCTCTGGCTTCACTGGGCACAGATAGTTGGTGAACAAAAGCATGGGCTCAGGCCAGACTGCCTAGGATTTTCTCCTATCTCCTCCTCCCCACATGTCTAGTTGAGTGACAACAAGTAACCTTCTTAATGTCCCCGTGTCTCAGTCTTCTCATTTGGAAATTGAAGATAATAGTAGTATTGATCCCATGGGATTAATGTGAGGATTAAATGAGTTAACACATGTCAGGCGCTTAGAATGTTTCCTGGCACAGTCACCCTCAGAGCCTGATGTGAGCTATGATGATGACAGCCGTGATGCCGGTGGTGCGCCAGGCACTAGGGGTGCAGCCAGGAACACAGTGATTAGGGAGGTGAGGTCCATGATCTCACTGCTTCCAGACTGAGCAAAGGAAGGAGGGAAAACTGGGAATCAGGGAGGGGCTTCACAGAGAATCTGGCTTTGAACTGAGCAGTCTCTGGAGCTGTACGACGGAGTTGCGTTGGGTTTCAAGCCAGAGCAAATACCTGGTGGTAGAAAGGAGGAAGTAAGTGTGTAGAGAGTGGTGCCTGAAGTCATGTCAAAGAATCACGCAGTAACAGCCCATGGTGTGAGGAACTAACTCCATAGCCCAAGTCTGCCCCTTCCCTAGGCCCTTTCCCCTCCGCAGAGA
This sequence comes from Budorcas taxicolor, assembly GCF_023091745.1. Classification (NCBI taxonomy): domain Eukaryota; kingdom Metazoa; phylum Chordata; class Mammalia; order Artiodactyla; family Bovidae; genus Budorcas; species Budorcas taxicolor. Next base: position 31,601,072 of record NC_068912.1, read on the forward strand.
CACAAGAAGTGATGTAGTCAAAGAGCCAGTGTTTCATCTGGAAGAAGAGGGTTAGGGCTTTCTTTCAAGCCAGCAAGCATCAGTTTGAAAGTGGCTGACCCCCCACATCCCTCCCTGCTAAGCCCAAGAAAGGAGACTCAGCGCCCCCCAAGCACCTCCCCACCCCCGGCACTCCTTTCCTGTGGGCTGCCTGAGGCAGGAAGTCCCTCCTCTCCGTGTGAACTGGCAGCTGCCCCATCCAGCAGGAGAGGGCCTGGATTCCTAGACCTCTAAAGGCTTGCCTCTCTGCTCTGGCCCATGTTTAGGATGTCAGCCGACTCGGCTCAGATTGGCCTGTGGAGGTGCCCTGGATTTACTGTGCTCTGTCTTAAGCAAGCCTCTTGGAGCTTCATCTGCCTCCGTAGAAAACAGAGATAATAATAGCATCACACAGGCCAGCTCTGAATGTCAAGTGAATAAACACATATGGAGAACGTGGTGCTGAATGGGTGCTCAGTCCATGCCGCTTTCTTTCCCTTCCTCTGCGCTCCTCTCTACACCTGCTATCTCAGTCGCACTTCACTTTCAGACCTGGATGTCAATAGGGGACAAGGGAGTGTGGGCTCTCAGAAGAGAAAGAAAATAGCCAGTTATTACATCACCTGTCCCTCTTCTTCCTGGCAGCCTGCTGGGGAGGCCACATGAGGTGTGTCAGGGTAAGATCTCCCTGGGGTGAAATGGCCAAGTGAGGAACACTGCTCCCCCACCCCTTGCCTCTAGTGCCCCAGTCCAGGTTTTTGTTGTTGTTGTTGTTCTGCTCTTCCTTGGGATCAGAAGTGATTTAGATGGTTATTTAACCCTGAGGATTAACTGGTTTGTTGTTTGCAGCCGCTAAGTTGTGTCTCCCTCTTTGCAACCCCTTGGACTGCAGCACGCCAGGCTTCCCTTTCCTTCGCTATCTCCCAGAGTTTGCTCAAGCTTATGTCCATTGAGTTGGTGATGCCATCCAATTATTTTATCCTCTGTCGCCCCCTTCTTCTCGTGGCCTCAGTCTTTCCCAGCATCAGGATCTTTTCCAGTGAGTCAGCTCTTCACACCAGGTGGCCAAAGTATTGGAGCTTCAGCTTCAGCCTCAGTCCTTCCAGGGAATATGCAGGGTTGATTCCCTTTAGGATTGACTGGTTTGATCTCCTTGCAGTCCAAGGGATTCTCAAGAGTCTTCTCCAGCACCACAATTCAAAAGCATCAGTTCTTCAGTGCTCAGCCTTCTTGCCCCGATTAACTGATTGGAAAGTTTAATCTGCTACCCATCCCAAGGGCATTTTTATTCGCTAGAGCAAACCATCCTAAGGAGAAGTAAATGCCCATGTAGTGTCTGAAGGACTTCTTGTGGAAGGGCATTTGGGATCAGGAGGGCACAGAGGGCTCTGTGGGTCTCCTGTGAGTTCTTGGGTTGAGGACTTCCTGCACCTGGAAAGGGGGCTGAGGGTCCTGCCCTCTAACACCCAGCCCTCTCTCCTCCAGGCATACTTCCTGCCTTGAGGACCTCCCAGACCTCCCATCACAGAGAGGTAGCTACCGGGGGGCAAGCAGCCACACTAAGATCTACAACAAAATTAGCATCCAGGCACGTTGCCCACAGGCTGCTCCTGCCTAGTGGCCAAGCCCAGCGGAGATATTGAGACAGGCCCATTCCCTGGAGACAAGTGACTTCATCAATGGCTTTGGCTCATTGCCTGGCACCCCCGCCCCCTCGTCCCTCCCCGGGATGGCTTTGCCAAACCGTCCTTAGACCGCTTGGCAGTCCAGCTGCCCAGGTGGACTCTCTCCCTCTCTCCTTTACTTGAGGTCAGATTACATCACCATCTGAGAGCTCCCCCATTTCCCCAACTCACTCCACTATCCCTGTGGCTTTCGTTCATATAATCTGTTTCCCTAATCAAATCCTTGCACCTTTCATCTAGAAGGTCCCCGAGTAACACCCTGCCCTTGTCTCTTTTCCAGCAATGTCCTGTTAATGCTGTGCATCTAAACTCACCCATCTTTAAACACACCTGGACTACAGTCTCCAGGAGCCAGGCCTGATGAAGGGCTCTGACGAGGTATAACTAAGAGGTAACACCTCCTAGAGTATTTGCAAAGGTCTCAACCCAGAAAAAAAAAATACAGTAGAAGAGTGTTTATCCAGCATGCCCAGACCTCACCTACCTTTGATAAATATTAATAACATTTCAGTAGTTTAGAAATGTTTATTTCTACAGCACATAATGCTCTAAAAACTCAAAGAAAAATAAAGCCAAACATATTTTGGCCTATCGTGTATCATTTAAGATGTAATATAAAGAATGATTCAGTTCAGTTGCTCAGTCATGCCTGACTCTTTGCAACCGCATGGACTGCAGCACACTAGGCTTCCCTGTCCATCACCAACTCCCAGAATTTACCCAAACTCGTGTCCATGGAGTTGGTGATGCCATCCAACCATCTCATCCTCTGTCATCCCCTTCTTTTCCCGCCTTCAATCTTTCCCAGCATCAAGGTCTTTTCAAATGGGTCAGCTCTTTGCATCAGGTGGCCAAAGTATTGGAGTTTCAGCTTCAGCATCAGTCCTTCCAATGAACACTCAGGACTGATTTCCTTTATGATGGACTTGTTGGATCTCCTTGCAGTCCAAGGGACTCTCAGGAGTCTTCTCCAACACCACAGTTCAAAAGCATAAATTCTTTGGCACTCAGCTTTCTTCACAGTCCAACTCTCACATCCATACATGACTACTGGGAAAACCATATCTTTGACTAGACAGACCTTTGTTGGCAAAGAAATAGGAAAAGGAGTACGTCAAGGCTGTATATTGTCATCCTGCTTATTTAACTTATATGCAGAGTACATCATGAGAAATGCTGGACTGGAAGAAACACAAGCTGGAATCAAGATTGCTGGGAGAAATATCAATAACCTCAGATATGCAGATGACACCACCCTTATGGCACAAAGTGAAGAGGAACTCAAAAGCTTATTGATGAAAGTAAAAGAGGAGAGTGAAAAAGTTGCCTTAAAGCTCAACATTCAGAAAACAAAGATCATGGCATCTGGTCCCATCACTCCATGGGAAATAGATGGGGAAACAGTGGAAACAGTGTTAAATTTTATTTTGGGGCTCCAAAATCACCGCAGATGGTGATTGCAACCATGAAATTAAAAGACACTTACTCCTTGGAAGAAAAGTTATGACCAACCTAGATAGCATATTCAAAAGCAGAGACATTACTTTGCCAACTAAGGTCCATCTAGTCAAGGCTATGGTTTTTCCTGTGGTCATGTATGGATGTGAGAGTTGGACTGTGAAGAAGGCTGAGTGCCGAAGAATTGATGCTTTTGAACTGTGGTGTTGGAGAAGACTCTTGAGAGTCCCTCGGACTGCAAGGAGACCCAGCCCATCCATTCTGAAGGAGATCAGCCCTGGGATTTCTTTGGAAGGACTGATGCTAAAGCTGAAACTTCAGTACTTTGGCCACCTCATGCGAAGAGTTGACTCATTGGAAAAGACTCTGATGCTGGGAGGGATTGGGGGCAGGAGGAGAAGGGGATGACAGAGGATGAGATGGCTGGATGGCACCACTAACTCGATGGAAGTGAGTCTGAGTGAACTCTGGGAGTTGGTGATGGACAGGGACGCCTGGCGTGCTGCAATTCATGGGGTTGCAAAGAGTTGGACACGACTGAGTGACTGAACTGAACTGAATGTGTCTGCTTTTTAATAAGCTGTCTAGGTTGGTCATAACTTTCCTTCCAAGGAGCGTCTTTTAATTTTTTGTCTGCAGTCACCATCTGCAGTGATTTTGGAGCCCCCCAAAATAAAGTTTCTCACTGTTTCCACTGTTCCCCCATCTATTTCCCATGAAGTGATGGGACAGGATGCCATGATCTTAGTTTTCTAAATGTTGAGTTTTAAGCCAACTTTTTCACTCTCCTCTTTCACTTTCATCAAGAGGCTCTTTAGTTCTTCCCTTTCTGCCATAAGGGTGGTGTCATCTGCATATCTGAGGTTACTGATATTTCTCCCAGCAATCTTGATTCCAGCTTGTGCTTCATCCAGCCCAGTGTTTCTTATGATATATTCTGCATACAAGTTAAATAAGCAGGATGACAATATACAGCCTTGACGTACTCCTTTTCCTGTTTGGAACCAGTCTGTTGTTCTATGTGCAGTTCTAACTGTTGCTTCCTGACCTGCATACAGGTTTCTCAAGAGGCAGGTCAGGTGGTCTGGTATTCCGATCTCTTGAAGAATTTTCCACAGTTGATTGTGATCCACACAGTCAAAGGCTTTGGCATAGTTAATAAAGGAGAAATAGATGTTTTTCTGGAACTCTCTTGCTTTTTCCATGATCCAGCGGATGTTGGCAATTTGATCTCTGGTTCCTCTGCCTTTTCTAAAACCAGCTTGAACATCTGGAAGTTCGTGGTTCATGTACTGTTGAAGTCTGGCTTGGAGTATTTTGAGCATTACTTTGCTAGCATGTGAGATGAGTGCAATTGTGCAGTAGTTTGAGCATTCTTTGGCATTGAAATGAAAACTGACCTTTTCAAATCTTGTAGCCACTGCTGAGTTTTCCAAATTTGCTGGCATATGGAGTGCAGCACTTTCACAGCATCATCTTTCAGGATTTGAAATAGCTCAACTGGAATTCCATCACCTCCACTAACTTTGTTCGTAGTGATGTTTCCTCAGGTCCACTTGACTTCACATTCCAGGATGTCTGGCTCTAGGTGAGTGATCAAAGCATCATGATTATCTGGGTCATGAAGATTTTTTTGTACAGTTCTGTGTATTCTTGCCACTTCTTAATATCATCTGCTTATATTAGGTCCATACCATTTCTGTCCTTTATCGAGCCCATCTTTGCATGAAATGTTCCCTTGTATCTCTAACTTTCTTGAAGAGATCTCTAGTCTTTCCCATTCTATTGTATTTCTTCCATAAAGAATGACAGGAAATAAAATTAATACAATGGGTTTATGTGCTTTGTTAAACCTATTATACAATATAAGCATATAGTATAAGTAGATCAAAACATCATTTGAGAATAATTCCATACTCCCAGTTGTGAGCCCCCAAGAGGCTTCCTGTTATGGTTTCTTCCAAGGGAACCAGAGGCCTAGTTTATGAGCAGTCAGAAAGTTGACATGGGTGAGGGGTAAGCTTCTAGGATGGAAACCAGAAGTGATCTTGGAGTGAGCAGGCCACTGGGAGTGTAACTGAGCCCAGAGTAGCCCCTAGGTCCAGAACTGAAGCCCCAACCCCTGATTCTCTGGCTCTGTGCTCTGTGGAGCAGCCTACGGGTGTACAGATACATCCAGAGGCTATGCAGTAAAGACCTGGACCAAAGGCCGTTTCTTCCTCAGCGCGCTCTGATCTTCTAGCTCTGTGTGCTCCAAGCTGCTCCTAGCTCTCGACCCGGGCCTCACATGCCAAGGGCCACTCTCTCTGTACTTCGGCTCTTCAGATCTGGCTTTTCTCCAGTGCTCAACTCCTAACTCCTCAAAAACCAGGACTATGACTGGCACATCAGTCAGGGCTCGGCACCATGGCTTCTGGGAAGCTGTGCACAACACACGGGCAAGCCCAAACCCACTGCACAACGTGGTTTTCCTGGAGGGTCTCTCTAGATTTGCACCTGCTGCCACTGGCTCACATTTCGGAAACCTGGAGGAAACTTGAATATCACAAATGAGAATCTTATTTGGTCTTGTAAGCTGTCTTTTTTTTTTTATTCTAGCTTTGTACTATAATAAATGGTCTGGTGAATCCTTGGATGTGGATGACATTCAGACCCATTTAGACTAATGAATTGTTTGCAAATGATACAGCTGCATCTGATTTAGTGGGTGGATCCTATCCTAATAGACTCTTAAGATGCACATTTGATTCTTCAATAGGGAGAGTGGTACTGACATCCTTCCTTTCTGTCTCTTGCTTTTGCTCCTGCAGGTTTCTTGGCCCTGTACCAACCTTAAGAAACTCAGCAATGAAGTCTGGCATTGGGCAATTGTTGGAAAAGTCTGCCTTCCAGTTAGCACCCCTGCACTGGGGGCTGGAGGGGATCCTCAGAAAAGGTATCCACTCTCTCTCCTCTCTCTCCTGCAACAACCTGGAGACACAGGTGTGTGATAAGCTGCCTATGCTTCTACGTGTTGAGGTTCCATCTAGAACTTCAGTATAAGAACCTATTACTTTATGAAATATGGCTGCTCTAAAAAGTTACATATAAATCTGATTGTGTTCAGGGGTAGAGTTGGACAGATTCAGTGAAATTGGATTTTAAATGTATCAGAGGCTTTGGGTATTTGAGAACACCCTAAGGTGATGCTTGGAAGAGAGAGGAATCTGGGACTTTCCTGGTGGTCCAGTGGTTAAGAATCCACCTTGCAATGCAGTGGGTGCAGGTTCAATCTCTGGTTGGGGAATTAAAATCCCACATGCTGCAGGGCAACTAAGCTTGCGGGCCACAACTACTGAGCCCACATGGCAACTACTGAGCCCACATGCTCCGGAGCCCATGCACCATAACTAGAGAGTCAGTGCATTGCAACAAAAGGTCCTGCATGATGCAACGAAGATCCTGAGTGCTGCGACTAAGACCCCATTCAGCCAAATTTAAAAAAAAAAAATTAAAGGAAAAAGAGAGAGGAATCTTAGGGAGAGAAAATAACAACTGAAAATTCTACTTGGCTCATTTGTTCATTCATTTCATCACAAAATGAACTGTTTGTAGGGCACCAACTCTGTGCTTGGCTTTATTCCAGTGGCTAGTGACACAAAGGCTAATAAGCCACCTGCTGTATTTTTTAAGTCAAGGAATGTGTTCAAGACATAGTGAAGCCTGAATCCCAGAACACCTATGTTTATACCATGCATGGGCATCCATCAGAACAGGCCAAGGTCCTGCCCTCAAGCTCAACCAGCGGGACCCCTGCTTGGTAAGAGCACACTGAAAAGTCCCTGAACTGACATTTCCTGCTCCTGAGGTCTGACATCATGGCCTTGCCTTTATGCTAACAATGCCGTGAAAAATGCACGGAAAGGGAGTACTGGGGAGGCTCTGATGGAAGAGAGGAGACCACTGTGGCATCACTGAGTGGAAAGTTATCCCAAGCACAGCAGGCAGGAAGAGCTCGCTTTCTTTGCAAAAGCACAGTCTTTTCTTCCATCCTCTGAAAAGATTTGTCTCCCCGTTCCTCACTGCTCCCTCTTTCCAGCTCCTCTCCACTTCTTCCTGCCTCCTCCAACCTGCAGCTTCAGGAAAATCAAGCGTCTCTGAGGTCAACCATCCAGGGCCATGGAGAAAGCATATGAAAGCAATCCTTCTCGGAATTACAGCTGGAGGCTGCTTGACATATGTCGGCCTCAAAGCACACGTGAGATGGCTGTGTTAAGCTGTAACAACAGCGCTCCACGCCACCAGGCAGCAAATGGATTTCGGTTCCGCTTTAATTTCTAACGAACGGCCAAGTCTTCACCACATCCATCAGCGGGAGCCCTGCCTGCCGCATTAACAGCCTTGCTTAATGGCTGCCTTCCCGCTTATCACACCTCAGCCTGATTAAATTGTTATATAAAGAGAAATGTTTTTGCAATAAATATCTGTTGGGAATTTCAATCAGGTTCCCAGGCCACTGTTGCTGAGTCATGGTTCTTTTCTTCTCAGTTAATGAGGTTTTCATCAGCCCTGGCAGGGGTGGACTGGGGGGAGAAGAACTGATAGGTTTCAGTAGCACAGAGACGAGGGAAGAATAGAGATGTAAACACCAGCCATCAGGTGGGAGATTTCCAGCTGGGAGTCTGGGAACAAGCCAGAGGTCCCTTGAACTCTCCCACCTTATTCCTGGATCTGTGAGTGAAGTCCCTTCTCTGTGCTGGGAAGGGGTGGGAGGAATCTGTGAGCAATGGTGGGGCCCCGCTCTCCTCACTCTGTGTCCTCTCCAACCTCTTCCCTTCACCAGCCAAGCCAGATGTGGGATGTTCAGAAGGAAGCCAGAGGCCCAGGATGGGCGAGCAGGGAGCATGTGCTTACAGGCTTTCCAGACCTCTGTGAGCATGCAGCGTTATTATGCAGCAGGCCCTCTTCCCAGGACTTAACGAGTTGTAACCTCTGTAATCCTCAAAAGGACCCAATGAGGTTGGCATCATCATCTCCACTTTGTGGATATGCACAGGGAAGCATCAAAAGGAGGAAATGAGTTGACCAATTCACACAGTTGAGTGGGGGCAGAGCCAGCTGCTGACCCCAGCAGACTGCTTCTTAGCCAGGCCTAGACCTGCACTGGATACTGCTGAGCGTTTGTGGGTGGTAAGTGCTTTTGAATACCCACCTACTCAACTGTGTGCTGAGTGTGTTACAGGGTATTGGAAACTGAAGATGATTACATGTACTTCTCTGCAAAGGGTTGGTGATAGAGTTGGGGCAATAAAACACATCTGTGAAGCGGATCAAAAACAATCAAAAGGATAATCTTATTGTCAAGCAAACAAACCAAAAAAAGAAAAAGAAACTGTACACATATCTGAGCACCTCTGATCTCGGAAAGCAGAAAGGCTCTTTTCCAGGCCAGCCTTACCCAGCAGGTGTAAAAAACCTGTGGTTGGACTGTGGCTGGGGAAGGGGTTTGATCAGAAGTGTTGGGTAGTTAATCCAGGGTGGCTTCCTGGGTGTAGTGTCTTGTCAAGCCCTGAAGACACTGATGGATATGGATGGGCATAGGAAAGGAATGAGTGACCTCACTGTCGTCTCCTTCCAACCTCTCAAGGAGCCCAGGGGTAGCAGCCGGAGACCAGGCTCACAGAGGAGGGGATTGTCCATGCCTGGTAGAGGCGCCACTGAGAGTGTTCATGAGTAGGCTGCAGAAGGAGAGGAAGGGGCCCCACCTCACTGCTCACTGGCTGTGATGAGATAGCAAGTTGATGATTTATGTTTTGGCCAAGTGGACTAGAACCTGAGCATTTTGACTCAGTATGAAATGTTCTGTGGCTTTAGAAGGGGAGAAAGAGAAATGAATCAACTTTCCAAGAAACTAATTAACCCACAGATAGTTCATATTGTTCTAAACCAAATATTGGATACACACAATACTGGATGCACAGTTTAGAGACATCCCATCAGGACACAAAATAAACCAGTTTAATCATCTTTCTCTGTCAGATAATGAAGTTGTTTCATTTTATTTTGGTTTATATCATGTTGGGCTCTCCAGGCCCAGTGAGTAAAGGGCTGTCATCTTGCCAGAGCGGGGGTGTGTGGGGGGTGGGGGTGGGGGACTGGTCCCTAGAAGAAAGGAGGCTTCTCACCACACTTCGGTCATCACAGTATAAAGTCTGTGGTGAGAAAAGTATTGTAGGAGAGGGGGTGGGAGTGCGTTTACAGAGTCGTCAAAGGCAAAGAGAAGCTCAGGCTGAAGGGTAGCCCATGGCTTGGTACCTGTCAGAGAGAGGAGATGATTTGCGGAGTCATTGGACCACAACCTCACTGGGCACAGTGTCTCCTCAGACAGCTTGACTCAACCGCCACAAAGGCAGTGAACTCTAGGAGGTGAACTCTGGGAGGTTCAGCCTCCCGCTAGGTAGGGCAAGTGGCCCTGTCTGTCCTCCAGAAGGGCCCCAGGGCCCAGAGGTGGGGACTGGCCTGCCATCTTTTCAGTCTCCTGACCCTTCATCTGGATGACCCCAGTGCCCCTCTGCTGTCTGTTATACACCTTGCCACGGAGCCCTGCCAGGCATCCCTGACCCTCCTGACCTGCTGTCCCTTCATAGCACCTCTGCAGCCTCAGAGCTTGAAGACTCAGTTTTCTTACCCAATAAACAGGGACAGTAAAACCTATCTCATAGGTTGCTGGGAGGATTCTGTGAGATAAAGTGCCCACTGGCTATGACAGCTTTTAAAGGACCCCATCCAGGATAGGATGGGCTTTTAGGTAATGACCATGGTCGTGACGTCTGCCTCCCAACCAAATGCCCTTTTGGCAAACTCCCTCATGCCAATGCCTGACTGACCTTCCCAAACCCCCACTTTTCTCACTTGTTCTTAATTAGCCACAGCCCCTACCAAATGTCTGTGAGATCAAGTTCAGATTCCCCAGCCGGGCAACCAACACCCTCATCCATTGTCCCCACCTCACCTGGCCAGACTCCTCTCTCACAACCACAGAGGCTGTGGTTGAGGCTGTTGCACTTAGCCTGATCAATTTACTGTTCTCCTTTCACGCCAACCTATTTTGCAGTTTAAGAAGAAAGCAATTAATGTAGTTGGCTCTCAAGTTTTATTGAGTACATTGATAATGATAGTAGAAAAACAGATAATATTTGTATTTGACTTTACATTTAAAAGAATATCTTTGTTGTTGTTCAGTCGCTAAGCTGTGTCCAACTCTTTGTGACCCCAGGGACTGTAGCTTGCCAGGCTCCTCTGTCCTTCACTATATCCCCAAGTTTGCTCAGATTCACGTCTGTTGAGTCGGCGATGCTATCTAATCATCTTCCCTACTGCCCTCTTTTCCTGCCTTCCATCTTTCCCAACGTGTGTCTTTTCCAGTGAGTCAGCTTTTCACATCAGGTGGCCAAAGTAATGGAGTTTCAGCTTCAGCATCAGTCCTTCCAGTGAATATTCAGGGCTGATTTCCTTTAGAATTGACTAGTTAGATATCCTTGCAGCCTAAGGGACTCTCAAGAATCTTCTCCAGCACCATAATTTGAAAACATCAGTTCTTCAGCACTCGGCCTTCTTTACGACCCAACTCTCACACCTGTACATAGTATCTGCATATATACCTATCTTTGCTGTTGTTTTAGTTGCTAAGTCATGTCCAACTCTTTTGTGACCCCATAGACTGTAGCCTGCCAGGCTCCTCTGTGCGTGGAATTCTCCAGACAAGAATACTGGAGTGGATAGCCATCCCCTTCTTCAGGGGATCTTCCTGACTCAGGGATTGAACCTGGGTCTCCTGCATTGCAAGCAGATTCTTTAGCATCTGAGCCACCAGGGAAGCCCATAACTATATATATAACTACATACAATTTCACACCCAGTTGAAACGGTAAGTTCAAATTAACATTTGCCGAGCATCTTCCAGGTACCCGTTACTGTACCAGGCAGAATATGAATGTGAAAATGAAGGACCTCAGGCTCCATGGCAGGTCGAGATGTTTTGGGGTCAGCACTTCCTCCTGGTTACCTGACATCATTTCCCACACGTGAAACCAGCTACTGATCCCATGGGTTTGTCCATCCTTGCTTGCTCACACAAAACACAGATGCCAAGACACACATGGTTGCACACTGAGGTCCAAGTGCACAGGATTAATGTGGCATAAATTACTCCACCAAGGTGTGCACGTTCCGTGTGGCCTATCTTATCTGGCTGGATTATAACTTCTTGAAGCTTTGCATCTATTACCCTTCACAGGCTGCCGGATAGCCTGCAACACACTGTCACTTTTTGTTTGCCCTGATTCCTTGGCCCTTGTCCCCTCCATGACCATTGGACTGTGCTCTTCTCAACTCAGTCCCCTCCCTTTGTCCTCCCTTTTGACCACGCCCAGGTCTCTGCCACTTTTATGCTGGCATCACCAGCAGTCAGGGTTAGGAGGGAACTTGGCTTGGTGTTCATGGCATCTGTGTCCACCTGGCAGCACTCGTTCAAAATGGGGAGCTGTTAGGCTCAAGGGGAATTTGCATAGTAGTCCATGAAGCAGTCTGATCTTCGGCAGTTTGGGGAGAGAGACAAGACTGAACTACAGTGAAGTGGCCCTTAACGCAACAGTTCTCTGCTCTAGGGTGACTTGCCAGTGTGAGCCGTGGGAGCATGAAGCCTGCAGCCCCAGCAGTTGTGTGGATGTTCCCTGGGAACGCCGTGGCAGGAAGCCATCAGCACAGCACCTCGAGGGTCAGAACAAGCTGGAGAACACAGATGCCTATCATAGATCCAGACGGACCTGAGGACCCGTCCCTGGGATGGACTTTGGATCTGATACCTAACGTCTCTGAGTTTCTGTGGCCTCACCTGTAAAGTTAAAATAATAACTTTACAAAGCTGCTGTGAGGAAATGCATGTGAAAGAGCCGAGCTCAGTCCTGGGCTCCTAGGCATCACTCAAAAACGTTTATTTTTTAATCCTTTTAGTCCTTGCCCTGCCCGCATCAGGGGATTGTTAGGAGGATTTAAAAGTGCTTTGTAAATTGCAAAGTGTATACAGTGGGAGATGCTGTCCTGTCAAGACAGGGCTTGCAAACTTATTTTGTGGGGAAGAGGCAGAAAGGAAATATTTTAGACTTTGTGGGTCCTATAGTCTCTATTGCAACTATTCATCTCTGCCAAGTGTATCAGGAGAGCAGCCACAGACAATAGGTAAATGTACCAATAAAACTTTATTTGAAAGACCATAGAGCAAGCCTGAGTTAGCTGGTGGGCCATAGTTCACCAACTGAGTGTTAGAAGATAGGGTGAGGATCAGGCCCCCCTTGGGTTATGTGACTGAGGCCCACTCCTTGCCCCCTTTTTTTTGGTAGCTCAATGTGGAGCATTTGGTCTAGATCCACTGGGAGCCCCAATCCTCAGGAGCTACATCCCTCAGCAGGAAACTTGGAACTGGGAAAAGAGCACGAGTTGCCTTCCACCCACCTCCCCTTGTCTCGAGAGTCTGCGGGCGAGACTCTGGGTTTGGTTACTTGTCCAGGCAGCGGTCCATCTGGAGCAGGGTTGCACAGTCAAATGCCTACAGGTGAAGCTGGTAATAAACAAGAGTGGAGGCTTGGGGTTGCTCCTCAGGGTGCCACCCAGTCTCTCTTCTGCTTTCCCATTCTGGTTGAGTTGGGGGACAGAAAACAGCAGAGCCAGTGATGATAATGAAGGGCCACTGGCACTCAAGGCCAGAAACAATGAGGAGTGGTGAAGACTGACGTGAACTGGCCAAGTCGTGGCCCACGTGAAGGGCCAGCTCCCACTGAAGGCTGTCACTGAGTAATGGGGGCCAGGGGCACTGTTTACATACCTTCCAGTGTTCAGGACATACTTTAAATTCAACTTTTCTTTCAAAGTCTCCCAGGTTAAAATACAGTATGCATTAAAACAAACGACAGAGCCAAAGGAAACAGATCGGGGACATCTAAGGAGATCATTTTGCACTTCTGGGTTTCTATATCTGGAGAAATGAAAGCTTCAAGTTGTGCTCTAGAGAGCGCAGGGCCATGCAAGGAAACGTTTCTGGAGGAGAGGCCTGGACGTGCTCGACAGCCAGGGCTTCTCAGCCTCAGTGTTTGGGTATCTGAGGCCCAATAGTTCTTTTTGGCTGGGAGCTGTCCTATGCATTTTAGGATGCCCAGCGGCATTCCTGGCCTCCACCCACTAGTGTCAGTCTCGCTTCCCTTCCCGAGTAGTAACACCCAAAACTGCGTCCAGACTTTTGTCCCGAGGGGCAAAATCACCTGAGTCTCAAGTCACTGGGTTAACCCCCCCAGAGATGGACAGAGGATGGCACTGTGAGGCAGGCCTGTCAAGTGATAGTGCTTCAGTCACGATTAGTGGGCAAATGTTTCTAAATTAGCAAATTTTAATTTAGACCTAAATCTCCATTATTGCCTGAGGCTGGAGGAAAATTGGTGACCATTTAAAATTAATTGGAACCCCGCTGTGAATCAGTGGAGGGTGACAAGTAGAAAAGGTCCGAATGATAAACTGGGCCAGAGCGATGGGGCAGAGGGGCAGGGGATGAGGGGCAACAGCTGGTGACAGATGGATAAGGAACCATGACTGGCCGGGAGCAGGGAGTCCTGCCAGGGAATCCTGCGGCCACGCTGTGGGAACAGCGGCAGCCGTGGCCTCAACATGGGACCCTGAAGGGAAACCAGTGTTCAGGCTTCAAAGGCCTAGGGCTGGAGGCCACCAAGTTCCACAGGGAACATGATCCACCGGGGACAGAGGCAGGTAAAACAAACCCCTGAAAATAGGGACTGATGGTTCCTGAGGCCGACAGCACTTTCTTAAAGTATCCAATCACCCTGGGGCTGTGCTTTATTAAAACCACTAGAGTTGGTGTGTCAATTCTCTCTCCTTAAACTCAGAAAACCATGATAAATGTAGGTGATCCCTCAGACCAGTGGCTAAGGGACTCAGTCTCATCGGGATTAAGCTCTGGCTATAGGAATTGGAGGGCTTCCCTGCTGGTTCAGCGGTAAAGAATCCACCTGCAATGCAGGAGACACTGGAATTCGGGCTCGATCCCTGGGTTCTGATGATGCCCTGGAAGAGGGCATGGCAACCCACTCCAGCATTCTTGCCTAGAGAGTCCCATGGACAGAGGAGCCTGTAGGCAGCAGCCTATATGGTCGCAAAGAGTAGGACACAGCTGAGGCAACTAAGCACACGTGCATGTGGGCACATGGGAACTGGAAGCCTAAACATGGGGAAGGAGATGCAAGCCTTTGAGGGAGAGATGATGGTGTTCTAATGGAAGTGAGCGGGTGTGGAGGGGCAGACCTGGAGGCAGTGGCAGGAGTGACTTTGAGAAGGAGGAAGGGGCTGAGAAGGGTCTTCTGGAGAAAAAGGCAAGGGCTAAGGGAAACCTTCAGTCAGAGGAGCGCATCTGGGGGTCTGGATGGAGGAGCAGAGTTGGAGGAGGCATTTCCCTTAGGACGCTCTGTGTCTCAAGCCCCTCTGAGTTTTAGTCTTACGTGAGGCCTTAGCAAATCAGGGATTCTTCTTTTGACTCTCTGTCGTGGACACTTGAGGTCAAAGAGTACAGCTTAGTTTGCCAGGCTGGAAACATCTCTGAAGTTTTGGCTGCAGGCCACCAAGAGCCTCCCAGGGAGAAGGGGGCCGTCTGAGCCCTGGCCAAGTTTCTAGGACCTCAGCCGCCAAAGCTGCCCTTAGAAGCAGGAAACGAAAACCGACATCCAGCCCCGTTGTCCAGGGCAACGGAAAGCAATCCCATTTTATGACTTAAAAAAACCTGAGGTGCTGGAAGTGTGAGTCACGCAAAGCCACCCAATCAGGAAGTTCAGGTGTGGAAAGGAGCCCGAGGGTGTGGACTCCTTCCGGCTCTAGACTCCTTTGCCTGTTCCCTGTTGCTCATTTCAATACAATAGTGCCTACGGGTGTGGGCTTTCCTGGTGGCTCAGTGGTAAAGAATCCACCTGCAATAAAGGAGCCACAGGAGACATGGGTTCAATCCCTGGGTTAAGATCCCTTGGAGGAGGCCATGGCAACCCATGCCAGTATTCTTGCCTGGAGAATTCCACGGACAGAGGAGCCTGGTGGCTACAGTCTACAGGGTTGAAAAGAGTCGGACAGGACTGA
The DNA here is from genome assembly GCF_023091745.1 of Budorcas taxicolor. NCBI lineage: Eukaryota > Metazoa > Chordata > Mammalia > Artiodactyla > Bovidae > Budorcas > Budorcas taxicolor. The sequence goes on from NC_068912.1 coordinate 31,616,395, forward strand.
GTCATCTTAGGACGCACACATGCCTGTGGATGCAGTTAGATGAGAGAAGAAAGAGCACCTGAGCTCAGGCCTCCGGGTGGGGAGTAGCTTGGACTCTCTAGGGGCTTGTCTGCCCAGCACACTTCAGGAGGAGACACGAGCACTGCTCTGAATTTCAAGACAAGCCTGCACCCCACCTCTACCCACCGCAGTCTCTACCACCCACTCGCTGGCCTTATTTGCTTTTGATTAGGTAGTCATGGTCTTCAATAATGCAGGCCCCCACCAAACACAGAAGAGGCCTGTCACCCAAAAATAACTTGAAAAGCACACAGAGGGAAGCAGATAAGCATTCAAAATCACTTATTTATAGCATGGAGAACGAAGCTGTCAAAGAGACTAGAGGCAAGTGACAGCCACAGCTTCCTTTGAGGGGCAACTGGGTGCCTCTCCCACCCTATGGGGGTACCTTGGAATGTGCCTCTAGATCTGGCCTAGTCCTGTGGGTCTGCAGAGAAGTGGAAGACAGGAGGAGGTACTGGGGGACAAAGGGAGGGAAGGAGAAGATGCTGCGACCTCAGTGAAGTGTTAGAGGGTGTCAGCCGGAACTTTTGGGGAGGTGCTGACATCCCTCTCCCTGGAGGGATTTAATGCAGAGGCTAGGACCCCATTCTGATGGTGTTCATAAAATCCATGCATGAGATTGGGAGATACGAGGGGGTCAGTGCTTTTTAACTCTGACTATAGCTGAGAGAGACACATTTTTGCTGCTTCATTCTCCATTCCTTCTGCGGGGAGACACCTTTGGCTTGAGTCCCCTTTCTGCCCCCTCTTTCCTCGTTTAGCTGTACCTCTTGGGTTTGACGGTGTAGAAGTCAAGTCTAAAGTCTGGATCAGACACTGTGCACTAGACAACCTCTAATGTCCCCTTCAAACTCTGAGCTTGCAATTCCAGAATGTTCCAGCCTAGCACTACAGTCTTTGGAAAAGAAACAGCCAAAGATTTTGTCGCATAAACAATTATTTCAAAGGGACAAAGGGATGCAAAGCCAGAGAAATTCAGACTTGCATAACAGAATTGTTTCTGCAGGAGTTTCAATAAGAAAGGTGCTTTTATAGCTCTAAGTGTGTATTTTGTTAACTGAAAACCAAAAATAATACTCTGGCTGATCAAAACTGACAGCACCGAACTTAAACGTCTCTGAATCCCGAACAACGTACACAATCCGACCCAAATCAGCAAGATTCTATCTGAACCATCAAACTGAATGGCAGCCTGGTTCTCAACCACAGAGGGTCCGAAGATGCCTATGAGGCCTGGTGAACTAGCCGGCCTCCGACACAGGACAGAACAGTTCTGTGATTCTGCACTGCTCACCTTTGATTCCTTCCCTCACTCAGGATGATTGCTCCTGATGGCAATCAAGGTAAAACCGATAGTGGTTTGTGAAGGCAATTGCAATTCCTAATTGATCAGTCATGTTGCATTCAATTCATTCCATGAAAGTGTGTAAAGTGGGAAAGCGTGAACCCTGCAAAGGCTGTGCGTTTATGCCACAGCCTACCTGCGCACGGGTCTATGTCATGGATTCCCCGTGAGCCTGGAACCATGCCAAAGGAAACAACAGACTTGGAAGACAGAGGCTTCTCAAGGAGCTGGAATTGCTTCGGGGAATAAGGATGACTGCAAGCATATGTGCTAAGTCGCTTCAATTGTGTGACCCCATGGACTGTAGCCCGCCAGGCTCCTCTGTCCGTGGTATTCTCCAGGCAAGAATACTGGAGTGGGTTGCCATGCCCTCCTCCAGGAGATCTTCCCGACCCAGGGACTGAACCCGTGTCTCCTGTGACTCCTGCATTGCAGGCAGACTCTTCACATGGGCTTCCTTATGGGGTGATACTTTGGCCACCTGATGCGAAGAGCTGACTCATTTGAAAAGACCGTGATGCTGGGAAAGACTGAGGGCAGGAGAAGGGGACGACAGAGGATGAGATGGTTAGATGGCATCACTGACTTGATAAACATGGGTTTGAGCGGACTCTGGGAGTTGGTGATGGACAGGGAGGCCTGGTGTGCTGCAGTTCATGGGGTCGCAAAGAGTCGGACACGACTGAGCAACTGAACTGAACTGAACTGAACTGATGGGAAGCCGCATAAGGATGATTAGGTAACTCTTTTTCCTTGAGTTAAGAGATGATTTGTTTTGAAATAATTTCAAACTTAATGCAAAACAGAATGAATTTCTATATCAAACACCTTCACCCAGATTCCATCATTAATGTTTCACTGCATTTTTTTCTGCCCCCCTTCTTGTGTATGCTAATTTATTTATGTTTGTTTTTGTTCAGTCGCTAAGTCAAGTCTGTCCTACTCTTTTTGACCCCATGGACTGTAGCCTGCCAGGCTCCTCTGTTCATGGAATTTCCCAGACAGGAATACTAGAGTGGGATGTCATTTCTTTTTTTTCAGGGGATCTTCCCACACCGGAGATCTAACCTGTGTCTCCTGTATTGGCAGGTGGCTTCTTTACCACTGAACCACCAGGGAAGCCCTTATTTATGTTTATCTATACTCACTATTCAGAGAAGGCAATGGCATCCCACTTCAGTACTCTTGCCTGGAAAATCCCATGGACGGAGGAGCCTGGTGAGCTGCAGTCCATGGGGTCGCGAAGAGTCAGACATGACTGAATGACTTCACTTTCACTTTTCACTTTCATGCATTGGAGAAGGAAATGGCAACCCACTCCAGTGTTCTTGCCTGGAGAATCCCAGGGATGGGGAGCCTGGTGGGCTGCCTGCCGTCTATGGGGTCGCACAGAGTCGGACACGACTGAAGCGACTTAGCAGCAGCAGCAGCAGCATACTCATTATTTGGGCTTCCCTGGTGGCTCAGATGATAAAGTATCTGCCTGCAATGTGGTAGACCCGGGTTCAATCCCTGGGTTGGGAAGATCCCCTGGACAAGGAAATGGCAACCCACTCCAGTACTCTTGCCTGGAAAATTCCATGGATGGAGGAGACTGGTAGGCTACAGTCCATGGGGTCTCAAAGAGTCGGATAGGACTGAGGGATTTCACTTTCTTTCTTTATACTCATTATTATAGGCTTCCCACATGGCTCAGTGGTAAAGAAACTGCCTGCCAATGCAGGAGACTCAAGTTTGATCCCTGGGTTGGGAAGATCCCCTGGAGGAGGAAATGGCGGCCCACTCCAGTACTCTCACCTGGGAAATCCCATGGACAGAGGAGCCTGGTGGGCTACAGTTCATGGGGTTACAGAGTCAGACGTGACAGTGACTAAACAATAGCAACATCCCCATTATCACTAGCGTTTCTCTAAATTACTGGAAGCCAAGCTGCAGACATGATTTCCTATTGCTCTTAAATAACTCAGTGTGTATTTCCAAAACTCAGGATATTCTCCACATTGCCATATGGACCTACAAATCAGAAAATCAACATTGACACAACATCACCATCCAAATCTCAAGCTCCATTCAGATTTCCCTGACTGTCCCAACAAGGGCTCTTTCGCTCCAGGCCCAGGTTGCCATAAAGGGCAGACAGCATTTGGTTGTCATGTCTCTTCAGACTCCTCTATCTGGGGCAGTTCCTCGGGCTTTACATTTTCTAGGATGCTCCTCGACCTGCATGATCTGATATTTCTTTCTGGCAGAGTCAGGTCAGGCTTTCCTCGCAGGAATATTGCAGAAATGACACTATGCTCTTTTCAGCACCTCACACTGGAGTGTCACACGAAACCCATCTATCTCGATATTGGTTGACTTCTTGATCATGTTGCCAAGTTTTCCACCTTAGAGTCATCATTTTCCCTTTGCAGTTCAGTAGTATATAATGCAGAGAAGGCAATGGCAACCCACTCCAGTACTCTTGCCTGGAAAATTCCATGGATGGAGGAGCCTGATAGGCTGCAGTCCATGAGGTAGCTAGGAGTCAGACATGACTGAGTGACTTCACTTTCACTTTTCATTTTCATGCATCAGAGAAGGAAATGGCAACCCACTCCAGTGTTCTTGCCTGGAGAATCCCAGGGACGGCGGAGCCTGGTGGGCTGCCGTCTATGGGGTCGCACAGAGTTGGACATGACTGAAGCGACTTATCACCAGCAGCAGTATATAATGTCAAAATCTTGTTTATGATGTCAATATCCTGTCCCTCATTTGACCTCTACCCATCAGCCACAGCCTCCTTTGATGACTCCATCTGAATCAAACACCACCATGGTGGTTGCCAAATGGCAATTTTCTATGTCCATGACCCCATCCTCACTTGTTTGTTGTTCTACTTGAAAAAATAGCTTTTCCTTCTCTTCTATGTGTTTATCATTTATTTCCGTCAATGTGGACTTATAGACTCCTATCTTGTTCAGTGGGTTGCATTTCTTCCCATTATTAATTATTTTGATTCTGAAATTGTCCCAGATTTCACCAGTCGGGTAACTTTTGTGTCCTGTTTATATATTCGAATCACTTTTTAAGAACCTCCTTACCTCTTGGCACAAAATACACTGAGGATCTTCTTGTACTTTTCCTGCCCCAGTCCAGAGTCAATTGTTCCTCTAAGGAGTACTGGTTCCTTTTAGTGGTGGATGATATTTAGATACCAAGAATTGACCTCATTGCTACTGTGGAGGCATTGCTTCTAGGCCTTTTAGACGAGGCTAGAAAATAGTTTAAACAAATTTTTTTTTAACTTGAAGAAAATTGCTTTATGTTGTTGTATTGGTTTCTGCCATATAGCAACACAAATCAGTCATAATTGTATATATATATACTCCTTCCCTGTTGAGCCTCCCTCCCTTGCCTCTATCCCACCCCTCTAGGTCATCACGGAGTGCCAGGCTGGGCTGTCTGTGTTATACAGCAGCTTCCATATTTTTATATTAAAAACATGAATTCATACTCATTCCTCTAATTCCAATCCAGACCTACAGTTTATTCTAGCCTCTTCTGTTTCCATGTTTTTTAGTGCCATCTCCAAGTGTGAGAAACCTGGTTCTCATTATTCTTAACGTATGTGCTTATGTGCTCAATCAATTTACTTATTTGCTAAATGGATCCCATCTCCCAAATATGCTGGTCGTCTACTGTGCCTGCTGCTGCTGCTGCTAAGTCACTTCAGTCGTGTCTGACTCTGTGCGACCCCATAGACGGGGGCCCACTGTCCCTGGGATTCTCTAGGCAAGAACACTGAAGTGGGTTGCCATTTCCTTCTCCAATGCGTGAAAGTGAAAAGTGAAAGTGAAGTCGCTCAGTCGTGCCCGACTCTTAGCGATCCCGTGGACTGCAGCCCACCAGGCTCCTCCGTCCATGGGACTTTCCAGGCAAGAGTACTGGAGTGGGGTGCCATCGCCTTCTCCACTGTGCCTGCTACTCACATCCAACCCACTCCTATGACTTCACATCCTGGCATACTTAGGAGAACATGGTCCAAAGTTCCTCTTCATGGCAGCCCTATCTGTCTCCGCCCTTACCAGCATGTGAGAGGCCCACCTCTATCTGTTCTGAGCCGGGGAGAGAAGGGGCAAGGATAAAGGAAAGGAAAATGCAAAGAGCTGATAAAGGAACAAACAAAAAATCATATCAAAATTTAAAAGACTATGTTGCGCAGTTTGTAAATGGCTGAACCCAAACTAAAACCAGGACTCCTGGTTCACTCCACCACATAACAGAAGAGGCCATCACACACAGCATGCTAACTGTCAAGCCCTAGAGAATGCGACATTGATTTGTCTTTTTCATATCTTCCGCTTTTTCATATGTTCCACTGTTGTCTGTTTCCTTTGTTTGGTTTTATTTCTTCATCACACAATCTTGGCATCTGAAGGCTGTGCAGAATACCGAGGGCAGGTAATGGATGTAAGTGTGAAAATCATGAAAGAAAAAAAAGAAAGCTAACCGTGGCAGTAACGCACTAAGGTGATCCCCAGTGAGTTGTGTACTTGCATAATCCCCTCCTCTTGAGTGCAAGCAAGACATGCAGCTGCTTGTAACCAACTTAATATGGCAAAGGTGATGGTTGTCACTCCTGTGATTACATCACTGTGGACCGACGATGCCATCATAGCACACTGCTGCCCTCCTATGTGGAAGCCGCCATGAGTGAGAGGCTCACTTGGCAAGGAGCTGCGGGCAGCCTCTAGGCGCTGAGAACCGGCCTCAGATGATAGCCAGCAAGTAGACGGCGACTTCGATGTTACATCTGCAAGGCACTGAAATATGTCTGCCACATGAGCTTGGCAGAGGCTCCCAATCTTCAAAAAAAATAAAACCCCACAGTCCAGCTTATACCCTGACTACGTAACAAATTATAACAAACTATATATATGTGTGTGTGTGTGTATACACATACATACATATCCAGTTGTGTCCTACTTACCTATTACTACACAGAAAACTACCCTGAAACTTAGCAGCTTCAAATAGCAACTAGATTATGCATTAGAATTTGGGTGTAGTGTTCAGCTTGGTGGTTATTTTCTTCTGGGAGGTATGGGCTTGGGTTGTTTCAGTGGCTGGACTGAGTCAGAAGGTCCCAGAACAGTTTAGTCATCTATGTGGCACCTCAGTGATCCTGTAGTGATCCTGGTATCTCTTTCTACAGGTGGTGAGCTTGGGCTTCCCTCCCAGCCTGGAGATCTCAGAGTGGTTGCAATCGTGCTATGGCAGTTGGCTTCCACGAGGGAATGCTTCAAAAGGTCAAAAGTGAAAGCCTTGGCTCTCTTAAGGCCTGGCCTCAGAGATTGCCATGGCAGCTCACTGTATTGGTCAAAGCCATTCACAGGTTCTGGTGGGGTGGTGGTGGGGAATAGGCTCCACCTGTCCACATGCTCAGTTGTGTCCGACTCTTTGCCACCCCGTGGACTGTAGCCCACCAGGCTCCTCTGTCCATGGAATCTTCCAGGCAAGAATACTGGAGTGAGTTCCAATTTTCCTTCTCCACCACCTTTCCATAGAGTTAGTAGTAATAAATCTGTAGCTGTCTTTAACCCAGTACAATTTGATTAAGCAAATTATTTTGCCCTTTTACAGAAATAATGAGTATTTACCTCATAAAGTTGTTGTGATAATTAAATGACTTAATGTATGCAAGGTGCTTATTATAGCACCTGGACATAATAACTGCTAAATAAGTGTTTAGTGTTCAGTAGGTTCAGTCGCTCAGTAACGTCAGACTCTTTGCAACCCCATGGACTGTAGCATGCCAGGCCTCTGTCCATCACCAACTCCCCAAGTTTACTCAAACCCATGTCCACTGAGTCGGTGACGCCATCCAACCATCTCATCCTCTATTGTCCCCTTCTCCTCCTGCCTTCAATCTTTCCCAGCATCAGGGTCTTTTCAAATGAGTCAGCTCTTCACTTCAGATGGCCAAAGTATTGGAGTTTTAGCTTCAGCATCAGTCCTTCCAATGAATATTCAGGACTGATTTCCTTTAGGATGGACTGGTTGGATCTCCTTGCTGTCCAAGGGACTCTCAAGAGTCTTCTCCAACACCACAGTTCAAAAGCATCAATTCTTCAGTGCTCAGCTTTCTTCACAGTCCAACTCTCACATCCATACATGACCACAGGAAAAACCATAGCCTTGACTAGATGGACCTTTGTTGGCAAAATAATGTCTCTGCTTTTTAAATGCTGTGTAGAAAAAAAAAAAAATGCTGTGTATGTTGGTCATAACTTTTCTTCCAAGGAGCAAGCATCTTTTAATTTCATGCTTGCAGTCATCATCTGCAGTGATTTTAGAGCCCCCAAAATAAAGTCTCTCACTGTTTCCCCATCTATTTCCCATGACGTGATGGGACCAGAGACCATGACCTTAGTTTTCTGAATGTAGAGTTTTAAGCCAACTTTTTTCCCTCTCCTCTTTCACCTTCATTAAGAGGCTCTTTAGTTCTTCTTCCCTTTCTGCCATAAGGGTGATGTCATCTGCATATCTGAGATTATTGATATTTCTCCCAGCAAACCTGATTCCAGCTTGTGCTTCATCCAGCCCAGCATTTCTCATAGTGTACTCTGCATATAAGTTAAATAAGCAGGGTGACAATATATGGCCTTGATGTACTCCTTTTCCTATTTGGAACCAGTCTGTTGTTCCATGTCCAGTTCTAAATGTTGCTTCTTGACCTCCATACAGATTTCTCAGGAGGCAGGTCAGGTGGTCTGGTATTCCCATCTCTTTCAGAATTTTCCAGTTTGTTGTGATCCACACAGTCAAAGGCTTTGGCATAGTCAATAAAGCAGAAGTAGATGTTTTTCTGGAACTCTCTTGCTTTTTCAATGATCCAACGGATGTTGGCAATTTGATCTCTGGTTCCTCTGCCTTTTCTAAAACCAGCTTGAACATCTGGGAGTTCATGATTCATGTACTGTTGAAGCCTAGCTTGAAGAATTTTGAGCATTACTTGACTAGCATGTGAGATGAGTAATTGTGCAGTAGTTTGAGTGTTCTTTGGCATTGCCTTTCTTTGGGATCAAAATGAAAACTGACCTTTTCCAGTCCTGTGGCCACTGCTGAATTTTCCAAATCTGCTGGCATATTGAGTACAGCACTTTCATAGCATCATCTTTTAGGATTTGAAATAGCTCACATCCCTTGCTTGTCATGGCACTTTGGCTAATTTGAATTATATTAAAATGGCTATTTGATCATTTTGATATACAAAGATGGTATTTGATATGGCTCAACCTAGTAATATGTGCTCAATAAATGTTTATGGAATGAATAAGGACTTAATATCTGTTTAAAATTTTTACTTGGTCAGTGGAATTACCCAATTCTAGACAAGATCTCTCTGAAAACCAGACTTAAATATCCAATTCCCTTCTCGACATTTGCTCTGGGGTGTCTAATAGGCATCTCAGGGTTGACACACCCAAAGTGAAGGTCTTATCCCAGAGCCCATCCTGCTGCCCCGGCACTCCTTCCTCTCATCTGAATCTCAGCAAATGACATCAACCATTCTGGTAAAAAGTACATATCTATAGAGAGAGAAAGGTATACCTTATGCCTTAATTTCTCTCTTTTCCTCACAGCCAATTCACAAGTAAGTCTTGTCGGGCTTTTGACAAAGGCTTCCTCGAGTCTGCCATTGCCAGTTCCATCCTGGTACAAAGCCCCGTCATTTCTTCCCTGTCTCCCTGTTGATTCTTATTCCACTTACTGTCCTCCAATTCTTATCGTCTGTCCTACACTCAGAACCCCAGGTTAACGTTTAGAAATGAAACCCAGGCCATCACACTCCTCTCTGATGACGTGGTCCTGACCATGTCTCTGGTCCCCACTTCTACTGGCTTCCTCTCACCCACTTGAGTCTCATCACACTGGCTTCCCACCGTTGTTGAACATGCCAACTCCTTCCCTCTGCAGAGCTGTCCTTCTTGGGACACTCTCCCCCCAGACACTGCCCTGGCTAATCACTGACTTCAGCCAAGTCTCTGCTGAGTTCTCAGCTCCCAGAGAGACCCCTCTGGGCTTCAGTAGCCTCTTTGACTACAGTGGGAGGGGGCGTGCCTCTGTCTTGTTCATCACTCTCTCCTTGGCATCCAGTACCATGCCTGGAACATGGTGGACATTTAATAAATGATTAATGAATTGATAAATTGCAAATGGGTGAAGGACACAGGAATCTGGAGACGGAAGAAACATTTTTAAAACTATCAATAGATGATTTCCAAAAGTGACACATTTTTAACTAGGAAAAAGTAGAACCAGTAAGTCCTGTGGCAATACAGAGGAGGGTGCTCTTGGGAAGCTTCAGGGCAGAAGTGGCATTTGAGATGGTCCCTAAAGGGCCAGGCAGGATTTCTATAGCCATAAAAGGACAGGTAAGATACTGAGAAGTGTGGAGGATTCCCAGAGGCTTTTTGTATGGCTCAAATGCAGTGTGCCCAGAGGAAACCAGGCCAGAAATCTGTCCTGGGGCATCAGCTTAAAAGCTCTGCTCTTTGATCAGTGGGGACCCTCTGAAGAACTATAAATGAAAAAAGGAAACCAGCATTCATTGACTGCTTCTTAAGCTGCAGGTACCAAGCTAGGCAATTTCACATTTGACAGTCATCTCTTGTATTATATTAAGAAAATGACCCAGAATCACATAAAGTAGTGTCTGTGAGAGGTAACGGTAGCAGCAATGTGCAGGATTAGTTGGTAGAGAAAGGCTTGTAGAAAGGAGACCAGCCAGGAGGCCAAAAGTGATGAGGGCCCAGCCAGGGGACATTGCAAAGGAGGTAGTTAATATAACTGATGATATAAACACATTGTATGTGTGCACTTTTATTTTGATTATCTTTTTGATGTCCATTGACATCCAAGATGTGTAATTTAACAACATAGTTTAGAAAATTCAGGCAGTATAGAAAGCTCTGAAATAAAAGCATTTTTTCCCCTTGGCCCCTCCTGCCAGTTCCTCTTCCCAACCTAACCACAGTTATCACTTCTCCACTACTCTGGGATGAGAAGGAAATGATGATGTTGCTGGGACATGGTATCAGAGACAGGGGCATGCTGAAGGGGAGTGAAAGATGCTTCTGAGGCTTCCATCATGACTTGGAGATGGCCACGCCATTATCTGAGCTAGACAACCCAGGGGTAGGGCTGCTCCCTGTGTGTGGGAGTCAGTGAAGGAATGCATTCTACCTGGATTCTGCCCACTCACTCTTCTTCCATTTGGCCCATGGACTCTCACCCTGTGAAGCTGTCATGGCCAGGAAAAGGTCCATTTCACCCTCCTTGTATGCCCTGCCCCGACACTCTGTGTCTGCTGAATCAAGATGGCTCAGAATATAGAGAAGGGACCAAGGTCTCCAGGCAGCCTGTGCCACTCTGGAGACCACGCCCAACTCTCCTGCTTCCTGCATTCCTGTCCTGTGGCAGCAGGAAGGCTGTCACTGTTGCTCAGGCTCTAAGTCATGTCTGACTCTTTGCGACCCCATGGACTGTAGCACTCCAGGCTCCTGTGTCCTCCACTACCTCCCTGAGTTTGCTCAAATTCATGTCCATTGAGTCGGTGATGCCATCCAACCATTTCACTCTCTATCGCCCCCTTCTCCTCTTGTCCTCGGTCTTTCCCAGCATCAGGGTCTTTTCTAATGGGTTGGCTCTTCGCACGAGGTGCCCGGAGGATTGGAGCTTCAGCTTCAGCATCAGTCCTTACAATGAATATTCAGGGTTGATTTCCTTTAGGATTTACTGGTTGGATCTCCTTGCAGTCCAAGGGAGTTTCAAGAGTCTTCTTGAGCACAATTAGAAGCCATCGATTTTTCTATGCTCAGCCCTCTTTATGGTCCAAATCTCACATCCTTACATGACTGGAAAAACCATAGCTTTGACTATATGGACCTTTGTCAGCAAAATGATGTCTCTGCTTTTTAACATGCTGTCTAGGTTTGTCATAGCTTTCTTTCCAAGGAGCAAGCATCGTTTAATTTCATGGCTGCAGTCACCATCTGCAGTGATTTTGGAGCCCAGGAAAATAAAATCTGTCACTGCTTCTACTTTTTCTCCTTCTATTTGCATGAAATGATGGGACTAGATGTCATGACCTTAGTTTTTTTAATGTTGAGTTTCAAGACAGCTTTCTCACTTTCCTCTTTTACCCTCATCAAGAGGCTCTTTAGTTCTTCTTCGCTTTCTGTCATTAGACTGGTATCATCTGCATTTCTGAGGTTGTTGATATTTCTCCCTGAAATCTTGATGTCAGCTTGTGATTCATCCAGCCTAACATTTCACATGATGTACTCTGCATAAAAGTTAAATAAGCAGGATGACAATATACAGCCTTGACATACTCCTTTCCCAGTTTTGAGCCATCTGTTATTCCAAGTCCAGTTCTAACTGTTGCACACAGGTTTCTGCACACAGGTTTCTCAGGAGACATGTAAGGTGGTCTGGTATTCCCATTTGTTTAAGAATTTTCCACAGTATATCATGATCCACACAGTCAAAGTCTTTAGTGTAGTCAATAAAGCAGAAGTAGATGTTTTTTTCTGTAACTCCCTTGCTTTCTCCATGATTCAGTGAATGTTGGCAATCTGATCTCTGGCTCCCCTGCCTTTTCTAAATCCAGCTTGTACATCTGGAAGTTCTCTGTTCATGTACTGCTAAAGTCTAGCTTGAAGGGTTTTTGAGCATAACCTTGCTGGCATGTGAAATGAATGCAATAGTACAATAGTCTGCACATTCTTTGGCATTGCCCTTCTTTGGGATTGGAATGAAAACTGACCTTTTCCAGTCCTGTGGTCACAGCTGAGTTTTACAAATTTGCTGACATACTGAGTGCAGCACTTTAATGGTATCATCTTTAAGGATCTGAAATAGCTCTGCTGGAATTCTTTCACCTCCACTAGCTTTGTTCATGGTAATGCTGCCTAAGGCCCACTTGACTTCACACTCCAGGATGTCTGGCTCTAGGTGAGGGACCACATAATCACTGTTCTCTGGATCATTAAGACCTTTGTTGTACAGTTCTTCTGTGTATTCTTGCCATCTCTTCTTAACCTCTTCTGCTTCCTTTAGGTCCTTACCATTTCTGTCCTTTATCATGTCCATCCTTGCATGAAATGTTCCCTTGGCATCTCCAGTTTTCTTGAAAAGAGCTCTAGTCCTTTCCATTGGTAGATGAAAGGACCTCAAGAAAGTGGATGGCTATGCCTTCCTTCTCTTACTCTAAAGAAGACTTCTTACATTAAGGAAGTCATAACCTCTACCACCCACAAACATCTCCTAGCTACCAGCCATGGCCCCACAAATATATACAATTGGCCCTTGAACAATGTGGATTTGAACTGTGTGGGTCCACTTATACATTATTTTTGTTCAATCAATAGACATGTAAAACATCGTATGAAAGACCTGTATTGAAATGGATAACCTCTGCTTACACAGACACAGGTGAATGATATTTAACATAAATTAATAATGCATTAGTTTTCTTACTGTTTTATAACTTTGCTTTCAAAGAGTCACATTACCATGCAGTGTCTCTCATAACTGGAGAGACTGCATATCAGCCTATCATCCCAAGTAAGCCGCTTTTAAAAAATAATAATGTAACAATGTTTCCAATACTGTATTATGAATATGACTGTAATACTGCATGCCCTAAAAATTTCATAACTGTTCATTCATTAGTATAGATGCTAGGCTCCATGAAGCAATTTTATTGATTACACTAAAGCAGTTATATTGCTGTTCCTTCATTATCAATGTATGAATCATCTTACCTGTAAATAAAGATGAAATTCTTTTTCACATTCTCTTTTCATTTTTGATGTCTATTCATGATATGTATAACATCTACAGCATTTTCTATCATAGGAGATATATTAATTAGGTACAGAGAGATAATGCAGCTTTCAAAGAGTTGACATGCACTTACGGTATTGATAAATAGAGTACAGCGCTCTAAATGTCTTTTCTCTTCCTTTCTTAATAACATTTTCTTTTCTCTGGCTTACTTTATTGTAAGAATGAGGTATATAGGACATATAATACACAAAATATGTATTAATCAACTGTTTATGTTATCAGTAAGGCTTCCAGTCAACAGTAGGCTATAAAGTTTTTAGAGAGTCAAAAGTTATTTGTGGATTTTTGATGTTGTTCGAGGGTCAACTGTATTTATAAAGTACACACACACAAACACAAACACACACCCACACACATTACCTTAGTCAGAATTCTCCAGAGAAGCAGGATACATAGGATGTGTGTGTGTGTGCTTATTTATTGACTTATTTAATGTGAGAAATTGGCTCACTCAATTAGGGAGGCTGACAAGTCCTCAGATCTGCAGTCAGCAAATGAGATCGAGAAGAACCAATGGCATAATTCCAGTTTGAAGGCGGGCAGACTTGAGATCCAAGGAAAGCCAAAGTTTGAGTTGGGTTCTGAAGGCAGGAGAAGACTGATGTCCCAGGTGAAGTATTCAGGCAGGAAAAGTTTCATCTTACTTGAGGGAAGGTCAGCCCTTTTGGTCTATTTAGGCCTTCAGCTGATTGGGTGAGGCCCACCCACATTAGGAACGCAATCTGCTCTACCAATAACATGTTGATCTCATCCCAAAACACTCTCACAATCACACCCAGAATAATGTTTAACTAAGTATCTTAATCATCTCGTGGCCCAGTAAAATTAAATTAATACCTAAAATTAACCATCACACACACACACACGAATATATATATATGTCTATATATATATGTGCTGCGCTGCTCAGTCATGTCTGACTCTTTGCAACCCCATGGATTGTAGCCCACCAGGCTCCTCTGTCCATGGGGATTCTCCAGGCAGAGTGAGATGCCGTTTTCTCCTTCAGGGGATCTTCTCCATCCAGGGATTTAACCCAGGTCTCTTACACCGCAGGTGGATTCTTTATCATCTGAGACATCAGGGAAGCCCATATGTATGTATATATTCCAATTTATACTTTCTTTTCACATGACCCATAGCAGTGGAAGATACAATCAATTTCTTATCAATTCAGCCTGAAATTCTAGTTTGTCTTACAAATGCTGATAGAACAGCTTGTGTTCAGACTGGTTTTAAACATATACCTTAAATTTTGCTTCATCAGGGGATTCATTCTCATCAGGAATCTTAGCACTTTGAGTGGTGTTTGCTCAGCTAAGTGTCCTTTTCCCTGATAGCAGGGAGATGTGCGGGGACTTGGAAGACCAAGTGGGACTATCTCTGTCCACCAGTGGAGGTTGCTCCACCTTACTCTCATGATCCCTCTGCCCAGGGACTGGGGATGTGGGCAGTATCATTCATTCAACATGTATTTATTGAGCACCTACTATGTGCCAAACGTTGTTCTAAGCACTAGGGTGCTTAAGTGAAAAAAAAAAAACAAAAAACCAAGGTCTCTGTCCTTGTGAAGCTTGAATTCTAGTTGGGGTGGTGGTGAGAAGGTAACAACAGCTACATAGACAGATAAACATGTAATGTTTCCAGTGGTGATAGACACAGGAAAAAAAAAAAAAACTGGAGTAAGTATAAGGAGGATAGAGAACAATGGCAGAGTGAAAGGCAGCTGATTTTCACAGGGTAATCATTCTGATCTTTCTCTCATAAAGACAGGAACCAAGAAAAAGAGCAAGAAAGCCACTAGCTAATCCAAGGTAAGATCTTTCTAGGCAGAAGGAACAGCAAATGCAAAGACCCCGAGGCAGAGTAATGCTGGGCATGTCTAAGCAGTATGGAAGAGCTCTATGTGTCTGGAATGGAATGAGAGAGAGAGAGAGAGCAGCAGATATGAGGCCAGAGGTGGTGGAGATCAGATACAGAGAGCCTTGTGAGCCTTCATTAGAGCTTAGGCTTGTAAACCGAGTGAGATGGGAAGCCACTGGTGAATCCAAGCACAGTCTAGACAGAACATAATTTTGATTGTGAAAGGATTGCTATTTGAGGGTACATTGAAGGGAAACAAGAGTGAAAGCAGGAATACCAGATAGGAGGCTACTACAATGATTCAGATGAGAGATGAAGAAGGCTTGGAACATGGGGGAGTGGTGAAGGGGTGAGAAGTCAGTGAAGTTTTAGAAATCAGCACTTCAGAAAAAAAATAAAAAATACAAGCTCTGATTTTTAGAAGTGGCCAGTTTCCCTAGTATAAACATTTCCACCATGACTGGCTTCAGGTTACTTATGACTCAACAACCAGTTCAAAAATTGCATGAATATTTAGCAATCAGCTCTAGACACATCACTGTGGGAAGTGGTTGGATATTTCGAGGGTGGATATAATGGGATGGCTGATGGATTAAGTATGGGTTGTGAAAAAAGGGAGGGATCCAGAGTGGCTCTAGAATTTTTGGCCTGAACAACCATCGGGGTAGAACTGGAGCTTTATGGAGCATTATGAAGCTCTGGAGAAGAATACAGGATGGTCAGGTTAAAGTAGGGATATCAGGAGATCTGTTTTGGATATATTATGTTCAGATGCCATCCAAATAGAGATGAATACCTGGCTCAGTCCAGGGAAGAAGTCTGGGCAGCATGTGAATGGAAATATATACCCTTTCTTGAAAGGGCTCCCTGTGCCTGGATTCTGCAAAGTGGATGCCTGTCCACAGCATATGCCTGCACCAGGCAACCACTGGCAGCTTTGGTTTGGAGTTTCCATCTATGGCTGGGGGTGCTGTCAGGGGATCACGTGGGAGAGAAGGCAGAGAGAGAAGCAAATGTCTTGGTTCAGGGAGTGCTCAGCGAGGAGCTAGATGCTAGGCAAAGGACACCCATCCTCCACCCTCACGAAGTTTAGTGTGTATTCCAGGTGATAAAATAAGAGCAGGATACAAGATATTCTCTGAGAAGTGTAGGCTGTGCTAAAACTGCCCTTAATTTTTTACACTATTAGAGGGTGAGCAGGGAGAGAGACTGTGACTCAAACTGGACTAAAACTGAGCCCCCAGGAATGGGAAGCGTTTTCCTAGAGAGGTGAAGAAAGAGTCTGGGCTGTGGGTCTGTAGGAGAAGGTCAGGGCTCTGGAAAATATGCGCACTCAGGGATAATGCTACTAATCATAACAACAGCATTTACTGAGCGTTAAAAACACCCCAGAAAAAAAATGCCCCAGGCATACATTTGTCTGATTACATTATGTGTATTAAACCATTTAATCCTTAGAATAACTTTAAAAGGTAGATATGATTATCATCCCCATTTTACAGATGAGAAAACTGAAGTATTAAGTCCTATTAAGTAATGGAGTGTGTGTGTGTGTGTGTGTGTGTGTGTGTGTGTGTGTGTGTGTACGCACACGCTCAGTTGTGTCTGATCCTTTGCAACCCCATGGACTGTAACCCACCAGGCTCCTCTGTCTATGGCAATATTCCAGGCAAGAATACTGAAGTGGATTGCCATTTCCTTCTCTAGGGGATCTTCCTGACCCAGGGATTGAACCCATGTCTCATGTCTCCTGCACTGGCAGGCAGATTCTTTACCACTGTGCCACCTGGGAAGCAAATAATGGAGAGGTATCTCTAATCTAGGCAAACTGACTTTACAGCCCTTGGTCTTAGCCGGTGGGTAAAGTAAAAATTGGAGGTGGCCCAAGTTCGACTGCACTCCGTAGGGCTGGGGGGAGGGTGGTGACAGATGGGGCTGGAGAGCAGAGGTGTTGCACAGGGCCCCCAGGGCCCCCAGGGATTCCCCTCAAGGAGTTTCATCTTCTCAAACCCATTCTATGACTTTGAGCTCAAAATCATCATTTTTTTTTTAACCGCCCATTTTTTTAAAGAAGAAATGAATTTGCTCAGCTTTACTCCTCATTCTTGGATAACATACAGAAGCCACTTAGAGCTTAATATTAACACTGTACATCAATGTCGGCCCTGCTCTAAGAGGCGCACGTCAAAGTTCAGCCGTCTGCAGACTTTAAATGTTAGATGAGCTTGACTCTTCTCAGCAGTAGAAGCCAGAAAAGTCCATGAGAAGCACTTCCATTTTCAGCTCAGGATTTTTGCAAGAGTGTGTGTCTCCGGATTGTCTAGTTGTGAAGATGGTGCCTTGTGTGGCCACAAACATTAGCCCTGCAAACATTAGTCTGGCAAAACCTGTTGCATCTCTCATGTCTCAGCTCATCCCTGAATGTGCCAGTGCTTCCGAGACTCGCAGTACTTAAATGGATAAAGAGTTGGTTTTGAGGATCCTGAGGTCGGTTGACATCTCTAGGCAGGCTGCCACTTCCGGCCATGCCGCCGATGCTGGTTGCCTTTTCCATCGTGCCCTCTTTTGCTGCTCCTTCCCTGTCGTCCTCTCTCTGACCTGCCAGTGCCTGCTGCCTCTGGTCCATCCCTCTCATCTTTTCAGCTCTTCCTCATGGCTGCACACTTCCCACTCTGCCCCAGCTTTGCTCTGTTTCTGGCATTGCTCTCCCTGGCCTGGAACTATTTCTGATCTCTTCTGCTATTAACTGTTGTTGTTGTTGTTGTTGAGTTACTAAGTCCTGTCTGACTCTTTGCAACCGCCTGGACTGCAGCATGCCAGGTTTCCCTGTCCTTCACTATCTCCTAGAGTTTCCTCAAACTCACTGATTTTTTTAAATTAATGTATTTTAAAAAATTGAGGTATAATTTACATAAAGTACACAGATCTTAATGAACAGCACATTCATTCTGATAGATGTAAACACCCCAGTTTTACACCACCACCCAGATCAAGATATAGACTATCTCCAGCATCACAGCAGACTTCCTGGGGCCTCCTGCCTCACTGATAGGTGACCACTATTCTGATTCCTGTCACCTTTCTTGCATTTCCTCTAAATGGAATCATACAGGTTGTCGTTTCTAGCTCCTTAGCTCCGCTGAAAGGAGGAAACGGACAGGAGTTGGCCCAGGTGGGAATCTGACTCATGCTGTCTCGTCCCTCCTCTTAATGGCCCTCGGGAGGGACCTGTGTGTGGAGTTTCCCTACCCACGCTGGCCTGGCTCGTGGTGAGCCAGGCAGAGAAGCTGGGCTCCTGGGCCTGTAGACATTCATCCCTGGTCCTCTGTGGGGCTGGGTCCTGCTCCAGCAAAGGTTTTGTTATATCCTTAACAATGCCCCACAGATCCCTGCCCATCCCAGACAGCCTCAGCTTACCTTATGTGCCACTGTAGAGTGTTAGGTATGGAAAGCAATCTAAAAGATCTTACTGGGGCTTCGCTGGTGGTCCGGTGGTTAAGAATACACCTTGCAACGCAGGGGACACCGGTATGATCTCTGGTCGTAGAAGATCCTACATGGCATGGGGCGACTAAGCCTGTGCCCCACCACAGCTATTGAGCTTGTACTCTAGAGCCTGTGAGCTGCAACTACTGAGCCCACTGAAGCAACTACAGAAGCCTGCGTACTTTGCTATGTACTGTGCTCTGGGACAAGAGAAGCCGTTGCAATGGTAAAGCTGCACACTGCAATGAGCAGTAGCCCCCACTCACTGGAACTGAGAGAACTTGCCCACAGCAACGAAGACCCAGCACAGCCAAAAATAAATAAGTATTTCTGAAAAAGAGGAAGATCTTACAGTCTATTTTTTTAATGAAAAATTAAGACCCCCAGAGGGGCTCAGCTGGGACTAGCACTCTCTAGTCCATTCTGTTCTCCTTCTCCCACAACATTTTACCTCCCAGCTTCTTCACCTAGATGTTTGGCAGTTCTGTTAAGCCTCTTCTTCCTCCCCTGGCACTTCCCATATGACTGCCCACCATGGCCAGCTTAGCTGCTGTAGGTTTACAGGTATATAGCTGCACCCATTCTGAGGCAGGGCACAGGAACAATATATGCCCATTCCCCAAAATTCACTTTGCCTTTGTAAGGAGTCAAATCTACCACCCCAAAATGTGGCTCTTCAGCACTGGATTATTTTGAGCTGAAAATAATCAAGGCTTAAAAGGCTTTGGAAGAACCTTTGACCTTCCCCTAACTGCCTGAGAGAGGACTTAACAGAACTGCCAAACATCTAGGTGACGAACTGCCTAAGGTTCCAGAAAGGGAGCTATCATCACAGATAACTGTGCAGTCGACCCTTGAAAAACACAGGTTTGAGCTGTGTGGGCTCACTTGCATGCATACTTTTTTCAATAGTAAATATTGCAGTATGACATAATCCCTGAATTCACAGAACCGTGGACGTGCAGGAACCCCAGACATGGAGGAAACTCAGAAGGGGAGGACTCTCCACCATGAGGAGGGTCAGAACCTCTAACCCCACATTGTTCAAGGGTCTACAGTAGCATGAGCTAGGCGCATAGACAGGGAGGAACCAAGCAATGTCTGTTTGTTAGAATTCCTCTCCGTGTCCTATTGTGCCTGCATAGCCCAGCAAACATTTATTTAATAAACATTTGGTTTTCCATCCCCACTTGCTTTTCCAGTCTTGAAGTCCCAAATCACTAACCCCAACATCTTTTTTGTCTTTAGCTGAAGATGGTATTAGCTCAGTAAGAAGGACCCAGAAGGATTTGTTGTTGTTGTTGTTGTTGTTCAATTGATAAGTCATGTCCGACTCTTTGCAACCCCATGGACTGCAGCCTGCCAGGCTTCCCTGTCCTTCACTGTCTCCTGGAGTTTGCTCAAACTCAGGTCCATGGAGTTGATGATGACATCCAGTTATCTCAACCTCTCTCATCCCCTTCTCCTGAAGGGTAGAGGAAAATTTCTTCATATTGATCAAATTTCTTCAAAATTTCTTCAAATGGGTGACCCCATTTGACACCTTCCTATCACTTAAACTCGGAATTCCTTTCCTTAGGACCATGCCCTTTGCCTTCGGTTAGAGACCAGGCTCAAACTTTCCTGGGAGGTAAAACACAGTCACTTTGCAATATTTGCTGATGATGACTTTTCATTCACTTTTCTTCCCCCCTAAAGAGATGTAAAATGCCTACTAGTTGTCAACATGAAATCTTGGAGGGAATCTGAACAGGAGGGGTGGGACAAGCCAGATGGCCCTGGGCTAGCATCATGAAAATGGACAGAGGACAGGCAGCATCCACAGACAGGTGATGCCAGCTCTCAGAGCAGACCCTTTGCCACAGCTTCCTGAAGAAGGAGATGAGCACTGCTGTCCTAGAGACCTGCAGACCCAGTAATGCTTAATGAGAGCGGGATTCGGGGTCTGAGACCAGGCACCCCATACAAAGCTGCCCTCCGCCCAGCACTCTCTCCTCCCCTCTGTCGACTGGGATCTCCTGGTCTGATGGGGAAGATGATTTGCCACCAAAGGGCATCCTTGTGGGAGTGAGAACTCTCCGCCAAGAGTGAGCAGCCTTGGGTGGTGTCGAAATAAGTGCACACAGCACAGAGCAGCAGAGCCCCCAGTCCTTGGGTAAGTTAGTTCCCTTGTGCCCAGAAGTGTGCTGGGGCCGCGGAGTAGGAAGGCACGACAGAGAAATTTTATGGTGCCCTCATTGGTATTCAAGTCAGGGACTGGGCTGACAAGCCGAGGCTAATCCAGCTATCTCCCACTCACAGGCAGGGCTGCCAGAGAAATGCCCCATGTGGTCCCTGAGTGGCAGCTGAGATGAGATCAGGTGTGACCCACTTGCCCATCTCTCCAGTGGCCCCCCTGCCCCTGTCCCACCCCTCCTTTACCTGCAGGCTCTTCCTGCTCAGCAGAATCCTCGGTAAAAGCTTTGTCTACTCAGCCATGCCTACACTGTGACCCCCAACTTCTGCAGGCACCTGCCGGGTCATCACTGTCCTTCACTGGCCCCTGAGACTAACTCAGTGGGAGTAGAAGGTGAAACACCCACAGTAACTTTAGCTAGCCTGCATCCCATGGCGAGAACAAGGTGGAGCTGAGACTCAAATCTCCATTTCTTCTTTTTAATTTATTTTTAATTGAAGGATAATTACAATATTGTGTTGGTTTCTGCCATACATCAACCTGGATCAGCCAGAGGTATACATATCCCTTCCCTCTCGTGCCTCCCTCCCACCTCCCACCCCATCCCACCCCTCTAGGTTGTCATAGAGCAAATCTCCATTTCTGACTCTAAGTCCAAGGATCTTTCTTGGATGAAGAAGCTGGGGGTCTGGTGAGCAGTCAGGAATGAGGGGGTACCCTGATCCAGGGCTTGGGGGGTCCATGAATGCCTAGACACTGCCTCCTACGGGCCTTGAGGTCACATTCCAGGCTGTGGGTATCGTTTTCTTTTTGGCTCCCTTTGGCCTCACTGAGTGGGGCAGCTGAGCTGATTTTGAGAGGTTTGTGTGGGAGGGAGACTTGGGGTCTGTGTGGCTGAAGGTAGCTGTGAGAAGACAGATTTGAAGGTAGATAAAAGTGAGCAAGAGAAAGGCGAAGGAGGTACTGTTGGGAGAGGAAACCTGGGGAATGAGCACAGGGATGGTAGAGGAAAATGTCCATAAAATGTTGGCCTGGGAAATGCAATGTATCCCCCTCTGTCTCCCCATCAAATCTTTGAGGAAAATTACACTGCTCATCACTGTTTTGGGAAGTACTTATGGTGTGTGTGGGGGGGCAGGGTGTGTCTGTTAGCCTCATGTAGGGGCCACAGGTGAGTAGGGTGGTCAGAGCAGGTCAGCCAGGGTCACGGAAGTTTCCCCATGAGGCTGTCATCTTGTCCTCTCCCCTGCCATAGCCCTGTCCCATGCTCAGCTTCCACTCTCCTTCTGCCCAGGACTTGAGAAGTCACCTCCCTGTGACCTCACCCCTTGGAACAGCATCTTACACACCCCTCTGGAGATTTCAAGGTGAGACGAGACCTGAGAAAAGCCCAGAAAGAGGTGTTGAGGCACCTACGGGTACAGATTCTAAAAGAGAGGCAGCTGCGTGCCGCAGAGATGAGAGAGGAGGACAGACGGGAGCTCCTGGACTTGGCTTTGCTGATTTCTCATCAGCTTTGAAGGTGGGGAGGGAGGAAAGAAGATTTTCTCCACCCTCCTTTTTCCAATAAGCACTGGAACCACTCAGAGTTTGAGTGTAATCATTATTGACTCCATCTGCCAGCAGTGGGGGGAGAGAAAGGAGCATTGCCCTGGCCAGGGCCTTCGCTCGCCATCCTCTCGGAGGTCCTGGCCCGCACCCCTCTCCCTGCTGCCCTCTTCCTAAACCTGGACTCCCTCTGCCTGAGGTAGAGATAGGAGTGGGGTCAGGCTCCAGGGTCAGGCTCTAGGGGCAGCAAGTTGGAGGGATGCCCAGGTCCTGTTTGTCTCATTTCTGCCTTGGCCGGAGACCAGAGAGGGGACTAGTGGAAATGGGGCACTTGAAAGAAAACCCCGAAGCTGAGTGTCAAACAACGTCTGCAAAGGGAAACCACAGTTTTAATTATTCCCCAAATTAGGGGGTTTCTTTGTACTTTAATGTCTATTCTTAGCTCCAGGAAATTATTTAAAATTTTGGACAAAATGTAGAAATGAGTTAAGGCTCTGTAGAAACTGGGGGACCTCTAACTTGACAACGTGCAGAAAGCTGCCTTGCCCAGGGTCATCTTCTTCTGAGCGTGGCCCCAGCAAGTGACTGATGGAGGCCAGGCAGAAAAGTCCAGGCTTTTCAGCCCAGCTGCAGGAGGTTTCATCTCCATGGCTTGCTGTGGGGTCAAGCAAGGCGAGCATCAGTGAGGTTGTGAGGATTGACCTCCCTCCGCCACCCCCTCTTGCGTGCTCCCCCACCTGCCCCACTGATGTCAATTCCAGGGCGCTGTTCATCACACAATCTGCACGCTGAACTCCAGAGAACTTCTGTATGTGTGTGTGTTAAGTCTCTCACTTGTGTCCAGCTCTTTTGTGACCCCCATGGACTGTAGCCTGGCAGGCTCCTCTGTCCATGGAATTCTCCAGGGAAGAATACTAGAGTGGGTTGCCATTTCCTCCTCCAGGGGATCTTCCCCACCCAGGGAGCGAACCCACATCTCTTGTGTCTCCTGCATTGGAAGGGGGGTTCTTTACCACTGCACAACCTGGGAAGCCTGCAGAGAGTCTACACAGCCACATAAGATCATCGGAACTGGTAATAAGTGCAAGAAAGGAAATAAGCAAGGCTGTATAACAGAGTGACTGCAGGCAGAAGAGAGTAGGGCTGGCGGTCTTCTGTGAGTAAGACGGCTGGGGCATGTGGGCTGACACAGGGATGGAACTGCCTTTGTGAAAAGCAGGAGCACAAGCTTCCAGGTGGAGACAGAGACTCTAGGGTATCAGGTGCACACCCAGTGCTCCCCCATGGGAGATGGAGATGGAGGTGGAAATGGTGGTCGTAGAGGCTCCCCAGCACAGGGGACCCGTGAGCAGAGGCTGGAGGTGAATAGGCTACTAGGGGCATAAAAGGAGGGGAACATCCTAGTCTGAGACAACATAGACAAAGATGTGGAGGTGAAAAAAAGAATCATCTGTGACCGGCAGGTAAGATGGCTCATCGGGAGCACAGGAAAATGGGGCTGGAAAGACTGGGAGCCAGAGTTCTGCTACCAGTGTGTGTGTATGTGTGTGTCTGGGGACGTGTTCTGAGAAGGAAACAGAGAGCCCTGTTGAGCTGGGATTGAGTGAGGAGAGACTGGAGCCTGGGATACCAGTTGGAGGGCCCAGCAGCAGTTTTGGTAAAATCTAGTGACAGCTTGATTAGGACAGTGGTGTGTGGAAAAGGAAATAGATTTAACACTATTCTGCAGGACTCAGCTAGAAGGTGGCCAACTGGGGCTGAGGGGAGAAGTAGAAAAGGTTCATCCATTTTTCTGGTTTGGGTGGTGGATTACCTGATGTTTGCCAAGGCTGGAGGTGATTGCATGATGGAGGGGAGGAAGTGATGCTTAGGGGGCAACTCTGAGCAGAAGAGGTTGTGGAGAAGGAAATGGCAACGCACTCCAGCATCCCTGCCTGGAAAATCCCATGGACGGAGGAGCACGGTGGGCTACAATTTGTGGGGTTGCAAAGAGTCAGACAGAACTGAGTGACAGAGCTCAGCACACCGAGCAGAAGGGAGGGCTAGAGATGAGACCAGTGCGCCTTCATCTCAGTGACGCATGAGGCCATGAAGGGAGGCGCGGTCCCCAGGGGAGCTGAGAAAAGACCACACAGACCTAGGGCAGAAAGCAGAGGAACCAGCCAAGAAAGCCTGCTGCAGGGTGCTCAGCAGTTCCACGGGGGAAGCCAAGGGAAAGCCTGGAGAAGAGGCAGGAACCGTCAGACACAACCGCTGCAGAGAGGCAAGTAGCATCCAAATAGGAAAGAAGCGGTGCTAGACACAGCAAATAAGAGGTCAGTGGTGACTTCAATGACAGCAGTGACAAGACAGCTGGCCCGGGGCAGGGGGAGGCAGATTGCAAAAGACTGAGAGTTGGATGGAAGGTGAAAAGCAGACATAATAAGATAAATTACTCTTCTGATTGAACATTTATTGAGCAGTTGCAAAGTGCCAGAGAATGTGTTAGGTCATTTTTACACACGTAAATTAACCCATCCTCACAATAAGCCTTCGAAGTGAGTAAGATGTTCATGATGACTCTTTTCCCAACTTGAGGAGACAAGCTCAGAGAAGTTAAGAAACTTGCTAAATGTCACTGGCTCTTCATGACTGAAGCCCGTTTCCCGACTCTGAGTCCTGTGCTCTTGTCCCTATACCAGACCACCTTTCCTTTAAAACAAAAGGAAAGGACGGAGATGAGTTTGTGGCTTGGGAGGAAAGCAGGGTCAAAAAATGGTGTTTTGATTTTTAGGGTGGAAGCTATTTAATAAACAAATAGGCTTTGGAGGGAGGAGCCAGAGGTATAGCGACAAAAAAGCCTCACACATGCTCAGTTGTGCCTGACTCTGACCCTGTGGGCTTTGTAGCCCACAAGGCTCCTCTGTGCATGGGATTCTCCAGGTAAGAATACTGGGCTGGGTTGCCATTTCCTTCTCTAGGGGATCTTCCTGACCCAGGGATTGAACCCATGTCTCTTAATATCTCCTGCATTGGCAAGTGGATTCTTTACCACTTGGGAAGCCCCGATGAAAGAGCAAGAAACTGTTATTATTACTATTACTATTATTATTACTACTACTATTGCTAGTGTTACTACTATTGCTTTTATTATTACTATTACAGAGGCAGGAAGGAAAGGAATCCAGTGTGTGGCAATAAGCCTAAAAAAGAGTCAGGCCCATCCTTATCTGGACTGGAGAGCAGCAGGAATGTGTACATGATAGACAGATGTGCACGGAAGGCCAAGGGCTGAAGTCAGGAGAAGTTTGACTTGGATAGTCTCAACTTCCTTTGAGAGGTAGGAGGTGAGGTCTCTTGCTGAGTCCTGGTTAACAAATGCACTTGCTCAGGACAGACACCTCTTCAGAGTAGCTTAAGTACAAGGGGGGATATATTGGGAGGCAAGTTAGTGTCTGCCAGGCAAACAGGCCAGGGAAGACAGCTGGGCCTCATGGGGAGGCTCTCACCATCTCTCCAGGGCCACCTGGAGTCCTGTCTCTACTTCTCTCTGTGCACCTGCCTCTCTTGGGCTCTCTCTGCTGCTCCACAATGGTTTAGCCCTGGAGTCAAATGTGGACTCATCAGAGCCTCTGTGTCCTAGCTTCTAATTTTCAGGAGGTGGAATCTAATTGGTTCTCAACTTGGAACAGGTATCCTCAGGCCTATCAGAGGCAGACAGGGTTTAGAGTCTCCTGAATTTAGGAAAGAGGCTGGGCTCAAAGTGGTGGAGGATGCACGCAGTAATAAAGGGTCCTGAACTAGAAAGAAGGATTATCAAAGGAGAAAAGGGTGTTGAAGGTCTGAAGCCCCTCATCATGCTGTATGCTCCCATCAAAGTTCTGCCGAGTGAGCCCTCGGAGCCAACTGAGGGTAGAAACCATAACTCATAACAGAGCTTGTCAGCAGAGGCATGAGGTTTTTTGCTAGTAACTTTCAGAAGATTGGGAGCAGAATCAGGACAATCTTGATGTTTCATTGTCTCACAGTGGGAGAGGATGGGGGAGGGGTGGACAGGAAAGGTAAGATGGCCAGGAACGTGGGGCTGGTGACACAGGGACGGCCTTACCAGGGCTGGCAAGGGGCTTGCTATGGTGGGAGATGGCAACATCAGGGAGAGGGTCAAAATCAGGTCCCGGAGCACAGGAGGTGGGAGAGAAGTCAGCTGTGGGTTCTGCTTACCATCAGGACCCCCAGGGGCCTTTCCCCCAGTCTTCACTCTCCGTGTTTGTTCTCTACTCTAGACCAAGCTGATGTGTTGGACTCTCCTCCCTCCCTTTGAGAAGCATTACTGATATACAACTTGGACCCAATAAAGGATTGCTCCAGGCCCTGGGAGCTATGTAGCGCAAGGAGAGAGGAACAAGATCATTATTACTTTGCAATGCCCTCAGTGGCCCAGAGACAATCCATCACCCAGAGAAACAGCATCTTCCCTGCCCTCTTCCCATCAAGGGCAGTCGATACAGCATCCTGTTTGATGTCCTTATGCAAACACAGAAGACCAGCTCCAGGACCCTCACTTTCTCCATCTGGCTGACACCAACCACCTGACTATGTCCCTCAGAGCATGGGAGGCTGATGAATAGAACATTCCCCTGTTGAGGGAAAGTCGGGAGCATGGAGGAGGCTGCAGAGCACGGAGCAGGGGCAGCTCAGAGTGGCTCCCTGAGGGAGAGGCCTGCTCTGGGCTCCTGCCTCATCCTCTTGGCTCCTGTTGGAAGCAGACCAAGCCACAGCAGGACTTTAGAACTGACGGGAAGGGCAAGTACGGCTAGCTCTGGACCCTCATTCTCCAAAGATTCTGGAGGCAGAGGAAGGTCTAGACTCTCTTCTAATAGATCCTAAGCTTCCTGAGCCCAGGGTCTGACATGTGCACCTCTATACCTTGGCAGCAAATCGGCAACTGCCCATGCATGCTTACTGTTCACAGGGAGCAAAGGAAGAAAGCACAGCCTCTTGGGCAATGATGCTCTTAGTAGAAGATCTGCCCTGGAAGAGGAGGACCCTCTAAGTTCTCTCTCCATCTTCTGCTTTCAGGCTGATGACTCTCATCCTGTGCTGGAGACTTGCTTTAGAGGAAAACGGTCTGTTCTGTAGGCTAAGGCTGTGCTCCTAGGGCTCCCAAGCAAAAGACCCTGTCACTGGTCCAGAGTACTCAACCCAAAGGACACCCTCTTGGAAGGAGTATCTACAGGGATATTGTCTTTTCTTAGGGTTAAGTGAGGAACAATAGCCTAAGTCCAACTGGGGCCAAACTGAGCCTATTTTGAGAAGGTTGTCCCTGACTAGGTCAAGGTTTTAGTGTTTGCTATTTATTCATTCAACATTCATTCAGAAATTTTACTGAGTACCTCCTATGTGCCAAGCACTTTTCAGTGCATCAGGAAAACAATGATGAATAAGACACAAAGGGCCCTCCTCTCTTCAAGGAGCTTTCAATAAAGTCTTGAGAATTGCTTGGATGCAAAACTAGAAACTCACTCAAAACTAGATAAAATGATAAAAGTGGAATTTGTTGGAATGATTTAGGGGGAGAAGGCAATGGCACCCCACTCCAGTACTCTTGCCTGGAAAATCCCATGGACGGAGGAGCCTGGAAGCCTGCAGTCCACGGGGTCACTGAGGGTTGGACACGACTGAGCGACTTCACTTCACTTTTTACTTTCATGCATTGGAGAAGGAAATGGCAACCCACTCCAGTGTTCTTGCCTGGAGAATCCCAGGGAAGGGGGAGCATGGTGGGCTGCCATCTATGGGGTCGCACAGAGTCGGACACGACTGAAGCGACTTAGCAGCAGCAGCAGCAGCATGCCAGTTAAAGGCAAGATGTACAACCGAGACTCAGGAAGGGTGCTGGGACCTGTAGAATCAATCCTCAGGGTTGTTCTGGAGACTTTGGGGATGGCTGAGGTCTCTTCTCTCTGCAGCCAGGCACACTCTGCTTCAGTACTGCCATAGCAGAAAGTGGTTGCTGCAGTTCTGCCCTTACAGGATCCTCTGTTTTCAGAACCCAAAACTAATCCCTTCTGTTTCAGTCCTAATATTTGGCCCCTTGGGTTCATATGTCCACCTCTAGCCCAATCAACTGTGGCCAGGGAGGCAAAGGACTGGTGGTTCCAAAGGGCAGATGGGGTAAGTATGGATAAAGGAGGGGGATTCATCTCCCCACTAGACCTCTTATTTAATCCATGAGAGTGGTGGGAGTGACTTTGCTCAGATCTGCTCGCTGTCCCTGACGCATCAGAGTAGAAGGCTAGGACCATCTACACCAGGTAAAGACACTGAGAAGGATGCCCCACCAAGGCAAAATGAAGCTTCTTTCTCCTGCCTTTCAGCCTGGGGAATTGTTCCATAATTAAGGGGAAAAAATGATGAGGGCGTCCTCATACTTCATCCTTATTGCAATTGAATTAACAGCGTAACACATCATGTTTTATTATAACTTTATAATAATTACAGTTATTACTGAATTCACATACATAGAAAAAGCAGAAATATCATCCCTGTTTTAATTCGTGAGGGATTTCAGTGGGATTTATTATGCAATAAGTGAATTACAATCCCTTGGCATGAAGCAAAAGTTTTTCTAAACATAGGACTCTGTTAGCTATTGTGAAATTCAAATAGCACATTTCACATGAGACCAGGCAGTCTGCCCTCAATTACTGTCTCTTTCTCCAGGCAGTCTGCCCTGATTCAGAGGTTGTATTTAGAACTTCCTTCAGCTGAGCTAAAACTCACACCCCCCTAGCATGTCTCAAAGGCTGCAAATGTCAGCCTGAAAGTTGAGATAAACCTTTTCCATTTGCACAGGGCTTTACAGTTTTCCAAACATGATCACAGATATGACCTTTCTGCTTGAAAGGTCAAACAGAAAATTCTTTTGAATATAGAGACATATGGGCATCAGGGTCATCAATAGACTGCCCTTAGTGGCTTTTTTTTTTTTTTTTTTTTGCGAGAGGGAAAGGACAGATTGATGTAATGCCAAAGCCCAGGCTATTTTTAAGAAATGAATAAGCCCTTGGCAATGACCACATGCAGTCTGTGGGCACCTGCTGGTTAAAGCTCTAGAAATGAGTGGCAAGGGAGGGCAGAGGTAGAGTTGGGTGGTGGAGGGGATGGTAGTGAGGAGCCTAACATTTACTCAGAGGAAAGAAGACATAGGAGAATTGAGATAACTATCAAACATCAGAAGGGCTCTTTTGTGTGGGTAGAAATGGATTCATTCTCTGGGTTCAGGAAGAAGGACCGGAGTGGCCAGAGCAGGGATCTAAAAGGAAGAGACTGGGGGGAAGATTTTTTTTTTTTGCTTCAAGGTACAGCTTTTTGGTGGGGGTACTAGTCCAGGAGCCAACAGGGCAGCCTCAGCAGTGATGAACTTCCTGAACTTTGGGAGGCTGGTTCATTAGTTTATTCAACTCATACTTATCTAATACTCATTATGCAAAGCCAGTAAGGACAACACAGCCTTCTGGGAGCTCACGGTCAAGCGGGGATGTCAGATGATAAACAAGCAAGCAACAACAAAAAGCACAGTGGCAAGTTGTGAAATGGGCTCCAGAAGGAAGGAAAAGGGCAACCATGGAAAGGAAGGGAGGACAGAAGGAGAGACTTTGATATCGAGTGTTCACTAAGTGCCGGGTGAGTTTAGACATCTCAGTCTACCCTTGGGATCTGAAGGTAGGTGATACTTTCCTCCATTTTTATAGATGAAGAAACCAAGGTTCAGCAGGTTATCCAAGGTCATGAGGTCAGCACACACCTGAACACCTGCTGTGTAAGTGACCCCACCCAGAGTAGGGCCCAGTTGGGCAGATGGAAGTAGATGGAGATGGTGCAGGGTGGTGAAGGACATACCCCTGCTGGGTGGTGTTCAACCCACGTGGCTGCTGAAGTTCCATCAGCCCCAAGATCCTGCATGTGCCTGTGTGAATCTGTGTGTATATGCACACCTAGTTAGCTCAGTGGCTCATGGACTTGGGATCCCAACCACAGGAGAACTTGAAGGTATAGAAGATTGATCATTTACACAAAGATTGATTGCTTATCCCTCTTCAATGCCTTTGAGGGGCCTGTGTATGAGTACCTCTAGTGATGGGGTTCACTCTCTCTACAGGAGCCACCCATCCCTGG
Organism: Budorcas taxicolor; assembly: GCF_023091745.1. Taxonomy (NCBI): domain Eukaryota; kingdom Metazoa; phylum Chordata; class Mammalia; order Artiodactyla; family Bovidae; genus Budorcas; species Budorcas taxicolor. The sequence goes on from NC_068912.1 coordinate 31,646,934, forward strand.
GTAGCTCTCACAGGAGGAAGTCCTTTCTTATATTAGAACCAACTCTCTCTCACCTTAGAACACACTCATCGTGCTGGGACTCTCCCAAAGAGTGTCCCCCTTTCCAAAGCCCTTCAAAAGCAAAAAAAAAAAAAAAAATCCCTCTCTAACTCCAAAAGAATGATGGGACTTTCCTGGTGCAATTTCAGGCCTAAGAAGTCCCTTTCTGGCTTACTACTCTTCAAAGATGGAGAAACCGGAGAACCCCTCACATCACCCACTATTCTGCTGAATGTGATCAGGAGCTGTCCCTTCTCTTCAGAGCCCAGTGAACCAGCCAGGCCCAGCGGGAAGAACTGGCCCAGCTGTCTGGGTCCCCACAGAACCTGTTCCCGTTGCCACCACGTGAGCTGGCTGCTAGGATTCACCATTCTGTCTGGAAGACCCTTCGGATCACAGCCCATTCATCACCAGCCTCTGGGTAATTAGCAAGTGACTGACGGAAGGGGTTCCCCCTTTCACTATGTGTGGTGCTGGAGAGTGATAAATACCCCCTCCAACTCTTACCCCAGCTGCACTGCTAAATCTGCTCCTGCTGTAAATCCCTCTGTCCAACAAGGGAAATGGGCCACACGCAACCTTGGGGCATCTGCTGTGTCCCTCACGTGACCCCCTCCAGGGCCGTGCAATCAGAGTGAAGGGGGAGGAGCACAAGAATAGGGTCCAGAGATCTGGCTTCTCTTTTTTCTCTCTCACCACCTGGCTGTGAGATTTGGGGCAAGTCTCTTCCCTCTCCATGCCTCAGGTCTTTCATCTTTCAAACGAGGGTCTGGATCACTAAATGATCCCAGGATGCTTTCCAAGCTCTAACACTTGATGATTCAAGGTGTACCCCAAGACGATGCATAGATCAGGCTGAAGCTCCAGGCCTGTGTTGCAAAACCAGGATACCACTCACACGTCAGGAGAAGCTCAGACGTGATAACCTCCTGGCTTCTTTCAGTTCCAGAATTCTGTAAGTCACTCCCCCAGAGCACTGAAAAACTACCAGAAGGCCTGGTCCCTGGGCAGAGAGCTGGGTTTCACTCCACTCGTCTGCAGCACTCAATCCCACAGTGCCAACTTTGCTGGAGGGGCAGGTACATGTAACAGTGGTAGATAGTATTACTGGGATGCTGGGGCTTTGTGGATGGGGATTGAGATGGTGGTGAGTCAAGGTGCTTAGAAACGAGTGAAGGATAATAATGGCAGTAATCATGAAATATCTATGACACGTGTGACAACACTTTCTAAAAACCCTTCATCGACGGTTCTTTTCTTATAGAGAGCCCAGGAAAGATCCTTGGGATTCTGGCATTGTTTGTTTCTTACTTTGGATGCTGTTTGCGGAAGTGGGTTCAATGTAGAAATTTTATTCAACTGAATACTTAAGACAGGAGACTTTTCTCTCCATATATATTCAACAAGATTTTTTTTAAAATGTTACTTTATTTAATCCTCACAGTAACATACAATACAGATGCTGCTGTCCTTACTTTACAAAGGACGACAGAGAGGCAGGCCCAGAACAGTTAAGGAACTTGTCCAACGTCACACTGTAGGGACTGGGGAGGCTGGTCCTATGGTAGAGATCCACCGGCTTCAAGGCGGGTTCTCTCTCCACCACCCCACCCTGCTCCTACCCTAAGCACATGTGCAGAAGCGGGCTTCCTCAGGCCTCCTCACCCCCAGCAGCCCCCAGCCACACCTGCACATGTGCAGGCACACAAAACCAATCCTAAAGCTGAACTGGAGGGCAGGGATGGGGGAGGGGAAGGAGGGAGAGGGAGAGCTAGGTAGTTACAAAGCTCAATAAGCACAACCCTGTTCTCAAAGAAGCTTCCAGTTCCCTGCAGAAGGAATAGGGCACGATAACAGGAAGCAGGGAGTGCTGGGGAGGGGGGTCAGCCCCAAGCACCAGCCTGGCGTTCCACACTCTGTGAGGCTCCGAAGGGAAGCTGCTTCCACATCCCTCTGGTGGAGGGAGCCCAGATCTGGGGCTTGGTCTCTCTTAACCTCTTTCTGCTCAGGGCTGCCGCGGAGGTGGCTGACAGGCTCTGCCTCCCTGTGGCATCGCAGGGTGGCGTGACTGGATTAATTAGGCTTTATTAATAGGCAAGAACCTCATGAATTGTAATTAAGCAGATGGGCATCTGATAGGGGTGGTGGCTGAGGGTGAGAAGAAGTGACTCCTGGAGGCTCTGAGGCACCGTTTAATATGAGTACCCTGGCTCGGGATCGTCAGGACCCAGTTCGCCTGCCTGTGTCACACAGCCTGCCCTGTGAAACAGACTGGGGTCTGAAATCCTGATTTACTCGCTAACCATGTCCTGAGCCTTCTATGTGCTCTGGTCTCTGAGTGAGACGCAGTGTGGGTGACGCTGCAGAGGGGCAGACAGCTCAGTGTCCAGCTCTCCCAAATAGCCAGGAGGCAATGAAGGTGCTGAGGGGTAAGGAGAGAAGTCTGGGGAACAATCGTGTAGAAGAGCTGCTTCTTGAAACAGTGAATGTTATGCTGCGCACACACACTCCCTCTCTGTCTCTGTCTCTCTGTCTTCCTTCCCTCCGCCCTCCTCAGTTGAGCAAGGCCAGAGGTCTTTCTGTACCAAGGGGCTACGAGGGCCATGCTGGCAGGGAGCCGAAGAGGCCAGAACAGACAGAGTCAGAGCTGGGCCAAAACCCAGCACAGGGGAGGTGGAGAAGACAGATCACTCAGCAGAGAGCCTAGGTCTGGAACCAAGTGTTTAGACAGAGGCAGGCATGTTTAGCTTATGGGAAAACAGAGTGCAGAATGATGAAGTGGATGATGGAAAAAGATCTGAACAATGAAACCTCCCCTGTTGCGAGCAGTCCTGACAGCGTGACAGATGCAGAGATAAACTCTCCTCTGGCCTTTTCTAAACCCAACCTGACTTTCCATTCGGCCTCAAAGAGGTAGCCCAGAATCATTTCTTTTGCCTTTTAAAATGTTAGGGTGTTTTGCACGTACCTCCATTCTGCCTCACCAACGAGTTGCTCCGTGTTCCTGCAACACAGCTCGCCAGACAAGGCCTGCTGTGCCCTATTCTGTGCTTCTTCCATACAGCGCTGGTTAACACCATCCCTTCATCCTGAAATGCCCTTTTTACTTGTCCACCAATTCAACCCACTCATCCACTAAAGCTCAATTCAAGTGTAACCCATCCATACCCCCAACCCCTTGCAGAGGCCTTCTTTGAAACTACCAGCTGGAATTAGCTACAGATGCTTCTGGTGTGGAAAGGAGGAGAATCTGGAATTGAAAACATCAGTTCAAGTCCCAGCCCTGCTTTCCTTGGCATCAAACCACGTGATGGTCCTCAACCTTGGTTTTCTTACCTGCAACATGGGCAAGATGTTGGCACCTTCCTCCCATGGTTTGAAGACTGAATGAGATGAGCTTTGTGAAAATGCTTCCTGAATTGTAAACTACGTCAGCATTAAGAGTCTACTCAGCAGTTTGTGTTGGTTGTTTCCTTGTCTGTCTCTTTGATTGGATGACAAATGCTAGGTCTTATTTCTATGTCCCCAGCACCCAGGGCACTTAGATGCTCACTGCTTGTCCATTGAAGGAATTAGTGAATGAATGAGGGAGAAAGTGAATGCTTCGAGTTAGTTGCCTGGCCTGATCCTGTGGTTTCTTCCCACAGCATCTCGAGGATCTATGTAGACCAGCAGTCATTCCAGGCAGAGAAAGTGGGAAGTGACTCAAAAGAGGGAGTGGCTTGAAAGTGTGCACCAGCCTCAAAGGCCAGTGTGTTTTAATTAGTATAATTAATGATGGCAACAACTGGCTTATTACCTGATGGAATTAATGGGGACCATTTGTCTCTGTAAAGCAGCCCTTCAGTATGGTGGAGGCAGTCGGGAGATGGGGGGAGTGCTCACATTCTCTGACCTGGGGAAGGATTCCTGAGCCTCCAATGGGGTCTGCTGCTTTCTGGGAGTCTTCTCCCTGTCCCTCCCTCCTGCCCAGCGGTGTTACCACCATTTTGGAGCCGAGTTTCGCTTCACTTCAGACTAAACAATTGATATCTAACCACAAATACTCTGGGAGGTGTAAATATTAACAGCTGCGGGACCTCTCTCTCTCCCCTCAGTCTTCTTTTCCCCCTCACTCACATGTGACTGAGGCCACACTGACCCCAGCTTCAGCCTGAGCTGCTCACATCCGGATCGCCCTCTGGGGGCTCGCTGGGAGCCACCTTAAGGATCTAATGCTGCTGAGACTGACATGGGGAGAAACGGGAGGCAAAGCAGCTGGGCTCAGTGACATCAGATCCCACGTGGAGACACCTGGGCCATCTTTTCCCCTCCAGTCTTAATGCCTCAGTCCTAAGCACCTCTCCCTCTGGGCTGTAAAAAATTGCCTTCTGCAGCCAGAATCTGGACTCTACTTTCCTTATCTGAGAGCAGAGTCAGAGCACCTGGGCCTAACTCCTTTCTGAGAAACCCAGAAAATACTGTCTGCAATGCCTTGCCTCTGGAGCTCACAGCTGCGTGCAGCTGTTCACAGGGAGATATTGAAACTCTTGACCTCTTCCAGGGAACGTGATGGGCAGATAGGAGCAGGGGCCCTGTTGGGAGGCAGGCAAAGTCCGTAAATCACCCACCAAAGCAGTCAACTGGCCCTGTGTTATTTCAAGCAGTAAACGGGTCGGCCACCCAGGCAGAAATGCCTACCACAGAGCTTGGTCCCAAGGCTGCGGTCCTAAAATTAGGGAATAGACTTAATTCTGGCACATTCCAGGTCACATCTACAGCACCAAACACTGTCCATACGGATGGGCCTCTGTAGCTACCTTTTGGAGTGTATATGTTGCAGTACACATGAATGTGTTTTGGGTGATTAAATGTGTGCTTTCTGGTACTGCACGAGTCTGTGCCACGGGTGCGTCTGTGCACAGAAGCTGCATGTCCTTGGAAGTGTGTGTGCACCAAAAGGTATTGCATGGCTTTCTGTGTTGGTGGCTATTTTTGTCTTATTTTGAGTCTACATGTGTGGCTTTCTGTTTGAGTCCCCACGTGTGACTACTGCAAACAGTGAAGACGAGACATCTGAGGAGTCAAGAATAAATTCCCCTTTTTTTCTTTCATGGCATTTTAGAGTTCAGGAGATTGAACACTGATCCAACTCATCCACCAAAGAAGTATTACCCCCTAGAGAGGGTAGTAACATAGCAATACCCACTAATATAACAAAGCAACATCCACTGTAGAGTATCCACCAATACCCCCGACACCCTCACTCTAGGACCCTGGCCTATCCCGGGAGCAGTGTGGTGATGGCAGAGGTAACCAGGGAGCACACTGCATGTGTGCTCTCGATGGGGTTGGAAAGGGTATGTCCTGGTGCTTATTAGAGCGGAAGTTGTCCCTGTGGACCATTTCATGCATGAACTGCAGAGAGCCTGGGGCCCGTAAGGTCCAGAGCAGTTCCAGGAGAAAGCTAGGCATGGCGTGTGTGCGTGTGTGTGTGTGTGTGTGTGTGTGATGGTAATTAGGGCCACCACATTGTTCAGCTCTGGGACACCATTTGCTATGTGTTCTATGGACTTCCAGAAGGCACCATTCATACCCAAAGCAGTGCAAATGATGCCCCCCTGAGTCTGTGCAGCACAGAGGCCCTGGGCAGGGTGGTAGATGCAGGGTTCCTTCCCATCACACTTCTCTTCCCAGTCCAGGCGCACTTCTCCTCTCAGTTCAGCCCCCTCCCTAAGCTAATATTGTACTCTGCCTCCATACCTAGCCCCTTCCTTGTGTGTGCTGTGCATGTGTGCCGAGTCTTTTCAATCGTGTCCAACTCTGTGACGCTATGGACTGTAGCCCGCCAGGCTCCTCTGTCCATGGGATTCTCCAGGCTAGAATACTGGAGTGGGTTGCCATGCTCTCCTCCAGGGGATCTTCCCAACCTAGGGATCGAACCCTCATCTCTTGCTTTGGCAAGCAGGTTATTTACCACTAGCACCACCTGGGAAGCTCAGCCCCTTCCTTGCTAGAGCTCTCCCTCTTGGGCAGGAGAGCTCCAGACACAGTCCCAGTGGCTAAGCTCCCGGGAGAACGGGAGCACAGCCAGAAATCGAATCTTCTTCCCTTGGAAGTTTGCAGCAACTTGTGAGAAAAAGTCTCTTACAGCCCAATTGGGAAAGAAATCAGATGGAAAGAAGGGATAAGAAGGCACCAATAAAAAATATTTAAAAACTGATTTTTGCTTTGGAAAGGTCAGCGGTGAAAACTTGCTTTCTTGCCAACACAAAGCGGTGCCAGTGCTCAGCAGCCTTCTCCCGATCAATACGACACTGATCACCTCATAAAATGGTGTCGAGGCAGTAGGAGCCAGGATGGAGGCCACTGGAGGGGGAGCGCCTGCCACCAGCTCCAACTTCCCTCAGGGCAGCCTGCAGGCTGAGCCCCTGTTGCCCCGACCAGCCCTTGTCCAAGCTCTCCACCTGCCCCTTCGGAGCCAAAGGCCACCCGCTCCTCACTTTTGGCCCTGTGGATAGCTGTCCTTGCTTTTTGCTGTGAGCTTAGGAGCATCCTGCCTTGAGCAAACTGGGCCCCTGTAGTCAGGCCACCCACCTCAGTTTCCTGAGGTGCAGGTCAAGGCTGGGTAGAATGTAAGAGGTATAGGTGACCCCAGGAAGATACAGAACTCCAAGGGGGAGAAATGGACCGTTTCTCTGTTGGTCCATGGAGCCACTAGCATCTTGTTTTCTTTCCATAAGACGTCGAAGTGGAGCTGAGGGATGGGATGAGTTGGGGGTGGAGGCCACTGTGAACCTCATCCCCGTATCCTCTGTGTATATGCCTGGCCTGCACACAGGCCGTCTGGTGAACCCTGTGCACCCTCTGAGGATGTACAGCTTAGACATCTTAAGCCAGCCTTAGCCATAGGGCACGGTGCAGACGGTCCACAGGCTAGCGGGTGTGAGGGGCAGGAAAGGGACACAGTGACACTTTCAAAGAATGGAGGATGCTGTTAACATGTCAGTCCAATTATGGTAATGTGCTGGGGTAATTGGCCCTCCGAGGGCTCAAGGGATGCACACGAGTACAGTAATTGCAGGTTCACTTTGCTCTGCATTCTTCATCCTGCTTTGGTGACTAATTATTAGTATTTAGCAAGTGGATATTGTCATTTCAAAGCAGGTACAGCTGTGGCTGAGGCATTGGCGCTGGGGCCAGCTAAAGGTCAGCTTCTGCTTGAGGATAATTAATTTGTCTTTTATGGATATGAAATGTGCTCCAAGCTTGTGTCTTCTCTTTTGCTTCTAAACAAACAAACAAACAAAACAAAAGGAAGGGGAATATACTTTGTGGTTATTTCAAGTGCCCTTTCCATTAGAAGGCTAGAATTGACAAATAGGGGTGAATGAGCAAAGGGGGTAGTGTACCTCTATCCTCTCTAGAGAAAGAGCCAGAAATTGATCCCCTAGGCAAAATTCACATGAATAAGGAAGCCAACTGGTCTGAGATGACCATCAATGGGTATGTACTGTCTATAAGCCCTGATATCCTTTTTATTTATTATTAGTTATATATTGAACTCTAGGACACTCTGTTCCTAAAAGGATTAATGTTTTGGAATCTCAAAGGGAAAGGAATAACAAGAGTGTGTAGCTATTGAGCACCTTCTGTGTATCAGATACACATTTTACTCATGCATGTAGAATACTATGTTTAATCTTCACAACAACCCTAGAAAATATGTGTTGTTGTTATCACCACATGACAATTGAGAAAGTGAGGTTCAGAGAACTTAGTGTATTACTCCAAGTTAAGTATCATCTGACACCTAATCCCTGAGCTGTCAGATGCCCAATTAAGCCCCTTTACCCAGTGTGGTTCTAGGTTTAGTTCTCTGGCCTCTGCAAGAGTAGACCTCAATGACTTTGCTTTATGAGGGACCAAGAGCTTAAGCATTATAATCTGTACCTGCAGAGCCTTCTGGGATACCTGGGAAGCCCGAAGTTTAATGGTGTTATTCCACGGGCATGATGCTTGGTAGAATTTCATCAGAGACAAAATAGAAATCAGTGTAACTGGAGATGGAAAGGAAATGATCCCTCCCTAAGTCCTACCTCTTCTTTGAGTCTCCTCAACAACCCGGGCCCACAGAGCCCTTTCCCACCCTCAGCCACCTCACGCCCCATGGGGCCACTTGCTCAGTCAGAGTCTCACTCATTTTCATGAGCAATCTTACATTGCTCTGAAATTGTGCCATATCTGTTTGTCTCTCCAACAAGGATCCAAATGCATTTAGGTCAGAGAACTGTCCAAATGTGCTTTTGCACTTCCTGGGTCACTTGGCTCTGCCCTGGACACAGGGTAGGTACTCAATAACTCCTGATTGAATCAAATTGGAAAGTAGGGGTGGACAAGGCTCTTCTGATAGTTTGGTTGGCAAAGGAAAATCCCTCACTTTTTTACATGGGTTGGACAAATAAAGGATAATTTAGGAGAGGTAGGTGTGACCCTCTCTTATGCATATATTCTGAATTCAGAAAAATATATTAGATATATTGGGAAGTTTCTATGATTCACTCGCCTTGCAAAAATGGAATTCTAATCATATCATTCTAGAAAGAGGCTGGCAAGGTGCAAGAAGCCTATAGGAGGGTCGTGCAAGAGATGGGAGTAGGTACTTTAGGAGTTTGGGTTTGTGTCTAGGGTTTGCAGCTGTGGCAGGGCAACAAAATTTTGTTCTGTGGTTTTGCTGCAGCCTACATATTGATGCAGCCAAATGAGTTCCCCTCTTTGCAATCTGACCTCCTTCTTACTGTGAAATGATCTCATTTCAAGGCTAACCACAAGAGGTTTGGCTGGGCACCCGGCATGCCGTGTGCCTGGCATTTGCAAATCTTCATGCAAAGTGCAAAGTTTTTTTTAAAGACAGTAAATAAATCCTGTCCAGAGAAATCTTGGAAAGGTCTGCTCCCAGCCACGAAGTGAAAAGAAAAGCAATCTCTCTCCCCACCCTGGCAACCATTATCTGCCGTTCTTCTCGAATGTTAAGGCTTTAAGTCGCTTTTAATTTTAGATCAGGAACAATCTGATTTGGGGCCAAGGTCTTTTTTCACTGTCCTTCAGAATGTATTCAGCTGTGGTGTTTTTCCACCTCCAGCCTGCTCTGTTGCAGTTTCTTGAGTACCTAAAACTGAAGCCCCACCAAGAATTCGACCTACAGCCAGAAGGCAGTGAGACTATACTCTGTAAAGAGCATCTCCCTCCTGTGTGCAGCAGGAAACCCAGAAATCATGAGTGAGAGAGAGAGGAGGTTCATCATCTACCCAGGTTTAGGAGATGCTCATTGCCTCCTTGCAACATGTGACAACATTCACAGGGCCGCCCAGGAAAGTGACCAAAAAGTAAGCAGAGTGCCCAGACACTCAGGTCACCACTTCTCACTTCTTCTCAGCCTAACCTTTCTGTGCCTCCTTCCCCAGGCCCTACTGTCACCACAGAAAAGAGCAGGTCGCTTGCCATCTTGCTCCCATCACTGGCCCCATCAGTGAACCGTGAAGCATGCAGTGAACACATTCCTTCCAAGCATTGCGCAGGGGCCAGGCATGGGCAGGGGTAGACGCTGATGCCTAGACTTTACCTCAGGTTCCATTGGCTGAGTCCACTCAGCCTCGTTCGTGGAAACTTACTTCTGTCTCCCAGGGTGTTATGCTTTGAGCCTGAAACTCCACCCGGGACAAGATGTGCAGATGTGATAGGAGGCGAGTAGGAGGCGAGACACATCAGACCCAGTTTGCTTAAGCTAACTTTACCTTCCTGTGGACATCAACATTCAACCTACTTGATGGAACCCTGAGGCTCTGATTTCGTTCCTTCCAGGTCTTCCCCATTCAGTGGGTGGATCTGATTCTAGACTTCAACCCATTCCACACACTCCTATTGGCAGTTACAAGGCCAGAAGCCAAAATATAATGATGGACGGCTCCTGTTCAACAGCGTGACCTGGACACCATCTTGGCCTCTCACACTGGATGGAGTCTGGACTAGAGAGCTCTCTCTGGAGAAAAATGCCTGAAAGTTGGGTAAAAACCTGCTGCAATGGTTGCAGGACCCCTGACACTGACCATCAGTGCATTCTCCCTCCTGGCCTCTGATGAACGGCACACAGTGGGGGGTGGGAGGAGGAGGGGGAGGAGTTAACAAGGAGAGAATGGAAGAGGGAAGGGCTTAACTGGAAGCCACCGGTGGGTCCCTTGGGATCCTAGGCTCTGCAAAGCAGAACAAAGTGACAAAATATTTATGTTTTTCACTTGCTTCAGCCACGGCTTTTCCTGGGAACATCTGACAAGGTTGCTGGTGAACAAGCATATCCAGTGCTCAGTCAGACAGGCTGGCAAGGTGCTGAGGAGCGGAGCAGAGCAGCTGATGGAGGTACCTTCTCTTACAGAGGAAGCACGGCCCTCCCCACATTCCTGTCTGGAGCCACACAGCCTGCAGGGGGAGGATCTGCCTCTGGAAAGAGATGACTGTCCCTGGGTGCATTGATGAAACTCCCTGAACCCAGCCTGAAGGCTATGTGGGAAGCGAGGGTGGGGAGGGCAGGCTGAGATGGCACGGGCTAGAGACTTACTTTCCTAAAAATCTTATATTTGGGTTTAAGTCAATGCAACGGAGTCTTCGGAGGAACCTCAGTAACTTGCATTGTTTCAAAGAGGTGATTCGGATTCAAGCCACAGGAGACCCTTCTCCAGTCCTTAACACAGACCCCACAGCCCTCTCCTCTGGAGACACTGTTGGGAGTGAAACAAGGTGATCGTCCTCAATACTGAGATTCATTTGAACTGACATGTCATTCCACGCAGGCCCCTTCCTCTTTACCCTCATCAAACATCATTAGACTCAACATAAAGTAGTCCAAAGGGCACCAGGACAGAAAAAAGATGTGGAAAGTCATGTTCTTTCTTGGCCCTACCAGGTGACTGTAGGCAAATTGTCCTTAGCTGGATTAGATTTCCACCTCTGGTTTATGGCTCTGTGCTTTCCAAGAGGGCTTTCCAGGTGGCACAGTGGTAAAGAATCTGCCTGCCAGTGCAGGAGACTCAGGTTCCATCCCTGAGTCGGGAAGATCCCCTGGAGCAGAGCATGGCAACCCACTCCAGTATTCTTGCCTGGAGAATTCCATTGACAGAGGAGCCTGGTAGGCTACAGTCCTTGGGGTCCCAAAGAGTCAGACATGACTGAGCACGCATGCACCAAGAAAACAGCAACAACTTCTCTTTGCAGCCTCCTTAGGTTGACCAATGTGGTGAAGTCACTTTGTTGTTGTTGTTAAGCCACTCAGTTGTACTTGACTCTTTGTGACCTCATGGACTGCAGCATACCAGGTTTCCCTGTCCTTCACTATCTCCCGGATTTTGCCAGAACTCATGTCCACTGAGTCAGTGATACCACCCAACCATCTCATCCTCTACCACCCCTTCTCCTCCTGCCCTCAATCTTTCCCAGCATCAGGGTCTTTCCCAATGAGTTGGCTCTTTACATCAGGCAGCCAAAGTATTGGAGCTTTAGCTTCAGCATCAGTCCTTCCTATGAATATTCAGGGTTGATTTCCTTTAGGATTGACTGGTTTGATCTCCTTGCTGTCCAAGGGATTCTCAAGAGTCTTCAATACCACTGTTCGAAAGCATCAATTCTTCAGCGTGCAGCCTTCCTTATGGTCCAACTCTCACATCTCACTTTATATTTCACTAAACAAAACAAACAAACAAACAAACAAAAAAACCACAAGACTGTTGCAGTGATCGTCTGAATGCTATGGGGGCTTGTGCTGGGCCCAGATTTGAGTCTGGGGAACTGGTGAAATCTCCTGCCCTAAACAAATGAGGATGAAATGAGTCTCTTGGGAGAATCCTCCCCTCAGGAAGGGAGATCTAGGCCTGACAAGTGACACCTGACAGCATTATAAGAAGGTACATTTCTGAATCCAGCTTTTCAGCTAGCCCTCTAATCTGCTCCTGGCATAAGAGAACTTTTCGGAGTGATGGGGAAATTCTATATCATAATTAGGGCAGTATCACATAGGTTTGTCATTTGTCAAGACTCACTGAACTATATACTTAAAATGATTACATTTTATTGTGTGAAAATTATACCTCAATAAGCAGATTTTAAAGGTAAAAAATAAAACAAAAAGGAAATATTATATAGAAAACAAAACAAAGTAAAAATCTGATCCTGGCACTCCTCCATGTTTTCCTGCCGAGATGGCAGAAATAAAAAAGGAAAAAGCTTTCAGTGCTCTCTGCAATATTAGAGTACAAACAGCTTTCTTTGCAGTGGGGCCTTTGGACAGAAACACACAAGGAGAGAGGAGACACACTCGCTCTTGTCATAGGGCACTGGGCCACTGTAAGACCTTGAGGACTCAAGTTGGTGGTGGATAGCAGGGTGGGGATTGGGAGCACCGCAGAGTGCTGGTGGTCCCACCTGGTAGATGTTTATAGGATCTACCAGAGGAGTTGAGATCCTGCCCAGCAGAAGTGACAGTGACGTTCAGCAGTATGGAGATGGGCACAGTGGCAAATGTGTGCACTGGCCCAGCAGACTCCAGAAGGAATGGCCGCATCCCTGGCAACACTGTCCGGTAGAAATGCAATGCCAGCTGTGAGTGTGAAGCAAAGAGATGAGATAACTTCCCATTTTCTAGAAGCCACATTTAAAAAAATGAAACAAACAATAATGAAAAACCAACCTAGGTGAAATTAATTTATAATTAATACACAAGTTAGTCATAGTTAACTCAGTATCTCCAAAATATGACCATTTCAACATGTAATCGGTATGAGAAAGCCATTACTGAAATGGTTTACATTTTGGATACTTAGTCTTTGAACTTTAGTGTGTGTTTTGTGCTCAGTGCACCTCAGTTGGAATCGATTACGTTCCCATTGCTCAATAGCTACCTCTGTAAGGCACTGGTCTGCGGGAACAGCAGTGCCTGGGTGACCAAATTAATAGCGAGTGTGTGAGGTCTCTCCCCTCCCTGCTCCACTCAAGGGAAAAGCCAGCAACTCTCAGAGTCTCCAGCAATACCAGGCAGTAGGACACAAAGGGGGCTGAGGTCCCCCAGTGATCCCGAGAGACCTGAGTATTGCTTGAAGGAGAGCCCACGTGGACCCATGGGCTTGAGAGGCTCGGTGAGCTCAGATTCCACATTTCTTTAAAAGTCATATTCTAGTATAAGCTTCAATTTTCCTAACTCTGAGCATCACACTCACAAAAAAAAATCAGTTTCATCTTCTCAGTCCTCTTGACCTTTGGGCTTCTGTTTACCTGTGGGTTGAATGCTGCATCTGGAAACCTCTTTTTCATTTAAGCCACCTGCCATTTTTTCTTGTTCTGTTTGTTTATTCCTGCCTTCTAACCCAGCTGGCAGAAAAGAGTATTTTAAAGCTTATCTCTGTAATTCATGCTATTTTTGAAAATGGTGTACTCAATCATGGTTTCCAACTGCATGCACCCGCCTATCTCCATTTTGTCCCTCCCCTTCTCACCTGTCCGAGGACCCGTCTCACCTGGACAAGGACCAAGTTGTACCTGCTTGAGAAGCACTTGCGAAACCAGAAAGCAGCATTTCCCAGCTTAGAGGGGATCAAAACAGTCGCAGCTTAGCACTTACTGTTAAACGAGTTACATTCACAAAGCTGCAGGACAATGTCTAGCATAGAGTAAGCTCTCAGAAGGTGGTGGCTACTAACTACTAGTAGTATCTCAGCAAATGAGCAATTCTGTTCAACAGGTGTTTCTTGGGTACCTGGGCCAGGCACTGTTCTAGGTGCCTGGGGACAAAAGGGAACAAAATAGATCACTACCCTCAGAGAACAGGCTTCCCTAGTAGCTCAGCTGGTAAAGAATTGGCCTGCAATGCAGGAGACCCTGGTTCGATTCCTGGGTCAGGAAGATTTGCTAGAGAAGGGATAGGCTACCCACTCCAATATTCTTGGGCTTCCCTGGTAGCTCAGCTGGTAAAGAATCCACCTGCAATGCGGGAAACCTGGGTTCAATCTCTGGGTTAGGAAGATCCCCTGGAGAAGGGAACAGCTACCTGGAACAGAATACCAAGGACTCCAGTATTCTGGTCTGGAGAATTCCATGGACAGTATAGTCCATGGGACTGCAAACAGTCTGACACAATTGAGTGACTTTCACTTTCACTTTTCACCCTCAGAGAGCTGACCTCCTGACTGGGAAGATAGTGAACAATAAGCACCACAAATAGATAGTACGGCACCCACTCCAGTGGTCTTGCCTGGAGAATCCCAGGGGAGGAGGAGCCTGGTGGGCTGCCTTCTATGGGGTTGCACAGAGTCGGACACGACTGAAGCGGCTTAGCAGCAGCATAGAATGTTAGAAGGTTCCCTTGGTGGCCCAGAGGGTAAAGAATCTACCTGCAATGCAGGAGACACAGGTTCAGTCCCTGGGCTGGGGAGATCTCCTCGAGAAGGGAATGGCTACCCACTCCAGTATTCTTGCCTGGAGAATCCCATGAATAGAGGAGCCTGGCAGGCTATAGGGGTCACAACAATGGGGTCACAAAAAGTCACACACGACTGCACGACTAAGCACTTACATATGCAGAGAACATTAGAAGGTGGTGTTTGCTTTGAATAAACAGAGCAAGTAGGGCAGAATAAGGGAATGGGGAGAACAGGGCAGAGACAGCTGGCTTATTACAGGGGTCCATGCTAATCAGTCCCCATTAAGAAGGAGTAATCTAAACCAAAACTTATCATGTGGAACAGCCAATAGAAAGGCCTTAAAACTGGGGTGTCTGGTGTGTTTGAGGGAGAGCAAGTAGGCTGGTGTGGGTGGAGCCCAGAGGGTGAGAAAAGAGGTAAGGAGAAATAGAAAAGGAAATCAGAATTAACAAAGGGAGAAGGGGGTCCATCAGGCTGAGGAATGGAAGTCATTCCAGTGCTTGGGCTGCGGAGTGATAGGACTCCATTTCCATCTAAATAGATTACTTTGTCTGCCTTTTTGAGAACAGACTATAGAGAATGGAGGCAAGGGTGAGAGGAGGAGGACCAGTGAGGAGGCTACTGCAGTAATCCAGGCAAGAGATGCTGGTGGTTAGAGCAGGGGCTAGTGGTGGAACGGCCATATATGGTATCACATACAGACCTGGTCATCATCTCCCAAGTCTGTGTGTCCTGACTCTGACTGTAACTGCCCAACAGGCACACAGGATGTTTCCCATTGTTTGTACCCCCCTGAGCAATAACTATTAGTCATTGGCATCTAAAGCAAGTTTGAAGTGTGACTTCAAGAAAGTCATCAATAAGCATATTGGTTATATTCGAATTGCCAGCAAACTTCACGCAAATATATCTGCAACGGAAATGTTACTGGTGCAAGTGGAAACTTTGGAGAAAAGGGGAATCAAAGGTTTTCAGCAGAACGATAGCATTGAGAGAGGGGGGAAAGAAGGAGGAGGGGCGGGGGGGGCAAAGGGTGGGAGGGAAGAGGGGATGGGAAGAGAGATGCATAAGGAGGAAGCAGGAAGAGACAGACTAGAGAACAAGATTCACGCAAGTGCTTCATCAGCCCAGTAGCGGAATAAGCTGCTCATGCCTGAGAAATAGCTCAAGTCGAAGCTGTGCATGGACATGGCAGTCTTGGAGCTGATCTGGAACAGTGAAGCTGAGAAATAAGAAGTCAGCGTAAGCAGAAAGAAAGCTCTTACTCAAGTCTAAGGGGAAAGGGGCTTCCCTGGTGGCTCAGATGGTAAAGAACCTGCCTGAAATGCAGGAGACCACTGTTCGATCCCGGGTCGGGAAGATCCCCTAGAGAAGGGAATGGCAACCTACTCCAGTATTCTTGCCTGGAGAATTCCACGGGCAGAGGAGCCTGGTGGGCTACAGTCCATGGGGTCGCAAAGAGTCAGACACTAAAAAAAAAGGAAAAAAGAGGAAAAGGAAAGAAATCAGGTTAGATGAAAATGCACAGTTAAGCATTAGTAAAGGTGATACATTGTACTTAGTTTACTAGCATGGTTTTGAAGTCCTCGCTTAAAGTTTAAAAGTTTACTTTTTAGGACACTCTCATTTTTTAAATATTATTATTAAACTTTTTTTAAAAAGAAGTTTTATTTCAAGGGAGGAGGAGAAAGCACAACCGTGGCATAGTAGAAGAGCACCTGAATCCGATTTCTGGGTTTTTAGCTGCTTTCTGTCATTAATTATTTGTGTGACCTCAGACATGTCATTTCAACGCTCTGACCTCAGTTTTCTCTTCTGTGAAACGAGAGCACAGAATTAAACAGTCTCCTCTGGTTCTAAAATTGTGTGTATTTTCAATTGACTGGAAAATGCATCATTCCCCATTCAGTTAACATCCTTAATCGGCTGCCTGACAATGTGAAAGCCAAGGTCAATGTCTTAAGCAATGCAGTTCTCATCTACAGTTGTAGATCCTGACTGTGGGCAAGCAGAGGGTCTCTTGAGAGCAGGATTTGCAAACTGAACCAATGAGTGGCCCCATCAGAGGGACAAGGAGTCAAACAGACACCCTGGCTACTTCTCACAACTCAGGCAAGCCTGGCCCTGGCCCTGGCCCCTCCCTGGGAAGGTATCCACCTAGCATTTAAATATTCAATAACTATTTGTGAGATCCTACCTGTGACACCGTGGGGAGGCCTTATTGTGTCTTCAAGCTTTAACTTCACATTTTAAATTCCATGTCTCTCGAGGTTGACTGTCACCAGCAGAGCACACACGTGTGCCAAGCCATGTGCTGCGTGCCAGGACCCAGCTGTGAGCAAAGACGAGTGCAGTCCCTGCCTGGTGATCCTCACAGTCTCGTGGGGAGAGCAGACATTAAACAACAGCTATGAATAATTTATGACAAGATTCTGAGCATGCAGAGTGCTGCAAAAAGAAGTGATGGAACTCTAGAAGCATTTAGCGAGGAGCCTAATTTAGTTTCCTAGGCTGAAAGAGTGATATTTAAGTTGACCCCCTCAAGGATGAGTTGGAGTTAGGTGATGAGAGGGAGGAGTATTCTGGACTGAGGGGACAGCTGTGATGGAAGGGAACACATCCGCCCTCTTGGACTTTCCCTCCATCCTACCACTATGTTTACCTGAGGTTCCGGCTGGGATTCAGAGGGCTCTGACACACGTTCATTCGTTCATTCTTCACTATGACGATTCTATCATATGCCAGGAAGCAGCAATGACCAAGCAGAACTGCGCCAGAAAAACTGGAAACATTCTCTCATGGAGCTTGAGTCTGTCTTCTCATTTAGTGGAGAAGACAGGCAAAGTATAAGCAAAATGTAATGTTCATAAGCATGGAAAAGAAAAGAAAAAAGACAGCGTAGGGAGCATCAGTTCTGGGTGAGACGGTACAGTGCTCTACCGGAGGTAGTCTGAGAAGGCTTCGTGGAAAGGCCTGAGGAAATCGAGGGGCGAGCCTTACACTCAGGGGAAAAGCACTCCTTGCAGAGAGGACAGCAATTGCAAAGGCCTTGGAGGTAAGACTGGGCCTCCAGACCTGAGGAACAGCCAGGAGGCCAGAACAGCCGGAATGATGTACGCTAGCAAGGGGATGAGGCCAGAGAGTCCATGGGGCCAGGCTTCGTATGGCCTTGGAGGCCACTGTGAGGACTTGGGCTCTTCCCTGAGTGAGGACTTGGGCAGGGGAGGGACATGATCTGAAGGATCACTCTGACTACTATTGAGAGTACACTTGAGGGGCTGGTACAATGGGGACCCACTGAAAGACTGCTGACTAGGGCCAGGATAGAGTGGCTGAGGTCCTGAGAAGGTTGGATTCTGGTCACAGGTTAGAACTGGTAAGATAAAGTCACTGATGATGGATTGGATGTGGGATAGGAAAGAAAGAGGGAGAGAAGCAGACATCAAGGTTTTTGGCCAGAGTATGCGGCAAAATGGAGTTGCCCTTATCAGATGCGGGAGACGCAAGAGTGGCGGTGGTGGTGGTTCAGTCGCTAAGTTGTGTCCGACTCTTGCCATCCCATGGACTGTAGTCTGCCAGACTCCTCTGTCCACGGCAAGAGGGCAGACTTAGAAGGAGAAATCAGGAGTTTGGGGACAGGTGAACTTTGTGATCTCTATTAGATGTCAGTCAGAACCCCCAGGGAAGAAGTCTGAAAGGAGAGAAAAATGATGTAAAATTGTCAGAGATTTAAAAATCAGAGGAATAGATCATCTACAGAGTGGGGGTAGATTGGAGAAGAGAGGGGTCCCTGGAGCCCTCCAATGCTGAAGAAGGACCCTGCAAAGGAAAACTCTTAAAGATACCTCGATTTGTTATTTACTCAGCTCTTCCCCCAGTCCCCTCAACCCCAGCCTCCTCTACATCCAATATGGACACACACACACACACACACCCCTTCATATGCACTAAACACCACTTCCTGTCTCATTGCATTCCCTGCCTTTGAGAAGAGCTGGAAGAGTATGGACCACCTTCCCCAGCTGCGTGGCAAAAGGGACAGGCTTGCACACAGGCAGGAAAGTTATCTCCCATTGTTAACAAAACCCTGCATTGTTATTGTCAAATTCCTTTTCTATTGTTGATTCTACTGATCACTAATAACACTGCCACGCCCATGGGAAAATTACAAAGAGAAGACATTTCCTATATAAGCTCAGAAATTTGAACTTGAAATACAGTGTTCGATTTTGAAAACCAGAAGAACTATGGAACCTACACATCAAAAGGATGAGTTATCTGATCCATGCTCCTGCCTCTGGGGACATCTGAGCCCATCCCAGTTGACTAGGTTGCTGTCTACTGTGTTCCTGGGATCTCAAGGAGGAGGTAAGCAGGAGATCCCCAGTGGCCTCGACCGTGTGCCACATCCCAGCCATTTGCCATTGTCGTAGCCATCTTCACTTTCATGCAGTTCTTCCTGATTTCCAGCGAAGGTTCTTTTGTTGTGGGTTAAGGACAATTCTGGGGCTTCCCAGATAGCATTAGTGGTAAAGAACCTGTATGCTAATGCAGGAGACATGAGAGATGCAGGTTCAATCCCTGGGTTGGGAGGATCCCCTGGAGGAGGGCATGGCAACCCACTCCAGTATTCTTGCCTGGAGAATCCCAGACAGAGGAGCCTGGAGGGCTACAGCCCATAGGGTCACAAAGAGTCGGACATGACTGAAGCGACTTAGCCAGCATGTGCGCAAGGACGGTTTCTCTTGCCTTGTCCTCTAGTAAAAAGGACTTGTTGAATGGTAACTGGCCATTCAGTTACTTTCCCATCTGGCAGGCTGGCCATCCATGGTGGGACGTCATACAGGACATCACCCACTCTCCTGTGTCCTGGGGTGCTTAGGGTTCCAGCTGCACACACAGAGGATAGGTTAAAGGGTTACTGGTAGTTTCGTCCCTGGTGGTCCAATCTGCTGATATGGTGAGGATTACCGAAGGCAACAACCAGTGGGGCCATTCCTTGACAAGCTGGGGAGGACGGGGAAGAGGACTGCCTACCCCTTGAGGACAAGCTACGAATACGTGCTCCAGATGAACCCCAGAGTGTGGAGAAACTGAATCAACACAATTTATTATTAGATGAAAGTCAGACGCAGCAAAAAAAGAGCAGAATGCTAACAAGGACTCCTCGTTCGGAGGTTCCATTTAGAGCCCCCATTTTGTATAACCACTGTGTGTCTATAAAGCAGGGGATTTGGGAAGCAGAGAACAGCTGACGGAGGCGTCAATAACCCAATTTGTGGCTTGTTAGAATGTTACACTCGTTTATCGGCGTTTAACAAGACAAGACATTGATGTTAACACAGTGGGAGGAAAGTTGCCTGGACCAATAGTATCCCTGGCTGAAAATTAATTTAAACCTTCTTTTCTTTGTGCCAGAAATGGTAGAGGTAATTCATTTTCAAAGTGTCGAAATGCCACTGAAAATGAGCTAGGGTAACAGGAACGAGTCATCAGCAGCTGAACGAAATCCCAATTTAGCTTTCTTTTGGTAACCTGTCGTAAATGAGACACCATGAAATAATACACTTTATGGCAGGAAAGAAAACAACAGGGCCTATTCAGTTTGGGGGATGGGAAGGGTTGCAGAACTGGGAAGGGAAAGTTTCATGCACAGGTGTTTGGAAAACCGTGAGAGCTGCTGTTGCTGATGCCAACTTCACAGTCACTCTGCGCTGGTGAAAGTTAACAGTTTCTGTTTTGGATCTGTCGGCCTGAGAGTCCAGGGTCTTGGCAAGGCTAAGCTCTTTTATAAAGATTCAGTGAAATCAGTGTTCAGATCATTTACAAGATCACTGCTCCTTGTGCTGGTGTCTGGTTGAGGATGGGCCCAGAATTAGTCACCACTCTGGTCCCACTTCCCATTTAGCAAAACAGGTGGGAGCATGACCTGAAAACATAGTGCTTTCCATTTTCTCCTCCTTGCTGTATGTTCCTTTGGGCCCTTTATTTTCCAAGGAAAAGATATCAGACATGAAAACTATAACTCATGAGGACATAGGCACTAACAAGATTGAGGTAATCATTTGGTTCAGTGTAAACTTTGTCTTTTGAATTTTTATGTGCCTATATGCCCCCCAGGGGAAGATGGACAGGGTGTCAGGGGGCTTCGTTACTCTGGGCTGACTGGGTCCTCCTTCAGAGGGCCCCCTAGCATCTCACTCATCACCCAACTACCTACCAGGCAGAAGCTCTGAACCAAGCCTGAGTTGGGGAGAGGGAGACATTTGCAAGAAGTTCAAGGTCCAGGGCATGATTCTGCCATCTGGCTGGGTTTATGCAGGCTGGTCGCTGAAAGTGAAAGTGCAAGTGAAGTTGCTCAATTGTGTCTGACTCATTGTGACCCAATGGACTGTAGCCTATCAGGCTCCTCTGTCCATGGGATTTTCCAGGCAATAGTACTGGAGTGGATTGCCATTTCCTTCTCCAGAGGATCTTCCCAACCCAGGGATCGAACCCAGGTCTCCCGCATGGTAGACAGACGCTTTACCATCTGAGCCACCAGAGCACTAGTCCCTGTCTATTCATGCCCTTCGCTTTGCGATCTTGCAGTCACAAAGGAGTGGAATATGTTTCCCCACTAAACAGTTCTGAGCCTAGGTTCTCAGAGGTATTGCATGGTTCTACTCACCTTCAGGCATCTCTGCCATCTCCATTGGCCCAAGAAGGAGGATGAAAGATACATGTTGCTATTCCAACTGCCCAGGCAAGCCTGGCCAAGATCAGCTGACTACAGGTGCCTCACACATCTCTGAGCTAAACAAGTGCTTACTATTGTACACCAATGAGTTTTTAATTAGTCTGGTGGCTCAGCAGTAATGAATTCACCTGCCGCAATGTAGGAGATGCAGGAGACACAGGCTTGATCCCTGGGTCTGGAGGATCCCCTGGAGGAGGAAATGGCAACCCACTCCAGTATCCTTGTCTGAAAAGTTCCATGGATAGAGGAGACTGGCGGGCTACAGTCTTTGGGGTCACAAAGAGTCAGACACGGCTGAGCACACATCCACATAGCAACAGCAAATGATAATGGCCTATTAAACCAGAAAGGGAATTCTCACATGTGAGTAGACTGATTCCCTGGAATGAACAACTGACTTTACTTGAGATATTAAAACATTGAAAGAGTCAGGGTATGTTTCCCAGGCTGATGACTTTTTCCAAGTGGAGGGCCATTGCACCATGCCCAAGGTCTCTCTTGGTCTCTAGACAACCACTAGTCCAAAGCCTCAGCTTCAGTGTAGAAGCCCTGGATATTCCCCACCCCATCCTAAAGTCCTGGGACCATTTGTCCCATCCTCCCTCTATCTTAAAAGAAATGAACAGCCCTCTATTAGGGACCCATTCTAAACAATGGTTTCAGAACCTCTCTTAGACTCCTTATGACATTCATGATAGGGAAAGGCTTCCAGATTAATATTCCCAGTACCCAGAGGCCAGAGGCATGGGAGATTCCTTGTTTAGGAGCAGTCACCTGCCCAGGGATCTTCCTTCCACACCATCCAAGCCACAGGCAATGCTGAGAGTTCAGGCCAGCATCCACCCAGGTCCTGGAAAGGAGATGTATCTCTTTCAAGGCCATCACAAGGTAAGCACAGGTGCCAGTGGCTTGGATGTGAGCTCTTTGGGGATAACTACCTGGATTATTTATTTTTCTGCTCATGAAAGGCCAGCGATTCTTATGTTTCCACTAAGCATGGCTGGCATATAGCACAGAGCCTCATTTTTCCCACTGTTTATATAAATGGACTTACCCTGCCCAGGCTCTCTGCTGTAAAATGTGTGATTAAAGGATTATAGAGGTGATGGAAATAGTAATCATGTCTGTTTTCAGATAAAACCTTCCCCTGAGGGGCCCCAAATGACTGTTCTTATTCATACCAACAGGGAAGGGGAAGCCAGGGGGCACTTTCATAGATGGGGTGATGGGCACTCAGAAAGGGTCAGATAGCACATTGCCTCAGGTTACCCAGCTCATCAGCTTCCAGCTTTGATGTAAGGGGTGGGGGTTAGTGTCTGTCAAAACAGAGTTAAAAACCTGTGGAGAATCACATCACTGGATCACCCAGACGGGGCACGAAGTTGGGACACATCCGTCATGGGTGAGCAGCGTAGGGGACAACCCAGCTGTCAGCTATGGGAGGGGCAGTCCAGAAGGGAGAGAATGGTTTGGAAAAAGATGCCATGGGATCTAGACAACCATCCCAACCAGGGGCATCGGGGAGGTCCAGAGGATGTTTTCTAGCTGAACAGAGTACAGCAGAGAGGACCCAGAAACAGGCAAAGTGTGATGGTTCAGGCTGGAAGCACTGGAATCTCCACCTTGGGCAGGGCTCTAGGACTGGGCTGCACTCCCAGAGAGGAAAAATCCAGAAGAACAAGGCAGGTCTCAGGTCCAGGAGACACAGGGGCAGAGCAGGGCATCATGGGAGTTGAGCCTGGAGCACAAACTGAGCACAAGTCCCACCACAGCTGAGTCAAAGGCCGAGCAGCCAGCTTGACTGGTGCTGAGTCACCAGAACCACTCGTTAGGCTCCTTCTCTGGAAATAAAGGTCTGGCTCCAGTGCCCAGGGGAAGAGTCAGGCCACTGGGAGGCGGGGGAGGGGGCAGCACCTGGAAAGGCCATCCAAGTTCAGGGTTCTGGGGGCCACAGGGACTTTGGACCAATTCCAACCAGAATTTTACCTTCCACGTGGACTCACAGGATAGGACCAGTTAAGTGTCAGGACATGAGACTGGGAGAGTTCTGGACCAGGCTGCACACTGTCCCACCCTGAGATGTGAGCTGAGAGTCCCTCCCGCCCACTCAGCTTCAGTTCCTCCTCCTCTAGCAGAGACTAGTGACTCCTGATGCCTTCCTTCACATCACTGTGATGAGAACACGAAACAGCATATAAAGTCACCTTGGAAAAATAGGAGAGTAAGATGTCATCAGTATTATTATTAATCTGACGTGTCATTTCTTTTCTCACAGTGGAATTTCCTAAGACTGAATGGCCAGATTGACAACTAGCCAGGTCTTTTGCTCCTCTGCCCTAGCCCCCCACTCCTGGGATGCTTCCTCATCCATCATTCCCCAGCAGAGGTTTCATCGATCTTAGAATCATGGCACATGAGACCTGGTGGGCAGAAAGCAGTGCTGAGCACACAGTGGGAACTCAGTGCCCACAGCCTTTATTATTATTGCAACTATATCATGCTTTCACTAAGGAATTCATTTGCTACTTTCAATCACTTTGACACAAGATTTGGAAAGGGAAATAGTGAAGAAGAAGAGGGATAATTAATATTACTGAGGAAAATTTTTTATAATCTAAGGTCACCTTGAATTCTTCCTCTTCCAGGAAGCCAAAGCTGATCAGGGGCTTTTCCCATGTCCTCATGGTGTCTCCTTATACCTTGTCCTTATTTCATATGCTTAAACCAAAAGTGCTTCTTTACTTGTTTCTCTCTCTCTCCTTCTAGACTGCCAGTTCCTTGAAGGTAGAAATGGCGGCTTTCTCAAAGCTGAATCCATCTTCAGGAATCGGTCTGATGTTTTTTAGGAGTTCCTGGTTCCTCTGGGCTCATGGGCGCAGAGAGTCTTCGACCAAGAACCAAAAAATCCAATGCTCTTATCCCAGTTGCTTTGTTATTTAGTTAAGTCATATATCCTCTTTAAGCACTAGTTTTGTCACCTCTAAAAAAAAATTAAAAGGCTATATATGAAAAGCAAGTTGTCAAGAACTATCAAATTTACAAATGGATAAAGCCTTTAACCAAACGATTCTCCTTCTAGAAATTTATCTTCAGATAACACTCACATATATTTTACAGATATACTTTCTTATAAGTTATTCATTACACATTATTTTTAAAAATTTTTTAAGATTTTTTTTTTTTGCTGTGGACCATTATTTTTAGTCTTTATTGAATTTGTTACAATATTGTTTTGGCTTTTTGGCCCCAAGGCATGTAGGATCTTAGCTCCCCAGCCAGGGATCAGACCCGCACCCCCTGCATCGGAAGACGAAGTCTTAACCACTGAACCAAAAATATAGCAGTATCTTTTAAATTAAAGATTGGAAAGAAATAATTTATATATTGTGAAATAATTTATATACTAGAATACTATAGAGCCACAAAAATGGTGATTTAAGTCTAATACATGCTGTTATCAAGTAATCTCCAAAATATATTATTAAGCAAAAAACCGTACTAGGTGCACATTATCTGTTGCTGTTGTTTTAGTCACTAAGTCGTGTCTGACTTTTGTGACCCCAAGGACTGCAGCCCACGAGGCTCCTACAATGTATAAAGCAAGCTTTCCATTTGTGTGAAGGAGGGAGAGTATACATGTGTGTTTGCTTGTCTGTGTGTAATCTCTCTGTTTTTTCGGAGAATTTTTTCTCTGAAGCTTCTTTGAAGAACTGGTGGTCATTGGTTGCACCAAGGGAGGAATGTGGATGGCTGTGGATGACTTTAGGACCTTTTGAATTTTGAAACATGTGAAAACAAATAATATATTTTTAAAGATTATCAAAGGAACAAAAAAGGAATAAAGGTCCCAACCCACTCATACAACTGCTGAAAGAAGCATATGGTGGGACTCTTGCTCCCAAGCCTCTTCACTGCTGAATTTGAAATGGATCAAGATCCTGTCCTGATCACTTACAGTGGATTCACAGCACAGCCTCCCAGTAACGTTTAGGAAAAATATCTCCACTCTCCGTTACCAGAACTCTGACGAGCTGTAGAAGGGCAAGGCTCTTCCAGGGGTATCTAAGACTGGAGTCTAGGGGCCCCACATGCCAGAGTCTGAGGTCAGCTGGCCTGAGCTCTCTCTTTCCCCTCTCCTAGTGAACAAACCTACCTGGGCTTTATAGCTTCAACACATATACAGGTATGGCAACTTGGAACTCAGGGAGGACCCAGGACATAATATCTCTGTGGCTAGAAGGGTTTCCTTTGTCTCCTTTATCCCCTTGCTGGTTCCCTTTGTAAGGTTCTATTGCTTTTAGAGTTAGGAGGGAGATTCCACCTGAGGCAAGATAACTATGAGCTACTGACCAGAACCAGCTATATTTCTGGTAACTTTCTATGATCAGACATAATGAAGGACAGTGAAAAGAACCATCAACTCTAAATCCCTTCCCCAGGGATGCCTAGAATCACACCATTAGCCATTTATATGTTAATCGTGGTCATCAACCTGCTGATCCTCTCTTTAAACTGAACTTTTCCTGGGGAGGGTAATATCTTAGGAAGAATTCACTTAGAAGAACATTCATTCACCAATTCAATGATTATTGAATGTTTATTCATGTCAGATCCTCTATCAAATGTCTGGACATTTAGGTGAATAAGATAATCATTGATCTTAATAATAAAAATCACAGCAATGATGATGATGATGATAACCCTGCGTGCTTATTATGTGGCAGGTACTCTTCTAAGCTCTTTGCATGCATTTGCTTTGAATTCTCATAACAAATTAGAGGAAGGTAGTGCTGTTATGTCCACTGAAATGGAAGCGCAGAGTTAAGTAACTTGTCCAGGATCCTGGAGCAGGTGAGTGAGCTGGCATATAAACTTTTTACCTAACAGATATGTTTCTGGGGAGAGTCAAAAGCTAGGAATTGCGGCCCTAGTTGCTGCCTCCCTGAGGGGTGGATGGTGAAGGGAGATAATACAGAGAAGATGCCTGAGAGTCCTCAGGCTAATTCCTCCCTGGTGATGTTGGGAAGGGGGCTTCCCAGGTGGCTCAGTGGTAAAGAATCTGCCTTCCAATGCAGGAGACACAGGAGATGTGCGTTCCATCCCTGGGTTGGGAAGATTCCCCGGAGAAGGGAATGGCAACCCACTGCAGTATTCTTGTCTGGGAAATCCCACGGACAGAGGAGCCTGGTGGGCTACAGTCCATGGGGTCGCATGACTGTGAGTCGGACACGTGTCGGACATGACTGCACGGCTGAGCACGATGTTGGGAAGAACTCATGGCTGTGCAAGATTTAAGGAGAGACTTATTGAAAGAGTTGTAGGGACTTCCCTGGCGGTCCAGTAGTTAAGACTGCCTGCTTCTAATGCAGGGTATGGAGGTTCAATCCCTGGCCGGGGGTTAAGATCCCACAGGCAACCAAAAATAAAAAAAGAGCAATAAGGGGCATGGACACCAGCCAGGGTGACAGGTGAGCACTGTAAGCAGAAGAAGCCAGCCTAGGGAAAGGACCTGGGCTGAATCAACATCTTCCAGGATGCATTTTTGCACAACTTTTACCTAAAATCAGCATGAGGCCTGGGGCCCAAGCATCCTTGGAACCAAGGAAAAGGAGAGATACAAATCTGTCTTTGGCAGCAGTGTGGAAGTTGAGTGATCTAGCAAGGAAGGACATCTGATCCAAGGGATCTAGCTACACGAGGAGTCAGCCAGCGTGACCTGCAAAGGCATGACACGACGGGCCTGCAAACTCCTGAACTGCCCTCCTAAGTTGATCTCAACCAAGTGGAGCAACATCGGGAGCCAGAGGCCTTGGGGCCTAGCTGAGTGTCCCCAGTCTCTTCCTAAAAGACTCTGAACTGGACTGACTTTCGGGCCAGAGACTCAGCACAGCACACTCCCTTCAGCTGTGCTCCCTCCTGGTTCAGATTCAAGTTGTGCTCCCAGAACAGGAGACGGTTCCTTCCTGAAGTGCTCCTGGGACCAGGAATTGAGCCCTGAAAAGTAACTCTATTCACTGCCCACGTTCCCTGCCAGCTCTCCCCCTTCCTTGCTGAAGGAGAAGCTGTGTGCTTCCAAGGAAAGCCAGCCTCCCTCCTTTTGGACTGGATCCTCTAGGAACTGGGAGACCGGAACTGTGAGAGCGGAAAGAAGGTGGATGGGGGCTAAAACAGACAGGCCTGTCACCAAGCCTTGCCATCAGAACCGGGCCTGCAGCACTCATCTGGTATCTGGGAGCAGAGGGGCAAGACGGCTACAGTCTATTCTCCATGAAAATGAAGCCTGTTTTTTCCCTCCCTGATTAACATTTTTATTGCGTCCCTCCTATTTGCTCTGCCTGCTCATAATTAAATACTGCCCATGGTGTCTCGTCTATCTTGGTAATGTTCTCCTGGACACCGATGAATGGATTTTTTTTTATAGACTTGCTCCACTGATAGAAAATAAGACTCAGGTTCTGTGCATCCGCTGATGGGATAAGTCACTCCCGAGGTGTGCCTATCACTGAGGTCAGGAACCTCTGTAGTGTCTCGCGGTCTCGGTCTGAGATCTCAGAGGAAAAGGAGAAAAGCGCTGGGTCCTTTTGTCCTCGGGCAGCTCCCCTGGGAGATGACTCGGGATAAAGGCAGCTGCCGCTGCTCTGCTTCAGGAGGCCTGAGGCTGGTGATGACCCTGGAAGGTTAGAAGGGAGGAAAAGTGGGGAGGGATGAGGCTCTCTAGGAAGTAGACTAGACGTTAACCAGGACTCCACACAGAACCTGGAGGCTGATTCTAACCCCCACACTCCTCTTTGCCTAGCTCATTCCCTTCATGTGACCTGTAGTCTTGGCTGCAGGCAGTGGTTTCTTGAGCCACCCTCCTCGGTGTCATCATACCCCGAGCCTCCTTGGCCTCCCATTCTTTGCCAGCCCTCTAACTTCCCTCCTCCCCATCCCTGTGGCCTCGGAAGTGCCCATCCTATTTCCAACGTTGAGTTGCCCAACATTCCCCACTTTTTCCTCTACCTCTGCTCCCTAACCAAAGCTCTGTTTCTCTTCCTAACTTGGGCCACAATCAAGAGTGGATGAATTTGCATTTGAACCTTCTCAAGCACAGGTTTATCAGTTTAGACCAGAGATTCCATGGTTCTCAATGTGTGGTCAGCAGACCAGCAGGAGCAACTTGCTTTTCAGATCCTGTTAGAAACACAAATTTCCCTGGGCTCAGACCTCAGAGACTTGGAAACCCTTGGGGGGAACCCAGCAATCCAAGGTCTCACCAGCCCTCCTGCACCAACCTCAAGCTTGAAGGCCACTGCTCTAGACCAATTTGTCACACCTCTTTCTCAGCAGCATTTTCTCTGACACCCACGTCACCTGTGTACTTGCCTTCGACCAGCTGTGGACTCCAGGTCGCTCCCCTGACTTTCCCGGATCGTACTGCCCTGCCTCTGAGCGCGCTTCCCTGGAGTTACGCTTGCCTCCTCTCACATCCTGCTCTTTGCCTTCTCCCTGGGCAATGTCATCTTCCCTCACAACCTTAGCTGTCAGCTCCATGCTAGGGTTCCCACACGCACATTCTTAATGAGCAACTCTCTCTTAAGTGCTAGAAATACACTTCCTCCTGCCTACCAGGGCTTGACCTTGACTATACCAAACACCTTACCCACTCATCCCAAACAGAGCTCCCCCAAACTGATGTCTTGGGTTCCCTATTTCAGTCTATTCCCCGCCAGACTGTACGCACACTTCTCTGACTCTTCCACTTCCTTCAACACTTGCCCCTCCCTCCTGCACACACACTCCCACAACCAGTCAGTCATCGGGGCCTGCAGACCCGGCTGCTGCTCCTCCTTCTTGGCTGGGTCTGTCTCCAGCTAGTTCAAGAGCCCAGTTCAGGCTCCCCACCCCCTTCCAGCTCCCACTCCCTTCTCACTGCTGCCAGAGCTGTTTCGCTAAAACACAAGTCTCACCATGACGGTCCCTCCCGACCAACAGGATGCCGCTTGAATGGGCTTTCCATCATTCCGGCTCCTCCTGCTGGGCTCCCTGCTGCTCCCCACCTCCGCCTGCACTCCTGCCACCAGACGCTGCTCATTTTCACACCTCTGTGCATTTGCTCATGCTCTTCTTTGCACAGAACGACTTTCTGTCTCCAGAGCTGCTTCTTACTCTTAAACGTGCAACTCAATGCACCCACCTTGTGTGCACCTTTCCTCATCCGCCTGCTCCAGATTCCGGAGCACATTTCTCTTGACCTTCTCATAGCCGCACCCTTTGCATGAATCATTTGTCATCCTCCTTGGACGGTGATCCTTTTCTCAAAAGTCTCTGCCTCAGTCATCCTGTCTTTCCAGTTCAGAGCACAATTCCCCGCACATAGTTGGAGCTCCATGAATATTTCTTCAGCTTGCTGATCCAGCTAAGACTAATACCTGCAAACACATGATCACACACCATCCATTGTCGCCTTCTTTGCCCCTCTCCCTTATCATCCAGGTAGAGTGGCAGTGATTGTGAGCGAGGTCTATCATTCCCACACACTCCCCAGGCAGCTCTGTGACACTGGCTCGGCCCTTGTCATTTATCTTATATGTCAAAATTTCTCTGCATGAGGATGGTGGAGAAAATGAGCAGGACTTACCCCTCAGGTTCCACCCAGGGATGATCCTACTCTGCTTTTAGCTCAGTCTGATGAACTTCCTCCAGCAGAGAAGGTAAGGAAGGAGTACTTCCCACAGTCCTGATCCGGATGGCCATTCTCCCTCTCTCCAAACCTCAGGGTGGTAGCCACGTGGACATGTGCTGTGAGGGGGCATTTCCTGAGGCCCTGGATTCTGAATTACACCCAGAAAGACCCCTGTGCCCAGAGCCAAGCCGCAGTGCCTAGAATGCAGTCAACACTCAGTGTTTGTTGAATGAGTAATAAAAAGCTGAGGAATAAAACATACTCAGAGTCCTTCCTCCCCAACTCCCAGAGTTGCCAGCCCCTACCTTTGCAGCCTGTCTAATTCGAGTCTTCACACAGAAACAAGTGAGGTAGCAAAGAGAAAGATGGAGAGAGACTTGAAAGGAACATTTTCTCATGACTCCTCTGTTTGCCTCTGAGGAGGAAAAATACACAGACTTCCCAGGCCACCAGGTCCTCCTCATTCTTGGCCTCAGCCCTGGGCTCATGCCCTTCCAGGCTACAGGCAGAAAGAGGTAGACAGACTAGCTTGGAGACAACTTTAAGTGAATTCAATTACCATAGCAACCAAAAGCAGCAGAATGGAGATTAGGCTCCAGACAACAGTGATCCAGGCCTCCAAACCAGGCAGCAATCCAAAGGCTACTGCTTGTGAGACCAGAGGCCAGGTTTGGGAGAAAGGGACACCCAAGCTCTGCTACCCAGCACCCCCCATTCACCTGCACTTCCTGGAACTCCTCAGAGTTCTAACCTGCCAAAGAGCAGGCATTCATCCCTACTGGGAGCTGGAGAGACCTGGAAGGCATGTAGAGTTAGAGGAATGACCAGGTGCTGGTCTTCGGCTGGCCTTTCACTTTCTACTGTGTCCTTCCACAGACGGGCAGGGTACCAGTCAGCCTTCTGTACCTCTCTGCAGAATAAGATGTAAGACTAGGAGCTCTGGAGTCAGACTATTTGGTTTTAAATCCGAGCTCAGCTGATGATCTTGAGCAAATTGCTGAACTTTTTCTGTCTTGTTTTTTTTCATCTGATAAATGGGGATGACAGCAGCTGCTCACAGGAATGCTACAAGGACTAAAAACTAAGAAGCTTATAAGGTGTTAGCACAGTGTGAAGCACATATTAAACACCAGGTAAGAGTTTCTTGTCACTGTTATCAATTTCACGGTGATGTTGAAGATGACAACTCCAGTCCCTGCTGGCCCTTGTCTATTTGTCGGTTTTCTTGCTATGAGCACTTTGCCAGGTCGAGGCACCAGCCTGAGCCAGGGAGAGAAGATTCCCAGGAGGTTGACAACCTGGGTCATAGTGGTCAGTTCCCTCTTGTTCCAGAAGCCATCAGAAACCCAGAGGGATTGTATGTGTTGCCTGGCAAAGCCCTTGCTCTCTGGTGACCTTATCTGGGGCCACTAGCTGTGGTCAGCCTGGAGAACTTCAGTAAAGAACAGAACTCCAGATGGTCTCATTCATCTACTCATTTTGCCCCAGAGATGTTAAACAAGTCTATGATCTTCAGCTCAGAGGAAGTGTTGCCTTCCCTGAACGTGGAACCCTTGTCTGTAAGATAGGAATAAAAATAAACACCAAGGACTTCCCTGGTGGCTCAGTGGTAAAGAGTCGGCCTGCCAATGCAGGAGACATGGATTTGATCCCTGGTCCAGAAGAATCCCACACGCCATGGAGCAGCTAAGCTCAGATGCCACAACTACTGCCCGAGAGCTGCAACTACGGAACCCGACTGCCGCAGCAGCTGAACCCTGCTCACCCTAGAGCCTGCGCTCCGCAGTGAGAGAGGTCACCGCAGTGCTCACCCTAGAGCCCGTGCTCCGCAGTGAGAGAGGTCACCGCAGTGCTCACCCTAGAGCCCGTGCTCCGCAGTGAGAGAAGTCACTGCAATGAGAAGCCCAAGCATTGCACCTGGAGAAAAGTCAGTGCAGCAACAAAGACCCAGCACAGCCAAAAGCAAATAAATAAATAAGTAAAATTATTTTAAAAGTAAAGGCCGACTTCAGAGAACTAGTAGACCTGTTCACATAAAGCCAAGGGCAGACGTAGACACTGCCTTTATGGCCCTAACCACAAGTGGGCAGGGGCTTTATTTCCCATGTGTTCAAAGGGTGGAGACGATCCTTTTCAGTGATGGGAGGGACTTGGGACTGGGCTGGGGAAGGTGCATCTGGTCCACCTCCAGGGATGTGCCTGTTCATTCCACGGGCATTTTTGAGCATTAGTGATGGTCAAACCTCATACAGTTGCCAGAAAAGCCAAGGGAAGTAAGACTTAAGAGGTCAGGTTGGTGGTGAAGAAAGATCTCAGAGCAATCCACCAGGAGGCGCTACTGGACACAGGAAGTGTGGTGAGGATGCTCAGGGCACCGGCATCAGGAAGGACTGGCATCTGGACTGGGCTGGAAGGAGGAATACATTTTGCCCAGTGGAGAGGAGGAAGGCCTCTGCAGGCAGAGAGAACAGCAGGTGCAAAGAGGGAGTCTGAAAGGGCCTGTTGTGTCTGGGGGAGGTGAGAAGTTTAGGGGTGATAAAGCGTATGCACGCGCGTGTGTATGTTGTGCATGCACGCGTACTGGGGAACAATAACGGAGTAGAAATAAGTATGTCAGGAGATGAGACTGGAAAGTTCACCTTCGTCTTCTCTCTCCAGAGATCTGCAGTTCTATTAGCCTCTGGATACTGTGGGCTACTGTGGTGGGCTCTGTTCAGCCCAGGATTATTTTGAAAATCCCCTACTATTGATTCCCCTACAATCAAAGGAATTACTGAACTTGTTTTAGGGAAACCCCAGCCTGTTTCTTAGGGCTTCCCAGATGGCTCA
Source organism: Budorcas taxicolor (assembly GCF_023091745.1). Lineage (NCBI taxonomy): Eukaryota > Metazoa > Chordata > Mammalia > Artiodactyla > Bovidae > Budorcas > Budorcas taxicolor. Next base: position 31,679,644 of record NC_068912.1, read on the forward strand.
GTGGTCATAGAATCTGCCTTCCAGTGCAGGAGATGTGGCTTCGATCCCTCTGTCGGGAAGATCCCCGGAGGAGGAAATGGCTGCCCACTCCAGTATTCTTGCCTGGGAAATCCCATGGACAGGGGAACCTGGCAGGCTATAGTCCATGAGGTCGCAGACAGGCAGATACAGGTGAGCAACTGAGCACGCAGCCTGTTTCTTAGGGTCTGCATTGCCCGAAGTTCTTGGAAGGCCCACCTATTCATTTCCTCCAGTCCAGCATGGACATCTCTGTATGGAAAGGACCCTGGGAGAGAACTCCCTCCCCCTCCAGGAAGGACTGCACCTACGCCCTCAGCTGGCTCTGCTGCCCTGGATGACTGGCACAATCATCGTGCCAGGCAGCACAGCCTGTTCTGGGACCTCTTTTGCAGCTCCACTCCCAACCAATCAGAGTCCTGATCATTTTTACCTCCAACCTATTTCTCTTGTGCCCCCTCTTCTCTATCCATCCACCACTGCCCTAGCCGAAGCCCTCATCATCATTTCTCTCCTGGAATACTGACTGCAATAGCCAGCTAATTGGTCCCCCTGCTTCCCATCTGGTCCTCCTCAAATCTATCCTCCACACTGCTGGGCTGGACTTGATTTTTCTAACATAGATCTGACTGCACCATGCTTCTGCCCAGAGCCCTTCACTGGCTCCCTGTGGCCTGCAGGATAGAGTTCAGCTCCTTGGCTTGGACTCCTAGCCGCAGGCCCTGCTTTGTCCTGCCTCTGGCCTCACGCTCTAGGCACAGCTGAGCTCATTCTCACCCTAGTGTCTTTGCTCCCTGCTGTTTGTTTCTTCTTTTTCTCTGTCATTTGGTTGATTTCTTCTCCTCTTTCCAGACTTAGCTCAGATGTCATCTGCTCCAAAGCACCTTCCCTGCCCCCTCAGGCTGGGCCAAGTGTCCCCTCCCCATGCTTCCCCGACTCTCCATGCACGCCCCTGTCACCCAATGTGCCGGCTCTGTCACCAAGCAGCTTTGTGATGCTCACCTCCAGCTCATCTGAGAAATGAGAATTATAATAGATCTGTCTCCTGAGATTGTTTTGACTGTGCCGGGTCTTTGTTGCTGCGTGGGCTTTTCTCTAGTTGTGGTGAGTGGGAGCTACTCTTCCCTGAGGTGCATGGTCTCTGGGGAGCGAGGGCTTTGGCAGTTGCAGCACGTGAGCTCAGCAGTGGCAGCTCCTGGGCTCTAGACTGTGGGCTCAGTAATTGTGGCACTTGGGCTTAGTTGCTCCAAAGCATGTGGGATCTTCCTTGACCATGGATTGAACCTGTGTCTCTTGCATTGGCAGGCTGATTCTTTACCACTGAGCCACCAGGGAAGCACTCCTGAGATTGCTTTGAGTGTTTGTAAATTTAGCTTCTCTATATCCCTCAGGCTTCAGTGACCTGCAAATGAGGTTTAATAAGCCTAAACATGAGTGCAGAGCTCATTACCACTGTTCACCTTTTTCTTTAAACCATGAGCTCTGAGAAGGCAGGGCTGTGCCTATTTTGTTCACCACCATATGCCCAGACAGTAATTACTATGTGTTAAGTGAAGTGATTGTTGAACTAATGTTAGCAGATGAAGACATATCAGTTCAATTAAAATGCCTATTTGAATGGCAGACTCTGGGCTAGGGCTCCAGTCTTAACACTTGGGTGGGACGCAGATAAAACATGCAAGGCAAAATGGCACCTTGAGTTGGGACTTCTAGTCATTAATATTTGACTTGGGTGAAATGGGAAATAAAAGGATTTTCTAGGGAAAACCAGTCCATAACTCACACCCCCTCACTTCCCTCATCACCATCCTGTCCTGTGTTTTACTTTTTGTCCATTTCCAGAATTTGTAGCAAAGAGAGCCAGCTATTCCTGAACCTAGATGGCAAAACTGACACTGCCGTTGGTTGGGGATTCCAGTTGGTGTGGATGGGAGGAGTGTCCCAGGATGAAAGAGTATTCACTTTCTGGTCAACAAAAGACAAGGAATTTTCTAACTTTTTAAAGCATGTGTACATTCTGTTTTTCACACTAAACCCGGCTGTCTCCATTCTTTATGATGCTGGGCATGATTTAACACATACACTTAAAAAATGGAAGAACAACTTCTTAAATTTGCAGTAAATGTATTGTTCAATAGATTTGATTTACTAGTTATGAGCCATGGAAGAGCTGCTATGGCGATTTATTGTGATGTCTCAGGAGCTGGAGTCCACTGCCTCTTTGTGCTCTAATCCCCATAAAAATAATCTAATGAAGGGAAGACCCACAGTGCATCTTGGCACTAGCTTGGACTGTAAATGCCATACCCCAGTCAGTATATCAGGGCCCCCTTCCTGAAGATGAGACCATGGCAGGTGGGGAGGGGTGGGGCGTGCCCCATGAATTTAGTGGGATTTGTTTTGAGCCATTGGTTGGGGTCAAGGAGCAGAGGTATCTCAGCACTGAAGCTTGTGAGAGATTTGTAGGGCTTCACTTGCCTCCCTAGTGACTTTGTAGAGGAATTAAATGGATGGAAAACCTGTGTGTGTGTGTGTGTGTGTGTGTGTGTGTGTGTGTGTGTGTGTGCGTGTGTGTATGCGTGCATGTGTGTGTGTGTGTGTGTGTGTTGAAGGGAAGGAAGGACCAAGACTCATAATTCAGAGAAATCCAGAGGGCCAGTCTCTTGGGAAACACCTCTGCAAGAGAGTCTCTGATTTTGATCTCTAAAGCAACTCGAAGTATCTTCTTCCTATTCCCCAGGGAAGTCTTGGAAAGGTTGAGGGAGTTTATAGCTGGTGGCGGGTGGGGAGGGAGAGAGATAGGGAAAGACTGTCCCAGGCTGAGGGGCAGCTAAGGTTTCCAGGAAGAAGTGTTTCCAAGCTTAGCTCTCCGTATAGGCTCAGCTAAGCAGAGGTGGGGAAGCAGGACAGTTTTTCTGTGGAAGGAATAGTGTGAGCAAACACTCCAGGGTTTAGAGAGCTGCCACACCACCAGACCAGCAGGAATACAGGTACAAGGTCCAGGAGCAGAAAGAGGAGAAGCAGAAGACGTGAAGACTGGACAACAGCGTAAGACACGTGAAGGTATGTCTGCTTAATTCAGAGGGCAGTGGGGATTCCTAAAAGGATTTCAGCCAAAGGGCGACATGTTTGGACGTGTGTTTTGAAAAGATTGCTCTGACTGCTCTGCGGAAAATGGATCGATGTACTGGCCTCCTTGGTTGGGTGTCCATTTCTGGAAAACTGCCTGCCTATCCTTAGCTTTGGCCAAGAAGCACATTCCCGGTCACCTGCCAGTCTCCTGGTGTCCGATGCTCAGCACCTGCATGGGTGCTGGGTGAGAACGAGAGGCTGTCCCTGCTCTCAGAAGACGCAGTCCTATATGACAGGCAGGGCTCACTCTGTTTGAGGAAGTCAGAGAAAAGCATGTTACCGGTGAGTACAGGAGGGTCCCAGATTGTAGCTGGAGGGTTAACTGGGGGGAGGCAAGAGCAAAAGCCCAAGGTCTGGGTGGACAGAAAGGCTTGTTGTGCCTGAAGAAAGCTGAGTGCTGGCTAGATGACTCTCTGTCCTCTTCTGATTAGCACCCCTAGCTTTTCTGTGGGGGTCCAGGGAGAGATGTATTGTGAAAACTGGGTCAGTCTAAGACCAGAACTTTCTGTGATGATGGAAATCTTCTCCATCTGTACTGTCCAGTGTGGTGGCCTTGAGTTACATGTGGCCATTGAGCCCTTGAAAGGTGACCAGTACAATTAAAAAGAAGATTTTAAAAATGTAATTAATTTTAGCCTTAATTTAAATAGCCTTTGTGGACTGGGGTGGTGGTGGTAAGGAGAGAGTGGGACGAATTTAAAGAGTAGCACTGACAGATATACATATCACGTATGTATATGAAGTAGCTAGTAGCTAGTAGGAAGCTGCCAGGAGCTCAACTGGGTGCTCTCTGATGACCTAGAGGGACGGGATGGGGGATGGGGTAGGAGGGACACTCAAGAAGGAGGGAAATATGTATACATATAGCTGATTCACTTTGCTATACAACAGAAACTCACACAACATTGTAAAGCAATTGTATTCCAATTAAAAAATAAATTGAAAATAAATAAATAGGCCCACATATAAGGGGCTACCATATTAGCACAAATCTAAGATATGAGATCCTCATAGACAGTTCTACCAAATCCTGAGCGTGTAGGACATTCTTGTCAGACAGTCTTATTTCTTGCGCCTGGAGGCAGCATGGTAGAGAGCAGGGCCTTGAACATTCGCATAGTCAGATGCAAGGTTTAAATCCTAACTGTGCCACCATATGGGTCAGGATAGGCTTACTACTTGAACATATATACCCAGAGTTCAGTGGCTTAACATAATAGAAATTTGTTTTTTTTTTTCCCCCACTCATTTCATAGACCAACTAAGGTTAGGAAGGACAGAGGATGAGATGGCTAGATGGCATTACCAACTCAATGGACATGAATTTGAGCACGCTGCAGGAGCTGGTGATGGACAAGGAAGCCTGGCGTGCTGTAGCCCATGGGGTCGCAGAATTGGACATGACTGAGCGCCTGAACTGAACTGAGAGCTGAAATGAACTGAACTGAACTACTCCACATAGTCATGCGGAGACCGAAGATTCTTCCTTATTGTGGCTCCACCCTCTTCCAGGTCCTTGAAATTCTCTCTATTCAGCTAGTGGATAGAGGGGAAGAAAAGCACACGTAGGATTGCTCTGGATATTTTTTATGGGTCCGGCTTATACTACCTTTGTCAGAATTTAGTCACAGAAGCCAAACCTAATCACAAGGGATCCTGGGAAATGTACGGTAGCTGCGCCCATGAAAAAGATGAACTGAGTTTGGTTAACATCTAGTCAGACCCTGCCAGGAGCCTGAGAGGCTATAGTCCATAGGGTCGCAGAGTCAGACATGACTGGGCAACTGAGCATGAAGCCAGTCTCTGCCGCAGGTACTGGCTAGCTGTGTGACCTTAGGCTCAGCTTGCTTATCTGTGAGATGGAGGTAGACTAAGAATTGATGAAGGTGAAATGAAATAACACATGTGAAAAATGCCAAGTTGAGATTCATGACTATGATTTTTGCCACTCAGTTTGGGTCTCATTTCAGTTATTAGGCAGCAGTCCTGCTGACACCAAAAAGCTTGCCCATGGAGACACCACTGCATGGCATTTATTTCATCTTTCTTTCTCTCCAAGGAGCAGGTCAGATATTGGAGAGAATTCAGGAAGCCCTTGAGCTTGCTAAACCCAAGGACTAGCCCATAGGCACAGATGCAAATACTGCCCAAATGGTCTTAGCGTTCTGGAGTTAGGGAGGAAGACATCTCATTCCTTGGAGAGATGGATTTTGATGCCATAGGAGGGTGCAATTACTGAAATATTTACAGATGAAACTGCGTGTCATCTGGAATTTGCTTCAAAATTATCAGGGAGTGGTGATGACCCATGGGTATAGATAAGACATGACTGGCCTTGAGTTGGTATTTATCAAAGCTAAATGGTGGGTTCATGGGGGGTATTTTATACAATTCTCTGTTCTTTTGTGTGTGTGTGAAATTTTCCATAACAAAGAACTTCTTAAGGGCCCTGAGGATCCTTCTTAACAGGCTTTGCTGAGAAACCCAGAAGCCTCTTATGACCTTGCAGTATGGAGACAGTAGCTTGACTGTGTTTATTCACTTGTTGACTCATCATAGCAATTAACAGTTTTGCAGCTGAATCTCCCACAAACCCAGTGAGGCAGAAACATCCAATCCCAGCCTTGAGCTCTAAAGAAAAAATGAGCCTGGGTGTGAGTATCATAGAGGTGCGGTGCTGTGAGGGCCTTGGCTGGTACTCATGGGCTCTGCCTGCTTACCAAGCACAGCTTGGTATAAAAACCAGTGTACAGATCCCTTCATCAGAACACTTTTGCAAGATCTGAAGGCTTGGATTTCTAGCTTCAAAATTCAGAAACAGCCCACCTTGTTGCTTATGTTAATAGTTGTATCAATGGGGCCAGTTTTTTGAGTGGACAGTGACTCTGTGGAGTTAGGAAGACTTCTGTCCCCCTAAAACATACCCTGTTACTCAGATGGAGCATCAGATCCACTCTTGTTTCATGACCTGGATTTTCATTATCCTGTTAAAATGTAAATACTGTATTTCTGGACAGGATAGATACTTACACATTAGTTTAAATGATTTATCAGTTCTTGCTCACAAGGAAGGAATCGGAGAGAAGTAGGCACTTACAGAAATAAGGTGACACAGAATGGAGGGAGGGGCAAAACAGAAAAGCATCTAGAGACAAATTTCTCTGATTTCACACATTTCCTAGGTCGTGATATGAAGAATAACAAGGAAAGAACTTGAGTGACCTGTCTGAACTTCTTCACAAACAAGCACTATAGAGAGCTGTGCCTTTAGACTTAAAAATGCTAGGGTAAAGTCATGCAGGATCTTGCTGTGATTTTAGGTAATAGAGTGTTCTGCCTATGTTTTCCTCTAAGAGTTTTATAGTTTCTGACCTTATATTAAGTCTTTAATTCATTTTGAGTTTACCTTTGTGTATGGTGTTAGGAAATATTCTAATTTCATTCTTTTATATGTAGCTGTCCAGTTTTCCCAGCAGCACTTATTGAAGAGACTATCTATGCCCCATTGCATATTCTTGCCTCCTTTATCAAAGATAAGGTGCCCATAGGTTCATGGGTTTAATCTATGGGCTTTCTATCTTGTTCCAATGGTCTATATTTCTATTTTTGTGCCAGTACCATACTATCTTGATGACTGTAGCTTTGTAGTATAGTCTGAAGTCAGAAAGGTTGATTCCTTCGCTTCATTAACATATGTAAAATAAATAGTGGGAATTTGATGTATGACTTGGAAACTCAAACCAGGGCTCTGTGACAACCTAGAAGTGTGAAATGGGGTGGAAGATGGGAGAGAGGCAAGAGGGAGGGGACAGATGTATACCTGTGGCTGATCCATGTTGATACATGGCAGAAACTAACACAATATTGTAATTATCCTTCAATTAAAAATAAATGAATTAAGAAAAAATGCTAGGGTAAAGTCAATTGTAATACCATCCAATATTTTATTTATAAATGCATATGAAACAAAATCCCTGCAGATGATGACTGCAGCCATGAAATTAAAAGCTGCTTGCTCCTTAGGAAAAAAGCTATGACCAACCTAGACAGCATATTAAAAAGCAGACACATTACTTTACCAACAAAGGTACGTCTAGTCAAAGCTGTGGTTTTTCCCATAGTCATGTATGGATGTGAGTTGGACTAGAAAGAAGGCTAAGTGCAGAAGAATTGATGCTTTTGAACTGTGGTGTTGGAGAAGACTCTTGAGATTCCCTTGGACTGCAAGGAGATCCAACCAGTCAATCCTAAAGGAAATCAGTCCTGAATATTCATTGGAAGGACTGATGCTGAAGTTGAAATTCCAATACTTTGGCCACCTGATGCAAAGAACCGACTCATTGGAAAAGACCCTGATACTGGGAAAGATTGAAGGCAGGAGGAGAAGGGGATGATAGAGGATGAGATGGTTGGATGGCATCACCGACGCAATGGACGTGAGTTTGAGTAAGCCCCAGGAGTTGGTAATGGGCAGGGAAGCCTTGTGTGCTGCAGTCCATGGGGTCGCAAAGAGTCAGACACGACTGAGCGACTGAACTGAACTGATGAAACATGTTATATGCATTATCTAACTCAATCTTCCTGAACCCTGAGTCAAGATGATCACCATAATCCATTTTACAGGTGAGGTAACTGAGGATCAGAGAAGTAAAGCAGCTTGCCCAAGGCCACACAGCTTGTAAATTAGTCAAGATTTGAAGCCAGGTTTATCCTGAGCCCATGTCCTCCCTTCCACTGTCCTGGGTTTCCTATGTGGTTTACATACAATTTTATACTTAAAGTTCAACAAGCTTTGTTCTTGGCATCTCTTTGTGTCAAGCCTAGGTTTTGGCTAATGGGTTTTTGACGAGCTCTCTTGCAGGGTTTTATGGTGAGCACAGTCACAGCTGCAGGCAACCAGGTACATTTCCAACTGACCGCATCCTGGCTGTTCCCAAGGAGGTGATATTCTGGAGATGTGATTGACATTCTGCCAGAAAGGAAAGAAAAGACTTCCCTAAAAACCAATCTTGTTCAAGAGCAGAACACTGGCCAGATCTCCGCAGGCAGCATCGACTGAGGTTCTCTTTGTAGATCTGAAAAGGCTAGAGGAGGGGGGCTTTGGGGCTCTTTTCATCTAGGATCAGCCAAATATCGAACACCCTCACCCTTTATCTCTGTCTTCACGACAGTGCTTAAGCTCAATCAGATGGAACCTGGAGGCTGACCAGTTGAAAAATTTATTGCATATTCTCAGTTATGTAAAATCAAGGGAGCTATGAGAAAGAAAGTTAAAATAAATTCCTAATGCAAAGTTCTTGAGCATTTGTAATGTGCTGAACATTGAGCTAGCATGTTTAGAGATGGCTAAGATGTGGTCCTTCCTTAAACAGCTTAAAGTCGGAAAAGGAGGCTGCTATGCAAACAACCAAGGTAATAACTATATCTGAGGTATTCAGGAAGGACTGTGGGAGCTTAAGAGGGGAATGGTTAGTTCCTCCTGAGGTGTGGATCTGAAATGAATCAATATGCCTTATGTGACCTTTGGGCTGGGTACTGAAGGTTTGGGGCTGAGTGGAAGTTTGCTAGGAAAACAGTAGGAAATAGGAAATACGGCATTTCTGGAAGACAGTGCAGCCTGTACAAAGGCATGAGAGTGTGAAAAGATGTGATTTGGTCAAGTAGGAGAGAACAGGGCTTTATGACGGAAAGAAAAACATGTGTGAGTGGAAGAAGGAAAGGCCAGAAATGAAGCGCAGGATATGACACAATTGGAACAGGGTGCTTTAGAGGCAATGATCTGTTGGAGAAGATTGAAGGGGAGGGGCGAGATGATGCAGAGGGGTGCCTGTGTGCAAGGACAGAGATCCGTGGTGCACAATCAGTGGTCAGGGAGAGCTCAGGAAAGAACAGTCAGCACCTGAATGAGCTTGAAACCAGGGACTCCCATCAACTCTCCAGGGAAAAGGGCAAATGAAGAAGCAGAGAAGACAAAGGACAGAGCCTTGGGAAACATCAGCACACAGGCAGAAGGAATCACCAGGGAAGAAGAGAACAGTCCCTGCACCTACGATCTGTACCTTCAGCCTCTACCCACCCTCCTTCAAATGGTCACCGGCAAAAACTGAACAGATGAGTAGTATTTTTTTTTTCCATCCAGTCCCTGTGGCCTCCTCATATGAAGGGGACACAGGCAATAATATCTATGGTACAGACCTTGCAAGGAGTCCAGAACATGTTGGCTCCTCAACTTAAGGCTGATACGTTAAGCCTGATACAATCCAAGGACTTGCAGTGCTGCTTTGGACCCTTGGATGGCCTTCCCAGGCCTGGGCATTTACAGCTCCCCCTCCTGTTAGCGGGGCTTCCCAGGTGGCACAAGTGGTAAAGAACCCACTTGCCAATGCGGGAGATACCGAAAACGTGGGTTCGATCCCTAGAGCAGGAGGATCCCCTGGAAGAGGGCATTGCAACCCACCCCAGTATTCGTGCCTGGAGAATCCCATGGACAGAGGAGCCTGGTGGGCTATAGTCCATGGGGTTGCAAAGAGTCAGACATGACTGAAGCAACTTAGCACACATATACTCCTGTTAGTGGCTTCCTGAATCCCCAGCTGTGGGACCCTGGAAGAAGCCACTTAATCTCTCTGTACGTTGACTAGCTGCTCAGGGACTGGAGTAAATACATTCTGATGGCCCTGAGTAAATGCTCCTATGCCCAGCTGTGGGAATAAGGGATAGGAAGCAATGGCAGGTTCAGAGCCAGAGGACTCCCGAGCCCAAAGGAGACTCAGTGAAAATGCAGGGCCCCTACGAAGGGACCCCTACTGCGGTCCCTCACTGCAACTTTGCCTTCATAAAGCTGCATCCACATGAGCATCTAGCATCCTTACTTACTCCTCCAGCATAAAATTCCCCCAGGACATGCTCCATGGGCTTCTGACATGATCCAGCCCCTGCCTTATCCCTATTCCTGTGGCACTTCCTCTGTTCCTCATCAAAGGTCTCCCTCTCTGGGGCTGAAAAACAACCACTTCATCCAGGCGAGCGTGACCCATCCCCAGCCGTGGCCTGGCACTGTTATCATTATATGCAGAGGTGTGTGTCTGTCTGTCTTGTGTATGTCTTGTCCCTCTACCTTCCTCTCCAGGCAAATTTCCTCACACTTCCTGCCGGCACCACTCCTGCCCTGAACAGCAAAGATGAGCACCAGTTATATTACCCTTTCTATGTTCCAGGCACTCTCTAAGTGCTTTACCTGTGAGAACTGTTCATCTTCACCAGACCCTGTAAGGTAGATAGTTCTATGTATTTCTATTTTGTGCTTTCCAGGTGGCGCTAGTGGTAAAGAACCCTACTGCCAATGCCCTACTCCATAGAATCTTCCTGACCCAGCAATCAAACCCGCGTCTCTTACACCTCTTGCATCTCCTGAAATGACTTAGCATGTGGGCACATTCCTATTTTAGAGATGAGGAAATCAAGGCACAGAGGTACAGTAGCTTCCCCAAGATCACACAGCAGGTAAACAGCAGAGGCAGGGTCAAACTCAGGCAGTCTGACTTCAAAGTCTGTTTATTTACCTCCAAGATACACAGCACCCTGAATATAAAAAGCCAGCAACCCTAAGAGGTGCAGTTCCACCCTCCAAACCCCTGCCTCATCAAGGGGAAGATTGGTGAAGTAGTCCAACCACAAGCAATGAAGGTAGAAGCAACCCTTATGGACACTCAAAGGCACAGCTTCTAAGAGCAAACCTGAGCATAGAAGCCCTGGGAAATCCCCAAGCAGACACCAGCTCCAGCAAGTCAGCAAACCTGGAGGCTGCAGAGTTGATGGGGCAGCCTCTTACCCCCATAGTCCACACAGTGACAAGCTCTGCAAATAGCGTCCAGAGTGAAGGGACTAAAGAAGAATCCTCATGTGTGCACAGCTTGGGAAGGACACACAGAGCACAGTCGTCCATAGGAGCACCATCCTTAAATAGAAAAGATAGCTTGAAATAAGCCCTGAACTCATATGTGCGCTCTCTCTCTCTCTCTCTCTCTCTCTCTCTCTCTCTCACACACACACACACACACACACACACACACACACACACACACACACACACACACGGCCACGGCCAGCGGATTGACTGAACAAATGCCTTAGCTGTGCCGGTGGCAAAGGAAGGAATTCTAGTGCCCTGGCAGCTCCTAACTTTCAGTTCCTATTTAGAATATCTGAATTGGGAGCATCGACAAGCTCCCAAATTAGCTTTTTAAATAGAAGCTGAGAGTTAAAGGAAAAGCGGCCGTGTCATGGGGGAAATGCAAGTGAGAATCCTGGCCAGGCCAGACCAGAGGGAGATAGGGGAAAGGCGAGGCCAGGCAGTGCTGGAAAGATGCAATGGAGGGCATGGAGCCCAGGCAAGGGAAGCATCTCCAGGCAGTGGCTCCTTCAAGCTGCCAGTCAAGGGGCCTCCCTTCTGCCCATCACTTGCTCTCTCTCTCATTTTCCAGGTCACCTGGTTGTGAGAAGAGCTGGTAAGTAACAACCACACTGGCCTAGACTAGAAATCTGTCTTTTATATTTTCCTCTAGATCTTCTCAACAGAAAGGAGAATACAGTCCACAGCTACTTCACTTAAATGATGAGATGTGAACCTGGGAGGAATGGGTCCAGAGGTGTGTGTGTGTTGCAGGGCAAGGTGGGGCGGGGGCAGGGGATGTCCTGAATCAATGTCCTGTCTTCAAACAGGGCTGACCAGGCACAGGAAAGCACAGTTGTCCCACAAGTATATCTTTCTGGAGGAGGAAGATGCTCCCAGCTAACTGTTCCTGGAAACCTTCAAGCTTTGGGGCAGACCCAGCCCCTGAGCTACCTGCAAGATGCAAAACAAAGATGGGAATGCACAAGAGTTCAAACCTGGGCAGAAATAAAATGTGTGCTTGTGCTAAGTTTCTTCAATCCTGTCTGACTCTTCGAGACCCTGGACTGTAGCCCACCAGGCTCCTCTGTCTATGGGATTCTCCAGGACTGAATAGTGGAGTGGGTTGCCATGTCCTCCTCCAGGGGATCTTTCTGACCCAGGAATTGAACCCCAATCTCTTATGTCTCTCACATTGGCAGGAGGGGTCTTTACCACTAGCACCACCTGGGAAGCCCCAAGAAAAAAAGCACTGAGTTTTAACTTTCCCAAATTGGACAAGGCTGAAGGAAACTGCCCCTCCCCAGACCTGCTCACCCAGAGTTTGAGAACTCTCAGGGGTCACAGCAGTTGTGAGAAAATTAGCTCTTCCCCAGGGATGGGAGGAGGGAGGTGGGAGCAGAGCCAGGGCCTTCCCCGAATTCTTCCCCCCATCTGCCAGGGAGTGGCACTGTTGTTAATCATTATTACTGTATGCAAATCACTATGCAAATCCCACACCGCTCCTGGGGCTCCTGGCAAATGCTAATAGAGCCTACGCCCAGCTCTTCAAGGGCCAACTGTACACCTTTCAGACAGACAAGCTGAAGGGGGCGTTGCGGGGAGTGGGACGAATGGGTGAATGAGGGCTTCCGAGCCAGCCAGGAGCCCGCTCGGGCTCAGGCCACCATGACTCACCCCACTTCTTAATCTACAGCAGGGCTAAGTGTTCTCATAAAAGCCAGAAGCCTCGTTCGGACTCGAGAGGTTCTTTCCCAGCCCCCTTCAAGCACGCCCACCCTTCACCGCACTCTGCACCCTCGGTCTCTGTTTCACACCGAGAACTGTGGTCGCTCGAGCTCTACGTCTCGGTCCCTGCTGAGGCACGGAGCTGCCTCGCCTCCGGAGCGCCAGGCGATTGCGGGCATCCAGGCCGAGATCTCGGAATTCTGGACGCGGGGACAGCTGGAGCCGCTCGGGTCGACACCGTTCGCGCGGACTGAACCCTCTGCGAACCGAGACCGAGAGTGTGGGAGTCTGGGCCATATACCACTCTCTTGGGATGCTGCGGGGCTCCATCCGCCTGACCTCTTGGGCACTTGCCGACTGCCCGCTCCCCATCCTGGGCCGAGCCACCGGGCAGTGGGGATCCTTAGGCTCCGGAGAGGGATCGAGGGACCGGGCGGACTCGGGTTGAGAGTTCACGCTCCCAAGTCCAGACTTTGGGGTCTAGGTACTGAGTCCACGTGGAAGGAAAGGAGGGCGAATCCCTACCTTCGGGTCGTGCCCCTTGCGCTCCGGAAGAAGAGCGGCTCTTACGTGGGGCAAGGGCATTGTGTGTCCCCCGGGACCTCTCCAGCCCCAGCACACCAAGCTCACGGCCGCGGCGAGCTACGAAGCTTGCGCGGTGCCGGGCTCCACCTCCCCAGGTGGCAGGGTTCGGCCGCAGGCAAGTGCTGATGCCGCGCGGACAGTCGGCGAGAAACAGACACCCAGCTGGTCCACACACACCCCACGCGCGCACACACTGACGCTCCCTGTCACCTCTCCCCGAGTCCCCAGCACACACGCCTCCGAGCTCACACTCACGCCTACTCCCCGCTCCGCCTCCACGCCCAGGCCGAGCTCACCTTGCCACGCTCACCCCCGTGCCCACCCTCGCTGGCACACGCCCCCACACCCGCGTCGGCACACTCCGCCACCTCTAGGCACACCCTAAGATTCCTCCACTGGCCCGGGGAGACGCACCAGGCTCTGCCTCGTCTCCCTGCCCCCCATCCTGGCTCACGCGCGCGCCCCTCTACACACACATACACACACACACACACGCACACACACACACCCTCGCGCGGGGAGTCACTCCCCCTAGAACGCCCTCGCCCTGGGCACCCTCCCGCGGCGAGCCTCCGGGTCCTCCTCGTCTTTTCCTCCGCGCTCTCGGGCCCGGCCTGGAGCCGCTCGGTCGCCGGGGATCTGTCGGGAGGCAAGGGCGCAGCCTCGCCGCCTCCCCCGGACTCTTCTCTCCGCCCCGCCCGCGCCGCGCCCCCATCGCCTCCCCCTTCGGGAGAGGGACCTCGCCAGGCAGCCGGTGGCCCGCCGGGCTCCGCTCCGCGCGGCGCCGGCAGCGGCGGGGGCAGGGCGCGAGCGAGGGAGCCCGCGAGCCCGCGAGCCCGCGAGCGGAGCGGCGAGGCGGGGAGGGGACGCGCTGCCGAGCCGGGGCTGGAGCGACGGCGGCCGCGGCGGCGGCGCCGGGGGAGGGAGGGCCCCACGGACAGACGGACGCACGAACGGACGGAGCGAAGAAGGGAAGGAGAGACTTGGCTCGCGAGGAGGAGCGGTACGAGCGGCGGCCGCTGGGCGCTTCCCCGCGCTGCTGGGTGCTCTGCGCCTCCGCGGCCCCCGGCTCCCGGCCGCAGCTTCCTAGCGCGCGCGGGGCGCGGGGTGCGGGGCCCGGGGCTTGCTTCGCTGAAGGTAAGAGGGACGCGACCGAGCCTTTTGGAGCCAGGAAGCGCGCTCAGCGCTGCTCCCACGCCTGTTGCTCCGGCTGCCCACGCGGCACCCTCCCACTCCCGCACCCGGGTGGGTGGGCGCTGGGGCGCCGGAAGGATTGGGGGTGGGGCTGGCGCCGCGGGGGAGCAGGCAGCCGGCCCGGAGGCGTCGGTTCCCGCGGGCTGCGGAGCCACCTCCGGGCAGCTAGGCGCTGTGAGGTTTGGAGGTGGGGGTGTGAACCTCTGCCCTCCTTCCATTGGCCTGCCTTCCCTCCGGGGTGCCAGAGGCAGCGCCCCGGGATCCGGCGGCAGGTGGCGACGGCTCGCTCGGTCCCCCGCTCCTTCTGAGGGGAGAAGGAGAGCAATGGCTGAGGGTGGAAGCGGGGAGCAGTTTGGGGCGCTTTACAAAGTTCTTCAGCCGGGCGATCGGGCGGTGTGCCTCCCATAGGCCGGGGGCCCGCACATCTGGTCCTGCCCGACGCCGCTTGCCCTCAGCGAGCTCTGGGAGGGGTCTCTGAGCAACACCAGGGGCCAGAGTGCCCCGGGGGAGGCCGTTGGAAAGACTCACTTTGCGAGATGTTTACACTAGGAATGAGGTGCGGAAGGGACTGGGAAGAGAAGTTACCTAGAATCAACTAAATTCCTGCACTTGCTTAGTGTTGACATTTGAATCGAGTCCAAGATGTTCTGCTTTTATCCCGGGCAGCGGTGATATGTCAGCAACAGGCTGGGGTTCTGAACCCGGAATCTTATAGCAAAGAGAAGGCTCGGTTATATTTCTTGGGAGAGGGTGCCTGAACTTTCTCCCGATCCTAGGTACAAGGCAATCTTTTCAAGACCTGGTTCTATGTGGTTCGTGATGGTATTTTGCATGAATGTAACAGAGATGGTTAAATTTACGCCTTATTTACCATCACTTCAAGGGAACCGAGATATTTAATGTCTGTAGAAAGGGGGCCTGGGCCAGCAAGAATGCAATGCAAAGCATGTGTACCTTTTACCCATGTGGACATGTTGGCACAGGGGCTGGAGTAGATGTGTTTATTTTCCCCTGTCTCTACTGGAATGCAACAAAATGCAAGTACACAAGGGACCCCCAGAGGAAGAAAGATTAGCGGCTTGCTCCCTTTTGCTGTTGAAGAGGCTGGAGAAAAAAAAAATCGAGAGTTCAGAAAAGTGCCCTGGCCAGCCTAGGAGAGGCACTGCAGGAGAAGAGGATCTCTGTGTGTGTCCCAGGCCTGCATCCCAAGGATCCCCATCTCGGCACCCTACCAATTTCATGGCTGCTTACCCAAACCCTGTGGGCACAGGAGAATGCCCTCTGGGTTGTCAGGACCCTCCGCTCCCAGACTGGCTCCATTCTGGGCTGAGTGAAAAATTGTGGAAAGTAAAAGTTTCATGAGACTCTCCATACCCAGTTGTCTGTCGAGGTCACTGAAGGGTAGATCTTGGTGACATGCTGTTTCCATTGCCTTGTGCCTGTGCTCAGGTTAAGTGTCAGTCCCCAGGACAGGTGGCCTGCTCCCTTTGCCCACGTTGGGCCCTCTATCTCCGCCACAGAAGCTGGCTAATAGGGCCGCCTGTTTACAGCAGGGGGAATGTGTTTCCCTTTTCTAGGATTTTTTTTTTTTCCCGCCTGTGTCATTTCAGCGCTCACCTGTTTCAAATGTCTCTTCCCCATCCTCCCCCCACCCCCATCTTTCCCACTGTCAAACTCTTCTGCCAAAAACAAAAATAGCTTCAGATTTTTCATTTGTAAGGCGTCCACGTCCTAGTAAAACCTTGGCATTTGAGGCCTGTGCAGTGCTATTGGCTGGAAATGGGGCCGCACTGTGGTGCCTGTTGCAAGAATTCATACCCAGGTCGGCTCCAGGAGGCGTTGGTGCCTGTCGGGGTGCGAGTGTTGTGGCGAGAGTCTTGGAGAAGCCCTGCTTGAGCTGGGTAAAGCCTGCAGGCTTGTATGGAGGGGATGGCGGGCATGGCCACAGGCATGGGACACTTTTCCTCCACTTCCAAACAAACTCTCTCACACACAGAAGTAACAATAGGGTGATTCCTCCCATCTTGGTACCTTTTACCAAGGGGACAGGGCTTGAAGCTTTGGAGACAGCCTGGCCTTCTTTGGGAAGATTGTCCTGGTTTAATACATGGGATGAAAGTTCGACTATGGGACCAGAGGCTTTTATGATAGATAGAGAGGGACTGTTCTTCCTTCCCCAGTTCTCAATTATTCATCTGAGAGTAGTTTGTAAAATACCCAGAGACTTTGGAGAAGAGGAGATGGGTATGAGGAGGGGAGGGTAAAGTGATGGGGTTCAGCGTGGCCGCAGCAGGTACCAGGGAGTGAGGCTTGGGAGTCAGGGTGAAACAGCATGGGCAGAATGGTAGTGGGAGGGCTCCACTCTCCCAGGGTATACCACTGCATACCTGGCCCAAGCAGAGTATTAGGGGGGTACCTGCTGGTTCTGTGGGCTCTTACTCTTTGCCATGGGAACCCCCCAAGTTCCTGCCTTTCTTAGCTTCATCCTGGGATAAAGCAAGGATGTTAAGACGCAGAGGTCCAGGGGCCAGAATCTGGAGCCCGGGCCCCTTTTCCCTCCAGGGGTGTGGCCAGGGGTTCTGTGAATGAACTGGGCCTTTGATTGCCTTGAGTTCTAAGCAATGCAGGTTGTGTGCCCCTTTCTGGGCACCAGCCTCATCAGAAATTCCCAGAAGCGCCTCTGTTAAAAGGAGGCTCAGATTAACTCTGTCCCCACAGCAACAAACCCAGAGGCTCTGCTGCTTGCTTTGCAGGGGACACCGTGAGGAAGAGATCTTGGTGAGACCTGAGCTACAGGCTTGATGTCCTGGATCCAGTAGAATCAAGGATTGCTTGAGCTAGAGATCTCCTTGTCACTTTCTTGTCCAGTTATCTCATTTGACAGACGAGGCTTGTGAGGCCCAGAGGATAATGGTGGCTTGCTTTCACAAGTTCAGGTGAGAATTAGAATGGGAGTACTGGGCCTTCCAGACCCATGCTTTCTGCTGCCTGGGGATGGGGTGGGTAGAGCCTGCATCCTGCTCTCTCCCAAAGGACCTTCAGTATTTGGCTACACCTAGGTCAAGGAAGTCATTTGGCAGTGAGCTGCCATGCCATGCTGCCATGCCATGTCACTTCAGTTGTGTCTCTTTGCAACCCTATGGATTGCAGCCCGCCAGGCTCCTCTGTCCATGGGATTCTCCAGGCAGGAATACTGGAGTGGGTTGCCATTTCCTCCTCCAGGGAATCTTCCCCACCCAGGGATCGAACCTGTGTCTCTCTCGGCTCCTGCACCAGCAGGCAGGTTCTTTACTACTACAGATCAGTAGCCTATTGGAAAATTGTCACCTCCTATATACACAGAACATAGCCACTTTGAAGGAGTCTCAGCTCCTTTCCTGAAGCCTGTCAGCATAAATGCCTATGTCATAGGATTTTTGTGGGATTAATTAACTGTTGCTGCAAAAAGTGCTTAAACCAGTGCCCACTGCATAGTCAGTGATCAATAAATGTTAGCTAAATCTGAATTGGAATTATCTTGTGACCAATCTTTAAACTGCAGGCTTTCTTCCCAAACTTCTCTTGCTCCTCAGAAAACCTAGCTAAGTGTGTGCTTAGGGACTACAGATTCTCCTAGTAGCCTAAAGGAGATACAGGGAGTTAAAAGGGTACATTTCTTGAAGAAAGATATAAAATGCATGGGATGTGTTCCCCAATCTTCTATCAGCGGCATGTGGATTACTCATTGCCGTGGGTAAACGATCCCCCTGTTCTTTCCTCAGTTCCCGTAATCAAGAGCTCATCAGGCCTGTGCTGTTTTTCTGTTCTCTGACTGGTGACATTTAGAGGGAATGTCACTGTCATTCCCGATGTCTTCTGTGGCACCTGAATCAACCTCCCTTTATGAGGAAGCAGAAAGTCCTGTGAACATGCTCCTTAGCAAGCAGAGGGGAAACTGAGGTAGAGGTCAGCTCCTTGGGAAAACTCCGCTGAGAGCCACAGTGAGTCGGAGGCACTTAAATTGGGTTCATTTTATTTAGATCTGTCTTCAGAGTTTACTGAGTGGAGAGAGAATGCCCAGCCTTGGAAACCCTGATGGTGTGGAATAAAATCAACGGGTTGCAATTGGCATCTATATAATCTGGATTCCTACCTGGCCTTTATTGTGCCCACCTTTGGGGATCATCGGTAGGTTGGACACCTACTACACTACCTCCTGACTTGTCATGTAAAGATAGAAGCGTCGTGGCCTTTACCCTTAAGGAGCTTCATGTGGGATGGGGAAAGCAGGGAAGAGGCCTGGCTACCCCCTCGAACTCCACATTGAGACGGCCCAGGTTTAAATCTCCCTGCCTAATCATTACATCCTTTAGCCAGTTTTACCTCCTCATGCTTCATCTTCCTCATCTGCAAAATGGGGACGACGGTGGTGTCTGCCCCCTATGGGTGTTGGTGGGGTGGATTGAAGTGGTCCATGCCGTGTAAGTATGCCACACTGTGCTGGCTGGCAGTCAGCCCTCAGTAAACATCACCTAATATTCTTCTTACAGGAAGACCTTGAGAAGCAGTGTAGCACAGGATCTCAGGGCATGTGGTGTGGGGTCAGACTGCCTGTCCAGGACTGTAGTCCCTGTCCTTCCCCCTTCCAGCTGGCCGACTGCTGAATTTCAGACCTCTTTTTCCTAGGGTTGCTGGGAGGAATACATGAGCTGGTCCATTGGAGACAGTGCAGTGCCTGGCATAAAGTCAGTGCTCAGTTACTGTTGGCCATGATGATAAGACTCGTGGAGAGTGTCTGTAACCCAGGCAAGAGGATGATAGGTGCTAGGAAAGAGGAGCAAACAAAGCCTCCTCCCAAAGGAGGAGAGACTTTCAGAGTGGGGAGAGGAAGATGCATCACAGAGAGAGCAAGGCACAGGGGAGATTCTAATAGGAGGGCTGGGTGAAGGGGAAGGATAGTCCCAACAGAAGGAAGAGTGCCCACAGACAGACCCCCAAGGACGTGCATAAGCCCATCTAGGATCTAGGATAGGTGCCTGGGACATGGGGCTAGAATGATAAACCAGGATCCATTTGTGAAAATGCCAGAATGCCAGTCCAAAGAGTTCAGACTTGATTTGGTAGGCTGTGGGAAGATCTTGCTTTAGGGAGATTAACCTGAGCAGGATGGGTTTACTGGGAACAGGAGAAATGGAGGTCGGGGGAATGAGAGACAAACAGACCAATGGGAAAGAGGACTCAGGGCAGTGAGGGCTTATGAGGGCAGAGACCTACTGTATCATTATTTGGCAATTATTTGCATCTTTGGGTGCAGCAGTGAGGAAGATGGCCAATGTGACGGGCCAGGGGTTAAGGATGCTGTGAGCAAAAGGTGAAGAGCAGCTTTTTGCAAGGAGGTAGACCCAGCTTCCACCTGTCCAGTTTCAGAGATCTCCAGGTGGCAGAGTCCAGGGGTGGCTCAGGAATGAGAGGAGGGAGAAATCTGGAAAACTTAGCAGAGTTGGGAGTCAGTCAGGAGAAGCAAACAGGTTTACAAGGAAAGATGAGATCAAATCTCCTAACGAGATTCATCCTCTGTCTCATTTATTTAAACCAGCTGAATTCCAGAGGGTCCAAAGAATTCTGAGTCAGGATTGGCTCTGTGAGATCAGTTTAGGATCTGGGAAAATGAGCGTGTCAACCCCAAACAATTCCCCGTTGCTGTTCCGTGTGTTTCTGTGTCACCACGTGTCTCCCCACAGATGGTATACATTTGGGGATTGCAGACTCATTTCACTACCGTCTTTAAAAAGCCAGACTCGGGAAGGTAAATCTGTTTCCCAAAGCCAAATATAATTCTCCATGCCATTGTTCCCTCCATCCATGCAGGTGATGGGAAAGTGTGTACACAGCCCGGTTCAGAGAGCGGGAGTGAAGGGCCGAGGTGGACCAGCTCCGGAGGAATCTCTGAGGGTGGAGTGGGGCCAGGTGAAAGAGGCTGGCACGGGAAAGGGTATTGTTATATAACCTGAGGGAGTTAGGGATGGTGGGCAGATGGAGACGGGAGGCGAGGAGTCTGGAGATGGCAGTAAGCGTGGATCAGCTTCCTCTGGGAGGGAGAAGGACAATGCTTGGAAGGCAGGTGCACCAAGAATCCAACAGTCCTTTACAAGGTGGGGGAGGAACCCTAGCCTCCCAGCCTCTCCCACATCTTTCTGTTATGGCTCTGAGAGCATGACTGGCCATGAGGTTGCCAAATGTCCCAGCTGAATGTCGCAGAGGGTAGCACGCCACCAGGGTCAGCCTTCTCCATGGAACTTGGGGACAGAACTCCACCAAGTTCTGGCATCTCAGAGAATTTTCCCCAGTCCTGGGCAGCCCCAGCCTCCTCACCAGTGAGGAGTGGAAAGAATGTGTTTCCCTGATCTCCCCGCTCCACACCCCATTCCTGATTGCCGTAGTGGGTGAAGAGAGAAATAAAAATTAGCATGTTTATCCCACTTTTAAATTCATTTAATGAGAACTCATTTACCCTCTCCCAATTTAAATTCATAATAACACCATAACCTTTTGGAGCTGATTATTACCCACGTCTTCCCAGATCTTTCTGCTAAAGAGGTTTTCCCTCCAAGTGCTCCTGAGCCCTCTTGGAACTTGACAATTTGTCAGGCAGTCAACAACATCTGGTGATCCCACATTACTGCAAGACCGGGTGCGATCAAGTCCCCTCTCTTTGGGGGCGACTTCAGTTCCATTCATTCCCCTTCCAGATGTTTGCTGTTTCACTTCCTGATGACCCTTCCCTGTGTCCCATCTCCCACTCGGGTGCAGACAGGGGACTCACGGGTTCTCTGCTCTCTCCTCCTGTCTCCAGGGGTTGCTGAGCTAACTTCCAAGCTGGTGTGCGGGGTGGCGGAGCAGTGGCCGCCCAGGAGCTGGAGTCACCATGGCGGCCGGAGTCGCAGCCTGGCTGCCCTTCGCGCGGGCTGCGGCCATCGGGTGGATGCCGGTGGCCAACTGCCCCATGCCCCTAGCCCCGGCCGACAAGAACAAGCGGCAGGATGAACTGATCGTCCTCAACGTGAGCGGGCGGAGGTTCCAGACGTGGCGGACCACGCTGGAGCGCTACCCGGACACACTGCTGGGCAGCACGGAGAAGGAGTTCTTCTTCAACGAGGACACCAAGGAGTACTTCTTCGACCGGGACCCGGAAGTGTTCCGCTGCGTGCTCAACTTCTACCGCACCGGCAAACTGCACTACCCGCGCTACGAGTGCATCTCCGCCTACGACGACGAGCTGGCTTTCTACGGCATTCTGCCCGAGATCATCGGCGACTGCTGCTACGAGGAGTACAAGGACCGCAAGAGGGAGAACGCCGAGCGGCTCATGGACGACAACGACTCGGAGAACAACCAGGAGTCCATGCCCTCGCTCAGCTTCCGCCAGACCATGTGGCGGGCCTTCGAGAACCCGCACACCAGCACGCTGGCCTTGGTCTTCTACTACGTGACTGGCTTCTTCATCGCCGTCTCGGTCATCACCAACGTGGTGGAGACCGTGCCGTGCGGCACCGCGCCCGGGAGCAAGGAGCTGCCGTGTGGCGAGCGCTACTCCGTGGCCTTCTTTTGCCTGGACACAGCGTGCGTCATGATCTTCACGGTGGAGTACCTGCTCCGGCTTTTCGCGGCGCCCAGCCGCTACCGCTTCATCCGCAGCGTGATGAGCATCATCGACGTCGTGGCCATCATGCCCTATTACATCGGCCTGGTCATGACCAACAACGAGGACGTGTCGGGCGCCTTCGTCACGCTCCGGGTCTTCCGCGTCTTCAGGATCTTCAAGTTCTCGCGGCACTCCCAGGGCCTGCGGATCCTGGGCTACACCCTGAAGAGCTGTGCCTCGGAGCTCGGCTTCCTCCTCTTCTCCCTCACCATGGCCATCATCATCTTTGCCACTGTGATGTTTTATGCCGAGAAGGGCTCCTCCGCCAGCAAGTTCACAAGCATCCCCGCCTCGTTTTGGTACACCATCGTCACCATGACCACGCTGGGGTAAGTCGGAGCTGTTGGACTGGAGACGGGGCGGAGGCTGGACTGACGGGGACACTGTGGATGGTGTCCGAGGTGGACACAGAAGGTTGGAGTCACTTCCCCAAGTTGTAGGAGCAAGGGAAGTTGCTAATCAGAAGAGGAAGGCACCTAAGTGATTTGTTTAGGGATGATGAGTGCTCTGAACTTTTTCTTTTAGGAGTAGGGTACGTATTTTACAAAACACGGGAAATTGTCACCATGTCTTTTTTCAGCCATGCATTCTGGGTATGTGCGTGTGGTGGGGGAGGAGTGAGTGGAGGCTGCTGCATTCTTACATGCACCTGAGGCTGCAAGGGCTGCCTTGAGGAGGGAAAGAGGGCAGCAGGAAGGAAGAATGCTGCGAGAAGTTCAGTGAGCGTGGTCAGGAGGGTACAGATTTCCGTTAACAGGAGACCCGAGAACTCTCTTTTTGGAGCCTCCCTGCATCTCTCCTTTGTATATATGCAGGCTGTTTTCTCTTCTGCCTAAGTTTTCTTTTTTGCTGCCACAGATGCTCAAGGGCTCAGGAGCTCTGAGCAGACTTTCTCTAAGTGACTCTGAACTTGGGTTTTCTGCAAAGTGGGACACCTGATTTGTTTTTTTTCTCACTGAAGAAGCAGTAGATTTGTCTTCTTAGTCTGACTCTGTGATGGAATGATCCTTCAGCCTACCTGGGTGATGGTGAGATGGTCTGATGGATCATGTGGTCAGACACAGTAGCAACGGTATCATCTGTGGGAGGGAAAGGTGCTCAGTGAGGTCACGGGTGACTCTGTCTTTTCCATCTCCCCAGGGTCCCCTCTCCAGTTGAGATCACCGAAATATATTTATGGTGCTGGGATATGAAGCTTTCCATCAGAGGACTGGGTGGGGGGGAACGCTCAGGAAGCAGATTACAGTCTTCACCCTAACAGGATTAGAGCCAGTGAAGGCAGCTTCAAGGAGATGTGTATTTCTTAGGGGCTGCTGCTTCAGCCGTGGGAAGTCATTGAGGCTCAAGCAAAATCCCTTCACAATTCATATACTGGGGCTGTATTTGCTTAGGCCAGGAAGCGTTATATCGCTGATGGAGAATTCATGAAGCTTTTTATTTGGTGTTTGACAATTCAGTTGGTGGCGTCCTGGTGATTCGATTTTTTTTTTTTTCCTGGCTGCAACCCTGTGGTGCTGGTATCGGTTTTTCCATAGTGCTTATTGGGAATGACTGAGCAGGTGACAGGACCTTTTAAAATGATTACATTTGTCATTCTGCCACATGGAAGGGAAAAGCAAGGGGTGTTGTTGTCCATTTGTGAAGGCCACATTTGACGGGGGCATTCCATTCATCGGGCAGAGGCCACCTTGCCCTTTCCTTCCTTTTCAACACACATGCAGTCTCCCACTAACTGCTCGCACCCAAAGTGGGCAAGGATGTCTGGTCATTTGACCTTGTCTCTCATGACTCAGGGAGTAGATGTGGCTTCCTGGCATGGTGGGATATTTAGGAATAAGACGGGCTGGAGAGCTGGCCCTGTGTTAGGAGAAGGAGGCACATTTGCTGCTTCTCTGCTAACCTGGCCATCCCTTTGCTTTTCTGAAGGGGACTTTTCCATGGCCAGGACCTCCACGGCTACACTCTGACTGTCCAATACCCTTAAGTGCCCCTTGATGGGACTCATGACACCAGTGATGCCTCAGGACTGCCATGGGGAGAAAACAGGGCAGACGGATGAGTGTCAGAGTTAAAATGGGGCCATTTCAGAGGAGATCAATGGAAACTTCAATGGCCACCTGTCTGTTACTTTTTATTATTAGCATAACAGCATATGTGTGTCTACTATGTGTCAGCAGTGTGCTGAGCACTTTGCATATGTTATCTCTTTAAGTCTTCACAACAGCCTTGCAAGGTAGGAAAAATTCCATACAACTCTGAAGATGCAGCCGGCGAGGCTCAGAGAGGTTAAGTAAATATCTGTAGTCACATAGCTGCTGAGGGGCAGCTCTGCTTTTCAAATACCAGTCTGGCTGTCTCCAGGGCCCTTTCTCTTTTCATTTCCCACTCTACTTGTTCGTACCATCAGGGCCTGTAGGTGGAAATCAGCCCTTCAGAGCTTTTCCTTTTTTTTTTTTAATGGCCTCAGGGTGTCATAATCTATTCTAGTCCTATCTCTATTTAAGAAAGTGTCAGCGTGGTGAGGACTACAGGCACCTCACTAGGCACACAGGGAATTTATGAATATATAAAACATTTTCTTCTGGCCGGTTTAAGTTCTGCCTGGGAAATTAATGGCTGCTTTCACTGCAAAATCTATTTACTGTCACTGGGGAGACCGGTGATTTCCTTTAGCCTTCACTGTGTAGTTCAAGGTCAAGTCTAGCGTCAGGGGGTAGACAGTCATGGCCTCACATTTTCTTTTGGGAGGTGAGGGAGGGGCAGAGCAAGAGGACTGCCAGAGAGTGAGGACTCCTACGTAGGAAGACCCGGACTCCCCCCGACCCCTGACTTCGGGCCCTGCGAGCTCCTCACCCTTCCCTTCCTCAAGCAACAAGATGTCTAGCCTTAGGGAGGGAAACACTCACAAGCAAAAATGAAGACTTTAGTCATGTCTTGCTTAACCTCCGTTAAGTAATGGGAAAGCAGGCTTTTTCTTCCCATCCACCCTGACCAGTGTCGGCTGGATCGGGCTGCTTGACTTTGACCAGAGTTGGTTGTGGGAACCATCACCTGGCTCGCTGCTTGACTCTAAACAACACGTATTTGGCAAAACTCTTAAATGGGTGAGTCAATGAGAATGGGGCTCCTTTTCCATGTGCTTGGTCTGATAATGTCCTCAGTCCCTTCCAGACCCACCTGTCCTTTCTCTAGGGTGGACCCAAGATTTATATCTCCCTCAGCCCTGGCTCCAGGGAGGGAGCAGGGCAGCATTTATCTGGTGTGTGGTCCCCCCTCACTGGGATGATCTGCGACGCTGTGGAGGGTCTTCTTGCTCTTATCGGAGGTCTTACCCACCCGATCCTGGAAACCGTTCCTCTCCTCTGGCTGCTCTCTGTCCTGAGCACATTCATTGGCTACTTGTAAGCTTGTTGGATCATTCCGGAAAGCCTGTCTTTGCTTACTCTTTGCTGGTGTTTGAACCCCAAGGGTGCATGCAATGCCAAGGGCCAGTGATCTGCCACATTCCACATTCTCTCTGGTTGCTTCCAACAATCCCTGGCAGACTTCTTCCTGTTTCCAGACCCTTCCCACCCAAACCTTCCCAGGCTTCCTATTTCCAGTCTGGAAGGACTGTCCTATGTGCCTTTGCTGACTGACTAGTCAAGGGCCGATGTGTCGAGTGAAGGAATTTGCTCTTCCTGGCTCTGCCTACTTTCCCAGGACCCGCTGATGAGTTACTCAGGTGTCCTCCAGGGAGGGATCTCCTGGAGCCAATTATTCCCATTTATTTAATTTCTCAAAATATCTTGAGCACATAGAACAATAACAACCCGGCTGCCACCAATGCTGGAGGATGGCTTTCCTTGGCCACCTCCCATGCTGGTGGGGAAGACACCTTTGCCCAGCCCAGGGTTTCCTGGTGCCCCCTTGACAGTTGAGCTTCCAAGTTCACCATTAAAGGATTAATTTCTGTGCTCGTAATTGATACTATAAATAAAATAAATCCTCAATTATCACAGTTAACAGAGGGAAGGGATAACACAGAGCTCCCAATATTAAATAAGACCAGCACCTCTAGTTTGGGAATATATTATATGTCATAGACTTTTTCAAAGCAGATTTCCCCTCTTCATTTTGTTTGACTTTGCTTGACATCACCACTGGGCAGACTGCCTGAGCCAGTCCATGGGTGAAGCTCACGTGTGGCTTGGGGCAGAGGGGAAGGAAGCTCTGTGAACAAGCATCCACAAGGGCCATCGAGGGCCAGCTTCAGGCCTGGAAGGGATAAAGTGCTCTTGGACATCTTAGGGAGGGGGAATTGGGCTTGGGAAGGGCATGGAGCAGCGTCACTCTAATGAGATGGCCTGATGCCGCCTGCTTGGCTTGGTTATGTAATTGAGACCGGCAGCCTATCTGTCACCCCGTGCTCTGAGATGAGAGAGCTTTTGACAGTGTCCAAAAATCACTTTAACGAAAACAGAATCGATTTTTACTTCTTCCAAGCACGAAGCAGCCTCCAGGTAATTTGCATTTCCCTTTAAAGTCTAATCCTGGAAGGGGCCTGCCTGAGGTTTCAGAGACTGGGAGCCGGGCCTAGGAGATCAATATGGGCACTCCACAGAATGGGGTGCTTGATCAGGCACCCCCAGTGGAACCAACCAGAGGTGGGTTTTGTTAACCCTTCAGTTCCTGAAATTCTGGCTGTACCATCATCCACTGCCTCAGGGGGGTCCACCAACCCTCCTCCCACCTTCCAAGGGCCTTGGAGTGGGGTGTTGGCCAAACAGTGCCCATCTAGATGGTGGTGGGTCCCTGCCTGGGGGATCTGATTATAGTGCAATTACTGGGAATAAATGACCTCAGGATCTTCTCTTGGTTTGAATTTCTTAACCAATAGTTCTCTGGTGCTGAAATTCCTAAGAGAGAGTGGAGACCTGCATCCCAACAAGGTATCATTCATTCATTCAACATTTATTGAGTGTCTACTGCGTATCAGCCAGCACCATAGGGTCTGAGAATGCACAGGAGCCATGATTGCACGTCAGCCCTATGTAAAACACAGACAGAATGAATGAAACTCATTTCTCTTTTTTTGAACCAAAATAAGAGAGGGTGGGAAGAGCAGGGTCAGAAAAGAGGCTTTTATTCAGATTCTTCCCGTCCCTCCAGAGACCACCCCTCACTCTGCTATGTCTGGCTAACTCCTGTCATCCTACCAAACAGCCCACGTTGTCTCCAGGAAGGCTTCCCACGTGCACTGCCATGCATCTTTCTTGCCAATTGCCACATTTCATTAACTTTGTTTATATGTCTTTTCCCCAGAATATGAGTTTCCCAAGGGCAGGTATCTGCTTCAAAGATCACTTTATGATCTATACCTAGCACAGGACCTGACATGTACTAGGCTTCAGTATATATTTGTTCAACCAAACAGGTGTGTACTCTGGCTTACCCATCCTCAATTTTCTCACTTGTTAACCGTCTCCTGACTATTGTAAGAACCAGTGAAAGTGCTATCTCACTGTTAGTGATATGGTGCTGTCTAACAGGATGTTTGTGAGTGGGTGGAAATGAGGAGGCCAAGCAGGGAATTCTCTAGCTCTGATGTCAGCCTAGCAGGGTTGGGGCTTTCTTGCAAGTGAAGTTTCAACCCATGTATTTCACTATTGGCTGCTTGGCCAGGCTCCTGGCTCAGACTCCATGGCCAGGGAGGAGCAGAAAGGGTGCCATAGATAAGCCCCCCTACCCATGACATTTCCCTCCATTCAGTTATTTATTCCACAGATACTTGAGTAGCTATTAGGCCCTGGGGATACGGCAGCAAAGGACACAGCCCTTGGTCTTGTGGGCCTTACATTCTAGTGGCGAAAACCAGACAATAAAGAGATAGATGGATACACACCTACATACAGGCAAGCAGGAAGTAATGCATGCTACAGAGAAGAATTAAGCATGATGTGATAAATTGAGGGTGCCAAGTGTGAGAGGGGATGCAGCAAGGGAGAGCTGCTATTTTATGTGGGGAGGTCAGGATAGGCCTCTCAGATAAGGCTGAATTTGAGCAGAACCTGGAATGTGGATTTCTTGGGGAAGAACATTCCAGGCAGAGGAAACAGCAAACACAAAGGCCATCAGGCAGGAGGGGGCTTGGTGCGCTATTCTTGGAAGGGCTAGAAGGCGCTGATGGTCCAGCCCCAAGAGCAGGGACAGGTAGCACAAAGCAGCCCATGCAGGGCCTGCGTAATCACTGTGGTCACCAAAGGGACTTGGCCCTTTGCCTTTTACGAATATGCTTGGAACGGGAAGTCTTTGGAGAGTTTTGAGAAGACCTGACTCACTTGAAAGGATCTGGGCAATGGGTAGTGAATACATTGAAGAAGAGAAGCTACCACAGCAATCTGAGCAAGAGATGAGGGTGGCTGGGATCTAGTGGTGGCATTGGAAAGGGGAGAAGTGAGAGATTCTGTATACGTTTGAAAGTCAAGGCCACAGGACACACTTGCTGGTCCTGCGGCCAGCCTGCCAGCTGAAAGCTTCACCAGCTCCCATGGCCGAGGACTGGCCTGAAAGACAGAGACCTAAAGACTTCCACTGCTGGGAGAAGCATGTCACAAGAAGAGGCAAACGTAAAGGGCCTGCAGGGTGGCTCCCAGACTCCGGCACCGGATGGCAGACCTCTGAGGCTGAACTAGAGCATGGCCATCTGAGAACAGGGCTGGACTGACAATCAGCAGGAGCATCTGCACTTGACTGAGGTTGCCTTCAACCCAGGCAGAATTTCCCCAGCACCTGCCAAGGTGCTCACCACTGTGTGGGCAGTCTTGGCTCGGAAACTGAAAGGGAGCAGCCAGTCTCAAAGGCAGCAGCTCTAGTAGCTGCTGACACAGGCAGGGGGAGCACTTTGGGGCTGCAGGGGAGGAAGAAATGAATTCCCGCGGGTAGAATGTCAGCCTTTGGGGTTCTTTACCCCAGGGTCACCACATTAGATTCGTCTTCCGATCCAGCTGTTCAAATCGCAGCAATTTTTGGAAGGATGCTGATGCCCATTTCACAGCTCTCTTCCGGAATCTCTTAAAATCAATCTCTCCCTCTCCCTGTGTTTGGTTTTGTTTGGGTTTCCCTTTTTAAACACACCCGTAAACAAAAACATGATTCTTCCTGAGGAGCAGCAATTATTCTGCCTGAAAATAGTGTAAATAAAAGGCAGCCTGGCCCTCCCTCTCCCCAGGGGAGGGGCAAAACCCCTTGGTAACTACAGGGGGATTTTTGTTTCTCTCACCCAGGAGGGAGCGCCTGTCCCAGTCCCCGCAGGGCTCTTGGCCACACACCTTTGTGGCTGGAAGCTTCTCCCGGGCAGGAAGAGGAGCAGAGACTTCTCTGTGAGTCCCTCTCCCACTGTCCTCGAGGAAACTGACACTCTACTCACATTTTAAGTGTCCATCCTTTGTGATGACCAAGCCAGTTTTTCTTTTCTGAGAAGTGAGAACCTGGCCCTTAGCAATCTCTTTTGGAGTCTATAGTAGTGAATTCAAGCCAGCTTTGAAAGGGGACTTGTTTGTGATGAGGATGAAGGAGTTACCACAATCGCTTCAAGCATCTGAAGTTCTCAGCCAAAAGGCTTACATGTATCATGACCCCTAGGGCAAGGCCAGTGCTCCTGCCTCTGCCCAGCCTGCTTTTCTCAGACCAGAATGTAAGCCTTTTCCTTCTTCCCCCTCAGCCCCACTTCCCTCCACCCAACTCAATGCAAATGATGGCTAAGCGGGAAGGGAGGGGCTGGGGAAGGAGGAGAACTCAGCCTTTGCTGACCACGGCTAGATGGAGGGAGATTGCATCTAGCTCATGTAATCATATTCCGGGTGTCAGGACTCGAATGAGTGTCATTAAACTGAATCAGAAAAATCGTTTTAATATAAGTGCCACCTCACACACAAGCTAGTTGATGGAGAGATGGATGGGGCTGGGGACGCCTCCTTTGTAATGCGATGCTGTAAAATCCCGTCACCTTCATTATTTCCCACCGAGCCAACACATCATAATACCCAAGAGCAGCAGAACAGCTTGAATTTAATATACAGAAAGTCCAATCAAACAATAAATGGATGGAACTATATAAAGAAACCATTTTCTGGGAGGCTGGCTCCATTCTCTGGGATTCAGCTCCCTGACACATGAAATGTGCATCAATTTTCCCCAACTAATGCAGCTGCTGAATCACCACATGTGATATTTGTTTGCTTCAGAAGGAGAAGAGGGGAGCTTTCCCCCTTGCATTATCTAGCTATCGATGCAAAATTGCAAATCTCATTTTCTTTGATTTGCATCCAGTGGCTCCCAGTAGCTCAGCGAGGCACCCTCCTGTTACCAACAAGACTGGAAGCACAGCCCTTCCTCCATCCCACAACCTTTACTTACTTACTTTACATCATCTTTAAACAAAATCCAACTCTGGACCCAGGGAGTGGGCAGGGACATCTCTACATTCGCAGTCATCTGAGAGAAACTGGCCAAACCCTGGGCCATGCTGACAAACCCCAAGTGCCTGTGATGTTCACTTTGTCCAGTCTTGCCTCCGAAGTTGTATAGAGCTGACATTTCCTTCTGGACCGACTTCCTACCCCCAACACAGCCCTCCACCTCCCCTTCCATCCCTGCTACCCAGCCAATTATTGAGAGACTATAAATGCAAATAGCAACCCGATCAGCCAAACAAAATTAACAAGGCAAATCAGCTCCTTGAAAATCATACAATACATGTCAAAGACTGATGGAAATCATGTTTTTGTGCTTCTGGTGTGGGATTCTCTCCAATGATGCTTTTCCAATGGCATGGATAACTGAGAGTTAACCATAATTACAGGCTTGGAGCTGCTGAGAAGTATCATTAGTTTATTTTTACTTCTTCCTGGTCACGCATACTTAAACAGAAAAAAAAAAAACCTTAGGAGAATTCAAGTAAACTAAATGATATCAAAACCATGGACAGCATAATCCTCGATTCAGTTCAACAAACATTACTGAGCACCTAGTATCTGTGAAGCACCCTATTAGGCAGTATTGGGGGTATGGAAATGACACCTCGGTACTGTCCCCAAGAAGTTTACAGTTGAGGCTTGGAATATGTTTCTGAGTGTACAAGAGAGGATGAAGCATGGCCTGAAATGATTAAAAAGTGACACAGAAGAAAAGCTTAATAAGTATTTGCCAATGAACGAGTGATTAGCTTCATGGAAAGGTGACATTTCAGCTGAATCTACAATAGTAGGCAGGATTTTGATATGTGGAAACAGAAATTCCAAGTAAACTGCAAACGAGTATGGTACTTGGAGAGTTTAGCTAATGTGCTGGTCTGCTAGAGTTTAGGATATATGAGGAGTGTGGCTGGAGGTGAGCAGGAACAAAACGTTTGCTAGAGACATGAGGGTCTAAAATATTAGGCTAAGGGATTTATTTGGTAGACATTAGAGAGTCACCAAATGTGTCTCTGTGACACACGGACTAGGAAGGTGACTTCTGGATGAACGTTAGAGAGCCCTTGGACACGGTGACATTAGCCAGGAGACAGATCCAGGGAAGAAGTAAAGAAGGCTTGACCTAGGGCAGGCACAGTGGAAAAGGAGAGATAAACGTCCAGGAGGAGAAGTCCAAAGTAACTCTGGAACCATACGACTGGACAAGTAGACAAACATTCAGGTGGAACAGGTTGGTTGGAGGTCAAGGTAGAGACCATGAGCTTGGCTGTGGGTCAGCAGTGTTTGCTGGTAACCCTGAGTGTCTTTGAAGTAGCTGGCAGGTGGGTGGAAAGGTGGGTCTGCAACTGAACAGGGAGAAGGGGGCTAAAGCAGCAGGTTCTGAAATCATCATCTGAAGCAGGGAAAATAGGCGAGATGGCCCAGGAAAACACGAAGGGAAGGATGAGGAGAGGACCTGGGAACCCCTTCCTGTCCCGGGCCCTGTTTCTCTGCACCTGCCCTGTAGGAGTACGGATGCCCACTGTGTGCCGCTTGGTCCATGCCTCTCTCCTTGGTCTGCAGAAGTTCCCTTTCATACCAGGTTTCTGCTGGAGCTAAAAGGTCATATTGGTTTTCTGAGTGAAACAAGGTTTTCTTTTTAGTCTCCTACCATGATAATTAAATAAACAGCACTGACCCAGGAAATCAAGATTGGTTTATGAGCTTTGCTAAAATATAATAAGAACAGAATCCTTACATTGGCTTGTGGATGGGAGATTGGGGTCTAAATAGCCACAGACCAGCAAACATCCCTTGCCCAGCCACAGAGGGTGCTGACTCTGCATGGCACAGCCTCCATGGGTGACACTCAGGCCTCGCAGCGTCAAACCCCTGGGCAGAGTTTCCAAGCACTAGAGACACTGCTTGTCCCACTCATTCCCTCCTTCTTAGAGCAAAACATCAGAGTTACTCCTGACATCACTGGGCACGGCCTGAGGCCTGCCCTCTCTTGGAGACATCTCTCTTGGGCTCTTGGTAAGCACCTGGGGAAAGCGATGGTTCAGTAATTCAGCAAATTTGCATTGAGCTATCTTTGTGAGCAAAGCACAGTCCTAGTTGCTATGAGGGGCTCCAAAGAAAGGGGATGAGGACTAAGTCCTAGGAGGAGGATGTTCAATATGCTTCCTATATATGGACTGCCCAGGTGGCACTAGCAGTATAGAACCCACCTGCCAAGGCAGGAGACATAGGAGACGGGGGTTTGATCCCTGCATCGGGAAGATCCCCTGGAGGAGAGCATGACAGCCCGCTCCAGGATTCTTGCCTGAACAATCCCATGGACAGAGCTACAGTCCGTGGGGTTGCAGA
The DNA here is from genome assembly GCF_023091745.1 of Budorcas taxicolor. Taxonomy (NCBI): domain Eukaryota; kingdom Metazoa; phylum Chordata; class Mammalia; order Artiodactyla; family Bovidae; genus Budorcas; species Budorcas taxicolor. The sequence continues at coordinate 31,712,675 of NC_068912.1, forward strand.
TAGTCGGGCATGACTGAGTGACTTAGCGTGCATGCAGGAGATGAGAGTGTAGGCAACTTGCCTGAGCTCCCACGCTGTAGCAGCATTACTAGATTCAAAACAAGGTCTTCTGATTCCTTTAGAGTCTCTGCTTCATAAGAAGCCTCAGCCTAGTAACATGGGTCCTTTGTGCACATAGACCTATGTTTCTGGATTTAATAAGGTGAGAGTTCTGAGTAAAGGTCAGAAAAGCGTAGGGAAAGGTGGAGGAGGCAGGGATCAGGGAAGACTTCTTGGAAGAGGTGATGTTTTAGCTGGTCCTTGGAAGATTGTGTTGGAAATGTTAAATGCATTCCTTCACTCGATCATTTACTTAGTAAATATTGTGGGTCTCTGTGTGCCAGGCAGTGTGCTGGGGCTAAGGATGTATTTATGAACAGAACAGGCAAATTCTGAGGGACTGGAATTCTAGTAGGAGCAGAAGATGATAGACAAATGAATGTATAAAATGAGAATGAAAAGTTGAAGTAAAAGGTAGGAAAAAAGAGATAAAGCTCGTAAGGAGAGATAGAATGAGGCCATCAGCCTGACCCAAGAAGAGATGAGGAAGGAACCCCACCTTGAGAGTAAAGGGGCAGTGTCTCTAGTGTCTGCCAAAGTGAAAGCTCCATCCGCAGTTAGGAGTCGGGGAGAGGCTGGCCCGGGACAGAAATGATGATTCAAGAGCTGTGTCCGAGTCTCTTTAGGACTGTTATCTGGAAGGTGAGGAGACTGAATAGGTAGCAGCAGATTCACCCTGACATGTGAGGGACCACTGTCCTTCATCACCATCAACAACAGTAACAATAGCTAAAATTGATATTATCAAACTTTTATGATATTCCAGGTTTGGTGCTGATTATAAATCGTTTACATGGATTTCCTCATGTAACCCTCCTTAACCAAAGGAGAGTGAGGTTACTGAGAAAACCGAGGCCCGCTCAGAGCCTATGGCTGGTGTCTGGAGAAGCTGGAGTTCTGTGTGCAGTATAACCAGTGTCTGCTCTTAACACGTCACTAACCACCCAGATTTTCACCAGAGGCTTTGGGGGCTGAGAGGAAGAAACAGCGCCCCCCAGCCTCCTAATGTGCTGGCACCAAAGGCTCTCGTGCTTGTTGGCAAAGGTCATGGGGGTGAAGAGTGGATGGAGGATGGTGATGAAGGAAGAATCAGAGTCACGGAGAAGGGGCCAGCAGGATCTAAGGGACCCAAGTTGGTCTGCGCCAACAGAGAAGGGACAGCAACATGCATGGGGGAAGAATTCACCAGCAGGCAGTGAATTTATTGGTGAAAAGGAGAGAAGACAAAAAAAGAAGGGAGTGGGAGATTTTAGTGTTACAGTAGAGTTTGTACAAAAGAAGAAAAATTGAAGGGAGAAGTAAAGTTGTAAATATGCATAATGTGTAAATATCCTGTGTAAATATCTTTCAGAATAAAAGCCTGAAAGTCTTATGCCCTCTCCCTCTCTGCGGAGATCCTGGTCCCTGGTGGCTCTGTCACCCATGTCCTATGTCTAGAAATTGGCAGTCTCCCCCAGCCCCACATCCGTGCCAGGCCATGGGGCATAGCTCAGCCTTTTACTGGCCCCAGCCCAGCCCACCAGAGAGACCACAGCTCAGCTCAGCAGGGCTGGAGGCCAGTCCTCACGTTTTTAGAATAGGAGGAAGCAGCTCTGATGAGGGGGTCCTATCTGAACCCGCTGACTGATCACAGGCTGCCCAGTCCTCTGGCCTCCTCAGCTATAGGCCCTCATGGTGATCTGTGGCTGGAAGATGAAGCAGGTCAGGGGTGGGATAAGGAGTCTCTTGGGCACATCCTCCCTAGAGGTCATAGGAGCCGCCTTGCTTCTGCCCACCTGGAGGATTCACAGTGCCAGGTGTGGCTCTTCCTCCTCGAGCTCTGACCCTCCCACTCCCCTCTGCTGGCTCTCCTGACATTGGGGTGTTAGACTCATTCAGCCTTTTTCTTGCCATTTCTGCCCCAGAGATGGAGAAGAGCAGTTTGCTGCATGCGACTCTACATTTGTTTGTTTTTTTTTCTTTTTTCCCTTCTTCCCTAGCCTGTTTGTCTTCTGCTTCCAGAAGCTGCTAGAAGTTCTCCTGAGACTTCGGTACCTGAGGGTTTGCATCCCTGTCTTCTAAGCCAAAGCCCCTTCCCCTCCTCACCCTCCCCTCTTCAGCAGAAAGGTCTCTGCTGGCCAGCAAAAGTCTGTTGTGTTGATTAATAAAACATTTTCCTGCAGCCTGGCAGGCACACTCCCAGTTTGGGCAGGGCTTAGAGAGAGATGATGAAGCGCTATGCCCACCCCCAACTTCCACACACGGTGTTTGACTTTCTTAATATTTCCATGTAAGGTCAGCTTCTCATCTGAAGAGCAGAGGCTGCTGTGTCCACACTCTGATTTAGGTGTTTTATGCTGGCTCATGTGGGTTAACCACACCGTTCTGCTGGGTTTGGGCTCCATAGGACAATGGGAAGACCACTGAACGAGGAGTCAGATGTGGGTTGTAGGGTCAGCTTCAGCAGACTGTGTGATCTTGGACAAGTCACTTCCGGTCCTCAGAATCCTCTTCTCAATGATGAAGGGTTGGATTTAGTGAGTTCCATGGACAGAGGAGCCTGGTAGGCTATAGTCCATGGGGCCGCAAAGAGTCGGACACGATTGAGTGACTTCACTTCACTTCACTTCACTTCACTTCACTTCCAAGTCAGTTTCACAAGCTGTCAGTCTCTCCCTCTTCAGAGGAAATCTGATCATTAGCCCAGTAGCCTGGATGATCACAGCCTGGGGAACTAGCCTCTAGATGGTGGGGCACTGGGAACCATCCCATTTCCATTTCTTCATCTCTAAAGAGGTCCAAGTGAAAAGAGTCCTTGGCCAAAGTGACCATCAGAAATGGTCTGCAGAGGGACCTGGGAGGTTCTGCTCAGAGACTCCCCCAGAGGGCTCCAGGGTTCCTGATGGTAAGCCGGCATGGCTCAGATTCGGGTCAGCAGCTCTCAGCCACACAGCACCATGTTTGGAGAGACCAGGGAATTGTGAACTCAGCTCCTTGGATAGGCCAGATTAGCTGGATGAGGGGAAGATAGATGTTAACAGTGGGATCTGCAGAGAGCTACATAAGCCCCATGAATCCTACTTTGCTATCACCCTTCAGAGCTGGACTCCCTTCAGCAACCTCCCCAGCAGATGGCAACGAATCTGCCTGAACATTCAGGGATGGGAATTTACCCTTTGGGCTGCAGTGATTCCATTTTGGAGAGGGTCAGTGATCACAACCTTCCTCTCATGTATTCAATTCAAGCCTATTTCCTCTACACCTTGGAAGGATGAGGACTTTTGAGAACCCAAAAGGTCCTGTTAGGAAACAGTTGTGGAAGACAAGTATAATTATGATCAGGGAAGTCATTAGGGGACTTGGTGGCAAGAAGACCCTGGGACATGTGTCCTGGCATGGACTTGGGATGGCTCAGGTGCGGCTCTGGCAGATCCAAGCCCTGGGGAAGAGTGGAGGTTCCCAGATGAACCAGTTGCTGTTTAGACCCTTGGGGAGCCTGCACAGCATGAATGGGCAAGTTCTGGGGTGCATGGAGTTCCCATCCTGTCCCTGGTCCCCCACTCCCCATCCCTACTGACACCCTACCCAGGGTTTCTCCCTGCCCCACCCCCTCCCCATTTTCTTTCCCGCTGTTATCCCTTTGGTCAGTAAATGGCCCTTCCCTTCTCCACTCCCATTATTTAAGAACATGAGCTCCCCAGAGGAACGCAGGGGAATCTCGACATTGCTATTAGCATCCGTGTGGGCAGCGTGGCTTACATTACTTTGAGTTATTTGAATGAAACCAACCATTAAATGATCACAGAGGACTGGGGAGAGAGTGAGCGTGTGGGCTTTCTCCGGCTCTAAGCATCTCACCACTGGCTTTCCAAAGTGCAGAGAGGACGAGGACTAAAGGGCCGGTAGCAGGGTATGGGCACGGAAAGGAAGTTCAGTGGAAATGGGCCAGGTTAGTGAGTCATCTCAGGAGGCTCTCTCCCTCCCGTCAGCACCTTCTGAAAGCACAGGCAGTCCTTGCTCCTCGGGGTCAGGCACCATGGTCCCCACCCCAGCTTCCAGCAGAGTGCCTGGATAAAGAAGGGGCTCAGTGCTCAGAGTCTGGCATGTCGCTGCCCTGTCAGGCCCTGCCAGTTTACTCAGAGTGAGAAGCACCTGCACACGGGTGAATCAAACAACCTGTGTGTGTTGTTTAAATAACTTTAAACCAAGCAGGACCAGACATTGAATCAGGTGCAAGGTTTGTGTGTTTCACAGCATGAAGCGGGGGACAGCATGGTAGTTGTCAGTCATGGCTGACGCTTTGCAAGCCTATGGACTAGCCCACCAGGCTCCTCTGTCCATTGGATTCTCCAGGCAAGAATGCTGGAGTGGGTTGCTATTCCCTGCTTCAGGGGATCTTCCTGACCCAGGGATCAAAGCTGAGTCTCCTGCATTGTGGGCAGAATCTTTACCGTCTGAGCCACCAGGGAAGCCCAGAGGATGTGCCCCAACTTGGAGTGGAATCTAGCTCTGGGACACTTCCTGTCCAGATAGGGCTGAGCCAAGAGGATCATCAGATCTGTTTGACCTGGAGATGTCACGGAAGAGATAGAACTCCCAGGAGTGTGCAAATGACGTGAGAAAGTTGTGGGGCTTGGAGGGCCAGAAAGGGAAAGTGTTTCAGGGAAACAGTGAAAGTCAGAGGAGAAACAGGCTCTATGCTCACTGTGTGTATGTGTGTGTTTCTGTGAAAGACTGCTGGAAGTGAGGGGTGGGGAGGGAGGAGGGGTTCCCAGTGTAACCCTGGGCCATTGTGGGCAGGAGAAAACCTCTGGGTCTTTGTTCTCAGGTTGGCCTGCTGAAACGTGACCCCTCCTCTCACATCAGAAGCATCATCCTGGACCAGGGCTGGGTCTTCTGGTTCTTAGATGAGGTCCCCACACACCTACAGATTTCCCCTGAAAAACAACTCTATACCTGGAGAATCCACAGAGAATTGATGGGGCTCTTGTCTCTCTGAATTTGTGTACTCCGGGAACCTCATATAAGTGAAGATGTTAGATTATTACTTTAAGAAATTATAAAATACATCAAACATGCAAAGAAAAAACATCTTGTCATTAGTATGGCAGCGTTATTTAATGGAACTTATAAGGGTACCTTTATTTAAATGGGTTGGAGGGTTATGACTACATTGTAAAAAATGAGTTAAATATCTTTTTTCTTTCTGTTAATTGTTTAAAATTAAACCAGAAACCAGCTTGTTTAAAATTAAACCTGAGCCAGAGCAAGCCAGCAGCCCTTGGATTTGTAGTCCTGTTGACACAAAAAAAGGTGTTGGGGTGGGATTTGTGGGGAGCAGAGGCTTTCCACTGCAGATGCTAATTTGAATCCACTATTGCCCATTTCCTTTATTCATTCAACAAATATTCCTGTTGTGCTGACTGTGTGTGCCTGTTCTTGAGGTGATGAAAAGCTCACCACATGTAGTCACCGGGCACATGAAATGAATCAGATAAATTGCCATGACACCTATAATTATGCTCCTTGGCAGAGTTCAGGCCCATGCTCTTTGGGTGATGGGGAGAAAGGTGAAGCAAGTGGCCCTCTCTAGGGCCCAGCACAAGGGGCTCCTCTCAGCAGTGTAGGCCCACCTGGTCCATCCCGGAGTATCAGAGCCCCTCCTTTTCCTGACTTCGCAAGAGCAAGAATCCGTCCCGTTCTCTACCTGACCTTTGTGCCTACTTCCTAGTCAGAGCAAGAATTTTGACAATATGAACATCAATTCTGTCTCAGAAAAGCCTCTCTGAATTTGTGCCCCTTTACTCACTCCAGATTTTAGAGTCTTTTCCTTTAGATCTATGCCTCCCAGTGGGGTCACCTGGCCATGCCTTTGATCTTGCTCCTCTGGAGCTGGCCAGGCTGCTGGAGGCAGGTGGAGCTGCTCACCAGTGGCTCTGCTCTTCCAGCGTCACCTGGCTGCCCTGGAGGCTGGGGAGATTTGCACCTGCCTGCATACCTGTAATCCATTCTTGCCCATCTGTGTGCCATGGCCCCCTGGCTAGGAACCTCTGGCATCCTTAGTCTCACCTCTACCCACCTGGGGCTGTTGGGGTCCTAATGCCAGCAAGCCCTTTAGGCTCTGAGCAGTCCTGTCACCCCCCTCAGACTCGGTTGACACAATGTTTCCCGGTCTTTGTTGAATGCTCAGCCACTTTCTTAGGGCACGACCAAACAGAAGTCCCCCTGTGAGCCTCAGTTTCTCCTTTAGGCAAACGAAGATTCCTGTGAGGTTGAAAACTAATGATGTTTATGCAGTGCCTGGGCCAATGCCTAGCACATGTGAGTGGCCAGCGTGAACCACCTCCGGCACTTGGAGGGTCTCTTTCTGTCCTTGCTCCTGGGCAGGGACGGCCAGATGAACAGAGCTGTTGCTGGTAAATAACGCTTGGCTTGCCCAGGAGTACCAGATGGTGTGCCAGCAACACGGGCCAGGAAAACTCAGGGCGGGAGCTTCAGGGAGAACAGAAGTGGTACTGGAGCTGCCTAAGGACTCGGCTCTGTGGACACCACCCACACAGGCAAGGAGGCTCTGTGGAACCCTGTGCCTTAGACACCATAAAGGTGAGATCACAGCCCCAGTGTCAGCCAAGCACCAACCAAAGGCAGCCTGGAACCCCATCACTTTCTTTCCTGGCCTATGCCCTTCCCTTCATGCCGAGAGGTCTTTAATGTCTCCCTCTGACTTCCCTTAAAATACCCACCTCCCTAGATCAGCATCCCACTGGATTCTCATACCATCTCCGTGCCTCAGTGCAGAGTTTCAGCCTGAAGTGTTGGGGAGAGAAGGCGCACAGACAGCGTCCAACGTGGCAGCAAGGAGGGAGTTCAGTGACCGCTGGCCGCTGCTGAGGACAAGATGGGTCTTTACCAAGCAGCCCGTGCCCCCTGCTCTGAGCAGAGGTCAACCCTGGGTCTCAGACACCAACAAAACCAAAGAAAGGGCATCCCCAGCAAGGCAGCCTCCACCCTTCTCTCGCTTGGAGCTGCCTGGAGTGAACGAGGAAATGATTATTTATCAGGGAGCTGGTCAGGAAATTGGACACATTCAACAAAGACCAGGAAACACTGTGCCAGCTGAGTCTGCCGGGGGTGACCGGGCGGCTCGGAGTACAGTGGCCTCCTCGTGTCAGTGTTTGCTGTCGGAGGGCTGACTGAGAACACCCACTGCACGTGTGATGAGTGCAGGTGGACAGGCCTCCTGCGGCCAGCCAAAATCCTGGCTGCTGGCCCCTGGCAGGTGGGCCAGCGAGCTGCAAAGTAGGTCGGGCTGTAGGTCCAGGTCCAGGTCCCCAGGGCTGAGCGAGCATCACCCTCCATGGCACCTCCCTCCTCCCCAGGATAAGGGCACAGGGTCCAGGCTGCCCTATCCTGGCCCCCTCCTCGGACTCCCAGGCTGATGCCCCACTGCTCTGGTGGGAAGAGGGGAGGCAAGGCACAAGCTGGGGGCTTCCCTAGAGTGGGAAGCATGAGCTTGAATGGAGTTTCCCCCAATTACTCACTAACCTGCTCCGCAGCCGAGGCCCAGACTCCCCTCAGGCTCCTCATTAAGAAATAGAGAGGTGAGCGCTGATGGGAGAGTGCTCTGGAAACAGTGTGTTCTGATCTCTCCCCGTCCCCAGGGATGTAAGCTCATTCCCATCTTCCTATGAGAAGGGGTTTGAGAGCCTGCGTCTCCCCTGGAGCTGAGGGGTTTTGCACATGGGACTGTAGCACTGGTGCTTGATGCCTCTCCCACTGGCTCAGCCTGGGGTGTCAACATGGGATTTCTCCCCGACCCCGCCTCTGTGCCCAGGTTTACCCAAGGATCTTCCAGTGTTTTTACCTGGTAGCTCTCTAGGCTGGGGAGGGGACTGAGGTCCCTGCTCTGACCAGTCCTGTGGGAAGGGGAGGGAGGGGTGCCTCGCCTGAGCTGGCCTTTGGCTCCTATCATGTCCCCACCTCATCGAGGTTCCTGTTTCTCTGTTTGGAAGGTAACCTAGGACCATGAACTATCCCACTCTGGCTTCCTGAGTGGGGCTTTCTCAAGTGCCCTGAGGATCAGCATCTTCAGCAAAATGGATCTTCAGCTTGCGGATATTTTCTCTATTCTCTGGGCTCAGATTTCAAGCCCTAAATAGCTAGGGACTGCAGGATGCTAGAGAATTTGTTTAGGGTCTGCTGAGAAGCCAGCTTGGGAAGAGGCTGCCGGTCCCAGCAGTGAGAATGGAAGGGTTGGTCCAAGGCAGATGAGGGAGCCTGCCAATACAGGAGACGTAGGAGATGAGGATTCGATCCCTAGTTTGGAAAGACTTCCTGAAGGAGGAAATGGCAACCCACTCCGGTATTCTTGCCTGGAGAATCTCATGGAGAGAGGAGCCTGGCGGGCTGCAGTTCATGGGGTCACCAAGAGTTGGACACAACTGAAACGACTCAGCACGCACGCATGCGTGGATAAGGGGGATGCTGCTAGGACTGTGGGACCCTCACACCCAACCACTTCTGCCCCCTCAGGGCGCTCAGTGCTCTGTGCCGTGCCTGCCACAGAGCACCTGTCAGGGACAGTGTTGCCACTGAAGATGGTCCAGGTCATTTGTCACAGTTGCTGGTCTCTTGGGCTAACCCAGCTTCCCAGTGGAGGGCAGGGAGAGACCACCCGTGTTCCCGCTCCAGTGGTCCCGGGAAGCAGGCGGCAGTGAGTGAAGTTAGCGAGTCTGCAGCTCATTCATGGAAGCCCCTGGGAGCTTCCCTGCCTTGTGACCTTTAGGAAAGAAGGAGGCCCTGACTGCTGAGGGGGCAGCATGGGGGATGGGGTGAGCCTCCTGGAACAAAGAGAGTCACAGGAGGACCCAGGATGGCAGAAACGGAGGGCTGTTCACCTTAGGGTGCTCACGGTGGGGTGTTTAAATACAGAGAAATGACTCTCTCTCCCTCTCTGTTTATAGTTTTTTGCTCCAGGAAAGACATCTTCATTCCTTGAGTAATTATAGCCAAGAAGGCTGAGGGTTTTGTGGAAAGTTTAGAGGGAGTGGGGCAAGCATGGTGAAGTGCTTCTAGAAGCTTGGGTCAGCCCGTCCACCACTGGCAGCCTCACCTAGCTTTCATACTCGGAAGCAGTCACAGTGAATGCAACGTAGTCTATTTAGACAAGTGGACAGAGTCCAGCTTTTAAATTTCGGAACAATTGCTCTGTCTGTTATGTAGTCTGGCTTCCTCTGTGAGTGCGAGTGTGTGAGTGTGTTTCCCTTCTCCTCTATTGGTCTGTCATTGGGTGATAAAATAGAACATGATGAGTGTCATTCTAAAGCAATTACAAGCAAGACGCATAATGGCAGCGCTGGAGAACACGGCATATGGCCTCTTGCGGCCGCCATGTGAGAATTAATCGGGAGATTTTGTTTCCCCCTCATCACCCTCAAAAACCAGATCAGCTTCATGGTGAGGAAGAGACCATCAAAGCCCCCCACAGCCTGCCAGATGGATGCTGGAAGCTCTGGGGTGGAGATCAAGGCTTGCCTTGCAGTGCTGGCTGCTAGGGCACGGCTAGACAGAAGGGGCCTGCCAGCTCCAGAGGGTATAGAAGAATGGGGAATGCCCCCAGATCCCAAGCTGAGCAGCCCAAGCCTGGACAATCTGGGGGGAGCACAGAGAGTGCAGGCCGAAAGGCAACGTGTTTTCCTTTCATCAGTGCCGATTCTACTACATACCTCTGTGCCCCCGCTCCAGCTCCAGCCGCTCCCTGCTCCCCGTTATCTGGCAGCTCATTGCTCTGTTCATACATCACATTGCTAAGTGGAGCTCTTGGGGCATCCAGTCTGCTCTATTTGCCGGTGACCAACTTTCCCCACTCTTTCCTGGGATTGACTCTGCTCTTGGGCACCACAGATTGTGCCCCAGGCTCTCTCCTACCCTGGTCTCTGCTCAGGGCTCTGCGGGGGACTGGAGAGGTTTCTGGAGCAGATTGATGTGGGACCCTGGCAGGAATGAGAATAGCCTGGTCAGCTTGGATGCCTCTGTACAAGGTGGATTAGGACTCTGTCCTTGTCACATGCTTGGGATGAAAGTATCTCCCTGCCCTAACCTACCCACCCCAGCCGTGTGTGTGTGTGTGTGTGTGTGCGCGCGCGCGCGCGCGCGCGTGCGCACGCACGCACGCCCACACATATGGGTGTCTCTGTGTTTATGTGTGTTGGGTGGTTTGGGGACAGCCTATCACCAGACTGCCAGGTCACTGGGCCGAGCTCCCAAGGATTCAAGGGTCCTTATCCATGTGCCCTGGAAAAATAAAAGTGACCTGCTTGCTATAAGCTGATTTGCAGGACAGTAGGAAGCAGGCAGGGTCTGCCCATGGTCTCCCCAGGTTTCTATTCCTGAGTCCCACTGAGAGAGTCCTTTTTCCCCTCTTCCCCACTCACTGACTTGCCTTAGCAGAAACCAGCAAACTTATTTTGTAAGGAACCAGAAAATAAATAAATATTTTAGACCTTGTGGGCCATACAGCCTCTGTTCCAGCTACTCAACTCTGCTGTCGTAGCACAAAAGCAGTCATAGACAATAGGTTATTGAATGAGCATGGCTGTGTTCCAATCTTATTTATAAAAACAGAAGATGGAACAGATCTTGTCCCATAGTTATGGAGGACAGGGGCCGAACACCAGCACTTGCCCTCTGCAGATGCCCTCTTTCTTTGGGGACTTGAGCAACATCTTGCTTTAAAATGAAAACAGCATAAGCTCCTCCACGCTCCTTTCCCAGTTCACGTGTGTACATATCCTTTTTGTACTTAGAATTATACTAGCAATATTGTAGCACTGGGAGCTGAAAGGTCATTTCATTCCACCCACTTATTTTATAGGTGAGAAAAACTAAGGCATAGTGAAGCTACTTGCCCAGGACTGCAGCACTAGTTGGTGGCAGAAGTGGGATCATGCAAAGCCTGGCAATTTCAACCAGACTTTTCCTCTCTACCATAGTCTCATTCCAGAGAAGACAATGGCAGCCCACTCTAGTACTCTTGCCTGGAAAATCCCATGGATGGAGGAGCCTGGTGGGCTACAGTCCATGGGGTCGTGAAGAGTCGGACATGACTGAGCGACTTCACTTTCATTTTTCACTTTCATGCATTGAAGAAGGAAATGGCAACCCACTCTGGTGTTCTTGCCTGGAGAATCCCAGGGACAGGGGAGCCTGGTGGGCTGCCATCTGTGGGGTCGCATAGAGTCAGACACGACTGAAGCAACTTAGCAGCAGCAGCAGCAGCAGCATAGTCTCATTCCCAGTGCATTATGTTCCTAGAGTGGGTAGAACAAAACTGCACCAAGCACCATGGAATTATAGACTCAGCTGAGCAGCAACACTGTGTGTGTGTTAGTGGCTGTGGAGGCTCTAGGGCATTGGAGGAGTCCTGGAGAAAGAACCTTGTTGCTTTCTGGGAAGGGCCTCTGGTGGGCATCTAGTTGGGGAAAAGAGAGTTCTTCTGGCACTTTTTCACCGGTATGTCTTGGTCGGCATTGTAATCAGTCTGCTCTGTGCTGGTTGCCACCCTTCCTCACTATTGCCACCCTGGGATTTGAAGGCCCTAAGCCCCTCCTCTCATCCTCTCTTAGACATAGCATTGAGTACAGGTGGCATTAATGATAAAGAGCTCACCTGCCAGTACAGGAGACATAAGAGACGTGAGTTCGATCCTTGGGTCGGAAAGAGCCCCTGGAGAAGGGAATGGCAACCCACCTGAGTTTTCTTGCCAGAATCTCATAGACAGCCTGGAGGGCTGCAGTCCATGGGGTTGCAAAGAGTCCAACACAACTGAAGCAACTTGGCATGCAGGCACACAGGACACACAGCTCCAGGTTTCCCTGTTCACAAACAAGATTGGTTTTATTTTAAGAAGAGAAAGAGACAGCTCTAGCGGTGACTTTGTTTTTCCCTCTAGAGACTCTGAGTGGGATCTTTACTGAGTGGGCCTCAGTTTCCCTGTTGGTGTAGTAGGGAGGTCTCCAGGCAGGGCAGAGAGGTGTCAGAGAAATTGTCCTCATTGCAGACAGAGGGGAAAGCCCAGGTCCTGAGAGGCCAGGAGGAGACACCAGGTGTCCTGCTCATGGAGGCCTCTACCTGGGAAGCCACATAACCCACTGAGTCAACCCTGGCTTCAGCTGGAATGGCAGTGGGAGGGGGGAGGAGAGTTGGAAAAATGAGCCGAACCCAAGCCTAGTGTTTGGCTGCACCTGCCCTTGAAATTAGGAATGCTGCATGTCAGGAAGAGAAAAGTGGGACTCGAGAGCCCAGGCCAAGCCTGGAAAGGCTCCCGGAGGATGCTGAGCTCACAGCCCAGACCCTCCAATCAATAGGGCATGGCTATTTATAGCATCAGCCCGAGAGAAACTTAATTATGATCAAAAGGAGCTATTTAATACCGTGCTTGCTGAAGACGCAACCTCTTGTCAGTGGAAATTAATCAGCGGCTGCTGTGGGTTCCTGCCCCCTTGGCTCCAGAACTGGGGAGCCGTCTGGCGGGAGCTGGGGCATCGGCTGCCCCAGGAGTGCCGATGCCATCAGTGCCCTCACAGAGTCATCTAATGAGCAGCGGTCTTCCCCAGGGCTCCAGATGCATGGGGGTGAGGGTCCTGGACCCCAGCAGGGCAGGAGAAAACGTTCAGGAGACAGAGACTCATGACTCAGCTCAGATCCTGCCACTCTTTCAAAATGTTCCTTGACTGCTCCAGCCCACAAGCATCTCCCTCTTCTCTTTACTTCTGCAGTCTTTGCAGTGTGTTGAATGCTCTGGTCAAGACTCAGTGTACCCCTCCTAGCTGAGGGGCTGCAGCTGTAGTTCCTGCCTCATTTGTAGATTAGAGATAGTAACAGCAGCTTCTTCATAGGGTAGTTATGAGGGTTAAGTTGAGTTACCACCTAGTAACTCACTTGGAGGGCTTCCCAGGTGGCTTCCCAGTGGTAAAGACTCTGCCTGCAATGCAGGAGATGCAGGTTCGATCCCTGGGTGGAGAAGATCCCTGGAGGAGGAAACGGCTACCCACTCCAGTATTCTTGCCTGGAGAAGCCCATGGACAGAGGAGCCTGGTGGGTTCCAGTCCATGGGGTCACAAAAATGTCAGACACGACTGAGTGACTGAATAATGACAATAACTCTCTTGGAAGAGCCTGGCACTTGACAAGCACTCCATAAGTACTAGTCCCCACCACCATGCTGGTGCTCCTTGTGTGTTAATTACCTTTGTCTCCCCAGCCAGATGGTTTCTCAAGGGTGGGAATGGTTCCTTTATCCTTGAAGTAACCTCCTGTGGTGCCTAGCACAGTGCTGGCCACCTCTAGGGTGTTTAGTAAGTGTTGGCTCTTTAGTCCATTTGATTCAAAAGCTAAAAGAATTCATTCTCTCATTGATTCATTGATTCTCAAAACCTTTGTTGAGCCTTCACATGTCAGGCTTCATACCAGACACTGAAGATGTGAAAACCCTTAGACACAGATGAACTTTCTGTTGAGGGAGATGCCCTGTAGACAGACCATTATGATGCAGTGTGGCAGTGGTAATAGAAGTGTGGCCAGTTCCTGCGGAGGAGATCACCGAGGAGGTGATTTCCCCTTCCGGGGTTGCTGTGAAGGATTCTTGGTGGTGGTTTAGTGGCATAGTTGTGCCCGACTCTTTTGCAACCCCGTGAACTGTGGTCCACCAGGCTTTTCTGTCCATGGATTTCCCAGGCAAGAACACTGGCGTGGGTTTCCATCTCCTGCTCCAGGGTATTTTCCTGACCCTGGGGTCGAATCCACGTCTCTTGCATCGCCTACATTGCAGGTGGATTCTTTACCACTGAGCCACTGGGGAGGATTCTCGGAGTGGATGGTATTTAGGGAAGGCCTTGGAGGGTCACAACATGGGACATGAAGGGGGTATAGGGCGTCTAGGTAGAAGGGAGAAAGCCTGGACTTGAGGAAGTTAGTGTTCAAATCATTCAGGAGCATCCTGACCGGAAGCTGAGGACAATCCCAGGGCCACCTCCAGACTCTGCTGTCCAGGTTGACATCAAAGGTAGAATGGCAGATATTCAGCAGCTGCTGGGGAGGAGGGGGTCCAGCCCACAGACAGTCTATACAGGTACTCTGGCTCAGAGTCTTTGGCCCAAAGGTCAGTTTCCTCTCCAGAGAAATCGAAGGAAATATACCGGATGATGGACTTAGATTAGAAACCCAGAAGCTAGGGATAGAATTCTAAAAGAAGGAGCTGGAGATGCCTAAGTTTTCCTGCTTGGCTTGTTGTTCAGTCACTCCGTCGTGTCTGACTCTGTGACCCCATGGACTGCAGCACACCAGGCTTCCCTGTCCTTCACCATCTCCCAGTTTGTTCAAACTCACGTCCACTGAGTCAGTGATGCCATCCAACCGTCTTGTCGTCTGTCATCCCCTTCTCCTCAAGCCTTCAATCCTTCCCAGCCTCAGAGTCTCTTCTAATCGGCTCTTCCCATCAGGTGGCCAAAGTATTGGAGCTTAAGCTTCAGCATCAGTCCTTCCAATGAATATTCAGGACTGATTTCCTTTAGGATTGACTGGTTTATCTCTTTGCTGTCCAAGGGACTCTCAAGAGTCTTCTCTAGCACCATAGTTTGAAAGCATCAATTCTTTGGTGCCCAACCTTCTTTATGGTCCAGTTCACACCCATACATGCCTACTGGAAAAACCGCAGCTTCGACTATACGAACCTTTGTCGGCAAAGGGATATCTCTGGTTTTTAATACACTGTCTGGGTTTGTCATAATGAAAATTAAAGAGAATCTCACGTGGATGAGGACCAGCCTTCCAGGAAAGTGTACAGGAGAGTGGTTAGAGCACAGGCCCTGGAGCTGCACCACCTGGGTTGGAATTCCAGCCCCGGTGCTTGGGAGAATAGTTGGGCCTTGACCAAGGGCAGGCCCCTGTGTGTTGAGAAAGCATGCTTACTCTGTCTCCACTGTCCCCGTGAATCTGTTCACTGGAGCTGATTCTTCTGCCACCCTGGGGGAAATCTGGGCCAGGTGCCATGACTTTCCAGGTCATTTCTGGGTAACACAAACAGCCTCACTTCCATCATCACTGTGTCCAGCTTGGTCCAATCGTCACAACTTAGAAGCCCACCCAGTGAAGTCGCCTCCCGTCCTGGCTCTGCCTGCTGCTGGTGGAAACAGCATGGGTGGTGTGGCTGGCTTTTTTCCCTTCTCTGTCAGTCCTGGTCCAACAGGAAGCAAATGGCTCTCAAAAGCTGGAAAGTTGAGGGGAGTTTCGTAAAAGGACTCTTCCCAAAGGCGTTGGCGGGACCTGCAGGTGACAGGGCAAGAAGTTACCGGGAGTGAGAGGAGCCGTGTGGATGGGGCCGCCTGAGGGGAGGGGGCCCCAGTGAGCAGAAGCAGAGGGGCTGGCACCCCCCAGGCTTGTTAGCGCACAGTTCCTCCTGCTGGGCAGTGGGGTGCCTGCTGATTAAGTCCACAGAGGTGGGCCTCCTGTTGGAGCTGGGGAACAGTAGCCAGTGGGTCTGGAGGGCAGAGGAAAACCCTCCCGGGGCCTCTCCTTCTCCTCCCAGGTTGAAGCAGTTGGAAAGGGAGGACTAGAAAGTTGGGCGTGGAAGTTCTTACTCAAGTTCTCTGGGCCCTACAGATGTGTAATACTGACTTCTCCCTTGGGGAGCACCTTTAGGGTTCTTTAGAGACCCTTGCCCCACAGTCACAGGGAAGCACCCTCAGTTCCCCTCTTGTGTGTGATGCCCTCTCACTGATGCAGGCTTGTTGGGGGGCCCTCCACTTCCCTGTGGGGCCCACTGCCCTTCAGGCTGACTCTGTCCCCGCTGGGCTCCACTCCCATCCACAGGAAGTGCTCCTTTGCCTGGAAACCCAGGATAACAATGAGGCCACCTTCCTTTGCTCCACCATCCAAACTGCCAGTGAGCATGGCCATCACTTTGCCTGTGGATTATTCAGGCATGAAGTACATGTCAATTTTCTGTGTCTCCCAAGTGCAAAGGACCCAGGTAAAACTCCCTGAGAGAACCCCTTCAAGCGCCTCACTCCTGACTTAGCCTGTACGGGGAGCAGGCTGAGTACACCGGGCCCTCTCTTCAGTGCCCCGCTTCTGCCTCCAGCAGCCCTGTTCTTGTTCTTGCTCTCTCTGCCTGAGCCACGGCTGGGGCGAGTGGACAGCTTAGATCCTGCATGCTGGTCTTGCACGTCCCTGGAGCTGCAGAGCCTTGTCTGAAGCTGAGATGAGAGAAGTCCACCATAATGTTACACTGACCCCTGCACTGGAAGCGTGGAGTCTTAACCACTGGGCCACCAGGGAAGCCCCCCCAGCCCCTTTCCTCTAGAATGTGAGCTCCACAAAGGCAGAGCTTCGTTTTCCATTGTACCTTTAGCACCTTGGCCAGTGCCTGGCACATAGTAGGCACGTGACAAATGTTTGTTGAATGAATGAATGAAAGTCATTCTCCTTATCCCTTGGACATTCCCACATTTCAGGTGGTCAACACATACCATCTCCACAACACCCATCCAACCCTCTGCCACACACATTATCTACTTCTCTCTACTGACATAGTTATATGTGATTCCCCGTTCTAAGCAAATTGGGATCTCATGGACTGTGTCGGCCATAGACACTGTTGGATAGGAGGCAGAGGTGAGGACAGAGGTATGGATAGGGTCGTACGCAGGAAAGTGTATGGACCGTGGACTTGGACTGATCCCGCTTGAATCCTGGCTAGGCTGCCTACCAGCTGTGAGACCTTGGGTGGGTTACTGGGGTCTGTGGTTGTAAACAGTGAAAGTATGCAAAGCGTCCTGTGCAGTGCCCGGGCATAGTAGGTGGTCAAGAAATGCAAGCTGTGACCCTGTGTGCATGTGTACGTGCTCAACTTGTGTCTGACTCTTCGACCCCATGAACTGCAGCCCACCAGCCTCCTCTGTCCATTGAATTTTCCTGACAAGAACACTGGAGTGGGTTGCCATTCCCTACTCCAGGGAATCTTCCTGACCCAAGCATCAAACCTATCTCTTGTGTCTCCTGCACTGGCTGTGACTGTGGGTCTTTACTAAGCTGTAGTGATTGGGCAGGACAGCCATCACAAGGCATCTTGTCCCCAGGCCAGAGACCTGGACCCCTGTTTGCCACTTCTCTGCCACCCCTGGAGCTCTCTGCCTTAATAAAGCCTTGTTACCTCTGCCTTCAAACACCCTCAAGGGTGAGCCCCTGCAGCGAGTACCTCCTCCTCTGCAGCCTGGGACTTCTGCCTTCACGTGTTCTCTTAACTGTCGCCTTTATCCACCTGCTTTTCAAGGCCCTCATTCTGTTCCACTCTTACTTTATTTTCTTCTGCTCCAGCCAGACACTTTCCATCCAATAACTAATCCATTCAGTGTTTTTCAAGCAGCTCCTGGGCCCTAGGCACGGAGCTGGGGGCTGGGTCTAAGAGAGCATAGAGCATGAGAAATGCCTGTCTTCGGGGGGTTTGCAGTCAGCTGGGGGCTGCAGATGTTCATGGTGCTCTGAGGCATGCATGTGGTGACGGGGGAGCAGCAGGCAGACAGTGTTGTCAATAGCGGGTGACCAGTCTATTAGTGGGTTATGAAATTAACTCAGTGGGTCACGACCAGCAGTTTTTAAAAAATTAAATAGAGTAGAGGAAAAATATCACAGAACGATATTATGGGATCACAGCCATAATGAAGGGAAAGTGTTATTTCTTTAAAACTTTTGTTTCCATTTTGTATATTGACCTGCTTGTGTGTCTGGTGATATAGAATATGTTTCTTATTTTGGGTCCTAGTAAAACTGTTTAGAAAACACTAACCTAAGGTATGCTGGAATGCTTCCCTGGTGGCTCAGTGGTAAAGAACCTGCCTGCCAACACAGAAGACTTGTGTTTGATCCTTGGCTCAGGAAGACCCCCTGGAGAAGGAAATAGCAACCCATTCAGTATTCTTGCCTGGAGAATCCCATGGACAGAGGAGCCTAACAGGCTACATACAGTCCATGGGGTTGCAAAGAGTCGGATATAGTGACTAACGACAATAACAAGGTATATGGGAGCACTTATTCTTGGCAATCAGGAAGACTTTTGGAGGGAATGACATCTAAACAAGACCTGAAATATTAATAAAAGTTCATCAAATAGAAGGGTAGGAAGATAGCCTGTTTTAGGGAGAAGGACTCACTTAATGCCAGGAGTAGGAGAAGCAGGGCAGAGAGAACAAGCGAAGGACCAAGCAGAGAACTGTGTTAATCGCCCCACAGATGTAAGCATATTCCCCCCTCGCACCTGTCTGCTGGTGTCCTCTGCCCGCCTCTCACCGGTCTCCATGTTCTCTTCCAAGACTTTCTGCTTCCCAGCCCAGCCTAATGCTCTGGCCTCCAGGACTGTCCTCTGAGTGGCCTCAGTGACTCAGTATCTAGCCCTTGATTGCTCTGTTTCCTGCATTTCTGACCAGCTTTAGAGTTTACCATTTATTTTCACTCAGAGTGTTTTCTCTGAGGGATCCCATGGCCATGTAGGGGCTTCCCTGGTGACTCAAGTGATAAAGAATATGCCTGCAAGCAGGAGACATGGGTTCAACCCCTGAGTTGGGACTACCCCCTGGAGAAGGAGATGGCACCCCAATCCAGTATTCTTGCCTGGAGAATCCTGCGGGCAGGGGACCCTGGCGGGCTGCGGTCCACGGGGTCGCAGAAAGTCAGACGCAGTGACTGAACAACAGCAGCAACATGGCCACGTAGAGTCGTCGAGACATGTAGTGTCATCTCCAGTCCACAGACGGGAAACCATAGCAGAGCGAGGCCCAGCACACGCCCAGACTCACCCCACTGCGCACGATGGAGTCAGAACGGTCGCCAGATTTTCCACTCCCAGATGAAAGTGTTTTTATTTGTATCAGGTTGGACCTTGAACGTGTGATGATCAGACCGACCCTTCTGCATAATCGTAAGCCCCTCTGGGGTGAAGGCAGCATTTCACACTTGTGCCTCCCCCATAGTGCTGGCTGACTCGGGCAAGGCCCAGAAGCGCTTGTTGCTGATTTTCTGCTTGCATCGCAATGTGACGTTAAGGCCCCGAGGCACAGATCACTGGAACAGCACGAACCCCCCTCCTTTCTGTTTTCTTCTCTGTGTGTGCTTGCCTTTCGTCTCTGTCTGCTCCCCTCCTCCTGCTCTCCCCATCCAGAAACTCTTTCCCTCCTTGCTCCCCCCTTTCCCTTCCTCTCACCCCACCCTCCCTCTTCTCCTGCACCTGTCATAGGGAGGCCCATTCCCAGAGAGGAGAGGTCTGCTTGCTGAGAAGGGAGAGTAAAAAAGACCCTGGTCACAGGCTGCCAACTAATTGGGTCCGAGGGTTTCTAAGCCTCTCTGGGGAAATGCCCTGCACAGCTGAGCTGGAAACTCTCTCCAGCCTTCGGGGGAAAAAATAAAATAAGTTGAAGAACTAGCAGAATAGCCCAACAGGCTATGGACAGGAGAAGAAATAAATTCTGTCCTAAGTGAGGGCCAGAGTTCCGTGCCCCTTCCCAGCACCTCCCACGGCTACTGCCTCCCTGTGCCTGGGAGGCTGGTTCTCTGCCCTGGTGAATCACCGACTCAGTGGGGAGTGATCTGTTTGCTGCTAAGCACTCGTCTGTGGCCGCTTTTCCAGGCGCTGGAGCCATTTACAGATGGGAACAGCATCTCTCTGGCAGGGGAGCCCCATGCCCAGCACCAGCCCAGTGCCTGGAAATAGATCTTTCTGTAGAGGCTGAGCAGGCGAGGGAGGGCACAGGCCAGACACGTGGCAGGGCCACAGGCAAATATGTATATCCAGTGAGCCTGGTGGGCAGCCTCCCCAGAGCACGAGGATGGGCCTTACATTGTGCGATCTTGACACTGGGGCACCCTGGAAACCTGCTCGATGTCAGTGGAAGGAGTGAGGGGTGGCAGAACAAGGTTCCAGTGAGTTCAGGCTTAGCATTCCTCACTTCTCCCTGTCAGCT
Organism: Budorcas taxicolor; assembly: GCF_023091745.1. Lineage (NCBI taxonomy): Eukaryota > Metazoa > Chordata > Mammalia > Artiodactyla > Bovidae > Budorcas > Budorcas taxicolor. The sequence goes on from NC_068912.1 coordinate 31,732,762, forward strand.
TATTTGCCCCTCCCATACATACATACACAGCCCCCACTGGAGAAATGTCACAGTAGACAAGACAAGGAATACAAAGCATAACAAAATAATACAAGTAAATAAACAAAAAACTAACCAAATAACAAGCATGATTCCAAGTCACAAATTCACAGTCCCTGTGAGTTCTTAGACATCTGGTCTACTGTAGGTTATTTGTCAACCATTATGGGAATATGCAGAGTGCCTCCGAACCTCAGCATCCCCCTTGGAAGTTCCAGACAGATGAAGGAAAGCCCTCACTAGAAATACCCCTTCTCCCTTTAGCTCCTCTGATAATACCACTGTCCTGACACAGTATTGCCTAAAGAACACATGAGCTCGTGTGTCTGAAAACTGGGGTTTGAATCCTAGTCTCACTGATTACTAGCTGTGTGATTTAAGACAAGTCACTTAACCTCTCTGAGTCTTCATTTCTTTATCTATTAAATGAAAATAACAAAAATACAATCATCACAGGACTGAAGGGAGGATTGACATCATGTTGGAAAAAGTGTATTATAAACTTCAAAATGCTGGACAAATGTTTTATTTATGCATCGTGTCTCTCCCCTGCTGGAACATGAGCTCCACGAGGGCAGGAACCTTGTTTTTTTCACTGCCAAATCCCCAGCACCTAGAACAGTTCATGACACATGGTAATCACTCACACGTTGAACAAATTTAACAAATGGCTAACTGGTTATCCAGAACACAGAAACTGGGCAAGGTGCGTCACTTACCTGCAACTCAGCCTCAGTCCTGCTGGGTCTCGTCCTCAATCTGACATTATATCTATGGAGCCTGACAGAGTTCCAGATTCAAACAGTCCTACCTTATGTATTTGTTATTGACTGGTTAACTGAATCATGAATCTGCCAGTGAACAGCTGTCTGCTTGGCCTTGCCCATCCACTGGGTCCCCCATGACTCGTTTCCCATGCGGGGGGTGGGGGGTGGGTAGGGACAAAGAACAGCTCTGACGGGATGTGGATAAGTCCTTTGCAAATATGAAGAGCAGCGCAACCTTCTGAGTTCTCACTTCTTGGTATTTAATAATGACCTACAAGTCTCTGGGGGAAGGAAGTTAGAGAAGGAGGAAACAGGCATGCGTTAAACCAGATGGTCCTAGGGCCTGGATGGGGAGTCCCAGCAGGCCTGGGCTGGTGGTCTCAACCTGTCGTCAACAAGAGCCTGGCTGGCTTCTTCCACTGGAGGGGAGAAGGATGCAGACAGCATGTCTCCCATCTTGTTTACTCAGCAAGTACCATGGAGAGCTCCAACCAGCTCCCAGCCCTGTCTGCGCTCAGCACCTGGGATATGTGGGTCTCTGCCCTGTTCACTTTCTGTCTGGAACACCTTCCTCCTTGTTTGCCACCTGAACACCAGCTCACACAGGGGATTTGGAAGGCCTTCTTGACCTTCTCTAAGACTCTCCCCTCCCACTTCTCTCTCACACATACATCCCTTCATCTTTGGTGTCCCCACTGCCCTGGGCATGTGTCTGCTATCGCCCCCATAACACTTTGCCACACTTACAAGACTCCATGGGGCAGCTGAGCTGATAATTTTTAAAGAACAATGGCTACTGGACTCCCGTGGTGGCTCAGTGGTAAAGCATCCACCTGCTAATGTAGGAGATAGGGGTTCAGTCCCTGATCTGAGAAGTTGACATGCCCAGCCATTAAGCCCATGTAGCACAACTGTTGAACCTGTGCGCTAGAGCCCGAGGGCCACTACTGAGTCCGCATGCCGCAACTACTGACGCCCGCACAGCCTAGAGCCGGTGCTTTGCATCAAGAGAAATCATCTCCATGAGAAGCCTGCACATCACAGCTAGAGAGTAGCCTCTGCTCGCTGCAACTAGAGACAAGCCTGCACAGCAATGAAGGTCCAGCACAGTCAAAAAGGAATAAAATTACCAAAAAAAAAAAATAGCTACTGTATACTGAGTACCTACTATGTGCCAAGCCCTGGCCTGGGGCTGTATACACATTAGCTCATTTAATCCTCACAATACCGAGTGAGGTGGGTAATATTACTTTACTCACATGAGGAAACTGAGGCTTGCCCAAGATTACAGGGTCAGTGTGTAAAGCGGTGGAGCCAGGACTCAAGCCCAGCCCAGCTGACACTAGAATTCGGCTCTTTGGGCTACTTGACCATATGGTGGGAGGCCGTGGAGCCAGTACTGTAAGGCCTTTTGGTGCAGGCATCAGGCAGTGCAGAAAGGTGACTTCTTAGAAGATGTTGTTTTAAACCCCCACCACTGGTCAGGACCCAGGACCTCATTCAAGTTTCTTACCCATCAAGACAAACAGCTGCCGAGCTACTTGAATGCAAAAGCCAGTCCAGGCAAGGACTCTGGAACCTCAGAATTATGAGGAATTGAAGAAGGGATGAGGTTAAGATATGGCTGAGGCCTGAGCTGTTTTTGTACAAACAGCCTCCCTGGGTCAACCAGCACAGCTGCCAGGGCCCTCAGACCACCTGGGCTCAAGTTCCAGCTTAGGTTTTACCAGTCGTGACTTTGGCATGCTTTCAACCTTCCCTGAGCCTCAGTTGGCTCATCTGTTAAGGAGTATTAACAGTGCCTGCTTCATGAGATAGCTGTGAAGATGAAAGGGTTATGAATGTCAATTTCTCAACATGACAATCAGAACTGGCAGGGTTTCATTAGTGGAGATAACTGAGGACCTATGGGTTATGCCCCTGACTTTGAAGGCTGAACCGTGTTTTCTCGACTGCTCCATAATCTAGTGTGGACCTGTCTTCTGTGAGTTCCCCAAGAAATGCCTCCTGTGTCACTTGAACCACACAGGACTACTACTACAAATGGTTGAACCCCTGTGCCCCGGGGTGCAGATAGGGACAGGTGCCCACCCTGGCGGCAGGTGCCTCATTCTGATTGGTGCAGAAAGGCCAGCGGTGACCCTGCTGTGTATCATGTGCCATTGGCTGTGCCCTGCAGGCCAACACCTGCTGCCATCAGAGGTGCCCAGTGTGTGTTTTAGGGGGCTGTGATTCAGGACTCAGCCCACCTCTACTCCTTCCTGCCTTCCTTTTCCTGTTGAAGACCTACTGTGTGTTGGTGCGATGCTGGCACTGGGATGTATACTCAGCCTTGTTGTCACAGCACTCAGGTCGAGCGGCAGAGGCAGGCTGGGGTCCAGGTCGAGGTGGGCTGCGGGGCACTGTGGAGCCTGGAACTGCTATTCCCTACGCTGTGGGGCTCACCCCAGGCCTCCTGCAGTGGTAAAAGCTGAAATGCCCATATTTGATTTCCCTTCCCTCTCCTTGGAGCACAATTGCCTCCAGGGAATGTATTCACATGTTCAAGAAGGAACACTGACTGGATTCCTTATATATGCCAGACTCTGTGGGGGATACACAAAGACCAGTGAACCGACACCGTGGCAACAAAGGGTGGCAGGGACAACTCATGACGGGGCTGCCACGCACGTGCCCTCACAGATGCCCCTGAGTTGCCCCAGGGGCCAGGCAAGGGTGCCAAGGAGGAGTGGCTGGGCTCACCCTGTGCCTTGGGCCCCTGGGGAAGGGCCTCTTGGGGCCCAGCTAAGCTGCTGTCATCAAGGACCACGTTCGGCTTTCTCATTGTGTCCCACGCTTTAATTTCCACGAGTGGAATGACAATGCCTTTGTCGAGTAGTGCAGCAGTTACTTCCCCTGCGTCCCACCGTCCCATCCGCCTGGCACCCATTGGGCCAGGCCTCCCGGAGGGCCTCCGCAGGGGACAGACCGACCCAGTCCTCCTTCCACCTCCCTTGCCATCTCCCCCCTGCCTGCAGAGGCAGCCAGATTGGATTTTTAATGTAGCTTTCTCCTCCTCTTTTGTATTTACATAATAATAAGTCTAATAAATAGTTGTCGAGAAGATGGATGAGGGCCCTGTCTTTATGTTTTCCTGACAGATTTAGTCCTTTATGAAACTCGCCAAAGCAGAGGCTTTTCTGAAGCTAATGAAAGGTAATCACTGTGAGGCCCTGGTTGGGCTTAGCTCAGAGTAATTGGAAAGAGCTTGCAACTTGGAATCAAGAGTTCCCAGATTTGGACCCTGGCCATGCCTTTCCCAGCCTGGGTAGACTTCCAGAGTCTCTAACTCTTCCCCTGTGAAGTGGGGTGAGTGATGCCTGCCTGGCCCGCTTCATGGGCAGAGCGATAGCACTTTGTTAATTCTGCTGCGTCTCTAAGTGCCGTGGAGGCATCTGGAGGGCCCCTTGCTCTCACCAGCCTCCTTCCTCCAGGTTCTAGCCCATAGGAGCCTCGAACAGGCACCATGCCATGCAAATATAATCCCTCTCTGAAGAAAGAAAGGACATCGCAGCCCTGGAGTAAATGTTGGGGCCCTTGGGTTCTCGCTCTGCTCCTGTCTGACAGTGTGACTTCAGACAAATCACTTTCTCTCCCTGGGCCTCAGCTGCCTCCCCTGAAAAATGAGAGTACTCCACGAACCAGTATCTAGGTTTCCTCCAGCTTTATAGCCTCCCTTCCAGTGTTGTGTGCTGGAGAGGTGCTGGGGCCATACTTGTGGGTTAAGTGGGCATGGTGGTGTCTCCATGGAGAAAGAGCTGAGTGGAAACAGGAGTCAGGGTGCCTCTGCCCTGTTTGCCATCACTCTTATGGACCGGAATTCAGCCAGGATCCTTTGCTGCGTCTGAGCCCACTTTGGGGCACAGCTTTCTCACCACTCCCTTCTCTGGTGGAATAGCCTCCCCTCCAGCTGGTCTGAAATATGACCCCCACTCTCTCACGTTCAACACTCATTCCCCATCCCAGGGCGCCCTGCCCAGCTCTTCCTTCTTCCCAACTGCCGGCATCCCATCCCTGCTCAAAGTTTTCCTGCCCTAGTCTCCTAAGAGGTGCCTCCCATCTCTTCTCCAGCTGGCAGAGTTGGTCTTAAGAGCACACACCTCCACCCAAGAAAGAAGGCAGGAAAGCCCAGCTCTACCACCTTGCAGCCTACTTAAGAAAGTTGAGGCCAGAGCCTTGTTTCCACATCTAGAAAGATGGAGATGCTGTTGGTCTTTTCTGACTTAAAATGGAATCTCCCCTCCCTTCCCTGCTTCATTTCCTCCCTACTATATATTATCTTGTCTAAACTTGGGTTCCCCTGAAACCACAGCCTAAGCCCTGGATACCACAGCATGTGGGCAGCAACTGCAGAGGGCAGATGTGAGCGAGAAAGGAAGGGGGAAGGGACGGTGATGGAGGTCGGTGAGCTGCTTTCCCTGGGTCAATTTGGGCTCAGTCCCACGGGGACCCTGGAGGGACTATTTAGACACATCCAGAGCTGTCCCGCAAGGACATGCACAGAGCCTGGAGCGCTGGAACCTGTCTCCCTGATGACTATGCCCCTGTGAGTACAGAGAGCCTTCCCCAGATTTCAGAGAAAGCCCCTGATTTATCTTACCCTTATTTGTCTTCCTCCCCTGAGCCCACACAGATGTAAGCTCCCCAGGTGCAGGGATTTGTGTCTGTTCACTGCTGTGCCTAGAACAGTGCCTTTCACATAGTAGACAGTAAATACATGTGAATGAATGAACCGATTAAAAAGAATAACGTATGCAACATTCTAAGCCTAGGACCCAGCTTGTGGTAAGCATCCAATCAGCAGTCATTGTTTCCATGGTCAAATTAAATGAGCCTGACTTGTGCCCTTTGTGGTCCAGGTGAGCAGAGGGCAGAGGCATTTTTCTCTCACATCTTTGAGCCCCCAGGGCAGGTGAGCCGACAGATCCTGGGGTCGTGAAGAGCAGCGGGCCGATGCCGGGCAAAGTGAACTGATGATTCCCGGCAGCAGGTCTAGGCTCTGGTCCGGATAGCCCCCCATCCACATGACCCCTGATGGGCTGACTAATGGGGCTCTCGGGTCCCGCCCCAGGGAACACTTGTCCTTGCTAATTGTGTGTCAGAGGAAATCTGTTTCCTATGTCAAAGGCAGTTTTTAATCTGCTGTCAGAACTCAAAGACTGTATTCCAGCCGCAAGCGGGGAGATGGTGTGCCTAGAGGTCCCCGTTCCCGGAGCTGGGGCTGGGTCCCCCAGGCTGGTCCCTGCGGCTCAAGGCCATCGGAGCTAGCCTGCCCCTGGCCGCCTGTCATCTGCTGGGGATTACAATGGCGTTTGTTCTAATTCTTGTTGACATTTCATTTCACACCCTATTAAATGAACCTCTCCAGAAGGGATGGGAGAGAAGTTTGCTCTAGCGAGAGAGGAAAATAATGTGTACTCTGGGGTCAAACAAGGTCCTGATTTGTTTCCATATAGAAACCTGAGTGGCTCTGGAGCCAGGACCCCGGCCCTTGGGAGTTGGGCCAGGGTTTGGACCCAGGGGCTCCCAAGTCATCTTACAAAGAGGACCTCTGTCTCTCCACTGCGTGTGAGGGTGGTTAGAAGAAGGGGCCTCAGAGGGAACCCCACAGACAGCAGCACCAGGCCTCCTCTCCCCGTTTCCACGGCACTCTTCATCTTTAACCATGCTCTCTGATGACAGGCTGAGCCGACACCCAGCTGGGCTGTTTCCTTCCCTGGGTGGCCTCCATAGTGAGTAAGATGGGGAGACACATGGGTCGGGTTTTATGAGTGAAGTTGGTCAGCAACTTGGCAGCGACTCCGCTTTCCTTTTATATCGGAAATAGCAGCAGGCGCTGCTCTTCGTAGGTAAGTTTGTCAGGTGGGGTTGCCCTTCCCCACTCCGTCCCCTCCTCCTTCCTGCTTTCCTTGTGCCAGGTGGAGTTCTAGAAGCTGAGAACAGCAGTAACTTAGACCGACGTAATCCTGCTCTCCTGGGACTTTTATTGAAGGAGAGAGACATGGAGTGTTTGGTTACATCAAGGGTTCAAAGACTGGATGGTAAGATGGAGACACTGTGGAGCTGGGGCTGAGGGGACATTAAAAAAAAAGTACCGCGGACTCCCTGGTGATCCAGCAGTTAAGACTCTGCGCTTCCCACGCAAGGGGCGCAGGTTCAGGCCCTGGTCAGGAGAGCTAGATCTCACGTGTCACAGCTGAGGTTCCCCACGCCACAGTGAAAGATGCTGCCTGTAGCGATGAAGATGGGGAATCCTGAGTGCTGCCACGAACACCTGCTACAACCAAAGAAGTAAATATTCTTAAAACAAACGAACAACAACAAAAAAGTGCTGCAAACCTAGGTTCTGATGTCGTTGTCCAGGGAAGGGGAGCAACTTACCCTGCGCGTATTTTACTCTCCCCAGGTGATTTACAATGTGACTTTGAGATAACGCAATGACAGTGTGGTCAAGTGCTGTGAAGGAGGATTTGAGACTGGTTTGAGAGAAAAAGATTGTAGGTTGAGATCATGTGGGCCAGGGGGCTATCGGAGAAAGATTTTTTGAAATCATGTTTCTCCTGAGATCAGAGCAGGGCTTCACTGATGTTACTGGGTCTGCAATAAATCTCCTGAGGATCTTGCTGAAACAAAGATTCTGAATCCGAGGTCTGGGTGAGGGGCTTAGGTTCTGCATTTCTAGTAAGTTCCCTGGCGATGCCTCTTCGGATAGTCTGGAGGCCACTTTGAGTAGCCAAGACCTAAAGGCTTGCAGTTGGTAGCCCCTTCAGGCTCTAGGTCCCCCTACCCGGGACTGAGCTATGACCAGTTCCACCCACACACAGCCCATCTGCCCATGCCCTGGCCCGAGCTTCCACAACTCTGGGACGTTGTTCAAACAGAGGGAATGTGCCAGAGCCCTCCTTGCTCCAGATGCCTGCCCCCCACCCCTGCCTTGCCCCTCTCATTTCCACCTGGAACACTTCCCACTCTGTGATATCAGGTGGGCGTTAGTAACACAGCCTCTGCAGCCAGACTGCCTGCGTGTCTGTGCCATTTGATCATTACTAGTAGCGTGGTCTTGAACAGGTTCATTTCTCTGTGCCTCGATTTTGTCATCTGTAAAATGGGAGAATGGAGTTTTAGATGAGTTGATGCTTAACACAGTTCCTGGTGTATGCTGCTGCTAAGTCACTTCAGTAGTATCTGACTCTGTGCGACCCCATAGACGGCAGCCCACCAGGCTCCCCCGTCCCTGGGATTCTCCAGGCAAGAACACTGGAGTGGGTTGCCATTTCCCTCTCCAATGCATGAAAGTGAAAAGTGACAGTGAAGTCGCTCAGTCGTGTCCGACGCTTAGTGACCCCATGGACTGCAGCCTACCAGGGTCCTCCATCTATGGGATTTTCCAGGCAAGAGTACTGGAGTGGGGTGCCATTGCCTTCTCCTGGTGTATACTGAGTCCTGAATAATTCTTGGCGATTATTTTTAGTCATTATTCTCTTCTCCTTTTCTCTCTCCCCTGCTAATCACACACATGTACGTGCGTGCACACCATGCACACACACTTCTGTTGCCGAAGCACCGGCCCGTCCTACTTGGGGAAGCTGGGTGGGGAAACTTGCCTGGCCCTGCCCCACTGCCGCTGTGCTCTTATCACGCTGCGTTTCATCTGTCTGACTCTTCCTTCCTCCATCCAAGTCAGCTCACACCTCTGCACTGCTCAGAATCTCATCCCACTTAGAGTAAGCACCAAAGTCCTCACCCCAACTGGAATGTTCCCACTTCTCCTCGTCGGTGTTACTCTTCACTCCCTGCTTAGCTCCCAGTTCGCAGAGGTTCTCCTGCTTCAGGGCCTCTCTGATTGCTGCTTCCTCTCCCCGGACCACTCTTCCCTCAGGGAATTCTCACTAGTTTCAGGTTTCTGCTCAAACGCCCACTTCCGCAAGCATCCTCGGTAAAATGTGCCTCTCTGCCATCACTCTCTGTCCCCGTCCCTTAGCTGTCCTTTTTCACAGCACTCATCACCGCCTGTCATACATCTTTATTGATTGTGTAGTTCCTCAACTCTCCAAGGATGCACGACTTCGCTGTACTGTTTGCCATTGCATCCTGGCACATAGAAGATGCCTAGAAAACATTTACTAAATAAATGGCTAAGGGTGGGTTCCAGATTTTATGTGAACCAGGACAGTGGCTGTCAGGGAATGGGCGTATTGTACATGTTGAATGAATGAATGAACAAGCCTCTTTAGACTCAGCGCACACCCTAGTTGGAGGCAAATCATTTACCTTCTTGGGTCCTTGTCTGTCAAATGAAGGGTTCTTTGCAACCCTAACCATTTATGATTCTTTTTCTGAAACCTCAAGGCAGTGAGGAGACCAACTGGGCTGCTGTGAAGTCCCTTCATGCAGGGAGGCAGGGAGTAAATTGAAATGGTGGGAAGGTGGGTTGAGGTCAGCCTAAAGGGTGCTTTGAACCCTGGGCTTTGGACTTCAGCTTCATCCCAAAGGCAGTGAGGAGCCACTGAAGGTTGTTTGAGTAGGAGGGCAGCGTGATTAATGTGGAACTTCAGGAAGAGTGACTCGACGGGGTGAGCAGGCTGAGTGGGGTGGGGGCGATTGCTCTAGACCCCTATCTCAGCCCTCCATCTCAGCATCTCCACTGTGTGTGCGCGCGCGTGTGTGTTTGTATTCAGGCAGGCCCAGGGCATGGAGAGTGAGGCTGCCGACTCATTTCCAGGCTGGGAGTCACACCCCAGGTTCTGAAAGCCATTGGGCTTCCCCAGTGGCTCAGGAGTAAAGAATCTGCCTGCAATGCAGGAGATACTGGTTTATTCCCTGGGTTGAGAAGATCCCCTGGAGAAGGAAATGGCAACCCATTCCAGTATTTTGCCTGGAGAATCCCATGGACAGAGGAGCCTGTTGAGTTACAGTCTATGGGGTCGCAAAGAGTCAATAACTGAGCACACACACACCCTTCTCCTTGAACTTTCCTGGGAATCTAGCTGGAGTGGGGCTAGAAACAGCTCCGCCCCGCTGTTGCCTCTTGTGTCCCACAGATGGTTGCACCCTTAGTCCCATCTCCGCCTCCAGGCACAGACTGATTATAACAGAGGAGAAAGTTTCTGAAAGTGATGAGCACTGGTGTGGAACAGCCAGCCAGCCAGCCTGTCCAGGGAGTCTGCTTGAATTCCATTTATACAGCAGACATCCTTTTCATCCTCCTGTTAAGACCAGCAGTCTTTGTCGGCCAGGCCTGCACCCGCCTTCCCCAGGGAGTCTGGTGACCCCGGGTGGGGCTGATGGAATGGAAAAGTGCAGGGACTGCTCTGGCTTCAGCAGGGTCAGCATGGATGCTAATGCTGCCTGAGGAGGGGGTGCCAGGGGTGGCCAGAGGGATCACAGGACCTATTTCCAGGAAAAGGATGCCCTGAGCATCTGGGAACTCAGACACACTATGGCTATGATGTAATCAACCCACTCCATCCCTCCTTAGTCCTGCTCCTTCTCCCTGTCCCTCATCTGGGCCAATGGCCCAGCACCTGCCCTAACCAGGAAGTGAGCCCAACCTAGGACTTATGCAGATAGCTTCTCCCCCAACACCCAGATCCAGCAATGCCTGCCTACTGGTCTTGTCTTTCCACCAGGTTGACACGTTCACTCCCTGCTCTCTGCTTCAGACCCTTATCATCTTTCAGGCAAAGTTATTCCATTAGTCTCCCAGCTGGTCCCCAATCTCACCCCTACCCAGCCATCCCACGATGGGTTGCAATAACCATTCATTAACCATTCATTCATTTAATAAGCATTTATTGAGTGACTCATAGGTACCAGGAACTGCACAAGGCACTGGGTAAAGAGAAAGCCCACAGTGTCTAGTTGGGGAGACAGTCACCCCTAATATCACAGGATCATTTCTGTGGTTCCAAGTGGAACTAGAAGCACCATGATGGAAAGGGAAGGAGGGCTGAGTGTTGGCGAGGGCTCTAATCTAGTCGAGGTGTGGCGTAGGGAGGATCTCCTTGAGTAGGAGGCATCCGAGCATGCCTTACGCAGTGGCCAAGTGGAGAGGTCACCTGGCATGATGGCTGGGGCCTTCTCTTCCTTTCTGCCTGCCCCTTAGCACTCCAGCCCCAGCTCCTGTCTGTCCCATTGCATGACTCCATGATGCCAAACTCATGGTCCACCCTCCACTTCCTGGTGTCCAGGGCCTTTGTTCCAGCTGTTCCCTCTACCTAGAATGCCACCCCCATTCTCTTCCCCTGGGCGCCACCTTCATCCTTCAAGACTCTTACCCGTCCTTCAAGAAGCCCACCTCATCCTCCAGTTCAGCACCACGATCCGTATCTGGTCCTGTTTTCATGTGTTCAGGGGCCTGCTTCCTCCACCGGACTCCTACTCCTCTCTGTGATCCCTTTGCTCCCCCGGTATGGGCATGTAACAAGGACTTGCTAAAGTCATGGACCTGAACAGCCTGAACTGGAAGACATGCCCAGGCTGCCAGAAAGTGGTCACCTGTCTAGCCACTCAGGTTCCGGGCCCTCAACTGACAGCTTCCCCAGGGCACAGCCAATCTTCAGGCTTGGGCTCTCCTCATCTTCTTATCAAAATACAAGCTTTGCAGAGGCAGTCTGTGCTTGCATGCGAGCGTGTGTGTGTGTGTGTGTGTGTGTGTGTGTGTGTGTATAATCAGCAAATTCACAGAAAGCACAATTTATCAGGATAAGATGTTTCCATGTTTCCTGCATGAATTATACAGAGCAGGCCTGTGCTGTGCATTTTGCTATTTTTGTAAGGCAGTCTTGCAGAGTTTATTTTCCTTTAGCACATTTGTTGGGATAATTACATAGGGGGCATGTGTGTGTCTGGGTAATTTGAAAAGTGGATTGGGGGTGTTCTGTGCCAAGGGCAGGCTTGCTGTTCTCCCTGTGGATTGGGATGAGGTTGGGGTTCCAGGAGGACGTGCACGTGCTCTCTGGTTCTTCAGCCAGGCCTTCTGGACACACCTCTTCCGCACACCTGGACAGACAAAGTTTGCCCATCAGTTTGCAGCAAAGAGGCAGTTCTGCTCCTGTGCCCTAATCAGATGAGCTAGTGCCAATGAAGGTCAGAGCCCAGTGCCTGGCACATGTAAGGGTCCAGCAAAAGACAGCGATCCTCCCAGCTTCATCATTATCATCATTAGTATTGTTGCCAATATAATTATTATTTAGCATTTCATTATTATTATCACCAATTGTATCTCCAAAATCCTCCACTCATTGTATCCATCATACTAAAGATTCACATCTCCCAGGAGGAAAGGACGTGTTTTTTCTCTCTCTCTGAGCAATTACAACCAAATAAAGAGACGATATTAAAATGATTTCATTTATGTAGGTATCTTGCTACATAAATGAGTGAAAACAGGCAATTCAATTATCTGGGAGTAAGGGAAACAGGTGGTTGCACAAATAATCCAAAAGCTAAAGCTGTGGGCTCTACAGTCAACTCAGCCGTCTCCCTGCAGCCAAGCCATGGTAAGATAAATGGGTTGGACCAGTTTTAAAGGTTCTGGCTGATGACGTATCTGAAAGATCTTGTTATAGGGTGGTTAAATATGTAAAAGGGTCCCAGTGACATGGATTCTAGGGATGGTGTTTGACTGAAGGTCCTTCTTATACACTGGAGAATCAACTTAAAAGCATAGGTCTTGTATATATGCCAGATGTATGGTTGGATTTGGCTTAAGTCTGGGGACCTCCAAGGCTGCCTGCTTGCCTCAGTTTGCAGTCAGGAAGAAGTGACCCTTTTCAGCCAACTGACCTGGATAAATAAACAAAAATAAAAAGAGTAACAGTTCTTGAGTGAGACTCATATACCAAGCGTTAAGTGTTCTCTATATATTAGCTCATTTAATAAATACAGTGGTTGCATGAGTTAGATACTATTAACGTATCTGCATAGCAGGTTGAGGCACTTGTCCAAGTTGAGCAATGTTTGGTGAGCCAAGTTCATCAAAACTGACCAAACAAGGGCACAGACCCTGAGTCCAGAGCCCATGTGTCCAGCTGCACCTCTGCCTGCAATGTCCACACGCAGGCCCAGGGCAGACACACACACATTCATGCATACACACACTCATGTGCACATTTTTGGGCAGATTCATATCCCTCTTTCTTTCTAAGAATGATATTGGCATTTCCAGAACACATACACAAGTCTGTCTGGTAGGGTAGCGGTTTGGGATTATGCCCTGTGGGTTAGACAGTTTCGTCCACCTGGTTTGTCCAGTCATCCTTTGCCTGAGGCAGTGGCTCTGTTGTGGGCAGCATCTCCCGAGATCTGGTTTCCCTGATGTGGTTGGTCATCAGCTGCCCTGATCCCTTGGCAGATCCTGGCTTCTATGTGCCTGGGCAAAGCATTTGACTCAGATGCCCCTCACCAGGCCAGAGATGGATGGAATGGGTATGGGAGCTGGGGAGTCATGGGGATGGGTGGGAGTCAGCCTCGCAATGCCAGGAAAATAGCCCTCCCTCCTGTGTTCCTCGAGTCACTTCTAAACCTTCCTCTCTCTCCAGCAGTGGCCCAATTACAGGGATAAAAAGCACTGGTTACTTGGGAAGATAGCTGTGATTATGGGATGTTCTCACCAGGACAAAAGCTGCTTCCACCTAGAGAAAGTGGTCCAGGGCACCGCCAGGCTGTTCTCACTGTTCCCCAGCCTTGCCCCCCTCTCTGAGTGGCAGGGAGTATAGTGAGCAGAGACTAAGATATCTTCTGCCTCCTCTTGTCCCACCCACCCCCCCTGGCAGGTCCACACAGCCAGCTTTCAGGACCAGCTAGGGCAGCCCTGACCTCAGAATCTGCTCTCCCTCCTCACTCAGCCTTTTCTCACCAGTGTTAGCCACTCTCTACTGCCATTTGGCCCTGGCCGGCTCCCCACATGTCCAGGAGAATGTGGTCCAGAATAAAAATTCATCTTAGTAGCTGCCTTCAGTATATAATCAAAAGGGTAAACTTCCCTGTAAAGAAATCATACATGTGTCATAAACATCAGAGCCAAAAGGAAAGAGACTTGAAGGATCCACACCTCTCTGATGACGTAACTGTCACTGTTGACTGTGGTTTTCAGGACGGGGGCTCCCTAGTCTTGGGTGGTCAGAGCAGCTCCCTCTTACTGTATGGAGAGGAGTCTATGAAAGTCAATAGAGGTTTTTTTTTTTTTTTTTTATTTAATCCTGGAAGGCTTCCTGGAGGAGGAGATTTAAAAGAAAAAATCAGGCTCAGGAAATCTATCAGCTTTGAAAGGTGAACCTTGGCCTCCCTGCCTCCTTTCCCACATGCATGTCACTCTTGACTTGATTCTGCTCTCTGGCATACCTTTTGAAGTTTGTCCCCAGCACAGCCTCTCCTGACATCTTAGGAAACACTGCTATAATTTTGTGTATGCTCTTCTGCCAGGATTCAGAACTCCTGACCACAGCTCCCTAAGGTTCCTAATGGGAAGTTCATGTGGAACCCTAGGGGTTTGCCACTTGACTCTGCCCCTATCTTGACTCCCTTTTTTGAACTAGCATTCACTGAACACTTATGGGCACTGTGCTGAGCAGCTTCTATGCCCTGTGTGCCTCCACAGTGACTGGCACGTTGTTAGAGCTCCAGGAGTGCTGGCTGGTGATTGGAGGTCACGTAGCTAATGAAGAGCTGGGCATGGAGTGGAACCCAGTGCCCAGCGATCCCAGAGCAGCACTGTGAACCACAGCAGCACCATCACACCACACTGCACTGTGCTCTCCTTAAATCTCTACAACTTGCAAACTTTTAGCCAGAAATGCCACTCCTGGAGGAGACAGCTTTGGGGTGGATGAGTGGAACCAGGAGTACGGAGCTGTTACAAAAGCAAGAGGCCAACGTGTGCCAACAAAGATGAACTTTAAGGGCACTGTGCTAAGTGCAATAAGTACCTAAAGTTGTCAAATTCGTAGAGGAAAAAAAAGCAGAATCATGGGTAGTTATTGTTTAATGGGTACAGAGTTTCAGTTTTGCAAGAAGAAAAAAGTTCTGGATAATGGGTGGTGGTGACAGTTGTACAACCATGTGAATGTCACTGAGGTGTCAGTTAAAATGGTGAACAAACAAACAAACCCAAGAGACCAGGCCTGAGCACAAGCGCAGAGGGTGGAGCAGACCAGGAGCTGGTCCCTGCCGTAGACAGAATAATGGCCCAGTGATGTCCATGTCCTGATCCCCAGAACCTGTGAATATGTTACAAAGGGGATTAAGGCAGCAGATGGGATTTACAGCAGGTGGTTAATCAGCTGACCGTAAGAAAGGGAGAGTGTCCAGGCTTATCCTGGTTAGGTCCAAGGGTCCTTAAACATGGAAGAGGGGGGCAAAAGAAGTCAGAGTGATGTCACATGAGGACCTCCTCTCTGTTGCTGCTTTTGAGGAGGAGGAGGGGACCGTAAGCCAAGGGTTTTCACCCAGTGAGACCCATTCCAGAACTGTAAGGGGAGACAGCTGTGTTGTTCAAGCCACTGAGTCTGTGCTGATTAGTGCCAACGGCAGTAGGAAAGGGCTGTAGTCCCAGAGCAGCAGAGCTCAGCGGTCCCGCTACTCCGGTGAGCCCTCCACTGGAAGATCCGTGCCAGGCTCACCCATTCACGGTGCTGGAGAGATGTCCTAGGGGGAGGCAGGGAGCCCTTATCCCATAAGCAGAAGGTGGGACTGCCTCTAACCATCCAGCCTTGAAACTGTGGTACTCACAGTGGCAAATCCCCATGCAAGGCCGTGTCCTCAGCCCATCTCTTAATGCTGACACATACAGTCATAATAACTATGTGAGGTAGTTACCATTTTACTCCATTTTACAGCTGAGGAAACCAAAGTCCAGAGAGGTTAAATGACTTATTTAGAGTCACACAGCCTTTAAGTGGTATAGTGAAATTTGAACCTAGTGTTAGTCATGCAGTCATGTCCGACTCTTTACGACCCCATGGACTATGTAGCCTACCAGACTCCTCTGTCCATGGAATTCTCCAGGCAGGAATACTGGAGTGGGTTGCCATTTCCTTTTCCAGGGGATCTGCCCAACCCAGGGATAGAACCCGGGTCTCCTGTATTGCAGCCAGAGTCTTTACTGATTGAGCCACCAGGTCACACAGCCTGTAAGTGTTATAGTGAACTTTGAACCTAACCTCTAGACTGATCTTTGCTTTCAGTTAAGCAAAGGTGAAAATAATAGGCTCTCCTTGCTGTGGGACCCATTCCTTGAGGAAGAGGGGCTGTGTTAGTGGGGTTTGGTGGGAGGAGTTCCCTCCACATCCTGTTAGGCTACTTATTCATTTGCGGGTGTGTAAAGGCTCCATGAAGCATCACTAAGGAGTCAGAGCCAAACGGAAAGTTATTCTCAGAGGGGTGTCCCCCCTCCTCATCTCTGCTTCTGTTCCCATCCCCTCGCCTTTCCCCCTTTGTCTCATCCACCTCTTGTAGGTGAACAGTCTAAAGTGACTGTACTCTCCTTGCAGCAATGAACTGGATCCCCGTATACCTTCTTCCATCCATTTCTTTCCTACATGAGGGCTAGCATACTGTGGATAGTGTTGTTTTTAGCTTGACAGTATATTCAAGAGGAAGTCAGAAAGCTCAGCAACAGTGTGTTGGGCTCAGCTTCCATCTTCAGGATGAGGGCTGGGGTGGGCCCTGGAGACAGAGCCCAAACCCCACAACACACTCACACTTTGGTCAAAACAAAATGAACCCCTAGTATCATGACCTTCCTTGACTGGGCACGTGCCCTGCTGTGGCTATCTCCCGTCACATCCAGCATGCCACACCTGGGTCTCATCGGATCTTTGTCATCCTATTAAGTGAAGGAAGAGACCCAAGACCCCATGTTGGGTGTGTGTGCGTGTTAAGTTGCTTCAGTTGTGTCTGACTGTGGCCCTATGGACTGTAGCCCACTAGGCTCCTCTGTCCATGGGGATTCTCCAGG
This sequence comes from Budorcas taxicolor, assembly GCF_023091745.1. Taxonomy (NCBI): domain Eukaryota; kingdom Metazoa; phylum Chordata; class Mammalia; order Artiodactyla; family Bovidae; genus Budorcas; species Budorcas taxicolor. The sequence continues at coordinate 31,749,565 of NC_068912.1, forward strand.
CAAGAACACTGGAGTGGGTTGCCATTCCCTCCTCCAGGGGATCTTCCCAACCCAGGGATCAAACCTTCATCTTTTACCTCTCCTGCATTGGCAGGGGGGTTTCTTTAACACTAGCACCACCTGAGAAGCCCCCAGACCCCATGTTACTGGAGGAGAAATTGAGGCTCAGAGGCGTTTTTGCATCATTTACTCGATCCCATGATGAGTCAGCATGGAGTCAAGCCGAGACTCTTGTTTCTTTGTTACATTTGGGTGCAGTCTGTGATGCTTTGTGGAGATCGGTTTACTGGGTGGGAGATGGTGCCTCAGCCCACAGCTGAGGACCAGAGCAGGTAGGCAAGGGCCCCCAGAACAAGGTGGGCAGGAGCCCAAAGCCCCTCGCCCAGGTGTGTGGCTGGTAGATTTCAAGGCTCATCTGCTTGGTCACTGATTCAGTTATCTCTGCCACTAGCACTCACCCAGCTGCTGGCGTGTGCCTTCCTGCAGAGAAACCTCAGTGGTGCTTCCTACCTATGGATGGAGAATGCCAGTTTAGGTGCCCCGTTAAACAGTGGAGGCCCTCTGCCCCTGATGTGTTTGGGTTCAGCTGTCAGTGGAGGCAGAGAGAGCAGAGACCCTTTTTCACGCCACCCTCCTGCCCCAGCATCCATTGACTGCTAACGTGGAGAGCATTCCTGTTTGTTGACACCTTGACTTTCAAGCTTATCTGCTGTGAATCCAAAACCCAAGCCTAACACAACTCACTGTTTAAAAAAAAAAAAAACAGTGAATTGCATCAAATCACCTCTCTTTGTCCCTCATTCCAGCAGCCTTTCTAAATCTGCCTACCTAATTAGCTTCTTCTCCTAACCCAAAATATGATTAAATCTGTATTAAAAATATCTGTGCAGAGTAGGATCAGACACACCTGAGCGTTTTCTAAATTTAGCAAAGGACAATAGGCTCTGGGTTACTTTAATTGGGTGCGGGATTGCTGCAGGAATACATTTTAATTTGGATTTCCAGAGCGTTTCTCTCTGTCTCCTGCCTTTAAATTGCGTAGCAGAGGAAGGGGGAGCATAATGGGGCCCGTTCATGACTGCCCTCCCTCCCGACTTATCTCAGAGCTGAATGAACAATGTGCGGCTGGGGGAGGAGGGGACCGGCGGGAGAGGGCTGTTCCTGTCTGCTCAGCTCCAGAGCTCGGCTATGACAGGTAGCCAGGCGCAAGCCAATGGGCCAGGCTCTGCAGGGAGAGGCAGCTCTGGGATGCCAGCAGCGTCTTTCTTGTCACCCTGCTCTCCCTGGGAGACCCCAATAGTTCCCCTTGCTTTCTGGTGCCGATGGGAGAAGGCACTCGCTCTGAGCTAGGTAGCCATCCAATTGGGACAGGCACCAGACATGAGCCATTTCAACCACGATGTGCATCTCCAAGGCACCCTGCCAGTTCCTTTGCTGAAAGACGAAATAATGCCGCGGTGGTAATCATAATGACGGTGCCACCCCTCCCACCCCACCCCCCCCCCCCCCCAACCAGGAGATGCTGAGGCAGGCTGCTTACAATGGGCTAGAATGACTTCCCTGATTGTACCTATCACTCTCCATTGTTGAGGAAAGAAAGAGGCCTGGGAGTCCCAGCAGCTGGAAGCCACTGGGGTGTAGTCAGTCTTGCTCCACGAGAGCCCTGTACTGAGGAGCTGGGGGGTTGGAACCCAGTGAGAACTGGGAGGAGGCCTGGCTGCCTAGAGACCAGGGGTGGGCAAGGCTGGGGAATGGTTTGGCTTCCTCTCAGGGTTCTCCACTCCCCGCTGGAATTCTTACACCAGGTGCTTGCAACTGATTTTCAATTTGCAAAGCAAAACAAATTTGCATTAATCGGAAAAATCCACAGGAAAGACTGTTTAGATTTTAATGCAGCTGCCGGGAGCCTGTTGGTTTCCAAGATCGCAGAAGGCTCTGTTAACCCTGATGCCATCACAGGCTTGTTATCTCTCCTCTGAATCAGTCTGGTCTGTGAGCCGAGCTTTCCTCCCCTGGCCCCAGGCTGCGTGCTTCTCCCCCCGACCCCCCAGCACTGGAAGCCAGAGAGAGAAAGCTGCTACAGCCCGCTGTGACATTGCTCCCAGGAAGAGCTGTGTAGGGAGTGTCCGGAGGTTTAGGGGGGCCTGTGAGCAAGATTCCGCCCCTCTTGTGAGAAGTTTGCCCTTACAGCAATGGTATTCCCAGCTGGCCCCTGCCTGCTGCCTGCTCTCCATGGGGGCTTCCTGCTCCATGTCTGCACGTGCCATCCAGACAGTGAGAACTCAGCTCAGCCTCAGTCAGGGCGGTGAATTTGTCCCTGGGCCAATCATGGCATGCCTTTTCCAGCCATAGGGGAGTGGACCCCCTCAGCCTGTTCCCCGGCTTGGGGGTGGTTTCACTGCTGCTGCTCTCTAGGAAGGCTGAGCTTTAAGCACCGACTATGCCATGTGTCTGTGCAATAGAGAAGGTACTTGGGGAGAGGCTGTCTTGGAGATCTTTAAGGGCAGGGGGATCCCAGCCAGCTGAGCCTCAGGGGGAGGAGACAGGCATCCTGGGCTCCATCACCTGGGCATCATAACCCCCTCCCACTGGGCCATTCATTCAATTACCTGTTACCTGTTGAGCTTCTATGTGATGGGCACTATTCTAGTCACCAAAAAAAAGTAGAATACAATTCTTGCCCTCATGGAGCTTATATTCTAGTAAGAGTTGAAAACCTTGAGATACATAAGCAAAAAAAAAAAAAAAAAATCCATTCAAGTGGTGGTCAGAGCTGGATGGAGGAAACTAAAGTTGGATTAGATGGCGGAGAGAGGTAGGGGTCTGGCAGGCTTCCACGTGGCAGGCAGGAAAGGCCCCTTGAGAGGAAGCAGTAATTAGTAAGAAGTGGGGGAGTGAGCCATGCAGTTATCTGGGAGGAGGAACATTCCAGGCAGAGGGGGCAGAGGTGCAATTAGGACCAGGCCTGGGCTGTCTGAGCACCATCAGTGAGGCCAGTGTGGTTAGAGAGAGGGAGGAAGGGAAGTCAGGAGGGCAAGAGGGACTGGGTCACATAGGCCCTTGGAAGCCACCATTTGTCGCCATGGTCTGGCCTCAACATTCCTGCTGTAGTGCTTAGAGCACTATTATAATTTCTGGCTCACTGTGTCTCTTTTCTGATGAGCTTTTGCTCCCCTAGGGCAGAGGTATCATTTATATCTGCATCTCTGGTACCCAGCACAGTGCCTGGCATTTGGTAAGCGTTCAGTGTATGTTTGTTGGATAGATGGATGGATAGGTGGATGAGGGGAGGGCAGGGAAAAAAGAGAAAGAGGGAGAAATGAACATAGGCACTGCTGTCCACGTTTCACCCTGGCAAGTCTACCCGTGTTCTCTCCCTCTGCGCACTGGGAAGAAGTGACCCTACCTGTCACTGAATCAGCCACATTGCACAACACTGGCTGACAATCCCACTCCAGCCCTGCTCTCAGTACTTCTGTGACCTCTCGCCTAAAGAGGGAAGCATGCCCATTCAGGGATGGGTTTCTGAGAGCAGGTGATCAAGTGTTGTGCCCTTCCCAGCCTGTGGGTGGAAATGCCAAGGTCTGGAGGCAAGACCCAGAGGGAGAGCAGAATCAGCAGCCTTCTCCAGTGGAGACAGAGGGAAAAGGCCCTCAACCCAGCCTCTACAGCCTGTGGGCTCCCATGCAGCCCCACTGTAGAGGACTGCCCGTCCTGTCGGTCCTCCACGACTCCTGAGGAGGGGAGAGTCCTCGGAAGTGTTGGAACTGACTGCAGGAATGGGAAAAGTCCTGGTGTCTGGCCTGAGGTCTGAGGTCAGGGGTCAGAAGGCCTGAGAGCTGAGGAGTGCTATTTAGAACTGTGAATGCTTCCAACTCTAATTGGAATGCTGTTTCCTTGCTCTTCTTCCCTGCCTGTTGATAATTCTAACAATAGGCAAAAATAAGAAGACATTTCATGGTCTTTGGAGCTCCATCTCCTGGTTCCCAGAAGCAGAGACCTGCAGGTGTCTTCTAAAAACACTTCTTAGAATCTAGTCTGGTTCCTGAAGTGTCCATACTCTTGGCAGAGACCAAAACTGTGGAAGAGGAAGGAAGTCAGCTTTGGAGCCACTTTGAATCTTTGGGCTCAAAATACTTGGCTGTTTGCTTTGGCTGCCTAGCAAAGAAGAGTGTAAGGCCAATCTGGCAGCCAGCAGGTTGATATTAAGAGATTATGCTGTGAGCTGACCTAAGAGAGCAGGCTTTGGAATCGGGTACACCTAGCCCTGGGTCTGTGCACCAGCATCGCTAGCTGTGTGACTGAGTGCACCACCTAACCTCTCTGGGCCTCAGGGCCCTTAGGGGAAAATGGGGAGATAATGATAGTTTCCATCCCAAAGAGGTACTGTGACAATTAAACAGGAAAATAGACATAAAGCTCTTAGTGTAATAACCAGCCTGCAGTAAGTACTCACTAAATGCTGTTTGTTGCTTTTGAGGAAGTATATGGAGTGAAGAGAGATGCATGTTTAGAAGAGAGGAGATGGAAGGGGAGGAGAGCAGGCACCTTCCAGACGGAACACTTCCTAAAGCAGGTCAGCTCTCAAGAATTAGAGCGAACACTGTTCTTGGCCAGGGTGATGATCCAGTGGTGAGCCTGCATCTGCCCCAGTGATGAACGGGATTCAGAGAGGCCGCTTCTGTCTCCAGGGCACCTTCCTCCTAGAGCAGCAGAGGGAAAGCCGAGCATCGGGAGGACTGGGGCCTTGTCCAGGTCTGGCCTGGCTGGCCAAGCCCCTGCCCCACTCAGGTTTCTCTTTGGGAGAACGAGGTGAGTAGACTGGCTGGCTTCCCAGGTCCCCCAGGGCTCTCCCTGGGCCTACCACCTGTGCAGGTAACAAAAGGTCAGGCTCTGTACCACACACATCTGGTTTTGAACCCAGACCTGCCACTTCCCAGCTGTCTGACCTTAAATGTGTTACTTGCCTCATCTTTAAAAACAGAAAGGTCTTGAAGTTTAAATAATATAATGTGTGAAAAAGTGAGAAGTGAAAGTGTTAGTCACTCAGTCGTGTCCAACTCTTTGCGACCCCACAGACTATAGCTCCCCAGGCTTCTCTGTCTGTGGGATTCTCCAGGCAAGAATACTGCAGTGGGTTGCCATTCCCTTCTCCAGGGGATCTTCCTGACCCAGGGATTGAGCCCGGTCTCCTGCATTGCAGACAGATTCTTTAGTATCAAGTGCTAAATAATGTCTGTTGTCTGGCTTATAACTGCTCCGCAGATTGTAGCTTTTACAACTACCCCTACTCCTGTGACTCTCGTGATTGTTCATGCACCATCACAGAGCAGTGGGACCCACCCTAATGTCCCCCTGCCCCAGCTCATCTTAGGGAACTTTCTGCTATGGGAACCACAAACTGGAGACGGGTCACGCAAGAACCATTCGGTATTGACATTAAATAAAATTCACCGCAGAGTTACCCTAATACATTCTTAATGGTATGCATAATTGTTTCAGAGTTGCACAATAATTAGACATTAATGGTAAGCTAGCCGTGTAAAGGAAAATAATTAGTACATGTAATAATTAGGCAAAGAAGGCATTTTTGTGATCAGCTGGGAGGAGGGAAGATATTAGAATTGGAGACAAGGATAAGACAGGCAGAAGGATGTCCAGGCCCTGTCCTTTTCATCCCAAATGAGGAAAATACTTCCTTTTTTTCAGATCATATCCAGGCCAAACCCTATTAGCCACCCCTGCCTGTCCCAGGTTCTAATATGAGGCTCTGACACTTTTCAAACCCTGGACTTTATGACGAGAGAAGAAAGAACACATCTCATTGACCCTGAGAGCCTCTGGGTGCCCAGGTGGGAAGGGACTCCTTTCTCTATTAGGAGAGTCAGTGCCTGAAACGGTGCCTAGAACTTTCAGCAGGTCTCTTGAATAAATGAAGGCATGCTTAGAAACGCCTTTGAGTGAGATATTTGCAACTGCGAAGTAATGGAAAGAAAGGGAAGTTGGAGCTGTGAGAGAAGGAGCTAGCAGTGAAACTTTGGGAGGCTTGGGAGCAAAGAGATGAGGAGTATGGGTTCTGAAACGACCTCTTGAGCTTAATTCCCTAATTAGCTGTGCCTCACTTTTCTGCCCTATAAACTGGAGACAGTTAGACTGTGATATGGGTTAAATGACTTAATGCAGTTAATACATGAAGTGCTCAGCCCAGGGCAGGGTACATGTCAGCACTAAATAACGCCATTTATTAGCGATTTTTATGGCCTTTTCTATAAACATGGGTGTCTTCCCTGCAACTTAGCAGTGGACACATGGGGCCCTTGGTGGAGAGAAGGGACCAGGATTTGGATGTCTCCCGCTCATCCTTTCTTTCAATGGGCACACGTTTACATTACTGAGCACCTCACATGTCAGGCCATATCCGAGGAGCTAGCAATCCAGCAGGGAACAAGATGGGCAAGGTCCCTGCCCTCTTACAGCTTACAGTACAGGAGGGGGAGATAGTTAATAAATGTGAATAAAATACACAGTGTATCAGTGCTAAGTACCATGGAGAAAAATTAAACAGGGAGAGGGATTAAGAAGAGCTGGGTGTGAGCATTAGGGGTACCAAACTAGACAAAAAGACAGGAAATGTCACAATCTTTATGCATTTGCATGTATATGTGTGTGTGTGTATACATGTTTACTATGTGGATTCTCCATGAGAATGTTTCCAATCCCAGGCCCGCTGGAAGCCGCTTTCTCCCCATGGCCCAGCCTGAGTTTGCTGGGGAATGCGTCATACTGCTCCAGGGACTTACAGATGGATAACCAGTGCCAAGCCACTAGCCCAAGGTCATGTAGCTTGTGACTGAGCAAGTATTGGGCAGATCACCTGTGTAAAGCTAAGGAAACACATTTGTGAAATGATAATTGTTGACATTTTGGGAGTGCTTACTGGTCAGAGACCTGGTACACTAATAAGTGCATTGCTCCATTTTTACTTCCTTTAAGGCAGGTGTTCCTATCCCTTTTGCAGATGATGAAACAGAGACCCAGCGAGGTTAACTGACCTTCCAAAGGTCACACAGTAAGCACCTATGTCTGCTTGTGTCTGACTCCAGAGTCTCCCCTATTTACCACTAAAACTGCTGGTTAAAAAAAAAAGAAAGAAAGCCACTGTGATGTCTCCAGTGTAAAATGAGGAATCTGAGTGAGAAATGTATGTAATGGGTAAGAGCACAGGGTCTGAATTCATATTCCCAGGACTAAAATCCTGGCCCACCCACTTACTGACTCAGTGACCTTGAGCGAGCTTCAGAGCCTCTCGGTGCCTCCCCTGTGCTGTAGGGGTAGTAATAGCAGCTCATCATGCTGCTGTGTGAGCTTTGAATGAGCTAACCCCTGTAAAAGCTTTCGGCACCATGCCCTGCACAGAGTAAGCCTGGCGTGTGTCAGCTGTTATTATCAAGACATGTAGTCAAGACTCGGTGCCTAGCCCCTCCTTCCGGTGACATAGCCAGCTGACTTGTCAGAGGAGTGTGGGGTGAGCCCAGACAGGGGAGGTGTGGCCTGGCCGGGGTTTTCTCTGCTGGGGGCCCCTTATACCAGCTGGACCTGGGCCTGCAATTTGGTCTCCTGACTGTGGTTGACGTACCCCTTCTTGAGCAGGTGGGCCCTCCAGCCTCCCCTTCTCAGCACCAGAACATCACTGAGACCCCCAGTTTGAAGCCTGCCACTGTGAAGGGTGAGACAGCTTCATCCTGCAGAGCGACCAGCCAACACTGCCAGGGCTGAGACGCTGTGTGCAGCTGCTCTTGTTCCCCGCATCTCAGTATCCGGCATGGTGTGGGCACACGTTCTGCGGGTGCCAAATGCCAGTGCAGCGAGGGAAGGGCTTGTACAACCTAAGTAGCAAGGGGCATGGGCAGCCCTGGAAGTGGGGAGTGAGGCGGGTCAGTGCCCTCCTTGCTCTGCCCAGTTCCCCAGCAGTCAGCCAGCTACAGAATCAAGGGGGCGTTTGATGTGAGGTCTGAAGCATCACCCGAACCTTTCATGCTGACTCTGGACATGTGGGGTGGCCCAGGATGTGGAGGCAAGATCGGTGAAGATCTCGGTTTCAAGAAACTTGACCTGCGTCCATGTACCTCTGCCTCGGAAGTGTTCAGGTGCCAAGTGTGTGCCGGGCCGGGCTCCTCTCCCAGTAGGAGACAATGATCAGGAAAGAAGATACTGTCATCCCTCTCAGGGTCATGGCCAGAAACAATATGTCTTCCCCTCCAGGGAAATTGAAGAGTCAGGTGCAAGGGTGCCTGTGTCAGGGGCAAGACAGGTCAGGCTGTTATTTCTCAAGTGCATCGTGTCCTGAAATAGCTCAGAGCCATGGCATCCCAGCTTTTCCTCCTAAACTGAGATGGTCTGAGGGCACCCTTGCCCTGGCTCTCTGGGCTGGCAGAGTCCTCACGGGGTGACATTTTCTAAGCACAGGGGGCCCTTGGCTGCTCTCCTGGGATGACTGGGCCACTGGGCAGCAGCCCCAGGGCTGAGCTTCCAGCCAGAGGCTTGGTTCCCTACACGCATGTTAACAGGCAGAAAGGAAAATCTCTGGTGCTGAAGTGTGAACTGGCAATGCTTTTGGACAATCGATACAGCCTGATTGAACTCTGGTCTCCACCTATCCTAACTGACTGATCCACAGGGCCTAATGTTTCCCGGAATCTTCCACGCTCCCTGAACATCACATTTATTGCTTCATGATAGCACTTAGCACGCACTATTGTAATTATTTGTTTATATGTCCATAATCCTCTCTTCTAGGCAGCCAGCTCCACAGAGGGAGGTGCTTGTGTTATTCACCTCTGTTTCTGCAGCCCCAGGCTCACTGCCAGGCACTTGGGGCTTGGTGACTGTTTGTGGAACAGGTGTGGGAGCAGGGAAGGACGAAGGGAGGGAGGTGGGATGCACAGCCCTCCGTGGTCAGGGAACCACTTCCAGTGACTTCCCACCTGCCACTTGAAGCTTGGTTAAGGCTATGCTGGTGGTCCTTGCCTATGGACATGTCCCAGCAATAGCTCATGAATCCCTCCATGGTTTGAAATCCTGAACTCTGGGCCTCTGCCTCGCAGCCCCAGAGCTCTGAAGCATCTGTGAGGTCTGAAGCATCACCTGAACCTTTCATGCTGACTCCGGACATGAGGGGTGGCCCAGGATGTGGAGACAAGATCAGTGAAGGTACGAGCACCACCAAGTGGTCCTCGTAGCAGCACCTCCGCCCCCCACTGCCTTCAGAAGGAGGAGCAGAGTAAGGAGGAGGCATGTACCCACCTGCGCAACAAGCCCTGCATCCCCACTGAGGAGTTCGGAGCTTCCGAGGAGGTATTAAGGCCCCCAGTGGTTTTTCACTGACACAGAAAACACGCACAACCTCTTTCACTGGAAGTACAGAAATACATTTCCAAGATGTTGACCCAGGTGTTATGTTGCCGGAGATTAGAATCCTGGAGATGAAAGTGGAAAGGTCACACAAACACACATACTCTCTTTCTCTCTCACCGCCCCCCACCACCCCCCCCCCCCCCCACACACACACTCCCACCAACCTGGCCACCCAGATCGGATGCCAGCTGAGGGCTGATGACACATCAAGGTCCTGGCCTGGAAGCTTCAGTTGGATGGCCGCCTGGAGTTTGTTGGAGAATCAGAGGAAGGCAGCCTGGGAGGGCAGGGTGCAGAAAGAGGGAGGAATATGGAACGATCTGGAGGAGTGATCAGGGCTGGTGCATTCTAACTTGAAAGGACTCAGCCCTGTGGTGTGGAATCAGATGGTGGTGCCTGGGCTGGGCCAGGAAGCAGACAGAAAGCCACCTTGGAACATACACTGAGTGTTTGATGTCAGGTTTGGCTTCATGCACCCACGTCTGTCCCTGTGAGACCACTCTCTGCCGGCTGCCATGTCGGTTCTCAAGACGGGCTCTGGGCCAGAGGTCTGGGGAGTCCTGGAGCCTTGATTCTTGGGATGGCTGAGCTGTGAGGGGCCCAAGAGGCCATACATTCTAACCCCTTATCCTGCCGGTGGGGAAACTGAGGCTGGGAGGCCAGGCAGTCTCTTTGTGGTCACCTAGTTACTGTGGGCAGGGCCTGATTGGAACCAGGCCTGTTGACTTCTGGTCCTTATTTCCTCCGGGGATGATCAGACCTGAGTGTGTGCCTGTCTGAGATGTGAGCCTTAAAGGTAAGGCCACTACCTCTGTTTCTGTTTCTTACAGACGAGACACTGAATAAACATTGATTGAATACATCGCTATCTCATTGAATCCTCACAATTTCCATATAAAACAAGGATTGTGCTTCTCTATAGATGAGAAAATTGTAGCTCTGAGAGGTCAAGTAATTTGCCTGAAGCCACATAGCTTCTAAGAGCTAAAACCAGAACTTACAGCCAGATCTGACTTCAGAGCCAAAATGTATCTAGCAAATTCTTCCTGTATGCCTGCTGGATACTGTTTTGAGTCCTTGTGTGTTCCAGCTTAACTAATGCTCCTAACAGTCCATAAGATAAATGCTGTTATTATCCCCCTGGTGGCTCAGATGGTAAAGAATCCGCCTGCAATGTAGGAGCTTTCTGGGTTCAATCCCTGGGTTTGGGAGATCCCCTGGAGGAGGGCATGGCAACCCACTCCAGTATTCTGGAGAATCCCCACGGACAGAGGAGCCTGGTGGGCTACATTCCATGGGGTCGGTGGCAAAGAGTGGGATACAACTGAGCGACTAAGCACAGCGCAAAGACACAGAGATACTTAAGTATCTTTGTTATAAAGATACAAAGTTAAGTATCTTTGCCAAAATCATGCAGCCAGTAACCTAGACTTTCTGACTCAGAAGAACTCACTGTTAGTGGTGTTCGACATACGCTTAGTAAACATTTGTTGGATGAATGAAAAGAAGTACCGAAGTGACTGCTGCAGAATCTTCAACTGAGCTCTTAGCACAGTGGGTGGGTGGAGGGGCTGGTTGGTCAGCATAATCTCTCCTCTCCCAACCACCACATCACCTCTCCTCAAAACACAAATTGAAAACCACTTAGCTGTGCTGGAACTGGCTGGAATCTCAATTTTACTTGACCTCAAGGCAGAGACTCAAGGCTGCTCTTCCCTTCCTCCTGCCAGTGCCACCCTGCTCATGAATTAAAGATGCCGCCTGTGGCCATGGCTTCGTAATGGCATCACCTCCTCTGTGTTCATCTCCGGCAAATTAGGGCTGCCTAGAAGCACTCTGGGGCTTCAGGGCAACAAATAGTTGGAGACAGAAATGTCTGCAGAATGAGTTTTTCAGCTGCCTTGAGACCAGAACACCCATGGCTGTTGCAGTAACTTAAAAATTTTTAAAATCATTACTTACCCACAGCACTTTCCCACTATCATCACCGCCATAAAACCTTATATTCAGGCATCTGCATTATCTCTCCAGGAGCTCAGAGCCCTGGTTTATCCTGTTGATCATCCTAACAGCTCTGAAAGAGGCAAAACCAGGATGCTCTTTTAGGTCTAATGCAAGAAGGAAACGCCAGCTCTGAAAATAAACAGTAACTCCTCCTATCCAAGGCCTCGGACACTTCAGGGAGTTGATGGTGCCATAGACACAAAACATCATTGGGAACATGTGGGAGACATGTACTCCCCTGAATCTTTACCTTGCCATTAACCAGCTGTGTTACCTTGGGCAAGTCACTCACCCTCTCTGGACTTCAGTATAGTGAGAAGTTAAGACTAAAGTGATTTCTTCATTAATATGTGGCAGATATGAGTGGTGAGGAGCATTTTAATCAGAAACTGGGGCTTGAATTCTAACTGTGCCATCTCCTATCTGTGTGACCTTGAACAGTGTTCCATACCTGGCTTATCAGAACCCAAGTTCAAACCAGGGAAACAGAGGGGGATTTAATGGAGGGACCTGGTGACCAGGCGATGGAGAAGGAGGAGCCAGACTAGGCCAGAGGTAACCGGAGATTATCAGGAAGCCACCACTCTTAGAGGGAGGCTGTACGGGAGGCCTGCCCTTGGCTTCAGCGGCAGGGAGGTTGTGGTGCCCTGTCTGAGGAGCACACAGCAGAGGAGGAGGAGAGAAATACCCTGACTCCTGGCTTCCTCTCACCCTCTAGTCTTCTGCCAGGGCCTCCCATCGGCTGAATCCAGCTGGAAACCAGTTGATACAGGATGCAAGGCATGGATCTGAGGGCCAAAATGTACAGGATTGGCACGCTTTCCTTGCCTGAGTTTCTTCACCTGTAAAATGACCTACCTCACTGCATTGTTGGGAGGATTACATGAGATAATGCATGTCAAGTCCTGGATGATTTATGCTAACAATCAGTTGATGAGAACTCTATTATTAAGAGTTCATTCCTTCATAACTGACTCCTTGGAGAAGGAAATAGCAACCTACTCCAATATTCTTGCCTGAAAAATCCCATGGACAGAGGAACCTGGTGGGTTGCAGTCCATGGGGTCACAAGAGTTGGACACAACTGAATGACTAAACCACCACCTTTGTAATTGACTAGGGGTGTGTGGTGTGTGTGCACTGAGTGCTGCGCGTCCCATGGCAGAGGTTATATTTTCAGAATCAAATGAATAGGGGCAACCTCGGGAAAGATCTTTCATTCATTCAATAAACTAAGTAACAGAGCCTGTGCTAGGCCCAAGGGAGACAGAGATGAATAAATTAAATATGAACCAGGTATAAACTGTGGATTAAATGGTAGTTTTTTGCAGTCAAATGATTTTTATGACTAATTTTAAAATTATTAGCAAGATGAAGGAGTTTATCCAAAGAGACCCAGACCAGAGTTCCTGTTTCCCAGCTCTCCTGCTGATCCTTTTCTTTGTTTTTCTCCTTGTAGTCCACACAGCTCCTAACTTCCCCACCTTGTCTGCTTTCTGGCTTGATGAGCTCTGAGCATCAAGCCTGAGTTTGGCCTGAGTAGTTCTTTCATGTGCAGCTTCTGTTTGTTCCCCAAAGATTGATTCCACACCCTTCTCGGCCTGCTCTGTGCCCTGGGCTGCACCTCCCCGCCCCCCACGCTTCCTTGACATGTGGCATCCAGTTAAGTTACTACCCGGACCAGGAGGCCTGCAGGTGGGAGCACAGAGAGGCCGGGGTATTCCCTTTGCTTCCTCACCGCTCTGGGCACCACTCCACGATTAGTGCATGCGCCAGGCAGCCCCTGCTCCCTGGCTCAGCTCTGCATGCTCGCTCCCCTGTCCTTTGGCCCTGGGAACAGTGACAGCCTCTGGCCATTGCTAGTACCCAGGTACCTCGGCATCCCTTGTTGGTCCAAGTAATCCTGCCCTTAACTCTGTAAATGGTTTTTTAATCAGAGTCTCTGGAACCAGGTGAGATGGGGGCTGGTAGCTGCCTCGTCCTCACTGAGCTCCTTTGAATGATCTTGAGGAGATATTGTGTTTTAATGGTAGGGATGAAGGGCCTTTGGGCTTCCCAAGTGGCACTAGTGGTAAAGAACCCGCCTGCCAATGCAGGAGATGTAAGAGATGTGGGTTCAATCCCTGGGTTGGGAAGATCCCCTGGAGAAGGGAATGGCAACCCACTCCAGTATTCTTGCCTGGAGAATCCCATGGACAGAGGAGGCTGGGAGGCTATGGTCCATGGGGTCGCAAAGAGTCAGACATGACTGAAGCGCCTTAGCACGCATGGAGGTCTTTGTGCCATAGGGCTGTAATACAAAGGAAGTCTTAAAAAAAATAAAAGCAAATACCAGGGAAATTTTTTTTAGCTGTAGCCTTGGGCAACTTATTCAATCCATCTGAGCCTCTTCCCTCAACTGGTTCACAGCATTAAGAATAAGAATAGAGATAAGAAGATGATAAGACTCCTCACATCGTGGAGTCATGATAAAGGCTGAACAAGAAATAAATGAGACAGCTTGTGAAGAGCACTCAGCAGAGTGGCATAGAGCAGGAGCTTAGGCGTGTTAGTTTTCCCTTGTTTCTGGGGACGTGGATCCTGTCTTTTCCCTCCTGGAATTCTGGCTGCTGGGTATGCGAACGTGGGGCCTGGCAATGAGTCGGCATCACCAACATGCAGGGTTTGGGGAATAAAGGTGCTTAGATAAGAAGATGCTTTCCAGTCTCCCTCCTGGGGCCAGAAGAAGGATGGGGTCAGAATCAGGGGTGTCTAGACTGTGATCTCTCCACTAGAAGAGGAGCCTTGGGATAGAAGTGCCAGGGCAGCCACATGTGGTCACAAAGACAGAACGGTCTGCTGCCTGGGAGGGGGTTGGGGCACACACACAGCTGCAGGTGGGAATGGGGTGGATCTTCCGTGTGAGGACGGAGTGGCAGAGGGCACCGGTGCATGGGAGCCAAGTAGGAGTTGCCGAGCAGAACACACCAGCCCTAAGCAGGACCCACTCGGGGGGCTCCAGCAGCCCCTCCAGCTCACACTTGGGCTGGGGTGTCCAGCAACCAGAGACTGTTTCAGAAACAGGAGAGGGAAGAGGAGGGAGCGCCCAGCACGGGTAGGCTCGAGTGCTGCCAAGCAAGCTGGTACTGGAATTATTTGCAGTCCATATGCCAATTTGCTTTGTCATTGCCTGGCTATTTTTAGAAGCCACTGGCGTATCTAGGAAACCAGAATCTGTTGACTGTGTTTCTTCGGTGTGGGGAGTGTGATTATTTCCCAGAGATGCTGAAGGAATGTGTGAGGTCGGGCAGTGGGAAGACAACCTCTCCTCCCCTCACCAGCCCCTGTCTCCCTCCCCACCCCCCACCTCTACCCCGAGCCAGGACGCAAGTGCAGATAGTGCCCACGCGGCTGCATGTGCTGCCCTTTCCCAGGGCCTGTTATTGCCCACGGTTATGAGTCCAGGTCCAGGTGACCTTTCCCAGATGGAGCACCGAAGGGGAGCAAAGGCCTCTGTTTTAGTTCCCAGTTGGCAGGGGCGGCAGGGCCCTCTGCTCCCTCGCGCTCCCCGGAGCGTCACGTCGGCATTGGTCCAGTGGCCTGGGGGCAGAGCTGTCCTCTCGGCTCCCTGCTCCCAAGGAGTAGGAAGCAGAGAGAGGGGGTGGTGGTATAGACCCACCCTGAGCACCTCCTTTGAACCTTGAAATATTCTCTCCATCACCTTCCATTCAGGGTGGCTCCTTCAAGGACAGTGTCATTCAACCAGACACTGCCTACATTCCAGGGAAAAGGGTGGCTCTTGTTTCAAATCAATTTGTGTCCTAACAGTTCAAAGATGCCATCTCAGGAGGCAGAGGGTACCAGCTCTGACTGGGTTAATCCTTCCACAAGACTGCGGTGAAGGGGACTCCCGCATAGGTTTGACTAGAAGAACTTTAAGCTGTGAGACTGTATCTGATAATGTGTCAATTTGCCCAGGCCGCTCCAGGGACATCGTCTAATCAGGATTAGAGCCACTGTGGTGAGTGACAAAATGAGACACTTGGAATAAAATCTAAACCTTTACTGAGGCCTTCCAGACCTCGTCTGATGAGACCCCTGCCTCCTCTGCTAACCCATCCCCTCCTATGTCCCCTTGTTTTCCAGGCTTTGGCCCCTCTGGCCTCTCTCTTGTCCTTGTACACGCCAGTCTCATTCTTGCCTCAGGACCTTTGCTCTGGCAGTTGCTTCTGTTTTCCCCAGATCTGTACAGGGCTGCCTCTTCTCCTCATTCAGGTCTTGTCCATCATTCAGGCAAATATCACATCCTCGGAGAAGTCATCCCTGAGCACCACCCCCCAGTGAGCCCACCACCAGCCTGTATTTGGCCCATTGCCATCTTTTAATTCATTCGTAGCACCTAGCATCCCAGGGACGGGGGAGCCTGGTGGGCTGCCATCTATGGGGTTGCACAGAGTCGGACACGACTGAAGTGACTTAGCAGCAGCACCTATTACTCCCAGTGTTGTGCTGTGCTAAGTCACTTTAGTCGTGTCTGACTCTGTGACTCCATGGACTGTAGCTCACCAGGCTCCTCTGTCCGTGGGATTCTCCAGGCAAGAGTACTGGAGCGGGTTGCTACGCCCTTCTCCCCTGTCATTCCCTACACTTACCTTATTCATTATCTGTACATTCATCTACTCTCTGTCTCCCCCGTCTAGAAGGTGAGCATCCTGAGGGCAAAGGAGCTTTTTGTTTCCTGTTCCCTTCCCTGCATCTATCTGAAACAGTGCCCGCACTTAGGGGCTGTTCAGGAAATTTTTGATGAATGAATGAATGGGGCCTTATGGTCCAGTGATTCTTTGAGCTCCAGCTCGGGGGCTAGTGCTGCTCAACATTAGATGCTCCCATTTGGTTGATCATCTCTCCTACCTTAGACAGTTTCCCTTTTCACCCTTCAGCTGCCTCTCCCCTGTAGTGCCCTCTGCACACACAGCCACTTAAAATGCAAAAACCATTTTAACATGAGGTGGCAAAATCTTGAGGGTATAACCCATCCACAGAAAAACAATCTCAGGACTCCAGTAAACCTGTTGTGTCCCAGACCAGCCTTCTCATAAACATGCCACCTGGGTTTATCAACATTCAGACACCCTCTGCAGCAGAAGAAAGCACCCTGTGATGTGACTTGTCAGGCAGAAAGGAAGGAAGGAGGTGCAGTGGTCTGGCTCTATGTTTTCTCCACCTCGGTTTTCAGCTCCCTCATCCTTAAGAGGAAGAGAATTCACCTGCCGTGTCCCTTCCCAAGGTCATTAAAGGATCAGATAAGACTTCGCATCCCACAACTTCCCTAGTGGCTCAGACCGTAAAGAGTCTGCTTATAATGCAGGAGACCCCAGTTTGAACCCTGGGTCAGGAAGATCCCTGGAGAAGGAAATGGCAACCCACTCCAGTATTCTTGCCTGGAGAATTCCATAGACAGAGCCTAGTGGGCTGGTCCATGGGGTGGCAAAGAGTTGTACATGTCCGAGCAAGTAACACTTTTGCATCCCAGAGGCCTTTGTGAAGAGAAACACCAGTATGAGGGCTGCTCTCTTCCCTCTCCTGCAGGGACCTCCCCAGCCCCTCACGTGTGTGAGTGTCTGCTGCCTTCGAGGCAACCAGGCATTTTCTCACAACCTCTCCTTCAAACAGGTTAGACCCCATCATCTGGCCTCAGTTCTGCTCTGTCATCATTTGAATTAATAACAGTGAACATTTACTGAGCATTTCTTAGGTGCCAGGAGCTATTCTAAGCACTCTGCATAGATCAACTCAATCATGACAACTTCCCTAGGAGGTGGGTACTTTTATGTAGATGAGCCTGCAGTCTGTGAATAAAGACAGTGTTATTTCATTTCCAGTTTAGTTACTTTTGTATTTCTTGTTCTTGCCTTGGGTAGCTTGGACTTTCAATACAGTGTTGAATGAAGTGTTGAATAGAAATGGTGAAAGCAGATATCCTTGCCTTGTTACCAGTTTAAGGACATCCAGTCTTCCGCATTAAGACCAGGATCCAGTCTTTGACAGTTAACTATGATGTTACTGTAGGTTTCTTATAGGTGCTTTTTTTTTCTTCCCCAGTTGAGGATGTTTGCTGAGAGTTTTAAAAAAATCATGAATGGGTATTATGTTAAAAGTTCTTTATGTATCTATTGAGATGATCATATGGGCTTCCTTTTTTAGTCTATTGATATGATGAATTACACTGAAGAGTTTGTATAGAATTGATATTATTTCTTTCCTAAAGGTTTGGTAGAATTTATCAGTGAAGCCATCTGTACCTGAAATTTTATTTGTGTAAATATTTTAAATTAAGAATTCGATTTATTTAATAGATATAAAAGTTTATTCAGGTTAACTTTTTCTTCTTAACTGAGTTTTGAGAATCTGTTAGTTGATGTCTTTCAAGGAATTTCTCTGTTTCATCTAAAGGTTTGAATTTTGGGGCAGGAAGTTATTTATAATATTCTCTTATCTTTTCCAGTATGCAGAAGCTATAGTAAAGTTCAGTCTTTTGTGCCTAATATTGATGATTTCTTTTAGTCCTCATCAGTCTGATGGTTTTTCAATTATATTCATCTTTGTAAAGACAGAGCTTTTAGTTTCATTCAAACTATTTTTGCAATTGTTTTCTATTTCATTGATTTGTGTTCTTTTCTTTACTGTTTTCTTTTTTCTGTTTACTTTGGTTTTAACTGTCTTTTTTCCCTCTAGATTCTTATGTGGAAGCTTAGATCATTAATTTGAGACTTTTCTCTCCTTTTTTTTTTAGCATAAACATTTAATGCCATAAATTTCCCTCTAAGCACTGCTTTAGCTACTGCATACCACAAAGTTTGGTGTGTTGTGTTCATTTTTATTCAGTTCAGAATTTTCTAATTTCCCTTATGATTTTTTTCTTTGGCCTATGGGTTATTTAAAAGTGTATTGCTTAATCTCCTAATATTTGAAGATTTTCCAGATATCTTTTTTTAAGTTTCTAGTTTAATTCTATTATGCCAAAGAAAAGACTTTGTATGACTTCAGTCTTTTACAGTATATTGAGACTTGTTTTGTGGCCCAGAATATGGTCTGTCTTGGTAAGTTATGTACATGTATCTGAAGGCAGTGTGTATTGTGCTGTCATTGGGTGGAGTGTTCTAAATTAAGGTAGATGGGATTTAGTCTCTACATCCCTACTGACTTTCTTTACTTTGTCTATCAATTACTGAGAGAAGAATGTTTTAATTTCCAATTACAGTAGAGGATTTATCTAGTTCACCTTTTAGGTATCAATTTTTGCTTTTATCATCTATTTTGAAGGGTTGTTCTATCCTTTGGATGAATTTACTCTTTTATCATTATAAAGTATCCCTCTTTATCTGTGGTAATAGTCCTTGTTCTAAAGTCTACGTTGTGTGATATCATCACCCCAGTTTTGTTTTGATCAGTGTTTGCTTGGTATATTTTTTCTATCCTTTACCTTTAACCAACCTGTGTCTTCATGTTTAGACTGTGTTTCTTATAGACAGCACACAATTGTCTTGATTTTTTTAATCCAATATGACAGTCTCTGTTTTTTAATGAAGTTTGTAGACCATTTTTATTTAATGTAATTATTGATTTGGTTGAATTTCAATATGGTATCTTGCTATTTATTTTCTAATTGTCCCATCTGTACTTCATTTCTATTTTCTTCTTTCTCTGCCTTACTATGTATTAATTGAATATTTTTATGATTCCATTTCATCTCCAGTGCTGGTTTACTAGCCATGTCTCTGTTTTATTTTTAGTGATTGCTTTATGGTTTATAATATATTTTATTGTAAATATAAATACATTTTATTGATTTTAACCTATCAAAGTCTATCTTAAAATAATATACCACTTCACATATAGCATGAAGAATCTTATGGCTATGTGTTTGATTTTCTGACTCTTTGTGATGTCATTGCCATACATTTTACTTCTACACTTTATAAACTCCATAATACAGTGAAAAATTTTTGCTCTAAACAGGCAAAATTTTTAGAGAGATTTCAAGATGAGCAGAAATGTATTTCAGCTTACCCACGTAACTACTATCCTCAGTGCTTTTCATTCCCTTGTGCAGACCCAGATTTCCATCCGGTATCATTTTCGTTTATCCTGAGGAACTTCCTTTAACATTTCTTACGGGCAGGATTGCTGGCAATGAATTGGCTCGGCTTTAATCTGAAAAGTATTTATTCTGCTTTCATTTTGAAGGATATTTTTGCTGAATATAAAATTCCAGGTTGACAGTTTTTCTTTTCAGTGCTTGCAGTTGCCACTGACTTCTTGTTTGCATCTCCATGACAAGTGGTCTGCTACTTTGCCTTGGTTATTCTCTTTATCGTTGGTTTTCAGCAGTGTGGTTATGCTGTGCCTTGGTGTAGTCTTTCTGTTTGTTGTTTTTTACATGTACTCTGCTGTGAGATCAATGAGCCTCTCGGATCAGTGAATTTACAGGTTTCATGACATTTAAAAATTTTTTGACCTGTTCTTCAAATGTTTTTTTCTGTGCTCCCTTTCTTTCTGGAGGGATTCTATTTACACATATGTTAGATCACTTGATGTTGTCTTATGGGTCACTGATGTTACGTTCATTTTCTTTTTTGGTCATTTTTCTCTCTTTGCTTTATTTTGGATAATATCTACTGTTATGTCTTCAAACTCACTGACTTTCTGATGTGTCTGTTTGGCTGTTAATCTCATTAATTATATTTTTCATTTTAGTATTGTATTTTTTCATTTTTAGGGATTTCATTGTGTCATCTTCCAATTTTACCCTCAACATGTTCACATTTTCTTAAACATTCCCAAGCATATGCAGTATATTTGTTAGAGTAGTTTTAATATTCTTGTATGCTATTTCATCATCTCTGCCATTTCTGAGTCATTTTCTGCTGATCAGTTTTTCTCCTGGTTATTGATCATTTTTTCTGCTTTTTTGGTTGCCTGGGATTTTAATGGCTTGTTTATTAGTTTCCAGACATTGTGGGTTTTACTTCATTGGGTGATTATTCTCTTTTCCTTTTGTGTTCTTTAAATGGTGTTGGAATTTATTCTGGCATGCAGTTTAGTTACTTGTGATCAGTTTTATCCTTCCAAGGCTTGTTTTTAAACTCTCTTAGGAGTTCAGTTGGGAAAGAATCAGCCTGCAATGCAGGAGACCCTGGTTTGATTCCTGGGTTGGGAAGATCTGCTGGTGAAGGGCTAGGCTACCCACTCCAGTATTCTTGAACTTCCCTTGTGGCTCAGCTGATAAAAAATCCACTTGCAATGCAGGAGACCTGGTTTCAGTCCCTGGATTGGGAAGATCCCCTGGAGAAGGGAAAAGCTACCCACGCCAGTATTCTGGTCTGGAGAATTCCATGGACTGTATATATAGCCCATGGGGTCACAAAGAGTCAGACACGAATGAGTGACTTTCCCTTGTACTTGTACTTCACTTAGGATGAGTCCAGAGCTCACCACTTTCTGAGGAACCTATCCAACACCTTGTGCATTTATTAAATGGTCTGATCACTCTGACTCGTGGGAACACAAACACTATCCAGCCCCATTCAGCTGGAAATTGTTTGGCCTGGTTTTTTGTGATGATTCTTTCCCTAGCCTCATGGAGTTTGAGTCCCTGCATGTGCAAGTCAGTATTTAGCCAAAGACTTAAGAGGATCCTTTTCATATTTCTAGAGCTCTTTCTGCTCTGAAAACTAGCTGCCTCACTTTCCTTAGACTCTGAGAGACTGGCCTCTGTTTGGGTTCCCATTCCCTGGACTGCAGCCTAAGAATTGCATTCAGGCAGTAAGGTGGGGAAATTATAGCCCTAACCCCACCCCTGTTAGGTTCCTTTCTCTCAGAGAATCCTGTACCGTCTGTTGCCCAATGTCTGGAATTATTTGACTTGTATATTTTATGTGATTTTCTAGTTGTTTAAGAGAGGAAGGTAAATCCGGTCGCTGTCACTCTGCTATGGCTGAAAGCACAAGGGGCAGTATGTACCTTCATTATGCTTGTTTTAAAGATAAGGACTTATGGTTGCCAAAGGAGAAAGAGAGGAAGGATCAATTAGGAGTTTGGGATTAACATACACACATTGCTATTTATAAAATAGATAACCAACAAGGACCTTTTGTATAGCACAGAGAACTCTACTCAATATTCTGTAATAACCTAGAGGGGGAAAGAATCTGAAAAAGAAGGGATATTGTAATTGTATAACTAATCACTTTTGCTGTATACATGAAACTAACACAACATTATATATACTCCAATATAAAATAAAATTAAACTGAAAAAAAAAAGGTAAGGAATCTGAGACACAGAGAAGTTTAACAACTTTCCCAAGATAACATTATGCTTCAGTGACATATCCCAGATTTGAGTCCAGGTCAGAAAAGACCATGATGCTGGGAAAGATTGAAGGCAAAAGGAGAAGAGGGCAAGAAGAGAATGAGATTGTTAGATAGCACCGTGGACTCAGTGGACATGAATTTGAGCAGACTTCTGGAGACAGTGGAAGACAGAGGAGCCTGGTGTGCTGCAGTTCATAGGGTCGCAAAGAGCTGGACACAACTTAGTGAGTGAACAACAGCAGTCTCCACTAAACTATCAGCTCCAAGGGGGTCAAGTACCTTGCCTGTCTTGTTCACTGCTGTGTACTAGGCACCTAGAACAGCCCCTGATACACAGAGTTTGTACTCAGTAGACGTTGTTAAATAAAATTAATAATTGACTGACCAATCTGGGGCTGAACGAAGCACTCCCCAGGAGGAAGAGAAGTTAGCTTCTCTTATACCCAGGCGGTGTTTATGTAATACCACCTGAATGGCCCAGGATGATTATCATGTCCTGGGATTTCCAAGCCCCAGTAAATACTTCTTCACCTGCCTCTGCATGCACCTTGCATATACTCCTGTGTGTAAGCAGCAGCTGTTGCTCAGATCTGCTGTCTGGCTCCTGAATTGAAACATATCATCTTAATCATGCACTTTCAAGCCAGGAAGCCAATCTGCACTTTAAAAAAATCAAATTCCTTTCTCCAGCGGTGTCCATGCGAAAGATTTGACTTCTTCTTTGCTTTTGCCCAGTGTGTAAATCCTGGACAAGTAAGACCCCAACTTGATCTGAGTTAGGCCACATAAACAGAAAAAAAAAAGGTCATCTGGCGTACCACACCTTCCTCCAAATACCCTACATTTGGGGGGAAAGTGGAGCCAGAGAATTCAAAGAGAGCCAGAATTCTCTCTCAGTGGTCCCCTTATCCAGAACTTTCAGATGATGACAGAGCAAGTGATTGAAAATTATCTGCCATTTCCACATCTGCATAATTTTGCATTTTTATTTTATGGCCAGATAAACTCATTTGGATTCTCTCTCTCCCTCTCTTTCCCTCCTACTTTTGCTTTTGTTGTTTTATAAAGGTCTGGCTCAGCCTGGAAGGATGACCAGTTCTTCTGGTCTTTGTTTCTGCAGGGAAAATGGGTTCTTCTCAGAAGACCTCCAGGCTGGTCCTGACCCAGCCTCCTAGAATTCACTCCTTTGCCTCATAACTTCAGCACTGTGACCTGGGTGATGTTCTGGTCAGCTGAGGTCTGTGTCCAGCTGGGGCTCACGGAGGATGTGGAGGGGGTGGGAGACTGCTTGTCAGGAAGTTTTCAAGTGGACAGGTTGTCAGGCCACCCTGCAGACAAGTGTCTCCCCGGGGACCAAGCTGCTGTCACTGTGGCTAATTGGATTCCTGCTTCCCGACAGGACAGACTCCAGTGACCTTTAGGATTAATTGCTCCAGTCGACCTCAGCTGCCTTCTCTGGCTGGCTGTCTTCCCCAGTCTTGATCACAAAGCCCCAGAGGCTCAGAGTTGGGCACTGGGCATTGGGACAGGAGTATGAGCCAGAGACTTCTTGATCTGAGCCTTGAGAGCTGTCCCACAAGCCCTGGCAGAGGCATCCGGAGAGGATGCTGTGCTTCGCTCTTAAAGCAAGGTTTGTTCCTCATCATAGACCTTCCCAAGGTGGCATCCCTGGGTGGAGAAGATCCTCTGGAGTAGGAAATGGCAGCTCACTCCAGTAGTCCTGCCTGGGAAATTCCATGGACAGAGGAGCCTGGCGGGCTACAGTCCGTGGGGTCGCAAAGAATCGGACATGACCGAGCACACACACCTTCTTTCAGTTCATGGTGTGGAGTCAACAGTCGTTCTCAAGAGGAATGCCACACTGTCGACCTCCTCTCTTCCGGAGAAAATGATTCTTAGGGAGGGTTTGGGAACTTTTTGTGGTGAAAGTCTGTGCCTGTGACTCGTGGATCACTGAAAATCCATCCTGCTGTGCTTATTCACCAGAAGCTAGAGCCTAAGATGGAGAGACAGCAGGCGCTGCAGTGGCCACATCCTTGACGGCACTGAGCGTCCGTGAGTACTCGTAATAACATGGGTTGAGTACTTAGCCCTGCATAACCTCATTTAATCCTCACAGCAACCCTGTGAGGGATGTGATGTTTTGATCCCCATCTCCCAAAGGGGAAAACTGGGCTGCAGGATGTTAACAGCAGGGGCTGCACAGCTGCTCACTGGCAAATCCTTAAGGCAGTTGTCTGTTAGCAGAGCCAGCGCTTCACGTACTCCCATCTTTGAAGGTCTCGACAATACAACTTTTCCTTTTCTTTCTGGGGCTGGGGGCAGTGGGTGTCTGTGACCATGGTGTCACTAAGGTTCTGTAGTCTTCCACGCATCTGGGCACAGAAAAGAATTTGCTCCCGTGTAGTTTTCCTGCAGATCACGTGACAGTTACACTGAAGAGCCTTTTGCTTTTCTTGGTACTGTTTGTTAGTTCTATCTCCTTTCTCCTGCTGATCAATAATCCATCAAATGGCAGACACACATTACCTGAACTCAACATGCCTTAGTCAATAGTGGGGGCCAGCACTGTGTCCCTTTGACAGGCTCCTCCCTCAGGCTCCTACAGTTGGGGATGACAGTGTGCCATTATGAGACTTTCCTGGAAAGCCTGATTGGCCAGTCACTTGCTTCCTCTGCCACCTCCCCATCCCCCAGATGGCAATGGATATTGCCATGACAACATGATGGGACGTAATCACACCTATTGTGGGACAGGAAAGTTGACTTGCATGAAAGAGTATTTGTGGTGCCGGAGAGAGGACCTGTTTGTGCCCATGAAGAGAGGAAGTTAATTCAGGATTGGGGAGCCCGCCTTTTGAATGTTCAATCCCCTGACTGATGCCTGTGGAAACTTTATTACTTGCCAGTTCACATTATTTGCCTACTGACAGAGTCTTACCCAAAAAAGGCATAGGACGAGTGCTTTAGATTTATTTTGAACCAAAACTTTGCCTCAAGGATGAGAAACTCCTTGTTGCTCCAGTTTTTAATTCCTTGCTTGTCTTCCCTCCTCCTTCTTCTTTTCTGTGCTCACAAAAGCACAACCTGCAAAAAGTTGGGAAAGCAATGGATGGTATTTCTATAACATATGAGAAGAGTTTTGATTTCTTTATTTTTGAGACCAAAACAAAAGTGTTGAATTACGTCAAAGGCTCAAATGAAATCATTGTCAAATCAGAGAGTCATTGGAACACAGGTGTGAGCTGAAGTTGGGTGGGCGCCAGGAGCCTGGGTAGGAAGTAGGAAAGAGTCAGTTGGCAAGGGGACAGTGGGGACCAGGGGAGCTGGGCTCAGAGCCAGGAGACCTAACTTTGCGCTTCAGTTCTGCTGGGGCTGTGAGTGTGGTTAAGAGTAAGTATTCTAGAGTCTGACTCCTGGGTTCCATCCCTGGGTCTGACACCAGCTTACCGGTATAAACTTGGGCAAGTTAACCTAATATTTATTTGCATCAGTCTGGGCTGAAAGAGGATTAGATGAGCTAACTACAGATATGCCAATGAGTGTTTGTTGTTATTTTTACTCTGCAGTTTGAACAAGTTATCTTACCTCTCTGAGCCTTGATTTATTCATTAGTAACATGGGAATTATATTTGCCTCATAGGCAAATATTTTTGAGGATTAAATAAGCTCTTGTGTCAGAGAGCATCCATCTGCTGATTCTGTACATGCAATAGGTGCTAAATAAATGTCAGTCAAACCTTGATCTTTATGCTAAAGGAAGAATGGAGTAGAGGAGACCTAAAACTCTCAGCTATCCATTCTTCTGTCCCATCTCACACAAACATACACCTTTAAAATGCCTCTGGCAGGCAATTCTTCATTTTCCCCTCCTGAATCATGAGGTATTTGCTGAGTGCTGAACTGGGCTGGGTGCTGTGGAGAGTTTAAAAATGCAGGGAGAGTGTCCTGTCTTAAGGTGCTTTCAGGGCAGCTGAGGGGAAAGGAACAGTGTAGGTAAGACAATGTCATGTTCCCTGTGCACTGTGGAGTCCCCTGTGCTGTGAACAGTGCACAGCCCATGGTAGATATTCTACGTGTGGAATAAATGAATGAGTAGATTTCAAGTAGAATGACAGTGGAATAAGACAGGCAGTGTGTGCCGGAGGCATCACGGAGGGGCAGCATCCAGTGAGTGCTGGAGCGGTTAGAGACGCAGGTGGAGGAACTGGGATGTAAGCAGGGTGGGCAGAACACCCACACCTATTTCTCTTCATCAGATCTCTGTGAATGAGCGCCAGGTCCCTAGAGGTCAGGGATCTGAGCTTCCCCAACCCTGAACCCAGTTAGGCATCCTGACCCTTGCCAAGCCCACAGCGTATGTGCACATGAGAGGAATACCAAGGACATGTATTGGTTATCTATTGCTGCACATCAAGGACCCCAAAACTTAGCTACTTAAAACAGTAAACATTTATTATCTCACGTTCTCTGTGGGTCGAGGATGCAGATACAGCTTAGTTGAGTGCCTCTGGCCACAGGACTCACGGGGTGACAGCCAGAGCTGCAGGCATCTGAAATTTGACTCAGGCAGTTACTGGCCCATCTCAGTCCCTTACCATGTGTCCTGCCTCTGGACATGGCAACTGGTTCCCCCAAGACAAATGATCTGAGAGAGAGAGAGAAAACCCCAGATGGATAGCATAGTCTGTTTATAAGCTTGGAAGTGAGAGCTTGTCACTTCTGTTATGTTCTCTTAGTTAGAAGCGAGACTCATCAGGTCTAACCCATGCACAAAGGAGGCACGTGAAGTGTGAATAAAAGGAGGCAGGGGCCACTGGGGGTCATCTTAGAGGTGGCCAAACATAGGATGCGGGGTGCTTTTCTTCCAAGCCCAACAACCAGAAAGGAGAATCCCAGCATGCTGGACCAAAGGGCCTTTTCACATGTGTTTTGTTTGTTATTTTGCATGTACAGAAAGGAAATGCCACCTTCTAGGTCTTCTGAGTCTGAGAACAACATCTGGAACTTCCTGAGCACACCCCAGTGACGAGTTTGTTCCCTTGCAGAGAAAGATTCCGTTCATCAGTCTTTACTGACCACTGTGAAGTGTGGCGGGTACCATGACAGATGGCTGAGTACGAGGGACCAGGAGCCAGCATCGGGGAGGGGGGAGCAGAGCGGGAACGAGTCGAGGATGTCAACCCACAGATGAACTAAACTGCCCTGAAGGACAGGGAGGTGTTAGCCAGGAGCTGGGAGTGAGCATTTCAGGTGGTAGCTCAGTGGCTTCCCTGCTGGCTCAGACAGTAAAGAATCTGTCTCCTGCAATGCAGGAGACCCAGGTTTGATCCCTGGGTTGGGAAGATACCCTGGAGAAGGGAATGGCCACCAACTTCAGTATTCTTGTCTGGAGAATTCCATGGACAGAGGAGCCTGGTGGGCTACAGTCCATGGGGTTGCAAAGAGTTGGGTATGACTGAGCAACTAACACACACAGGTCAGAGGAAGCAGAAGTTCAGAGGGAAGAAAAGCATCATGGTTGGGGGTTGACAAGCTCTGGGGTTGGTGGGGAGAATGGCAGGACTCAGGCTTTAGAAGCACAGGTGCCTGGCAGTCAGGTAGGCAGCTGACTCTCTAGTTCCCTTTGGATCCATCTTGATGGCCTTGGTCAGACTGGATGAAGGAGCTGGACGCCCTGAGCACAGGTAGATATGGGATAAGGAAGAAATGAGTGGTCAGCAGGATCTCACATGCCCCAAGCCCAGCAGCTCGGATGAGGGACTGTTTCTGAGCCCGGGGCAGGGCCGAGAAGCAAGGTGCAGGGAACAGCATCCTGAGAGAGAACCAGGTCACGGCTGGGACAACTTTCACAAACCAAATCACGACCTTGGTTTGATAAGACTGGAAAAGATGGATGTTTGTTCGGGTTACAGTGATATGCCAAGTGTCACAAGCCACCAGTAAATGACCAACTGCCAAATAAGGGATGCTGACACTAAGTCAGGTAAGGTCAGAGAGGCTGAGGCTCTCCCTTCCAGAGTGGTCTGGACAGGGTGGTACTGCCTGTGGGCCTTATTGCAAGGCAGGGTGCTTGCTGGGTGTGTGCCGTGTCCTGAGCAGTACAGGCGTTCAGGTGTGCTCACCACCAGAGGTGCCAGCTCAGAGGAACTGATCGGGTGGGCTCCAGACCCCACATGCACTTCAGAGCAGGGACTTCCATGTCTTGTCACCACCTGCTCACCTAGCTTGACAGCTGTCTCTTAAACTAATGAGTGTAGGAAAGGAGAAGTAGCATCCGCCCCAGGCACGGCCACTTGAGTACAGGGCTCCCGTGGCTGCTTCTGGGCTCACAGCCCTGAGAACACAGAACTTGGAGTGGAGAGAGACCTGGGTTTCCCGTGGTTCCCTGGGCTTCCCACGTCGTGTGAATGGTAAAGAACCCACCTGCCAGTGTTGGAGACATAAGAGATGCAGGTTTGATCCCTGGGTCGGGAAGATCCCCTGGAGATGCGAATGGCAACCCACTCGAGTATTCTTGCCTGGAGAATCCCATGGACAGGGGAGCCTGGCGGGCTACGGTCCACACGGTTGCAAAGAGTGGGACACGACCAAAGCGACTTAGCACATGTGCACAGTAACAACTGCAGACAACTCGTGACGGAGCTTCGGGGTCCTCATCCGTAAAGCCAGGGTGCCCTCGAAAAGTGCTCCTCCACTCTGGCTGTTTATGAGCATTGGCCAGGGAGCTTCTGAAGTGGGTGACACGCCAGCCTCCCTGTGATGGAGTCAGCTTTAAGGGCCTGGGCCGAGGCCAGGGCATCTCTGTTCCTTTCAGCGGACCTGGAATCTGACTTGAGGCCGGGGCTCTTGAAGCACTGCCAGTTTCCTGTGTGACTGCCAGAGGGCTGCACAGCACAGTCACCTGGGGACCGACGCACACCCTCTCTGCCTCCTGAGGCAGGACCTCCAGGTCAAGGTGAGGCCCAGGGCTCTGCATTTAACAGTCTCTTTGGGCATCTCTGATGCTTCAGGTGCACAGAAGTTTGGGAAACACAGGGTGTCCTTACCCATTTCTGGAACAAGAAAACTTGAATGTGTCCATTCTGTCATTGCTAGGAGTCCTTGTGAAAGGTGCTGGTTCCCTCCATCTTCACATCAAATAGAATTACAGCAATTCACCACTGGGTTGTGATGATCAACAGAGATGGAGTGGTATTGCTGTTTTTGTGATTTTTCTGCTGCCTGAGTGTTCTGGGTACAGGTTTCTACAGCGGTGTATCCTGCTCCGCGTCTCTTCGGGTAAAGCCCCCAGCCCCCCGCACCAAGTGGCCACAGATGCTTAATCAAGGGACGTGGAAGGGGAGGATGAAGGCCCCGGGCCGCTCTGGAGTGTGCCTGTTTCAGAAATACACTGGAAGAACGAGACCGCGCAGTTTCTAAATCAGTCGTTTGGGCTAGTTTAGCATGAAAGGCTCTGATGAGCCGGGACTGACTCATCCATTCTCGGTGTGCTGGGGAGGCACACGGCAGAGGTCCCTGAGAATGCCGTGAACTTCCGGCATGAATAACGCTGCCCGCCTCCCCTCTGTCGCCACCAGGGCAGCCCTCTCTGCAGGTGCCGGCCTGAGCGGCCAAGGCAGAGGGGCGAGGCCACAAGGATGGGCTGAGTGTGTGTCCCAGGTCTGCCTCCCTCAGCCAAGCCCCCAGCCGCTCCCCCTACGCTGTGTGGCTTCCTGTCTCCGGTATGTCAGGGCTCCATCAGAGCCAATTGGTGGCAGGTGCAGATAAGGGCCTCTAAGCAGGGGCGGCTGTCAGATGACCTGTGGCCACCAAGCACAGCATCGATTCTCGCCGATGCTGGGGCCCACAGAGGATGAGGGAGGCTGGGGGAGGAGGGAGCCCTTTCTATATTTAGCTCCCACTCTGGTACATCCCGGGAGGACAGCTTTGAAAGAGGCTGACTTCCAGCCCAGCATGGGAAGGTTTAACATTCCTCAATTAGGCACACTCTACGTGGGGTTGGGTTTTGAGAGGGTTTTTTAAAATATAGATAAAAAGGAAAGCAAGAGGGAAGAAAACAACAAAGCAAAGTTGATTTAGAGCAGCAGGGGAAACTGGCCCTAAACATCTCCATCCAGCGATCTACATGCCCATCCCTGGACCCACTGGATATTAGAGGAGGGGTGGCCGGGGCAGGCATGGAAACAAGAGCATCAGAGAAATGGATTCTCTAGATTGCTGAGCAGTTTGGCCCCTGAGGTGCTGCTCGAAGCAAAGGCAGAACACCTGAGTATTTGCCCAGGGCCCTAGATCATGCTTCCATGTGGCGCTGGGGGTAAAGAACCTGCCTGCCAATGCAGGAGACGCAGGTTTGATCCGTGGGTCGGGAAGATCCCCTGGAGTAAGAAATGGCAACCCACTCCAGTATTCTTGCCTGGAGAATCCCTCGGACAGAGGAGCCTGGAGGGCTACAGTCCATGGGGTTGCACACAGTCAGAGTCAGACTCGACTGAGCTAGATCATGGCCCTTTGGAGGGGCTTTTGTTTGGGAAGGGGTACAGGAGGAAATTGGGTCACTGGAAATTCCAGCTCATGGCCTGGTGGCCTGGGGGTTTGCCTAAGCTCCCCCCTCTCTCCTCCAAAGCTCTCCAAGACTCATGAAAGGGATTCAGCACAGTAGGGGAGCCAGAGCGCTGACAAACTGTTTATTTGCCTGAACTCACCAGGTAATTGCATGTCCCTCGCTTTGCTTTGCTTCAGCTGCTCAGGCTGTGGCCCATTCAGCGGCCTGAAGTAAGCTCCCTCTGCCTGGAGCCTTGTAGGGAGATGAGCACAGGAGAGATTGAGGCTCTGATCTCCTGAGGTTCCTGAGCTCCCAGGAACACAGGGAAAAGGACCAGAGGACAGGCCTGGAGATCAGATGCTGGTGCCAATGAGTGTTGTGTGAACTAGTGCAGGGCCTGTGGGAGGATCAGTCAGGGGGCCTGGGGAACCGGGACTACAGCAGGAAACCCACCTGGTTCGGACCTTGCACCTTCCCTTCCCCAGCTAGGCTCGTGTGGGCAGCATCCAGCCGACCTGGCATCTTCAGGGATGTCAGTGATGCCAGGTGAGGTGTTCCACGCCAAGTTCATTCTTGCTCTCTCGTCTCTCAGTCGTGTCCGAGTCTTTGCTACCCCATGGACTGCATCACGCCAGGCCTTTCTGTCCCTCACCATCTCCCCGAGTTCGCCCAAGTTCATGTTCTAGTCATCATTGTTCAAGTTTTGCTTGAATATGATATCAATTACAAATGACCCTGTTGCTTAACGATCAACTTAAAAGGCATATCAGAAATCAATGGCTTCTCCCCTGGAGCCTTCACTCTGTCACTCTGAGCCTTGAAGAGAAGGGCCTTCAGAGGCCTGAATCACAATTGGCTGGGGATGTACTGAATGCATGCCGTCTCCAGGCAGCTGGGCTTTAAGTGAACTGGGATGTGTGGAACATCTTCCTCCCCCCGCTACATTCAAGGATGTAGCCCTGGTCTGATGGTCACCAGACACTCAGAGACAGTGAACAAGTCTGAGTGTATGTCACAGCCTGAAGCCAACGAGAAAGGGTCCTACCTCCCTCTGCAGACAGCCCTGCCCAGCCCCAAGGCATATCACGTACAGGAATTCCTTCTGACCTTCAGGATCTGTTTCTGAGCTTCTGCAATCTGTACTTAAGTATGTCTAGCTCGCCAGGCTCCTCTGTCCATGGGGATTCTCCAAGAAAGAATATTGGAGTGGGTTGCCATGCCCTCCTGCAGGGGATCTTTCCAACCCAGGGATCAAACCTAGGTCTCCTGCATTGCTGGCAGGTTCTTCACAGTCTGAGCCACCAGAGAAGCCCAATATATGTGTATAAGCATTTAAACATATATGTGAATATGTTTATTATGAATCCATATTTCTGTGTATAAGCAATTATGTATCTTTAACAAATTTATTGAACACTATTGGGGAAGCACTATGTATGTTACTGTCTAAAGTGCATTGAAAATGGGCCGGGACATATGTGAAGCTTATATGAAGATAATTATGTTATTTGCTGAGCACTAGTAGCGTGCAGGCGGAGAAGGTAGTGGCACCCCACTCCAGTACTCTTGCCTAGAAAATCCCATGGATGGAGGAGCCTGGTGGGCTGCAGTCCATGAGGTCGCTAAGAGTTGGACACGACTGAGCAACTTCACTTTCACGTTTCACTTTCATGCATTGGAGAAGGAAATGGCAACCCACTCCAGTGTTCTTGCCTGGAGAATCCCGGGGACGGGGGAGCCTGGTGGGCTGCCGTCTATGGGGTTGCACAGAGTCGGACACAACTGAAGCGACTTAGCAGCAGCAGCAGCAGCAGCAGCAGTAGAGTCCAGGCAGTGTATTAGGTGCTTGACACCAGTGCCTTCCATTCACGCCTCAAAGTGTTAACCCCATTTTGTAGATGAGAAAACTAAGCATCAGAGAGGTTAAACTCCCCCAGGGTCATAACACAGGAAAGCAGCTGGCAAACCTTAGGCTCGAATCCAAAGGATCTCCTGGCCCCTGGGCTCTGAACCACTAGCTGTGAATTACACATGGTCCTGCCTTGGGGAGCCTTATGCAGGTGCTTAGTGAGCACAAACAGGCACATCCACACCTGCTGCAATGGCAGAGGGGGAGGAGGCGGGCGGCGTGCTGTCAGCTTGCGTCTGAACAGGAGTGCAATGCTCAGTCCAGGGTCCTGCTAAGGTCTGTGAATTTCAGCCACACTTCATCGTCTGCTGTCTGCACTCAGTCTTTGTCCTGTGGTGACTTTTCTCCCACCAAATTGTCCTCAATTGCTGCAGGGCCTTGTCTAAGCGCAGGGCAGTTGCTATTGGAAACAGGTGTTTTCTTAAGTCACTCACTCCTCATCTGCTCTTTGTTCCAACCCTTTATTCCCTGCACCCTAGATTCATTGACTTACAGTGCAAGGTGCACGCATATAAGACCCAGAGTCCTGGATCCGCTCTGGGACCATCTTCCCCCTCACCACTAGTATGCACCCTGAGCCTGATTCGGGTGCACTGGCCAGACGCTGGGAGCAGGGATCCACCACTCCTCAATGCCTGCTGCACCGGACAGGTGCCATTGGACATCTTAGGCTCCTGGGTAGGGCCAGGTGGGGGCTCTGGGAGATTCTGAATCTTCAAGCACCTTGTGGCTTCCCTTGTGGCTTCGTCTTGAGCTTCCCTTGTGGTTCAGATGGTAAAGAGTCTGCGGGCAAGGTGGGAGACCCGGGTTTGATCCCTGG
Organism: Budorcas taxicolor; assembly: GCF_023091745.1. Classification (NCBI taxonomy): domain Eukaryota; kingdom Metazoa; phylum Chordata; class Mammalia; order Artiodactyla; family Bovidae; genus Budorcas; species Budorcas taxicolor. Next base: position 31,782,612 of record NC_068912.1, read on the forward strand.
ACTGGGAAGATCCCCTGGTGGAGGAAATGACAACCCACTCCAGTATTCTTTCCTGGAGAATCCCATGGATAGAGGAGCTTGGAGGGCTACAGTCTATGGGGTTGCAAAGAGTCAGACACGACTTATTGACCAAACAACAACAACTGAGTGGTTTGGGGTCCTCAGTTTCTTTGGGGTTCCACCTTCATTTGGATGGTCTCTAAGTTCACTGACAGTGCTGATACTCAGGGATTCTCATAGGGCACAGGACCCCTGGCAACCTGAGGAGTAAGGGCCCACAGTGGGAGATGCTGCTTTCTGGGTCCAAATGGGGTACCTGAATGGAGAGCCTGGTTCTCCAGCCTCTGATCAAGGTGAGCTCAGGCTGGGGTTTGGGAGCCCCAGTCAGAAAGTTTGACCTGGGTCTGTATAAGCACGTCTCCCAGTGAAGAGAAAGCATTGTTTCTAACCCCTTCCCCAGAAGTATTGGGAAAGAGCATCCTCCTCCCCCATCCCACTCTCTGACACACACACACACACACACACACACACACACACACACACACACACACAGTTTCCATGCTCTGGTTTAGCGTTTATTGTTCTGACCTATTTCTATGAGATCTCCTTCCCTAGTCTGGGAACTGCTCCTCTAATTCGTCGTGTTTATCTCCGGTTTCCCAGGGCCTAGCTAGGGGCCTGCCACTGCACAGCAAGTGAGCTATGAATATTTGTTGCAGAAATAAACGACAGTTTGGCACTGGCCTTAGAATGCAGTCTAGGTCTTTGGCTAAGGCAGGAAGACATTTGTGCTAATAAGTGTTGATCTTGCCTCTCCAACTCCTGGAAAAGGGGAGCTTGACTTAATTATATATCTTGCAAAGAATCTCACCCATTCTGGGCTCGGTACAAACTTGTAAAGTAAATGGGTTGGAATACAGTGTATCACCCTTTGGACTCCAGGGGCAGCTGCCAAAATTCTTTGGGGCATGTCACTAGTTAGCCTTAATTACCTGGTTTTATATTAGCTCTGGGAACCAATCTGACTGAATGATAAGATTTGGCTCCTAGATAATAGCTAACAATAATAACTACTTAATATCACATGCTTAATATATGGCATCACTGTGATAAATGCTATACTTCCCTCTTCTCATTTAACCCCAATAACAATCGTTTTATATTCATTTATTCATCTAGTCGGCCAATACTTTTTGAGCATTCACTGTTTGCAAGGCGACTTCACTTTGACTTTTCACTTTCATGCACTGGAGAAGGAAATGGCAACGCACTCCAGTGTTCTTGCCTGGAGAATCCCAGGGATGGGGGAGCCTGGTGGGCTGCTGTCTATGGGGTCGCACAGAGTCGGACATGACTGAAGCGACTTAGCATAGCTTAGGCATCCAGTGGTGTACAAGATAAACATGGTTTTATTTTCCCCGCTTTACAGATGAAGAAATGGATTCAGGGGCTCTCAATGACTTGCCTGTGATCACCAGGCTAATAAGTGGCAAAACTGCATCTGAATCATCTTTTTTCTTCACTGAGTCAGAGAAATGGTTAATTAGTTACTGTTAGTTGCTCAGTTGTATCTGACTCTGTGACCCCATGGACTGTAGCCTGCCAGGCTCCTCTGTCCATGGAATTCACCAGGCAAGAATACTGGAGTCGGTAGCCATTCCCTCCTCCAGGGGATATTCCCAACCCAGGGATCAAACCCAGGTCTCCTGCACCGCAGTGGATTCTTTACCATCTGAGCCACCAGGGAAATGGTGCCCCTGATCAAAACTCAAGTGTGTAGCTCTTTGCAGGGTAGGGGTTGCTGTCTGGTTCCTTTAGGAATGGAAGGTGCCTTATGAAAATGAGTGTTTGGCTAGTAAAAGTACTTGCCTGCAGTCCTTGCAATGCACTCTTGGATGGGGAGGGGGGGACTGTGTTGGGGAACTGTCCCAACACCCTCCTCCAGAAATAGCAGCATTGGGCTCTCAAGGGGACATAAAGAGGCTCTCTTTCCTGCCAGAGGTGACACAGACAAAGGAAAGAATGCCTGTGGGTGGGAAGAGAAGGCATGGGTGGGGAGGTCTCTGGGGAGAGACTCGGGAGTCATGGGGGAGATGCTCAGCAGCATTGCTGGTGGCCTGACCATCCCCTGCTCCAGGCCAACTGGACAGTGTCCCTGGGAGGCACTGCATGGATGGGGCATCTCCCCAGGGATCCTATGAAAGCTGTGAGGTAGTCCCAGACTCCCCTTCGTAAACACTCCTGCCCCACCTCATCCCAGGGCACGCCCACACCTAAGTGCTCACTCACATAGGCAGGTGGCTCCCATGGGATGTCAGGCTGTCTCAGTTTCTCTGTTCTGTTTTGTGTACTCATGAGTGCACAAGTGTGTCCACATTCTTCCCAGGTCAGTTGTTGCTGCTCAGTCGCTTAGTCGTGTCTGACTCTTTGCGGCCTCATGGACTACAGCAAGCCAGGCTTCCCTGTCCTTCACCATCTCCCGGAGTTTACTCAAACTCATGTCCATTGGTCGGTGATGCCATCCAACCATCTCGTACTCTGTCGTCCCCTTCTCCTCCTGCCTTCAACCTTTCCCAGCATCAAGGTTTTTTCTAATGAGTCAGCTCTTCACATCAGGTTGCCAAAATATTGAAGCTTCAGCTACAGTATCAGTCCTTCCAATGAATATTAAGGACTGATTTCCTTTAGGATTGACTGGTTTGATCTCTTTGCTGTCCAATGGACTCTCAAGAGTCTTCTCCAACACCACAGTTCAAAAGCATCAATTCTTCAGCACTCAGCCTTCTTTATAATCCAACTCTCACATTCATACATGATCACTGGAAAAACCATAGCTTTGACTAGACGGACCTTTGTTGACAAAGTAATGTCTCTGCTTTGTAATGCCCTGTCTAGGTTGGTCATAGCTCTTCTTCCAAGGAGCAAGCAGCTTTTAATTTCATGGCTGCAGTCCCCATCTGTCTGCAGGGATCTTGGAGCCCCCAAAGTAAAGTCTCTCACTGCTTCCATTGTTTCCCCATCTATTTGCCATGAAGTGATGGGACCAGATGCCATAGTCTTCATTTTCCGAATGTTGAGTTTTAAGCCAGATTTTTCACTATTCTCTTTCACTTTCATCAAGAGGCTCATCAGTTCCTCTTCACTTTTTGCCATTAGGGTGGTGTCATCTGCATATCTGAGGTTATTGATATTTCTCCTGACAATCTTGCAACAACACAAGAGAAGACTCTACACATGGACATCACCAGATGGTCAACACCGAAATCAGATTAATTATATTCTTTGCAGCCAAAGATGGAGAAGCTCTATACAGTCAGCAAAAACAAGACTGGGAGCTGACTGTGGCTCAGATCATGAGCTCCTTATTGCCAAATTCAGACTTAAACTGAAAAAAGTAGGGAAAACCACTAGACCATACAGGTATGACCTAAATCAAATCCCTTATGATTATACAGTAGAAGTGAGAAATAGATTTAATGGACTAGATCTGATAGAGTGCCTGATGAACTATGGAATGAGGTTCGTGACCCTGTACAGGAGACAGGAATCAAGACCATCCCCATGGAAAAAAATGCAAAAAAAGCAAAATGGCTGTCTGGGGAGGCCTTACAATAGCTGTGAAAAGAAGAGAAGTGAAAAGCAAAGGAGAAAAGGAAAGATATAAGCCTCTGAATGCAGAGTTCCAAAGAATACCAACAAGAGATAAGAAAGCCTTCCTCAGCGATCAGTGCAAAGAAATAGAGGAAAACAACAGAATGGGAAAGACTAGAGATCTCATCAAGAAAATTAGAATACCAAGGGAACATTTCATGCAAAGATGGGCTTGATAAAGGACAGAAATGGTATGCACCTAACAGAAGCAGAAGATATTAAGGAGAGGTGGCAAGAATACACAGAAGAACTGTACAAAAAAGATCTTCACAATCAAGATAATCACAATGGTGTGATCACTCACCTAGAGCCAGACATCCTGGAATGTGAAGTCAAGTGGGTCTTAGAAAGCATCACTACGAACAAAGCTAGTGGAGGTGATGGAATTCCAATTGAGCTATTTCAAATCCTGAAAGATGATGCTGTGAAAGTGCTGCACCCCATATGCCAGCAAATTTGGAAACCTCAGCAGTGGCCACAGGACTGGAAAAGGTCAGTTTTCATTCTAATCCCAAAGAAAGGCAATGCCAAAGAATGCTCAAACTACCCCACAATTGCACTCATCTCACATGCTAGTAAAGTAACGCTCAAAATTCTCCAAGCCAGGCTTCAGCAATACATGGACCGTGAACTTCCAGATGTTCAAGCTGGTTTTAGAAAAGGCAGAGGAACCAGAGATCAAATTGCCAACATCCGCTGGATCATGGGAAAAGCAAGAGAGTTCCAGAAAAACATCTATTTCTGCTTTATTGACTATGCCAAAGCCTTTGACTGTGTGGATCACAATAAACTGTGGAAAATTCTGAAATAGATGGGAATACCAGACCACCTGACCTGCCTCTTGAGAAACCTGTATGCAGGTCAGGAAGCAACAGTTAGAACTGGACATGGAACAACAGACTGGTTCCAAATAGGAAAAGGAGTACGTCAAGGCTGTATATTGTCACCCTGCTTATTTAACTTCTATGCAGAGTACCTCATGAGAAACGCAGAGTACCTCATGAGAAACACTGGGCTGGAAGAAGCACAAGCTGGAATCAAGATTGCTGGGAGAAATATCAATACCTCAGATATGCAGATGACACCACCCTTATGGCAGAAAGTGAAGAGGAATTAAAAAGCCTCTTGATAAAAGTGAAAGAGGAGAGTGAAAAGGTTGGCTTAAAGCTCAACATTCAGAAAACAAAGATCATGGCATCTAGTCCCATCACTTCATGGGAAATAGATGGGGAAACAGTGGAAACAGTGTCAGACTTTATTTTTGGGGGGCTCCAAAATCACTGCAGATGGTGACTGCAGCCATGAAATTTAAAGACACTTACTCCTCGGAAGGAAAGTTATGACCAACGTAGATAGCATATTCAAAAGCAGAGACATTACTTCGCCAACAAAGGTCCGTCTAGTCAAGGCTATGGTTTTTCCTGTGGTCATGTATGGATATGAGACTTGGGCTGTGAAGAAAGCTGAGCACCGAAGAATTGATGCTTTTCAACAGTGGTGTTGGAGAAGACTCTTGAGGGTCCCTTGGACTGCAAGGAGATCCAACCAGTCCATTCTAAAGGAGTTCAGCCCTGGGTGTTCTTTGGAAGGACTGATGCTAAAGCTGAAACTCCAGTACTTTGGCCACCTCATGCAAAGAGTTGACTCATTGGAAAAGACTCTGATGCTGGGAGGGATTGGGGGCAGGAGGAAAAGGGGACAACAGAGGATGAGATGGCTGAATGGCATCACCGACTCAATGGCCGTGAGTCTGAGTGAACTCCAGGAGTTGGTGATGGACAGGGAGGCCTGGCGTGCTGCGATTCATGGGGTCGAGAAGAGTCGGACACGACTGAGTGACTGAACTGAACTGAACTGGCAATCTTGAGTCCAGCTTGTGCTTCATCCAGCCCGGCATTTCATATGAGGTATTCTGCATATAGGTTAAATAAGCAGAGTGATAATATACAACCTTGACGTACTCCTTTCCTAATTTGGAACAAGTCCGTTGTTCCATGTCCAGATCTAACTGTTACTTCTTGACCTGCATACAGATTTCTCAATAGGCAGGTAAGGTGGTCTGGTATTCCCATCTATTTCAGAATTTTCCAGTTTGTTGTGATCCACACAGTTAAAGGCTTTGGCATAGTCAATAAAGCAGAAGTAGGTTTTTCTGGAATTCTCTTGCTTTTTCTATGATCCTAGAGATGTTGGCAATTTAATCTCTGATTCCTTTGCCTTTTCTAAATCCAGCTTGAACATCCAGAAGTTCTTGGTTCATGTACTGTTGAAACCTAGCTTGGAGCATTTTGACCATTACTTTGCTAGCGTGTGAAATGAATGCAATTGTGTGGTAGTTTGAACATTCTTTGGCATTGCCTTTCTTTGGGATTAGAACAAAAACTGTCCTTTTCCAGACCCGTGGCCACTGCTGAGTTTTCCAAATTTGCTGCATAGGGAGTGCAGCACTTTAGCAGCAGCATCTTTCAGGACCTGAAACAGCTCAGCTGAAATTCCATCACCTCCACTAGCTTTGTTTGTAGTGATGCTTCCTAAGGCCCACTTGACTTCGCACTCCAGGATGTCTGGCTCTAGGTGAGTGATCGCAGCATCATGGTTATCTGGGTCATGAAGATCTTTTTTGTATAGTTCTTCTGTGTATTCTTGCCAACTCTTCTTAAAATCTTCTGCTTCTGTTAGGTTCATACCGTTTCTGTCCTTTATTGTGCCCATCTTTGCATGAAATGTTTCCTTAATGTCTAATTTTCTTGAAGAGCTCTCTATTGATTCTATTGTTTTCCTCTGTCACTTTGCATTGATCATTTAAAAAGGCTTTCTTATCTCTCCTTGCTATTTTGGGAAACTCTGCATTCAAATGGGTGTAGCTTTCCTTTTCTGCTTTGCCTTTCACTTCTTTTCTTTTCTCAGTTAGTTGTAAGGTCTCCTCAGACAACCATTTTGCCTTTTTGCATTTCTTCTTCTTGGGATTGGTTTTGATCCCAGGTCAGTAGAGCTATGGAATTCAGTCTCCTGCCATGGTGGACCCACTGTGGTTGGAGAGGGAGCCAGAAGCTGCAGGCATTAGGGCTAGGCATGCAGTTGGTGTGGAATCTGGTAGGCCTTTCTGCAGACAGGTCACTCCTATCACTTGGAGCCAGAGGGAGAGGGCCATGGCTTCCCTCTCCTCCCCCAGCCCAGTCCTAGCCTCAGGCTATGAAACAAAATATAAAGGCCTTTTCAAATGGATGCTTATCAGAAAAGGAAAGGAGGCAAAGGATGGAAGGGAGACAGTCTAATATTTGCAGAAGGCATCCTGTGGACTAGATTTTGACCTTTACCCTGATGCTTTATTTCATTCTCACAAGAATAAGTACCTTTCTTCTAAAGATGGGGTAGGCGAAGCTCAGTGGATTCAAGGAAGTCTTCTTGGAGCAGGTGGCTGAGCTTTTTAAAATTCGTTTTTATTTTCCACTCCAAGGGTATAATCAAGGTAAAGACTCAGATGTTAAGAGTTAAAATGGCTATTGTCCTTCACTGTCTAAGCACTCCAAGTGGATTAATTTATTCATCCTCACCATCCCCCCGAGGACTGCTATTGTGAACTCTACTTAACAGATGAGGAAACAGAGCCAAGGAGGGTAAATAAGACACCAAGGGCCGCTGGTAAAGCGTGGGGCTGAGATACAAACCCAGGCAGTCTGGTCTCACAGCTGATCTTTTGCAATGCCCAAGGACTGATAAGGCTGGGTCGGGAGAAAGAATATGTTTTATGGAAGGAGAGCTGCATTTGGAGACAGAGGACCTCCGATGGATGCCCCAGAGTATTTGGCAGTCTCAGGCATATTTGGAGACAAAATGTATTTTCTCCTTTACAGCTGACTTGGATGTATCCATCCTTCAGATTCCTATGGAAATAAAATACTAGGTGCATTTCTCTGTCTTGAGACCTGATTCTGGGAACCAGAACCCAATGCCCTTTCACTCCTGTCCCCTCCTCTCCATGTATGCACCTAAACCTACAAGCCTGAACCTACACCCGACCTCCCTCACCCCTACACAGATGATGGACCCAGACACCTACACACGCGCCCATCTATCTTTGTCCCATCCCATTGCTCACCTCCTGGACCTGCATGTCCAGGCCCACATGATCCCACCCCTCTGCTTCCAGATGGGCCCCCACATTCACATGGGCAGATACACAAGCCCCCACCATGCACCCACCCACCTGTACACACACAGATGAGGCCTGAGTGCCGACTACCCGACGTGCAGCACCAGGGACTCCCACCGCTACAGAGGAGGAAGTCGCAAAACCAGGGGCAAAGTCTATGAGGACATTTGGGACTGAGGTCCAGGCACCCTACCAGGGACTAAGATCCCACATGCCGTGCGAGAGAAAAGAAAAGAAAAAAAAAAAACAAAGAAAGCCCACAAGTACCAGATGCTGGCAAGGACTTAATAAGTCTCTCTGAGGTGGAGGGCAAATACCGAAGAAGGATCAATGCTGTGAGCATACCTTCATGTGTGTGCTTAGTTGCTCAGTCATATCCAACTCTTTGCGACCCTATGGACTTAGCCCGCCAGGCTCCTCTGTTCATGGGGATTCTCCAGGCAAGAATACTGGAGTGGGTTGCCATGCCCTCCTGCAGGGGATCTTCCTAACCCAGGGATCGAACCCAGGTCCCCACATTGCAGGCAGATTCTTTACCGTCTGAGCCACCAGTAGCTAAAGAGAGTGGAAATCTTCTGGGTAAAGCACCATGAATAGGTCCCCTCCCAGAGTCCCTGTCTTGGATTTTTCCCCACACCCCACACAGAGGACCAAGGGCTTGACCACCTCACTGTGCAGGAAAGTGGCTGGGCTCTGGAATCCCGCAGACCTGGGTTCCAATTCGGCCCTGACCCAGAGCAGCTATACGCTTGGAGGAGTCCCTCCAGCTCCTGTCTCGCCCAGAGTCCTGGGGGTGGAAGCGCCTGCTTCCAGGGCTGTCGTGAGGAAGACGAATGGCGTGGCGGGAGGCGTGTTGCCCGCCGTCAGCACTCGCATCCCCGTGGCAGTCACTTAAAATTATCCTTATTTTTATCTTTCGTCCTGGAAGTGCTCATGCTTGAGGGGCTGGCAGCCCTGCTTCCTGAACTCCTTCCTCCTGGCATCTCACCAAGCTGTCTTCGAAGAAACCCTCTTCCACCCTGGCTGTGACCCCAGATGGGGGACCCGGCTCATCCTCACCCCGGGAGTTCTCTGGAGTTTCTCCGCCCTTCCTGCCCACCCGCCAGGCGGCCTGCTCCCCATTCAGCCTCTCCCCTCCCCCAAGCAAGGAGGGCACTAGCACGTCCTGAACATCTGGAGAAGGGGTTACTCGGCAGCCCCCTGACTCGCGGAGCCGCTGAATAACGCGAGAGGGAAGGTGACTGATTCAGGGAACATGCCAATTTGATATCAGGGCTTGATCACTGGAACGCGGCTCCCCGGGGAAGAGAAAATGAAAAAATATGACTAAACTGTCCTCCTACACGGGCTGTCATTAAAACAGTGCTCGGTGTGTCACAGATATTTTTTGCTTCATCTCCAAATAATTTGTTCTTCCAACTTAAAAAAAATTTTTTTAATTTAATTTTTATTACCCCTTCCTCCACCTCCCCAGTAGGTGTGCCCTTTGCTCTGTGAGGCCAAGGGAAGGTCAGGGGTGTGTCCTCCCGGCTGTGGAGGTGAAGCCCCCAGGCCTGGTCTACAGCTGAGACAGAATGCCCGTCCTCCCCTCCCCCTCCTTGTCTGCCCTCCTCTTCTCTGCCCCTTTCTTCCTCTTCCTCCTCATTCCCCTCTTCCCCTCCCGGCTCCCGCTTCCTCTCTCTTCTCTCCCTCCCCTTCCTCTTCCCCCCACCCCCCACCCCCGCACCCCCACCACACCACAGGGCTGCTGTGTCTCTTAGTCAAGGAACACATCTTGAGCTGAGGTCTCCAAGGCCCCCACCCCCGCCCTCACCATGGCCTATCAGGCCGGCTGCTCTGTTGTGCTGTGGAGGAGGAGTTTCTGGAAATTGTTTAGGAAAAAGAAATCCTCAGAAAGGTCGGGCTAGTCCAGGCCATGCCATGAGCGCCCAGCCTCAGCCAGAGGGCATGTCCCTCCCTACTCACTCAGCACCCAGGTGGCTCCTGGCCTGGCGACCCCCTGGCCAGCCCTTTGCCTGGGCAGCCTCCACGAACCCCAGCCAGGAGCTTCCCATGTTGCCACCGTGCAGCCCAGTCTGGTGACATGCCAATTCCTGCCATCCTTAGCTCCTGAGGAGGGAGTCCATACGTGTGTTTACTACGTGCCGGGCACTGTGTGGGGATCTGGGAGCAGAACCATAAATAAGGCCCATTTCCTGCCCCTGAGTCCTGGTGATGGGTGGAGGGGGACACACAAATATGTCAACAGATAAACACAAATGACTAAGATAACCTCAAACAGAGTGCTGTGAAGGAGGTGGGGAGAGACAGCTTTAGTATCCAGGTGCCACCCCTAGTAGCTGAGGGGTGGGGTCCTGAGGCAAAGAACTCCACTCGGCAAAGATCCAGGGAAGAACCTTCCAGGCAGAAAGAGAACAACACACAGCCCAGCAAAGGCCAAAATTGGGAATGGTCTTGGCATGTCTGAAAGGCAGGACACAGGCCCATTGTGGAGCGGAGGGGTGTGGGGAGCAGTGAGCGAGCCCTGACTTGAGGAGGAAGCCAGCCACAGACCACAGGGCCCTCACTCACCAGAAGGCCAAGGGAAGGGCTACGGAAAGCCTCTGCAGGGTTCTAAGCAGAGGGCTAAGTGATCTGGTCTATGCTTTAAAAGTTAACTCTGAGGGGCGTGTGAAGGCTGGGTTATGGGGAGTGAGAGGGGTGAGGTGCCAAACGAGAAGGCTGTTGGCAGAGGCCAGTGGGGGGCTTAGACTCTGTTTGTGTGCCCTGCCCCTTGCTGAGTCCCAGGCTCCTCTGGCCTCGGATGTCCAGACCCTCCCTGTGCTTGCAGGTCTGCCACAGCCCTCATCACAGCGCTGTATTTATTTGTTTGCCTGCCTGTCTCCGTGTAGGATTGTAGCTTCAGAGGGCTGGGAATGTCTTCTTTAGCCATCTTCCTGTCTTCATCCAGGTTGGCCCAGAGTGGCTACTCAACAAGCATCCGTTGACACAGAGCCTGCCTTTTCCATCATCATTTAAGCTAAAAGTCAACCTGTCTAATCATGTTTATAAATTTAAGAATCACCATTCACACTAAGTCCTGAGAAAAACTCACCTCCTCCAGGAAGTCCTCTTTGATTTTAGAGAATACTTTGCCACATTCTCTCAGCCTGTGGACTCCCTGGTTCAAATCCATACTTCCCTAAAATGTGGTTTTCAAGAGGTCTTCCTGCCTGTTCTGCTTTTCTTCAGTAGTTGATTCAGTAGATAATTATCATTCAGTCTTGGCTTAAATGTCAGAGATACTTTCCTTGATGATGGTGTAGAGGAGCCCCTGCCCACCTACCCACTGTCATTCTCTTTGTGATACTCTATTATCTTCTACTTATGCGCTTGTTTATTTATTTATTGTATAATCTCCCCAAATACAATGGAAGTTCCAGGAAGCGGGGCCTGGTCTATCCTGCTCACAGCTGCCTCCCGAGTGCCCAGAACCACACCCAGCCTGTGGAAGGCCCTTGGGGGTTCTTTTGTGATGACTCCTGAGCTCTTCCTGTGTGTACAGTGTTCCTATAGGCACCATGGCCCTTCAGCCAAAGGCAAACCAGCTGCCTGAAGTCCTGAGACTCACACTTTAGATGGTAGGCTCACGGATCGGGCAATGCACAAATGAAGAAGGGGGTTGTATTCTTTCCTGATGGGCAAAGAGCTCCCAAAGTACATCATCCGTTCCTTCGGTAAATATTTATGGAGTGCTCACTCTGCATCAGGCCCTGTTCTAGACTCTGGAGATAAAATTGTCAATAAGACAGAAAAGACTGCCTGCATTCAGGGAGTTTACACACTAGCTGACGGACAGGTAAAACAGGAGAAGTAACTGAAGTAATAAGTTCGATGGTGACAATGCCGTGGGGGACAGTAAAGCAGAGGAAGGGGCCGGGAGTGTCAGGGATGCGTGCGATGTGAGCAGGAGTGTCAGGAATGGTTCCCCAAGGAGGTGTTGGTGGGGATGCCTTGAGGGAGATGAGGGCGCTGTGTGGAGCTCATGCATTTGAAGCTCAGTCCCATCCCTTCTGCAGAACATTCCTCCAGCAAGTCTCCCCCTTTCTTCTGAATCACTGAATGCTCCTCTCTAATGGACCATTCTCATCGGTATTCAGACATCCTGTTATTTCTTCCTTCTTAAAATACCTTCCTTTCCCCCCCACCTCCCTGCTAACAAACCCTCTCCATTTCTTTGCTTCTCTTTTCAGCAAAACTCCCTGAAGGAATGTTCTGATTCATCTCCTCCCATTCTCTTTCTTCTTTTCTTTTTAACTTGATAAACATTCGTTGTGCTGCCCTTGTGCCTGGTACCTTTCTAATACTAACTGATTTAAGGGAAATGGAAACAAAGAGAGGTTAAATAATGTGCCTAACGTCACACAGCCAGGAAGAGGTAGAGCTGGGACTCATCCCTGGTGGCCTGGGGCCCAGATATGTGCTCTTAATCACTCTGCTCCATACCCTCTGGTCACGTCCCTTGAAAACGACCTCACTCAGGACTTCTCAAGCCCCACTGTCTTGAAACTCTTCCTGTCCAGGCACCTATGGCCTCCACATTGCTAGATCCCGTGGTCATTTCTCACCCTTCGTCTTCCCTGATGTTATGAGACAGCAGCATTTAGCACAGTGGATCACTCTGCTCCTTGCCATGCTTTCTTCCCCAGGCTTCCTGGACGGCACACTAGCCCAGTTCTCTCACCTCGTTTTCACTCCCTCTAGTCTGCCTTACCTGCTTCTCTTCTCTCTAACCTGTGCATGTGGGAGAGCCACGGCTGGGTCTTTAATCCTTTTCTCCATCTACACTCACTCCCTGATCATCTCGTCTACTCTCCTGGCTTTAAATGCTGTACATGCTCAGACTCCTATGTTTGTAATTCCTGTGCAGCCCTTTTCTCTAACTCCAGGCTTATTTATCCATCTGGGTTCTTCACATCTCCACATGGGTATATAAAAGATGCCTCAAATTCAACCTGTCCAACTGAACTGACTACCTGCCCCCTCCCTCCCTGTACCTGCTTCACCCATGTATCTTTATTGACAGAGAGCTCCATCCTTGCAGGTGCTCAAGCCAAGAGCCTTAGCGTCTTCTTTGACTGTTCTGTTTGTCTCACATCCCACTTTCCATCTGTCAAGAAATCTTGCTGACTCGTCTTCCTTCAGAGCCCACACAGGACCTGACCTCTTCTCTCCATCTCCCCTCCTGCCATGCTAATACATGCCACCCTTCTCCATGAATTATATGGATCCTCCTAGCTGGTCCCCCACTTGTACCCCTGACCTCTTATCTACTCTTATCACAGTGGCCAATGCCACCCTTTTAAGACTTAAGTCAGAGCATGTTTTCCTCCTCTCACAATCTTCTGAGGGCTCCCCATTTCATCTAGAGGCAAAGCTTTCATGGTGTTCTCCAAGACCTTCCCTTGTCACCTCTCAGAGTTCATACAGCTCCTCTTCTGGGACTCTTCCTGTCTATCATGCTTTTCCTGTCCCTCAGCTCCTCAGGAACACTCCCACCTTAGGACTTTGCCCTTGGATGTTTCCACGGCTGAAAGGCTTACTCTCCCAGCTGCCCTCACAACCTACTCCCACAGAGTCACCTGCCCAGGCTTCCCACTTCCTCTTTCTCTGCTGTTTTTCCTCATAGCACTTTTCACCTTGTAACATATGGCAAACTTTACTTATTGAGGTAAACCGACCCTCACTGGAAGGTGAGCTCCACGGGAATGGGAATCTTTATCTTGTTCAGGGATATTCTGAGCAACTAGGTCAGAACCTGCCAGAACCACACTCTGTGGACCCCTATTCGGTGATTGTCTGGGCGAAGGCTTCCAGGCCGGGGACAGATGGTTACCAGGGTCCCGTCGGGTCCTCCTTCGCTCGTAGGGCAGGGTCAAGGGCCAGCAGTCTGTCCACAGGGCAGACCCACTGGCAAGGCCGTGCTGTCTGCCCCACATCTCCCGCTGCTGCTGCTGCTGCTGCTAAGTCGCTTCAGTCGTGTCCGACTCTGTGCGACCCCATAGACGGCAGGACCGCCAGGCTCCCCCATCCCTGGGATTCTCCAGGCAAGAACACTGCAGTGGGTTGCCATTTCCTTCTCCAATGCATGAAAGTGAAAAGTGAAAGTGAAGTCGCTCAGTCGTGTCCAACTCTTAGCGACCCCATGGACTGCAGCCCACCAGGCTCCTCCGCCCATGGGATTTTCCAGGCAAGAGTGCTAGAGTGGGGTGCCATTGCCTTCTCCTAGAAGACCCCCATTCCTATGGGGGAGGGTGACACCTGTGCCCTGGCCCAGGTGGCGCAGCAGGACTCAGAGCCCAGCAAACCCCAGTCCAGCAGCCACGTCACCATTTACCCAGACAGGCCCATTACATGAAGATAAGCACACAGCCCGGGTCTGAAGGGCTCCCCTCTGTATGCCTCCCACTTCCCTGAGAGCCATAACCAGAGACAAGACCTGTGCCGGCAAGCTTGCTGCCCGCCAGTGATAGGAACTGGGTTTCCAGGGGATGCGAGTCAGCGGATGGCCTTCCGTCCTCCAGCCTCCAGCCCCCTGGGTTCCTCAGCCTCTCTGCTGGTTTCTTCACTTCTTTCTCTATGTGTGTTTGCCTCTCTCCGTTCTGCTTCTCCCTCGCCCCTTCTCTCTCCGGCCCTCTGCGCAGTTTTCTGTGTCCCTGAGTTTCTGTCTGTCTGCCTCATTTTCCGCGTTTTTCTCCCTGTGTGTCTCTTGCCTCTGTCTCTCTCTCTGATCTTTGCCCTCCTCCAGCACCTCTCCTCATCGCACCTCATGGTTTTCCCAGGTGGCGCAGTGGTAAAGAATCCATCTGCCAATGCAGGAGATGCGGGTTCAATCCCTGGGTCAGAAAGATCCCCTGGAGAAGGAAATGGCACCCCGCTCCAGTACTCTTGCCTGGAGAATCCCATGGACAGAGGAGCCTGGTGGGCTACAGTCCATGGGGTTGCAAAGAATTGGACGTGATCGGGCACACACATTCCATTTCATTACCATCCCAGCTCTTCTTCACAGCCTCTCTTTCTGTTTTATTCTCCCTCTGAATCCTCCCCTTCCTCTCCTGTCATCACCACCCTCCTGCTATTCTGGCTTCTTCTCTTGGTCTCTGGCCTTTGGTGGGGGTGGGAGACAGTTCTCTGCCTCCCCTCATCAGGTCCACTGAGAATTCCTGCATATCTTCCCTCTCACCCTACAGATAGGATTTCATGACCTTGGTATGTAGCCTGAACAGAGCCTACTGTCAGTCCCCGCCCTCCTAGCTCCTTGCCCTCTTTGCCAAAGCTCTGGTCCACCTGCCTGGGGCAGACTTGTCTGGTGGCCCATGGCCTTTGCCAGTATCTGGGATTTTCCCCCTTTCACCAGAGCTGTCCCTGCCATTCAATCTAAAGTATGAGGTTGGTTCCCTGGGAGAGCTCCCTCCAAATTACAAAGCCTTCTTTTCAGCTCCTCCCCACTGACCATGAATTTTCCTTCCCAGGGCACTCCAAAGCAATTCCTTGTCAGATTTAAGTCCTGCCCATCTCTCTCTTTTACAGCCAGCACGTCAGATAACTTTATAAAACTTAGGGCCAGCCTCTGGTTTATTTGCTTCGATTTGGCCAGTTTTAAATCTGGCTTCCTTGCTGGCTCTTCCTTTTCCCAACCAGTGAGTGTTCACTCCTGCTACTCTAGGGTAGAGAGATGATGCAACACATGAGCAGTCCTTTATCTTAGGGGGTTTTGTTTCAGTTGGAAATACCAGGTACTTGAAGGCAGCAAGCAGGTCTGACTGGGTCCAAATGATCTTGGGAAGATGTGCGTTTCCGCTCCTCTCTCCCCTTCCTCTCTAACTCTTTCTCTAGCATGACCACCATTATATTGTTCTCTATGTTTATCATTCTCTCCTTCTGTCTCTGCAGACAGCCTTCCCATCTCTCCTCACCCCCACCTGCCAGAAGGGTATTTCAGTAGAAGGTTAGAAGGTCATTGAGCATTCAGATGACCTCATGTCCATGAGGGGGCTTTGTAAAATGGAAAGCATAATAGAAAGCATAAGCTCACGGTTTATAAGTGCTTCTCAGCCTCCTTGGACAGAAGAACCAACTCTTTATTGCCTGGGCAGTGTTTCTCCTTGTGCTTCCTAGGTGGTGCCATTGGTAAAGAATCCTTCTGCCAGTGCAGTAGATGCAGGTTCGAGACCTGGGTCAGGAAGATCCTCTGGAGTAGGAAATGGTAACCCACTCCAGTGTTCTTGCCTGGAGAATCCCATGAACGGAGAGGAGCCTCGCGGGCCACAATCGTGGGGTTACAAAGGGTCGAATATGACTGGGCTCACATGCACAGATACACACAGTTTCTCCTTGGCTCTTACCCCTGACTTCTAACTGACACCACCCCAGCCCAAAACCTCAATTTTGCCCCCAGGAGCCTGCTGGTCTCTCTTTCCACATGCCCACCCCCCCCCCCACACCCCGCCCCCATCCCTGGCATTCTCACATGCACAGAACTTCCTTCAAGGACTACAATGTGTTAGGCTGGGAACAGGCCTCTGCTAAATGCTGCAGGAATTCTGCATCACACCATGCAGAGGTAGTGTTCACATCTCTGTTGAATGCTGGTTGTGGTAGACAGTAGGCTTAGTGGTCAAAGGTGTGTGTGTTGGGGGCTACACAGTGACACCATCTGCTGGTTGAGTCACATCAGGCACACTTACTTAACTTCTCTGAGTCTCCATTTCCCTCTTCATTGAAAGGATGACCAAAAAAAAAAAAAAAAAAAACCTTTGTCAGAATGTTGTGGAAAGTCAGGGAGGTAACACAAGGAAAGTGCTAATCACAGGGCCTGATGCTTTGTGCATGCTCAGTAAGTGTTAGCTATTTTATTATTAACTCACAGGGCGTCCTTTGCACAGTTCTGAACTGAAATTGGCCTCCCAGCAAATTGAAGAGGGCCTGGTTGTGCAGTCTAGAGCTACACAAAAGACTCTTAATCCCTCTTGCATGGGATAACCCTTTCCGTGTTTGACAACAGCTTTCATGTACCTTCTAAACCTTTTCTCCAATTTAAACATCCCTAGTTTCATCACCTAGTCCTCATACTTTTCATGCTTTCCAGGCCCCTTGCCATCTAGGCCACTGTCCTTTGTACACACTCATCAATGCTTTCCCCAAAATACACCATATGAAGTGAAGGTGCGACTACGAATTTGCCCTGCCCTGCCCAGGTGGCAAATGGGACTATAATGCCCTTGACCTGGATGTCATAAACAGTCAAAGTTTCATTAGTGTCTCTTTGTTGATTGATTGACTTGGCAACCTGTGACCAACAAAAAGCTCCTGATTTTCACGTGAACTTCTTAAGCCCACCCTCATCATACTTGCCAAATTAATTTTTGAACTAATGCAGGGTGGATGTTGTGTCTATTCATTTGCATTGTATTTATTTGACCCCTACCTTATATTGAAGATCTATTTTTAATATCGCTGTTTGAATAGATAGTACACTTCTGTATTTAGAAATCAAAAAATATAACAGGGTAAACTGAAAAGTTCCTAGGCCATCCCATCTGTCTAACCTTCTCTCTCCCTACATAGAGAGTGAGCACGTTGTTAGTTTCTTATGTACCCTTCCAGCGTTTCCTCATGCAGTTACGAGCCAGTACCAATACTGGCTCTTGTATTTCACCCACTTTTTGCACAAACAGTAGCATATGGAACACTCTGCTCTGAAGCTTGCTTTTTTCACCTAACAATGTCTGGGATCCTTTTGAATCCTCAGTCCCTTATCTGACATAGTTTCACATCTACCAGACTTGTAATATGTGTATATAAAGTAAGCACGTCATCAGTGTCTTCATCCAAGTTGTTGACAGAAATGTGTGGAACCTGGGAGTCTGTACCAAGTTGATGCCCATCCATAAATCGACCCTGCCATGCAGTCTTCTAGTGGTACAGCTAATTAGACAGATCCTCAGCCTATTTCTCATTCTTCCTCTCAAGGATAATGCACAAATATATTGAATGCCTCACTAAAGAACCGGGCATATAGAAGCTTCCTGATTTATCAGTCTAGAACAGTGGTCCTTCACTAGGAAAGGTTTTTCCCTAGGAAACACTTAGCAATGTCTGGAGATATTCTTGGTTGTCGCAACTGAGTGTATGAACTGGGGGAGACGGGCCTTCTACTGGCATCCAGTGGGTGGCGGCCAGGGTGAAGCTGAACCTCCAACAGTGCGCAGAGTAGCCCCTTTTCCCCCCACTCACACACACACAGTAATGAATTAGCAGCTCTAAATGTCAACAGTGCCAACGTTGAGAAATCTTGATCTGGAACCTTGTAACCGATGCTACTTCAAAATTCTTCCTCTCTGTTGTCAAGTTTTAAAGCAGCGTCCTGCTTCTTCAATACTAGATGCACACTTATATCCTTTCGTTGTTATTGTTCAATCGCTAAGTTGTATCTGACTCTTTGTGACCCCATGGACTGTAGCATGCCAGGCTCCTCTGTCCTCCACTATCTCCCAGAGTTTGCTCAAAATCATGTCTGATGAGTCGATGATGTTATCTAACCATCTCATCCTCTGCTACCCCCTTCTCTTGTAACCTGCAATCTTTCCCAGCATCAAGTTCTTTTCTAATGAATCTAGATCTAAATCTTAATCAAAATTTAAAAAAAAATTTTTTTCTAAAGATTGATTTGACTCCTTCTGGTTTTGACAAATTCTTGCTGATTCTTCATGATCACCACTTTCTAAAAGTTATATTAACATAAATTTATTTTTGGCAAGACAGAATTCCCTGGTTGAATGAAAACTCATCTAGACTCTCCAGTCTCACATTAAGAGTCCCCAGATTTGAGGAGCTGCTTTTCTCTTAGGGAGCAAGTTCCTCCTGGGATGCCCTGCTCCATGGAGATATGTCTGTGTAGGAGTTTCCTCTCTAGTGATTTCTGTCCAGTTTCCCAGGACTGCTCATGTTCCTGGTGATGACTTCTGCCTTCTGTCCCTCCCATGCCTCCTGTCCCAGCCTGAAATGACACAGAATCTGTGGCAAGTTAGGAAGTCATATGGAAATGTCTTTCTCTCTTTCAAGGTGCCCATTTCCCACTTAGGGAGGTAACATGTCCCCAGATGAATATCAAAAACCTTGACAAATGGAAAAATAAATAAAGCATTTCTCATACCTCTTTAGAAGACCAAGTCTAAAGAGGATTGAGCTAAGGTATTAAAGGAGTTGTCGGTGTCCAGCAGAGCTGTCAGTCAGCAGTGCCCCATCTACATATTCACTGAGCTCCTGCTATAACCAAAATGCCGTTAGGGCACTATTCATTCAGGGATCAAGAAAGCGTGAACTCGGCTCCTGGGGGACTGACAAGAAGCTGCCTGTGTAGTGCAAAAGCATGAACGAGGAACAGATCTGCATGTGACCCCCCACGGAGATGGTGAGATTGTGTTAATTAGACCTAATTCTTAATGCCTCGAAGTGTCCGTGTCCCCTCTAGAAGAATGGGGCAGCAACAGCTATCTTGTGGTCATGAAAACAAAATGAGAATAAGCATCTGAAATGCCTCGTGCACATAAGAAGAAGCCAATATTGTAGTTATTATTGAATACACTAATATCCTAGTACAGATATGTGGCATGTAGAATCTGATAAGCACTAAAAAAAGCACAAAGGACTGTGGACGCATAAAGAGGAGCCCCTGAAGTCATTGAAACTATTGTAAAGAACACTGAACTTGGGGCCAGTGGAAGACCTGATTTTGAATCCCTCCTCTGTCACTCAGTAGCTCTGCAAACATGGATGCTTCGCTTTCTTTCTCTAAGCTTCTGTATTTGGAGAAAATAGGGCCTACCTAAACTGTTCAGATGCTTGCTGAATCCATGCTTGAGTTTTAACCAGGGAGACTACTTAAAATAGGCAGCATTTGAGTTGAGCCCTGAGGAATGAGGAGGCCGTTCACGAGGGCAAAAGGATCAAGAAGACTTCTCTTGGGTGAGACCTCCAAGGGTGAGATAAGAGCTGAGCTAAGAAAGGAATCATGAATATTTGTGGAACTCTCCAGGAAGTTAAGAACATAAACTTGGGGTAGCAGACAGACCTTGACCAAGTCATCTAAGCTCCCTAAGCCTCAGATTCTTCATCTGTAAGAAGCTACCTGCAAGGTGGATGTGAATCTTTAGTGAGTAACATGTGAAAGCACTTAGCTCAGTGCCAGGCACATAGTAAGTGCTTAATGGACCATCAGTGTTGGACCTGTGGCTCAGAGCTTGGTCTTGGGGCTGGAAGGTCCATGTGGGCCAGTCCCCAAGGGTCTTGCATGCCAGGTCAAAGAAGAAGCCAGTTTTGGGGGCAAGAGGAAACCATTTCCAGCTTTCGAGAGTGACAGGACAGAGTTTTAGGTTAACCCTGAGCTACAATGTGGAGGGTAGGCTGGTGAGGAGGGTGGCTAGAGGCAGTGAGACCAGTTGGCCCAGAAAGCTGGGGTGTAGTTTAGTTTTTGCCATGTTTTTACTCTGGACTCTGAGCAAGTCCCAGAGACCCAGCAAGGCCCCAGGCTCACAGCTGGGCTGGGCTGAGGTCCTGGGGAGAGTGGGGATTTCTGGCCCCTCCCCGCCGGACTCTCTTCCACCACCCTCACCAGCCTCCCTGTGACAGCTGCGCTCCCACCCCCAGTCCCTGTTTGGAGCAGTGATTAATACAGGTTTAAAATAATCTTTGTCTTCTCCCTTTGTCCGCCCCCAGCACAGCCGCTGCTCTCCCCCCATCCCCCCACCCCTTCCCTGGCCACACCTCAGAAACCAGCCTCCGGGCAGCTGGGGGGGTACCGGGGGCCCTGCCTGGCACTGTCACACTATGTACACTCCAGACTCAGAGAGACAACACACCTTTCCTCCCAGACTCCTCCTTGGCTCTGGACCCAGCAGTGCTTTCTTCCCCACAGTTCTGGGCAGGGGCAGAGGGAGGCTGGCAGGAGACGTCTCCCTCCTCACTCACCCTGACCTCCAGCAGTGATGGGATCTGGCCTGATGGACTGTGAACTGAATTCTGGAGGCCCTGCCTCCCTCCAGTGTGGAGAGCTGGTCACTTCTAAGACATATGTGGATCTCCCCATTTCTCAATTTCCCCGTTGGTCATCTGGCTTCTTTTCCTTTCCAAAGAGCTTTGGTTTTCATTTCCTCATTGAAACTCTGACACTTTGGCCACCTGATTGCGAAGAGCCAAGTCCCTGGAGAAGACCCTGATGCTGGGAAAGGTTGAAGGCAGGAGGAGAAGGGGGTGGCAGAGGTACCGAGTCAATGCATATGAGTTTGAGTGAACTCCGGGAGATGGTGAAGGACAGGGAAGCCTGGCGTGCTGCAGGCCATGGGGTCACAAACAGTCAGACACGACTGAGTGACTGAATAACAACAAAACGCTGATGCTCCTAAGCTGGGGGTATGGATTATGTCATCGCATTAAAACGATGTAGAAACCAAAGCTTGGAGAGTAAGTGGCTTCCCCAAAGGTCAGAGTCAGCTCCAAAGCAGTACCTTGTCCATCCTGATACACCCACCCACCAGCCTGCCTCCCTCTGAAGCTACTGGGTCTCCGGTCCTAGCCCATCAGTCCACCAGGGCACCCGTGACAGCCTCACCACCTTCCACTCACTAGAATGAACCTGCGTCTAACAGACATTTGCCCCTTGGAGCCAGGCAGCCTGAGGCTAGTGCAGGGCTTCTGTCTGGTTCCAGCCAAAGAGGTTCAGGCTCAGGGGAGGACACATGGGCATGGATAAGGCAAAACAGCAGACAGTGGATCGAAATGCGTATGATCAAAGTGTCAAGTCCTGGGGTATCATAGTTCAAAGGGATGCAAAGATATCTCCCCCATGTCTCTCATCTTCCAGAGAGGGTAACTGAGGCCCAGAAAGGGCAAGGGGCACTTGGAGCCGCAAAGCTGCAGAGTGGAAGGCTGACCTCCGCTGCCAGCTGCGCAGGCCACCCTGGACCGCCCCTGTGTCGCGTGAGGTATAGAGGCTGCCCCCACGGGTCCTCCCTCCTGGTGACATCAGAGGTGAGAGCACAAAGAGAATTTGTTTTCCCGGACAAACAGCCAGAGTCAGAGGGGTTAGCAAAGAAGAAGCGTGTCAGGTGACGGGGGAGGCCGACCCGCAGTGTGCTAGAGAGAGCGAAGGAGAGAAGCTGTGTGTGGGCAGGTGGTAGGAACTGGAGACGCCACAGCCTTGGCCGGGTGCACACTTGGCTGCCAGGCCACACGGTGCCTCTGAGAGCAAAAAAGACACTTTTTCTGCTCGGTCTGGTGGGAGAGTCGATGAGCTCACGCCTGTGCTCAGACAGAACTGACAAATGCCGAGTTAATCCCGGATCACTTGCTTGGGATTAAAAAGAGAGAGTTGGGATGGAGGTGGGGAGGTGTGTCACGTCGGGTAGGAAAGGGAGATGGGAGTATGTTTGCTGGTCTGGATGGAGTCAGGCTAAATATTTAATGTTCTTGACAGAGACCTGGAGGGGGCCGTTTCTTTCTCTAAACAGTGACACGCAAGGCTCCTGGGCGGGGAGACAGAGGAGCCAGCAGCTGGGGAGCTGGTTCCAGCTGCCTCTTAGAGGCGAGGCGGGGAGAGAGAGAAGGATGCAATGGAGGATGTGGGAGCTAAGGGCCAGTACAGCTGGAGGCAGGAGGGCGGAGGGGGCCGGGACCAACCGAGCACTCCCTTTGTTAAAAAAACAACAGTTCATTCTTTACATTTGGAATAAAAACCTGTTGTAATTACCTAGCAGTGGGAAAGCAATTTCCAAGCAGCTTTATTGTTCTGCTCACCAACCAAATGTGCAACGAAACATCCACCCGGGAATAGCAGGAGCGAAGACACACGGCAGTAACTATGATATTTAAATGTTTCCACAGTAGAAATTTCAATAAGGTTTAAATGAACCGCAAGCTGATTTCTCTCCGGATTATTTTTTCTCCTCCTCCTTTATTATTTAAGACATTGTGCTCCTACACTGCATTTCTATGGCACTAGCAAAGAAGTCCTAGCAGGAAACTTCAAAACTTTGTTACCATTCTGAGCACCTCTCACTCAGTCCATTTCCCAGAGGAGTTAGGTGCCCTCCATCTACCCGAGACCTTAGCTGGGTGAGCCTAGGACCACTGAGTTCTCACCTCAGATCCCACAGGTGCCCTGTGTAGACCGCACCCAGGTTGGCAAACGCTCCTCAGTCCCCACATCCTCAGTTGCCCCTCTGACAGTAGTGGTTGCCAACTTTTAACCTGGTGAAAGTAGATAAGCTTGATCAAGACCATGTCTCAGGTGTCCCTCCGCTGAGTCCGGATTGGGCTGGGGTCCTGGCAGTAGCTAATATCTGAAAGCAGAATGTTTAACATCTCCCCATGTTGCTGTCACACAGATAATTCTTTGAATACTAGGCAAGTTCTGGTCTTAGAGGGGGATACAAAGAAGGGTAAATATTTTATTCTATCAACCTATAAATGTCTAACGCTCCCCTGGTGGCTCTGTCAGTAAAGAATCCACCTGAAATGCAGGAGACCTGGGTTCAATCCTTGGGTTGGGAAGATCCCCTGGAGAAGGAAATCTTTACCCACTCCAGTATTTTCGCCTGGAGAATTTCATGGACAGAGGAGCCTGGTGAGCTCCATGGGGTTGCAAGTGCTGGATACAACTTAGCTACTAAATTACCACCGCCGCCATAAGCATCTAATAATAGTGCTATTACAGGCAGCTGATTTATTAAGAGATGTATTATATACATATGAAAGTGAAAGTGAGATGAAACTGAAGTCGCTCAGTCGTCGCTCAGTCGTGTCCGACTCTTTGCGACCCCATGGACTGTAGCCTATCAGGCTCCTCCCTCCATGGGATTTTCCAGGCAAGAGTGTTGGAGTGGATTGCCGTTTCCTTCTCCAGGGGATCTTCCCAACCCAGGAATCGAACCCGGGTCTCCCGCATTGCAGGCAGATGCTTTACCGTCTGAGCCACCAGGGAAGCCCATATATATATATACACACACACACACACATACACACACACACACACACACACACACACACACACACACACACACATACACATACACGTACATTTAATCATTTAATCCTGACAGCAACTGTAAGAATGGTCTCCACTATCATCATCTCAGGTTTCAGGTCAGGAAACTGAGGTACCATTCCCTTCTCCAGGGCAATCTTCCTAACCCAGGGATTGAACCCTGGTCTCCCGCATTGTAGGCAGATTCTTCACCTCTGAGCAACCAGGGAAGCCAGCTGAGGTACAAGGAGCTTAAGTAACTCGCCCAAGATCTCACAAGCGGTAATGTCAGAGCTGGGACTGACCCAGACAGCTTAGCTCTAGTGTAAATGCTGACCCTTCACTGCCGCCCTACCTCACCAGCCTGCCCCCAGATTCCCCTCCTCAAGTCTGCATTGCAGAAACATTGGCCTCCCTTAGAATTAAAGTATTTGGAATCTTCTGGAGGAGCCAACAGTGGAATAAATGAGTGGTGAAACTTTAGAGGTACTTTCCTCAGAGACCTTGAAGCACTGTAGAGACCACACACCCAGATGAGAGCCCTTCCTCTTGGAGGCAGGAAACTAATAAGGACAGCCCCCTTGAACTCAACCATTGTCTTCCCAACACTGTACTTGCATCTGGACACCCAAGCAAGCTTCTCTTTGCAAGGCTGAGATAAATCATGTTCAAACTTTCACACCATATGGTTCTTCTCAGCCCTATAACACATAGAGCTAGGGAAGAATGAAAAGCTCTGCTCATGGACTTTCATTTCAATTTTTGAAAAACAGGCCATATCTAGGAATATTTGGCCAGAGAAGTGCCTTCATGCTGAGTTTCCTGCTCAAGGCACCATCCAAGAGTGGTCATAAGAGTAACTCCTAGAAGCTGAGAGGCCAGCAAACAAATACATTGACCTAGAACCTTCCCTCACAGGTAGAAACCCAACCCACCGCACTCCAAGCCAGGTCCCCATCAATGAATATTTATGGTGCCTGTATTAGTCAGAGCTCTCCGGAGAAACAGAACCTATAGGAGATACATGTTTCATATAAGAAATTGGCTCACACAGTTATGGGTTTCCCAGGTCCACTCCAATACTCTTGCCTGGAAAATGTCATGGATGGAGGAGCCTGGTAGGCTGCAGTCCATGGGGTCGCTAAGAGTCAGACACAACTGAGTGATTTCACTTTCACTTTTCACTTGCATGCATTAGAGAAGGAAATGGCAACCCACTCCAGTGTTCTTGCCTGGAGAATCCCAGGGACGGGGGAGCCTGTTGGGCTGCCGCCTATGGGGTTGCACAGAGTCGGACATGACTGAAGCGACTTAGCAGCAGCAGCAGCAGCAGGTTTCACTAGTGGTAAAAAACCTGCCTGCCAATGCAGGAGACATAAGAGACGTGGGTTCAATCCCTGGTCAGGAAGATCCCCTGGAGAAAGGCATGGCATCCCACCCCAGTGTTCTTGCCTGGAGAATCCCATGGACAGAGGAGCCTGGCGGGCTACAGTCTATGGGGTCACAGAATCAGACATGACTAGAGTGACTTTGCACACATGCACACAATTATAGAGGCTGAAATCTGCAACTGGCGAGCTGGAGACCCAGGAGTGTCGATGTATAGTTCCAATCTGAGTCTAAAGGCTCAAGGACCAGGACAGCCAAAGGTACAAGTTCAAGTAGTAGAACTGATGTTTCAGTTGGAGTCCAAAGGCTAAAACAAAAGACCCACATCCCAGTTCAAGCCATCAGGCAGGAGTTTTCCCATACTTTGTGGAAAGGTCAACCTTTTTGTACCTATTCAGGTATTCCGCTGATTGGATCAGGCCTACCCACACTAGGGAGGCCAATCTGCTCTACTCATTCTGCCAACCACATATTAATCTCATCCAAGAACATCCCCACAGACTTACCCAGAATAATGTTTGACCAAATATCTGGGCACCCTGTGGCCCAGTCAAATAGACACACAAAATTAACCACTGGGGCACCCCTGCCTTCTCCTCCCCTTGCCCTCCAACTGTTATTCTAGGCTGCAGGGATGTGGGGAGAGTGCCTAGAGCATCCTGTTAACTCCACTAATGAGGCTGCCCTTTCTGCTGGTCTACATCTGTCGCCCTCAGCAGCCAGCTGTGCAGGTCCAAGCACCAGTATATGACAGTGGGAGTGCCTCTCTTCATCCCGTAGCTTCTTCTTTTCCTCCCAGGACCCCATAAAACCAGAGAAGCCAGGGATGGGAGAAGGGCCCACCCATGAATCCTGTCTTGTCTGTGACCTCGGGCCTCAGTCCTGGGCACCCTGAATGGGCAGGTGGTGGAGTGGAAGCGGTGTCCCTGTCTCTCCCCTTTGCTCAGCATCTGAGCTCATGCTGACTAGCAAACCTTGTATCTTATTAGGCAAAATAAGGCCATATTGTGGCTGGCAGGAGGGAAGCTCATTTCACACTCTGGGAAATGGAATTCGACAAAGAGGCAGGAAGAGGTTTCATGTCCATGCTTCTCTGCCTGCTCGTCTGAAAGTTGGCAGTGGCGACCAGCCAGAGGACATGAGTACAAACTTCCCTTTCCAGTCACCAGAGGCTATATAGCACTGAGGTTCATATGGGGCCTTTTGTCCCGGGAACACCTTGTCTTCCGTCTACCAGCTGTGTGACCTTGGGCGAGTCACTTAGCCTTTCCTTGGGACAGCTTACTTATTTGAAAAAAAAAGAGAGAGAGAGAGAATAATAACACCCACTCCATAAGACTGTTCTTGTGAGAATTAGATGAATTCTTCTATTTATAGATGAATATACATATGGCTTAAAAAATGTCTGGCTCTTTCGGTAGCCACATGGATGGACCTAGAGATGATCCTACCAAGTGAAGTCAGACAGAGAAAGACAAATACCATATGATATCACTTATATGTGGAATCTAAAAAATTATATAAATGAACAACAGACTCACAGACATAGTAAACAAACTTACCAAATGTTAACAGAGGGGAAAGGGTATGAGGGATAAATTAGGAATTTGGGATTAGCAGATGTAAGCTGCTGCTGCTACTGCTGCTAAGTCACTTCAGTTGTGTCTGACTCTGTGCGACCCCATAGACTGTAGCCCACCAGGCTCCCCTGTCCATGGGATTCTCCAGGCAAGAACACTGGAGTGGGTTGCCATTTCCTTCTCCAATGCATGAAAGTGAAAAGTGAAAGTGAAGTCGCTCAGTCGTGTCCGACCCTCAGCGACCCCATGGACTGCAGCCTACCAGGTTCCTCCGTCCATGGAATTTTCCAGGCAAGAGTACTAGAGTGGGTTGCCTTTGCCTTCTCTGAGATGTAAGCTATGTATATAAAATAAACAACAAGGTCCTACTGTATAGCATAGGAAAGTATATCAATATCTTATAATAAACAATAATGGAAAAAAGAATCTATGTACGTATGTAATGTACTGTGTGTGCTCAGTCATGTCCGGCTCTTTGTGACCCCGTGGACCGTAGCCCTCCAGGCTCCTCTGTCCATGGGATTCTCCAGCCAAGAATACTGGAGTGGGTTGCCATGCCCTCCTCCAGGGGATCCCCTGACCCAGGGATTGAAGCCGCATCTCTTATGTCTCCTGCATTGGCCGGCAGGTTCTTCACCACTTTACCACTAGCACCCCCTGGGAAGCCCCATGTGTACACATATATGCATCTAAATATAACTGAATCACTTTGCTGTTCGCCAGAAACACAACAGTCAATCAACTATACTTCAATAAAAGAAAGAAAAACTTCTTGGTAGGGCCCCAATACATGTTACTTATCATTAATATACACCAGTCTCCTTTTGCTTCCTGAGATCTGGAAAATCAATTTTCTACTAGTGGAATATCTACAGCAAATTTCAAGTTCTAGGCTGGCTCCCTGCACAAACGTGTGCCCTGGGGGAATGAACTTACTCTAAGAAAAAAGTCAACAACTCTTTCCCACTGCCCCACTGCATGTCCTGAGGCTGAGGGTCAACAGCCCTGGGTTGAGTGAGTTTGGGGACCGTCCGCAAGATCCTCCGTTATCACGCCTCTCTCCTGGTGTGGCTAATTCGAGAGTGGTTGTGGATCTCTAAAACACAGGATGAGCAGTATCTGTGTCTTGCTCATGATCTCCCACTCCCTCCATGCCGCTTCCAGCCCTGAAGTCCTACAAGTCTTCCTGGGCCTTCCTCACTGATTATGACCATGTCAGAAGTGCATGATATATTTCCTCGTTACAGGCAACTCAAAGCATCTTCTCCCTGGTTCCCTATCCCCAGGTTCCACCCCGACTTCTCCACTGTGTGCATGTAAGTGCACAGAGCTCTGACTTCTCCAGTGTGTGTACGTAAGTGCCCAGAACTAAAGTGTTGGGGACACTAGTTTGATGCAGTTTCAAGCATTTTTTGGATATAGGCAAAATGGAGACTTAGGGCAACCTCTTCCCAACTCCACCAGACATCAGTGATACTCTAACCAAAGACAACTTGGCAGGTGAGCACACTGCCTGGCACATAGAAGGTTCTTTTCTAAATGCATTTGAATGAATGAGTGAATGATTGAATGACGGAGCTCTGAGATAGGATCCCAATCAGTCCATGTAGGCATGGGCCATCCTGCCTGGAGACAGAAGGATGGTGAGGAGCCCTGGGAGCCAGGCTTGCTGGGGAGTCAGGACTAGCGGATGACTCGCCTCATCTTTATTTCCTCCCCCACTTCCAGGCAGGAAACACAGCTCCAAATCTTCTTCCCTCTTCCCTCTTCTTGCCTCTCCTGCCCTGGGAAAAGCACGGTCAGAAGAGGGAGAACATACTCTGTCCCTACCCTGTCTCGTTCCTGAAATCACCTTTCTTTGACCTCAGAATAAGTCCAGTGAGTATTTTGGAGCAGACTGAACCTGCCTGGTTTTGTTTTGCTTGAGCTGGAGTTCAAATCCACTCACGGTTTCTGGGGTTCCTCCAGCTGAAGTCAGGGCAGGGAGCTATAAGCAGAAGTGCCAGATAGAGTGGGGTTGCATCATGGGATTAAAATTTGTCTAGAGAGAGACTAAGAAGTGGGTTAGCCACTTCCTAGGTCAGGGCCAGAGAAGGAGCGTGGAATACCTCATATGCTCTCAGCAAATACACAGTGTGATCGCTCTGGGCTTCTCCCCAGTCAGTGGCTTATCCGAATCAATTCCGTGTAGTGGCTCCTTTAAGTATGGAATGCCCTAGCCAAAAAGGACCATTTTGCAGGTATGGAAACTGAGGCTCAGACTGGTAAAGGGACTTGCCTAAGGGCACAGAACAAGTCGGGAGAAGGACGACTGGTGCACTTGGAAATGTCAGCTTAGTGACTTTAATCCATGGGTTATCAACTCGACCTAAGGAAGAACGGGACACCGGGCGGGGGGTGGGGGGTTGGGCTCTGGTTTCCCTGCCAGTTGAATAGAGAACTGCCTGAATCTGTGTGTTCCTGAGCCTTCCTGCCACCGCCGGTACCTACAACATCCTGAAGAGAAGGCAAACAGCAGGCAAGCCCGTCGGCCCTGTGTCTCTGCTTCCTCTATGAGCATCCATCAGCCACAATTTTATGTTGAATGGGGCTGTGAGGAACTTCAAGGCCGAGATGATTACATTTTGTACATTACCCTTCTGCCAGAGAGCTAAAAATACCCTCCTGGTGGTTGCTAAGTGCAGGTCTAATGGTTTTCCTTAGAGGAAAGAATGGGATTCTAGTTTCTCTGAATCTGGAGGCTCCACATCCAGGGAATGAAGTCGTGGAAATTGTCAGAGTTGGTTGTAGAGCATCCCTGGGGGAGGAGAAGCTAGGGACAGCCGGAGAATTCACTGCTCCCTGGTGTCAGGGAGAATCTCCAGGGACTGGTGCCAGCAAAGATTGTGGATCTCGGAAGGAATACAGCAGACTGTGGCTTATCCCTGAGAATTATCCCTGATCTGTGGGCTCCCCTCCCGTTAGGGTCTGACTTTCTGAACCTCTCTCTTTGATTGGCACAGAGTGGCCAGTTCCCAAAGTCGTACCTCGAGCCTGGACATTTTAAAGGTAAAAAGGTGGGTTTAGGATATGGAGCAAGGGCTTAGGAACAGCCTACCTGTCTTGCTAGAGACTTCACGGTGGATCTAGAGTGTCTCTCTCTTGATATATTAAAAGCAGACTTACAAGCATATAGCCACCCCAAGACTGCCCAGCTCCTCTCACCTGGCCTAGCACTCCCTCTGACTACAAACATAAATGTTTGAATTTTTAAATTTTTATTTATTTATTTTCTTTTTGGCTGACCCGGGTCTTCATTGCTGCATGGCTTTCTCTCCAGTTACAATGCACAGGCATTTCCCTGTGGTGGCTTCCCTGTTGCAGAGCATGGGCTCTGGGGCTCACAGGCTCCAGCTGTTGCAGCACATGAGCTCAGTAGTTGTGGCCCCTGAACTCTGGAGCACAGGGTCAATAGCTGTGGTGCACAGGCTTAGTTCCTTCATGATACGTGGGGGCTTCCCAGATCAGGGGTCAAGCCCCTGTCTCCCGCACTTGCAGCCATTCTTTACCACTGAGCCACCAGGGGAACCCCTGAGTTTACTTTTTAACCAAAATATTAGAAGTCCTAAATCCAAGTAGGAGGCTTGACCTCCCCTGAGAGGTCCTTTTGGGGACCCACACACTATAGCCACATCTCTTGGGATGGCTTTGACACCTTCCTTTGAAAAGTGTCCAGCCTTGGGTCACTGCAAGCCCACATTGCCCCTTGGGAACCAGAATGTCTCCGGGACCTTTGGCTCATTCTCTAAAGGCTGTTGCCATGGTTTCATCCTCCTGATTACCTCGGACATTGACATTCACACAAATTTGCCTTTCCTGGCACAGGTTGATGAGTGGCCCTGGGAGGTGGGTAAGATGTTGGTTGCCTGGCGAGGGAGGCTGGCGTGCAGCAAGCTGTTTGAAGCTGATGTTTCAGCAGCTCACGAGGGAGAGGCCCCGGGGGCTATTTAAACAGCGGTGGTGTGCCATGTGGCTGTCAGCGAGTGGCTGACTGAGCGCTGTGCTCAGGAGAAGGAAAGAAAGGCCCCCGTGTCATCGCTGGGGCGTAGGGTTTCTCGTGCTCACTGTCTTCAGGGAGCACTGTTGCATTCACCCCTTGCTTAGGTAATGCTCACAAATGCAGAGTTTACCTTAAACTACTTTCCTGGAAAAAAAAAAAGGAAATGGGAAAACAAATCTTTATGAGTAAGAACTAGAACATTGTACTTGACTCACTACATTTTGCTCCAGAATGCTTCCTACTGTCACTAAAATCAATCCTGCCCTCCCAAGATGGAGATCTGCCCCCTTGGGAGAAGATAGCATGTTAAAGAATCGGCAAGAAGCTGCGAAGGCGATTCCCCTCCCACAAAAGAGCTTCCATAAGTGTCTTAAACCAGGCAGTGGTTCAGTCTCCAGGTGATGATTTTGAAAGAACAACACACTTGAACGTGTGTGTTCTCAGATGTTTGTTCAAATATCTGAGAAAAAAAAAAAAGCCTCGCGGGCTGCGGCTCCTCCTCGCTGGTTCATGCTGATGGAGTGGGGAGAGCAGTGGGGTGATTAACTCCAAGCAACGGATAACCAAAAACTCAGGATGTTTGACTTCAGATGTGTGGTATAATATATGGAAAGCGTATATATCTTACTGTGTGTTTGCCTTCTTAATTATGTTTTGCTTCAGCCAGTATGAGAATGAGCTAGCCAGCTGAGAGTACAAGCCAGTTAATGGCTGGGTCAGCCTGCTGGGAAGCTTTTTGGGTGTGTGGAGCAATGGCGAAAATCTCAAGGGATTTAACGTTTTCTACAGACAACTGGCCCGGTATGTAATCCACCTGGGTATAATGGAGTGTTGGCTGCAATCAGATTCATTAGTAGCTCAAGAATTAAACCTACTCTCCCATCCCTATCCCCGTCCAGTCTCCGTTTTTCCCCTGCTCCTGCCAGATAGTTCATGAATCTTGAATACTGGAGGCTGCCAAGCAGGCAGCTTTGCGTCAGTGGCAAGGGGGCTAATCTATATTCTCATATTAACCATACTTCCCAGTGAATTTCAATAACTTGGAAATGGGCATTTGGCAGCTGGGAAAGAGAAGGCTTGGTAAGTGCTCAGAACAAGTCTATAATAAGCATCTGTTTAAAAGAGACCTCTCCAGCCAGATGCCCTGGCCTAATGGGGACCCTGGGCTGGGGCGGCAGCTGCACATTAAAATACATTGAGTTTGTCTTCCCAGGTGGAGGGAGCAGCATTTCCGTCCCTGTGAAATGGATCTAGGACAAACAGGCAGTTTCTTATTCATAAAGCAGGATTTCTAAGCTAGACTGCCTTCTGCCCACAATCCCCTGTCCCTGAGTAGGGCTACTGATTAAGACTCTTTCCTTCAGAAGTCTTTACCTAGCAATTCCTGCCACCTGTCATATCCATATAACTGCTCTCTGTGCCACTAGGCTCGGTCATAGCCAACGCTTTGAGACCCCATGGACTGTTGTCCACCAGGCTTCTCTATCCATGGGATTCTCTAGGCCAGAATACTGGAGTGAGCAGCCATTCCCTTCTCCAGGGGATCTTCCGGACCCAGGGATCAAACCTGGGTCTCCTGCATTGCATGCAGGTTCTTTACTGTCTGGGCCACCAGGGAAGCCCTTGCTGAGGCAGGCCCTCCTTAGGAGAGCGTTGCTATCTCTGCCTGCTGGGCTTGTGTCTCTTTCACGACAGGCTCTATTCTCATCTGAGCACTCTCCTCCTTTGAGAGCCCTACCTCCTAACACACACAGCTCCTGGCAGAGGGCAAGAAAATATCAGGGCAGGACTCACTGGGACACTGTACAAAGGGACGGTGTCAGGGTGGATGGCCCAGAACTAGAGCAGCTTCCTTATATGAAGCTTCGTGAGACACTGGGAGCCAAAGAGGGATAAACCAGAGGCTAGTGCAGAAGCTGGACTTCCCAGGCGGCACGAGTGGTGAAGAACCCGCCTGCCAATGCGGGAGATATAAGAGAGGCACACTCAACCCCTAGGTTGGGAAGATCTCGTGGAGTAGGAAATGGCAACCCACTCCACTATTCTTGGCTGGAGAATCCCACTGGACAGAGGAGCCTGGCAGGCTACAGTCCATGGGGTCTCAAAGAGTCGGACACAACTGAAGCAACTCAGCACAGCGCACAACACACAGTGGGGGAAATGATCTTCAAACTCCGGGAAAACCAAGTACAGCTTTAAGTCCAAATGCTCAGCTGCTGCTGCTGCTGCTGCTGCTGCTGCTAAGTCATGTCCGACTCTGTGCGACCCCATAGACGGCAGCCCACCAGGCTCGCCCATCCCTGGGATTCTCCAGGCAAGAACACTGGAGTGGGTTGCCATTTCCTTCTCCAACGCATGAAAGTGAAAAGTGAAAGTGAAGTCACTCAGTCGTGTCCAACTCTTAGCGACCCCATGGACTGCAGCCTACCAGGCTCCTCCATCCGTGGGATTTTCCAGGCAAGAGTACTGGAGTGGGGTGCCATTGCCTTCTCCGCCAAATGCTTAGAGGCAGGACCAAAATCCAGACTGCAGAACCAACAGTTGAGAGTCGGGAAGAGAGAACATCAGAGGAAGAGCAATGCCTGACGCGCTCCTGGTCCAGAGGAAGTTCTATCTGTGTTTTCTGAATGAATTAGTGAAACAATGAATGAAGAGGAGGATTCAGAATAGGATGCTCCCTAAACCTATGGGAGCATCTCCCCTAATGAAGCTGTGAGTGTGCTCAGTGGGTTCACGAGTGGACAGGCCAATTTTCTGAAGTGCAGTTAGTCATAATATGCTCTTTTTGTGGTCTCTTTTCCAAGAATCCCAGCTCAAAGCTCTATAAATGTGTTGTTGCTTTATTGTCCAGCACTACAATTCCTTGTTTCCCATCATCTCTCACCCTCAGTTCCTTTAGCTCACCCTAAAATTTTGCTCCCCTAGCATAAAAAACAAACACCCATCCCTCTCAAAAAAGAAAAACAGGGATGCCCCATCCTCCTCGAGTGTCTGTCCATGACATCGTGTAATAAAAGAGTCTTCACTCCAGCATTCCCCAAAGTGTAGAACATCATTCCATAGAATGGTAATGG
Source organism: Budorcas taxicolor (assembly GCF_023091745.1). Classification (NCBI taxonomy): domain Eukaryota; kingdom Metazoa; phylum Chordata; class Mammalia; order Artiodactyla; family Bovidae; genus Budorcas; species Budorcas taxicolor. The sequence continues at coordinate 31,816,558 of NC_068912.1, forward strand.
TGAAAGGGTTGTGCATGCGTGCTAAGTCGCTTCAGTCGTGTCTGACTCTTTGCGACCATAGAGACTGCAGTCCACCGGGCTCCTCTGTCCACGGAATTCTCCAGTCAAGAATACGGGAGTGGGTTGCCATTTCCTTCTCCAAAGGGTTTGTAGGTCAAATGAATCTAGAAAACATTGGATTTCACAAAACCAAAGAAGTCTCTGCAGTGAAGGGCTTCTTAGAGTTTAATAAACTCATCTGCATTCCTAAAGAGGAAATGCCAAATTTACTTAACCTCAGAGCCCTTTTACTTAGTGCTTCCTGCAGGACTGGGGTTCTGCACTTTGGACATCTACAGTCCTTTCCTTTTTTCTTATTTTCTTCAGTGCCCTGGTTCCCTTATCAGTAAAGTGGGAGTTAATAATATTACTCACCTCATAGAGTAGCTGTGAAGATTAAATGAATTCATTCAGGTAAAGTGTTTAGAGGGCTTCCCTTGTCGCTCAGCTGATAAAGAATCTGCCTGCAATGTGGGAGACCTAGGTTTGATCCCTGGGTTGGGGAGATCCCCTGGAGAAGGAAAAGGCTACCCACTCCAGTATTCTGGCCTGGAGAATTCCATAGACTATATAGTCCATGAGGTCGCAGAAAGTCATACACGACTGAGTGAGCTTCACTTTCACTTCACTTTTCAAAGTGTTTAGAAAGTGTTTGGCCCTTAGTAGGCATCAGATGCAAGTTTTCATTTTTCTTTAACCAGTATCTTTATAATGACTCTTTCTGGCTCTTTTTAATCTAGCTCTTTCCTTAACTCCACCCAACTCCACCCCGATAGTCGTGATCGCTCCTCAGCCCCCTGCGTCCAGGGGCCTTTTCCTGTTCCTCCTCTCCTGGCCTTTGGGAGCATTTGGCCTTCTGCTCTCCTTTCCCTGTTGCCTCACCCCTCTCCCTGTCTTCTCTCCAGCCACTCCCTCCTGTTGTCCTTCTCCTCTTCTGGCCATTGCTTCCTTGGTTCCTCCTTTCTTCTGCTTTACAAACTTGGGTTTTACTCAAAAATGGCTCTTTTTTGCTCCCTCTCATAGTCTGTCCTTAGAAGATCATATCCAATTTCAGAGCTTCATCTGCTAACCTTGGTGAAGGCATATGGTATTCCAATTAATTTCCTATCCATCCCTAACTTCTCTCCTGAACTCCATACTGCCCATCTTTTCCAACTATGTACTAAACATTTCGGGCTTCCCTGATAGCTCAGGGAGGTTGGTTGGTAAAGAATCTGCTTGTAATGTAGGAGACACCAGTTCGATTCCTGAGTTGGAAAGATCCATTGAAGAAGGAGTAGGCTACCCACTCCAGCATTCTCGGGCTTCCCTTGTGGCTCAGACGGTAAAGAATCTGCCTGAAATTCGGGAGACCCTCAGTCCCTGGGTTGGGAAGATCCCCTGGAGAAGGGAAAGGCTACCCACTCCAGTATTCTGGCTTAGAGAAGTCCATGGACTGTATAGTCCATGAGGTCACAAAGAGTCAGACATGACTGAGCAACTTTCACTTTCATTGAACATTTCAGCCTTACTTCCCTCCAACTCCCAAATTCCAGCGTGTCCAGAGATGAACTCATAGACTGGCCCCTTTAACTTTGTCCTTTTTTCCATGCTCCCTATTTCTGTTAGTGACACAGCTGTCCCCTTCAGCCCTCAAGCTCGATTCCTCGCCGTCTCTTGCCAGGTCCTACCAAGTGGATTACCATCTTGCTCTGAACTCCACTTCCTTGCATTTTCTCTGCTTCTCCCATGATTCACTTCTTCCTTGTGCCTTCATGGCCTTGACCATCATGGCAACTTCTTAGCTAGTGTCTCAATCACAGTCCATTTTACACTGTGCTTCTAGAATACTCATCTATGAACCAACTTTCATCATCTCATATCCTGCTTGAAAACGTGCAGTTCCTCCTTACTACCAACAGAACAAAACTGAGACCCAAGACCTTTCCTGATACAGTCTCAGCTCTCTTGCTGATCTTGCTGCTGTGACATCTCTTCACAAAACCTTCTCTAAACTCACTGGATCTTTCAACATGCTCATGTACGCCCCCACACTTTCCTCCCCATCTCAGTTGCTGCTTCCTTCATGAAGCCACAGTTGCCCCTGCTAGATGGTACCTTTTCTTCTTCTGATCTTCTGATATTGGAGATTATACAGTAAGTCCCCTCCATGTGAACCTTAAAGTTGCAAACTTTCAAAATGATGTGAACATGCATCTGGTTCCAAGAAGGAACTGAAACCTGTGCCATCAACGTCAGGCATGAGTGCAATTGCACCTCGCTTACTCCACCTCCTATTGCTGACGATCGTTCAGTTCGACCATCTCCCACCTCCTCTCCCTCCTCCAGCCAATAATTCTTCTTGTCTGTTCACTGTGCCAGCCTCTGTAGGCCTTGTCTATTATACTGTGCTACTACACTTTTCAAGGTACTGTACTGTAAGATTTAAAATGTTTTTTTGTTTTTATTTATTTGTGTGAAAAGTATCATAAACCTATTACAGTACACTACTATATAGCAATTGTGTTAGCTGAGTACATAGACTAACTTTGTCCTTACAAACAAATTGGACTCGTGAACACACTCTCGGAACAGAACTCATTTGTCTGTATGGGACTGTGTTCCTTCAGGACAGGATCCATGTCTGATTCATCTCTATCTCCCAGTCCATATACACTTTGCATAGGATAGTAGCCCAATAGCTGTTTGTTAAATGAATGAAGAAATTGGTGTATTGATGATTGGAAAAATGGTTAAGTGGTTGGACGGAGACCACCTCTTTCCCCTTTTTGTGTTTTTCTTTTCTTTCACTAAATGCAATCCCATGCACCATCTTACGCAAGAGACCCCGTAGCATTATACTCATTGACTTGTACATGGCTGCCATTCCAAATCCTGGATGTGGTATCGCCCCACCCTGTCCCCGAGTCAAAGCCCTCTTAACAAGGCGTCATAGCTGAGGGCTCTCCAAGTAGTGCCTCTTTGAATGCCTCATACCCATGTCTTCAAAATGCTTCTGACACCAGCTGGCCGTCTAATTCAAGCCCCAGTAATTTCCTTCAGTGTCAAAGTGACCATCTCTCCCCTTAATTCTGATTCAGTCTGAGTCTGTGGCAGAGTGACATTAGTGTCCAGCCCCAGAATGAGGGGAGTCAAAATCAGGCTGGCAACTCTCAAAGTCCACCATGTCCCAGGCCCCTCAACCAAAATTCCCATAGCTGAGACTCTTAACAGAGAAGCCTGTGACCAGGGTCTGATAGATTTTAAATGTTTGTTTTATGAGAAGTGAATTTAGCATCTGGTGTTAAAAAAATAAAATGAAATCATAAAAGTGACTTTTGTGATCCTGCCAGCTAGGGTTTGAAATTCCCACAGCTACCAAGAGGCAGGTAAGACACTAGTAGTTAAGAGAACCTGCTCTGGAAACAAGCTACCAGATCCAAGTACTATAGCAGTCAGGGCCCAGAAGGGAAAAGAGAAGCCACCTTAGGTATTTCAAATAGAGATTAAATACAGGGAATTGGTAGGAGAACTGGAAGAGAATGCAGGGAACACTCAAGTGACCCAGAGGTGATAAAGGCAGGAAACAGCTGTCATCTCTAGGATTGAGAGGGCAAGAGGGAAGAGTTACCAGAACCTGGAGTTCAGAAGATCTGGTGCCCAAACCTCTGAGTTGAGAGCGCCCCCTGGCTGCTGCTGGTCCCCCAGAGGCTGGTTCTGAGATGCCCTAGAGACTTGATGGCTGGAGTCAGGAGCCACTGCTGGGCTCCACCAACAAGAGCAGGAAAGAAACAGGAGAGAAGTGCCCTCCTCCCTGCTGCCTGCTTCCCGGCCTCCTCCTAATCCCTGCCGCCGCCGCACGCCTCATAGAAAGTCAGTCATCAGGGGAGCCGCAGAGGCCCGCTTCCGACAGAGAAGGGGAACGCGCGAGGAAGTAGCGGTGGGCAAGTAATCGGCACCCTCCTTCCAGGTCTGTAGCCTTCACCAAATGGCTTCTCGTGCTTCAGTTCCCTCATCTTTAAAATGGGAATAATAATCATCCTCCTTCATAGGGTCTTTGTGAGGCTCACATGAGCTAACACAAAGAGAGCACTTAGAACAGTGCTTAGTACATAGAAAGTGCTCCAAATTTCTATCTACTCTTATTTTACCAGTATGTGTCTCAGTTCATCCTTTTGCTTCCCATCCCATTTGCCCCAGTAACACACTTTATACAATTATCCTTGACGCTGATTTGATATAAGTACTTTATTCCAGTTCCTGACCCTGTGTGTGTTGTGTGTCTGTGTGTGTGTGTGTCTGTGTGTGTGAATGTGTGTCTGTGTGTGTGAGTGTGTCTGTGTATCTATGCATGTCTCTGTGTGTGTGTGTCTATCTCTGTGTATACGTGTGTGTCTGTGTGTGTTTTCATTCTTTGGAAAGGAAGTTTCCAAAATAAGTACAGACTTTGTCAGATGTGAATCCCAAACAGATCCATCGGTTACTGGCTGTAGGTTTATCTCTGAATTCCGATCTTCTCGTCTGTAAGAGCAGACTCGCACTAGCTCCCTGCAGGATTATTCGTGACATGGTTCAGGTGGAACTGCCTGGCACAGGGTTCAGCACACGGGAGATGGTTACTGGGTTGATTTCGCTCCTCCCTTCCTTCCTGGCTGAGCACACAGGGCCATGCATTTCTTAGAGCCTTGAGCTTGGAGCTCTCTGTTCACTGTCCTGCTCGGCCAATGTTGTGTGCAGACAGGTCCTCACAAGAACCATCCCGCAGATTATGGACCAAGGTGAAAAAGACCTGGGAGCAGTCAGGACAAGACTTAGCTTCGTAAAATTTGAGCTCTGGTCCCATCTCTGCTTCCTGACCGCTCAATGATCCTTGTTCATTTTTAGTCTTAGCTTCTATTTCCCTGTTTTCAGCTTGTAAACAAGGCTTACAAGATCCCTGGAAGAACATGTGGACTCGTATACATAATATGGCCATAGCCCCAACTCATTCGAAATCCTGCAGTGACACTATGGATGGAAGAGGGTGGGGCATCGTTATGGCAAAAGGAGAGAGTCCAGGCTGGTGGGCAAATTTAGAATGAGGGTTAGGGGTCCTAGAGGCTGGCCAGGGGCTCTGGAAACTCTGCTTCTGTCTAATCATTCTTACAGCTTGCATTATTTCTGTCTCATGAGCTCACTGTAAAAGGTCTGCACTCTATGAATGCTAAATGGACCTTTTTGAGAGAAAAGATTATAAGAAGGAAAAGGAAAGACAGAAAAGAGAGAAAGTAAGGCTCTGAGTTCAGTCAGGTACGGCTGGTGTCTGTGCTGTGAAAGGGCCTGTGGGTGAATCGGTGGCTTATAGATGGGAATAGCATGGGACTTAAAATCATGGGTTTTAGAGTTAAGGCATCCTGGGCTTAAATCCTGGCTCCCTGCTTAGTGTTTGGTCTAGGATAAAACGACCTAAATCCTCTGGCCTCAGTCTCCTCAACTGTAAAATGGGAATGATACCTCAAAGAGTTATTGCAGAGTTTAAATAAAATAATGTTTATTAAGCACTTTAGCAGAATGTTTGGTATATGCGTGCTTGCATGCATGCTAAGTGACTTCAGTCATGTCCAACTCTTTGCAACTCTATGGACTATAGCCCACCAACCTCCTCTGTCCATGGAATTGTCCAGGCAAGAATACTTGAGTGGGTTGCTGTGCCCTCCTCCAGGGGATCTTCCCGACCCAGAGATCAAACCCGCGTCTCTTACCTTGCCTGCATTGGCAGACAGATTCTTTTCCACTAGCCCCCCCGGGAAGCCCTTGGCCTATAGTAAAGGCTCAATAAATGATAGCTATTGTTACAATCAGACACTTAAAATAACAAAAGCCACAACTTACAGAGAGCTTCCTACACCAGACACTCTGCTGAGTGCTTTACAGACCTTACTCATGGAGGTCTATTAACAGCCCACAGACATGGATGCTGGGGTTACCCCCATTTGACAGATGAGGCCCTGGGGTGGGGAAAGCAATGAATAGCTTTCTTGAGGTTACACTGTTTGTATATGAAAGCCTGAACTGACACTGAGGTCTACTTTTCATCGTAACCTGCGCTCTTACCACTAAAACAGGGTCTTCACTGTGCTCAGAAGGGGTTTCTTCAAAGTTCCTTACAAAATTTCCAGAATTCTCCTATTCACCTTTATCAAGGTGCCTGCAATGCTGTCTCTGGCAAATCTGTTCTTTGAGGGGTTTTGAATTTTTTTTTTTTTTTTTTTTTTTTACTCTTAGAGGTGCATATTACCTCAGGAGAGGGGGCACTAAATCTCAGAAACTAACACTTTAGCAAGTCCTGCTTCCCCATATGATGAGAAGAGTTCCAGCTGAGAGCACAGACCCTATCCTTCCACCACCCCCTCTGCATGGAAATGGCAGTGAAGGGTGTTCCCATAGGGGACAGGGGTACTCTGAGGACCCTAAGTCTTGCTTGCATCCCAACTTCACAGTCTCACCCAGTTATGACCCAGGATTGGGATGCTCTGCATATTTAGAAAATATCTAAAACATGATCTTAGAAATCTATCCATGAGAGTTCTCTGTTTTCAGCAAATCCTAATGCGAGCCTGCCAGTTCCTAAAGGGCTGTGTTTGTGGGTGTGTGTTCAGTCATGTCTGACTCTGTGACCCCATGGACTGTAGCCTACCAGGCTCCTCTGTCCATGGAATTCTTCAGACAGGAATACTGGAATGGCTCGCCATTCCCTTCTCCAGGGGATCTTCCTAACCAAGAGATCAAACTTACTTCTGTGCTGGCAGGCAGATTCTTTACCACTGAGCCACCAGGGAAGCCCGGAAGGGCTATGTTTAGTCCTGAAAGTGAAAGTGAAAGTGAAGTCGCTCAGTCGTGTCTGACTCTTTGCGACCCCGTGAACTAGGGCCCACCAGGCTCCTCCGTCCTTGGGATTTTCCAGGCAAGAATCCTGGAGTGGGTTGCCATTTCCTTCTCCAGGGGAACTTCCTGACCCAGGGATCGAAACAAGGCCTCCCGCATTGCAGGCAGACGCTTTAACCTCTGAGCCACCGAGGAATCTAGTTAGATCAAAAGACATGCTCTGAACACCTACCTTACCCCAGACTTTGGACCAAACTACCTAACATGCCTTAACTCACTGGGTTTTCTACCTGGGGATGTTCCCAGAAGATGAAGGGCAAGAGGGTGTATTGAAGGACAGTTGAAAGTGACCATCTATTGCCCGCTTCCAATGGGCCAGGCACTCATCCAAGCAGAGTTTACTTGTGTTGGCTCATTACTGTCCCCTTTCTACAGGTGAAGGAACCAGGCACAGAGAAGCTAGGTAACTTATCCAAGGTCACACAGATGACTAAGTGGCAGAGCCAGGACTTTCATACAGTTTTTAAAAAATAGGCACATGTAGGAATCTTTCCATAATGTGCATTTAAAAGATTGCTGTGCCCTTCAAAGGGCTTAAGGGTTGCCTTGGGAGGCTGCATGCTTAATTCAATGGCGCTGGCATTGCTGACTGGTTGTAGGGTACCTCTTTGGAAATAACCATTAGAACCAATTTAGGAATTAAATAGGAAAGTCAACCTTACTACATTAGAATCACACCTTGCGTTTGACCTGAAACAGCATTGCTCAGCTTCTCAATCACAGTGTGTGTGTGTGTGTGTGTGTGTGTGTGTGTGTGTGTTTGAAGACACAAATAAAATTAGAGGACCAACAAAGAAAAATAAAATGGTATCTTCTCAATTTTGCTGTGAGCCTAAAACTGCTCTAAAAAAGAAAACCTATTTTGAAATGTTTAAAATAAAATGGTCAAAAGTGTTTTGTCAAAAAAGTAATTTGCTCCTAGAAAATGAAGGATTTTTATAATTGAAAGCATATAAATAAGGGACTTCTCTGGTGATCTAGTGGTTAAGTATGGTTGAGACTCTGTCTTGCAATGCAAGGGATGCGGGTTTGATCCCTGGTTGGAGAACTAAGATCCCATATGCCGCAGAGCAAATAAGCCCTCCCACCACAACTAGAGAGTCTGTGCACCGCAGAAGCCTCTAGACACCCTCTACTGTTTTCCCAAAACTGGCTGTCTGGGCCGGATGAAGGTATTGTTTCTCAGCTCTTATCAGTGATTCCCACGTAGGATTGAGAGAAGAATGTATGTCCTCTTCCCCTCAGCGCAGGCATCTGACTCCCACACCCTCCACCACAACTAACTCCCACACTAGCCAGTCTTGGCCTGTCTAAAGTGGAACTCTTTCTGTAAAATCCTTTTGCCCTTCTTTTTCCCATATCAGTCAAGGTTGTACCCATTCCTATCATCACCCAAAGCTCCAAACCATCCTAGACTCCATTCTTTCTTCCCCACTTCACCTTTAATGTCAATCAAACCCAGCCAACCTTATCGCCTCGATATCTCTCAAACCACTCTTCTCCTCCCTAGACCCACTGCCATTTTTTAGTTAACCCTTTCTTCATTTTCCCCTGGATTATTTTGGTTGTCTTTCAGATGACCTTCCGATTTCCTGCCTCATTCACCCTGCAGACCAACCTTCATTTCTTTATTTGCAAAACAGAATTTGGTTCTATTGATGCCTCACTGAAGACTCTTTTTAATAGATGTCTCCCCATTGCATACAGAACCAAGTTCAAGCTCTTCATCATGATTCATAAGGGCCTCTCCTAACCCCTTGCAACTTGACTCTCCAATCACTTTGCCACCTGCTTGTCCGTGCAACCCTGCAGGGCAATGAATGGTCTCGAAAGCACCATGTTATTTAATGCCTGTGTGTTTGCATATGATGTTGTTTCACCTGTTCTCTTGGTAGACTCCCATTCATTCCTCAGGACTCAGTTTGAGTGCCTCCTCCTTGGTGAAGACTTCCTGCTCCCCCAAACTTTCCTTTGTAATCAATCCCAACTTAAAATGATTGATTTAAATTCTCATCTCCCCCATCTAGACCATGAGCTGGTTTTATCTATCTCTGTTTCACAAGTTATGTCTGTCCAACACACAGTTGGTGAAAAAGCAATATTTGATGAAAGAATGGACTTGTAATTCTTGAAATTGCTGACCTTGAGCATGTCACATACCTTTCTGGAACTTAATTTTCTTTGTCTGTAAAATGAGAACACTAAGGTCTACCTTACAGGATCATTGTGTGGATTTTATGATATAAAAGTGTGAGGTACTTAATCTTGGACAACCCACTGTAGCAACTCAATAGATGCAGTTTCCATGTCCTTTTTCTTCTTCTCCTTGATATAATTCTATTCTAATACAAATAGGCAAAGGCAAAAGAGAAATCTCAAATGCCTGATGCCAAGGTACCTGGACGGGGATGGTCACTTATTACCCATCTAACAAGAACATTGTCCTCAGACCTCAACCTCTCACGTCACCCAAGATCAGCCAGCCCTGGGCAGTGTTTAGTGAAGGATCTGGATCACTTCTAGGATCTGGCAACATCTGAGGACTCACCACCAGCCAGGCATTGTGCTTTACCTATAATAATTCATTCAGTCCCACAATGACCCTACAAGTGTGAATTCTTATTATCCCCATTGTACAGATGAGAAAACTGAGACAAGTGAGCTTAAGATCATATAGTTAATAGTAGAATTAGGATCGATGATTCCAGAGCCTGTTGTCTTAACTCCTACACACTCCTGTCCAACACAGATTAAGGAAGTTGTAAGAGATAATAGCCCCAAATCATGAAAAAGCAGACCCCTTTGGCTTCTGAGACGGTGAGACAATGTACAGGCTCCCTGTATTGGAATTTAGGGTAAACACCATGGCCTCATTGCTTGATTTACAGCTTTTCATTGTAAAATTTATCATGATAATTATTAGTTGATGTATCTTATCCTAGGTGGTGCTAGTGGCAAAGAACTTGCCTACCATCTCAGGAGATGTAAGAGACATGAGTTTGATCCCTGGGTCGGGAAGATCCCCTGAAGTAGGAAATGGCAACCCACTCCAGTATTCTTGCCTGGAGAATCCCACAGACAGAGGAGACTAGTGAGCTCAGTTCATAGGGTCGCAAAGAGTTGGATACGGTTGAAGTGACTTAGCATACATATCCTATTAAGAAGGGGCAGATTCCCCAAATTCCTGAGGGTTTGAGCCATTAGCCAGTCACCTGTGTTTTATAAATAAAGATTTGTTGGAATGTGGCTGCTCTATTCATTTATATATTGTCCACGGTTGCCTCTGCCCGACTGTGGCAGAGCTGAATGGTTATGATGGAGGCCTTCTTTTAGCCAACATCCTCCTGTCAAAGAAGGCTGGAAAAGCCCCAACGATCCCACACACCTGGGCAGAGTCTCTGAGGGCTGCTCCCTTCCCAGACAGTGCAGTGCGCTAAGAGAAGCTCCCTTTTTTCCCCGCAGGCCACGAGGAAATACATCATGTCCTTCCGGGAGTCTGTGCAGCCCAGGGTGGGAGCAGACAGGTGCAGTTTGTAAGGTCCAGCTCTGTGGACAATCTTTAAGTTTGATTCCTTGTGCTGGTCTGGGGGTCTTTGGCATGGCTTGAGCCACAGGAGCCCAAATAAAGCAGCAGAGCCGTGCAGTCAAGACAAATGTCCTGACCCCACGGAGGCTGCCGGAGGCGGCCCGCTGATGGATGACGGAGGGAGAATTTCTCAGTTGCCGTCTAATCTGCGCCCAGGAAATAAATTGCTCTTGTCACTGGTGTCTGCCCCGGCCCTGCAGGCCCCCCTTCCCGCCGAGCCTTCCCCGCACCCCACCCTGCTCTGCCAGCCTGGAAATACTGCCTCGGGAAGCGAGGAAAGAGAGGACGGGGAGGAATGAGAGGAACGACACGTTCTGTCCTGTCCCCGCGGCCCGCTTCCGCCGGTGGCCTCCCTCCATGAACACGGGGAGGCAGGAGCTGCCTGCAGGGAGGGGCCCGCTGCGCGCCTGCAGCAAGACTCCAGGCCTCGATTTTCTAATCTGTAAAATGAGAAGGCTTTTAACATGATCTTCAAAACTTTATTATTCCAAGTTTCTGAGACTGCACCGAGGCTGGGAAAGTAATTTGCATAACCAAAGTCTGGAAGACCCCACCCCCCTAGTCTAAACAGAAGCATCCCCAAATCTCCATGTGCCAAAACCTCTGAGCCTAGTGTTAGGGCACATCTTCACTGGAAGCCAGGGTGCAGATTCTGGTGTTCTGGGGTTTTCCAGGGACCCTCAGCAGAACCTCCCCTAGGAACGTTCCTTCTCTCTCTTTAAAGGAAACTTTTACACAGCACCCCCCACCACCACCACCAATAGTTATCTGTGCCTCTGTGCCATCAGCCTCCTACTCTCTCTTTCTCTTTGTCTCTCTCACTCCTACCCACTCCCTTCTGCCCCTTCACTTTGTTCAAAGTACCCTTGATTACTGGGTTTACCCCATGAGCCCTTCAGAAATAGGAGCTGGTGAAATTGACTCTGCCAGACAGCCCCTGCTTGAATGAGGGCCTCCATCAAGATCAATAAGGAGACTTCCTTGCTGGGACCTAAACCTTCACAGAAATGTCCCATCAATAATCCAAGAAGACAGGGGCAGTTGCTGGCTGAGATCTGGGTCCAGAGCTTTCAATGAGTGGATGGAAGGACTTTCGTCAGCTGCCATTCAACTTCTAGTCAATCCAGGAAGCCTTGATGGAGGAGATGGTGTCTCAGAGCAACCTGCATGAGAAAGGAGAGCTTCTTTGTCACAGGGCAAGGACAGAGAACAGGTGGCCTCCCCGCCGAGGCAGGCATAATCACAGGCGCATCCAGGGAACTGAACTGGATCTGCCACTGTGATTTCACAGCGGCGGCTCAAGGGTGGGCAGGGCTGGGAGGGAACTCAGGAGCATGGGCCATCCATTAGCAGCATGGATAGGGCTAATCCCAAGCCAGAGGGCTGGGGGGCGGGGAGGGCTGAGAAGCCAAGCAGTAGCGACGCTCCAGATCCTCTTCCACCACAAGAACAGCTCTTCCCAGAGCACAGTGCACGATGTTGGTGTTTTTATTCCAGGCAGAGCTGTCAGCGGCCCAATTTTCATTTGCAACCTAACAGTATTAATCAAGCACCTAAGCTGTTAGAGGCAAGTCAAACAGTCCCGGGGAAAAATCCCAGCTTCAACATTTATTAGTTGTTTGGCCTCAGTTAAGCTACTTATTCTCTCTGAGCTGCTATTTCCTCATCTGTTAAATAGAATTCACAATAGTACTTGGGGTTTTGGTGTGGTTTACAGGAGACAAGGCGTGCAAATTACCTTCTCGAGCACTGGTACTAAGTAGATGCTTAATAAATTCATTTATTCACCACATATTTTTAAATGACCACCATACTCCAGGCACCACTGCTGTTGGTGGTACCTAAGATGGCAGAACTTGTGTCAACTCCAGCTGTATCTATAGCAGAATAGCACCAATGAGGTGGTCTCCACAGGACTGGCCCTGATTGGCCTTAGGGTGCTTTCCCAGATAATGCAGGGACTTCTGCTCCAAAAAGAGCTGGTGGGGGGGGGAGGCCTTCCCACACCTCCTGCCACTCTGGCATCTTAGGGTCAGACAGATAGGAGCTCCAAACCTTCATCTCACCAAATAATACTCCTTCCAAGGGCAATTGTGAGGAATAAATCACCTTAGGCATTAAAGAGCTGAGGATAGTTGGCACAGGATAAAGGTTTGATATTAAAATATTCATTTTTATTGTTGAAGTAGGGCTCAGCACTCACAAGAACAAAGGGCTTTATGGTTGGAGGACCTCCTAACCCTTTGTCTCCATCATGGAGGGAAGGTGTAGCATGCTGCCTGCAGGAAGGCACGAGGCTTCCTCACTGTAGCCTGTCAGTTCTCTGTTCTGTGGCTTCTGGAAAGTACCGCCCAGCCAAAGGCAATGCCCAGAGGTAAAAGAAGGTGAAAATTTCCAAGTAAAGTCCTGTCACTACTGCCCTGGCCAAGTGGGGCCCAGTATCCTTCTAGGTCTCCCCAGAGCTTCCAGCTGGGTTTGGGAGAGAGTAAAAGCCCAGACTTTCTGGGTCTCTCAGAGTCATTCCATCCATCCATCTATGTCCTTCCCATTTGCACCAATCCCAAGCCTTCCTTTGGCATGCTGAGGTCCCCTCTCTTCTCAGATGAGGTAAAACTGAGGCTCAGGTGCCTCAAAGAGCTTCTCACAAGGTGGTCAGTGCAGCTGTGCACTGGGAAGTCCTTGGGAGAAAAACTGCAGAAGGGTTAGCACTATAGCTCCTGACCAGAATGTCTCCCCATGGAAGCCTCAGCTCATCAGGGCCCTGTAGGTCAGGCGCAGGAACCTGCATCTTCTGAATGCAATGAGAACCAAGAAACATTTCTTCGTTGTTGTTAGGAGACAGACATGATCAGTTTTCTTTATTGAGAGGTCACTTTGACTGCTGTGTGGAGGAACATATGGACATGAAAAGGAGGGAGGAAGGGAGTCCATGAGAGGGCTGTGCCCTGGTGGTCACAGAGGGTTACACTGACAAGGTGGCCCTTGGGCGCAGATCTTGATAAATCAGCCAAATGTCTATGTCAGGCGGAGGGAGGGGTAAGTGGAAATGCTCTGAGGCAGGGGTGTGCCCAGGCTGATCAAGCACCAACAGAGCAGCCAGTGTGTCTGGAGCAGAACTAGCCAAAGAAGTGGACACTGAGGTCAGAGAGGCAACAGGGAGCCGGAGCATGTGGGGGTGGGGGTGGGAGGGTCTCACAGCAGAGTCACCAACTGTCCCAGTTTGCTCCGGACTGAGAGGTTTCCAGGGATGTGGAATTTTTGGCGCCAAAGTCAAAAGAACCAACCCATCCATCAGGCACAAGCATAGGACCTAGAGCACACCATACTTTCAGGGGCCCATGAGTTTTTTATTAATTTTATTTTTTTTAATCATGAGAAAAAAGAATATGATGATAATAAATATATAACAATAAATCCAGCCTGAATTATGTTTGTCTTTTTATACCAATGTAAAGGTTAATTTTTAGGTTCTTTTTATGGAGGGAGAAAACTATGAAGGCAAAGGGCCTGCAAATAGCATAATGCCAGACATAAACCAGGACTGTTAGCCAACCTACTTGGGAGGCCTTTGGAAGGACTTTGGCTTAGAGTTGGTTGAACTTACCCCCATTTTTGCAGAGAAAAAATTGAGGCCTTGAAGGGTCAAGGTAAGGCAGCTCTGAGAGATGATTGTGGGTTGGCTTTGGAACCTGGAAAGAGAAAAGGGATTAGATGGAGTCAAGAAATACTCCAGTGGTGGGGTTGGCATGACTTGATGGTGTGTGTGTGCTATGGGATGGGAAAGGGTGAGAAGGTGAAGGAAGTAGGACTCTGATTCACAAGCTTGGGCAGCCACACGTTTGATGGTGCCTCTCATTGCGATGAGGACCAGGGCAGCCAGGATGTGACTCCAGGCAATCTTGGAGCCTTCTGAGCATCAGTTTCCTTATCACTAAAATGGGGATACCAAAAGTTATCTCCTGACATCATTGTAAGAATCAAAAGAGTTAAAAAAAAAAAAAAGTGCCTGGTGCCTAGTAGGTGCTCATAAATATGAACTGAATCTTCCCAAAGGTTGGGGCTTCCCTGGTGGCTCAGACAGTAAAGAATCTGCCTGCAGGGTGAGAGACCCAGGTTCGATCCCTGGATCAGGAAGATCCCCTGGAGAAAGGAATGACAACCCACTCCAGTATTCTGGCTTGGAGAATTCCATGGGCAGAGGAGCTTGGCGTGCTACAGTCCATGGGGTCGCAGTGAGTCAGACATGACTAAGCGACTACCACTTTTACTTTTCCCAAAGGTTCAGTATAATTCTTTCATTTATATATTCAGATTCCCAATATTTAGTACTCTTTTTCCTTAAGAAACTTACATTCTAGTGGATGCAACAGAGAGAAAAGAAATGAAAGTCTTAGATTGTCAGGGTGAATATGTGCTAGTAAGAAAAATTTTGCAAGAAGATGGAGAGTCAGGGAGGGGGCTCTATAGATAGGGTGCTCAGAGAAAGCCTCCAGGAAAAGGCATGTGTGGATAAGTGAGCTCCCCTGGAGCCGGGGCGGCCCTTCCCCTGAAAAGGGGGGCATGCTCTGGGTACCCTGAATGGAGCAGAGCAGAGAAGGCAGTTGGAGTGCCCTGGAGCTCGGGGGGTCCAAGCAGCTGTCAGAGGTAGAGGTTTGCTGAGGAGACAATTGCCACACTGTTCATCAGTAGAGAATCGCCACATGTCCCTGGGCCCTTGCAGTAAGGGATGGGTATTTACTTTTCCCTACAGCACTGTTGGCAAAGGAACCCCCAGAGCTCAGCCAGGAGAGGCGAGGATGATGGTCCCGCATCAGCCCACAGGAACACTTTGTCTCGCATCCGCACTACCTGGGTCAGCAAACCAGCCCAGGCACCCAGTGAGGTGAAGAATAGTGCCATCAGCTCTGTTCTCCTCCTGGGTGCCTGCAGAGACCCCGTGGAGGCCCAGGGCTGCACCAGCAGACGGCCTCCCCTCTCTGCTGGGGGCGTGGAGCCCCCGGCGGAGTGGAGCATCTATAAAATGGGGATACTGATAATAATAGAAACTGCGCAGGGTGGCTGTGAGACTTACACAGAGTAATGGATGTGGAAAGTGCTTGGTAAACTGTAAGACATTATACAGATGTTCATTTACAATTTGTAAATGAGCTGATGAGAGAAGGCACAGGATGCTTGCCCAGGAACTACTTGGAGGCAGAGGAAGTTAAAGAACGGGGAGTGGCCGTAAAGTACCCCAAGAACTGTGACGGACAGTGTGTGAAAGGTATATGAATAAACATGAGACATCCTCTGACTCCTAACTGCCTAATTGTGTTCCAGTTAACAAGGTAGACAGGCAGCTGCTGGTTTCTCCCAGGCGGGGAGGGCCACCTCATTCCTGCCCTGCTTAGCTGCCCACCCAGAGTACTGGGAACCAGACCCTGCGGGGGGCGGGGGGGGGATCTCCCCTCCCTCCTCTGCCGCAGCCTGGCCCCCTGCCCCTTCATGCTTGCCTCCATGCACAGCAGTCCCTCGGGGGCATGGAGCCAATACTCATGAGCAAACAGAGATGGAAGCTGGGATGGGCTCCGTGCTGGCGAGTGTTGCTGTGGAAATTGGCAGGTAGGGCTGGCAGCCAGCTTCCTGGAGCTGACCCCAGGCTGGGAGAGACTCAGATCCACATGTGTGAGGGGGGAGTGCATGGAAGGAGGCTGGGTGAGATGGCAGGGAGGAGGCCCAGGACAGGAGGGCAAGCACGGGTCATCAGGCAACCTTCTGCAGACATGTAGCTCCAGTTGTTTATTGCACATCTACTACAGGCCCACACTGTGCTGAGGAAAAGATTTTGCTCACGTTCTCCTCGGTAAACCTCACAGTGGGCCAGGGTAATCAGCATCACACTTTACAGGTAAGACACAGGCTCAAAGTGGGTAAGTGACCAAGGTCACACACACAGTTCAAGGTCCTGAGGCTTCTGAGACCAACATATGTGTTTCTTTTCCTGAAACTTGTAAACCCATCTACCCACACCACATCAGTGCCCTCACAGACTCTACGGGAACAGACACCCTCTGCTCTGCTCCCTCCTGTTTCTTCTCCTGCGTGGGATGGAAAGAGAAGAAACATCCCCTTAGTTATTCATCCTGAAAGGGTGGGACAGTGGTCTCCCTCCAGGTCTGCTCCCATCCTCCCCTCCTTGCCTTCTGCTCCCAGCTGGGGTTGCCGACGGGGAGTCCTGGCAACAGCTTGGAGGGAAGGAGGAGGGTAAAGTGAAAATGTCCCCAGCTGGCCACAACCGCAGGCCAGAGCTCCTCTCAAGGGGGCCCTTCTGCAGCCCCCCTCCCCCAGTTTTGGTGCTGCCTCCTCCCTTCATCATTTCAGTTGGTGACAGCCCTGCTTTCTGGCTCCAGCTGTACTCTGCTATTGCCGTGGTTTCATCAGACCTGGCCCATGCCTGTGTAGGGAGACCCTTTAGTGACCTTCCTGCTTCCCCTCATTTGAGCTGCCATCTATCAGCAGTGGGGATGTGGAAGAAGGTCAGAAAAGGTCCAAGGTGAGATGAATGATCCTTTTGGACCCAGCTGGAGAGAAGGATGCTGATGCTGCCTCAACCACAGGGATACATACCTCAAAGCTCCCCCAGATTCCAGCAGTCTGGAAGAAGGTACCAACAGCCTCCTTGATCTTGTATATTCCCTCCAGGACCCTCCCACATCCGCCTGGTATGTGATCATTAGCCTAAGGCACAGACTCTTTGCTCAAAGAGGACCGTCAAGATGCAGCTGGGGTGTGAAAAGTAATTATAGACTGGTGATTAGAGTCGCCCTGGGTCTCACTTGCTAGGACATGCCTCCCTGACCCTGGGGGGTGGGTGAGATTAGTTAGCTTTTGGATAACGGGCACCAGGAACTCTAATCCTCGGGAGGGAGACAGGTGGACTTGCCTGATGAGAGGGACGGAGTGGATGGGAGAGCTCTTGAGGCTGCCAAAAGGACATACTAGGGCAAGGATGGGGAGCAGTCCGGGCCTTGGAAACCCAGAGTATAGTGGTAGGCAAGGGAGAGGCAGAGAGGGGCGGTATCTCTGGTCTGAGATTTCAGTCTGGGTTTGACCTCAGCCTACCTTCCCCCATGGGCCTAAGGACCTCAGCTTCACACAGTGGCCCCCAGAGGTGATGAGGGCAGCCCACCAGGCCAGCATCGAGTCTAGGCACAGCGGGGTGGGAACCTAGGCTGCAGGACTGCCCACACCACAGAGTTGCAAGCACCCACCTCTGCCTGTGACGTGGTGTCAGGTACATAACAGGCTTCTGAGAAATGTTGGTGGGATTCTCCAGGTGCTCCAGAGCTCAGTCACGGCGCAGACCAGACAGTGTGCTGTGGTTTCACCCCTTCTCCAGCAGGAGGCCAGGGTCCAAGCCCAGTTCAGCAGCTAACTAGCTGGGTAACACAGGCAGTGCTTCCGGTGGCTTGAGGCCTTACTTGCCTCATCTCTGAGGTGGAGGAGACACCTACTCTGAGATGAATGGATGGAGGCATTTGCAGATGGAGGAGGCGTAGCCAATAGCACCTAAGAGCAGGGATCTAGGGAGAGACCTGAATTCTCACCCTTTCACATCCATTCCTCAAAGAAAAGGTCTAAGGTGAGGTATGGTCTTCCCAATGACAGAGGTCAGCGTCACCCTTTCCGAGTCCCTCTGACCCCTTCTCCTGCCTCTCTCTCTACCTCTGAGCTCATGAAGCCCCCACCTAAGCACACCAGCCATAGCCAAGGAGGAGATACGATTGTCTCCAAGGGGAATCTTCCTGATACCTCCATTTTCTCAGAGGGCCATGAAAACACATCCTCAGCTAAGGATGAGCAAATGAAAATTAAGGATAAAGCATAATTTTTCAGTTCAAGTGTGTCCCAAATATTGCATGAGACATTGTCATTGTTGTAGTCCAGTCTCCTAGTCGTGTCCGAATCTTTGTGACCCCATGTGACCCCACAGACTGCAGCACGCCAGGCGTCCCTGTACCTCCCCATCTCCGGAGTTTGCCCAAGTTCATGTTCATTGCATGGAGAAGGAAATGGCCACCCACTCCAGTATTCTTGCCTGGAGAATCCCAGGGACAGAGGAGCCTGGCAGGCTACAGTCCATGGGCAAGAGTCAGACACGACTTAGCAACTAAACCACCACCACCATGTCCATTGCATCAGTGATACCGCCCAGCCATCTCATTCTCTGATGCCCTCTTCTCCTTCTGCCCTCGCTCTTTCCCAGCATCAGGGACTTTTCCAATGAGTTGTCTGTTCACATCAGATGACCAAAATACTGTGACATACCCATACTAATAAATTATCTCTGTTTATCTGACATTTACATTTAACTGGGCATCCTGTATTTTATCTGGCAACCCAGCTCCAGCCAACAAGGCTCCCAAATAGAGTCAGCTGCCAGGTGCCAGCTCTGACATGTGGCCACGCTCTGAGCAATACCCCATCCTCAGCCCTAAGCCTCTGGGAACCACGAGCTGTCCTTTAGAATAGGGAACATCGGGGGCCTCAGGCTCTAAGAGGCCTCCTACACCTTTTCAGATTCAAAGAACTTCAAACAGTAAGAATCCACTCAGCAGATGTTTAGTGAACATCTATCTTGTACCAATCACTCTCTTGAGCACTGAAGTGACAATGGTGACAGAAAGTAAACAGTTTCATCTCATAACCATCATGTCTAGAGAAGGTACCAAATGTCATGCTCTGTGTTAAGCACCTAGAAGCTATGTCAGGTAATCCTCACAGCCATCACCAAAGGGGAAAGGAGGTGGGGAGGGATAAAGTAGAAGTTTGAGATTAGCAGATACAAACTACTGTATATAAAATAGATAACGAACAAGGTCTTACTGTATAGTAAAGGGAACTATAGTCAACGTCCTATAGTAAACCAAATGGAAAAGAATGTGGAAAATATATATGTGCGTATATGTATACGTGGGCTTCCCTGGTGGCTCAGATGGTAAAGAATCCCCCTGCAGTGCAGGAGAGCTGGGTTCGAACCCTGGATCGAGAAGATCCCCTGGAGGAGGGCATGGCAACCCACTCCAGTATTCTTGCCTGGAAAATCCCCATGGACAGAGGAACCTGGCTACAGTCCATGGGGCTTCGAAGAGTTGGACACACTGAGCGACTAAGCACACACGCACACATATATGTGTGTGTGTGTGTATACATATATATATATATATATATCAGTTCAGTCACTCAGTCATGTCTGACTCTTTGCAGCCCCATAGACTGCAGCACACCAGGCTTCCCTCTCCATCACCAACTCCTGGAGCTTACTTAAACTCATGTCCGTGGAGTCGGTGATGCAATCCAGCCATCTCATCCTCTGTCATCCCCTTCTCCTCCTGCCTTCAGTCTTTCCTAGCATTGGGGTCTTTTCCAATGAGTCAGTTCTTCTCATCAGGTGGCCAGAATATTGGAGTTTCAGCTTCAGCATCAGTCCTTCCAATGAATATTCAGGACTGATTTCCTTTAGGATGGACTGGTTGAATCTCCTTGCAGTCCAAGGAACTCTCGAGAGTCTTCTCCAACACCACAGTTCAAAAGCTTCAGTTCTTCAGCACTCAGCCTTCTTTATAGTCCAACTCTCACATCCATACATGATGACTAGAAAAACCATAGCTTTGACTAGACGGGCCTTTGTTGGCAAAGTAATATCTCTGCTTTTTAATATGCTGTCTAGGTTGGTCATAACTTTTCTTCCAAGGGGCAAACGTCTTTTAATTTCATGGCTGCAGTCACCATCTGCAGTGATCTTGGAGCCCCCAAAATAAAGTCTCTCACTGTTTCCATTGTTTCCCCATCTATTTGCCATGAAGTGATGGGACCAGATGCCATGATTTTAGTTTTCTAAATGTTGAGTTTTAAGCCAACTTTTTCACTTTCCTCTTTCGCTTTCATCAAGAGGCTCTTTAGTTCTTTGCTTTCTGCGATAAGGGTGGTGTCATCTGCGTATCTGAGGTTATTGATATTTCTCCCTGCAATCTTGATTCCAGCTTGTGCTTCATCCAGTCCAGAATTTCACATGATGTGTTCTGCATATAAGTTAAATAAGCAGGGTGACAATATACACCTTGACGTACTCCTTTCCTGATTTGGAACCAGTCTGTTGTTCCATGTCCAGTTCTAACTGTTGCTTCTTGACCCTCATACAGATTTCTCAGGAGGCAGGTAAGGTGGTCTGTTATTCTCATCTCTTGAAGAATTTTCCACAGTGTATTGTGATCCACACAGTCAAAGGCTTTGGCATAATCAATAAAGCAGAAGTAGATGTTTTTCTGGAACTTTCTTGCTTTTTTGATGATCTAGCAGATGTTGGCAATTTGATCTCTGGTTCCTCTGCCTTTTCTAACTCCAGCTTGAAGATCTGGAAGTTTGTTTATATATATATATATATATATATATATATATATATATATGTGTGTGTGTGTGTGTGTATGTATGTATATATATATATGTATGTATGTATGTATGTATGTATGTATATATATATATATATAAAGCAATACTTCAATTAAATAAATAAAATGAAATTGATGTGAAAGAATCTTCACAACCATCTAAGAGGGTGGTAGTTTACAGATGAGGAAACAGGATTACTGAAGTTAATCATTTGTTTATTCATTCACCAAATATTTATAGAGACCCTACTAGGTGTCAGGCAGTGTTCCTGGTGGTGGAAACATAACAATGAACAAAACAGATAAACACCCCCCTGCCCTCATGAAGTTTGCATTCTGGTGGGGAGCAGGGATGGGGGAAATGGGAATTAACACAGTATAAAATATAGTCTGTAAAAAGGTGGCAAATGTTATGAAAAAAATACAGCAGACAGTGAGGGTATGGAGTGTCCCTGGTGGGAGTGGTAATTCAAATCCAGGTGGTCAGGGAAGGCCCTGGACAAGGAGCCGTTAGAGCAAAGCTGTAAAGGAAGTGAGGCTCACTGAGGAAGAAGTGGAAATTCCTCGCCCCTATCCCCCACCCATAGCACTGATTCTCACAGCCTGGTTCCTAATCACTATGCGTTCCTACCTACCAGACCTTGATTGAGGCTTCTTGCCTGTCCCCTTCACATACATGATTTCATTTAATCCCCACATCAGAACAACCCTGAAGGTAAGTTTTATTATCAAACTCTTCCAGAGAGGAAAGATGAAATGACTTGCCTAAAGTGCTGGAATGCCGGGACTCAAGCCTGGTTCTTCTGAATCCTCCACGGAGCAGAATGCGAAGTCCTCGGGCCAGGCTGGGGAGATGGGTTTGACAGCTTATTTCACTCCCTTAGCCTCAATTTCTGCATCTGAAAAGTGGGGCTAATAATAGCATCGCTGGGAGGATTAGTAGGTAACACATGTGAAGTGTCAGATTCGGCACATTCACACTATTACTATTATCCTGAGTCATGCCCTACCCGTGTAATAATCCCCCTGAAGGACCCGAGTTAAGTGGCGTGGTTCCTAGGACCTGGGGAAGGAAAGGATGCCGTGGGAAAACAAAGGATGCAGATATGGAGGAAGTGCCAGGCAGGAAGAAGATGGACAACCACCACACTGCCAGCCCACCTGCGTGTGAGCTGTTGAGCAAACTTTGCTTATACCTAAGTGGCGCAACTCAGTGATTGTAATCACACTGGTTTGAGGTTATGACTTCAGCAGTTTTAGTTTTCTCTTGGAGGCCCCGGCTCATATTTTATGCATGCGCAGGAGCTAATTGCGTCCCAGAGAGCGCTCTCCGCCTGCTGGTCTGGAGGTGCGCCGCGCGCCATATGCTCCGCGTGCGCGTAATTAACCCACTGCAGCTGCGCTCCCCTCTGTCTGGATTATGGATTCGATTTCAGTTTCACTCGCAGGCAAGAGGCCCCCAGTTCATATCTATTAAAATGATTACCCTAAAGCGAGATGCTGAGGACAGAGCCCAGCCTTGGGCTAGAAGCAGAGGCCGGAGGCCCAGTGCAGAGTGAGCACCTTGCCAGCTTGCAGGAAGGGCTGCCAGCAGCCCGGCCTGAGAGCTTTGGGCTGCCCTGCAGGTGTTGAAGCTGTTCTTCTGACATCTGAAATTTATCGTTTCTGGAACTTTCCTTGCTGGTCTAGCCTTCACCCTCATCTTCTCCCTGCCAGCCTTCCTCCAGCTGTGACAGCCGCTGACCACTCAGGCTGTCTTTCCAGAATTGCTTTCAGCACTTGGAACAGGGACTCAGACAAAGTGGGCATCTGATTACTATTGAGGTGAGAGACTTCCGATGGCAAGAGGACAAAGGGGTGCTCCATTAATCCTCCAAGAGAGAAACTTGAACTTGGGGCCCACCTGTTCTGTGACCTCCCCAGTCACTTATCCAGACGTGACAGCTATAAAGATTGATGGATCATGCGTTTTGGGGGACTTAGGGGCAGGGACAAGAGGCAAGCCAAGGAACTGGCCATCTTTCTAAACTTGCCTAGCACTTTACTGCCCTCAGCTAGGGACAGTGGCTCTTTTCAAGGCTGTCCTGTGAGGAGCCAGAGCCATATCAGTCTCATTCCAGGGTCTCCATCACGCTGGGAACCACTCTTGGTCCCCCATAGCCACAGCCCCGCTCCCGGTGGTGACTCACTCCATATGCAGACACTGAGCTGGGATGGGAATATAAAGAAAAACGAGGAACACACTCGGTCCCCAAGGAGCTCATGTCTAGTGGGGAAGACAAATATGTAAACAAACGGTTTCAATACAGTGGGATAAATACCATAATGCAGGCATGTTTACAGAGGTTTGAACACAGAGAAGGGAGCGACTAAATTTGCCAGGAGTCAGTGGTGAGATTGTTGAGATTTTCATTGAGTACAGATGAGTTTGGGGGCAGAATCAGAGCAATAACGTTTCCTTTGTTCCACAGAGGTATGTGTATACTTCTGCACTAAGCATTATGCTGACTTGTAGAAAATGTATGGTTCCTAGATTCAAGGTGCCTGCATTCCAAGTGGAAAGATTCACTGCATTCATTTATTCAACAAGCATTTACTGAGCACCTACTCTATAACAGAGCCTGTGCTAGACTCAGAAGATACATAGATGATTCGGCATCATTGCTGCCCTGTTTCAGACGGGAGACAGACAAACAAAATACGTTGTAAGTCAATGGATTAGATCTATCACAAGGAGAGCCTTTTCAAGGCATAGAGACAGAGGAACAATTTTTTATGTGGAGTGGATGGGATAGCAGCTCAGGGAAGACTTTCTAGGGATGGTTATGTCCAAGTTGGGTTTTGAAGGGTGATTAGGAGTTTCCAGGTTAAAAGCAGTGGGTTATAAAGTCAAAGGGGATGATTATAAGGAAGCAAGCAGTTCGACGATAGAGGTGCTCAGGGCTTCCCCGGCAGTCCAGTGCTCGGGACTCTGCACTTCCACTGCAGGGGTAAGGGTTCAAGCCCTGATGAGAGAACTAAGATCCCACATGCCACATATGGTGTGACCAAAAAACTGAAATATATATATATATATATATAAAGTCAGTAGTAATACAAATGAGAGATACACAGGCCTCCCAGCGTTGAAGACTAGCCTCCTATGTGCCAGATGACCATCATGGAGAATAAACCCTACTATGCGGGCTCCCAGTTTCGTCTTAGTTACTGCGGCTGGAACCTTGTGTGTATGTGTCATGGGGGCGTTGGAACATGGAGCCAGTCTTCTTCTGCCCCCAGTGACATCGTCACTGGTCACTTCCCCCGTCTCTGGACTTCCTAGTCTTTGAAAATAAACATGGAAAAGCCACCTAGTGCTGTGGCTCCCGGTGACCAGTGACTGAAGCAGTTGCGGCAGAGTCTTCTGAGGGCCCATTGGCACATGGCTCCTTGCGTGCTCCGTTCAGTGTGCCCTGACCACGACCCAGGGCTGGTGCGTTTAAAGTGCCCAGAGCGATTGGGATGAGACTCACTGATCAAGTCTTCCTCCCTCCACTCTCCTTCCTTTCATATGAGGGGTATGTTCCAAGGGGAAGTGATGCCTGTGGGGTGGCTATGAGGGGTCCCCAGATAGTCTTGCAGTCCCCAGGGATTCCTGAGAGAGCGGAACCTCAGAACGCATGTCCCCAAGCAGACTGGGCAAGGGAGAGTGGGGACTGCTGCTTGTCAGGTTGTTTAGTCACTGATGAAGGTGCTATTTCTGGCACCCAGGCAATTTGGGCTTCTCTAATCAGGGAGCAGGGAATAGGCCTACTGAGGGGCCAGCAGATTTAGAATTCCAGACTGAGCCTGTTAGGACTAGACCAGAAAAGATGACATTCTTGGACAGGGATTGGCTGGAGAAGAATCAGATATTTTCTAGCCCCACAAAGAAAAAGATGAGAGGAAAAGGTGCTGAGATTGGGCAGGAAGGAACATGGTGGGATGACGAGTGAGGTTCCAGGCTCTCTGGTGGGTTCCCTAGGAAAGCTGACTCTCGTTTGCTTTCAAAAAGGCAAGTGCAGTCATCCAGGAAGTTCTGATGGCAACCGTGAGGCAGGTCTGACGAGAGATAGAAAGGCTCAGGATGAGGAGACTGGGGCAGGGTCAGGCATCCTGTAACGAGGAGCCTGGGGGCTTCCCGGGTGGTGCTCGTGGTAAAGAACCCACCTGCCAATGCAGGAGACCTAACAGACGTGGGTTCAGTCCCTGGGTTGGGAAGATCCCCTGGAGGAGGGCATGGCAACCCACTCCAGTATTCTTGCCTGGAGAATCCCAGACAGAGGAGCCTGGCGTGCTACAGTCCATGGGGTCACAGAGTTGGGCATGACTGAAGGGACCGAGCATGCACACAGGCAGCGTGGAGGCTGTAGCACCAGACAGGGAATCTGGTCCCCAAAAGACTGGACAGAGGGACCAAAAACAGCGCTTAGTCACAGAGAAGTAAGTCCAAGCAAGGAAGCAATCACCATGCTCTGAGAGCCTCTGGGTTGAGCAGTGCCCAGCCAGGCCAAGTGGCATCATCTTGTGAATTAGAAAAAGCCCCTCCTCCTGCTCCCCACCCCCGCAGATGCAGCACACAGAGGGCAGCCTCTCAGACAGGACCCTCACAGTAGAAGACACGCCCTTGAGGCCAAGCTCCTCAACAGTTGACCTGGGATTCCTCTACCTCCCACCCAGAAACAGAGTCATTCCCAGAGATTGGCCTGGACTGCCTCAACAGACTGCACCACCCGCAAGAGGAGAGGTGCTCGGGTGCCCGTGACCAGGCCTAAAGTCGGGAGTTCTTTGCTAAGAAGAGAGTTTCCGTGAGTCCTCAGGGAGCAAGAGTGCCCCCACCCCTGTCAGGGGTGATGAGAGGAAGGTGAGCTGGGATGGGGACCCTGAGCCCCGTGCTCACCGCTCGGCCCCTCCCACACTCACACTAGGGGCTGGAGGCTGTGCGCTGGGCGACTCGCCAGCTCACAGCTTCGGTCTTCTGCTCGGCCTGCCTGGGGAGGGGGATGTACGTGCCAAGAGTCATCGAGGAGTTTGGGTGATATTGCGGCCAGTGTCCACTTCGGGAGGTCTGCCTCGTCTAGACAGTGTTCTGGCCCGATCAATAGGACATCAGTCTCCGAGGACCGCCTGTGCCTGGCCAGGAATAGACACAGGCAGGAGGGGAGTGTGCATCTGTCCTTCCTGTGGCCTCTGCTTGAGGAGCAGGAGCCATGGAGAGGCATGGCGGGTAGGGGAGAGGAGGGGAGGAGACGGAGGGAGGGGTTGGAGGCCAGAACTGGAGATGGACTCAGGGGTCAGGAGGGAGCACGGAGGAGAGCCACGGGCAGCCAGCGCCTCCAGGGGGAAGTACTTCCTGGGTTCCTGGCACCATCCCACATGTGCGTGTGCTCCCCTCATCTCATCCTCACCCTCAGCCCCACCCTCACCCCACCAGTCTTACGATCCACGTCTTACAGATAGAAGCTGAGGCATCAAAGGCACAGTAACTCTGCCAAGTTCTCAGAACTAAGAAGGGAATGCCAGGCCAGCCCCAGGGCCACACCTGTGAGCAAGGGTATGTGGCAATTTGGGCACCAGTCTCCTGGGCTTGTGCAGCACCCAGAATGGAAATCTAGGGTTTGTGAGGCCTCTGAGTTGGGTTTGAGGATGTGTGAGCCTGTTTCCTGCAGTTCTGCTGACAGGCAGCAGGGAATCACCTCAGGGCCAAGATCCACATCCAGGGAGTCGGGGCTGGAAGGGACTCAGCAAAGGGGGGAAGCAGGCAACCTGCAAAGCCCTTATTCTGCGGAGTTTCCGTTTGACTTAGCCCCACCATCACCACCACCCCTCCCACCCACTGCCTCACTCCTCCAACAGCCCTGGGTCAGGAACCCCAGAAATCTACAGGGCAGTCTGCACTGGCACAAGCTGAGACCTCAGTGCTGAGACAGACAGCCTCTCCCTAACCAGGACCCACAGGACAGGACCCCCTGGTGGAGCCCACTCTGCACAGAGGACGAGACTGTGCGTGAGGCCAGGCGTGCCCCGGTCTGTAACCTGCACCCTCACGCAGCACACTAAGGGTGTTAAGATGGCAGCAGGGGAGCTGTGGGCCTGAGGAGGGCTTCGCAGGCAGGAGGAGGGCAGGGCAAGGGCTCTCAAGGCGCAGGGGGCCATGTGGATGCCACGCCAGGGCAGCCGCTCAGTCCATCCGGGGCGAACCACGTGAGCTTCCCCTGGCCTCTCTCTACCTCCACTTCCCCTCCTCACGCCCTGGGGTCCTGCCCGCAGCTCCCAGACACTCTGTCCTGCTCAAGGGAAGCGGGAGGACTCTGTTCCCCCTTCCCAACTGCTGCGAACAATTAAGCTCAGGACAGCCATTAGCTAGTGCTGAAGGGCCTGTATTGATTAAGGATAATTATATTTACTCTTTAGCAGTGTGAGGCCTGGTAGGAATATTCTTTTGCTAATTTGCTGCTGTGTGGCCTCAGGAATGGGCGCTGATATGCCAGCTTCCACCTGAATCATTGTCTATAAACACACACACACAACTTCTCTGCTGCTGAATCACTGTAAATGGGCATCCAAGACACATGGTGTTCTGAGCTGTCCTTCCCGCAGCTTAATTCCAGACAAGAACACGGGAATGGCTGAAGGAGTTTTATTTTCTTTTGGCAACTTTTACCTTGGATAAGACACAGTAGAGCCCGAATTGCAGCAAAACATGAATACACACACAAACACACTCACACACTCTTTTCCTTCCTCCTCCCAGTAGATTTATTTTTAAAACCTAATTTTAGGGGGAGAAACCCCCAGGTCCCATGAGAAGATGGCCCCGGACTGTCCCATCTCCTGGTGGAAGGCATCTGTCCCACCTCAGCTCTTCTGGTCCCCGGACCCCTCCTCCCTGATGACACACCTCCCCCTCGGTGTTTCATTTCAGCACGAGCATGCCTTCTCCTGGTCACCTGTAAATGCCTTCCTCCCTTTCCTCAGGAGACACTTGTAGGATGGGGCGGCTGAGAATACAGGCCACAGATTCCATCTCTGCCCTCAGCCTAGCGAGAGAGACCAACTGCGGCAGCACAGGTACTTCCTGTACTGTGGGTCCAGGGGACCTGGGCACGGACTGGAGGCCAGCACTCACCTGAGCTGCCTTATCACCTCAGGCAAGGAACTTCATTGAGACTCATCTCCCCAGCTGTTAAGATTAAGATGATAACAAGCCCCACTCTGCAGAACCACTGTGGCAGACAGCACATGAGCTGTGCTGCATATGAAGTGATCGCCCACGCCTGGCACACAGCAAATGCTCAGTAAGCAATTGTAGCCATGCGCAATGAGCATTTGCTCTGTGATATGGCTTCCCTGGTAGCTCAGCTGGTAAAGAATCCACCTGCAATGCCGGAGACCCTGGTTCAACTCCTGGGCTGGGAAGATCCGCTGGAGAAGGGATAGGCTACCCACTCCAGTATTCTTGGGCTTCCCTGGTGGCTCAGATAGTAAAGAATCCGCCTGCAATGTGGGAGACCTAGGTTCGATCCCCGGGTTGGGAAGATGGGCAAGATAAGGGAATGACTACCCTCTCCAATATTCTAGCCTGGAGAATTCCATGAACAGAGGTGCCTGGTGGGCTACAGTCCATGGGGCTGCAAAGAGTCAGACACGACTGAGCGACTATCACCTTCACTTTCAGGCAAATTTCATGTGCACTGTCTCATACAAGCCTCATGAAAGCTTCCGACAAGATGGAACCATGGAGAGGTTAGATAACTTAAAAGGGATCACACAGTGAGCTAAGACCTGACCCCCCAGCCATTTGACTCCCTTGCCCATATGTTTAACCGCTCTGCTAATGTGTCCCCCTGGAGAAGGAAATGGCAACCCACTGCGGTATTCTTGCCTGAAAAATCCCATGGACAGAGGAACCTGGCATGCTATAATCCATGGGGTCACAGAGAGTCAGACACGACATAACGACCAAACAATGCGCCCCTCACCCCACCCCTCAGGCCAGGTGACACTGGCTCCCATTCTCTTCTCAGCAGCAGCAGAGCATGTGATGGACGCATGACGGAAAGGTGTCTTATGTAACCTGGGGACGTGACATCAGGGAACGGCTCCTGGAAGAGGATAAATGGTCTTTGTCTGGTGAAGGGAACTGGGTGTTCAGAGACCCAGAGGTGAAAGAACCCAGTGTGTTCGGAGAACAGCCAATATTTCCATTGGAATGGATGATAGTTAGGGTGACCGTGTATCCTAGTCTGCCTGGGACTGTCCTGGTTTACACCTATTGGCTCAACTTAATTATAAATAGTCCCTGTTCCTTCTCAGACAATCCCAGTTGGGGTGATAAATTACATAGTCACCATAATTCTAGTGTGCGGGTCCTGGAGACGTGAAAACGGGGCTTTGCTAGCCTACTCAAGGATTCAGATTTTATCCAGAAGGACGGGGAGACCCACTGAGACATGAACTATAAGGAACAAGCCTGAGGCAGACATTTGGAATGCAGAGGTCCAGACAGCTAATTGAGTTATTAAGGAAGCAGAATCTATAGACTTTGGTTACAGAGAGGCCGTGGAGTTAGTGGGTGAGGGTGAGGATTCTGGCACCAGGATCTCTGGGTTCAAATCCAAGCTCAGCCACTTATTAGCTATATGACCTTGGGTAAATTACTTAATCTCTCTGTATCTCACTTTCTTTGCCTCAGAATGAGGTATCATAATAGCATCACCTCCCAGGGTGGTTGTGAGCATTACAGAGCGTTAATATGTAAGGCAGTCATAAGCAGTAACAAGCCAGGGATGACTTGGTCTCTAGCTTGGGTCCCTGGAATAGAGTCGTTCCTTGAGCTTGAGAGCAAGAGGAGATGTGGGGTGGGGGGTGCAGGGAGGACACAGAGATGGTGAAGTCCGTTTGGGATATGCTGGATTTGAGGTGTCAGAAATGAGAGGAGATGATGCTTTCAAACTGTGATGCTGGAGGAGACTCTTGACAGACCCTTGGACAGCAAGGAGGTAAAACTAGTCAATCTTAAAGGAAATCAACCCTGAATGTTCATTGGAAGGACCGATGCTGAAGCTGAAGCTCCAATACTTTGGCCGCCTAATGCGAAGAGCCAACTCATTGGAAAAGACCCTGATGATGGGAAAGATTGAAGGCAAAAGCAGAAGAGGGCGACAGAGGTTGAGATGGTTAGATAGCATTACCGACTCAATGGACATGAACTTGAGCAAACTCCAAAGATAGTGAAGGAAAGGGAGGAAGCCTGTTGTGCTGAAGTCCATGGGGTCACAAAGAGTCAGACACGACTTACAACTGAACAACAAGGTGAGAGGAGATACCACGTAGGAAGCTGGGCATGCCACATCTAGCCTGCAAGGAAGATCTGGGCTAAAGATTCCAACCTTGGCATCATCTCCACCTTGCCAGGAGGGGATGGAGTAGGAGAGAAGTATCCAGAAAAGCCTGGGAGCACCAGCCTTTAAGTTGCTGGTGGAGGGGAGGAACCCAGGAGGTCATCTGAGACATGATTAGAAAGTCAGGGGGAAAACCAGGAGAGATTTATTTCCCAGAAGCTGGAAGGAAGTGAAGTCGCTCAGTCATGTCCAACTCTTTGTGACCCCATGAACTATACAGTCCATGGAATTCTCCAGGCCAGAATACTGGAGTGGATAGCTGTTCCCTTCTTCAGGGGATCTTCCCAACCCAGGGATTGAACCCAGGTTTCCCACATTGCAAGCGGATTCTTTACCAGCCAAGCCACCAGATGAGCCCAAGAATACTGCCATGGGTAGCCTATCTCTTCTCCAGCGTATCTGTCCAACCCGAGAGTTAAACTGGGGTCTCCTGCATCTCAGAAGCTGAGGGAGAATTGAATTTCAACAAGGATGGAGCCTCCAACAGCAGTAGATGCTGCTGTGAGGTTGGAAGGCTCAGAGAGGAAGAAACCTTGCTGGATTTAGCTGTGGAGGCCATGGGTGGCCTTGGTGGTTGTCTTTCACCATAAATGGCAAGGATCATAGTATAAAAGGAAGATGTAGAAGGAGCATGTGTAGACAGCTTTTAAGAAGCTGGGCTGCAGAGGAAAGGGACAGTGGCCACAGTGCCGTGCAAAGTCGGGAGAGGTGTGTTCATCTTTAAAGGGCAGAGCCTTGAGCTCGAGAGAGAAGGGTAGAGATGGAGAGGCTGAAGATGTCAGATAAAGGCATAATTGAGCAGGCAGGAGGGGATGAGGTGCTGGGTTTACTGGCGGGAGTCGCCCTGACACAAGGAAGGCTGCCTTCTAGCACGAGACGGAGGAGAGAGATGAGGGTGTGTGGGGACACAGATCACCTGGGGAGTGGGTGTGCCAAGTGGGCAGCTGGCACCGTTTTCTCTGGATTGTTGGAGGCAGGATCTTCAATGAAGGGATGGGTTAAGGAGGCTTGAGGAAAGGGTGACCTTGTGAAAAAGCTGTGTGGGGAATGAAAACCGTGTTTCCTGAGGGCACGTAGGTCCCAGTCAGGAACTGGGAGGAACACTGTTGTTGGGGCATCCCCATGGCTGCTGTGTTCACCTGGGATGATGGCAGGGCCTGAACTGGAGTGAAAGCTTTTGGCATGGTTTTCAGGGAGCGGAGAGGTGATAAATGACAGACCAGTGAAAGGATGACGCTTCCCAGGTGGCTCAGTGGTAAAGAACCTGCCTACCAATGCAGGAGAGGCAAGTTTGAGCTCTGGGTTGGGAAGATCCCCTGAAGAAGGAAATGGCAACTCACTCCAGTATTCTTGCCTGGAGAATCCCATGGACGGAGGAGCCTGGCAGACTGCAGTCCGTGGGGTCGCAAAAGAGTCGGACATGACTGAGTGACTAAACAAAAGCAACAATTAAAGGAGAGAAGTGTGTGTGTCTAGTATCAACGAAGGAGGATTGTTTTTTACAGTTAAAAGAGGAATAATTCTGAAGTGGCCCCAGTCACAAGGGAGGGGCTCCCCATCTCCTAGAAAAAAGAGCCTCTCCTCCTAGAGCAGTCTGCAGGGAAATGGTACCCATGAAGGCAGAGCCTGGGCCTGGCTTGCCTTTGTCCCATTTTCCTACCCACCTGGCATAGTTACTAGGTCGTCCTAAAATGTGGAGAAGGAGATGGCACCCCATTCCAGTACTCTTGCCTGGAAAATCCCATGGACGGAGAAGCCTGGTAGGCTACAGTCCATGGGGTCGCAAAGTCGGACATGACTGAGCGACTTCACTTTCTTTTCTTTTCTTTAAAACGTGGGCTGGTTGAGAGTGACTGAATGAACGCCTGAATACCTTGCTCCCATCCTGAGAGATGCTTCCACCTGTACCCGTGTTTCTTCCTTTAGACATTGCTGCTTCCTGTCCCTGAGAAGCGCCTGCCCAGCCTGTGTGTGCCTCTAAGGGGCCATATGGAGGGCTAGAAGGTAGAGAAAGGGGAGGAGGGGGTGTTTGCTGTCATTCTGAGTCGACTGTAGACCCTGAGAGCGTGAGAGCTGCCCACCCACCCAGCTCCATGCCCACAGTCCATTATATGGCCGCGTAGAATGATCGCTATCTGCTCTGCCAAGTAACTCTTGGCTTTTCAGTAACTAACACTGCAGTGTGGAGCCAAAAGAGCAGTGGTGGCACGGTGTGGGGGGAAATGCAGTGTCAGATTCGAGGGGCCTCGGCCTTTTGCAACCACAGGTCTAGTTTCTCACTAGGATTTGTTTTGTCCCCATCACTACCTTCTTCCTTGCCTCCCAGCCTGGCACCAATGGCTTGATCAGAGAACCCTCAAATGTTCGGCAGAAGGTGCCTTACTGACTCCCCAGGGCCAAACAAAGCGAGATGTCCCCTGGGCAAGGAGGACCGCAGCTCATCCATCCCTAGTGGCCGCCCAGACCCCCACCGAGGGCGCAGAAATAGACTGGCTGTATTTTTAGCTCCCTTGTGGGCCCCTGAGCCCTGCCCCACTTTCTGAAAGCAGAGGGCTTGGGGCCCAACACCATCTGGACTTAGTAGTGGGGACGGTGACTTCTCCTCCCACTCACGAGCAGCAGCCCTCTCTTCGTCCACATTTTCCAGGCCAGGAAATCCATGCAGTGGGGTCTCCAATGGGACTGGGGTCTCCTGGAACCACAAGTCCTGCGTCCAGGGCTCTGGCAAGGCCTCCAAAGGCTTTGCTATGGGAACCCCAAATTCCAGGAGCTGTTTGGACACTGCAGAACAGAATGCTCCCCAAACCCCAGCTAGCATTTTTCTGAGCTCAGCTTGAGTTTCCTGTAGGAACTGGGAACAAATCTGTAACTCAGAGGGTAAAGGACAATGAAAGCAATAAAGAGGCTCCCAGTTGAGCTCAACCCAGACAATGTAATAAAAAGCGTCCTTTATTCGTTCACTTAGCCACAGGTGGACTGCATGCCTATAAAGATGCTAAGGATGCCAGAAATGAACATAACATAATCTTTGCCCTCAAGATGCGATACTGCTGTTCTCTGTCCCCTAACTGATCACGGGGACTGCCGGGATCCAAGGACCAAAAGCAGAGGGAGTGGCACATGGTGCTGAGAGACCTGGCATTTCTTATTCCTGAGCAGAATTCTGGGGCTTGTATTATTTCTCCCCACCTTTTCTCTCCTCTGACAGTGCCCCTTGGTTCATAGTGTCTGCCACATGTTCTCAACCCCTGCACACATCTGCATTGGGAGGGCCAGACAGACCTAGCCCTATAGATGGAGGTGGCTGTCAGAGATCCGTGGCTTTAACTGGCTGCTGCGTGGAGCCCCTGATGGTTACTGTCCAGAGTGAAGATCCTTCTTTGAATCATTTTCTGCCCCTGCTGTACGGTTATCTGAGCTACTCTGAGGTGTTTTTTTTTTTTTTTTCCCCAGACTGATCTGGGTCTTTTGCAGCCTGGACACCTCTCAATGGCATTGACTCCCTGATCAGAGCCTTGCTGGACCTCCACATGGATAATGGTACCTGGTTTCCCCTTCTTGGTCCCTAGCTTCTGCAGGGCTTCTCTCCTACCCCAAAGCCTATTCCTTGGAGGGACACTAAAATGGGACAACTGAACTGAAGGTCAGGTAGTCCTCTGGTCAGGGAAGGGCCCCTGAGGGTGGGTGGGAAGTCTGGATAGCTGAGGGCTAGTTGGAGCTCAGCATTGGCTCACCCTCACCACTTCTGCAGAGCCCTGAGTCCCCTGAGGGTGCCCAGCTTAGCAGGAGCAATCTCTAACCCAGGATGCCAGCGCCCCTTTCTGGCTGGCATTTGGGGCCCAGACTGATGCCCCTGTGGCCTTTTGGGTGCTTTGCCTCCCAGCTGCCCTCCCTCTCTCCAGGATGTGTTTTCACGGTGGAAAGCCCCAAAGTGCACTGGCCTGGATGCAGGGGGCTGGAAATCAGGAGCTGCTGGGAAGGGACATATCTGAGACAGGAGTTAAGCCCTGGTTCTCAGGGCATCTTGGGCATAGCCTGCTGCCACCCTGCCCACTTTAGGGCATACTTCTCAGTTCTTTCTTCTCTCCTAAAGAGCCCCCAGACAAGCGGACACTGAAACACTGCTTCAAATTGAAAGCGGAGGGAGTAAAATGCCCAGAAAAAGTACCCTGAAGGAAGTCAGGCAGGCGGCATCTAGAACAGCCAGGCAGCCGACATGGGTTGCACCCTACATGGGGGCCTCATTATGCATCTGGCAGCATAGTTCCTTACCACTGTCTCATTTACACTCCACGTCAGCCTCGCAAGATAAATAGTCTTAATTTTGCTGTAGAAATGAAGAAATCCCTGAGAATTTAACCTGCGCACAGTTGCATGAAGAGGAAATTGAGCACACTGATTCTAGAGGAAGAGGGGCCCAGGAAGCCTCAGAAAGTGGCCGCTGAAGAGTCAGGGGCAATGAGGTCCTCTGGTGTGTGTGTGTGCGTGCTTAGTCATGTCCAGCTCTTTGCGTTCCCATGGACTGGAGCCTTCCAGTTTCCCCTGTCCATGAATTTTCCAGGCAAGAATCCTGGAGTGGGTTGCCATTTCCTGCTCCAGGGGATCTTCCCGACCCAGGGATCGAAGCCATGGCTCTTGTGTCACCCGCACTGGCAGACATATTCTTCGCCACAGCACCACCTGGGAGGCCCTGAAGTCCTCTGATACCTATACAGCAACACACAGAGGGGAAGTCACATTAACTTGCAGTCTAGTGGTCCTCCAGCCTGTTGGATGGAATGAATGCCTGGAACGTAGAGCAAGGTTAAGTTCCGACAGGGAGAGGGAAATACTGTGTGCCAAAAAGGTGGTACCTGTGTGTCTGAAACCTGTAAGCCAGAGGGGTGACCCAGGTGAGACGATTTCAGTGAGAACAGGCTATGAACTGCCTGCCAGAGGCGACCCAGCCACAACTCCCCAAAGCACAGGACATAAAAGAAATAATGATGGACCTTCTGACTAATTAGACGACTGCAAATATCATTCTGCTAAAAGCAGAAGAACTGATAAATTTTTTACTTGACCGCTAATAATTTTATCCCTTAAAAGGTAGAACAGGCAAATAGGGGAACTGAGTCTAGACA
Organism: Budorcas taxicolor; assembly: GCF_023091745.1. NCBI lineage: Eukaryota > Metazoa > Chordata > Mammalia > Artiodactyla > Bovidae > Budorcas > Budorcas taxicolor. The sequence continues at coordinate 31,852,058 of NC_068912.1, forward strand.
GAGCTGTGATCCACAGAGTTACTTGTTGCTGTGAAGAGTGCTAGGTCCCCACAGACAAGGACTTTGTTTTGCCCCCTCTGCCTAGAGCCACGCCTGGCACATTGTAGAGGTGGAATTATTTGTTTGGTGAACCAAAGGAACAGGGATGGAAAGCTGGAGGAGATGGCCATGTCATCTCGGCATGACTGATCACCAGGGAAGGGAGCACTAGCAATTTCAGACAGAAGCCTGAGGTTTTATAAAGGGCGCGTCTAGGGAGTGCAGTGGAACCGTCAGTTCAGTTCCGTGGCCAGGAATGCCAAAGGGAGATTACAAAAACGAAATGTCTGTATTACAACACAAACCAACTCTAAGAATAAAAAAGAAACATTAAAAGCAAAGACATACATTTTGGAATGAAGGGGTGGATAAGAAGTCACTCTGAGAATCTACAAAAAGCCCATCCCTGGTGGCTCAGTGGTTAAAGGGTCCGCCTACCAAGGCAAGAGACATGGGTTTGATCCCTGATCCGGGAAGATCCCACCTAGCACAGAGCAACTAAAACCATACGCCACAGCTACTGAGCCGAGCTCCCCAGAGCCCATGCTCCACAACAAGATACGTCACTGTAATGAGAAGCCCGAGCATCACACCTAGATAGCAGTTGCCACTCCCCACGACTAGAGAAACGCCTCTGAAGCAGTGGAGACCCAGCACAACCACAATAAATAATAAAGGATATTCTTTAAAAGCACGTCTAGCCATCATTTCATGTGTAACTTTAGGGGACATCGGAGACCTCATGTTAAGAAGCTCTAACGTCAAGGGAACAAAGACAGTGCAGGGAGTGCTTCTGAGAAGTTATGGATTGGAAAGGATGTAGGGAAGATGGGAGCGCTGCACAAGGGAGGGCACCAGAGGGCCCTGCACCCTGCAAGCGGTGTGTCTAGAAGTCTACGCCCAGAATAGGCCTTTAAACAAAACCCAGACAATAAGAAGACACTTTGAATATTTCCGTAGTTATTGTGCTGAGAGCAAGTGTTCAGGAATCAGACCCACCTTGCTTGAATCTCAGCTTTGTGACCTTAGACAAGCTCTTTAACCTCACCAAGCCTCAGTTTCCTTATATGTAAAGTGGGGAATGATATCTAGTCCCAAAGGGTTATTGTAACTAATAAATTCAATAAAACCTGTCAAGTGCTTGGCCTGGTGCCAGGCAGATTTGGTTCAATACATCTTCACCATCATTATTATTATCATTATTCTCTGCTTGTAATGCCCTGGCTCTCTTTTTCTGACTATCAAACCCTTCAATAAAGATTGGCTTTTAGCAGTTTTTGTTCATTTTAAGTAATGCCTGAAGCAGGAAAATGAACAAGGTAAAGGACTGCTCTTTGGGGGAGATGATGTCACATTAACTTTGTCGGAAAGAAATATCTAACAGAAGGGAATAGGGCTGGCACAGGAGAGTGGGAGAGGAATACCACACATATGCCTATGTGGCCCCTGGAAAAGAGAGAAAAAAGAAATGCCTGCCTCTTGTATTTCTCCCATCTTTGTTACTAACGGGAGCAATTTTTGATCTGATCTGTCAGGAAGAGCATCTCTCATCATTAAATGAGGCCAAGACTCCAGACTCAGATGCTGGATGTCCTGGGACTGAGAGAATTTGCAGATACAGTGACAGAAGCATTGCTGATAATTGTTAAAGAACCACATAGAACAGAGGAGATGCGCAAAGACTGGAGGCAACTCACTTTTCTCAAAACAAGGTTCTAGAAGTTCTGGATCGATTGGCCTGATATCAAACTGATGACACTGTACAAGAATAGAGTGAAAAGTAGATTGCGTGGGTGCACTTAGAAAAGAAATAGTGACCCAGGAGCCAGCATGGGATCACTGTAAATAAATCATAAAATTAAAATGGTTTTTAATAGGTATTTTTCTCTAGACTATTAGAGGAAGATAACTGTTGTGCAGTTTGATTTCAGAAAAACATTTAATAAAGCCATTCCTTACCACATTGTGGATTAAATGTAGATCTGAGCAATAATGTAATGATATGACTTCAAAAACCTCCCCTGAAAATGCCGATCTTTCTCCCCAGGTGTCAAGAGAATCTCTTAAAAGGTGGTCTGCCCAATGTTTGTACAAGTTACTCAGGAGTCATGCTAGATAGATACATAGATACTACCTACCAGGGAAAATTAAATTATCAGATGGATATGGTATCAGGATCCAGAGAGATCTCCACCAACGAAATGATAGGCTTACACTGACTAAAATGTAACAGAAAACTGAAAATAGAGTTACCATATGATCCAGCAGTCCTACTCTTGGGCATATCCAGAAAAGATGAAAACTCTAATTTGAAAAGATACATGCACCACGATGTTAATAGCAGCACTATTTACAGTAGTCAAGACATGGAAGCAAGCTAAATGTCCACAGAGAAATGGATAAAGAAAACGTGGTGTATACACCTAACGGAATATTACTCAGCCAGTTAAGTAAAAAATGCCCTTTACAACAACTTGTGGACCTAGAGATTATCATATTAAGTGAAGCAAGTCAGACAAAGACAAATAGAATATGACATCACTTATATGTGGAATCTAAAAAATGATAAAAATAAACTTATTTACAAATCAGCAATAGACTCATGGACAAATAAACTTATGGTTACCAAAGGGAGGGGAGAAGGAGTAAATTGGGAGTTTAGGGTTAATAGATATACCCCACTATATACAAAATAGGCAACAAGGATCTCCTGTATAGCACAGGGAACTATATTCAGTATCTTGTAATAGCCTATAATGGAAAAGAATTTGTAAAAGAATATATATGTATACATATAGATAGATATATATATATGTATGTACACATATAACTGAATCATCTTGCTATACACCTGAAACTAACATAACATCATGAATCATCTATACTTCAATAAAAATAAAGGTGCAAAAATGTAGTGGAGACATGCAGAAGAATGGTAAGCAGTTTCTGTAGATACTCCACCCTCGAGGAGGTGGTACATGACCCTCCACTCCTTCCGTGTAGGCTGTGCATAGTCACCTCTTTCCAAAATACAGCAGGAAAGGAGCCAGGAGAGGAACTCTGACAGCAGAGAAACCTGGCAAGCGACCTCAGCCAGGTGACCGGGGTCAGCAGCAACACTGATAAATCACGCTACTAGGGTAATAGGACTCCCTGATGTGATGTGGTGTGATGAGAATGACACTTTCCCTCTGTGGTCTTTCTCCCAAAAGCCTATAGCTCCAGTCTCATTGTGAGAAAAATACTAGGTGAATCCCAGTTGAGGGACCTGCTATGAACTACCTGGCCAGTACACTTCAAAATGGTCAAGATTGTCAAAAACAAAGACATTCTGAGACGCTTTCATGGTCCAGAGGAGCCTAGCGAGACCTAACAACTAAACGTAATGTGATATTCTAGATGGGATCCTAAGTAAAAACTATGGAAATCTGAATATGGTGTGGTCTTCAGATAATAATATATCAATAATATTCATTCATTGTGGGAAAATCTACCATATTAACATGTAAGATGCTAATAATAGAGGAAACTGGGTCTCTGTGTGTACTAATTTCACCATTTTTCTGCAAATCTAAAATTATTCCAAAAATTTAAGTTTATTTAAAAAATATAATGGGTAAGATTAAAAAATATAATGGGTAAGAGTATAAACTCCTACATTTAGCATAAAAGTGACTTATTATGTAAGTGTGTCTTGGGGGACATCCAAATTAAATACAGCTTTGAGGAAAGACATCTTGGGCTTTTGAAGGACCAGATCTCAATACATGGCTCTGGGCAATGTGATTGTGAAAGGAAGAGTGTGATCCTGCGCTGCTCTATCATCTCAGAGTCCAGATCAGGCAGCCTGGCAGGACTCCTCTGCTCAGACCACAAGAGGAGTCTCAGCTTGGAGCCCAGATTTCCTGGGTTCAAGCCCAGGCTCTCCCACATACTAGCTGCAGGAACCTCGTAAAGTCATTTAACCTCTCCATTTCTGTTTCCTCATCTGCAAAATGAGCAATTAATGGTAATAACCTGATAGAGCCATTGGGTGGCGCTAACCCCTGGTCCATGATAACTACTCAGGAAGTGGATCTTTGTGGGCAAAGGGTCTGATGTGGGCACTGTGAGCGCCTTACCTTATTTCAGATCCTTATTTCAAAGGGGTCTTCAGCATCTCAGAGAATAGCTAGGGGAGTCACAGGGAACTCAAGATTTACGTTGGAGAAAAGACTGTACCTGAGAGTTATTGCTTCAATTCAGAGAAAAGGCCACCAGGAAGAAGTGACAATCTTTGTCATTCATTTATTGAAGCCCTAAGTATGTCCTTAAGCCTGTCTGGATTTTTGCTTCCTTATCCTCAGGGTATTGATAAGGGCATCTTTTGGTCAATTTTGCAAGGAGACTGAGAGGATAAATCAATTAATAAATATGGAAGTGCACTGGAAAAAAGCAACTGTTGTTAAGTGAAAGTGAAGTCGCTCAGTCGTGTCTGACTCTTTGCGATCCTTGGACTGCAGCCCATCAAGCTCCTCCGTCCATGGGATTCTCCAGGCAAGAATACTGGAGTGGGTTGCCATTTCCTTCTCCAGTTGTTGATAAGCATGTGTTTTTTATTAAACTACATTGATACCTAGACATTTGTATATTTCCTCTTGTGCTTGTTCAGGCTTCCCTGGTAGCTCAGCTGGTAAAGAATCCTCCTGCAATGTAGGAGACCCCAGTTCGATTCCTAGGCTGGGCAGATCCCCTGGAGAAGGGTTAGGCTACCCACTCCAGGATTCTTGGGCTCCCCTGGTGGCTCAGACAGTAAAGAATCCACCTGCCTGCAATGCAGGATTCGATCCCTGGGTTGGGAAGATCCCCTGGAGGAGGGAATGGCAACCCACTCCAGTGTTCTTGCCTGGAGAATCCCCATAGAGAGAGGAGCCTGGTTAGCTCGGAGAGAATACACAAGCTTTGGAAATTTACCCAACTTCTGTGAACCTCAGTGTCCTCTTGTATAAAATAGAGATCATCGTATGAACCTCACAGGGTTTCTGTGGGATCACGTGCATGACTGGGCCAACACACAGTCTGCATTTAGCCAGCAGTGACTGCTATTCTGCCCCTCCAGCAGGGCTGGGGAAGTGCTGGTATTCTGAGCACCCCATCCATAGGGCCTCTCAGGTGAAATGGTGGCTGCCCTTGGTGGCTCTAGGGGTTCAGAGGGGAAGAGCCATTCTCATGGGAGATAAACTGGAGAGAGAATGACAATCGAATCCACATCACTGGAGGGCAGACTGAGAATGCTCATCGATCAGAACCACTTTTTGTGGAGCTCTTAATTGTCAAGAAGGTTCTGGGTAAAGCTGGAGTCCAAAGGGTGTCAGATTACTGGGAAAGAGAATTGGATGGATGAGAGAGACATGAAGTCTCTGCAGAACTACCCAGCAGTAATTATGCTTTAGGAGAAAAAGAGAGAGAAAGCAAGAGGCCCAAAAAGCTGGCAGTGCCCAGACAAGGACACAGCAAAAGGAATGCAAGTGATTTGGTCCCTTGGGATTCCTGTTGACTTGTCACATATCTCAGATGACCAGGAGGCTTGTCCTGAATCCACCCATGAGAATTTCAACACCTTTCAGGGCAAGAAGCCATGCATGATACCAAAAAAAATCTCCTTACACGAGAGATTTCTAAAGATATTACCACATGCCTTTGGAGAAAAACAACAATGTATTAAAAAAATTTTCTACAGTGCCTGGAGGTACCATAGACAATGACAGATGGATCTGGATTTACATAAAATGACACAGACACTGATTTTCTGAATATTTTTTATAAAATCAACAACTAAAATGGATCACCCAGACACACAGTTCCCCACCCAACCACTGCCAAGAAGCACAGCTCCCTGCAGGGGCCAAGCAGAAGATGCGAATGCAGAGTGTCCAAAGGTCAAGAGTTAAACACAACCCCCCCACCCCCCATTAGGCTTGGCTGCTTCCCTTCCAGACCTCCTGCCAGGACTGCCTCCACCTCTGCAGGTTGCTTTGGAGGATAATCAGCCTGGAGTTTCTCCAAAAAACAGCGCTAGCTTAACTCTTAGATGACGGAGAGCCCTCCAAGTCACTGGGATCCAGGTTGCTGTCTGTCTCTCCAGAGTGGTTCAGACTCACTGGATGCAGATGAGTTGAATTATCTGTACTTAGAACAAGTCCCCACATTTGAAGAAATATTGACAGACCAAAGCATGTCCACAGTTGAGCAATCTGGCTAGTGGGGGCCTGAGCCATGACCTGCTAGGAAAATTGAAGGAAGATGCAGAGAAGGATCTGCTGGTTGTCTTCAAATACCTGCAGAGCTGTCATATTAAAAAAAAAAAAATAATAAGAAACTTGCTTCATGCATCCTCAGAAAGCAGAATTAGGACCCAGGTATCCTAGTCAGGAGCTTCCCCAGTGGCTCAGCGGTAAGGAATCCACTGGCAACGTGGGAGATGCAGGAGATGTGGATTCAGTCCCTGGGTCGGGAAGATGCCCTGGAGGAGGGTGTGGCAACCCACCCTGGTATTCTTGCCTAGAGAATTCCATGGACAGAAGAGCCTGCTAGGCTGTAGTTCATAGAGTCGCAAAGAGTCATACATGACTGAAGCGACGGAGCCTGCACACACGCTAGTTAGGGGCATCCCTGGTGGCTCAGACAGTAAAAGAATCTGCCTGCAATGCAGGAGACCCAGGTTCCATCCCTGGGTTGGGAAGATCCCCTGGAGAAGGGAATGGCAACCCACTCCAGTATTCCTCCCTGGAGAATTCCATGGACAGAGGAGCCTGGCGGGCTACAGTCAATGGAGTCATCAAGAGTCAGACACGACTGAGCAACTATCCCTTTCACTTTCTCATACAAGTTAAAGGGAAGCAGATTTTGGTTTCATCTTGAGGGAGACTCTCTCATGGTTGGTGTCTCTGATAATCCGATTGGATGGAAAAGTAATCAAGTTCTTCACTGTGACCAGAATTCAAAGCCTGGATGGCCTCCCATCAAGCTTGCTGTTGAGAGGTTCTATTTTGGATAAAATATCAGATGAGGTGATCTAAATTCCTTTCCAAGCTTCAGATCACATTCTCAGTCAGTGGGGAGAGTAGAAACTGAGGATCATAACAGCCTGCAAGTCAAAGCAAGCCAGAGAGAACTGAGACGAGTATGTTAAGCTGGGAAAAATATCTTTTAAGGTTGATGAGACTCGAGTTCTGGTTTTAAGCTCTTGGGTTTTGTTTTTCAAGCTCTGTTTAATAGAAGGAGCAGTAAATCTGAGTCTGGGCAACAGGATTAGAACTCATTTCTGTTGCAGTGTTTAGAGACACCTGCCCCTCATAGGAGTGTCTGCCAGTTCTAGTGGGCATCAGAGGCTACTTTTGTTCCCAGGCATTTTCCTCCTCTGACTCTCAGGTGGTCCCAGAAACAGGAAGAGAGCTGGCTGAGCATACCTAAGCCTCTCCATGGCTTAACTCCTGGGTCTGGTCCCATGTGAAATGGCATGACTGGAGTGAGGCTCACTCAAGTGGCCATCTCAGATAACTCAGAGCCGTACTTCCCATGTTGTCAAGGATGTATTCTCAACTGTGGGAAACCAGCCTTCTTCCCACTCTTAGCCTGTGTGTTTGGGCCCTTCACCCATACCCTGGACAGTCCATTTTCCTCCTGAAATAAGCCCTGGGCAGTCCCACTTCTTATTGGGTTTTCTTCACTCTTTCTTTTTCAGCTTTAGTCAGATTAGTTTGTTGTTAAAGGTTTTTAGCTACAACTGCCCACAACCACCTTCCCTGAACATCTGTGTATGTACCATTTATCAGTTCTATATTTAGGGAGATGTCCCCCTGGATTAAGAAATTGATAAAGAAAGTGGCATTGAGAGACTCCATCTGAGACTCCTGGCCTTTGTGTATGGGCAGCAGAAGGCAGAGTAATTATTCCAGAAATCAACACCATCAATGTTTGGACAGCAGTACCCTTAATTCATTCTCTTCCTCATCCAACAAATTCGGGCTGGCTTGATGCTCTTGCTTCGACCTGTCTGAATTTCTCATTTTGAGCGTGATTCCTAAGGAGCTGAGGACTTGTTACAGGCTTGGTGTATAATTTCAGGCAAGTCACCTTTCCTTTCTGGGCCTCGGGCTCCTTGTCACTGAGCCTTTGACTGCCCCTATGGGCCATGCTGGGGAAGGCCACTCATTAAGGATGCACTGGGTGCCGACAAAACAGGTGCAAGTGTTGCAGGCTGCTTGCAAGCAAGAGAAAGGTCTGCACTAATCATCCCAGAGTCTAAAAAGTTTCCAGCATCTGTCAAGATCCAAGTGTAAACTGGGCACCATAATTGGGCTTTAGTGTCTCCAGCAAGTTTGCTTGACACCTCTGCAGAGCAGTGGATGGATCAGACATGGTGTCAAATGGTGAGCCTGCTAATGTGCAAAGCAGAGAGGTTCAAAACTGGCAAAAAGCAAAGCCTCCATTTCTTCCCTATCTCCACGAAAATGAGTGAATGCGGAAGCTCGGCTGTCACCAGGAACTAGGGACCAAGGCCAGCTTGGTAACACTGCCAATGTTTGATCCTACTGCTTTCCTGGCTCTCTCCCCTCTTGCCTCCCACCTGCCCCTGAAACTTTAATTATTTCCTGGACCTGGTATAATGTCTGTTTGCTGGTGAGGGAAGAGAGATGGCTCCCATAGACATATAAAAGCCTGTCGACTTTCACAGCAACCATGGGGAACAGAGTGGCTGTTTTTAGTTATGAAGGCATGTTGGTGGGAAGGTTTACCAAAGGTGTATTTATTCATTAGAACTACCCTTCCCTTCAGCCTAGTTATCTCCAGCATCACATCTGTCACTCTGCCACAACACTGATGGGGCAGGAGAAGGGGATCTGGGGGAGACACACGGAGAGAAACTCGATCTGAACTGAAAATCGAACTTCCAGATGAAGGAGTTGTGAGTCTAAGTCAAGCAGGACCTGGGGACCCCCTCCAAGTTCACCTTTCCCTGCACTGGTCTTGAAAATAATTCAAGCTGCCCTAACCTTTAGGGGATATTTTCAGAAAAGATGAAAACGGTTTAGAGAAGGAAGAGATATAAAATTATAGAAGAGATAATTGGAGAATTGCATAAATGTTTATTAAAGATACCTTTGATTGGCCAAACCCTCCCTAGAAATTTTTCAGGAAATTAGAAAGTCTCCAGAAAGGAAAAAAACAAACCCAGAAAAAGAATTGCCAAATCTGATCTGTTCTGTCACTCAGCATCCCAGGCTAGTCTCAGAGTTCGAAGCCTCATGGCTACAATCCATGGGGCCACAGAGAGTTGGACACAACTGAGCAACTAACGCTTTCACTTTTTTTTTTGATTTCACATTAAAAGAAAAAGGGATTACAGACCTTGAGGCCAGGAGGAGTGCTGCCTGAATTGAGCTACCTCAATTTGTCTGAAGTTCTGTTTAATTATACAATTCATGCAAACCATGTTTACCTTTACATAAAAAGAGTGATTCCCCACATCTTCTAGTTTAATAGAGCAGTTCTCAACCTTTCTGATCTCAGAAAAATTATTGAGGATCCCAAAGTGCTCTATTTTTGTGGGATGTATATGGTGTTGGAAATTAAAACTGGAATTTTTTGAGTATTTAAAATATCCATTCATTAATTTATTTAAAAATAATAATTCCATTGCACGTTAACATGATCTTATAAAAATAGCTGTATTTTGCAAAATAAAACCAGTGAGAAGAGTGGCATTATTTTACATTGCGGCAAATCTCTTTAAGGCCTGCCTTAATAGAAAATAGCTGGATTCTCGCATCTATCTCTGCTTTCAATCTGTTGTCCTACGTGGTTTTAGCTGAGGTATCTGAAGAAAACCCAGACCCACACAGCAATGCCAGGACTGGGGTCGGGACAAGCAAGGCAGCTAGGACAGAAGATTTAAGTAGGTTCCCTCATCCAAGGTCATGCCAGCACAGGGTCGGCCCTAAGAGTGTGGGCCTCCTTAAACCTGGCGTTCCGGGAGTTTCCGGAACCTCACGCGAGTCCCAGCCCTGCCGCACAGGCAGGGAGTCGGGGAGGCAGGAGGTGCTTCTGCAGCCTTGTCAGGCAACGGATGTTCTTTCTTGTGCATGTGTTCGTGCTCAGTCACCAAGTCGTATCTGACTCTTTGCAGCCCCATAGACTGCAGTCCGCTAGGCGCCTCTGCCCAAGAAATTTCCCAGGCACGAACACTGGAGTGGGCTGCCATTTCCTCCTCCAGGGGATCTCCCCCACCCAGGAATCAAACCCGCGTCACGCGCGTCTCCTGCATTAGCAGATTCTTTACCATTACACCACCTGAAAGGTAGTGGGTTAGTTGCATTGTGGAATCTGAACCATACACTGTACTTTTCATACCATGTTTACAACTAAAATCTGTTGTTCATTCTTGCACTCTGAATGGACCTTTACCCATATAGTCACTGACTCTCTGAGTCTCAAGACCCAACCCACAGGACTCTGCAGACTGTAATTTGAAAACTGCTGGCTTCAGAGATGCTCCAGGAACTGCAAGGAAGTGATCATAGTTGGAATGTAGGCGGATACAGAGTCATGAGTAAGCCCAAGAGGCTTAAGAACTAAACTGGGGCCAGACCTGAGCAATAATATATGATACACTAAGAAATGGGCTTGTGTTTTTAGCCCTCTACGGAGCCACACAAGAGTCTTAAGTGGAGGAGTGAAGGGATCAGATTTGAATGTTAAGATTCATTTAGTCATTTGTTCAACTGATATTTATTGAGCTCCTATTATATGCCAGGCACTGGGAACCATGAACAAAGAAGGTTTCTGCCTTCATAGAACTTATATTCTAGTGGGGAAGCAGAAAATAATATAGACTGAGATCCACCCTGCTGGCAATAGAGGATGGACTGGTAGAGAATTGGACTAAGGGGAGGAGAGTGCAGACAGTTGTAATAATAGTCCAGGGAAGAGATGATGGGGACCAGGGGAACAGCGGTAGAGATTAGAGGAGGGAGCGTAAATGAGCAGGCTTGCATTAAAGACATGCTAAGCCATGTTCCTATGGTGGGGAGTCTAGGATGCTGGCCTGCATGCTAACTCAGGCAGTCAGGGGGCACTGCCCCTGAGATGGCACATCCGTGAGGAGTAGCATTTGGCTTTGGGTCAGCAGCTTAGTTCACAGCATGCTGAGACTGGAGTGCCGAAGAGGGGGTTCATTCAGGTGCAGATGTCGAGTGAGCTGTTGGATTATATGAGTCTGATCTCAGAATGGAGGACTGGACAGGGACTGAGACGTAAGAGCTGTCACTTATTCTGGTGGTGAGCGGATAATGTCACACAGGGACAGTGCTCAAAGTCAGGAGAGACGACAGCCGAGGGACACTAACATGTCTACCTGTTCTCGCACCTGCTTGAATTTCACATCTTAAGGCAGACATGTCGTCTCCCCACTCCTGAAGACTGTTCTCTGTCTTGTTAATGATGCTGCTGACCTTGGGAGCTCCCTCTTGCTCAGCCCTCACCTACCACGGCTACATGGTTTGTCCAACTCACCCTCTCTCACTCTGTACACCCCTATTACCCACGGCATTCCTAAACTGCTGCCTGACTCGTCCACTCTGCTCTGTCTGGAAAGCACAGTTTCATTGCCCCCTGCTACTCTCAGCAGAAGCTTGTCCACCTAGAGAACTGCTCAAGCACCCACTTTCATTTTAGGTCTTCCCACCCACTCCACCTCTGACCACACACAAAAACACACCATCAGACATGGTTGGTCGTCTTCGCCCTTAGTTTCCTCGCCGACTGCGTTCCAGCACTCGTCACTCAGTGGTGCACCCACTGGTTCACGTGACTTTCTCCTGACTAAAGTGGAAGTGGGAAATATGTTGATTTGTCTTTTTCACCTTGGTGTCTAGGGTGATTCCTGAATGAGTGCTGAGACCTCAGCCTAATGAGTTTACTGGGGAAGAAAGACTGCCAAGCACCAGGGCTGGGGAAGAGGCCCGCAGACCCAGCATCAAGGCCAAAGGGAGCGCTTCTTGGGGTGTGAGCAAGGCTGCAGAGGGCTGTAAGCATCACAAAGCTGAAAGGCAGCTAGGAGGTGGTGCCTTGGTTCTGGGCACCTCATTTGTTCAGAGAAAGACCCCGGCAGTGACTGGTGTGGCGAAGGCGGGTTGAGCAGTGGGGGGAGCAGAGGCAAAGAGCGAACAGCAAAGGGCAAAGCTGAGTGTCCAAATAAGAGGACAGAAAGCTGAGCGGAGTTTCCGGGTGGGCTCCCTCCAAACCCCAGCCTACCAGGCTTGCGGCACCTAACAGATCCCAGGGCTCCCCGAGAAGTAACAGTGAAAATCCATCCTCCCTAAACAGGCCTGCGAACTAGGGACTACCGAGCCTTCTCGGGGACCTAAATAAATACCTCCGCGCCTTCCAACCAGAGGGCTTGTCAAGGCAGCAGCTGGCAGCACCTGAGGCCCACAGAGGGCATGTTGCTTGAGGAGACAGGGAGAGAGCAGGCTTAACCAGGAGAGAGGGTTCACCTCGTGACCAACGGGAGATGGAGCTGAAGAGTACACACGCACTCTTCTTTGTCTCTTCGAACAAGACCAGTAACAAGCTAAAAGCCAAAATGGAAGCCCATAAAGTGAGACAGTTATTACGAGACAGCCACAGGTAGATGGAAGGAAAGGCTGGGTCCCAGCTTTGTTCACAGAGCCCCGGAGCATTGTGTGAATGTCAGGCTCTGTGAGGGAAGGAAAAAGCCTTTGTCTGATCTTGATGCCAGCACTGAACACAGCCCTGAACCCAGCAAGAGTGGCTGGAACCCAGGTCACTGGGCTTCCCATGCCCAGATGTGCCCCATCAGGCCACGCTTCTCGCAGTGGAGGGGCAGAAGGACGAGCCTCAGGCTCCGCATCGCCCCTTTGGAGAAGCCCCTGAGCAGAAGAGGAAGGAGATGGAATAAACAACCCGGAAGCTGCAAACCTTTCTTACTCGCTCTCTATCCCAGGGCTCTAGAGAAAGAATGGCAGGGTCTCCTGCTGGACCAGTGAAGCTCCATTTCTTCTTCCTCTCCTCAGCCCTGGCTGATCATCAGCGTGTCTGGAGCAGGAGGGAGGAAGGAGCTAGATGAGACCAACACCACCCACCTCGGGCAAGGGGTATCAGAGGGGAGTGGGACAATATATAGACTTTGGAGTCATCCAGGCTCTTCTAACTAAAGCTTTGTAATCTCTCTGAGTCTGTTTCCTCATATACAAAAGGGTATAATGGACTTCCCTGGTGGTACAGTTAGATAAGAACCCACCTGCCAATGCAGGGGACATGAGTGTGATCCCTGGTCCGGGAAAAATTCCACATGCCATGGCGCAGAGCACCTTAAGTCCTTGCACCGCAACTACTGAGCCTGCCTGCTGCAAGTACTGAAAGCCGCGGGCCTGGAGCCCATGCTCCGCAACAAGAGAAGCCGCTGCAGGGAGAAGCCCGTGCACTCCAGCTAGAGAGCAGCCCACACAGCCACAAAGACCCAGCACGGCCAAAATAAACACATAAACAATGGGCACAGCAATATTAACAGCACCAGCCTCGTAGGATTGGTGTCAGGAATGCGTGAGCTGATGTACAGATCGCTGTTAGCTCAGCGCTCGGCATGCACCAAGTGCTCACTTCAAGTGAGCTAGCCATTGTAATCACTGCAGTTAGCGCTTCTGGGCCCTCACTGGGCTTAGGAACCCCAGTACTTGACTTGCAAAGTCAGCAGGTATGAAATTCTGCCTGCTCAGTGTCCTGGGGCCCCTGGGGAGTGCTGAGATTCCTATTCAAATAGGATTCCTGCACTGTGACCACAAGAGTGGCAAGGAGTGCAGCAGGGGTCACAGGATACACAGGATGCTCACTTGGTTGTCTCAGCCCCTGTTGCCTTCTCTCCCCGCTGGGCACTTCCTGTTTCCTCACATCTCACCCACTCCACTTAGGGAAATTCCCGCTGCTATCGCCATGCACATCTGCTCTCCTAGGAGCGCACTATGTGCGCGTGGCTCCCCATTCTGCTCCGCATTCGGGCAAATTACTCAATCTGTGCCTTAGTTTTCTCATCTGAAATCTGGCAATAATAATAGTGCCAGCCTCATAGGCTTGTTGGAGATTAAACCAGATGATTCATGTGAAGTGCTTAGAACGAGTGACCTATTTGAAGTGATCATTCAGTGATGGGCTTCCCTGGTGGCTCAGACGGTAAAGAATCTGCCTGCAATATGGGAGACCTGGATTCCATCCCTGGGTTGGGAAGTCCCCTGGAGAAGGGCATGGCAACCCACTCCAGTATTCTTGCCTGGAGATTTCCATGGACAAACGAGCCTGGTGGGCTGCATTCCATGGGGTCCCTAAGAGTCAGACATGACTGAGCAACTAAAACATCTTCAGTGTGAGCTGTCATTCTTATTATTATAGGAAATCCATATCTCCCATGAGTAAGGACTTTGCCACGTCCTATGAAAACCCTGAATGAATTATTCAGCTTTAGGAACCTTTCAGAAACTACGGATTCATGAACAAAATAACCCACCTGTGAGCAACCTTCTGATTCGAACAAACATTAACAACAGAAAAAGTAAAAACGCTATATCATGCCTGAGGGCCTGAGACCCAAATGTCTCTGTGTCCCTAACAAGGGATCAAGTTGGGGGCAGTGCACGCAATGGGCAAGCACGCCGGCTCACAGCAAACACATATCCTAGACCTGGAAAGTCAGGACGAACGTTATTATGGTCCCATGGCCGCTAGAAAAAAATATATCTCACAAGGAATGAGAGACTCTAAGAATAGAATTATAACAATAAAAATCACATGTAATTCTAACTAGGAAGAAAATAAGACATCTAAAAAAATCAGTGTGGCTACATGAGAAACCTCTAATGAACCTGGAGTTTTAAAAGTCCAACTGGGAAAAATACAGTTGCAGCAAATATTGGATAAATGGTTAATATCTTAATATAAAGAGTTCACACATATCAATAATAAAACCCCTAAAGCACAATGGGAAAATGAGCCAAGGATGAGATAAACAATTCACTAAAGAAGAAATAAAGCCAGCTTTCCAAAAGATGAAAATTCTTTAATCTTACTTGTAATCAAAATGAAAATTCAAACAAGATAGCTACTTTTGCCTTGCAAATTTGCAAACGTTTCTAGTTTTTTAAATGAGTATCCAAATCTGGTAAGTGTGCAGCAAATACTCCCATTCAAACATTGCAGGTGGGATAGTCACTTCTTAGATCTATCCTGTGGAAATAGTGCTAATTCAGAAGTTATTAATAGTGGTATTAATAGTTATTAATAGTGTTATTTGTACAAGCAAAACTTAGAAGTAATTGAAATGCAACCATATAGAATGATGTTTTCAAAAATATTTATTTATTTGACTGCACTGCAACCCGTAGGATCTTTAGTTACAACATTCAAACCCTTAATTGCAACATGTGGGATCTAGTTCCCACAGCGGGCTGTTGTGCTAGAAAAGGAGGAGGATCCTGGACTACAGACTCATAGGTCAAAAAATCATGAGTTTTGGGGCGTTAGTGACCCCCAGTGTAGTCTACTGTTTCCCACTGTGTGGTGCCTGGACCACTGTCTCCCCTCAAAATGACTCTAAATGAAGCTTGAGGCCATTTTGGTGGTATACAGATACAGAATTATTTTTTTAACCTCTTTTTTTTTTTTTCAATTTTTTGTCCATCTTTCCGATCATACCAAGGAGAAAGCCTTAGTTTGATGACTTAGATTAATCTTGTTAGATGAGTGTTGTTGTGAATCTGTCTTCCTTACAAAGCATGTGCAAGCTGCAAGCTCTGTACCTTCAGCAGGCAACAGCATCTGGCTGGCATTTAAAAATGCAGGTGGTGTGTGGACAGAGCAGAACAGCCAGGGCCGGAGAAGGAGGAGTGGAGTGTGGTAAACACTTGGGCATCTGGAACATGAGGGGGCAGGAAAGTGGGGTGGCTGGCTGTGAGTCACCCGGCTGGCCAACGGCTGCCGAAGCCTGGACACCTCCCCCCAGCCCCCCATCAGCTAGGAGCCCCCGCCCGGCGCTCCCCTGC
This sequence comes from Budorcas taxicolor, assembly GCF_023091745.1. NCBI lineage: Eukaryota > Metazoa > Chordata > Mammalia > Artiodactyla > Bovidae > Budorcas > Budorcas taxicolor. The sequence goes on from NC_068912.1 coordinate 31,868,188, forward strand.
CTTCTGCAGAGCCGTCTCCTCTAGGTCAGCATGTCTCTCCACTTTCCTCTAAGCAGCAGATGTACCCTGTCTCGTTCTTGGCTGTGATCGTCATCTCGTTTGGTTTGGTTCTGTTTGTTGTTGGACTCTGCTTTTCCTTTGAGTTGGGAAGGGCATGGGATCATGCTAGCAGCACAACTGAAAACGATTTTAGTGCGCCTCTGCACTTTTCCTAGGAAGCCAGCATCTTCCACATCCTTCTCTGGGGGCCATGCTGCTCCCCAGTGCTGGGCTTTGTCTATTCACAACTAAAGCAGCCTTTTTCCTTTTGTTTTCAGTTTTCAAATGTGAATTTGTACAGAGAGTCCCCAGCGTGGCTACATTAGTGGCTTTAGATGCCTCCTGATTGGGACTATTTGTGCTTGTATAATCAATTTCCCCTAAGATCTCGGGCCGTGGGTTGGTACCTCCCGGTCTTGCCTGGGCTGCTAACTAGCTGAGGGACCTTGCGTGAGTCATTCAGCCTCACTGACCGGCTCATAACCCCGCCCCGCTTCACTGTGAGGGTCGCACAGGAGGACCAGATGAGCTGCTAGTCACGAAGTGCTTTGCAGGGCAAAAGCGCCCCACAATGAAATGCGTTATGCAGCTCCTGTTTTTCTTTTGCTTTTCCCATCAAGGAAAATGTTCTTCAGATCGGAAAGCGTAAAACCAGCACCATTAAAAAGAACCAAAGCTCAAAATGGGAACAAAGAGAAAGAGTGGATCAGTCTTTAAATGAGCTCAATCTCTGGATGCCTTAGAAGCATCAGGCCTGATCTGCGGGCTGGGCTGTGACGCGAAGGCCATGCTGTGCAGGGGACCAGAGTAGCTTCAACGGAGGAGGAACAGTGGGACAGTGGGGACTTTGGCCACTGTTAAATGTGAGACCCCATTTAAAGGAGCGGGGAGATTTGGATAAGAAGATGGAAGGGTGACACACGTGCCACTGCTTGCTTAGGATAGGGATTCTCCCGACAACCTCACAGACTACCCTGCCCAGCCCCCAGGACGCTCTTTGGGATCTCTGAAGAAAGTTCCCATCTCCCCAGCAGCCTACTTGGTGGTACTGGGAAAGAAGGAGAGAGACCATGGAGTAGTAAGACCCCCGACTCCTGTGATTCCACCCACACAGCTCAGCCCCCAGGCTGGGCCCCACCACCATCTGTCTGGGTGCAGACGGCTGCTCCACACTTATAAACCATACAACCTGCTGCAGGGGCCTGTGTCTTGGCTTTCCCATCTATAAAGTGGAAATGGTATCTCACTCAAAGGCTTGTTGTGAAGTTTAGAAAAGATGACATGAAATTCTCAGCACAAAGTGCGTTCACAAGATATTAGTTCTTTTCCCCTTCTCCACTTCTCATATCCCTATTTCTGATTATACAGAGGAAATTGCTCCTACAAAAAAAATTAACATAAACTCCCAAATGATCCAGCAATTCCATTTCTGGGTATATACTCAAAAGAATTAGAAGCAGAGATGTTTGTACATCCATACTTATAGTAGCAACCCACTGCAGTGTTCTTGCCTGGAGAATCCGGGGGACGGAGGAGCCTGGTGGGTTGCCGTCTATGGGGTCATGCAGAGTTGGACACAGCTAAAGCGACTTAGCAGGAGCAGCACTCATGGAAGCGTTATTCACAACAGCCCAAAGGTAGAAGCAACCCAAATATCCACCCACAGGTGAATGGGTAGACAAAGTGTGGCACACACAATGGAATATTATTCAGCCTTGAAAAGGAAGGAAATGTTGTCCCATGCTACAGTGAAATGGACCTTGAGGATGCTATGCCAAGTGATTAAGCCAGACACAAAAAAGACAAATATTGTATGATTCCACTCGGATTCACAGCGACAGAAAGCTGAATGGTGGCTGCCAGGGACTACCGGGAGGGGGGAATGAGGAATTAGTGTTTAATAGGCACAGTTTAAGTTTGGGAAGACTAGAAAGTTCTGGAGGTAGTTGGTGTGATAGTTATAAAGTGTAAATGCATTTCATGCCACTGAACTAGACACACCTAAAAATGGTCAAAATGGTGAATTTTATGTTAGTTACATTTAACCCCGGTAATCAATTGCTTACATAACAACAAAAAGAAAGTGAAAGCCGCTCAGTTGTGTCCGACTCTTTGTGACCCCATGGACTACACAGTCCATGGAATTCTCCAGGCCAGAATACTGGAGAGGGTAGCCTTTCCCTTCACCAGGGGATCTTCCCAACACAGGGATCGAACCCAGGGCTCCCACATTGCTGGCGGATTCTTTACCAGTTGAGCCACAAGGAAAGCTAACAACAAAAAGGTATACCTTAATTTTAGATCATGACACTATTTCAGAAATATTAAAATGTAAAAGTCATGTACATCTTAGAATAAAGAGAATATAATTTTTAACATCAAAAAAATGAAAGAAGACACACAGAGAGTAGAAATACAATTCACCAGGGCACACTGTCAAGGACATAAACCAGGCCTTAGCAGGGAAAATCTCAGAGTGTAGCTTATAATTCCTGAAAAGAATCCGAAGCCCCACCACTCACAGTCCCAGAAGGTAGGATAAACGAGGAGATGAACCCCCCTTCCTGATTCCAGGACATCAGCACACACACACCCCTCAGAGCCAGCTGTGCTCACCATGTCCCACAGCAGTGGGGCTGTACCATGCTCCTTGGCCCAGTGACTGCTTCTGGCCCCCCCATCCAGGAGCCCACTGTCTGCTGACAGAGGGCACAGGAGCCCAGGGTGAGGGGGCACCTGGGGTACCCGGCTGCTAGCGCTACAGGAGGAGAGGATGCTGGCTGGACCTCCAGCTGGTGTGGAGGAATGGGAGTGGCTTGCAGCTCATCACTGGCTGCATCCAGCTCCCACGGCCTTCAGGCTGCCCCCTGGGAACCCAGAATCCCAGAGTGATCCTAAGGCCCAGGTGGACCCTGGAGTGGGCTACCCTCAGCTTCCTGAGCAGACAGGTAGCAGACCTCCCCAAGTCCTCTTTCCAGCACCACCACAGACTCAGGACATTTTAAAAGGCACAGATGAGGGCTCCAAAGAAACCCAAATGTACTTTCAGGCTCCGAGCAGGGCTGAACTCACACGTATAGACAGGTCCACACCAGGCGCCCCGTTGCCCGGATGCCAAGGCCATGGGCTCCTGTTCTGGACAACTCCACTACCAACTAGCTGTAAGGTAACTGGCCTCTCCAGACCTCTAAAGCTGGATCTGTTCCCAGCCCTGGAACCTCTGCAGACAGGGAAGGGAGATCTCTGTTCCTCTCCGCAGGCCTCCCTAGGCACCTGAAAGGACAATGGGGATAGACAGATCCTGCCCTTGGAGGGAGGTATTATATTTATAGTACCGCCCTAGTCGACATGAATTTGAGCAAACCCCGGAAGATAGTGAAGGAGAGGGAAGCCCGGCGCGCTGCAGTCCATGAGGGCGCGCTGCAGTCCATGAGGTCGCAGAGTCGGACACAACTTAGCGACTGAACAGCAACAGGAAGAAATCTGTCTCCTAGGGCTGCTGTAACAAAGTATCACCAGCTCCCAGCTTAGGGTGAAAAAGATGTATTGCCTTGCAGTTCTGGAAGCTGGAAGTCAGAAACCAAGATGCCGGTGGGCTGGTTCCTTTCCAGAGGCTCTGAGGAAGAACACGCCCTCTGCCTCTCTGCTGGCTTGTCTGGCTGCCCACCGTTCTTGACTTGTACGTGCATTACTGTAATCTCTGCCTCCGTCCTTACATGGCCATCTGCCCTCTGTGTGTGTGCACATCTCCCTCTTATAAGGACACCAGTCGTTGGGTTAAAGGCCGCTCTAATGCAGTATGGCCCCATCTTAACTTGATTACATCCACAAAGACCCTCTTCCTGATCAGGGCACATCCACAGGTTCCAGGGGTTAGGATTTCTATATATATGTTTGTAACAAGACACAGTTCAACCCAAGGAGCTTCCAACAGTAAGAATGAAATAATGGAGCAAAAAAGAAACAGCAGAAACTTTATAGAGCCAGTCAGAGTTGGTCTTCTTACCCTTTCAGAGCCTCAGTGTTCCCACCTGTGAAATGGGGTAACAGCATTTACCTTGCAGGGTATAATATGTGCAAGGCAACTAGCACACAGTAGGCACTCAGTAAGTAGGAACTAATACTGTTATAACTCTTATTATCATTATTCTTTTTAGCCGAACTGCACAGACATAACTGGAGCATAGAGCTCCCCAGGTGGCGCTAGTGGTGAAGAACCCACCTGCCAGTGTAGGAGACAAGGAGATGCAGGTTGGATTCCTGGGTCAGGAAGATCCCCTGGAGGAGGGCATGACAATCCAGTATAGAATCCAGTCCAATACAGAGTCTCCATTATTCTTGCCTGGAGAATCCCGTGGACAGAGGAGCTTGGCAGGCTACAGTCCAAAGGGTCACAAAAGAGTCAGATACGACTGAGGCAACTTGACACATACACACAACTGGAACATAGTGAAATACCCCGGAGGGAGACTAGATCAGAGTGTGGGAAACAGGAGTAGTTTAATAGAAGACATGATATGAAGTAAGCCTGGGAAAGATGGCTAGGATTTTGCCAGGTCAAAGCTGCAGGGGAAGGAAACCCAAGAAGTAGGAGCTCCACAAACAGGCCTTGGAAGCAGGAAAGTGTAAAGCGTGTTTGAAGAAGAGCTTCAAGTTCCATTTGGCTGGAACTTGGGAAATGAGTGATGAGGAACGGTAATTAAGATTGTAAAGGAGCATTTGGACCACAGAACAGGAGGAGTTTGCGCTTATTTCATAGTCAATGGGGAGCCCATGAACGTTTTTTGGAAGGAGGAAGGCAATTAAACCTGCATTTAAGGAAATTAATCTGGCTGCAGTGAGCAGAATCAGAAAGCCCTGGAGCAGGCGGTGATCAGGGCCGAACCTGGAGGAGATCCCTGCAGGAGGAGACAGCGTCCCTGGTCCTGGCTGAAGGCTGAAGGTGACTGGAGGATGTGCTCTGGCGCTCAGTCACTTGGTGTGGCCGCTTGGACAGCTCACACACCGGTTACCCCACTGCTAGTGGTGGCCCAGTTAAATAAGCCAGAGAAAGATAAGTCATGCACGGCACCACTTATATGTGGAACCTAAAAAAAAGAAAATAAAATAAATGAAACAACCAAGAAACAGAGAGTTGAATGGAGGTTGCCAGGTTGCAGGGTAGGGGAAATAGGGAGAGGTTAATAAAAGGGTACAGACTTTCAGAGGAGCTAATATAAAACATGGTGACTGTTGTTCATAATGCTGTATTGTATAACTGGAATTCTCTAAGAAAGTAGAACTCAAATATTCCCACTGAAAAAGAAACGGTAAATATATGAGGTGATGGATATGTTAATTAACTAGATGAGGGGCATCCTTTCAGAAGTATATACGTGTATCAAGTCATCATGATCTACACTTCAAATATCTTGCAATTTTATTTGTAAAATTCATTTGTGGAAGCAGCTCATGCAAAGGCCCTGCTGAGAGAGTAAAACTCAAATGTTCTCACAAAAAGAGAAGATAAATGTTTTACTTGTCAATTATACCTCAATAACACTGAAATTAAAATACAAAACAAAACAAAACAGGGTGACCAGTGATGGACACTTGGTGATCTTTGAGACCCTCCCACCACAGGAGAGCTCTCATCTATTAACAAGTAGACACCAGCAGGGCCTTCATCTTTTCTTGTTTAGCAAGAACATTTGAGTTTTACTGTCTTAGCAAGAGGGTACATGGAGGTGGGAGTGGGGAAGGCTCATCACTCAGCGGCTGCCCCCTGCCCTGATTTTCTCCTCCCCGCTGGGAGACTGGCAGTTTGAGGGAGGCCAGAGCCCAGTCAGGCTGCTCAAGAGCTGTGAGCAGGCTTAATTGCTGCACATTAACTTAACTTTCACCTCGGTCTTACTTTAGAATTCTGTGAATATTTATGAGTGTGCTCTTGCTTAATGAGTAGGGGAACAGAGACATTAATGAGCTTTTTATCCCTGTTGGGCTTGGGGGATTTTTTTGTTTGTTTCGTATCTCTAAGCTGAATTCTAGCTGTGCTATACCTTTTCTCCTCCTGGATCCTCAGAGGTGAGACGTGTGAGACCCTTTTCACAGCCAGCATCCAGGCAGAATCTAAGCACACGAAGGTGGAGGGGCAATGTGTGTGTACCCGTGTGTGCACGTGTGTGTGTGTGCCAGTGAAAGACGGTGTGTGCTTATGTGTGGCCACACATGGGGATGTGTGAGCTCCCCTGCAATCAAAGAAGGCCTGTGCACGTTCAAATGAGAACCCCAAATTGCTTCTCCTCTTGAGTTGGGCCTCTCAGAGATGAGAGGAAAAGTGAGGCAGGGCCTTCTATCTTTCTGAGGGTCTTCTTAGAGGTAGCTGAGGTGTGGGGCTGGGCCTCCCTTGGGCCTAGCATCCAGGGCCCTGCCCTGGGATCTCCTCAAAATGGGACAGAGCCCGAGGCCTGTGCACCTGCCCATGTGAGCCTGGAAGGCTGAACGAGGCCCAGATCTGCCCTGCAGACCCAGGGGAGGGTCAAGGAGGCTGCTCAGAACAACCAGCCTGGGGCCTGGAGCCAGAAGGCAAGCTTAGGGGGACAATGCACATTCTCATCTGCACCCAGAAAATTTGGAGATCGTCAGTCTTGTTCCCCTTGGGTTTTAGCCCAGTCTCTAAGGGACATGCAAGCCTGGCCGTTGCATATTTGATAAATTAGTAGAAAAACAGAAGAGGCTCCAAAAGGGTGAAAACCCCTCCCTGCTCAAACACTGGGTTGTTTCTCCCTCAGCCTTTCAGCTGCTGGAGACCCTCCACCTCTCTCTGCCTTAGAAGAAAGAAGGTGATAAGGTAGGAGGAAAAAAGTGACTGTGACTTCTGGTCACTCAACCCCAACCACGCTTAACATTTCTGTATTTTTATGTATAGCTTCCATTGTTCCCTTTGCCTAGCTCAATGGCCAATCCCTTAGTGTAAGCCAGTATCAAGTTTGTGCTATTATGAACAATGCAGAGTTGAACATTTTTCTGCATTTACTTCTGAATGGCACTCAGATGAAATTACTGGACCAATGGTCCTGGACACTTTCACACCTCTTGATGGATACTGCCAAGTCACTTTCCAAAAGAGATGTACCAATGGGCAGTATATGAAAGTGCCCATGTCAATGCATCTTCATTGGGACTATTTTCTCATTTTTTTCCCTAATTTTTGCTGATTCGATAAGCTAAAGTGATAGTATTTCCTTGCTGCCTTAATTCACATTTTTTAGTGTATAATGCAGCTGGATTCTTATCCATGTGCTTATTGACTAGTTGGAGTGTTCACAGTTCAAAAGTTAGGGGGGAAAATGTTTACTTGTGCATGAACTGTGTGTGTGGACATGAGGAGCCTGCTGTGTGTGTGTGTGTGTGTGTGTGTGTGTGTGTGTGTGAATTTGCAGGCTGTACAAGCATCTCTGAGACCAGATGCTTCCATTTGTATGTTTGTAGGTGTGACTGCTTGTGGTTGTGATGTGTGGTTATTTTCACCTTCTGTGGGCGACAGGGAGGTGAAAAGCTCTGGAAGAGCTTTTGTAAGCTTTGGAATCTTTCAGGCTGCAGTTCAGTGTCACCAAGTGGGCAATTGTACGAGTTGGGACCAGTTACTTGGCCTTTTGCTTTAAGTCTTTGTTTTCTCATCTGTAACATGGGGCTAATAATACTTATGACATAGAACTATGGAGACTAGTACATGAACCAACGAAGGTACACAGAGGCCCTCCTACCCGGAGTTCCCCTTGTTTATCTCAGGTGTGGGTGTAAAGGTGGGTATGTTTGGAAGCTGGTGGAGACCCATGAGGTGACAACATCCCATAGAACCAGGGCAGCCTCTTCCCTGTCCTGCAGTCCCTAGCAAAAAGCCAAGCCACTCTTCAAGCTCTGAAAATGTCTGTGTGGAATGAATGGATGAACCTCTCTATAAGCACATACAGGGCTTCGTTGGAAGAAACAACAGGATCTGAGTTAATTCCACGCTAATCATCCTTACCTCCCTCAAGTTCTTGAGGGCAGGGCAGGTCTTGGGGTGGCCCTTTTCAACCTGACGTGTTTCATGAATGAGACACGTATGCCCACGAGAGAGGGGAGAGGCCGCTAGCAGGAGGGCATGTGGGAAACCCTCCCCAGAGTCAGCATGGCCAGCCGACAGCTGGAGATGTCATCAGAAGGTATTCTCAGGACTTGCCCCCTTCCCAAGGAGGCGGTAATGGCCAAGTACAGGCTCTGGGGTTCACATCTTGGCCTCATTGTATTGAGCTATGGGGCTGAGGCAAGTCATTTAAACTCTCTCTGCCTCAACTTCCTCATCTATAGAATGGGAGTCTGATAACACCTGCCTCCTAGACTGTCATGAGGATTAAGGGAGATCATTCATGAAAAGCTCAGAATGGTGAGCTGCTTTTATTCCCATTGTAATCCCAGCCTGCCTTGTTTTCCCTCATTTTCTCCCTGGGTCCTGGGAGGGGCTGCTGGCAGTAGAGGAGGGGCCGGGTAGGATTCCAAGGAGGAAGACTTTTCTGTGTGTGAATATCCAGGAGAGCCCAGAAATTTCTTCTCACCTTCTGCCTGACATCTCTGAAGAGTGGGGCTTATGAACTGGTCAAAATGACAGACCAAAAAGAAGAGGAAGGAAGGGGAGGGAAGAAGAGGGGAAAGGAGGAAAGAGAGGGAGCATCACTGTGCTATCAGATTCCTGAAACTGGCCAAGGGGCCAAGGGGCTGGTCTGAAGGGCAGCTTGGCGCACAGAGAGCTGGAGCCACAGGCAGGATCATTTCCCCAAATGCAGTCTGGAACCCCACCCCTGATCCCCTCAGACTGTGGCCCTGTTCTGCCACCGAGGCCTTAAGGGTTCAGATGCATCCTTGGGCCTAAGCTGTCCCTTCTGCCAGAGAGAGAATTGACGGCTCCTCTCAGAAGCAGGAGGAAGCTAAACTGACCAAAAGCCTGTCCACTGCTTTGTGTTCTTGGGAATAAAGGCACCACCACATGAGTCAGGGTACAAATATAGTCAGGTCTTCCACTATTTGATCAAATACTAGGGCATTGGGCCTTCCTTGTATGCCTAAGCAGACACATCCTAGGGACTTATGCAGAGAAGATAAATATGTACATGGCTTAGACAGCAAAGCCAAGAGCTACAGAGGTAGATAACTCTGAGGGGAAATTCAGCTAGCGTCTTGGCAGCTGGGCCTGGGTCCCCTCCACCAGCAGGACATTGGAAGAAACAGGACCTGAATGTTAGCATCCATTCTCTGGCAATAACCCCCCAGCTCCCAGAGCAGATCTTTATCCCAGCAATAGGAGTTTCTCTAGTAATAAGTTCTCTTCTCTGAGCATTTGGTAAAGCCAGATTAGTGAGAGATAAGAAAATAAGAAGATGACAGAAGCACCTCAATTGCTCATCATTCGCTAATCCCTCACCCAGCACCCACGGTATGCAGAACTCAGGCTCCATTGGCAGACCCAGTTCTTGTCCTTAAGACACATCCATGTCTTACTCCCATGGATGTTCACATAGTGGAGGCCCAATAAATGTTATTTTCTCTTATCACTGTGGAATCTGCAATGATCTCCCAGGTTTCCCCAGAAAATGTAGGGGTCACCTCCTCCAGGCCCCACTTTGGTCTGTGGGGCCTCTATTTTGAAGCTTACCCTGCTGCAGTGTAATCGATCAGGTGATATTTGGGCTCGTCCACTAGTCGGCACATCCCTAGGATTGGCACGATGACACTGCTACATCTTTCTCTGCCCAGTGTCCAGACAATGCCTGGCATGAGACATATGTGAATGAAGCCTATTCACGTCAGGTGCTACAGATCTATCTCAGATAGTGGGCTCCCCAAGGGCAGGCCCACTTCTTTGTTTACCTCTCTACTGGAGACCTACCCCTGGGCCCAGTACATCATCAGTGCTCCTCATCTGATGAGAGACTGGTGTATTCAGCAAATTCTGTAAACACTCAGACAACTCACAGCACGCAGGTAGAGTAGGGGCCCTCAACAGAGGGAGACGATATGTGCAACGCATTCAGCATGGAGCATGACAAAAGCATATGCACTCACTCAATATGGTTATTGTTACCTTGAGCAAGTCACCAAATGCTTCTAGGCCTCAGTTTCCTCATCTGTAAAATGGGAGAGAAATCCCAGTTGCCACAGGATTCTTGTGGGTGAATCCTAGCAAGTACTCGTCTGTGTCTGCTGAACCCATCTGCATCCTTTGACTCAGCTACAGAGTAACACTTGGCTAGGGGAGATGCCCAGAGCAGAGCCCCCTCACCTGGCACAGGTGTGCAAGACATGGGCCCCTCTGCCCTCACTGGAGCCTCGGGATGCTCACCCTGGCTACAGGCAAGAGCCCCTGCTAACCCCAGGGACCTGGACAAATATTCGCGCTGTGCATTATGCCATGATGTGAAGACGGCATAGGCAGAGGCCCTGACCTGGAAGATCAGGTGCCTCAGCTGCAGGAGAAAAGGCATGGCCTCATCTCTGATGCTCAGCCTCCTCGTTGCCATGGCTCCTTTCCGACTCTTCATGTATTTTTTAAAAATACGTAATTTCCTAGAGGGAAAATAAATTGGATTGTGCATTAATTTGAGGAACTGTGGTTTGATAATGCTGGCACTGAAACTGCTGGCTTCTCATCCTCGCTAGGGTTCAGAGAGTGATCTGGGGGCACCCTGGGGCCCTGCGTGACCTCTCCCCCATACCTACTCCATGCAGAGGGCACTCCCACATGGTGGGTCTTCAGCTGCAACCCCCTGCTCTTCTCTAGCCAGATTCCCAGGAGCCTGAGGTTATTCACCTACCTGGAGGTGCCCCCTCCTCCCTGCTTCTTCACCTGGGAAGCTGAACCAGCTGTTCCTGCTTCCCTGGTTCTAAGCAGCAGGCCGTCTCCTGGTGGGGGCTGAGGGCAGAGGATGCTGGGAGAATACCTGTCTGAATGCCCCAGGGGCCGAGCAAAAGAAATCCAAAGGGTGGGAGTGCAGGTGTGTGTTCCGCAGGGTATGAGGCTTGCCTCCTGCCAGCCTGCACCCAGCAGCTGGTGTGTGGGGCTTTGGTTCAGATACTGGTGTGAAGCAGAACTGGGTGTGGGGCCCAGGTCTACTGCTTATGAACTGGGTGACTTCAGTGAAGCTGTTAAACAAATGAGTCCTGGTGTCACCACCTGTGAAGTGGGAATAAGAGAACCTACTTCACTGAGCCCTCGGGCAGATTAAAATGTAAAAGGTCCAAGGGAATAAAGTGCTGCCACAGTGCTAGCTTACAGTAAGCACTCAAGTACTAGCAAGTACTGCCCTTATTTTTAATAGCTTGCCTATTTCACGCAGGGATCCTACCCCAGCTCACCCTGGAGGAAAGCTCCTTAACCCGGACCCTCAGCGCTTAAGCCCTGACTGCTCCATGTGGACAGTTGTGGGTGCCCAGGGACCCCACTGACATGTCTGTATTTTCCAGAATGCCTATTGCAGAGTGTGGCATAGGGACAAAACCAACTTAGTAGCTGACCCTGCGGTGTGAAAACCGGCTCCCCTAGTAGTACCAGCAGAGCCAGGGAGCCAGTCCTGACATCCTCTTCCCACCCTGCCCTCCCTGGCCAGGACAGCTACTGCTCAGGGAGCATGTAGTGGGCGTCAGCACTGCAGGAGTATCACCCTGCCCAGGAATTAACATTGTCCCCAGTTGTCAGATGAGAAGACCAAACCTCAGAGAGACTGGCCCATGTGACACCGCAGGTAGCAGCCAGAGCGGTTCCTGCCTGTTCTTAATCCTCACACTGCACCAACTGCCTCTTGGTCCCTTGGAATCACTCTGTGCTGGGCCTGGGAACAGGTAGGTGGGAAAAAGGTAAAGAGATGTCCAAGTCTATATTCTCTAGACCCCAGACTCAAGGAAAAATGTCAGTTACTCACCTCTGCCCGGTGATTAACATCTCAAATAGAAACTTTAGTCATACCTTAATGGAGCCGAATGATTTCTGAAAACAATCAAGCCTTAGTCCTTTGCAGCCAAAACTGACTGCTTGGAGCTAATGGAGTGGACAGAGGCACAGAACACCCATCCCCAAAGGGGATGGTCCTAAGAGTGCATTTGACTTGGGAGTTCCATGATGGTCTTTACCCAGGAACCCAGAAATACATGCCCAAACCCTGTGGATCTGCTCACCCTTCCGTCTCCCATCACTCATCCATTCTGCCTTAGCTGAGCCCACTACCCAGATAAGGACAGACACCACCCAGATAACCCAGGGTTCTTTAGCCTGTTTCCTGAGCACCTTCTATATCCCAGGTATAGTCAGAGCTGTCTGGGTCAAGGCAGCCAAAAATACATTGGCTTCTGTATTTGTATAGTGTTACCTGGTTTTGTCCAAGTTCCTTGACATCTCCTTTTGACCCTCACCATAACGCTGCCAATGGAACAATGTATATAAAACGCACGGCCTGGAATGCAGCACACTGTTGTCCCACTCCACGAGCAGGAATCCTCTTTTTCTCCTGTGTACGAATAGCACACGGGTCACCAAACTTACTGAGCAAAGGGGGAAACATAAAGCACAGATTACTGAAATTCACAGAGCAGTGAAAGCCAGGACCCCTCCCTGATGAATCGTGCTGTCCAGATGCCCTCTCCCCTTACTCGACAGTTTTATACAGATAAAATCTGTTTAAATTGACTATTGATTGTGGTGTTGGGAAGGTGTGCATCAGCCTGCCTGAGGCCCACGCAGGTGCAGGCTGGAGGGAGAGCACAGACTGAGACCAATTCTTTTAGCCCCATCATTAGCTTACCTGCTCTTACAGCTGCCACAGCTTTCGCAGTAAAGTCCCCAATTTGTTATACCCCAGGGAGAGCCCCTGTTCTTTGTACACATACACACACACCAAAAAAAAAAACAAAACAAAACCCAGACATTGTCTGGAAAAGATATGGCCAAGTTTTACTCTTATTTTAAGTTACTCAGTGGAGTGTTCCTTTGTCTTTTCTGTTATTAAAGCCTTGGGCTGACAGCTGCAAACCAGCTCACGGGGTCCTGGGGGGTTTCCCCACCCTCGCCCTTCACAGAGATGTCTGCAGGAAACATTGGATTTGCTGTTAGCTCTGGGGATGGAAAGAGGCATTCTCCACCTTCAAGGGTACAGCTAATTGGCTATAGATCATTACGGAGAAGAGAAGGGACAGTTCTCAGACACCTGCCTTCTCTCCAGCCAGGAAAGATGCTGCAAGAGAAATTCAGGGTGTGTCAGCCTGTGCCTGGTATGGATGGTTGGATACAGCCTTCGGGCAAAGTGGGTGGATGGAGCCCCAGAGCACAGTTTCTTTCTCTGCCCCACGGGTCTCAGGGCAACGGGAACTGCTTCCTTTCAAGGTGTTTGGTCTCAACATGAGGGGCCTGCTCTCCCCCAGCAAGGTGAAGTCCATTCTGGACAGAGAACAGGAAGAGACATTCACTGAGTCCAGGCACCCAACCCAGCCCTGAATCAGAAAAGGGAAATAAAAGCTAGAGGGGGAAACAAAAGCCATACCACTCACCCGGTTTATTCAAGACAGAGCCACAGATCAATTCAGGAGGCCCCTCCCGTGCTGACCTCCCAGTTATCTTCTGCTCCAACATCAGGGGCAGAAAGGCAGACAAGAACCAGAGCAGCTCATCCATCCTCGACCTCAGTAATATCCTGTCCACACTGGGTAATGCTGGACCAGGAAGTGGCTTCTTGCTTGAAATTTCCGGTGCTGCCTTTGGAACCCAGGAGGGGCTCGGGAAAGCATTTTGGCTAGACCAGATACCAATCAGTGAATACAGAGACCCTGAAAGCAGGCCGCGCAACAGCAGCGCACCATCGAGAGCCTGCATCTCCCCAGAGCCCATGAACAGCCCAAGTGCAGGGTGGGGGCCTTGTCGTGATCATCTTTGTGTTCCCAGCACTCAGCCCAGTGCCTGATACAGAAAGACCATTGATCATCATTGTTTTTTGGGGGTTTTTGTTTATTGGGGGATAGTTGCTTCACAACATTGTGCTCGTTTCTGCTGTACAACGAAGCAAATCAGCCATATGTATACATATAACCTCTCCCTAGATGGAATTTTCCATCTAGGTCACCATGGAGCACCGAGTGGAGTTCCCCGCACTATACAGCAGGCTCTCACTAGTTATCTGTTCCATGCATAGCAGTGTATGCATGTAATCCCAATCTCCCAATTCATCCCACTTCCCCTTTCCTGTTTCGGTGTCCATATATTTGATCTCTATGTCTGCGTCTCTATTTCTGCTTTGCAAGTAGGTTCATCTGTATCATTTTTTTCTAATTCCACATATATGTGTTAATATACGATATTTGTTTTTCTCTGACTTACTTCAGAGAAGTAAGTCAATTACATCTCTAAGTCCATTACATCTCTACAAATGACCCAATTTCATTCCTTTTAGTGGCTGAGTAATACTCCATTGTGTGGTATGTATCATATCTTCTTTATCCATTCATTGATGGACATTGAGTTTTCTTCTAGGTCCTGGCTATTGTAAATAGTGTTGCAGTGAACACTGGGGTCTAGTGTCTTTTTTGGGAGAATATAATTTTTTAGTGGGATTGCTGGGTCATATGGTAGTTCTATTTTTAGTTTTTTAAGGAACCTCCATACTATTCTCCATAGTGGCTGGACCAATTCATATTCTGATCAACAGTTTAGGAAGGTTCCCTTTCTCCACACTCTCTTCAGCATTTATTGTTTGCGGATTTTTTGATCATGGCCATCTGACTAGTGTGAAGTGATCCCTCCCTCATTATAGTTTTGATTTGCATTTCTCAATAATAATTAATGATGTTGAACATCTTTCATGTCCCTCTTGGTCATCTGTATGTCTTCCTTGGAGAAATATCCGTTTAGGTCTTCTGCCCATTTCTTGATTGGGTTGTTTGTTTTTTTGATATTGAGCTGTTTGTATATTTTGGAGATTAATCCCTTGTCAGTTGCCTCCTTTGCAAATATTTTCTCCTATTCTGAGGGTTGTCTTTTCATCTTGTTTACGGTTTCCTTTGCTGTGCAAAAGCTTTTAAATTTAATTAGGTCCCATTTGTTTATTTTTGTTTTTATTTTCATCACTCTGGGAGGTGGATCAAAAAAGATCTTGCTGTGATTTATGTCAAAGAGTGTTCTGATTATGTTTTCCTCTATAAGTTTTATAGTGTCCAGTCTTACATTTAGGTCTTTATTTTGAGTTTATTTTTGTATATGGTGTTAGGGAGTGTTCTAATTGCATTCTTTGACATGTAGCAGTTTTCCCAGCACCACCTATTGAAGAGCCTGTCTTTTCTCCGTGGTATGTTTTTAGGTGGCCATGTGCATGGATTTGCCTCTGGGCTTTCCACCCCATCCCATTGATCTATATTTCTGTTTTTGTGCCAGTACCATTCTGTCTGGATTACTGTAGCAATATTGCTTTAACTGACACGGGCCCTTATTCGTGGAGAACCCTTGAGCAAATGAGTAGGTCAGTGCATGCGGATGCAAAACACACACACACCAGAGGAAGTGCGACACAGTTTTTTCCAACTCTAGGAAAATAATTTTCTGCTGTTGAAACAGAAGGGTGAGGCCAGGGCATTGGATGCTGTACTCCCCTTGGGCTCTTTACTAATCAAAGCACATTTCTCCTCAGCACCTACCCAAGGCACCTCCCAGGCCTCCCACACCAGGCCCCTGCGTGGCTCCTGCACCAGCCTCCCTCAGACCCAACACAGCCAAGTCCCCAAAGCTCTGTCTTCTCTTCCTCTCCCAGAGCCTTTCCAGTCCTGCTTCCTTATGCCACAGCCTGTTGAGGAGGAGATAGGCCACCGGCCCTGGTGAGCTTATATCCTTGAGGCCAGGAGTCTGAGATAGCTCAGATGAGGGTGGGTTTATTCAAGGCATCTCTCTCCCTGTTGCTCCCATGAAGGCAGACATGCAGGGGTTATCTCAGGCTTCTGCCAGAGACCCGGGAATGCTACCAGTTCAGGACCACCTTCCTCTGAATTCTTTAGCCCAAACTCAAGGCTGCAAATCCATGAGAAAGAATGTGTACTTCCAATTCATTTTTACCTTGAGAGTGAAGCCCCTCAGGACCCCACCTCTGAGAGAGGTAGAGAGTATTTATTCATGCCTCCCACATGGGGGATGGGGTGGGGACTGCAAAAACTGGAGCTCCTTTGTGTCACTGTTGCTTCTAGATTAATTTATTTTTCAAAAGCAAGGGTGTGCTGGACTATACCTGTCTGAACTCTCACTTCATCAGAGACTGTGGCCCGGTGATTCCTCATCACATTGTTACCTCTGTGTTGATCCTAAGACAATGTTTGTTGCATTTCATCCAGCTTTTTATTTGTCCTCAGCAGAAGGGTTTATTCAAATCAATTAGCTTTCCATTACTGCAAGTAGATATCCTTATCTCATTTGTCCTTACAATGATTCAGTGAGGTGAGTAGATATGAATATTCCCATTTTATAGATGAGAAAATGAGGGTTAGAAACTTTGCCCAAATCACTGGTCCCCAAGTGGAGGATGCGAGGGTTGAATCAAGACTGTCCCAAGTCCAGAGCCCATAGTTTTCCCACCCTACCATGCTTAGGAATGGGAAGAGGAGCAGGAAAGCTATTTGAAGTGTCCGCAAAAGGCACATGCAAGAAGTCAGAGGAAACCGGGAGAGCTGCGCAGTGAGTTTCATAAGCAGAAGGATGTGCAAAGCAGGCCTTCAGTGTCAAAAGAAAAACTCTCAGGACTTCCCTGGTGGTCCAGAGGTTAAGAATCTGCCTGTTAGTGCAGGGGACACACCAGGTCAGGGAAGATCCCACTTGCCTTGAGGCAATTAAGCCCATGCACCGCAACTACTGACTCTGCACTCCAGAGTCCACGCACTGCAATGAGCCACCGCAATGAGTATCCCCCACTCGCCACAACTAGAGAAAGCCTGTGCACAGCAACAAAGACCCAGCACAGCCAAAAAATACATAAATAAAAAAATGTTTTAAAGCCCTCGGATGGAAAGGGCGAGCCGGGCTGAGCAGGTGCCCTCTGCTGGAGCGGGAGTCCCTATTGAGACAGATGTGCTCCCTCGAGTGGCCCTGGTCCAGGGGACACAGATGCTCCCCACTGGAGCTGGAATGTACCGAGAGCAGGTGAGTGTCCCGGCAGCTGGGCCCTCGTTGAAGCAGATGATCCCCGAGACTGCCGCTCGTGGAAGGACCTGGGAGCTAGCCAGCCCAGGGCTCTCAGACTCCACCTGACCTGATGGGACCTACACAGCACTTGCTAACTCCCATTCCTCTCTCTTCTTGTCCTGCCCTCCTTGTCCTCCTCCTGCCACCAGGAAGTCACCCAGCAGCCTCTTTAGAACACCTTGGTTCAGGATCTCTGAGTTTATGAGAACATAAACACATTCTGTAATTATTTTCCCTCCCCCACAAGCCAGTTGCTGCCTCTCTGCAGCACAAGGGAATTTTCTCCAGTCACTTTCCCCAAGCCAAGCCAACAGCAGGCTCGAGCCCTCCACATCCCTGCCCTCCTAACTCTGACCTTGCTTTCAAGTCAAGTCTGCTTCTTCCCTAAAGTTTAGGGTCTCTGCCAAACCAGGCTGGGGGTGAGAGGGGAGAGATTTATGCCCCTCCAGGACTTTCTTTTTGCACTTGGCAATATTTCTAAATTTGATTTTCATGCCATCCACACAGGAGGCTCATGAACACACACAGGTGTGTGTCCTCGGGCTGTGACGGGGCTCAGTGGGGTCCCACCAGCTGGGAGCCAGTGAGGGTGGGCTGGGAAGGGGTGGGGGGAACCGAGCTGGTGCTGCGTGTGCACCCAGGTCATGGCCCTGGAAGACGCGCTCCTGCAGTGTCCCCACCTCACCAGTGGACTGAAGCTGAAATGCAAGCTTTCTCCTCTGGCAGATTTTCTAACTGCTTTTCTCCCTGTTGGGGTTGATGTTTCACCAAGATTAATAGTCGACTGAGTCATTTTTAAAGGGACCCTTTGATGAAGAAAAAGCACATCAATAAGCCCTGCCTGACAGCTTAGGCCACCCTCTCCTCATGCCACCGGTTCTGCTTTGTAGCCAAGAAGCCCTCTGCCCTCAGTTGGATACACCGTCCTCTGCAGCAAGTTTACCAGCCAGCAGCAGTGCACAGGGCCCTGGAGGGACCAAGGTTGGGGAAGGAGCACAGGGAGGTAGCCGAGAAGCCTGGACACCTGAGCCTGAACTTCTGGGCCCAGCCTTCCCCCCTCGCTGACAGGTCATGGTCAAGAGTACACGCTCTGGAGGCAGACGGCCTGGGCTCAAACACTAGCTCTACTGATTATTACCTGTGTGATTTGGGGATTATTTCTCACCCTCTCTGAGCCTTAGTTTCCTAATCTGCAAAATGGGGATAACCATAGACCCTGTCTCCTGGGGTCGTTGGGAGAATTAAATAGACAAAGACTTGAAAATTACTTGGACCAGTGCCTGGCACACACTAAGCATCCACACATTAGAACGAGTTGCATTACATCACCTTCCCTTGGAGCACCCGTTGTGTCTCCCGTGGGGGCTGACAGTGTCGTGGAGGCCATGTGGGGCTGTGGGCCTGACCTGACGTGTTCCCTTCCCAGCACGCCGCAGCAACAGGGAGCTCACAGCTCTGGAGGTTAATTGAAGGAGAGAGGGCAGAAATGTTATAAATGTTATAAAGAAAGGTCCAGAGTACAAGGGCTCCATTACAGTGTTATGCGTGTGGTCATGTGGAAATTTGGGAGGAGCCTGGGAGACGGGTCCTGCCAGCCCTGTAGCAACCCCAAGCCCACCTTGGGGGCTTCCTCCGTTCAGATTTAACTGAATTAGATAGTGACAAGAAGAGAGGGCTGCCAGTGCTGAAGGAAAGCTCTGATTAACTAGGAAATGGGGGCGCCCTTGACCAGAGCATCACCTATAACCTTGTCAAAAACGAGAGAGTAGCTGGGATGGGTGAGGGTGGAGAAGGAGTGAAATGCCATGGACATGGGGATGGGAAAGGTCTTGGTCCACAGTCAAGGGCCAGGAAGCTCCCTCCAAAGAGTATTTACTGAATGCTTTCCCATATGCTCCAGCCCCTAAGTTCCATGGTGGTGGTGATTTAGTTGGTTAGTCGTGTCTGACTCTTTGCGACCCCATGGACTGTAGCTCACCAGCCTCCTCTGTCCACGGGATTCTCCAGGCAAGATTACTGGAATGGGTTGCCATTTCCTTCTCCAGGGCATCTTCCCAACCTAGGGATCAAACCCTGGTCTCCTGCATTGCAGGCAGATTCTTTACCAACTGAGTCATCAGGGAAGCTCCATAGGAGGATATAAAATAGCAAAATAGTCCTGCCCTCAAGGAACAAGAATCTGGTTGGCAGCGGGAGCCTCACACAAAAGAAACAAAATTAAATAAACAACAAGGGATTTTGCAGGACTGGTTGTCATAGGTGAAAAATAAGCAGTGGCTTCAGATAACTCTGAAAATGAGGGGTTTGGAGTAGACGGTTCTTCTTTTAAATTATTTGTCCCCCCCCCCCCCCAGCTTTTTATTATGGATAATTTGAAGCATTTACACAAAGGAGAGCATGGTAAATGAAACTTCATGCCACTACCTACCTGGCTCTATCTTGCTTCTCCTCACTAAGTCTTTTTTCCTGGAGTATTTTAAAGCACTTTCCAGATATGTGTCATTTCACCCATAAATATTTCAGTATGCATGAAACAGATGGTTTTTAAGGTTTCTTCCATCTCTGACCTGGTGTGAGTGTATGTGCGCTGGCGAATGTCAGAATAGTTCTCTGAAGGGGCGAGGTGGAAGTGATATGTCTATTTGGGGTCTGGTTGTATGTGGGAAATGCTATTTTACACACACACCCCACCAGCTGCCCTGAGTACCACCTCTAATCATTTCAAAACTATCGTGACTGATGCTAGCATATCTCAGCCCGGAAAAGGCTGGTTTGGAACTGCTTGGACACGAGGAGCCAAAAGAGGCAGAGACTGAAAGAGAATCAGCTAAACGGCCATTTCTTCATAAAATGTGTCAGGAACCCTACTCCCTGGCAGCCACTGTGCTCATTCTACACTGAAGGAGCAGAGGTGACCCGGGCAGGTGAAGCCTCTGCTGTCACCAGCTTATATGGGGATATGGGGGTTAGGAGCAGAGAGCAAATGGGCCAGGGTGCACCGTGGGGATGCTGTTCAAGGGTGTCACCCGCCAGAAGCCTCTCATAGACATGAGGGTAAGACAGACAGAGAGAGAGAGGCAAAGGCTCAGAGACCCAGAGACCAGAGCTTGAGTCCAGAGGGGCCAGGCTCCCCTCCAGGCGGGTGTCACAGGCCAGGCACTTGCTGAGGGCCGTGCGGGCCGCCTCCTCACCATTCCCTTCCCCAGTCAGGTTTCTGGGGTGGCAGGTGGCTGAGGGGATGCCATCAGATGAGGCGAGTCCAGCCTGTGGCTCATTTCCACCTTCCAAAGCAAAACATATACTTCAAGGCGGGTGATCAAGGCTCAGTGAATGCACTGAAGTGAACCAAACACAGAACCTCTGAGCCTGGAGCTGGCAGCATGTAAGATGTGGAAGAATGCTTCTGGGTTTTCTATAGCTCAGTGGAAATGTAAATTAGCCTCAAGCCATGGAGCAGGATTTCAAGCACCTCAGATGAGGTGTCTTGAGGACCCAAGAATTTAGTCCTGGGACAGGCTCAAGGGGAAAGTTGCCTTAGAAATGATGACTGAATTTGACTCAGATGGTAGAGAATCTGCCTGCAGTGAAGGAGACCTGCATTCAGTCTCTGGGTCAGGAAGATCCCCTGGAGGAGGAAATGGCTACCCACTCCAGTATTCTTGTCTGGAGAATCCCGTGGTGGACAGGGGAGCCTGGAGGGCTACTGTCCATGGGGTCGCAAAAAGTCGGACATGACTGAGCGACTAACACACACACACACACACACACACACACACAGGTTCAAGGTAACTTGCCCTAGAAATGACGACTGAATTTAGTCCACGACCCCCACAAGTACCTTTGAACAGTCCGCCATGTGTCCACTAGGCCGAAGTACGGTGCTAACACAGAAGGACAGCCCGATCTTGGAGATGGTGTTGTCAGGTTGGTGAGACACCAGCTGTGTGCGTCCAGATACTGCCAGGCCACTCTCATGGAGTTTCCCACCTAACGAGCAGAAAGACGTGTGGTTCAGATGAGGCTTAATGGGAGAGAATGCCCCCTGGTCTTCAGAGGGTGGGAATGGGTGAAAAGGTGAAGGGAGAACACCCAAGATGAAAGAAGGTGCTGTTAGACCGTACAGGGTAGCAGGGAGGAGGGCCAGAAAAGACTTGGGAAGGGCAGTTGAAATAGAATGGGTTTACCCAGTGGGTCACGGAGGGCAGAGTGCTGTGATGCGTAGGGAAGCCCGGTGATGGTTATACAGGGGCAAGTGGCTAAATGACTCAGCACCTCACTCAATCTGACCTGGCCTGGGGCTTAAATTTCCCTCAGTCCTGCAGCCCCCACTCCTCCCCGGTCACTACCCCTGCCACCATGCCAGATGGAGCTATAGGGGAAAGAATCAGAGGTGTGCTGGCAGAGACGAGACTGGGCCTTCAGGAACTTCCCTAGTCCAGTGGTTAAGTTTGTGTTTCCACTGCAGGGGACGCAGGTTCCATCCCTGGTCGGGGAAAACAAGATCCCATATGCTGTCCCGTATGGCCAATAAAACAAAAAACAAACCAAAAAAGACTGGACCTTCAGAGTAGTTCTGCACAACCGTAGATACTCTATGCTCGAGCATTTGTCTGCTTTGGGACTTCCCTGGCGGTTCGGTGGTTAGGACTCCACGCTTCCACTGCAGGACGCACAGTGGTCGGGGAACTCGGATTCCCACCTACTGCCTGGTGCAGCCCCCAAAAAAGAATATATCTGCTTCACCACGTACCCACCACAGCTTCTGTATCCTGGCGTGTCGTCACCTCTGTGGACTTTGACCTGAGCGCTTACCCTCTTTAGGAGGGCCAGCTGGAGTCTGACTCAGCCACACCCCCACCTCTCCTGTGCTCTTTGTTACCCCGCTTTCTCCCAAGGTCAGCCCAACTTTCTGCCATACGAGCCCACCCCGGTGCCAACCAAAGGTTTATTGTGCTAGGGCTCCCCTTTGTTGGGGAGAACCGCTTGCCAATCCAGGGTGGCAGAAGGCTGAGAAACTGCCCCAGGGAGAAAGGCTGTTGGATGGCCATGTGGAGGAAGAGAAGCAGATGGCATGAGCCTGAGGGACAGGGTCTCTGTGGGAGCACCGGGGTTTGACCAGATGCACGTGCTGCTCTTTCTTATCAACCTCTGCTCCCAAGGGTGCAGAGGGGGTAAACGGGGACAAGTCTCTGGGGCGCTGAGACCAGGGAGGATGGATGAGCAAGGCCTCATTTCCAGGAGAACATGCCTGTCAAGATTGGGACTGGAACTTTGGCCATGCCGACATGACTCCTGGCCCACAGGCACCCCGAGTCAGGGCACGGGCCCCGTCTAAGTCTGACAAGGCTCGTCCCCGGCCTGGGTCCAGGCAGGGTGGGGTGGGGCCTCAGCCCTCAGCTTCTTCCTTCCAAAGAATAAATGCCCTTGCAGCGCATGCTCAGAGCAAGCCCACTCACAGCTCCGGGAACCGCTGACTGGGGATTTAGGAAATGCCGCAAGAAATGACCAAATTCCAATTTTCATCTGAATATTTTCCCATTGACAGGAGACCTGGAGTGATTGTGATTATGTCTTCTTCCCTGGTTTTCATGCAAAGGTGGCTGGCACCATTCCCATCTGGCGATAACACTGGTTGGCTATCTGCTCATCTGTGTATTCTCATCTGAGTTAGTGCGTCTTTCCTGGGAGCTGTGTGAGCCAAAGGGATTGTGTCTCTACAGGAACCAAGCCTCACTCAGCACCATGCTGGACCACAGCAACCACCTGTTTTGGTGACGAGGCTGCTGCCAGCCTCTCCTTGGTCTTTACTGTCCTCCTACCGGTCCTGACAGGAATAGACCCGGGTACAAGGGCCTTTTGACCAAGTGACAGCATGAAGGTCTTCAAGGGTAAGCTTGAGGAGAGGCGGTCTGCTCCGGAAGCTGAGCCCGTCAGGGACAACCAGCTGGATTAAAGCACTGTGTTCAGACATAGTTAATTTTAGCATTTCACTTTTTCACTTCTCGAAGCTCCATTTGGTTCTTTTTCGTATCTGTCATTTCTGATAGTGTTCTATTGTAGTTCATCTTTGTGATTCCATCCTTTATTTTGAAAAAAAAAAAAAAAAGTCATTTCCATGTGTAACTTCTGCATTTATCAATTCCAGTATCTGAAGTTTTGGGGGTGGGAGGGAGCGGGCTAAATCTGTGGGGTTTTTTTCCTCCTTTGACTCTCACTCATGGTTGTTTGCTTCCTTATGATTTTTTTTAAAGCAAACTCATATTTACATGATCCTAATCTACAGGAATCCTAAAGGCCTGGATTAAAGAAGCTTTCCTCAGGACAGGATTTAAATCTGGTTTGCCCATAAGCCAGCTCGTACTACCATTTTGGAAGCACTTCAGCCCACGTGCAGGGCTGGGTCCACCTGAAAGCTCTGAGTTCCCTTCTGTCACTGGCCCAAGGTTCAGGTTCCCCACGGCGGGTCACTGATCGCCGGGTCTTATTGGCACACGTCCTCAGAGCATCAGAGCTCCTCCCTCTGCTACTGCACCCTCCTCCCAGCTGCCTGCCATGTTGACTCCTCAGGGACTGCGACTTTGGGCTGTAGTAACTTGTAGTGGCGGGGTGGGGGGATGGTGGGAGGGGGACTTTGAAATCTTAGAGACTTGATCCATGTCCCAGTTCTGCAACCGGCTACCTAAATGCATAGGTGTATGCTAAGTTGCTTCAGTCATGTTCGACTCCTCGACCCCATGGACTGTAGCCCCCCAGGCTCCTCAGTCCATGGGACTCTCCAGGCAAGAATACTGGAGTACCACTTTACCACTGTGTGTTTTACGTTGTTTCAGTCGTGTCCGACTCTGCAACCCTATGAACTAGCCCACCAGGCTCCTCTGTCCAGGGGATTCTCTAGGCAAGAATACTGGAGTGGGTTGCCGTGCCTTCCTCCTGAGGATCTTCCCAACCCAGGGAGCGAACCCGCACCTCTTAGGTCTTCTGCATTGGCAGGCAGATTCTTTATCACTAGCACCACCTGGGAAGCCCCTGGCTAAATGACTACCAGCATATTACTTTATCACTCTGTGCCTCGGTTTCCTCATCTATAAAATGAGAGTGATCGTTGCATCTATTGCTTAGAGCTGCTGGGAGGAACAAATGAGATCATGGATTTGCAGGACCTGACATGATTTAAGAGCCAAATAAAAAAGTTACAGCTGTGCTGCTCCACAGGCACGGATTTGGACTTGAAAAGAGGCTGACCAGATGTTTGTCACGGGGAGAGCTTATCAGCCAGGCTGTGTCATTAGTGTCTTCCAGGGTGGCCTGCCAGTGTCCTTCCCCTCCGGACAGGGAGGCAGCCCCAGGGGTATGAGTGCCTGGAACTCACACTGGAGCCCACCCTGCTCTATCCCCTGTCCTCAGCCCGACTCCAGCCCCCAGGACAGCCGTCATCCCCCATCTGCACCCAGCACAGGTGAACAGAGGCAGAAGCCAAGTTCAGGGTCATCCCAGTGGAGAAGGTAGGTGTATCAGTGGGTGTCCCTGTGAGGTAGAGAATTCCTCCCGGCAGAAGCTCATCAAGGATGTGCTTCCTTGACTGAGCTCCCAGCGGCCAGGATGGGCAGTGGCCTGGCCTCCAGGAAAGAGTAGACTCCCCACAAGATGGGCAGCCTTGCCCCTACCTGGGAGGAAGGCAGAATCAGACAAGGGAGCTTGGCTTGCACTTATCTCTAGGCTCCTAGAGGAGGAAATGAAGGCAGCAATTAATTGTACAAGGCGGGTGGTTTGCACAGCTTAAGTTCAGATAAAAAGTTTAATTATCCCTAAGCCCTAATACAAATTAATTAGCCTTCCATATTAGGAGGGTAAGCTTCCCTGCTCTTGCCACAGCCCAGACATCACTGCAGATTACCGAGGATGTGCTGGTGGGGAAGCAGCAAGCCCATAGCCCCACCAGGTCAGCAGCAGACCGCTGGCTCCACCTTGGCCCCAGCTGAGGGCTGTGTGAGGGTCCTAAGTCTGGGGTGAGCACCACAGCCTCCCTGTATCTGGTGTGTCCCCTCCAGGAGAGGCTTTTCTTGTCCCTTATTTTTCTCCACCCTCAGAGCCAGAGTTGGGGGTGGAGGAGGGGAGTCCTTATTTGCCTGAAAGACAGAAAGAAAATAAGGCTATGGCTTAGAAAAATTTTTTCTAGGCCATGACATTTTCTGTTTTTTTCTTTCTTCACCCTTTCCTTCCTCGAAATTCCACAGAGAAAATAGGCCATCATGGCCATAAGGACTTAGAGAATCACTATCAGCTCCAGCACCTCAGTGTTCCTGCCCAGGGGGCCCCAGGAGGGTCTGCAGGCAGGACAAAGAGTGCTGCCCATCACGATTATTACAGTCCTAATAGCTGTTACCTAATAAGTGTTTACTATGTAACAGGAATTTCGTCTTTGCAACCATATTGCAAGGAATGTTTTCTTCATTAACTCACACATTCGATCAACATTTATTGAAGTGATTTGAGTAAGGAAATGACACAGTTAGATCTGCATTTTAAGACCATGGTTCTTTGTGAACTAAAGGAGAACAAAGCTTAAGTGAGGTGTCTGGTTAAGGGGCTTTCACAGTTCAGTCTAGAAACCACAGTGGCCTGGACCCAGGGTTTATTTAATAAACGTTTATAAAGTTCTTAATATGTGCCAGAATCGAGCCTTTTACAAATGGTAACTCATCTAATCCCTCGCAACAGCCCTGTGAAGTAGGTACTATTATATTACCAGTCCCAGGAAACAAGATAAAGCAATTTGCACAAAATTCACCCAGCTCACAAGACTTGCCCCAGATAGGCTGCTGCTCAGAGTCCACACTTTTAACCACCATGCTATGCCACTACCTCTGAAGGAGCAGAGATAGCTGAGAAGGGGGAAGGCTCCAGCTGGCTCCTCAGAGCTTCTCCCGCCACCACCCTATCCCTCGCAACAGCCTCATCCACTCCCCTGGAGAAGCAGGATCTGACGGACAGAGCAGGACAATGTAAACAGGCCAACCTGGGTTTTAACCCAGGCAGTCTTGCCTCTGACTACCTGAGGACCTTGAACAATTCACTGTCCTCTCATCTCTAAGGAGGGTTAACCTTACTTGGTGGGGCTTTCATGTGATCCAGTGATGCCAAAGTTCCTAACATATGCCCCAGTACACTGTTCCCTCTCATCTTTCCATTCTCCATCCCTACTTCTTTAAGCCAAATGAGCCCGTTCCTTTGATTGTTTCCTCTATGAATTCCAGAAATTCATCATCTCTCCCTCTCCTGTCTGGACATGACCCAGTTAATCATTGCCCTATAGAATACGTACTGCCCAGAACTCCACACAGCAGCCGAGAAGCAGTCTGCACCAAGCAGAATCCGAGCACCCACTCCTGTTTTCTGGCCAATGTATTCCCTTCAGTCCAGCTCAAGGCAGCATTAGGTCTTTAGCTGCTGTGGTTACACTGGTGGCTGTGTTAAAGTCAATTCCCTCAGTGATTTTTAACTTGGATGGCTTTTAAGCTACTCTCTCTCATCAGCTATACAAGTCATTGATTATTTGAACCAAAAGTCTGGTGGTGTCATTTATCTTTGTTGAAATTAATCTGGTTGATTTCACCCATGATTACAATCTGCTAAAAATCCTTTTGACTCCTAAGAACCTCAATTCATAGTAGTGCTGTCATTTAGAAATTCGAAGAGCTTGATTAAAAATAATCAACCCTGGTAGCTCAGCAGGTAAAGAGTCCACCTGCAATGCAGGAGACCCTGGTTCAATTCCTGGGTCAGGAAGATTCACTGGAGAAGAGATCAGCTACCCACTCCAGTGTTCTTGGGCTTCCCTAGTGGCTCAGCTGGTAAAGAATTCTCCTGCAAGGCAGGAGACCCGGGTTAGATCCCTGGGTTGGGAAAATCCCCTGGAGAAGGGACCAGCTTACCCACTCCAGTTTTCTGGCCTGGAGAATCCCATGGACTGTACAGTCCATGAGGTCACAAAGAGTCGAACCCGACTGGGTGACTTTTCACTTTCACTTTCACAGCCACATCATCACCAGCATCATCATCATTGTCATTGTCTCAGGATCCAAATGGAAGAAGGTTAAGCAAAAGCAATAATTTGCTGATGTGCAGAGTCAAAAGAAGGCCTGCACAACTTAACCACAGGAAAGGCAAAAGTACAGCTGATCCTCTCCAAAGAGTAGAACAGGAACTCAGACCTCCACCAGGTCTCCCTTGTCATCTCACATCTCTTTCAACTGTCAGCCTGCTTCATTTCTAACTACAGTCTGGCTTTTCCGCACGGCAGAAAGCACGGCAGCCAGGAACTCCGGAGCTTTTTAAGTTGAGTTTCAACTTCTTTGAAAGAGATTGATCTGGTCTCAAGGGTAAAAATCCAGGGGAGGGAAAAAGTTGACCAACACCATCAGCCAACAGTATAAATGCAAATCAAACTCATGGTGAGAGACTAAAATGAGGGCGACCGTGTAATCCTACAATTTCACTCCTGGGCAGGTATCTGGAGAAAACGCTAATTCAAAAAGATGAACACACTCCAGTGTTCACAGCAGAACTATTCACAATAGCCAAGGTACGGAAGCAACCTAAATGTCCATTGATAGATGAATGGGTAAAGAAGATGTGGTGTACATATATATATATATATATATATATATATATATACAATGGAATATTGAAGGTGAAGGTGAAGTCGCTCAGTGAATATTACTCAGTCATAAAAATGACTAAATAATGTCACTGGCAGCAACACAGAGGGACCTAGAGATTAACATAGTAAGTGAAGTAAGTCAAACAGAGAAAGACAAATATCATATAATACCACTTATATGTGGAATCTAAAAAATGATACAAAAGAATTTATTAATAAAACAGAAATAGACTCACAGACATGGAAAGCAAACATGTTTAATAGAGGAGATAGTGGAGGGTGAAGATGAAAAGACAAATTAGGAGTTTGGGATTAACATATACATACTACTATGCATAAAATAGACTAAAAAACAAGGACCTACTGCATAACACAGGGAACTACATTCAATATCTTGTAATATCCTATAAGAGAATGAAAAGAAATATGTACATTATATATATATATACACACACACATATAATTGAATCACTTTGCTATACATCTGAAACTAATACAACATTGTAAGTTAACTATACCTTAACTATGTGAGTGAGGAGAAGGCAATACAACCCACTCCATTACTCTTGCCTGGACAAGCCCATGGACGGAGGAGCCTGGTAGGCTTCAGTCCATTTGGTCGCTAAGAGTCGGGCATGACTGAATGACTTTGCTTTCACTTTTCACTTTCATGCACTGGAGAAGGAAATGGCAACCTACTCTAGTGTTCTTGCCTGGAGAATCCCAGGGACGGCAGTGCCTAGTGGGCTGCCGTCTATGGGGTCGCACAGAGTCAGACACGACTGAAGCGACTTAGCAGCAACTATGTGAGTGAAGTGAAGTCACTTAGTCGTGTCTGACTCTTTGCGACCCCATGGACGGTAGCCTACCAGGCTCTATGGTCCATGGGATTTTCCAGGCAAGAATACTGGAGTGGGCTGCCATTTCCTTCTCCAGGGGATCTTCCCAACCCAGGGATCAAACTCGGGCCTCCTGCATTGCAGACAGATGCTTTACTGTCTGAACCACTAGGGAAGCCCAACCTTAAATATACCTCACTGTAAATTAACTTTACCATTTTAAAAAATGGGTAAAAAAAGGAAAAAACCATGAGATACCACATCACACCTACTAGGGCAGCTAGAATCAAAAGACAAAGGGTAACAAGTATTGGTGAAGATATAGAGAAATTGGAACACTGATTTATTGGTAGTGGGCATGTAAAATGGTACAATTCCTCCAACTGCTAAACATAGTAACCACATGTCCAAAATAAGGAAATCCATGGAGGCAAAAAGTAGATTAGTGGTTGCCCAGGGCTGAAGGGTTGGGTGTGGAATGATCACTGCAGTATGAGTACTAAGTTTCTATTAGGGGTGTTGAAAATGCTCTAAAATGCTCCCCAGTGAGAGCAGGGATATTGGGGAAGGCTTGTAATAATATAGCAGCTCCTCTGAAACCCTGCTCTTCTGGACAGAGTTTATGTCATAATGGGGAGAGGAGGGCTTCAGTTCCTAGGAATGAGTAAGATATTAGCAGGCAAAATATTGGATGCCCTCCGCACTGGCTACTCATAGAGAATTTACGTTTACCCAAATAAAGCATCGAGGGCTTCTTCTGAATTATCTCATTAATTATCACAACAACCTTGTAAGTTAGGTTTATAAAACCCATTTATATTGGTAGAGGCTCAGGTTACGTAACTTCCCCAAGGACATTTAACTATTTGGTAAGTAACATTTGGCTCTAGTTCAACCCCAGATCTGAAGCCAGTCTCCTCTCTCAATCATTAGGCCACACTGCCTCCTTCTGGCCTGAAATGAGTTGGTAAAACATTCTGGAATGCACCAGAGGAGACCTGAATTTAGATCCCATCTTCATTTCATTTGCTTATTACTCTCTCACTGAAAGACACCCTTCTAACATGAAAACCAGAAACTTCCTTTGCTGTCCTGGGACCATTGCTGGTCATCTTTGAGAAGGGTCGGAAGACTCGAGATGGTTGCTCAGTTCCTGTTAGCCGCGCTGCTGTCCCCTCCCCATTCCTCCAGCTCGCCCAGCATATAGGGAACTGGGCGGGAACACACCTTGCTGCAGTCACGATGCAGTACGTCTGTAGCCGGTTAACCCTCTCAAAACAGGAAATAAGGGTCATCTGGCAAGATGTGTGCTTAGTGAACCAATGCAGCCTATTCTCCAAGTGCCCGCAAGCTGTCCGCGTAATGATCCACTCTCAAATTCTGCCAGCAATTGGCTGACAGAATCGGCGGATACCAAGCCTGCTGGTCTGTGGCTCCTTAGGTCTCCTTTCCCCTTCTTTAAAGATGCTGATACTTTAGCCTCCTGGTATTTCTCTGCGACATCATGATTTCTCAGCCGTCGTGAGCAGCGGCTCTGTAACACCATCTGCACATTCCTCCCGTCTCCGGGGGTAGGATCTGGGTGGGCCTGTGAGGGGAATCCACTGAAGACAGCTGGCCACTTGGCTGCTCTCCACTCCCCTGCTTCAAGCTCTGGATACTTGTTTTCCACATTTGTCCCCGCCCTCCCAAGATAAAGCAGGGTCTTCTTTGTGGAGAAGGCAGAAAGTGCATGGGAGTTGCATTGGTCAGCTTTCTCTCTATCGTCTGTTTCCAGCAGACCATCTGCCCAGCAGATGAGTAACTTTCCTTCCAGTGGCGAAAACAACCTCCCTGTTGTTCTTAGCGCTTTTCACAACCTCAGTCACTGAAATGTAGCCTTCCTGACACGGTTGTTACAAACTCCCACCATGCCTCATTTTCACCCATGGTCATGTACCCAATGTCCACCTTTCAATCAATGTTATCTAAAAATTTCTTCATCACTCCGATGGTTAGAACTTGGAACAATCAGCTCATCAACAACAGAGACCATGGTTTTCAGAATGTCTGCTGCTGCTGCTGCTGCTGCTAAGACACTTCAGTCATGTCCAACTCTGTGCGACCCCATAGACGGCAGCCCACCAGGCTCCACTGTCAATGGGACTCTCCAGGCAAGAACACTGGAGTGGGTTGCCATTTCCTTCTCCAATGCATGAAAGTGAAAAGTGAAAGTGAAGTCGCTCAGTCGTGTCCGACTCTTAGTGACCCCATGGACTGCAGCCCACCAGGCTCCTCTGTCCATGGGATTTGCCAGGCAAGAGTACTGGAGTGGGGTGCCATCGCCTTCTCCTTCAGAATGCCTGAGTAAAAGTAAATGTATTTATTGTTTGTAGAGCTGTACACGTCACAGTGTGGCTTCCCAGGTGGCTCAGTGGTTAGGAATCTGCCTACCACACAGGAGACACGTGTTCAATCTCTGAGTCAGGAAGATCCCCTGGAGAAGGAACTGGCAACCTACTCCAATATTCTTGCTTGGGAAATGCTATGGACAGAGGAGCCTGCCAGGCTACAGTCCATTGGGTCACAAAAGAGTCAGACGTGACTCAGCAACTAAACAACAACAACAAATACAATAGAGTTATGTCACAATAGAATTATGACCTAGGTTACTCATTATCTTCATTTTTGAGACAAGGAAACTGAGGCCTGTAGTCACATTCTCCTAAGGTCACACTGTGATTTCAGGTGGAGCTGCTGCTGCTGCTGCTGCTAAGTCACTTCAGTCATGTCCCACTCTGTGCGACCCCATAGACGGCAGCCCACCAGGCTCCGCTGTCAATGGGACTCTCCAGGCAAGAACACTGGAGTGGGTTGCCATTTCCTTCTCCAATGCATGAAAGGGAAAAGTGAAAGTGAAGTTGCTCAGTCGTGTCAGACTTTTAGCGACCCCATGGGCTGCAGCCCACCAGGCTCCTCCATCCATGGGATTTTCCAGGCAGGAGTACTGGAGTGGGGTGCCATTGCCTTCTCCGTCAGGTGGAGCTAGGGGAGTCTTATCAGAGCCAGGATCTGGACCGCTTCACTGGAAGCCACTCCTGAGCATCATGGCAGAGAAGGCAAACCTAGTATCAGTGCTCCCAAAGGAGCTCTCAGTAGTGTGACCGAGACAGCTTGAGGCAGAACAAAGGGCCTCGACACTGAAGAAGAAGGAAGAAGGGTGTTGAGAAGCTTAAATGGGGCCATTCATCCAAGTATGTGTCAACCATGGCACACCTCTGACCAAGCCCTTAGGGTTAGGGGTGAGGACTTCACAGTTCTGCAATGGCCCCATCGCCTTCCACAGTCTTTCTGGACCCCAGGACACCTGGGTCCTTCAGGACAAGTGACTTTGAGCCTCACAATTTCAGTAGCAACAATTCCAGGTCACCCTAAGGCTGTTTCTGCTCAGGACACCCAGAGGGCACAGAGGTGGGGAGAGGTGGTGGTTCTGGCTTTGGCCAAAGGAGTCATCACAGTTCTTTACTTAACGTGGCCTTTAAATGATCTCAGTAAAGAAGAGGCTAAACACTTAACTGCAGCTGAGCGTATCTTATTGATTGGAGGAGAAGGCTCTGGCCTGTTTGCCTGGGGCTGAGCAGGAGCCAGGCCAAGCCGGTCCCAGGGGGTGGCTGCCAGGGTGTGAAGTACTTAGGAGAGTTTCTCTGAGCTCTGAGACAGGCTGGCACTGTCCCAAAGTGGCTTCACAGCTTAAGGGGCTGAGTTTTGGAACTCATAGACCCCTTTAAGACAGTGGGATGAGGTGAAAAGAGGAGAAAGCAGGAGGTGTGGGTTTTGCTCCCAGCTGTACCCAAACATGAGCAATCTACTTCATGCCTCTGAGCCTCGATTCCTGCGTCTGTCCAGTGATGATCAAGGTTCCAAGTTCACAGGGTTTGTGGAGCTTCTGTGAGTCAAATGTGTAAACGTGCTTTGTAAATTATAAGCTTTCACATAAATAGAAGGCGGTTTATTCTTCGTTATTTTTATTACCATAAGAGAAATCGTGTTGTTCTGCTTGAAACTTGTCCATGGCTCCTCTTTGCAGTTGGGATGGAACCCGTGCTCCTCGTCGGGGGCCCCTGGACCCTGCATGGTTGGCCCTGCCTGGCCCCCACCTGCTGCCTCAGTCTCCTTGTGTAGAACTCCCCACCTGCCCTGTGCGCCAGTCCTGATGGCCCTTTCACTGCTCCTAGACAGGCCAAGCCCCTTCCTACCTCAGGGCCTCCGTCCTGTCTGTTCCCTCTGCCTGGTACGCTCTGCCCCACGTGTGTGGCATGCCTGGATTCTTTACCTTCAGGTCTTAGCTTAAATGTTACCTCCTCAGGGAGTCCTTTCTGACCACTCTCCCTCAACCCCGAACTGCACTATCTCTATTCTCTCCTTGGAAAGAGCCAGAAGTTGCAATATTTTTATATATTCACTCAAGTGTTATGGTCTTCCCCTGGAAGGATGCTGGCTCTGTGAACAGAAGGACCTTGTCTGTTTTGTTCACTCGCAGAGCATATCATAGTACCTGACACATAGCAGGCACCTAAAGAACTGTCAGATGAATGAATGAATGACTGGGTGAATGAATGATTAGCAGGGGAGCCTGATTGTTTCCCAAAGGACCCCTCTTCCTTATACCTGCTTGTCTTCGTCTTTCAGATATGGAGACATGGTGCCCAAGACGATTGCAGGAAAGATCTTCGGTTCCATCTGCTCACTGAGCGGTGTCCTCGTCATTGCCCTGCCGGTCCCTGTGATCGTTTCCAACTTCAGCCGGATTTACCACCAGAATCAGAGAGCGGATAAACGCAGGGCACAGAAGGTAAGCCTCAGACCTGGAAGCGGGTAGGCCACACCGAGAGGGTGCCCTTGGCCTTTTCCCTTTGCCACACAGAGCTCCTGGGAGAATCCCTGCACAGACGGCCTCTGGCTTTGGAAGGTAAGCAGCCCTAGGTGCCTTCCCACCTACCAGCATCCTGCACGCCAACCATAGTCAGCTGCGCAAGGCTGCAAACTCTCAGTTACCCACAAGCCAATGTTCTCCTTGTGGATATTCTGTGCAGTTTCCTTGGGCCCTGGCCGCCCCTCCTAGACCACAGCTACTAACACTGGGCAGTGCCTGGACTCCTCCCTTCCACAGCCAAGAGCTTGCTGGGGAGCATAATCGCTTTTCAGTACCCTGGAATAGCCTATACCAAACAGAGTGACAAAAATAAATTTGCTAAAAAGAAAAATGAATACTCTGAAAGGAGAACATTCTGAGGCCATTGAGTTCACAGACAAATTGCACAGCGGGCTTTAGTCACCTCAGGGTATCGTAGGATAGGGCATAGAACTGTCCTTGACAGTCGGGAGACTAAGAGTGGGTCCTGGAAAGGTTTCCAGTGATGTCCAGTGAGCACGCCTTAGGGAGGCTGGGCAGGATCAACAGGATGAGGAAAGATGCCTGAAGGTTTTGGTGCCCAGAGAGAAGCCTCCTTTCCTGACCGGCCTCCACCTCACCCTCTGAGCCAGTTCACCTGCATTTTTTGGACATCTGGCTGGTGAAGGTTCTTGGACCCAGGGAGCAGTCTTTCCTTTCTCTTCTGATCTAGGCTGAAATACTCCCCCTTCAGCAGCATCTCAAACTCCGGGGGCAGGGGTGGGGGGGGGGGTGGGGGTGTGGGTACCATCAAAGCCTTTCTGGGTACAATGGAGTCGGGGGACCTAAAATTGTCGCTTAGGGAGGCCTGAAACGTTATGTCCTTACTGTATTCTTTCTTCATTCATTCATTCCATACATGTTTACTGAGCACGTACTCTGTGCCAGGCCCTATGTGTGCAGCTGGGTTACTTCCTCACCATGTGAGCCTCTCTCCTGGCCTTGCTTTTACAGAGATAACCCCCCAGTGGCAGGGCTTCCTTGACATATCAGAGGGATCCAGAATTTCAGAACACATCTGTGTGTGCTGACTGAAACGAAGTCTCAAAGTTCATGAAAGTTAGCTCTGAAATGTATAATGATTTGCATGTAACAATACTTAATGGGGTATTCCCTGGTGTCTCACTGGTCAAGAATCTACATGTAATGCAGGAGACCCAGGTTTGACCTCTGGGTCGGGAAGATCCGCTGGAGAAGGAGATGACAATCCAGGCAACCCACTCCAGTATTCTTGCCTGGGAAATCCCATGGACAGAGGGGTCTGGCGAGCTATAGTCCATGAGATAGCAAGTGTTGGACACAACTTAGCGACTAAACCACCACCATACTTAATAACATATATCACATAGTTATATAATAAATCCAGCTGGTCCCCACTTCCAACATCTCCCCTTTTGTGTGCCCCTGTGGTCACCTCCTTGCCCTACGGTCTCACTCTGCCTGTGCAGTGACATACTTTGACTTATCCTGACTGGGGTCTGTGATGTTGTCAGCCTGCCTTGGGTTGATCTGCAGTCCTCTCTATCCACTCCAGCACCAGTTTCTACCTCTTCACCCAAGGTCAGGGCTTCCCCACCCGCATCCCCTGCGAGCCAGCCCCAAAATAGAAGTCTTATCTCTTTCCCCATTCAAGTCAGCTGGCAAGTGTGAACAATATCTACATTTATTATGCTGTCCTTAAAAAGGGGGCAGGAAGAAACTGGGATCTCCTTTCCAAATCAGGGAGCCTAAAGCCCTGAAGGGCCAGGGGTCCTATAGCAATGGCAACCCCATCCCTCACTGCCCACCTCATCCACCAGGGCTGACACAGGGTTTTTGAAGAGCAGTAAAGGTTCCTGGAATCCTCAGCTCTCACACCAGCCCACAGCAGCCCCACTCAAGCAGGGCTTCAGCCGCCCCTGCACTCCCTTCCCTTCTGTACTCATGCCCTTACCTGCTTCTTAGAGTATCATGTCCGCTGTCATTTTGCCCTCTGCAAAGAATGCTGTGGGGGCCATTTCTCCACACAACTTTACAGAGTTCATCCCATGTGATTAAGATACACGAGGAATCAGCTTGGGCATCTTCTTCCTTCTAGCCCCTCAGGACGAGAGTCCCTCCCTCTTCTTCCTTCCTCCTGCTCCCTCTTTGCTCTCCCTCCAAGAGGGAGTAAATCAAAGTAAATATTCATAGTATTTTCATGTTGCCTGGATACTGTCCCTCCTCATGGTCCACTCAGCTCTGTCTCTTTCACCTTGGGCTTCTTGTGAGAAGGGGAAAAAGACAACACAAGAATACTGCTTGCTTCCAGCCCCAGGTCTATCACAGTAGTGAGGCAAGGCAGGCAGGTCAGGGGACTCAGTGGGGAGTGGAGAGATGGGCCAGGAAGGAGGTCAGGATTGCTGATAACAGGTCTCAGCTCAGACCACATACTCAGGAGTCATGAGGGTAAGCACTAGCCCATGTGCCTCAGATGGAAAAGAAAGGACCAAAAAGTTGTCATCCTTTCCCATCATGACTGATTTGCTTGGGATTAGGGCTTCCCTCGGAGAAGGCGATGGCACCCCACTCCAGTACTCTTGCTTGGCAAATCCCATGGACGGAGGAGCCTGATAGGCTGCAGTCCATGGGGTCGCAAAGAGTCGGACATGACTGAGCGACTTCACTTTCACTTTTCACTTTCATGCATTGGAGAAGGAAATGGCAACCCACTCCAGTGTTCTTGCCTGCAGAATCCCAGGGACGGGGGAGCCTGTTGGGCTGCTGTCTATGGGGTCACGCAGAGTCGGACACACTGAAGTGACTTAGCAGCAGGAGCAGCAGCAGCAGCAGCAGCAGCAGCAGCAGGGCTTCCTTTGTAGCTCAGTCGGTAAAGAATCTGCCTGCAATGCAGAAGACCCAGGTTCAATCCTTGGGTTGGGAAGATCCCCTGGAGAAGGAAATGGCAACCCACTCCAGTATCCTTGGCCTGGAAAATCTCATGTACAGCGGAGCCTAGTGGGCTGCAGTTCATGGGGTCACAAAGAGTCAGGCACAACTGAGTGATTAACACTTACTTATTGCTGAAATGACTCCATGACTCTTTGCTACAGAGAATGGCTCCTCTAAGCCAGCTGAGCCGGAGATCAACTGAGGAGGCAGTGGACAGAGAGGGGAACATCTGAGTGGGGACTTTTATTGAAGTAATTATAGATGCACATGTAGCTATAAAATTGTCTTATCCAATGCATGGGCATTGACATAGCTACAACCCACCAAGCCTATTCAGACTTTCCCAGTTTTGCTTGCACCCACGTGTGCCTCTGTGTGACATTTTATATGGTTTTATCACCTGTGCGAGATCACACATCCCCCACCTCAGTCAAGATACCACACAGTTTCAATACCATAAGGATCCCTTCCACTGTATCTCTTACAACCACTCCCCCCAACACCCCTCCACCCTGTCTCTAAACCCTGGCAGCCATTTATCTGTCCTCCCTTTATAAAATGTTTTCATTTTTTAAATGGCATATCAATGGGCTTATATAGCAGGTAACCTTTGGAGACTGGCTTTTCCCATTTTGTTGTAATTTCCTCGAGATTCACCCAAGTCAGGTGAATCAGTAGTCTGTTCCTTTTCCTTGCTGAGTAGTATTCCCTGGTATGGGTTCATCCCAGTTATGATTAACAATTTGCATGCTGAGGGACATTGAGTTATTATAAGTAAAGCTGCTGTTAACAGCCACTTGCAGGTTTGTGTGGGAATAAAACTTTTCTCTGAGATAAATGTTTAAGAGTGCAATTGCCCATGGTCTCTTTCGGCTTTTCCAGTCCTCTCTCTTTCTCCTTCTTCTGCCTCTCCCAGGGCAGAGATGTCGATACTCACGCTCCAGGGACACCTGGCAGCCAGACAGCTAGGAAGTGTTTCATTGTGAAAGGCTTCTAGGGGCCCACAGAATTCTTGAGCTTATTAGCCTGTACCAGGAACTGTCCCCAGGGTGGCAGGATCCTCCATCCTGACCTTTCCTCCAAACCTGGAATCTCTACAGCTGTTGAAAATCCAAGTTTGGGGCTTTGTTCATCAGGTTAAAATTTGCCTGAATGGAGCTGAAATGTAGGGAAGAAGAGGGATGTTATGAAAACAGCAATGGCCTGAAGGTTGGAAGATCTGAGCTGAAGTCTTGCCCTGCAAAAGTCCCTTCCCCTCACCCCTCACATCCTCCATTTCCTTGTCTTTTTTTTTTTTTTTTCCCATTTCTTTGTCTTTAAAACAGCCTAGATGATCTCCACATTCTTTTAACTCTCACACTGTACTTCTGGCCATAGAAGAGAGGGAGGCTGACCAGCCCACACAAGGACTGAGTCCATCACAGTGGCTTTTTCAATGTGGATTTCTGGCCAACTGTGTAGGATCATCTTCCTGGGCCATCACAAGCCTCACTTGAGCAAATACTCAGTACAAAGCTCTGTGCTAGGTGCTTAAGATAAAAATATGCATAAATCACAGACTCTGGCCCTCAGGAGCTCAAAGTCAAGCCAAAAGTCCTCACCAAATTACATGTGCTGGGTAGGGTTCTGTAAATACATTGCAGACCTCTTTATCCTGTGTGGGAAATGATTAAACGATATAGTGCATTTGATATGACAATCTGTTGCTTTAATAGAGCCCAGGGTAAGATAAGATTAAAAGAAGTGCCACAGAGGAGAGCAGGAGAATCCTTCATCTCAAGAAAGTAATGAAGACAGAGCCCAGATACAAGAAAGGTCTGGCTCTAAGTGGTGCAATCAAATTATATAAGGCTATAATGAGCTTGACACAATTGGATTTCCATACGCGGCTCTCAACACCCAGCACTCACCCAAAACAATAACAGCACATCCTCAAATGATGGAGGACTTGCGAGAATGCAGACATGGAGCCGAGGGGAGAGGTGGAGCTGCATCCCTGGGAGAACTGTCCTGCAGCTTGAATGTATGTTCTTTGCTCAGAGAGAAGAGGAATGAGGGGCTTGCTTACTGCCCTTTCTCTCCCAGCTTCCTCTTTTCATTCTCGATCTAGAGGAGAGTTCTTTCTTAGATTTGCAGGCAGATCTTCCAGGCTCAAGTGCTGACCTCTTCCCCATATTTAGAAACCAGGGAAGGTCGTTGACTTGTCCCTGCAAGGACATACTGGCCACAAGGGGGCTTCCCAGAACACAATAGGCATCATGTGTTCTCTGTGCTTCTGTTGAGAGCCAGAAGCCAAGTCCCTGGCCTCCTTTTAGTGGATGAGCCAGGCCAGCAGGACACTTGAGAGGACACTTGCCCACCCTGGGGAGAAGGTGACAAGAAATGAAAATCACCACAGTCTTTCAAGGGCGCCTCTGTTCAGAGTCTATGCTGAAGTTAAGTGTGGATTTTCCCCGAGGCAGGAGGAAGGACCCCTCCGGCCTAGAAGAGGGCTGTTAGTCCACGTGGGCTCCTCGGCTTCCTGGAGCTGGGTCTAGATCCACAAGAGCCCAAACGTGAAGCTGCATGTTTTTAAACCAGCAGGAAGCCCTCTACCCATCCCTTCTCCCTCCCAAAGCCTCTTTCCTTTTAGGCCTCACTCTGCGATTGTGCTGCTGTCATGGCGACACCGATTATGTTTATTGGGGAGGAGAAGAGAAGCCAGCCTATGCGGCATGTCCCGCCTCTCCCACGGCCTCTGCGAGCAGGAGAGAGGAGCATGCATGGCTGAGGTCCCATGCAGTCTTCCTGTGGGATACTGCTACAGGCCTCCCAGGATGGAGCTGGGGAGACTTCCGGTGCCATAGCTAAGGCCGGGGCTTCCCTGGCGGCTCAGACAGGAAAGAATCTGTCTGCAATGGGGGAGACCCAGGTTTGATTCCTGGGTCAGGAAGATCTTTGGGAGAAGGGAATGGCTACCCACTACAGTATTCTTGCCTGGAGAATTCTGGGGACAGAGGAGCCCAGCAGGCTACAGTCCACGGGGTCTCAAAGAGTCATACACGACTGAGCAACTAACATAGCTCAAGCCAGGGCGGTGTATGGAAATATGTTCCATCTTCCCCTCTCTCACCCACATTGGGCCCCTAGTCACACATACACGCATCTACATTTGTTCCCATAGACATGCACAACAAAACAGGCCTATAGAGACAGACATGAAATTGTAAATTCATCTATTGATTTACAACTTGCTAGGCACTGGAGAAGGAAATGGCAACCCACTCCAGTATTCTTGCCTGGAGAATCCCAGGGATGGGGGAGCCTGGTGGGCTGCCGTCTCTGGGGTCGCACAGAGTCGGACACCTGAAGCGACTTATGAGCAGCAGCCGCAGCAGGCACTGGAGTGATATCAGTGAACAAAACAAAAACTGCTACCTTCGAGGACTTTGTTTTTTTATTTATTGGGGTATAGTTGCTTTACAGCATTGTAACTAGTTTCTGCTGTAGAGTGAAGTGAATCACCCAATTGTATACACATTTCCTCTCCCTTCTGAATGCCCCTCCCAGCTAGGTCACCACATTGCATTGAGTAGAGTTCTCCGCTCTATACCATAGGATCTTGTGTCCATGCATGCTAAGTCGCTTCGGTCATGTCTGACTCTTTGCGACCCTATGGACTGTAGCCCACCAGGCTCCTCTGTCCATGGGATTCTCCAGGCGAGAATACCAGAATGGGTTGCCATACCCTCCTCCAGGGGCTCTCCCCGACCCAGGGATAGAACCCTCTATGTTGCCTGTATTGGAAGGTGGGTTCTTTCCTACTAGCACCATCTGGGAAGCCCCCACAGGCTCTTACTAGTTATCCATTCCAGGCACAGCAGTGTGCACATGTCACTCCTAAATCTCCCAATTCATCCCACCCCCTTGTTCCTCTGCTTGAGGTCCATACGTTTGTTCTCTACGTCTGTGTCTTTATTTCTGCTTTGCAAATAGGTTTATCTGTACCATTTTTCTAGATTCCACATGTATTAGCCAGACCTTGAGGAGCTTTACATTCTGGTGGGGGAGAGAGACAGTAACAAGATAACTATATACAACATATACTACCTTAGTAATGAATGCTAAGGAACAAATAGAAAGACGGGGAGGAGTTGAGGGCCACATGTACACCCTTCCTGATTTTCTCCTAATTAACTGGTATTTGGGCACCTGCTGAATACAAGCAGAAGCACTGGACCCTAGGAGAGAATCAGGGAGCCCTAACATGTGCTCCTTGCAGGAGCCTGCAGTCTGGAGATGAGAAATACCCTGATGCAATACTGAGTGGATAAAGGTCATGAAATTTGGGGGAAGGAGGGAGGACTTTGATGAGTAATAGTCCCTCTCACTCTTTTATCATTTCTGTCAATCACAGAAGGCCCGCCTTGCCAGGATCCGTGTGGCCAAAACTGGCAGCTCCAACGCCTACCTGCACAGCAAGCGCAACGGACTTCTCAACGAAGCACTGGAACTGATGGTAGGTGCCCAGAGGACCTGGGGCCGGGAGGTGGAAGGGAGGATGAACTTGGTTTCTCTCCTGGGGGCACCAGCACTTCTGCCCCAAAGCCCCAAACTTTCCTCCGGTAGCAGCCCTCTCCACATACCTCTTCCATAGGGTTATCATTATATCCCTAAGCCAGCTTTAGCTTAGGTGCTCCTAGCCAAAGGCTAACTTGTTCTAGGGTGACCCTAAAATTTGGTTCCTCCAGATTTTTCTGGTCCGTACTCCCTTCTGTGGACAAATGAAGGAGATGGAGAGAAGGAGAGCCACCCGCTTTACATTCAGTCTCTCTTCTTTTCTTCCTAGGGCACCCCAGAAGAGGAGCACATGGGCAAGACAACCTCACTCATCGAGAGCCAGCACCATCACCTGCTGCACTGCCTGGAAAAAACCACTGTGAGTCCCAGCCCAGTGCCACCTCCTTTCTCATCCCTGACCCCTGACCCTTCTCTACGGTCAGAACTTACTGAGTGTGAACTCTGTGCCCACATCCTCACCCTGGGCCAAGCTTCAGAAGTCAAAGTCTGTCCCCTTAGATCAAAAGAGTAGAAGTGAGGTCTCTATCAACCCTCAGAAGGAAGACCCTTCTGACTCAGAAGCTCTGCCCTGCAGTGGCACAGAGGAGGCCATTCCCCTGGACTTTCCACACAACCCCTCTATCTCCGTCCCCATGGCCCATTTCTTAGTTACTGAGGCCTAAGGCCTATGTCTACCAGTTTCTCAGTTCTGATGGGCATCACTCTTCAAAAGTAGGGCTGAATTTATAATAGATTGCTACAGGACAGCAGAGAAGAACGTCAACTTCTGTCCCAACCCTGGGGCTAGATGGATGGAATTTGTGGGTCCCTCTGCTCCCTCCACTCCACTTGAAACAGGAGACAGTGAATGAAAGAGGCAGTGCCTATATTGCTCTAGCCAGGGATTTTACCAGTACCACCCCATCGCAGTACCACCCTGCGATTCTTAGGGAATTCAAATTCTGAAAGGCTTATTGTTAAAATAGAGTTATGGCTTAGGGTGCCCCAGCTGGAATGTGGAATGATGCTTGTGCCTCACCAACAGGCTGAAAGGAAGGGCAGTGGGGCCAACCCTGGACCCTTGGCAAAAAGTGTTAGAAATAGTGGGGAGGGAGGAGAAGTCAGGCTGGACAACCAAAGAGGGACAAAGGGAAACTTTGCTGTTTCTTTCTAGGATCTCCCTCCCCAAAAAGCCCAAAGTCAGGGCTCAGCACACTAAGGAGGGAACTTTCTAATTCTCAATATTCCATATCCTGGCCTCCCAGATGTGGGAGGAACAGATATTAGATGACTCTTAGATGAGACAAAGGGAGAC
Organism: Budorcas taxicolor; assembly: GCF_023091745.1. NCBI lineage: Eukaryota > Metazoa > Chordata > Mammalia > Artiodactyla > Bovidae > Budorcas > Budorcas taxicolor. The sequence continues at coordinate 31,910,632 of NC_068912.1, forward strand.
ACTGGATGGCAGTTGAACCCAGTGAGGACTTCCAAGGTGGGAAGGGACTTTGAAAACCCTAGTTTCCAGGATTTATCAAATATTTCATAGAGTCAAGAACTGTATATGCATATCTAGAATTTTTCTCAAAGATTCAGAGCTTGCCAAAGAAATAGGCCTGGACCCAACTGCCCTTTCCAAGTTGCATGTGCTGGGTGGAATGTGTAAGTTGAAAAGATATGGGTGAAATTTAATATTGGGTTTGAGGGGATGGAATGTTGGCATTGAAGAAATGAGATCTTGGAATTGAGGGATGGAATGCTGGCATTGAAGGGGTGGAATGCCAAATTTTGGGGAAAGAATGTCGGATTGGGGGTGGGGGGATATTGGGATTAAAAGATGGAATGCTGGGTTTTAGGGGAGGAATGTTGGACTCCAGGGGTGGAATGCTGGGACAAGGAGGAAGAATGCGGGGAGCAAGGGTGGAATGCTGGGATTGAGAGAGTGAATGTCAGAACTGAGCTTGGGAATGCTGGAATGTACAATCAATGGTGTTTTTATCTTCTGTTGGCATGTTGTCCTGTAGGGGTTGTCCTATCTTGTGGATGATCCCCTGTTATCTGTACGAACCTCCACCATCAAGGTATAACTTTTTAAAACTTTGATTGATGTTTCTCTCTCTGATTCCTCTGGGTCTGTGGAGTCTCCTCTTTTTACCCCCTGGTCTGGTTCTCTGCATGCGCTGTTGATTCTTCTGGGGCTTATCCCACCTCTGCTGTCACACCCAGTACCAGCTCAGGCTTCCAGTTTTCTTGTGCCTTTCTGATTCCCTTTTTGGACCTCCCCAGGGGTTGGAGGGGTGGTGGGACATGGAACCAGTGTTGGTATCCTGTGAGTGTCCATGTGCCACGTCTGTCTATGCCCCCACCCCCCAACTCCACGGGAACTCCTGGTATCGAATGCCGGGGCTGGTCTCTCTCTGAACTCTGTTCTCATGCTGTTTCTCTTTAGACTTTCTCCTCACTCTGGCAGCTTTGGCCAGACTGTTCATGCCATAGATGTTTAGTCACCTTGGCCAAACAACCATATTATAGTCATCCTGGGTTGCGCTCCACCCTATCCTGGGATGGCCTCCGTTGGGAGTCTGTTAGCATCCCCTCCCCGTGCTGACACTTGACCTAGGGAATCCTGTGCCTTTAGGTGTATTAAAGAGCCATACTCCATAACCAGCTTCCCTGGCAGCTCAGTCAGTAAAGAGTCTGCCTTCAACGTAGGAGATCCAGGTTCGAACCCTGGGTTGGAAAGATCCTCTGGAGAAGGGAATGGCAACCCACTTCAGTATTCTTGCCTGGAGAATCCCATGGATGTGGCAGGCTACAGTCCATGGGGTCACAAAGAGTCGGACACGACTACGCGACTTTCACTTCAACCCATAACCAGGTGGGAAAAAATCAATCAGCAAAAGAAACGATAACTCTGACATTGTGACCCCATTGGCCTTCAAGAGCAAAGCTCTCCCAATTCTGTGAATAATTCAATGCCTTTAAAATCTTGTGTCTCATGCTTACCCAGGATTCATAAGGATCTCACCCAGTAAAGCCAGAAAAAAGACAACCTAGCACACCCACTACTCATAGTCAGGGACTCCTTGCCTGCTGCCACTTGGGGGGAATCCTGTCAAAGCCTACAAAGTCCAGCAAGTCTTTGCTTCAGCTCTGAGGATGCCACGAAATCCCTCCACATCCCTCTATATCCCTTCAGCCAAAGCCGTAGATGAAGTACAGGAAACATTGTGATTTCATGACTGCAGTCTCCGCCCTTCAGTCTGATGACCAGGGCTGCCCATGGGAATCTCTTCCTTCCTTCGATGCCTATGGGACACCCCCAGGTCTGGAATGCTTCTTGGTGCTCCAGGCAGCTGGGCACCCTCCTCTCAAGGCCCAGAACAGAGCCAGGCAGAGTGCTGGAGCTCATCCCGCTCCCGCCCCCACTTCCTATCTCTGTCTCTTACCTGTTCTCCCTCTGCTTCCCACAGAACCACGAGTTCATAGATGAGCAGATGTTTGAGCAGAACTGCATGGAGAGTTCAATGCAGAACTACCCGTCCACACGGAGTCCTTCGTTGTCCAGCCACCCAGGCCTCACGACCACCTGCTGCTCCCGTCGTAGTAAGAAAACCACACACCTGCCCAATTCCAACTTGCCGGCCACCCGCCTGCGCAGCATGCAAGAGCTCAGCACGATCCACATCCAGGGCAGTGAGCAGCCCTCTCTCACTACCAGGTGGGTGGCTCCCATCCATCGCTCCCTGAGGCTTTTAGGCGCTCCCTGGGCTTCCCTGTGGCTCAGCTGATAAAGAATCTGCCTGCAATGCGGGAGACCTGGGTTTGATCCCTGGGTTGGGAAGATCCCCTGGAGAAGGAAAAGGCTACACACTCCAGTATTCTGGCCTGGAGAAATCCATGAACTGTATAGTCCGTGGGGTCACAAGGAGTCGGACACGACTGAGTGACTTTCACTTTCACTCTCAGAGAGTGATGCCATCTCCACATTAGGAGAACCCTGGGGTCTTTGGCCCTCCCTCCCCCATATCTAATGCAAGGGCCTCCCCCACCTTCCTTCTCATACTTGCAAGTTAGCCCAAAAGCCCCTCCTATGCTTAGGATACTATGGCATGTTTAGGCCCAGTGGATGCGGGGGGGGGGGGGGGGGGGGGGGGGCGGGGGGGGTGGTTAGATATGAGAAACAAGTAACAACAAAAATCCAAAAATGACCTCCCTGCTGCAGAGAATGGACTGTTTTCTCAAGAAAGCAATTTTCACAATGGTATTAGACATGGCTTATCCCAGGCTGATTTTGCATCACAAACTGACTCTGCTTATATTTAGGCCACTTCCCACTACCTCCAATGAACTGCAAGGAAGTCAGGGGAAGTAAAATCAAGTGACACAAATGATAGGAAAATAGTACACTGGAGGGGAAAATGTATACGCTGAATTTCAAAGCCCAATATGCATGACTTTTGCAATTTGGGGTAGTTGAGGAATAATCATCAGAATGTATAATTACAGGCCAAATACCAAAAGCAGAGATGGAGGGACACCCAAACCACCTCCTAGTTACTATAAGCTAGACATGTAGAGGGTCACAGAAGCTTTGGGACACTAGCAAGATGAACCATCATCAACTCACTGTTTTTTTTATCCCAGTCGTTCCAGCCTTAATTTGAAAGCAGATGACGGACTGAGACCAAACTGCAAAACATCCCAGATCACCACAGCCATCATCAGCATCCCCACTCCCCCAGCACTAACCCCAGAAGGCGAAAGTCGGCCACCCCCTGCCAGCCCGGGCCCCAACACGAACATTCCTTCCATAGCCAGCAATGTTGTCAAGGTCTCTGCCTTGTAAAACCACTGGACAGAGGGCCAGTGCAGGTAGTGGGAGTGAAGGGGGCTGGCATGTTGGTGGGTGGCCACTGGGACCACTCCCTCCCCCTTCCCCACTATTCCTGCCCACACCGTTGCACCCCTAGCGCTGAAACTTGTGCCTGGAAGAGAAGGAGGCAGCGAAGGGGCACGTGAGGTTCACTGCTGCTGGCGTGGACGCAGCCCTGAGCCACTGCATCTCTGGGGCCAGAGGAAGGGAGAACGGGTGGGGGTAGGGGTGGGATGTGGGGGTACAGGCTGGGAGCCAGGACAGGGCCCGGAGGGGGGGAGCCTCAGACCAAATAACAGATGATTCTGGAGACCCCAGTGAGGAAAATACACGACCAAGAGCAGCACAGAGGCCGAGCTGTCACATGCAAAACAGGAAGAAAATATAACACTGTGTATTTAAGCACCTTTTTCAAGGCTCTTAATGGATAATATTTATTCATGGGAAAAGGTGGAAAACAAAAACACCAACGGAGTTTTGTGAAATGTTTTTCTCCATGGACCCAATACCTTTGAACCAAAACAATGCATTTTGTGAGGGTTATTGTTTTTGTTTTTTTCTCTCTCTCCTTTTATAGCAAAAGCTTTTAGGCTAAGAGGTCAGTTACTGCTGAGTTCTCTCTTCGTTCCCCCAGGTAGATGAGGTCAAATGAGTCTGGGCCCCACTGCCCAGCTGACCTGCACAGAGCTGCCAAGTGGCCACACAGCAACACTCACCCTCTGTCTGTCCCCGTCTGCTTTGTCTCTGTGCCTCTCTGCTTCCCACCCTGGGTGTTTTTCTCTGTGTCTAGCCATCTGTCTCGACGTGGACCCCAGTGATCCTGAGACATGTTAAAGAAGGCCTTCTCCACTGCCAAGAACCTACAGACTCATGCCCGGGAGTTCTATTTATGCGAACGCAGTGGTGGAAGAGAACAGAACAGAGCAAAACTGGGCATTTAGGGATGAGGGACATCTACCTTAAAGAGCAGAGTGCTTCCCTTGTGGTTGGAACCACTGGTGTTTGAAGTTTGCATTTCTGGGGAAGAAAGGGAATGACCAGATTTATCACACTGGGATCTTGAAAAAGGAAACAGCCAGCACTGGAGAGGCACGGGAAATTTCGGCGTGTGCCAGTGGAGAGAGAACAGAAGAACCCAGGGCTCCCAGCGGCAGCCGGCCCCTGTGGCACCTTGCTTTGCACGCTTCTTTCAGGACCCACCATAAAGCCCATCCAGAGCTCTGCCAAAAGGCTTCATGAGCAGTTAACCGCCGAGAAGGCAGTGGTATGGGGACCAAGCTCTGACTTATCTCATACCTGAGGCTACTCCCACAGAGGCTGCAGAAAGTTAAGCCTGTGTGCCTCATGAAGGATTCTCCAGAGTGAAAGCAAGTAAGAGATCATAGATTATACTTACCAGGTCTGAATGATGCCTTGGGGTTGAAGAGTCTTTAGGCCAGCTGTCCCTGAAGATAACTGAAATGGGGGAGAAGCCTGATCACCTCTCTGGAAGTGAGGAAGTAATTATTTCCAGAGAACCCAGACACATTTCTGTGCAAGTGGTTGGTAGCCATTTGGGGCTAGGAACACTATTTATGGAATCCAGTCAGTTTTCACTGCTTTTAGTAGAGCAGGTGGGCCTTGGGGTTAAGTGACAAAGCCCTTACCACCCTTCCCAAACCCTAGCTAGCCTATTACAGTCTCTCTAGCCTGGATTCTGAGATACAGGAGTTCCTCAAGAACTCTTTATCCATTCAGCAACTTAGTGATTAGCTGTTTAATCATGGGCCAAGAATTTTTCTGCCCACCAGAGGCATCCAGATGAGTTTCACTAGCCCGGAACCTAAAAATTACCTTCACTGGCTTCCCTATGACCCCAGCTCTATTGACCCTGCAGAAGGAGAAAGTCAAAGGGTTGTGAGGTGGCACCTAGCCAGAAGGTGAGCAGAAGGGCAGAGGAGAGGGAGCCTTCTACTTCACGCTGTCCTCACTGGTCACTGACTGGGTCCTTTCTCTGGGTCTGACCTCAAGGATTTCCCCCTAACCTGAGAATGGGGGTGGTTCTGGCCCTCTGAGCTCATGGCAGAAGTAGGCAGAAAGGTTTTACAACTACAGAGGAATTCGTGTGTATACACAAACACACAACAACCTAAACACACTCGGGAATAAGTTCTTCAACCCATTCGTGTCATACATATGTCTCATTAGGGAAGGCAGAGGACTGGGCTGGACTCTATTTAAATGGCAAGCCAAGGACTAGAAAAGGAACTTTTCTCTTGAAAGAATGGATAATGGAGCAAAGTTAGGAAGGTCTAAAGTTTCTAAGTATGTATCATGAGAACTGAATGGGGTAAAGGATAAAGAGGTAAATAGGAGCATGGTTACATATACATATGAATGAACTGTGTTTAAGAACAGATCATCACAGGGTTAGAATAATGACTGCTCCAACCTGGGACCTGTTTGGTAGTGTACTGAGGGAGCGTATTAGTGGTTCCCATAAAAATTAATGAAGAAATTTTAAAAATCATGTCCCAAATAATTTCCTGTTGTTTTTTGACCCTAATGAACTAAATGTTTTGTATTCCTTAGACTTCATTTTCAAATCTCACATTATACCAGGTCCTAAACGACCACTGGGGCTTCCCTGGTGGCTCAGACGGTAAGGCATCTGCCTGCAGTGCGGGAGACCCGGGTTCAATCCCTGGGTCAGGAAGATCCCCTGGAGAAGGAAACGGCAACCCACTCCAGTACTCTTGTCTGGAAAATTCCATGGACGGAGGAGCCTGGTAGGCTACAGTCCATGGGGTCACAAAGATGTGGACACGACTGAGCAACTTCACTTCACAGCTGATAAAAAGCTTGGGTTGTCTCGGTGGGGTGGATTTGCTCCTGGAAGGATTTCACCTGGATTTCAAATGACCATTAGACTAACCCCTTCAGCTCCATCCTTCAATGTAGCCTTAGCCAAAGATGAGAAATCCACTTCACTCAAGAAAATGGCTTGTCTACACAACAGAATACAGCCAGAAGGGCCAATACTGCTAAAGGGTATTTGTAAGTAAACAAAAAGGCCAAACGTGCCACATCAGTTTAACGTCTAACTCAATGGCCAGTGACAGAAGAAATGGGATATTATCAGGGTTTCCAGGGGACAGTGGCTTTCTGGGGAAATGCCTTGAGCTTTCATAGTTCTTTCATGAACCACTTCAGCATAATAGAAGATTCACAAAACTACCCATTCAATCCTACTCAACATTAGGGAGGGTTAAAAACAAACCAACAGGCTACATTCAAATGAATGGAAACTTAGAAAACACGGAATTAAGAGTATATCAAACTAGAAGAGATTAGAGACTATCTATCTAAGTCATTTTACAGTATAGGCTGATGCCCAGACAAATTAAGTGACCTGCTCAAGGTCATGAGGTCATTTAATGACAGGGCTGGGATCAGAACCCAAATCCCTTGAATATTAGTCTAATGCTTTTTCCATTACACACATTGCCTCTCAGCAATAGTGCTCAGAGAAGACTCATCAGAGATTACTTGCTATAACTAGAGACATAGTCATGTGTGAATGCCAGTTATTACTTGGACACAACCCCTTTGAAACCACCTGACTGTACCAGTATAAACCATACCTTGGAAACCACCATCCACTAGATAGAATCAGCTAAGGACTATCAATTCTGTCAAAAGCAGGTGAGTAAGTGTACAGTCAGATTTTTTCAGTCCAATGCTGTCTTTCCAAAGCCCTTAATGAGGAGAGGGCTAGGACATTTTGAAGCATACTTCATGTAGTCTTTAATCCTTTCCACAACCTCTGGTGGTAGTACGTCAAGAACTAAATCTTTAATTCACAGAGGGGAAAACAGAAAGAAGCTGAGTGACATTCAAATTCACATGGCAAGTTAGTGGCAGAACTAAGACTGCAATCCAGAGCTTAGACATCTTGCCCTGGGATTTTCCCCTTGACATTATGTTGTATTACTCTGAGGCTTGCTTATATGTTTAATACTTGGATTTTCAGAACCATCCTGAGCCAGGACCTCCAGAAGCACACACTGCACTATTCCTCCTTCATCCCCTCTTTTCATTACCAGTGTCAAGCTCAAGACTAATTGCATAGAATCCTGTTCAAAAGAATAGATATTCTCAGTGATAGCTGAACATGTGAGTCTACAATCATACAGGAGGATAAAAAGTCAGCAAGTAGAAAAGTGAAAGAAAGAAAAATAAAAAATTTGAACAGAAATTAAAATGGCCAGTTAATGCTGATTCACAATTAACAAGCATCAATTTATGGATATGCTTGAGGACTTGACCCAATTTTCAAACAATGATTCCTGCAGTTCAGGATCATGTCACTTTTTAGAATGGATCTAAACCTAGATGTTTAGTCTATTAATGAATTCTAGTGATCCAGGCTCCCTCACTTCAATTACCAGAGAACTACAAGGCATAAACATCCTAACGCTGTTAATCTAAGGCAATATTAGTTTCCCTTCTCATCTAGTTGGCATGGTAACCATAACAGGAACCCAAAAGACTACTTTCCCTTTCTGATTCCCTTATGAAATCTTTGCAAAGCTTTAAAATGAGTGAAGGAAAAGTGTTATGACCTGTCACCCTTGGAGCCCAAACAGCATCATGATGAGCATCATTAGAACTAAGAGAAAGTGGATCAGAAAAAGAAACAGCTTTAAAGGGGTTCCTTTTGAGTCTTGTTTTCAATTCAGAATGTTCTATGTTTTTCTCATCAAGTGTGGGAATGAATTTCTCTTAGCAGGTTTCTCAACTACACTGGATGATGTCACACTAACCAGTGTAGGGCACTGACCCAAGTCCTGGGGGGCTCCTTGGACCAATAGACTATTTTACAAACCTGGGTGGTGGGAGGGATGGTATATTTTTGATAATCAGACATTCCAATGTAATGTTTTCCTTAGAGGTCACCCTCCCCCATTAATGTTATCGTGAAAATCATGTGTGTTCTTTTCTATTTTCATATAATAAATGGGCTTTGCTTACCAACATCACAATGGCAAAGAAGAAATACTGTACAAAACTGCAGAAAGATAAACATGTGAAATCTTTCTATGGAAACAAACAAAAAAACCAACTCTTGAGTTTCCTGTTGTCTTCTTTTGAAACTGTAGTGCATATGTTAAAATGTATATCATTTTCAGTATTGAGTCATGTGCCACTGCTGTACCCGATGTATCCAATCTGGATTAAACAATGTGCCACAAAATGACTACGATTGTTTAATACCTGTATTCTCCCGCTATACATTAGAAAATAAGGGTAATTTGAACAGAGACTTTTTCCCTCGCCAGAAAAAGTCACAGAATCTCAGAAGGGTGCTTAAGCTCTAGTCTCGTCTTCCCTTTCCCATCCTCCCTCAATGCGAGCAACTCCTTTATGACATCTGAGATGGTTCTTGCCTGCTTGTATACTTTAGTCATGGATGTTCACTAACAGGGAAAGCATTTGATTGCATTTGTCAACAGCTCTATTTTGAGACTCAGCCCTGCACTACTGAAAGAAAAATAGGCTTTTATGTATCCGTATTGGTTCTGCTGAGAATACACTGAATATCTACCATCTAAACCAACGTCTCAAACTAAAAGGAAAACTCAAAATTAAATGCTATATTGAGTATGGCAAAAAGCTCGGATTTGAGAGGACAGAGCACATGTTCAGGTTCTATTATTTATATGACTTCACATCAGTTTTTGTGTGTGTGCATGTGGTCACACCCCGCAACTTGCGGGATTCCTTAGTTCCCTGACCAGGGACTGCACCCTTGGTTCTCGCAGTGGAAGCACAGGTGGCTTTAACCACTAGACTTCCAGGGAAGCTCCCAGTCTCTTCTATCTTGGCTTCAGTTTGTTTCCTCATCTTAAAAATGAGGGGATTGGGTCAGATATCTTGAAGATCTGTTCCTAGGTAGTGAAAACAACTGGCATTTTCACATTTCACCATAATGTGGCAAGAACAGTGGGAGTTCTTTTGATTTCCCCACAACAGCCATCAATGAAAATTGTAAGGTTAAAGCAAATGTAAGGTTTGCTGTGTATAAATGTAAAGCAAATGTAAGAAATGCAAGGTTAAACCAAATGTGTGATGCCAGAAGGCCCTGAGTTGGCTGTGAAATTCATTTCTATCACTAATGGTCATAGCTTTATCATCCACTAGGTGTCACTACAGATCCACAGTTCAAATAATCTGGAGCAGAGTAATGAAATCAAATGCATGGTGAGCAATATGTGCTTTTTCATGAAAAAAAGCACTAAATGTTAACTGGGGTATACATGCTTGTTCACAGAGACACAAAACAATAAACATATTCTGTCAAAATGAGAGAACCACCTGGTAATGCAGTTACAATGTCAGTTATGACTATCAAAAATAAATTTAATTTTTTAGGATTAAGATAGGGTTATTTATATTTGAGGGAGGGGAAAGAAACCTAAGGCTTTAAACTACTCCCTTGACTCCTAAGAGTTGATCCATTAAGTATCATAATTTCTGTTCAATTATTTTTAGTGTTCAAGGGCTCTTACCTTTAAACTATTTTTTTAAGGTTAGTGATCGTGTTAGTAGCTTAGTCATGTCCAACTCTTCGTGACCCCATGAACTGTAGCCCACTAGCCTCCTATGTCCATGGAATTCTCAAGGCAAGAATACTAGAATGGGTTGCCATTCCCTTCTCCAGGGGATCTTCCCGACCCAGGGATCGAACCCAGGTCTCCCACAGTGCAGGGAGTCTTTATGGCCTGAGCCACCAAGGAAGCCCTTTTTAAGGTTGCTGCTGCTACTGCGGCTAAGTCGCTTCAGTCGTGTCCGACTCTGTGCGACCCTATAGACGACTTTAGGTTTAAAAGGTTAGCAAATTATTATTGCAATATTTACACTACTTTTAAAGATTACTTTTAATTACCCAAAGTTACTTATATTCTTTAAGTCAGAATCATCCAAAGCAACAGGTTTCCCAAACATTTCTCTACATGTTAATGCTGCTAGCCTAATTTAAGTCTAACTTGAACAGCTATATAAATGTATTAACATTCTAGAAGTTAGACACTAAACCAATTCATAGTAGTCATTTATGTAAATGTATAAAGGCTCTCTATACTCATAAATAGATTTTCCTTTTCTCTAGAAATTATTAGCCATGCATCAGTTAAATCTTAGAGCTGGAAGGGACCCTAAAAATCTTTTGGTCTAACTGCCTTTTACTGGTGAGACTATTGGACTTTGAGAGGTTAAAATGACTAGTACAAGGTAAAAGCAGGTAGCAGAGAGTCAACTAAGGCAAACACTTCTCCCGCTACACCACAAAACACTCTCAAGTAAGTCTGCCTAAAACCCACCTACAGTTCCTAACAGATTAGGAGGGTGACAATTTCAGCAGATTCCTTCCACAGCCAGCACAACTACACCCCTTATTTGGGAAGGTAACTGCTGAAATGTTCCAAGGAAAATGCTTATGAAAAATGAAATTAGTATCTTCATGTGTTATGGCATATGCTTACCTCCAGCTTATTTTCCTATTTAAAAAAAAAAAAAAGGCAAACACAAAAAAGGCAACCCTAAAAGAGAATCCAATTAATTTCAAGACTAATGGGTATCCTAATTTCTAATTAAGATACAGAAGTATCCTAATTAAAATCCCCTAGCAATGATAAACTGTGAACTTGGCTGTACTGTGGGGAAAAATGGTAGGGGGAAAAAAAAAAGAGCTAAGCTCAATTATGTAACAATGACAGGATCTTAAACGTGTAATTAAAGTCATCTTAATGACATGCTGGACCTCATTATGGATTTGCTATTTACAGTGTTAATTCACTCTAACTTGGTAATGCATGTACAGTATTGTTATGTATATGTAAAGCCTATCACTGCCCAATCCAAATGACAGGAATCTAAGTTAAACCATTAGGGCTGTGTTATGTGAGTACTGGACAGTTAATGACAATGGCTGCAGATATTTGCTGACAGCCCTGGGGGAAAATGTTTAATCTGCCTAGACAAGTATGTACATAGGAAAGGAGAGCTTCCCTTTTAAAAAGTAAATACGTATCTCTATTCATAGGTGGTTCTCTCACTACAAACCCCTTTCACAGAAAGGATGTGGAACCAAACATGAATTCATAAAAGGGATGCTATAAAGAAATTGAAGAAAATATAACTTCCAATAACATTTTTCCAAATCATAATTTATAGACACAGAATTTCAGAAAAATGCTAGAAACTTCCCTTAGCCTACTAACTAGCAGAGTAGGGCAGCTATTAATTTGGGTCCCAGAAATGGGCTTCAAAGGGTCTATGAACCCTTTGAAAACAAATTCTTGTTTATACAATGAGAAATTTTCTGGGACAAATCTATAGCTTTCATCAGATTCATAAAAGGATCCAAAAATCAACAAAGACGAAGACCTGCTCCTTTTCCTGAGAAACAAAAGACAGCCACTGATCCTTAGCTATTTAATGCATATCAAAAACACAAGACAGCTTCCATAATCTTAAAAACAAGACATCATCATCAAAAGATGAACAATAAACATGTCACCACACTTGGCTGAGTTTCTATTTTTACTGGAAGCAAATAGCATCAAATCAAGGACCTTGGGAAAGTCTGAATCAATGTTTATTCCCAAAAGGAGAAGCAGTTTTCTGATCTACCATGCTACAAATTTCTTTAAGAACACACCTCTATGGAAACGCAGCCCAAGACTTTTGGAAAGAACTCCACACCATAAACTAGCATTACCTTTCAAATCTCAAGGTTTTTATTTCTTTTAAAGTAAGCAGCAGTATAAGTCTTTTTCAGCGTTTCTTTTCAGAACGGCTTATAGAAAACAGCACCCTGGGACCTTTAGCTTTACGTCCCCCAAATTTTCTTTCAAGAATCTAATCCAGGGAGCTTAAAAAGATCTTTAAAAAGATAATACACTTGACCTACATCAGGTTGATTTAGGTCAAAACAATCTGAAAAATAGATATGCCCCAGCAGAAAGCCTCAAGACTTCTCCAATTCCTCAAAAAATGCCACTATACGCCACTCCACTATAGGTCAAGGAGGATGGCAATCACTTGATATGCCCAGATGGTATGAGGGACAGCCTACTGTCACTGGTTGCTGTGCATCATTTCTTGTAGATAAACGGTATTCATCTGATAGGCTGCCATCCAACTTGGATGTCTCTGAGCATTCCAATAATACGACTGAGAAGCAGCAGCGTAGTATTCCTGCCATGCCCTGTAGTAAGCTCTCCAGTACTCCTCATAGTCCTGATACGTATCAGAAAAACTTGGATGTGTTTCCCTCTGGCAGTCATACCAACCATCTTCCTGGGGTTCTGTCTGCAATCGATAGGAAGATCGCCTGGGAAGGTTTCTCCGGCTCTGCTTAGCTCTCTGGTTATGGTTAGCTCCCTCCTTATGCCTTGTCTTTACTTGGATTTCAGTTGGTTCTTGATACTCTACTAGGCTAGGGGTGTCATTTCCATTCAGAGGCTGTTCCAAAGAGATATGGCCATCCACAGGAATAGATTCTGAGTGTTTCAGCTGAGTATCAGAAGAAACTTCCAAGTATGACTTATTTCCTTTGCTCTGGGAAGAAGTCCTTGAGCTGTAAGAATCACTGTCACTCTCGGAGTCTCCAGATTGGCTGCTACTTGCCAGTACCTGCACTCTCTCTTCAGTAATTCTATTTTTCACAAAACCATTTTGAGGATTCACAGACTGATCCCCAGGACCTGTGTAGTGTCTGATGATTTCCACAGGTTTCTCTAAACCCTCTTTAATATAGTGTTCATAATCCTCCACCAATTCTGCAAAAGTCAAAATACACGGCAAATGGGATTTAAAGGAAGACAGACAAGGAATTTTGGGGAGTGACACAGAAGCTTCTTTGACTTGGTGCTGACTGTTAGTAGGGTTTTCAACAGAGGTCTGGACAGAATTCTTCATTTGCTCTTCCAGTTGTAGTGCACAGCCCAGTTCTTTCGGTGATATGGCTTTTTCTACGATTCCACACTCTGAATGGCTTTTCACAGGAAGTTTTTGTTTCGTATTATTTTTTGATTTCACTGATACTGCAGATATAGAAGTATTTCTAGATGAAGCCATGTGTTTACCATGAGCTTTCTGAGTTTGAAAGGTTCTCTCTGTTTTTTGAACGTGCTTTTTTAGAGGCTGGGTAGGTACACTTGCTAAACCGTATGTATGCACGGCAGCTTCAACCTCCACATCCCAATCCAAACATTCTTCCATCAGACCAGGAGGAATAGGATCTACATAAAAGGAATTTTAAAAGTATTAAATTCTCAAGTTGCTTTAGACCAGCATTTTCTGAATGGTTTAATAAAGCTTTCCGTGGTCAAAAGGGTTAAGAAACAAAATACACTAACAGTACACTAAGAAGCTTAATATATTAGTATTTTAAAAGACCTGAGTAATCCTCACAGGGAAGAATTTTGCTGATAAATATACAAGACCCATCCCATACCCATTAGCAGTATCGCCCTCTAACCTCTCAGTGAAAAGAGCTGATTCTAGGAGTAAGGTGTGCCTCTGTAGCAGCTCTCCTACCCCTCATCACCCCCCTCACCAGCTCCTCCCTGTGATCTCACTACTCACAGCGGCAAAACAAAGGTATGAGAAAACGGATCATGCTCCCTAAAGCTTACCAACTGGGAAATATTACAGCCGCAACTCTGCACCCAAGTAAATCTGCCACCCTATATTATATTCTACCAGGGAAAAATCAACGCCCTCAACGGTGGAGGGAAAAAGCCTCCGCAGGGGAGAAAAGTCAGATCAATGACTGTGGAAAGATCTGTGATATCAATGGCACTTGTAAATCTAAAAAAGTTTACTGGCTCCAACCCTCTGAATTTCCTCTTCCAGCCAGGTGTGACAATTTGCTCCTACCTGCACTCAGGTCTTTCCACAGTGTGACCAATTTTCATCTTAGACCAAGTACATAGAGCCTCAGCTTTGCAAAGCTCTCACCTGTCACTGCTGGTGCTGTTCCAACTATACCCACTACTCATTCCCTCAGATCTGGATTCTTCAGCTGAGGCTCCTGATTCTTCATTGAATAGAAACTCTGACTAAACTCAGATTCCTACTAAGATGATATCCCTTGCTTGCAGAGATCTATCATTCAGGTCAATTTCCCTCCTAATCTTGCTCCAGGATACTCACCTGAACAGTCTGTGGTCACACAAGTGCTTAGTCCAATACAGATCTAATACCATGAGTATCATTTTCTCACAATTTCAGGGCTTTGTTAACACTTCATAAAGATCCAAATACATGTCATTTTCCAGTAACCAAAGACAACTTTTTTTTTATCACTAGATGTTATGATACTAAATCCTACCACAAGGCCTAGCCCTCATATGTCAACTTTAAATTTTTTTCTGTATTTATAAAGATTATCAACACTTACACATAGAGAGAATTCACAAAATACAGTCTCAGAGAACCTAAAAAACATCTACTCTAAAAACAAATACTTGGTAAACCAGGACATAAACTTAGAGTAATTTTAAAAATCTGTAAAAAGATCATAAAATGAGTTATCACAAAGCCAGAATTACTAAAATTCACAGCACTCCTAGACCTGTGCTTAATCTAGCTTTGTAAAAATCACTAAAGGAGTGAAATATATTGGTAAATATTCACTGCCATATTTATTCAATGACATATCCCATTTTCTAGAAGATCATGTATGTTTATATAACTATACAATATCTATATGTATATAGATATGTTATCTATATAATGTATGGAGAAGGGGACGATAGAGGATGAGATGGTTGGATGGCGTCACTGACACATTGGACATGAGTTTGAGTAGGCTCCCAGATTTGGTGATGGACAGGAAAGCCTGGCGTGCTGCAATCCATGGGATTGCAGAATCAGACAGAACTGAGTGACTGAACTGATTGATGTGTGTGTATATGTGTGTGTGTGTGTGTGTGTATGTGTGTGTGTGTGTGTGTGTGTGTATATGTGTGTGTGTGTGTGTATATATATATCAGAGAAGGCAATGGCACCCCACTCCAGTACTCTTGCCTGGAAAATCCCATGGACGGAGGAGCCTGGTAGGCTGCAGTCCATGGGGTCACTAAGAGTCGGACACGACTGAGCGACTTCACTTTCCCTTTTCACTTTCATGCGTTGGAGAAGGAAATGGCAACCCACTCCAGTGTTCTTGCCTAGAGAATCCCAGGGACGGGGGAGCCTGGTGGGCTGCTGTCTATGGGGTTGCACAGAGTCAGACACGACTGAAGCGACTTTTAGCAGTAGCATATATATATATATATATATATATATTACACACACCTGCCTTTACATATATATATATATATATATATATATATATATATATATGACCTGTCTCGTGGGAAATCTGTATGCAGGTCAGGAAGCAACAGTTAGAACTGGACATGGAACAACAGACTGTTTCCAAATAGGAAAAGGAGTACATTAAGGCTGTATACTGTCACCCTGCTTATTGAACTTACATGCAGAGTACATCATGAGAAACACTGGGCTGGATGAAGCACAAGCTGGAATCAAGACTGCCAGGAGAAATATCAATAACCTCAGATATGCAGATGATACCACCCTTATGGCAGAAAGTGAAGAGGAACTGAAGAGCCTCTGATGAAAGTGAAAGGGGAGAGTGAAAAAGTTGGCTTAAAGCTCAACATTCAGAAAACGAAGATCATGGCATCTGGTCCCATCACTTCATGGCAAATAGACGGGGAAACAGTGGCAACAGCGGGTGACTTTATTTTTTGGGGCTCCAAAATCACTGCAGATGGTGACTGCAGCCATGAAATGAAAAGACGCTTGCTCCTTGGAAGAAAAGCTATAACCAACCTAGACAGCATATTAAAAAGAAGTGGCATTACTTTGCCAAGAAAGGTCCGTCTAGTCAAGGCTATGGTTTTTCCAGTGGTCATGTATGGATGTGAGAGTTGGGACTATAAAGAAGGCTGAGAGCCAAAGAATTGATGCTTTTGAACTGTGATGTTGGAGAAGACTTTTGACAGTCCCTTGGACTGCAAGAAGATTCAACCAGTCCATCCTAAAGGAAATCAGTCCTGAATATTCATTTGAAGGATTGATCTTGAAGCTGAAACTCCAATACTTTGGCTACCTGATGCAAAGAACTGATTCATTTGAAGACCCTGATGCTGGAAAGGATTGAAGGCGGGAGGAGAAGGGGATGACAGAGGATGAGCTGGCTGGATGACTTCACCGACTCGATGGACTTGAGTTTGAGTAAACTCCAGGAGCTGGTGATGGACAGGGAGGCCTGGCGTGCTGCAGTCCATGGGGTCACAAAGAGTTGGACATGACTGAGTGACTGAACTGAACTGCACACACTAACATGCATACATTAACATATACAGCTGACCTTTGAATAACACAGGTTTGAACTGAGGGTTTGAAGGTCCAGTCATACACACTTCTTCCAGTATGTATGACAGCACTGCACAGTCTGTTGTTGGCCCAATCAGTGAATGTGGAAACACAGATATGGAGGGCTGACTCTGAGTTATACAGGGACTTATGCTGCGTGGAGGCTCGGCACATTTAACTCCCATGTTATTCAAGGGTCATGTTATTTATACAGCATATAAATCATATTTTGACACAAGAGTTTAGGGTTTTTAAAAAAGTTTTCAAGAAATCATTAATAGTTTCAAAACATGCATTGTTTCCAAGATGGCACTTTTAAAAAGCAGCTCAATAAATGATTCATTAAAATCAAAAGAAAATACTTAAACATTTTCAGAACAGTATTCAAATTAAAGATACTTCCTCATAATAACAAAGGAGAACATGACAAGAATTATCTTCACCACAACATAAAAGGTAAGATACATCCTTGATATAAAAGAATAAAATCAAATTTGAAGGCTATAAAGTAAAATATGGAGTTAATACAACAGAAATATATTTTTCACTTTTCATGTGAAAAATATATTGTTAGCTTACAATTTTCTCCCTGCTACTTATTAACTGTAAGACCTTAGGCAAATAGTTAACCTCTGTCTCAATATCCTCTTCTACAAAAGGTAGATAACAGCACGTAACTCAAAGGATTGTGGTAAGCATTAAATGAGTTAACATACATAAATACTTATAAATACTTAGAACATTACACATCATAAATATTCTATGTTTGCTATTATTTTCATTAGGCCTATCATCACTGCCATTATTATTTCAACAGCAAATGAAACAGATAAAATATACCTGGTAAAGGCAGAAGATTGATAGTACATTTCTGGGCAATTTTCATCATCATGTTTTCTTCTTCTCCCCGGCAGCAGTAGGTCACTGTCAGTCCCAAAGTACCTAAAGCACCGAAGGAATGTTACGCAGTCAGTCAATTTTCATATAAATGATGCTCCAAGTCCACTTGCCACAGTACAGCTTCCTCCCCTTAAAGAAAGCATCCCAACTTTGTTCTTTTTACCAAAACGGCCAGCTCTGCCAATCCGATGCATATATGTCTCCCAATCCAATGGTACATCCAGGTTTACAACTAGGTTCACCTTCTCAGCATCAATTCCACGGGAAGTCTTGAATTGAAGAAAAGAACAATTGCTTGTCTGCAGTAACTACTGCATGGACACACTATTATTCTAGTGTAACCAAGAGCCAAATTAAGACCAGGAGGATATTTAGGAGCAAAGGAAAATTTCTTTCTAATGAATAACTGACTTCAAGAATAAAGATTAAAAACACAAAAGACATTTTTAGGAAAACATATTCCCCAGCACTGGAAATATGATTATCTTCTGGTATTCCTGTCAGATACACCCACCTAAAATAATAGTTGAAATCTGTACATTTGCTAACAGAACATATGTCCAGATGGATTAGTCACCCAAACTGAACAGGAAATTTACCAAATCTGTGGAAATGAGGACTCTGCAATGAAACTGCTTCAGTTTAGCCATAGCATCAAGACGCTGATTCTGATTCATGTTGCCTAAAAAGATCCAGAAATAAAGTCACATAAAACAAGCTAATATACATTTATCAAATCCACAAAAAGCAGAAATAGTAATATTCAGTCTTAACAGTTTAAAAATATAACAACCAAAGTTAATTCTGTCATTATATGGAAATCTGGGTTAAGACCTAAAGTCAGAATCTTTTAAAATATAGTTAGGCAATCAAGTCAAAATTCAATTTTAATTTTTTTCTTATTTTTATTTTTTGGCCAAGCTGCAGTATGTGGGGATCTTAGTTCTCCAACCAGAGATTAAACTCATGCCTCCCTGCAGTGGGAACAGAGTCTTGACCACCAGACCACCAGGGAAGTCCCGAAAAACTCAGTTTTAAATGATGACTTAGACTATGCCTGCAGATTTAACATTATATCTAAAAGTTACATGTAAGGTTTAGCAATTCTTAGCAAAATAAGATTGCTTTAATCAGCTGCTTATCAATTTGGTATTGAAATGTGATCTACAGTCCAAAATTGGTCCATGGGATATATCATCACCAAAAAAGCCTATGCTAACAGGTTAAAAACTAAGCTGAGATAGCAACCAAAACTCTAAAAAGGCACTCATTGATCAAAAATTCCTTTCAATCTTCCATTCCTTCCATTCCTAGGTCAGCAGTAATAATTCAGTTTTGTGTCAAAAATCAATCAGTTCTGAGTCTTCCTTGGTAGCAGCTCAGTGAAAAAGAATCTGCCTGCCAATGCAGGAGACATGGATTCAGTTCGTGGTTTGGAAAGATCCCTCACGCTGCGGAGCAACTAAGCCCACGCGCACAACTACTGAACCCGTGAGCCCAGGAGCTGCGACTACTGCAGCCTGCGAGCCTAGAGCCCACGCTCCACAACGAGAGAAGCCACTGCAATGGAAAGCCCAATCACTGAAACCAGAGAAAAAGCCTTCACAGCAATGAAGACCCACCAGTCATAAATAAATAAATGAAAATCAATTGGATTTGCCTTCCAAGAGACCATAAAAGTCAATTTAGTCAGCAATTCTTAGCAATTTTAAAATGATTATCTTAAGACAAAAAAAGACTTTGTTTTTATAAAATTAGTTACTGGTGGATATAACTCAAGTTTTCTAATATTATATTATAAACCATGTTACTTCTTTAAAAAACAAGGATATTGGTATAACCAAATCTCAGTGAAAAATAAACCTGAAAATAAAGTAAAATAAAGTAAAAATAAAAATTAAAAAAAAAAAGAAAAAAAAAAATAAACCTGAAATTCCTTTACTCTAAAGACTCAGTATAATCCCACATTAGCAAGTCAACTCATGAAGTGGTATCTCTCCTGACTTTGGATAAGCTTCAAGTCAGGATACTCAACAAAGATTAAAGTTAAGAGGTGAAGTTACCTGAAATGTACTCGGCAGGAAAGCCTTTAGAAGAAAGGATATCAGCCAAGTGTTGTGCTCTATGAAAAATAACACAGAGGGTTATAATTTTACAAATATTGCCCACACCTATCTTTGTATTTTTTAAGTTCCCCAGATAACTTTTAAGGTACAGTACCTGCTGTGTAAGTTAGAAAAGACTAAGGCTTGATTAAATGGAATTTTGCTGAACAGTTCCTGTAAATGTTGAGTCTTTTCCTCAAAAATCTTATGGGCCAAAGGGTATGAATTGACAATCTTATAATACTGCTTCAAACCTATAAAGAAGAGTCTTCTGTTAAAACAAACCTATTTGCTAAATAGAGCAAATATGAAAGCAATAGACAACTAAACGAAAGAAAGCTCCAGAATATCATGAACAAACCCAGTAAGTAACAAATCCAAAATCTATACACACCTATTAGACTTGGATCACTGGAATTTAGTCTTACAAAAGTGGGCTCCCTCATGTACTTTGTCAAAGCATTAGCCAAAAATTCAGGGTAAGTAGCTGACACTGCCAACATCTGTTTACTTGCAGGCAAGGAAGAATAAATCCAACTGCAAAATAAAAGAAAAACACACACTCTGAAAACTATTCAGACGGTAATCACCACTTAGAAAAGCCAGAGACAGATACTTTGGAGCACTATTTTAATAGTTAAGTTACTTATTTTCCTTACTTTATTTGCTCCTGGAAGCTGCCTTCTTCTAAAAGCTTATCTGCTTCATCAAGAATAAAGAGACGTATACTGCCTGGATTCAAGTAGTCAAGTTCTATCAGTTGTTTAATTCTGCCTGAATTCCAGAAAACAAAACAAAACATATTCAAATATTCATAATGCACCAATTTGTGGAAATTTCAGCCAATTCTGTTACTCTACTTAACACGTGGAACTGCTGATTTGAGCCAACCCTCACTATTCTCTATTTACACACTAAGCCACAAATTAGAAATCTTGAGTTCTGATCTTACCTAAATCCGTTATTTTTTCCTCACATTTCATCACCAATATGTATGGAAAATAAACACTATTCCTGTTAAGAGCTGTAACGCACTGAATGCTAAACTGTGATTCTGAGTGATTCATTACTGAAAGACAATACGGAAGCAAAAAATAATCCCAATCCATGGCTTAGAAGGGCTTCCTGAAAGTCATCTCAATACTCTTCTTTTCAAAAGCCTATCCCATACTTATTCTTAAACATCCTTAGGAATGGAGATTTTATAAATTCTGTTGGTAATCCAGTCATGTGTTTATATCTCACTAATCTAATGTTATCTTTAATACTAAAAATAATTACCATAGTTATCAAAGACTGCCATATTCTTATTGTTATATAAAAGTGCTCAGTTACTTAAAAGTCCCAATTAAAAGGTACTGATATCTTACCAGGAGAACCAACAGCAATATGACACTTTTTAAGTCTGGTTTTGTCTTGTGATAATGGAGTCCCTCCAATAAACACATGACACTCTAACCCTTCCATTTTTATTCCAATAGCTGTGATAACAGAATGTATCTGTACAGCAATTTCTCTTGTAGGAGCCAAGATTAAAATCTAAAAAGAAAACAAAACATAAAATATAACTTTAACAAGTCAGCAGAATAAATACATAAGGTAGGACTCAAAAAGATATCCCCAATGCCTGGTATAATTGTTTATAGATAACATGGGCAAATCATGTTTTCTTTAACAAATCTTTGTCGAAGAAATGATCCCCAAACCCAAATCTCCTGTTAATTTGGGTAAAGCCATCTTAGACATACTCTGAGGGAATCTAGAAAATGGGAGATCAGTATAATACATTCACTGTAAGAACCACCTAGTTACCAACAACAGCCAAGCACCTCATTACCACAAATCAGGCAAAATGCTAACTCTCACCACAATCTGGTGAGCAAATAAAAGCATTAAAAAATCCCTATCTATATTTTCAAGAAATGACAAAATTGACACACATGGCAGACTTATTTAACATGCAGTAATAACAGAAATCTCTAAACTTCTATTTGGTCACTATCCCATCCATACCACCACCACTCAATAGCCTCAGTGTCTACTTTCCCCGTATACTTGTCATATGCCTCAAGGGGATCACTGAGGCATATGACAAGTATATTCACTTCTATCTCTGAGGAGCCACTGGTATTTCATCTGACCTGTAGTAAAATGCACATAACACACCTTCCTTTGGGTCATCTGAGCTAAACTCACCTGGGTACTTAGGTTCTCAAGAACAAGAGAGTCCAAAGCAATGGTGGAGAAGACACAGGTTTTCCCAGTTCCAGACTTAGCCTGAACAATTAAATCTGAGAAGAAAAAAAAGTTAGCTAGGACTGAAAAAACTTAGGTACCAATCCCAGAACTAGAAGGGTCTCCAGAGAGATCACATCGTTGGCACTTTGGTTTTTACCCTTAACTCTTAAAAAAGCATGAAGCCATATCCAGAAACAGGCCTCCTCCCTGAACCCCTACCGTTTCTTTTCTTCTTTATGCTTAAGAACCAGAAGTTTGAAGTATGAAATCAAAGTATCAATAGGGTCACATTCCCTCCAAAGACTCTATGGTTATCAATACAATTCTTCCCTGTCTCTTCCAGCTTCTGATGGCTCAGACATTTTTTGGCGCGAAGCTGTGTAACTCCAATCTCTGGCTTTAATCACTGGATTTAGGGCCTACCCTAATCCAGGATGATCTCATCCGAGATCCTTACTAATGTTTACTTTTCTCAAACATAGAACTACTTGTCAGAGTGGAATGGACCTTAAGTATCTCCAAATTCAGTACTGCGCCTCGGTTTGACAGTGTAGGAAATAGAGGCTCGCGGAATGCGGTGTCGTGCCCCTGCAGGCAGCCGCCCTGGGCCCTTTCCGGCCCTCGCCATGGCTCGACACCCCCAGCCCCCGCATCCCCCACTTTCGGCCCTCCTGGCCCCTCAGTGTCCCCTCCCTCACCGAGTCCACATCGCCCCAGCGGGATGGCCTTCAGCTGCACGGGCGACGGCCGCTCGAAGCCAACCGCCCGCAGGCCCTCCAGCACCGGGCGCGACAGCAGCAGCGACTCGAAGTCTGCCGGCTCCGCCAGCAGCACGTCCCCAGTGCGGGTCCGCGGGCCGCTGATGTCGTGAGCCGTCCGCAGGCTCCGCACCGGCCGGGAGGCTGCCTCCGGGGACGAGACCTGCGTGGCCACACGCTCCGCCGGCATAGCGGTCTCCACGGTCGCTAAGGCGGCCGGAGCTTCAAACGCAGCCGCCATGGTAGCCGCGCCGCCGGATCTCGCGGTACTTGGGGCTGGGAGCCTGAGAGCGAGAAGAGGAAAAACTTTATTGGCAGTCTTCCCGCGAAGACACTGACACGCCAGGCCTCGAAAAGGAGGGGAAGTTGAAGGCTTAGAAACACTCGGAAACAGCTACAACAACAACAAAAATGTGACCAGAGGCTGGCGGGAAAAGGGAGGAGAGGAAAGCAAAGGCTACCGGCGTATCGCCGCCTGCGACCTGTAGAGGGCGCCGCGCGCTAGCGACGGGAGCACCGCCCCGCCCCAAGGCCCTCTGTGGGCGGGTCCGCCCCGCCCAGCGCCCAGAGTTGGCTGCCTCACAACGCGGTCTTTGTGACGCGTTCTGTGCGTCAAGCTCCTCGCCTCCGGGCCGGGACTCCGCGGTGGCCCCCTCCCTGTCCCCACCCTGTCTCGCCCCAACTCGCTGCCTTGTCCTGCGCTCTCAGAGAGCGCCCGGAATACAGCGAGACGACTGAGCACGTTGCATAGTATATATGTCTGTGTGGTTTCCTCTTTGTGTCCCCAACCCCTAGCACCGTCCCTGGCACACGGTTAGCCCTGATAAAAGAAATCGGATAGGAACCAGCAACTGCACTGACAGCTCCCACATTCGTATCTCCACCTCCGACCTCTGAACTCCACACTTGTACCTCCATCTCCTGTCTCAACACCTCCACTTTGATGTCTAACGTCAAATTTAACGTTTTCTGTGTGTTGCTCCTATCCCTCCCCACCACCATCTCAAGAACAACTTTAGGTCTCAGCTCAGATATTACCTTTTCAAAGAAGACTTTCCTGAACACCCTGAGATAGCTCCCTCATCCTGGCAGCTCCCCAGCTTTTCTCATCACTCTATTCCCGTGGTCTGGTTTATTTTTCTTCATGGTACTTATCACTAGCTGAAATCGTGTTTATTGTCTGTCTCCCCCACTCTATGAGGACAGAGATCTGTTCTCTCTTGTTCTCTTCAATATCCCTTGTTGGAAAAAAGCAGTCTGACCCAGAGTAAGTGCTCAATATTTATTGAACAAATGAGTTCCTATAACAAAGTCTGAATCATAACTCCCAATGTTAGTGTTTCTGGAACCTAATCTTACAACTCCAAATCTAAAGATAATTCTGCATCTAACCCCAACTTTTGCCTTTATCCTGATATCATAATTCTGGTCATTATCTCTCACCAGTTTACACTCTCTCCCTCTCACACACACACAGTGATGATTCAGATTCCAAAAGAGGTAGGAGGAGTTTGGCTTGGCAATCTCACTGGGAAGGGGTCCTCAGATGCATTTTTCTTAGAAATTTATAAAACGCTAATTATCAACTGTTCCTGTGAAAGAAGGGGGCCTGTTGGGAGTGAGCAGTAAAGGTTTCAGACTTCCTCCTAGTACCCGACCTCTTTCATTCACCTAATCCTTGACTTCCAAACCTCAGAATTATTCTTGACTCCAGCCTGCACTATACCTCCCCTATTTTTTTCCTTGACCTCATGGTGCAACATGCGGGATCAACCAGGGAGTTGAACCCCTTGAATACTAGGCCAGCAGAGAAAGTGGCGAATCCTAACCCCTGGACTGCCAGGGAAGTCCCTCTCCTTTCTAACAGTTACAAGGGCAGGTAATTTTGCCTCTGAATATCTCATCCATATCTCTTCTCCAGTCTCCATAGCATCTGTCCTATTTTAGGTCCCTTTATCACCCTAACTACTTCAACAGCCTCCTGAACGGTGCCCTTGCTCAGAGTTTCTTCTCTCTCCTAGCCACCTACCCCACAGGCACTGGAGTGACCTTTCTTAAGTAGATATCTTAGGTTGTTTGGGTCCAGCTTCTGATTCCTTTTGACCACCTTTTTTTATTTCCCATCCCAGGGTCCCACTTCTCACTATAAGTGACTCCAGTCTAGCTCTTACCTTGTTCTCTTTACTTATTTACATATCTGTCCTTCAGACTAAATAAACTATGAGTTTCTCAAGGATGGAGATTTTCTTACCCTAGGCTGTCCAGTCCAGCACCAGGCCCTTAGTGGACCTAATAAACATTGAATGACAGACATTTTCCTGCTCAAAAATCTAAGCTGAATTTTCATGCTCAGCAGCAGCTGTGTAGAACTCACACCAATCACCAATGAAGAACTTAGCTCTCATCCCAAAAGAAATACAAAGACTATTTTTCCAGAAAAGAACATTCATAGTTTTAAAGGCATTCTGTCTACATTTGTTGTTTACAAAGTCTTATGGACACAAATATTGCAGTCATGTTATTAGGCATAAATTATATTGCTATAGCTAAAAACAAATCAATACATTTTTTTCTTCAATAGTTAAAAAAAAATGGAATAATGCTGCTGTGCATAATGTTTAGTACCATAAAAATAAAACACAAAGGTAAGAGACCATTTAATAATCAGGAGGTATGAGAGTAACATACACAGAAAAAAGGTGGACTGCTGTCTACCTCCTGGCCTCTCCCAGGATAAAATCACAATGGGACCCCAGCCTCCTTTTATGCTGTTTTGTCTACCTGGAAAGTCTTTCCTTATGTTATATACCTGGAAGCTAGTGGCGGGATAGATTCCTGTGAACTGAAGAAGTGGGAGTAAGATACCGACTCAGAATGGGTTTTCAGGTTCAAACAGTCCCAGACAATCATTTCACAGTGGGAGTTTCTGCACCCAGAGGAAAGGTAAATAATGTAAAAAAAGATAGGAGCGTAAGGTGGCCCACCTGGGTGTGAGGATCCACGGGAATATGTGGGGGGAAAAGGAATGAACTAAGTTTTTTTTTTTAAATAGCATTTATTATTTTCTATTCCATTGGTTCTTTGCGCGAGGGGGTTTCTCTAGTTGCAGTGC
This sequence comes from Budorcas taxicolor, assembly GCF_023091745.1. NCBI lineage: Eukaryota > Metazoa > Chordata > Mammalia > Artiodactyla > Bovidae > Budorcas > Budorcas taxicolor. The sequence goes on from NC_068912.1 coordinate 31,936,599, forward strand.
ACAGGTTTCTCGTTGCCGTGGCTTCTCTCGTTGCCGAGCACGGGCTCTAGGGCGCACAGTACTGGCAGCACAGGGGATCAGTAGTAGCAATTGTAGGGCACAGGTTCAGTAGTTGTGGCACAAGGGCTTAGTTGCTCCACAGCATGTGAAATGTTCAAGATTGAATCCACGTCACCTGCATTGGTAGGCAGATTCCTCTTTACTGTACCACCAGGGAAGTCCTTAGATTTATTTTTAATTGGAGGATAATTGCTTTACAATGTTGTGTTGGCTTCTGCCATACAACAGTGTGAATCAGCCAGAAGCATACAGATATCCCCTCCCTCTTGAACCTCCCTCCCACCCCTCTACCCCATTCCATCCCTCTAGGCCATCACAGAGCACTGGGCTGAGCTCCCTTGTTACACAGCAACTTCCCACTAACTATTTTACACACAGTAATGTATATATTTCAAGAACTAAGATTTTTATAGCCACTTTTTCTCATTTTGATCCTCAAAGCAACAAAGGGTAGGCAACATTATTTGCATTCAATCTGCAAACGTCTCTATTCATTCTTGCAACAGAAATCTAAAGGCCTAAATCTAAAGGCTGATTTGTAAATCAGCCAAATGCTGGAGATACAAAGATGGGACAAAATAAACAGAGCACTTGCCCTCAAGCAGAAAGATACGTGCAAACAGACAGCAGTGACCAAGGAGGAAATACACAAGGAGCACAAGGTGCTGTACAATTATATGCAGCACTGACATTTTTCAGAGCCTTAGCTGCTCAAAGTGTGGCTGTCATGTGGGAGACAGTGAGAACTTCTGAGAAATGGAGAAAAACAGCTTTTGGTATTCAGAGACCAACAGCTTTTTTCTCTATGCCCTTCTTTCCCCACCTCAAATCAAAGTGGTTTAAAGCGTGCATAGAACTAGAAGAAAACCTCCATGCCCAGATCACTTTTCCTACTCCCTGGAGTCGAGCCCTTCTGCCATGACAGCAGCACCAGGAGACAAAGTCCTAGTCCCTTGAAGCTCTGGGGGCTGATTTTCTGAGCTGATCCTGGAAGATAGGTAAGGAATTCAATCAGGCAGTGGGGGTGGAAAGAAAGCTCACCAGGCAGACAACGTAGAAAGATATTCTGGGCAGAAGGAACAGTTTGTGCAAAGGCGTGGAAGCATGAGAAACCACAGCAGTTAGGGAAGGTATGAGCTTCAGCGTGAACAGAGGCAAGTATGGCAGCAATTACCAGGAAATAAGGTTGCAGAGATGTATTGGTCCCGTAGTGTGGAGGGCCTTGCCTGCCACCACAAGGAATATCAAATTAATGTGTTATGCTTGCCCAAAGTGGGATAGTGTTAGGTCACAGTCGAGAGAAATGCAATTGGAAATATAGGCTAGGGCTTGATAGATGACAAAGCTACGGAGTTTGGATTGTTACTTGCAGACCATCGAGCATCCTCTCAGTTTGGGATCTAATATGAGGCAGTAACTACAAGGCCCACTTTACATGCTGTTTCTCACACCTAACAGGGTCCTTTAGGTGTTAAACGCCCCTTTCTGAGTGTCAGCGCTTACCTATGTGCTGCTTAGCCCACCAACAGTGGCTGAGCACCTGTTTTCCGGTTCTCTCTTCCGGGCCAAGGGAACACTTCCTCCTGTGTTCTTCAGTTCATCTCCTCAGTGGACTAGTACCATCCATAACTTTAGGTTATGTCAAGTTTATTAAGTAACAGTATCTGGCCTTCTGGACAGAATTTTTGTTTCATGACCCTGTTGGAGCCTACGTAGTGAACTTTTGACGTGGAGGATAACTATTTTCACATGTGCCCCTTGGCCTGTGGGGTGACCAAATCCTTAGTGTTTTCAGACAGGTATGAGGAGCAGGGGAGAAGCAGCAAAGGCCCGGGTTCCCACTCTCATTCACGGCCACCTCCCACCACGGGGGCCTGCCTCCCTGGCTTTCAGTAAAGGACCCCAGGCCGTCCTCTCTCTCTCTCTCTCGACCAGACTCCCCTCTGCTCAGGGCCCACATTGATGAATTGCCCCATTTAATACCACAGCCTCAGTCTTTAGGGAGAAAGGCGTCACGTTTGCTCTTCTGAGAACGGGGCCCAATTCATTCTTGTCCAGGCAGCATAATAAATAACCTGCCCCTGTTGGCAAGGGGTTTATTAGAGACTGATGGGACATTTAACAATAACTGGGGTCTGTGATTTATTAGGTAGGGAGGTTGGTGGCATCTCTGAAGACTAGGAAGGTGGAATTTAATTGATAAAGCAACTGTCAGCAGCAATGAGATGCACTCAATAGAATATGCATTTGAGGGCTTCTCTTTGGAGCTGTCAGGAAGGGTTTCTACTAATCATATTTAGCTCCTGTAAAGGTGGCGTCTGCTGGATATCTGGGTGAGACACAAACGGCAGGGAGGGGACTCCGAAAGGGGCCTAGGGAAGGGTGCACCTGTCAGTAGCCTGGCCCGATGGAAGCATGTGACACAAATGAGCAGAAGGAAAAAAGATTTTCATCAGCACCAAGAGAGGTCCCCTTTGAGGCGCCTTTGTTTCTCTTCAATGAGCTGCTCAAGAGAGCAAGAGGTGCCGAGCACCCACTTGCTGGAGAAGGAGGGAAAGGCAAGAGTTAGGTGGCAAGAGGGATTTGTTCCAGAATTCTAAACTCCCTAAACCTGAACTATTTGCACCAGGGCCCCCTGCCTGACTCCGCAGCCACAGACACTCAGGTACACAACACACTCCCACACACCAGAGGTACCCCACGTCCACACAGCCTCCTCCCGTCACTGCTGCTTTCATGCCAAGGACAGAGTCACAAAAACTCAGATGGATGGCGCCTCACCTTTTTTATTGTTGTTTCCCAGCTCTGGAGACCCCAGAATCCCGGCTGAGAAACTGGAAAGAAATTCTCGTGGTCGGGAGTGTGCAGGGCGTACCTTACGTCTTCGGCCGCCCTCCATCCAGTTCCCTGACAACAAGGAAGCTTGCTTTTTATCTCCGAGGCCACCCTTGATGGCACCGAGGATGGCTCAGCTCTGTCCTCAGGCAGCCCGAGCCTTTCCAAGCAGCTCTGCTAACATTCTCTGCTCCCCCATCCCTCGGGCTGTTGCTCAGCCTTAAACAAGGCCATGTAAGGCACGAGAGGGGCTCTCTGAGGCCAGTCCGCTTTCCTCCTTTGATCTTCCCGCATCTATTCTTAGGTCCCAGGAGACTGATCTGCCTCCTTGTTCTCCCCAGGGAGAGAAAGGGAGGGGGAGGCCATAAGCAGGGAAGAAGGAGTAATTGTCACCATCTAATCTGAGCCTCAGTGGTGACACTGAGGGACCTCTGAGCAGGATGGATACAGCAACTGGTTTGATTAAATCAAACCTCTCCTGCAACGTCGTTAAATTAAACTGACAGGTCGGGAGCAGATGAGGGAGGGCAGGGGAATCATCGCCTCGGGTGGGGGCAGGGGAGCCCGGGGCCGGGAAGAACATCAGATGGTGGCAGAGCAAGGCCTGTCCTTTCCCTTATTTGCTGACTGTAGATAGGAGATGAGATTTATGGATGTGAGAGGCTGAAGTACCTGTCTGAGCACAAGCTGCGAAAGTGACGCACCGGCAGACTGCTGCCTCCCAGGAGGCTCCGCGAATTCCCTTGGCAGTCAGGCCTCACATTTGGAACAGTGTTCTTGACATTTCAAAGGGCCTCTACCCACTTTATCTGCACAACAAGCAGACAGAGTGAGATTATTTTCCTCACTTTGTAGCCAGAGAAGCTGAGGTTGAGAGGGATCACAGAGCCAACTAGCAGGCAGAGACAGGCAGCAGAGCCAGTCCAAGGACCCCAGGTCTCCCACCTGCCCATCCCAGCCTGTGCGGCCCCAACATATGCCATATGGCAGAATTTCCCAGGACTCAGTCCCTGGACCACCAGCTCTTTCCCCACCCACCAGAGAAACGTAAACCACACAGCTTGCTTCATGGGCCGTCAGGAAAATGCCAGTCCCCGTCTGGCTTGGTGCAGCCCACCTGCAAAGCACACAGCTGGCTTTCAAAGGTCACCAGGCCATCCTAAGGTGCTCATATCACTCTCCCACCAGCCCAAGCCCTTCTGAGTCATTTCCATTCCACCTTAATTACAAGTTGGGGGTTGGGGAGTGGGAAGTATAATGTTAGCAACACTAGCACACAGCAATACGAGAGGGATAACACTGATACCCTGCTGGCTTCCTCAACTGTCACCCAGTTCCTCACCTGCCAAAGCTAATTTTCCACTCACCAGTGGGTGAGAGCTCATTTCAGAGTGTGTGAGCCACACACGCACTCACATACACACATGGGTACCCAGTGCCATTGCGAACCAAGTAATGCCTCAGCCAGGATGTCCCTGTTCTCACTTCCGATGCACCCTAATGATTTGTTTATTGACACCTGCGCCCCTCTCCAATCTATTTTTGGTGGGGAAGACACTGGGATGGGGATGCTGGCCAAGATGGTGCATAGTGATTACCATAGATGCCGTGGATCCCTACCTCCTCCAAAGCAGGCTCATCACACACCAGTTAATGATTAGAACCTGGGACAGGGAGAACAAAGGATAGAGGGAAGGGGAGAGGGGAGCAGACTTCCAACCACTGCCACCATAAAGGAAACTGGAGGAGAGAGAGGGCACAGGGTGGTACCATTTACTTGATGAGGATAGACAACAGGAAATAGTACCCACTAGGGGAGAGTGTGTATGGGCCACACCAGATATGGCCTCACTGTGCTCTTCCCTCATGGTTTTCATATGATTTTCATCACCACTCTTGACCTGAAAAAGATAGCGAAGAGCAGGTGGGCAGATAGGTCAATGGTACTCCAACAAATTATCACCAGCCGCCTGAGTTCATCATTGGTATTGTGACTGGCCACATCCAAATCCAACACCTCCAACGTATTCATCGGAAATCATAGATCTCCAAGGCAAGGAGTTGGATTCCTCTAGAAATACCTGCCAAAGTGTTATGGAAGGAAAAGAGGTCTTGGGTGAGGTGGGAAGAGGAGGGGAAGAAGAGGGAAGATCACAGGACCTGGGTTCCTATGCTGATTTTTGCTATCAGCAAGCTGGGTGACCTAGGGCAAATCACTCAACATTTCTGTGCTGTGCTCCCCTGTGTGTAAAACCATATGCTTGTGTGGGAAATGCAGACTCTCAAACTTTAGAGGTCACAGAGGTGAAAACTGAGACCCAAAGAGGTTAAATTACTTGTCCGAGGCCACACAGTGAGGCAGTGGAGTGACAAGAGAGCATGCGTTCTGAACTGAAGCCAGAGCCTCTGCATGACCTGAGGGGAGTTCTGGCTCCCCCATCCCCTTCCTCATTTGCAGAATGGAGCAATAGGAGTCCTGCTTCCCGAGGGCTTGGGAAGAACAGATGAGTGCCTGACACAAGGAAAGCCTTTAACAAATGGTAGCTGGCTCTATTTTTAGTGGTAGACTGGAGGTTCGGACCCACAGAGCTTGATTTCGGGTCTTTCCACAAGGTCACAATTCTCTGATTATCTATAAGATCCTTTTCAGCTTCCCAATTCTATGATTCCAAGTCAGAGAGATTAACATGCAAGTTATTTCCAAAACCCTCCAGGCGGACACAAAAGACCATTTAGGGGATTCATTATTCATTCTCCATTGCCTCAGTCACTTTCTATGGATGATGATTCATGAGGAATAATCACAGCAAAGAAAACCTGTCCAAATGCAGGAAGGAGGGAGGGCAATAAAAAAAATCCCAAACTCCTTTGCATGTTCAGCTCCTATTCTTCCATTTGCATCTTCATTTAAGTGATGGCAGTGTTTCTTGGCCTCGTTGCCTTTCCGCTCAGGGAACTAGAGGCTGTCTCGGTACAGATTGAGTCCCTGCCCACCCCACCCGCTTCCCCATGAACCCCCTAGGAGGTGGCCCGGCCTCTCTGGCCAAGCAGAACCCCTCACAGAAGCAGCTGTCACCTTTGGCACTGGTTCCCCTCAGGATCTCAAGGCTGAAATTTCAACTGGACCCCCAGGCTGATGTCTGGTCAGGGTGAAGACAGTTCTCCAGTGCCTGCAAAAGACCAAGGAGAGGCTTAGGAGCCAGCCTGATGGAAGCAGATGCGCAGTAAACCAAACCTGAAACGTGACCTCTTCTTCTCCTCACCCCATGGCCTCAGGGGGAGAAGCCGGTAGACTTCTTCCTCTCTTGCTGACAAATCTCCCCCTGGCAAGGGGCCCAATGCCTGGTCCTTGCTTACAGCTTCCAGAAACTGGTGGAGAGGGCCAAGTCGTGTGTAATAAAACTAGCTTTCGCCCTGAGTTGCAGGTCATATGAAATTATAGGGAAGTCAGCGCTGGGCCTCTAGGGAGTCAGACATGTCAGCATATTCCCCAGAGAGTGCAGGGAGCTGGCCACTTTCCTTCCCAGTTTGCATCAACCAGCATTAGTTTGCACAAATTCCATAAGTACTTCCCTTTGCTCTGCCCTGACATTCTTCAGGTGTTCTTTGCAGTTGAAAAATATTTGCTTTTCCAGCCAATGTTTGCAAAATGGAAATCTTTACTTCCCTGCAGAAATGAGACCATCACTTAGGCACCATAAGCACAGGCCCATAACTGCAAATAATTCTGAATAGTGGTGGGGAGCAGTCCATTGACTAACTGCTCAGTATTCAGACTAGTCTAATTTTGCACTTACGATTCCTTCTGAATTGTTCAGGTGACATAGTCCATTCATTCATGGGAGTTTTCTCAAACTACTATCCCACTACTGCTTCCTCCAACACCTTCCTGTGTTCCTCTCTCAAAATTTCGGTGCCTGTAAAACTGAGAACCTGGTCTCGGAGCCCAGGGAATTTGTAAAGAAGTGATGATCGTGGGAGTGGCATCTAAGTTAGCACTCTGTGTAAGAGTGATGGCTTTTCTGCAGAAGGGGAAGTACCAGGACTCACTCCTTCAGTGGCTCATCATCCCAGTAATCCCCTTGTCTCCTGCTTTCTGCAGAGGAGGGCAGTAGGAAAAGGTTACCTTGGAAACAGGGAGACTTTATTATATCACCATAAAGATGAATCTCTTTGGGCCTCAGTTGCTCTGTAGGCAGGGAGAATGATACTCTATATTTGAAGACACTAAACGCTCAGGAGCTCCTTATGACTAGAGTCTTTGATTCTGCCACCCAGTCAAAAGAGTTTTTACTTAAATCCCAAAGTGAATCTTTCTTTTGGAACCTAGAGAGCTCCCAACATACAGGCCACTTCGTCTCTCTGCTGTTTCCCCTGGTGTTGGAATTGAAGAGGCTTCTGTCTAAGGTGGACAGAGGAAGATGTCATGAAAACTGAGAGGTTCATTTTAAGAAGAGTTAGGCTTCTGTCCAGTTCCTCCCCCACCATCTGAGCATTCACACCAGACACACAGTCTCTGCTCAGCACCTCTGGGCCTGCCTGCCAGGAGAGGTCCTCTGCCTGGACAGAAACAGTTCCGCAGTGATATCTGAACACATTCCAACAGCACATGTTTATCTCTAGGGTCAGCCTTTCCTGTTGATGCTCAGGAGGCATGAGGGGAGCGGGGAGGGGGATTGGGATACTGGTGTTGGCAGCCACAAGGGGTGGAGGCATGAACGCAATGGGGACATGGACCCTACCCTTGGGAGGGTGATGTCATAATGAGGTTTCTAGACTGCGTGTGGCCACATATCTCTTTCCTCACATTAGGATGAGCTCCCTAGCTCTTCTGTTGGCAGTGGAGATGAGATAGGCACAGCCTCACTCAGCAGTGCCTCATCCAGAGCAGGCTAGGACTTGGTGGATGGAGACGTCCAGGTGGGGACCATAGGATCTGGAGCCAGAAGAATGGCACTGTTTCCATTGTTTAGTTTAGGATCTGAGCTCTGTTGGGACACAACAGGTTCTGCCTAACCCTTTGAGTTCAGTCATCAGTGCCAGGACCTTCAGGCTCTGGCAGTGGGGCAGAGGGGACCCCCTTCCCTGAGAGGCTGGGCAAACCACAGGAGTTTTTACACCGTTAGGAACTGTCTCCAGGAGCTGCAACTGGCTCCCTCAAGAAAAGTACTTATCCCCACCAGCAGGGGGCAAAGCTGAGATAGCTTCTGAGGGTTCCACCCCAGCTCTGGACGGCTTTGAGAAAGTAGCTTCACATCCAATCTCAACACCTTTGATTTATTCTTTATTTTCAAATGAGGTAATCTCACCTTCCCCCCAGGCTGAGTTTTAGGGGGCAGGAGGGAGGAGGCTGAACCATTTGATTCCTCTTCAACAAAAATGAATCATGTCCCCTATCACCCACCCCCCAGCCTCAGCCCAGGAATATTTACCTCTGTTTACACAACCATGGCAACAGGCTTTATTCTCTACTACTCAGGAGGAAAAAGAAAAAGTGGAGGGCAGTGTATTTTCCTACTCCTGTCTCCTCCTCTGCTCAGGTGACAGATCTATCATTTTAGAAATCAGGTAAGACAGAGATAGCCCTGCACTCTGGTGTAACGCTGTTCTTCTCAGGGACAGGGGAGCAAGAAAGCTGCAATGTACCAGGATCATAAAAGCACTCCAGAGCTTGACAGTGATTGTCCTCCAGAACCCTGTGGGAACCACAGTATTAGCATTTCTGACTTGTCTGCAACTCCTCTTCTGAGCACTGCAGTGAGATTATGGTCTTTTTCTCTTTTTTTTTTTGTCTTGCCATAGCTTCGACCTTAAAAGTGGGTGGTGTGCAATCTTTGGCTTTGCTAACAATATATTCTTCATCTCGAAGATGGATTCCTCTTGCCGTGACCACTTCACAGATTATCAAAATAGAGTTTTGTAATGAATGTAAATTCACACGTTTAAACTATAAGTAAGGGAAACTATGGAGAAGAAATGGCAACCCACTCCAGTGTTCTTGTCTGGAGAATCCCAGGGACGGCGGAGCCTGGTGGGCTGCCGTCTCTGGGGTCACACAGAGTCGGACACGACTGCAGTGACTTAGCAGCAGCAGCAGAAGGGAAACTAAGATCAGTCAAAGGAAAGCATTTGTTCGAGATCATACTGTGTTGTCAACAGTTTGTTGTTGTTGCTCAGTCCGCCCAGTTGCCTCTGATTCTTTGCAACCCCATGGACTGTAGCACCAGGCCTCCCTGTCCCTCACCAACTCCAGAAGTCTGCCCAACGTCATGTCCATAGTCTAGAAGGCCTGATTACCCAGTCCTGAATTCTTGCCAAAAGATCAGCCTGCATCTCTTGGAGTTTTAACCATAGCCATACTCCTACTAACTTCCAAGAGGATTTCAATCCATGAGGTCACAGGCATGGAGAAAAATCAGACCTGAAACTTGATTCCCAAGACTATTTCAACCACTAGCACAAACTCCATGCTTCCTATAGTTGCCACTGTGCTGGGTGCTGGAAAGCAAAGCACACCCCTCTGGGTTGGAGAACCATTTTGTGGTGTTTTCTCCCCCCTTTCCACCCTCCCCCGCATAAAGCTTCCCCCTTGGACTAAATGTTAATGGGCAGTCCCAGAGGATTCAACTTCAGAACTAGTTCAGCTGGGCTGGAGTACTCAGCTCTGTCCTTGGAGGTGGCTCCCACTCTGAACTCTCCTCGGGTCTTTTCCAAAGGGGCCCTTGGGGTATCTCGACTCACCACTGCAGGGAAGCCGGAGCGGGCGCTGAGAAGCTGAGTGGACCAGCGGGGCCATTCTGGCCGCTGGCTGTGGCCGACGTGGGAGAGCGGAAGGAAATGTATGTATTTTCGGGACTCTCCTGGTCGGCGCTGGAAACGCGGCAGCAGATTCTCAGCTCCATCCCGCGGCGGTCGGCTTCTCAGACCCACGCGGGATCCTGGGGAGCGACCGTGAAGGGAGCGCGGGCATCTGAGCTTGGAGATGCCACCGAAACACAGGGTTCGGACCGGGTTTTGACCCGCCTGTGCCTCTTCTTCCTTTTCTCTAGCCAGCAGCTACCGCTGCCCAGCTTCATCCAAAAAGGGCACTCGGGGTTAGGCCGAAAAACCTAGATAAGGTCCACTGTAGCTGAGAACCCGGGGTTAAGTGGAGGCCATCCCATTGGACTCCGCAGTCTTCACTTCTAAGGATGTTCCTGGCTAACCTCCCTCCTCTTTCTCTCTCACCTCTCCATAGTAAGCAGAGGTGGCGCTCTTTGTTGGCAAGGATCGGAATGGCCGAAGCTTGTGCCTTCTCTCTTTGCTCCGTTTCTCGCGTCTTTACACGGTTGTCTCACTCGGACCCTCCTAAATTCTGCCTGGGGCAAACTTTCCGCGTTAATTACCTTGAAACAACACGTCTCTAATAGAGCTAATTACTCTCGTGCCCTACAACACGCCCCCTCCCCCCCCACCCCCCCGCAACCCGGGCCAGGCCGGGTGGCACGGTGCCTGGGCACAAGGTAGGAACCGCAGCCCCAACGCGCACGGAGCCTGGTGTTGGGGGTTCAGGGTTCGGCTGGGAGGAGCGCCCGGGTCGGCCTACGGGCCCTTCTCAGATTCATCTGCGGCACCTCCACCGCCCAGGGCCTGGCTGGAGCTCACACAGCTCCGGTGCTTGGGCCGCGTCTGTTGAATAGAATCGCGGCATCTTTGAGTTTCCTCTGCCTTTTCCGACTTAACAGAGAGCTTCGCAAGTGGCCAGAGCAAGAATTAGGATAACTGGGAGAGAGCACATGGACCTCCACCCCCGCCCACACTATTGAAAACAGCCCTATTCCATGACACTATTTTATGTTTTCATAAAGAATCCTTACCTGAAATCACAGTGCCTTTTTTTTTTTTAACCTGTTTGTCTTATTCCATTCCGTCCCGCCGCCCCATGTTTGTTCTTAAGGCTAGAGAGCTTGCGCGTCTTATTCAGTATCCGCACGGAGACCCCCGACCCTCTCCGGAGTGCTAAGTAGAGCCTACTTTGCTTCGGGTTAAATACGTGAATGGACCGAGCATCGGCTCCTCCGCTCCCGGGGTGAGGAGTGGACCGGGAGGACCCTACACTAGGAGGTCAGGTAGGCCCACACTTCCCAAGTCCATTTTTTTGAACAGTTCAGAATTCAAAAGAGCTGCAGAGTGTCATTTGGGGTGGAGGGTGTTCCTTTTCTGATCAGAGTTTGGGAAACTGGGTTGACACTGAGGCACTCAGCTTCTTCCGAGACTGGTACCCAATGCCCATCCCTAAGACTGGGCGCTCTCTGTGGGGGAGGGTCACGTAATTTGTTGGGGGACGTCGGTACAGTCTGGCGTGACGATAGCCCCCTCCGCTGCGCAGGCCAGGGGCCAGGTAGGCGTCGCCTGTGCTAGCTTAGGCCCCCAGGAGCGGAGGTCTCCGCCTAGTGCACACACACCCGCCCCAGGGTCCACCCACGGTCGCCCAGCCCGCGCCCCCTGTGCGCTCTCCTCATTGGCTGAAGGCGTCCCCCTGAGTTCTCATAGGCTGTCCCACTTTTCCCTCCGCCCCCAGCACGGACCGCGCGCAGCTAGCGGAGGGGAAGTGGCTCCAAGTCCAGACCTGGGAGCAGAGCCTCCGCTCAGCGCTGCGAGAGGCGCGGAGCGTAGGGTGTTTGGAGCGCGGGTGCAGTGGGACCAGTGATCCCACCCCGGGACCTTCTCGTGGAGCCGAGCCCGGCCGATGGGCGCATAAGGCAGAAGAGCAGGGAAATGGACTGCTATTTACGCCGCCTCAAACAGGAGCTGGTAAGAGCGGAGCAGGCGCCGGGTTGCGGGAAGGCTGCTCCGCCCCGACGGGTACCTACCTGGCCGGGGCGGAGGAGGTCCGGAGAGGAGAGGAGGGGACGCTGCTAGCAGGCGGAGCACGGGACCTGTCCTGAGGGAAAAGGGCCGCGAGCAAACTTGTGTGAGAGGGAGGCAGTCAGGAGCCAGTGAGAGGAACCGAGAGCCAAGCCAGTCCCGACCGAAGTGCGTCCTGAGATCCCGAGGGAGCAAAGAGGGCGCACCCGGGACGCGGATGCCCGGCTGCGGGAGCCGCACGGGGCCGCGGGGAGCCGGGAGGAGGGTGCGCGGCCCCAACCCTGTCCGGGGCAGGAGGTCGGACGGGGACTGCTTGCTCGAGGGGAGCTGGCACCGCCGCCCCCAGCCCCACCCCCCACCCTGGCGGCCGGGCTTGGCAGGGCTGGCGCGGCTGCGGGGGCAGGCCCGGCCGGCTGTCTGCCTGGGCTTGCCTGCCAGCGGGGAGGGGGCTGGCAGCTGGACCCGCGGGGGAGGGCCCGGCGCGGGAGGAGGGGCGCCGCCCGGCAGCTCGCGAGCGGGAGAGCGGAGGCCCAGCCAGATGTCAGGTCTGGGCTTGGGGAGTGCGGAGCGTGCGTGCAGAGGACTGGCTGCGGGGGCTAGAAGTGGCACCGTCTGGGGGAGTGGGGAGCGAGGATGGAAACCGCGCAAGCGGCGAGAGGGGCGCCCCGCTGAAACTCCGTTGTGGGGCCGTACGTTGCTTCTCACCGACTTTCTATCCCACCCCCTCACACCTGCCACCTCTCTTGTTCTTTCCACCACCAGAATTCAGATAGATATAACGGACGTCCCCGCACCTGGGCCCCCACGCCCATCCCTGTCAAGCAGGCTCTCCTGGGGCTTTGCCTCCGTCTCTTCCTGTCCCTTTTAGTCTGTTTCTCTTGGAGTCGACCTTTATTCGGTCTCACTTTTCTCCCATCCCTTTTCTTCTTACTTTTCAGAGCCAGGGGCATCCAGGCTCACGACAACAGACCTGGATCCAGAAAGTGTCAGCCCGTGCTCTCCAGAGTCCCGGACAGCCTCTCCCACTCTCCACACTGAGGAGGGAGCTTGGCAGTTGTGTCAGGGGCCAGCTTGGGGAGGAGGGGAAGCTTACAGCAGCAGGTGTCCCTTTTGATTCTTCTTGGTCAAGTGGCCCAGGCACTCTTCCTGTCTGTCCCACTCCATTTCTCTGGGACTTCCTCCTGAAGCCCTTTTTGTGGTGACACACTCAGATGGGAACCTTATGCAGGGGACTGCTTCTTAGATGAGGGACAGAAGAGTCTCCATCATGTCCCTTCCCATATTCATTTTCTCATGCTTTCCATGTCAGTTTGGGATGGCTGGTCCCAGCCCACACATACACAGTTCTGACTTTTCCCATTCATTTGTCCAATACCAGAGAGAAAAGTCAAGGTCACCAAGAGGATGTCTGAAGTCCAAGACTCAAGTCAAGAAAAGAATCTAACAGAATCCTCTTTTTTTTGCTTGGAATCTGGGACCACACCACCCACCTCAGGATCTGCCTTAATAAAGGGTTTGTGGGTGTTCCTGGCATGGGCTTGAATTTTTAAATCCCACTGATTTGCATTTTTTAGAGCACCCTAGGTGGGAGGTGGTGAGGGGAGGAAGACAGCTTGTGGATGCCAGGAGAATAAAAGAGGCAACAGGAATCTGAACAGAGCTGAGCTCCAGGTCTTGATTTGCACCCTCTTCTGCCAAGGACTTGAGCCCCAGTCTCCGGGAGGAGGAAGGGGAGAGGCTGAAGTCACCCAACTCCCCATTAGCTTTCATTTGGCCCTTTGTCTGAGCAGCTTCAGCCTTTGCCTCTCTTGGAGAGGAAGCCAAATGCCTGGCCTGGGGCCCAGATGACACTCAGATGGGAGAGCTCTGCACCCTCCTCCCCCCGTGGTGTTCCGCCCCCTCCCCAGTGCCAGTTTGCCCAGAAAGGAGACCAAGTAGAGTGACAGGCAGAGCTATCAGAGTCTTGTTCACTCCCTGACGCCTCAGCCCAGGGCTTAGGTAACAGAGCCAAATCGCAGTTCCTCTGTTTTCCCAATGGGAGTGAAGGAGAAAGTGGAGCTATTAGCTCAGGCTCAGCCTTTTGGCTCCTCTAAGGATTTGGGGGTTTGAATTCAATGCAGCTTGGTCGTGGCTGGGTTAGGAAGGTCTGTGATGGCGCGGGAAAGGCTTATATTTATTTAGTATGTGTGATGAGCTTAAAGTGTGTGTGTGTGTGTGTGTGTGTGTGTGTGTGTGTGTGTGTGTGTTCATCTCAGGCAGAATCTTCCCCTCCCACCCAGGAGGGACTGTGTGTTGCTTGGCTTTGCCTTAACTTAGTGTGTGCCCAAGAATGGCACTCACCTAATACTAGTCAAGTTCTACGTTCATTTATGCCATTAAATCCCCTTTAAGAAACATATGTCCTGAAGACTCTGTGGGTTAAAGCTGCTGGAAAAGGAAACATGAAGAATAAATTGTGAAATTATCTTTGTCGAGGGTGTTCTGAGCTCCTCTCTTGCATCCTGGCCCTGCCCTTGGCCCGGAAGATCTAGACAAGAAGAGTCTGTTCCTGCAAAACCGAAGTAGCAGAATTTCTCAGTTTTCTGAGGCAGAAAATTTGCGTTGTAACAAGTGAGCTCTGGAGGGAGGCTGAGGACTGGGGGATTCTGGCTTAGTTAGGTTGATGTCTATAGGACTAGCCCTTTCCCCCTGTTCAGAAGAGGATGGGGATCTGGTTTCAGGGCTGAAATGTAGCAGGAGAGTAGCAGCAGCTGACACACGTCTTCATTAGGGGGAGAGGGTCAGGCTGTAACTATTCAGTAGGGAATATATCTCTCCCCACTCCAGCAGCCAAAGAGGGGCCCTGCCTGAACACGGGCCTTGGACCCAGCTGTTCCTTATATGCTGCTCTCTTGAGGGCACCCAACAAATGGGGTAGACACAGGCACACAGAGGAAGCAGATACAAGATGCTCACAGGGTGTCGCTCATGAGTTCAGATCAGTGTAGAAGAGTAAATAGAGTGCATAATGGGTGAGTCAAGTATAGTCAGGCCGGGAAGGCTTCCTGGAGGAGGAGGAAGTTGATAAAGTCAGCTTCTGGAATGTCAGTCCTAGCCAAGGCATGGTGAAGCAGCAGGGAGACTTCTCTCAGGCCAGGAAGGTCCTTCTAGGAAAACTTATTCCTAGAAGGCAGTTGTCTGGCCACTAGTGGCCACAAGTTTAGGAGGTTCTGGTACATGGAGGAGGACCAGAGCATAAAGGCAGAATAAGGAGGAGATAAGAAGGTGATAGAGCAGATACATTTAAGAACAGCCTCCAGCCCTTGGGGCAAAAGAGCAAACTTCCTGAGGCAGAAAACAGCTTCTGCAAAGGATCTCATAGTGTGATCGCCCTTGATGGTTAGATCTAGGGTGAGATGACTTTGGACTAGACTATGTGGGGTGGTGTGCTCAGTGGGAAGAGCATGGAGCACAGGGTTTGGGGTCTCCAGGTCCAACTGAACTCAAATCCTGGCTCTGTGTGACCCTAGAAGATTACTTGGCATCTCTGTGCCTTGGCTTTCTCATCTGTAAAATGTCTTTTTTAAAAAAATACCTACTTTAGGGACTTCTCTGTGGTCCAGGGGTTAAGACTGTGTGCTTCCACTGCAGTGGGTGTGTAGTCCATCTCTGGTCAAGGAATTAAGATCCCAAGAAATGAAGATAATAATAAAAATAAAAACAGTATACCTACTGTATAGAGCTACTGTGAAGATTATGTCAAGTGCCTCCCCCGCTGTGTGTCCCTAGCATATGACACAGTACCTGATGTGTTGTAGGCACTTGGTAACCTCACCGTGATGAACTAATCAGACTGGTATGCGTGTGTCTTTCATTCTCAGAACACACTTACTGAGTTCATACTATGTTTAAAGCACTTTGCCAGGCACTAGTACTGTGGCTACAAATATAAACAGACATTGATCTTGCCTTCTGAGAACTTACAGTTTAATAGGAGTGATAATAATAACATATTACTGTTAATATAATTATTAACTGTGAATATCAGTTCACAAGTTTTGATATGATATGCCAGATAGCTCATGTATTATGTCAGTTGCCAGAGCAGCCCTGAGAAGTTGTAGTTCTGTTGTTCCCATTTGATAAATGAGACATGGAGAGGTGAAGTGACTTGGCCACAGTATAGGGCTGATAGGTGGCAGAGCTAGGATTCAAACCCAGCCAGTCTAACTGCAGATCTCACACTCAGAGCTAGCATATGCATGCAGGTCTCTTGCACAGAAATAGAGGATACGTGCTTGATGAGAGGCATGCATTCAGTGCTCTGAGAGAGAGAGAGTCCCTCCAGCTAGCAGATCAGGGAAGGCTTCATGGAAGAGGTGACATTTGAATCAGACCTTGAGGGATAAATAGGGACAGGAACAGGAGAAAAACAGCATTTCAGGCAGAGGATGAAGTGATGTGACCAAAAGATGCAGAGATGGAAAGCATAGGGGTGTTTGAAGACTGTCTAGAGGGGAGGTTTGAAGACTCACGTGAGTTTGGCTAGAAAATAGGGTATATGTAGAGAAATAATGGCAACAGGGCTGAAAGAGCTGTTGAGAGCAGACTACTGTAGTGGTGGTGGGGGTCGGGGGGTTGAATGCCATGCTAAAGAGTCTGATCTTTTCCATATGTGAAAAGATCAGAGCAGCGTGATTAGAGTAATTAGAGATGTACCTTGAGATCTAGCAGGTGGTAGGGTGTGGAAATGGCAGGAGAGGGAGGAAATTGAGGCAGGAAGATGAGTTAGAAGGTTACTACAAGAGTCCATGCAGTAGAGTATGAAGACCCAAACCAGAAAGGAGAAAAGGAAGATAGCTTTTTGGGTTTCCTTGGATGCCCAAGGAATTGGGTTAACTGGCTGCAGTGGAGAGGGGCTAAAGCTGGACGGGGAAAGTAAGGCTGGGAGCTGATCTCCCTACAGGGGCAAGACTGGGCTCCTCTCTCAGTCTGTCTGCCTCTTGCCCAGGCACATGGCCCCCCAGTAGATTGTTCATTTGGAAAGTGGGCTCATGCATTTCACACCCGTCCCTCCTCCAGCTCTTGGCACAGTTTCTGCTTTACCTTCCTGTTGAGAGTTCCAGCCAAGAGCAGCGGGTTGTGAAGGTCCCTATTCACTGAGCTGCAGAATGGGCCACTTGGCAAAAGTGGGGCTTTTCCCGTTTCCGGCCCTGAACCCCCTTCTAGCTTCCAGAGGGGTTGAAAGGAACTGTGTGGGGATCTTGTGAGTAATGGCGGTGGGGGGAGCGAAGCAGGGCACAGTGCCAGGTCTATGGGCAAAGCTGGAGCCTGTGTCAAAGGATTCTGGCTGAGCTGGGAGAGGGCGTGAGATGGATAGATGCAGGGCACAGCTGTGGGATCAGTCAGGGGCCTAGGAGAGGGCTTGGGAAGGTTGCCGAGGATGCTGGTGTTACATTTTCCCATCCTGACTCCTCCCACACCACAAAAGTCCCAGCAAGTGCCAAGGAGTGGGGGGAGCTGTCCACGGACAGCTGACACCACACTACGCATTGAGCGCTCAGGGCTGGAGGGCTGGGATGGTGGGGTTTGGCCTCCCAGCAGCATCTTCCCCTTCAGCCCCAGGCAAGCAGTTCCTCTTTTCCTCTTTCAGATGAGTCAGTAAAGAGATGCCGTCCGTGAAAATGAACTGAATTGGGTCTTGGAGTTCCTCCAAGACTTCGTCCTCTTCCTCCCTGTGTGATGATAAAATTGCCCTTACACATTGCACTGATAGTGCTGGTTTCTTCTCCCAACAATCCCACGAGGCTGCGAACTCAGGGATTATGATGACATGGAAAGCTCCGGCCAGGCGTGGCATCCAGTCCTCCCCCTAATCCACCTTGGAACCTCATTCTATGGATCAGTGTTTCCACTGGAGGTGCTCAAGATATCAGGAGATACTCAGCTGAAAACTTAGTTTTAAATAGAGAAAGAAAGTATTACCATCTATTTATGGAAAGTGATATACGTTTCATATAAATTTCCGTATAAAAACATTTATTCACCTGAACAGATTAAAGTATTAAATAGGAGCCTAGGTCATTTATAGATATGATGAAATCATGACGGAAAGTCTAGGGGATTGTGTTCGGGCAAACACTGAGGGAGAAAACAAACCTCCCAGATCCCAAGTTTCCTAATCCGTTAGGTGGGGATAACTCCACCTGCCTTGACAGCCTCCCAGTAATTGTGGTCACGGTCACGTAGAAGACAGAGCAAGTGCTGCACGCACGCAAGGGGTTATCATTTTACACTCAGACCAAAGTACAAAAGGTTGGTGAGTCCGTGTCATGTTGAGTGGCCGAGTCAGTCAGCTGGAGCACCCAGGTCCCCACAGGACTGCATGGGGCTCCTTGCACACACTGGGGTGCCCTGCAGGCATCCAGCTCTGACCCAGGGAGGAAGCCAGGGCCGGTTTCGACTGCAGCGGGACAGACTAAAGTTTGACAAGAAAGAAATTTTTAGAGGAGGTGCTGGGGGCGGGAGATGGACTGTGGGGGTGGTGTGGATGCGAGGAGGCGGTGAGACCTTTCTCAGAAAGGATTCACACAGGATACACTTGTCATGGGTATTGTGCTGGGTGGGGGAGCAGGCTACCTCTGTGCATGTGTGCATACACGTGTGTACAGGCATGTATGAGTGTGTGTGCGCTGACCGTCTTGCAACGTTTCCAGGGCTTCCCAGGGTGGCTCAGTGGTAAAGAATCCGCCTGCCAATGCCGGAAATGCAAGCGATCCAGGTTTGATGACTGGGTCAGAAACATCCCCTGGAGGAGGAAATGGCAGCCCACTCCAGTACTCTTGCCTGGAGAGTCCCATGGACAGAGGAGCCTGGCGGGCTACAATTCAAGGGTTCACAAAGAGTCGGACACGACTGGGTACACACATGCATGTGACTTCTCTGCCTGAGCCCTGGGGGAAGTCGGGTGTGATTCGGCAGCGGGAGGCCAGAGAGGAGCTCAGCACCTGCAGCCTGGAGATGGGGACTGGCTGTTCATTGCTAGCTCAGGATTCTCTCAGACTCGGCCCCTTTCTTTTACAGCCACCCAGCACCGCTCTCTCTTGTCGCTGTTCGGCAAGAGACACCCTGGGATCCGATCACGTCCCACGCTCTGGGGAAGACAGCAGCCTGCCCTCTGGCTCTTTCTCCTTGGGTGACATCACTCCCCTGGGGCCGCTGGGAACGGCAGCTCGCCTCCCAGTCAGGCCCCAGCGGATGCTCTGACCTCCCCGACACCCCCTGGCCTCCTTGTTTCCCAGACTCAGCCTTCCTTCTTCCATTCTCAGCCCCGACAGCTGCCTCTTGCCCTCCAATGTCAGCGCTCCATGGCCAGCTGACTGAGTCCGGCTGGACAGTGGGCAGGGGGCTGCTGAGGCTTCCCTTTCCTTCCCCCCTCCTTCCTCTGTGTGGGGCCAGGGTGGGAGAAGGGACTGGACAAGACGTTTCTCCTTGATCGGGCCAGTTAGATCGGGCCACTGTTACTACTCTGTGTTAAGGTTCACTGAGGAAGAAAAGGGCGGAAGTTCTTAGGAAGTCTTAAACTAAGAAAACAGCCACATATAAACACACATTACATCATGCCATCTGTTCAAAGCTGGACCAGGAAGGAGCTCAGAAATTAAAAGACAGACTTTAAATAGCCTGACCAGATTACATGGCAGAGCTGGGATTTGAACCCTGTTCCGTCTGTCTCCAGTACCCAAGATGTTAACCAGAACACTATCGTTTTCCATAGGGCTGTAACTTCAGCTCTTACTTAAATGGGGCCTCTTTTTAATGGGCAGCCCTGAGTTCATACTTTACCCACACATTCATTCTCACTGGAAAAAAAGGTACAAAATGTCAGAGTTATTTCTTAAGGATTTTTCCATACTGGAAGAAATTGAATGGGGTCATTTCATTCCTCCCACCGCCTCTGATCTGGACTGTGTTCAGCCTTCTGAAAGGAAGCCTGCGAGCTCCGACTCCATGCCTCTTGGTGAAATGAAACCTTGAGAAACATCCCTGACTCTTTCTCCCTGGGTAGTGACTGATGTCTGAGGACAGCAAGCAATCCAGGAGGGGTGACTCGGGGGTACTCCATGGTTCAGAGGTGCTGGCTGGGTTCTGGGGTAACACACTGGTGTGCAGACCTCAGTCTCTGCCCCCAAGAAGTAGATGCTCAGTGAGTGTTTCATGAACAACGCAGCACTCATACACACAGAAGAGCCGGGGCAGTTCTGAGAGGGGTGAGCATTTTAAGTGTCACGGAAGAGGTTCTGATGAGAGCTTGGGGTGTATATGGGAGCAGACTATGCTTCTGAGGGTTGGCGTTCTGGGGTTTGGTGGCCAGAAGGCCGGCGATGAGGCCCCTGCTGCACTGCAGAGAGTAGAAGGACAGATGTGCGGCATCCGGGGACAGGAGCCGGGGAGGAGAAGCCAAACTTGACCCCAAGGCTCCAGGCTGGGGTGAGTGTACAAGGGAGGGGACAAAAATAGGAGAGTCAGAGCAGCGGTCTGCCGGGAAGGGACCCTAAGGAGTTTGGTTCAGGGCTTAGAGTCTCCTGACTCTGCTCTGGGTCTCCAGCTGTGGCCAAGCTGCCCCCCAAAGGAAGGAGTCAGGAGGGTGGCAGCCACAGGAGACAGAGCACGAGGCTGCCTGCACATGCGGGCCACACCACAGCCTGTGTCTCCAGCTGCTGAGCCACTGCTCAGATGGAGCATGCTTCCCAGCAGCCTGGCAGACCCCGGGCTCTCAGGCCTGACCACCACTTCTTGCTCTTTCTTGGGCGAGGTGCTGGTGGGCAGTTCTTTATTCAGCCAAGGCCTCCTTGGCTTCAGGGATGGTCAGTCCTCCATGGTCCGTTAGCACCGCTGGCTCTGGAGAGCCTGGCCACCAGGGAAGCCTGGCCAGGGCCCCTAACCCCTACCAAAGCCAAAGTTGGCAGGGGCGGGTCTGACCCCAAAGCACCAGAGGGTCAGCTGCCAGCACAGTGCTGCAGAGCCTCTGTGCTCCCCTCTGAGCCCCTCCAGCCCTGCACCCCATGGGCTGAGCCCTGTGCCTAAGGACAAGGCTGGGAGGTAAAATGATCCCTGCAGGTCTCCAGGGGGCTTAAGAAACAGATGGTCCCCTCACATGAGGTTTGCTGTTGTAACTTGAGCAGATCTGGAGAGGGAGCAGGCAGGACCAAGGCAGCTTGGGCCCCGGGGACGGGAACCTTGTGAATGTTATCAGACGCAACATCCCCTGCCCAGCCTCCAAACTGGGCCCTCACCCAAGTCAGTCTCTCAGCCCCTTCCAGCTGGCACCTGGGGCTCGGGCCTTAGACACTCACAACGGGGCTGGGGACCCTGTCCCCACTCTTGGCGAGGGCAGTGTAGCCAATTGGGCCAAGAAGACAGGAAGAGTGCTGGAGCCAAGTCAGAGCAGCTGAGAGAGGACAGGTGTTTGGAGGGCGAGAAGGGCTGGGCAGAGCTGAGCAGCGTGCGTGCGTGCTCAGTTGCTCAGTCGTGTCCAGCCCTTTGTGACCCCATGTCCTGCAGCCTACCAGGCTCCTCTGTCCGTGGAATTTTCCAAGCAAGGGAGTGGGATGCCATCCCTTCTCCAGGGGATCTTCCCGACCCAGGGATTGAACCCTTGTCTCCTGCATTAGCAGGCAGTTTCTTTACCACTGTGCCACTTGGGAAGCCCCCGAGCTGGGCAGAGGTCTCAGGAAACAGAAGCTTCCTGGCTCCTTATCTCTCTCCTGACCAGCCAAATGTGAACAGCAGTGAAATGAAACCCCAGGCCTACTCTCTGAGCTCCTCTTCTTCCCCTAACATTCCTCTCAACGCTCTTCCACTGCCCAGCCCTCCTGAGGTGGTGCTAGCATTGGGAGTAAGATGTCCTGGGTTTGAACCCCAGGAACATGAGCTGGATGACCTTAGGCAAGTTACTTCAGACTGAGTTGTGGTTATTGCATCTGTTAACATGAGAATTATAATACCAACTTCCTAGGGCTTATATAAAGATGAAACAAGATGGTGTGCACAAAATACTTAGCTCAAGTCCTGTTCACAGTAACTGCACACAAACTGTTATTGTCATCGTCATCCTTGTCTCGTGGAGGCTAAAGAGAAGCAGGCAGAGACACAGAGGAAACAGATGGACACAGAAGGTTTTGTACCCTCACACTGATCTCGGCCCCACCTCTTACTATCTATGTCATCTTGAGCAAGTTACTTATGTGCCTCAGTTTCCTCATCTGTGAAATAGGAACAGTATTAGTCACTACTGGCTCAGACGGTGAAGCGTCTGCCTGCAATGCAGGAGACCCAAGTTTGATCCCTGGGTTGGGAAAATCCCCTGGAGAAGGAAATGTCAACCCACTCCAGTATTCTTGCTTGGAAAAATCCCATGGACGGAGGAGCCTGGTGGGCTACAGTCCATGGGGTCGCAAAGAGTCGGACACGACTGAACGATTTCACTTTCACATAGAGTGGGCTTCCTGGTGGCTCAGACAATAAAGAATCTGCCTGCAGTGCAGGAGACCTGGGTTTGATCCCTGGGTTGGGAAGATCCCCTGGAGAAGGAAATGGCAACCCACTCCAGTATTCTTGCCCGGAGAATCACATGGACAGAGGATCCTGGCAGACTACAGTCCATGGGGTCGCAAAGAGTCGGACATGACTGAGCAATGAACACTTTTCATGGAGTAGTTGGAGAGATTAAATTTCGATTAATTTATACATATGCATATGTGTAAACCTATATGTAGCTTAGGACAGTGCCTGCCTTAGCAAGTCAGCTGCCATTAATATTATTTCCTTAATCCAGCCATATCTGTGTTAAAACTCCTCCTCTCCCAGTCCTGATCTGCACTATCTAGGCCATAGAGAGGCAAGGTCAGCGGCAGGCTGGAGTGACCCTGGAGGTGTATATTTGGGGAGCAACCCTTCCCCTGGCTCACGGGCCCTGTGCTCTCTCCCCTGCAGATGTCCATGAAGGAAGTGGGTGATGGCTTGCAGGATCAGATGAACTGTATGATGGGGGCGCTGCAAGAACTGAAGCTCCTGCAGGTGCAGACGGCCCTGGAGCAGCTGGAGATCTCTGGAGGGGGTCCTGCCCCAGGTTCTCCCGAAAGCCCCCGGACACAGCTCGAGGCCCCTCAGTGGGAGGGCGGCAGAGGTCCTGTCAGACCTGGGGCCTGCTCCCCCTCCAACCAAGCTTCTCTTGGCAGCACCAGCAGCGCCAAGTTTCCGTCGCATAGGAGTGTGTGTGGGAGGGAGCTGGCCACCCCGCCCAGGACACCGCTGCCAGGGCCCCAGACCTGTGCCCAGCAGGGGTCAGAGGTGGCAGAACCTGATGACTGGACCTCCACATTGATGTCCCGGGGCCGGAATCGACAGCCTCTGGTGTTAGGCGACAACGTTTTTGCGGACTTGGTGGGCAACTGGCTGGACTTGCCAGAACTGGAGAAGGGTGGCGAGAAGGGTGAGACAGAGGAGGCGGGAGAGCCCAAAGGAGGGAGGGGCCAGCCTCGGGAGCTGGGCCGCAGATTCGCCCTGACAGCAAACATCTTCAGGAAGTTCTTACGTAGCGTGAGGCCTGACCGCGACCGGCTGCTGAAGGAGAAACCAGGCTGGGTGACACCCACGACCTCTGAGCCCCGAGCTGGACGCTCCCAGAAGGTCAAGAAGCGGAGCCATTCCAAGGGCTCTGGACATTGCCCCTTCCCAGGTGCCTCGGAGCCCAGAAGAGGGGAGAATGCTTCCACCGGCTGCCCCAAGGCCCTGGAATCCTCACCCTCTGGCTTTGATATTAACACAGCTGTTTGGGTCTGAATCCTAGAGACAGAAATGTGACTGAACCCCAAAGGGCCAGGTCCCAGTGCTGGGCCCCTGGGAAAGAGGCCAGGCGGGGTCCCTTCCCCCAAGACAGGATGAAGAGGAAGCAAGAGGGTCTGGAGCTGGGTTGACAGGCCTGTAGTTGGGAGAGGCGGCAGGCGCTGGCTGGCGGGGGAGGGCAGAGCTCCTGGACAGAGAGAGAGAGAGAGAGAGAGAGAGAGAGAGAGAGAGACACTCTGTGTGTGTGTGTGTGTGTGTGTGTGTGTGTGTGTGTGTGTGTGTTTCTACCAGGCTGGAGGTAACAGCAGGGGAGGGCCTGAGGGAGGAGACCAGGAAATCCATCTGACATTCCTTCACTGCCCCCAAAGACCTCACTTGAACATTCTGCATGGATCTGGCACTGGGGCCTCAAGGTTCCCCAGAGGTGCCACCAATAAAGACCTTGTTTCTCGTGTCCCCAGGCTCGTGTGCTTCCTTGGCAAAGCACTGCTCCAGGCACAGGTATTAAAGCCCAGCCCTCCTGGGAGTGGGAGCAGAGCAGCAAATTCCCATCCCACTGCCTTCTGTTGCCTTTGAGATTTCAGCCCATCCCCAGACCCTGGGCCACAGCTGAATAAGGAGTGTGTGTATAAGGAGTGCATGGGGAAGCCCACGCCTTTCCACAAGCACAGGAAAGAAAGCCAGTATTTGTATAGCGTGCTAAATGTTTGGAATCCTTTTCATATCCATGATCTCCCTTGTAAATGGGCAAGAAAGGCAGGTAATATTCCCAATTTCCAGATGAGGAAGCAAGCCTGGATATGCTGTCCCATCCAAGGAAGGGCTGCAGGCAGTGGCTGACTAAAGAGCAGATGCTGGGCTCTAGAACTCCACATACTCCTTCCGCAACACCCTGTTCCTGGGGCACAACCCCCACCCTGGGCACCAGAACCTGTAAATTCACCAGCAAGGTGAGGGTGAGACAAGAAGAAATGCACACTCAGGCTTCATCTTCCCCTCATCCAGAACAATCCGCGGTGGGGGGACAGCGGCTCCGCTCCAGCACCGAGGCTGCACCTATAGCCTTGCTGGGCACGTGGCCCAGAGAGCCTGCTGCCAGATCCAGGGCCCGCCCACTTGGGTGGGGAACACCCACGGGCTGGGCAAAGACAATGTGGGTCCCTGTTTGGGCCGAGCCTGCCCAGGAGGGCACTCCCTTCCTCCTCCTTCGCCTTCTCCTGGCTGAACTCCCCTCTGCCTGATGAGGGTGGGGGGCGACAGCTGCAGTTAGAGGCAAGCTGCCTTCCTGCCCTCAGAGCATTTAATAGCAAACTGTGGAGGAAAAAAAGGCTCTTCCTGAATCCTGGACCCCCAGGGGAGAGATGGAGGGAGGGGGCTTAGCGTGAGCAGCCCCACAGCTCTAGTTGGGAGGTGGTTAGGGTCATGCTCAAATTCCCACGCAATCACATGGTAGATGTATAGTTCTGGGTGGTGGAAGCTACAAGAGGAAAGGTGCTTCTCCCTCTCCTTCCCCGCCTCTTTTTTTAGAGCTGGCTATTTGCCAGGCAGTGGTACACGTGTCTTCAAACTTCAAACTAACCCTAGAAGGTATTGTTAATACCTGGTCATTCAATGGAGGCTCTCAGGAGTCATGTAAGCTGCCCATATCAGATTACTAGCAAATGAAAGAACCAGGATTTGATCCAGGGCTGACTGGATCCAGAACCCCTGTCCTCTCTTCTCTTATCCTTGGAGTTTGCCAGCCAAGCTAGCCCCTTCTGAAGGAGCAAGCCCCCACCCATCCTTTCTGTCTCCACAGAGATCCGAAATCCAACCTAGGTGAAGGCTCATTGGCCATGGCTGCTTCGGGCGGTGGAGGGTGGTGTGTGTGTGGAGATTCCA
The DNA here is from genome assembly GCF_023091745.1 of Budorcas taxicolor. NCBI lineage: Eukaryota > Metazoa > Chordata > Mammalia > Artiodactyla > Bovidae > Budorcas > Budorcas taxicolor. The sequence continues at coordinate 31,962,048 of NC_068912.1, forward strand.
CCTACTGATTTGGTAAGTCCTGAGACAGGGAGACATGGGCTGCTAGGTGAAGGAGAAACTGCTGTGTGCTTAGTCGCTCAGTCGTGTCCAACTCGTGTCCATGGACTGTATAGTTCACCAGGCTCCTCTGTCCTTGAAATTCTCCAGGCAAGAATACTGGAGTGGGGAGCCATTTCCTTTCTCCAGAGGATCTTCCCACCCCAGGTATCGAACCCAGGTCTCCCACACTGAAGGCAGAGCTGTCTTTACCGTCTGAGCTATCAGGAAAGCCTGGGGCGGAAGCTACCCAGCAGTTACACAAGAAGGCACCAACTCTGATTCAGCTATGATCCTACAGGAAACCAAGTCACCTCTATGGCTATTCATCTGCTTTGTAGACCAGTCACTGCAATGCAGACCAACTGAACAAAACTTTCTCAACAGCTCCCCATGCCAGGTACTGCAGTCGGAACTAACAACAGACCAATGACAAGGACCCAGTATTCCTGACTCAAGGGATCCAGCAGGAAGAAGCAACTCATAAACCATCAGTGAGCCAGAAAGGATCCGAGGGAATGAAAACTCACTGTAATTTGGACCAGGACAAAGCAACTAGTGACATTTGCTGCCACAAATTCACAGGTGCTGGGCATTGTCATCTTCATGCTCTTATTTCCTTCTGACCACATTCAGGAAGTGGCTGCTGTCACTCTTGACTACACGGAGAAGGCTCAGAGAAGGTGAGCAACTTGCCCAGGGTCCAGGTGCCAGAGCTGGGATTGAAACAGTTCCAACTCACTTGCAGGCTAGAGCTTTCACACCACCCCACAAACTGCCCATATTTACTCCAAAGCCAAGTCAAGAGGAACAACAACAAAACCCGTCCTCCCCGCATTATCCACGCATGGAGAATAGATGGAATGCTGGCTGCCTGTGGCGGTGGCGGAATTTTGCCTGGGTCTTGACAGGGCTCATGTAGCTAGCACCCCATCCCGTGCTTGGCTGATGAAAGACTAGGGTCGATTCATTTGTGTCCCCCTGCTGCTCCATTATTTTTCTTTCTCTCTCCTCTTCTGGGCTCCTGCTGGGGAAATGATGGAGACTGTATTTTACTGACACTGAGGGGACAGGTAAACGGAATGCGTGGAGCCTAAGTGATACAGGAATGTGGGGGGCCGTGTGCGCAAGGGGAAGTAGGGGAAGGAAGTAGAGAGAAATGGACAGCTTAATGCTGCCCCTGGGGCTCATTTTATGGCAGATTAGGACATGCAAATTAGCTGGAAACTCATTTAATACCCTCCCTGGCATGGGGCCTGCCTCACCCCTGGCCCACTTCCCTGGGCAGGTGTAGGGGTCCCCTGACTGGCTCAGGCATCTGCTCGGGGCCCCACAGGGCCACTCTGTGGCCCTGGGACCAGAGTGTGTCTATAGGTTATCCCTGAGCACAAGTAGGAGCTAAAAGAGGCCCTGCTGGTATGGCCGGAGGGCTGACTGGTCTCCTTCATCTTCCCATCTCTTTAGGCCTGGGACCCTTCTTTCCCAGAAGGTCCGTCTCCCTCCAGCACTTCCCCTGCACCACCCCTCAGGGTGAGATCTGAACTCAAACTTGCCCTGAGGACTAGAGGCCTGGTTCAGCTCTATCCCCACCACACATCCCTGAGAAAGGGGGACCCTTCATCTTTGCCAAGTCACAGCAACATTTCCTACAGCGTCTCCATGAGACAGAAGCACAGCCTGTCTCTCTGGGGAGCAGGGCTAGGAGACCGTCTGCCCATCACTGGGTAAGCTCGACGGGGTTGCCTGACCTCCCTGAGCCTCGTTGTCCTCAGTGTGAAACAGAGATCATGCAGGGCTGCTGGGAGATGTGACGGCTTGAGGCATCTCCAGGTCTAGAACCCTGAGCAGAGCAGCTCAGTACGTATCGGATGACCGACCTTCACTTCAGGCACTGACTGTGTGATCCAGGGCAAAAAAGCTGAAAGGTAGGAAACAGCCTTGTCTGATCCCCAGCTATTACCCCACGGGATTATAGCAAGGATCAGAGAAGACAGTAAGTGCAAACATGTTGTACATTGTAAAAATGTTACCCAGTTGGGCTGTTGGCCAAACGGCAAACAATTTACACTTGCCCATGGAAGGATATGTGTGTGTGTGTGTGTGTGTGTGTTGGGATGGGGTGGGGAGGCTGGGCACAGAGGGGTACCCAGCACAGGCTGAGCTCAGAAATGGTGCTTGAAAACCCCCCACTGCCTGAGGATGTGCTGGAGGGCACACTCTCCTCCCCTCCACACCCCAGCTCTTCCTCACAGTAAGCCCTCAGGGCCCTCGCATTCCTGGCAAGGACTAGAGAGGTGAATGCGCCAAGTTCTGATGGTTTGAAGAAGTCAGGCCCCCATCTGTGTGCTCTTTAAGGCCTTAGTTGCCGGAGTCCCTGCCTGGCCCCACAGCTCTCCTTCCCCCCCGACCCCCACCCCGCAGCAGTCCTGAGGGTTTCACAGTCCTGGCTGTGGCTGCCTTCCGAGAATCCACTACCTCTGACAGGGTGAGAGGGAGGCTTCCGCGAGTCCTACCCCTCATGAGAAGCTCAGGCTGGTGCCGCCAGGGGAAGGGTGCTGGCCTAGAAGGGCCTGGCAGACCCTTCTAGAGTACAAAGCAGGGGCCCAGGACCCCAGACTGCAGTCCCCTCTTCCTACTATTATCAGGATGCCCGACTCCCCTCGTTGTTGTTAGCTGCCAAGTCATGTCCGACTCTTTTGTGACCCCAAGGACTGTAGCCCTCCAGCCTCCTCTGTCCGTGGGATTTCCCAGGCAAGAATACTGAAGCGGGTTGCAATTTCCTTCTCCAGGGGATGGATCTTCCTGATCCACGGATCAAACCTGAGTTTCCTACATTGGCAGGTAGATCCTTTACCCCTGAGCCAGCAGGGAAGCGCCGACTCCCCTACCCAACACTTAAAACAAACAGGATGGTGAAACCTCGTTCCCAGATTCCCTCTGAGGTTGACAGAAGACCTATTTCCAAGCCCCTCTCCCTGTGCCCTTCAATCAGTTCTGGCACTTCCCTCCACCCACCACCACCAAGCCCCAGATGTATTCAATACACCCCCAAAGCCCAGGGCACGCACACATACATGCACACAAGGGCATCCCAATTCAGTCAGTCTCTCCAATGTCCCTAAAACAGAGTCCACATTCTTGTCCCCCACTGGAGCCCTCCTCTTTCTTCCTGGCCCTCTAAGTGTCCCTACCCCACACTCTGCCCCCATCACTCTCTGAAAGCATCTTTGTTACTGGTCAGAGAGAGGTCTCCAAGGAACAAAGGGGGAGGGAGCCTTTCCTGGGCACCTATTCCTCCACACAGTGCTTGGGGCCAGAATAATCTGACGAGGGGCCATGACTGCACCTCCCACTTGGCCTTCTTGTTGGCCAGACTGGGCCCGGGGCCGAGGAGGGGGCAGGATCTCTGAACCACAGGTCTCAGGCCGCAGTGGCCACACTCCCTGGCTTCCTCTCCACAGACTCCATTCCCCATCTGCCCATTCTTTGGCCCACCAACCAAGACAACCACCCTGTTCCAGGGACACAGAAATCATGGCCCAGAACGACCTCCTGCATGCTGTGCACCTCTGCCTTTCTCCCAACCACCACCCAGGCCCTTGGTCCTGCCCTCGAGTTCCTCCCTCTGGCCAGGGAGAGGGCGTTTGGGCACAGCAGATGGCACCTGGTTTGCGGGGGCGGGTGTCCCCATCCAAGAATCAGGTTTTGTTTTCTTGCTTCCTCTGCTTTGCACATGTCACTCCCCTACTGCTCTCCCCTTCCTCCTGTCCCTCCTTCAGCCCCCTTCCTTACCTCCTGCTGCTGAAGGCAGCCGGGGGCGGGGTGTGTGTGTTGGGGGTGGGGTGGGGTGGGGCGGGGGTGCTGGAGCACGCAGCTGGGAGGAAACGCTGCCTGGGATCTGAAGGAAGCATCTTCGGGATCCTGTGACTTCATCCTCACTTGTCCTGTCTCCCGTGGTCGTCCACAGGCCCAACCCCGCCCTACAGGCCCCAACGGACTTGCTTAGCCTTGTTTCTGGGCACTTCTCATCCCCCCACTTGACGCTCTAGGGAGGTGAGCACTTTGTTCCAAGCTTAGGCTTTTTTATGCCTTTGGGTCTTTGACGTGTTGTTACCTTGCCCACTGCCTCAGACCGGCTGACTTGTTACTCATCTTTCACGCTACAGTTTAAAGGGCATCTCCTGTGCAAACCCCTCCCTGGAGGCTGTATCCGTGCCTGCACCCAAACATGGGACTTATTTTGTAAGTCAGCCCAGACTGTGAATACCTCCAGGGCAGCAACTCCTCTTCCCCATTCCTCTCCACATGACCTCCACCCCTCAGAGGGAGCCCCCCGGAGTGGGCTGAGCCCAGCTCCTGCATCTCTTGCTTTAGAAAAGATCAGCAGTCACAGCCTCTCAGTTGCCTACCCAGGCCCAAATCTCACTCCTCAGTTCACTCCCCAGGAGAGGGGAGCTGGGCCCATGTCACCTCCACGAGAGCACACTCCTCATCACAAACCCCCTCCCAAGCTGCTGCGCGGTGCCCTGGGTCCCTGGCCTGTTCCTTTGGCATCTCCATACTGGCTTCTCAGGCCAGTTCTATTGTAACACTGACTGTCTGGGGAGCCCTGGCCCCCCTCCCTGCCAGCGCCCTGCCCCTAGCTTGCTGTCACTGGGACCCAGGGCTCAGGCCCTGCAGGTGAGCGCAGTCACTTCTCTCCCACGCCTGCTCCATCCTGGATGACATGGCTTTTACCCCAGCCTCCAAGTTCTCTCCTTTTCTACTTGCTCTGTCTCCACAGGTCTTCCTGACCTGGCTCATCTCCTTCTCCCTTTTGGCAACATCTGACCCCAGTCTTGTGTACCCTGGGAATTTCTCTTAACCTGCTTTGCCAGGGGTCCCCACCCCTCCTGGGGACATCAAGTCTGCCTGATTCTCCTTCCCCCATTGTGACTGTGGAGGGTCAGGGTGGGGCAAGGGGGAAGGAAGCTGAGAGGTGGGTGTTGAGCGCCTTCCCTACCTCCAGTCCTACTACTGGCCACCCTCCAGACATTGTCTCCCAGGGAACAAGCTGCCAGCAAGGCAGCATGCAAACTGTTTGTGGAGATGTGGTGGGAAAGGGGAGGGTATCAGGCACAGACTTTTTTTTAAAAGCAAGAAGCAACAGATTCCTCCAAATGGTGTGAGGACAGTAACGAAATCCCTGCATAGACTCTGCTCCCTGAGCAGACGTGCCAAAGCTGGTAACTCCGTCCCTGATGCCCCCAACTAGTCACTTGAAGCCTTCCATGTGCACTGCGCCAGGACTGACCTAGGGAATCCTGCTCCTGTCAGAACCCCTGATTTGCAGTCCAAGTATATCAATTTATATTCCAGAAAACAAGGGGTCAGGTACAACTGCATCCATGATTTCAAGGGGCCAAAGAATTCCAAAGCTCCTGGTCTTGGTTTCAGGACCCTACCAGGAATACAGGGATCAAATATCTTCTTTAAACTTCTCCATTAAATGCATCCTCTTCCAGGAAGGCAGGCAGGGCCCAGTGCCTACCGAGTCCCACAATTTGCCAACCTAGTTCCACAATTCCAAGTCCCACTCTCCAGAATAGGAGGACTGTTCAGTTCAGTTGTTAAGTCGTGTCCGACTCTTTGTGACCCCATGAATCGCAGCATGCCAGGCCTCCCTGTCCATCACCAACTCCAAGAGTTCACTCAGACTCACGTCCATCGAGTCAGTGATGCCATCCAGCCATCTCATCCTCGGTTGTCCCCTTCTCCTCCTGTCCCCAATCCCTCCCAGCATCAGAGTCTTTTCCAATGATTCAACTCTTCGCATGAGGTGGCCAAAGTACTGGAGTTTCAGCTTTAGCATCATTCCTTCCAAAGAAATCCCAGGGCTGATCTTCTTCAGAATGGACTGGTTGGATCTCCTTGCAGTCCAAGGGACTCTCAAGAGTCTTCTCCAATAGCATAGTTCAAAAGCATCAATTCTTCGGCGCTCAGCCTTCTTCATAGTTCAACTCTCACATCCATACATGACCACAGGAAAAACCATAGCCTTGACTAGATGGACCTTAGTCGGCAAAGTAATGTCTCTGCTTTTGAATATGCTATCTACGTTGGTCATAACTTTTCTTCCAAGGAGTAAGTGTCCTTTAATTTCATGGCTGCAGTCACCATCTGCAGTGATTTTGGAGCCCCAAAAAATAAAGTCTGGCACTGTTTCCACTGTTTCCCCATCTATTTCCCATGAAGTGATGGGACCAGATGCCATGATCTTCGTTTTCTGAATGTTGAGCTTTAAGCCAACTTTTTCACTCTCCACTTTCACTTTCATCAAGAGGCTTTTTAGTTCCTCTTCACTTTCTGCCGTAAGGGTGGTGTCATCTGCATATCTGAGGTGATTGATATTTCTCCTGGCAATCTTGATTCCTGCTTGTGTTTCTTCCAGCCCAGTGTTTCTCATGATGTACTGCATACTTATGACCCCCTTAATCCTGGTGGCTCCTTCAAATTTCCCAACCCATCCAACTGGAAAGACACTAGTAATGCAAAAGGCAAGGTGAACAGGGGCTACAAAGTTGTGGCTTGTGGCTTTGCTTTTTACCCACAAGGGAAGGTCTGGATGATAGGTCTTGGGGGGAAAGGGGTGGATCGGGGAAAAGAGCCTTCTCACTCGAATGGTAGATCCCTAGAGAAAGGAAGGGCCAGAGGGGTTGCTGTTTCCTGCTGTGAAATAACAGTAAAGAAGGAGAGCTTGGGAGCGTGTGAAGGTGTGAACTAATATTTACTTCATGCCCACCAGGTACCAAAGGTTTTGAGGGGAGCAGACTTATGTCAGGTGAAACAGAGGAATACAAAGCAAAAGAGACTTCACTCTTCAGTCCTCTCTAAAGTCTTTAAGTCTCAAAGTGTTAATGCTGGTTCCCTTCTAAACAGTTTTGTTTGGGAACGATCATAACCATATGCCTGAGATCATCATCATTAGAGAAAGAGGGAAAATGAAGGGAGAAATGAAGGCTGGGAAGATGACTAGAATCCCTAGAGAGTAAGCCGTGCCACCCTGCAACTGCCATCCTCTCCATTCTGGAAATCTGCATATGCCTGCCCTCTGCGGGACTCACCCATATGATGCTATGTGCTTGCTATCTGCCTAGCTCAACCTACTAGCTGCTGACATGTTGTTTCAATGACTGTCCCCATGTGGCTCCAGCCTCTCTTCCATTAACACCAACTGAAACTGTATCACTCCTGGTTCCTTTTCTGCATTTGCTTTTTCCTGAAATCAGCCTGCAACATTCCCACCCCATCTCACCTGTTGAAGATTCCACCCTTTAAAGCCTTCTCTTGAAGCATTTCACATCTCCCAGAACAGAAAGCATCTCTCTCGTGCTACTTTGCTTTATGGTACTTTTATTAGTTCTTTGTGACCTACCAGTTTCTACACCACATGCTGTTTCCCTTCTGCCACTATACCTGCCCATGCTACTATTAGCACACACGCGTACAGATTCACCCAGCTTAGGAGTAATCCATGCTTGACATCTCCATTGTCTTTCCTTCCATTTTCTCTTATATGCGTTCCAGATACTGTCCCCCACCACTCAACTGATGGCCCATCAAGGTCACCAGTGACCTCCGTGTTCTTCTTTGCTCATTTTTCATCTCCCAACCTCATGATGGGGTCTGTGGGTCTCTTCTGACAATAAGCAATCTTAGTGATCCTACTCAGCTTCACGTTCTTAAATATTAATGTAAATGTCCTGTCCGGACCTCCTTCTCTGAATGCCAAACTCGTATCTAACCACCTATCGTACAACTCTAGAATCTGACACAGTCTTAAACACGTGATATGTTCAAAATGGAGCTCCTGTTCCCCTCCCACACCTGTTCCCGTCATAACCTTCACAACCTTATCAGCCAAAAATCTTGGAGCCATCTTTGACTCCTGTCTCTCTCTCACACACACATTCTACGTGTGTCAGCACTTCCACTGGCTCCACTTCGACTTGATTACTCAGTCTCCTAATTGGCCTCTCTGCTTCCATCCTGGGCCCTCTATAGGTTATTCTCAAATCAATTGCCAGAGTCATCCTGAAGGCAGGCTGACTCAGAGCATCTTATATCCTCTGCCAAAATCCCTTCCATGGATTCTGCTCAGTAAAAGCTGAAGGAAATCTGCCCCCACCCAATCCCACCACCTCTGTTATTTCCTATTACTCTCCCCCTTGCTCCCTCTGCTCCAGCCACACTGGGCTCCTTGCTGGTCCTCCAACACATCAGGCATCTGCAGATACTTCCCACTGCATGGAAGGCCATTTCCCCCCAGGCAGGTATATGGGTTGCACATTTCAAATATTTATGCAAGAGTAACTTCAGTTAAACCTAAACCTGTGACCACTACCACATTCCCTCTGCCCCAAACTGCTGCTCCTTTACTCTGCTTCTCTTCTCCACAGTGCCACACACACACACACACACACACACACCCTTTTGCCACCTGCCAGAAACTCCACAAGGGAAGGGATTTTGGTTTGTATTATTCTCTGATGCACTCCCAACAAGCAGGTCAGCACCTGGCAAACTGAAGCAGCATAGTGAATATTTGCTGATAAGCCTGTAAGGGTCATACCTTGTTCTGCTTTGTAAACCCTGCAAGAATTTTCAGGAACTTGCATTTGGTTAAGCTTTTAAAAGTGCACTGAAAACAACACCTCAAAATAAGAGTCACATCACTGCTTAAAATGGGAAGTTTTATTAAGATTTTTCCTCAATAGGAACAGCCAAGCCCATGCTTCTTAAGAGAAGCGATCAGCAGGAAATGTGTATCACATCTTGGGCCCAGAACCACAGGAAACTTAACAAGCTCTTGTAACTTAACAAGCTCTTGTTGATGTCTGCAAAATAGAATTCATGCTGCCTCCCAGAAAACAGAACTAGGCACCCAGTTCGAAGTCTCCAGCTGTTCTCAACAAGAATATTTAAGCGAGATATGGCATTAGATGAATGGACTATATATTCAACAAACCCAAGATGAAGCTGTAGTAAGAAAAATCCACTTTGAAGGCAATGTCGATACTACATTTTCAAAAATAATTTGCATTTTTTACATTTTTGGAGAATAGAAATGCTAAAAGTTGGGTGGCCAGACTACCTCAAAGCTCACATTCATTTCCTTCCCGGCAAGATGGGCTCTTTCCAGACCCTGAACAAGCAACCAAACCACTCTTCCCTTTCAAGTTTGGAGCTGAGTCAAGAGGGGCTATTATATTTTCACACACATTTAAGTAGCACCTTAAGTACAACACCCAAATAAAACAAAGGTTTTGTTTCCTTCCTCCAAATACCTGACCAATTCTTCACACTTTGATTTCACGACACACATATTTATGAGTGTATTTTACACCCTCTAACATTCTACTGATTGCTTACAAAGGAAAATACTAAGGTAATCTTTATATCTTTCTGTCCCTCAGTCCTGAAAACAAAAATTGGATCATGAGCTAACAAAGACATATGTACCTATGAGGATAATGAGGCAAAATTTGAAATTGGGAGGTCCAGAAAATGAAGAATGTTCATATGTGGAGAAAAACAGTCCCAGGCCAAGACATATGTACCTATGAGGATAATGAGGCAAAATATTTGCAATTGGGAGGTCCAGAAAATGAAGAATGTTCATATGTGGAGAAAAACAGTCCCATGCCAAGTATCTCATTTTAATAAAGTTGGTAATAAAGATTAGTATATTCCCAAGGAATTAACTTTTTCCGAGTATATTCTAACTTCTAAGAAGCATACTGTTTCACCAAGGAGTAAAAGGCATCAGTTATGATGGCAAATCAAGGTGCCAGAGATCCGTTCAAAGTTGCAGGGGAAGAGAGTAACACCAATATCCATCTTGAAACATTTCTAAAAGAATTTACCCTGTGGCCACACTGGTGAATTACTATTCATATCTCAGATGAATTTCTTATATCTTCTCTGTCCAATTAAAAACTCATGAGGGAAGGCCTTTTATTGCCTCTTGGTGAGGCACACAGTGTTTATAGAATAGATGATGGCTTTAATATATACTTTTAATCCAATGCTGGCAGAAGCGTTAACTGATACTGAAGCTCCCCCTGGTGGAGGGTAAAATTACAGATTACACATTTACTGTTAAGTTTTTAAAACTAAGATTGTTTGGGGGCACTACTAAGCCATTCACGTTGTCTGTATTCAAAGCGGGAAAGAGCAATCCCCTATGATATCAAGTCTGCTTTAAATCATAATATTACTCATATAACCAAAGTTATTATACTTTAAATAGTCATAAATACTAACATGGTATCAGTTCTTGAATATTTACCATATGAGATTCATATAATATCCTTGAGGACTTCTAAATTTTTATGCTATAAAAATACACCACTATTTTCAGGTACGCTTCCTATGGAACCAAGACTAAGGACTTCACATAGAGACATTATAAAAGCACACCCATCTCACTTTCTGACGGGATAGCGTTCCCTCTTGCTCAGCAGTGGCAGATTTCTTTCAGATAGCGATGCGTATCTCTGATTTTAGCTGGTCCTTCTCTGCACAGTACTGTGTGCCAGAAGGGCATTCTTCTTCACAATTCTACCTTTATCCCAAGTGGACTGTATAAGATGTAACAAATCCAGTACCTGTCATGTTCTAAAACAGAGGACATGGAGTTCACGCTACTCCTTAAAAGCAGACTGGAACTTGGGAGTTATTCTTAATTCCTACTCAATCTGGCAAATAACTACACCATCTGTGTAACAGGTAATATCTAGAAATGTTTGCTCGCTTATGAGATGTTTGTCTATGATTTTAAGTCCAAAGGAATGTTTGAGAGGTGTTTAAAGCAGAATGACTTTAGAGGACCTTAAAATATGCTACACTGACCTGGACAGACTGGCCCTAATGCTTCACTTATTTTTCAAATTTATTGCATTAAGGAGATTTTGGCCCCTCACTCCCAGACATGTATAACTGGATCAGCAGAAGGTAAGTATTAGGTAACTAAGTTTATTAGAAACTTAAAAGAATACAATTTCCAAAAAAATTTTTTACAATATTTTAACATTTTCTCAGGTTGGTCAGAACTTACATTTGAAATCTGATCTTTAAATGTCAATTTAGTAACTGATGGGGCTGACCACACTCCTGGAAAGTCTCTGCAAGGCGTGAACACTACTTCACGCCCAGTTGCAATGAGACAGCGTCTAGATCCCTGAGCAATGATTTAGACTTTCTAGGACTGGTCTCCTTGATATTCAGTAACAAGGCACAGGGTTTCCCAAGCTTCTTTCCTTCTCCAGTACTTAAGTGGCTAATGAGCTGTTTGGCTCTACTTCATGGCATACATAAGTCATATCACTCTAGGTCCATGATCTACTTAAGCCCCAACTTCTGTAAAAAAATGGAAAAAAACTGGGAAGGAAAAGAAAAGCACCACTATATAGCCAGCTAAAATTTTTAACTTAGCAACCTTTTCCATATGACCACCACTATACTACTTCTTATACAGTTGAAGAAAAAGCAACTGACACACCCTTTATATGCTTTTTCACTTTCACCCACTTCTCTTAGACACTTCAATCTATAATACTATAAAGCAAATCTGAAAAATTTTACATAACATTTCACGGTGGACTTATACTCAACAAATTAACAATGGCAAAAGGATTTCCTTGATGAAATTACAAGCTGGGGAAGACTGGAAATAGTAAAAGTTAAACCCTGATACAGTGTTAAACTTATCTTTTTACATATAAAAATAATACACAGTGGGATATTTTATTCAATAAGATACAATCTTTAAGATCAAGAGAGAATATACAAAACTATTGTATGTAGTATGATGTATTTTACTGTATAATAGGAATAAATATATACAGAACAGAAAGTGTGAGGTCTGCTCATAGAGAAATCACCATTTACTTAGGGGTTTAAAGCCAAGTGCTCTGCAGGTACCAGTCAGAAAGGAGCTACTGCTGCGTTTAAAACAATGTGATCATTATAAAATAAAGGCCTTAAATCTATAAACAATAACAAAAACACACAAACCAAATGAAAATGTACTAAAATTTAATCATCCATAAAAGCTGTAATTTAATCTGACAGTAAAACACAAGAAGCAATATTAGAGTTGGTTTAGTATATTATATATTTTAGCTTTGAAAGCCATAGAAATCAGTATCCCAGTTTTTTCCCTATAAAAGACCCATTTTTCCAAAGCATTATGCACAAACAATTTTAATTAGAATATAATGACAGAATGATATTTCATAATTTTTTAAATATAAAATGAAGTCAATGACTCAAAAAAGTTATCTGCTGCAATGAGTTTGAGGGGAAATTTTTTCATAATCTATACCATTACAGATAAAGTATAATGGTTCATCTTTTAGTGCTTGACAGGGAGGAAACATGATAAAAAGGTCAATATGAAATCATTTGATTATAGTAGCAATATCTAACATTTGAAATGCATCCATGCTCTTTTGTATAATCATATTAGAGTCAAGTATATTTATTTTCACATCTGTTATAACTGCTATTGCAAAGGAGAAATACTATTGTCTTATTTTCCAAGAGATATACACAGAGCAATTCTTTTCTCCAGGGAACTTGTGCAAACCAATATAAGATCTAAATTCTTCACATAATATATAAAACAGGAGAAGCCTCTTCAGATTTATTTTTTGAAGTCTGGAATGCTGGCACTTTCCAATTAGGCAACAGTTCTTCATTCCTGTAATCTAGAACATTGAATAGATACAGATATATATATATATATGTGTATTTATATGTATGTTTAACCTCTTAATGTCAGACATGATAGTAAATAGATATCTAATATTATAGAAAGAAATGATTTTAGCTGATAACTAAATATATTAAACAGATATAGTAACAAGATTATTTTAAACTCTCTCTAAAAATGTTTTTTAAAAATAGTTTTATTGTATTTAGTGTTTCACAATATACCCGGCAGTCCTGTCTGTACAGAGGAAAACAGTGATGATTTCTACCTCATTATCACCTTATTTTTAAAAGTTCCTTTTCTACTAAGAAAACAATTCATGGCTGCATCAACTTTCCATGGAAAATTCTTTAATTCAACCATTTTATGGTTATTATATTAGGGTTGTAAGTATTACTAAGTGTTAGCCATTCAGTCATGTCCATCTCTTTGAGACCCCATGGACGGTAGCCCATCAGGTTCCTCTGTCCATGGAATTCTTTAGGCAAGAATACTGGAGTGGGTACGGAGTGTATAGCTATTCTCTTCTCCAGGGGATCTTCCCAACCCAAGGATTGAACCTAGGTATCCTGCATTGCAGGCAGATTCTTTACCATCTGAGGTACCACGGAACTCCATATTAGGGTTACCTCTTCCAATTTAGGCTAGGTCAAAAAGAGATGATACAGAAATAGCTGATGCCTATTTTCAAGGGCAGAAAATTCAAAGTAAGGATTACTATTCAGCAGAAAAGAATCAGGTTAAAGGAGTAATTTCCTGAAGATGAATTTCTTTCCTCCGTTTTCAAAAGTAGGACATATTAGAAAGAGACTAACATGTTTCAATATGATTTTGCCTAACGGCTAAGGCTAGATAAGCTGCCCTTAAGGTTCACATACTCTTTCTAAAAACACTTAAGAGTTGCTATTTAAATTTATTCTGTATCTCGGTACCTTTTAAATGGGATCAACATGGCACTTCAAGCCTATAATCACAGCAAATAGCTCTGCAAAGTATTCTGATTACTAAGTGACCTACTATTTGGTATTATCAAATAGGCACAGAGGTCCTGGGTAACATTAAATATATTGAAGGCTGAATTATCTATCAGAGTCTTAAGAATTTATGCAACCAGGATGAAAGTCTTATTTCTAGATTTAAGTCAAGATTTCTTTCCTCTAAGGTAAAACTCAGAGTAATACACTGTAGTGTGTGTATGAATGAATGTTCACAATAGGCCAGAAGATGGCACCTCTTCCTTTAAACATAAGCTAAAAGGACGTTTTCAGAGAACTGGAAATTCAGTGAGAGTCGGCTCAGATAATGATAAAAATGAGTCAGTCAACTAATTATAAAAGAGCTAAATACATTTCAGAACAGGAACTGGAGTTCTTTTCTTTTTACCTTTGTACCCTTCCCTAAAGAAATGCAAATAGCAGCAATTTTATCAATAATCTTCTTCAGAGAGCTGATGATTCATAGTTATAGACTTAAGATTTCACTAAAAGCCTAAAGCAACCATGTGGCCAGAAGCTGTTTTTCCCAAGTCTGACTACCAGAGGCAACCTATGAATTTTTCTGCTTTCCCTCTACTTTATTTCAAAAGGGGGCATAATTACTCAGTTGTTTCCCCTAAGAGAGATTTGTTCATATCTCTAAGGAAGCACATATTAGTTAATCTGGTGCTCTGGAAGAGGTACTCTACTAAATGGACCCAAGGGACTTACAAGAGTTAGCACAACCAACTCTCAAGTGGGGAACAACTGACTTTCCACTAAGTGGACCAAGCTTAGTAACAGTCCCATAATTAGCATCAAATTACACCATAAACCCACTTCATGAACATACTCTTTCATGGTATGGACGTGAGTTTGAGTAAACTCCAGGAGTTGGTGATAGACAGGGAGGCCTGGTGTGCTGTAGTCCATGGGGTTGCAAACAGTCAGATACGACTGAGCGACTGAACTGAACTGAATGTTAACAGAATTGATGAACATAAGCAGAAACTGTTCAGGGGATTTAAGTACATAATTAAAGAAAAACAAACAAATGGCCCCACACAGCCTGGTTTCTCACTTGAAAGGCAGCTTCAATGCTGCCACTAATTTCTCTCCAATGGGTTCATTTAATGAAAACTTAAGTGCTACTTGAAGTCAACTACTACTTAAGAGACCTACAGAAGAAACATGTGAAAGAAGTCAACCCATACCTGAGAGGAAATGACTACTAAAACTACACTGACATGCCAGCACACCCAGCAGAACTGCTCAAGTTACAAAAACTGGCAATACTAAATTTGGGAAGGATGTGGAATTTGTAAACTGCTAGTATGTGTGTAACCTGGTACAACTACTTTGAAAGACGTCTTAACAGTTTCCACTAAAGCTAACCACATACACAGTGTACTGTCTGGTCATTCAATTCCTACATACAGAAATGCATACGCATATACATATATGTGCATAAAGACCTGTACAAGACAAGTGCACAGGAATCATACTCGTTCCTGAAAAGAACTCAAACGTCCATCGATAGCAGAATACATAAATATATTGCCAGTGTAGTCATACAACAAAAATAAACTACTGCTATATGCAACAAGGATTAGTCTTAGAAACATTTTTGAGTGGAACAAGCCA
The DNA here is from genome assembly GCF_023091745.1 of Budorcas taxicolor. NCBI lineage: Eukaryota > Metazoa > Chordata > Mammalia > Artiodactyla > Bovidae > Budorcas > Budorcas taxicolor. The sequence continues at coordinate 31,977,459 of NC_068912.1, forward strand.
GACATAAAACAGCGCATTACATGCTTTTGTTCCTGCTTAATTCAAAGAGAGGCAAAACTGACTTTTCCCAGATGAACCACTGTTCCACTTCAATTCAGTATGAATTTGGGTGTGACTTTGGAAGGCTTTCTATCTATTCAACCACTATTTTTTGAATACCCATTCTATACTAGGTACTGGGGATGCTTTGGAGCAAAACAGATATGATTCTTACCCTCCCTCAGACAGCCTAGACCCTAAGAAAAAGACATATTTTCCAACAGATGAACATATCTACAAATTATATAACACATTCACATTTACAAATTACAGAAGCCTGGAAATACCCCAATAGGTGAAGTGGGAAGTGGTTAACGTTGGGGAAAGCCCAACCTAAGAGGCTGAGAAAGGCGTTTGTTCTTCGTTTAGCACCTTACCTGGCTCAGAGCTGCTGCTTACTGTGGGTCTAAAGCAGCAGACACGATTTCTTTTTAGGCTTCTTCTTTTCCACTGGTGTTTTTCTATTTATCTGTCTGACCAGGTCATAAAATATCTAAATAAAAGCAAGAAAAAAGTAGTACTTATTCATCCAATATTTGAGACCTTTTTCCACAAAACAATCGATTCTGTTAAATATTACTCTGCTCTTGGGTCTGTATTTTGCTGCTTTATCAGCAGGTCTCAGACACTCCAGCTGATTTTCAGTCAGGGTAAAGCAGGACTTATCTATTTACAATGAGAGAAATACATTTGCTCTTAGATACTCAATAACAAGTTAATATAAAGAATTAGTAGTGAAGAAATAACAGAAATCACATTCTTCACAGAATCTTCTATGCTTCAAAAACCTAATTATACTTGCTTTATTTTTTAAAAATTTCAAACTTGTAGAAAAGGTAGAAGACTAGTACCAAGAACTTACGTAATTTCTTCACCCATATCCACCAATTAGTAACATTCTGCCAAGTGTTTATTTTTCCAAAGAGGAAATGCAGATGGCCAACAGGCACATAAAAAGATGCGCAACATTGCTAATCACAGGAAATGCAAATCAAAATGGCAACAAGACATCACCTCATAGCTGTCAGAATGGCAAGCATCAATAGGAATACAAATAACAAATGTTGGTGAGGATGTAAAGAAAAGGGAACTCTCATATATTGTTGGTTGGAATGTAAATTGGTGCAGCCACTCTGGAAAACAGTATAGAGGTTTCATAAAAAACTAAAAACAGAATTATCGTATGACCCAGCAATTCCATTCCTGGGCACATATCCAAAATGAAAAACACTAATTTGAAAAGATACATGCTCACCAATGTCCATAGCAGCACTATTTACAAGGGCAAGATATGGAAGTGTCTGCCAACAGATGAATGGATAAAGAAGATGTAGTGTACATACACAATGGAATACTACTCATCATGGGCTTAGGTGCTCAGTCGTGTCCGACTCTTTGTGAGCCCATAGACTGCAGCCCGCCAGGCTCCTCTGTCCATGGGGATTCTCCAGGCAACAGTACTGGAGTGGGTTGTCATGCCCTCCTCCAGGGGATCTTCCCAACCCAGGGATCAAACCCGGGTCTCCCACACTGCAGGCAGATTCTTTTACCTTCTGAGCCACCAGGGAAGCCCACTAGTCATCATAAAGAATAATTAAATTTTGCCATTTACAACAATATGTATGGATTTAGAGGGCATTAGGCTAAATGAAGTAAGTCAGACAGAGAAGACAAATATTGTGTAATATCACTTACATGAGGAATTTAAAAAATACAGCTAGTGAATATAACAAAAAAACAGCAGACTCAGATGCAGAGAACAAACTAGTTGTTATCCATGAAGAAAAGAAGCTGGGAGGGGCAATATAAGGGTAGGGGATTAAGAGGCACAAACTATTAGGTATAAAATAAGCTATAAGGATTTATTATACAATACAGAGAATATAGCCAATATTTTATAACTATAATGGAGTATAACCTTTAAAAATTATGAATCACTACACTGTATACCTATAAAATATAAGATTGTACAGCGAGCATGCTCAGTCGCTGTCATGTCTGACTCTTTGTGATTCCATGGACCAGCTCACCAGGCTTCTCTCTCCATGGGATTTTCCAGGCAAGAACACTGGACTGGGTTGCTATTTCCTATTCCAGGGATCTTCCTGACCCAGAGATTGAACCCACATTCTTGTGTCCCCTGCATTGGCAGGTGGATTCTTTAGTACTCCTCTATCTGGGAAGCCCAATACTGTATAGCAACTAGGTGAAAGTTAAAGTGTTAGTTGCTCAGTCGTGTCCAACTCTGCAACCTCATGGACTGTAGCCCACCAGGCTCCTCTGTCCATGGAATCCTCCAGGCAAGAGTACTGGAGTGGACTGCCATTCCCTTCACGTCTCCTGCACTGCAGGCAGATATTTTACTGTCTGAGCCACCAAAGAAGGCCATACAACAACTATACTATAAATTTTTTAAAAATGGTCCCAAGATCACAAGCCTAAATTATTTGTTAAGGGGGGTACCACTACCAAACAATTTATTCAAAGCTATAAAAGTGCTTCATTTATATTTTTTTCCTTCTGGTCCATCCTACTCAGTTCTATTTTCTTCAAACCATTTAATTCTATTATCTTATTTCTAAGAAAGCTGAAAACACAAGAATTTATTAACAAAAGGGTAGTTTCTGTTTCACAACTCCAAAACCCTCCAAGAACTTAATATGCATAGTGAAAGTCGCTCAGTCATGTCCCATTCTTTGAGACTCCATGGACTATACAGCCCATGGAATTCTCCAGGCCAGAATACTGGAGTGGGTTGCCTTTCTCTTCTCCAGGGGATCTTCCCAACCCAGGAATAGAAGCCAGGTCTCCCGCATCACAGGCAGATTCTTTATCAGCTGAGCCACAAGGGAAGCCCATACTTATTATTATGCTTAATATGCACAGCCACCAACAAAATCTCTTTAGTTCCTCAGCTTTAATACATAAGCTATAAAGTGAAAAATAACAAAAGGATAAACTAAAATAGTAAATTGATCAAAACAGCACATTTCTTCATGCTAGCCAGTCTGGGTTTCTGGTACTAAACAAAATGATAACTGGTTTTGTTGTATTATCCTCAAGGATTTCTTTGGCAAATGGGGCCTACCTCACAGTAGCAGCTGGTTCAGTGATGAGGGCAAGTTCAAACTATGGTTATTTGGTTAGATATGCTGAAAGTCCTCAGCCTAGATTCTTCCTCATCTTTCTGAACTACAGAAAAATCTAAAAGGAACACAGAATAATTTCTTAATCCCTCTGTCACTCCTCAATTGGGATGTCTTGATTCCAATTATTATTCTAGCATCAGCAAAGAACAATTAACTCCTGATTAAGACTGATGTGATTCTGATACAGCTATGTACTACTTTCAGAACACAACTTGTTCACAAAATGATGTGAACAAGTTTTAAAAAATTATATATTATATATTCTACGATATAGACAGTAGAGAATTAAAGAGGGCAATTTAGTTAAGCAGGATGTCCCTGTATGATCTCAAACTTGAGCCCAAGAGCTGAATTGTGTTAAAGTAGGATCCCTCTATCTTCAGGCACTCAGAAATCACATAAGGTATTAGCTGTCTGAGAAACTATTAACCACCCATAAAACTATAGTTGCATTATCAGGCTATCAAGACAGAAATATTAAAAGAAACAAGTTATTATACTCTCAAGAATTTTTAGCATGACATTTGTATGTTTTCCAAAAGAATAAAGAGCCTTAAACACCTAATGTATTTCATTTTGTTGTATCATTTTTCTATTTTTCTTTTAAAAACATTCATGTCAACAGTCGACTTCAGTGAGGCTACTGGTTTCCAATGCAGCAGGCCTCTGAGGGAGGGAGGCCATCCCAGAGGAAGGCTTAGCAGCACGTAAGTTCCCACAAACAGGTAATGCTTGAAAGGTAAGAAATGCGTCCTGCCCCCTCTGGTCCCTGGACCCAGGCCCAGCTCAGCTCTAGCCAGGCCCTATCAAATCTGTGGGTGGGTACCAGTGAGGGAGACCACAAGGATGCAGGAACTAGATCTCTAAGGAACCAGATCCAGTCATGCTGCAGATGGTGACCTGGCACTACCATTTCCTTAGCCAAGCTCATCTATCAATCTTAATGTGTATTATCTCAGTTATCTCTGAGATAATTCTCAAAGAGTAAGACTAAACCAAAAATTAAAATTATGATTAGCCATTTTTTCAAGATAACATCTATGAAATCGTAATTCTACAACAGGGAAAGCTGAAACAGGAAGCATTTCACACTTCCTTTCATTACTTGGCACTGAATTAGAAGTGAGTGTTGCTGAAGATCACAGCAGAACTTTTCCCCCATTGGTATGTAAACTTCTTTAGGGCACGACCAGTGTCTGTCCAGAAGAGTGTTACTGATGCCTAACACAGGGCCAGGCACACAGGGACATGATGAATACTCACTGAATAAATGAAATCTGTGAATTTCTTATTTTTATGTATTTATTTTAGCTGGTTTTACCTAAGAGGCAAGCTTTGACATTCTTTATTTTTGTAAAACAGAGGATGTGTATCAAGCTTAAATTCTGTTCACGCCACATGTTTAAAATAATATGGTCATTGTCTATAACCATAATCTCAGTCAAGAAAAAGACCGAAAGGACCAAAGGCTGGAGAGGAATGGCAAGCAAAAACACACAGAAGACTCTGACAACCTAACCCAGTTTTAACTTTCACCTGTGTGGTGTGCTGAATTCTGACTGACTGCCTGTGATCCTATAAATGGCAAAAGAAAGAAAGTGAAAGTGAAGTGGCTCAGTCATGGCCAACTCTTCGTGACCCCCACGGACTGTAGCCTACCAGGCTCCTCCGCCCGTGGGATTTTCCAGGCAAGAGTACTGGAGTGGGGTGCCATTTCCTTCTCCAGAGGATCTTCCCGACCCAGGGATCAAACCCAGGTCTGCCGCCTTGTAGGCAGATGCTTTACCATCTGAGCCACCAGGGAAGTCCTAAAAATAAATGGCAAGCACACTGGCAAATGAGAACATTTGCTCTACTAGGAAAGGAAAGAAGTCTATTTCATTTTTTTGTTTGTTTTAAAGTCTGATGTTAAAATTAACAAAAGCAAGGGAATCTCTTAATATTTTGCTTGGATGTGGTGGTGGCAATGGGGAACTGCACTCATCTTTTAGGGATCCAGTAAACTACTGGCCCTTTACACTCAGGCAGACAAGCTCACTTGTTAAGCATTCCTGTCCCCAGCTGTGTTCTCAGGATAGCGGAATGCTTAAGTCATGGACAGAAAAAGCCTTGTACACCTGCTCTAACAGGCCTAAGAGACAGAGTGAATTATAGCTCTGTATCCATCCACTCACACAGATTCTTCCTTTTGAGTCATACACCAAAGGGAAGCAGGACTCAAATTACATGACGTCTTTCTGTACAACGTAAGTTCATTATAGTAACTACCTTGATTTCTGTATTTTTCTACTGAATTTTACAACCTATTTACACACATCTGCATAGTTAATTGTTGTAAGACAAGGGTGATGTGCCAATTTTCACATACCACTTTCTGGTATATCGTTGAGAGGCTTAGCAGGACTTTAAAAGACACTTTCTTTAACTTAAACTTCCCCTTTGCCAACAAGGTAAGTATATGTGTTCTCATTATAGCCATCAAAGTGATTTTATACAGAGAAGGAATATAGTTTCTAGGAATTACTTAGTGTTTTCCATAAACTAATGAAGATTGCTTAAAAGAACACTGCTTTTTCTTTTTAAAAAGTTGTTTTTGACTGTTAGCTTGAAAGAAGGGAAGCTAAAAAGGCATTTATTTGTGCTGCCTCACAGCTGTTGCTTACCTCATTAACGTTGATCTTTGACTTTGCAGAAGATTCTAAAAAGGCACAGTTACACCACTGTCTTGCTAAATTCTGACCCTGTTCTTTGCCAACTACTCGCTCGTCTTCCAGGTCACATTTATTGCCAACCAAAATCATTGGAACCTGTGGAAAGGAGAAAACATATAATAAGCGACTAACATACTTGTTACTCAGCTTCTTATAAGCAAGTAACTACCCTCCACCAACTAAAATGTGTTAGGATTATTAGTTTCACCAAAGAAAAGTGAAAAGTGAAAGTCACTCAGTCATGTCAGACTCTTTGCAACCCCATGACTGTAGCCTGCCAGGCTCCTCTGTCCATGGAATTTTCCAGGCCAGAATACTGGAGTGGGAGCCATTCCCTTCTCTAGGGGATCTTCCCGACCCAGGGATTGAACCCAGGTCTTCCACATTGCGGGCAGATTCCTTATCATCTGAGCCCATAAGCTTCACCAAGTGCTTTAAAAAAGGTGTATGTATGTGTGTTGGGGAAAAGACGAAAGTGGAAGAGACAGGAAAAAATGGACAAGATTCTACCACACGGATCTGCTAAAATCACTTTAAGAATATAATCCCAAAATTCTCATGTGGACTCATGCTAATGGCTGAATTCCAAGTAGAAAAATATGAAGGAAAAGGAAACGCCTGCAATACAGAGAAGAACATACTCAATGGTCTGGGTGTGTCTTAAGTGCCTCAACTCACAGGACCAACAAACGTCAAAAACACGGCCCAACCAACACAGCAGTAAGTTTTACTTCTAGGTCTGAACACTAGCTTAGGTGAGACATGAAGGGAGAATAAGACTAAACATAAAGCCACTGAGCAGCTACGTCTTCATCTATGATTCGATCTTCAGTTTATTACATGGGATAAAGAGATTAACATTATCAGAGTTCAGTGATTTGCATGTAACTGCCTACGAAAAAAGAACTCTCGTAGATGAATCAGTCATGGGAAGAAAGAGAACTATTCATTAGGTTATGGCTGGTCATGAGTCATACGGTGCAAATCCCTCCTGCCTACAACATTACCCAGAGTTATGGTGCTGAGCAGGTGCCTGTGTCCCATTAATAATGAGTGAGAACACACAGAAACAGAAGAGAAGGTACACATGAAATTTGATACCCTAACTTATACAACTTTTGAAAAGGAACTTTGTAACTCAAAACTGAGACAAACATCTAAAACACAGATTTCATCTTTGCAAAAAGGCACAACGTTATTCATCAAATAAGAATTCTAAAACAGTATATTTTACCACAATAAAAAATTAACATTAAAAAAATCTAAAACAAAAATAATTATAAAAACTCAGTTAATTAAAATATTTAACATAATTCAAAGGAAATAGCTAAGTAAAAACTGTACCGAGAGAATTTTAGAAATGGGAACATAGCATTATGGTTCTTGATAATGTTCTTTGAACACTGTTTTTGACACTAACTAACTACCACCTTTCCAAGCAAAACCTGAGTCCCCCTTCTGCTACCAAACATTCTTTGACTCTTTTTTCACTACACTTGTGACCCATCTAGCACATGGTGGGTCATAAGTGCAGCAGAGAAAGAAGAACTTTACATACGTGTCCTTCATGTCATGGGCTTCATTTCTAACCATCTCATTGGCATATCTGTTGTTTAGTTGCTAAGTCGTGTCTGACTCTTTTACAACTCCATGGACTGTTGCCTGCCAGGCTCCTCTGTCCATGCAATTTTCTAGGCAAGAATACTGGAGTGGTTTGCCATTTCCTTCTCCAGGGGATCTTCCTGACCCAGGGACTGAACCCGTGTCTCCTGCTTGGCAAGTGGACTCTTTACCACTGAGCCACCTGGGACGTCCTCTCAGTATATTATCTGTACGTAAATTTAGAAAGCTTAAAATTGTTTTTGGTTACCAGGCCTCTTTTAGGCACAAGGTAGATACCCTCCAAGTTCCTACTGATAGAGAAAATGGATATTTTATATTTGGCCACAGAGAGATGGCAATACGCTATATATAGAGAGAAATACTTACATCTTCTGTGTCCTTAACTCGCAAAATCTGTTCCCTCAGGTCTTGTAAGTCATTAAACGTGGACTGAGCGGTAATTGAATATACTAGTGCAAACCCTTGGCCATTCTTCATATACAAATCCCTCATTGCTGTAAATTGCTCCTATAATAAAAACATGCAATAAATTATAAATATGACTCCTCCTTAAATGTACTGAATTGAAACATTAAAATGGAAACAATTTAAAACAGAATAATAACAAGTTAGCTACTGAATTCTTTATTACATGTTATAGTGACAGGAAACCTAAAGACATGATACACAGCTTCTGGAAAATCTGAGATCAATGTTCCTGTCTATTTACCTGACTAAAAACAACAAACTGTAGAATTACAAGGGAAATATTAACCACTTTTCTTTTTTTTTTGGCTGGGCTACTGCAGCATGCAGGTCTTAGTTTCCTGACCAGGGATTAAACCCATGCTCCCTGCAGTGGAGGGTGGAGTCTTACCCACTGGACCACCAGGGAAGTCCTCACTTTAATTTGGCTTTGTGTGATTTAGAAAAACTGTATATAATTCTTTTATATATCTAGATTTTAATTAAATTATTTTGGTGCTACAAAAGATGATCTCCAAGGTAGTGTTTTCAGAAAAGTTCAAGGAGTAAACCCTGATGCCCTCCAACATTAACAGGTTGGGGAGATGAAGCCAAATCAGGACAGGACTTAGAAACAATGAATGATACAAGGAGAAAACCAGGCAAGCATTGTTTCCTGGAAGTCAAATGAATAAAATTTTCACAGAGGATAAGGATCTACTGAATCAAAGGTTGCTGAAAAAGTCAAGGGAACTGAGGATACATGTGAGGGATGTATTCTGAATGCATCATGTGCTTGAAGCTACGAAAAGAGGGGCTTGAAGATATGAGGGATAATCAAAGATGTTAGAATAAACAGACTGCAGGTCCCAGAGAAGTTGAAGGGTTTGAAAGGAAGTGAGCTGGAGAAACAAGATGGTGAGTGAAGAGTAAGACACTTGAAAATGAAATTTAGGATTGTATTACGTTATTGGTTATCATACAGTCTAGAGTAAAGACATGGGAATGAATGAATGAAGCAGAGTGGAGGTCAAGAAACTGACAAGCCAAGCTACTAAATCATCTATATTACCCATAAAGATTCTATTTGGATACCAAAATCAACAACACTTTGGACTAAAGCAGTGTTGGAGAAAGTGAGCAACCCTAAAGGAGAAAGAACTGATCTAGAATAAGACTAATGAGCATCAACTACTTTCCAACCTTTATGCAAGGCACTGGGGATAGACAAATATACAGAAAATTATAACAGCATGCTGACTGCTAGGATGGGAGAAATACAAGATATTTGAGAAAATAAGGGAGGATCTCTGCAGTGGAGGAAAACTTCTTTAATTTGGACATGAGGAAGAAGAATGTCCTCACAGTTGTGGAAGTATGAAAGGAAGAAGTAGAAAGTTTTATTTATTTATTTTTTTAAGTTTTTTAACTGTTGGGGTCTTTGGAAACAAAGGAGAATTATTGCTGATTCAGAAGCTAGGAAAATTGGGGGCTGGGGAAAGTGGAAAGAGGGAGAGACCTCAATTCAGCTGATACAAGGCTACTGTTGGAATAAAGATCCGTTTTCCCACAAAACGGATTTTTATACAAAAATATGGTATAATTTGTACTCTAATTGCTCCAGTCTTCTCATGTTTTTTGATCTGAAACTTTCTCACCATTTATAAAATTATAATGGGGGATATTTGTGAATTTTAAAACAACTTAAAACATTTAAGAATGCCATTCATTTTAGAGCACTGCCTAATAGGAAAAGTCTATACATATGGAGAAAAAAAAAAGAAAATCATTTAATGTGTGCATTTTTTTGTGGCAGAATAAAACATCATTAATCAATAAAAAAACTTAAAAAGGTAATGACAAGTGAAGATAATGAAAATAAAAGCAAATACATAGAGTTCATTAACTATATTATAGGTATTTTGTGCCAAATGATTTATAGTCACCATCTCATTTGATCCATGTTGTTGTTTAGCTGCTAAGTCATGTCCAACTCTTCTGCAACCCCACGGACTGCAGCCCACCAGGCTCCTCTGTCCATAGGATTTCCCAGCCAAGAATACTGGAATGGGTTGCCGTTTAGTTCTTCAGGGGATCTTCCTGACCCAGGAACTAAACCCGAGTCTCCTGCACTGGCAGGTGCATTCTTTACCACTGAGTCACCAGGGAAGCCCCATTTGATCATTACAAGCACCCTATAATGTACTATCATCATTATACTCATTTAAAGATATGAAAAATGAGGCTTGAAATAATCCTAAAGATTTTTGTCAGAAAACACTTCTATATCACTAGTCCCTTGAGATGTTGCAATGCTAATAAAAAGCAAAAACAATTTTTAAAATAAATGAATTACCATGGTATCAAGAGACAGTCTTATTTAAGCCCAGAGAAATACCTATCTTAACTAAAATTCTGGATTTAAAATACCTTAAATATCTTTTTTTTTTTTTTAAAGAGCAGTAATAGCATAACCCTCACCTCAATACAGGAAAAAAGAAACTCAACACACAGATTCTGTAGATGAACTCAACATACAATTTAATAGTGATATGTGGGCATTAAGTACATTTAACGCACGTAAGAAAATTTAAGAAGTTTTACATTTAGCGACTTAAGTTCTTAATCAGAACAATTGTTTTTACTCAGAGGAATCAATCAGGTGACAAAAACCTGTTTACAAATTAAAATCTAACAAGGAAAAGGAAGAGACAGAGAAAGAAATATCCTTACTGTTCCTGCTGTATCCAGGATTTCGAGCATACACTGTTGGCAGTCTACTTCAACTTGCTGTTGGGGTCAGGGTTGGGGGTGGAGGAGAATAAAAAAGTAACATCAAAATGTCAGTCTGTTTTCCTCCCACCTCTTCACTCAAAGTTCCTATTAACAACTGGAAGCCTTTCTCCAGCAGTTTGCTATATTGGTGGAGACCTAACTTGGTAGTATAATAAAGAATAGGAGGTCTCAAACACATTCTACCAGGACTTGTTAATGCTCAGTTTAGATATTTTTCTGACCACCCTGAAATATGAGCACTGATTTCTGTTATTATTAGAAGGCAGTTGTCATATTCTGCAATTTAAGAAAAACAGCAATAAACAGGTATAGTTCTAAAAGGAAAAAAACAACAGCATAAAGTGTGTATATTTATATTGTCTTCAAAACAAGGCACAAAAGTACCAAGTAGCTCAAAATATAGCCAAGATTTGGGAGTAAAGAAAACTGACCACTTATCACATTCAAGTCGTCGAAGTTTTACTAAAATGCGCCCCAAATTTAATACAGAGTAAAATTTAAATTGAAGAGATAAAGGGAACACAATAACACTGAACTCATACAGTTCTCAAGACTTTAACAAAAAGGTACTTCTTTGGAAAAGCTGTGTGCCTAAGGTGAAATTTCATGTACTAAATTCTATTTTCCCAGGGCTTTACAGAAGAAGAGAAGGCTGGCCAAAAGAAGTACCAACTATTAATGGTTTGGAAAATTTTTAATAAATATGAGATTAAGAAAAGTGCTTCAGCACTCAAGGTACAGATCTCCGTTTATAGTTGAAGCTTTAACCAGCAACTTATTTGGGGGAAATTTCAGTAATGCAACACTGTCTTCTAAAAATAAACCTGTTAACCTAAGGACTATTTAAAACTGCTTCTGTGTCAAATAAAGGACTGATGAAGAGGACCATGGGCCATTCTACACACTCACACTCCACCACTTATGGGACTAATGTGATAATAATCTGCACAATCTGTGAGGGGGCATGTTCAATGAATAACGAATTAGGTCTGTGGTTTCTCAATATATCACAATTTTGTTTCCAATTTGCAGATAATGAAACTGCTCTGCTGGTAGGCTTAATGAACTTAATTCAGCAAGAGTTACAGTACTATTTAAGGTAAATTCTAGAACATCTGACAACACAGCCCTTTCTTATTTGCTGAAAGGCAGGTTTAATCTTTTGGATGGGGGTGCCTACCAGGCTTTCTTATGGCATTGTCTTTTCTACCCCATAACATACTTGGGAAATAAAATCATGAAAGTTCTCCACAATTCTAGCTAGTCTTATAATTAAATAAAACAGTACTTTTTATCAAGACCAACTATTAAAATTTATTTTCCTTTTAAATAAGTGTTATTTTTCAAAAAGTAGTTTTTGGTTCACAGCAAAACTGAGCAGAAAATACAGAGCTCCCATATATCCCTTCCCTGCTCCTTGCTAGCCTCCTCCGTATCAGCACCCGACTCACATCGGAGTGGCACATGTGGGAGGGCCGATGAACCTATCTACATCAACACAGCATCATGCAGAGTCCATGGTTAGCAGTTTTACTCTTGGCGTTGTGCTCTCTATAGGCTGGGATAAAAATGTACAGTGCCATGCATCCACCCTTATAGAATTACACAGAATCCAAACAGAATTTTTTAAGTCTAAAGATGAAATATTTTTGAAGTTATTTAACTAAATAAACATAACTTTCAGTCACAGTATAACCTTAAGCATAAAGTGATCTTAATTTTAGTCCATAAAAAGAATTAAAAATATACCTAAAAAATATACTTATTTATATGCAACTTTTCTACATTAAGAAAATTCCCATCATTAAATGCATACATTAAAGAAAGATTAACAATCAGTAAGAACACAGAGCTCTCTATAGTTAAGCAATAGTCTGTCTTGGTGAAAGTTTTTAAAATGGATACAGAGTATCTGTATCATTTCTCAAAACTATTTTCAAAACAGCTATTCCATGGATACTTGTAAGCATGTGTATACAAGTTTCACGTTTACCTTTCTGTAGGAATCTTCTATCGTTGGGTCATATTTTTCAACGAAAATTCCCTGAACAAATTGAACTGTCTGGGGAAAAAAAAGCAGATAAAAGTTAAGGACTTAGAAGAAAAACCTGCCCCTCTTATAGGTCATTCAAGTGAAATTATGTGAAAACTCTGGGTGAACATGTAAATATAAAGTATCATTGTTTTTCCATGTAAGGACACATTCATAATTAAGAGTATATTTATGAAAGGAGGTCATCATGTTAAAAATGGTCAGATGACATTACACTGTTAAAATATTACTATATTAAGTTTTAAAATACAACCAGGATACACATAAGGACATGGATTCTCATTCACTAAAATGTGAAAATTTATCAGTGTTTCCTATTACCCACCTTTATATATCTATAGCAATTTTTTATCTCATGCCCTCAACAGATAGAGGCAAAAGTTATAAATTTTAAAAAGTTTTGAAACAGGCTTTCTAATTGTGGAGGGGAAAAAAAGAGGGAATTAAAATTTATTGAGTGTATTAAGTTTATAAGCACAGTCACATTTCATATTCACCTCAGTAGTAGATATTTTTCTGATCTGCCAGTTGAGATTCAAAAGTCATTCACACTTCAATTAGCCAGAGAAATGTATTATACACTATTTTAGCTTGAACTAAATAGGTCAACTTGAATATGGTCGGCTTCAACTATCTATAATAGTGGTTCCATCTCCTCAGCTCTCATTTACTCTTCAATCCAGCCAGGATGCTTATGTCTGCATCACCTTACTGAAGCTGCTTTGATCACAACCGGCTACCTCTGTGTTATGACTTCTGCAGTCATGTAAAGGTACTCTTTATATCCAAGTACAAAGACACATTGTTCCATCCTGGATCCTTCAATCCTACCCACTCTTTCAAGGTTGAGAGGTACTCAGAACACTGTCCTGACTTTTTTCTCTCTAGTCCCTCCCCTAGACAACCTCATTAATTCCTATGGAATTCTATTTTTAATTAATTAATTTATTTTAAAAAGGTAATTCATGGACATAGGAAAAAATGAAAAAGACACAAAAGCATATGTAATGGTAACTAAACCTATTTCTTACCACTTTTCCCAATTCTATTCCCAAGGAAGTGACTGACATGCTTGTTTGTAACTTACTGAACCTTGCAGAGATAGTCTGTTCTTTTGTAGTATCTCCAACTTCCTTTCTTATCTCTATGAAGAAGACTGTCACTATTTTGTTCACAGTGGTAACTTTAGAGTCTGATGTTGTAGAAGCTCAATAAATAATAAATAAATACAGCATGTGTACAAAAAATGACCTTTATGCTATATAAGCCTGGGGTGGGATAGGATAGGAATTATTCCACTGGTACCTTTAATGATCAGTCTTCCCCATTAGAATGTAAATTCCTTAGAAATGAGAATAATTTCTTTCTTTTAAATCACAAATACTAATGTTTGACATATTATAGATAGTTAATAAATATTTGGCAAATGAAAAAGGAAGAGCCACCATTATAAAAATACACATCCATGGTTATTCAATGAGTCTGGGTCCCCTGGTGAGCCAGATACTAGGCATATAAAAACACTGCCACTTTTTCTCTTCAGTGACTAAAAACTGCATGGCAAGAAAATATGAACATCTTTTTTGTATTGTATTAATTCATTATAGTTGGCTGGCTAACTTACCAGAGCGGACTTCCCCACGCCTCCTGAACCAAGGACCACTAGCTTGTACTCACGCATGATGTGGTCTGTTTAAATACTGACAATCTGAAAGACAAAAAAAATCGAAGATTAATAAACATGCTAAGAATAGCCTAAGAACATACAACTGTTACATAAAATGAGATTGTTCATTTTTGTTTGTTTGTTTTTCCTGAAAACTATCCAAAGTTCTGACCAGAGGTCTTCTTTGTTGGAAAAAGGTAATTCATTTGAAATTCCAGAATCCTCCTATCTTTTTGTTTTGTTGTTTAGTCGCTAAGTTGTGTCTGACTCTTTTGTGGGCCCGTGGATCTAGCCTGCCAGGCTCCTCTATCCATGTGATTTCCCAGACTGAACCCATGCCTTCTGCGCTGGCAGGTAGATTCTTTCCCGCTGAGCCACCAGGGCTCTCCCATTCATACTTTGGTACAGAAGTAAGCAAACCAGGGCTTCCCTGGTGACTCAGCTGGTAAAGAATCCAGCTACAATGAGGGAGACCTGGGTTGATTCCTGGGTTGGGAAGGTCCCCAGAAGAAGGGAAAGGCTACCCACTCCAGTATTCTAGCCTGGATAATTCCACAGACTGTTTAGTCCATGGGGTTGCAAAGAGTTGGACACAACTGTCACTTCACTAAACAAACCCTAGAGTAAAAAAAATCCTCTCAGTTCAGTTCAGTCGCTCAGTCGTGTACGACTCTTTGCAACCCCATGAACTGCAGCACGCCAGGCCTCCCTGTCCATCACCAACTCCCGGAATGTACCCAAACCCATGTCCATTGAGTTGGCGATGCCATCCAACCATCTCACCCTCTGTGGTCCCCTTCTCCTCCTGCCCTCAATCCCTCCCAGCATCAGGGTCTTTGCCAGTGAGTCAGCTGTTCACATAGGCGGCCAAAGTACTGGAATTTCAGCTTCAACATTAGTTCTTCCAATGAACACCCAGGACTGATCTCCTTTAGGATGGACTGGCTGGATCTCCTTGCAGTCCAAGGACCTCTCAAGAGTCTTCTCCAACACCACAGTTCAAAAGCATCAATTTTCCGCTGCTCAGCTTTCTTTATAGTCCAACTCTCACATCCACACATGACTACTGGAAAAACCATAGCCTTGACTAGACAGACCTTTGTTGACAAAGTGATGTCTATGCTTTTTAATATGCTGTCTAGGTTGGTCATAACTTTCTTTCCAAGGAGTAAGCATCTTTTAATTTCACAGCTGTAATCACCATCTGCAGTGATTTTGGAGCCCAGAAAAATAAAGTCAGCCACTGTTTCTACTGTTTTCCCATCTATTTCCCATGAAGGGATGGGACTAGATGCCATGATCTTCGTTTTCTGAATGTTGAGCTTTAAGCCAACTTTTTCACTCTTCTCTTTCACTTTCATCAAGAGGCTCTTTAGTTCTTCTTCACTTTCTGCGATAAGGGTGGTGTCATCTGCGTATCTGAGGTTATTGATATTTCTCCTGGCAATCTTGATTCCAGCTTGTGCTTCTTCCAGCCCAGCGTTTCTCATGAGGTACTCTGCATATAAGTTAAATAAGCAGGGTGACAATATACAGCCTTGAAGTACTCCTTCTCCTATTTGGAAGCAGTCTGTTGTTCCATGTCCAGTTCTAACTGTTGCTTCCTGACCTGCATACAGGTTTCTCAAGAGGCAGGTCAAGAGGTCTGGTATTCCCATCTATTTCAGAATTTTCCACAGTTTATTGTGATCCACACAGTCAAAGGCTTTGGCATAGTCAATAAAGCAGAAATAGATGTTTTTCTGGAACCCTGTTGCTTTTTCAATGATCCAGCAGATGCTGGCAATTTGATCTCTGGTTGCTTTGCCTTTTCTAAAACCAGCTTGAACATCTGGAAGTTCACAGTTCACGTATTGCTGAAGCCTGGCTTGAAGAATTTTGAGCATTACTATACTAGCATGTGGGATGAGTACAATTGTGCGGTAGTTTGAGCATTCTCTGGCGTTGCCTTTCTTTGGGACTGGAATGAAAACTGACCTATTCCAGTCCTGTGGCCACTGCTGAGTTTTCCAAATTTGCTGATATATTCAGTGCAGCACTTTCACAGCATCATCTTTCAGAATTTGAAATAGCTCAACTGGAATTCCATCACCTCCACTAGCTTTGTTCATAGTGATGCTTTCTAAGGCCCACTTGACTTCACATTTCAGGATGTCTGGCTCTAGGTGAGTGATCACACCATCATGATTATCTGGGTCATGAGGATCTTTTCTGTACAGTTCTTCTGTGTATTCTCTTCTTAATATCTTCTGCTTCTGTTAGGTCCCTACCATTTCTGTGCTTTATTGAGCCCATCTTTGCATAAAATGTTTGTACAGGAGACAGGAATCAAGACCATCCCCAAGAAAAAGCAAATGCAAAAAAGCAAAATGGCTGTCTGAAGAGGCCTTACAAATAGCTGTGAAAAGAAGAGAAGCAAAAAGCAAAGGAGAAAAGGAAAGATATACCCATCTGAATGCAGAGTTCCAAAGAATATCAAGGAGATAAGAAAGCCTTCCTCAGCGATCAATGCAAAGAAATAGAGGAAAACAATAGAATGGGAAAGACTAGAGATCTCTTCAAGAAAAAAATACTCTACATGCTTCCAAAAACAGCTTAAAAACAAGCCTCAAAGGACTGAGTCAATCCATAGAAAAAACTGCCTGTCAGGACAAGTCCAAAATATTTTTAAAGAAGAAAAAAAATTCCACCATTCAATCATATAAAATTTACAATGTCCACAGCATCCAAAAAAATTAATATAGATGACAAAGAAAATATGACCTGAAATTAGGGTGGAATGAGTCAACTGAAACAGTCCCAGAACTGAGAAAATGGAATTAATCAGTAAGAACTCTAAAACTGATATGATAAATATGTTCAAGGATTTAAAGGAAAATATAATGAGGAGAGAAATGGTAGACATAAAAAACAACCAAAATGAACTTTCAATGTTCAAAAATAACATCTGAAATGGAATTATAACCAGATGTGCTTATCTTAAACACTGCAGAAGGAAATTTCAAAGGAACTGAGATAAAGATGGAAAAAAGTTGATGATAAGGGCTTTCCTGGTGGCTTAGAGGGTAAAGCATCTGCTTGCAATAAGAATCCCCTGGAGAAGGAAATGGCACCCCACTCCGGTACTCTTGCCTAGAAAACCCCATGGACGGAGGAGCCTGGTAGGCTACAGTCCATGGGGTCACAAAAAGTCAGACACGACTGAGTGATGACACCTTAAGGGGGGTAAAGTTGGAGAGACAGAGGGGGAAGGAGGGAGAAAAGAAAAGGAAGAAGGGAAATAAAAGAAGAAAGAAGAAGAAAACCACAGGACAATATCCAGCTATCAGGTAGGCTAATATGTTTGTAACTGGAATGGGGCGGGGGGAGGGATTTGAAAAATAAAATAGATAATAAAATACTTTCAAAATTTGATAAATTATAAATCCACAGATCCAAGAAATTCAATGAGTCCTCTCCTTAGTATAAATACAAAGAAAAGAACAATGCACAATAATAAAATTCCTGAAAATTGTCAAAAAGAGAAAATCATAAGAAGCCCAAGGAAAAAGTTTAGATATAGAAGAACTAAGTTATGAAAATATATAGATTTTCTCAAGAAGCTAGGCAAGACAAAAGAAAATACATCTTTCGAAAATGCTTCAAGAAAAATATGGTCAACCTAGAATGCTAAATACAATGAATATAGCCCTCAAAAATGAAAGTGAAATAAAAAATCCTCAGATCCCCAAAAAAGAAAAGAAAAACTGAGGAGAGGAAAAATGTTCACCAGCATGCACTTAATATACCACAGGAAAGGAAGGGAACAGGAAGAATAACGCTCAAGGTTCTTACATTATGTCTGTATTATTTGAAGGTAGGTAATTATGTATCAGGCCTTCCTGGTGGTCAGCTGGCAAAAGAATCTGCCTGCAATGCAGGAGACCTGCGTTCAATCCCCGGGTTGGGACGATCCCCTGGAGAAGGGAACGGCTACCCACGCCAGTATTCTGGCCTGGAGAATTTCATGGAGTGTATGGAGAATCTCCATGGGGTCGGATACGGCTGAGTGACTTTCACTTTTGCTTTCAGTTATATATTAACGATGCATACTGTACATACTAGAGCAACAGGGGTAGAAGGGCAGGGGAGAAAGGGGTTGGTTAATAAGCCAAGAGCTGAGATAAAATGCAATACTGAACAACATAATTCATCCACAAAACAGCGGGAAAAATACAAGCAAACAAAAAAGTACAGAGAAGATGGGAGAAATACAAAACAGGATAGAATTAAAAGGCAACCACATCATTATATTAAATGTAAATCATCTATTCTAATATTCCAACATTCAAATTCAAAGGCAAGATAAAAAAAAAGCAAGACCTAATTATATGTTATCCTCAAGAAACAAACAAATACAAGAAAAGTTGAAAGTAACATTTACTAGTGACAAAGTCACAGTTGGTGCTAATATTACCACTGTGGTTTGTTGCCTGCATCCAAAATAGAAACAAACACTAAATTTCATTTAGAGGTTGCTGTTATTGTTATTGTTAAGCCCTCTGACTCTTTGCAACGGCACAGACTGCTGCTGCTGCTGCTGCTAAGTCACTTCAGTTGTGTCCGACTCTTAGCGACCCCACAGACGGCAGCCCACCAGGCTAGCCCATCCCTGGGATTCTCCAGGCAAGAACACTGGAGTGGGTTGCCATTTCCTTCTCCAATGCATGAAAGTGAAAAGTCAAAGTGAAGTCGCTCAGTCATGTCCGACTCTTAGCGACCCCATGGACTGCAGCCTACCAGGCTCCTCCGTCCATGGGATTTGCCAAGCAAGAGTACTGGAGTGGGTTGCCATTGCCTTCTCCAGCACGCCACAATTCCCCATCCTTCGCCATCTCCTGGAGTTTGCTCAAACTCATGTCCACTGAGTCAATGACGCCATCCAATCATCTCATCCTCTGTTGCCCCCTTTTCCTCCTGCCCTCAATCTTTCCCAGCATCAGGGTCTTTTCCAATGAGTTGGCTCTTCACATCAGGTGGCCAAAGTACTGGAGCTTCAGCATCAGTCCTTCCAACGATTATTCAGGGTTGATTTACTAACCTTACTAACATTTAGAGGTTAGTAAAAAATAAAGATGTATCTTTTTTTTTTCTGTACAAGTGCTGGGGACTCTAGATTATGACTCCCTACCTATTCTAACCAGTTAGCATTTTAGGTTACTCTAGTCAGTGTTCTCAAACATTTTGGTTTCAGATTTCTTTATACTATTCGCTATACTCTTTTTTATATGGTTCTCAGGAATGGATGCTAGATTTTTTCCTAATCTTTTCCTGCATCTATTGGTATTGTGTTTTCTTCTTCTTCTTCTTCTTCTACCAATATGTTCACACTCACCACTTCCGTTCAACACTACTAGGCTATATATAGTAGGTTCTGTGTGTGTGCTCAGCTGTGTCTGACTCTGCATCCTCGTGGACTGCTGCCTGCCAAGCTCCTCTGTCCGTGGCATTTTTCAAGGCAAGAATACTGGAGCAGATTACCATGCCCTCCTCCACGGGATCTTCCTGATCCAGGGATCAAACTGCATCTCTTGAGTCTCCTGACTGGCAGGTGGATTCTTTACCACTGTGCTACCTGGGAAGTCCACAGTAGGTTTTAAGCCTAAAAGCCTATGCAAAAGGAAGCAATGAAACTTTTTTCACAGACCGACATGATTCTATATGTAGAATATCCTAAAAGGAATGAGCCAAAAAAAAAAAAAAAGGTACCAGACCAAGAAGTGAATTTAGCAAGGCTTCAGGATAAAAGGTTGATACAAAAAAGGCAATTATATTTCCATATACTAGAAAAGAACTGGAAATGAAATTTTAAAAATACCATTTATAATAGTATCCAATAAGAAATACTTAGATAAGTGTAACAAAATGTGTGCAAGACTTCTGTATTAAAACTACAAAATGTGTCTGGTTAAGGGCTTAATGATTATAGAGATATGCCATAAGATATGTCCATATCATTGTTAAGATATCAAGACTCCTCAAATTGATATACAGATTCAATGTGATCATAATCACAATCTTTGTGTAGAAACTGACAAGATGACTTCATTTCTATGAAAATACAAATAAGAACAGCCACCATAGTTTTGGGAAAAAAAAGAAAACGTCTTATACTACCTGATTTCAAGACATACTATAAAACTACAATAATAAAGACAGTGTTGTATTAGACTAAGGCCAAACACAGATCAGTAGAATCAAATCAAGTCCAGAATTAAAACCATAGATATATGTTCCATTCATTTTTGACAAAAGGGACTGTGGTACCCATCCTCTCAGATGCCCCCCAAGGATCCTGGCCTCTTGGTAGTCCTAACTTGTGTTGTTCCATCTCATATTCATATCCTTGTGTAGTTTCTTCCCATGCTTACTCAAGATTGGTTATGTGGCCAACAGAAAATGGCAGACAATATCTGACTTCCAAGATTATCATCTAAAAGGCACTGCTTGGACCATGGTCTCTGGGATCACTCCCCTTGAGGGAAACCACCACCATGTCATGAGGACAATCAACCATTCTAAGAGGCCTCTGACCCATTTGTCAACTATGTGAGCCAGCCACCTTTGAAGCCTGTCTTATAGTCAAGCTTTAATTCAGATAATTGTAGCCTCAAGAGACCATGAGACACACTTCCAGTCAAGCCACTCCCAAATCTCTAATCCTTAGACAGTGAGGGACAATAAATAATTACTGTTGTTCTAAGACAGTAAGGTTTGGGTTCATCTGTTACACAAGAATAGATCATTAATACAGGGGCTAAAGAAATTCAGTATGTAAAAGTATTTTCAACAAGTCAAGCTGGGGGAAAAAAAAAAAAGAACTTCAGCTCTTGGTGCTCAAACTAGCCAAAATCCAGAGACAATACAAGTATACCTCAAGAGATGAATGGGTAAATGGTGGTATATCCAGTCAATGGAACACTATTAATAAAAAGAAACTTCTGACAGATGCAGTAACACAGAGGAATCTGAAAAACATGCTCAGTAAAATCAGCCAAACACGAGACACTGAATATTGTATGATTCCACTCACATAAAATTCCAAATACGAAACTCAGTTACAGTGCCAGAAAGCCACGTGGGACCAGTGGTGACAGGGCAGGAGGGATGACTACAAAGGAGCAAAAGGGAACTTTTCACCGTGAAGGAAATGAGCTCTATCTTGATCATGATGGTAGTTACATGGGTATACAGATTTATCGAAACTTACTGAACTGTACATTTAAAATAGGTGCATTTTATTACATGTAAATTATAGCTCAATAGAATTAATTTAGGAAATTCAATGGGAAAGAGGGAGGAAACTTCTCAGACTAACAGTTATATGTGAAAGTCAAAGTATTAGTTGTGTCTGACTCTTTGCAACCCCATGGACTGTAGCCCACCAGGCTCCTCTGTCCATGGAATTCTCCATGCAAGAATACTGGAGTGGGTTGCCATTCTCTTCTCCAGGGGATAATCCCAACCCATGTATTAAACCTGGGTCTCCTGGACTGCAGGCAGATTCTTTACTGTCTGAGTCACCAGGGAAACCCCAAAACAGTTATATATATACATACTGTTAGAAACCGAATATGCCCCCTGAAAATTCTTACGGTGAAGCTCTCCCCACAATATGATGGTATTAAGAGGTGGGACCTTTGGGAGATAATTAGGATTATATGAGGTCATAAGGGCAGAGAGCCCTCATGTATGGGATTATGCCTTTGTAGGAGGCTGAGAGCTTGCTTCTCTCTGCCCTCTGCCATGTGAGGATACAAGACAACCAAATACAAGCCAGGAAGTGGGTCCTCACCAAACACCTAATGTGCTAGGGCGTTGATCTTGGACTTCTCAGCCTCTAGAACAGCGAGAAATAAATCTGTTGTTTAAGCCACCCCGGTTATGATAACTTGTTAGAGTGGCCGGAACTAAGCAACACAGTAAGGATAAATTAGTAAATATGCAACAGACATGACAGCAAGAATAGCTGTTGTTCTGAATCAAATATTTTTAAAATATCTCCCAGGTAACAAGTCTGTTATTATATACTAGATACCAGGGACAAAAAAAAAAAAGTATCTGTTTCCTTCCTCAAGGAGCTCACAGAGGGGAAAAAAAACTGCAATATAGTTGCAAACAAAGTTATTATAGAGACAAGATTAAAGGGTTGGGGAAGGATGGAGGAACAAAGCCCAGGATAGTTTTTAAATAGAGGTTACATAAAAGCTAAGTGAAAAGCTGAAGAGGAATGTTATAGGTATGTAGTGAAAGGCATTCTAAGCAGAAGAAACAGCATGAACAAATACTACAAACTATTAAATACAGAAGATTCAGGGAATACTGCAGAGCTCAGCATGAGTAAAACACAGGGTTTAAAAATCAGGTATGGAAATTGAAGCCAGGTATGGAGACTGGGTTATGCTTACAAAAGCATTTGCCACGTTAAAGAGAACTTTTTATCTAGTAAGCAATGAGGAGAAAACAATGATTTTTTTTTTAAAGTAATGTATACACAAATATTACATAATTATAATATAGAAAACTGATACAGTATATAAAGGAGATCAAAGGAAAAGAGAGCAGAGACAGAATCGCAGGAAGCTACTGTAATAGCTCAGGTGGGAAGTGACACAGGCCTGTATAGTAGCTCTACAGCTGAAGGCGGGCAGTGGTTTTCTGAAGGTAAAACTGACATGCCTCCATAGCTGATTAAGGGTTATTACTGAGGCTTTTATTAAGAGGATTGAAGAACAGTCAGGATAATTCTCAGATATCTATCTTGGGCAATTTAGGGGGCTGGTGGCACACCTCCTCCAATTAACACAGGAAATATAAAAGAAGATTTAAAAAGAAAGTTAAATCTTTCTGCCAAAAATTAAGTTTGAGATGCCTACAGGAAAAGTAGGTAAACAACTGATAGACCAAGTCTGGAAGCTCAGTAGAAACCAATAACGACTTAGGAGTGGGTGTTACAAGAAGATGGTAGTAGTTGAAACCGTAGCAGATGAGATCAAACAAGGAGAATTTATTAATTCAGTGAAAACAGAAGAAAGCTAAGAACTGAACTCTGAGAAACAACCACATTTTACTATCTAGATGAACAGGAACCTGAGGAATAAATGAGGTGGGAGATGTTTGTGCTGGATACTGGTAATCCTATTAACTCTTATCTGTACCAAGTAATCCTTTCATTTCTATGGGGTGCAAAAAAGCTGACTATTAAACACAGGAGACAGATCCCCATATCCCTAACCCCCTTTTCCAGGCTCCCAGTGATTCTCAGTCTGGGGATTACTGTCATTTTAATAAGAGGTAAATTCATCATCTCTCTTATCCAAAAATGTGTATCTTTTGAGAGGGAATCCTAATATAGCAAGGCTCATTTATGCTTCCCAAATTGCCTCCTAGGGCAATAGCATTTGGGGAAACACACTCAGACATGGCCAAATTATTTTGGGTGTTCTATAACAACAAAATATTTGGCCCCTGTTCCTCAACTTGAGGAGCAAGACAGTCAACTTACAAAGTTATTTTTCACATGTTTTGTAAGCACAGAAAATCATTTTCTTTACACCAAACAAGTACCATGGATTATAAATGTATACACATATGCACACATGCAAATACAATAATAATATAGCTCAGATAAGGAATCACATACAAATACCAATGAGGAATAATGTAGATGAATATTTTCTTTTTAAAGGGGGTTAGTTCTAACCTATTACTGCCAAGTTAGAAAACCACTACGTTCTTCCAAGCAAATCTCATGCCTTTTTATGGAAATCTCCTGTGCCCTGCACTCCCAACACAGCACCAGAAAATTTCTCACTCTGGTTAAGATTCCCCGACAAATAAGGAGGAGAAGAATAAACATTACACTATGTTTACATTTTAAGTCAATCTTGAATCCCTAACACTATGGCCCAAGTTATAATATAACAACTTTTTCATGCTTCAAACTTCAGTAAAACTACTTCTAAATTTCACAAAATAACATAATGATTTTCCCTGTGATACAAATAGACCTGCTTTTTCTGTTTTTAAATATTTAAACTAATTACAAGATGAAATGATTTCTCCTGTACAACTGAACCTATGAAACAAAATTCATTAAAGGAAATTTAATTGTGACAAGAAATTTTGGATAAAAAATGTTTTACATTAAGGAACACTGAAACTTCTTAACAAGCAGTTATACTGTTGGTTATATTTAAATATTTACAGAAGCTGTGAATATTTTAAATCTGACAACTGACCACAAAATACTGGGTATGGGTGGGGATGGTGGTAAGTAATATGGAAATGATGGTAAGACTTAACTTTCTAAAATAAAGAACAACGTTCCTCATAGTACATCATAATGGAAAGTCAATCGTTTCTGTAACGTGAAGTCATAGTACTATCCCACTGAGAGAGTATCTTCCTTGATACTTTCTCCTCTTGATTTTCTCAAGACTAGTACTTTGGGGGGAGGATATATATGGGGATAAAATAATCAGACATAATACACTTAGAAATGAAGTTTATAAATTAGTCTTTACATTCTAAAACCAGGTAACTCAGCTCAACAGTACTTTCCTACCCCTTACCAAATGAAAGAAGATAAGCTCCTGGAAACAGAAGAGCCAAGCCAGGGACTCTCAAAAAGAGCAGACAATTAGTCACTGATTTGAGTAAAATCTGACAAAAGGCAATAAATTCAACAAGCAGCAGAACAAAAGCCAAAGAAAACAGAATTAAGAGGATCTATAAAACACTGTAAAATAAATGTAATGTCCTTGAAAAACTGTGAAGCTATTAAATCTACATAAAAGACCCTGGAGAGACTTGCCTGGCAGTCCAGTGGTTCAGAATCCGCCTATCAATGCAGGGCACAAGTGTTTGATCCCAGGTCTGGGATGATCCCATGTGCCTTGAGCAACTAAGCCCAGACAAAACTACTGAATGTGCGCTCCACAGCCCTCAGGCCAAAACCACTGAAGCTCACACTCCTACAGCACGAGCTCCGTAACAATGAGAAGCACCCCTGCTTGCTGCAAACAGAGAAAGCCCATGCAAAGCAATGAAGACCCAGTGTAGCCAAAAAGTAAATAAATAAATTGTAAAAAAAAAAAAAAAAAAATTAAATAATGCATTAGTGGTGTTGTATGACTTCTGAAGCTAGAAAGGGTGCCAGAAATTCCTCCTGGATCTCTATTTGAAGTCATGCCTTTGGGCCCAGAGCTAAAAGGCTGCCCTGAAGTGGCCACTTTGGAAAAACCACAGAGATGGACAGAGCTGCCAGAGGAGCCCCAGCTGCGAGACCTATCAATAAAGAAGATAATTTCAGACAACCACCATTTGACTGCAACGCTCAGAGGAGAGACCTGGGGCCAGATCTTCCTAGATGAGTCATTCCCTAATTCCATACTCAAGAAACTATGGACAATAATACATGGTTATTGTCTTGAAGTGAAAGCTGCTCCATCATGTCTCTTTGTGATCCCGTGGACTAGAATTCTCTAGGCCTGAATATTGGAGTGGGGAGCCTTTCCCTTCTCCAGGGGATCTTCCCAAGCCAGGAATCAAACCCAGGTGTCCCGCATTGCAGGCAGATTCTTTATTGGCTGAGCCACAGGGAAGGCCATTGCATACTGGAGTGGGCAGTCTGTCCCTTCTCCAGCGGGTCTTCCGGATAAAGGAATCAAACCAGGGTCTCCTACACTGCAGGCGCATTCTTGACCAACTGAGCTATCCGGGAAGCCTGGTTACTGTCTTAAGCCACAACAATGTGAATGGTTTGACTACTAAAAACAGCAGGTAGAAAGCAAAAAACAAAAGAACAAAGAACAGATGGACAAACTGAAAATAATGGATAACCTAAATATCCTTAATTACATGAGTACATATTCAATAGGAAAAATGAAAATTAAAATGCAAGACAAAACATACATATAGCAAAAGTTGACAGAACCAAAGGGAAAACTAGTCAAACACAAAATCAGGATTAGATTTTAACAAACTCAGTAACTGAGAGAAAAGAAGACAAAGTCAATAAGGATGTATTAAGGATTTGACCAAATAATGAATCAACTTAATTCAGATGACATATATAAAACACCACACCCCACACCCAGCAACTGCAAATTACACATTTTTCTAAATTGCATATGGGTCATTTATTAGAACAGACAATGCTGGGCCATAAGTCAGGTTTAAACAAATTTCAAAGGACTGAAATCATACAAAGTGTACATTCTGACTATAATGCAATTAAATTAGGAACCAATACAAAAATATAATTATATAATCTCAAAATGTTTTTAAGTTAACACAATCCTAAATAATATATGGGTCAAAGAAAAAATGAAGATGGAAAGTAAAGGATCAGAGCTGAATGATAATAAAAATATATATCAGCAAAAATTATAACTAAGTATTTGATTATCACTGTAAAGTAAGCACAAAAATCTGAAAATAAAACTGTGATTATCTCAACCTTTTAGTTTGGGAGAAGACAGAAAGGAAGGTATGTTAAAAGTCTTTCTCTTCTTGGGAAGAGCATAAAGATACTGAACCTCTCTTTTTCCATATACTGAAAAAATATAAATCAAAGCATGAAAAATATAATGTCAACAACTAAATCACATATAACTTAAAAATCACTAGAGGAAAAACAAGCACAGAAAGCTTGACCAGTGCCAGAGTCACAAAATGAAAACTGAACAACACAAAAGAAAGGTTAAAAAAAGAGTATAGGAATAAGACAAAATAGATCAGTAATCCCAATAAAAAGAAATCCTCCTAAATCCTAATTCTGCAAATCACAAACGATAGAAGTTTATTCTATGAAGATTATGATGACAAACTTAGAAAACAATACACTTATCTTGCATGTAGCAAATCTTCTAACATGCTATATTACCAGCTGGCTTTGTCTTTTCTTGTTTTAAATACTGAATTCAGTATTTAACAACAGAATGCCTGAACTACAGTAAGCGTTTCTTTTGTGGCAATTCACTCTAAAAACATCTCTAGATATGGTCATCTATTCCTTTGAACTCTATACTCACTTAATAGAGTACATTCCATTTCTGGATAATTTTACATTGCTGTTTCTCTGTAGTGGCTACTTGTTGGGCCCCTGCCTCTGATGCTAAACAGAATAAAGAGAACTCCTCTCCCAGGCTACTCCTTCAAATATTTGAGGACAGCTATTTCCCCAACCATAAGCTCTTTTAAAATAAGCAGTCCTATTTCCTTTTTCAAATGATAAGTTTCAAATTCTGTATTCATTCTGTTTCCTCTGCAAAAATTTTAGGTCTTCAGTTCAGTTCAGTCGCTCAGTCGTGTCCGACTCTTTGAGACCCCATGAATCGCAGCACGCCAGGCCTCCCTGTCCATCACCAACTCCCGGAGTTCACTCCTCAGACTCACTTCCATCAAGTTGGTGATGCCATCCAGCCATCTCATCCTCGGTTGTCCCCTTCTCCTCCTGCCCCAATCCCTCCCAGCATCAAGGTCTTTTCCAATGAGTCAACTCTTCACATGAGGTGGCCGAACTACTGGAGCTTCAGCTTCAGCATCAGTCCTTCCAATGAACACCCAGGACTGATCTCCTTTAGGATGGACTGGTTGAATCTCCTTGCAGTCCAAGGGACTCTCAAGAGTCTTCTCCAACACCACAGTTCAAAAGCATCAATTCTTCGGCACTCAGCTTTCTTCACAGTCCAACTCTCACATCCATACATGACCACTGGAAAAACCACAGCCTTGACTAGACGGACCTTTGTTGGCAAAGTAATGTCTCTGCTTTTCAATATGCTGTCTAGGTTGGTCATAACTTTCCTTCCAAGGAGTAAGCGTCTTTTAATTTCATGGCTGCAATCACCATCTGCAGTGATTTTGGAGCCCCCAAAAATAAAGTCTGACACTGTTTCCACTGTTTCCCCATCTACTTCCCACGAAGTGATGGGACCAGATGCCATGTTAGTTTTCTGAATGTTGAGCTTTAAGCCAACTTTTTCACTCTCCTCTTTCACTTTCATCAATAGGCTTTTATAGTTCCTCTTCACTTTCTGCCATAAGGGTGGTGTCATCTGCATATCTGAGGTTATTGATATTTCTCCCGGTTTTAGGTCTTACACTCTCTTAAAAGTAATATATGCTAATTAGTACTATTAGCAGGCATTATGAAAAGGCTTATAATAAAAAGAGCAGTCACTGTATCTCCTTGAGAGTCTGTGTGTGTGTGTGAGAGTCATTTAGTCATGTCGAACTCTTTGTGATCCCACAGACTGGAGCCTGCCAGGCTCCTCTGTCCATGTAATTTTCCAGGCAAGAATACTGGAGTGGGTTGCCATTTCCTTCTCCAGGAGATCTTCCTGACCCAGGGATCGAACCTGGGTCTCTCACATTGCAGGCAGACTCTTTACCATCTGAGCCATCAGGAAAGCCCTAAACCTTAACCTACTTCCAACTTCTAGTTCTTTCTCTGAGTGTTCTCCATACTTCTGAATAAGATATTTATACTCCTATCTCTTGATTTTTAGTTTTAGATATTGCTACTATGGTAGGTGAGAATTCTAGCTCTCTTAACACACAGCAAAATAATATACTAAGATTACATTTCCTTTTTCATATAATGTGTGTTTATTCTGGAATTGTCTACCAACATTTTCTACCCAAACTTGCCAGATAATCTATCAATATCATACCCTCTCCCCCCTGCTCCCGTCAAAATCCTTCCTGGAGCTTGCTGTAATCTGTACCAGCTGCTCTCTAGGCCTGCAGATGTCTAGCAATCTAGGACTTTATGTGTTGGTGTGCTTCAAAGTGCCTATCTACAGAGGTTACCACTACTAATTCTTTTCTTTTGTCTATGATTTTATTTTCCCCAACACCACAAAGGAATGCAGTCCCAATATTATCATATCTCACAAATTTTCAAGAGAAGCTAGAATTCTAACATTTGGGAAAGCTTCCAGTTTGCTTTAAGCTGGGAATTAAACTCAAATTATCTGTGTGTGTGTTTACACGTATATATATAAATATATATATATGTATATATTTTTTAAATTGGGAGTATACTTGCCTTACAATGCTGTGTTGGTTTCTGCTGTAGAACAATGAGAATCAGCTATATGCTAACATATATTCCCTCCCTCCTGAGTCTCCTACCCCTTCTAGGTCATCACAGAGCACTGAGGTGAGCTCCCTGACCACTGCTATTTCTACTGCTCCTCCAGAAAATAAGGAATTTGTCCCTGTAAGTCAGCATCTTCTTTAAGTACACTATCTAAATCAACCGAACAGTGTGAATGTGAACTACAGGGCTGGTGACAATGTTTTTTTAAAGAGAAAGAAAGAAAACACTAAATTATAGATCATTTTCAGTACTGTGCCATCACTTTTTCGAACCGGCATCGAGAACTTAAAAGAAAAACTTTTAAAAGCACAATGTCTCCACTGCTTCTCAGGTTCTTACATTTTTTTGAGGGCTTCCCAGGTGGTGCTAGTGGTAAAGAATTTGCCTGCCAATACAGGAGACATAAGAGACACGCGTTCAATCCCTGGGTCAGGAAGACCCCCTGGAGGAGGGCATGCCAATCCACTCCAGTATTCTTGCTTGAAGAGTCCATGGAGAGAGGGGTCTGGTGGCTACAGCTCACAGGGTCACAAAGAGTCGGACATGACTGAAGCGACTTGGCACAGTACATTTCTTTACTAAATGACACTTCCTTTTTTATATATTAAAAAGGATCACAAATACTACCATTCTAAAAGAAACTCATCCATCAATTATCCCCTAACAAGTTTTTACTAAAACTTTTAATGAATTATGACTGAGACAATTATTCCATTCGTTGTACCCTTGATATTCTCTACAAATTCAGGTAAAGGATTAAAATGTTTAATCCAACCATATTACTTTTTCAGGAGCAAAATTTCTGGCAAATTTGACCAGTGGTCTTGAAAGGTTTAATACTAGTATGCAACAAACTCAATAATCTACCATTTGAAGTTGTTCCTTAAAAAATGTGTTAGTAAGTATACATGTTTCATTTATAATAAACTTTGTACCATCTGTAGTTTCATCTCTTTTATTATGGTCTCTTTTCTGATCCATCCTAGTAGATCTGTTAATTCTATTAGTCTTTTTCTAAAAATCAACTTTGGCTCTGTTGACCCTTCACTGTTGGCTTCCTTTATATTTCTTTAATATTTACTTTTATGTCTATTATTTCCTTCTTTTCTTTATTCTGTCCTTTTTCTAATTTAGATTGAATGCCTGGCTCTTTCATTTTCAGCCTTTCTTCTTTTCCAATGAGTATCTCAGAGCCTCCATCAGGGATCTGTTTCTTCTACCTAAAGTGTATCTTTTAGAATTTCTCTTAATGATATTCTACTGGTGGTAAAACGTTTTAATTTTTCTGAAAACTTTATGTACCTACACTCTTAAAAGATATTTTAACTTTAATAGTTATTTATTCTCAGCACACCATAGTTATTCTTTTCTTTTGGTTTCGGTTTCAATTTTTCCTTTTAATAAATTAGTCTAATAGTAGATCTTTTGAAGGTAATCTGTCTTCTTCAGACTATTTTTAAGATTCCTCATTATGTGCAAATTTAACCATGACATGTTTAGGTATTGTTTTTTCCTCTCCTGTTTAGGATACAGTTCTTGAATTTATGCCTTTTTGCAATTTTAGAAATTCTCAATTATAAACTCTTCAAATATTATTTCTACTTGACTTTTCTTCACATCTGTATTCTGCTTTGATAACTGTTAGATCTTCTTATGCTTTTCTTGTATTGGTTAAGGTTAATACGAGACTGGGCTGATACAGTAAGAGATTCTACTATGGCTTAAACAAAATTCAAGGTTTTTTCCTCTCTCACACGACAGTAGAAAGGGATAGTTCAGGACTGGTTTGGCAGCTCAGCTAAGCTCTTGTATCTTGTTGCTCTGTCATCCTTAGAGTATTGCCCTGTGCCACACAGCTAAAAATAGTCCCCCACCATGCCCACATTCCAGTCTATGGGAAGGAAGAAGGAAGGAGATGGCATATCTTTCTTCTTGTAGGCATAAACCATAAAGCTAAAACCTATGCACAAATAACTTCCACTTGCATTCAAACTGCTGAACCCGACACACAGTCAAGCCTCACTATCAGCCGCTGCTGCTGTGTCGCTTCAGTCGTGCCTGACCCTGTGCGACCCCAGAGACAGCAGCCCACCAGGCTCCCCCGTCCCTGGGAGTCTCCTACCAGAAAGACATTGAGATGGAAGCTATAGCTGGAGAGCAAAGCTTCCGACTAATAGTGATTACTCAGATGGAAAAAGAAATCAAGGGAATTTAGCAATCTCTGCCCCAATTTTCAAATTCTCTTTTTTTCTCTTACATATGGTCCATCTGTGTCTCTGCATTTTGTTTATTTTTCAGGTCATCTTCCAGCTCACACATTCCCTAATCTATTGTTAAACCTATCTATTGAATTTAAAATTTGTATTTGTATTTTTCATTTCCAAAAGTTCTTTTATTCATTTTTTTGTCAAGGCCATTGGTAATTGTTCATAGTCATTCTCCTTCTCACAGCATTATGGTGAAATGTTCAGAAGTCTGAACTTAGGATCCATACTGCCTGACTAGAATCCTGCTCTACTATTTACTAAACTCTGACTAGAACAGTGACTACTAAGAATCTGGGAATGACACTATTAAATAGAATATGGGAGACTATCACTCTATCCAAAAATATTCCCTAAAAAAAGAGAGTGAATGCCTATCTTCTTTTAACAACAGAGTAAATCATCATAAAGTACATCAGAGTGGACTGCTTTTTATATGTAGTATAATCTACTTAGATGAATATTCTTCAGCAACTGTTATCA
Source organism: Budorcas taxicolor (assembly GCF_023091745.1). Lineage (NCBI taxonomy): Eukaryota > Metazoa > Chordata > Mammalia > Artiodactyla > Bovidae > Budorcas > Budorcas taxicolor. The sequence goes on from NC_068912.1 coordinate 32,009,838, forward strand.
TTACAGACAAATAAAACATTTGTAAACCATGAAGAAAATTTTATAGGCAGTGACTAATACTTTCTATGTTGCCCCCAAAAGTTTTTTCCTTAAAAGTTAAGTCTTACTAAATTAACTTTACTAATCTATGCTATTTGGGATTTCTTTGGAAGGAATGATGCTAAAGCTGAAACTCCAGTACTTTGGCCACCTCATGCGAGGAGCTGACTCATTGGAAAAGACTTTGATGCTGGGAGGGATTGGGGGCAGGAGGAGAAAAGGACGACAGAGGATGAGATGGCTGGATGGCATCACGGACTCGATGGACGTTGAGTCTGAGTGAACTCCAGGAGATGGTGATGGACAGGGAGGCCTGGTGTGCTGCGATTCATGGGGTCGCAAAGAGTCGGACATGACTGAGCGACTGAACTGAACTGAATCTATGCTAAGTATATCAATTATAGAATCCTGATGTCAGAATCTTGACATTTCCATAAATAGAGATATCTACCCTAATGTTATTCCCTTAAGGGTATTGCCATATAAATTACATAACCATAATCTGAAAATTTAAGACTAACACTAAAGCAAGTCATAGCAAAATTTTTTTACAAAAGCATGAATTTAAAGAGGCTTCCCAGGTGGTGCTAGTGGTAAAGAATCTGCCTGTCAATGCAAGAGACATAAGAAACCTGGGTTTGATTCATGGGTCAGGAAGATCCCCTGGAGCAGGGCATGGCAACCCACTCCAGTATCTTGTCTGGAGGATCCCATGGACAGAGGAGCCTGGTGAGCTACAGTCCATAGGGCTGCAAAGAATTGGACATGACTAAAGTGACTTAGCATGCATGCACATGAATTTAAAATAATTTCTAGAGCAAAACGGCATACCTGTCACAAATTTCTGAAATCTTTAGAGACTTCACTTCTTATAACCAACGGAAATGTTGTGATCTTTCCTAGAAGGGAAAGTAAAATGATGTGACCAATAATCTCTATAGAGTATTTTATCATGTACAAAGCTCTTTCCTTTATATGTTTTAGTTTACCATATCAAAACTGTATATGATTTCCCCCGCTATAAAGATAAGAAAACCATCTAAGGTTTAACTTGAGTTAATGACTTACGTGCAAAGTAACTAGGAAGCTCTATTCAAACCTATCCTGATAGTAAATGCCATTCTCTTTTCAATGTATTCTGCTTTGTCACATAACAACAACAAAACAATATTAACAGCATATATTTACTGAGAACTTACCACATGCCAGGCACTACCATGAAAAATCCTCACAAAAGTCTTAATGAGGTAGGTACTATAATTTGCCCAAACCACACATCTAGTAAGAGAATCCACACTTCAAACTTTGGCAGCCTGGATCCCGAGTTCACACTCTAAAACGCTAAATCACCTCTACTCTTATATGTGCATAGAAACTTGTAAACACACGGAATACCTCTGGAAGGAAACTGAGCAATTAGGGGACAAGGAAAAGATTTTTACTATATGCCTTACATACATTTCTTGAAGGCAACTAAGAGGAAGGGGTTGGGGTAGGAATTCACTACAGACATGGAATTTCATGGTAAAAAAGGTGTTGATTCAAGATAATGAAAAGCCTAATAAAAAAATTATTTTAAATGAATCCAGGTGGTTTGAGCATTTACAATGAACAGTTGTGAGAAAGCTAGGGGGAAAGAATGAGTACAGATGTGATTTAAATAGTGATTAGGCTAGCAAGCTACCAAAGACCCTGTAAGATAAAAGACCTGAAATTTCCCTATCAGAGGAAGAAAGTCACTTAAGGTTTTTCAACAGATAATTCGAGGGAAAAACTAGATTATAAAAAAAAAGCTCCCAACTTCTCTGAGAAGAGTGTAGGTAGGAATAAAGGACTGAGAAATTGGAGCAGGGAGTCCAGTCAGGAAAACAAAGAATGGCGCTGGAATTTGAGACAGAGAGGGTTAGCCTTCAAGTGAGGGGACACAGTTCAGCAACACTGTTGTGAACACCAAGTCAGATAAATCATATATAGCACTTAGCACAGTGCCTGGCTAAAAAACAACAACTACTACTACTATTACTGCTTCACTACTGTCATTAGAGTTACTGGTATTCAGAAAAGAACTGTGGAAAGGTAATGTAACACAAGAGTGCACAGCACTGTCAGATTAGGAACCCCAATCAGGAGGCAGCATAATGAAATTTATTGATTCTGAACTTTACTGAATTGAAGGGTCATCAGTTCTCCGAAAACTGTTAGCACACAGAGAGAAGTGGAGACAAAGGAACCCAAACTAAGAACCCCTGATCAAAAGAAACCCCTGGCATATCTGGATCCCTGTGTGAGCCTGGGAAAGTTATTTGTTAATATACAATTTCCTTATTAGGGAAGCATAGCTGGATTAAGATACTGGTTCCTGATAATTAAACAAAATAATGTATTTTAAGTAGGTACAAAATGCTTAAAACATGGGAGAAGTTAAATGCTTTCCCCTCCTAAAGTAAAAACACAGGATCAGCATTTTGGTTTGATGAAAACACTGCCACATTAGAAAACCATTGCTCGGATTCTAGTTTACTATTCTGTTTGCTTTAAGAACTTCAAATCTATCTTAGCATGGCCAGGTTGTCATGAATTTCTGATTCGCAGAAACTCAAGGTTCCTGTGGCCAGAGCATTGGCTCTGTGACAAGAAATAACATAGGCATAGACACCTTTGTCCTCAAAATTTCCTGTACAGTCTTAGTCCTAACCAACTTCTTTATATTTGAGATAAGAGGAGTTCAGAAGAATATAATAAGGAAATTATTTAAAGCTTGCTTTCATGAGACAAATCAATTTGATCAGGTCTAAAAACGGACCAATAAATAAGAACTAAACTTAATCAGGGGATATTGTGTTTTGTGACTAATGCTAAGAAATACACAAAAAATACATAAATATTGATTTTTAGTTTCTAGGATTTTTATATTGAAGAGTAACACTGGGTGAGAGATTTCATTTTCTTGTAATGGAACCAAATGGGGATTCTATAAATGGGAGATTCTAATTTAGCAATTTAGAGTTATGAATTGCTGAGCCACTTAGGTTTATAAATGGAATTCATGATAAGAATCAGTTCCAAACATTCTTTTTTTTATGGCCATGAAAACCCTAATAGATTAAGCTACCATAGGTTTATACCTAGATCACTGCAATAGTGATCCCTTCACATCCAATTTTCCCCTCTCCAATCTTTCTCCCACAGTGAAGATAGAATGATCTTTATTAAAAAGACATATTTCATCATGTTAGTGACCCTTCTCCCAAATCCCTCCAGTTAAGATACTTTAGTGCTCTGCCACCACCCTTAAGGATAAAGCCAAAATATGTTGACATGGCCTGCAAGAGTCTGCCGTTTGGTCCCTAATTCCCACACTAGCATTCTCACAACGTGCTCCCTCTTCGCTCTACACGCTCCAGCCTAACTGGCTTTATACCTTTTTCTCCACTGTGCCATGCTCTCTCTTGACAGACATTGGTCAGCTGGTAAACTGTTCTGGAGAAAAATAAAGCATGAAAGGGGGTACAGGGAGTTCATAGGGCATGAAGATTTGTAATATGAAAAAAGTGATATTCGAGTAAAGACCTAAACGCAATGGTGAAGAACAGAGTCATGTGGACATCTGAAGGAAATGGAAACGGGAAGTCTTGAGATGCCTGGTGACTTCTAGGGAAAGGAGGGCACCATAATTGGAGGGCAATGATGAGAGGATTTGTAGGAGGTAAGGTAAGAGATGAAACAGCTAAATATGGGCTTTCAGGCTATAGTAAGGACAGTGGCTTTTACCTGGTGCAACAAGGGAAGTCACAGGACAGTTCTGATCAAAGGATGACAAGTTCCCACTGAAATTTTAGACAGATTTCTCTACTCTGTTGTGTGGTGAAAGGAAGGAGGAGATCAAGGGCAAAAGCAAGGAGAACTATTTGAAGGCAAATGAAACCCAGAAGATGGCAACATGGACCAGCAGAAGTGGTAAGAATTAGTTATCTTCCAGATACATTTGAACAGAGGGCCTAAAAGGAGTGAAGAGTTAGGAGAAAAAAGGCTACTAAACAATTAACAGAAGACAGACACCAAACAGAGAACATCAAGCAGGATAAACACCAAAAAATCTACACCTAGGAATATATTCAAACTGCAGAAAATCAAAGACAAAGAGAAAATGTTGAAGAAGCCAGAGGGGGAAAAACACAACTTCTAGAGGAGCAAGGATGAGAATTACATGAGATGTCTCTTCAGAAATTACACAAATATAAGAGAAGAATGAAGTGAAATGTTTAAGCATTGAAAGAGAAAATCCCCACAAAGCTACAATTCTGCAAATCCAGCAAAATTATCCTTCAAATGACACAGAAATACAGACTTTCTCAAACAAAATTTCAGGGGAACCTGTTGTTTTATATATCTGCTCTGTTCTTGAAAGTTCTTGAAAAGAAGTTCTTGAAGAGAAATAATTTAAGCCAGAAACTTGAAACCAAATAAGAATATATGAAGGTAAAATAAAATCTTTTATTTTTCTTGTTCTTAAGTGATCTAACAGACAACAACTTGAAATAACAGCAGTAATGAATTAGATGATTACCACTGATGGATAAGTGAATGACAACAATGTTATAAGGGATTTTAGGAACTGGAAATAACTGTTATAAAGTTCCTGTATTATCTGTGAGGTAGTATAGTGTTACATGAAACTGGACTTGGATTAGTTATAAATGTATATTTCAAATTCATGGGCAATCACTAAAAAAATGTGTAACTGATATGGCAAAAGAAGAGAAATAAAAAATGCTCAATTAAAACCAGAAGGTAGCAGAGAAAGAGTAGAAGACAAAAAAGAAACAAGGGCAATGAACAGAAAACAGTCATACCTATGGTAGCTATTAATCCAGCTACATTAAAATCATTAGTCAAATCAAAAGTCTAAATACGCCAATTAAAAGAGGTGTCAGAGTAGATCAAGAAATCCACTTTGAATATAAAGACACAGATTAAAAATAAAGGGGTGGAGGAAGATATACTATGCTAATACTAATCAAAAGAAAGCTGGAATAGCCATATTAAGTTCAGAGAAAGCTGACTCACGAGCAAGGAAAATTATCAGGGATAGAGAGAGGAATGTATAATGCATATAGGTATGCATAATGATAAAGGGGTCACTTCTACAAGACATAACAGTCCTTAAGGGCTTCCCTTGTGGCTCAGCTGGTAAAGAACCCGCCTACAATGTGGGAGACCTGGGTTTGATCCCTGCGTTGGGAAGATCCCCTGGACAAGGGAAAGGCTACCCACTCCAGTATTCCAGCCTGGAGAATTACAAGGACTGTATAGCCCATGGGGGTCATAAAGAGTCAGACACAACTGAGCGGCTTTCATGAATGAATGTGTATGTGCCCAACAACAGTGTCAAAATACATGAAGCAAAAACGGACCAAAGAGCAAGGAAAACAGATGAATCTACCATTATAGCCAGAGAGGCTAACACTCCTTTATTAGTAATTGGCAGATACAGCAGCAGAAAACAGTGAGGACACGGCTGAGCTGACCAACACTGCCCATCAGCTGGACCTGACTGATAACATTACAACACCTCATGAACAACAAAACATATATTATTTATAAGGGCATACAGAACATTTAAATAGACCATGTGGGACTTCCCTGGTGATCTAGTGGTTAAGACTCAGCACTTGCAACGCAGAGGGTCAGCGTGGGTTTGATCCCTGGTCAGAGGAACCAGGATCTCATGTGCTAGTAGGGGGGCGGGGGAAAGATAGACCCCATAATCTAAACTATAAGTAAGTCTCAATAAATTAAAAGAAATTTAAATCACACAAAGTATTTTTTCTGACCAGAGTGGAATCAATAATAGAAAGACATCAAGAAAACCCCCAAATATCTGAAAATTATAACATACCTCTAAATAATCCTTGATTCAAGGAAATCAAAAGGGAAATTAGAACAGAATGAAAACACTAAACAAATGAAATAAATATAACATATCAAAATTTATAGCCCAGAAATAAACCCTTATATAAATGATCAAATGAATTTTGACAAAGGTATTAATACCATCCAAGAGTTGGACAGTGAAGAAGGCTGAGCGCCGAAGAACTGATGCTTTCGAACTGTGGTGTTGGAGAAGACTCTTGAGAGTCCCTTGGACTGCAAGGAGATCCAACCAGTCCATTCTGAAGGAGATCAACCCTGGGATTTCTTTGGAAGGAATGATGCTAAAGCTGAAGCTCCAGTACTTTGGCCACCTCATGTGAAGAGTTGACTCATTGGAAAAGACTCTGATGCTGGGAGAGATTGGGGGCAGGAGGAGAAGGGGACGACCGAGGATGAGATGGCTGGATGGCATCACGGACTCGATGGACGTGAGTCTGAGTGAACTCCGGGAGATGGTGATGGACAGGGAGGCCTGGCGTGCTGTGATTCATGGAGTCGCAAAGAGTCGGACACGACTGAGCGACTGAACTGAACTGAACTGAACTGAATGAGGAAAAGGCAGTCTTTTCAACATATGTATTGGGAAAACTAGATATTCACATGCAAAATAGTTAATTGGACTCTGGCCTTACACTAAATATGAAAATTAATTCAAAACAGATCAAAGACCTAGACGTAAACGCTAAACTATAAAACTCTTAGAAGAAAATAAAGGGGAAGTTTCATGACACTGGATTTGGCAATGATTTTTTGGATATGACATTAAAAGTACAGGCAACAAAAGCAAAAACTGATGAATTGGACTACATCAAAATTTAAAACTTCTGTGCACAAGAGACAAAACCAACACTGCAAAATGGCTACATGGAAGAAAGTACTTGCAAATCATATATCTGATAAGGGGTTAATATTCAGAATAAAAACTGCTAAAACTGAACAACAACAAAAAAAGCCCAAACAAAATGGGGAAAGGATTTGAATAGACACTCCTCCAAAGATGATACACGGATGGATAATATATACATGTAAAGATACTCAACATCACTAATTCAGTTCAGTTGCTCAGTCATGTCTGACTCTCTGCGACCCCAGGGACTGCAGCACGCCAGGCCTCCCTGTTCATCACCAACTCCCAGTTTTTACTCAAACTCATGTCCATTGAGTCAGTGATGCCATCCAGCCATCTCCTCCTCTGTCATCCCCTTCTCCTCCTGCCTCCAATCCCTCTCAGCATCAAGGTCTTTTCCAATGAGTCAACTCTTCACATGAGGTGGCCGAACTATTGGAGCTTCAGCATCAGTCCTTCCAATGAACACCCAGGACTGATCTCCTTTAGGATGGACTAGGTGAATCTCCTTGCAGTCCAAGGGACTCTCAAGAGTCTTCTCCAACACCACAGTTCAAAAGCATCAATTCTTCAGTGCTCAGCCTTCTTTATAGTCCAACTCTCATATCCATACATGACTAATGGAAAAATCATAGCTTTGACTAGATTGATCTCTGCTTTTTAATAAGCTGTGTAGGTTGGTCATAACTTTTCTTCCAAAATTAGCGTCTTTTCATTTCATGGCTGCAGTCACTATCTGCAGTGATTTTTGGAGCCCAAGAAAATAAAGTCTGTCACTGTTTCCCCACCAATTTGCCATGAAGTGATGGGACTAGATGCCATGATCTTAGTTTTCTGAATGTTGAGTTTTAAGTCAACTTTTTCACTCTCCTCTTTCACTTTCATCAAGAGGCTCTTTAGTTCATGGAAAGGTAAATCAAAACCATAATGAAATACTGCTTTATATTCATTAGGATGGCTATTACGAAAACAAAACAAATGAAGAAACCAGAAAACAAGTCTTCGTGAGGATGTGGAGAAATCACAATCTTTGTGCACTGCTGGTGGGAATGTGGAAAAAGGTATGGCAATTCCTCAAAAAAATTAAAAATACAATTACCATATAATCCAGCAATTCCACTTCTGGGTATATACCTAAGAGACCTGAAAGCAGGGATTCAACCACATATTTGTAGTATACTCATGTTTACAGCAGTACTATACACAACAGGACAAAAGTGCAAATTACCCAAGTGTCCATCAATAGATGAATGGATAAACAAAATGTAGTATGCTCAGAGGTAAAGAATCTGCCTGCGTATGCAGGAGACCCCGGTTGGATCCCTGGTTCAGGAAGATCCCCTCCCCTGGAGAAAGAAATGGCAACCCACTCCCAAGCAACCCACTCTTGCTTGGGAAATTCCATGGACAGAGGAGCCTAGTGGGCTACAGTCCATGGAGTCGCAAAAGTCGAACACGGCTTAGCAACTAAACAACAACAAACAATTGTATGTACATACAATGGGCTATTATTCAGCTTTAAAAGGAAACTGTGATACCTGCTACAACATGGATCAATTTTGAGGCTACAGTAAGTGAAATAAGCCAGTCACAAAAGGACAAATACTGTATGACTCCACATGTATGAAATATCTATAATAGTTAATAATCAAATTCAAAGACAAAAAGTAGAATGGTGGTTGCCAGAGGTAGGAAGATAACAGATATGGAGTTTCAGTTTGGGAAGATGAAAATAAGTTCTGGAGATGGACGAATAATTTCACAAAAATGTAGATATACTTAGTGCCACTAAACTATACACTTAAAAATGGTGACAGTGGTAAATTTTACGTTATGTGTATTCTATCACAATTTAAAAATAATGTTATTTACCATATTAAGTTAAAATAAATCATAGGTAGAAGTGCCAGTAAAGAAAGACCAGATGCAACAGCCATTAAAGTAAGGGGAAAGCCAAACATGTGGTTTCTTGGAACAAAGAGAAGAAACTATTTGAAAGAAAAGGAACTGATCAACTGTTAAATCCTGTTGACAAGTCAAGTAAGACAAGGATTAAGAACTGACCACTGGAGGTCACTGGAGACTTGATGAACCATTTCAGTGAAATACCCTAGGGCCCAAGGCCCACTAGATTCAAGACTGGGAGATGGCAAACTAGAAACATTAGATGACTTTTTCTGAGGCGTTTGCTTAAAGAATAGAGAAATGGGGTGGCCACTATGACGACGGAAAGAGGATTTGGGTTCAGAAGGGGTTTTATTTGTTCTATTTTTACAGTACGTAGAAGTTCAGTACGTCACACACTTAAGAACTACTTAGTAATGTTTGTCCAGAATGACCCATTCTCAAGACCAGGTTTTTGCTTGACACTAGAGGGTACAGGGCTGCAATTCTGAATCTTGCTTCCCTCCACCTCCCAAAAGTATGCTATCTTATTTTTCCAAGGTCATTAAATTTTTTTTAGTAAAACTCTTTATCAAATAATACTGCAATAAATGTACAAAAATTTAACTATCTTTTTTGTTCTGTATGTCCAAACATTCTGTTACAAAAGATAACACTGCAATGAATCTGTGCATACATTTTTATCCAGAGTTACCATTTTTTCTTGGGGTAACATTTTCAGATGGATCATTATTAGTTTTAAGGTTAGAAGCTTTCTGAAGGTTCTTCATGGAGATTAATAGTTTTATCAACTTATATTCCCATATCAAGAATACGTGGGTCTTGGGAATTCCCTGGTGGTCCAGCGGTTTGGACTCTGAGCTTCCACTGCAGGGGGTATGGTGTTGATTCCTGGTCAGGGAACTGAGATCCCCTAGGCCTCCACATGGCCAGAAAAAGAAAAAAAAGTCCTATTTTCCCCTAATAATCTTCCCTAAAAGTTTCAACTTAAATTTGCTTATTACAATTTAAATGTTCTTATTTGTCAGCTGTATCATCAAAGATGTATTATGCTGCTTTTAGTTTAAATTTCTTCGATTAACTAGTGAGGTTAAAATGCTTTCCAAATATTTATCAAGTCACATCTTTTTTCTTTTGTGAACTGCCTATTCTTTCTCATTTGTTTCGAAAACAGTTATTTTTCCTGTTATGTTTATTGATTAGGGACAGTCACTCTTTTGATTACTGCAAGTTTTCCCTGTAGGTGTTATTTACTTTTAACTTTTTATTTTATCATATTCAAGTAAATTTTTGTTAATCATGTTAAATCTGCATTTTCCTTTGCCATTTTTCCCTTTCACAATTTGGTTTATAACTACTAAGGAGTGCATATTGGTGAATTAAAGCAAAAGACTGGCTTTAGGAGTTAAAGTTCTGCTCCTATTATCTGGTCTCTTATTTAGAGGAAAGTTTATAAATGTATATGCAATAAATAAATAAGTATATAATAAAATTTGGTAAAGGCAACAGGACTTGGATTCAGAACACCTGTAATTAGGTGCTGGCTCTACCACTTAGCAGCTGAAAGACTTTGGACTTCTTAACCTTACTCAACTCTCCTAAGCTATAAATAACAGCATTTCTGAGGGCTTACCATATGCCAAGCATGACTCCAGGAATTTCACTTTTGTCAACTTATTTAAATACAACTCTATGATATTATAATCACCACTTTACACAAGAGAAAGCATGTAACCTAGAGAGGTTAAATAACTCATTAAAATTCACACACAATCAGCAAATGGCAGAACCAGGATTTGAATCTAGGCTTTCTGACTCCAGTGCCCTCATCCTGGCTCCTAATCACTCCATGATCGCTTTCATCTTTAAAATGGGAATGATATCATTTATCTCATAGGTGTGGGGAAAGGATGAAAGGAAGCAATATACATGAAAGAATTTTATTGTGTAAAGTGGCAAAGATGAGGAAGAGTACTATTAAAGATTCTTATTCTGAATATCAGCAAGAAATCAAAAATACTGTATAACTTAATAAAACAAAAAAGATGGGAAATTCTTTACCACATACACTGAGAATTAAAATCCTTATGGTAACCTGTTAAAAGTACCATTGAGATAGCCCTTAGGCTCCAGCTATCTGGCTGGAAAAAATCTGTCTCAGGCTAGAAGAATATACAATTTATTCCATGAAAATGACAACATAAAGCATGATCCCAAATCAGTTAAATATGCACGTTTAGAAGCCCCATGAAAACAAGAGACTCAGTTTGTCTTTCTCCCTTAGTCTTGCCACTGCTTCCTCTTCTGTGTAACAGACATAGCTTATATCCCTCGTGGTGTTATACCATACTTACCCACTTCCTTTTTCTATCCAAATCCTCCAAGCCCTGTGGGGTGCATTTCAAGTCCCAACTTCAAAGTTATATCCAGTAACTCATGCCTATAGTCTTCTTTATCTAACCTCTTATTACTTCTTTTACAAAAACTACTTAAGTCTTCAGTTATGTTTTCTATCGTTGAGATGGAACTCTCATACCGTAAAATAGTTTAAATTACATTCACAAGGTTGTACAATGATTCACCACTATCTAATTTCAGAACATTTTCACCACTCTAAAAAAAAAACCCCCATGGCCATTATTTACTTTCTACCCCATCCCCTACCCCTAGCTTCTGGAACCATCAATCTACTTTCTGTCTCTATGGATTTGACTATCCTTAGAGTCATGAAACAACAGAAGTATGTGACCTTTTGTGTCTGGCTTCTTAATGTTTTTCGTGGTTCATCCCTGTTGTAGCATGCATCAGTACCCCATTTCTTTCTATGGCTGAATTTTCCACTGTATGGCTACACCACATTTTGTTTATACATTCAATGGTGAGTTGCTTCCACTTTTTGGCTATTATGACCAATAACGTCATGAACACAATGTACAAGTTTTTATGTGAACCTGCTTACAATTCTCTTGGGTATATACCTATATACCTAGAAGAGAATTGCTGGATCATATGGTAACTCTAAGTTTAACTTATTGAGGAACTGCCAAAGTGTTTCCCACAGTGGCTATATCATTTTATATTCTCACCACATCCTTTTCAACAGTTGTTACTGCTCATTTTTTTGATTACAGATATCCTAGTGAGTGTGAAATGATATCTTATTGTGGTTTTGATTTGCATTTCCTAACGTCTCTGGTTATTCTTTATGTGATATATTTCCTCTAATTTATAGTCAGCAAGCTTTTCCTATAAAGGGCCAGACAGTAAACGTTTCATGCTTTGAGGGCTACATATGGTCTATGCTCCATATTCTCCTTGGTTTTTTTGTTTGTTTTTCAAACAACAAAAGCAAAAGCCATGCTTAGCTTGAGGACCATACAAAAATGAGCCTCGGACTATAGTCTGGCAACCTTTACTCAGACTGTTTCATAATTAGCCTGGCCTTTCCTATCAATGTCAATTTTGTTGAAAGCAAAGACCAGACTATTTTATATTCCTTCACAGTGATCTGCACAGTTCAGTCACTCAGTGGCGTCCGACTCTTTGTGACCCCATGGACTGCAGCACGCCAGGCTTCCCTGTCCACTAACTCCCGGAGCTTGCTCAAACTCATGTGTATCAAGTTGGTGATGCCATCCAACCATCTCATCTTCTGTCATCCCCTTTTCCTCCTGCCCTCAATCTTTCCCAGTATCAGGGTCTTTGCAAATAAGTCAGTTCTCCTCATCAGGTGGCCAAAGTATTGGAGCTTCAGCTTTAGCATCAGTCCCTCCAAAGAATTTGGAGGACGGATTTCCTTTAGGATTGACTGGTTGGATCTCCTTGCTGTCCAAGGGACTCTCAAGAGTCTTCTCCAACACCATAGTTCAACAGCATCGATTCTTCGGGGCTCAGCCTTCTCCATGGTCCAGCTCTCACATCCATACCTGACTACCTGACTCTGATCTGCAGAGTCCACAAGTACAAAAGCAGAGGTTTTAAAAATACTTGAACTGACCTTTTTGCACAAAGAATATCCCCAATTAAAAAAATATCTTCCCACAGGTATTTACACAATATAAATAAAGCATACTAGTTATCCTAAAACTACAAATAAGATTAGAATTATAGTAATATACTATGGCAGAACTTGTTATTTGTTCCTCTAACTTACTAGCCATAAAACAAAAGGTATATATATATACTTTGGCAAATGTGAAAACCCAATAATTTCAACAGTTTGAGTTTTACATTCTGGAAATTATAGGTTGATCACAAAGAAGGAATTAATTCTACATAGAAACTCCTGGACAAAGAATGAAAACTAATGTATCAGGGAGCAGACAGCTAGTTATTTATCTCTGGAAGTCACTGAACTTCTTCCAAGTCCAGATTTCTCATCTTTAATAGCAGAAGTGATTTCATCCGTCCTACCTTTCCCACAAAACTGTGAAGATAAAATGACACAAAGTTTATAAAATTTTATAAAAAGCGCTACAAATAATATGATTCATATATTGTTAGAAGAATTCTAAGCCAAAACCAAGATTTCACTATTAAAATAAGTATAAACAAGAGTTCTCTGGGTCTTTAGAGTTATAACAAGTATTCTTCCTAACGGTCTGCATGACATCAACACACTCTATGGTGATTCTTTTTTTTTTTAATCTTTCTAAAAGAGGAATGGAAATCAGAACAAACTGGTGTTACATTCTGAGTCTCAAAAAGGTTAACCAAGTGCATAAAAACATTCAGACCAGTTCCCCGGGTTTTAGAAATCTAAGACAACATTCATTCTATGGCATCTTTACTTTATTCGAGCTAAAAGGAATAATATACTAAATATTCCTTTGAACACTAAACTGTCTGCTAAAAATTCATGGGAACCAAACAGTAACTTCAAAGACAAAGCCAGAATCAGCAGTAAAGTTTTGATCAACAGAAAAGAAGGAATAATATAAATATCTAATATTCTATGCTAAGTACCTTTATACAGACCATACCATTTGATTTTTATGAACATAAGGAAGGGGTACTATTATTATTCAGATTACAGCTTAAAAGTGAGGCTAAGAAAAATATCTTACCAAAGCTCACAGTAATCTGCATAGCAGGGATTAGAATTCAGATAAACTGTGTTTATCACATTTCATTTGGTTAGCAACCAAAGCTAACATTTGGTTAGCAAGCTAACCAAAAACAAAATCTAAGAAAAAGGCAAAATTTCCAAAAGTGTGCTTCAATTCTTTTTCTCTCCATATCTGAGTACTACAAAGCTGATAAAAAAAAAGTAGTTAATGACCAGAAGACCATGTAACAAAATAGGGTGATGTCCATGGGATTTCCCAAGCAAGAATACTGGAGTGGTTTGCCATTTCATTCTCTGTGGGATCTTCCCAACCCAGGGATCAAACCAAGGTCTCCTACATTGGCAGGCAGATTCTTTTCCACTGAGCCACCAGGGAAGCCCACCTTAAGTATTATTAAAGTCTTGGGGCGCAGGGTTCAAAGAGAGACACTACATCTACAATTAAATTTTCTAGAAGTTACAATCTTAGATCTAAAGCCTTGTTTCTTTCTTTTTTTAATATAAATTTATTTATTTTAATTGGAGGCTAATTACTTTACAATATTGTAGTGGTTTTGCCATACAAGCCGTTTCTAACAATGCCTTTTCACTGGCTAGAAGCGAATAATTGAAACATTAGCCTGAATCAATCTGTAAGGCATACCAAACAAAGCAAACATCAACCATACCTTGCTATCTAGATTAATACAGAAAAAACAAAAAAATAATAAAACAATGGTCCCCAGTGCCACAAATATCTATTGTTTATCTACTATAAATGAGACACTGAGAGACAAAGGAAGATAAAACCAGTTACCCAAATTTAACAACAAAAATATACTATAATCCCATTTTTCGAAGTGTTGGTTTGATCAACTTACCAATTATATAGACTGTAGATAACAAAAATTGCTAGAAAAAGCCAAATACTTTTCAGAAAAGCAAACTGGTTCTGTGTTGAGAAGGTGCTCCACTTTGAGGGATGCAACCATTTTTTAATTCTCTTAGTTTGCATTTGCTGACATTTATTTACAAATTGGGCGCCAAGTGAAAAAAATAATAGAAAAGGAAATCAGATGGAGAACTTAAAAGACAGACAGACACATGCTGTCTTTCCAAATCAGAAAAAAAAACACCTCCAGCTCTAACTGGTAGAGCTCCCCTACTAAACTAGTGGAAGTAGTGGAAGTAGACAGAAGTATACTAGTGGATACAAACAGGTAAAAATGAAAAAGTCTGCCAAATTAATGTTACGTTATGAGAGGAAAGAGGAAGAATAGGAAAGGATCTGGTCAGTAACTGGGATTCTGTCAAAACTAGGGTGGTGGAGCATAAAAAAGGAAACAGAGGCGCTTACTATTAGCACACAAAAATGGAATAAAAAGTACTGTGCAGTCCAGATATGACTCAAATATTCACTGGAAGGACTGATGCTGAAGCTGCAGCTCCAATACTCTGGCCACAAGACGCAAAAAGCCAACTCATTAGAAAAGACCCTGATGCTGGGAAAGATTGAAGGCAGAAGGAGAAGGGGACAACAGAGGAAGAGATGGTTGGATGACATCACTGACTCGATGGATATGAGTCTGAGCAAAGTCCAGGAGATGGTGAAGGACAGGGAAGCCTGGCGTGCTGCAGTCCACGGGGTTGCAGAGCTGGATACGACTAAGCGACTGAACAACACTAAGAATTACTGGTGACCGTCTAAATTAGCATCTTTTTTCACCACTTGGCCTGGTATAAACATACCTGTGTGTGGCTGTGTTCTGTAAAAAGCTCCACAGCACAGATTTTCCACCTCACTGAAACTTCTGATACCGTCATCCCTTCGTCATCTCACAGTCGTCTCCTTTCCTTCCCTCCTAAACCTGGACTCCAAGAGTGATCATCACTGCAGCTTAATAGTAGCTAAGCACAGACATTGAACCTAACTTCCTGCGTTGTGAAGTCCAGCTCTGACACTTGCTCTGTAACCTCACCAATGTCTTGACCTGTCTGTGCCTTAGTATCATCATGGGGCAAACAGTACCTACCATCACAGGGTTATTTTGAGTAAATGTGTTAGTATCTTTAAAGCAAACTTATAAATATGCCTACCACAGAGGAAGGGCTCTAGAAGTGTTTGTTCTTTATCATTATCACTATTTTTGTCTGAGTCATTCTTTGCCTTGAATATCCTGAATATTCATTTCAAGGACTGATGCTGAAGCTCAAACTCCAGTTTGGCCACCTGATGTGAAGAACTGACTCACTGGAAAAGACCCTGATGCTGGGAAAGATTGACGGTGGGAGAAAGGGACGACAGAGGATGAGATGGTTGGGTGTCATCACTGACTTGATGGACATGAGTTTGGGTGGACTCCAGGAGTTGGTGATGGACAGGGAAGCCTGGAGTGGTACAGTCCATGGGGTCGCAGAGAGTCAGACATGACTGAGTGACTGAACTGAACTGATGGTTAGATGTATGTGTCAATCTGGTTAGGTTGTGTGTGTGTGCATGCTAAGTCACTTCAGTCATGTCTGACTCTTTGCGACCCCATGGACTGTAGCCCACCAGGCTCCTCTGTCCACGGGATTCCCCAGGCAAGAATACTGGAGTGGGCTGTCATTTCCCCCTCCAGGGGAATCTTCTTGACCCAGGGATCAAACTTGTGTCTCTTTTGTCTTCCGCATTGGCAGGCGGGTTCTTTACCGCTAGTGCCATCAGGAAAGCCCAGTTAGGCTACAGCAATCAGTTATTCAAATAAATACTAATCTAGGTGTTGCTGTGAAGGTGTTATGTGAATGTTGCTAACCATCACGTAAAGGAGATTATTAATAATGTGAGGAGGCCTCACCTAATCAACTGAAAGCCCTCAAGGGACAAAAATGATGTTTCACTAAAGAAATTCTGTTGCCAAGAATTTATGCCTAAGTTTCCAGCTGGTATGCCCTAGAGATTTTGGACTTGCCTGTCCCCAAAATCATATAAGCCAATTTCTTGAAATAATTTTTTAATTTTTATACACACAGAGACACAAAATGCATATGTGTATATGTCTAATGTGTGTGTGCACATGTATCCTACTGGTCTGTTTCTCTGGAGAACCCTGACTAATACAAATATCTGCTGTTTACTGATGCTGAGAACAAGATAAAGTCTGTTTCTGTTGCTTGCAACCAAAGAACTCCAAGTGCAGTTATATATGTCACCACTTGAGAAGGAGAGTCCACAAAGATCTCACTATTCAACCACATGCTAATAGTTTAAGATCAAAGTTGTAGGCAGAAATTTTATTTTATTTTTTTTAAATATAAATTTATTTATTTTAATTGGAGGTTAATGACTTTACAATATTGTATTGGTTTTGCCATACATCAACATGTATCCGCCACAGGTATACACGTGTTAAATTCTAAACCTAATGGCAATAAAACTCATTTTCTAGACTCCTCCAAAGTACAGAGAAACTAAAGAATGAAGGCATACTTAAGAAAAAAAGGGTGTCTAAAACAGCTGTTAGAATGTTCAGGCTCCTTTACACTAGTTCAGTCTACTACCTGTTTTTGTGTGCCCTATAAACTAAGAAGAGTTTCCACACTAAAAAAACTTTTTTGTTTTAATAAAAAGAAAAAAATTTAAAGAAAAACAGTATTTTGTGACACGTGGAAACTACATGAAATTCAAATTTCAGTGTTCATAAATAAAGTGGACAAGGCTATGCACATCTGTTTACGTATGGTCTATGGCTGCTTTGCCTGTAACAGCAGAACTGAGTATTGCAACAGAGTCAGTGTGACCCTAAAAGCCTAAAGTATTCTGTCTCTTTACTGAAAAGTCTCTGCGGATCCCCAATCTAGTTTCTCAGAAAAACCACAGCCTACCTTTAGGAGGAATGGGCAAGAAAAGGTAGGAAATGTTAGAAAAGAGGATATAAGAAAAGGAATACATTAATTGTAGGTATACGTTTTGAAACCTTATCATGCACAAAATACTGTTTGCAGCACTTTACATATATTAATATTTTTAATACTTACAACAGTCTTATGAGATGGAGACCATGACCCTGATTTTATAGATGAGGCAGAGAGGCTAAAACAAACCTGCCAAGCTCAACAGACATAAATTACAGAACAAGGACTACAACCCAGGCTGCTTGGCGTTAGCATCCATGCGGCTAACCACAACATCATACTGCTTTATCACTCATCTTCTTGCCTGTCTAATCTGCACAGTACTAATGATGCTGATTTTCCTTAAAACTAAAGTACTACAAACTATGTAACTGAAGCAACACTGGAATAAATGAAAATGTTTGTGGCTGTATATTTATTAGAGAACTTGAGGGACGACCGACACCTATGCCTGTCTTCTTTCTTGAAGACAGGAAACTCAGGAAGATGCCCCCCTGGATTTAATCACTGCCTTCCCCAAACTATACTTGAAGTCAAAAGCTCAGGCAAGCTTCTATATGGAGGCCAAGATAAAGCATGTTCTCCTCCCACATGTCTTGCCTCATCAGGACCAACTAAATAAGAATCTGGACGGTGGAGCCGTGATGCTGATATTTCTTAAAACTTCTCAGTTAATTCTAATACACAGTCTCACAGGGTTGAGACCTGCCACACTACATTTCTCTCCTTTCAAGAAGAGCGGTGATCGAAAGAAGAGTACCGGTGAGGGGAGGGGCAAAAGCAGAGATGGGGAAAACGAACAAAACTTATCTTCCCAGAATGGAGCTTTCATTCAGTACCATAGCATCCCAGCAAAGTGCATTTCTAAGTCTTCGTGTATCAACTACATCTAAAAACTTAAAGTAAGCCAAAAATAAGTAGGTATGAAAATAAAACTAAATGTTTTTATATATGCATGTATATACAGAAATTTCTATAAGATACACAGCAAACAGATAACCATTATTTTTGCCTTATCTATATTTTTTACTTGATCTGTGTTTTTTGTCAACTTGTATTTCTTTTTATAATATATTACTTGATTAATTAAAAATAATTTTTAAAGTGTAACTAAAAAAAAAGGATGTTCAAGGATTACTTTAATTATACTTTGAATATGAAAATAACTACATAAAGAGCCAGTAAAAGTTACTTGGTACCCTCCTGGAAAGCAGTCTACTTCTTGTCAGCGGTCTCCCCAACTTCTATGTGTAGCAGAGATGTATATTCTAACAAATCTATTAAAGAATCTTTTCCACCAGATGACTATTAACTAACTAAAGTCTTACTGGTACTAATTTATCACAGTACCTAGTGAGGGGAAAATATTTTAAATAATAAAAAATAATAAGGGCTTCCCTGGTGACTCAGTGGTAAAGAATCTGCCTGCCAATGCAGGGGACAAAGGTTCAATCTCTGCTCCCACAGACCCTACGTGTCTTGGAGCAACCAGCCCGTGCGCCAAAACTACTAAGCCTGTGCTCTAGAGCCTGGTGGCTGCAAATACAGAGCCCACATGCCGCAGCTACTGAAGCCCGTGCTCCGCACCTGGAGAAGCCACCACAGTGAGAAGCCTGCGCTCCGCAACTAGGGAGCAGCCCCTGCTCACCACACTGGAGAAAAGCCCACGCGCAACAGAGACCCAGCACAGCAAACGGCAACACAGAAATAGAACTGTAAAAAGCAACAGTAAAATGGAAATGCTTCAGCGTTTTATAAACACAAATATCTATTACACATTCTAATTTTTATAATCATTTGTAATGATCTCACATTACAGTTAAAATCAAATCTCCCCTTTAAATGCACTATTCGTTTAAATGAATCTCAAGTTTGTAACATGGCTTCAGAAACAAAGTAGGCAATACGGGTAGTAAGACACCATCCAAGCAATCACACAGGCTTGGCCAAAGGTCTAAAGTCTTAGTGAGTTAATGTTCAAGCACACCTTGTCATTCGTTTGCTACTGTGATTCTCAGTAAAAGACCCAGCTTCATGTACACTCACACAGTGTTTTAAGTTTACACTAAAGAATAAAACCTCAAACCTGGTTAAATGCTAAGTAAGCCTCAACAGATAAAACCACATCTGAGATGTCTATTGGTAAAGAATCTGCTTGCCAATGCAGGTAGACGTAAGTGACGTGGGTTCCATCCCTGGGTCGGGAAGATCCCCTGGAGGAAGGCACAGCAACTTACTCCAGCATTCTTGCCTGGAGAATCTCATGGACAGAGGAGCCTGGTGGGCTACAGTCCACGGGGTCGCAAAGAGTTGGACACAACTGAAGCGACTCAGCACGCACACACACTGAAACATAACTGGCAAGAAAAACCAGACCATGAAGGAACATAGTTGGTTTTTATTTGGCTAGAACCATGACCCAAAGCAAGGCCTTTGTAATGAGCTTAAGCTAGCTGTGGTAAGAACTTAACTCCAACTCTTAGAAAACAGTCCTCTCTGAATTGCCTAGGTACCGAATATCATTTGTTGTTCAGTTGCTCAGTCATGTCCGACTCTTCGTGATCCCATCGGCTGCAGTACGTCAGGCTTCCCTGTCCTTCACTATCTCCCAGAGTTTGCTCAAACTCATGTCCATCGAGTCAGTGATGCCATCCAACCATCTCATCCTCTGTCGTCCCCTTCTCCTCCTGTCCTCAATCTTTCCCAGCATCAGGGTCTTTTCCAAAAAGCCAACTCTTCACATCAGGGGGCCAATACTGAATATCATGTATTCTATTCATTATCATTCACTTTTAATGTAGTGGTGAACATGGTACTCTCAGAAGAGATTCTTCTTGACAGAGGTAAACTAAGTCTTCCAGAACATTAAGAGTGTTTTAAAGTTTCGCTCAAAAATGTCTTAGGGAGTTCCCTGGCAGTCCAGTGGTTAGGACCCCACACTTTCACTGCTGAGGGCATGAGTTCCCTGGGCATGGAGTTCACAAGCCATGTGGTACGCCCAGAGTGGGGAAAAAAAAGAAAAAAACAAAAGTACGTCTTAAGAAAAAAGTTAGGTTACAGTTAGTAAGTAGGGTCAGAAACAACATTTAAAGATTTGGGTAATGGTGTGAGCAGTTAAATTTAAATGAGAAACTATCTCAGAAAAAAATGTCTTAAAAGCCTAAAAACATTTCTACTTTGAAAACCAAAGCGTAATTCTTTCACAATGTTTAATGGATCTATTCTCATGTATTTTGAACTTTAGGAAACTAAACTTCTGAAAAAATGTAAGCAGAAACAGCATATATTATGAGATACTTAAAACAAGGGCATTACCAAAAATGTAGAAAGAGAGATATTATATGTCCTTTTAAAAGGAATAAAAGTTAGATAACAAAGAGAGTACATATCCAAGATATTTCAATCAATAAACCAAAGATTAAAATAAATGCTGGACAGGAATGCTGTGGTTCCAAGTATTTCCACAGAGCTCACAGCATGACAACTTGTTCGTCCACTGTGCAACTCAGAGGTGCTTTCAGAATTCTGAATTATTGCCAGGCACTGAAAGTTCTCAAGCCTAAATATGTGAGTCCTCAAAAATTTGTATTATTCTAGTTAAAATACATTTACTTGTCTTCTTAAAAAAAAAAAAAAAAAGGAAAACTTAGCCAAACTTAAAACAGTAACTCAGAATCTGAAAAATATACAGAAGCACATCTGCCTATTAAAGAAACCTTTAGTATTTCCAGACATAAGAGCACAACACTATAAAGTGTAGTAATGAAAATCTAGTGCCAACATCAGAGTAGGTAAATAAAAGATGAAAAAGAGAAAGCCTAAAGAGACTCAAGCATATAATGCCATTTCAATTCTTAAATGACCCAGCAATTCCACCATAAATGGGAATTTATGAAACAGAAAAACACAAGCAAACAAATACGTATGCCAGAAACAATCACACACACACAAAAAAACAGGAAACAAAAGGCCCTTCAACAGAAGAATGGATAAATGTGTACAGTAATTCAGTAAATACTCCAAAAAGAAATGAGATAAATTACAAGAGTCATATGAAAAGATGACCAAAATGCCTTGGACAAAAAAGAAAAAGCAACTTGCCACAGTTAAAGTTCAGCCTATTAATCTTTTTCAAAAGATACAAAGATACAAGTTTATAAACTATTTATGTTAGAATATATACAGGAAAAAGCTGGATAAATATTCATATTACTAGTGGCTGTCCTTAGAGAAAGGAACTTTCATTAAGTTATACATATCAAAAATATTAAGATATACAGAATAAAATAATTCTATTTCTTGGAATTCATCCTAGGGAAATAAGTAAGAATGCCTGGAGAAATTCAACTACAATGATATTCAAAAAAGTTTTTATTATAAAATATTGAAAGCTATAGGGAATAAGATTTTTAAATGATGGCAAATTCACATAACAGAGTATTTACTATCTATTGTTATTATTTATCCAATAAATACTAAAATATATTCATCTTGACAAAAATGTCACAATATACTTTTTAAAAGGAGCATGAACTATTATGCATCTGATTTCATTTTCTGAAGGAAAAAAGGTATGTACTGAAAACCACTGGGCAAGATGTTAGTAAACATTAACAGGGTGGGAGGTAAATGAAGGGTGATTTTCCTTTTAGTTTATTGCACTCATTCCAACAAGGGCAATATCACTCCTAAAGGGGTAAAAAAATCTTTACCTTTTAGTGTATAAAGAAAAAGATTAACATACAGTAAATAAACAAATATACAGAATACCCATGGTATCAAAATTTCATGAGGGGAACAATTAGGAAAAAACATATAAAGACTAGACTGAGGGAAGCAAGTGATAATGATAAGAAAGGCTAAGAAACTATCTCATCGGTACTCTCACTTTTTTCTACAATGAACTAGGTATTACTTGAGCCTGA
Organism: Budorcas taxicolor; assembly: GCF_023091745.1. Taxonomy (NCBI): domain Eukaryota; kingdom Metazoa; phylum Chordata; class Mammalia; order Artiodactyla; family Bovidae; genus Budorcas; species Budorcas taxicolor. Next base: position 32,032,429 of record NC_068912.1, read on the forward strand.
ATAAGTAATATATGTACACTGACTGAACTACTGAAAAGGAACATACTATGAAAAGTTAACATTAATTTTTGTTAGTAAATATAAAGTTTATTCCTATAGTCTTAAAGTTTCAAAAATACAGTACAGAGTTCTAAACACACAATGTTAAAATAAAAATACAGAGGGACTTCCTTAGTGGCCCAGTGGTTAAGAATCCGCCTGCCAGTGCAGGAGACATGGGTTTGATTCCTGCTCTGGGAAGGTGCCACACGCGGCAGAGCAACTAAAGCCCATGAAAGAAAGTGGAAGTGGAAGTGTTCGCTGCTCAGCTGTGTGGGACTCTCTGCAACCCCATGAAAACTCGGTTGGTAAAGAATCCGCCTGTAACGCAGGAGACCCCGGTTCAATTCCTAGGTGGGGAAGATCCCCTGGAGAAGGGAAAGGCTACCCACTCCAGTATTCTGGCCTGGAGAATTCCATGGACCTACAGTCCACATGGTGGTAAAGAGTCGAACAGGACTGAGCAACTTTCACTTTTTTTCACTTTGCAATCCCATGGACTGTACCTGCCAGGTTCCTCTGTCTATGGAATTCTCCAGGTAAGAATACCGAAGTGGGTAGCCAATGCCCTTCTCCAGAGGATCTTCTCCACCCAGGGACTGAACCATAGTCTTCTGTATTGCAGGCAGATTCTTTACCATCCGAGCCACCGACTAAGCCCTTAGGCCACAACTATTGAGCCTGTGCTCGAGAGCCTGGAAGCCGCAACCCCTGAAGCCTGAGCACCCGAGGGCCGGTGCTCAGCAACAAGAGAAGCCACCGGAACGAGACGCCCGAGCCACAACAGCCAGAGAGTAGCTTCTGCTTGCTGTAACTACTAGAGAAAACCCACACGCAGCAATGAAAAATCAGTGAAATCAAGGATAATTAACTCTTTTAAGAGCTAGACCTAAAAAAAGAAATTATAAGCGAAAAAGAAATTGAAAGAGTATTGCATCAGAATCATCTGGGATCACAAGGTTCCTTGACCATACTGCAGATATGATAATAAAATCAACATTTCTAGGGATGAGGCTAGTAGCTTTTATTAAATGAAGCACAATTCTATCATCATACCACTCTATGGAAATATGAAATCCAGACAGATATATATCCTATTATCCATTATCTCCACTGGGTAAAAGGCATTGTGAGGAATATTAAAAAAAAAATAAGCAAAATTCATAAATTTTGCTATTAAAATAGTCATTTCAGTTAAATCTGCAAAGTGAAGTCACTCAGTCGTGTCCGACTCTTTGCAACCTGCGGACTGCAAAATCTGCAAAACCCAGCATTAACTACTGGCCTTCTCAGGCAGGGCAGTATCATTCACAAAGAAACACAAGTTTAGTAAACAAGTAGAAAACGAAAATCACTGCTGGGTAATAATAACTAGGATGCTGTCAGCTATACTCAATTCTCTTCAGTTAATATTGTGTTTGGCATGTCAGCCTTGAAATATACAGAATTCAAAATTTTGCCTACCCCAAATTAAAAATCTCCCGCTAGATAGTCTGGGTTTAAAATGTGAAACCACATATGCCAAGATTTACTGTGTATATAAATAATGAATTCCCTGGTGGCTCAGACGGTAAAGCAACTGGCCACAATGCAGGAGACCCGGGTTCGATTCCTGGGTTGGGAAGATTCCCTGGAGAAGGAAATGGCAACTCACTCCAGCACTCTTACCTGGAAAATCCCATGGACAGTGGAGCCTGATAGGCTACAGTCTATGGGGTCGCAAAGAGTCGGACACGACTGAGCGACTTCACTTCACTTCACCTAACTGTACAGGCAATAGTCCCACTTAACTAAAGAAGAATATACTGGTTAGTCAAAATAGGCACAAAGGATTAAGATACTACTTCATTCCCTAGCAACTGTCTCCAATTTCTTACAGACATCAATGCCAACTTTTGGTGGTAGTAATAATGACGGCAGCAATATTTAAGAGCTTTCTGTATGCCAGGCATACTTATTTAATCTTTAAACATGTCTAAGAAATAGGTACTGCTCTTTTTCCATTCTACAGATGAAAACAACCGAGAAATAAAGAAATGAAGTAACAGCTAGTAGATACTAACATATAAACTTCCATGGATTGTTTGCCTCCTAACCACAAATGCAGTATCAAATGACCAAATATTCAAAGTGAGAGGTGGCATATCATTTATATAAATAAGCTTATTCCTTGTGATTAACAATCATCTATAAAACAGTATACAAATGAATGTAACTAAGGCAAACCTGAGTGAGAAGCATCAAAAGTTTTCCCAAGTTACCATACAATATAGTACAGTACTTTTCCCTCTTTTCTCACTCACTACACCAAGAAAATGAACTTAAATTTGCCTTAAAGTACAAACTTTATCATTACGCATAATTCCATCTCAGGAATACATTTGTTTAATTCATTTGTAAAGACTTTAACTCATTTGATCCCCCAAGAACCTTCATTTTTAAAAGCTTTATTAAATTCAATTTCATATTCTATAATGAACTCATCTTAGAACCCAATTATAAAATATATGAACAGTGTATAAAATTCAGGAAATAAAATTTAAAATTAAAAAGAAAAATAAAAATCACCTATAATTCCAACTTCATGATAACTTTGGTCCTTTTGATGTTTCCTTTTCACCTACATTCTACATATCAATAGGAACCTGTAAACATAAGAACTGAAATCGTACTATATAAACACTGTTAATCAACTTTTTCTCTCTTAACAAAAGTGTCTTTTTTTAAATGGTGTGGACAAATGCTATGTGACTGTGTGTGTGTGCATGTACATGGGCGTTCAGGAGCATCTGACTCTACCAGCCCATGGCCTGTAGCCTGCCAGGCTCCTCTGTCTATGGAATTTTCCAGGCAAGAATACTGGAATGGGTTGCCATTTCCTACTCCAGGGCATCTTCCTGACTGAAGAGACTGAACCCACGTCTCCTGCATCGGCAGATTCTTTACCACCACACCACCCGGGAAGCACATTATATGACTGACTTTCTATAAAACACTGGCTTATAGGATTGAAAAAAAAAGTTTCTTATATTGTGAAAATTAACCACAAGGTGGGGGGGGGGGGGGACAGTTGGTCCTTCACATAGAGTCATCTCTCTTTTTCAAGTACTTGAATACTTTAAAAAAACAATCATTTAAAAATTTTTTTACTCATTAAATAGGCACTCTCTGCATTACTAAAAAACCTCACTTGTCCATCTTCAGCACACCAACACACAGAAGGCATTAATACATACATATATTATGTATTCCATACATAGTTATGGAAATGTTATGGTTGCCAAAGATCAAAAATGTGACAACCCATGTAGACACAAGCTCAGCCCAGTCCAGTTGAACCTAAACAGAGCCAGCCTGGAACACCACAAAGCAATGATTCTTTACATCCGATGCTTACGGCCTACTGCTTACAGGCAACACAAGCAGACGGCACTAGTGGTGGCACACTCCCAAGCTTATCCTCCCGATGACAGCAGTGCAAGTCTAAAGCAAAGCAGGAATGACAGATGACTTCATCACCTAACACCCTCCTAGCAATGGCTTCAACTGCAGATTTTGGTTGGTACTTAAACTATAAGGCTGTCACTTTTTCCACGTAAAAACCATGATATTTAAATAGCAGTAAGAAGTTACCATTTATTTAAAATTCAAAAGAATGTTTCACAAAGTTCATCCCAGGTGTGAAACTCCATATTCAAAAGGCACGGGAACTTTTCTTTTAAAGAGTATATATTGGAAGGACTGATGTTGAAGATGAAACTCCAATACTTTGGCCACCTCATGCGAAGAGTTGACTCCTTGGAAAAGACTCTGATGCTGGGAGGGACTGGGGGCAGGAGGAGAAGGGGACGAGAGAGGATGAGATGGCTGGATGGCATCACTGACTCGATGGACGTGAATCTGAGTGAACTCCGGGAGTTGGTGATAGACAGGGAGGCCTGGCGTGCTGTGATTCATGGGATCGTAAAGAGTCGGACATGACTGAGCGACTGAACTGAACTGAAGTATTTCTCCAGTTACGAGTTACTTAAGTTCCAGATCTGTCATATGGATATAAAAGAAACATCATCGAAATAACCTAGTATCTGAAGATCTAAACAAATAAAGGGGAGTCTGAGACATAAGATTCACCCTCAAGCTCACTTGTCCATGGTTTTTCTTAAATTAATCTAATATTCTTCAGCAATATATAAAAGTTTCAAGTATACCAACTTTTAGATATACACATCAACAGGGCAAATTGTTGCTTGTACTTTATATGCAAAACAATTTTCTGAAGTGTGAAAATTTCAGGCCAAGGGGTTACACATGTCATTACTAAACTTGATTATATGATTAAAATAAAGAGCAGCAGAATGTAACAGTAGAGCAGTTGAAAACTCATACAGAAATCTAGCCCCCAAACCCCCAAAAACCAAAAAGAGCACTCTGAGGATACCAAGAACCAAAATATCACATCAAGTTATCTTTTATAGACCTGTCATATTATAACCTTAGTCTCAAACTACTAGAAACAAATTTAAAAATATGTCCCATTCTTCACAAAAACAAGGCTCTTCACTCTGTCCAGGTTTATTGTACTTCAGACCCAAACCAACAAGACAGATCCCATCCTGCACGAAGTAGTGATACTGCCACAAATGGTGAGATTCGTCATAACCTCTCAGAAGGTCCCTCTAGGCCACCATATTTAACCTGAAGTGTTCTTTCTACCCTTCAATGTTAATTTATCTCCGAATAGCCCTCATTTCATCAATTTCCCTTCTTTTCTCTTTAGGTGAAAATAAATTTCTTTTCCACAGTCCAGCAAAACAACTTCCATGTGTTATCCATTCCCTTACAGAAAACCCTGTATTAGAATTCTTTCCCTTTCGCAACCCTCCACTAAAATAGTTTCTTTCAAACTCTCAATTATCAGCAACTATTTTCATCTCTTAAGTATCCATTCCTATTAAGAATTCATTTAAATGTTCACTTTAGCTCAGTTCAGTCGCTCAGGTGTGTCTGACTCTTTGTGACCCTAGGGACTACAGCACGCCAGGCCTCCCTGTCCATCACCAACTCCCAGAGTTTACTCAAACTCATGTCCATTGAGTCGATGATGCCATCCAACCATCTCATCCTCTGTCGTCCCCTTCTCCTCCCGCCTTCAATCCTTCCCAGCATCAGGGTCTTTGCCAATGAGTCAGTTCTTCACATCAGGTGGCCAAAGTATTGGAGCTTCAGCCTCTGCATCAGTCCTTCCAATGAATATTCAGGACTGATTTCCTTTAGGATAGGATGGACTGGTTGGATCGCCTTGCTGTCCAAGGGACTCTCAAGAGTCTTCTCCAACACCACAGTTCAAAAGCATCAATTCTTTGGTGCTCAGCTTTCTTTCTAGTCCAACTCTCACATCCATACATGACCACTGGAAAAACCATCGCTTTGACTAGATGGACCTCTGCTGGCAAAGTAATGTCTCTGCTTTTTAATATGCTGTCTAGATAACTTTTCTTCCAAGAAGCAAGTGTCTTTGAATTTCATGGTTATAGTCACCATCTGCAGTGATTTGGAGCCCAAGAAAATAAAGTCTCTCACTGTCTTCATTGTTTCCCCATCTATTTGCCATGAAGTGATGGGACCAGGTGCCATGATCTTAGTGTTCTGAATGTTGAGTTTTAAGCCAACTTTTTCACTCTCCTCTTTTACTTTCATTAAGAGGCTCCTTAGTTCTTCTTCGCTTTCTGCCATAAGGGTGGTGTCATCTGCATATCTGAGGTTATTGATATTTCTCCCAGAAATCTTGATTCCAGCTTGTGCTTCACCCATCCCAGTGTTTCTCATGATGTACTCTGCACAGAAGTTAAATAAGCAGGGTGACAATATACAGCCTTGATGTACTCCTTTCTTGATTTGGAACTCTGTGGGTCCATGTCCAGTTCTAACTGTTGTTTCCTGCCCTGCATACAGCTTTCTCAAGAGGCAGGTCAGGTGGTCTGGTATTCCCATCTCTCGAGAATTCTCCACAGTTTGTTGTGATCCACAAAGTCAAAGGCTTTGGCGTAGTCAATAAAGCAGACGTAGATGTCTTTCTGGAACTCTCTTGCTTTTTCAATGATCCAGTGCATTATGGCAATTTGATCTCTGGTTCTTCTGCCTTTTCTAAATCCAGCTGGAACATCTGGAAGTTCATGGTTCATGTACTGTCGAAGCCTGGCTTGGAGAATTTTGAGCATTACTTTACTTGCATGTGAGATCATTGAAATGTACTCTACACTTAATTAATAAGATATTAATTTATTTGAAACGTTAGATCTCATACTGCTGTTCTGCCTGAGTATTAATATCAGTTGGAGAAAAAAGTCCCATTATGTAATTTTTTTAACCCTACTAACCATTAAATGCCCCAAAATTACTGGATCATATTTTTGAACAAATCACACACTATGATATACTAGTGGAGGAGGTGGTTTAGTCGCTCAGTCATGTCTGACTCTTTCAGACCCCATGGACTGTAGCCCACGAGGCTCCTCTGTCCATGGGATTTTCCAGGCAAGAACACTGGAGTGGGTTGCCATTTCCTTCTCCAATGATATACTAGTAGAAGACAGAAATACACACATACTTCCCCCACAATGAAACAGAGATTAGATGGACAACACATGTTGGCTGCATAAACAGTTTGATTACTGTTGTTCATTTCAAAAAACTAAACTTTTAAACAGTTAAAATTTAAGTGATGCAAACAGAACCAAAAGAAGATGATATCCTGAATACGAATGGAAAAATTTGAGCAAATTTCCTTTAAGCTGAAAACATTAGGGACTAGTCAAGTAGTCAGAATCTTAGTGAAAATTACACTTTCTGGGTTTCTGGTCTTTATTTCTCTCAGAATTTTTAATGTGTGATTTATTTTAAGCAATTTAAGCCTCATGGGGAAGCAAGTTTTGCAGAGGAAACACAGGTGAAGTCAGTTATTTTTGAACAGTCTTCTAGACTCATCTAGAAGAAAGCGCGTGCTGCACTGAAGATTAGAGGGAGAGGCAGTCTTCTGTCGTTCGCCTACTCATTCATCCATGTGTGCATGAAAGACACAAATATTTACTGGCCTCTCGTTTTGTGCTTTGTACTGCTGTGATCCTTTCTTCTCAAAGTTTGCTGTCGACATTATCCTCTACAATTAAGAGTTTGTGGGACTTCTGTGGTGGCACAGTGGATAAGAATCCACCTTCAAGTGCATGGGACATGGGTGCGATCTCTGGTCTGGGAAGATTCCACGTGCTGTGGAGCAACTAAGCCCGTGCACAACTACTGAGCCCGCACTCTAGAGCCGACAAGCCACAGATACTGAGCCTGCATGCCACAACTGAAGCCTGAACACCTAGAGCCCGTGCTCTGCAACAAGAGAAGCCACCCCAACGAGAAGCCTGCGCGCCCCAAAGGAGAGTAGCTCCCACTTGCCGCAATTGGAGAAAGCCAGCATACAGCAATGAAGACCCAGTGCAGCCAAAAACAAATAAATAAAAATTTTAAACAGTTTATACATTTTCATATATATAATTTGGGTTTCATCATCCTCAAAAAATGTACAATATTTATTTCACAGATTTGATATACAGATGAAATGGGATGTAAGGGCTTTACCTTCAAAAAAAAAAGTTCCCTTTTCCTTCTAAGTCTCTCTAGAAATTGGGACATTTAACAGTAGTTCTCAACCTAACTAACTATGAAAAATCTTTTATTCTCCACAGATTCCAGGTCTTCAAAGAGTTTTGTCTATCAAATGCACTGATATTTTATTAACCAGATATATAATGGCTAACAAGAACTCTCAAACTGTCAAAGACATAAAAAGTAATGAAACTCAATGCTGGGTTCCTGAGGCATAAGCACAATGTTTCATTTCATTAACAGCCTGCAAATCACCACAATGCATGGTAAGGATAGTGTGGCAATTAGTCCCAAAGATTTGAGTTAATATAATTACTGGCCAAAGATACATAGTATTGCACCTGTGTAAGTCTACTGAGAGCAAATACTAGGCTTTTTTGCAGCATTAAAAAGAATCCATTCCTATTTCTGCAGACCCCTGGGGAAAACACATTTTATGTATAAGTTAGTGATTTTCTACATCTGGAAAAATACTGGTTACCCTGCAGATTTGTTTCAAGCCAGATTCATTAGTAACACTATCTTCAACATCAAAAGTTGTACATATTTATCTATAAAGGTAGGTAGTGCTATCCTGTGTACTTCCTTTGCTTTCATAAAAGCAAAATCCAAACGCTTCACCAGAGCCTTATGTGATCTGCCCCTTGCCAACTTCAGCTAGCCGTCTCCCCTCAGCTTACCACTTCTCAGCCATGACTAGCTGCTTCCTACTGTAGGGCTTTTATACCAACTGGCCCTCTTGTCTGGTTAACTTTTCTTGCAGATCATAACATGTCTGGCTTTTTGCGACTGAGGTGTCAGAATAAATATCATCAGGGAATTTTTTCCTCAGCACTCAATCTAAACCCTTCCATCACTATCATTTCTTCTTGTTATGGCTTCTTCATAGCATCTGTGACCTCTTAAATTATCTGTTCACTTATTTATTTACTGTTTCTCTCCAAAACCACCAAACCCCACTGGTATAAAGAATTCCACAAAAGCAGTCTACTCATTGCCCTATCTCCAGTTCCTAAAATAGTACCAGGTAACCAATAATCACTCAATAAATATTTGTTGGCTAACCAGCCAAAGTGTTTAAGATTATTCTGGGGAAGGTTATGATTTCTTTGTTAAGAACTTATTTAGCATTTAAAACTTATTCAAAAGGAATAAGAAATAATGTTCTTTTGATTTAAAAAAAGAGTTAAGAAATATACACAATAAGCTATTCAACCAGTGGGCTTTATTTTCTTTTATGACAATCCTTTGGGATAGAAAAATATGCAAATCTATTCATGTTTCACAAACCTCATAGGTCACCTCATGCAAAAACTGAGTAAATTTTCTTTTTTTAATTTTAGCTTTATTGCAGTCTGACATTTAAAACTGACTTTTCTTATAATAATATACCATGAGCTGCTAGCCACTCAATATAATAACATTTTTCCTGCCAAGAAACAAGAATGCTTCTAAGAATGTAAGAAGTACAGACTGGGAAGCCATAGCTGACATCACAGTGACAGCGTCAGCATGGCCCAAATCAGGGAAGATCCTGTTCTCAGCTATGACAGGAGAGAAGGAAGGAAGGAAAGGAGTGATCAGTCCGAGGAAAATCACTGTAGTTCTGATTTTGGTTGATAAACATGAATATCTTCAAATCAATTCAAAACAGAATCAACTGGAATCTTATAGCTTGAGACATTAAATCCCTGCTTTGACTATCTGAAGTCTCTAGTAAAAGAAATAATCACACAGTTCACCAGATCTGGGCTTATATGAGGAAAAAAAGTGTTTGTGGAAAACAAACAAACAAGCAAACATAAAATCCCCAATACTATATGCTACATTTGCTTATTAATTTAAAAATATTTTCAAGGATACTTGTAAAGCGGAGAGATGTGAATAGAAATAATAATGACTTTATTTCTGAGTTTAGAAAATATTTGGAAACTAAAAGAAACATTACGAAAAGGTATAAAATTCAATGGTTTAAAAAATGCCAACACCCTGAATGTAACACAAGCCTGTATTTACTTTTTTAAAATTGGAGGTTGCTTCTTTTATATAAAAGGTAATATAAAAGGAGACAGTAAGCAGATAATTCACAGCTTATGTGAGTTTACCTCTCAGTCAAAAAGAAATATTAATATCAATCTTTAGGCTAACTTGCTTACATAGTATTCAACCAAGTGGAAAGCACAGCTAGCACAGAGCTAGAAGCAGGTACCAGAACGACTAAGAACAGCATTTGCTCTTTTTTTTTTAATTAAGAAATTAAGAAGTACTGAAAGCGTTATTTTTTCTAAAGATCATGTACTTAATTTCCTATTTTTTGCTGTTCCATATTTCACTGTCTTCAACATTATAAGCTGCTTAAGAAGCTATATTTCACTTTTCATCACTTCTGCTCTCAAAACTGATGTTTCTAAAGTCCATTTACGTTTATGAAAGCTGGAAAACCACATATAGGAGAATTTTACCTTACAGTTAAGTATTTTAAGATAGAAAGAAAGTCAAGCTGCTTAATTGTGTCGTATTCTTTGCAACCCCACAGACTGTATGTAACCTGCCAGGCTCCTCTGTCCATGGAATTCTCCAGGCAATAATAATACTGGAGTGGGTTACCATTTCCTTCTCCAGAGGATCTTCCCAACCCAGGAATCAAACCCGGATTTCCCACACTGCAGGCAGACTCTATCATCTGAGCCACCATGGAAGCCCTATTCTAAGATAATACCTCCAGCTGCTGCTGCTGCTAAGTCGCATCAGCCGTGTCCAACTCTGTGCGACCCCATAGACGGCAGCCCACCAGGCTCCCCCAACCCTGGGATTCTCCAGGCAAGAACACTGGAGTGGCTTGCCATTTCCTTCTCCAATCCATGAAAGTGAAAAGTGAAAGTGAAGTCGCTCAGTCATGCCCGACTCTTCGCAACCCTCTGGACTGCAGCCCACCAGGCTCCTCCGTCCATGGGATTTTCCAGGCAAGAGTACTGGAGTGGGGTGCCATCGCCTTCTCCAGAAATATGTCTAAAAGTGAGGATTCTCTGTTAGCTACCAACTCAAAATGCTAGATAAGTAAATTTCTGTAGACTATATATTTGTCAAAGAAATAGCATAAACATATGCTTTTTACTGATAAAAAACAGGAATCTTTTACCAATCAAACCAATCAAACCAATTAAAAACTCAGCAACAACACAGTGTACAACCAAAGAGTCCTATTTTCTCTCAAAGGTTACACACCTAACTCTATGTAGCCTATTCATTAGACTCAGATTCTTTCTTTTGAATTTCATCTCTAAACTGGATATCTCTGAAGATCTAGAGATCTTCACAATGGTTGATTCCCAGCAACGCCCCCCTAACCTTTCCTCTTGTTTTCTGTTAAACTCTCAGATCTTGGCTTACCTCTCATGTTTATTTTAGTAAAAGGAGATTAAATGCTCCTGTGTGTTTAAACCAGTCTCCCTGTCTTCAGTCTCTTTCTTCCTCAATTCATTCTGTACTCTGCATCTAGATTCATTTTCAAAAGATGAATGGTCTGATCGGATCTTATTCCTCATATCAAAACTTCCTGTGCTCCCGCATAAAGCCTATACTTCTCAACCTAGCACTCAATGACTTCCATAGTCCCGATCAATCTTTATGCCCTTACTGCCATTATTTTCTAATTACACAAGCCGAGGCTTCTGTCAAATCAATCTTCTGTCCTCCAACTTGCCCTGAACCTTCTATCTTGGCTCATGTCATTCCTACCGCACAAAGAATGCCCTGCACTCCCTCTCAGCTGCCACTGCTCAAGGCCCCTTCGCATCTCTGCATTTATTTATGTAAATAAGGACATACAAAAGATATGTTCTGCCCCACCCAGCAAGTTCAGTTCAGTTCAGTCGCTCAGTCGTGTCCGACTCTTTGCGACCCCATGAATTGCAGCCCACCAGGCCTCCCTGTCCATCACCAACTCCCGGAGTTCACTCAGATTCACGTCCATCGAGTCAGTGATGCCATCCAGCCATCTCATTCTCTGTCGTCCCCTTCTCCTCCTGCCCACCCGCCAAATTTTCAAACCCAACAACTGGCAGCTTTTATTAAATGCCTACTATGCGCTCAGCAGTCTTAAACAGTATTTCTAATCCTCTCAACCATCCTATAAAGTAGGTATTATTATTCTCCTTTTACAGATGAGAAACCCAAAGCTCAAAACCATCAAACTATATATTTAGTAGATATCCTCAAACTGTATACTCAGTAAGTTGCCTCAAATCATACACTGAATAAGTGGCAAAGCAAGGATTTCAATACAGGCTGCTTAACTCTACAGCTATTGCTCTAAACACTAAGTTGTGTAGTTTGAGGGTTTTTTAAAGTCTGAATCATGTGACTATCCCTCTCCTCTATCTGAAATAATTTAGTTTTACATATTTCTACTTACACACTATAAAATAAGCCTTCTCACGCTTGTTATTTTAGTAAAGGGAGAAGATTAAATACTATTTCTTTTCAAGAGAAGAACAATACTGAAATTGTAATGTCAAGGAACATCTTTTTTGTCACAAAGATTACTTTTACTAAAATATTTTCAAAGAAATTCATTCTAAGCAACTTTTTCAAAGATGACTGCAAATTAATAATCATACCCTTTGATGTTTTTACAGATTATTAATAATATGAGGATTTTGTGATCACCCCCCAAGAACTGTAATTGGTATCTATCATATTGGCAAAGGTTGTAAAAACTGACCTACTCAATGCCATTGAAGGTGCAGTGAGACACACATTCATACACAGGGTAACCACCCTTTGATCCAGTTATTCCACTTCTGGGAATCTACCCTAAAGGAAAATTAAAAAAAAAAAGAGAGAGAGATGCAATCAAGTATAAATGTACAAAAATGTGTATCTCAGTGTTATTTAAAATAGTAGTATTATAAAGATCAACCTAAAAGTCCCACACTAGGAGAACAATAACCTGTTCAGAGATAAAAGCAGGAGCAAAACCACATTTACAGAAGTATAATTTCAGAGGTTTTTTTTTTTTTTTAATTGAAAAGAAGTAAGAAAGGAGAAGAACCAAAAAAAGTAAATTGAAATGTTTGTAGAAATTATCTCTGGGCGATAGGTTTATGAGTAATCTTCAATTTCTTCTTTACATTTACGCTCTTGTCAAAATTTGCCACCACAATGAACATGAATTAGCTTAAACAAGAAAAAAAGGTTTAAGCAATTTATAACCCCTGAAATATGCCCCTGAAACAAACAAGGGCATATTGCTTGGACTAGAAACTACACTTCCTACTGCAAAGAAAGCATCAAACTCGTTTTCTTTCCAGCTTTCATTAGGCTTAGTTGTACTTTTAGACTGTGTAAAGAATGTCATCCAAAACTCAGTAGTACTCATGAAATCACACAAGGCTATCTAAAAGTCAGCCAATACTCCAGCAGAAAGACCACAGTTAAATGAACTGTTTTATTGTATGCCTATTGAGGATAATAAATGTCCAATTAATCCTAACTCAAAACATGCAAAATGGAAAAACCAGAAAAACTATTCTCATTTCACAAATTAACTAAATATACTGTTGTTGCCTTATAAGCACATCACAGTTAGGTCTGGGAGGAACTTGAAAATAAATCTGGCAAACTACCAACAACATCACTAAAAATGCACACTGATGCATTTGACTACTATCTTTTAGTGGATAGTTCACTTCAGTGGCACAGGATGATTTTAATCATTGTAGAAAAAATATTAAGCTGTCCTTCCAAAAAAACAAAAAAAAACCCTCCCAAACGTCTCACATTAAACATTAGAATTAAAACTTAGCTGAACCAGGAAAAAACTTACCTACAAAGTAGGATATATGCAGAAAAGCAACTTGGGAAAAAAAAGACCAACAGAAGTAAAACAGGCAGTTGAACAAGCAGTTCTTATTTTACTGTATATTTTAACCGATGGGAGACTGGTTTGCTCAAATACTAAAAAGCTGTTAGAAAATAAGACCACAGAAATAGTTGTTAACAACTGAAAGAGAATTAAAATATCACAAAGATTTTACTTAGAAAATGAGTATCATTCTATTTTTAATCAATCATGAAAACACAACATTTATTTATAAAACATATGTCAGGTTCTGGCAAACAAAATACATTACTAGACTATAATACTAGAGTAGAAACTACAGCCCCACGTCTCAGTTTCCATCAAACAGCTTAATACTGGGTCACTGAAACATCTGTTCAATGACTGAATCTGAAATCTATTAATGAAATTATGCAATATTTCCACAACTACACAATGAAATCTAAAAGGTAGCTTAAAAGACACCAATGATTTGGGATAGACACTGAAAACTACATAAAACCCAAAGATTAGTGTTAAATGTCAGCTGCTAAAATAATTAAGTTAAGGTTGCTTGCTTAATATTCTATACAATACTTGTCTAGAACAGAATGATCCTATGAATTTAAAAATATCATGAAAAGTAGTGAATGAATTTACTCTCTGGATCACACATTTGACAGATCTGAAATGTTCAGTCTGCAATAAGAATTCCTACTACTACTAACTTAGAATCTTATATAAGTGGCATCTGGGCTTTGTCCAAAGAAACAGTTCTTTGTGTCTCTTCAACTTTATACTTTTGTCACTGATAACTAAGCTACAGTTCTGAGTGAGTATATACTTCTGTCACTGATAACTAAGCTACAGTTCTGAGTGAGTATATACTTTTGTCACTGATAACCTAGCTACAGTTCTGAGTGAGTGTAACATAGCACTGCAAACAACCATGCATGTTACAGGCACACATATGTATTTGTGAATTCAAAGTAAGTCATCTCAAGTTTTAATTAATCCAACAGTGTCTTTTATCAGTTATGTGTAGTTTAGTACATTCCTAACCTTATGAGGTATAGCCTAATTTAAATATATTCTGAAACCAGACATAGAATTATGCATATAATCCTAAATTTGGTTAATTTTACCATTCCACACTTTGAACCACTCTCTATCAATGTGAACTAAATAAATAGGGTGGAGATAGGAAACTATCTCTATCCCTGGAAAAACTGGATATGCAAAGAAATCTTCTTTTCCAGATTTATCTAATCTAAATTTATACAGCCTAAATAAGTCATCAGAACTTTAAAAAAAGCCATTAGTCTAACAATTGAAAATAATTTCATAGAATATATTTAATCCTCCATGTGTATATCATGTACTTCTGAAAATTATAATAAAAGGATGGTTTTTAGACCGCTTAACAAAAGTACACTATCTCAACTCCACCTTAACCATCATACACAATTTCCTTTGCACCTTTTACCTCTACAAGGCCTATTTTCAAGTGGAAATGAGAACAAGGCACAGTTCTCTGCTGAACTGCTTAACGGATCAGAACATTGTGATAAACTAAGTTTATAGGTTCAATACTAATCTGGATCTTTTAACTTTGAAACAAACTGCTCTCCTAATCAGTCATCTCAAAACTGAATGCAAACGGGATTGGAGAGAGCGTGTGTGAACCTTCATTGCATACTTATAACCACTATTACAAAAATTCAACATGTAAAATGGCCAATACTTTCTCTGTATATGAAAGTGAAAAGCACAAAAACTACCATTTGTAATCTCCAAATTTCAGACACACACAAAAGGGAAAAAAATGGACCCTTCATCTGTCTCAGTAACATAAGAAAGTTTAAGTATCTTTATTTTAAGCAGTAATCATTTCCATAATATACGAATTTGGCATTAAGTCATATAGCAGTATATGGCTTGGCAATATGCCATAACTCTTTTTAAAATTGATGAGTTCAATCTGAAGGAACATTAGGAGGAAGTAAGTCTATGTTCACAATTTTAAACTCACCACAACATTAAGATATAAATGCTTTATACAAGATATTTTTATTGACCTTCTAAAATGAGAATTTTAGAACTGGGACCTTAGAGGTTATATGAGGTTCAATAGACATTTGCTGGGTCCCTAGCATGTGTGAGACACAGTGCTCGGTGCTTGCAGGTAAACTCCATTGGCTCAGCCCACTCACTTTATAGATGCTGGAGTTTCTGCTCATGTCAAATCAAACCTTTTAGACTTCTGAATTGCTTAGCAATGCCATCACAGTGGTATAATTCTATTAAAACAGACTGATATCATCCTTCCTCATAATCTAAATAAAATTTCAAAGAGGCAATATTGACTTAACAGAAACAATAGTCTCTATGTTTTGAATAACTTATAAAGAATTACAACAATTTAAAAATTCAACTATGAGAGTCTTCAACTAACTGCTAGTTGCATAATTTACTGCAAAGAACAAAATAAGGAGGCTGCTGCTGCTGCTGCTGCTAAGTCGCTTCAGTCGTGTCCGACTCTGTGCGACCCCAGAGACGGCAGCCCACCAGGCTCCCCCGTCCCTGGGATTCTCCAGGCAAGAACACTGGAGTGGGTTGCCATTTCCTTCTCCAAACATGAGGCTATCAGAGATTTAAGATTCTAAAGACATACAAAACAGAAATTAAACTAATCGCTGATACCACTGAAAAGTCCTTTTATAAGAAAAAAGAATTAATATGAAAAATTAGGTGCTTAACTGGGATATCTATTCTTTATAAAAGATCACCAACTATATACTAACAAAGTTCTTGAGTAACAGTAAACACTGGCAAGATTTTAAGTTATTTAACTATGAGATCACAAATTATTACATAATATAAAACTTCCTGAGGGCAGAGACCCTGTCTAATTCAACTGTTATCCCCAACAATTAGCACCCTGTTATTAAAATGTTAAAGAGACAGTTGAACAAACATTATGAACTCATGTGAGCTAGCTACTGGAAAATTCAACCTAATGACCTAAAAGGTCTCTTTTTATAATTCAAATTGTTCAAGTATTAAGTAATATTCACTCAAGTGACACTGCATGAAACTTCAGATCAACAACTGTGGCTGTCACTTTAGCACAAACTACTCTGAAGGAATTAATAGATACACCGAGAAGACAAGTGTATTTATATACTTCGATTTAGCAGTCCTTCTGGAAATAAATTCCAAGGAAATATTCAAAAAGAAAGAAAATGTTGAATACACAAAAGTGTTCATTTCATTGTTATTTTCAATAAGGGGAAAAGGAAAGTATCTATATGCCCAAGGGCAGGTAGACAGACTAATTTGCAACCATGCAAAAAGGTTTAAAATGAACGTTAACCTCCTAATCGGTCTTCCTGCTTCCACTCCCTGCTGCCTTCCCCAAGTTAACTTCCACACAGCAGCCAGAACAGTTCCCACAGACTTTAGTCAGAAGAGTTCTCTCTTCTACCCAAAACCCTCCAGTGGTTTCCCATTTCATTCAAAGTAAAATTCAAAGTTCTGACCATTGCCTACAGGCTTTACAGCGGCCTCGGCCACTTCTCTAATCTCAAGTTCTCTCATTTTCCCTCCTGCTTACTGGCCTTCTCCAAAAGGCCAAGTACACTGAGTGGTCTCTGCCTGTTATCTTCTTCCCCTAGAGAGCATGAATTCCTCACTTTCTTCAGGTCTCTACTCCAGCATCATGTCTTCCCTGGCTACCCTTCCTTGCCACTCTCTGTATCCTCTAACCCCACCTTACTCTCTGTGTATTTCTTACCATCTGACTTATTCTGTATTTATATGGTTATGGCCCATCTCTCCTGTTTAGTATATGAACTCCATGATAGCAAGGACTTTGTTTTATTCACATAATAGGCATTTAAAAAGCACTTGTTAAACAGATACTGAATACTGATACAATAATTATTAACTACACAAAAAAACATGCATATAAACAAACTTGCAAGAGAATAGGAAAAATGATCTGTGAACACTTTTAAGTGCTGATCATATTGCTAAGGAGTTAAACAAAAAATCTAAGTCAGTTGTGATTACGATTTTAAGCTGTCAGTAGTGACTATGACAATCTTATCTCCCTCAAAGCCATCTGTTTAGAAATATTATGAGAACTTTTCCCACAAAACTGTTAATAACAATCAGTCTTAAAATCTTTGTTCCCAAAGACCCAAATAAGTCTGTGAGGGTAGATACACATGCTTGAGGTCACACAGAAGGTGAACGAAGCCTTCTGAACAGTTTTAATATAGAACTGAATAATACTCAGAGTTTACATTTGAGACAAGCACACATGGTTGGCTTTAGAGAGTCCCTGAAGATGTAAAATTCTGTACCTAAATGTCTATTACTTCTTTCCTGAGGAGAGAGTCTATATGTGCATTTCATTATACTCTCAAAGGTGTCAGTGGCCCAGAAAAGGTTAATAATCAGTATTTTGTATGTTGGAAGTGAAGAGAAATCTAATTTGAGTTACCTCTCAAAGGATAGAAAATATATAAAACCAGACACATCTTTGCAATAACACATTTCATTCAAGAAATATCAAGTGCCTACCATGTGCCGGGCATGGTGTGATTTTGAGCACCTTACACTTAACCATATTTTGTAGTACATAATTCAAAATACATAGGAAACAAGATTCACTGAAACACCAGACTAAAAAGAAATCCAGCGAACACAAATATAATTTCAAACAGAAAGTGGTATAGAAAATCATAATACAGACAGAAAGGAGCTCAGGGCCTGATTTAGTGCTTATTATGTCAAAATATCCACAGATATCAGTTACATCAAAAGAAAAGAAAAACTACACACACGTGTGCCCACCCCCACACACTGTGACAGGAAACCAAAATAAAGTTTCCAAATCCTGTTTCCAGCAGCATCCCTTCTGAGACTGCCCTTCAGCATTCTTTTGAAGGTAGGAGCTTCACGTTAAAACCTAGCGCTGATACTTTACTCTTACTGTGATAAAAACAAAAAGAATCATCTCAAACCCAGAAAACAGAAAACTGTGGCCACCTGTACGGCTGTGACCCATTAACCTCCTGCCCTGTTATTCCCTTTCTTTTTATACCCCACTTCCTTCAAAGCAGTGACAGAATGGTCTTCTCTCCCCAAACGGAATGACTCCAGAACGCAAGTTCTTTTTCCAAGAGGTCGAAAGGTCCCCTAAACTCTGCTTCTTAGCCCTGTGAGTTGATGTCTTCCCCTCGTCTTTTCCCCATAGCAGTAAATTACACAATTCAGCTGAGGACACCGTCCTTAACTTCCTGAACAAGGGGGCAAAAAGACACTCCTACCAGTCCCAGCCTGAAGGCAGACAAAAATCACACGGTGACCTCTTCCCTAACAAAATTCAGGGAAGAAGCAGAGACCCAAGAAAGGCAACGCCGAAAAGGCGAACACATGGCATGTTACGGAAGACGTGGGGGACAGAGGGCGGGAAAGGGGCTGAGAGGTGGAGTGGGGTGTAAAGATGTCAGCTCTGTGCACTAGGGGAATGAAGAAATGCGAGATCCCGAACCCTGACAAGTGAACACAGAAAGGGCACCGCTCCCGTCTACCCACACTTCTCCAGCAGTCAAGGGAGGTCAGAAAATTCACCCAACCCTCCAACTCTCTTCTTCGCGTGCCCCCCAAAGGGTGAACTGGGTTTGAAAGAAGAGCTGACCCTAGTCAGGGTACAAGCAAGAAAAACGAAGCGATGTCCAATCTAGTACCCCTCTCAGGCAGCAAGGGGCGAGGGCACTGTGTCCGGGGAGATGGCGAGGGAAATGGGCTTGTGCCATGACACCTCGGGGAGTTGGAGGGTGGGGGACACAATGTCCTCTTTCTCTCCCACACCCGGCCCGGGCCCCTCCCGTCCCTCTCCCGTAGGCCCAGCCACAGTCGACCGGCTCGGTCCGCGGGCGTGGTTGGCTCCGGCCCCGGTGGCGGCGGCCGGGCCTCCCCGAGTCCTGGCCCCTCCCGCCGGCCAGGCCCCCGGGCCGCCGCCCCGGACACCGAGGGAACACGGAGGAGGAAGGGGGAGCCAGGGGACTGACCGGCGACAGGAGCCGCCTCGGCCCGGACTCGTCCGACCCGCGCCCCTCGCTCCCTCTGGGGCCGGCTCCGGCTCCCCGCCCCTCACTCACCCCCCCCGGTCCGGCACCTCCTCCACCTCCTCCTCCTCCTCCTCCCTCCTCTCGGCCGTGGCTCCTGCTCCGGCTCTACGCGGCGACGGCGGCGGTAGCGGCCTCGAGAGCAGCGGCGGCGGAGCCTCCAGAACGCGCACGCACGCAGCACGCAAGCCCCGCCCCCAAGTTCCGCCCCGCCCCTTCGAGTCGGCGTCGGCAAGATTTCGGCCCCGCCTTCCCCGCGGCTTTCCGGAGTCCGCTTAAAGGGGCCGCGCAGGAAAGAGGTGGAAGAGCTCAGAACGCCGCGGGGGAGGAGTGGGGGAGCTTCGGCTTTTAGCTTGGGCTGAGTGACGGAGTGGGGAGGCCGGAAATGAAATGAGAAATGGTTCGAAGATTCAGGAGGAGAAGAATTTTGGAGGGAATACGACCATTTGACAAGTACTAATTGAGTATCTAGTAGGTGCCAGGCACTGTCCTAGGCGCAGAGAATAATGGAAGTAAATTAAAAGAAGCTTACTTCTTGGAAGAAAAGTTATGACCAACCTAGATAGCATCTTGAAAAGCAGAGACATTACTTTGCCAACAAAGGTCTGTCTAGTCAAGGCTATGGTTTTTCCAGTGGTCATGTATGGATACGAGAGTTGGACTGTGAAGGAAGCTGAGCGCCGAAGAATTGATGCTTTTGAACTGTGGTGTTGGAGAAGACTCTTGAGAGTCCCTTGGACTGCAAGGAGATCCAACCAGTCCATTCTGAAGGAGATCAACCCTGGGATTTCTTTGGAAGGAATGATGCTAAAGCTGAAACTCCAGTACTTTGGCCACCTCATGCCAAGAGTTGACAAAAGACTCTGATGCTGGGGGGGATTGGGGGCAGGAGGAGAGGGGGACGACAGAGGATGAGATGGCTGGATGCCATCATTGACTCAATGAACGTGAGTCTGAGTGAACTCGAGGAGTTGGTGATGGACAGGGAGGCGGGCGTGCTATGATTCATGGGGTCGCAAACAGTCGGACACGACTGAGCGACTGGACTGAACTGAACTGAACTGAACTGAAAGGCCTTTATGGAGCTTGCATTCTAGTGGTTGAGAAGAGACAACAAACAGATAAAAATTTCAGAAAGTGAGAAGTCGAGTGAAGAAAAATAAAACCAGAAATAGGATGACTTCATAGATGGCCAAGTATTGCCCCTCAGAGGAGCCCTATAAGCACATACACGTATGACACGAAGGAATAAGCCTAGCAAATACCTCGGGAGGGGAGAGGAAAGGGATGGGAGTCTTACCAAGCTGAAAGAACCTCGGCTGTACACGGTTAGCCTGGCATGTTGCAGGACCAACAAAAAAGGCTAGTATGGCTGAGTGTAATCAGCTAGCCACAGAGCAGTAGTAGGTTGAGAGAGGTGATGGGGGAGGTCAGATCCTATGGAGCCTTATGGGCTGTTATTAAGAGCAGCAGAAAGCCGTAGGAGGGTGAGCAGAGGAACGACCGAATCTAGTTCACATTTTAAAGAGTTACTCTGCTATTATGGGTAAAATGCACAACAGGGAAGCACAGATGTCTTCAAGGAGACCAGTGAGGAAGCTCTTTGTGGTCGCTTGGACTAGGATGGCAGCAGAGAAGAAGTGAGAAGGGGTGTATCAGAATGTATTCAGATACACTTTGAATTGGAATGGATTTGGCAGAGAATGTGTGAACGAACAAAAAGCTCATGGCTGATTCTTAAGTTCAGGACCTAAAGGGTAAGTTAGTGGTGGTATTATTTAGTGAGCTGGAGAAGATTTAAAGGGAAGAAAATTTGGAATGAGGGAAGTACGAATTCTGTTTCATATGTTACGTAAAGTGCTTGTTCTACATCCAAATGAAGATGTTGAGTAAACAAGTGGATGGATATATGAGTCTGAAGATATGAATTTGGGAATCATCAGCACATAGATGCTTTTTAAGCCTTAGGTCTTACATAAAATCACTTAGGAGGGAGAGTAGCTAGTGGAGAGGACGAAAATGAACTCCAACCTTTGGAAATTCTGTAGAAGAGGAGAAGGAACTACCAGATAGGAGCCACACCAGGAGAGGGTGGAGTGTTGGAAGATAAGAGAATTGTTTGAGGAAAGTGGGAGTGATCAGCCTTATCAAATACTGTCGAAATAAATAAGGTGAGGACTGAGGGTTTGAACACTGCATTTGACCTGATGAAGGATGCTGATGTCCTTGAGGAAAGCAGCTTCAGTGAAGTCATGGAGGAGAAACTCTGATTAGGGTGTGTTAACAAGAGATGGGAGGTGAGGAAGAAAAATGTTTATAGCAAGTCTAAGCAGCTCTTGAGGACCTTTGCCCTCAGGATCCACTAAGAGAGAGGAGTACTTGGGATCGTTGTTCAGTCGCTCAGTTGTATCCAACTCGTTATGACCCAATGGACTGCAGTGTGCCAGGCTTCCTTGTCTTTCACCTGAAGCTTTCACCCTGTCTTTCACCATCTCCTGAAGCTTTCTCAAACTTATGTTCATTGAGTCAGTGATGCCATCCAATCATCTCGTCCTCTGTCCTCCCCTCCTCCTGCCTTCTGTCTTTCCCAGTGTCAGGATCTTTTCCAATGGGTCAGTTCTTCGCATCAGGTGGCCAAAGTACTGGAACTTCAGCTTCAGCATCAGTCCTCCCCATGAATATTCAGGGTTGATTTCCTTTAGGATTGACTGGTTTGATCTCCTTGCAGTCCAAGGGCCTCTCAAGAGTCCTATCCAACACCACAGTTCAAAAGCATCAATTCTTTGGCGCTCAGCTTTCTTTGTGGTCCAATTCTCACATCCATACATAATAGTAGTAGTAGTGTTAGTCACTCAGTAGTGTCTGACTCTTTGTGACCCCATGGACTGTAGCCTGCCAGGCTCCTCTGTCCATGAGATTCTCCAGGCAAGAGTACTGGAGTGGGTTGCCATTCCCTTCTCCAGGGGATCTTCCTGACCCAGCAACTGAACCCTCCTCCATTGCAGGCAGATTCTTCACAGTCTGAGCTATAGGGAAGCCCCCAAAAGACTACTAGAAAAACCATAGCTTTGACTAGATGGACCTTTGTCAGCAAAGTAATGTCTCTGCTTTTTAATATGCTGTCTAGGTTTGTCATAACCATTCTTCGAAGGAGCAAACGTCTTTTAATTTCATGGTTGCAGTCACCATCTACAGTGATTTTGGAGCCCAAGAAAATAAAGTCTGTCTCTGTTTCCATTGTTTCCCCATTTATTTGCCATGAAGTGATGGGACTGGATGCCATGATCTTTGTTTTTTGAATGTTGAGTTTTAAGCCAGTTTTTTCACTCTCTTCTTTCACCTTCATCAAGAGGCTCTTTAGTTCACTTGTTATTTAGGGGAGGTATTTCAAAGATAGGAGTTGTTTCCTTATGTTGGTATGCTGGAATGATCCTTTAGAGAGGTAAAGGTGATGGTGCAGAAGATAAGAGGGAGCAGCTAGAGAAGGCTTGTCCTTCAGTGGGTAAAAAGCAATGGGACCTAGCGTAGAAGTGGAGGAGTTGACTGTGGATAGGAGCAAGGACAGTATTTTAGGAGAGAAGGCAACGTCTATGGGCACAAACACAGTTAGGTCAGGTATTAAATTTGGTGATGGCCTATTCAGGCCATGTCTGTGCAGGAAGCATGTGGGAGCTGAAATCCAGCCTCTGTTTTTCCAACCAAGTTTTGAGGCCAAATCAACCTTGAGGAAGGGGCACCTTTTCTAATTTCTTCAACTGCAGAGACAGTGCCTTTTAGAAAATCCTCCGTATCACCACATGCACACATACAAAGTCTGTGTGCTTCTTTTCCCAGTTTGTACCAAATATTCTTTGTGCAAGTTGCCTCCGTGGGTTTGATGAGGTCGATCAGGGCTGTTGAGCTTTCTTTTATTCTTAGCAATAGGAAGCTGTGAGTGGGGAAGGGCTGTTGGGTATATGAGATGGAAGCTGTGAGAAAGATGGAAGAAGTGAGAAAGAATTCCCTCAAAGAGAGGAAGTGTAGCATGGACAAGGCTGAGGGTCTTCTTGAGTTGGTGGTCCTATATTTAAGTGAGACCACTCAGCAAGGTTGTATGGTTTTTCTCCAGCCACATTCCATAGCTTGCGGGGTTAAAGGAGAGATTTGGCCAGGGGTGGGTTTTGCTGATGAAAGTCCTGAAAAGGGGAGGGGTATAAGTCAGGGTGTAGTTATAGTGATAGACCTTAGAATCTAAGCTGGGAGGGAATAGCTGTTTTGCTGTTGGTCGCTAACTTATGTCTGACTCTTTCCAACACCGTGGTCTATAGGCCACCAGGCTCCTCTGTCCATGGCATTTCCCAGGCAAAAATGAATATTGGAATGGGTTCCCAGAGAGCAAGTTAAAAAGCAGGGGAGTCAATGGTTTGGTGGTCCCTGTAGGAAAGAATAGTTCAAGAGGAAGCTATCAAGTAAGTGGAAGCAAGGGGACTTTCCAAGAATCAAGCATGGGAAAGGGTGAGTGAGGTGTCTGTGAGAAATGAGGTCCAGGCAGGTACCTCGGGGTTGAGGGAATACCAGGCTGTCGGGCTCCTGTCTTGTCACAGTCCTTGTGATCCACTGACCTGGGGGAGGTTGAGGGCAGGGGATTGTGTGGCTTTACTAGCCTTGGGAGAGTCCCTTGTGCCCTGCTTTACTCACCCGAGCATTTGTGTAGGTACTTTGTCCTGCCTGATGTTTCACAGAAACTAAACATCTTTCCTCCTTATTCTGCTTTCCTGCTCCTGGCATTATCTTTCTCAGTCACTCATGCAGCAAATCTTAGCCACCTTTAATCCATCTTCCCCATCCCTGCACCCAATTGATCCTCAAAGTGTAGCGATCAACACCATCCAATAGAACATTCTGCTGTGATGAGAATGTTCTTTATCTGCATATCTAATACAGTAGTCACATGTGGCTATCGAGCATTGACTGAGGAACTGCATTTTATAACTGTTGTTGTTCAGTTGCTCAGTCATGTCCGACTCTTTGTGACCCCATTGACTACAGCATGCTAGTCACAAAGTTTACAACTTTAGTGTATATAAATTCAATTTAGATAGCCACATGGGGCTGGGGGATACTGTATTAGACAGACAGGTATAGACCTTTCCTACCCAGGGTCTTTTCCATCCGCCTCTGCCTCTGTGTCCCCATTGCCACCTGCCTCAGTCAGCTACTGGTTACCTCTCGTCTAGACTTTTGCTGTAGTTTCCTATTTGGTCTTCTGCTTAGTTGCCTTCCCTTCAATCCATTTGGTGTTCTTGCCAGAACCATCTCCCTAAAGCAGTGGCCAGATCACAGCTCCACCCTATTTTAAAAATTATCAGTAGTTTCCTGTCAAATTAGGTAAAACTGCTTAATCTGACATTTGTCCACTTGAATGTCTCCATCCCCCTTTTCCAGCCTTACCCTGCAGTGCCCCTTTACATAATAGAGTGCTGGTTCTCAAGCAAAACTGAGCTGCTTGCTATATTTCCTACCAACTTTTTACAAAGCAGCTAACTCATTTGCGTAAATTGTCTCTGCCTGGAACTGGCCTCTCATTTCTTCTTCCAGACCTCAAATCTGTTGAAATTCTTGAAGGCCTGTCTTACGTAGCAGTTTGTACCTGGAAATTTTTCTGCTTTTTCTTCTCCTCTTAAATACAGTTTCTGGTTTTTGTGGTTGTTGATGTTTGTTTGTTTGCTGCACTGCACAGCTTACTTCCCTGACCAGGGATCAAACCTGGGCCCCAGCAGTGAAAACACCAAGTCCTAACCACTGGACAGCTAGGGAATTCCCTACAGCTTCTGTTTTTAACTTCACCTGTGGCACTCATAAGTTGCCTTGTCATTTATTCTATGCATTCATTTTATTGCTGTTACAAAATATTCCTTCTTACAGATCACTACATTCCATATCATTGCCCCTTTCAGTGTCAGTCTTGTACCTGATATATATGAGGTACTCCTCAATTAAGCCGTGAATTGAGTTCTACAAGAGCATTCATGCTCCTTAACTCTAAGAGTAATATCACTAGCTGTAAAAGAGAATGTCTTTATACCTTGGAAGAAACAAAGAGAAAAAGAAGCAGAAGGAGCCAAAAAGCACTAATGTGACAATTGAGAATTTCTTAAGTCGGAAGGCCAAGAACTCTTGGAAGTTAAAAAGAAATGAAGGAAAGAAGAACAAGCAGAAAAAAAAAAAAAATGAAATGGGAAACAGCCATTCAAAATAGTTAATAATCCTGACACATCTTGATACCCTGTTCTTGGAGGATGTCAGAGACGGTATGGAGGTGGGTGATTCTTTGTTCCAGGACCCAGAGGAGGAGGAGCAGGGTCTAGGCTACATTCCTGCTGACCCTGACACTGCCTTGATCAACTGATGGACTTCCCCCGTCCTCAAGCGTTCTGACTGCCACAGCTTCCGTGGCTATGCTGAGAAGGTGGTGACTTTCTTTTTTTTCCAAGAAAAAATAATTTTGGGGAAAATCTTCTCATAGCTTTCATCATTGAACTTAGTAAACTGATCTTAAAATTAAAAACAAAAGCAAAACCAGCAGATTTTCTAATACGAAATTCCAACTTTTGAAAAGAAACAGACTGTATTTCTTTTCATATTACTATTTGCTGAGAGTTCCTTCCAAATGCTTCCCACCTTTTACAGGGCAGTTTTACAAGTCACTTCTAACTCGTAATCCTAGCATGGGCATGCTTGGAACTCACAGGATCAGCTTAGCTACTCAGAGGGTCAGTTTATGGAAAAGGCCTGTAAGAAGCATTCAGATGGTGATACAAATCAATAAAAAGAGGTTTCCATCTAATAATTGTTTAGAAAATGTATTTTTAGACCTTTAACTCTTAGAAACTTGAAACCTGAGAATAGAATTACGTTTGCTCTGTTCCACGGTACCAAATATACTTTTCCTGTTGGTGCAGTGGTTTTAAGGATTTGAACAGCAGGGGCTACATTTTACACACACAAAAAAACATAATTCACATGTGTAGGACCTTATATCTGTTTATTCAATAAGCCTTAACCAAGTGCTTGCTCCTTGCTAAGCACTTACACTTGTTGCCAGGTATACAAAGAAAGAAAAAATACGGTACCTGCCTTCAAGGAGGAAACAGGGTAAAACTCTGACCTGACATTGGTATATCATTTTACAGTTTTCAAAATGATTCCACGGTACCTAATTTAATCCTACCAACAATGTCCTTAAGGTAGGTATCAGCCTCCTTTTGAATTAGGGAAAGTAGTTCAGGGTGATTACAAGAATTGTAGAGAAGTACAGAGCTATTAGGGCTTCTCAGGTGGTGCTAGAGGTGAAGAACCTGCCTGCCAGTGCAGGAGATACAAGAGACGCAGGTTCGATACCTGGGTTGGGAAGATCCCCTGGAGAAGGGCATGGCAACCCACACCAGTGTTCTTGTCTGGGGAATCCCACAGACAGAGAAGCCTGGCAGGCTACAGTCCATGGGGTCTCAAAGAATCAGACACGACTGAAGCAACTTAGCATGCACACGCACACAGAACTATTAACTGGTGGGATATTGAGCTGGAACTCAGATCTCTGGGTGTCAGAACATTGGTTGAATTAGAATGGAAGTTTCCTGAGGACAGGCACTTGATCTGTTTTGTTCATTGCCATATTTCCAGAACCTAGAAAAGTACCCAGCATATAGTATTTTCTCAGTAAATATTTCAGGAATGTGTGCATGTGTGTGTGTGTGTGTGTGTGTGTGTGTGTGTGGCGTGTTGTGGAGAGAGAGTGAGAGGGGGGCAGTGGGTGAGGGAGGGAGAGAGAATACAAGCCAAACATCTAAGTCATTAGCATATTTGTATATTTTAGTTTTGTGCTAAGTTGATCTTTTCTGTATTAG
Source organism: Budorcas taxicolor (assembly GCF_023091745.1). Classification (NCBI taxonomy): domain Eukaryota; kingdom Metazoa; phylum Chordata; class Mammalia; order Artiodactyla; family Bovidae; genus Budorcas; species Budorcas taxicolor. The sequence goes on from NC_068912.1 coordinate 32,059,968, forward strand.
TGCTGTCTGAATTGTGGCCCACAGACTGGTCCTGGTCCACAGAATTGCTTAATACCAGTTGTAGTTCACTGAGGCTGCTGTAACAAAATATCACATACTGGATAGCTTATAAACAACAGAGATGTATTTCTCACAGTTTTAGATACTGAAACTGAGATCACAATGCCAGCATGCTCATGTTCTGGTTAAGGCCTTCTTTCTGGTTCTTATCAGCACCTTCTTGCTGTATCCTCAGCTGGTGGGAGGGGCAGGGGATCTCTCTGCCATGTCTTTTTTTTTTTGGCTGCACAGGATCTTCATTGCTGTGCAGGCTTTCTATAGTTGTGGTGAGTGGGCTACTCTCTAGTTGCAGCGCACAGGCTTCGCACAGGCTTCTCGTTGCAGTGGCTGCTCTCGTTACAGCGCGTGGGCTCTAGGCCATGCAGGCTGTAGTAGTTGTGGTGTGTGAGAGCTTAGTTGCTACGTGGCGTGTACAGTCTTCCCATGTCTCCTGCAGTGGCAGGCAGGCTCTCAATTGCTAGACCACCAGGGAAGTCCCTTTCATAAGGGCACTAATTCCATTCACAAGGGCTCTGCCCTCGAAGTCTAAGTACCTCCCAAGTGCCCACCTCAAATATATTTTTAGTGTAAAGTTCCATGCAATTCTTGGGGTTTGTTTATCTGAAATTCAGATTTAATTTGGCATCCTGTATTTTATCTGGCAGCCCTAAGTGTGATTAAATATGTAGGCTCTGAAGTCACACTGTGTGACTTCAAATTTTGACCCTACCACTTACCAACTGTGTGACCTTGGACATGTTACTTGGGAATTAGGATTTTAACATAAGAATTTTGGGGGAATACAAACATTCAGACCGTAGCACCAGCTGACCTTTAGATAAATACCGAAAATGAGAGTAACATTTAGAATATTTTGCGGCTACTTCACATTGCTCTGACATACAAGCGAGTGGTCAGTAAACCTGTCTAGTTGAGCAGGGCATAGACCAGCACAGATGTTGTCCGACTTGTTTAGTGAATCACATGAGGGATGAGCTGTATGCTAGTCAGGCAACATCTAATTTTTCTTTAACCTTTTGACCCTCTTCACCCATTTCTCCCACCTCTGGCGATTGTCAGTCTATTCTCTGTATCTATGAGTTTGTTGTTGTTTTTCTAGATTCCAAGTATAAGAGAAATCATACAGTATTTGTCCTTCTCTCACATATTTCACATAGCATAATGCCCTCTAGATCCATCCACATTGTCACAAGGCAAGATTTCCTTCTTTTTATTGCTGAATAATATTCCATTTTATATACATACACCAGATTTTCTCTATTCATCCATCCGTGGACACCCAGATAAACATGAGTGTTTGGTGGTGTGTATGTTGCATATTTATTGTTTTACACAACAGATTTGATGTGCAGTGTCCCTTTCTGCTAAGCTTTATGATAAGCCAGCTCATCCTTCTCCATTTCTTTCTGTGAACACCATCATCTGGGAAGAAGCAGCTACTCAACCATGCAGCTCTAAAACTCCAACAAAGAATCTAAGATTTCTGCAGCAAGCAAGTTGGTGAGCACTGCAGCAAGCAAGTAAGGGTGAGCACCAGGCAGGACACTTCTGGCCCCTGAAGAGAAAATTTGATGTAAGCAGGAGGCCAGAATGTGCTAACCGTAGGCAGAGACTTCTCTTATCAATAGAGAAAAGCTGGCACTTAACCACCCTATCAGAGGAAAGACTGGCCCCAGACCAACCCAGACTTCAATAAATGGAGGGAAGAGGAATCCAAGAGGCCTATTCTAGTTTGTGGATGAGTTAACATCATTTCCTATTCTGTAACAAAACTCAAGCATATGTAAACCACAAATTAAGCAACCTGTATAGATACGGACATATGTATGCCTTTTTAAGAAGACAGAAGAGTGTGGTTAGGGTTGCTAGGTTTAGCAAATAAAAATACAAGATGTCCAGTTAAATTTGAATTTCAGATAAACAACGAATGTATTTTTAGTGTAAATATGTTCCATGCAATACTTGGGGTTTGTTTATCTGAAATTCAGATTTAACTTGACATCCTGTATTTTATCTGGAAACCCTAAGTGTGATTAAACATGTAGGCTCTGGAGTCACACTCCAGAGTGTGACTTCAAATTCTGACTGTACAACTTACCAGCTATGTGACCTTGGACAAATTACTTCCCCTCTCAGAGCCTCAGTATCTGTGTATGTAAAATTTACCTCATAGAGTTGTTGTGAAGATTAAATAATACATAAAGATTTACAGTGGTAACTGACACATGGTAAATCTTAAAATAAAAAATACTAGCTGTTTTTATAGGAAAGACAAATCATTATTTGGTAACTAAACATCTTAAAAAATAGAAAAAAAAATCTAGGCAGAGATTCCACTCCCCCCCACCCCCCATTTTCATGCCATTTTCAATATTGCTTACAGCAAATTAAAGTAATATGATTTAGACCCATTATCTATGGCGTAAAGGAACACCCAGCCAGCATCTCACAGTATCATCAGGCTTTCTATTCCTTCCCTTGATACACAACACTTGGACCCACTCTTGGAGATGTCTTAAGCTCCAAATTTCCGTGAGAAATTTGGGTAAACCTTTATGAAGTATTACTTGAGTATTTACTAGGTGAGTGTTTGCTCAGGAGTCAATGCCATCTCTAGGGTGGGGTTTCATCAAAATGGTACATACTCAAGTAACATGCAGATGTCTGTCCTCTGTAGGTTACGTAAGAGGAACCACCTAGTACAGAGAGTTACAGTTCTAGCATATAGAATTTTATTAGCACAAAGTTAAAAATAGGACAAGAAGAAACATGGTGAAATGTGAAGAACAGTAGATCTGGAATCCAAAGCTCTGGTTCTACTCCTCAGCACGAGCCACCTAATATTTGAGGGATGGGGGTGAAGTAGAAAAGAATAACTTTATTGCTTTGCCAGGTGAAGGTGGCCACAGCAGGCTAACGCCCTCAAAACTGTGTCTCCACCTGGAGCGGGTAGTGAGGAGTTTCATAGTAATGGTTCAAAGAGTGCGGGATCGGCCCATGAATGTTCTTCTAATTGATTTGTGGGGAGGTAAGTGGGAGTTACCATCATCAGTCTTCTGGTTCTAATCATCTTGGATCTGTCCCACCTAATATTTTTCAATATTTAAAATATTAAATATTTAAATTTAACTTAAATATTGCTTCCTCATTTATGAAAATGTAAACATCAATGCTACCTTAAAGGGTAAGAGTTAAGTTAAGTGAAATAACAAAATGAATAATACAGTACTGGGAACAAAATAAGCATTTGGTAAATATTTGTTAACGTGAATCTGCTTATTCATTAGAAAGAAGAACATATCCTAGAGCAGTCTTACAGAAAGATTAAAGCCTGGGATCTGTACTACTTTATATGGCTGAGCTAAAACAGTAACTCTTTACTCTGTCCCTGTCTGCTTCTGGATAAGAACCAATCATTTCAAAACAATGATACAATCTAAGGGGAATTCAAGCAAGGACTCCATCTTTCCCAACTCCAGTGGTGTGTGTATGTGTGTGTGTGTGTGTGTGTGTGTGTGTGTGTGTGTGCTGGGGTGGGAGGGGAGCTGTGGTAAGATAGGAGAAAGGCCAGGGAAAGGGTTGGAAATTTCCTTTCTATTTTAATAATTAGTTGAGCCAGATTCTAAACTGTGTATAAAAACTATTAGTTTTAGGTCAGAAAGTAGAAAACACACTTCTAGTACATTGACAATATTAAGTTTGACTTGAGGGAGCAAATCCCAAATTCAAACCAGATTCAGAAATTATGATCTCAGCTTTTCCAGAGTTTGAACTGATTAGGCTTGTTACAGATTAACCAGAGGTAGAATATATTAGGGGGAAAACATAGAAGAAAAAAAATAGAATTCATGAGGTTACTCAAACTCAGAGAATGAAATTTCCTGTCTTAGTGCTTGCTGTTAATACATGAGATTCAAGGGAAAGTGTGGTATTTTCTAAGGAGGACTGAAGGGGTGAACTAGGGTTTTGCCAAGGGGATTACCAAGGGCGTCAGTTGCTTTGGGCTGGAAAGTCATAAGGAGTACACGGTTTGGCAGGGCAATACAGAGATGATGGTAGACTAGGGGAATAGAGCTGCTAGCTGTAGAATGAGCTATGTATGACTCTTTGGAACAGCAGGTAATTCCCATTTACATATTGAGTATCAACTATCTTCTCTGCTGTTGTCCAGTCACTAAGTCGCTAAGCTGTGTCTGACTCTGCGACCCCATGGACTGAATAGCACACCAGGCCCCTCTGTCCTCTACTGTCTCCTGGAGTTTGCTCAAATTCACGTCCATTGAGTCAGTGATGCTATCTAACCATCTCATCCTCTGCTACCCCCTTCTCCTTTTGCATTCAACCTTTCCCAGCATCGGGTCTTCTCTAATGAGTTGGCCCTTCACATCAGGTGGCCAAAGTATTGGAGCTTCAGCAGCAGTCCTTCCAGTGAACTTTCAAGGTTGATTTCCTTTAGGATTGACTGGTTTGATCTTCTTGCAGTCAAGGAACTCTCGAGAGTCTTCTCCAGCGCCACAACTCAAAAACATCAATTCTTTGGCACTCAGTTTTCTTTATGGTTCAACTTTCACCTCCGTACATGACCACGAGAAAAACTATCGCTGTGAATATATGGACCTTTGTCAGCAAAGTGATGTGTCTGCTTTTTAATACACTGTCTAGGTTTGTTATAGCTTTCCTTTCAACAGCAAGCGTCTTTTAATTTCACAGCAGTAGTCACCATCGGGAATTTTGGAGCCCAAGAAAATAAAATCGGTCAGTTTCCACTCGAGAACTTAATAAACACTTAGGAGACTCAGTGAGACACAGAGCAGAGCACTAGCACACAGTATGCCTAGTTTAGGGGAAAGTAGCCTATGAACCTAGTGTAAGAGAAGAAAAAGCTAAATGGAAGGCCCTGGAACCAGAGAGTTAAGAAATCTTGAATGACTAATAATTTGAATTTCAAAAGTAAAGGCTAAATTCTAAAACAAAGAATAGCAATAGATTTGCTACCAAAGAGGAAGACTCTTGACAAAAAAATCCGTTAAGTGTCAGGTATGCTGGGGACATGATTAAAGGCCTTGGCCTGGGCTTTGAACTTGGCAAAGGGTAGAGGGGAAGTGTTTCTCAAGCCCTTCCCTTGTCTCTTGCAGAACTGAGGTGCATGGGGTAAAGGAAGAAAAGCCAGGGCTTGTACATCACAGGACAGGCACCTGAAATGCACCATAATATTGTTGCTGGGAGTTGTAGCGTTTCTCACCACCTCTCTCTTCACCCTTGGAGCCATAATTGCCAAAATGAACAGATTATCACGATTTCAGCCTACGCAGCTATCTCACTAATGCTCATTTGCTGACTTTAATGAGTTCCAGAACCAATTTGTGTGATCCTACAATCAACTCAGGTTTATCACGGAAAGGAAGCACTGTCTTTCTTTGCCGAATACAGATCCATTGATATGAAAATGAATTCAGATGAATTCTTGTGGGCATTGTAAGGCCCCAAAGTTCCCGAACACCACTGAGCATAGATATGTTAGATGCTGGCTGTCCTGATGAGCTGGCTTTTGTCCAATACCTGTCTGGCAGACTACATTCGCGTATCCTTTTGTTCTATCTTCACATTTCACAGCTTCCTCTTCTCTGCCTAAAAAGGAAAATGCACGTCTTCAAGCTGTTACAATAAAACTACTGGCAGTGTGTAAAGTGAGAACAGAGCCTTGCTTTAATTTACCGCACCATGCAGATTTATTACACATCAGGAGAATAATAACAATGCCTGACAACACTGTGGCTTGCCACCTGATAATCTCCTCCCCTGCTCTCGTAGGAGGGAGTTTGGAGGACCCCGTAGACTCCCTGTATGGTGCTAAGCGCTGCCGGGCACACTCTTGGCTCAGGGCCGAGAGATGATGTGGACCACTGGGCTGTGCGGTGCCCAGATACACTGCAGAGCTGGTAAGGAGATGTAGTGTTTGCACAGAAAATGCCAGAAACCATTTGCCAAGTGTACAGAGAAGTGTTTTCACAACTGCTCATTGCTGGGGGAATAAGCATTCTACTTCTTCTCACAAGAAGTTCCTCTACCTGAAATGTGATGAGAACACAGTTTGAGAATCGTAGAGGTGAGAGAGTACTTCAAAAGGAATTTGACCTCCTTTAGGCATCACTGCACTTAAAAGAATCTGGGACCTTCAGAGTTACATCTGTTCAGAGCTTCTGAGGAATAGCTAACAAAAGGCAAGGTTAAAGACAGTCAGCCCTTTGGCCCAGGGTCTCCTTCAGGATGCCAGTATCACTTCCGGCCTTCTTCTTGGGCTCCTCCCCGTGGCTTCTGAGTCCTGGGTGCCCCCATCTGTCTTGGCTGCTTCTGGGGAAACTGCTCCGAGGCACGTGGGCACACAGCTGGTCTGTGGCAACAGTGACATCCTCACAGAAGACAGCATCCATCAGATGTGCCCTCCTGCTGTTCCACTTGCTCTGAAAGTCTCTCATTAGGGTTTCTAAGTTTTAAGATAATAGGAACTTAATGAGGATTACTTTGATTTTCTCTCACCAGCCGACGCTTTTGTATCCAAAGCGCTGCTGCCCCCAGCTGCACTGCTTGAACAAATTGCATCGTGAGCAAGCAAAAGCTGCAGCCCAGGAGACTGCTGACGTGACCTCAGAAACGCACAGTCCAGTCCTATTGCCCAGTGTTTTTGCCCAAGAGCTTTGCCTGTCATAGCGTTTGGATTTCTGGCCATCTTGGTGACCACAGTGGACCTTCCCTCTCCCTGCTCCCATCAAGTTTTAAACAGAAACATCTTTAACAACTCATCAGTGACCAATCAATGAATTCTAAGCTCTTGGGAGGCTCAGGCTCCTGCTGTTTCTCTCCTCTCCTTACCACATTTTATAACAAAAAATTAGTCCAGCCACAATCCATTACCTGGTTGTACTCTAAGACATGGATTTGCCTTCCAAGGGCAGTTCCAAGACAGAAATGATTGGAAAATTATGTATGATTTACTCTCCCAGGGATCAAATGACCTCAGTAAATATTTTTTGAGACCGTTAGGCCCCAGGGATGCAAAGACATTATCCCTGTCTTCTGTCCAGAGCTTTGGTTTTCTTCTCAATAAACAAACCTGTTTTTGTTTGTTTTTTGTTAAGTGGTGGTCGGTGGGGTAAATTGGCTGTTGGGGATTTTTATCCTGTCAAAATGATGGCCAATCACAAAAATGGGCAAACCACCATTCTTAGCAGACTCTGCCCAGCACTTCACAGCATAGGCTGGCTGGTTACGGGCATCCCCTTCCTCTGTTGGCTGTTAGCAATTAGGACCACTCAGCAAATCCTGAATCTTGGAAATCACTTCAGTCCTGTGGTTGCTGATTCCTGGCAAGTAAGATACCATGTCACTTTTCTGTCTGAGGTTCGGCGTTTTATTATCACTACCAACTTGAACTTCTGGCAGTAGGTCTTCATCTCACAACTAAGCCCAGAGCAGTGTAACCGAGTGGAAACTGGAGTGTCTGAGAGGCTGATGAGTCACACAAATGGAGAGAAACATGGTCCTAGTTAGGTTAAGAGAGGTAACAGTCCTGATGCTTCAAAGCACATTGCTGATCTTTTCTGATGGAAGGCCCAAGACTATTTCACCTCAACAATTGTTTTGAGGATGAATTTTCAAGCCAGGCAATCCACTGTCCAGCCATTTTCTGGAATGGTTGTCAATAGGCTGGCCCAGAGGGTACCAATGAAGGCAAATGACAATGCAAGATGGAAAGCAGATCGACACTGCCACATGGTAAACAAGTTAAGAAATCAAAATTGTGCCAGAAGTGGACTCCCAACTTTATTTATTTCAGTGTTTATTTTATTTTATCTTTTCATTTTTGGCTTTAAAGTGTATAAGCTAACTGTAGACATCCTGGCCATCGTAGAGCTAGCATGCGATAGGAACCCTGAGAAGAATTCGGATCACATGGAGGAGATGAGAGTGAGGCAGAGGCTTCTGCCCCACAAGAAACAGCTCCTCAGCTCACAGGATGCCTGTGTCCCTGTCAGCGTGTAGGAGTGCAGACAGCGTGCAGAAACTTGCCAGCCCCAGATGTTGCCCGATAGGGGAGTTTCACTGTGGGGCACCAGGCACAGGCCGGCTTGCTACCTTCGTCAGCCTGTAGGTGCTGACTTTGCTGATAGAGTCCCCACCGCAGCCTGGGGCCCCTTCCCACTTCCTTCTTCTCTCGCTGCTCTTCTGTCAAGAAGCCAAGGCCCACTCTAGCCTGGTTTGCATCTCTTACATCAGAGGTTCGGGATGGCAGATTGCAAATGCTCACTGAAATCTTTTCCTGTCGTGTTCTTGACATCTGAGCAGAGAGGCAGAGAGTATGTGGCCTAGGAAGCAAATGAAAGTCTACATTTTCAAAATGAGTCTGAAAGGAAGCTCATTTGGAAATGGAGGGGGAGGCAAAGACAACCGTCAGGGCAGAAGCTGATCTCATAGACTCTCAATCTGAGAAATTTTACTTGTTTTGTTGGAAAGAGGGAGGGAAAAAAACTCGATACTAGTTCCTTTGCATGGCAGGGTATGAATGAGCATCTAAAAGATGGGTTCAATTATTTTTTTAAAATCGCAGTCCTGAACAGTTCCACTGGGTGAAGTGGGTTTTGTAATGCAGCACAACTGTTCACGCCTTGGACTTGGAAGGAGAAAGGTGAGGATATTTTACAAAGGAAAAAATAAAATAATTGTTATTGAAAAAATTCTACCATGACACAAAATTAAAGTGTAATGTACAAGCCAAGGAACATCCTGTCAAATCGTCACCGCACCCCAGCTGACACGCCACTGTTCGACTCAGCTCTGCCTAATTTTGGCACCTTTCATCTCAGAAAACATGGTAAATACTAATTACTTTTAACAGCGTTCTAAAGTCGGTCGAGTCATTCAAGCTTATAGTGATGACAGTTTGGGCAATAGGTAGCAATTTTCCTTTGTTGTCATTATCCTTCCCACATGCTGGGAAACTGAGGCATGGAAGGCTTCAAGGGTCTGGACCAGATTGGTAGTGTTCCAGGAACCAAGGCTTGAGAACTTCCGTCATCTCTAGGAAGTGGCTTTTTGGTTCAGCAGCGGTACTTTCCAATGTCAGCCCTTGTGTGTGTCAGCAGCTAAGATGACTCCCATTCAAGGGGCCCCAGATTCTTGGCATCTGCTTCATCTCAGACAAGTTCTCTGACAGTTGAAGGAAACAGAGTGGGTGGGGAAGTAGGGTGAAGCCTTGGTGAGTCTGATGGTTAGGTGACTGAATGGATCTTAGCAGGGAAGAGAACAGCTTTGTGACTGTGAGTTGGTATAACTGGAGCAGATTGGACCAGACACTGAGTGTTGTCCTTAGAACCCCGATAAGAAGCTGGCGGGACCTACACTATCTCCTCTCTTGATAATGAAGCATCACAATGCTCAGGCCAAGACTGACCCCTTGCCTTACTTGTCCTACTCCCTTGGGTGCTGCATAGAAAGAAAGTGAATTTGCTCAGCCGTGTCCAACTCTTTGCGACCCCATGGACTGTAGCCCACTAGGCTCCTCTGTCCATGGGATTCTCCAGGCAAGAATACTGTAGCGGGTTGCCATTTCCTTCTCCAGGAGATCTTCCCGACCCAGAGATCAAACCCGGGTCTCCCACATTGCAGGCAGACGCTTTAACCTCTGAGCCACCAGAGAAGCCCTGGGTGCTGCATCCATCCTGTAAACTCTGCAAAGGGGCCATACTGAGGTGGATTTTCCTGAAGCCTTGTTTGTTTCCACCTTCAATAGTGATCAACACAGCATTTACTCTTGGTTGATGAAAGTGGTCTTAGATTAGCTTGATAATTCAGTATCAGCCGGACTTTGATCATTGTTTTGAAGTGCTACAAGACAAAAATGAACAATTTACACCAGGTAGAGAAGATTAAATCCATCTTCATGATCCCTTGCTTCAGAAAAGTGGGAGAAATATAAACTGACACACCATTTGGTGAATTTCATACCTAAAGAGTAGTCCAACTCTCTATCTCACAGAAAAGGGGGAAAGAGGAAGTGGGAACTGACATCTGAGTGCCTGCTATATGCTGGTTGCTTTAATTTAATCTAATCCTCCCTCACAAGACCCTACTATATAGGTATTATCTCTATTTTTAGAAACAACTCTCTTAGCTGCTCACATTTAAGAACCAGGAGGCCAAAATCGAAAGCCCAGGACCTCCTAGCTCCACATTCTTTTCATGAATATTGTTTACATGCTGAAGTGCCCATTTTAAATGAAGCTTGACTGTATCCTGAACTCAGCCTATAGGAGGGAAAGGACAGTAGTTGGGTACTGTCTTCATGTATGCCTGGGGGCTAAGTCCTTTCAGTCCTGTCTGACTCTTTGCCACCCTATGGACCATAGCCCGCCAGGCTTCTCTGTCCATGGGATTCTCCAGGCAAGAATACTGGGTTGCCATTTCCTCCTCCAGGGGATTTTCCTGACCAAAGGATTGAATCAGCATCTCTTATGTCTCCCGCATTGGCAGGAGGATTCTTTACCACTGAGCCACCTGGTGAGTCCCATTTCCAGGTGGCAATAGTGATAAAGAACCCCCCTGCCAATGCAGGAGATGTCAGAGATGCAGGTTTGATCCCTGGCTCAGGAAGATCAACTGGAGGAAGAAATGGCAACCCACTCCAGTGTTCTTGCCTGGAGAAGCCCATGGACAGAGGAGCCTGGTGGGCTATGGTCTATGGTGTTGCAGAGTCGGACAGTTGAACAGCTGAGTGCACACACACACACACACATATACTTTATTTATTTACTTTTGGCTATGCTGGGTCTTCATTGCTGCAAGAGGGCTTTCTCTAGTTGCAGCGAGTGGGGTCTACCTTCACTGTGGTGCACAGGCTTCTCACAGTCATGACCTCTCTTGTTGCAGAGCAAAGGCTTTAGGCACATGGGCTTCAGCAGTTGCAGCACACAGGATCAGTAGTTGTGGCAGGTAGGCTCATTAGTTGGGGCTCACGGTCTCTAGAGACCAGGCTCAGTAGTTGTGGCACACAGGCTTAGTTGCTCCTTAGAGGCATATAGGATCTTCCCAGACCAGGGATCGAACCAGTGTCCCCTGCATTGGCAGGTGGATTCTTACCCATTGTACCACTAGGAAAGTCTGGGGTACTGTCTTCTTATATAAGATGGTTATCAGAATATCCTTTTTGACAGAAGGGCCCGGATGTCAGACTTGTTTAAAAATCCTATTTGGCTGAAAGATCTGATTCATTGAATGAACACTTTTCTTTCCAGGGCATGGAATGCAGTTCCTTCCAAAAGGTGACTGACCTATAGAGGGAGATACTCTATGACTTTGTTGAAAAGTCTCATTAGAGTTTACCCTTAATCACTTGTCAATAAATGTGAAAGTGAAAGTGAAGTCGCTTAGTCGTGTCTGACTCTTTGCGACCCCATGGACTGTAGCCCACCAGGCTCCTCCCTCTATGGGATTCTCCAGGCAAGAGTACTGGAGTGGGTTGCCATTTCCTTCTCCAGGGGATCTTTCTGATGCAGGGATCGAACCCAGGTCTCCTGCATTCCAGGCAGACGCTTTAACCTCTGAGCCACCAGGGAAGTCAATAAATGTAGGGACGCCTTAAACTAGAAGGGTCTTAAAAGTCATACTGCTCTCACCCTTGTCGTAAAAGTAACTATACAACTTCCCTGGTGGGCCAGTGGTTGGGAGCCCACCTGCCAATGTAGGGAACATGGGTTTGATCCCTGGTCCAGGAGGATTCCAGGTGTCTTGGGGCAACTAGGCCCATGTGCCACAGTTACTGAGCCTGCATGCTGCAACTACTGAAGCCCATGTGCCTAGAGCCTGTGCTCCACAACAAGAGAAGCCACTGCAACGAGAAGGCCAAAAACCACAATTAGAGAGTAGCCCCTGCTTGCCGCAGCTAGAGAAAGCCTGTGAGCAGCAGTGAACGCCCAGCACAGCCAAAAATAAATCAATAAAAAATTTCAGAAGCAGTTACAGCTAAATTTATTGAGGGCTTGTGTGCCAGGAACTGTTCTTTAAGCTTTACATATGTTATTTAATCCTTGAACAATCCTTTGAGGAAGGTATTACTATTTTCTCCATTTGAAAGATAAAAGGCACAGAGAGGTTGAGTAACATGCCCAAGGTTACACAGGAAGGAAGTGGCACAATTGGGATTTGATCTTCTGAACCTGGGCACGTATCAACGACACATTTTCTGCCTGTCATTCAAAGAAGATTATACATAGGCAAGAAAGGTCGATTGTGTACTTGGAGAAGTGTCTTCTCATTTTCTGTTTCTAGAGGAACAGCAAGCTTCTGCCACATGAAACACTAGGTCCCTTTACCCGCATTCATGTTAACCTGCTGGAGAAGCCTGCTGGGTTCAGCTCCTCATCTTTCACTGCAGAGCTTGGCCTCTCTTTCCTCAGCCGGTCTTCAGCATCATCTTCCGCATGTGATGGGAGGGAGGGGCAACTGCAGACTAGGAGCTTCCTTCTCGGCTATGGGTTATCCACCCTCTGGTGTGATCATTGTCCTGGGCACCCACAGGCAGTAAAAAGTGGCTGACACCCCACTCCTTGGACAGGAAAGATCCCACCATCATCATGGGCTTCAACAGAGAGAGGCAGGTCAATTACGCTGAACATTGTGGATGAGGGTCAGGGACATGGACCCCACTTGGGAGAGACCAGGTCTTTAAGGAGAGCTCTTGGGGATCCCACCCCTGCTGCCGTGGAGAGGGACTGAGGGGGCCTCTGGTGACCTTGGCTTCCGATACTATGTGCTGAAACTCACATCTGCCTCTCTTTTCCTGTGTAAACCAGGATTGCAAAATTACTCACTCCACTTAGATATGTAAAGAAAACACAATTTCTTTTTTCTCTAGGTCATTCTGTTTTCCCATATGAGTCCCCACCTGCCCGATAACGAAAGGGAAAAAACTAATTTTAGTTTCACAGCTTTTAAAACTTTGTCACTCAATTTTTTAAACAGTTTCTTTAGGTTTAACTCTGTGTTTGGGGATGAGGTTCTGTCTTTCTGGTTCTTCCATTCTTCTGCCTGCCTCTCTGTAAATGGTATTGCTCATGCTTCTGAGACCAGGCCCCTGGCTCCCTCATCCCATTGCCATGCCCTTCTTAAATGCAGTGCCTTAGCAAGGGCTTTTATGGGAATGCAAAACAGTTCTCCTGCCGTGGATGCTCTCTTAATTTATTTCATTCTCTTTAGACAGAGATGTGGAGAGGAGAGGACAGGGGCCGGGTCTGGTGTGCCACTATCCATCTCCTTTTAGCATCAAGCTGCAAGGAGAGGCCTGCTAACCTTTATCAAAAGCAGAAGAGTATCCCCTTTATAGTGATAGTGAAGTCACTCAGTCGTGTCTGACTCTTTGCTATCCCATGGACAGAAGCCAACCAGGCTCCTCCGTCCATGGGATTTTCCAGGCAAGAATACTGGAGTGGGTTGCCACTTCCTTCTCCAGGGGATCTTCCTGACCCAGGGATAGAACCTGAATCTCCCGCATTATAGGCAGACTCTTTACAGTCTGAGCCACCAGGGAAGATTCCCTTTATACTAAGGAAGAAACTCTTAAATTAAAGTGCATGGTTCACGAACCTCTAAAGAGAATAAAGTAAAATTGAAAGTGTTCGTTATTCAGTCAGGCTTCTCTGTCCATGGGATTCACCTGGCAAGAATACTGGAGCGGGTAGCCATTCCCTTCTCCCGGGGATCTTCCCAACCCAGAGATCGAACCAGGGTCTCCTACATTCCAGGCAGATTCTTTACTGTCTGAGCCACCAGGGAAGCCCTCTAAAAAGTTTAGAGTATCCAATTCACTTTTTCCAAGCTTGTTGTTAGTGACTGTCCTGACCCGCCTGAGGCATTACACCTCTAGGCAAGCCCCGGGGATGCAGGCTGCAACAATAGAGATTTAGAGAGGAACTGAAATGTAGTCTTTCCTCCATAACAACAGGAGATTTATTCCAGGACCCGCTACAGATACGAAACTCCAGGGATATAAGTCCTTTATATTAGATGGTATCGGGTTTGCATATAACTCATGTACCTCCTTCTGTGAGCCTGGTGGGCTACAGTCCATGGGGTCGCAGAGAGTCATGACTGAGCAATAAGCACAGCACATGGATTCAAGATCCAGATTGGGCTCTGCTATCTCTTTGTAATTTGGACAACTTTATTTATGTGCTGTGCTTAGTCACTCAGTTGTATCCTACTCTTTGTGACCCCATGGACTAGCCTGCCAGGCACTTCTGTCCAAGCGGATTCTCCAGGCAAGAATACTGGAGTGGGTTGCCATGCCCTCCTCCAGGGAATCTTCCCAACCTAGGGATCGAACCCAAGTCTTCTGCATTGCGAGCAGATTCTTTACTGTCTGAGCCACCAGGGAAGCCTTTATTTATATTACTTTATTTATAGATAAACTCAATTTCTCCATCCTTAAAAATGGGATAATAGTAATATCTACCTCCTGGAGTAATTACAAAGTTTATATCTGTGAAGATATATAAAGAACTTTTATTTTGCTATCTCATAGTGAACACTCAACCAATGTTAGCTGTTCATTTATTTATTTAATTTTATTGCCACACCATGTGACTTGCAGGATCTTAGTACCCTGATCAGGGATTGAACCTGGGCCCAGAAGTGAAAGCGCCAAGTCCTAATCACTAGACCACCAAGAAACTCCCCAATGGTAGCTATTTAAATTCTGAACACACATAAAATACTGGATTTTAAGCCTTAGAAGCTCCATATGTGTGATATAGGGGGAAAAGCATGAATTTTCCATATAGACAGCCTAAGTTGCATAATGTTGAACAAGTGACATGGCCACTGTGAGGCTTGGTCTAAAGAACGAGGATGAGGGTATCGTAGGACAGCTACCAGGATTAAATGAAATAGTGTATGTGAAACACTCGGAAAAAAGTTGGGCAGATAACTGAGGCTCAACCAATAGTTCTTCCCCTTTCTCCTTAGGTTAGTAACATGCTCTTTTATAATGGTTTACTGTTATATCCTCAACCAGAAATCTTGGGTTTCTATAGTCCCCTAACTGGCTGGTGCATAGGAGAAGTCCAACAGATTCACTGACATTCAAATAAGCCTCCAAATCTGGGACTCAGGACCCAGAACTTCTTCTTGTCAAGTGCAGCTGGTCAGAGGACAGTTTCTGTCTTCTACTTTTCAGATCTCATAAGATAAATATACGTATTTCTCCCTTCTTTGTCATACAGTTTCACTGAGGTCCGTTGGAGGCATTTGCATCTGCTTTCCTCATATTGCTCAGCCCACACTTGGAGAGAATTGTGTTTGCATAAATACTAGCAGATGAATTTTTTAAATATCACTTTTTCTCTCCTGGCACTCTGTGAGAGAAATGAGCAAATATAAACAGAAGAGTATCAGACTCGAAATATAGCAGATGGGTTCCTGCTGGGAATCTGGACTTTCCTGGAGTTACACACTTGGGAGATGTAGGATTATGACAAAATCCACTTGTAATGCTCTTGCTTTTTGTTTCTTGGGCACAATATTAATTACTTAATGACTAAGCTTAACGTACACTTTAAGCCTGACTTTTCTCATTGGGAAACAAGCAGGATGCTATAAGCACTCTATGTAGGAGGGATTCTCTTCTCAAGCCTAGCATAAATCCAGTTTGATTGAGAAATCAAGGAGAAGAAAAAAAAACAACAATGTTTATCTTCACTCCATGCTGCAAGGGCAGGGGAAAAAAGGAAACACTTCACTTCCCATGTCTAATGGCCTCATGCTTATGACCAAGAGTTTATTATGGATACTAAAAAATGGGAACAGATTATACATACTTCCTGACCAATCCTGATTCAGGTCATGTCAATTCAGACTACACATCCTGAGAGACACATCTATACCCGAGGAGTTGATCATCATCCTTAACTCAGTCTACAGCTTTGGCTCAGACTTGATTAGATATTATCTTCATTCATTCATTCAACAGATTTATTGAGCATCTGTTATTAACTAAGCACTGCATTAAGAGTGGGAATGTACCAATGAAGAAAATAAGTATAGTCCCTGACTTCACAAAATTTAAGTCTAGTGGGAAAACAGATACTTATCTTATGATACAGTCGTTCCATTACACAGGTATCTTTAAAAAGCACAGTAAAGCAATAGTTTCTATTCCCATCATCTGTAATATGTTCCAAGAACTGGCTTTGGAAAAAATGGGAGGTAGAAGCTCCCTGTGACCTCCTGCCGTCAGAGACTCCACAGGATCTTTAAGACCACTCCATGGAAGAGGTCCTTATCCACTGTTGGACTTGACTGACCCCTAGCTTTCATGAGTTAGGGTTGCTTGTGAATGACTTCTGGATCTCAGAGAAAGCTCCACCTTTATTTTTTATTTTTATTTTTGAGAATAAAAGTGGTATTTTTATTTTGATAATTAAACCCCTCCTTAAACGAGGTTGATGTTATTACATATAAGACAAAGTTTTCCTTTGCTATGGTATATATTTTATCACAGCTATAAATTTTGAGACCTTATATGATTTTCATTACTAAAATGGTATAAAGAGTTTATATTCACATTCTTGGGATAGAGCCCTAGCTTTATTGCTTCATAAAATGGGTATATTCAAACATTATTTATTTATTTATTTATTTATTTTTTTACTTTTTATTTTTACTTTATTTTACTTTACAACACTGTATTGGTTTTGCCATACATTGACATGAATCCAAAAATATGGAACGCTTCACGAATTTGCGTGTCATCCTTGCACAGGGGCCATGCTAATCTTCTCTGTATCGTTCCAATTTTAGTATATGTGCTGCCGAAGTGAGCACGAAAGCGCCACCTTTAATCAATAAGTATTAGCTTGTTTTTTTTCTACAAGAATGATCATCAATAGATAAATAAGGCTTAACAAGGGAGGCACTGTGATGTAGGGTAAAGACCACAGGCTTTGATGTCAGCTCTGAGTTCTAATCTTGACTCAAACATTTCTTAGCTATGCCCCTTAAGTGACTTATTTTACTTTTCTGTGGTCTAATGCCCTCATATCCAAAACAGGGAAAAGAGCACTTGACTCTGAATTGTTGAGATTCTTAAAATGAAATAATCACTGAAAAAGTACTCAGCATCCTCCTCCATTATGCTCAGGAACTCTATTCTGCATGACACAGTACTTGCCTTTGAAAGAAAACATCATTTGCATGAAATACTTAATGACCACCATACAACTATGAACTCTTTGGTAAAGGATAAATTACCTCCATAACTATCTTTGCCCATTCTAACTAGTACCAACTCTTTCTGCTTCTGTAGCTCAAAACATATCTCTCCAGCAAGAGACCCAACCAGGGAATTCCACAAGAAATCAGAATGCTCTAATAAGAAATCAGAATAAGAGTAAGATACTTTATAAATATTTTAAAAGGAGAGCCTCAGCCTTGTCACACTGAGTGTAGTCCCTGTCCTTTATTTTACTGTTCTTTTCATTCATTAAAAATATTATCTGTTATCTTCAGGATGCTTGAAAATGTGGGTCCAGAGATAGAACTTGTGGGCCACATTCAGCAGGAAATACACAGCTATATGCCGTGACGTTACCTCAAGCAATGTCTGTGTCCTTTAGGACTCCTGTACCGGAAAACCATGAGTTTTATAGCTGAAGAGGGGCTAGATCCCGAAAGAAGTCTGACCAGCAGGTCCCTCTGATTATCTGTCTTATAGATTTCTCCTGAAACCCTCAGGTTACCAACAGGGATATTATGATTTACCACATGGCTAAGTGATGGGGCTAAAGTGAAAAGCTCCAAATTTTATACACTTATTAAATCAAGACATAGTTTCAAAAAACTGGAAGCATATATAATGTCTAAAACATAATCTATGAATTATATGTCAGCCATTAAGAATTATCATGGTTACCTAATTTTCCAAGTGATAACAGAAAAAGATATATTTAGCAAAAAGCAGTGCACAATATTCTAATACAGAATGAGAACAACTGTGTAAAAGAATGAATCTACGCCTATGAAAGCCCTGGAAAGAAACACACTACACGGTTAACATTCTGAGTGTGGGAACTATGGCTGGCTCTTTCATTTCTACTTTTATTTTTATATGTTTATATCATCTTAAAAGCGCTTCCCTGGTGGCTCAGATGGTGAAGACTCCGCCTGCAATGCAGGAGATCCAGGTTCAATCTCTAGGAAGATCCGCTGGAGAAGAAAAATGAAGACTTCTGAGGCCAAGATTATGAACTTCCCTGAGATGATTTTCATGAATCATTTCCAAAGAAGATTTTCAGTAATTCACTAGTTTGCTCGCTGAGGTAAGTTGAATTGAGCAGAGGCAGCCTTCTTCAGGAACTTAATGGGGATCAGGAAGCTTGCTTTGATTGGATCTTGGGTTGTGGTCTTTCTTCACAGCGGCTGTAATTGTTCTTTTTCTGCACAGCCTTGTTAGTGTTAGGTCTTCCACTTCCTCTCAAGATCAAGCTTTGATCTTTCCAAGTCATGGCATCTGCCTGTGCTCTTCTATGGGGTGAAGGCGGGTGTGCAGGGGCAGCGGAGACAAAGCCAAAAGCTGAGTCCAGCCTTCACTGCAAGGTCACGTGGAGTGGAACACGGCTGCAGACTTAAAAACCCAAAGCAGCTCCTGTCCCTCTTCTCTCTTTTTAAGTAGTCACCAAACTTCCACATAGCTTGTGAGCAAACCCCATTATCCTCATGATCTGAATCAGCCTATCTCAAGGAATATTTTATTTTTCTTCAGAAGATTCTCCTGACAGCCATGCCATATTAACAGTCTTACTTGCATCCCAGCCCTTGTCTCTTGCACACGTGGCTTTTCCTTCTGGCTTCTCGTGACAGTTTAAAAGTCTTTGAGAAGGATTGTGGGCTGGCCAGGCCCACATGAAATCAAACCCATGAAATCAGACCATTAGACATGTTCCAAGAACTCAGCCTATTCCACTCCCTTTTTACTTAGAAAAGTAGAAAAAGTAGGAGTCGCGTCCTAAGCTTCCAGGTCACATGCCCTGTGGCTTCTAAGCCAAGCTGATCTGGATGGGGTAATGTCTCCAGGTCTCGCAGCAGAGTTACAGCCTTAGTTGCCCACTGTGTTCACGCCCAGTGCCACCTGAAGCCTTGGCCTTGAGCTTGCCATTCAGCTCTACTGTTATGCTTTGAGATAAGATTTTGGGGGAAATGGTGCATCCTAAAAATCCCCAACAAAGAAGTACAAAGAAGTAATTTAAATTAATGTCTTGACTCTTGCCACCCAGATAACTTATAATCAGAAAGGGAATGGCCCTGGATCAATATCACCATGTCCCTGATTAGAGCCTTAGAGCAACCTGGACAAAGAATTCCAAGCCTTAGGACACAGAACTTGTAAACCAGAGAGGACAGCAGTCAGATGATTTGTTCAACCAGGTTTTACTGGACAGTTTAGTGTTAGCAGGTCCAGAGGGGGCTGTGCTTAGCCTGAGTCAGCCAGGGTGTGACAAGCCACAGTGCCGATTTCACCTTTGTAAGCCAACCAAGTTCCCTGCCCCCTCCACCCCCTCAGCTGCTGTCAGCCACCTCTGCCAACTTGTTCATTTTGTTTCTATTTTTCTCCCTCTCCCTCTGTCTCTGGGCAGCCAGCTCCTCTGCTATTTACCCCCAGCAACACACCCGCTGATCTTCAGAATGCTGCTGTTAAGTTTGGTGACTCATTTGTTACTTAGGTATTTTGAGTTTATTACTCTTCAGCCACGTTACCGAGAAGAACCACACAGAGCCAAAACAGAGAAGAGAGGAAATGGGGGCGTGCAGATGGGAGGGGATGGGGCAGAAATCCAAGAGCTGCTGTGGAAAAATTCAGCAGAGGTGCTGTTGTCAAAGCTTGGATTCAGAGTACAAGGCCATTCCAAAAGCAACAATGGGAAGGAAATAGTGCTTTGATTAAAACTTCATTGAGAGTCCTGGACACACACCCCAGAGCTCTCCCACAGGGAGGTGGCGTGTTCAAGAGTCCAGAAAAATCGTCATTGCTCTTTGGGAATATTTACGAACAACCACACCCAAGCTGTTGGCCAAAGCAAGGTGGAAGGGTGCAGTTACAGGTCAGCCAAGCACCGCCTACAAAATACAATGCAAATCATTTGCCCTAAACTTCCCCAATAGCCATGTGCCTTTGGCTCAACTATCTAGATTTGTCTTGTGGACAATATCTGGTATGAAGTTGCTGCTGTCCAGAATAGACAGACACTGCTTATGTTGTCAATGATGGGAAAATCCTGTGTGATAGGTCAGGCAGAAGATTCATGAATATGTATATTTCAGAGGCTCCCAGAAAATTGTTTCAAAATTAATTTTCCTGAAATAGTTCCCCCAAGACTGCATCCAATGATGCTTCTTCTTGCACTGTAAGCCTGCCTTGTTCTATTTTCAATCCTTTTTAGTAAGAGTATTGAGTTACTCTTTGTGATATTTATCATCCGTTCCTAGTTTGGGACTTGCAAGATTAGCATGCTGGGAGATATTAATTCCTTTCTAATTATGCATTCTTTAATTTGACAAATATTTTCTAAATGCTTAATGTTGGAGGCAGCTCTTCAGGTCCAAAGCTGAGGAATGAGATGGAGAAATTCCAGAAAAGGGTTGTGAACCCTATCTGAGAAAGAAACTGATGAGAATAGAGTGAGGACTGATTCATGACAAATCTCAAGATTATTGAGTTTGGGGCTGTTAATTCCTTCTTACCCAGCTTGGTATGTTAAACGAGTTCATTGTACTTAACAGCTGCTAAAGGAAAAGCATTTGCCTGGAAATAGTAAGAAATATAAAAAAGGTATATTGTGAAAATCACATATTGGGATGACAGAGCAGGTAGATAGAAGGATATAGGTCTCTGATGACACGTGTCACCATCTTAACCAAGACAATAACAAATCAGTAATCACATAGATCACATTCTCTGATTTATTAGACAAAAAAAAAGCTTACTTACAATATTTAATTTCCTTGGATTAGGATAACTAAATATTCTTCTAAATAACATGAGTAATAAATCATAGCTGATGGGCCAAAGGAAAAAGATTGTGACTAAAATTAGTACAGAGAGCTAAACAATTAAATATATCTCAAAACTTATGTGATACAGAGAAATGTATAAAAACTTGAAAATGTTTATTATAAAAGAAGAAAAACTAGAAATCAATGAGTCATTGTCCAAATCAGGACACTGGAAAAAAAGACAGCAGCATACACACAAAGAAAAGGAAGGAAAAAACTACTGCAGAGGAGAAATTAATTAAATAGAAAACAAAGTTGCAGTAGAAATGATCAAAGAAACAAAAGCTGGAGGTTTGAAAGACTAATAAAATCCACAGATTAAAAGAAAAAATCACTACATATATGTAGAATTTTTGAAAATAAGAGAATTAAAAAGAATAAACGTCATGCAACTAAATTTGGACACTTACATGAAATGGCCGGTTCCCTAGAAAAAGGAAACTTACCAAAACTGACTCAAGTAGAAATACAAAACTTAATTAGACAGCTATAGTTATATTTTGAAAATTGAATTGGTAGTTTACAAATGAAAATAAAAACACAACTCTCCAAAACCCATGGGAGGCAGCAAAAGCAATTCTAAGAGGGAAGGTTATAGTGATACAAGAAACAAGAAAAATCTCAAATAAATAATTTGAACTTACACTTAAAGGAACTAGAGAAAGAAGAACAAACAAAACAAAAGGTTAGAAGAAGGAAAGAAATCATAAAGATCAGAGCAGAAATAAATGAAATAAAGATTTTCATTTATTTTTTATTACAAATGTTTATTTTTATAAATGTTTCATTAAACATTTTAATAAAACTTTAAATAAGTGTTTTATTAAATGTTTTAATAAAATATTTAGTAAAATGTTTTATTAAAAAGTCTTCATAAACAATAGAACAGATCAATGAAATTAAAAGCTGGTTCTTTGAAAAGCTAAACAAAATTGAAACACCTTTAGCCAGACCCATCAAGAAAAAAAAGAGGGAGAGGGCCCAAATCAATAAAATCTGAAATGAAGGAGGAGAAATTAGAACTGATATCACAGAAACACAAAGGATCATAAGAGAATACTACAAGAAACTATATGCCAATAAAATGGACAACCTAGAAGAAAAAGACAAATTCTTTAAAAGATGAAATCTCTCAAGAACTGAACCAGGAAGAAATAGAAAATATGAAGAGACCAATGAAATTAGATCAATAATTTGAAAACTCCCAACAAAATCTAGGACCAGATGGTTTCACAGGTGAATGCTATCAAACATTCAGAGAAGAATTAATACCAATCTTTCTAAAACTATTCCAAAAAATTGCAGAGGAAGAAATACTTCTGAATTCATTCTATGAGGCCACTATCATCCTGATACCAAAATCATAATACTCAACAATGAAAAGCTGAAAGCATTTCCTCTAAGATGAGGAAAAAGACAAGAATGCTCACTCTTGCCACTTTTATTCAACATAATATTGGAAGTCCTAGACATGGCAATGAAAGAAGACAAATAGATAAAGGAAGATGCTCGACATCACTCATTATTAGAGAAATGCAAATCAAAACCACAATGAGGTACCACTTCACACCAGTCAGAATGGCTGCGATCCAAAAACCTGCAAGCAATAAATGCTGGAGAGGGTGTGGAGAAAAGGGAACCCTCCTACACTGTTGGTGGGAATGCAAACTAGTACAGCCACTATGGAGAACAGTGTGGAGATTCCTTAAAAAATTGCAAATAGAACTACCTTATGACCCAGCAATCCCACTGCTGGGCGTACACACCGAGGAAATCAGAATTGCAAGAGACACATGTACCCCAATGTTCATCACAGCACTGTTTATAATAGCCAGGACATGGAAACAACCTAGATGTCCATCAGCAGATGAGTGGATAAGAAAGCTGTGGTACATATACACAATGGAGTATTACTCAGCTGTTAAAAAGAATTCATTTGAATCAGTTCTGATGAGATGGATGAAACTGGAGCCGATTATACAGAGTGAAGTAAGCCAGAAAGAAAAACACCAATACAGTATCCTAACACATATATATGGAATTTAGAAAGATGGCAATGACGACCCTGTATGCAAGACAGCAAAAAAGACACAGATGTGTATAATGGACTTTTGGACTCAGAGGGAGAGGGAGAGGGTGGGATGATTTGGGAGAATGGCATTCTAACATGTATACTATCATGTAAGAATCTAATCGCCAGTCTATGTCTGACGCAGGATACAGCATGCTTGGGGCTGGTGCATGGGGATGACCCAGAGAGATGTTATGGGGAGGGAGGTGGGAGGGGGGTTCATGTTTGGGAATGCATGTAAGAATTAAAGATTTTAAAATTAAAAAAATAAAATAAAGTAAAAAGATATGTACAAAAAAAAAATTGGAAAGGAAGAAGTAAGTCTGTCACTCTTTGCAGATGACGTGAGGCTATACACAGAAGAATCCTAAAGACACCACCAGGAAACTACTAGAGCTCAGCGATGAATTTGGTAAAATCGCAGGATGCAAAATTAATATACAGAAATCTGTTGCATTTCTATACACAATGAAGAATCAGAAAGAGAAATTAAGGAAACAATCCCATTTACTATGACATCAAAAAGCATAAAATACCTAGAAATAAATGTACCTAAGGAAGTAAATGTACCTAAGGGATCCCTGGTGGCTCAGACGGTAAAGCATCTGTCTACAATGCGGGAGACCCGGGTTCGATCCCTGGGTTGGGAAGATCCCCTGGAGAAGGAAATGGCAATCCACTCCAGGACTATTGCCTGGAAAATCCCGTGGACAGAGGAGCCTGGTAGTCTACAGCCCATGGGGTTGCAAAGAGTCGGACACGACTGAGCGACTTCACTTCACTTCACTTCACTTCACTTCGCTTCACTTCAAGGAACTAAAAGACCTGTACTTGGGAAATTGTGAGACACCACCCTTATGGCAGAAAGTGAAGAGGAACTAAAGAGCCTCTTGATGAAGGTGAAGAGGAGAGTGAAGAGCTGGCTTAAAAGGCAACATTCAAAAAAAAGCTAAGATCATGGCATCCAGTCCCATCACTTCATGGCAACTAGATGGGGAAACAATGGAAAAGTGTCAGACTTTATTTTCTTGGCCTCCAGAATCACTGCAGATGGTGACTGCAACCATGAAATTAAAAGACGCTTTCTCCTTGGAAGAAAAGTTATGACAAACCTAGACAGCATATTAAAAAGCAGAGTCATCACTTTGCCAAGAAAGGTCTGTATAGTCAAAGCTATGGCTTTTCCAGTAGTCATGTACGGGTATGATATTTGGATCATAAAGAAGGCTGAGCACCGAAGAACTGATGCTTTTGAATTGCAGAGTTGGAGGAGACTCTTGAGAGTCCCTTGGACTGCAAGGAGATCAAACCAGTCAATCCTAAAGGAAATCAATCCTGATTGATTGCAGGGACTGATGCTGAGGCTGAAGCTCTAAACCTTTGACTGCCTGATGCTAAGAGCCGACTCATTGGAAAAGACCCTGATGCTGAGAACGGTTGAAGGAGAAGGGAAAGGGGATGGCAGAGGACAAGATGGTTGGATGGCATTATTGACTGAATGGACATGAGTTTGAGCTAGCTCTGGGAGATGGTGGAGGACAGGGAAGCCTAGCATGCTGCAGTCCATGGGATCACAGACAGTTGGACTGAGCGACTGAACAAAAACAAAGAGATGGAAAGATAAAGCGCGTTCTTAGGTTGAAAGAATTAACACTGTTAAAATGACTGTACTACCCACGGTCATCTACAGGTTCAGTGAATCCCTATCAAAATACTAATGACAGACTTCCCTGGTGGTGAAGTGGATAGGAATCCACCTGCCAATGCAGGGGACATGGGTTGGGTCCCTGGTCCAGGAACATTCCACATACCACAGAGTAACTAAAGCCCATGCACCAGAAATGCTGAGACTGTGCACCAGAGCTACTGGAGCCTGAGCTCTCTAGGCACTGCAAGCCACAAGTACTGAGCCCGCATGCTGCAACTACTGAAGCCCATGTGCCTAGACCCTGTGCTCCACAACAAGAGAAGCCACTGCGATGAGAAGCCCATACACCACAATGAAGAGTAACCCCCACTCATGGCTACTAGATGAAGTGTGCACACAGCAACAAAGATTCAGTGCAACCAAAAATAAATGAATAAACAAATAGTAAAAAAAAAAAAAAAAGGCATTTTTCACAGAACTAGAACAAATAATTTGAAATGTGTATGGAAACACAAAAGGTGCTAAATAGCCAAAATAAGAAAGAAGAACAGAGCTGGATGAATCACACTCCCTGACTTCAGACTCTACTACAAAGCTCTAGTAATCAAAAAGGTATGGTACTGGCACAAATAGGGACACATAGATCAATGCAGCAGAATGCAGAGTCCAGAAACAAACCCATACACTTAAAGTCAGTTAATCTATAATAAAGGAAGCAGGAATATACAGTGGGGAAAAGAGTCTCTTCAATAAGAAGTGTTGGGAAAACTGCAAGCTACATGTAAAAGAATGAAATTAGAACATTCTGTAACACCATATATACAAATTATTTATTATTATTATTATTATTATTTTTAATTTTAAAATCTTTAATTCTTACATGTGTTCCCAAACATGAACCCCCCTCCCACCTCCCTCCCCATAACATCTCTCTGGGTCATCCCCATGCACCAGCCCCAAGCATGCTGTATCCTGCGTCAGACATAGACTGGCGATTAGATTCTTACATGATAGTATACATGTTAGAATGCCATTCTCCCAAATCATCCCACCCTCTCTCCCTCTGAGTCCAAAAGTCCGTTATACACATCTGTGTCTTTTTTGCTGTCTTGCATACAGGGTCGTCATTGCCATCTTTCTAAATTCCATATATATGTGTTAGGATACTGTATTGGTGTTTTTCTTTCTGGCTTACTTCACTCTGTATAATCGGCTCCAGTTTCATCCATCTCATCAGAACTGATTCAAATGAATTCTTTTTAACGGCTGAGTAATACTCCATTGTGTATATGTACCACAGCTTTCTTATCCATTCATCTGCTGATGGACATCTAGGTTGCTTCCATGTCCTGGCTATTATAAACAGTGCTGTGATGAACATTGGGGTACATGTGTCTCTTGCAATTCTGATTTCCTCGGTGTGTATGCCCAGCAGTGGGATTGCTGGGTCATAAGGTAGTTCTATTTGCAATTTTTTAAGGAATCTCCACACTGTTCTCCATAGTGGCTGTACTAGTTTGCATTCCCACCAACAGTGTAGGAGGGTTCCCTTCTCTCCACACCCTCTCCAGCATTTATTGCTTGCAGATTTTTGGATCGCAGCCATTCTGACTGGTGTGAAGTGGTACCTCATTGTGGTTTTGATTTGCATTTCTCTGATAATGAGTGATGTTGAGCATCTTTTCATGTGTTTGTTAGCCATCTGTATGTCTTCTTTGGAGAAATGTCTATTTAGTTCTTTGGCCCATTTTTTGATTGGGTCATTTATTTTTCTGGAATTGAGCTGCATAAGTTGCTTGTATATTTTTGAGATTAGTTGTTTGTCAGTTGCTTCATTTGCTATTATTTTCTCCCATTCAGAAGGCTGTCTTTTCACCTTGTTTATAGTTTCCTTTGTTGTGCAGAAGCTTTTAATTTTAGTTAGATCCCATTTGTTTATTTTTGCTTTTATTTCCGGTATTCTCGGAGGTGGATCATAGAGGATCCTGCTGTGATTTATGTCTGAGAGTGTTTTGCCTATGTTCTCCTCTAGGAGTTTTATAGTTTCTGGTCTTACATTCAGATCTTTAATCCATTTTGAGTTTATTTTTGTGTGCAGTGTTAGAAAGTGATCTAGTTTCATTCTTTTACAAGTGGTTAACCAGTTTTCCCAGCACCACTTGTTAAAGAGATTGTCTTTACTCCATTGTATATTCTTGGCTCCTTTGTCAAAGATAAGGTGTCCATATGTGTGTGGATTTATCTCTGGGCTTTCTATTTTGTTCCATTGATCTATATGTCTGTCTTTGTGCCAGTACCATACTGTCTTGATAACTGTGGCTTTGTAGTAGAGTCTGAAGTCAGGCAAGTTGATTCCTCCAGTTCCATTCTTATTTCTCAAGATTGCTTTGGCAATTTGAGGTTTTTTGTATTTCCATACAAATCTTGAAATTATTTGTTCTAGTTCTGTGAAAAATATGGCTGGTAGCTTGATAGGGATTGCATTGAATTTGTAAATTGCTTTGGGTAGTATACTCATTTTCACTATATTGATTCTTCCGATCCATGAACATGTAACACCATATATACAAATTAACTCAAAATGAATTAAAGACCTAAATGTAAGACCAGAAACCATAAAACTTCTAACATAGGCAAAACACTCTTTGTCATAAATTGTAGCAATGTATTTTTGGATCTGTCTCCTAAAGAAAAGGAAGTAAAAGCAAAAATAAACAAACAGGACCCAATTAAACTTAAAAGCTTTTGCACAGCAAAGGAAACCATTGACAAAATTAAAAGACAATCTACTGAATGAGAGAAAATATTTGCAAATGATATGACTGAGAAGGAATTAATACCCAACATGTAGAAAGAGTTAATACAACTCAACATAAAAAAAGCACACAATCTAATTTAAAAATGGGCATCAGAACTGAATAGATATGTTTCCAAAGAAGAAATGCAGATGCCCAATGTGAAAAGATGCTCATCATCACTAATCATCAGGGAAATGCATCACCTGACCCCTATCAGAGTAACTCTTAGCAAAAAGAACACAAATAACAAATGTTGACAAAGATGTGGAGAAAAGAGAACTCTGCACACTGTTGGTGGGAATTTAAATTGGTATAGCCACTATGGAGGTTTCCCCAAAATCTACAAAACTAAAAACAGAACATCCATATGACCCAGAAATCCCACTTCTGGGTATATATATCTGGAAAAAACAAAAATACTAATTCAAAAACATACATACACTCCAGTGTTCATAGCAGCATTATTTAGAATTGCCAAGATATAGAAGCAATCTAAGTGTCTGTCAACAGATGAATGGATAAAGAAGATGTGATATATATATAAAATGGAATACTACTCAGCCATAAAAATGAAAATTTGCCATTTGCAGCACCATGGATAGCCTTAGAGGGTATTATGAAAAGTGAAATAAATCTGATAGAGAAAGAAAAATACTATATGATATCACTTAAATGTTGGAATCTAAAATGTACAACAAAATAGGGAGTATAACAAAAAAGAAGACTTACAGACATAGAGAACAAACTAGTGGTTACCAGTGAGGAGAGGGAAGGAGAAGAGGCAATACATGCACAGGGAATTAAGAGATACAAGCTATTATGTATAAAATAAGCTACAGTGATATAGTGCACAACATGAGGAATGTAACCAATATTTCATAATAAGTGTAACTGGAGTGTAATCTTTAAAAATTGTGAATCACTGTATTGTACATCTGCAACTTATGTAAGATTGTACGTCAACTGTATTTCATTAAAAATTAATTTTAAAAGTCAAACTTTAGATGTAATTTAAAAAATTAAATTTTAAAAACCTACCTACAAAAACAGTTAGGATTAAGATTTATGGTCTGTTAGGGTTTATCCCAGAATTCAACACTAGAACATTAGAAATTTTTTTTCTAAATTTTAATACTTTTAGAATAACATGAATCAGTCATGGAGGTATATGGGTTCCCCATCCTGAAGCCCCCATCCACCTCCTTCTCCCACCCGCCTCCCTGCCCATTCCATCCCACAAATTAGAAAATTTATTGACATAAATCATTATTTTTATATATTACTACATTTATATATTAGAGGAGAAAAATAATTATCTCAATGTCTGAAGAGAAATATATGATAGAATTTAATCATGGTAAAAATTCTTAGCAAATGCATTATAGAAGGACCTTCCTTAACATGAAAAAAGGTGCCCACCCAAAATTTATAGGAAAAAATACACTTAATATGTTTAATAATTAACTTTTTTAGAAGCATTTCTTTTTAAGTAAGAAATATGACATGATTTTTATCATCACTACATTTATTAAATTGAGTAATGAAGGGCCTAGTGAACTGCTATAAGACAAAAAGAAATTAAATGTATAAGGATTTGAAAGGAAGAAACAAACTTGTTAGTCACAATTAATGAGATTATATAAAAATTCAAGACAATCTACAAACTATTAAAATAAAAGAGTTCAATAAAACCCACAAATACAAAATTAAAATGCAAAAATCAGCTGTATTCCTATATATAGAAGAAAAATAGTTAGAAACTATAATAATAATAAACAACAATGACCATACTCCCTAGCAGCAAAAAATTGGGAAAAGAAGAAAAAAAGAATGGAACCAAAGATGTATATCACAATTGTGCAAATAGCTATATAACCATATGGGAAGACGTAAAATACTATTAATACCTAAATGACTACTGAGAGATACTATATTTTGTGAAAGGAAGACTCAATAAAGATGTCAATTCTTCATGAGGCAATTTAAGTTCAGTGCAATTCCAATGAAAATCTCTGAGTGTTGTGTTGTTTTGATTGATTAATTGATTTGAATGGCAATTGGTAATTTGAACCTAAGTTCAAAAGGTAGAGCATTGAGAAGATCATAGACAGACAATATATTTTCAAAGATAAACAAAATTGGGAGAACTTGTCCTGTTGCATATCAAGTTAATTAAAGTCAATAACAATGAAGTTACTGTGAGATTGATTACTGGAGAGGCAAATAACTGAGGCAACAGAGTAGAGAGACCAAAAAGTGCCCCAAACACACATGGAAGTTAACCCTGTGGCCAGTGTGTGGTGTTACAGATCAGTCAAAACATGGGCTAAAACAATTGGTTCCCTCATAGAAAAATAAAATAAAATTACACAGACCATAAACAAAAATTAATTCTAGATGGATTAGACTCCCAAATGTCAAAGTCAAGCTTTAAAATTTAAACAAGAAAATGTGGAAGAATATGTTTATGACCGTGGGAAAGGAAATTGCTTTTATTTTTTTACATTATTAATTTACTTGTTTTGCAGGGTCTTCGTTGCTGCCAGGGGGGTTTCTCCAGCTACGGCGAGCAGGGGCCGCTCTTCGATGAATGGTCAAGCTTCTCATCACGGTGGCCTCTCTTGTTGCGGAGCGCAGCCTCTAGGCTCTGGGACTCCAGTAGCTGTGGCTCATGGGCTCAGTCGCTCCATGTCATGTGGGATCTTCCCTGACCAGGAACTGAACCTGTGTCCCCTAAATCGGCAGGCAAATTCTTGTCCACTGTACCACCAAGAAAGTCCCCAAATTGTTTTTAACATAAAGATACAAAAAGCACAAATCATAAAGGTGCAGACTGACACATTTCAGTATATTAATACTAAAACTTAACAAGAAGACTCAAAGTGATAATTCAAGTCAGAAGCTGGCAATGTGTATTTATAATACATAGACCCCCCCCCTCAGATTACCGTTATCAATAATATACTCCATAAATTATTAAGAACAAGGCAAGTCAATAGGGGGGAAATAAGCAAGAGATGTGAACAGATACTTCACAAAAAAACAACACTGAGACTAGTGAATAAACATAAGGGGAAAAAAAGGTCAAGTGTATTAGTAATCAGAGATACAGTAAAGCAATCATGTATCATTTTATACCTATCAGATTAGTAAAATTAAGAAAAAATGTTTGAGTGTTGGTGAGCCTGTGGGAGCTTGTATGCATACAGTTTACTGTTTCTACGCTCTGCCATCTGGAATGTAAATTTCATGAGGGCAGGGATATTTTTTTTGTGTGTGTGGTTCACAGGCATAATCTGCAGTGCCTAGAAGAATGCTTGCACTGCCGAGAGGTAAAGGCAAGAGGTGGGAAAGTTGAAGGTGCACAAAAACTAACTCCATTCATAAGAATGTGATTTACAGAAGTTATCCTAGGAAAAGTTTTCTATACATGCACAACAGATCATGTCCAAGTGTTTATCATTTCAAAATAGCAACAGGTTGGAAGTAAGAGAATAGATAAATAATAGATTGTGGAGTATTTAGACAATGGAATAATATATGCCAATTAAAATGCATAATTTAGAACTAAGGTGTATCACTGTGGTTAGAACGTTATATTTTTCTCTATACTTGAAATATATTGCTCAAAATATGCCATTAGAAGAGTTATACTCTGTCTTGCTGCTGCTGCTGCTAAGTCGTTTCAGTCATGTCCGACTCTGTGTGACCCCATAGATGGCAGCCCACCAGGCTCCCCCATCCCTGAGATTCTCCAGGCAAGGACACTGGAGTGGGTTGCCATTTCCTTCTCCAATGCATGAAAGTGAAAAGTGAAAGTGAAGTCGCTCAGTCGTTTCCAACTCTTAGCAACCCCATGGACTGCAGCCCACCAGGCTCCCCCGTCCATGGGATTTTCCAGGCAAGAGTACTGGAGTGGGCTGCCATTGCCTTCTCTGATACTCTGTCTTGAAGGGGTTGAAAAATGTTAAATATACAAAACTTCAATATAAAATGAAATATTAAACTGTATAGTTATTTTTGCTACACAAAAGTTAAAAAAATAAAACTGGATATGGTAAGAGGTACAAAATGATATGAAGAGAATCTCTTCAGAAAAAAATCAGAGAGGTGTTTATGTATGAAGTTGCACTTAATATTTAATTGTTGGAAATGGAGCAAAGAGATTCTTGGTGGAGGAAATAAAGGCCTAAAGAGAAGAAATAAAGCATTGGGAGAAATGTAGAACATTTCAGAGAGTGTTTGGAAGTTCAATTTGACTAGAATATAAGATAAGTACAAAAGAATGGTGAAAGATGGTTTGGGATAAAGTCTTGGAGAAATTTAAATACCAAGTGAGAGTCCTGGTTGAGAAAACCCAAACCACGTTAGGTATATTATAGTACCTGGATCTGTGTTTCAAGTACTTAGGCTCCACTTGAATTTTCCTTGGGAGATCAGCTTAAGATATATTCCTAATGAATTAAGGTTGTTTCCACTTAATTAGAATATCAGCAAGACACCAAAATAGTAATAATATATTAACATACTCTTTTAAGAGAATAATACAGTTTAGAGAAAGATGTAAGTAAATAAATTTATCTAATTTAACGAAGTGCTTTTTTTTCCACATTTCTTTCACTGTTATCATTACTTAGTTTACCTACGATTTTCACTCTGTCTCGCGTGTAAAACAGGTTTTTTTAAAATTGAAATATCGTTGATTTGTAATAATCTGTTAATTTCTGCTATACAGCAAAGTAATTCAGTTACACATACATATAAACTTTCTTTTAAAAATATTCTTTTCCATTATGATTTATTATGAAATACTGAAGATAGTTCCCTGTGGTATACAGAGAGATCTTGTTATCTATCCATTCCATATACAGTAGTTTGCATCTGCTGACACCAAACTTCCACTCCGTCCCTCTCCCGTATCCCCTGCCCCTTCACGACCCCAAGTCTCTTCTCGGTGTCTGTGAGTCTGTTTCTGTTTCATAAATGTTCATTTGTGTCATATTTTAGATTCCACATGTAAGTGATATATGGTATTTGTCTTTGTCTGACTTACTTCACTTAGTATGATCCTCTCTAGGTCCATCCCATGTTGCTGCAAATGGAATTATGTTGTTCTTTTTTATGGCTGAAGAGTATTCCATTGTCTATCTGTATCTCATCTCATTCATCTGTCAGTGGACGTACAGGTTGTTTCTATATTTTGGCCATTGTGTGTGGTGCTACTGTGAACATAGGGCTGCATGTATCTTTCTGAATTACAGTTTTGTTTGGGTATATACCCAGGGGAGAGATTGTTGGATCATATGGCCACTATTTTTAATTTTTTGAGGACCCTCTATACCGTAAAACAACTTTTCATTCACTTATTTTTAGACTTGAAGGCTCAGTCTTCAAGTGAACAAATAAGTGAGCTTATTTGTTCATTCATTCATTCTACTAATATATGTAACAGCCTAAGCCAAATAATGGCTCAGAGGTTAAAGCGTCTGCCTGCAATGTGGGAGACCTGAGTTCGATCCCTGAGTCGGGAAGATTCCCCTGGAGAAGGAAATGGCAACCCACTCCAGTACTCTTGCTTGGAAAATCCCATGGACCGAGGAGCCTGGTAGGCTACAGTCCATGGGGTGGCAAAGAGTCGGACACGACTGAGCGACTTCACTTTCACTTTCAAGCCAAATAATACATGGTCGTTACTTTTCTTGGAGCATACATTCTAGGACAAGACATATATATATATATATATAAACCAGCAATGAAACAGAGGTGATAGAGGTGTGCATAGGATATCTTGTAGAATACAGGAGCAGCAGCTAATCAGGGAGTTAAGGAAGGCTTAGTAGAGGAAGAGATGTTCAAGAAGGATGTGCAGCAGTTAGTTAGCTGGACCAAAGAGGAAAGGCTAGGAGAGCACTGAGGAGGAGGCTGGGGGTATAAATCATTCTGTGTGTATTGTTAAGTGTGATCAGAAAAAGAAAGCCGTAGAGTACATGGCTGAATAAGAGTCAGAGAGGCAGGCAGGGGCACACCACGAGGGATTAGGAGTTAAAGTGGTTTGTTTTTATTTTGGTTTGCCACACCTCACAGCATGCAAATCTTAGTTCCCTGACCAGGGATCAAACCTGTGCCCCTTCAGTGAAAGCACAGAGTCTTAACCACTAGACTTCCAGGGAAGTCCCAGGGTGTTTTAATTTTATCTTGAAAGCTACTGGGGAACCATCTAATTAATTTAAGCAGGGAAATAACATGATCTGATTTGTATTTTAGGAAGATTATTCTAGCAGACTGGAGAAGAAGCAATTAGCAGACCACTATAGTGATGCAGGTGACAGATGACAAAGGTGTCATTAAAGTAGATGCATTGGAAATGGATCAGCAGATGGTAGGAGGCAGACTCTAGAAGCCTAAGTAACTGATCAGATGTGTAGCTGAGGGAGGGACGAGTCCAAGGGCATGGCCTCATTTCTGGCTTGACAGCTCTGGGGCTGGTGATGCTTGTCACTGAGGCAGGAGGAGAAACAGGTTTATGGGAGAAAATGATGCGTTTAACTGAAATCTGTTATCACCAATGTGGAGAGAAGTTTGAGTTGAATGCATTTAGTGCACATTTGGGACTGAGGGTCATATCTGGAAGCTGAAGCAGTGTATTTGATGGAAGACCACCCAAGAAATGTCATAAGTAAACCAGGAGAGCAAAAGGCGGAAGACAGAGCCTCCTTCTATCTGATCAAAGAATAAAGCAGAGTAAGAATAAAGCATGAAAAAGGAGGAGAGAATGGTGTCGCGAAAACCAAAAGAGAAGAAATGTCAAGGAGGGAGGTTCCATGTTAATAAGGACTGTAGAGAGGTAAGGTCAGATACTATTGGCCACATGGCAGTCACTGGTGACCTTAAAGAACAATTTTATTGGTATAAGAAGGATGATTTCCAGATTTCAGATTACAGTAGCCTTTCAAATGAATAGGAGATGAAAGTGGAGACAATAATAAGTAGACTCTACAAACTTGGCTTTGAAGGAAAAAGAAAGGGCTAGCATTAGGAGAGAGGAGCAGTGTGTGGATGAGTAAAAGTTGTTTTTAAAGAGAAGAGATGAAAATATCTACATGCTGTCAGGAAAGATCAAGTGAAAGGGAAGCTTAGAGTAAGGGAGATAAAGGAGATGATTAATAGAGTAAGAGTTTCCTGAGGAGGAGGCAGAGATCAGATGAAGGGATTAGCCCTGAACTGGAGAAAGAGTCATCCTGAAACAGGAGAAAAGGATAGCATTAGAGGTTTTAGCTTTTAGGTGCTGGGGAGGGAACTCAGGGAGTTCCAACCTGATGGCTTTTGATTTTCTGGTAGGGTGGAAATGAAGATGATTTGCTGAAATCTTGAGGGCTTGGGAGAAAATAAGGAAAGGGTGAAAGAGAAGAATGACAGGTTAAATAGGTAGAATGTTAGAGAATGGCTGATATTCATGGACCAAGAAGAAGAGATCTGGGGGGAGAATGCTGCAGAAGATAGAAGGCAAGGCCACTGGTATTGAGGAGTCAAGGGCGTGTAGGATCATGTGACATAAGTCTTCCACATGAAAATCAGAGTTTCACAGTTTTATGGCATAAGAAATGGTGGAGAGAAAATAAGAATGTGAACCAGATTCCAAGTCCTGGGTGAAGCTTCAATACTTTGGTCACCTGATGTGAAGAGCCGACTCATTGGAAAAGACCCTGATATGGGAAAGATCGAAGGCAAAAGGAGAAGGGGGCAGCAGAGGATGAGAATGTGTCATAGCATGACCAACTCATTGGACATGAATTTGAGCCAACTCTGCGAGATAGTGAAGGACAGGCAAGCTTGGCATGCCGCAGTCCATGGGTCGCAAAGAGTCGGACATGACTTAGCAACTGAAAAGCAACAACAGGTGAAGGTTGGGAGATTCATGATTCCAGCCAGTGATTCAGAGGAAATATTATTATAAATTATCATATTTGGTTTGATTTTAAAGTTTTTGTTGATTTAACATAGTAACAAGTTTTCAACTTCTTAAATATAATATATAACTTTTAATGACAGATTTCAAGCAAACATATTTTAAGTACAAAGAATAATACATTTGGTAGTAATTTGCCACCACATAAAAAGCAATCTGAAAGGAGGCAGGGAGTGAGGTGCCTTTTCAGCATTCCCAATTAGCTACTGTCTGTTCATTCCTCCTTTCACTCCAATCCTTCAACAACCAAATAATATTTATTGAACATTTACTATGTTTCAGATCCTCATCACTGGGATGTGCAAGATATATCTCAATTCATCAGTTCCAAAACACACATCTCCTGCCCTCCTCCCAGTCTTTTAATATCTCTGAAATCCACTGGGACACTTCTTACACTGATGTCAGCCAGGCTTCAGTCACGATGTAGTTGTCATGGTCTGCCCAGGCTCACATTTACTCATAGCTGTCCATGTTGTCATTTTTTCAATTGAGTTAAGTACATTGTTGGTAATAACATGTTGAGCTTGGTAGCCATTTAAATTACCAAAAATTACACTATGTTTGTTGTTGAAATGAAAAGTGATTTAAAAAAACAAAAAGAAAGAGAAGTGATTGTATTTGCAGAAGGCATGAAAATAGCAGGACATCAAACTGACATTATCAGAGCAGATATTTATCACGGCAGAAATTTCCACAATTCCATACGTTATTGCAAAAAATAAGAGCCAAGTGTTTTATGGGACGCATGAAAGAAAAAATACCTATAAACAAATAAAACTGTGCTATGTTTTGTTATTGGTATAGACAAAAAAAGAACTGCCTAGGATAAGCCAAGCAATACAGTTGAAGGCAGGGAGAATCGTTCCATATTGCAAAGTCATAAGAGGCTGGTGTGACAGATTCCTGGTCATCGAGTTGTGGTTAAGGCATCATGTCACAGTTTAGTTGGCAGGATTTTTTTTTTTTTTTCTTAGTGAAACATAAAATGATGATGTGTCTTAAATGTGTTTTAGAATGGATGCCCTAGAACTATCTAAATATTTTGTTTTAGAGAAACAGAATGTCAGATCTGGAAAAACAAATTCCTTTCTTTCCAAATGAGGAAACTGAGTCCCAGGATGTAAGACGCTGGCCCAGGATTGCACCGCACAGCTTGTCAGAGGCAGAGGAAATTTATTTACTGTAGAGATATTATTGAGCCTTCTGGCACAGAAGCAAGAAAAGATAAAACTTATATAAAGGCTTAATGGCCCAGACCTCTGTTAAAAACCCTGTGATTGCTTATTTTTTTTCCTATTGGAAAGATGATAAACAGGTTTAGTAACTACTAATCAATAACCTCAGATATGCAGACGACACCACCCTTATGGCAGAAAGTGAAGAGGAACTAAAAAGCCTCTTGATGAAAGTAAAAGAGGAGAGTGAAAAAGTTGGCTTAAAGCTCAACATTCAGAAAACGAAGATCATGGCATCCGGTCCCCATCACTTTATGGCAAATACATGGGGAAACAGTGGAAACAGTGTTAGACTGTATTTTTTATTTTGGCTCCAAAATCACTGCAGATGGTGATTGCAGCCATGAAATTAAAAACACTTACTCCTTGGAAGGAAAGTTATGACCAACCTAGATAGCATATTCAAAAGCAGAGACATTACTTTGCCGACTAAGGTCCGTCTAGTTAAGGCTATGGTTTTTCCAGCAGTCATGTATGGATGTGAGAGTTGGACTGTGAAGAAAGCTGGGTGCTGAAGAATTGATGCTTTTGAACTGTGGTGTTGGAGAGGACTCTTGAGACTCCCTTGGACTGCAAGGAGATCCAACCAGTCCATTCTGAAGGAGATCAGTCCTGGGTGTTCTTTGGAAGGACTAATGTTGAAGCTGAAACTCCAATACTTTGGCCACCTCATGCGAAGAATTGACTCATTGGAAAAGACTCTGATGCTGGGAGGGATTGGGGGCAGGAGGAGAAGGGGATGACTGAGGATGAGGTGGCTGGATGGCATCACCGACTTGATGGACGTGATTTTGAGTGAACTCCGGGAGTTGGTGATGGACAGGAAGGCCTGGCGTGCTGCAATTCATGGGGTCTCAAAGAGTCGGACATGACTGAGCGACTGAACTGAACTGAAGTGAATCTTTGACAACATGCTTCTGATTTATGCCATCATCTATATCAATTTGACCCCCTTAACTGTTATCTTCACTGGCTTTATGGCTTAACTATTTCTTAGAGTACACAATCTCAGTGTCCCATTTTCTTTTTCTCAGGAAAATTTCAAGGTATATAAACTGAAAGTGAAGTCGCTCAGTCATGTCCGACTCTGCGACCCCGTGGACTGTAGCCCACCAGGCTCCTCTGTCCATGGGACTCTCCAGGCAAGAATACTGGAGTGGGTTGCTATTTCCTTCTCCAGGGGATCTTCCCAACCCAGGGATCGAACCCAGGTCTCCTGCATTGCAGGCAGACACTTTAACCTCTGAGCCACCAGGGAAGCCCATGAGGCAGTTTTAAAATCGATTTAGATAGCAAGCTATTATTTGCTGTGACATATTTTTTGAATAGTTAAGAAAACTAAGTTTCTTACTGTCAGTCTTCCCCTGGAGCTGGGATAGTTAAGGACAGCAGGTGTACAAACTCAAGAGGCACAATTAAACCAAGGACAGTGGTGGTATCCTGTCCTGTCCAACTGATGAAAGCATCATGGAGTAATTAGAGAATTATCACTTCCTTCCTCTTCCTTTGGCTCCATGCTGTCAAAGAAGCCAGCTCTTTGTTTACCATCCACAGCTCCTAATATTGCTAAGAAAATACATCACAGAGTGTGAAAATAAAGATGAGAAGTACTTAATTTTCTAGTCTTGCAGTGGAAAGCTCCTGACACTTGTGGTAAGAGTTTCATGGCCAGCAGTTGGAATGCTTGAACCAAATACGATTCTCAAAAAAAAAATTGAGCCTGTTTTGGTTGTAATAGCTGCTTTTGTTTTATTCTTACTAAATAATGGTATGCTGGTCATCAGTCATACCAGGCAGTTATAAATTATTACTATTTATAAATGAATCACTCTAAGGGCCTTAGGCACCCCGCTCCAGTACTCTTGCCTGGAAAATCCCATGGACGGAGGAGCCTGGTAGGCTGCAGTCCATGGGGTTGCTAAGAGTTGGAAACGACTGAGCGACTTCACTTTCACTTTTCACTTTCATGCACTGGAGAAGGAAATGGCAACCCACTCCAGTATTCTTGCCTGGAGAATCCCAGGGACGGGGGAGCCTGGTGGGCTGCCATCTATGGGGTCGCACAGAGTCGAACACGACTGAAGCGACTTAGCAGCAGCAGCAGCAGCAGCAGCAAGGGCCTTAGCAGGATTCAGAGACCCTATTTTTCTCTTCTCCCCTCTTTGAGGCTCCTTTTATCTCTAAGTGTCTCCAGTACAGGAGAGGTTTTTGCTTTTTTTCATAGTAAAATTGATCCCTAGTGTATCTTCTTATTCATCCTTCTGATCTTTCTTTTTTGTAAATAAAAACCTTACAAGTTGTGAGCAGCTAATAGCCAGTCACATTTTTTAGAAAACTAGATTAGATTAATTCATTAATGGTGGCTTCCAGTTTTTCCTTGTTAGCTCCAGAAAATTCACCCGTCTTTGGTCCCTTTTAGACAGCTGGGAGATTGGCATGTATTTGACTTCACATTCTGATGCAACATCCTGGCAGTCACCCGCAGCTATGTTAAGTTCAAAGGACATTGCATTGGAGTACTTCTTACAGAGGAAATAAAAGGTAGGCTTGAATAGACTGCAAGGCCCACACCACGTGGCTAACTCAGCTTCTTTGAGTTTATCTCCTGCATGATGAAGACTTCCCGAAAATCATACTTTCTCTTCATTTGCTTTTCCACTTTGACTGCGGGCTCTGACAAGCAACTATAAGAAATAACGGAGGTGGATCCAAAACATTGGACCAAGCTTCCCAATCCTTTCTCTATGCATATTTTTCTCAGTTAGAACATCAGTTGAAATCACCTGTGCAGAAACTCCCTGGTAGTCCAGTTGTTGTGACTCTGTGCTTTCACTGCTGAGGGCTGAGGTTCAATCTCTGATTGGGGAACTAGGATCACACAAGGAGCAGTGCAACCAAAACACACACACACACACATACACACACACACACACACACACATATATATATGTATATAGTGTGTACAGTTGTGTATTCATTATCATGTAGCATTTTCTTATGTTACTAATACTCTTAAGAACAATTATTAATAGCTGCATAATGTTTCACTGTGAATATAACATACTTTTTTTCAAAAACCTATTCTGTGATTATAGATTTAAGGTGTTTTCAGGATTTTGCAATTGTAAATAATGCTGCAATAAACATCTTTATGCATTCATCTTTTTCTGTGAGAAATAACATTAACTCCTTTCAGGCTAGCTAGGTATTTTTTTTGATAAACTGGATTGGTAATTAGTGAGTGAATGAGCAGCCTAAAAGTAATAAATGTGTTTAAATTGACTGTATTTAAAGAGGAACTTTTTTTCTCTTTGGAAGTGTGTACATTTACCTATCATCATCAGGGCTGGACTCCTTGTCCCAGAGAATAATTGAGTATGTGTTCAGCAGCCTGGGATGAACACTGCCCTTTTCCCCTTTTCGAGAGTGGGGAAAGACATCGGGGATGAGTGAGAGAGGGGGAGTTTAGAGGACCAGCAGTGATTCTGTGCCTGAAAACTTCTGCTCTGTGACCAGGAAATAGTCAAATACTGAAAAATATTTTGTGAATATCACTTTTTCCTGCATTTCCAATTAAATGATACATTCCATGAAAATCGAGTGAACCCCAGACCTCTATGCACCTTTCATCCCCTTGCAGTCATTACAGGACTATACGATTGTAGGATCCAGAAACCCAACACCATCAGAATCTGAGCCAGGAGACCGGGTTCTGGCCTGGGTGGGAGTAATCCCCCAGCTTGGCACCTAGTAGCTTCAAAGGATGATTTGATCCGAAAGCCCTTAGTCACACTTTTTAACACAGCTGCTAGAACACACACCCTATAAACAGGAAATGCCTTAGGAAGTACAACTGAAGATTTATTTTTATTTTTTAAGAAACTGCTAAAAGGCCTGAGCTGAGGATGACATTTATCTGACATGACAGTTAACAAGCTAGAAATGCTTCCCCCAAACCCTTGGTTTTATGTTTTGGGCAATTGTGTGCCCACTGCTGTTTAGTAGGTACTAAAATTCTTCCAATTAGTCTATCACTCATTTTGCCTTGTAAAATGAATATGTCTAGTCAGGGGATTTGTAAGTTGCATAGTTCATTTTTCCTGTCATAGAAAACAAAATGATTTACTAAACCCTAAACCAATATTTAGATACCACTGTGCTTGGAATAAGGACAATTTAGCACCAAGAAAAAGGAAAACCCTATAAAACAGAGAATGAGGAGGCTCTAGCTGGTTGAATAGCGTATGAAAGATTAAAATTAAGAACTGCCTACTTCTAGAAATGAATTACCTGTGTGGTGACATCACTACTCATCGGCCCCTGTGCCAGCTTCCTCTCCTGCACTGGCTGTGTTCCATTTGTTTCTGTCACACGGCCTCATCATCTAGGCTGTTTCACACCACTGGGCCTTTGCACATGCTTCACAGCACCTGGAATGCCACTGTTCCTCTCTTCTCCTCTCTTTATTGAAATCCTGCTCGTCCTTTCTCTTAAAAAAAAAAAGTACTGGAGTAGAGTTACTTTCAAAAGTTGTTAGTTTCTGTTATGCAGCAAAGTGAGTCAGATATATATATACATATGTCCCCTCCTTTTTGGATTTCCTTCCCATTTAGGTCACCATAGATTACTGAGTAATGTTCCCAGTGCTATACAGTGGGTTCTCATTAGTTATCTATTTTATATATAAGATAAATAGTGTATATATTTCAATCCCAATCTCCTGATTCATCCCACCCACCCCCATCTTTCCTCCTTGGTATCCACACATTTGTTCTCTACATCTGTGCCTATAATTTCTGCTTTGTAAATAAGATTGTCTATACCAATTTTTTCAGATTTCATATATATTTGTTAATTACAGTATTTGTTTTTCTCTGACTTACTTCACTCTGTATGACAGAGTTAAATAAACAGGGTGACAATATACAGCCTTAACGTACTCCTTTCTCAATTTTGAACCTGTTCATTGTTCCACGTCCGGTTCTAACTGTTGCTTCCTGACCTGCATACAGATTTTTCAGGAGGCAGGTAAGGTGGTCTGGTATTCCCATCTCTTCAATAATTTTCCACGGTTTGTTGTGATCCATATAGCCAAAGGCTTTAGAATAGTCAGTGAAGCAGAAGTAGATGTTTTTCTGGAATTCTCTTGCTTTTGCTTCCCTTTTGGGCTTCCTTTGTGGCTCAGCTGGTAAAGAACCTGCCTGTGATGGTGGTTGGAAAGATCCTCTGGAGAAGGGAAAGGCTACCCACTCCAGTATTCTGGCCTGGAGAATTCCATAGACTGTATAGTCCATGGGGTCCCAAAGAGTTAGACACGACTGAGAGAGCTCATTTTCACTTGCTTTTTCTATGATCCAATGGATGTTGGCAATTTGATCTCTGGTTCCTCTGCCTTTTCTGAATTCAGCTTGAACATCTGGAATTTCTCAGTTCATGTATTGTTGAAGCCTAAATTGGAGAATTTTGAGCATTACTTTGCTAGCATATGAAATGAGTGCAGTTGTGTGGTAGTTTGAACAATCTTTAGCATTGCCTTTCTTTGGGATTGGAATGAAAACTGACCTTTTCCAGTCCTGTGGCCACTGCTGAGTTTTCCAAATTTGTGGCCATATGGAGTGCAGCACTTTAATAGCATCATCTTCAGCCTCTTGGCACCTTTCTCTCATGAAAGTATACTATACTTTCTAGTGTTTCAAAACAAAACTAGTCAATCAAATCAGAAGCCCTGTCCCTTCACTGTCAAGCTCTCCAAAAGCATAGCCTGAACTTGTGGTCCCTTTCCACCCATTCTTCCACCTGCTGCCATCAGGCTCCCCCAACCCCTTCATGAGATGCTCCTACTGAAGTTCCTACTGGTAAATTGCTAAATCCTGTCTCCTCTTTCCACTGCTCACCTTACTTAACCTCCCTGACATTTGATGCTTCAGAAATTCCAGGATGTCTTT
Organism: Budorcas taxicolor; assembly: GCF_023091745.1. Taxonomy (NCBI): domain Eukaryota; kingdom Metazoa; phylum Chordata; class Mammalia; order Artiodactyla; family Bovidae; genus Budorcas; species Budorcas taxicolor. The sequence continues at coordinate 32,102,790 of NC_068912.1, forward strand.
CTTTCCTGTTCTTCTTTGACCCTGTTTCACAAACCCAAGCGGGGTCTCCTTTGCTCCATCTTTTAAATTCTATCATTCCCAAGGCCTCTGTTCTTCGTCTTCTCTCTTCTCTCTCCCTGGCACATGTTCACTTATTTTCAAGGTTTTAATTCTCACTGAAGCATCAGTTCTACAATGCTTAGTTCCAGCCCCGGTTTCTCTGCTATGGAACTCACAGACTTCTTAAAGAGAACTTATTTTTCTCATCTCCTCATCCTAAAGTTGTTTCTCCTCCCATCTTCCCATGCCCCATCTCTTCTGCCCAATGGATTACAGTATGCCTTTCTGGCCCTGGTGATGCAGACCCTAGATGAGCACTTCAGCAGAGACATTCATCTTTGGTAACTCAGTCATGCAAGACTGAATTGGTTCCTTGGTGGCCCTCCTCACAACCCTCTGGCTGTAGCCAGCATGGAGCAGTGAACCTTAGTATTATATTAAATGATTTCCAGAAGGCCCTTGGAAGACAGTGGATACTCAGTACATGTTAACTCCCTTTCCTGTCATTTTCTTCTGGAAGACACACTCCAGAACATTAAGAGATGTATATGGGTAGTTAGATTATATGGGGGTGTTTTTTTTCATGTTCTTTAATACTTTTCCCATTGAAAAGAAATTATTTTTTCAACTAAAGAAAAATGGTTTGTTAAAATGCTCTTAGACAACTGATCATACAACTTGCTTTTATTGGCTGTTCATTGTCCCTTGGTGAAGTCCAAAGCTCTAAGAATGTCTTACAAGATGACTTGTGATTTGGCCTTGATCTAGTTATGCAAACTTATTTCATGCTCTACCACTGCCCCACCACTCATCACACACTCTGACAACTCCAAACCTCTTCCAGATCCTTGAGCTGTCGCCTATTTCTGCAGAAGTTTCTTCCTCTGCTTGATGACTGACCCATCCATCCCTGCACTCCAACCCTTCCCTTCCATCCCACATCCATCACAAGTCCACACTTAGAATACTCTCAGACACCTGACTTACTCTCTTTTCTTAAAACTCAGTTCAAACACATCCTTGTTGGACCCTTTTTCTTTTTCATTCTGTCTTTTTAAGCATATATCCTTCTCAGCTTTATTATATCTGGGTTCAGGAGTGATTTTGCCTGCTAGCAAAATTAGTTCTATTTCTTAATTTTCAATAGTGGTTCAGGGCCTTCTTGCCTATGATGGTAGATCACACTGATGTCTGCCGAGTTCCACACAGTCAACCTCTCTAGGATTTCTGATGTGGCCAGTTGGACACTCCAATCCCTTCCTTTATTTTCATTTAACAGAGGAGATTGGACTTAGACCCTCTTTTCCACAGGGCTGCGACAGATGCTGGTGCACAAGCTTGTCCCTGAAGGTCTGGGCCAGCTTCATTTAGCTCTTGATCTGCATAGGTTGTTAACAAAAAGTGTAATGGGTCCACAAACAGAGTTTTTGTGGTAGTGGTTGTGTGTAATGAGCATAAATTATTTGTCCTGGATCACTGGGACTGTCTGTGGCTTCTGCCAGAGTCCAGGCATAGGCACAGCCAAGACTCTGGAGCTGATTAGGTGCTTATAAAAGAGAAAGAGTCAGTCATCTAAGTTACCAGTTTATTAACATCCAGGTGGAAGAGATCCATACAGCAAAGTGTGGGGAATCCTCTCTCCAGGAGTGCTCCTCTCCCCAAATCTCCACGCATTCACCAACCCAGAAGCTTTTGAACCCTGTTGCTATCTCCTAAGTCTCCAAGCTGAAAGTAAACATGCTCTGCTTTGTTGCTCTTTGTCCATTTAGAAATTTGTCAGGGCACCTAGGGTACTTGATTATATTTATTTGTCCTCTGTCTCCCTCTAAGAGACAGTATTACTCCTTAAGGGCAAGGACTGTGTCTCTTGTTTGGCAAATAGAAGATGCTTATTTAGATTTTATCTCACTGAGAAGCACTGGGGTAGATTTTAGGGTTGGAAGAGAGAAAGAAAGCAAGCCACAGCCCCTACTGCCTTTATGGGGCTTGCAATGGGATCATGGAAATGAATGTGATTAACTGGGGTAAAGAAAGAGGAAATCATATAAAAAGCTAACACTTTAGGACTTTACTGGTGGCTCAGTGGTAAAGAATCTGCCTGTCAATGCAAGAGGCACGGGTTAGATCCTTGATCTGGGAAGATCCAACATGCTGTGGAACAGCTCAGCCTGTGCACCACAGTTAGTGAGACTGTGTTCTAGAGACTGGGAGCTGCAACTGCTGAAGCCAGTGCACCCTAGAACCCATGCTCTGTAACAAGAGAAGCCACCCCAATGAGAAGCATGCCCAGCATAACTAGAGAGTAGCCCCCCTCACTGTAATAGAGAAAAGCCTGCATAGCAATGAAGACCCAGTACAGCCAAAAATAAATAAATACATAAAAATTAAAAAGCTAACATTTTATATTTTTTATCTCTCAGTTAACCCATGATCTACTTGGTAATAAGTACTATTATTCCAGGATGTCTGGCTCTTGAGAGTCCCTTGGACAGCAAGGAGATCTGACCAGTCAATCTTAAAGGAAATCAGTTCTGAATATTCATTGGAAGTTCTGATACTGAAGCTGAAACTCCAATACTTATGATGCGAAGAACTGACTCATTTGGAAAGACCCTGATGCTGGGAAAGATTGAAGGCAGGAGAAGAAGGGGACGACAGAGGATGAGATGGTTGGATGGTATCACTGACTCAATGGACATGAGTTTGAGTAAACTCCGGGAGTTGGTGATAGCCAGGAATGCCTGGGGTGCTCCAGTGCATGGGGTCACAAAGAGTCAGACATGACTGAGAGACTGAACTGAACTGAAGTACTATTATTTTGTAAATACTAATAATTGAGAATTTAATGAAGTTAAGTGACTTGACCAAGTAGCTGGGAAATGTCCAAAATCCAATGTCCTAATCTAAATACAATAGTGTATTTGATTTTCAGTTTGAAGTCTTCAAAAATCTATTTGGGGAAACTTACTATCAGGGGTCATTTTGATCACTTACTATGCAAGAAACCTGGATTTCAGCAAAAGAATACCCAGACTGATAAACAATCAATCAGTTGATTAATCCAGAGTTTCCAGGGGCTGAGATCTCTACTGCTCCTCTCTGCCATCTCCAACTCTAGAAAAACAGTAAAAACAAAAGTTTCCCCTCAAGTTGCTGGATCCACCTCTGCTTACCCTAAACTCCTGGGTCTCAGGGGGCCTCAGAGGACAAGGAAAATCTGACCTGTGCATGGTCAGGCAACTGGAAGCGATTACTTCTCGGGGCACAGTTAGAGCACTAAGCCATGATGATTCAGATCTGGGGCTCTACTAAAGATGTTCATCTGAGGTAACTCAGTAACCCAAGGCTGAGTCTGTCCTTCCTCCTCCCCAGGCCCTCTTCCTAAAGCTCTGGCTGCAGGCTCACGTGGAGACTTACCTTCTGATAGCTTTGCTAATGACTTTAAAGTCTGATTGAGATCAGGTAGCCTCCAAGCTGGCACCAACACCCATTATACTCTCCAAAGATAAGGAAACCAAACATTAGCTAGCTGGTGGCAAACAGTGCCATAAAAGCGTCCAAGCCTTCCTCCCCTCAAGGGAGCAGCAAAATGCCACTCCTGGCCTTATTTGGATAGGGAAATACAGAACTGAATATGACCTCAAGTAGACGGTTTAAGGTGACTTTAGTCCCAAGAGGTTCTCCTACAGGGATAGTTTTCATTTACCCTGAAATCAAGTGCCTTTCTTCCTTCCTTCCTTCAATAATTCTCCAGATAACTTCACCTGCTCAAGCAGCTTCACTCTCCAACCCTGGATTACACATTCACTTACATAGCACTGAGAGCTCTAATCATTATACACAGATATAAGATGCAGCTTAGAGAGTATTTCTTAGTATTTCCTTGATGTATTTTGTTTTGTGTCTTGTGTATCCAAATAGTTTATATCCCCTTGTGGCCTTGGCTTGCAGTTACTGGCAGCAGGATTTTGGTTCCCCACCAGATTGAAGTCAGGTCATGGCAGTGAGACTGCTGAATTCTAGCCACTAGACCACCAGGGAGAGCTTCCCTGGTGGCTCAGATAGTAAAGAATCTGCCTGCAATGCAGGAGACCTGGGTTCGATCCCTGGGTTGGGAAGATCCCCTGGAGAAGGGAATGGCAACCTGCTCCAGTATTCTTGCCTGGAAAATCCCATAGACAGTGGAGCCAGGCAGGCTACAGTCTATGGGATTGCAAAGAGTTGCACACGTCTGAGCTACTAACACACACAGACCACCAGGGACCCATAGTCAGTGACAAGGCCCTGGCCCATTGGCTTTGTACAAATGAATTCCCACAAAGACAGACAGCAGTGAAACAAGTAAAATGTTTATTAGGCGGAAAAAGGGTTCGTGTGAATATACTCACACGGGCGGGCTCAAAGAGAGAGTTTCGCTCTCGTTGTGGTTTGAATGATTTATTCTGGACACCTCTTCCAGGTTTCCTCCAGCTGATAATCTTGCTTTGCCTGGTTCTGAGTTTGTATTTGGTTTATCTCAGGTCCTCCCCAGTGTGTGCCTCTCTTGGCCAAGATGGAGTCTAGCAAAAAGGCCTATGGTTAGGTTGAAATCATTTACTATGGGGTGACGCCCCCTTCCCTTTTGACTTTCGAGGAAACATTCTTGGCATGTGTAGTCAGGAATGTCTCCTTGACCTGGAGAATGAGAAATATATTGTTTCTTTATCTCATATCTGGGCAGGGCTAAGCTCCTCTCTTGCGCCTGTGCCTCACTTCTGACCCACCTCCCCAGGGGACAGACTCCAGCTGCTCAGCCTGGGGCCCATCTAGCTCTTACCTCACTTGGGATCAAACAACCAGCTTCTTCAGTGTTGCCTGGTATGGTCCTCTGACCAGAAGCCTGAGAATCACTCCACCCTTATTAGAAATGCAGACTTGCTGGCTCCACACCCATCCCACTAAATCAGAATAAGATCCTCATTTTAACAAGATCCTCAGGTGCACCTTCATGCCTGAGAAGCTCTGGGCTAGCATGTTGTTTACTGACACATAGACTCTTCTGTGACGTCAGCATGGTGGTCAGTATGCGGGGCAAGGGCAGTTTTCTACGTCCACTGCTCCAAGATTCACCAGTGTGGACAGCAATTTCACCTTTCCTTTCTGTATGTTTTCGTACATACTAAATAATTTTCAGTGCCCTGTGCAGATATTTTTATTAATGGTAAATACTGATGATCGTAGAACAAGAAATGTTACTGAGCATTCAAATGCTAGGGGATTTATGTGTGTTATTCTTTTAATCATTATCGTATTAGTTTGCTAGAGTTGCTGTAACAAAGTACCACAGACTGAGTAGCTGAAACAACAGAAATTAACTTTCCCCCAGTTCTGGAGGCTAGAAGTCTAAGACTGCGTGCCGGCAGGTTTGGTTTCTCCTAAGACCTCTCTCCTTGGCTGTCTCTTTGCTGTGTCCTCACATGATCTTTCCCCTACATGCGCCCGTCTGGTGTCTCTCTCAGTGTGTTCAAACTTCCTCTTCTTATAAATCAGATTGCATTAGGGCCTCTGCTAAAGGCTTCCTTTTAACTTAATTACCTCTTTAAAGACCTTATCTCCAAATAAAGTTATCTTCTGGGGTACTGGAAGTTAGGACTTTAACATATGAATTTTGAAGGGGTATAATTGAACCCATAAAACTGTAAAGTGGGTGATAATTATAATCCCCATTTTACAGATGAAGAAACAGAGGCTTTAAAAAGTTGATTAACATGCTTAATGCCACGTATCTCGTAATGATAGAGCCAGAACTGGACCTTTTCTGTTTACACATTTATTTACCGAACATTTATTGGATATCTGCTGTTTGTATGCACTGGGATAAGTGATAGGGATACAGAAGTCATAGTGCCTGCTCTCATAAACTTTATATTTTTGTGAATTATTTTTTATTCTGGAGTCTCTATGCTTGCCCTCTCAAATGCTATAGAGATTCATTTTGTATAATTCCATAAAATATTTATTGCCAAATCCAAGAAAACAGTATAACAATCTTAAAAAAAAAACAAACAAAAAACCAGATCCTGAATCTAGCCTCATAAACATCTATCTGAGACTGAGACTATATTTGTTTCAGGTCAGTCCTGGCCATTTCCTCCAGCGACCAACTCATCATAGTTTGCCTGGAACTGTGGTCTTGGACTTTCTTGTTTTTTTTTTTTTTCCCCCTGGCTTTAAAATGGGGACTTCCATGGTTTTAGCATTGAAAGTCCTGTGTCCCAGGAACTTCAGCTCCAGGCAAACCATCAGAGTCGGTTTCCCTAATATTTCCTGATTTGTGCCTTGCTAGGCAATGGCACCCCACTCCAGTACTCTTGCCTGGAAAATCCCATGGATGGAGGAGCCTGGTAGGCTGCAGTCCATGGGGTCACTAAGAGTCGACACAACTGAGTGACTTCACTTTCACTTTTCACTTTCATGCATTGGAGAAGGAAATGGCAGCCCACTCCAGTGTTCTTTCCTGGAGAATCCCAGAGACGGGGGAGCCTGGTGGGCTGCCGTCTCTGAGGTCGCACACAGTCGGACATGACTGAAGCGACTTGGCAGCAGCAGCAGGATAGGAAGCCACAGGAAACAGCAGACATCACATAAATGGAGCCAGATTTCAGATTCGAAATGGATTAACAGGACAACAAAACTTCAGTCTCACCTAGGCCTTTCTCTACTGCTGAACCAGAAATTGTATGTCAGCATTTTGCCCCCACAGATTGGAACAGAATCCAGGGTTAATGGACTGTCTCCCGCTTCCACTATTCTTGATGTAAATATGAACACTGCAAGTGAACAAGGTATAATCTCGAGGTTCCTTAGCTGAAGGTTCAGGAATTCCTGAGTAACAAATATCCAACTGCCCTTCCTTAGATAATCCCCATTTCAGGTAACAACAGGTGACAGACTCTAACCAGCCACCATGGTGGACCAGGCAAGCCTCTCGGGGCAGCCATCTAGGGGAGCGTGAGCTCACTATGCTTTGTAACACAAGAGCCCTCGGAATGTGCAGAAAGGAGCTCCTGAACAGCAGCCAAATCCTCCTGCATAATGGATAACCATGGCTGGGCCTGCTGACCTGCTCTGGTACTTTCCTGGTGCTGATGCATTTCCACTCCCCACTGCCTCTGAGATGCAGCTACTCCCCAGCCTATAGAAATGACAGGCTTCTCAGCGGCAAAGGTGCCAAGTGCACTGCACTCCAGCCTCTGCTTTTTGTTATCCTATTAGAGCTCAAGGCTTCAATGAAGGGCTCAGAGAATAACGAATAGTCAGGGAGCCTCAAAATGAATTAAATCTCTGCGTGCATGGGTGCTAAGTCACCTCAGTGCTGTCCGACTTTTCAGCCCTATGGGGACTGTAGTCCGCCAGGCTCCTCTGTCCATAGGATTCTCCTATGGACAGCCAGAATACTGGAGTGTGTTGCCATGCCCCCCTCCAGGATATCTTCCCGACCCAGGGATCAAAACCAAGTCTTCTGTGGCTCCTGCACAGAGCCTCAGAATTCTTTACTGCCAATCCACCAGGGAAACCCCAGTTAAAACTATGGAAACTCCTAAATAAGAGATTTAGTTTCTTAACAACAGCAGAAAAAAAAAATAGCCAAAATGTATGTTGTTTTATCTGTTCTCTCACCAAATTCAAGTGGATGTAGGGCAGCATACATTCTCCTGGCAGAATGGCCTGTCACAAACACAAGGGCCCTTTGAACATTCTGATTTCAGGGAAAGGGGGTTTCTTAGCCATATTTACTTCCTTGTTTCCATTTACTTATGCTTTTTCTATTTGAAGTTAGTCAAGAAGTTAACTGACACATGTTTCACTAAGAACATGTATGTAATTGTGGTCTAATAACAAATATATGTTTAGTCTCTGTCTCACATTCTTGGCCTAGAGCGCCTAAAGCCCTTGAAATTTCCTAATATGAGCGTCTTCAAAGAGCCTCTTTTGATCACAACCTGAGTTTTTGCTAATGATCTGACCCAGGGTGGGACCTCTAGACAGCTTCAAGATGGAGGTTGGTCACTAGAAAGATCAATCTTTCAGCCTCACTCTCTGACGCCAGGGAGAGGAGGGGTCTGGAGATGGGTTACAAAAACAAGGGGACCCTGGGAGTTTCCAGGTTGGTGAACACAGTAATGTGCTGGAAGGGTGCTATACCCAGAAAGGACATAAAGACTCCATGTACTCCCCCCAACCACCTCATACTTTGCCTTATGTATTTCTTCCACGTGGCTGTTCCTGAGCACCCCTTATAATAAACTGGTAAACAGAGTGTTTTCTTGAATTCTGTGAGTCATTCTAGCCAAATATGGAACCTGAGGGGGGTGGTTGTGGAAACCCTCAAATTTGCAGTTAGCCAAGCAGTGTAGCTTGGCACCTCATTTGTGTCTTGTGTCTGAAGTGGAGGCAGGCGTGTGGGACATGAACTCCAGGAGTTAGTTTCAGAATTGAACTAAATCAAATTGTTGGTGTTGGAGAACTGGAGCATTGATGCGAAAAACTCCCAAACTGCTGATGTCAGAGGCAGAGTTAAAAAACATAATTTGCAATGAACATACTAAGTATCAAGGAAGAGACAGAAAAATAATAGGTGGTCATTCAGTGCTTACAATCATTTGGGAATTTGGATGCATATGAAAAAATTTGCAATTCAAATTCATTTTGCTAGGTACCCAACAAGTGAATGGCTGTAACTTGTCCTTGAATCCTCTTTCAACTTCAATATAATTTCAATTTGTATTTATTCTAAGGTGGGGACTCCCCTGGTGGCTCAGTGGTAAAGAATCCACCCGCAATGCAGAAGCCATGGGAGACTTCAGTTTGATCCCTGGGTCGAGAGGATCCCCCAGAGGAGGGCATGGCGACCCACTCCACTATTCTTGCTGGAGGATCCTATGGACAGAGGAGCCTGGCGGGCTGCAGTCCAGAGTATCAGAGTTGGACACGACTGAAGTGACTTAGCATGCACGTGTATTCTAAGGCGAACAGATTGTAGATTTATAAGAAGAGATGTTTCCTGCCTCCACATTACCTCAGAGACGCTGGGTTTCAGACCCTGCCACTTTGACCAGCTGCAACTCCGGCACACTGGCTCACACAGTGTTTGAATATCCAAGCCAAAATGAAGGTTAGATTGGCAAACTCTTGCACGTCCTTTGGGAAATTAAGACACTTCCTTGCACCACACACTCAGGGGCTCTCACTCAGCAATTTCTTCCCTGACATTTTATGCCTTTTTTTTTTTTTTTTTTTAAAGTGGAAGTACACTGCAGAGATTCCTCCTGTATCTGGGCAGAGACTTTTTCTATTTCTTGCTAATCAGAACCTTCCAAGGAAACCTCTAAACTCCCATGTCCCACAAATACATTGTGACTTCGAAAGTGCTGAAAAGCAGCAGACTCTGAGACTTCTGAGTAGATAGCAGAATTGCCTGTGCACCCAAGGGTGATTTGATGACCGCTGGGAAGGTCTCTTGGCCAGAAGTGGGCTTCCCTGTTGGCTCAGATGGTAAAGAATCCGCCTGCAGTACAGGAGACCTGGGTTTGATCCTTGGGTTGGGAAGATCCCCTGGAGAAGGGCATGGCAACCCACTCCAGCATTATTGCCTGGGAAATCCCATAGACAGAGTAACCTGGTGGGCTACAGTCCATGGGGTTGCAAAGAGTTGGACATGCCTGTGCAACTAACCACACACACATGGGGTATTCTTCTGGCCAGAAGGATTCCTTCCTGTGGGACCTGGAGGCATTTCCATACTCAGAGGCCCTTGAAAGTGACCATAGCTTACAGTCCTAGAATCACTGAGGCAGAAGGGAGCTTAGGGATGACTTAGCCGACCTCCTCATTTCACAGTTCAGACAGAACCTGATTTGCCTGGGGTCTTATACAGGACAGTGGCCAAGCCAGGCTTTTTCTAAATATTACCAGGACTATAAGATAAAAATAAAATAAACTTAAAAAAATGATAACTTCCCTCACAGTCCAGTTAAGACCAGTTAAAAAATGATAACTTCCCTCACAGTCCAGTTAAGACCCCATGCTTCCACTGCAGGGGTATGGGTTTGCCCCTTGATCAGGAAACTAAATCCCACATACTGCTCAGTGCAGCCAAAATAAAATACAATAAAAAGAAGTAAACATTACCAGGACTCATTCAGCAATATTAGTCTACCTCCTTAATCTACAAGAATCATTTGCTAACTATGAACTTGACCCTTGGGAAGATGACTGTAACCCCTGGAGGAGCTAAGTTGTCAGGAAGAAGAAGGAGGCCCCAAGAAGATGAGGGGACACCAGCCACAGTTCCCGCAACTCCCCTGGAAAGACAGAGGGAGGCGAGCACTGCCCCCTGCTCCTGGCCCTTCTGCTTCGGGGCAGGTGTAGTGAGAAAATGACCAAGTTGCTCTGGAGGTTTGTCTTGTCTGCTCAGTTGTCATACAAAGTACCACTGCCTGGGAGGCTTAAGTCACAGAAACTTATTTTCTCCCAGTTCTGGAGGTTATGAGTCCAAGAACAAGGTGTCACAAAGCTTGGTTTCTGGTGAAGCCTCTCTTCCTGGTTTGCTGGGGACAGAGGCAGGGAAAGAGGAAAGGGGAGAGAGAGAGATAGACATCTATCTACTTATCTCCTGTGTCTCTTCCTCTTCTTATAAGGCTTCCCAGGCAGCACTAATGGTAGAGAATTCACCTGCCAATAGAGGAGACGTAGGAGATGTGAGTTCGAACCCTGGGTGGGGAAGATTCCCTGGAGGAGGGTATGGCAACCCACTCCAGTATTCTTGCCTGGATAATCCCACAGACAGAGAAACCTGGTGGGCTACAGTCCATTGGGTCAAAAAGAGTTGGACACAACTGAAGTGACTTAGTACTCACCGTATCTTACAAGGATACCAGTCCTATTGGGTCAGGGCCCCACCCTTTTGACCTCATTTAACTTAATTACCTCCTTAAAGGCCCTACCTATCTCCAAATACAGTCAAAAGGAAGTGTAGGGCTTCAGGATAGGAATTTTGACAGGACATAGTTCAGTTTCCAGCAGGGCTGTCATTTTACCCTGTGGAGGATCTCAATCTTAGTAAGACATTTATTTTGACCATGATGAGACTGCCAGAACTAGGTTTGCCATTCTAGGCTCTTCTGCTTTCAGTGGACAGATTTCGCAGCTTCACGGTGCACAACATGTTACGCACCCCGCTCAGGAAGCCTCCCCAGCCACCCTGCCCACAGGTGAGCCACGTGCTCCTCTTTCTGCCCCCACAACACCCGAGGAGAGAGCTCTTCGCTTTGCTTTCCTGATGTAGTTCCATGGTGGCCTGTTTTCTGTCTCCTTCACTTAATGGTGGACTTCTTGCAGGCAGGGCCTCTGTCTCATCCCATTCACGTGTTTGTCAGTGTCTTTAACCTTTAGATATTTGAGAAACATTTCAGGGATGAATGAAATGCCTCCTAAAACTATTGGAACCGAGCTAGACATATGGTGAAACTAATAAAGCTTAAAGATCAGGGCCCCTTATTTACATGAAGACTGATCTAGCAATTTCAAAGTCAAAATTTGGTATTCTTTTCCTTAAAGAGATAGCTAATTCTCACCCCCTCCAAAACAAACAAACAAACAAATAAACAAAACACTACATAAATTCTAGCTCCATAAAACCTGGGTTCAGTTCAGTTCAGTTCAGTTCAGTTCAGTCGCTCAGTCGTGTCCGGCTCTTTGCGACCCCATGAATTGCAGCACACCAGGCCTCCCTGTCCATCACCATCTCCCGGAGTTCACTCAGACTCACATCCATCGAGTTCGTGATGCCATTCAGCCATCTCATCCTCGGTCGTCCCCTTCTCCTCCTGCTCCCAATCCCTCCCAGCAGCAGAGTCTTTTCCAATGAATCAACTCTTCACATGAGGTGGCCAAAGTACTGGAGTTTCAGCTTTAACATCATTCCTTCAAAAGAAATCACAGGGTTGATCTCCTTCAGAATGGACTGGTTGGATCTCCTTGCAGTCCAAGGGACTCTCAAGAGTCTTCTCCAACACCACAGTTCAAAAGCATCAATTCTTTGACGCTCAGCTTTCTTCACAGTCCAACTCTCACATCCATACATGACCACAGGAAAAACCATAGCCTTGACTAAACGGACCTTAGTCAGCAAAGTAATGTCTCTGCTTTTGAATATACTATCTAGGTTGGTCATAACTTTTCTTCCAAGGAGTAAGCGTCTTTTAATTTCATGGCTGCAATCACCATCTGCAGTGATTTTGGAGTCCAAAAAAATAAAGTCTGACACTGTTTTCACTGTTTGCCCAGCTATTTCCCATGAAGTGATGGGACCAGATGCCATGATCTTCGTTTTCTGAATGTTGAGCTTTAAGCCAACTTTTTCGCTCTCCTCTTTCACTTTCATCAAGAGGCTTTTTAGCTCCTCTTCACTTTCTGCCATAAGGGTGGTGTCATCTGCATATCTGAGGTTATTGATATTTCTCCCAGCAATCTTGATTCCAGCTTGAGTTTCTTCCAGTCCAGCGTTTCTCATGATGTACTCTGCATAGAAGTTAAATAAGCAGGGTGACAATATACAGCCTTGACGTACTCCTTTTCCTATTTGGAACCAGTCTGTTGTTCCATGTCCAGTTCTAAATGTTCCTTCCTGACCTGCATACAGATTTCTCAAGAGGCAGGTCAGGTGGTCTGGTATTCCCATCTCTTTCAGAATTTTCCACAGTTTATTGTGATCCACACAGTCAAAGGCTTTGGCATAGTCAATAAAGCAGAAATAGATGTTTTTCTGGAACTCTCTTGCTTTTTCCATGATCCAGCGGATGTTGGCAATTTGATCTCTGGTTCCTCTGCCTTTTCTAAAACCAGCTTGAACATCTGGAAGTTCACGGTTCACGTATTGCTGAAGACTGGCTTGGAGAATTTTGAGCATTACTTTACTAGCATGTGAGATGAGTACAATTGTGTGGTAGTTTGAGCATTCTTTGGCATTGCCTTTCTTTGGAATTGGAATGAAAGCTGACCTTTTCTAGTCCTGTGGCCACTGCTGAGTTTCCAAATTTGCTGGCATATTGAGTCCAGCACTTTCACAGCATCATCTTTCAGGATTTGAAACAGCTCAACTGGAATTCCGTCACCTCCACTAGCTTTGTTCATAGTGATGCTTTCTAAGGCCCACTTGACTTCACTTTCCAAGATGTCTGGCTCTAGATTAGTGATCACATCATCATGATTATCTGGGTTGTGAAGATCTCTTTTGTACAGTTCTTCTGTGTATTCTTGCCACCTCTTCTTAATATCTTCTGCTTCTGTTAGGTCCATACCATTTCTGTCCTTTATCGAGCCCATCCTTGCATGAAATGTTCCCTTGGTATCTCTAATTTTCTTGAAGAGATCTCTAGTCTTTCCCATTCTGTTGTTTTCCTCTATTTCTTTGCATTGATTGCTGAAGAAGGCTTTCTTATCTCTTCTTGCTATTCTTTGGAACTCTGCATTCAGATGCTTATATCTTTCCTTTTCTCCTTTGCTTTTTGTCTCTCTTCTTTTCACAGCTATTTGTAAGGCCTCGCCAGACAGCCATTTTGCTTTTTTGCTTTTCTTTTCCATGGGGATGGTCTTGATCCCTGTCTCCTGTACAATGTCACGAACCTCATTCCATAGTTCATCAGGCACTCTATCTATCAGATCTAGGCCCTTAAATCTATTTCTCACTTCCACTGTATAATCATAAGGGATTTGATTGAGGTCATATCTGAATGGTCTAGCGGTTTTCCCTACTTTCTTCAATTTGAGTCTGAATTTGGCAATAAGGAGTTCATGATCTGAGCCACAGTCAGCTCCTGGTCTTGTTTTTGTTGACTGTATAGAGCTTCTTCATCTTTGGCTGCATAGACTATAATCAATCTGATTTCAGTGTTGACCATCTGGTGATGTCCATGTGTAGGGTCTTCTCTTGCGTTGTTGGAAGAGGGTGTTTGTTATGACCAGTGCATTTTCTTGGCAAAACTCTATTAGTCTTTGCCCTGCTTCATTCTGCATTCCAAGGCCAAATTTGCCTGTTACTCCAGGTGTTTCTTGACTTCCTACTTTTGCATTCCAGTCCCCTATAATGAAAAGGACATCTTTTTGGGGTGTTAGTTCTAGAAGGTCTTGTAGGTCTTCATAGAACCATTCAACTTTAGCTTCTTCAGCGTTACTGGTTGGGGCATAGACTTGCCCCTGGATTGCTAATGTTGGGTGTGGCTCTCTGCTGTATTTAATATTTCTTCTTTACACAGCTTGCCTGTGGAGGTATTTGAAGAAACACCTCAAATTCATTTTTCTTTCCTGATGCTATTTTTGAGAGACATAATCTTGTTGCTAAGCCATCTATCTTATTATTATTTTAATTTATACTGGAGTATATTTGATTTATAATGTGTTTTAGTTTCAGGTGTACAGCAAAGTGAATCAGTTATACATATATCCACAATTTTATTTTCTATTCCCATATAGACCTTTATATCGTATTGAGTAGAGTTCCCTGTGCTAGTCAGTAGGTTCTTATTAGTTATCTATAGTAGTTATAGTAGTGTGTATATGTCAATCCAGTCTCCCAATTTATCCCTCCCCCTTTTATTCCCTGGTAACCATAAGTTTGTTTTCTGTGACTCTACTTCTGTTTTGTAAATAAATTCATTTGTTATCCTTTTTTAGATTCCACATATAAGCAAAATCATATGATACTTGCCCTTCTGTGTCTGAATTAGTTCACTCAATATGACAGTCTCTAGGTTCATCAATGCTGCTGCTGCTGCTGCTAAGTCACTTCAGTCATGTCCGACTCTGTGCGACCCCATAGACGGCAGCCCACCAGGCTCCCCCATTCCTGGGATTCTCCAGGCAAGAACACTGGAGTGGGTTGCCATTTCCTTCTCCAGTGCATGAAAGTGAAAAGTGAAAGTGAAGTCTCTCAGTTGTGTCCGACTCTTAGCGACCCAACGGACTGCAGCCCACCAGGCTCCTCCATCCATGGGATTTTCCAGGCAAGAGTGCTGGAGTGGGGTGCCACTGCCTTCTCCACAATGTTGCTGCAAAACCCGTTATTCTGCTCTTTTTATGGCTGATGATCTTCCACTATAAATACGCGTCACATCTCCTTAATCCATTCTCCTGTTGAAGACTGTTTAGACTGCCTCCATGTCCTTGCTACTGTAAAGAGTGATACAAAGAATACGGGGGTGCATGTATCTTTTCAAATTATGGTTTTCTTTGGGTATATGCCTAGGAGTGGGATTGCTGGGTCATATGGTTGTTCTATTTTTAGTTTTTTAAGCAACCTCCATACTGTTTCTCCATAGTGGCTGTACCAACTTACACCGACAGTGTAGGAGGGTTCCCTTTTCTCCACATCCTCTCTAGCATTAATTGTCTGTAGATTTTTGATGATGGTCATTCTGACACTTGTGAAGTGATACATCAAGTAGTTTTGATTGTATTTCTCTAATAATTAGTGACATCGAGCATCCTTTCATGTGCTTTTTGACCTTCTGTATGTCTTCTTTGATTGTTTGTTTCTTTGATATTGATCTGCATGAACTGTATATTTTGGAGATTATTTCTCTGTTAGTTTCTTTGTTTGCAAATATTTTCTCCCATTCTGAGGGCTGTCGTTTGTTTTGTTTATGGCTTCCTTTACTATGTAAAAGTTTTAAAGTATTATTATTATATAAATTTTTATACATTTTTAAAGGTTACAATTATTACAAAAGATTAGCTATATTTCCCATATTCACCCTCGTAGCCTCTCTTACACCCAATAGTTTGTATCTTCCACTCTCCCACCCCATACATCCCCTCCCCTCCCTCTGCCCACTGGTAACCACATCTGTTCTCTGTATCTGTGAGTCTATTAAGCCATCTTTTGATCAAAGGAAATGAAAATACTGAAACTGTGTGCCTGGCATCATGGAATATAGTTCTAAAATACTGTGTGTGTGTATGCTCAGTCATGTCCGACTCTTTTCGACCCCATGGACTGCAGCCTGCCAGGCTCCTCTGTCCATGGAATTCTCCAGGCAAGAATACTGGAGTGGGCTGCCATTTCCTTCTCCTTCAAAGTATTAAGGACTAGATAAAATGCCCAGGTGTAATTCTGGGAGGATTTCCTTCTCACCAACTATAACTCAGTGCCTTTCCAGAAAGGAGAAGCCCAGAATGTGGGGCAGCCCTCACATTCTGAATCTGTTTAGGAGTTTACTTGTCTGCCTGGACATGGCTTCAGAGGGCAAGAATCTTCATACCCACTCAGTCGAAAGTCTAGCCAACCTGAACTCTCATTCCTGCTTCGTGTTAGCCCACTTCTCTCATTGTCTCCACTGTCACTGTCTTGCTCCCTTGCCTGGTTATTGCACTAACTTCCCTTCCTTCTTCAGCTCTTGCCCTCTTTAATTCATCCTTCACACAATCGCCAGAGAGACCTTTGCAACAAGTCCAAGCTGATCTCGTAGCTCTCCTGCTTGAATCCCTTGGTGATTCTCTTGTGCTCAAGATAAAGCTCAGATTCCGTGGCGTTAGATACAGAGCTCTCAGGCACTGGGTGCTGTCTGCCTTTCCCTGCTTTCTCCCTGCTGCCTCACTGGCATTTCAGGGCTCACCTCATTGAATTACGTGTAGTCCCTGGAAGGTGATGAGCTCACTCCACTGTCTGGGCTTTGGCGCACAGAGCCTGCTCTGCCTAGGCTTCCCTTCTCATTTGCCCTGACTCATCTTCGCTTTCAGTTTAGGTTAGTGCTATCTACAGAAAGATTACAGGAGCCACAGGATTTCTAGGAGCCATGTTTTTAGAAGCAAAAAAGCACATGAGCACCACAGCCTAACAATAGTATCTTACATGATGCAATGGCAGAGGAATGTAGTCCCACCAAAACAAGAAAGTTGTGTTTCATAGAAAAATATTCCACACTGTTTCAACTTTTACATTTCAACTTTTAAAATTACAAGTCCCGCTCCTATCCCTCAGTCATACTAGTCACATTTCAAGCGGTTAATCGCCCCATGTGGTCACCACACGGACCTCAGAGGCTTAGTTGTCACTCTCTCTGATACGCCCAGTCGGCACTGGGTCCCCTCCCAAATATTACTACAGTATTCTGTGGTTAACTCAAGCATAGTGCTTATCACCCTGTGATAGAGTTGCATGCTTACTTGCCTGTGTTTTTCATTATAACCTTCTTGACAGTAGGACTTTGTCTTACAAAGTAATCTTAATATTTTCAGCAGCCAACAGTCCTGGCTAAGATAGCTGCTCAGTTTGTTTGAATGATGGTGAATGCCTGAACAGCAGCAATCTCCTCAGAGCCTTTAAGGCACTACAGAATCTGGCTCCTGACTCGCTCTTCTCCTCCCACCCTCTCCTTGTTCACTGTGGCAGCCACACTGGCTCCTTATCATTCCTTGAATGGTCTGTGTATGTGCTAACCTCAGGCCTGTAGCACAGCATTCTCTGTCCCCAGAAAGCCCTTTTCCCTCATTGAATATATCTTTAAATTTTTTTTCATTTATTTATTTTTGGCTATGTCAGGTCTCAGTTGTAGCACTCAAGATCTTTGGCGAGTTATGTGGAGTCTTTTCCTTGTAGGACACAGACTCTCTAACTGTGGTGCATGCACTCCAAAGCACGTGGGCTCTGGATTTGGGCTTAGTTGCCCTGTGGCATGTGAGATCTTAGTTCCCCAACCAGGGTTCAAACCTATGTTCCCTGCATTCGGGGGCAGATTCTTAATCACTGGATCACCAGGGAAGTGTAAATGTCTTTAAACTGGCCTCATTCTGCCAGCCATTTTTAACCCCTTAACTTTATTTTTCACCACGTTGCACATCACCACCTGACTCTTTCTACCAGAATTAATTATTTACTTATAGTTGATTCCTTTATATTTACTTGCATTATTTACTTATAATTATTGATCACTACTAGAACAAGGGATCACTGTCTTCCCTGGTGGCTCAACCAGGAAAGAAACCACCTGCAATGCAGGAAACCCAGGTTCATTCCCTGGGTTGGGAAGATCCCCTGGAGAAGGGAATGGCAACCCACTTCAGTATTCTTGCCTGGAGAATCCCATGGACAGAGGAGCCTGGCAGGCTATAGTCCGTGGAGTCACAAAGGGTCAGACACGATTGAGTGACTAACACTTTCGCTTTTTCACTAGAACACAAGTTTAACGAGAGGAGGCACTTTTCTGCGATGCCCAATGCTGTCTTTCCAGAACCTAGAACTGTTCATGGCACCTAATAGGTGCTTATTAAACATTTATTGCTTGCAAGTTTAGACTATCTATCTGAGGGGAGCTTAGGGAAATAGAAAAGGCACTCAGAAGCAGAGTTCCAGAAATTTCAATATTTCTTCCCTTCAAATTTTAAAAAGTCCAAATGGCTTGAAAGTTATTCAAGTTTCAGATTTTCTTTGGCTTATGGTGTAAAAGATGCTGCAGGAGAAAAAGGATAATTGTGAGTTTTAAGAGGTAAAGTCTTTGTGAGTAAGTTCTGTTTTTTGCCCCTAGAACAAGGGAACCCCTGATCCTCTAAAGGCAAAAGGGTTGGATGGGTAGAATGTGGCTGTTGGAAGCTTCCACAGCAGTTGGTAAGGGACAGCAGTTGGACAGATGCAGGGACTCCAGCAGGTTGCTTGGGAGAGAAAGGGACAAGGTAGGAAAGATGCTGGGAAAAGCAGTGAGACCGACACTGGTCCTGAGTGGCAGTGAGACAGAGCAGAAATATGAGCTAGAGGCAAAGATCTCTGTCTGTGTCTGCACACTGATCACTGAAACACGACTCGGTCATGTGAGTTAAACCACTCAATCAATGCTTCGTCCTCACTTGTGAATAGAGATAATTTGTATTTCACAGGGTTGTTGTGAGATGACATCACATGATATATATGACAGTGCTCTGTAAGCAGAGAAATACAAGTTTTTAGCACTGTAGGCATTTTCCCATGAGTTCTCTTGTCTGCCTGCATGACACATTCAATCACTGAATTTTATTGTTTATAACTCAGGGCTCTTATAAACTTTTATTTTGTTATAAAACTCAGCCCTTTCCTCTTGAATATCCCTCAGGGTTTACAGAAATATCAGTCTGGCTTAGAGAACCATCATAATTTGTGACTTAATGGACTACACTTTGGCATTTCACCAGATACTGTTTTCCATCGATTTCATATGTGAATTTCTTCTACCTCCAGATAGACCATAGATGTTTGGTGCTGAGGACTCAGACTTACCAAGGACATTGACTCCTGTCTTTAAATTTTGGCTTTGCTACTTACTTGTTCTGTAGGCCTCTGGGTGGGGTTACTTAATCTCTTAAAACCTTATTCTTTTCATCCACAATATTGACATTATAATAATATCATTTGTACTGTGAAGTGTTGTTGTGAGAATTCAGAGAGATAATGCATCTAAAGTTGTTAACCCAATAACCTAGTACGTGGTAAGAACCTAGTCAATATTCTGAACAGGAGTTGCCAGCAAAGCCCTTGGCACATACTATTGCTGGCTTTTCCCAAAATACTTAATTGAGAACTGAAAGTGAAGAAAAGAAAGTAAACAATAATTCAAATCCAGTTTTGGTTTTAATCTTCCAGCCTATCAATAGAAACTGAAAGCATTCTGGCTTCCTGACACAGGTAGAGACTTAAACAATAATATTAAGGCAATTTATTTCCTTGGGTTAACAACTGATAAATCTCACTTGAAATATGGCAGTAGGTTTGGGTAGAAGGGGATATTGGCTATATTAGTACTGAGATGTTGATGGATATACATAGGAGGCAGCGTATTTTCAAGGTATTTTCCTATTTACAAATCATTCTGCCCCATTTCCAGACCATGCATCTTGATTCTTGTTCAGAAATTTTGATGGATACAAATGTGGATATTATTGTACATCACCAAAAGTATGATTAGCATTATGTTTGTTTGTCTGGCTATTTGTTTAATTTATCCACACAGTAAACAGTTTTTGAACTACTGAGCTCCGTAGTAGGTTTTAGCTATCAAAAACAAGGCACAGATTTTGACCTTGTATTCTGATGCAGGAGAGACAGACACATAACCAATGGAATTAAAATACTGCACAAAATTATATGGGTATGTTTTCCACTTATTTCTGTAAATTAAAAAAAATGAGTATTTTTTTTTGTTGTTCAGTCACTAAGTTGTGTCCGACTCTTTATGACCCTAAGCACTGCAGCCTTGTCCTGAACTATTTCCCAGAGTTTGCTGGGAGATAGTCCCTTGAGTCGGTGATGTCATCCAACCATCTCATCCTCTGTTACCCTCTTCTCCTTCTGCCCTCAATCTTTGCCAGCATCAGGGTCTTTTCCAATGAATCGGCTCTTTTGAATCAGGTGGCCAAAGTATTCAAACTTCAGCTTCAGCATCAGTCCTTCCAATGAATATTCAGGGTTGATTTCCTTTAGGATTGACTGGTTTGACCTCCTTGCAGTCTGAGGGACTCTCAAGAGTCTTCTCCAGCACCACAGTTCAAAAGCATCAATTTTCTGGCCTTCAGTCTTCTTTATGTCCAACTCTCACAGCCGTACATAACTACTGGAAAAAACATAGCTTTGATTGTATGGATGTTTGTCAGCAAAGTGATGTCTCTGCTTTTTAATATGCTGTCTAGGTTTGTCATAACTTTTCTTCCAAGGAGCAAGCATCTTTTAATTTCATGGCTGCAGTCACCATCTGCAGTGATTTTTCAGTTCAGTTCAGTTCAGTCGCTCAGTCGTGTCGGACTGTTTGTGACCCCATGAATCGCAGCACGCCAGGCCTCCCTGTCCATCACCAACTCCCGGAGTTCACTCAGATTCACGTCCATTGAGTCAGTGATGCCATCCAGCCATCTCATCCTCTGTCGTCCCCTTCTCCTCCTGCCCCCAATCCCTCCCAGCATCAGAGTCTTTTCCAATGAGTCAACTCTTCGCATGAGGTGGCCAAAATACTGGAGCTTCAGCTTTAGCATCATTCCTTCAAAGATATCCCAGGGCTGATCTCCTTCAGAATGGACTGGTTGGATCTCCTTGCAGTGATTTTTAGGTAGAGTTATTTTTCATCTCAGTTTTTGGGTAATTTTATACTTCTCTACTCTGGCTTCCATAGTGGTGTTGAGAAATCAGTTGTCAATCTTAATATCATTCCTCTGTAGGTGATATCTTTTTGCTTTGACAGGTCTTAACATGGTCTCTTTGTTAGTCTGTGGTTTCACTCCAACGTACCTAGACATGTATTTATTTTACTAGGGATTAATTGTGATTTCTTAAGTTTAACGTCTATGTCTTTTTATTGGTTCTGGAAAATTATCAGCCATTATTCTTCTTTAAGTTAAAAAAATTGTGGTAATCTATACATAACAAAATTTACTGTTTTAACCATTTTTAAGTGTACAATTCAGCAGCATTAAGTACATTCACATTGTTGTACAACCATTACCACCATCTGTCTCTGGAACATTTTTTCATCTTCTAAACTTTAAAGCTGTACTCATTAAACACCAACTCTCTCTTAGCCCTACCCGTGGCAATCACCAGAATGGTGTCTGTGAATTTGACTACAGTATTCTAGGTATCTTATGCAACTGGAATCAAACAGTATTTTTCCTTTCATAACTGTGTTATTTCACTCAAGATAATTTCCTCTGTGTTCATTGGTATTATAGTGTGTGTCTTTCCTTTCTAAGACTGATTTTATTGTATTTCATTTCATTGTATGAATCTACCACATTCTGTTTATTCATTCATTCATCCAGGTTAGACTGTATTTCCATCTTTGGGCTATTATGAAGAATGCTGCTATGGGTATACCAATATCTGAGTCCCTGCTTTCAATTCTTTTGGCTGTATAACCAGAAGTATCACATAATAATTCCATTTTTAATCTTTTGGAACCACCATACTATTTTCCACAGTGACTGTGCCATATTACATTTCTCTGAGCAGTGTACAAAGTTTCCAATTTCTCCCCATCATCATCTATACTTGTTATTTTCCACCTGATTTGGTTCCGTTTTTGTTTTCTTTTTTGATAATAGTCATCCTAATGGGTGTGAAGTGGTTTCTTATTGTGGTTTTGTTTTGCATTTCCTTAATGATTAATGATGTTGAGCATCTTCTCATGTGCTTATTGATCATTTGTGTAGTTTCTTTGGAGAAATGTCTGTTCAAGCCCTTTGCCCATTTATTTATTTATTTTTTTTTCCGGTGTTGTTGAATTGTTAAGAGTTCCTTATCTAGTCTAGATATTAGTTCCTCATTAGATATATGATTTGCAAATATTTTCTCCCATTCTATGAGTTGCCTTTTTACTTTGTTAATAGTATCTTTTGATACTCAAAAATTTAAAGTTCTGATATAGTCCAATTTTTTTTCTTTTGTTACCTATGTCTTTTTTTTTTTTTTTTTTTGGCCAGACCTTGTGGGATCTTTGTTCCCCAACCAGAGATCAAACCTGTGTCCCTGCAATGGAAGACTAACCCTGGAGTCCTAACCACTGGACTGCTAGGGAATTTTCTGTTACCTACATTTTTGCTGTCATACCTAAGAAATCATTGCCCAATCCAATGACTGAAAATTTGCTCTATGTTTTCTTCTAAAAGTTTTATACTTTTAGTGCTTCCATTTAGATTTGTATCCATTTTAAGTTAATTTTGATATATAGTATAAAACTTCTTATTTTTTTTGCAGATGAATATCCAGTTTTCCCAACACTATTTGTTGAGAAGACCACTGTCTCTTTAAATATTGCATCTCCATTTTTCATTTCTAGTCCCTCCTCTGGAAAGCTACATAGACACAGGTTCACTTCATCTTCCATGTTTCTTATTACTTAATCTCAATTTCCTTTATTTTTGTAATACTAATTCTGTTTAACTTCTTCCACTTAGTTTTTCAATTTTAATAATTCTTTAGGTTAAACCTGTCCACTGAGTTTGAAATTCAATTATTTTATTTTTTTTAATTTCTAGAAATTCTATTTAGTTCTTTCCCAAATATGTCTTGTCATTTTTGACAGTCTCTTATTCTTTGCTCATATTTTCAATTAATTCTCATACTTTAAAAACATATTAAACATACTTATTAAATATTCTGTAACCATTAATATACTTAAAATTCTGATTGGTGATTTTTTTCCCCTGCATACTCCTGCTATCTCTCATGCACAGAATTTTGTGTACTCATCTATTTTGTGATTTTTCATTGTGAGCTAATATCCTTTGGAGCTTTGTGGGAACTCTGAGAGAACTGAGTGGAGAGAACTTGTGTCTGCTTTTACTAGAAGCTAGGGTACTACTACCACTTTGAACTAAATTTTTTATTTGTTTTTCTTGAACATGAAGAAAATCTGAATTCAGGCCCCAATCTTATTTGAGATTTCACACGTGCTTAAAACTTTGCAAAGTTGGCTTTAGACCTTATACCAAATGACACGTTTATACACACACACACACACACACACACACACATTAAACTGTATTCCTTTGACTGGTATGTGTGTGTTTCTTGTAATTATTTACTTTGCATACAGATAGTCCTTTTCAACCCTTGGATAATGTTTGGGTCTCTTCTGTTACTCTAGAAATTGTGTGGACTTGAAACTTACTGTGCTGCCTCCAAGTGGCCTTTAAAACAAATGCTCTAGATTATCATGAATCAGCAAACACTCTAGAACAGCCCCCCAGCTTTAGCATTCACCCTCCTATGGTTTCATCTTTGACTTTTGAATATTTTTAAAATTTTCTTTCAAAGAAGATTACATTTTATCTGGTGGTTATGAGATACCTCTAGTAGAAAGGCTTTTCAGATATGAAAATCCTCATTTATAGGTTCTCATAGCTCTGAATTCCAGGTTTTTAACTTGATCTTTTGTGTGCTTTACTATGTTCTTATTACCTTTGATGTATGGTGTATTATTTTAATTCCTAAAACAGGTATGTGAGGTAGGTGTTATTATTATCATCATTCTCATTTTTAAAATGATGAAACTGAGACATAAGAATATATGTTCGAACACCCAGGCTCATGAAGCAGGAGAAATGAGCAATTCAGTTAGACAGGTATAAGGAGCCTGAAAGTCAGATTTTTTTTAAAAAAAATGGGATATAAGACGTAGAACTTAGGTTTAAGGAGAACACCCTGATAATAGCATACTAGATGGGAGTTATAAAAAAACATGTGGGTCTGACATTTCACTCTACCTGTAAGCCAAAAAAGTTAGCCTGCTGCGTGGATGCGTGCAGAAGACACAAGGCTCCCGAGTCAGAGACAAGGGATTAAATTATTTGTGGCACAGTAAGCAGCATGAGTTTCAGTTTCACATTCTTTCTCCTTGTTCCCAGAGTTCCACAGAAGTGATATATTGATAGACTTATGCTTTATATGCCAAGGGTTTTGTACCACAGCCGAGGAACCTCAGGCCTAATGAACCCAAATCTTTTATAATGGGCTCCAAGAAGACCTGCCTGATTTCTTCCTGGAGAGAGACATAATTTTTATTATATTAGACAACGAACAAACCTGTTCTCTGTGCTAAAGAGAGACAGTCTAAGAGTAAGGCCATCTGTGCTTCTGCTTGCAAGATGGAAGCAACATGAGAAACCCATGAAAAATTGTATGCCCACAGAAGGAACCTGAAAAATAGCAATATGACCATGAAGTATTTGCAACATTGTATGTAAGCTCTGTGAGACCAGGGATTTTACCTGTTGCTGTAGACTGAATGTCTCTGTCCCCACCAAATTCGTATTTTGTAGTTCTAGTGCCCTGTGTGATGGTACCTGGGAGGTGGGGCCTTTGGGAGGTAATTAGGTCATAATCATGCATGGACTAGAGCCCTTATAAGAAAAGACACCAGAAAGATGATCTCCCTCTCTGTATGCCATGTGAGGACACAGCAAGAAGGAAGCCATCTGAAAACCAACCAAAGGGCCCTCCACAGACACTGTATCTGCTAACACCTTGATCCTGGGCTTCCCAGCCTCCAGAATTGTGAGAAATAAATGGTTATTATTTAAGTCACCCAATCTATGGTAGTTTGTTATAGCAACCCAGGCTGAGACATCTGTTGTCAGTCTCATTCACTGTAACAGTCTTAGAGACAAGTAGATACCAGCCCATCAATAAGTATTTGCTGAATGCATGTAGTGTGTTCACAACTTTTTAATGTTTATCATTTGCTAGACCCAACACTAATCACTTGACAAGTGTTAACTCATTTAATCCTCATAACAATAGGTACCCCATTTTACAGAGGGTAGAGTTGAAGCATAGAAAGTTTTTTTAACACTATAGAATTTTTAAATTAATTAATTTTATTTGGCTGCATTGGGTCTTAATTGTGGCATGCAAGATCTTCATTGTATCACGTGGGATCTTTTGTTGTGGTGCAAGGGCTCCAGATCTTGCGGGCTCAGTAGTTGCTCTGTGGCATTCAGTTCAGTTGCTCAGTCGTGTCTGACTCTTTGTGACCTCATGGACTGTAGCACGCCAGGACTCCCTGTCCATCACCAACTCCCGGAGCTTGCTCAAACTCATGTCCATTGAGTCAGTGATGCCATCTAACCATCTCATCCTGTGTCATCCCTTTCTCCTCCTGTCTTCAGTCTTTCCCAGCATCAGGGTCTTTTCCAATGAGTCAGTTCTTTGCATCAGGTGGCCACTGTATTGGAGTTTCAGCTTCAGCATCAGTCCTCCCGATGAATACTCAGGACTGATTTCCTTTAGATTCTGTGGCATATGGGATCTTAATTCCCCAACCAGGGGTCAAACCCATGTCCTTTGCATTGCAATATGGATTCTTAACCACTGGACCACCAGGGAAGTACTAAGGCATAGAAAGTTTTAATTAACTTACTCCATATCATATATGTACAAAGTGGTAGAGCTGAGATTCAAACACCAACATGTGATTCCAGAATCTGATTTTAGTTACTATGATAAACTACCTTTCAGTGCCTGTCTGGTGGTGGTGCTTACTGGGAAAAACAGATAAAAAAGGAGTTTTAAAGGAAGAGTAGACTGGTTTCAGTGATTTCCTGGATTAGGGGATGAATAAAAAGGGATGAGTTTTGATCGTAGTGACAAGGGTGAAGTGGGATACTTCAAAAGTCCACCCCTTCATAAAAGCAACTAAAAATCTGCCCCAAACTGTCAGAATAAACTTTTTTCAGAACTCTGGAAAACAGATGCATGCAGGAATTGAAGGAGCATATGTCCGGAAAAAAAAAAGCTGGATTTTTGGGAAGAACAACTAATTTTGTGGCATTTTAACTTGCCTTAGTCCCATCTGCAGGTCCCCAGCTCAGTGGTAGCCTTGAAAATAGCAACCTGCATTCTGGTGGTAACACCAGATGGAGTACTCTGTGTGTATTCTCAGTCATGTCTGGCTCTTTGGGATCCCACAGATGGTAGCCCCCCAGGCTCGTTTGTCCATGGAACTTTCCAGGCAAGAACACTGGAGTGGGTTGCTGTTTCCTACTCCAAAGGGTCTTCCTGAGCCAAGGATCCAACCCACATCTCTTGTGTCTCCTTCATTGGCAGGTGGATTTTTTACCATTGTGGCGCAGTGGTAAAGAATCCACCTGCCAATGCAGGAGACCCAGTATCCATCCCTGGGTCATGAAGATCTCCTGGAGAAGGAAATGGCAACCCACTCCAACATTCTTGCCTGGGAAATCCCATGGACAGAAGAGCCTAGAGGACTATAGTCCATGCAGTCACAAAAGAGTTGGACATGACTGAGTGACTAAACAACAACAAATTATAGTAGCAATACTGGAAGGAGTAGAATAAATATCATTTGGAAACATTTGCCTTTGGTTTGTCTGTCTGGTGAAGACCAGCTCAAAAGGCATGTTTTATCTCACTTAATGCAGAACTTGCTCAGGCTTGAAGCCACTGCCTGGGATCATTCATTGAATACAGAGGCAAACATTTTAGCCTTTGCTACTAAGGCAAGGGATAACAGTTGGGCAAACAGTAGATTAATCAAATACCTGGAAAGGAAAGGATAGGGAATGAGATGCATTTAGAGAATAAGGGCTTTGAAAAGTTCTAACACATTTCTGTAAATCTACAAAGCTGTTCTCATGCTCAAGAAAGACCAAAGAAGTTCTTAAGGTCTGACCTCTAGTTGGTCTGAACAAACAGGAAGTGAAGGCCAAGGCACAGTTGTTAATTGCCTTACTGAATATTGAAGGCATGCCCCAATAAGCACACAGAATCTCTGTGCAAAGACAAGGAGTACTTTTGGTGCTGGTGTTCCAGGTGTTTAAGAAAATTTCTGTACAATAATTAACTGTCTACTAAATTAACGGATCAGAAATTGCAGTGGCTGCTCATGATGAAGAATACAGCCTTCACAAAACTGGTTCAGAGAAGTCAATTAAGAAACAGTGGTGGAGGGCGGTCCTAAGATGGCGGAGGAATAGGACGGGGAGATCACTTTCTCCCCCACAAATTCATCAAAAGAACATTTAAACACTGAGTAAATTCCACAAAAAAACTTCTGAATGCCAGCAGAGGACATCAGGCACCCAGAAAAGCAGCTCATTGTCTTTGAAAAGAGGTAGGAAAAAACATAAAAGACAAAAAAAGAGACAAAAAGAGGTAGGGAGGGAACTCCGTCCCGGGAAGGGAGTCTTAAAAAGAGAGACGTTTCCAAACACCAGGAAACACTCTCACTGCCGAGTCTGTGGCGAGCCTTGGAAGCACAGAGGGCAACATAACAGGGAGTAAAAATAAATAAATAATTAAAACCCACAGATTATGAGCCCAACGGTAACTCCCCCAGCGGAGAAGCAGCGCAGACGCCTGCATCTGCCGCTAGCAAGTGGGGCCTGGGCAGAGAGACGCGGGCTGCATTGCTTTTTAAAGATCGGGCCCAAATGCCCCAAGGATAACCAGAGTGAACTAACTTGGGCTAGCAAACCAGACTGTGGGATAGCTACCATGCAAAAAGCTCTAATATAAGACACCACCAGGACCACGCACAGAACAAAGGACAGAACAGAATTAGCCGGCTGCAGACCATCCCCCTCCAGTGACAGGCAGCCAGAGCCGGAAGGGCCGGAAGGGGGCAATCACAGCCCCAGAGAGACATTACCTACCAAACTGCAAGCAGGCTTCTTTGCTAAGACTTCTTGGGGTTCTGGACAGTCATCATCTGCCTGAGAAGGTGCGCCAGTTGTACACCCAGAAAACCAAGCAGCAGGGACGGGAGCGGCGATAAGTCACAGCAACCGTGCTCGCCAAACACCTGAGCTACTCGGATCTGGGAAGGGCACAAAACTCAGGCCCAACCGAGTTTGTGCCTCTGAGGACTACCTGAGTGCCTGAGCCTGAGCGGCCTGGGAGGTGCATGCAGCCCAGGGCTGGCCTTGGTCGGTTCCCCGCAGAGCAACCTAGAGCCTGAGCTGTGTGCGCCATGAGCAGGGGCAGGCCCAGTATGCTGAGACACTGCGAGCACATGCCAGTGTTATTTGTTTGCAGCGTCTTTCCCTCCCCACAGTGTGACTGAACAAGTGAGCCTAAAAAAAGTGTCCACCACCGCCCCCCTTGTGTCAGGGTGGAAATCAGACACTGAAGAGACCAGCAAACAGAAGCAGCTAAAACAGAGGGAACCGCCTTGGAAGTGACAGGTGCAATAGATTAAAACCCTGTCGTTAGTACTGACTACATAGGAAGGGGCCTATAGATCTTGAGAAATATAAGCTGGACCAAGGAACTATCCGAAAATGAACTGACCCCACACTGCCCACAACACCAGAGAAAGTCCTGGATATATCTTTACTATTTTTATGATCATTCTTCTTTTTTTTTTAACTTTAAAAAATTTTTAAGTCCTCTATTACTCCTTTAATTTTCATTTTGATAACTTACTATTACCTTTCAAAAAAGACCCTATTTTTAAAGCATACTTCATATATATATTTTTTTTTTCAAAAATAATTCTTGTGACTTTGTCTTTCTTCTTCTTCTTTTCTTTAATATTATATTTTTGAAAAATCCAACCTCTACTCTAGATTTTTAATCTTTGCTTTTTGGTATTTGTTATCAATTTTGTACCTTCAAAAACCTAATCTTCAGTACCCATTTTTACTTGAGAGTGAGATTACTAGCTTGACTGCTGTCTCCTCCTTTGGACTCTCCTTTTTCTCCACCATGTCACCTCTGTCTCCTCCCTCCCTCTTCTCTTCTCTACCCAACTCTGTGAATCTCTGTGTGTTCCAGACAGTGGAGAACACTTAAGGAACTGATTACTGGCTGGATCTGTCTCTTTTCTTTTCATTTCCCCCTCTTATCCTCCTGGCCACCTCTGTTTCCTTCCTTCCTCTTCTCTTCTCTGTATAACTCCATGAACATCTCTGAGTGGTCCAGACTGTGGAGTGCACATAAGGAAGTGATTACTGGCTAGCTTGCTCTCTCCTCTTTTGATTCCATCTCATCTCATTTGGGTCACCTCTAACTCCCTCCTCCCTCTTCTTTTCTCCATGTAACTCTGTGAACCTATCTGGGTGTCCCTCACTGTGGAGAAACTTTTCATCTTTAACCTAGATGTTTTATCAATGGTGCTGTATAGAAGGAGAAGTCTTGAGACTACTGTAAAAATAAGACTGAAAACCAGAAGCAGGAGGCTTAAGTCCAAATCCTGAGAACATCAGAGAACTCCTGACTCTAGGGAACATTAATTGATAGGAGCTCATCAAACGCCTCCATACCTACACTGAAACCAAGCACCACCCAAGGGCCAACAAGTTCCAGAGCAAGACATACCACGCAAATTCTCCAGCAACACAGGAACACAGCCCTGAGCTTCAATATACAGGCTTCCCAAAGTTACTCCAAAACCACTGACATCTCATAACTCATTACTGGACATTTCATTGCACTCCAGAGAGAAGAAATCCAGCTCCACCCACCAGAACACCGACACAAGCTTCCCTAACCAAGAAACCTTGGCAAGCCACTGATACAACCCCAACCACAGCAAGGAAAATCCACAATAAAGAGAACTCCACAAACTGCCAGAATACAGAAAGGCCACCCCAAACGCAGCAATATGAACAAGATGAAGAGACAGAGGAATACCCAGCAGGTAAAGGAACAGGATAAATGCCCATCAAACCAAACAAAAGAGGAAGAGATAGGGATCTACCTGATAAAGAATTCTGAATAATGATAGTGAAAATGATCCAAAATCTTGAAATAAAAATGGACTCACAGATAAATAGCCTGGAGACAAGGATTGAGAAGATGCAAGAAAGGTTTAACAAGGACCTACTACTACTACTACTACTACTAAGTTACTTCAGTCGTGTCTGACTCTGTGCGACCCCATAGATGGCAGCCCACCAGGCTCTCCAGTTCCTGGGATTCTCCAGGCAAGAACACTGGAGTGGGAACAAGGACCTAGAAGAAATAAAAAAGAGTCAGCATACAACGAATAATGCAATAAATGAGATCAAAAACACTCTGGAGGCAACAAATAGTAGAATAATGGAGGCAGAAGATAGGATTAGTGAAGTAGAAGATAGAATGGTAGAAATAAATGAATCAGAGAGGAAAAAAGAAAAACGAATTAAAAGAAATGAGGACAATCTTAGAGACCTCCAGGACAATATGAAACACTCCAACATTTGAATTATAGGAATCCCAGAAGAAGAAGACAAAAAGAAAGACCATAATAAAATACTTGAGGAGATAATAGTTGAAAACTTCCCTAAAATGGGGAAGGAAATAATCACCCAAGTCCAAGAAACCCAGAGAGTCCCAAACAGGATAAACCCAAGGTGAAACACCCCAAGACACATATTAATCAAATTAACAAAGATCAAACACAAAGAACAAATATTAAAAGCAGCAAGGGAAAAACAACAAATAACACACAAGGGGATTCCCATAAGGATAACAGCTGATCTTTCAATAGAAACTCTTCAGGCCAGGAGGGAATAGCAAGACATACTTAAAGTGATGAAAGAAAATAACCGACAGCCCAGATTACTGTACCCAGCAAGGATCTCACTCAAATATGAAGGAGAAATCAAAAGCTTTACAGACAAGCAAAAGCTGAGAGAATTCAGCACCACCAAACCAGCTCTCCAACAAATGCTAAAGGATATTCTCTAGACAGGAAAAACAGAAAGGGTGTATAAACCAGAACCCAAAACAATAAAGTAAATGGCAATGGATCATACTTATCAATAATTACCTTAAGTGTAAATGGGTTGAATGCCCCAACCAAAAGACAAAGACTGGATGAATGGATACAAAAACAAGACCCTTATATATGTTGTCTACAAGAGACCCACCTCAAAACACAGGACACATACAGACTGAAAGTGAAGGGCTGGAAAAAGATATTCCATGCAAATAGAGACCAAAAGAAAGCAGGAGTAGCAATACTCATATCAGATAAAATAGACTTTAATACAAAGGCTGTGAAAAGAGACAAAGAAGGACACTACATAATAATGGTCAAAGGATCAATCCAAGAAGAAGATATAACAATTATAAGTATATATGCACCCAACATAGGAGCATCGCAATATGTAAGACAAATGCTAACAAGTATGAAAGGGGAAATTAAGAATAACACAATAATAGTGGGAGACTTTAATGCCCCACTCACACCTATGGACAGATCAACTAAACAGAAAATTAACAAAGAAACACAAACTTTAAATGATAAAATGGACCAGTTAGACCTAATTGATATCTATAGGACATTTCACCCCAAAACAATGAATTTCACCTTTTTCTCAAGTGCTCATGGAACCTTCCTGGGCCATAAATCTAGCCTTGGTAAATTCAAAAAAATTGAAATCATTCCAAGCATCTTTTCTGACCATAATGCAGTAAGATTAGATCTCAATTACAGGACAAAAACTATAAAAAATTCCAACATATGGAAGCTGAACAATATGCTTCTGAATAACCAACAAATCACAGGAGAAATAAAAAAGAAATCAAAATATGCATAGAAATGAATGAAAATGAAAACACAACAACCCAAAACCTGTGGGACACTTTAAAAGCAGTGCTAAGGGGAAAGTTCATAGCAATACAGGCATACTTCAAGAAACAAGAAAAAAGTCAAATAAATAACCTAACTCTACACCTAAAGCAACTAGAAAAGGAAGAAATGGAGAACCCCAGGGTTAGTAGAAGGAAAGAAATCTTAAAAATTAGGCCAGAAATAAATGCAAAAGAAACAAAAGAGACCATAGCAAAAGTCAACAAAGCCAAAAGCTGGTTCTTTGAAAGGATAAATAAAATTGACAGACCATTTGCGAGACTCATCAAGAAACAAAGGGAGAAAAATCAAATCAATAAAATTAGAAACGAAAATGGAGAGATCACAACAGACAGCACAGAAATACAAAGGATCATGAAACTATTATCAGCAATTATATGCCAATAAAATGGACAACGTGGGAGAAATGGACAAATTCTTAGAAAAGTAAAACTTTCCAAAACTGAACCAGGAAGAAATAGAAAATCTTAACAGACCCATCACAAACATGGAAATTGAAACTGTAATCAGAAATCTTCCAGAAAACAAAAGCCCAGGTTCAGAGAGCTTCACAGCTGAATTCTACCATAAATTTAGAGAAGAGCTAACACCTATCCTACTCAAACTCTTCCAGAAAATTGCAGAGGAAGGTAAACTTCCAAACTCATTCTATGAGGCCACCATCACCCTAATACCAAAACCTGACAAAGATGGCACAAAAAAAGAAAACTACAGGCCAATATCACTGATGAACATAGATGCAAAAATCCTTAACAAAATCCTAGCAATCAGAATCCAACAACACATGAAAAAGATCATACACCATGACCAAGTGGGCTTTATCCCAGGGATGCAAGGATTCTTCAATATCTGCAAATCAATCAATGTAATTCACCACATTAAAAAACTGAAAAATAAAAGCCATATGATTATCTCAATAGATGCAGAGAAAGCCTTTGACAAAATCCAACAGGCATTTATGATAAAAACTCTCCAGAAAGCAGGACTAGAAGGAACATACCTCAACATAATAAAAGCTATATATGACAAACCCACAGCAAACATTATCCTCATTGGTGAAAAATTGAAAGCATTTCCCCTAAAGTCAGGAACAAGACAAGGGTGCCCACTTTCACCACTACTATTCAACATAGTTCTGGAAGTTTTGGCCACAGCAATCAGAGCAGAAAAAGAAATAAAAGGAATCCAAATTGGAAAAGAAGAAGTAAAACTCTCAGTGTTTGCAGATGACATGATCCTCTACGTAGAACACCCTAAAGACTCCACCAGAAAATTACTTGAGCTAATCAATGAATATAGTAAAGTTGCAGGATATAAAATCAACCCACAGAAATCCCTTGCATTCCTATACACTAATAATGAGAAAGTAGAAAAAGAAATTAAGGAAACAATTCCATTCACCATTGCAACAAAAAGAATAAAATACTTAGGAATACCTCTACCTAAAGAAACTAAAGACCTATATATAGAAAAATATAAAACACTGATGAAAGAAATGAAAGAGGACACTAATAGATGGAGAAATATACCATGTTCATGGATCAGAAGAATCAATATAGTGAACATGAGTATACTACCCAAAGCAATCCACAGATTCAATGCAATCCCTATCAAGCTACCAGTGGTATTTTTCACAGAGCTAGAACAAATAATTTCACAATTTGTATGGAAATACAAAAAACCTCGAATAGCCAAAGCAGTCTTGAGAAAGAAGAATGGAACTGGAGGAATCAACTTGCCTGACTTCAGGCTCTACTACAAAGCCACAGTCATCAAGACAGTATGGTACTGGCACAAAGACAAAAATATAGATCAATGGAACAAAATAGAAAGCCCAGAGATAAATCCACACACCTATGGACACCTTATCTTTGACAAAGGAGCCAAGAATATACAATGGATTAAAGACAATCTCTTTAACAAGTGGTGCTGGGAAAACTGGTCAACCACTTGTAAAAGAATGAAACTAGATCACTTTCTAACACCATACACAAAAATAAACTCAAAATGGATTAAAGATCTAAACGTAAGACCAGAAACTATAAAACTCCTACAGGAGAACATAGGCAAAACACTCTCCGACATAAATCACAGCAAGATCCTCTATGACCTACCTCCCAGAATACCGGAAATAAAAGCAAAAATAAACAAATGGGATCTAACTAAAATTAAAAGCTTCTGCACAACAAAGGAAACTATAAGCAAGGTGAAAAGACAGCCTTCAGAATGCGAGAAAATAATAGCAAATGAAGCAACTGACAAACAACTAATCTCAAAAATATACAAGAAATTCCTGCAGCTCAATTCCAGAAAAATAAATAACCAAATCAAAAAATGGGCCAAAGAACTAAACAGACATTTCTCCAAAGAAGACATACAGATGGCTAACAAACACATGAAAAGATGCTCAACATCACTCATTATCAGAGAAATGCAAATCAAAACCATAATGAGGTACCATTTCACACCAGTCAGAATGGCTGCGATCCAAAAGTTTACAAGCAATAAATGCTGGAGAGGGTGTGGAGAAAAGGGAACCCTCCTACACTGTTGGTGGGAATGCAAACTAGTACAGCCACTACGGAGAACTGTGGAGATTCCTTAAAAAACTGGAAATAGAACTGCCTTATGACCCAGCAATCCCACTGCTGGGCATACACACTGAGGAAACCAGAACTGAGAGAGACACGTGTACCCCAATGTTTACTGTAGTACTGTTTATAATAGCCAGGACATGGAAGCAACCTAGATGTCCATCAGCAGATGAATGGATAAGAAACCCGTGGTACGTATACACAATGGAGTATTACTCAGCCATTAAAAAGAATACATTTGAATCAGGTCTAATGAGGCGGATGAAACTGGAGCCGATTATACAGAGTGAAGTAAGCCAGAAAGAAAAACACCAATACAGTATACTAACACATATATATGGAATTTAGAAAGATGGTAACAATAACCCTGTATGCGAGAAAGCAAAAGAGACACAGATGTATAGAACAGTCTTTTGGACTCTGTGGGAGAGGGAGAGGGTGGGATGATTTGGGAGAATGGCATTGAGACATGTATAATATCATGTAAGAAACGAATCCCCAGTCTAGGTTCGATGCAGGATACAGGATGCTTGGGGCTGGTGCACTGGGATGACCCAGAGAGATGGTATGGAGATCCCATACCATCTCTCTGGGAGCGGGGGTTCAGGATTGGGAACACGTGTACACCCGCGGTGGATTCATGTTGATGTATGGCAAAACCAATACAGTATTGTAAAGTAAAATGAAAGGGGCGGGGGGGGGGGGGGGGGGAGAAAGAAACAATGGCTATAGCAACAAAGCCTGTGGAGGGAGTAGACTCTGTTTTTAGAGTTGCCAAACTGTAACACCCCAAATTTCCAGTTTTCAATAAAAAATTATAAGGCATGCCCTGAAACAAAGGATTATGGCCCATTCATAGGAAAAAAATAATCTATAGAAAGTGTTCCTGAGGAAGCCCCAGGTATTAGATTTCCTAGTCAAAAACTTGACATTAGCCATTTTAATATGCTCAAAGATCTAAAGGAAACCATATCTAAAGCATTAAACCTGAGTATGAAAACAATGCCTCATCAAATATCAATAAAGAGGCAGACATAAAGATAAACCAAACAGAAACTCTGAAGTGGAAGAGTACAATAACTTAAATGAAAAGTCACTAACAGGGCTCAGCAAACAGGTCTGAGGAAGCAGAAGAAAGAATCAATAACTTGAAGACAGGTCACTGAAATTATACAGAATCAGGAACAGAAAGAAGAAAGAAGAAAGAAAAATGGCAGCACCTAGGATATTTGTGTGACACCATTAAGTGACCTAACACATGTATAATGGGAAATTCCAGAAGGGAAGGAGAGAAAACAGCAGAAAAAAATGATTGAAGAAATAATATCCAAAATTTCTCAGATTTTCTGAAAAAATATGAATGTGTACTTCCACAGAGCTCAATGAACTTCATGAAGATAAAGAGATTCACACTGAGATAAATCACAATCTTTTTGTCTTGAGCGTTCAAGACAAAAGGATACTCTTGGAAGCAACAAGAAGAAATTTGCCATTTTAAACTAATTTCTCATCAGAAAACATGGAGGTCAGAAGCTGGCGGGGAGATATATTTAAGTGCTGAGGAAAAAATTTGTCAACCAAAAATTCCACATTCAGCAGAGATACCCTTCAGAAATGGAGAAGAAATCAAGATATTCTCAGATAAACAAAAACTGAGGGAGTTTGTTTCTAGCAAAGCTGCCCAACAAGAGATGCTAAAGGCAATCGTTTAGACAAAAATGAAAGGATACTAGACTGTAATTCAAATCCATTGGTAATGGTAACACATGGATGAATACAAAAGACAGTATTAAGAGATTTTTACTCCTTTTTTTTCCTATCTGGTTTAAAAGATTAATATAACAATAATTATAAGTCCATATTGATGGGCAAGCAATGTATAAGGATGTAATTTGTGACAATGACAGAATAAAGCGAGGGAGAGACTGAGATATATGAAGTAAAATTCTGTATAATATTGAAATTGATTGATGCACTAAACTCTCAATTAGAAGAGAGATTGGCAGAATGGCAATTCCACACAAACAGTAATCATAAGAGAGCTGGAGTAGCTGTTCTAATATCAAACAAGTATATCAGACTTTAGGACAAAAATTGTCACCAGAGACAAAGGATATTTTATAATGATAAAGGGATCAACCCTTCAATGAGATAAAAGAGTTATAAACACATAGCATTTAACAACAGAACTGAGATAAGCTCACAGAATTGATGAGAGAAATAGACAATTCTATAGTAATAGCTGGAAACTTTAATATCCCACTTTCAATAATGTATAAAACAAAAAGACTAAAGTCCCTCAAAGATGTAAAAGACTTTACAACACTATAAACCAACTATACCTAGAAGATACCTATAGAACACTACCTAATAACAGCAGAATCAACATTCTTCTTAAGTGCACAAGGAACATTCTCTATATTAGACTATGTGCTAGGCTACAAGCAAATTCCAATAGATTTTAAAAGATTTCAATCATACAAAATATGCTCTCTTACCACAATAAAGAGAAATTAGAAATCAAAAACAGAAGCAAATCTAGATAATTGATGAAAACTTGAAAATGTACTCAATCAATGGGTGAAAGAAGAAATCACAAGGGAAATTAGAAAATACTTTGAGATAAATGAAAATAAAAACACAACATAGTAAAACTTATGGGCTATAGAGAATGTTAGAGAAATGCTCAGAGGGAAATTCATGTTGTAAAAACCTTACTTTCAGTAAGAAAGAAGAAAGACCTCAAGTTAATAACAATCTTCCATCTTAGGAAATTAGAGAAGAGCAAACTAAGCCTAAATCAAGAAGAAGGAAGGAAATAATAAAGATCAGAGTGGAAATAAACGAAATAGAGAATAGAAAAAAAAAAAGAGGAAATCAACAAAACCAAAAGTTCATATTAAAAAGAGTAAGAAAATTGCAAACCTTTATCTAGACTAACCAGAAAAATAGGGAGAAGGCTCAAATTACTAAAATCAGGAATAAAAATAAGCACTTAATCACTGACCTTAGAGATATGAGAATTATAAGAGAATTCTATGAACAACTGTATGCCAACAAATTAGACAACCTAGGTGAAATGGAGAAATTTATAGAAGCATGTCAACTACCAAAACTGACTGAAGAAGAAATGGAAAATCTGAACAGATCCGTAAAAAGTAAAGAGATTGAGTCAGTAATCAAAAAACTTCCAACAAAGAAACACATAGTATCAGACAGCTTCACTAGTTACTTCTATCAAGTGCTTAAAGAATTAGCACCAATCCAACACAGATACGTCGAAAAAAATAAAGTGCAGCAATACTTCCTAACTTGTGCAAGAGGACAGTATTACCATGATATCAAAACCAGATGAAAACATCAGAAGAAAAAACTACATATCATTATTCCTTTCAAACACAGATGTAAAAATTCTCAATAGAATACAGAAAACTGAACTCAATAGCATATGACAATATTATAAAACATGACCAAGTAGGATTTATCCCAGAAATGAAAAATTGGTTTAATATATAAAAATCAATGCAGTAAAAACAAGATAATTTTAATAAACATAGAAAAAATATTTGACAAAATCCAATAATCTTTCACCATAATAACACTTAAGAAAATCAGAAATAGAAGGGAAATTCCTCAGTCTGATAAAGGTACCTATGAAAAATTCATAGCTAATATCAAACTTAAATGGTGAAAGGCTGAAATCTTTCCCCTTAAAATTGGGAAAAAAGACAAAAATGATCACCCTCAACACTATATGGGAAGTTCTAGACAGGGCATTTAGGAACCAAAAGAAATAGAAGACATGGAATTTGGAAAGAAAGAAGTATTACTAAAACTATATTTATTCACAGCTGATATGATCTGGATACAATTTAAACATAAAAAACCCTTTAGGTTTTCTTTAAAATGTGCACATGTGCACACACACACACACAAGCATACACACATGCACACACACAATTAGAGCTCGTAAATGAGCAGCAAAGTTGAAAGATATAAAATTAACATATAAAAACTTGTGTTTCTATACACTAACAATAAACAATCCAAAAATCAGATTAAGAAAACAATTTCATTTATAATGCCATCAGAAAGAACAAAACAATCAGGAATAAATCACTGTTAAGGTGGTATTATTCCACTTCAAACCCCTCATTTGCTAGCATGACTACTAGTGAAAAAGATAACTAACACCAAAAAATGGAAAATAAGTGTTAGTGAAGATGTAGAAAAACTGGATCTCTTGTGCACTGCTGGTGGGAATATAAAATTGCTCAACAGTTATGGAAAATGATACAGTGGTTCCCCCCAAAATTAAAAAATAGAATTCTCATATGATCCAGCTTCTGGGTATAGAGCCAAAGGAATTGAAAGTAGGAACTCAGATAGACATTTGTATACCCATATTCATAGCATTATTCACAACAGCCCAAAGGTAAAAGCAACTCAAGTGCCCATTGACAGATAAACAGATTAACAATGTATGGTATATACACACAATGGAATATTGTACGTATACATGTCTTTAAAAGGAAGGAAATCCTGATACGTTACAACAGGGTGAATTTTAAAGACATTATGCTGTGTGAAATAAGGCAGTCATGAAAGTGCAAATTCTATGGAGAAGGCAATGGCACCCCACTCCAGTACTCTTGCCTGGAAAATCCCATGGATGGAGGAGCCTGGTAGGCTGCAGCCCATGGGGTCGCTACGAGTCAGGCACGACTGAGTGACTTCATGTTCACGTCACGTTCACGTCACATTCACGTCACTTACTTGAGGTACCTAGAACAGTCAAATCCATAGAGCCTAAAAGTAGAATAGTGGTGGCCAGTGACTGAGGGGGAGGAAGAATGGGGAATTATTGTTTAGTGGATATGAAATTTCAGTTTTAGAAGATGAGAAAAGTTCTGGAGATGGATAGTGGTGATGGTCAGTACAATAGAAATAAAGAAAATGTGGTATATCCATATAATGGAATATTGTTCAGTCATAAAAAAGGAAATGAAATACTGCTTCAATGTGGATGAACCTTGAAAACAATGCTCAGTGAAAGAATTCATATACAGAAGGTCACATATTCTATCATCATTTATAGAAATGTTCGGAATTGTCAAATCCATGCAGACAGAACATAGATTAGTAGTTTCCCCATTAGGGAGTGGTAGGGAGAAGAGGGTATTGAAAAGTATGGGGTTTCTTTTTAGGGAGATGAAAATGTTCTGGAATTAGTGGTAATGATTATACAGCATTGTGAATATACTGAAAATTACTGAGTTATACACTTGAAAACTCAAAAAATGAATTTTATGTCATGTCCATTTGATTGCAATTTTTTAGAAAGAATGAATCAAAGGTGAGTGAATCCCCTTCAGGATTCAAGTCTGGGTAATTAAGAGAATAAATCTTTGATAGAGATGAATAAGTTAGAAAAGGAGATTTAGTTTTGAGGACAAACAGCAAATTTGACTTTAAACATGTTGGCTTTAAATTCGAGACTCAACTGCGGTTGGAGACTGCGACCTCTGAGAGATGTCTAATGAGAGTTCAGGGCCAGACATTAGATTAAGCAATCTTCAGCATAGGATGTCGTAGATGTTGAGAGAATAAAGCCCTCTCCAAGAAAAGGGCACTTCCCTTGCAGATCGTAGCCTACTTTATCTGTCTCTGTCTTTCTCTCTCTCTGAGAAGGCCAGAAGCTTTAAAACAAACACAACCCCAGCAACCCCAAAAATGGCTCACTGTAAGTTAGCAAGATAAATACAGGGATAGGTTAATTCTATTTTAATATGAAGTTTTCCAATTTGTGCTACAACTTTTCCCTTGCTCTTCTTCAAGGTAGGGACTGGTCTTTCAAAGGAGTAGAATTACTTTTAATTTCCTCAAAGCATTGACACATTGAGAAATGATTGTGCTGACATTTTGGGGAAACACTCTCCAGTGTGAGTTTGAAGTGGAAGAGTGATGTTATCCGATTATATTTCTGAGATCACTTCAGTTGCTGTGAGTTGAATGGATGGGAGACCGTAAACAGGGAGACCAGACACAGAATTTTTCCCTCTAAGCAGTGAATCTCCTCAGAAATGAAATTCTTCAGTTTTTCTTTCAAACTCAAGTTCTTCTCTGATTGTAAGTTTAATGATATACATACACCTGAGTTCACACAGAACAACTTTAGTTTGCTCTTTTTTGGTTCATCAGTAAAAAATACCCATAAAAACTCCATTTCACAGTTGGGTTACCAAAAAATTCTTAACCCTCTGCTCTGTGTGTGTGTGTGTGTGTGTGTGTGTGTGTGTGTGTGTTTATTTAGCAGAAAGAATTTCTTTAGAGTTGTTTCAGATATTACAATCCAACAGAAGAAATCTGCAAATAGACTTTTGATTTCAGTTTCCCAACACATTCCAAATTACACTTCTTATGTTTTCTTCTATCAGGAGGAAACTGAGTTTGTGAAGGAATAGACATACACAGTTACTCATCT
This sequence comes from Budorcas taxicolor, assembly GCF_023091745.1. Taxonomy (NCBI): domain Eukaryota; kingdom Metazoa; phylum Chordata; class Mammalia; order Artiodactyla; family Bovidae; genus Budorcas; species Budorcas taxicolor. Next base: position 32,143,997 of record NC_068912.1, read on the forward strand.
GGCACTTCAGCAGAGCTGGTTGCAGGTCTCCTAGACAAGTGAAATAAACAGACATCTGCAAGTAATACTTTGGTAAGATACTGTGGGAGTCAATACTGTTGAATCAACACAGGTCTGGTTAGTTTTTCTGTGTGAGTGTACAGAGAATTAGGAATTTCGAATGATGGTTTCAGAGATTCTAGAGACCAGGAAAATCTCTTCTGTTCTTTCATTATCCATAGTTACTGAAAAAGAAAACCATTCATAATAAATTTTGAATCTAGGAACTGGTGTTGATATGGTCAAACACTCCCAGTATTGTGAAGTCGAGCATAAGAGAAATGCTTCCTTCACGCTGTAAACCACAGATGAAAGAACATTGATATGGCTTTGCTGCATGAAGTCTGCACTTCTTTAAATTAAATTCTCCCATGTCCAGGGGACTGTTCCCTAACTTCACTTCTCCCTTCAAACTCTCCACACTTCCTCTCTCAATGACTGTGCCTGGCACTTGATCAAATAAATAGAGGCCACCAGGCAGCTCCCTGGGGCTGCTGCCTCTCCCCCAGCCTGGTTCTCTCCACTCCTGTGGGAGGAAGGAGCTGTACAGCCACTTCTCCGTACCTCACTCCTGCATCGTCCTCAGGTTAAACAAGTGTTTCGATGCAGGATACAGGATGCTTGGGGCTGGTGCACTGGGATGCCCCAGAGAGATAGTATAGGGAGGGAGGTGGGAGGGGGGTTCAGGATTGGGAACTCATGTACACTCGTGGTGGATTCATGTTGATATATGGCAAAACCAATACAGTATTGTAAAGTAAAATTTAGAAAAAAAGAAAGAAAAAAAAGAAAAAAGGGAATGCTGCAATGTTCACTATTGCACTAATCAGAATAGCCAACACATTGAAGCAACCTAAATGTCCATTGACAGATGCATGGATAAAAAAGTTGTGATATATATATATATATACACACATACACACAATGTAATACTACTCAGCCATAAAAGAATGAGATAATGTCATTTGCAGCAACATGGGAGAAACTAGAGACTGTGCAAACAAAATATCATATGATATCACCTATATGTGAAATCTAAAATATGACACAAATGAAGGAGAAACAGACTCAGATATAGAAAACAAATTTGCGGTTGCAGAGGGAGGGGGAGGGATGGAAGTGGGGAGTTGAAATTAGCATAAGTAAACTATTATATGAGGACTTCCCTGGTGGCTCAGACGGTAAAGCGTCTGTCTACAATGCGGGAGACCTGGGTTCAATCCCTGGGTCGGGAAGATTCCCTGGAGAAGGAAATGGCAACCCAATCGAGTACTGTTGCCTGGAAAATCCCATGGACAGAGGAGCCTGGTAGGCTACTATACAATGGATAAACAACAAGGTCCTACTGTATAGCACCAGGAACTGTATTCAATATCCCATGATAAACCATAATGGAAAAGAATATGAAAAAAGTATATATACATATTATATATATATATATATAGCATATATATACATATAAATACTATATATGTATATATACATACATATGTGTATAATTGAATCATTTTGCTGTACAGCAGAAATTAACACAGCATTATAAATCAGCTATACTTCAATAAACTAGATTTAAAAATATAAAGACAGGAATGCTAACAGAATGACCATACTCTGGTGACTGTGTGCGTGCATGCTAAGTTGCTTCAGTCATGTCCAACTCTTTGCGACCCTGTGGATTGTGTCCGCCAGGCTCCTCTGTCCATGGGATTCTCCAGGCAAGACTACTGAATTGGGTTGCTATGCCCTCCTCCAGGGGATCTTCCCCACCCAGGAAGGAACCCACGTCTCTTTATATCTCCTGCACTGGCAAGTGGATTCTATACCTCTAGCGCCACCTGGGAAGCCCTGCTCTGGGACTAGACTTCATAAAAATTCACATCTTGCTTCTCCCCATCAAGTGTTTCTTTTGAAGGCATTGGCCTTGTTCCTGTCTATTTCAAGTCTGACTTAACCAAATTCTCCAGCTCAGTTGACCCAGGTTTGCTGTAGTCGCTCCCAGCGTCTTGATGTATCCATTTCCTCAGCCTCTGTGAGGCTATTTTCTCGGAGTCTTACACCTCTTAGGCTCTTTCCTTGGTGCTCATCTCCCCAGCTCAGGGCAGCATCCAGTCCTGCAGTTGCTCCACCTCCTCCTGAATCTTCCTTCAGCTTTTTGACTGCTCAGTCAGGTAAGTGTTTAGAGCCACGACAAAGGGTGCCAGCTCCTCCTGAGCCCCCAGATAAGGGAAAATGTGCGTGAGCTCCATCAGTGCCTCCTGCACCAACCTTTCGTGCATCCAAGCATTATGGCTTCTGCTTCCCCTCCACCTTCCAGTGCTTACACAACATGTCCCAGTGGGCTCCCCTAACCAGAAACATGCAGGGAAGAGAGTTCTGGGAAATAGTTATTTCAACCAACTTAAATTACAAACCACCACAATCACATTCCCAGTTATCAAATTTTTCTTTCAAATATTTCAAGTTCTAATTAAATTATATTACATTTTAATTTAAAAATTTTTTCTAATTAAATTGTATTCTATGTTTTTCTGTGTATGCAGTCTTAAGTAATGGTGCCCTAGTCAGTAAATTCCTGAAACTGGGTACTTGGATGTCTTCCTCTCCATCCTCGTCACTGGTCATTCATCAGCTCTTGCTCACTCTTCAGGTCCTAAGTATGTTTGTAATATGTCTGTTCTTCTTCAGCAGTTAACTAGCACTTCCCTAGTTCAAGCTTTCCTTATCTTTTGCCTTATTTCACTACCTAACCTCTCTCTCTGCCTTTCATTTTGTCCTGCTTAAAGCCATCTTCCTTTCTACAGTTGGAGGAAACTACCTCAGACTCAAATTGAAACACTTCAGGTATTCTCCCATTCATTACTCAAGTGTTGTATTTGGTACTGGAGATTGGGAATATTGTGTAAGGTTATGAATAACTATTTTTAAAAAAAGAGATATGGCTGAGTTTAAATTTTTATTTATTTATTTTTGGTTGCACTGGGTCTTCACTGAGGCACACAGGCTTTCTCTAGTTGCAGTGAGCAGGGCTATTCTTTGTCATGGTGCATGGGCTTCTCGTTGTGGTGGCTTTTCTTGCTGCAGAGCATGGGCTTAGCTGCCCCATGGCATGTGGAATCTTCCCAGACCAGGAATTGAACCCATGTCTCCTGCACTGGCAGGTGGATTCTTAACCATTAGACCACTATAGAAGTCCCTGAGTAGCTTTCTAGCTTTTTTGTGTTTCTAGGGGCTTTTTCTCAGGTAAAGGTTAAATAAAATTTACTATATTACCCACTTTTAGTATGAAGTTCAGTAATACACTTACATTGTTGTGAAACTCTTACCACCATCCATGTCCACATTTTTTTCATCTTTCCAGACTGAAACTCCATATCCATTCAACACCAACTCCCTGTTCCTTCCTCTGCCTACCTCCTGGCAACCGCCATTCTACTTTCTGTTTCTATGAATTTGACTTGATTACTCTTGGTATTTCACATCAGTGAAACTATATAATATTTGTCTTTTTGTGACTGCCTATTTCATTCAGCAGAATATCCTCAAGGTTCAGCCAAACTGCAGCATGTATCAGAATCTCCTTCTTAAGGGCTAAATACTATTCCATCGTATGCACACCATTTGTTTGTTGATGGACCTTTGGGTTGCTTCTATCTTTTGGCTAATGTAAGTAATGTTGCTATGAATATGAGTGTACAAATATTTGCCTGAATCTTTGCTTTCAGTTCTTTTGGGGGGATATTCCCAGAAGTGGTAATTCTATTTTTAATCTTTTGAGGAATTATCATACTGTTTTTCACAATCCTAGAAGTGATGCACAAGGGTTCTAATTTCTCTGTATCCTCACCAACATTTGTTATTTTCTGATTTCTTCATTTGTTTGCTTGTTTTGTTTCGGTAATAGCCATCTTACTGGATATGAAGTTGTATCTTACTGTGGTTTTGACTTGCATTTCCCTAATGATTAGTGGTGTTAAGCATCTTTTTATGTGCTTATTGTCCATTTGCATATCTTTCTGGAGAAATGTTTATTCAATTCAATTTACTTATTTTAAAATTTGGTTGTTTGTTTTTACGTTGCTGAGTTGTAGGAATTCTTTATATATTTATGTATTAGCCTATCAGATATATAATTTGCAAAAATTTTCTCCAGTTTCATGGGTTGCCTTTTTACTCTGTTAACAGTGCCCTTTGATGCACAAAAGTTTTAAATTTGATGTAGTACAATTTAGGCATTTTTTACTTTATTGCCTATGCGTTTGTTTCATGTTCAAGAAATCATTGCAAAATCCAGTGTCATGAAGCTTTTTCCCTAGGTTTTCTTCTAAGAGTTTCATAGTTTTAGTTTTCATAGTTTAGTTTTAGTTTTTATAGTTTTATGTTTAAATCTTTGATCCATTTTGAATTAATATTATAGTGTAAGGTAAGTGTGTGTGTGTGTTCAGTCATTCAGTCATGTCCGACTCTTTGTGGCCCCATGGATTGTAGCCTGCCAGGCTCCCCGTCCATGGAATTTTCCAGGCAAGAATACTGGAGTGGGTTGCCATTTCCTATTCCAGGGGATCTTTCTGACCCAGGGATAAAACCTGGGTCTCCTGCATCTCCTGCATTGGTAGGCAGATTGTTTACTAGTTTTTCCATCACCGTTTGCTAACAATACGGTCCTTTGTATTGAATGGTCTCCACAACCTTTCATTTGACCCTATATGTGAGGGTTTATTGCTAGACTTTCTGTTCCATCCCCTTGACTTATATGTCTGTTTTTATGCCAGTACTTCAGTGTTTTGATAACTATAGCTTTGTATTAAGTTTAGAAATCAAGAAGTGTGACACCTCCAAAATTTTTTTTTTCATGATTACTTTGTCTATTTGGGGTTTTTGTTCTTAGTGTTTTTTTTTTAAATAATGATTACTAATTTTAAAACATTAGAAGATAAATTAAAAATACTGTTCAATCAAACAACATCCTATATAAACAAAACAAACCCCACCAATGGGTACCCATTATGTACTGAATAAAGTCTGGACTCTTTAACAGGGCATCCAAGGTTCTCCATATCTTCTCTTCTGTAAATTGTCCCTCCCTTTTGTCTCACCTCTGTCCCATCTTCCATTTTGTAGTTATTTTATAACTTCTCAACTAATGCCTAACTATGTGTGTGTCTTATCACAGCCCATTCTCTTTATACTGCTGTCCTCTGCTTATACTTGTTCCTCTGCCAAGAACACCCTTTCATGATTGCTAAGTGGCTTCAGTTGTGTCCGACTGTGTGACCCCATAGACAGCAGCCCACCAGGCACCCCCCGTCCCTGGGATTTTCCAGGCAAGAGTACTGGAGTGGGTTATTGGCACCCCCCGTCCCTGGGATTTTCCAGGCAAGAGTACTGGAGTGGGTTATTGGCACCCCCTAATTCTTCCTTTAAGAATGTCAGCTTATATGTCATCTTCTCAAAGAAGTAATTCTCAAGCCCTCATGTTGGGTTATGATTCTCTCCTCTGAGTTCCAGTGCCCTCTACCCACAGTGTTCTGTGTTGTTTGGTTAAGACATTATATTATATAGCAATTGTTTATTATTATTAAGCTCTTGAAGCTCAGAGACCAGATCATCTTCTTTTGTATAACTTCCAGTGGCTAAATACAATTTTTGGCACATAGATAACATCTGTTAAAATTAATTTAACAGAACTGAAGGGAATTTTGTGTCTTAAGGGCAAGGGTCTGCTGCTGAGAGTGGGATAGCACTGAAAGAGAGCCTCAGGTGGGAGGAACCCTTCAGCACTGGCCTTGAGGATCAAGCCCACTAGCGTGCAGACTATATGGACTCTTGCAAGGGAATTTGATTATCACATGACTTCTGTACCATAGACTGGGAAAATGTTCCTGTTGCCAAGTCATCATGCAGGGTATCTGTTTGAAAAGAATATAAATTTCAAGTCATTCCAAAGGCAAATAGGCAAAAATCCAATTCCTCTATGGCGTGGTAGTCCTTTGCTGGAGGAAAGCCAGAGGTCCTGGGAAGTTTTCTTTTTTTAATTCTCCAGTGCATTTGGATGAAAAAAATGTTTTTTTTTTTTAATTTTTAAAGTTAAACTTCAGTTCTTTAACTCTTGAGAAGGTTTCTCCAAATGCATTTCAGTGACTGTAGATGCTGCAATTATTTTATAGATTGTTATTGTTGTTCAGTCACTAAGTTGTGTCCAGCTCTTTGTGGCTTCATGGACTGCAGCACGCCAGGCTTCCCTGTCCTTCACTGTCTCTTGGAGTTTGCTCAAACTCATGTCCTTTGAGTTGGACCATCTTGTGCTTTGTCGCCTCCTTCTCCTCCTGCCCTCAATCTTTCCCAGCATCAGAGTCTTTTCAAATGAGATGGCTCTTCATACAGGGTGGCCAAAGTAGTGGAGCTTCAGCTTCAGCATTATTTTGTAGATAGTATAGTTCCAAACCCAAAGAAGACGCAATGAGCTTGGTTCCTGGGATCAGAAATGAGCCAGGGCATTTAGAACAAATATGAAGTAGTAGTAGGTGCTGCCCACTGGGCAGGGCCAGGTGCTGGGAGCAGGCTGATCCAGCAGCCCCAGTGACAGAAAGACATCCTCGCTGAGAACCTCCTTCTCACAGGCTTCTTAGAGTCAGTTGCACAGACATGAGGTGGATCCAAACAATGAGCCTGGTAATGGAAAGACCTTGCAATTTCTGTAGATGCATGAAGGGTGTAAGTAATGAACTTCCCAACTCAAATCCTCCTTCTGTATTTGGTCAACCTGACAGCAAGGAGTTACTTAGGTACTGCTTGGTTTTCTGCACAGCATCTTGTCCATAATATGTATTTGATAATGTCTGATACAAGAACTGTTCGAGAAGAACAAATTAAATTTTCCAGTGACATTGCTCTAGTCTTCTGCTTATCATGGGAAGTGTGTTTTTAATGGCTGGCATCATCCATGGTATCATCCCGATATGCTAAATTTTCTGATTCAATCATTTTCTTAAACACTGTGAAAGGATTTCCTTGGTGGCACAGTGGATAAGAATGCGCTTGCAAATGCTGGAGACACGCATTCAATACCTGGTCCGGGAAGATCCCACATACCACAGAGCAACTAAATCCATGTGCCACAACTACAGAGCCCGATCTCTAGAGCCCCAGAGTCACAACTACCAAGCCCATGCACTGCAACTACAGAGGCCTGTGTGCCTAGAGCCCGTGCTCCGCAACAGGAGAACCACCACAAGCAGAAGCCCGTGCCTTTAGGACAAACTGTGAAGTTAATAGTAGACTACCGCAGTGAAGAGTAGCCCTCGCTCATGACAACTAGAGAGAGCCCATGCGCAGCAATGAAGACCCAGTGCAGCCAAAAATAAAAATAAACTTTAAAAAGTTGTGAAAATGCTGTATGAGCTGACCAACAGCAAACAAGTCATTGATGATTTTGAATGCTTAGGTATTTAAGAAAAGTAAAGAAAATAGTAAGAGGGCCATTCTGGTAGTAAGGGCATGGGGATAACATCTTGAATAATAAACACCCTCTTGAGTAAATATATAGCTATTAAAGGGGCTCAGTGAAAAAGATCACATCTATTCTCATCCAAGTTATCATGCCCCTCATGTTGTCTCATGTTGCTAACTATATTGTTTTACTTTTTCTTAAAATGTATTAATTTCAAATTAAATATGTTTTTCTTAGACTTGATGAAGAGAGATTGTTTCCTTTGGAAACATAATATTTTTATTCTTTAGCACTAATGAGTGAGTTCAGACTCCCATCTTTTTAATTCTTTAAAATAATGTGTCAGAAAGGGAACCTTCCCCTTGAAAGGAGAACTCTCCTGTGACCCAAAACAGCTTGTCCTGGGAACAGTTTTAAAAATGCTGCTTGAACCTTGAGCCTCTTTGGCCCAGTTTCCCCCAAAAGGGAAGTTTCCCTTTAAACAATAATACTCTTATGAACATAGTTTCGATGTCATAATTGCCATTTACATCCCTGCCTGAATCACTGGGTGTTGAGCTCTGACGTCAGGTTACCTTCAAGTACTCAGCAAGTCTTCACTGAGCACCTGCAGTGAACTCAGTGCTGCTCTAGGAGCTATTCATTCATTGTATTCACGGCATTTATTGAGCGCCTTTGCTCTGCTGGACACTGGAACAGGATATCAAAAGGATGAGCCCTATGTTCAAAGAGCCCAGAGTCCAGGTAAGGAGATAGCTGAGGAACAAATAACCATGCAGCAATCTGAGTAGTCTTGTACTAGAGGTGAGTGCCCAGGGAGGTCTAAGAGGGAGTGATTGCTGTGATGCTGCGGAAGAGGTACTTTTCAGAGAGCAGATGATACTTGACCCCAGGTCTGGAACAATGAGTGAAATTTTGCTAAAGAAAATAAGAGTTAGGTGAGAATGAAGGGGAAATAAATTTGGGTAGATAAGGTGATTGTAGGAAGATTTGAAAACCAGGGGGGAGAATTTGGACGAGAATTGATTGACAATAGGAAGCAAGCAACTGTAGGCTGAGGAGCAGAAAGATGAGTTAACAAGTGACTGTTTAAGGAAAATTTGGAAAATTCATCAGACTTGATGTTCTGGAGACAGAGGGTGGCCTGGTGGTAGCTGGGTAGTTCTTGCAAATTGGAAGGTGGAAAAACCTGGATTGGGGTGATAACAGAAGGAATAGAGAGAAAAAGAAGGTATCCCAGTGGAAAGGGACAGTGCTGGGCTCACGGTAGGAGATGGCAAATGTCCACTGAAACAAAGATGGAATATTTAATGAATAACTATGACTCTAAAAATTTGAACCAAAGGGACAAAAAGAGTGATTTATTATTTTATTGACAGGAAAGAGATAGAGAGGAAGTGAATTTAAAGAAAAGGAGATTTAAAAAAAATTATTTATTTTTTAATTGAAAGATAATTGCTTTGCAGAATTTTTTTGTTTTCTGTAAAACCATTAACTCCTGCAGGGTAAACTTTTGCCTCCTCCTGAGCACAGGACTCAGTATGTAACAATTTACCAATAAGTGTTGACGGGAAGTTAGTAATGCAAGTAAATGGGGGGCATGAGGGCGTGGCTTTCAGCATCTCCCGTGTCCTAAGATGGCTTGTCTGGGAGCTACTGCTCAGAGTGCTGCCCGGGTTGTTAACCTCTTTGGCCTCAGTTTCCTCCTCTGAAGAATGTGGGAATTGATTGGTAGCTAGTTAACACCCTTCCAGCATTAAGAATCAGTGACTGTTCTTTTTGCTGGTATCTTTTTTCTGAGAAAGCAATTGAAAAAATGAACCCCAACTCATTAGATCCATCCCTTCTCTCTGAAGTGAGCAGAGGAAACTAGTGTAAGAGGTACAGAATCGAAAGGGCCAGCGAGCTGAAGGGCTGTTTCTCACTGTTTGAAGGATCCCATTGCCAAAAATGGAAGTGGCGTTTCGAGTGTGTTTTGCCATGTCCCCTGGACTTAAATGGAACTAAATTCTCTTGCAAAGATGGAAAGGAGAGGGGAGAAAAGGAGGGGGTGCCTGGGCCGGGAGCTGGCTGCTAAGCTATGCACTGGAGGTCCAAGTTCAAAAATGCTTGCAGGAAAGCTCCAGTTCAATTTTTTTCTCCGTACACAATGACACCGTTGTGTGTCCAGAAGCTGGGAGGAGGCAGCTGGGTTTCTAGAGCTCAGTGGCCAGCATCCTTTTTTATTCTTTTTTGATTCTTCTCTTTTGAAGACACCCCACAGGACACGTTGGTCTGGAGAGAAAAATGCTAGTCAGTCCCATATCCTAAAGTTTAGAAAACAAGAAACGTATCCTGAGTGGGATTTGCCAGTTCTCATTAGCATGAGGCTTCAGTGAATATGTGAATAATGACTTTCAGTAAAACAAGGAACATGAAACACTCTACACTCACCTGAACATGTGCCCTGCCTCTGATGACCGCTTTAGGTGGGTAAGCGCCTGCAGTGCTGGGTCCTTCTGCTGTGTTAGCTTAATTTTGTAAACTACCCTGTACAGGAATGTGTTGAATAAATGCCCATCTGATTTCAAAAGTCCAGAGGTATTTCTGTGCCTACTGCTTTATAGGATCTAATCAGATGTTTCCTGAAATGGGATCTGACCCTTTGGGAAAAAATTTCTAAAATGATAAATTATTTCTTCTGCTAAACCTTTGTAGTTTTTATGTGATTTCTCTTCAAACAGATGGACTTTAAGGAATTCACACTATAGGAAATTGGGGCTTAGAGATGAGGGTAGCAGAATACATTGATACATAGGATAATAATAGTTGACATTCCATGCTGTGCCAGGCACTGGTGTGAGTCTTTACCAATTTAATTCATTTAATCCTTGACGTGACTCTATAAAATAGATATTATTATCTTTGTCACTTTTAAAAATGAGGAAGCCATGGCACAGAAAGGTTAAATCATGAAGCTGATAGGTAACTGAGCCAGGCTCCCAAATGCAGTCCTTAGAGCTGGGCGTGAAAGTGAAAGTCGCTCGGTCGTGTCTGACTCTGTGACCCCAGTCCATGGAATTCTCCAGGCCAGAATACTAGAGTGAGTAGCCTTTCCCTTCTCCAAGGGGATCTTCCCAGCCCAGGGATCGAACCCAGGTCTCCCACATTGCAGGCGGATTCTTTACCAACTGAGCCACGAGGGAAGCCCCCTTAGAGCTGGACATTATACGAATTTCCTGTGAGCAGTGTGTTTCCCTCATGTACATGCCTCTTGGTTTCCTGACAGCTATGTTGTGTTTTTGTTCTAGTTACAGGACTAGATGACTCATTGTCTTTATACTCTGGTTCCCCAACATAAGATGAGCAGAAAATCATGGGAGAGTAAATAGGGGTGGAGAGGAAGGGAAGAAGTCATGATATCAAGGCTACACATGCTGTTACACGCACATACATACTCACAAATACACACATACACACTCGCAATAAAGTTTATTTATTTTATCCTCACATCACTCATGTGCTCTCAAATGCTCCCTTCCTGCCAGGTTTTACATAGCATTTCCCCGAAGGCTCAGTCCTTCCCACTCCAGGTCATGGGGAGGGGTGGGAAGGAGATGACTTCCTTTCTAAGGGTCTGCCAGAAGGCCATGTTTGGAGAGACACACTTATAAGATTTGATCAGTAAGAATAGCAACTGTGAAAGCCAAACCTCTCTGAGTGAGAGAGTGCCATCACCAGCTCTCTGATCACAGAAGGAAACCAGCCCTGCCCTTGAGGAACTCAGCACTGAGAAAAGCAAAGCCCAGTTCTATATGTCATCCCCACACCCCAAGACTGTCATCTTGGGACATATTCTGTGGAATGTGGTTGTGTACTCTATAGGTTTTTTTTTTTAATTTTTATTGGAAGAGAATTGCTTTACAATATTGTGCTGGTTTCTGCCATACATCATCATGAGTAGTCAGCCACAGGTATATATATGTCTCCTCCCTCTTGAAACACCCCTGATCTCCTTCCCCACCCCACCCCTCTAGGTTGTCACAGAACCCAGGGTTGAGCTCCCTGTGTCACACAGCAAACTCCCACTTGCTATCTGTTTTACACATGGAAATATATATGTTTCTATGCTATTCTCTCTGTACTCTGAATTTAAAAACAACTTCAACTCTTGCAACCATCCTGTGGGACAATATGCTGTCATTACAACAAATGAGATTGTATTAATACTGAAAGTTACTCTTGGTGTGTTCATTAGGTGGAATAAGCTTGCAGGACGATATGCATGGTGTACTCCTCTGTTTATGCAACAAAGGTAAAAGCATACACATAATAACGATAATAAAAAATGCTTATTATACACGAGGCATTGTTCAAAGTGCTTTACATTTATTAACGTAATCTTCCAAATATTCCTATAAAATGGAGACTAATATTAGCTCAATTTTATATGAAGAAATCAAAGTATGGAGAAGTTAAGTAACTTGCTCAAGGTTGCTCAGCTAAGTGGCAAAGTCAGAATTCAAACCCAGGCATCCAGGCTCCAGAGTGTCTAGTGTTAACCAGAATGCAGTACTCTAAATGCCTTGGAAACAGAGAACATTTCTAGACAAATACACAGCAAAGTGTTAACAATGGTTAGCAAAAATGTGGAAATCTGGGATTGGATGAGGGACAGGAGAGGAAATTTTATTTTTATAGTACACACAGCTGTACTTTGGGGCATTCTTCTCACACTATCCAATTAGTTACAGTTTAAAAAACCTTTAAGAGCTGCAGACAACCACTGAATTTGAAGAAGCCTAGTCAAGGGAAAGCGGGCTTCCCTGGTAGCTCAGTGGTGAAGAATCTGCCTGCAATGTAGGAGGGGCATGTTTGATTCCTGGGTCTGGAAGATTCCATAGAGAAAGAAATGGCAACTCATTCCAGTGGTTTGGCCTGGGAAATGTCCTGGACAGAGGAGCCTGGTGGGCTATAGTCCATGGAGTTGCAAAGAGTTGGACATGACTTAACAACTAAACAACAACATTGAGAGAAGAGATTAAGAAGATTCTGTTTTTAGAGGAGAGAATGGGAACTGCATTGGATTTATAAGTAAAAAGGAAAGAGTATGGATGTGACTTAAAGAGAAGGGGGGATGCGAAATACATGGAGAAGTCAAGTTCATAGAGACCGAAAGTGTTGTGGTGGTCACCAGGGGCTGAGGGGAGAGGGAATCAGAAGCTGTTGCTTAGCGGGTGTAGAGTTTCCATCTTACAAGATGAAAAGTTCTGGGATGGGTGACGGCATGGTTGCACAGCAATGTGAATGTATTTAACACTATTGACCTGTGCACTTGAAAACGGTAATGCACTTAAGATGGTAAATTTTATGTTCAGAGTATTTTACTCCAGTAAAAAATATTGAAGAAGAGAAAAGGGAGAAAAGGGAGAAAGATGACTGAGGAGCCAGTAGAAGCAACAAAGAAGGCAAGGAGCTGAAATCGGTGCATGGAGGTGTGATGAGAAACTTGGGCATCTAACCCTGTGGACTTTAATGATCCACACTTTAAATACAAGGTCTCAGCAGAGGGGAAAACCTGTCATCTCCATGTACAGAAATGAAATGTTTTACACATTTTTTAAGTTAACCGGTAATTGTCCTTTGGGTGGATGGCTGGAGAGTCCCGTGGAGAGTTCCAGCACATTACACAGTTGTTTCTACCCTGAGATGGACTGTTCTGGTTTAAAGGAAAGGTTGCTGTTTTAAAGCAGGAGTGGTCTACTCTCTGAAAAAGTTGAAAACAGACTGATCCTCTGCTCTGCAGAACAGTACGGATAAACAGGGCCGCCTGCAATCACGGCAGCCTGAGAGGGAAAGGATCGGGTTTCATCTGCTGGGACACCTTGCTGGCCTGGAGACAAGCCTCTGTGAGGTGGCCCTGTTCCAGCAGATCCCAGCAGCTCCTTTGCCAGGTCTGCTATTAGCTCCTCCATGTTTTCTCTTGAGCTCAAGCCAAGGTCTCTGGAGGAAGGAGCATGCAGTTGCCTTTCATATCAGGCCTTCATGATACACAGTGGACAGGTAGTGCTCAGCCCTGAGTGACTCCCAGGGCCGGGTGTTGGGAGCACTTTTGTGTCTGCAAAAGCTACCCTCTAAAGAACAGGGCTTCCCTGGTGGCTCAGAGGTATTGAACCTGCCTGCCAATGCAGGAGATGCAGGTTCGATCCTGTGCTGGGAAGATCCCCTGGAGAAGGAAATGGCAAGCCATTCCAGTATTCTTGCCTGGAGAATCCCATGGACAGAAGAGCCTAGTGGGCTACAATCCATGGGGTCGCAAAACAGCTGGACATGACTTAGGGACTAAACAACAACAACAACAAAGAATTCTTCAGTCAAAGCCAAAATAGCCATTCTCACTTGAGAACTTGAGATACTGATATTTCTGACAATTTTGGAGTACACATGAGATTTTCTTAGTTTCTTTTTTTTCCCCTCCTAAAGAAAATGTTTGGGACTGGTTTGGATGGATTCCATCTTAGAGTACGACATGTTTTCATCTTGACAAGTAAGAAGAGGTCCCACCTTTCTATCTTCTTCCTATGATCATTGTTTCATCCTCAGATAGCTAGCATAACTTTAATTATAGCTATATTTACAAAGTGAATATGATGTGCCAGAAATCATACTTGAACATTTCTCACAACAAAATGCTGCAATAGAGAGTATTGCATCATTTTACAAGTGGCTGCAACTGATCTTCAGAGAAGTTAGGAGTCTTATTGGGAAGCCACTCAGTTGTGGCAGAGGTGGGATTTGAACCCAGATCTGTTCAACTCCAAAGATGGTAAATTCATATGTTAACCATATACATTATACAATATGCTAGATTGCCCTTTCAAATGCAAATAGGAACTATATGTTTCCTTTTTTTAATAAGATAATTACTTGGCAATGTTTGTTTCTGCTGTACAACAATGTGAATTGGCTGTTAGGTATATATATATTCCCTCCCTCTTAAGCTTCCCTCCCCATCCCCATCCCGCCCCTCTAGGTCATCACAGAGCACTGAATAGACATAGAGACCGGACTTGTGCACACAGCAGGGGAAGGAAAGGGTGGGATGAACTTAGAGAGTAACACTAACATATATATACCACCACATGTAAAATAGCTAGTTGCTGGGAAGCTGCGGTTATACACAGGAACTATATTTTTAATCAAGTAGCTCCTTAATAAATAAGCGGTCAGAGCTGCAGCATAAATGCAGAGTTGTACCTTGCCTGACACCTCAGATTCTCCTCTGCCTTACTATGTGTGAATGGCGCTTGCACATGGAAACTTTCGAAGCTATCTTTACTCAGCTACTGAATACCATGAGGCCCTAGAGGGTTATCCCTGTGTATCCCCGTGCATGCATGCGTGCTCATGCTCAGTTGTGTCTGACTATGTGTGACCCCCATGGACTAGCCCACTCTGTCCTTGGAATTCTCCAGGCAAGAATACTGAAGTGGGTAGCCATTTCCTTTTCCAGGGGATCTTCCCAACCCAGGGATTGAACTTGAGTCTCCTGCATTGCAGGAAGATTCTTTACGCTCTGAGCCACCAGGGAAGTACATGATCTTAATGATTATTTATGCTACTTGAATGCAGGTTCTCAATCTTTATACAAGCTACTGAATGCCTTTACAAAGGCAACTTGGGAGCACTCTGTTAAAGAGGTGATTTTCTAAAGCAGGTTGACCTTTGTAAGACCAAACTCTACAATGGATGGAATTTTTATTATGTATGGAAATATGTTTTCAAAGATAGCATTTTTATACTTCCCCCACCCCACAACCCATATAAAAATACATAATAGACTTTTAATTACAGAAAAGATGGAGTGAAAGTAAGCAGATTTTAAAAAAAAAAAAAAGAAAGAAAGTAAGCAGATTTAGTTTCCTGTCAGAAATGAGTAATAAATCAAACAAAATACATGAAACAACAACATTTGAACACAGGATATCAAGCTGTGAAGACAGTGATCCCTGAGAGAAGGAAAACAAATGAAGTTAGCTCCACAGTTACTCCCAGCTTAATTCTGGGAGAATGTCTAGGTTTCAAAGCAGGGAGGAGAAACCCAGGCAGAGCCTGATGATTGAGACAGAGGTGGAGAGTCTAGGGAGGACAAGGTGGCTAGAATCTGCAGAATAGAGCTGGGAGGGAACCGGAGAGAGCTTCACAGAGAGAAGCCCCCGCTCATTGCAACTAGAGAAAAGCCTATGCCAAGCAATGAAGACACAGTGAAGCCAAAACTGTTGTTGCTCAGTAGTTCAGTCTTATCTGACTCTTCACAAACCCATGGACTGCAGCATGCCAGGCTTCCCTGTCCTTCACCATCTCCCGCAGCTTGCTCAAACTCATGCCCATCGAGTCGGTGATGCCGTCCAACCACCTTGTCCTCTGTCGTCCCCTTCTCCTACTGCCCTCAAGCTTCCCCAGCAGCAGGATCTTTTCCGATGAGTCAGCTCTTCACAGCAGGTGGCCAAAGTATTGGCGCTTCAGCTTCAGCATCAGTCCTTCCAAAGAATATTCAGGACTTATTTCCTTTAGGATTGACTGGTTTGATCTCCTTGCAGTCCAAGGGACTCCCAAGAGTCTTTTCCAACACCACAGTTCAAAAGCATCAATCATCTGGCACTCATTTTTCTTTATGGTCTAACTCTCACATCCTCACATGACTACTGGAAAAACCATAGCTTTGACTAGACAAACGTTTGTAGGTGAAGTGATGTCTCTGCTCTTTATACACTGTTTAGGTTTGTCTTAGCTTTTCTTCCAAGGAGCAAGCGTCTTTTAATTTCATGGCTGCAGTCACTGTCCAAAGTGTTTTTGGAGCCCAAGAAAATAAAGTCTGTCACTGTTTCCATTGTTCCCCCATCTATTTGTCATGAAGTTATGGCAAAAAGCCAAAAATAAAGTAAATGAAAAAATATTAAAAACAAAAAAGATAAATACACTGGATGAGATTAACAGATTAGATACCACAGTATAAAAGAGCAATAAACCTGAAGGTCTAGCAATAGAAATGATGCCAAATGAATCAGGGAGAAAGAAATTTAAAAAAATTTAAGAACATCAGTAAGTTGTACAACTTCAAGCAGCCCAATATACATGTAAATAGAGACTCTGAAGGAGAGAAGAGGGAGAAACAGCAAAAATGTTTAAAAAGTCATGGTTGAAAATTGCCAAACTTGATGAATACTATAATGCCACAGGCCCAAGAAGTTTAATGAACCCCATGCAAAACAATTGTAAATAATTACAGCAAAAAACAAATTGCTCAAAACCAGAGATAAAGATAAAATCTTAGAAGCTACCAGAAAGGGAAAAAAAGAAGACACGTTACATATTGAGCAACAAAGAATGAAAGAAGATGAATGTCAGGAACAATGAAACACAAGACCACAGAGCAAAATCTTTGAAATGCTGAAAGAAAAATTTGTCAACGTCTAGCAAAAATGTTTTTAAAAAATAACTTTTGCAGATAATTCAAAAATAGCTTTTCCAGGCATATAAAAACTGAAGGAATTCATGACCAGCAGACCTCCACAACCAGAAATGTTAAAGGAATTTCTACAGGGAGAAGAATGATACGAGATGGAAATCAAAGGAACAAAGGGTAGTGGAAATGGTAAATATAGATATAAAAAAAACGTCTTTATTGTTAAAAAGTTCTTTAAAATAATTGAGTTTGGAAAGCAAAAATAATAACAATGTATTGAAAGGTTTATAGCATTTGCAGAAGTAAAATGTATGGCAATAGCACAAAGGCCAGGGAGGGGAAAATGGATATATATTGTCTCTAGGTCTAGTCAAGGCTATGGTTTTTCCAGTAGTCATGTATGGATGTAAGAGCTGGACTGTGAAGAAAGGTGAGCGCCGAAGAATTGATGCTTTTGAACTGTGGTGTTGGAGAAGACCCTTGAGAGTCCCTTGGACTGCAAGGAGATCCAACCAGTCCATTCTGAAGGAGATTGGTCCTGGGATTTCTTTGGAAGGACTGATGCTGAAGCTGAGACTCCAATACTTTGGCCGCCTCATGCGAAGAGTTGACTCCTTGGAAAAGACTCTGATGCTGGGAGGGATTGGGGGCAGGAGGAAAAGGGGACAACAGCGAACGAGATGGCTGGATGGCATCACCAACTGGATGGGCGTGAGTTTGAGTGAACTCTGGGAGTCGGTGATGGACAGGGAGGCCTGGTGTGCTGTGATTCATGGGGTTGCAAAGAGTCGGACACGACTGAGCGACTGAACTGAACTGAACTGAGGTCATTATATGATGTGTTAAATGGTATAATATTATTTGAAGGTAGACTGTATTTTGCAAATCTTTTGTTATAAAATAATAAAACAAAGAGTTATGGCTAATAAGCCAACCAAGGATATTAAATGGAATCATTTAAATTATAATTCTAGTAACAAGACAAGGATGCCCCCTCTCATTATTCCTTTTCCACATTCTACTGGAAAAGTGAAAAGTGAAAGTTGCTCAGTCGTGTCTAACTCTTTGGGACCCTATGGACTATAGAATCCATGGAATTCTCCAGGCCAGAATACTGGAGTGGGTAGCCTTTCCCTTCTCCAGGGGATCATCCCAACCAAGGATTCAAATCCAGGTCTCCCACATTGCGGGCAGATTCTTTACCAGCTGAGCCACAAGGGAAGCCCATCCTAGCTAATGCAATAAGACAAAAGGAAATAAAAGGTATTCAGACTGGGAAGGAAGAAATAAAACTCTCAGTTTTTGAAGATAAAATGATAATCTATGTAAAAAATTCCAAAGAATCAACAAAAAGCTCCTGCAATTAAAATACAATTGTTGCAAGGTTGCAAGATACAAAGTCAATATACAAAGCTCAGTTGTTTCTCTATATATTAGTAATAATCTAAATTTTAAGAAGAAAACAATATTATTTACATTAGCACCCTAAAAATTAAATTCTTGAGAATAAATCACAAAAATATATATGTGATTTATGTGAGGAAAACTATAAAGCTCTGATGAAAGACACAGAAAAAGAGATAAATTAGTGGAAAGATATTTCATGTTGATGGATAGGAAGACTCAATATTGTCATGATATCAGTTCTTCTGTCTAGAGTTGTAGACTCAAAATGATCCCAATCAAAATCTCATCAAGTCATTTTGCCAACAACCTACAGTTTATGTGGAAGTGCAAAAGATCCAGAATAGCCGACATGACACTGAAAGAGAAGAACGACGTTGGAAGACTGATGCTACATGAAATTACTGCATAGCTACAGTAGTTGAGACAGCACAGTATTGGCAAAAGACCAGATGAATAGATCAATGGAATGGGATAGAGAGCCAAGAAAAAACCTACATAAATACAGTCAACTGATCTCTGACAAAGGAGCAAAGGCGATACAATGGAGAAAAGACGATCATTTCAACAAGTGGTGCCAGAACAACTGGACATCCACGTGCATAAAGTATCTAGCACAGA
The DNA here is from genome assembly GCF_023091745.1 of Budorcas taxicolor. NCBI lineage: Eukaryota > Metazoa > Chordata > Mammalia > Artiodactyla > Bovidae > Budorcas > Budorcas taxicolor. The sequence goes on from NC_068912.1 coordinate 32,162,953, forward strand.
CCATATGGGCTTCAGAAAGACTAACTCAAAGTGGATCGTGGACCTCAGTGTAAAACGCAAAATTATGACATTTCCAGAAGATGCCATGGGGGAACCCTAGATGACCTTGGGTAAGGTGATGAGTTTTAGATACAGCAGCAAAGGCACAACTATGAAAGAAAGAATCCATAAACTAGGCCTTGTTAAACTGAAAACATTCTGCTCTGCTGGAGACACTGTCAAAAGAATGAGAAGGCAAACCAGAGTCTGGGAGAAACTATTTGCAAAAGACGTATCTGGTGAAGAACTGTTAATCAAAGTATATAAAAAAACTCAGAATGCAGCAATAAGAAAATGAAAAATCAGATTAAAAAAGGGCAAAAGACAACTCACCAAAGAAAATATGCAGATTTTCAAAAAAGTACATGAAAATATGCTCTATGTCATACATCACTGAGGAAATGAAAACAACAGTGAAGTACTTACTACCACATACAGTAAAATGGCCAGAGTCTAAAACAGTGACAATACCAAGCGCTGGTGGTTGGTGGGGATGTGAAACTGTACTCTCTCTAAAAAGACAGTTTGGCAGCTTCTTGTAAAACGAAGCATACTTTTATCACGTTGATCTGATATTGTGCTCCTTAGTGTTTACCCAGACAAGTTGGAAAACATGTCTATGCAAAAACCTGCGTATGGATTTTTACGGCAGCATTGTTCATATTGCCAAAGCACGGAAGCAACCAACATGACTTTCAGTAGGAGACCAGACAAGTAAACTGTGGTACACCCAGACAACGGAATGTTACTTGGCACTAAAAATAAATGAGCTATCAAACCATGGAAAGAAGGAACGTGAAAGGCATATTACTAAGTGAAAGCAGCCAATCTGAAGAGACCACATACTGCATAATTCTAACTATATCACATTCTGGAAAAGGCAAAACTGTGGAGACGGTAAAAAAATCAGTGGTTGGCAGAGGTTGGCAGATGGGATTAATAGATGGAACAGTGAGGATTTTTAGAGCAGTGAAACTATTTTGTATAGTATTATAATAGTAGATATATATTGTTATACATTTGTTAAAACCCACTGAATGGACAACACCGAGAGGGAAAAGTAAAGTATGAACTTTTGGTGATAATTGTGTGTCAGTGTAGGTTCTTCAGCTGTAACAAACTGTAACAAAAAAGCCCCACACTGTGGTTGTTGATAGTGGTGGAGGCTGTGTGTACTGTGGGGCAGGGGATATTTGTGAACTTTGTACTTCTCTCTGTTCTTTCTACAAACTTGATACTGCACCTCATGCGAAGAGCTGACTCATTGGAAAAGACTCTGATGCTGGGAGGGATTGGGGGCAGGAGGAAAAGGGGACGACAGAGGATGAGATGGCTGGATGGCATCACCGACTTGATGGACATGAGTCTGAGTGAACTCTGGGAGTCGGTGATGGACAGGGAGGCCTGGTGTGCTGCGATTCATGGGGTCGCAAAGAGTGAGACACGACTGAGCGACTGAACTGAACTGAACTGAAAAAGTAGTCTATTTTTAAAAAATCTTCTTAAATAATAGTCCAAAAGAAGACACAGAAAGAGGAAACAAGGAATGAAGAACAATGGAACAAACAGAAAACATATAACAAGATGGCAGATTTAAATCCAACCATGTCAATAATTACATTAAATGTTAATTAAAAGGCACAGATTATCAGTTTATATACAAAAGTAAGAATGAACTACATATTGCCTCCAAAGAAATCCACTTTAAATATAAAGATAAAAATAGAATAAAATTAACAAGATGGAAAATAATACAACATGGAAACACTAATCAAAGGAAATCTGGATAGACTCTATTAATATCAAACAAAGGTTTCAGAGCAAAGAATATAACTAGGGGTAAAGAGAGGTATTTCATAGTGATAAAAGGGTCAGTTCATCAAGAGGACACAGTAATCCTAAACATATACACAGTTAATAATAGAGCTTTAAAATACTTAAAACTGATAGAACTGAGAGAGGAAACAGACAAATCCACAATTATAGCTGGAATTTTAACACCCCTCACTCAATAATTATTAGAACAAATAGAAAGTCAGCAAGTATACAGAAAAGCTGAATAACAACCAGTAACTAAGCCTAATTTGGCATTTATAGAACTATCCATGCAACAACAGTAGAATATATACTCTTTCCAAGTACACATAGAACATTTACCACAAAACATAGAACAAATCCCGAAAAAACTGAAAAGGGCTTAAATCCTACAAACTTTTTCCTGACCACATGGAATTAAGTTAGAAAGAAATGATAGAAAGATATTAGGAAAATCCCCAAACATTTAGATATTAACACAGTTCTAAATAATTTGCAAGTCACAGAAGAAATCAAAAGGTAAATTAAAAGGTATATTGAAATGAACGATAAAAATATAATATCAAAATTTAAGTGTTTAAAAAGAAATTTAAAATTTGAAATATCATCAAATAGTTGATGATGAAATATCATCAACTTAACCAAAGCTCTTTCAGCAAAAGGAAGAGAATATTTCCCAAGTGAGTCTATGAAACTGGTGCTGTTTTCATACTGAAATCAGATTTTCCCAACAAGAAAACTATATACTGATACCCTTCATGCAATTAATGCAAAAATTCTTAAAATTTTAGTAAATTGAATCTAACAATACTTGAAAAGAATAACATATATGATGTCCAATGGGATTTATCCTAGAGCCCAATCTATAATTCAAAACTAAAATTTTAATTCCTATATTAACAGACTAAGAAATAAAAAGAAATCATATTATGTCAATAGATGCATAAAAAATATTTGACAAAGGTCTAATATCACTGACATAAATTCTTATTAAAATAGGGACAGAAGGGAACATCCTTAATCTGATTAAGCACCTATGAGAAACCTACAACAAATATCACATTGGAAGGCTAAAATCTTTCTCCTAAGATCAGAAAAAAGGCAAAATGGCCACCGCCATTATTTCTATCCAACATTGTAAAGGACATCCTAGCCAGCAGAATAAGGCAAGGAAAGAAATAAGATATTCTATTTGGAAAATGAGTAAATTATCCTTATTATGACATGATTGTCTATGTAGAAAATCTTATGTCAGTTCAATATGCAAAAATTAATTGTACTTCTTTACTCTGGTAATGAACAATTAGAAAACTGAATTTAAAAACAATACCATTTGTCACAGTAATAGCAACGAACAATACTTAAGGATAAAACTAACAAAAAATATGCAAAATCTGAATACTGAAAGCCAGATCATTGCTGAAAGAAATTAAAGAAGGCCTAATAAAATGGATACATTGTCTTCAGATACTGTATTTTAAGGCTCTGGGTTGCTGAGATGGAAGTTCTCTCTCCCAAACTGATCTCTCAGATTTAACACAATCTCAATCAAATTCCCAGAGACTTATTTGCAGAAATTGAAAAACAAATTTTAAAATGTGTATGAAAATCCAAAAGACCTAGACTACTCAAAACAACTTTAAAAGAGAAGAACTAGGTTGGAATACTAACAATACTTAATTTCAAGACTGATTATAAAACACGACAATTAAGATGATATCATATTGGTATAAAAATAGATAAATAGATTGATGGAACTGAATATAGAGTCCAGAAGTAGACCCACACACAATGGTCAATTGATTTTCAAGAAAGATGCCATGACAGCTGAACGGGAAAAGGACCATCTTTTCAGCAAACAGTGCTGGAACAATTGGATAGCCATATGCAATAAATGGGGCTTCCCTGGTGGTTCAGACAGTAAAGAATCTGCCTGCCAATGCAGGAGGCACAGGTTTGATCCCTGGGTTGGGAAGATCCCCTGGAGAAGGAAATGGCAACCCACTCCAGTATTCTTGCCTGGAAAATCCCATGGACAGAGGAGCCTGGCGGGCTACTATGGTCCATGGGGTCACAAAAGAATTGGACTTGATTTAGCAACTAAACAACAATAACAAATGCAATAAGTAACCCTCAACCCTTACTTAACATCTTATACAAGAACCAGCCTGAAATGGATCATAGACTTGCATATGAGGCTAAAACTATAAAATTTGTAGGAGAAAACACAGAGGAAAGTCTTAGTAGCCTTGGACTTGGCAAAGATTTCTTAAATATGATGCAAAAAGCACAAAAGACACAACCAAAAATAAGGAAACTGGGTATAAAAATAAATAATCAAAATTAAATCTTTTGTTCTTCCAAAGGCACTCTTTTTTTTTTTTTTTTTAAGTAGAAGGGTTAGCTAAAGACTGGAGAAAATATATGCAGAATATATATCTGACAAAGGATTTGTAATTAAAATAAAGAACTCTAACAACTCTATAAGATAAAGACTAGAAACCTAATTAAAAATAGGCAAAACATTCAACAGTCACTTCACTGAAAAAAAATAGACAGATGTCAAATAAGCATACGAAAAGATGCTCAGTCTCGTTAGTCGCTGTGTGCTTAGTGGGCCAGCTGTGTCGGACTCTTTGCGACCCCATGTAACCTGCCAGGCTCCTCATGGGGATTCTCCAGGCAAGAACACCAGTGGGTTGCCATGACCTTAGTTTGACTTATATGAGAGATGAAGTGAAGTGAAGTGAAGTGAAGTCGCTCAGTTGAGTTGGACTCTTTGTGACCCCATGGACTGTAGGCTACCTGGCTCCTCTGTCCATGGGATTTTCCAGGCAAGAGTACTGGAGTGGGCTGCCATTGCCTTCTCCAGGGGATCTTCCCGACCCAGGGATCGAACCCGGGTCTCCCGCATTGCAGACAAACTCTTTATCAGTTGAGCCACCAGGAAAGTCCTCATTGGTCATTAGGGATAGACAATTAAAACAGTGGTATACTACTGTGTGACCACTACAATGGCCAAATTAAATCAACTGGCCAGTCCAAGCCCTGGCAAAAATTACTGGCATTCATTATTGGTGGGAGTGTAAAATGGTAAAAAAATAAAAGAAAGTGCTTTGGAAGTTTCTGAGGAAGCTAAATCTACATCTACAGTATGATTCATTTATTCCATAATCATATTTTTACCCAAGGAGATATGTGTCCACATAAAAACTTGTGTGTGAATGTTTATGGCACTTTTATTTGTAAGAGTCCCAAACTGGGAACAATCCCGATGTCCATCAACAGGCGATGCATAAGCAAATAGTGATAGATCTATACAACAGCATCCTACACAGCAATGGCAATGAACGAACCATTGATTCTCATAAGAACTGATAAATCTCGAAGTAATTATGTGAAAAAGTCAGTGAAAAGGAGTGCACACTTACTGTATGACCCCATTTATATAATTTTCTACAAAGTACAAACTATAGTAACAAAGAGCAGGTACTCAGTAGTTACTGACTGGAGGAGGGATTATCAAGGGGCATGAGAAAACTTTTGGGAGCAATGCATATGCTATCTTGATTATGGCGATGGTTTCACATATGTAAAAACTTATCAAATTTTGTACGTTACGTATGTGAAGTTTGTAGCATGTTAATTATCTCTCAATAAGGGTGTAAAACCAAAGAATTCATTTTCGATTGCTATCCACTGCACACTGGAACATAACTGAAACAAAATTAGTCTTGCTATGTGCAGTGTAATCTGATACACACATTTCATTTCATTCCATTTAATCAAAAATATACTCTGATCAGATCAACTGTAAATTGATTTCGTACTTCTACAGGGGATTGGGATCTGCAGTTTGAAAAACACTGCTTTAAAATATGTTTGAAAAATGGATGGCATGAGTCCCAAACAGTATCTTACACTGACAAGTTCCTCTGAGTCCGTTTCTATGTCTTTACCTCTGACTTTCATCTCCCCTTCTGTTAACATGGTTGAGAAACTATAAAACTTTATAAAGTAAAAGTCCCAATCTTGCGTTGGAAACTGAGACTCTCATCCTTTTGCCGCCATCTACCCACTGTCTTGTTCTGGAGACTGCTGATCTTATGATCTCATGATGAAAATTCTTCTGTGATGACTCCAGGCGAGAGGAACACTATAGGGGGCTTTTGAGGAAATGTGAGATGGCAGCTACCAACCACACAGCTACTGTGGCTGCCAGGGCTTTTGGGCTTTATGAACATGGGTTGCAGCTGCTGTTATCATTTCCCTCATCAAGGTAAGTAAGTGGGCTCCAGCAGCAAACCTATTCTTTGTGATGACTTAGTTTTCAGCAGAATTTACTTTTAGTAGTTATTTTTGCATAAAGAAGGCCACATGAAAAGTGGTTCTTTGTTTTCTAGCTTCCACCATGTTAACAGTGATAGCTATCTGTGCACGACAGGGTTCAGCAAAGAAGAGAAAACACCAGGGGAGGGAAGGAAAGAACGACAAATGATGAAAGAAATCTAGGCTTGAAGTTCTGCTATGAAGGATGTTTCCATATGCAACTTTATCTTCATGTGCCTGGCAGTCTCTGTTCAATTAGGCATCATCTGTGTCACAGGAACTGGTATAATGTGCAAATTCAGTCCATTTAATGTCTATGAAGATTTTATTTTATTGTTTTTAAATTTTTATTGGCGTATAGTCAATTTACAGAGGTGTGTTAGTTTCAGGTGTACCATTAAGTTATACATTAAGTTCGACTCTTTTTTAAATTAGATTTTTTTCCTCATATTGGCCATTACAGAGTATTGAGTAGAGTTCTCTGTGCTCTACAGTAGGTTCTTATTAGTTATCTTTTTCATATATAGTAGTGTGTATATGTCAATCCCAAACTCCCAGTTTATCCCTCTTCCTGTTTTCCCCCTGATAACCATAAATGTGTTCTCTATATCTATGATTCTATTTCTGTTTTGTAAATAAGTTCATTTGTACCATATTTTGTAGATTCCACATATAAGCGATACCATATGATGTTTGTTTTTCTCTGTCTGACTTACTTCACTCAGTATGACAGTATGCCCATGAAGGTTTTAATCAATGAACTCAGAACCAAAGGAGATAGAACTCAGGCAGAAGTTTGGGTTGGGATTCCAGCCTCAGCATTTTTCTAGAAAGTGGCTGTGGACAAGCTGCTGGAAGAGCTGCCATGATTTTCCAAAGAATGCAGCCTTCCCACGGTTCCAGAAGAACCAGTGTGGTGGATGCCCAAACTAAGCTCTTGGCACATGGAGGGGAGATGGGATTGTAAAGAAGAGCTTAAATCCCTAGCCTTGGCTGCTGCTACTGCTAAGTCACGTCAGTCGTGTCTGACTCTGTGTGACCCCATAGACGGCGGCCCACCAGACTCCAGTCCCTAGGATTCTCCAGGCAAGCATACTGGAGTGGGTTGCCATTTCCTTCTCCAGTGCAGGAAAGTGAAAAGTGAAAGTGAAGTTGCTCAGTCATGTCCGACTCTTCGCGACCCCATGGACTGTAGCCTACCAGGTTCCTCCATCCATGGGATTTCCCAGGCAAGAGTACTGGACTGGGTTACCATTGCCTTCTGCCAGCCTTGGCAGAGTGGCTTAAATCTCAGTTGATTTAACTCCCAAAGTCTAAGATCTAGATTTTGCTCAGATAAGCAGCAGCCAGAAGTTCTAAGTTCAGAATTTGAACAGTCTTAGGGGGTGGGGAACCAGTTTATTGACGCTATTGCCTCTGGGCCAATAGATTTCAGTATTGCATTCACACCATCCTTATATAGACCTGGGGCTTCCCTGATGGCTCAGATGGTAAAGAATCAGATTGCAATGCAGGAGACCTGGGTTCGATCCCTAGGTTGGGAAGATCCTCTGGAGTAGGGAATGACTAACCATTCTAGTATTCTTGTCTGAAGAATTCCATGGACAGAGGAGCCTGGCGGGCTACAGTCCACGAGGTGGTCAAGAGTGGGATATGACCGAATGACTAACATTTTAACTTTAACTTTATATAGAACTAGTAGAGAGCATGTTGCTGTTGTTCAGTTGCCCAGTTGTGTCCGACTTTTTGCGACCCCACAGACTGCAGCAAGCCAGGCCTCCCTGTCCCTCACCATCTCCTGGAGTTTGTCCGAATTCATGATCATTGCATCGGTGATGCCGTCCAGCCATCTCATCCTCTGACATGCTCTTATTCTTCTGCCTTCAATCTTTCCCAGCATCAGGGGCTTTCCCAATGAGTCAGCTGTTAGCATCAGATGACCAAAATATTGGAGCTTCAGCTTCAGCATCAGTCCTTCCAGTAATATTCATGGTTGATCTCCCTTAAGACTGACTGGTTTGATCTCCTTGCTGTCCAAGGGACTTTCAGGAATCTTCTCCAGCTTTCGAAGGCATCAGTTCTTTGGTATTCTGCCTTCTTTACTGAGACAGCATGACAGACTGGCAAACACCTGGTTTTGGTGTAGGCAAACTTTGGTTCAGATTCTGTCTCTGCTGCCTGCCAGCCTTATGACCTTGGGAAAACTGCTTGACCTCTGAACGTCAGACTTCTCATTTAGTGCTGCTGCTAAGTTGCTTCAGTCGTGTCCGACTCTGCAACCCCATAGACGGAAGCCCATCAGGCTCCACTGTCCCTGGGATTCTTCAGGCAAGTGCAGTAGTTCTCATTTGGAAGTGATTTTGCACCCCCCTCCCCACCCTGCCCAGGGAACATTTTGTAACATCTAGATACATCTTTGATCGTCTTGACATGGGGGAAGAAGTGTTATTAGCATTTAGCAGGTAGAGGCCATGGATGTTTCTAGACATTCTACAATGCACAGACTGCTTCTCACAGCAAAGAATTAAGTCAACAGAGCTGAGGCTTGGAAATCCTGGTTGAGAGATAATGTATACAAGTGTCTGGCATAAAATATGAAGGTGCTAGATCAATGGTACTATCATCACCCAACGATCAATTCAGTGTGGCTAACTGAAAACCAGATTCTGGGGAAGAAAGGACTGTGCCAGTCTGTCTTAGGTGCTGGAAAAGTCCCCAACAGAGCTACCTGAAGTGCACTCAGTAGTTAATGCAGGGGTAGCAAAGAGGTTTTAAGTAGTGACTCTGGAGCCAGCCTGCCTGAATCCAAATCCTGGCTTAACCATTTACTACCTGTATATTCTTGGTCAAGTCATTTAACCTTAGTCTACTTATCTATAAAATGAGGACAACAATGATACCTGCTTCACAGAGATGTGTTAACACACAAAGGACATATTTGCATAGTGTAGCAACTGCTCAAGTGATATTTTCTGTTATTACAAGGGGAGTAGTTATGGAGACAGTGCTGAGAGGGGCACTGATTTTAAATCAGAAGCTCTGAACTTTTTAATATGAACCATGAAGGGGAACACAAACCAAACAGAAATGGACAATTTGCACAGCAATATAAAGTTCATCAACCCTCGAAGGACCCAGTATGAGTTACTGGGCAAGTTGCCAGGTGTTTATAAATATCATCTCATTGAATCCCCTTGACAACCCTTGATACTGCTCTCATTAGCCAATTTCAGTCTTACTTTACACATATGGAAAGATGTTCCAAACAAAGCAACTTGCTCAAACTCACACAGTCCTAAGAAGTAGAGCTGGGGTTCTGAATTCAGGTAGGACTCTGTTGTTTAGAAGCTCAGTCATGTCCAACTCTTTTGTGACTCCCATGGGCTGCAGCCCACCAGGCTCCTCTGTCCATGGGACCCTCCAAGGCAAGAATACTAGAGTGGGTTTCCATTCCCTTCTCCAGGGGATTTTCCCGACCCAAGGATTGAACCCAGGTCTTCTGCATTTCCAGGGCTCTTTACCACTGAGCCACCAAGGACGTTGCATTTAGGACTCTAGCCTGTGCTTCGAGGGGTTGAAAATCAGAAATGCTCACCTCAGGGCAGATTCCAGGATATAAAGTATCCTACTTTATACTCAGTTAGTTGGCGTGTTCTGTGTTTAAGGATGGAAAGAACCATGTAAAGGCAAGTCTCTCTCTAGTGCCAGCTGGGACAAACAGCGCGGGGTATGTGAGGACAGGTGAAGGGGAGTAGGACTCAAGTGACAGGATCAGATCTTGCTCTTGTCCAGTGACAACTAGTAAGGCCAGGAAAGTCTCCTTGCCTTGCTGAGCAGCGTCAAGCCACTCACGGAGAACATTTCTTGGTAATGGCCCAGGCCGGGCATCCTAAGAGAGATGCAGACCATTGGTCAGCATTAGTACTTTGTGCCATGTGAGGATATTTTCTAGAGGATTCCTAAAACGTTCCTCCTTTCACTAAATGTTTCATGAGGCTAGTACTGTGTGTGTGTCTAGTGGGATGAGACCACAATAGCCTGGGCCCAGGGAGCCAGCAGAACCAGGAAAAGGTCCCTGGTAAAGATGTGGTCTTCCTCTAAACAAACAGCTCTGTTTAGATAAGGGTGGAAATGGCAGCTAAAAATAGCCAAGAGAATGCATGCATGCTGTCACTTCGCTAATGTCCAACTCTTTGTGACCCCATAGACTGTAGCCCGCCAGGCTCCTCTCTCCATGGGGTTCTCCAGGCAAGAATACTGGAGTGGATTGCATAGAGGATCTTCCTAACCCAGGGCTTGAACCCGGGTCATGTCTCTTACATATCCTGCATTGACAGGCAGGTTCTTTACCACTAGCACCACCTGGGAAGCCCCCCAAAATAGCCAAGAGGCCTGACTATATCCAAAGACTCGTTGAGGGGTTGCACTCCCTGGTGCTCAGGGCTGGGGCTGTAACGTAGGCGTTATTTCATGATCTCTGGCTTTCCTGGGGGTCCCCTTCACCCCATTCAGTGTTGGAAGGTATCACACACTGCTCACACCCAGAAAACCATATGGGCACATCCTCCCCCCAGGTCTCCTGCCTCAGTGCCGGGACCATGGGGCTGGAGGCCTTCCCCCGAACTCGGGGCCCCACTCACCCAGCAGAAGCCAGGAGGAGCCCAGCGCAGGCCACAGGGCCTCAGGGTCATCCTGTGCCCTACGTGTTCCATGGGAAACTGTTCTTCCTGGGGCGGGCAGCAATGCTCTCTCCAGTTCGCTAACCTGGTTGTTTAAATATAGGAGAGGAAACAGCTGCTGGTTGGGCGGAAGTTTCTGAGAAGACAGGGTTTCGGCAGGGGCTTGCTAAGGCTGATAAGGACACAGCGTGTGCTCCCAGATGGGTGTCTGCTGATTCACTTTGGGCCTTTCAGACCCCCGCCTCGAGCCACCGCTGTCAGAACTTGGCTCCACACGCACATCTGCCATGGAGAGGAGAGTTATTTTTAAGCTGATCTTTGTGACTTCCTCTCTGCCCTCCTCCTTGCTCTCCTTTCTCAGAGGCCCTGAGAGCAGCTTCCTGCTTCAGCCACTGGACCACGGGTGATGTGTGCAAGGTCGTGGAAGGCGAAGGCGGGCCGTGTGCCGAGGCAGCTGCCCAGGGCGCTGTCCTGACAGGCAGAGGCCCAGCCTGGCTCCTCTTACAAGAGGATTGTGGGAGGATCCCCGGCTCTGGGGATGCGAGCAGGGAAAGGAGACACAGCCTCCAAATCAGCCACTCATCCTGGTGACTGTAGACCGCGGGCATCGCGGAAACTGCAGTTCCAGGATTCTTGGGGCCGCCCGCAGAGCATGAGCACCCGGCTGGACCTGATTCTGACTGGGGCGCCGCTCTCCGGGCCAGGCTATGCGGACCAGACTAGCTCACTCCCGCGGTGTGCGGGAACACCCCTCTGGCGTCCAGTTCTCTCAGAGTTCCGAAGGAGCACTTGCGGCTGGGTGAACCACCAGCATCCTCAGATTGTGTGGCGAGTGAATCAGCCCCGCAGCCCCACCCCTCCTCACCGCGTTAGAGCCAGGGAGCTGAGCTGACGGTACTGTGACTCCTGGGGGGCGGTGCCCGGGGCACGAATCCCACCCTCGCGCCCTGACACTACCCCCACCCCCACCAAAGACTCCGTGAGCTTCATTCACCTCCGTGTTGCTGCCTCCCTCCAGTTCTCAGGCCCACCGCTGAGCTCAGCTGCCTGTGAGGACCGGTCCCGCGGCCTCGGCGCAAGGGATCATTGGATCTTTGCAGGGACCTCCTTCCTTGCCATCTGCTGGGGGAGACTGACATGAGGGAGCACGCAGCCCCTTCCTCGCCCCTCTCCTAGCTGACCCAACATCCAGGGCCTGAAAACTCCGCTCAGCTGGTGTTTCCTTCATCAAATAAAGGAGGCTGAGGACCAGCAGGGGGCAGTTTAGGAAACTGGTGCCGCCTCTCCCAGACCCCAGGGACTGAGGCTCAGTCTTACCTGGTGGGAGTCCTAGCTGGGCAGCCCCTGTGACCTAGTCTATGTTGCATCGTGTCATGTGGTCCCCCCTCCTGCCCCGGGGACAGTAACCAGTCCACAGAATGCTCAGAAAGACCTTTCCAGGTTGGAGTCTAGGTCAAGAACACGCCCTTTCCTCTAGAGGGTTCCCTCTTTAGGAGAAGAGCAGCCCCTGGGGCCGTCTTACTGTCCAATTCAGGATTTGAGCTGCTCACCTCTGTCTCTCGTCCACAGAGACTGGCAACACTCAGCTCTCAAGTTGGCAGTGGGACTGAAGGAGCAGCCCAGGGTAGGTGGTACAGGGGCTCTTGCATCTCCCTCCCCCGCCCCTCCTCTGCTTCTCCAAGTCCCACCCCAGCCAGTGGCCGCCCTCGCCTCCCTGCAGATGTTTTCAGTTCATAGATTGCATGGAGTTCACGTTGGTCATTTGTTCCATTTGCTCAGAAACAACAGCCACCATTATTGGCAGGAAAGGGAGAGGGTGCCAACTCTCAAATCACACAAAAAGCCCTAGTCATGGGCACTAGGCACGGGATGGGAGTAGGGGGAGGGGGGAGCACGGGCTGGGCCATCTTGCAGTGACCTAGAGTTCTGCTGCCCCAGCTGAAGTCATGGTCATTAAAGCAAGGTCTAGCCTTCCCTTGGGAATGGCCAGAGCAAATTGACTCATCTTGGAGGGACAGGGACAGAATGAGATGTTATCTTGGAAGACTGGAGTGATTGGAACTGGCTCCACAGCCTGGCTCTGAGCCTAAACCCGTGACCTAAAAGAAATTTATTTCTTTGTTCCTTTGAAATTAAGAAATATTCCAGGGGTAGTGAAAGATTGGATGATGTTTGGGGTTTAGGGTCAAGAACAAATACGAATAAATGTAATTCAAGTTAAATGATGGACCTCATGTGCCCCCTGTGCTTGCCGTGCAGCTGTTTTGACAGAAGTTGGCTGTGACATTCAGCAACCCTCACAGCCTGCGTAGGAGGGGCCCTTCATAGTGGGGAACAGCGTCAAGTGATGTGCATGGTCCTCCAGAATGAATGACACATGAGAAATGGAAACTGTGATGTGTGCCTGGGGTAATCCGAGACTGGCACTGGGAGAGCATCACCTGTGGCAAGTGGGGGGGCTGAGTGGCTCTTAGGGGCTAGTGACCAGCAGGCTGCATGTCTGGAGCTGAGCACTTTTAGATCTGAGGCACTCTGAAGAGTCATGGGTGGGACTGTTGTGAGCCCAGCAAGGGCCCTTGCTTCTGCTTCCCGGGGTGGGTGGGCACCATTCCCAGTGGTGACATACCACGTGGAGCAGGGTAAGCAAGTTTACCCGGGCAAGCACGGAGAAGGGAGAAAAAGGGCACTGCCTCCTGCGAATCTCCCTTGGGAGCTTCCTGTTTCAGAAGCCAGGAGCACCGACGGGGGAGCTGGGTGGGAGTAGAGCTGCTCCCGTGAGACTGGGAGAGTCAGCCCTGGAGAGACCAGTGTCTGGGGAGCATGTGCTCAGTGGTTCCCAGGAGGCCTGCATCTCACAGTTTGGGGAGGGTGGTAGGTATGGAATGATTTTCCTTCTCTTCAGTATTCAAGCACCTCTTAAGGGGAGCACCTGGCTGGGTGCTGGAGTAGCCTTAATGGGGCAACACAGACCCTCCCCAGTAGTGCTCACACACTGGCACAGGGGGTGGTGAGCCAGGCTGTGGGCCCAGTTCTGTACCAGCTGCCATGCCCACGTTGCTTCCCTCTGCCCTTGTTCAGGTTATCAAGGGGGAAAGGCAGACTCAGAATGAACAATTTGTCCACCATCATCCATTTAGAAACAGAGTTCAAAAAAGACAGATGGGTGTGTTTCACAGCACAGGGATGGACCCGCCAGTGATTTCTCTCCGGGAGCAGAGTGGGGACAGGCCTGGCACCGGGATGAAGAGGCACAGGTGTGCGGTGCCGTCAAGCGTCTCTGCATAACTGAGCATCCATTAAGCACATCTGGGGTGCTCTAGGCGTGACTCATTAGCACCCACTGTGGCACCCACTGCATGGGCTTGTAGGCAGAGTGGTCAAGGATAAAGTGCAGCCACGAAAGAAGAAAAAAAAAAAAATCAGACACAGGCTTGATTGGAAGGTCGCAGGCTGTTTGGAGATTCAGAGAGATGGGGACCAGAGTGACAAAGGAGCCAGTGAAGCAGAACACCGAGAGAGCCCTTCCAGCGAGAGACTGAGAGAATCAGCCCTAGGAAAACACGGGACCTGGGGATGCAACATCCTTATGGATGCCCAGCCATGTGGATTCTCAACATTTCTTCTAGTGAAGAACCTGGAGTGCTTTTTCCAGGTTCGATTGAACATCAGACTGTGGGCATCAGACTCCTCTGGTGCTTCCTCCCACCCCAAGTCCTCACATCCTGGAAACCTCACACCAAACACAATGATCCAGGGTTTCATGAGCCCCTTACATCATGTGTCACAGTAAGTGGGCCAGTCAGGGCCAGAGGTGGTTCTGGGTCCTGCAGGTAGAGCAGTGACCTGACGAGCGAAGAAAGGAATAAACTCTGATGAAGAATTCTGGTTGTGAAAGGAGTAATACAGGAAACATGCTAGAGAGTGCATGTGTGAGAGAGAGAGAGAGTGTGTGTGTTTGTGTGTGTGTGTAATACAGGAAACATGTTAGTGCATGTGTGAGAGAGAGAGTGTGTGTGTTTGTGTGTGTGTGTAATACAGGAAACATATAAGACAGTGCATGTGTGTGAGACAGTGTGTGTGTTTGTGTGTGTGTGTGTTTGTAGAGGGCACCATTTTAGACATATCACAGAGATGAGAGAATGAAACAGACAATTGTATGTTTAAATGCTGAAACCACAAACTCTAATCTAAATATCAGACAGTTTGTCTGAGGGTCCCTTTGACCAGACCCAAACTTTGACCAGAGAAATGCTGCTGTCTATCTGTATTGGTGTGCAATTGAAGTTAGATGCAAAATGCTATTTTTGTTGAGGAAGCGGTCTCCTAGGTCCGTTCTGACGCCTCACTGGCTGTAGAGAGGTATGGTCAGCACTCTTGCAATGTAAGGAGCAGAAAGACCTGAGAATAATAACATCACACATTCAGTGAGAATTTATTGTGGGTTTCCTATGTCCCAGGTACTGTTTCAGGCCCTTGGTACTTTTGCGATAAGGGGATTGGGAGGGAGACAAAAACATGAATAGACGTAATTTCTTATGGAGTGCACTTAAGGAGTTTACTATCTATGGGGGCTTACCAGCTAGTGAGAGGAGCAGTCATGTAAATAAATAACTACAGAGTGGTGTAACAAGTGTTCCAGCAGAGGAATGTGTGAGCTGACGTGGGAGGATACAAGAGGAAGCTATTGACTCAGCCTGGTAGTAACTTCAATCCTTTGTGGAAGCAAGTGGGGTTACATAAACAAAAACAAATTCTACCTGGGGAATCATCATATTATGCTCTATAAGCATCATTCCCGAGGGAGCATTTACTAGATGCTGCTAGATACTGAGGTTTCAAGCATTGTATTGAAAGCTTTTCCCAAAGTGCTCACTTAATCCCAGAGGGCATTTCTAGTCTCAATAGTTTTTTTTTTTTTTCTCTTTTGTCCAAACTGGTAATGTAAAATATGATTATGGCCCACTTTTCAAATAAAATCCTTACCCCAAAATCATGGGGGGCAGGGTGGAATGACAAGAATCTTATATAACAGTGTGAGATAATCGAGCTTCAGGCCTGCCTTTGAAATAAACACTAACAGACCTTGTAATGTTGTTGTTCAGTTGCTAAGTCATGAGCCCACTCTTTTGAGACCCCATGGACTGTAGCCTGCCAGGCTCCCCTGTCCATGGGATTTCCCAGGCAAGAATACTGGAGTGGGGTGCCATTTTCTTCTCCAAGGCATCCTCCTGACCCAAGGACCAAACCTGCGTCTCCTGCACTGCAGGCAGGTTCTTTACCGCTGAGCTACCAGGGAGGCCCCTCCTTGTAATGATAGTTCTGTGAAATTATCATTTATACCTTGCCTACTTATAAAACGAAGAAGGCAATGGCACCCCACTCCAGTACTCTTGCCTGGAAAATCCCATGGACGGAGGAGCCTGGTGGGCTGCAGTCCATGTGGTCACTAAGAGTCGGACACGACTGAGCGACTTCACTTTCACTTTTCACTTTCATGCATTGGAGAAGGAAATGGCAACCCACTCCAGTGTTCTTGCCTGGAGAATCCCAGGGACGGGGGAGCCTGGTGGGCTGCCATCTATGGGGTCGCACAGAGTTGGACACGACTGAAGCGACTTAGCACCAGCAGCAGCAGCTACTTATAAAAAGATTGGGAACCGTTGATAGTAAAAGGAGGGACATGAAGAGCTCCAGTACACCAGGTGCCAAGGGCTGATATGGGGCATATAGATGCCGTGGGAGACGTAAGCAGAGAGTGATTACTGAGACAGGACCCCAGTGCTGAGCTGCTTGGCTGCCCACGGAAAACCGAATTATGCAAAACTCTCCCACTCAGCAGTTCAACAAAGCAGGCTAGTTTATTAAGGAAAGCAGCCGTTTCCCCCCCGCCGCCCCCCCCCCCCCGCCCCCCCAGCACTAAACTGCTTGGAGAAATGTATCCTCAGAAACTTTCTGCAGGGAACATAGCAGTAGATAGTATCTTGGGTCATGATGAAATGCAAGACATACTTCCACTGACAGATTTCTATATTTACCTTTAATAAAAAGCAGAGAGGATAAGATTGTCTGGGAATACGTTTCAGCAGGGAACTAAAGTGATATGGTTCTAGGACAGCTTTGTCTAATGTGCTCCCTGCAGGAGCAGCACGTAGAGTGTGGAGGGAGAGGGGGCTGGCTTCCCTCCACCACTGGCCCAGGATAACCTCCTGCTGAGCTGAGCTTTGGCGGGAGATGGAGCACAGACAGTTGACCCAGTGACACACTGCCCCCAGCAGCTGGCCTGGCCTATGAAGCAAGTCTTATCCATTAGGACACTGAAGAATGTCTGCCCAAAATGACAATTGGAGTTTTGGCATAATTGATGGGTACTGTCCTCATGTGGTTCACTGGGACAAGCCAGGGCACTGAAGCCAAGATAGACTTGGGTTTGGGCCCAGTTCTGTCATTTACTGGCTGTGTTGCCCAGAGCAAGTCATTCAGTGGCCACCATGCCTTAGTTTCCTCATCTGTGAAATGGGTCTAATAAGTCACTTCTATGGTCACTGTATAATGATGTGTGTATAATCCATGGCAGGGTGCCTGGCACAGGTTGGTTGGCACCATCTCATGCAGCTCTCATGAGCATAAATATGAGAGGCCTTGTGGAGTAGGAGGGGGAGACACATATGTCATCAACACGGGGGAGCTCTCACCCAGTTACTGCAGGAGCGGCATCACATTTGTTAGGCAGAAGGTAAAAAGAAGGGACCAGGGCATGGCCTTGCTGGAAACATTTAGGATCCACAGTTGCTCTATCTGGAGTTTGTTCCTACACCTTCTGGTGTTTAGGGCCTGGGGGTCGGCAGCAGGCTGTGCAGTTGGCCACCATGGCGACTGTGGGGACTCCAGGTGATAGGAGGCTGGAGCTGTGATAAAGAGGAGGCTGGGTTATGAAGAGACCCAAGGTGTTTTGAGAAATGGGCTCCAAAAGACAGGATACTCTTCAACAAAGGTCAAGTAAACGGACCAATGGGCCCTGTGCCCATAGAAGGGACAGGATAGGTGAGAGATAGGTAGGCAGCAAGGGGGGGGTCTGGTGACACAAATATAAGGAGGGAAACACCCTGGTGGGACCTCCCCTGGGGACTTCTGTCCCCCTCTGAGTGAGATGGCTCCATTCTCACACTGCCTCTGACCAGATGGACAACCTCGAGTAGATTCCTCCGTCTCTCTGCCTCAGGTTCTTCTGCTGGGAGGTGAGACGAATGATACCTGCCCGGTGAGACTGTTACATTAATTTAGTCAGGTGGGACACGTGAGGTGCTTTGCACACTATGAAGAACAACAAATATTGCTTTTATTGGAACACACACAGGTTTGAAAGGAGAACCTGCTTCTTAGTCTCCTTGAGTCAAGAGAATGAAATTTGGTACTGCCCAGGAATATTCTTTGAGATTGGATTGAATGCAGGCAGATGGCAAATGAATGTCAACTCAAGTTGATTTAAGAGTGTATGTATATATATATATATATATATATATATACACACACACACACACATATATACATATATATATATATTCTCTCAGGTAGGTAGATATAGACACACACACACACACACACACACCCCATGGGAAACTTTGCTTATATTTTTACAACTTACTTTTAAGCAATTAAAACTATTCTAGATGAGAATAAACATTTTTTAATAAAAAAAGTTATGATAGTCTTTTCAAAGTCAATTTAAAGTCTCCTTCAGAGTCTGATAAAGGATGATAACTTTCATGAGTTGTTCAATAACATATTAGCAAACTTTTTTCAGAATTTCATTTAAAATAATTCAAAAGCTTAGTTGTCTAATTTCAACATTTATGTAATTAACTCATTGTATTAATTGACTGCCTGCTGTATGTCCAACTTTCTGTTTAGATCTTGGATAATAGCTTAATCAAAGAACAGGCTATTTAACTCATTGACTTTATACTCAATGACAGACATATTAATAACAGGAATTCACACATTTCTGTGATCTAGTAATAAAAATGTATATTCTGTCTAAAATGAAAGAAGGTAAACAGACGGCAATCTCTCCATGTCTCCCTTAAAAAAAAAAAATTATATGTTCATTTCTGGCTGTGCTGGGTCTTCACTGCTGCTTGGGCTTTTCTCTGTTGTAGCGAGACGGGGCTGTTCTTTAGTTGCAGTGAGCGAGCTTCTCGTTGCAGTGCCTTCTCTTGTTGCAGAGCACAAGCTCCAGAACACAGGTTTGTGGGCTTATTTAGGCATGAGGGATTTTCCTGGACCAGGGATCAAACCCATGTCCCTTGCATTGGCATGGCAGATTTTCAACCACTGGACTCCAGGGAAGTCTTCTCCGTGTCCCCCTTGCCCCTAGTCTTCTCTTTCCTTTTCTGAACAATCTGAGGGGGCTGGCTAGACATTGCGGAGGTGGAACCCCCAAGTTCTTGCTTTACTTTCTTGCTCAGCCAGCATCCTGAGTGGCAGTGGAAATGTGCTGGCATCTGCTGGTCATTGCTGCACATAGCGTCCCAACAGGGACACAAGAATAAAAAGCCTCTCTCCACTGAGACTCCTGCAGTTGGAACACCTCCTCATTTCCTAAGTGCCTAGAACCTGGGACAAACAGTTAGCTGAACCCTTCTCGGATTCTCCACTAGAGCCCAGAGAACTTCTGACACACTCAGTAGGGGTGGGTGGGGCGTAGGCGCCAGGAACAGTTCTCCTTGGCTGGGCAGGATTTCCTGTTGCTCAGAGTGAAGGAACCTTGACCTCTCTCCTCCCCTCTCACACTGGCTCTTTGTGAGTCTCCTGAACTCAGACTCCAGGGAGTCCCTGGCTCCTTGGTCATAACTGAAGCCCTAGTAGGAAGCACCCAGGGGACAGTGGCTTCAAATAAGCCCAGTCTCCACCTTCTGGCTTAACTGAGAGGCAGAGAAGCGAGGGGGGCCTGGGAGAGGGAGGTAGTAAGAGCTGGCCACCGTCCTGGGGTGACTGAGCACTCGTTCTTTCTCAGCCTCGGTGTTGGCTTGCAAGCATCAAGCTCCGTAAAAATACAGGGCTTTGGGGAAGTGGCAATGGGGCCAAGAGGAAGTGAGCAAGATAGTTTTGTGCAGCTCCGCAGGCAGCAGTGGAGTCTGAGAGCAGGCCCCTGGCAGAAGCTGCCACCTGCTGCTGCCTGGCATCCTGTCTCAGTGCCACCTGTACTAGCCCTGCAGCTCCAGAGCGCTGTCTCTGGTTGCCTCCTAACACTGCACCTTGTGGTTACTGCAGGCTGGCTGCTGGGGTTTCTCAGGCTTTTCTGAGAAGCTGCAGAGGATCCGACGAATCATCTCTAGCCGGGCTCTTAGAATTTTAAGCAGAACTCCAGCATCGTGGCTGACCTAAGTCCAGCTGCGTCAGCCCAAGGCGGCGCCGGGGCGGGCTTCGGGACATGCGAGGCCTCTCCTAGAAGTCTGCTGCTTTTTCCTCCGTTCAGGCTCATCGTTGCTCCCAAAGTCTTCCCTCCTCCAGAGTTTTCAAGTTTCTTTCAGTAGAACTGGAACAGGCATGGGCCTTCTTTTAGATGGGAAAACCACCTGAGCCACGTTTCATTTATGATCTATCTTATTATTAAATTTGTTGTGTATGGCACCTTGGTCCAACAAAAGGTTTTCTTCCTGGCACAGAGCTCCCCTGGAAACCCAGGCTGCTCTAGCGGTCTCTGCTTCCTCCATCTCTTTCTCACCCAGATCTGGTGCTCGGCCTATGTTATTCTTGCACTGTGTTTTGGTGGTTTTGGTCGCCACTTTTTTCCCAGACATGAGTGTAGAACCTCCAGTTGACAATATGGCAATAGTAAATCCAGGGACAGCTTATACTTGTGAAAGCTTGTTCACTTGCTTGTTGATTTACTGAAGCCAGGAGCCTGGGTTTGAATGCCAGCTCTGCCACTTTCTAGCTCAGCAACCTGGGGCAAGTTACTTCACACTTCTGAGCCTCAACAGTAATGATAGCATACATTTCATCAGATAACATTGCAAGAGATTAGGTGTATAAAAACATCAACACAGCAGCTGTAGAATGGAAAGAGCTTCACAGGTCCTAGCTGGCTTCCTGGTACTCTACACCTGGTGCTGAGTTTATTATGCCCCTGGTTCACTGAGGTGCTTTCCTATCCATTTGTTTGTCAGGATCCTGAGCACCTAGTAGTTGCCAGGCGCTGCGGTAGGTGGTTGAAAGAAATGAAAAGGGGAGATTCCTGCCCTCCAAGAGCTCACAGGGATTGTATAGCCCCAGCCATGGGAGGAGGGGTGGTGTCTGCAAAGTTTTCTTCAAAGTTCTGTTTGAGAAGAGGCTGGAAGGAGAAGGGCTTGTTTTCTGGGTGGATGCAAGGGAGAAGGGCCTTCCTAGACAGAAAGGAGCAGTGCGCATGGGGCAGAGGAAGTGAAAGAGCACTCCCCGAGCCCCCAAGGCACTTAGGTTTCTCCGGGAACCAGGCAACAGGAGGCTGAAGGGGCTGGGAGAGCCCAGAGCAGAGTCTGGATGCCATTACGAGGAGTCCGCACTTGATCCCGCGGGCAACACAGAGGCTGTGGAGGGACCCGAATCTGGGCCTGGGTTAGGCAGCTCAGCGGGGAGCTGAGGCCGGTTCCCTAAGAATGGCTGTGGGCAGGGGTGGGGAATGGGGGAAGGTGTCCATTCCTCCTGGTTTCTCTGTCCTCTCTCTGGCTGCTCTTTGATATTTAATCTAGAATGAAAAGGACACTCAGTGCCCCATCCTAGGCCAAAATGCTAAGTCACTGTGAAAGCCTTTCCCCACCACCCCTCAGCTCAGCCCCTCTGAGCAGAGATGAGCTCTATCTACTCAGAAAATACAAAGGAAGGGCTTCTGTTATTCACAGAGAGGGAATTCCCCAGGGCTGTGCAGAGGGTTCAAGGAACAGTTCCTAGCGGGTGAGGTGGCTGAGTTGGCAGCCCCAAGTTTGTCCCCTGCCTCTCCTTTTTCCTGGGGGTTATTCTCCTGCAGGCCACCCTGTCCCCACCACCCTGTCCCCACCACACTGCCCTTGCCACTGGTCCCTGGGCAAACTCTCCTGTCCTTGGTTTCTCAAACCCAGAAGGACTCACCTGGGTCTTAAAGGAGAGGAATGGGCTGGAACCTGAAAACACACACCAGTCCGGGTTTCTAGCTGTCACATCCATCCCTCAGGGCTCGGCCCACTTCTCTTGTGATGGATCCATGGTTCAGGGACTTTCCCTGGCCTCTACCACCTTTCCCTACCGCAGCTTCTGGCCCACAACCATACAAGGGCCACAACCTTTTTCTTTCCAAATGCAGAAGCTGGCCACTCTCTGACCAGTCACAACACGGAGCAGAGGTCTGTGCTCTGCTCTGCCATGAGCCAACTCCCTCTGTCTTTGGCCACCCCAGGTAACCCCAGGGATTGCCAAGTCCTCCAGGAAAAGTGCTCCTTAGCTATCCCATCCCCACAACCAGTTAGCGTCTCATCCCTTCCCCAGAGGGTCTTTCTCTTATATAAGGTTATTTGGTGCTACTGGGCGGCCAAGGGCCAAGAGCCGGGGTATCTTTTATTGCGGTGAGTTACCAAGATGTAGCAGGCTTCCCACATGGCGCAGTGGTAAAGAATCCACCTGCTAAGGCAGGAGACACAGGAGACGTGGGTTCAATCCCTAGAGAAGGAAAAGGCAACCCACTCCGGTATTCTTGCCTGGTGGGCAAACAGTCGGACACCACTGAGTGACTAAACAACAACAAACCGAGATGCAACAAACTGCTTTATAGTGGACTTGCAGAAAGGCTTGTTTTGGGAGCATGCAGCCTCTTAGGATTCGCTCTCTATGGCTTGCTTCTCCTGAGCAGAGATAAGGAGAGCAGCCGCAGGAGAGACCTTCACCATGCTGGAGGTTAGGGCTTCCCTGATGGCTCAGTTGGTAAAGAATCCTCCTGCAAGGCAGGAGACCCCAGTTTGATTCCTGGGTTGGGAAGATCCACTGGAGAAGGGATAGGCTACCCTTATCCCTGCAGTATCCTTGGGCTTCCCTGGTGGCTCAGGTGGTAAAGATTCTGCCTGCAATGCGGGAGACCTGGGTTCGATCCCCAGGATGGGAAGATCCCCTGGAGAAGCGAAAGGCTACCTATCCCAGTATTGTGGCCTGGAGAATTCCTTGGACTGTATAGTCCATGGGGTGGCAAAGAATTGGACACGACCGAGTGGCTTACTTACTTACTTATGTTAGAGGTTGGTGACACCGTTCGCATTCCCAAAGTGCAGGGGTGCGGGCACAGCTAATGCTGGAAAATGCTGGGGCAACAGAAATGCAGATGAAGAGGGCTGCCCCTTATTACCTGGGGTGTCTGCTCAGGGATATGTGGCAAGTCTAGCAGGAATGAGCAAAGCATGCCAGACAGACTTGGGATGCAGCTGGGGTAGGCTATCGATGGATGATACAGAAGCAGAACAACTTAAGAAGACTCTGGCAGGCCCCATGCTGAGGCATCTCACCCATGCCCCAGTGAGAGGTGTTTGTTAGTAGACACCAGAACAGCACTCCTGTGATGATCGAATCTGATTTGCGGCTCTCCATAGATTGGTGCTTAGAGGCCAATGCTATAAATCCTTCAATCCACAGTGTGGACTTAGGTTCAGCTGTTCCTTTTGCTGGTTCTCCAAATAACCCTTTGGGGCAGCATGGAGAAATCCCTGAACCAGTTAAGTGTTAGTTGCTCAGTCGTGTCTGACTCTTTGTGACCCCATGTACTGGAGCCGGCCAGGCTCCTCTGTGCATGGAATTCTCAAGGCAAGAATACTGGAGTGGGTTGCTATTTCTTTCTTCAGGGGACCTTCCCAACCCAGGGATCAAACCCAGGTCTCCCACATTGCAGGAAGATTTTTTACAGTTTGAGCCATCAGGGTGGACTCCAAATCACAATTGCATTTCAAGTGTCTGATTCCCAGGAGTTGAAACTAGGTGAGCAACTTCAGCTTTAGCGTTTGGTGTATCAGCCCAAATGCCTAAGACAGTGCACAACATAAGTACAGAGAATTCGTAGCTATTTTTGCAGGGTGGGGGCAGCGCTTGGGGCAGGAGGTCTGCCATGTGATTATGTGCACGTGGTGCTCTTTCCCTCTTTTCTGTGTTGCTGGTCATCCCTGTTGTCCCTCAAATAGATCTGATACAGGCTGGTTGCTAGAGTGAGTGAGCCCACAGTGTGGGCTGAGAAGGGGAGCTGAGGGTCAGCAGGTGTGATGCTTACGGGGCTTATGGGAGGTGCTGAAGGTTTGTTCCTCTGCACAGGGAATCTTAGTTTGTCCCTTTGGCAAAAGATCTCCAGTACAAAGGCTTGCCATGTATTGCCACGTTCAGCCATGCCCAACAGGGTCAACACATGTGACTGAATTCTCCGTATTAACTGTTATACGCTGTCTTAGTCATCTGGGTTGATATACCAAATACTAGAGTCTAAGGGACTTAGAAACAAGAGAAATTTATTTCTTACAGCTCTGGAGGGCCCTTAAGTCCTAGGTCAGCATGGCGGTAGAACCTGTGTCTGATGAGAGCCTTCTTCCTGGTACATAGTCGGTGCTCCCAGTTCCTTCCCCACCCAGTGTGATATTCTTATCTAGTCCCTGAGTAAATAAATGCTGAGGCTTCTCCATGCTGTGAACATCCCTCCACCCCTTCTTTCTGTCTTCTTGCTGAGTGTTCCTAGCTCTGTGCTTCCTCTTGGCCCATCTCACTTCCCGAAACATCACTAAAGAGCGTTGCTTATCTTGATGGAGCTTGGGTAGCCCTCCAGGGGCAGGGGAACTAAGAGCAGCTGCACTTTCACATTCCGTCACAGAGAACTGTCCTCCCTAGACTTCTGCAAGCTTGGAGATGTGTGGCCTGTGTCAGGGCTGGAAATGATGGCCCTGTGATGGAATCTCTCTAAGGAGACAGGGTGCCGCCAGAGAAGAGAAGGAATGGGTGAGTTGTGAGTTCTGGACGGTGGCTGGACCTCTGGCAGGATGTGTGGCAAGAGCTAGGTGGACTGGCCCACACGGATCTTGCTGGCACACTACTCACCTGGGAAGCTCCTCCTGGAAAACGAGATGCCTGTCAACAGCACTGCCGTGTCCTTGACCAGCGTTACCTACATCACTGTGGAGATTCTCATCGGGCTCTGCGCCATAGTGGGCAACGTGCTGGTCATCTGGGTGGTCAAGCTGAACCCCAGCCTGCAGACCACCACCTTCTATTTCATTGTCTCCCTAGCCCTGGCTGACATTGCTGTCGGGGTGCTGGTTATGCCTCTGGCCATTGTCATCAGCCTGGGTGTCACAATCCACTTTTATAGCTGCCTTTTCATGACCTGCTTGATGCTGATCTTCACCCACGCATCCATCATGTCCTTGCTAGCCATTGCTGTGGACCGATACCTGCGGGTCAAGCTCACAGTCAGGTAACTTGCCTAAAGGGGAGTGGTGTCGGGTGGTGATAGAAGTGCCTGGGAAATGCAGCTACAAGTCCAGATCCAAGACTTTCAAGTGGAAACAAATCCAAATTGGCCTCTGAGCTCGAAAGTGGTTCTTTTCACTATTTGATATGTGAAGGGTTTAGCAATGATAAGCAGAGACTTGGGAACAAGGAATGAAGGAATCCTCCAATCCCCTCTACCCCACTGATACAGGAGTACCTGCTCCATATCCCCTGGGGCAGGGGCTAAAGATGATAAAAACTTGATCCATCTTTAATTAGTGAAAAATGCTCTTGATTATTAGAAATGATAGAAACGTGCTAGATGATAAGATAAGCTGAGAGGAAAAAAAAAAAAAAGAGATAAACTGGTGGTTCTGTCCTTTACAAATGTAGGCTATTTTAAAGTTATTGTAATTTTGCTTCCTCTTCCATAATGCGAAGGGGACCAAAAAAGTTCTCCATTGCAGAAAGTAGCAACAACTTTTCGTGTGACCATGTGAACAGAACAAACTGCCAAATGAATAATTCCCTGGGTGTCCTAAATCACACTGGTCTCTTGCTCCTCTCTTCTCTTGGGCAAAGAGCATGGTGAAGGAGCTACCGATGACTTCGGATACAAACAAGCATTACTTTAACTCTCAGATCTTGAGGTCTGATCTTGGGCAAGTTATTTAACTTTCTGTGTCTCAGTTCTTTAGCATGGTGTTGCAATGCTCTGAACTCAGACTGTTCTCCATTCAATTTCAGCTCCACCACTTTTAGCTTCTACAAGTTGTTTGTCTGTTTCATTTTTTTCACCCATAGAATGGGGACCATACTTGCACCTTCCTGGTAAGGTCAAGTGAGTTAGCACACGTAAAGCACTTAGAAAAATGTCAACAAAGAGTCTGTGCTCAGTAAATAGTAGCTGTCGCTACTCTGATTTTCACCATTACCAACAATGAAATGGAGATTGTCATAAAAATAGCCCCGGTTTGTCATGAGGTTTCATTGAGAGAAAGTCTACTGAGTACATAGCCAGTACTTAATAAAACCCACTTTCTTCTTGTAGTCTGTGTAGCACGTTATCAGGATGAATAGTTTAAGGAGAAATGGTGACTTCTGATTGGGTGAGTCTTTTAAAGTCCTGGAAGAACTTCAACACAACTTTTGCAGCTCCATAGACTCTAACTCAAACACCAAGTGTTTGAAAAGCATAGAGAAGCAGGGACAGACACAGATAGAGGGGAAGTGTGGGAGAGGCAGAGTCTAAATGATGGATGTCAGCATGACAGGTAAAAAAAATAGTGCAGAACGCAGCAGGCAAACATGCTTTGAGCAGATTATTTCTTCTCAGGTAGATGATCCTAGGAGACTTCAATAACTCTTACCTCCCTGGAACTGAAGAATTCTTGGGCTGGAAATGGCGCTGTGAGAGTGGCATGCAAGCCCCAATTGCTGGGAACATGTTGCTGCTGTTCTTTAGTCATTAAGTTGTGTCTGACTCTTTTGCAACCCTATGGGTTGTAGCCCGCCAGGCTCCTCTGTCCATGGGATTCCCCAAGCAAGAATACTGGAGTGGGTTGCCATGTCCTTCTCCAGGGGATCTTCCTAACCCAGGGATCGAACCTGCATTTCCTACATGGCAGACGAATTCTTTACCACTGAGCCAGTAGGGAAGCCCCTGGCAACATACTTCTGACGTATTGGAGATTGTACTTCTTTAGAAAAATGCCCAGAGAACTTTGTTGGATTCTTCTCTGCTCATCTTGTCCTCATATCCAGTAGAGTTTAGTTGAAATCAGCATAGAATCCCAACAGTCCAGCTCCATGCCCCTCCACCCATTAGCAATTTCTGCTGTGAACTCACTGACTCTCTTCCATGCAAACAGATACAGAAGAGTCACCACGCAAAGAAGAATATGGTTGGCTCTGGGCCTTTGCTGGCTGGTGTCATTCCTGGTGGGATTGACCCCCATGTTTGGCTGGAACATGAAACTGAGCTCAGCAGACGAAAACCTCACCTCCCTACCCTGCCAATTCCGTTCAGTCATGAGGATGGATTACATGGTCTACTTCAGCTTCTTCCTGTGGATTCTCGTTCCCCTGGTTGTCATGTGTGCCATCTACTTTGATATCTTCTACATCATCCGGAACCGACTCAGTCAGAACTTTTCTGGCTCCCAAGAGACAGGTGCATTCTACGGACGGGAGTTCAAGACAGCCAAGTCCCTGTTACTGGTTCTTTTCTTGTTTGCTTTGTGCTGGCTGCCTTTGTCCATCATCAACTGTATCCTCTACTTTGATGGGCAAGTGCCGCAGATTGTGCTGTACCTGGGCATCCTGCTCTCCCACGCTAACTCCATGATGAACCCCATCGTCTATGCTTATAAAATAAAGAAGTTCAAGGAAACCTATCTCTTGATCCTCAAAGCCTGTGTGATCTGCCAGCCCTCTAAGTCCATGGACCCAAGCACTGAGCGGACTTCTGAGTAGCTATCCATGAAAGATGGCTGTCCATCTCATTGACCTTCAGATTCGGCATCGACACTTGAGTGCCCTTCCACCTGGGATGGGGCTCTCATGTCTTTGATTCCTTCTACTGATGCGGAAAGCATTTGGCTGGCTGCCTCTATGTCCTTCCCAATGTCCACTTTCTCTAATTCATTTTTTTTTCATGTCCTTCTTTTCTGGGTATCTGACTTGAGGACGATGCTCCATTGTCACTGCTACGTGTCTTCTCCTCGAACAGAAGTTATGGAATCTGAAGGATGCTTCATTGACCTACTGACCAAAAGGGACTGATCGGGCTTGACGTGATGGTGACTCAGTTCGGCTTCACTGTGGAACTAAGCAGAGAACCCTGCTCTCAGCAGTTGCCTGGAAGATGATGGAATGCAAGGACTGGCTCGCGTTTAAGGGGGACTTCACTTTCTGGATTCAGCTGTAAATGTATTGAGTGAATAAAAGATAATAACTAACTTTTTTATAACTCTTTGCTGAGGGTCAGGGTCACTTGGGGCTAGAAGACCCAGCTGGCTGCTCCTGGCACTCAGCCTGCTTGCTATGTGATGCCATGTGACACCTTCTCCTATAAATACTGTGTAAATTCTGGGACCCTCACGCCTGGCCCCAGCACACTCTGCTCCTTTTTCCTGGGCTGATCAGAGTACTTGTCAGCTTTCTGAACCATTCATCATGGGTTAGAGAAGAAACAATTCTGTCTTAGACATGAGTCTCAAATTATTTCCTCTGGTATTTTATTTTAATACCAGAGAGGGGCAAAAAGAGACACCAGACAGCTATTAATATTTGTTGAGCATGTTCTATATACTTCCCTAGTGGTTTAGACAGTAAAGAGTCTGCTTGCAAAGCGGGAGACTCGGGTTTGATTCCTGGGTCAGGAAGATCCCCTGGAGAAGGAAATGGCAACCCACTCCAGTATTCTTGCCTGGAAAATCCCATGGACAGAGGAACCCGGTGGGCTACAGTCTAAGGGGTCACAAAAAGTCGGACATGACTAAGTCGAACACTTTCACTTGCTATGTACTATTTTACATGTGTTCTCTCTTTTGGTCCTGATTGTCTTTAAGGTACCATCCTCACTACCATCTCTATTTTGCAGAAGAAAAAACTGAGGTACAGAGAGTTTAAGTAACTTGTCCACAATCACATAATTAATCAGTATGAGCACCAGGATTTCAAGGCAGCCCTGCTTTATGGGAGAACCCAACATTCTTGCTACCTATCCTTAGACGTGCAGCGGGACTTGCAATTTCTACAAAGCCCAAACTCTTAGTTCACCTTATATACAATTATCAGAATCACGAGTACAAGCTATGGTTTGTATACTTGAGGACTGCTGGGTTGTTTTTTTTTTTTTTTGCCTTAGTTGCTGTTTCCTGTTGGGACACCAGACAGGAATAGAATGCTAGTCATGTCCTTTGGGCATTGTGTGTGGCCCTGGAATTTGGAGGTGGCTCTCTGATTAGGCAGTCCAAATTTGCAGCTGTGGACTCTCAGTCCCAAGTCAATACAGTATGTATATTAACGTGATGAGAACAGCAAGCTGGGGATTTCAGTTAAACCACATCGGAGAGGATAAGTGTACCGAAAATGTGCTTCTTATTAATTCTCAACTAGTTCTGAGAGATTATCTTGACCCTAATCTTAGGCCAGAGCCTGATAACCATATTTATCTTGTTAACATTTCACTTCAGGGAAGTGTTCGTGTGTCTCCTTTTGTCAGCCCAGGCAGAATCAGCACTGTCTGGGATGTTTAAAGTTCTCTACTAATGCCAAACCCAGCTGGTCACCCCAGTCACCTACTTCCTGGTACCATTCACACTCCTGTGTTAGAGGAAGAAGACTGGAGTGCCCACCCCCATTCCTGAGGGTCCCTGGATATAGAAGGGGACTTTGTTCCCGACAAGCTCCCCATCAAATGTTTTGGAGGATCTTTTTTGTTTCAAAAAAGCAAGTCTCTGCCACCTCCAATTTTTTCTTAATGGTATCCCTTTGTTTGATTTCAGCCTTTTCCCCCTGAATTAATTGTTATGGTTTAGTGAAAATGCTCCTCCAGGATGAGACTTTGGGTTTACTCAGAGGCGATGAGTATTTCTGGCACACTGGTCTGCCAACAACTCACCTTTGCCCAATTTAAGACTTGAGGGACATGCTGGTTAGATCTCAGCCTCTAACCCAGTTGCTGTAGCAACATTTGACCTATGCCTTTTTTGGAAGACTTGATTTAAAGGAACTGTTTCTCTCAAAAGAAGACAGCAGTCTGTCCTGAGTCATGTGGTGTCATCAGAAAAGCTGCAGCTCCTGAGTTTCAGAAAAACTTTAATTTCCCTTTTTTCTCCTCCCTTCCTTCTCTCTCTTTTCCTCTCTGATATTCATTGCTTAGTAAACCCACTGAAGGCTTGTAGGAAGTCATATCTTTGGAGTCAGTGAGAATCTCTTGAGCTCAGGGGCTCTCCCAGCCCAGAAGAGGCCTTTCAGTAAAGTATCTTTGGGCGTGAACTCAAAAAAGATGAAGCAAGACTCACCGGTGAGGAGTTGGCCTAGAGGTAGTGAGAACCACCCTGGTTTCAGGTTTAAAAATTAGCGTCACAGGAGTTTCCCCATGTCTGTCTCCTGGCTCCTCCCTTCGGCTAAACATTCTCAAAGGTGGCTGTTAGGCTTGCATTTTAAAGGAAAAGGTAAAGAGACCACTCAGACAAGATCGAGGTTTGCCTCCTCTTCCTCTTCCACACAGATTCACTGGACAAAATGTAGATGTTGAGTAGCTGGCTTATTTACCCGCTTTTTTTCTTTTTATTAACAGTAGAAATTAGTGAAGGCCAACAAAATGAGAACAAATGAAGGCTATTTATTCTGAGCTTTCTAGAGAGAAGAAGTCAGCCACTAAGATTTAGTCACTAGGCCATGTCTGACTCTTTGTGACCCCATGAGCAAGAATACTAGAGTGGGTAGCTATTCCCTTTTCCAGGGGATCTTCCCAACCCAGGGATCGAACCCAGGTTCCCTGTATTGCAGGCAGATCCCTTAGCCTCTGAGCCACCAGGAAACCATTGCCCATTGCTCTCTGACAGAGTCTCAAAGGCAGGAGAAGAGTGGGATGGTTTCTAGGGGAAGAAAGAAGGCTTCAGGTGCACCCTGAGTGGAGACCTTTGGTCTGCGGAGACCGCAGTGGGCTGACTAAAAGTGGGGCATCCTGCGTGGTGAGTTAGGGTTGGTCTTTAGTTGGAAGCAGGACAAAACTTAGGGATGCTGTCAGTTATTCATCTAGCCCTGGCCATGCGGGTCCAATTGTTACAGGGATTATTGTTTGGCTTTCTGGATTGTTACTAGAAATAATGGTCTGACTTCCGATCTGTCTGGTTTATATCAGGCTGGCTTCCTGGGCCAGTTACTATAGACAAGGGGCTGGTTTCCTGGGCTGGTTGCGGGCCAGACTTCTATTTTTATATATGGTTTGGCCATGGTCCACTTGTATCTTCTGTTTCTTAGAACTAAATGCACGTTTTCCACAGAAACTCTGCCCTTACTTACTACAATGGGTATGATGGGAATGAGAAAAGTCAGGGTGCGTCTTGCCCCGGCCACTCGGTGGGCATGGCATATGTAAAGGCTCTTTGTAATCTCTGAAGTGCTCTACAGTTTTGCAGTCTTGTTACTACTGAGGAAACATAGTCGAGTGATGGACAGCAGTTTTTTCTTTCAGATTTAGCATTAGCTCATGGTGCTCATGGTGGCTATGGAGAAGGCAATGGCAGCCCTCTCCAGTACTCTTGCCTGGAAAATCCCATGGACGGAGGAGCCTGGTGGGCTGCAGTCCATGGGGTCGCGAAGAGTCGGACACGACTGAGTGACTTCACTTTCACTTTTCACTTTCCTGCATTGGAGAAGGAAATGGCAACCGACTCAATCCCAGGGATGGCGGAGCCTGGTGGGCTGCCGTCTATGGGGTCGCACAGAGTCGAACACGACTGAAGTGACTTAGCAGCATGGTGGCTATAGTAGCTGTATGAATTTAAACTTAGCCTTATTTAAACTCAGCCTCAATTTTTCTTATTTTTAAAGTGAGACCAGTAATATCTGTTTCAATGTTTTGCTTGTTTTCTTGCTTTTTACTTTTTATTATGAAAAATTTCAAACACACAACAGTGGAGAGACTAGAATAGCAAAGGCTCGTATAACTATTATCTTGCTTTAATAATGATCGGCTCACAGCCAACCTTGTTTCATTAATGGCCCCTCCCCACTTGACCTGATTATTTTGAAATTTTGGACATGAAATTATTTCATCTGTAAGCATTTTGGTTTGTATTTTTAAAAGGTATTTTAAAAATGTAGCTTATTCTTATTACCCCTTTACTTTCTTATTTACATATCAAATAGAATGAAAATTAATTCTCCCCCTAAGAGGGAGCAATAGAACTAATTATACCAAATGATAGTCAGAATGCTAATAGATGCATCTGTTTATTCTCTGCACTCTGAGCCTGTCATTGCTTTAGAATGTTACTTTTTCATGTCTTAGGTATTTTCCTGATATCTGTGCACAATCTTCTTTGGTTAGCACTTTCTTTGGTTTCACGGTACAAGCTCTGAGCAATTCTGAATGTTTTACATGTGGGTTTTCTCAGAGATAAGGGCGTACTTAAAAAAAACCCCCACAATATCAATATTAATTATTGATTGTGATTTAATGAAACACCCCCAAACTTAGAGGCTTAACATGATAATTCTTTATTATCTCTTGTGGTTTTGATGGGTCAGGAATTCAGGAGCATCTTGGTTGGGTGGGTCATGCTTGAGGTCTCTCACAAAGTTGCTGGGTCTGCATTCATCTGGAGGTTTGATGGTGCTGGAGGATGTACTTTCAAGGCGGGTTGTCCATGTCTAGCAAGCTGGTTCCTCTCCTCACGGCTTTTCCACAGTTCCACTTGAGAGTCCCCACAATGTGGCAGCTGACTTCTGAAAGAAAGCAAGCAAGCAGTACAACGTCTGCGGCGGAAGCTGCACCTCTTCTATGATCTAGCCTTGGAAGCCATATGCCATCACTTGTGCCGTATTTTATTGATCACCTGGGCCAGCCCTGATTCAAGACTGGAGGGAGTCACACAGCGGCATGTGTATCAGGAGCCATCTTAGAGGCTGGCTATGACAATGCCATTATCACATCTGAAAAAAGTGTAACAGTGTTTCCTTTTCTTTTATTCTCACTTGAAAAAATTCTTTCTTAATTGGAGGAAAATTGCTTTACAATGTGTTGGTTTCTTCCATGCAGCAGTGAAAATCAGCCACAATTATACATATATCACCTTCCCCTCTCCCCACTCCGCCTCTCTGGGTCATCACAGAGTGCAGGCTGGGTTCCCTGTGTTATACAGCGATCTATTTTACACATGGTAGTGTGTACATGTCGATGCTACTTTCTCCATTTGTCCCACTCTCTCCTTCCCCCACTGTGTCCACAACAATAATTTCTTAATATCATCATCTGTTTAGTCACTGTCCAAATTTTCTCAATTGTTTGCTTCTGTCAGGATCCAAAATCCAGAATTTTCTCCTATTACTAAGTTCCATATATTACAGTTTGTTAGTATGTTTCTCTTGCATGCATACTCAGTTGCTTCGGTCATGTCTGACTCTTTGCAACCCTATGGACTGTAGCCCACCAGGCTCCTCTGTCCATGGGATTCTCCAGGCAAGAATACTGGAGTGGGCTGCTGTGCCCTCCTCCAGGGAGTATGTCTCTCAAGCCCCTTTGAATCTATAGAGTGCTGCTTCATTTTGTCCCCCTGGCAGTTTAATTGTTGACCTCATAAAGGTTTCTTGAGGAATAAATGAGGCAATATAAGCAAAACCCCTCCCATGATGCAGGCCTGCTGCTGGCCCAGTGCTGACTTGGTGTGAATAGAGAAAGGTTCTCCTTGCTCAGGAGCGGACATTATTGAAAACCTGGACAGTCACCACATCCAACCCTTGAGGAGAAGTGCTAGCTCTGGGTGTGACACATAAGCATTCAGCTTAAATTCACCTGAGCGTGGTTCCATAATTCAAACTTTAAAGATCAGTAGCCAGACCATATGGGTCCCACGTGGAATCAGGGGAAGCATCTATCGCATGGACAGCCTTGATGTGTCCCAAGAAGGCTTTCAAGATGTCTGTAGGCTACAGCCTGGCTCTTGATGCCCCAGAACCCACACTTTCACCTGCTCACCTGCTCCGGTTGCCAGCATGTCTGCTTCAGGCTCTACCCTCTCGCCACATTCCCTGGATGAGGCTGCAGTGTTCTCCTGGAAGGCAGGATAGTTATGAATCTCCTTATTGGTCTTCCTCTCAGCTAAATAGGAATTGGGCCTCCAAGAGTGGTGAACAAGACAAGAGGCCTGACTTTGGATGGTACCTGGACCACTGTGCAGGACAGGGCACAGTTGCATAGACGAAGGTGTGCCAGTGATGGTTTCAATTCATCTGCCCTGAGTGTGCCTGGTGTGCCAGATCAGACGTATCCAGGAGGGAGAGCTCTTCTGGGTTTTGGGCTCTACCAGGAAGCCCAGAATTTTGTCATTTTACTCTGTAAGTAAGTTTATGTCTGCAAATGGCTTCCCCCTGCTGAAGCGCCCTTGTGCAGTGCACAACAAGGATACCTGTACATAGCGGCACTTCTTGGATTAACTGGTTGGTCCTTCTTTTCCCTGGTCTCTCCAAACAGGATAAAAACATCTTCAACTCAAAGATATCTGTTTCCTTTAAACAGATCCAGGATTCGTAAGGCCCCTGGGTCCATCTGGCCATCCCAGTTGAAGATTCACTTCTTTCCAGTCATGA
This sequence comes from Budorcas taxicolor, assembly GCF_023091745.1. Taxonomy (NCBI): domain Eukaryota; kingdom Metazoa; phylum Chordata; class Mammalia; order Artiodactyla; family Bovidae; genus Budorcas; species Budorcas taxicolor. The sequence goes on from NC_068912.1 coordinate 32,197,599, forward strand.
GGCTCTTCATTCTACTCTCTTTGACTGTCTTTTCAGGTAAGAGATGGGGAAGGATCATCTCCAGGCCTCCAAGCTTCCCAGAGGCTGTGCATCCTAACCCTAAACTTAGTGCTTTTCCTTTCCTACCTGGAGTTCCTGCTTATTAATAAGTGCAAGCCACCGAAGGAGCTGGAAGGGAAAATAAAAGGTGGTGAAATAATACATCTTGTCCAAATTAGTCCTTGTTCTTCAATCTGATAAAAGGGTTGTGGGGAATTTGAAACCCTCAGCTAAAATGAGGGCCCTGTATTCTCAGTGTAAGTTCCCCTTCCCTTTCCCCTTCTTCTTTTAAAAACATTCGTGCTGATATATGAGGATGGGACTTCCCTTTTCCTGCACATACCTGACCCCAAAGATAAGAAGGTCAGAGGACCAGGCTGCCCCCAGCTCTGCCCTCCTCCAGCCTTGTGATCTCTGAAGTTACTGCATCTCTCTCTGGGTCAGCATCCAGGCTGGCAGACTAACTATCACGTGATCTTTCTCATGGGGTCCATATGAGAACAAAATATCATAGCCTATCAAGTGACATCAAGACACGAGTCTGCTCTGTGGGCTGGTCACACCCACTGCAGGCTATTCTGGAGGCAGCACGGAGGGGCCCCAGTGCACATCTGGAAGGCTGAGGGAGGGCTGGGCTCTCTTAGCCATCTCATCTCCTTGGTCGAACACCTGCCCAGCCACCGTCAAGCTGGATGAGGCCTGTATGACTTCCTTTTAATGAACATCTTGAGAGGACAGAGGTGCCCACATCGGTCTGGCACAGAGGAAACATGAAGTTCTTAGCCCCTGAGGATAGAGCAGAACCGGATGCCTCTGTCTTCAGTCCTGGGCAGCCAGCAGAAGCCTCAAAACTGCCTTACTTTTTATTTTTCTAAAATTTTAAAAAAATTTTATTGAAGTATAGTTGATTTGGGGCTTCCCTGGTGGCAGTAAAGAATCGGCATGCAATTCAGGAGCTGCAGGTTCGATCCCTGGGTTGGGAAGATCGCCTGGAAGAGGGCATGGCAACCCACTCCAGTATTCTTTCCTGGAGAATTCCGTGGACAGAGAAGCCTGGTGGGCTACAGTCCATGGGGTCACAAAGAGCTGGACACAAACTGAGCAACTAAGTGAACACACACACACACACACACATATATTTTTTTCAGATTCTTTTTCATTATAGGTTATTACAAGATACTGAATATAATTCCTTGTACTATGCAATAGGACTTTGTTATTTAGCTGTTTAAGTATACTAGTGTGTATCTGTTAGTTCCAAACTCCTAATTTTTTTCTCCCCCCTGTTCTTTCCCTTTTGGTAACTGTAGTGTTTCCTATGTCTGTGAGTTTGTTTCTGTCTCAAACCTCCTTACTTTCCTTTCAAGGCTGCCAAGGTGAAGTGGGGCAGGGAGCGGGAGCTAGGGGCAGAGAACCTTCTAACAGTAAGCCTCAGGCTCTTCAACCCTCCCCCCAAACAACATGACTGGCCTCCTGAAGCCTTTCAGAGGGGCATATGTATTCTACCTGCTCTTAGAGCAGGGAAAAATTTCTTCTCCAGGTTTGCTGTGTTAGTTTGCTGCTGCTGCTGCTAAGTCGCTTCAGTCGTGTCCGACTCTGTGCAAACCCAGAGACGGCAGCCCACCAGGCTCCCCGTGTCCCTAGGATTCTCCAGGCAAGAACATTGGAGTGGGTTGCCGTTTCCTTCTCCAAGTTAGGCCTCCTGTAACAAAGCCGGACTGTGTGGCTGCAACAATAGACGTTTGTTTCCTTACGGTGATGGAGGCTCAAGTCCAGCAGGTTTGGTTTCTCCCGAGGTCTCTCCTTGGCTTGCAGGGGCCACCTTCTCACTGTCCTCACATTCACCCCTCTGTTATCTGTGTCCTGATCTCCTTTTCTATTAGGACACCAGCCAGATTGGATTGGGGCCTATTCTAACGACCCTGCTTTAACTTCATTACCTCTTTAAAGGTTCTAAATCCACATACAGTCACATTCTAAAGTACCGAGTGGGGCTTCCACAGTGGCTCAGTGGTTAAGAACCCACCCGCGAATGCAGAAGACACGGGTTCCGTCCCCCATCTGGGAAGGTCCCAAATGCTGTGAAGCAATGCAGCTTCTCCTGAGCCTGTGCTCTCGAGCCTGGGAGCTGGAACTACCGAAGCCTGCATGCCCTAGAGCCTGTGCTCCATGACAAGAGAAGCCGCCACAGTGAGAAGCCCGAGTACCGCGAGAGACTAGCCCCTGCTCACCACAACTAGAGAAAGTCCACATGCAACAATGAAGACCCAGCACAGCCAAAAATAAATAAATAAGACTTTTTTAAAAAGCACTGGGTGGTTACCACTTCAACATATAAATTTCAGGGGAACACTGTTCAACCTCTTGACAGTTAGTTGCCAACCCCCAAACAGGCAAAAATCTGCCTCCAATGCTTTCATTAATTTTCCTCCAGGGTACAGGGGCTGAGATGTGTTTAAAAGAACGATGGTGTTTGTCTGCGTGTGTTTTCACAGATGCCATGGTCATGGACGAGAAGGTCAAGGAAAGCTTTGTGCTGGACACAGCTTCCGCCATCTGCAACTACGACACCCACTATAAGGACCACCCCAAGTACTGGTGCCGAGGCTATTTCCGGGACTACTGCGACATCATCGCCTTCACACCCAACAGCACCAACCGCGTGGCCCTGAGGGACACAGGAAACCAACTCATTGTCACTGTGTCCTGCCTGACCAAGGAGGACACGGGCTGGTACTGGTGTGGCATCCAGCGTGACTTTGCCAGAGATGACATGGACTTTACAGAGCTGGTTGTGGCCGATGACAGAGGAGCCGTTGCCGACAGTTTCTGGTCCGGGCAAGGTAAGGAACCTGTCGTAGGTCTAGCTGGGGGTGACCCATGGAGGTGGGTGGGAGCTGGTGAGGTAAATACTCATTGAGCACCAACTCGGTTCTCTGGGTTAACCTGGTCCCTCTCTCCCTCCAGAGTTGGGTGGCTGCTGACAGTGCTGACGATTAACTGGGAATCTGTGGGAAGAGGAGGGTGCCTGGGCCCCAGGGGTGCTCTTAAGGACCTCTCTCCCCTCACAGCCATCTGATTTGGGTGGCTCACCAGTGTGAGAACTTTGCCTTGCGAATGAGAATCTTGAATATTCACTTCTTGAGAGGTGGCTGAGGCTGTAAAAAGTGGACTAGGCACCTGGCCGGGCTTCCCAGGTGGCACTAGTGGGAAAGAACCCGCTTGCCATTGCAGGAGACATAACAGCCGCAGGCTCGATCCCTGGGTCTGGAAGATCTCCTGGAGAAGGGAATGGCAACCCACTCCAGTATTCTTGCCTGGAGGATCCCATGGACAGAGGAGCCTGGTGGGCTATAGTCCATAGCGTCGCAAAGAGTTGGACATGACTGAAGCGACTTAGCAAGCACACAGGCACCCGGGCAAGCAACCTCAAAAATTGTGCACTTAAATAATTTTATGATATACAGAGATAAATATGGTCCAAGAGGTCAATGTTTTCTTTTAAGGGGTACACTTTGCTCCTGGAGGCAGCTGGAAGGGCGTGGGTGGAGCAACCTGGAGGGGCAAGTCTGTCTAAGCCAGTATGTTGCTCCTTTGGGCCAGGCAGAAGGGATAGAGGTTCCATTTGCTCCCCAAAGTCCTTCTGTTCAAGGTTGAAAACCTCCCTTTACACCAGAAAACCTCTCTCAGGCACAATTGCTCTACCTTTTTTCCTTCTTTTTTTTTCCCCCCTCCTGTGGCTTCTCCTTATTTCCATTTCTAGAAGGGATGTCTTGGGCTCCCTGGTGGCTCAGTGGATAAGAATCTGCCTGCCAATGCAGGAGACACAGGTTCGATCCCTGGTCTGGGAAGATCCCACAAACCGTGGACCTGGCACCGCAGCTACTTAAGCCCATGAGCCCTGAAGCCAGTGCTCTGCAACAAGAGAAGCCACTGCAATGAGAGGCCCACGCACCTCAAATAAGAGCAGCCCCCACTCGCTGCAATTGGAGAAAAGTCCTCACAGCAACGAAGACCCAGCCCAGGCAAAAATAAATAAATAAATACAAATTAGAAGGGAAATCTTTTTCCAGCTTCATCAGAGGACAATGCCTGTAGGAAAACATAGCAAAGGGCATAAGGGAGGCTCGGGGAAGCCTCCTCCTGATACTGGAGAGCCTTGCTCACATTTGACCAGCTGGTAATTTCTTCGGCACACATCTTACTGAAAGTGTGACATCCTTCGCATCCACCGTGTTTCTACTTTGAGTGGTTCTGCTTTTACTTAAGTGTTGCAGTCTGTCCTGAGTTTTAGGCTCAGGATGAGAGAAGTCCCACCTAAATGAGCTCCTTAGTTTAAATGAAACACAGACACACCCCATCCCCTGATCTTCTCATACAGGGCAAGGCGGGTGACTGTGGTGGCCCTTTTCTTGCTGGGTTTTGACAGGTGTCAGAAATACAATGTGGCAATCATGTTGCCTACTGATCAGTTCCTTAAGGACAGGACTGGCACTCTGGTGCCTCTGACAGTCCTCTCTCACAGCTGTCAGCCTCTCTAACCAAGGGCCATATTTAGTCAACGTGCAAATCTGGAAAAGGTGCCCCTCCTCCCAGTGCATGGAACTCAATGGCAGGGTATATGGTTTGGCAAACAATGTATGGGCTGGATTTCAGCCCTTCCTTGTTCCATCCCCCTTCTGCCTTGTGTGGGCTTTCCCGAAAGCTCAGTTGGTAAAGAATCTACCCACAATGCAAGAGACTCCGGTTCGATTACTGGGTCAGAAAGATCCTCTGGAGGAGGGATAGGCTACCCACTCCAGTATTCTTGGGCTTCCCTGGTGGCTCAGCTGTAAAAGAATCCACCTGCAATGTGGGAGACTTGGGTTCGATCCCTGGGTTGGGAAGATCTGGAGAAGGGACAGCTATCCACTCTAGTATTCTGGCCTGGAGAATTCCATGGACTGTATATATAGTCCATGGGGTTGCAAAGAGTCGGACACGACTGAGTGACTTTCACTCACTCTGCCCTGTACAGGTGAACATAACCCAGTATTCCCCCAGGGCACTCACTTTCTGGAGACTGAGAGAAGTGTAGGCAGAGGTGCAGAGGTGCAGAAGGTAAAGGAAGGGCCTGAGGTTGGGCCTTACTTGACTCTCAACAAATCCTTTCTGACACAGACCTATCGGGCAACAAGAACAGAAGCTGCAGGGCTTCCAAGGTTGTCCACAAGGCAGATCACTCCAGGTGAGCAACTTTAGGGGACAAGTGGACTTTGGGTGAGCAGTAACAATGCAACACGGCTGTGGGTTTGCACCCTTTACTTTCCAGCTGCGTATTGTTTCTCCTCTTTTGAACTATCCATCTTCAGTGTGACTGTTTGCTTTCTTTTGAAAGAATACAGTTTAGGACTCTTGATTGCAAGCAGCAAAAATGCCCTCTGGCTACTTTGATTAAAACGGAGATTTCATCATAAGGAGAAAGCAGTGTCTGAGGAAATGCAGGGGCAAAGATGTGGCCACGCTCAGAAATGGGGAGCATCATCAGGATTTATCTCTGTCTTCAATCTGCTTCTCTTTTGCGTGTTTGCTTCTTCTCTCTCCCTACTGCCCTCTTATATTCCTTTTTTTTTTTTTCTGCCCTGGGAGAAGATAGTCCACTTGTAGCTGCTGAGTTTCTTTCTCCCTGTTCCCCCAGCCTAAGACCGCATCCTCACATTCCCATGTTAGTCTCCGAGGAGGGGGCTGGGCCTGGCTTGGTGTCAGACAGCCACCCCAGGTCCAATCATGTATGATCATGTGTGATCTGGAGGAGATGGGTGCTCTAAAAGAACCTGGTTTCCAGGGGCTGCTGGAACTTGGTGGGAGCAGGGGCTGGGAGAGGGGATGGGTCCCAGGAAAGGGGATCCTGAGCAGAGAACCTAAACGTGGTTTCTTCCAAGAGATATGGATACTGTCTGTGATTCCTTCCAGGATGTTCATTCTCATCATTTGCATACTGATCACGGGCTTAGCGCTCGTCTCCATATTCAGTCGTTTGTCCCGTAGGAGGAGAAACCAAAGGAACAGAACGGGTAGGTCCAAGTTTGGGGCAGGGGTGGTGGAAATTGAGGAAAATGAACGGGGTCAAGGAACAGTTCTCAAATGGGTGAATGTGACCCTCCTCCTATTGCCTGGGCCCCCAGATTCCCATGCAGCCTGCCCACGGGCTGAGGGCAATTCTGTTTCATGGTCACAAAGGCACCCTGAGAGGTGGCAGAGAGCACTGTGGAGGCATGTGCAGATCAGGGAGGAGGGGGACTGAGACACTGGGGAGATTCTGGGGCACCCGGGCAAGCAGGCGTAGAGAGGTCTCCTTGAGAAGAAGGGCTGGGAGTGGTTGGCAGTGGAAAAGGACAAGCCCAAGAGGAGTGGCCCTTAGGCTTTGTGCCTCCTTCTTCCCTTGGGCGATTGCAGGTAAAGGCCTAACGAGAAACCAGAAAACCAGCCAAGCTTCTGCGAGCCCCACTCCGCTGGTAAGTTCCCTCCTTGACTCTTCTATCTTGGGTTCCATACCCACTGCTCCCTGAGCTGCAGGGCTCCCTGTTCCTAAACATACGAACTGTGTTCAGAAGAGGGTGTGTAGATACGCCCATCTTTCCCGTGGGGCCGCTTCAGAGAAGCCAGAATCCCCAAGGCCACCAGGTGGGGAATCGGCTAACCTCTCAAATGGACGCAGGGTAGAGACAGCATCAGACCCAAGCACCACTAGTTGGCTAATAGGTTTTTGTTTGTTTTTATGCTCAGAAGCCACAGAAATACCTTGGGCAATGGAGAAACTGTGGGCATAACTATAAAACAGACTCCAACCTCCTCTGGGCATGGAAATGTAGAAAACAACATTTTAGAGAACGAGAGAACACAAGCAAACCAGAAGCATCTGTTAATGAAACACAAGGGTCTACAGCCAGACAAATCTGAAACCCAAAGCTTGGTGTTAATTTGGCTGTGGGGCCAGAGCAGGAGCTCTAAGAATTCAAAGCAGTGGCTCCCATGGCATTCCTGGCTTTTTGCCACCTAAGAGCTGTGGAGGTGTGGGATATAGACAAAGCAAACATCTTGCTTGGTTTTGCCAAAGATCACACCTTTTGGGGGGCTTCCCAGGGGTCTTAGTAAAGAATCCACCTGCAATGCAGGAGACCTGGGTTTTAATCCCTGGGTTGGGAAGATCCCCTGGAGAAGGAAATGGCTACCCACTCCAGTATTCTTCCTGGAGAATCCCATGGGTGGAGGAGCCTGATGGGGCTACAGTCCAGTTCAGTTCAGTTCATTTGCTCTGTCGTGTCTGACTCTTTGCGACCCCGTGGACCGCAGCACACCAGGCCTCCCTGTCCATCACCGACTCCCAGAATTTACTCAAACTCATGTCCATTGAGTCAGTGATGCCATCCAACCATCTCATCCTCTGTCATCAGCTTCTCCTCCCACCTTCAATCTTTCCCAGCATCAGGATCTTTTCCAATGAGTCAGTTATTCGCATCAGGGGGCCAATGTATTGGAGTTGGGCTACAGTCCATGGGGTCAAAAAGAGTTGGGCCTAATCGAGTGACTAAACACACACACACTCCCTTTGGGACACAACTGGAGTCTAGGTTTTTGCAAAAACTATTTTCACCTCTTTAAGGCATGACCTAGGGCAACTTATTACTTGTCTGTTTACTTCTGTATAAGTTGAGGACCCCATACTCCCCAGGATTTTTTATTCATTCACTCATTCATTCATTCAATAAACAATGACCATACCAGATTCTGGAATACATAGCTGAGTCAAAGAAATAGCATCTGTCTTCACGGAGCTTATGATGTAGAGTGGGAGATAGGCAAACCATCTCAGACACACGCTCACACACACACACACACACACACACACACACGTGAAATTGTCAACTATAAGTACTCTAAAGGAGAGATGCATGGTGCTATGAAAGTTGAGGCAACGGAACCCAACTCAAATTCTTATCTAGCAGGGCATTGTACAATCTGGTTTAGCCACGGCAAGCTTCCTCACACTCAGGCAATGGGAATGTGCAGCCTGGGTCAGGGTCTCTTCTGGGCTCTGAAGGAGTCAGCTGCATTCGTGTCACCAGAGCTTGGTGAGAGTTAAACGCAGGCCCCATGCACCAAGCTTTGCTGCCAACTAGCTGATGACCTTTAAATTATGACATCTGATTTTTGCTCTGAAAACAAACTTTGGTGTTGGGCCCCTGTGAAGCCCCTATGATCGAGTTTCCCACTTTTGCTGCAGAAACACCCAGCAGAGGTAGGCAATAAATCTCAATTCAATTCTCCTTTTATATTTCCAACAAAGCAGACAACTCTTTGACGTCCCTTCCGCATGTCCTGACTCCAAAGGCTCACACTGAACAGATGGGGCTGAAGATTTCTTTTATTCTTAAGTTCATAAATAAAATGATGTTACAGTGGAATCACCATGACAACTGGCCCACAACCTGGGGACTGATTCTGATCTCAGGTGTTCTGAAGGCCCCTCTCACCTCGCCAGCTATCATTTGCAGATAGGTAAGAACAGACCCAGTCATGGGGTTGTGCTCGGCCACTCCTGAGCAACACCACAGTCAGATAACATCTCAAGATCTTAGTTCTAACGCAACTAAGTCAAAAGTGAAGAAGAGGGCCAGATCTCGATCAGGGGGCCAGAAGATCACTTCTGCTGTATTCCTTAGCCAATAAATTTCTGACCCAGTGTTGAATGAACTCCAAGGTATGACTAACTTCTCTCAGGATATCACTGGGAAAGTATTTCTAGAAAAGTTTGTTTTAAAGCATAATATTCCAGTTTACTTCTGAATTAGTATTCCATGCTGTTCTACCCAAAGAAAGGGAGAGAGGCTATATCACAGGTTCTCAGAGTCTCTTGGCTCAAAGACTGGGAAACTGCCACCGGTTTGGGAAACTGTATGGGGAACCAGACTGAATGGACACTGCTTCTGATCAGTAAGAAACCAAAGTGTGCTAAGAGAAATATCCATTCACATCAGGAAACAAATCGAGACAAGGGCATCAGTAGTTGTGGGTGTGAGTGAGGTGATTCTGTCACGAATGCCAGGATTACCTACACTCCTAGCTTCCACCTGCACATCTACACCTCTCTCCCCCTAGAGTGTGTCTGCTGCTTTTCAGACCCTGGAATCTCCCCACTGCTTCTGCTGCCCTCATAAAATCCCTGCTCTTCCAGTCCCTCCTGAGAGGGTTTTGGCCAGTCTCCATGCTCAGGACACACAGTGGCGTCCCATCTGGGCAGGCCTGGGACAGGGTTCTATATACACCTGCACGTTTAGGTCCAGGCTCTCACAGAGTCTTTTAAGAACACAGTTCCTTCAGCCCTAAGCCTTCTCTGCATAGGTAGGGAACCCAAAGCTACTCAACAAGCAGGCTGATGGGAAGAGCAGGGAGGGGGACCCCATTCCTGCCACCCTCTGTATGTCCACTCAGCCAGTCCCTTCCCTCCCCAGTCCCAGATAAAACAACATCAAAAGTCCGAATCCTTCTCCTGTGGCCATGTGTTAAATTTGCACAAAGAAGCCACTAGCCCACAGGTTTTTCAAACAGCAGTCCATCCTTGGGACTTCCCTGGTGGCTCAGACGGTAAAGCATCTGCCTGCAATGCGGGAGACCTGGGTTCGATCCCTGGGTCTGGAAGATTCCCTGGAGAAGGAAATGGCAACCCACTCCAGTACTCTTGCCTAGAAAATCCCATGGACGGAGGAGCCTGGTGCAGGCTACTGTCCATGGGGTTGCAAAGAGTCAGACATGACTGAGTGACTTCACTTTCACTTTAATCCATCCTTGGCTGGGTGGGTTAGGACATCCTACCACACAAGGCAAGAGAGCAGACATCAATTTTCCATGACAGATGAAGACATCCATAGACATCTTGGAAGATGCACACTTACCTATCTGGAAAACTATTTCCTTTGGGAATCCTACAGGTTGGTTCTGGTTCCACGGTTGAGTTCACAGCCTGTTTTCTCCCCATACCAAAGACTTGTTGAATCTTGGTCAATTATTTACTCATTTCGTCTTTCAGCAAGGCTAGTTGTGTGCTACTTTTCATGATAGGGAGACAAAAAAATCAAGACTTTGTAAATGCAGGGTTGTGCTGTTAAAATTAGGAAGTTTCAATAAAACAGGGAAGAGGAATTAATCTGACGTTTCATGTATTGGGTGGCCATAGGACGCTGGTTATACATCTTCTTGCAAGCTGTTCATAAGGTACTGGCCCTGAACTGGAAAGCTGATGTGGCTTCTAACTTCAGGGTTGGTAGAACTGTCTCAAGTCTGCTCAGTTTCAGGTGAAACTGAGTCCTCCGCTACCAACACAGCCAGCACGGGGGAGAAGGGCATTCCTGGCGCTCTGCTGCCCTCGTGCGGCCGACCGCGCTGTGGCACTGCTATCTCTTCCCAAGACTATTTCCTTAAACTGGCTCTCCACAGAGGGAGCCCTTCCTTTATCAACTCTCACTTCCTCTATCTTCCCCTCAAAATCCAGCTGTCAGGAGCAGCTGCTCCATCTGAGAGCGAACATACTCCCTAGAATAGATCATCTAACTTGACCTTTCTAGTTTCTCTGCCACTGAATGGGGTCTGGGACAGCTTGCGGTGGAGGCCAGAAGCAAGGAATTTGAAGTCAGAGGGTTTAAATTTTGTTCTGTTGCTCACTAGCTGGGAGACACTGGGTAAATTATTTCATCTCTTTGAACCTTAATTTTCTTACCTTGATTCTCAAAAATATTACTTAATGTATTTTTAAGAGAGATTTGTAGAAAAAGCTTTCCTCCCCGTGGACTGAGCTCCGTTGGTGGGCACTCCTTAGTGAGGGACGCCCCCGCAGAGTGGAGTGATTTGTCTAATGAGTCTGGGAGTAGGAACCAGAAGTGACTGCTCTGCCCTTCCCCTTCCTTTTTTAATCCCTTGGGTGCAGATTTCAAGAGCACACGGTATCTTTCGCAACTCCTGAGGGCAGTTGAGTTGCCGTTTGGGTTGTGGGGAGGGGCAGGGCTTACTTGCCTTAGTGCACGGAGTTCAGGGTTCTGCAGCTATGGGTTTATGCTTATATTTTCCTATGTTTGTAATAAAGATGCTGCTTTGATCTCTGTCTGCCGAGTCCTCTTATTTCTCTCTTGGTTTAGAATTCAGGTGGGGAATGCGAACACTAGGTATCAGGCTCTCTGAAAATCTTCAACAAGGTAAATGAAGGACTTCAAAAGTTACAAAAAAAGGTTTTTAAAGGAAAACATACTTCTTCCCACCTCTGCCCCTCAGTCCCTCAGTTATCAGGTTCCCCTCCCCAGAAAATAGCAATTACTAAAACCATTAATGATGTTTCTTACAGACAGAGACTAAACATATGTAAATACAGGTATGGAGTCAGTATTCGTGTGTGACTGTGAGCTCAGGCAAGTTGTTTGACCTCCTTGTGCCTCCATTTCTGTACCAAAAATGAGAATAATAACTGCTGCAACCTCCTGGTGTTTTGTGGGGATTCCATGAACACATGCCAAGCACTCGGAATAGTGTTTAGAGTATAGCAAGCCTCACTTAGTTTTGGTCTATTTGATGAATGCTGCAATTCAAATGACATAGGTGACTTCCACATGTTTAAATACGATACATTCTTTGAAACAGAATTTAAAATGTTGGCTGTTGCCAAAATGCCTTTCATAGTAGTTGTATCAACTCACTCTCCCACCAGTACTATATATGTGTTTTAGTTCTCCACAATCTTGTCCAGTTTGTTAGCAAACTTTTTGAATTTTGCGGATCTTATTGACAGAACTTATCATCTAATTATAGTTCTAATTATGATTTATCTTAAAGAGTAAAGTTGAGTATCTCTTCGTATGTTTGAAGCCATTTATATTTCCTTTTCTGCTAATAGCCTAACCTTATCCATTCTTTTACTTTTCTATTGAGTTGTTGATTTTTTTCCTTATTGATTTATAGGAACTCATATATGTTGAGAAGATCAGCCCTTTGCCTATGAGATGCTCTGCAAGTATTTTTCCGGCTTGCCATTTGTCTTTTGAACGGTATTTTGTAAATTAAGTTAATCAGTCCTTTCTGTTTTATTGACCATGCGTCATGTATTCAAAGGCACACTTCACTTTGTTGTTTTCCAAAGTTCTCCCATATTTACTTCAAGCACTTTTATGATTTTTTTAGTTAAATTTTTGACATATCTGGAATTTTGAAAAAAGGAGTAAGATATAGATCTGATCTTATTTTCATCTTCATGACTACCTAATTTTCTCAACACCATTTATGAATAAACTAATTTTCCCCAAATGATTTGATATACCAACTTCATCATACTCTAAATTTCCTCTTGTGGAATTTTTGGTCTATTTCTGGTCTTTCTATGTTATCCCTTTATTTTTTCACTCATAAACCATTAACATGTTTTAATTAGCCATTCTTAATAAAAGAGTACTTTCAGTTAGCTGTTCAGGTCAGCCTTCCCATCTTTTATTTGCTTACTTTTATGAATGATCTTTCTTATTTATGGCTTCCAAAGGAAATTTAGAATAAACTTACCCAGTAAAAAGTGATCTTACTGATATTTTTACTAGGACCATTTATGGGGTTATCCATTGGAATTTGGCAGGGGAGAGGGCTAACATTTCGATCAGTTTTTTTTAGTTCCCCTATACTGTTGTTATGCCTATCTCTTATGCTATAGCAAGGAGATGGACATCCTCATTTGAATAGTGCTTTATCCAACAGGGACCTTGTTTTGTGTAGTGCTCTGGGATGTACAGAGTACTTAATGATATCTCATTTATTTTTACACTAGGAGATGTGTTATTAGTTCTGTTTTCAAGATGAGGAAACTGAAGCTTCAAAAGTTTAGCATACTTGCCCCAATGAATGAAGGACGTTAATTAGTGGTAGAATTTGGGACTTGTACCCCAATCGATCCTGCGTTAGTTCCAGATACCACCACTTTCATTAGGCTTATTCTGGCTGTGGATGAGCTCTGCACCTCTAGAGGTGATGGGGAAAGACACATCAATGATGGAGAAGGAGTCAGCATTGCAGAGTCTGCTTTTATTTGTAATCCAACCCGGATTGTTCATTTGGTTGACTCTTCCCAAGTAAATCAATGATGCCAAGGGAACACTCTTGGTGCTGTGAGCTCTATATCACACTTTTTAGAAGATGACAGGGGAGGTACTCTCAGCTCTCAACAGTCTAACAGGCTGTTGGTCCAAGTGGGAGGGCCATAGATCTTTTCTCAGGCCAGGAAAAGATTGACCCTTGGTCTTCAAACTGGGGACTAGCATTGTCTGAGCACACCCAGACAGCTCCAGCTGTGGTTTCATCTGGTCGTAGTCCAGAATTTGTTAAAATGGAAAATGATGGATGAAGATGGAGGTGAGATAAAAGGAACTGGACTCAAGCCTCACTGGAGAGGCAAGGTGAGTTTGTCATTTTAACCTGAGCATAGACAGCAGGATCCGAGTATACAGCATTCTGTACACTCTCGGTGAGGTGAGCGCCGTTTTCTTTGGGGGCTTTGAAAATCATGCTGGCATAGGTAAGTACCTCCTCTGAGGATGAAAGCTGCAGAGGAGGAAGGAAGAGGAGGAATGAGTCATTTCGATTTGGAGGAAGGTGTCTCTTAGAAGCAAGTGACATTTAAAAGCAACTTGAAAGCTTGGGTCAGAGAAGACCCACAGAGATCAGAAGAACCCTTCGAAGAATCAGTTGCCCAGTGTCCAGTGGCATCAGGCCTCCATATTCAGGAAACAGAATGGCTGTCTTACCTTGGCTGGATGATCTGAAGGAGGATCCAGGGTCTGGGGACTGGAATGACCTGCTGCAAGTGCCAGGAAGAAGAGGAACAAGTCTCACCCATGGGGCCTGGAGGAATTAGAAGCTTCTTTCTTTAATCTTGGGTGAAGGGACAGGATAGCGGGGAGGTGCTGGAGGTGGGAAGGGTGGAGGATGAGGAGGGCCAGGAGAGAAGTGAAGGGGTTCAAGTTCTTAATCTGTGGATAGCGTGGGCTCTGTCTGATTTACTCCCCTCAAAGCTACCTCTATTCTCGATGGCAGAGAAAGAAGGGCTGTCACAGCTCTTGGAGACTTACATTTTCTGAAGCTCTTTATGATGAGGAAGACAAAGGCCATCAGCAGCAGTGTCAGTATAACTCCAGCAAAAAAGGCTAAGACCAAATGTTCTTTGCTGTTGTGGTGAAGAAAGGGGGCAGATGACCCATGGGACTTTTTGAAGGCCTTAAGACAAGAGGGTGACCCTTTCCACCTATGGGTAAACCCCTGAAATAGCTTTCACACTGGTTAGTCAACTTGCAATCTCTCCCCCAAGTTTTCAACTTTTGGCTTTCAGGTTCCAGATCCACTTGAGGTGTCAGTAAAAGGTGCAGGCTCTGTTCCCCCTTAAAAATGTTCATAGGACTGCACATAGCAAATTTTATAAGTTTAGGGGCTTCATGAGTCTCTCGAGGCATGGGGGACCCCAGATAAAGAGCCACACTCTGAAGGTAAAATACTGATTTACTACTACTGCTGTTTCTGGTCCCTTCTCCCCAAACCTCCCTCCCCAAGTCCATAAGGCAAAGTGGTCAACACAGAATCAAATGCCATGTGGTATGAGATGAAATAGGAGGCAATTCTTGCTTACCTGGGGTGGCCAGAGGGGCAGGGTGCAGAGGTCACTGCCGAGGCTGTGGTGGGGTGGGTGCCTGCTCCCTCTGCGAAAGAATACAAAGGGGATTAGTGCATCGGCAACATCTTCTCCAGCCCAAGGGTCCCTGTGTGCTCCCCCTTATCCAAGCAACCAGTGGAGTCTAACCATGGGGGCTACAGCTCTGTAAGAGGAGGGAACGTTGTTTCTTAAGCCTGTGTTTTTTAACATGAAAACTACATCAGGAGCTTAAACAATTATCAGCTACACAAGTGAAAGGAGAGCCTAGTGTTTCTGCAGTCCCATTTGTCCCTGTAATGCCATTTCAGGGCTCTCTCTCAAAGATTTTAATGAGACCTAGAGACATATGCTCCCTGGGACTTAAGCAGAGAATCTCAAGGCCAGGGGTTAAAGACCAAAGAGATACCTAGAACTAGCATTTCCCGAAGTCCCGGGGAATATAACCTTAGAAATTGCTGCCTTTTTTTGGTTCATTTGTTTTTAGGGCAGCTATTAACAGTGACTAGCCAGAGGCAGCCTTGGTGAAGGGACTTCCCTGGAAGCTCAATGCTAAAGAATCTGCCTGCCAAAGCAGGAGACACTGCTTCAATCCCTGGGTCAGGAAGATCCCCATGGAGGAAGAAATGGCAACCCACTCTAGTATTCTTGCCTGGAGAATCCCATGGACAGAGGAGCCTGATGGGCTACAGTACATGGGGTTGCAAAGAGTCAGATATGACTGAATGACTGAGCATGGTCACACTCAAGGGAAGTGAGCCAGGCTCTCAAACTACCCAGATGGTCTAATGTTGATTGAGCACAGAGACTCCCTTTACTCATATTTGGAGGATCAGATAGTTCTCCCTGGTTCCCATTTCCACTCTTCTTAGCATTAGATCCTGCATCCGATTCTTCCAACTTCAGAAATACTATCCCCTGACAGCCCTTCAGCACAGTGTCCAGTGATTCCAGTCCATCTGAACTCAGCATCAAGGTAAGTAATGGGTTCTGTTGCAGACTTACTATCGTTTGGTTCAGGTTTGGACATTTGGCTTCCCATGTTGCCTTCCCCTGAGAATTAAAAACAAAAAGGTAGGTCTTACAAAGCTTGGAAAAGAGAGGCAGCAGAGGGGCCAATTCTGAGATTGTGATCTTAATATAGGAGCTGTAATGAAGGAGAGAGGCAAACGGTGGGAGGGTGTTCTTGTGAGGTCAGTGGTCCCAAACTTTACAGTGTGAGGACCGCAGTTCAGCAGGCAGGCCTCAGCTCTGTGATCTCATCAGAGCATCAAGAATTGACTGAATGTTCCAGAGCAGACTCATACCAACCAGCTCATAGGAGACTAATGTATGAACTAGAATAACATAAGAAACATGTTTGTATAGCTGGTGCATTTCATCAAACTGCATGAGAAAGCCAATTAAAACCATAATTTTTATTGATAAACATCAGATTGAAGTCTGAAAGAAGCAGAGCCGGTGATTTTAATACTGAGTGTCACGTAGGTCCGATGCGCTGGCTTCAGTCTTCCCTAGTGGAGCTGGGCAAGCTAACTTGCTCTTGGAGGTCCTGCATCAGACACTTCTATTTTGTTCATATATTATCTTTTCAAGCGTGACAACGTCTTTATATAAGCTATGGTTATTCATGTTAAACTTTCTGTATTTCCCCTCTTATTTATTTATACAGAAAAGTATAGAGTACCTAAAAGCAGAAAAGTAAAATCACTCAAACTTCCACTATCCATTGTTAATATTTTAGCGTATTTCCTTTTTGTTGTACTTCCATGCATCTTTTAAAAGCTAGTTGAGATACTTCATAGTTCCTTTTCTTTTCTTACTAAGTGTTTCATCATAAACATTTTCCTATTTCACTGAAAATTTCTATAAGCCTCTGAGTGGTGATAGGTTCTTCTGTTGTAACTATGTACTATAGCTTGGTTTTCTAGTTTCCTGCATGTTGATAAAAATTATCTCCACTTTAAACAAAATAAAATAACAAACAATTTTAGGAGGCCACAATTTTACTACATACTTAGACAAACCCATGGGAAGAATTTTTAATTCTGCTATAACTACTGTATTTTAAGGTTATTTATTTAGACAATAAATGACATCAATTATTTGTACTTAATTATTTAGCTGTCAAAAGTGAATTAATTTCCGAGTCCTTGGACATAGGGAAAGATTGGGAGAAGGACACCTCATTGCCATGTACCAGTTACAACAGCAAAATTATCAAATGCCTTACAATCAAACAAACTTTTAGAGATCATGTAATCTAGGATAACAAGAAAGATGCCACGGGGAAATTTGGTGAGAATTCTGAGCCATAGGGATAGAAAGTCCATCATCCATAGCAGAATCCATAGGGGTAACAATTTTTCTAGCACTTTTTGCTCCTTTTTCTAATTTAAAAGTCAATAATCAAGAAGGAGGGGATATATGTGTACATATTGCCAATTTACCATGTTGTACAGCAGAAACCATCACAACATTGTAAAGCAATTATATTCCAATAAAAATAAAAGGCAACATAATTAAACATAATGATAATAAACAAAAAGTCAACAGTGTTCTTTGTAGAGTACTGTAAAATATTTATGTAGTATTTTTTAAATATTGAAATATGTGTTTGCACTAATCATAGTATGAATTTATCCTATGAATATGTACTAGACCATATCACTGGGGAGGTTGGGGAGGGGAGGATCATAGGTTTCCATAAGATCTTAACCTTCCCATGAGTGGTTCTAAATTCACAACCACCCCAAAGAAATGTTAGCACAGTCACCTAAAACAAAAGCTGGGTCTCCCCATCCTCAAAGACAAAACATTCACACGTTGCCACAGGGAAATAGTTAATGAAGCCACGCTAGTTACAAATCCATTCTGAGAAAAACAGGAAGCATATACCCTTTGAAAACAACACTCCAAACATTTGACAGAAACATAAATTAAAATAGAGACAGTACTCTATATACATGCTTTTTCACATTTTGTCCAGCATTGGAGAATCTTACTGATTGCCATAATATCCACCAACTAAAAGCAGCCATTCACATACAACCTTTCCCCGACCAGATAAGGTTAAAAAAAGTAACTGAAACCACTAAAAATTAGATTAACATTTTGTTTTGGTGATTATTTCATCTATATTAAAAGATGGGGTAAATGTGTTTACCTTTTAAGACAAAGTCCAGTTGTAAGATGTCATTGTCTAAGACGGAGCTTTTCACTTGCTGCTTCTGTTACCATTCCTGTTTCTCAGAATGACGAAACAGTGATTACTGCCACTGACACCATTAAGCTGTGTGTCGCAAAGTTCTTACCTCAAGGGCCAACTTCCTATTTGTGGCAAACTGTATTTTTTTTCATTCTGCAAGCAGAGAACTTTTATATCTTTTGACACATGAAGTATTCATTGAATATGGAACTACCATGTCAGATGTTGTGGGGATCACAGTGGTGTGACATTATCACTGTCATCAAGCATGTCATAATCTCGTTTATTCCAGCCAAGGAAGTAAGGTTGATAGAGAAAAATGAAAAGCAAATGGTGTTAAGTGCAGACTAGACAGACTTTTAAGTGTTTTGAGACCATGGAAGTCGCCAGCTTCCCCAGTGGCTTAGTGACAAAGAATCTGCCAGCTAATACAGGAGACATAGGTTCGATCCTTGGGTTGGGAAAATCCCACATGCTACGTGGCAACTAAGCTTGTGCATCACAACTACTGAGCCTGCACTCTAGAGCCTGGGAACTGCCACTACTGAGCCCAAGTGCTACAACTGCTGAAGCTCACACACACAAGAGCCTCAGGCTCTGTAACAAGAGAAGCCACCACATGAGAAGTACACACCACAAGGAAGTGTAGCCCCTGCTCAACACAACTAGAAATAGCCTGTGTGCATCAGTGACAATCCAGTACCGGCCAAAATAAATAAATAAGTTATATATATATATATATATATATATATATATATATGGCAGGGAGTTTGCTTCAAAAGGAAGGTGGATCATTTACTTGTAAACATTTACCCATAAAATAATAAGTATACACATTAAATAGACACAATGGGCCATGTGCTATGGGTATTTTAGAGAGAAGGCAGGAAAGCTCATGAGGCCTACTGTCTAACTGAGAAGAGTAACAATAGAAAAGGAAATAACAATTGATTACGGATTGTGTTCAGGGACATGAAGGAAAGAAACAGAGTGCCCTGCTGGGGAGTCAATGATGGGAGGATGTCTTTAGATAAAATGGATGACCCAGGAATTCCTGTCCAAGGAGTGATATTTACCCTGAGAACCAGAGGATGGGAACGAGCTGGTTGGGCAGAGAGCCTGGGGAAGACAGTTCCAGGAGAGGGCAGAGTAACTCGCAGGTCTCGGAGAAGGGAAGAGCTGGCAGGACAGGCGGGAACAGGCAAGGCTGCAAGCAGGGAGACCTGGAATATGCCTGGGGGAGAAGAAATGGACTGTGTGAGGAAGTTCCCAACCCAAGGGCTGCTTGCTGGGCTTTGAGCGATGGATTTCTGGGACATCAGCAAGGTTCAAGAGAGAGGCCTTGATAGAGGGTGAGACAGAAAATAGTTGTGTAGATAGATTTGAGATATACTGTGGAGGTCTTTAAATCCAAGCAAAAAGTATATTTTAAGTATTAATAAAGAACAACTAAAGATTTTGGGATTCTTGTGTGAATTCCAAACATGACCTGTAAGGAAGATTGCATCACATCAAATAAAATAAACTGTGGATAAAGAAAGAGACAAGGAAATAAGCTGTGTCAGATATACAGGATGGAGTGGGACTCAAGAGAAAAGGCTCAGGTCACACAATAAGGAGGGGAAGTGGGTGTCAAGAAAAGCATCATAGAGGAGATGATGTTTGAGTTGCTTCTTGAAAGATGAATCACGTTTTCTAGGCAGACAGAAGAAGGAAGTGTATTCCAGGCAGACGGACCATGTGAGCAAAGACAAGCTTTGTCATGTTTGTGATGTTCAGCGAAATGCAAGTATTTCATCATTGCTGATGCTAGAGATTAAGAGTGGGTGGAATCTTTTTCTAGTGGGGGAATGGAAAAAGAAAGACTGTAGAGGAAGCGCAAGGCCCCATGATAGAGGACCTTAAGCAGATTTTCCCTGGAGACAATGGAGAGACTGCTGAAGGATGAAACACGATCACATTCTGGTTTGGGCAAGAGTGTAGGAGGGACTTGTGCAGGCCAGACAGGGGGCAGGGAGTCCTTTAGTATGGCAGGGTTCCAGGTGAGAAACAAGGATGATCTAATCAGACACTGGCCTTGGGGAAGAGGAGGCAAGGCAGAAAGGTGATGAATCTAATCTTTTTCTGGCTGTGAGAGAAAGGTAAGGGCGAGAGAGCTCAAGATAACTCCCAGGTTTCTGTCTTGAATCACCAATTAATGATGAGAATATAGAAGGTGAGTGTAGGATTGGGCATGTAGAATGAGCTTACTTTTGAACACATTGAGCCTAGGGTGCCTGTGGATTGTACTACCGAGCGACGTCAAGGGGGTAGTTGGATGCACAGGTCAGGGGCTCATCAAAGATCCAGAGCTGTGTGGTAGAGAGCACTAGTTCTCACCCTGAACCAGATCTCCTCTCCTGGCACAGACCCTCTTACGGTTTAGTAGTGCCATGTGATAAGCT
The DNA here is from genome assembly GCF_023091745.1 of Budorcas taxicolor. Taxonomy (NCBI): domain Eukaryota; kingdom Metazoa; phylum Chordata; class Mammalia; order Artiodactyla; family Bovidae; genus Budorcas; species Budorcas taxicolor. The sequence continues at coordinate 32,217,991 of NC_068912.1, forward strand.
CTGGCCAATGGACCAATGAACGTGATGTAGTTCCCTTTCAGTTGAAGCGTTTACCCCTTCCCCTTCAGGGTGATCACAGAGATTTTGTGATGAGAAGGTTGAAAGCTCTAAAGTGGATCACTGAGTCACTATAACGAGGATAGTTTCTCCGGTGGGTCACCTGGAGCTACAGTGGATTGTGTGTGAGCAAGAAATACTTTTCCACATTACACTGTTGAGATTTTGGGGCAGTTTCTTACCTCAGTTGACTTAACTTATCCTGGCTAATACAACTTGGGATACAGATTAGGAAGCCATCAGCATACACGTGACTGTAGAAGCCACGGGGATGGATAAGATTATCCAGAACAGCTTGTAGAATGAGAATAAAACATTCCTAGAACTCTAAGGAACACCACCACTTAAGAGGGAGTCAGAAAAAGTGGAGGAGCTTCCTTAGTGACTTGCTGGTAAAGAATCTACCTGCCAATGCAGGAGACACAGGTTCAATCCCTGATCTGGGAGGATCCCACGTGCTGTGGAACAACTAAACCCGTATGCCACTACTATTAAATCTGTGCACTAGAGCCCACATGCTGCAGCTACTGGAGCCCACACACGCGAGCGCCCCTGCCCCACAACAGAAGCCACTGAAATGAGAAACCCGAGCACAACTAGAGAGTAGCCCCCACTCTCTGAAACTAGAGAAAAGCCAGCGCAGCAACAAAGACCCAGCACAGCCAAAAATTTAAAAATAAATTAACAAAAAAATTTTTTTAAGAAAAAAAAAAAAATCCTGGAGTCAGTTATGGAAATTGAGAGGACACAGTGACAGCAGTAATAGCAAATGTAGGGACCAGAGAGGAAAAGAAGGAAAAGCTGTGCGTACCGAAGAATTGATGCCTTTGAACTGTGCTGTTGGAAAAGATTCTTGAGAGTCCCTTGAACTGCAAGGAGATCCAACCAGTCCATCTAAAGGAAATCAGTACTGAATATTCACTGGAAGGGCTGATGCTGAAACTCCAATACTTTGGCCACCTAATGCTAAGAACTGACTCATTTAAAAAGACCTTGATGCCAGGAATGATGAAGGCAGGAGGAAAAGGAGATGACAGATGATGAGATGGTTGGATGGCGTCACCGACTCTATTGACCTGAGTTTCAGTAAGCTCCTGGAGTTGGTGATGGACAGGGAAGCCTGGCGTGCTGCAGTCCATGGGGTTGCAGAGTCGGACACGACTGAGACTGAACTCAACAGTGCCAGATGCTGCAGAGAGAGAGGCTGATTAAGATGAGGACTGGAAAGAGTTATCGGATTTAGAAAGGAAGAGATCCCAATCTCTTTGCTAAAGCAGCTTGGGGTATGATAGTGGTGGAGAGTAAGACTTCAGTAAGTTAAAGAGTGAATGGAAATCCCTAGATGTACAGCAGATTAGATCTTTTAAGAGATCCTCTTGTTAAAGAACACCAACAAAGGCTAGATAAAACATTTGAAACACCATAGTTTCAGGTGGTGCTAGTGATAAACAGGGCTCCCCTGGTAGCTCAGCTAGTAAAGAATCTGCCTGCCAGTACAGGAGACATAAGAGACATGGGTTCAATCCCTGGGTCAGGAAGATGCTCTGGAGGAGGGTATGGCAACCCGCCCAAGTATTTTTGCCTGGAGAATCTCATAGACATAGGAGCCTGGCAGACTACAGTCCAGAGGGTTGCCCAGGGTTGGACACTATTGAAGTGACTTTAAACACACAATTTAAAAATGCACGACTGATAAGTAAAATAGACAGCCAGTGGGAATTTACTGTGTGACACAGGGAGCTCAGTCTAGTGCTCTGTGACAATCTACAGGGGTGGGAAGGGGTGGAAGATGGCAGCAAGATTCAAGAGGGAGGGAACATATGCATACATGTGGCTGATTCATGTTGATGTATGGCAGAAACCAGTACAATATTATAAAGCAGTTATCCTCCAATTATATATATATATATATTTTAAAATGCATGGCTGAACTAGAAGTTGGAAATCCTCAAAAATCAGAGAGTTGAGACCTGGAGCTGCTGTTTATTCTAGGAAGAGCCACCAATTTTTGGTGACCCGAAGATTGGGTCTACAGGCCTTGTATGAGGTCAGGAAACCTAAAGCCTGCATCAAGGTGGGAAACTGGATCAGATCCCCTGAAAGGGAACCCACAATAAGTGAATTAGAAAAAAGCAAACCAGATGGAAGTGGTAGGGATCCTTAATATATCAGTTTTCTATTGCAGTATAACAAATATCACAAATATAGAGGCTTAAAACAGTACACATTCAGTTTCTGTGGGTTACAGGCTGTTGCGGTTCAGTTGCTCAGTCATGTCTGACTCTATGTGACCTGACGGATGGCAGCACACTAGGCTTCCCTGTCCTTCACCACCTGAGTTTGCTCAAACTCATGTCCATTGAGTCAGTGGTGTCATCCAACCATCTTATCCTCTATTGTCCCCTTCTCCTCCTGCCTTCAATCTTTTCCAGCATCAGGGTCTTTTCCAATGAGTTGGATTTTTGCATCGGGTGGCCAAAAAATTGGAGCTACAGTTTTAGCATCAGCCCTTCCAGTGAACATTCAGGATTGACTTTCCTTAGGATTGACTGGTTTGAGCTCCTTGCAGTCCAAGGGACTCTTGTTCATCTTGTTCCTCTGCCTCCTGCATTTCCTGGAAACTGGAATTTACATCTTAAGTCGTGATAGACTCAGGGGAAATACTTCTGGATAGGTTATACCACAAGTGATATTGGCTACTTCATATTTCAGGAATTCAGGAAACTCACCTGGTTATTCCACAAGAGTGATACTGAGAATAACCGGTGAAGTGGGTCACTGGCCACTTGATTGGAAAGATCTTGATTCATATTATCATTGATTATAAATTACTCTTACGGTCATTATAAAACTTACAACAAAAGAATCTAACGTTTCCCTTTTTTCATTGATATGTAATCTTTTGCTAACACAAACATATTTCAAATCAATTTGACCTCTTCATATCAAATATTTAAAAAACAATTGGTTTTCCAATGTCTCATTTGAGGTTGCACAACCAATTACCACACATTCAATTTGTATGTACTAAACCACAACCATCACAAAGAAATAAAAAAAAAATTAATTGGATAATAAATGCTTTACAATATTGTGTTGGTTTTTGCCATACAACATGAATCAGCCATAAGTATACATATACCCCCATCTCTGGAACTACCCTCCCGACCCCTCCCCACCTATGCTATGCTCTATGTTATCACAGAGCACTGGGCTGAGCTGTGTTATACAGCAACTTCCCATTATACACATGGTAGTGTACATATGGTGGTGGTGGTGTAGTCACTAAGTTGTGTCTGACTCTTGTGACCCCATGGGACTGTAGCCTGCCAGGCTCTTTGGTCCATGGGATTCTCTAAGCAAGAATACTGGAGTGGGTTGCCATTTCTTTCTCCAGGGGATCTTCCCAACACAGGAATCGAACCTCGATCTCCTGCATTGCAAGCAGATTCTTTACTGACTGAGCTATGCACAGTGTATATATAAACTGATATTCTGAAGGTAGAGATTTGGTACTGTACTTTGGAGTCTCACCTCTAAAATCCCTGCTCAGCTTATTACTTCCATCTCACTCCTGACTGGCTTCACTTTGGGTTGTGACACCCGTCCTTGCACATAGGTAGACAAACTCCTCTAGCACATTCTTGTCCAAAAGGAGCAGCATGTGCTCTATAGCTGGCCGCTATCGTGATGTCCAGGTGGCAGAACAGTGTTGCTTACCCACAGCATGTTGCAGTGCTGTGTGAATACAGGAGGTCACTGCCTGGTTCTGGAAACTATGGGGCACACTGTCAGTCTCCGCTCAGATCCAGTGGCCTTTTGAGTCCCAGGTGAAGCTCTTTTGTCTGAAGTGACTAGCTTGAGGGCTGACAGCCTCATGCCTGGCTGCCTTTGCAGGTGCCAAGCAGGAACTACTTTGTGGCTTATCCATGTTGCTGCTGATCTGTTGATCCAGCAGTATTAGCAGGGCTGTAATTTCCCAACTTCTCTCCTTGGGTCATCCTTAAGCTTCTCTAACCTTTGAACCAGGAATATTAGGAAGGGCCTCGGGTTTTGCAGGACCATGATACCATGAAGATCAGAGGTAATAAAAACGGACAAGGGTTTCAGTCTGTGCTTGTAGTTTCCACTTGTTCCTACCCTCTCCCACTTCACATCTATCTTCCCTTCTTAAATGCCCGCTCCATGCATGTCAAGCTCCTTCGTTAGAAAGATTAAGAGCTTACAGAGACTGCTTAACCAGCTCCCACAAGAGCATAAAGTCAAATTTCTTACATATAAACATATATCCTAGTATATCCTGTGCTTCTGATAGTTATACACAAGTGAAACGATGAGGCTATTTAGACTACCTAAAATGGGACTCTCAAAACACCTTGTACTAAAATCTGTATTGTATCATATTCCCCCTTTCCAGTAGATTAATACCTTGTGGTAGGAACTTTTTATCTCTGTGTGACCACTGTAGGATAGTGCTTAGCAATTTTTCGTTTAATGAATAATTTGGAACACCTACTGACCCTAGTAAACTCTCCTTTAAGCAACATCTTAATAATGTTGTCAATCTGATTTCTATAGAAGATGAATATATTAGCCATCAATACTGACCTAAATGATTGTATTATCCACTTGATCACAAGTAAATCCTTATAAAAGTATGAGAATTAACTGCAGACAAACCTATGGAAAGGCAGAATTTTCTATCTGTTGGATTCTTGAGAGTAATTATATGACACATGGAGTCCATAGTATTTTCTGCAGAATTACTACTAAAGCAAAAATAAAGTCAATGATATATCATTTCCTTTAGCCATTTTAAGAATACTTAAAAGCTTTAGATTCCCCATAACCTAGCAGCAAGAAATAGCTTACCATTAATAATTATATAAATAAGATTCAGTTCAGTGACATCTTTAATTTTTACCAATAAATGTTGAAATGATATTTCAGAAAATTATGCATCCTGAAAACCTTTGTTTCAACTGTCACTTTATTGTTAAGATGGCTGAATTAATTACAAATTTAAACTATAACTTTGGTAATTTTTAGCCAGGTACCAAATTTTATTCAAAGAAACTGCTTATTTAAAAGTGATCACAAGACAACTCAAAACGTACAGCAAGATGAATTAGAGAAAGATCTTACTGGCCAATAGATTGTTTCAATTCTCTCACTGTATCAGACTCAAAACTTTTCATTTATAGGAAAGGTAAACTGTAACCTCAGTAGATACCAATACAGAAAGATTTTATCACACTGACTGGTTTCCATTTAGTCAGTCAACTGTTTCTAGCTGTCTCAATAGGGACGGATGTGTCTACATAACTGGCTGAGCTTGCGCCTTCTTTGCGAGCAGCTTTAGATCTGCGATGCACTTGGCGATTGTTTCCTTCTCCTGTGGTAAGGAAAGAGAGAGCTGGTTAGACCTTGTCTAATAACACTGCCATTCTAAAAGATACCTCCTATAAAACACTAAGGTTACTATAGAATCTCAAGATAGATTACTGGCTTAGAAATCATCCTCTGTCCTCCCCTTCACCTTCTGCCTTCAATCTTTCCCAGCATCAGGGTCTTTTCTAATGAGTCAGCTCTTTGCATCAGGTGGCCAAAATACTGGAACTTCAGCTTCAGTCCTTATAAGGGAACAATCAGGACTGATTTCCTTTAGGATTGACTGGTTTGGTCTTTGCAGTCCAAGGGACTCTCGAGAGTTAGATTCTCCAACATCACAATTCAAAAGCATTAATTTCTGGCGCTCACCTTTCTTTACAGTCCAACTCTCACATCCATACATGACTACTGGAAAAACAATAGCTTTGACTATATGGACCTTTGTTGACAAAGTAATGTCTCTGTCTTTTAATATGCTGTCTAAGTTGGTCATAGCTTTTCTTCCAAGGAGTAAGTGTCTTTTAATTTCATGGCTACAGTCACCATCTGAGGTGATTTTGGAGCCCAAGAAAATAAAGTCTGTCACTGTTTCCACTGCTTCCCTATTTGCCATGAAGTGATGGGACTGGATGCCATGATCTTCATTTTATGAATGTTGAGAGTTTTAAGCCAACTTTTTCACTCTCTTCTTTCACTTTCATCAAGAGACTCTACTTCCTCTTCGTTTTCTGCCATAAGGGTGGTGTCATCTGCATATCTGAAGTTATTGATATTTCTCCCAGCAATCTTGTTTCCAGCTTTACAAAGGGGATAATCAATTATTTAATAAAGCAAAACCAGAGAATAGTTAAAGTCCCCTGGCTCATAGCTTTTATGAGTGAAACCTGTCTAGAGGTTGAAGCTAGATAATCCTGTAATCATGTGCCACTGGTTATATTTTACAGCTAATACTTTCTTGAAAAGGGCCAACCTAACAAACATTAGTAATAAACATTGTTAAGAAAGAATAGTTTTTGTCTCTTTTGTACTTTCCAAATTTCTTAAATAAGTATATCACTTTTATATAAAAGAGTATAATTTAAAAAACCAATTCATTAAATATCAATAGACCCTATTTTTCTCCAGCCCTGCATGGTTATACTGAAAGTGACCAGAAATGCCTAAGTATACTCTTTATTTGGGAACGAAGAAATCAAGTGATAAGGAAGTAAATAAAAATAGATAGAAAACATTTCTGTTCAAGATCAATGAATTTAGCAGCTGAGGAGAGGAAATGGAATAGACATCACAGAATTAGAAAATGGAAGAGGCTCAGAAATAGACCTGTTCAGTTTTTGTTTTACAGAGAAGAATGTTGGTCAGATATGCAGATGACACCACCCTTATGGCAGAAAGTGAAGAGGAACTGAAAAAAGTCTTGATGAAAGTCAAAGAGAGGAGTGAATAAGTTGGCTTAAACCTCAACATTCAGAAAACGAAGATCATGGCATCCGGTCCCATCACTCCATGGGAAATACATGGGGAAACAGTGTCAGATTTTATTTTCTGGGGCTCCAAAACCACTGCAGATGGTGACTGCAGCCATGAAATTAAAAGATGCTTTACTCCTTGGAAGGAAAGTTATGACCAACCCAGACAGCATATTCAAAAGCCGAGATATTACCTTGCCAACAAAGGTCTGTCTAGTCAAGGCTATGGTTTTTCCAGTAGTCATGTATGGATGTGAGAGCTGGACTGTGAAGAAAGCTGAGTGCCGAAGAATTGATGCTGTTGAACTGTGGTGTTGGAGAAGACTCTTGGGAGTCCCTTGGACTGCAAGGAGATACAACCAGTCCATTCTGAAGGAGATCAGTCCTGGGTGTTCATTGGAAGGACTGATGCTGAAGCTGAAACTCCAATACTTTGGCCACCTCATGCGAAGAGCTGACTCATTGGAAAAGAGCCTGATGCTGGGAGGGATTGGGGGCAGGAGGAGAAGGGGACGACAGAGGATGAGATGGCTGGATGGCATCACCGACTCGATGGACATGACTTTGAGTGAACTCCGGGAGTTCAGGGAGGCCTGGCGTGCTATGATTCATGGGGTCGCAAAGAGTCGGACACGACTGAGCGACTGAACTGAACTGGTGTTGGTTAATGTTTCCCAGATGATGGAACCTGAACATAAGTGGGCTATAACGAGCGTTCTCAATGACCTTTCCACTATGAGTGAGAGTTCTTTTGGTAACCAGACTCTGAGGAAGGAGGAAACCTACCATGGCAGTTGTGCAGCACTTTCTAGGTTACCACTAACCAGGAAAATGAACCAGGGCTACCCCATTATTGCTAGGCTAAAGACTCCCTGCCAGCTATCCCTATACTATCAGAGCTATCAATACAACTCCAGAAGCTTTGAAACATCATGTACCTGCTGTGCAGAGATGGTCTGCACCACATGCTTCTCCACCCAGTTTATCATGTGCTCTTGTTCCTTCTGACGCATCATATTCTGCACAGAGATGTGATAGTCCAGGCGATTCTTTACCTCCCTGTATACTCTATGCAGCCGTTCCCGGTAAGTAACCTCCAAGGCCATAGCAATGTTATTCTGAAGGAAAATTAAGAAGTGATGAAAATTGTTTGCACAAAGGATTACTTCCATTCTGAGGATTCTGCCTCTTAGAACAGCTACCACTTAACTGTATTTTACGCAAAGTTCATTTGTTTAATATGAACAGGTAATACATGCATCTGGTTAAAAAAAAACTAACAGCATACAGTAAAAATATATTTAAAAGTATATGCAGTAAAAAATTAAGCCCTCTCCAGCCCCCTCATAGGCTATCATCTTCCTATATTTCTTGTATTTTCTCCCAGGAATACTTAATAAACAAACATATGTATATGTACACACATAAACATCACTTTTACTGGTTATGACATATAGACCCATCTCAGTGTTAAAACTTATATTGGATTCTACTATTTTTGTGTCTCACAACATATAATTTATTTAACCTAGCTCTATTAACAGATCAGGTTGCTTCTAATTCTTTCAGCTATATATTGCAGTTTACATCTTTGCAGTTATGTCTGAATATCTGGTGGGTCAAATAATAGCTAACATCTGTTGAGTATCTACTATCTTCTAAACACTGTGTCAATTCAATTAAATCTTAAAATCACACCACAGGATAGTTACTACATTCATTTCACAGTGAGGAAAACTGAGGCAGAAACCAAGGAATCTGTCTAAGGTTACAGGCTCACTGAATTATGAAGCCAAGGCCTGAATATGAGGGGCCAGGCTACAAAAGCCATGCTTTTAAAGATCCATTTTAAATTGTGATTAACACTGTCAAATTCTACAGAAAAGTTGTACTGTTCCATTCTTTCATCAGCAACACAAAGAGCCTGATCAACAGTGTTTATAAAACCTTTACTTTCTGCTATTCTGATAAGCAGAAAAAAATTATCCATTTTAATTGTCATTATATAAGGAGAAAATGTATATACTTAGAAGTCATTTACATTTACTTATACCATTATAAACTGTTCATGTCCCATGCCTAGTTTTCTCCTGGAATGTTGGTCTATCCTAAGGTAACTACCCTTTTGTGTCACATGGAATGCAAGTGTCCTTTTATCTCTAACTTCGGTTTATAGTAATTTCTACATGCAAAATTTAAATTTTTTAAAATGAGATTAACTTAACAATTTTTCCTCCTATAGTTTTCTGGATTTTTGAAAATTGAGGTATAACTGACATACAATATTGTATTAATTTCAGGTATACAAACACAATGACTTGGTATTTGCATATACTGTGAAATGATCACCAGAATGAGTTTAGTTAACACCCATCACTACCCAAGTTTCTGGATTTTGTTGCCTTATTGGAAACATCTTGTCATTCCAAACATATTGTATTGTTTTTCAAATTGTCTTTTTCTTAAGGTTTCATTTCTAGTTTTTATGCCTCTTATTTCTTTTTCTTCTCTAATATCAGCTACTGCCTCCAGAATAATAATCAACAAAGTGACAGGGACATTGTCATTTTCTAGTTTGTAATGAGAATCCTTATACATCTCCCTGTTAAGTATAACAGTTTGAGATACTAAGCTCAAGTAGGCCCTATCTTCTTTCTCCTCAAATCTCAAATACTACCTTGACTGCCTTCCTGTTCAGCAAATGACCTAACTTCCTATTTCACTGAGAAAAAGGAAACAACTTGACAAACTTGTACCACTATATCAGCTAATCTACCTGAACCCATACTCACAAACTTTGCCTTCCTTTAACTATGGAACTGTTGATGCTCTTGAAGCCAGCCCTTCCACCTGCGTACACCAAGCCCCCTAGCCCTACCGAAGGACACTGCTCTAGCAAATTCCTCCCTATGCATACCCCTTTCTTGCATCAACTTTTCTCTCTACTAATTTCTATCAGATCCTAACATGTAATTATACTTTCTATCTTCTAAAAAATCTCTTTTGATTACTAAATCCTCTCCTCTGAGCTAATTTCTTTGCCCAACAATTTCTAACTCCTTCACAATTCTGACAGTGATTTATACCCAGACTCCAATTCTCCTCTTCTATTTTTTTCCTTTAATTTACTCCAACTACTTCACTAAAACAGCCTTCACCAACGTCTCCAACCTTCATACTGCTAAATCCGATGCCAAATTTTTAGGCCCATTATTACTTGACTATTAAGTAGGGCAACTACAAATTAATCCTTGTTTCCACCAGTTATTTTCCTTCTTGTTCCAGTCTTACAGCTGTTAAGTGCCACTTGTAAGCTCATGATTTCCAAACTCTCCCCAGTGATTCCAGACTCTTGTATCTAATAACTCTTATTTGGCTAACTCACAGGCATTTCAAACCAACACATGCAAGACTGAAGGCTATTTACAACAAGGCCATCAGAGTGACTCTTCAAAACACCAGTGAGTTCATATCACTCCTCTGCCTAAAAGATTCAATGATTTTCTCATTCTGAGTACAAGTCAAAGTTCTCACAGAAGCCTATGAGACTTCATACGATCCAGCCCGTGGTCTCTCTCAGCCTTGCTTCCTCTTACCTTCCTCCTCACCCATTCTGCTGCAGCTGCGCTGGCCTTTTCACTTTCCCTTGTCTATGCCGAGCAAGCTTCCAGGGTTAGGGCCCTTGTGATTGTGCTTCCCTCTGTCTGCAATACTATTTCCTCAGACATCAGGTTTGAATATCACATCAGAAGTCTTTGTAAACTGCCGAACAAAACATTTAACTCCCTCCTTCTAAAATTTCTTTTCCTTTAACATAAATTCATCATTCTACAGGTACTTCACACAAACTGACATTCATATCTGCTTAATTTTTTTTTCCTTTCCTTTTCTCAACCCTTGGCTAGAAAGTAGGCACCAAGAAAGCAGACTTGGTTTTGTTCTCTGCTGTTATCCTAGCACCCTCCCTTGACCGGTGTCCACACTTAAAATATATCTATTACGTATTTCATACTTAGACTCATTGGAAAAGACTCTGATGCTGGAAGGGATTGGGGGCAGGAGGAGAACGGGACAACAGAGGATGAGATGGCTGGATGGCATCACTGACTCGATGGACGTGAGTCTGAGTGAACTCCAGGAATTGGTGATGGACAGGGAGGCCTGGCGTGCTGCGATTCATGGGGTCGCAAACAGCTGGACACGACTGAGCGACTGAACAGAAGTTATTTCATAAATAAATAAAAATTTTAACCACTATCATTTGATTCTTACAAAAAGCTACATCTTCAAAAGCCAGGCTTTGTGTGACATATTAGTTATGATGCAGGAACAATTCTCCGGCTGTAACCTATGCATGAAGAGATTTCTGGGGATTTCAAACATAATGTGCTAAGTATCTTTAGGGATCCTGTTATGTCATAACACTTTCTTATAACATGCATGCTTGAAATGCATAGCATGTATTTCACCCACTGTATTTTACAGTGAATGTCATTTTTAAATCGGCTTTCTGTGTGGATTTAAAAATGTGTTCTTTTATACTTTTTATTCTCTCTAGTTTTAAGAGTAATAATTCTAATCATTTATCCACGTGAGGGGTCTTAGATGTCTAAATAGCTGTAACAGCCAATCCCCACCCAAATACTTTTTTCCAAGTAAAATATGCTCAAACTATACAACCTTCATATGATTGTAAATTTTTGTTTTAAATATACACAAATGAGTAATTTCACTCGTCTGAGAAAGTTCTGAAACCTACCCTTTGAACATCAAAAAGGTAATGGCGCTTTTGAACCAGTGCCTGCTGTGACTTCTCCATATCAATAGCATCCTGGATTTGTTTGATGGACGCCTGTTTCACCTCTTCCAGTTGGGCAATTTTTTGCTGCAATTATGATATTTACAACAAAGATTAGTGAAAGTATCAAGGGTAATAAAAAGATTCATTTTATACTTCTTCACTTGTGAAAATACCCTTACATACAGAGAACTGCACCAATCCTTAACAAGGAGTTGCTTACAGTAGCTATGCAGTATCTTGCTAAATGAACAAAACCACGGAAAAGCTAGAGAAAGTCTGGTAGTTTTTAAAAATTTATCTCAAATTAGTAATTAACTAACATTTATAATTGAAATCATTATAATCAGATTCATTTTTTTATCCTTTGTTCCTATCACTTGATGGCTTTGATGTTTCTAGTACTGTCTAAAATGGGAAGTAAGATTTATGATTCTTACCTCATTGAGTTTATCAGCAAATTCCCCAACAGAAGCACCATATTTTTTAACTACATAGACAAGGAACCCTATTGTTGATATGGCAGAGAAGGTCTCTGGAGTTATCACGTATATTTCTTTGGAGAGTAAATATAAGATAAGCCCAGTTCCAAGCACATAGGGTCCTAAAAGGAAAAAAGAGTTATTTTATGATAGATATGCTATGTCTAAAAGGGTAAGACTGAGAGATATTTCTGCATTTAATTAGTTGAAGGTAAAGGTTTTTTTTCCTATTTTATTCTTTTTTTTTTAAAACTTTTTATTCTGTATTGGGGTATAGGAAGAGGCACAAGCTGGAATCAAGATTGCCGGGAGAAATATCAATCACCTCAGACATGCAGATGACACCACCCTTATGGCAGAAAGTGAAGAGGAACTAAAAAGCCTCTTGATGAAAGTCAAAGAGGAGAGCGAAAAAGTTGGCTTCAAGCTCAACATTCAGACAACTAAGATCACGGCATCTGGTCCCATCACTTCATGGGAAATAGATGGGGAAACAGTAGAAACAGTGTCAGACTTTATTTTTTGGGGCTCCAAAATCACTGCAGATGGTGATTGCAGCCATTGCAGCCATGAAATTAAAAGACGCTTACTCCTTGGAAGGAAAGTTATGACCAACCTAGATAGCATATTCAAAAGCAGAGACATTACTTTGCCAACAAAGGTCCATCTAGTCAAGGCTATGGTTTTTCCAGTAGTCATGTATGGATGTGAGAGTTGGACTGTGAAGAAAGCTGAGCGCCGAAGAATTGACGCTTTTGAACTGTGGTGCTGGAGAAGACTCTTGAGAGTCCCTTGGACTGCAAGGAGATCCAACCAGTCCATTCTAAAGGAGGTCAGTCCTGGGTGTTCTTTGAAAGGCCTGATGCTAAAGCTGAAGCTCCAATACTTTGGCCACCTCATAAGAAGTTTGACTCACTGGAAAAGATTCTGATGCTGGGAGGAATTGGGGGCAGGAGGAGAAGGGAACGACAGAGGATGAGATGGCTGGATGGCATCACTGACTCGATGGACGTGAGTCTGAGTGAACTCCGGGAGTTGGTGATGGACAGGGAGGCCTGGCGTGCTGTGATTCATGGGGTCGCAAAGAGTCGGACACGACTGAGCGACTGAACTGAACTGATAGTCAGTTAACAACAGCGTAATAGTTTGAAGTGAACAGAGAAGGGAATCGGCCACATTAATACATGTACCCAGTTAAGCAAAGTTAATAATGATTTTAAACAATCATATTCAAAGATCAAAGCCTAGATGAGAACCAGTAAGGTACAACTGAAAGGACGATAATCCGGACTTAATGCTGGACAATGCAGATGATCTCTGAGCTCAGTTTCCTGAACTGTAAAATGGGAATAGTATCTTCTTGACAGAATTGATGTAACTAAAAAACAATGCATATAGGGTCTAGTACAACTGCTTAACAAACAGGAAGTAGTTTATAAAAATGTCAAGTTACTTTGAGAATAATTTGTGTACCAAAATAGACTATTAACTAAGTGGGGGGGGACACTGGTCAGAATAAAATTTATCCACTCTTGCCTATTTACTCAATGTGAATCTGACACTGGAAATAAGCAAAGAAAACAAAACAGACACAACTATAAAGCAGCATGTAAGTAAAAGAACTAAGTAACAGGACTTTCACTTCTTGTAGCACCTTATTATAATGCTTCTAATATGGCCATCTTTTTCTTTAACCAGGTCATGAATTCTGAAAGGATACAAACCATCATGCACCTTTCTTTAGGATTTTCCTCTGTGACTCACAAGATGCTATGTAGGACTTAAGACAGGTCATTAGGGGAAGCAGTTTGCAGTGTTTCTACGCAATACAAGTACCAAAGATGTTAGGACATACTATGAGAAAAGGGTTACAATCTCAAATGTGTTTTACCCAGTTTCCCATAAAAAGTTTAAACAGTTCACTTAAAAAAAAATCTGCCTTTAGTGTATACATTTTAAATGTGAATTTATTTAAAAAAAGGCCTATCACATGCAACATTTTTATCACCTATGGAGATCTGATGTTTCTCACAATTTTAATTATGGAAAAGCTATTTTAGGTCATTCCTTGGAGAGATTAAAAAAAATATCTTTGATATCCAGTGTTTCATGGTCATAGCTATATTTGGATACAGCAAAAGAAGCCGCATGTGTAATAAAAAGTACACTAAACTTAACTGGAGGACCCATGTTTAAGTACTACTCAGTCACTAAAGAGAATAAACCTCAGCAAGCTGTCTTCTAGTTCTTCTGGGTAATAAAAATGTCTTCATAGAACTGTTACACACATTAAATAAAGTGAAAGCACATTGCATTACAAAAATCAAAGATTTCAGGACAGGTTAGGCCTTTTTAAAAGGAAAAAAACTGGTAAGTCCAGCCCAGTTCTTTTTTCATAATCACACACACAACTACACATACAATACATAGTCTCTATTGCCTTACCTGGCTTTATTTTTATCCATAGTTCTTTCCATCAGTACCTGAAAGTGTATTTTATGGTTACTCTTTTTTTTTGGGGCGGGGGGGGGGGGGGCCAGGGGGCGGGCATTCCACATGGCTTGAGGGATCTTTGTTCTCTTATCAGGGATCGAACCTGGGCCCCTGCTGTGAAAGCACGAATTCTAACCACTGGATTGCCAAAAAATTCCCTAATTACTCTCATTTCTTTATTGTCTATCCTACAAAACAAAGTATGTTCCATGATGGCAGGCACTTTAGTTCACCACTGTATGCCTAGAACAGTGCCTAGGATAGGGCAGGCACTCAATAAATTTGGTGTATCAACAAATAGAGACAATGCTATAAAATCAAGTTAAAATCCCCAACAAAATTACTCCAAAGTAATTTGGACAAAATTGTCCAAAGACAAGTTAAAGCAATCAAATCAATTGTTACACTGAATCACTTTCGCACTTTACTTTTGAAAACAGCTGACTTGATTTTTCTGGTGTAAGAAGCCACTAAAATTCTAGATTAACATAAACAAGAGCATCCAAACATACTATCAAACACTGGGCAAATGCTCACCTGTTACACCAGTTTTAGGATAAAGGAACTGGAAGAATTCCTCAGGGATCAGCCCAAAACGAACTTTCCCTCCATGTTCAGGGAGAGGTGGTACAGGGGCAAGACTTGGCTGCCCTGTGTGAAAGATCCTCGTTGCCTGCAATACCCTATGGGTAAGAATTATACAAATTTAAAGCCTATTCTTTAAAGAGAACACAACATATGAACAACTGTAGAAAGAATGGATAGCGATGAGGATTAAGGCAGTTTCCCACTGTCCTAATGGAGAGAGAACAAACCAAGAACAGGAAGGCCAGGGTCTAATAATTAGCTGTGACAAGGAGAAACAACTTACTTAAAGCTTTATGTAATCTTCTACCCAATACTAGAATTCCTCTGTTAAATCTCATAGATCATCTGTCTAGCATCTTACACATCTATTACCAGCACTAAAATACGTAAGAACACAGACTCTGCAGCCAGACTATCTGGGTTCAAATTCTAATTTATGCTTTTGTAATCTGTGATTTCTCTAAGTAAAGTAAAATAAAGAATGTGACCTTAGAAGGTTGTTGTGAGGATTAACTGAGTTAAAAATGTGAAGTATATTGAACGGTGGTCAGCATATGTTAAAGTTTTATGTAAATGGTTAGTTATTACATAGCTACCATGTTGTGAGCTCCCTGATGGCAAGAACTTTGACCATTCTGAATATACTCTGTGACGCGGTGCTAAACAACCACTAAGTGAAACATACTTTTGCAGTGTTGGATATCTCTATGTTCATCCTCTGAACTGCTACGTACATCCTTAAAACTTCTATTGATTAGTTCTAATTTTATTCATTTATTATGTAAGATAACACCCATGTATCTGGGTTAAATAAACATCTCAGTTCCTTCACAAACCTGATTGTCCATTACAAGCAGCAATCTGGTTTTAATATGCAACATCTGCCACCAGATGTTGGCAATTTGATCTCTGGTTCCTCTGCCTTTTCTAAAACCAGCTTGAACATCTGGAAGTTCATGGTTCACGTATTGCTGAAGCCTGTCTTGAAGAATTTTGAGCATTACTTTACTAGCATGTGAGATGAGTGCAATTGTGCGGTAGTTTTCAGCATTCTTTGGCATTGCCTTTCTTTGGGATTGGAATGAAAACTGACCTTTTCCAGTCCTGTGGCCACTGCTGAGTTTTCCAAATTTGCTGGCATATTGAGTGCAGCACTTTCACAGCGTCATCTTTCAGGATTTGAAATAGCTCGACTGGAATTCCATCACCTCTACTAGCTTTGTTTGTAGTGATGCTTCCTAAGGCCCACTTGACTTCACATTAGTTGGACACAAAGCCTCTCCCTAACTGGCTGCCTTAGCTACTCAAGCCCTCAGCTACTCTTGTCTAAGAAAGTTAACAATCAAAACCTGGTCTCTTGGCTTCTCCTCAAATACCCCTTCAACCCAGTCCCCCCCCTGCTGCTTTAAGTTTTTAAAATACAAATGTGACTTTAAAACTCTCCAACAGGCTGTCCTTCTGGCCACAGTAAACAAAGTACTTAATACAGTATGCGTGATTCAGCACCTGTCAAGTTTTATAGCCTCCTCTTCCTTCATTCTCCTACTCTCCAGCCATATGCAAGTACTTACAGCTTTCCCAGATGTTCAACCTGGTTTTAGAAAAGGCAGAGTAACAAAGATCAAATTGCCAACATCCGCTGGAGCATCGAAAAAGCAAGAGAATTCCAGAAAAACATCTATTTCTGCTTTATTGACTATGGTAAAGCCTTTGACTGAGTGTATCACCAAAAACTGTGGAAAATTTTGAAGGAGATGGTAATACCAGATCACCTGACCTGCCTCCTCAGAAATCTGTATGCAGGTCGGGAAGCAACAGTTAGAACTGGACATGGAACAACAAACTGGTTCCAAATAGGAAAAGGAGTATGTCAAGGCTGTATATTTGACTTATATGCAGAGTACATCATGAGAAACGCTGGGCTGGAGGAAGCACAAGCTGGAATCAAGATTGCTGGCAGAAATAGCAATAACCTTAGATATGCAGATGACACCACCCTGATGGCAGAAAGTGAAGAAGGACTAACGAACGTCTTGATGAAAGTGAAAGAGGAGAGTGAAAAAGTTGGCTTAAAGCTCAACATTCAGAAAACGAAGATCATGGCATCTGGTCCCATCACTTCATGGGAAACAGATGGGGAAACAGTGGAAACACTGGCTGACTTTATTTTTCTGGACTCCAAAATCACTGCAGATGGTGATTGTGGGCATGAAATTAAAAGACGCTTATTCCTTAGAAGGAAAGTTATGACCAACCTAGACAGCATATTAAAAGCAGAGACATTAATTTGCCAACAAAGGTCCATCTAGTCAAGGCTATAGTTTTTCCAGTGGTCATGTATGCATGTGAGAGTTGGGCTATAAAGAAAGCTGAGCGCTAAAGAATTTATGCTTTTGAACTGTGGTGTTGGAGAAGACTCTTGAGTCCCTTGGACTGCAAGGAGATCCAACCAGTCTATCCGAAAGGAAATCAGTCCTGAATATTCACTGGAAGGACTGATGTTGAAGCTGAAACTCTAATACTTTGGCCACCTGATGCGAAGAACTGACTCATTTAAAGACCCTGATGCTGGGAAAGATTGAGGGCAGGAAGAGAAGGGAATGACAGAGAATAAAATGGTTGGATGGCACCACCGACTCGAGACATGAGTTTGAGTAAACTCTGGGAGTTGGTGATGGACAGGGAGGCCTGGCGTGCTGCAGTCCATGGTAAAGTGTTGGACACAACTGAACAACTGAACTGAACTGACAGCTTTCCCTGGTGGCTCAGATGGTAACAAATCTGCCCCCAGTACAGGAGACCTAGGTGTGATCCCCGGGTCAGGAAGGTCCCCTGAAGGAGGGAAGAGCAACCGACTCCAGTATTGTTGCCTGGAGAATCCCACGGACAGAGCCTGGTGCGCTACAGTCCACGGGGTTGCAGAGTCAGACACAACTGAAGAGACTTAACGTGCACAGTTTTCAAAATAAAAAAGACGGCCTCATGCTGCTTCTACTTGGTATGCCTTTCACTTAAGGACTGCCAAGACCAACCAGCCTTTAGAATATCTCAAGTATATCCTTTACAAAGGCTTCTCTAATTGTGGGCCAACATTTATTCATTCAACAAAACATTTACAGACTCTCTACTTATGTTAGGCACCAACAATATAACGATAAGCAAAGTCTCAGCCTTAGACATTCTAGTGGGGATTTGGAGTGTTGAGAATGTATATGCGCACACACAATTTCAGACAGCTGTAAATTCCATGTAATTAGGGAGGGAAAGGGCTAAGGAGCAATGTGTCGAGGGGGAGAGAGGCTTTTTTGGGGGCGATTAGGTGACATCTGAGCTAATGACCAGGAAAACAGAGAACAGCAAGTACAAAGATCTCGAGGAAACAATAAGCTTGGCAGTTTTTGGAAGAATGGTAAGAACGTCAGTATGGCTGAGAATGAGCTAAAAACAGAAGGTAAGAAGATAAATCAAGAGGTAGGATGGGGTCAACTCATGTTGAACCTTCTGGGTTATTGTAAGTTTGGATTTTATTTCAAGTGGAACAGGCAGCTCTGGAGGGTTTTGCAAGGAAAGGGTGGGGAAAGGACATAATCCCTGTGACTCCTGTGAGAATGGCCTGTAATGGGAGAATAATATAGATTCAAGGAGACTAGACAGGAGACAACTGAAATAGCCTAGGTGAAACGTGACGGTGGTTCATACTCCAGTAGTAGTGGTAGTGAAAGAATGGTCAGAGTCTGGATATAAGAAGAAAGAAGTGCCTTATGAATGCATTAGATATGAAATGTGAACGAGAAATCAAGGATGTTCCTCACATCTTATATATGTATTTATTACCTATGCTACAAAGAGCTGTTTGTCTGTATGGGATCTTTCTTCTTTGAAATGTTGGAAGCAACCAATTAGTCTTACTTCATTTAACTACAGCTAAACCAAAACCACCTTTTCAAGACACAGGACTGTTATCAAATTTTGCAAGATTTAGGATGAAGTCCGGAAGTAAAAAGAAATTACAATGAAAACTGACATGTTTTATGACATAATATTAATAACAGGTTCTAACATTAAGCACATAATAAGCACATGTTATGTACCAAGCCCTGTTTTTAGAGTTCCCAGGAACGTCCCTTAATTCTCATAATCCATAACAAACTATTATCTCTATTTTGCGTATGGAGAAATTAAGGTCCCACAGCTTGTTAAGCAGAGGAGCCAAGTTTACTCTCAGCTTCGGAGTCCTCACTGTAAACTGCTCTATAGCTACCTCCTCTGCTGTGTGAAGGTAGGTACTTACCCATATAATTTCCTTAGTTTTGGTTATGGAGGTGCAAGATAAATATTTGCTGAAACACTGAATAATTTCTCTGATCTGACAGTAAAATTTGGAATCTGGGAGACAGATTAAAAACTACACGTTTCATTTTTTAATTTAACAAAACTTGCCCTTGGGTATGCAATCTAATGGCACCCCACTCCAGTACTCTTGCCTGGAAAATCCCATGGACGGAGGAGCCTGGTAGGCTGCAGTCCACGGGGTCGCATAGAGTCGGACACGACTGAAGCGACTTAGCAGCAGCAGCAGCAGCAACCCCGATACAGGTTGCGGCAGCTCTGTCTAGCTGAAGGTCACAAGGGAGAGGGGCGGGGCTTAGGAGATACCAAAACCAGGTTCTAAACAGTTTAGTTAGCACACATTACTTTTTCTCTTAACCTCTACTATTAGACGATACAATAGTGTTCCAGGCAGTTACAGAATCACACGTGAATTAGACGTTAAGCGTTCCAATATAACCAAAATAAAGGTAATTATTGGCTTAAAGCTAAAAGCAGATTAACCCAGAAGTGAAATGAGGTGATAAAGCAAGGACCAAAGGAAATATTACATCCCTTACACTTACCCTGGACCGAGGAAGGCTGCGTTCTTCAGAGACGGGGCTACAAAAATACCAAGCGTAGGTTAGCAAGGTCACGGTGAAATCTGGTTTGCCCCTTCCTCGGCCCCACAGAGCTCAATCACTAAGGCCATGCATGTGTCCTCCATTCCTACCCCCAGGACCCCGCACTCACCTTCTGAGCGGCGCTACTCACTCTCCACTCAGACCCAAGTCTCACTGCGCTTTTCTTCACGCCCTTTCCTCCCACCCGCTCCAAGCAACCACAGAAGCCTTGTTTTACAATCACTCTGCTATCCAGGACCAGGGTGTGTACCTCTCACCTGCTGCGGCGGCGGCAGAAAGTACCACCCGGGACAGCATTGTCAGGTAGCGTTCGCACAGCAAGCTTCCCGCCCCAGTGACCCCGACAGAAGAAACTGTCAGGGACAGAAGCAAGATGGACGCTCACAAGTCTCGCGAGAAGAGAACTTCGTGCCCTCTCCGTCAACTTCCGGTGTTTTTACCCCTCGCGATAAGAAGCAGATAGCCGGTTGCGGGAGGGTGCAGGCGGGAAAGCCGGCTGGGCTCTTAGAAGTAGCTCTCGCGAGATGTAGGGAGGCTGTAACTTGCCTAGAGGGGCGGAGGCCGGAGAGGAACCACGTGGGGACTCCTGGAGCTGAATCTCAGGCGGGCATCCAATTTGGGTCTAGATTGAAGTTGGAACCGTGGAGATGCGGAAGGAAACACCGCCGACCCTAGTGCCCCCGGCAGCCCGGGAGTGGAACCTTCCCCCTAATGCTCCCGCTTGTATGGAGCGGCAGTTGGAGGCTGCGCGGTACCGGTCTGGTGAGCCTGGGTCCTAGGCCGGGGAGTTTCCTTATCCCACCCCGGAGTGCCCCTTCCCGGGAATAAACCTTCCAGCCCGCACCTCGATTCCCCCGCTTGCCAGCCTGACCCCTGCTTCGCTTCGCTGAGCTCACCCCAGCCGTGCCCCGCGTTCCCGGGCTCGGGTCCAGATCCATCTAGCGGGCTGCTGGGCGGTTACCAGGGAAACGAGCCTCTCCACTCCTCATGCTGACATCTTGTATCTCCTTTAGATGGGGCGCTCCTGCTCGGGGCTTCTAGCCTGAGTGGCCGCTGCTGGGCTGGCTCTCTCTGGCTTTTCAAGGACCCTTGTGCCGCTCCGAACGAAGGTTTCTGCTCTGCTGGAGTCCAGACGGAGGCCGGAGTGGCTGACCTCACTTGGGTAGGGGACCGAGGTATCCTAGTGGCTTCTGATTCAGGTGAGTCACTTGCTCCTCAGCTGTACAGGTGGAATGGAGGTCGGGCTGGGCTCAATTTTTAATGTCCCATACTCGGTGAAGGGATTCCAGGTAAGATGCTTCAAATCCTAAAAGATGATGTAGTTAAAGTGCTGCACTCAATATGCCAGCAAATTTGGAAAACTCAGCAGTGGCCACAGGACTGGAAAAGGTCAATTTTCATTCCAATCCCAAAGAAGGGCAATGTCAAAGAATGTTCAGATTCACACGATTGCACTCATTTCACATGCTGGCAAGGTAATGCTCAAAATCCTCCAAGCTAGGCTTCAACAGTATGTGAACTGAGAACTTCCAGACGTTCAAGCTGAATTTAGAAAAGACAGAGGAACCAGAGATCAAATTGTCAACATCCAGTGGATCATAGAAAAAGCTAGAGAATTTCAGAAAAACATCTACTACTTCATTGACTATGCTAATGCCTTTGACTGTGTGGATCACAGTAAACTATGGAAAATTCTTAAAGAGATGGGAATACCAGACCATTTTACCTGATAAACCTGTATACAGATCAAGAAGCGACAGTTAGAACTGGGTGTGGAAAATTAGAACTAGACAGGTTCCAAATTGGGAAAGGAGTATGTCAAGGCTGTTTATTGTTACCCTGCTTATTTAACTTATATGCAGAGTACATCATGGGAAATACCAGGCTGGATGAAGCACAAGCTGGAATCAGGAGAGAGATCAATAACCTCAGATATGCAGATGACACCACCGTTATGGCAAAAAGTGAAGAGTAACTAAAGAGCCTCTTGATGAAGGTGAAAGAGGAGAGTAAAAAAGCTAGCTTAAAACTCAACATTCAGAAAACGAAGATCATAGCATCCGGTCCCATCACTTCATGGCAAATAGATGGGGAAACAATGAAAACAGTGGCAGACTTTATTTTCTTGGGCTCCAAAATCACTGTGGATGGTGCCTGCAGCCATGAAATTAAAAGACGCTTGCTCCTTGGAAGAAAAACTACAATAAACCTAGACAGCGTATTAAAAAGCAGAGATATCACTTTGCCCACAAAGGTCCAATACAGACAAAACAACTTTTTTTTCTAGTCATGTATGGATGTGAGGGTTGGACCATAAAGCAGGCTGAGTGCCAAAGAGTTAATGCTTTGGAACTGCAGTGCTGGAGAAGACTTTTGAGAGATCAAACCAGTCAATCCAAAAGGAAATCAATCCTGAATATTCTTTGGAAGGGCTAACGCTGAAGCTGAAGCTCCAGTACATTGGCCAACTGATGCAAAGAGCCAACTCATTGGAAAAGACCCAGATGCTGGGAAAAACTGAAGGCAGGAGGAAAAGGGGATGACAGAGGATTAGATGGTTGGATGGCATCACTGACTCATCAGTGGACATGAGTTTGAGCAAACTCAAGGAGTTAGTGAAGGAGAGGGAAGCCTGGTGTGCTGTAGCCCCTGGGGTCGCAGGGAATTCGATGTGACCTAGAGACTGAACAATAGCAACAGCATACTCCGTGCTTGGGGGAGCTTGGAGGTTTTGGTCCCAAAGGAGAATAACTGTGTGGGTAGGATATACCTGTCCCAAGATTCTAAATTGGTGGAAATTTCTAGCAAAATTCATAACAAAATTAAGACATGAATGAAACGGTTTTTCTCTGTATCCACCCAAGATCAAGGATGATATTGATCTTAAAGATGATGCTGAAACCAATCTATTCTCTTTCCATCTCTTCCCAGTTTCTTACATGTCTTCATTCTGCTTTCTTTGTTTTGAATGTCAGACTTAGTGGAAAAACCAGTGGAGGGTTTCATGTTTAAAAAAAAAAAGAATAGAGGTGTCGGCAGGCATTGCATGGAAGGATAAAGGTGGGACAATTAATGTCCAAATAACTGGGACTATTTAATAATACTGAACTGTGTGCTGTTCATATCATTGTGGAGGTGTCATCCTTGTCTCTCAAGAACTTAGCATCCTAGAAGTGAAGTGCTGTCTTGGTGTAACCCCAGCTTGTTTCCTTCACCGTCTTTCCCACCCTCAACAGGTGCTGTTGAATTGTGGGAGCTGGATGAGAATGAGACGCTCATTGTCAGCAAGTTCTGCAAGTATGAGCATGATGACATCGTGTCTACAGTCAGTGTCCTGAGCTCTGGCACACATGCTGTCAGTGGTAGCAAAGACTTCTGGTGGGTCCCTGCTCTCATTGCTCCTGTTTCTGGGCCTTCTTTGGGTGTCTTAGGTGTCACATAAGCCTCATTAAGTAATGTTTGGGCTCATTATAAGAACCCAGTGACTAATTATGGCATACCTGTAAGGTTTCTTGGACTTCCCTGGTGGCTCAGATGGTAAAGCGTCTTGCTTACAATGAGGGAGACCTGGGATCAATCCCTGGGTCGGGAAGATCCTCTGGAGAAGGAAATGGCAACCCACTCCAGTACTCTTGCCTGGAAAATCCCGTGGACGGAGGAGCGTGGTGGGCTATAGTCCATGGGGTTGCAAAGAGTCGGACAGGACTGAGCGACTTCACTTTCACTTTCATAAGGTTTCTTATAAGGTTTTCTTAGAGATTTTGCAGTCCACTGTAAAAGTAGACTGTACTGGTAGTCCCGTAGACGACAAAGATGTAGGAATACATATTTGAATACGTGTTTTTATGTATATAGTATAGGTCAAATGAAGTCTCTGTTTCCTTTGCTTCTTAGCATCAAGGTTTGGGACCTTGCTCAGCAGATGGTTCTGAATTCATACCGAGGTGAGTGCATCTTCTTTCCTTTTTAGTCCCTGTCGTAGCTATTCTGTTTTTATTCTCTCCTTTGTGCTCTTTGAGCTTTCCTTGGATGTCAGTGACACCAATTCTTTGCTCTCCTGCCTGGTAGTTTTCTTCCAAAACTATGGTCAAGTCCCAATGTTGACTCTAGCTCTTAATCTCCCTATATCTTTTTAATTGACAGGCTCATCACCTTCTTGATCACCTGAGGCTCAAACTCTCAGTCCTCTTCCACTCCTCCTTTTTCCTTCTATCAGTTGGTCCCCAGGTTCTTTGGAATTTTTTTCCATTTGGTCACTGACCTTTCTTTTCATTTCTTAAGCTCCCGTTTACATTCAGTCTTTCTCTCGCCTAGACCGTGGCACTCATGTCATCTCCTGACCCGTCATCTTTGGCCTTTCACTGGTGTCTTGTAGCTTGCAGGTTAATATCTCAGGTTCATGTCATGGCATTCAAGCCTCTTTACTGTCATTCCTCCTTCAAGCATATCGTGCTGTCTACACCCAGTCACAGTACATCTGAGGCATTCTTCAAGTATAAACTCTGATACTCATGAATCTTGAACTTTTTGAGTATTCCTCTCCATAAATTCTCATTTTTGGAGGATGAGAGCCATCATTTTCTGTTAACTTTCCTCTTTTTGCTCACTTTCATTAACAGCAGTAGCAGTTAACTTTGTTTGGGGAGCCATTCTTCATGAAGATACCAGATCTTAATGAAGATAATGTATAGGGCATTAATGTATGTGTGACTGGAAGACGTAGATATAGGTGATAACCGGTTCCCTCACTGCCTATCTCTGCCAATTCTAACTGCAAAGTGTATGATTCAGATACATGCAAAGCAAAACGACGAACTCACACGTCTCCTGGAGTTTCAGATAGTTAGATAATAATGTAAAAATGCCAGTGCTCAAAGTCTACTATATTATATTAGCCTTTTGTTTCCTAGACATATGATATGCTTTTCTGGCCGATGCTAAATAAACACTTGCCCCTTTCAGCCTTTTTCATTAGTTCTTTTTTTTTTTTTCTTAATTTAAATTAAAAAAAATTGAAGTATTGTTGATTTACTGTGTTGTGACAGTTCTTTGTGTTTATTCGTATTCCCCCCACTGATTTCAGAGTCCCTAAAGGCAGAGGCTCCACGTAGTTTTTCATCTTTCGTCCTCCCCGATGGTGCTTGCCCCAAAGCTTTCTTTCAAGGGAGCAGTACATTCCTGTTCTTAATGCTGGCTTTCCGTGGATTCTCTGGAAGGTGGCTTGAACCCACACTTCTATCTCAAGGCAGAGCCACATCTATCTTAGAGTATGGTTAAATCACTTTGGAGAAGGTGGTTTCCACAGCCGGTAATTAACATTTAGAATGACCTTTAACACTCTTAGCATGCAGCCCTAAAAGAATTTTGAAAAACTGTACCCTTTCACATGTTTTTAAATTAGTACCTAAATACTTGTGTTCGTGGTGTGGCCAAGAAAGGTCAGCCTCCTTCACCGAATTTTACCCAGATGCTCTTTCTTTTCTTCTTTGGCTCTTACAAAAACCCTCTTTTGTTTTATTATTTAGGTTTTTATGCTCTGAACATCACACCATGATACAGTTTGGGGAGGAGGAGAGGTGTGTGGTTTTTTTACACATGGGAGAAGGATGACTGAGAGTAGAGGTCTGCAGTGCTGGCAGACCACAGGCAGCTTCTTAGTTTGGTATGGGGAGAAAACATTGGAGAAATGCCCTTAAAACTGTGAGTGTCCAGGACTCCCTTGAAAGTCTTCGTACGCTACCTGGAGGCACGTGTGCTTGTGCTGTCTAGGCTGTCTTTACTGTAAATCCCTCTACTGATCGGACTCAGCCTTTATCATTCATGTCTTTCAGTTCTGTTCCGTTCAGTCGCTCAGTCGTGTCCGACCCTGTGACCTCATGGACTTAGTACGCCAGGCTCCCCTGTCTATCATGAACTCCTGGAACTTACTCAAACTCATGTCTACTGTAGCCGTTCATTTTCCTGCAAGTCTACTGAGGTTTTATAATGCTATCAACATTTCCTCTTAGGTATCCAGACTCTCACGGAATTTGTTCATTTGCTTCATAAGACTAGCCAGGGCTAGTTCTCACAGCCTCCCTCCTACCCCGTCACAGTATCTGGGCTTCTTGATAAGATTGCTTTTATCTCCTCTGTCATACTTCTTGTTCTCTCTCCTCTACAGCTCACTCGGGGCAGGTCACCTGTGTTGCTGCCTCTCCCCACAAGGATTCTGTGTTTCTTTCATGCGGTGAGGTAAGGTATAGCCGCTTTTCCCCTTCCCATCCCTGACCACACCCGAACCCTTTAGACCTAAGTCTAGCATGGACAGCTTCTGGCCAGCAGCTATTTTTGGATTGTGAAGCCCTTTTTCTATTCCTTCTTCTAGGACAATAGAATTTTACTGTGGGATACCCGCTGTCCAAAGCCAGCATCACAGATGGGTGAGTCTGAGAGCTGGTGGTGGGATGATGGTACTAGGAACCCACCTGGAAGAGACTTCCCTTGGCCAGAGTCAAAGGCAAAGCTACCAGATGTCCAGTCACTGACATGAATGATCTAATTGCTTTCTTTCCCGCTGAGGTTCATGTTGTGCAGTGGGTCCCAAGAGGAAGGGCTAGTTCCTGAGGGTGGGTGTAATTGATATTTCCTGGATGGGCGAATAAAGGGGCCAGAGTTGTCAACTTCATGCTTTACGTTGAAACTTGCTTGTGACTCAGGTCTGGAAAGAGCAGGAGGCTGATAGGTTGTGAGGGTCGAGAGTGAGGATGGGACTGCCTTAGCAGAACTTGGGAAACTGAATAAAGGTGCTCCTGGGATTTAGAGTGACTTCACCACCGAAGCTTCTTCTCAAAGCTGAGGTCAGAGTTTTGTTCTAGACCCTTCTTCTCTCCTTCACAGGCTGCAGTGCCTCTGGCTACCTTCCTACCTCCCTGACTTGGCATCCTCAGCAGAGTGAAGTCTTCGTCTTTGGTAAGGCAGCATGTCCAACTGTGTGTTGACTCTGGGGAGGGGAGAATAAGCAAGAAAGCCACTCCATGGTGCACGGGGCTCTGGCTGCTCAGTCTGTCAGCACACTTGAGCACTCAGTGAAGTACGCTAATGGGGGTGTGCAGAGGTAGGGTGATCCAAAAGTCGTTTTAGTTCAGCTTTAGAGAACATGGTAATTTTTACTCTAGAAGATTTGATTCCTGATTGTTTGCTGTGGCTCTTACGTTCACGGCTAGAAGTCAATGGGCCGCAAAGCAAGAGGACTGTTACCTAGGGAATCCTGCTGTGTAGTAGGGAATGGTTATGCTAACATGGTGATCTGGCTGTGTATATACTGTGACGTAGTTTGTAGTTAACACAGCAGTTATCTCATCCAGTAGTTTTAATTTTCACAACCCTCAAATGACTGACTATTCCTACTTTATCAAAGAGGAAATGGATGCTCAGAACAGTTAACTTTTTCAAGATTGAAGAACCAGCATTCAACTACAGATGTGGCAAGTCCAAAGTCCATTCTCTTAACCCCCTTGACATACTGCGTCTTCTTCCTTCAGGTGATGAGAATGGGACTGTCTCCCTTGTGGACACCAAGAGTGCAAGCTGTGCCCTCAGCTCTGTTGTGCACTCCCAGTGTGTCACTGGGCTGGTGTTCTCCCCACACAGGTACTGCTCTTTGTCATCAAGGGCCTGGTAGATATGAAAGGGAAGAGTGAGGGAGAATACTTGTGTTGGCATAGCATTAGCTGATGGGTAGTTCCTTAAAACAGACACTGTTTTAGCTGAAGACCTTAATAAGTGAAAGATCTCTTAAGACTGTAGTCCGTTTTTTGTGTCGTATGGTCTCTGACTGCAAATGGCTAAAACATGGTCTTGTTCCTGCTCAACACCCCAAATGACTTATGCTGTGGGCTTCTAGGGCTGTGTGGTTGGAAAGCCTGTGTTTCTGGGTTATTGCTGAAGCTACAGGGAGGCACCAGATGGGATGGTTAGTTGCAGGAATGGCTCTCTGCCCTAGTTTTGCTCCATTTTCCTCATCTTCCCTTGAAACTTGTACTGTAGACTTGGTAGTCAGGCTTTAAACCAAAGTGGGGATCAAGCTACCTTCTCTGGTCACTTTAGAGTGGGGTTTGGGGACTGCCTAGTCAAATTTTGTCCTGATACCTATGAACTGATCTTTTGCAAACTTCTCCTTCTCTCCTAGTGCTCCCTTCCTGGCCTCTGTCAGTGAGGACTGCTCACTTGCTGTGCTGGACTCAGGCCTTTCTGAGGTGTAAGTGTGACACGGACCCTATGATCAGGAGTCATGGAGGGACCAGCAGATGGCTGGGTCTTTTTATCCTTCGGAAAAGCATGTTGCCTCTTTCAGGGAGACTTGGTGATGGAAGCAGGCTAGCTGTTGACTATCTCCCTGTTCCAGGGACTGAATCCCAAGCTCTGTGCCTGGTGGAGGAATGTGGTGTTGGGTGGGATTCCTGAGCCTGGCATTCCAGCGATCTCTCAGAAAGGGACACTGTGTGCGTTTTGCACAAAGTACCACGTGTAGGAATGCAGCCTGCTATAGGATAAAAGGCCCCAGACACAAGATCTGAGGGTACTGCCTTCTTTGCCATGACATGCTGTCTGACCCTGACTCACATCATACCCTTGCTCTAGCTGTCATTTCTTCTATGAAAATAGGGCACTGGATTGGATGATGGAGTCTTCTTTGCCTGGCTACACTGATGGCCTGATGACTAGGTCATATATATGGTGAAGTGGGTGCTTTCCATTTCTCCTTTTTTCTTCTGTCTCTTACCAAGCCCACACTTTTCTTTGTTCTCTTGTAGGTTTAGAAGCCGAGCCCACAGAGACTTTGTGAGAGATGCTACTTGGTCCCCGCTCAATCACTCCCTTCTTACCACAGTGGGCTGGGACCATCAGGTCATCCACCATATCCTGCCCACAGAACCTCTCCCAGAGCCTGGACCTAAGAGTGCTGCCGAGTAGATTGGATTTCAGACAAGAAGTGAATCCCCCATGAGTATCCACGCCCTTTGCCCCTGCCCTCTCAGTTTATGAGACAACAGAGGAGCCTTATGCAGTATGTTGGTACACCACATCTGTGCAGTTCAAAGGCGCTGTGTCTCAGCCTGGGGGAGGCTGGATCCTGGGGTCCTGTAGTCAGGGAAGAAAAATTCCCTTGAACATGGATGTGTGTGTGTCTGAGTGTGTGTTTAGATACGTAGTCTTTGTAGGTGGGGGACGGGAGAAAAATATCCATCCCGTGTCTTTCCCAGAGCCCAATCCTCCCCACGCCCTAAAAATTAGCAAGGGATTTTTATGCTTCCCGCTGTAGCTGTGCATTAGGAATTGGCCATGTCTGAGGTACGGGATGTGGGCATTCCTGGATTCTCGGAAACTGCTCATAGAGATAGGAGCAACTTTATTTTTTTATAGAGCTTAATTCAGCTTTATCATGAGCAGTACTTCCATTTACATCCAGTCCAGCCCACCTTAAGGAAGAGCCAAGACACTCACCACAGTTTTATGCATCTCCTTATTATTAAACCGAGCCAGAAGTCCAGTTTCTGGCCGAATGAGAAGTTTGGCTGGTACCTATGTAATGCCCCCTCACTGCCGCCACCCCCGTGGAGTTGTGTTGATGAGGATGCATGTATTTCTGTCGTAGATGCCATAGAAGAGGTTCAGGACGGAGAGCTTAAAAGCGTTTCAGTTAAAAACTGACATAGACCTACATAGGAATGTCTGCCACCTTCCCACCTGAAAACAGCCTGGGGCCTGACCTTTTTTGCCTCTGGGTCCCTATCTCTGGACATAGGAAACCTGAATGCTATTTTGGGGGACTCTGAAGAGTTTAAATACAGCATCAGAGAGAGAAGTACCAGTCAGTGAAATAAAAAGTTGATTCATCGTTGGCTTGTCTTTTGAAACATGTGTGTTATGTGCAGTTAGACATGTCACTTACATGAGTCATCAAGGTATCTATCTTAGAGCCCGTTACTTTTTCATGTGCTTCCCCAGCCCCCCAGAGTAGCTAGTTGAAACTTAAGGTAAATATTTGTTTACTGAATTGGTGGCTGCTGCCACTTAGAAGTTATGGATCAATTACTGATTGTATTGAAACTAAATTAAATCAATTATGTACTTTTGTGCTTTGCAAGTTTTGTTTAGCTAAAATCTCATGAAACTGGGGTAGTTTCATGGGCGAAGTATTTGTAAGTAAAGCTGCTGTGTTTCACCCTTGCTGAGCATGAGCTCTGGTCTCACAATTACCCTCAAGTAAAAACATGGGACTTTGTTATTAGATGGTCTACCTATTGGGTTTGGGGAGAGGTGAGAATGAAGCCTTCACTGTTCTTCCATGTGACTTTAGAGAGGTAATAGGGTGTGTTGATAGAAACTCTTTAAGTTCTTCCTGGAGATAAAAGCTTAAAATTTGTTATCTCTTAGAGAGAGTGAGGTAGGTAGGAATTAAATTTGCATAGGCCTGTTCCTCATGGACTTTGAATAGTGGAGAGAAAACTCAGTGAAAGAGATAATCCAGGGAAATGAATGTATTGTGTCAAGGTGGTTAAAATGACACCAAAGGAGAAAACCTAGAGTTTGAAGAACCACTTTACTTAATGTAAAAAATATTAGGATTCAGATAAACCTGTGCTGATGAGAATAATTCCATTGATGATCATCACCAAGACATTTGCAAATGTAATCAAAGTCATGTTAGAAATGAGCATCCAGTTTTGGTTGACTGTGTCTACTATGGTGAGAAAAAAGATTGTTCAAGATAGAAGGTGACCTCAGAATAATCAGAAATGTACTATCACCTGTGGGGTTATTCACTAGTCTTTTACTTGAGAATAGTTTCAGTAGCAGGAGCACAGGTTTGCTGATAACAGGTGGAAATGGGCTCATTTTGTTTTGTTTAAAACCATACAAGTATCTATTTTGTGTTTAATTTCATTGGTTCACATGTCTGAACACCTGCAGTAAATCTTTCTCTGTTTTCACTGTCCTCACTCAAGTCCACTAACCTGGTTGACCGTATACCACTGCTGATTTCTAGTGCTCAGAGCGATAGACACAGGTTGGCTCAAGTACTGTTTCAGGTAGCTCCAGACATCAGGTTCATTCTCCAGGATCTGTCCTGCCCCACAAGACAGTAGGAGGCTTGTCTTTAATTATTAGCTCTGTAGGCATTACCTGCTGGTTCACAGTCTCACTGAGGCAGCAGAATCACCCAGGCTCTGACTGGGCGTCTAGTCATATGTACTCTGGGCAGTGTGGTAGGGCACAAGACGGGGAGAGTGAGAGTGGGAAGATGTATATAGTTATTTCCCACTCACTCAGTTACAGAGGGCTTCCAAACTTCCTTGCCACATCTAGACTGAAAAATGGGCTCTGAGTTTTTAAAAGGCAGATTTGTGGCATTTGGACAGCATAAGCAATATTAGTATTTCCGTGGTTGCTTGACTTGTATCTACAAACTAAAAGAATAGGAAAAGAAAAAGAAAAGCTCATTCCAAACTGTTATGTAAGCATTTCTGTCAGCAAGATATACACCAAATATTTGTATGCAGTCTAGGGATGTTTTAGGGCATCTAAGGAGAGCCAACAGAGTGTGAAAAGCTGAAAGAATTCGCATCAAGTTGCTGTTTATACATCTGGGTCATACTGAACTTTAGAATCACTTGTGCCGGGAACTGATTTTGTTCCCCAAAAGGGTAAGGAAGCTCTAATCTGATTTTTGAGGTGAGTCAAGTTTCTGACGAGCATCAGCAGTCTATCTAGCTTGATTTTGGAAGAGTAAGCAGACCAGTTTTGAACCCCAACGTTTCCTTACTGAGTTCTCTATCACAAATGGATAGCTGTGGAGTTTTTCATCTTCATTATGTGGTTATAGGACGTGTACTATCCAGAGAGTGAAGGAGGTGCAGAGATAAGGACAGGAAATGTTAACTCATTTTCAGTTACAGAGGCATTTAAGGTACATTTGCTGATCCTAAAATCTGTGTCGTCTGGAGTAGTAAGGTTTACTGTAGTCCTCAACGTATTCTGAAAACTCTGCTTGTCTTGTAAATGATGTTCTGCTGCTTCAGTGTATAATAGATCATCAGAATTCAAAAGGTCAGTAATAAAGGGCTTCACCTCCAAACGTCATCCTTTTAACTTTCGGGTGTGAGCTCAGCGCTTCAGTATATAATAGATCATCAAAATTCGAAAGATCAGTAATAAAGGGCTTCACCTCCAAACGTCATCCTTTTAACTTTCTGGTGTGAGCTCAGCTGGCACTGCTGGTGAGAGTTCCTTCAGTGAATGTAGATGTTTCATTATCACTGTGATGTTGGGTATCAGATGCTGGTATTCTTCACTTTGGGATGAACCACGTTATATGCATTAAGAGCTTCAGTTTTAAGCTAAAATTTTCCATTCCAATAGTAACCCTTATCTTAGGTGAAAGGAATGAAGCTTGTTTGAATTAGAAAACGTGCTTGCTATGTACAAGCTAAATCCGCTTCAAGCTCTGCAGATTTTTAACAAGCAACTTGTATATCACAGAAGCCCTCTGATTAGGTCAGAAACTACCTGATGTTCAGTCCCCTGACCATTATCCAATGTCAGTTTGCCTGGCAGAGTTTGCATTAATACCACCCTTGACTTCAGCACCTAGAGACGCAGTCTCTTGTGCCCAATGCCAACCCTGGGCCCCTGTTGCAGACTCCACTTGGCAAGGTCAATGTGTGCCTTTTTGTTTTCTCTCAGTTGTTTTTTAAACAACGTTAAAATACAAAATTTTAAGTGTATAATTCATTGGCATTAAGTACATTTATGTTGTGCAACCACCATCCCTCATCCCAAATTGAAACTTTGTATCCATTAAACAGCTCTTCTCCCAGACCTTGGCAACCACCCTTCTACTTTCTTGTCCATGAATTTGACAGTTGTAGGTGCTTCACATGAGTGGAATTATACAGTGTTTCCTATGTGTCTTATCATTTGATTTGCTAAGGTGTTGCCTTGCTCCTCAAAATGTGGTCCATGGACCAAGCACCATTGGCATCATCTGAAACTTGTTAGAAGGACCAAACATTCACACCACCGAAATCAGAGTTTATATTTTCACAACGTCCCCAGTGACTCCTGCATGTTAAAGTGGGAAAAGGACCAACTTTGATTATGACCCCCTGAGAATTTTAGATGGTCAGGAACCAGGCAGGGACGTCACCAGCGGTACATGAGAGGAGAGTTTGGTGTGTCAAGCTTTGGGGCTTTGTGATGTGTGGTAGTGAGCCAGATAGACATGGTCAGCTCAGCCTGCAGCAGCTAAGTCTAGAGAGAAAGAGACAGGATGGAATTAGTGTTTTAGCGTTAGCCAAAAAAAAAAAAAAAAAAAAGAAGACTGCTGGAAAACAGAGATTGTAGCCAGTCATGAAGTAAATCTTCCCTGATGAAGTGACATTTGGATTGAGTCCTAAAGGTTGAATGTGGAGTCGCTGTTGCTTGGGGCTGGGGAAGAATTCCAGATATGTGAGTCTTGCTGTGGAAGGAGCTTGGAGTTCCCTAGAGAAGGAGGTATTGCAACTAGGGTTAAATGGAGGTGGAGGGTACAGGATAAAAGATGAGGCTAGTTGCCACTGGATGGTGGGTGCTGTGAGCCATGCTGAGGATCTCAAAGCAGTAACATGTTGGAAGTGCTTTTGAAATGGATTCCATTGCTGTGCTTTGTGGAGGGGAGACTATGGAAGCTAAAGGGTGACGAGGTTTTTATGTATTTTTTTTCTTTGATCTCAGCCACTAGGGTGTAAGCAGCTGAACTAGACTTGGCCATTTGGCTATTCCCATCTGGAATAGATGGAATCTATTAAATCCTTAAATCTGGAGGCAGAGCTGCAAAGATTTAAAGAATGGTTATCTGGCAATGACGAGGATAGCTCAGTAGCAGCAGCACCAAACCCAGCAGTAGAATTCCTAACCAGACTTCCCATGGCAGGACTCTGGCGATGTTGTGTTTTTTTTTTTTTTTTTAACTTTTAGGATAATTGCTTTACAGAATTTTGTTGCTTTCTGCCAAATTGTTGTTGTTTTTAATAAATATTCTTTCTTGGATCCTGACTATGTTTTAAGATAGATTCTTGATATTGAGCTGTATGAACTGTTTATAAATTTTGGAAATTAACTACATTTGCAAATATTTTCTCCCCTTCAGTAGGTTTTTTTTTTGTTTCATTTTGTTGACTTCCTTTGCTGTGCAAAAGCTTTTGATTAGGTCCTATTTATTTTTGCTTTTATTTCTTTTGCCTTAAGAGACAGATCTAAAAAAATGTTGCCGTTTATGTCAAAGAGTCTTTTGTCTGTTTCTCTTCTAGGAGTTCTGTGGTCTCAGATCTCACATTTAGGTCTTTAATCCATTTTGAAGTTATGTTTGTGATCGTGTTTGAGAAAGTTCTAATTTCATTCTTTTACATGTAGCTGTCTAGTTTTGTCAGTACCGTTTATTAAAGTGACTATCTTTTCTCCATTGTATATTCTTGACTCCTTTGTTGTAGGTTGACAAAATATGTGGCTTTATTTCTGGGCTGTCTATCCTGTTGCATTGATCTGTGTGTCTGTTTTTGTGCCAGAACTATACTACTTTGATTAATGTAGCTTTGTAGTGTGGTCTGATGTCATGGAGTATGATACCTCCAGCCTAGTTATTTTTTCTCAAGATTGCTTTGGCAACTTGGGTCATTTGTGGTTACTTGTTCTTAGTTCTGTGAAAAATGTCATTGGTATTTTGATAGGTATTGCATTACTTCTTTAGATTCCCTTTGGTAATATGGACATCTTAACGTGTTAATTCTTCTAGTCCAAGAACATGGAATATCTTTCCATTTCTTTGTGTTGTTTTCAGATTCCTTCATCAGTGTTTTATAGTTTTCAGAATGTATGTCTTTCATGTCCCTGCTAAGTTTATTCCTAGTTATTAATGCTTAATTATTTTTGATGTGATTGCAGATGGAATTGTTTCTCCTTAATTTTTCTTTACTTCCGTAATTTTCATTATTACAAACAAAGAACCCAATTAAAAGTGGGCAGAAGACTTGAAAAGACATTTTTACATAAAGATATTTAGATGGCCAACAGGCACATGAAAAACAGCTCAACATCACTAATTATCAGAGAAATGAAAATTGAAACCACAATGAGATGCCACCTCACTCCTGTCAGAATGGTTATCACCAAAAAGTCTACAAATAACAAATGTTGGTGAGGATATGGAAGAAAGGAAATCTTGGTACAGTGTTGGTGGGATTGTGAATTGATGTAGCCATTATGGAAGATAGCATGCAAGTTTCTCAAAAACCTAAAAATAGAACTACAATAGGATCCAGGAATTCCGCTCCTGGGTATGTATCCAAAGAAAACAAAAGCACTAATTTGAAAAGAATCTTGCACCTTAATGATCAGAGTAGCATTATTTACAATAGCCAAGGTATGGAAGCAGTCTAAATGTCCATCAATAAGTGAATCCGTCCATGGAATTTCCCAGGCAAGAATACTGGAATGAGTTGCTGTTTCCTTCTCCACAGGATCTTCCTGATCCAGGGATCGAACCCGCGTCTCCTGCAACGCATGCCGATTCTTTATAGTCTGAGCCATCAGAAAAGCCCGAATAGATAAAGAAGCTGTCATATGTTTACATACAATGGAATTTTACTGAGTCATAAGATGAAATTCTGCCATTTACAACAATGTGATGGACCTACAGAGAATAGTGCTTGGTGAAATGTTAGATGGATAAAAACAAATACTCTTTTGTTATCACTTACAGGTGTAATCTAAAAATAAATGAATACCAAAACAGACAGACTTGCAGATATAAAGAACAAACTAGTGGCTACTTGGAGAGGAGGAAGAGGGAGGGGCAAGATAGGGGTATGGGATTAACAGACACAAAATACTATGTATAAAATCAATAATCAACAGGGACATATTAGCACAGGGACATAGAGCCATTCTTTTGTAATAACTTTAAATGGGCTCTAACCTGTAAAAATATTGAACCACTGAAACTAATAAATCAGCTATATCTTAATAAAAAGAAAAAAAGACTGGTTGTACAACATGCCCATTGATTCCAACAGGCTTCCCTCTGAATTTGTTTGCAATGATTTAGCCAGAGTTGCTGTCTGTTGTTTACAACTCCACCACCCTGACAACTACTGTCTTGGTCAGTGGGGAACAACTGACCCTCACGAAGAACAGCTTGTGCATGTTCTGTGAGGTTGGAAGTGAAGTAGCTGTTGTCAAGGGTTATGGAATTGTTCTGCGAGCTCACCACTGTCATCAGGAATAACAGCCTCTCTCTGTTGGTTTCTGTGAAGGGTATTTGTTTTTCTTGTTCTGATTGTGCTCTGCTGATTCCACCTCCCCTTCCCCAAGAGTCTTTCTGGTCCCCTTCCATTCTGTGTGCTGTCAGAGAGGCTGAGTAGCTGCTTATTACCGTGGACTTTACTAATAGTGTAGCAGGTGCGTTTGGCTGTCTAACATCTATTTCCCTCCTTCAATCTTTACTAACAGAACTTTGATCTTATCCAGACACAGGTGGCCCTGTCCTATAGAGAAGGAACACATTAGAGAAGAATTTGGGTCTTGGATGCTGCTGCTGAACAACTGAATTAAGCAGTGCTGATTAATCCACCTCTTCTGGGTTTCTGTTAATGTGAGTTAATAAGTTTTCATTTTGTTTGAATGCATCTAGTAAAGTTTTTGTTGAACCTAACAAATGTAAATAGTTAATGATGCATTACATTTTTGACTGTGTGCGTGCATGCTCAGTCACTTCACTTGTGTCTGACTCTTTACGACCCTGTGGACTGTAGCCCACCAGGCCTCTCCGTCCATGGGATTTTCCAGGCAAGAATACTGGAGTGGGTTGCTATTTCCTTCTCCAAGGGATCTTCCTGACCTAAGGATCGAACCCATGTCTCCTGTGTCTCTTGCATTGCAGGCAAGTTCTTTACTACTGAGTTCTGGGGTGTCCTTTAAACACTCTATTTAAAGTAAAACTTTTAATAGTCTGAATACTCTGAAAGATAGTTATAATTTTAATGTTATAGAAAAAACAGTCTCATAAATAATAAGCAACATGATCAAAGTTTATATGGTATATCAGGTGGTATCCTAAGGAAAACAGATGTACATTCAAATTAAGGTAATTTGAGGAGGGTTTATTTACAAAGAGACTAATTACAGAGTTTGGGGAGTGGTGTAGGGGAGCCACAGGCTTCCCAAGTGGCACAGTGGTAAAGAACCTGCCTGCCAGTGTAGGAGACACAGGAGACATGGGTTTGATTCCTGAGTTGAAAAGATCCCCTGGAGCAGGGAGTGGCAACCCACTCCAATATTCTTATCTGGGAAATTACATGAACAGAGGAGCCTGGCTGGCTACAGTCCATGGGGTCGCAAAGAGTCAGCCACGACTAAGACTGAACTTGCACACACACACATAAGGGAACCACAGAGCTAGTATAGGAAGCCAGGGCTAGAACAGTGGAGCTGTTCCAGGAAGAGGTTATCTGACGCTGGAAGAAGAGTCAGATAGAGCAGTCTTCCTTGAGGAGCAGTGACCCTCGATGGAGGGATATAGTCACCTTGATGTGACTTTACAGGGAAAGATCAGGAGAGTAAACACCCTGACCTCACTATCCTCCTCACTCCACCCTCTAGTCAAGTAGAGCCTACTGAGCTAATTGGATGTAGTTCAAACAGACTGACTTCCAGGGTCGGAGAGCAAAGTGGAGAAGGATGGGGAGGTAGAAGGATGATTGGGAAATATCTTACGTTCCACTCTGTTTTTCCCAAGTGTCCTTTCTTGTCTGAGATGCAGGTAAAATTTCATGTCCTCAACACAAAAGATGCCCAAATGTCCCTCAACTATTTATCATCATGGGACAGTGTTCGTTTGTCCATACTTTCACCTTAAACCTAAAGCCATCATTAGTGTCCTCAGATAAAGTAGCAGGGGGGAAATGGGGAGATAAAAACAAGTAATGTAAAATATACCTGTTACAACCCCTGCTTCTGTAACAATGCCAGTTGCCTCTTTCTAAGCCAGAGTGTGCTCCTTGGCTCCTTGGCTGTGCCTTTTCTTAGTTCATTCATTCTGAAGGCAGACTGCTTCATTGTTGGTTCTGGGGCTACAAAGTTAAATTGACCATGTATCCTCACTGAAAGAGCTCACTTTGCAACAGATGAAACTGTTGTTTAAATATAAGGTAATAAGGGCTGCTGCTGCTGCTAAGTTGCTTCAGTCACGTCCGACTCTGTGAGACCCCATAGACGGCAGCCCACCAGGCTCCCCCGTCCCTGGGATTCTCTAGGCAAGAACACTGGAGTGGGTTGCCATTTCCTTCTCCAATGCAGGAAAGTGAAAATTGAAAGTGAAGTCGTGTCCGACTCTTTGAGACCCCATGGACTGCAGCCCACCAGGCTCCTCCATCCATGGGATTTTCCAGGCAAGAGTACTGCAGTGGGGTGCCATTGCCTTCTCCGAATAAGGGATGAGATACCTAATCTCTGGTTTGTAATGGAATTAAAAGGATAAGAACAGGAACAGCAATGAAAGCAATTGTGCTTTAACCAGGATATTTCATCCTTGGGATTATTAATTATCGATATTGCATAATTCTTTGCTGTGGGGGTCTGTCTTGTGCATTGTAGGATGACTAGCTGCATCCCTGGCTTTACCCACCTGATCCTAGTAGCACTCCTGCCTCCACTGTGACAACCAAAAATTGTCTCCAGACATTGCCATATGTCCTGTGGGGGGCAAATTATTGCCCAGTTGAGAGCACTGGCTTAAAAGGCAAAGAAAGAGGCTATTGCATGGATGTGTAGAAACATGGATGTGCCCCAAATAATGGTCATTTTGTCTGTTTTTTCTTTGTTGTTATTAATAAACCTGCAGTGAACATACTTTCTTTGTTTACTTGGGGGCAGATATATGTATATGGCAAATTTCTAGAAATGAAGTTGCTGGGCTATAGGGTGTGTTTCGAATTATGGTGTTCTCAAAATGACTTCTAAGGAGATTGAATAGGTTTTACTTTTACTACTTTATTAAAATATTCCTTTTTGAATTGCCTCAATTTTTACACTTAAATAATATCTATGAAATCGTGGAACTTTGGGATAGTAAACATTTTCTTGTAGACATTAAAATAAATACATAAATATTAAACTAAAAAAATCCTAATGCACAACCAGAAATCTTTTATATTAAATTTTGGGAAACAATGCTCTAGTTCATCTCCTTCATTTTAGAGACGTGGTAAAGCTCTTTCAAGTTTACGCTGACCTGTGGTCAACTCTTTGTGTTCTTATATTATTCAACCAGTTTCTTTTGTTTAAGTCATATTTCTCTAATTCTTCCACATGAGAATCATGAAAAATGTTGCCAAATGCTTTGTTAAACCCAAAGCCCTTCGCATCTGTGATCTTGCCCTCACCTAGTGGAGTGCTGTAGAATATGGGAGGGGCTGTTTGCTGTGGAATTTCTTCAGCAGGTCAACTAAAAGACATTTGTACGTGTCTTTTCTCATTTCATGAGAACAGGCTAAGCATTGGGAAGGA
This sequence comes from Budorcas taxicolor, assembly GCF_023091745.1. Lineage (NCBI taxonomy): Eukaryota > Metazoa > Chordata > Mammalia > Artiodactyla > Bovidae > Budorcas > Budorcas taxicolor. The sequence continues at coordinate 32,257,808 of NC_068912.1, forward strand.
GTATTCTCTAAGTACCTGGTGGGTGTGTAAAAATACAAAGCAGTGGTTGTCTTTTGACAGCAAGAACTCAAGGAGGAGGATGGGGAGTGACCGGAGTGACACGACACACTGGTTTTTAACATAGCCCAGCGTTTCACTGTTCATCGTCTCCTACACACAGAGCTTTAGTTGCCCACTCTTTGGCACAGTCACCCCTGAATGAAGCAAGGGTCACTCCTGGGCATCCATTGTTATGTCTTGCCATTCTTCTCAGCATCATCAGTCACTTTTGAGGATATGGGACAGGCAGGTCTGGGATCCAGTCTTGCCCACTACAGCAGAACAGGAGACCAGAATGCCGGCCCAGGTGCAGATGAGGGAGCTGCAGGTGGCAGGCGGATTTGGCTCCATGGTGGGCGGGATTAACAGCCAGCCCCCCTGGCAGGAGTCTGGGTGGAAGAGCACAAACCTTGTGGGAAATCTCAGTGAAATAGAATCTGGGCGGCAGGAGGTAGGTTGAGAGGAGGCTCAGAAGCAGAAAGAGGCAAGCATTCACATCAAGGAGGTCTTAAAGGCCAGCAGTAAGGCCACAGGAGCCTGGCAAGAGTGAGTCAGGACCCAGGCCCTAGAAACCAACTGTGGTGCCTACAGTTTATAAACCAGGAAGAAAAATCCAAGGAGAGACCTAGAAATAAGATTTAGGGCACAAGGGCTAGGAATTAGGAAACAGTAGCTTGGTCACTAGAGTTAGGAACTACATCAGGGGTAATCCAACCAATCGGGAAGGCTGCTGCTGTACCTGATCCAGTATTGCATTCAGGAGGCTTAACTATCTCCTGAGTCAGGTTAATCTGAGACCAACGTATGGAGTTCAGCATTGAACACGCAAAAAGCGGGACCTGACAATACTGCAGAGTAGGAACCTGATCGCAAGGTTGTTTTGAAGCAAAACTTGTATGTCTCCCATTGCACTTTCCCAAGAGATACAAGAGAGAAAACACATGCTCTGGGAGGTGTGATCCATGTAGTTACTAGACTGGAAGCTTCTTGATCAGAAACTGTCTTGATCGGCATGTACCTAGGGTGTCTATCAGGACCTGGCCTCTTCTCAACAAACACTGATTGAATATGTAAAGGCAGGCAAAGAGGGATGAAAAAATGGAGACACAGCTTCTGTTGGGTAGAGTATTCCCTCAGGCTTTCCCAAGTTTCAGTGAAATATCCTCACCCTAAACATTCTATAGCACTTACTGTTTTTATTCCATGATACCAAGCAACCTTTACACATGGACATCACCAAATGATCAACACCGAAATCAAGTTGATTATATTATTTTTAACCGAAGGTGGATAAGCTGTATATAGTCAGCAAAAACAAGACCTGGAGCTGAATGTAGCTCAGATCATCAGCTTCTCATAGCAAAATTCAGGCTTAAACTAAAGAAAGCAGGGAAAACTGCTGGGCCAGTCAGGTACAACTTAAATCAAATCCCCTATTAATATGCAATAGAGGTAATAAATAGATTCAATGGATTATATCTGGTAGACAGAGTCACTGAACTATGGATGGAAGTCCATAATGTACAGGAGGTGGAAAACAAAGCCATCACAAAGAAAAAAGCAAGAAGGAAAAGTGGTTATCTCAGGAGGCCTTACACATAGGTTGAAAAAGAAGAGAAGCAAAAGGTGAGGGAGAAAGAACCCTGTATGGAAAAACTGACTGGTTCAAGATTGAGAAAGGAGTACAACAGGGCTGTCTGCTGTCACCGTGTTTGTTTAATCTATACACTGAGCACATCATGAGAAATGCCAAGCTGGATGAGTTACAAGCTGGAATCAAGATAGGCAGGACAAACCTCAACAACCTCGAATGTGTGGATAATGCCACTCTAATGGCAGAAAGCAAGGAGGAACTAAAGAGCCTCTTGATGAGGGTAAAGGAGGAGAGTGAAAGAGCCGGCTTAAAACTAAATACTAAGAAAAACTAAGATCGTAACATCTGGCCCCATTCAGTTCAGTTTAGTCACTCAGTCGTGTCTGACTCTTTGTGACCCCATGGACCACAGTACACCAGGCCTCCCTGTCCATCACCAACTCCCGGAGTTTACCTAAACTCATGTCCATTGAGTCGGTGATGCCATCCAACCATCTCATCCTCTGTTGTCCCCTTCTCCTCCTGCCTTCAATCTTTCCCAGCAGCAGGGTCTTTTCCAATGAGTCCACTCTTCGTATGAGGTGGCCAAAGTATTGGAGTTTCAGCTTCAACATCAGTCCTTCCAATGAATACCCAGGACTGAACTCGTTTAGAATAGACTGGTTGGATCTGCTTGCAGTCCAAGGGATTCTCAAGAGTCTTCTCCAACACCACAGTTCAAAAGCATCCATTCTTCAGTGCTCAGCTTTCTTTATAGTCCAACTCTCACATCCATACATGACCACTGGAAAAACCACAGCATTGGCTAGAAGGATCTTTGTTAGAAAAGTAATGTCTTTGCTTTTTAATATGCTATCTAGGTTAGTCATAACTTTCCTTCCAAGGAGTACGCGTCTTTTAATTTCATGGCTGCAGTCACCATCTGCAGTGATTTTGGAGCCCCCCAAAATAAAGTCAGCCACTATTTCCCCATCTATTTGCCATGAAGTGATGGGACCAGATGCTGTGATCTTAGTTTTCTGAATGTTGAATTTTAAGCCAACTTTTTCACTCTCCTCTTTCACTTTCATCAAGAGGCTCTTTAGTTCTTCTTCACTTTCTGCAATAAGGGTGATGTCATCTGCATGTCTGAGGTTATTGATATTTCTCCCGGCAATCTTGATTCCAGCTTGTGCTTCTTCCAGCCCAGCGTTTCTCATGATGTACTCTGCATAGAAGTTAAATAAGCAGGGTGACAATATACAGCCTTGACATACTCCTTTTCATATTTGGAACCAGCCTGTTGTTCCATGTCCAGATCTAATTGTTGCTTCCTGACCTGCATACAGATTTCTGAGGAGGCAGGTCAGGTGATCTGGTATTCCCATTTCTTAAAGAATTTTCCACAGTTTATTGTGGTCCACATAGTTAAAGGCTTTGCCATAGTCAATAAAGCAGAAATAGATGTATTTCTGGCCCGATTACTTCATGGCAAATAGAGGGGGGAAAGCTGAAAGCAGTGACAGATCAAACCAGTTAATCCTAAAGGAAATCAGTCCTGAATATTCATTGGAAGGACTGATGCTGAAGCTTCAGCTTCAATACTTTGGCCACCTGATGAGAAGAACTGACTCAGAAAAGACCCTGATGCTGGAAAATATTGACGGCAGGAGGAGGGGATGACAGAGGCTGAGATGGTTGGATGGCATCACCAACGTGATGGACGTGAGTTTGTGCATGCTCCATGAGTTAGTGAAGGACAGGGAAGCCTGGTGTTCTGCAGTCCATGGAGTCGCAAAGAGTTGGACATGACTGAGCAACTGACGTGACTTGAGTGACAGATTACCTCTTCTTGGGCTCTAAAATCCCTGCAGAAGGTGACTGCAGCTATGAAATCACAAGATGTTTGCTTCTTGGCAGGAAAGGAAAGCTATGACAAACCTAGACAGTGTTTTGAAAACTCTGCCAACAAAGGTCCATATAGTCAAGGCAGTGATCTTCTCAGTGGTCATGTACCGTTTTGAGAGCTGGACCATAAAGAGCTGGAGCACCAAAAACTTGAGGCCTTTGCACTGTGGTGCTGGAGAAGACTTCTGAGAGTTCCCTGGACATGAACATGAACTTGGGCAAGCTTCAGGAGATGGTGAGGGACAGGGAGGACTGGCATGCTGCAGTCCATGGGATTGCAAAGAGTCAGACATGACTGGGCAATTGAACAACAACCAAGCAACCTGCTGATACAAATTAAACTTTCCTGTTCTTCATTCCGGAAAGGAAGTGAATTCAACCACTAGCCATTGTTACTTTGTAGTGTTTTATTTATTGCCGTCTAGTTAATCCCTCAGTGGCATGTGGATTAGGTGAGCAGTAGTCTGAGTCTCTGAGAGGATAAACATAGTGGATACACTGAGAACATCCAATTTTTGGTCCTTGTGATTGAGTTCAGACACTGAAATATGGGACCTACTCATGGTTAGAAACTTTTTAGCAGAAAAGTAAACTGGTGGATAATGAAATCATTGGTTTATATACCTATTTTATTTATCCTTAATATTTTTGGTATATTTTTAAAAAATTGGCTCTTAGGTGTCCAGAATTACATTTAATTTACTCCTTAGGTTCATGACCCCTCTCATGACAGTGTCATCATCGGCTCATATACTGGCTCAGACATTGTTGACTCATACAAAAATTCAGATTTTTGTCTTCTCTCGAGAAATTGAAGAATCCTCCAAAACATTGGTTCTGTTTCACTGCAAGGCAAAAGTTAGTGGCTGTTCATGGTAATCTCTGATGTCTTCCAACGGAGAGGCTTCGTGTTAGCTGAAGTGTATTACTAGACTTGGACTATTTTTCTTCGAATCCACTGGAGAGTGAACTATTGTGTCCACTTCACTGATTTATATTACCTGCCTGTCAGCATTTGAGTTTGAGAACCCTGCTCTGGGGGCAAACTCTTATGCCATCTCTAATAACTGCTACCATTCACTGCTACTGCTGCTGGTAAGTCACTTCAGTCGTGTCCAACTCTGTGCGACCCCATAGACGGCAGCCCACCAGGCTCCCCCATCCCTGGGATTCTTCAGGCAAGAATACTGGAGTGGGTTGCCATTTCCTTCTCCAATGCATGAAAATGAAAAGTGAAAGTGAAGTTGCTCAGTCGTGTCTGACTCTTCGTGACCCCATGGACTGCAGCCCACCAGGCTCCCTGGTCCGTGGGATTTGGGTCCTCATATATGCAAAGCACTGAACTCACAGTTTTTCATACAGTTTTTCTCTCTTTAAATCATATAAAACCCTATGAGGTGAGTTCAAGTGTTACCTCCATTTTACAAGTGTGGGAGCTAAAGCTCAAAGAGCTGACTAACTGCTCAAGATGCTAGAACTTATGCTTCTTGACAGTGGGATTCAAACTTTGGCCTGGCAGAATCCATAGCTGAGACTTTTTAACATTACACTATGCAACCCTCCAAATCACTAATCTCATAACAGTAGGATTCCTGCTGCCCTTCAGTGTTTCTTCCTCATACTCAGTCCATGTGGGGCTGAATTACAGGAAGAGGGGCTGAGCACTGCCCTGCCCTCACCAGGGCTGGTGGTGGACACCCCGTCTATGCCAGTGTCAGAGGGAGTTGTTCCTTTGTTGGATCTGAGAACTATGGCTCTGCTGGGCGGGACAACAGGAGATGCTGGGGTCACTGTGACACTGGGCAGCTGCCTATTAATCACTGGTTTTGTGTGTGTGTGGCTGTCCCAAAGTTGTACCTGGGGAATCTCATATAAAGGGGCTCAAGCCCTAGGCCTGCAGCTGTCAGACCACAGAGATGGGGAAGCTGCTGCTGTGTGTTGGTGAGTGTGGTGGGTCCCAGCCCCTCAATGTCTCTTAGTTCAGGAGGTGCCAGGCTTCATAAGCTTGTCTCGCTGTTACCCAAAGGAGCATCCTGGGACTTGGGGGCCTGGATTAGGTAGAGGTGGGCAGGGCACAGTGAAAGGAGAAGTGATCAGAGCAGTGGTTTTCAACCTTTCTCACCTGTGACCAGTTAATCAGAATCTCTGAGGGAGGAACCAGGATATCACTACTTTTAAATTAGCATCCAGGTTTGAGAACTTCCCTGATGGCCCAGACAGTAAAAAATCTGCCTGTAGTGCAGGAGACTCGGGGTCAATCCCTGAATGAGAAAGATCCCCTGGAGAAGGGAATGGCTACCCACTCCAGTATTCTTACCTGAAGAATTCCATGGGCAGAGGAGCCTGGTGGGGTACAGTCCATGAGGTCACAAAGATTCGGACATGACTGAGTGACTAACACTTCCAGGGTTGAGAACCACTGGCCTGAACCTTGCTGGGACTTTCAGTGCCATGGTTGTCCCTATGCAAAGCCTGTGTGTCTGCATGTAGAGTATATTGGAGTGGAAAGGAGCTTAGATCTGGCTTCACCCACTCTGTGTAGAGAAGAGGAAGGAGGGAAGGGTGTGTGTGTCTGCATTTGTGGGAGCTGGAGGGTGAGCTGGGTGTGTCACTCTGGGTGTGCCCGTGAATCTGCATGTGTTTCTTCCTTCGTCTCCTGCAGGGCTGCTCCTTGTGCTGAAACACCATGATGGTGAGGAAACTGGTCCTCTCCAGAGCCGGGGAGAGTGTCCACTGAGAACTGCTCCAGATCCAGTGTCCCCTGTGCCTGCCTTGGCTCTGTGTTGGGGATTATTGACCCAGTGCGGCTCAGCAGCAAAATTCTCAATCACTGTTGGGTCTTCTCTGCCAGGATCCAGACTCTCGGGTCCATTCTGACCACGGTTTCATGAGGCTTTCTTTCCCTGGGGGACCCTAGCAGTGGGGGATGGACCTGCCCTCAGTGTAGCTTTGAGGGGATGTGTTTGGTGGGAGTTATAGTGGACTGGCCTCTAGAGAAGTCTCCATGCTGCTGTGGATGCTGAGCTCCATCCTCACTTGGTTTCTATCAATAATGCCTGCTGTCCCCTGCCAGGTGCTGCCCACAAGCTGGTGTGTTATTTCACCAACTGGGCATTCAGTCGGCCCAGCCCTGCCTCGATCCTGCCCCGGGATCTGGACCCCTTTCTCTGCACCCACCTAGTATTTGCCTTTGCTTCAATGAACAACAATCAGATTGTTCCTAAGGATCCCCTGGATGAGAAAATCCTCTACCCAGAGTTCAACAAGCTCAAGGAGAGGTGTGTTCACTGTGTGTGTGGGGGCTGTATTTTACAGGTAAAGAGGAGTAAGTCTTTTCTTCTGTTAGTCGTCACCTGTCCTCTGATCCTTGGGTCCCTCCTCCTGTCAAGGGCTCTCTATAGTGTCCCTGCTCTGGGAGTTCCCCATTGATCAGCAGTTTGAGCTCGTCCTTGCCTCCCTGCCCTTGTGGCTGCTCTGCCCCTGCCTAGAATATGCTCCTCTCTCTTCTCTGCCTTGCACCCCTTGAACTCACCCTTCAAGCCCAGTGCTCAGGATTCTATTTTCAAATGCTTTGGAGAGAGCTGCGTATCACAAAAGCTTCACAAATGCTAGTGTTTCATTGCCCTTTGTCACCTGCAAATGAACCCCAAGGGAAGGGCTGGTATCTATGGTCTTTGTACACCAGTGGCGGGGTCAGCGCCCAGCAGAGAGCTGGTGCTCAGTGTTCTCTCCCCAGGCCTCCTGGGCTGTCCTCTGCAGGGAGTGGTCTGTCACTGTGTGCATGGTTGTAGAAGGGCAGAGAAAATCCATGTCACTAGAGCACAGCCTCCAGAGAGGAGAGCAGGGAGCTTGTCCGTCTGTTCACTGCTGTGTTCAAGCACCTAAAGCAGTCAGAAAGTGAAAAGTGAAAGTGAACTCGCTCAGTTGTGTCTGACTCTTTGCGACCCCATGGAGTGAGGCCTGTCAGGTTCCTCTGTCCATGGGATTTTCCCAGCAAGAATACTGGAATGGGTTGCCATTTCCTTCATCAGGGGATCTTCCCAACCCAGGGATCGAACCTTGGTCTCCCACACTGCAGGCAGACTCTTTATCATTTGAGCTACCAGAGAAGCCCAAAGCAGTCAGAGGCACATATTAATTATTCAATGAACATTTGTTGAGCAAGAAAGTGAGTGAAGAGAAAATTTAGGCTGCTTTTTCTTTTCCTTTTTGTGGGACTGTCATGCGATTTTGGAGTTTGCGGGGCTTGGACAACCTGGGGTCCTGGGTGTGATGACCTTTATGGGGGTTGGTTGCTGTCTCTTTTATCCTTCTTCCCCTTCCTTGGCTCTGCTCCTTTCTCCCTTAGGTTACTCCACCCACTGCCCCCTTTCCCTCCCCCTCCTCCCATCCCCACTACTTCCCACTGTTCCCCAAATGACTGATGAGAACCCAGCTCACCGACTCTGTCCCTCATCACAGGAACAGGGGGCTGAAAACACTGCTGTCCGTCGGGGGGTGGAACTTCGGCACCTCGAGGTGAGTCTGTGCTGTTAGGTCTCATCTCTGGGGTGGGGTTGAGGTGATGGGTCAGGGGAGCAGGCCAGCTTTACACTCACTATCTCATGATTGCTAGGGGAAAGGATTAAAGTGGCTGTTTGCATTCCAGATTTGTAGGGAAAAAAGCACGAGAGAGGGCTTAGGGAACTTACCGTATTTCACCCAGGTGTCCCTGTGAGGTGACCAGCTGGGGTGATGATCAGGTAATGGAACCAGGCCTGCCTAAATCTGAATCTGGTTAATATTGCATGTAGGACTAGCTCCAAATTACTTAGAGTTCTGCTTTACTATACTAAAGATTTTCCAATAGGGTCTTCATTATGGAAGAGAAAATACTACAAAAAATAGAAAATAGTCAAACAGCCAGTGAATAGAAGAGCAGAGACTCTTGAACCCCTGGTCAGAGCCTGGCCCTCTTTGCCACCTTATGGGCCCCTTAGCTCAGAGATCTTTCTGGAAATACCTGCCCTTGGCTTATTTTCCCTCCCCTTGTCTGTTTAGGCAGAGGGTCAGCACTTGGCCAGGAGTAACCAGGTTTTCAGAGGCAGAGCTGTTCTGAACCACTGTCTCTACCCCGGGCTGAGTGTTGTTTCCATCTGGCAGGGGCAGGGGTGGTTTGCTAATCCTCCCTGGAGCCTGAAGTCCAGGACTTGGTAGAGCTTTAAGAGGGTTTGAGCGTTTCAAAGCTCTGCGTTCCTTTCCGTAGTCACATGTGAACCAAAGAACCTTGCAGGGGAGTGGTTGGGGGGAGCATGGTTATGCCGAAAGCACTCCTGGCCTCATCCCTGTTCCCCCTGCAGGTTCACCAAGATGCTGTCCACATTTTCCAACCGGGAAAGGTTTGTCAATTCAGTGATCGCCCTCCTGAGGACACATGGCTTCGATGGTCTGGACCTCTTCTTCTTGTACCCTGGACTCAGAGGCAGCCCCGCACGTGACCGCTGGACCTTTGTCTTCTTACTTGAGGTAAGATTGGCTTGGCAGATCCTGAATCCAGAAGTGATTCTATTTTGACCATGTCTGGGCCCCGGGCACAGGAGGAGCCTAAGACCAGGGTTGGACAGTAGAGTGGTGTGGACAGAGGGCTGCTGAGCAGGGGCCCTGTGGAGGCCTTTCCCCTGGTCACCACTGGCCTGGCCCCAGCCTTCCAGCCTGAGTGACACTTTCTCCATGCATCCACTGGACTCCCTCAGGCAGGCTGCTGAACTCTGCTCCTGGACCTGCAGCCAGCCCTCTGCTCAGCGACTTACCGCACTGGCTCACGTCCCCGTTTCTCAGGAGCCTGTGGGCAGGGCCTGTTTCTGACTCTCCTGGCTCCAGGGGCTCTGTTATTGCAGAAGATTGTTTCCCGGATGACTCCTACTTTCCCCGACTCCACTCTGCTTTATCCATTTCTCTCATTTGCCTCTCTCTTCCCAGGAGCTCCTGCAGGCCTTCAAGAATGAGGCCCAGCTCACCATGCGCCCAAGGCTGCTGCTGTCTGCTGCCGTCTCTGGGGACCCCCACGTCATCCAGAAAGCATATGATGCACGCCTTCTGCGTAGGTGAGTGGGTCCTTCTTTGGTGTTTGGGGGAGGAACACTGGACGGAAGAAGGCATCTTGGACTCAGAACCCAGAGGTGCCCAGCACTGTCCTGGAGCTTCGATTTCCTGCCTTGCTGTGAGAACACCTATGGGAGGTGGGCCTAGCAGGAATGTAGGTGGGGACAAGGATTATTCCTTGTAGCCCAGGCTTTCCTGAGGAGATCAGAGGGAAGTGATGGAGCATCAGGCTACACCACAGCATCCTCTTGGGTAGAGATCTGCATTACCCATAGCTGGGCCTCAAGGAGTGAATCCAGGGGCCTGGCCTCTGTTTTCCTGGAGTCCCCTGTGGATGTGCACCAAGTGCCAGATGGCTGGCACCAGAGACATATGTGAATTACCAACTACTGCCTCTGAAATAAAAACAGGAATGCCAAGTCAGGGCCTGTTTTCAGAGCAGAGATCTTCATGCCCAAATCACAAAATCAGTCAAGGAATGCTCATGCATGCTAAATTGCTTCAGTCATGTCCATCTCTTTGCAACCCTATGGACTGTATAGCCTGCCAGGCTCCTCTGTCCATAGGATTCTCCAGACAATAATACTGGAGTGGGTTGCCATACCCTCCTCCAGGGGATCTTCCTGACCCAGGGATCGAACCCATGTCTTTTATGTCTCCTGCACTGGCAGGCAGCTTCTTTACCACTGATGCCACCTGGGAAGCCCCAAGAAAGCATATAACTTTCAGGAAATGCCAGTTCTTTACTAATTTTCTCAAAGCTCAAGAATCAGGTATTTACAGATATGAAAGCTGAGTTAGATGCAGAACACAAGAGGTGAATGGGGATGTTTCTGAATGTGATTTTATTTAGGGAGCGTGGTTTCAATGGAGAGTGGTTAGGCAGGAAAGGTGGACCCCAGTGGAGGGAGTTGCCTAGTGTTGGTCTTAGAGCCATGCAGGATTGAGGGAGTTCATCTTCACCAGGCTGGGTCACCTTAGACAAATTAGGTAACTGTCTGAGTTTTAACTTCTTTATTTTATGTGTTCACTAATGGCTGCACTGGATCTTTGTTGCTGTGTGCAGGCTTTTCTCTAGTTGTGGCGATTGGGGCTGCACCTTAATTTCAGCGCACAGGCTTCTCATTGTAGTGGGTATCTCTTGTTGCGAAACACGGGCCCTAGGTGCTTGGGCTTCAGTAGCTGTGGCGCATGGGCTTGGGGCACGTGGAATCTTCCCAGACCAGGGCCTGAATCCGTGTCTCCTGCATTAGCAGGCAGACTCTTACCCACTTGACCACCAGGGAAGTCCTTCAATTTCTTCATTTTAAAATAGAGACAATTGTGGCTAAATTGGCTAAATTAAAATTAAATTAGATGATCCATGCTAGCCTCTACACTGTGCCCTGATAAGGCTCAACTGCACTTTGCCATCTGGAAAGCTTTCTGGAAGAGGTGGGTTCCAGTGGCTCCTGGAATGGTAGAAAGATGGATGCGCTTTTATGCTGTCTGATTACACATGTTATTCATGCAGACCTCTGCTGCGCTTGTATCAGCCAGAACGCCTTTGTTTCCTGGTCTGACCCCTTGGATACTCTCTGGAGGGCATAGGTCCTGACACACTGCTGTCCCTCACTGGCTGTGTGTTCTAGGGCAGCCTCTCACATGCAGGGCACAGCTTGGGCAGTCCTCATGGGCAGAGACGGCAGCGGTGTTGGGTGGCCGATGTTCAGCTAGTTAGCTACTTGGTGCTGTGAAAGTCTAGCTAGCATGATGTTCATACTTCCTCTTCTTGCCCCTTACAGACTCCTGGATTTCATCAGCGTCTTGTCTTACGACTTACATGGAAGCTGGGAAAAGGTCACAGGACACAATAGCCCTCTGTTCTCTCTGCCTGGAGACCCCAAATCTTCGGTAAGAAAAGGAAAGCTGTCAGGCAGCCCAGACGTGCACCCCTGAGCCAGGCCAGTGGCTCTTGGTGACAAGGAGGTATTGTGTTCTTCCTCCCTACAGGCATATGCCATGAGCTACTGGCGACAGCTTGGGGTCCCCCCCGAGAAGCTCCTCATGGGGCTCCCCACCTATGGACGTACTTTTCACCTCCTCAGAGCCTCTCAGAATGAGCTCGGGGCAGGAGCTGTGGGACCAGCATCTCCAGGGAAGTACACCAAGCAAGCTGGCTTCTTGGCTTATTATGAGGTGACGGGAACGGGAACCTGTGTCTGTGAGTTAGGGCTCCCCCACCCGAGCCCAGGGCCAAAGCAGGGACAAGGGACCAAGGCAAGACTGAGGGCTAGAGATAGGACAAGGAGGTGGTTTGCTGTGGTAAGGGACATCCAGTCTCTGGGGTATTCTCTTTTCTTTTGGAAAAGTTATTTGAGTCCTTTGTAAGAGGTGAGGGACTGGGTGAAGTCTGAATGGAGGGGGACAGATATTTCACTCTTTAGAAGATTCTTAAATAATATTTAAGTCAATCCTGAGTTACTATATGGCCTAAATGAACCTAATTAATATTTACAAGATATATATATATTTTTTTTTTTTCAAAAGTTCAAACATTTTCAAAAGTAAAAGAATAGTATAACATCCTCTTATTCCCTGATTCCCAGATGCCCTTCACCCAGCTTCAGTCATTAGCCACTCTTGGCCAGTCTTGTTTTTTCTCAATATTGTTTCTTCTCCCTGATTCCTTCCTTCTCACTAGTAGATTATTCTGAAATGATTCAAAGACATCCCTCATGACAGATTCTTTCTCCTCTACCTCAATTCCACCCCCTAATCCCCATCTCAACAAAGCTTGCTCTAGTGGAGGAAAGAGCCACGGACCCAGGGCAATGTGAAACACAAGGGAAGATAGTAAGAGGCATGGATTGCATGGCTGTAGGATCTAGATTAGGTGAATTCTGTGCAGAGCTGTGACGGACAGTCAGAGTCCTGATGGGTGGGAAGGACCTTCTAGGCAGAGGACAGCCGACACCAGAGAGCGAGCTGTGTCTTTGCCTGTGGTGGTAGTGGAGGTGCTGGTGTCTCTCCAGTCTCTGCTCTGTCCTGGCTCCTGAAGATGTTTCCCTGCTAATCCAGTGAAGCATAGTTATGCGTGATGACATAGTCGAGGGAGTGTTCTTGAAGGACATTACGTGAAAGAGATTTTGATAAACTTTTAATGACCACCCCGACCTCCAAAGGAAAGACTTTTACACCTTAACTTCGACAGCCCAAGTTGAACGTGTCTACATCTTTGTAGCATATGGTCTCCAGCTCAGGGCTGGGTAACCAATCCACACTCAGTGCTTTCTTGATTATAATAACCTAGCTCTCCCTGCATTCTAGGCCTTTACAGTTACTATAGATTCAAAAGTTAGTTTGATAACTGCCTAGATGGGGCAGTTTATGTTGGTTTTAGTAAACAGAGGAGACACTTACTCATAAAAAGTCTTTGAGAAAGGAACAGGTTTGGTCAAAGGTCAGGTTTGTTCCTGTAGTAGTTTGGTATTGATTTTACCAAACCCTGGTTTGTTTTCTTAAGGCTGTCCCCCACTCCTTAGTGTTCTTTTTGTGTATCCATCACAGATGTCATGGAAGGAATGTTCAGTAGTAGGGATTCTTTGGAATAGACAGGAGGTCCTTTGTGAGTGGCTTCCACACCCCCTCTTTGGTCTGCCTTCCTGTCACCCCCTGGTGCGGGATTCCTGGGTTCTTTTTCCTTGCTGTTGCTTCCCTCTGTGGCACTTCATGGAACTACCCTGGGGATCTTCCTGGCAGGTTTGCTCTTTTGTCCAGAGAGCGAAGAAGCGCTGGATTAATGATCAGTATGTCCCATATGCCTTCAAGGGGAAGGAGTGGGTTGGCTATGATGATGCCATCAGCTTCGGTTACAAGGTGAGACCTTGGTCCTTTCTTGCTCCAGCATAGTTTTCCTCTGGCTTCTGTGAGGCCCTTGTCTGTACTGTGTGTTTGTGTGTGTGTATGGGTGTGTGTGTACTGCATGGAGAATGAAGGTGAGAATGACTATATTAGATGAGTTTTAGGCATACCAGATCTAACTGGAGCTTCCCAATCAAACCTGCCCCAATCATCTTATTTTAAAAAGGAGGATTTATGGAGACACTTGAATGCTGATGAAGGTGTCTGGCCTTCATCCTGTATGCATTTTCAGGCAAAATCAGGTTTCTGAGCCAGGTATATGATTTGTGAGTTTGAAATCTTTAGACTTTAGTAATTGTCACCACCACTGCACCCCATATCAACAGTGGTCTATGATATTGAACCTGGCGAGTTTTTTTTTTTTAATAGTGAATTAAAACAGAAAAGACATGTTCCAGTGTTTCCTTAACCTGCCTCTGCTTGGAATCACCTAGATTAGATGTAGACTTAATAGATGTAGAAATTCTTAGTTCCAACCCTGAATATTCATCAGGTCTTAGAAAGAATCTGGAAACTGTTTGCAGTATATCCCCTTGTGATCCTCCTCTAATCTATGTGGCACTTCGAGTGTGCACGTGTGAGATGATAAGGGTCTGGACTAGGGAGTTGGGAGGAGAGACCATTGATGAGTGAGCAGTTGTCAGAAGTCTGTCACTGCCTGGATGTCGGGGCTTATAAGTAGAAGGATGTCACAGTGTCTCCTCTCATAAGTGATGTGGAAGTCACTGGTGTTGGTTGTTGTTTGGGAAACATTTGCGGTAGAAAGCAGAGATAATATGGCGGTTATCATGAAGAGTCACTGTGACTTCCTGTAATCCTGGGTGAGACCCGCTCTGGGGAGAGAGGTAGAGAGCATGACTTTCAGCTTCCAGCATCTTACTCTGTGGTTTGGAAACGGAAGACACAAAAAAGGTCAGTGACCCTGGTGGAATTAAATATATGATCCATAGGAAACAGAAGAGAGGGGTTGGACCCCCTTGCTGGGGAAAGCCAGAAGCCAGCAGTGCAGGGTGGCCTTGCTTTGAGGGGCAGTTATAGAGCCTTACCAAGCTAGAGGTGGACGTGAGCCCAGTGTAAGAATAATTAAGAGCTCTCATCACAGAATCTCAGCTGAAAGAAACCTTGCAGGTAATCACTGGGAGGCAGTAATCCCTGGATCTCTCAGTGTTCCAGCACTGTCCAGGCATTCTGAGTAAAGCAAATAGACCAGCTGTAATTAAACAGAAAGTTTCCCCTCCCCTCTCTCCCAGAGTCATCTCCTTACTTGCATGGACTGTAAAATCTTCCCAGAGAGGCCTTGTTTACTTTCCAGAGCCAAGCTCTGGGTCTCTCTAGAGGGCAGGAGGGCAAGATGTGCCTGCTTCCTGTGTCACTTGAGAGTCGAAACTGTGGGATTCTTCTCCTGTGGTGCAGACTCTGCTGCACGTGCAGGTGAATGTCTGGTTGCCTCCATGTCACTCTTTGGACAATTGGGGAATGGAGAGCAAACTCCAGGTGCTAATCTGACTTTTTACTGCGAGTAGAAATGGTCACTTTTTTGATCTGGAGGTCTGGTGTGTGTGTATGTGTGTGTGTGTATGTACATATAGAACAGGTTAATTTAGCCTATGTATGCATGCTAAGTTGCTTTAGTCATGTCTGATTCTTTGTGACCCTATGAATTGTAGCCTGCCAGGCTCCTCTATCCATGGGATTCTCTAGGCGAGAATACTGGAGTGGGTTGCCATTTCCTCCTCCAGGGGATCTTCCCGACCCAGGGATCAAACCCAAGTCTCTTACGCCTCGTGCATTGGCAGGCAGGTTCTTTACCACTAGTGGCACTTTGGAAGCCCAGTTTAGCTTAGAAGTAGGAGAAAATCTCAGAATCTTCACAGTGTCAAGCTTAATAATTAGGCTTTGCTGTCTTATTTTACATTTGGGGAAATTAAACCTCAGAAAGGAGCCAACCGATTTGACCAAGCCATTTCCGTCGTGCAGATGTTTGCATATGAGTCTGCCTTTTCCGCCAGCACAGAGAGTGCTTGCAAAGTAATGATAAAACCTGGTTTGGGGTCTAAACTCTGCCTTTTAGTTATATCTGTGATTTAAAAAATCATGGACAAAGACTATGTTACTTATCTGTGAAAAGGATATGATATTATCTGTTCTATTCCTCTTTTATAGCATCATTTTGGCATGAGGTATGTTGAGGTGATTTTTAAAAATATAAAGCAATATCTACTGTTCAGTATGATGATAATGGTAATTAGCAGTTTGGGAAGTCAGACAGTACTTAACATTTATGAACACTTACTATGTGCAAAGTATTGCTCCAAATATTTTACATGTGGGAATTAAAAAATTTTTTTCAAGTTGTTTCAAAATATACATAACATAAAATTTACCATTTTACTTACTTTTTGTTACAGTTCAATAGCATTAAGTACATTGACGCTGTTGTGTAACTATCACACATCCCTCTCCAGAACTTTCTTGTCTTCGCAAACGGAAACTCCACACACATTAAATAGCTCCTCACTCTTCCCTCACACACCTCCTCTTAATCACCACTCTACCTTCCATCTTTATGAATCTGACTACTCTAAGAGCCTCTATGAGTGGAATCTTAGTATTTGTTCTTTTGTAACTGGCTTATTTCACTTAGCATGATGTCTTCCACTTCCATCCATGTTGTAACATGTGCGTGTAGGAATTCTTTGGATCCTAAAAATGTTGGAAATGTTATTATCCATTTTTTTTTTTTTTACACAGGAGGCAACTAAGATACATAAAGTTTATGTAACTTTTTTTCAAGATGCCACAGCTAATAAGCAATAGAGGCTAGATTCAAAGACAGGTTATGTGGCTAACCATCCTGCTATATTGCCTTCTGAGAGTCCATCTAATTTTGCCATTGTACTCAGTCTGGAGGATGGTGAGAACAGCAGGTTGACTGACCACTCCTTTTTTCAGGCATTTTTCATAAAGAGAGAGCATTTTGGGGGGGCCATGGTGTGGACATTGGACCTGGATGACTTCAGGGGCAATTTCTGCGGCACTGGCCCTTTCCCCCTTGTCCACACGTTGAATAATCTCCTGGTGAATGATGGTGAGTAGCTATGACTTGGAAGCTGGGATTGGTAATTGCACAAGCAGCAACTGGGTGGGTCCCTTCTGTAAGATCTAAAGGCTTTGCTGTGGCAAAATGACAGTGAAGGAAGAGAATAAGCTTTGATGGCCAGGCCAGTCTGCTTTCTAATCTTGGTTTGAATGCATGCTCCATTTAATCTCTCTGAGCTTTGTTTTCCCATCTGCAAAATGGGAATAATCCTTATACTCATGTCAGTATTATACAAACTAAATGAGATGTGAAATGAAAGCGGGCTGCCTCAGCCTGGACTTTGTGCTTCCCAAAAGTGGGACACGAAAGATTCTTCCTGTGGATTCCACAGGTTAGGAATAGGCTTCGGGGTAAGGTCTTGCTCAAGGTGCAAAAGTCAAAGCAAAGGCTTAAGCTTAGAGAACTGGCAGACTTTTGCTTGGGGTCCCTCAACCAGAACACTCAATACATATCAGTTGCAAAAGTCAAAGCAAAGGCTTAAGCTTAGAGAACTGGCAGACTTTTGCTTCGGGTCCCTCAACCAGAAATGTGGCAAACCCCACTGAGTGTCCATGGGTGCCTGGGATCATGTTGATACATTGAAGTAGGGGAGCCAGGCTTCTGTGTGCGGAGACTTTATCTGTGTCGACAAGTGGGTGCATTCAGAAATCCCCTGATTCTGGTTTGAGAGCTGGTGCTTCATCCCTGGAGCAGCTCTGGTTCTGCCAGTGACAGGATGGGAAGGAAGAGGTAGGAGTCTCACCTTCTTCTGTTGATTTCTTCTAGAGTTCAGCTCAACTCCTTCACCAAAATTTTGGTTCTCAACTGCTGTGAATTCTTCAAGAATTGGCCCTGAAATGCCAACTATGACCAGAGATTTGACCACTGGTTTGGGCATTTTGCCCCTAGGAGGAGAGGCTGTGGCCACTGAGACTCATAGAAAGTCTGCAACTATGACCACAACCCCCAGAGGTGAGATTGCAACCCCTACAAGGACCCCTCTATCATTTGGAAGGCGCACTGCTGCTCCAGAAGGGAAGACTGAGAGCCCTGGAGAGAAGCCCCTGACCACTGTGGGCCATCTGGCGGTGAGCCCTGGAGGGATAGCTGTGGGTCCCGTGCACCTTCAGACTGGACAGGAGGTCACACCCCCAGGAAGGAAGGCTGGAGTCCCTGAGAAGGTGACCACTCCCTCCGGAAAGATGACAGTCACCCCTGATGGGAGGGCTGAGACTCTGGAGAGACTTTGACCTCTGAGGTGGACCCTGAGGCCTGGTGGGTTACTTTGGTCTTCAGACAGAAGCTGAAAAGTGGGTGCTGCTCTCTGGCTCTGTCATCTCACCTCCTTGGACAACTCCTCTTGCTTTTGACAACCCTTTTGTTCCCACTGATGGACTCATTCTTGGGATGACTTGATAACCCTTCCAGTGAGTCCTCTCTGTAAAGAAACTTGGAAAACTCTGCTGTGAATAAAGGATCCTAGAGTCTGTTGTTGGCAGAAGCTGGGGGAAGCCCTTATCTTTTCTTCTTGGTCCCCTGACAGAAACTGCCTGTGCCCAGCCGTTCATGCATCATTCTTGGGGCAAACAGACCCCAGGTCATAGTGAGTTAATCTCTTCTATCTTGAATAAACTAAGTGTAAGAAGCCAACTGAGTTCTCTGAAGTTCTTTTCTTGAACTGACCCATGGTCGTGAATTGTCAATTTCTTTCAAGGTCATTTTCCCCTCCTGTAATTTTTGGAAGGAGGGAATTTGTATCTGTCCCACCCTGATATTTTCCAGTGTTGATTATGTGCTTCTGTCTCTGCAGTGAACACTGCTGACTTCACTGATGATCAGAGCCAAAATCTCCTCTAGAGTTTTCCTTGTTGCTGAAGGGTGCTGAGAAAAGGAGGAGGGAGTTGTATCTTCCAGTTATATTCCCTACTTTGGAAGTCTTAGTTATCTGTGATAAAACACCTTCACCTGTTCTCTCCACAAGAAGTAGTGGAGGGGTGACTTCCTTTGTGGCCCAGTGGTTGAGAATCTGCCTTCCAGTGGCCCAGTGGTTGAGAATCTACCTTCCAGTGCAGGGGACGTAGGTTTGATCCCTGGTTGGGAAACTAAGATCCCACATGCAAGGCCAAAAAAAAAAGAAAAAAGAAAAGAGGTGGTGGAGGGAAAGATGCAATCAGTATATTTTAAGTTACCTGCATACTCCTCCTGGGTCCCCTCCATAAACCCCAGTTCCTGTACTCCACACTGTTACCCACCTATGGAGTATTTTTCTGGGCATGATTGACCCTCATAAGTTAGGATAGACACAGGATCAATTTCTTGCCCTCCTCTTCTGGGAAACAATGATGCTAGTAAGTGTCAGATCTGCCATCAGTGTTATCTTTTATTTTGGAAGTGCACCTCCTAGACTTTAAAGGTCTTATGAAAATATGTCCATACATGTGTAGACACATGGCCCTAGGACCATGTTGCCACAGCATATATCACAAATCAGTTAAGCTGCAAAACAAACCAACTGCAAAACTTAGTATCTTACAAAGCAGATATTATATTTATTTAGCTCATAATTCTAGAGGTAAGTAATTTAGGCTGTGTTTAGGTGTATTTTTTTAAGAATTCATTTTTTTTTTTTAATTGAAGAACTAGGTGGTTTGTATGTTCTGAACTGGTCTTAGCTGGTCCTGGTTGGAATGGGTCAGGCATCTACAGTTAGCTAGTGGGTTGGGGTGGGCTAGGCTGGTTTATCATGGCCTCAGCTGAGCTGACTGAGGTCTCTTTTTATGCGACCTCCCATTCTTCATCTGGCTAGTTTATAAGATTGTGGTTTCATTGTTACTAGAAAGCAAGAGAGAAAGCTCCAATAGGCAATTAATTTTTAAATCTCTTCCTGAAGCGTATTTAGTATTGTTCCATTGGTCAAAGCAAGTCAAATGCCCAAGCCCAGAGGTAGAATGGTAGGAAATTATCCAAGTGGATACATGGAGGCATAAATAAATTGGAGGATATTACTGCAATAACAAGTTCAATGTGACTTTAAGAAAAGCTAGAACATCAAAGATTAGATGTATGTGTGCGTGGGCATGCATGCATGTGCTTTGATAGGGCAGTTGGATGAAAGGGCTCCGTGTTTGCAGTAAGGTCTGATAGAATAGAGATGAATTACATTCCATTCTGGACACTGAATTGTCAGAGTTTTTCTCCTACTTGTTGTATAAACCCTACCCTCATCTCCTTAAAGGTTAGGGATTATATATTTAATTGGACATTCTTAGCGCAGAGAAGAGATAGAGGTGAAGATTTTCCCACCAGCTCCTATATGGACAATAAATATTTCTGATGAATCTTTGTGATTTTTTTCTGTCCCCTTTTCTGCATGTGCCTTATTCAAATAAAATGTGCCTGGAAGTTTATACTTACCTATGTGTTTAAAAGAATTCTAACTTATAAGCTTCCTGGTACTTATCTTTTAGATATAAACTGGTTGAGACTTCCAGCTTCATCATCTATCTCACAACACAGATCAGTGGACAGTCAAGATTTACCTGTACTGGTTACAGGGAAAAGGGCAGAGGAGAGTTCAGTGTTGAAGTTACGTGTTCTATTGTGAATTTATTCTGAAAGTGAACTTACTCTGACATGAAACCTGAGAAATATTGGTTTTATCTGAGGTAACTATTAGGATTTTTATGCTTATGAAATATATAATAGTAAGGTCAGGTATTGGGGGGTAAATAGCTGTCTTTGCCATACATTTGCCCTTTTGGCGATTCACATATCCGTGCAAACCCTTCTTTTATGTTTAGAAACCACATGTTATCTTTCTGGAAAATGTCTCCAAAGTCCTTTCCGTTACTACATCCACCTCAGAGGGTTTTGGGGTGGTACACAGTCCTTCGGGAATTGCATGGCAGGGATAGAAATTTATGAAAGAATCAAAATTTAAAGTAAGATGCTAATAATTGTCAGACTGTGAAGTCAGAGCCTGAGGAAATAATGTTCATTTTCTGTTTTACTCCACTGTACCTGCCCTGGGGTGGTCAGTAGAGTTGGATCTCTCTCTCTCTTTTACACACACACACACACACACACACACACACACATTCAATCTCTGCTTGCTTTTATTTGCTTTAATTTTGCAAATAGTCTTCTTCATCTGATCAAGTCAATTGCTGATGCAATTCTCAAAAAATATCTTCCCAGTGTTAAGAATACTTCTTTCATATGATAACTCCATGTCAGTCTCAAGAAACACTCTGGTGGCCTCATGAGGGTCAGGTGCCAATCCTGGTATCAGACACTGTGGGGAATGAGGCTCCAAAACTAGGTCTAAGTAATGTACCCACACTGAAACCAGAAGTGGCAGAGGGAATGCACAGTGTGCCTCTCTAGAAGGAAATGGAAGTAAGAGAAGTGTGAATTCCTAAGAAAGGCTGCTGGAGCTGACAAAATTGAATACAACTCATGGTATTACTGTGTAGGTTTGTTGAACTATAGTGCGCAAAGCACCTGGTATTTTGCACTCTCTGACTTAACAGCTGGAGGTATGGATTTATTTTTTTACATTTCTTGAGGACAGAGGCTAAGTTAACAGTGAGAAGGAATATTTAGAATGTTAGAGCTGAACTTAGACCCCCATCTCCTCCTGCCCCCAATCCCTCCCAGCATCAGGCTCTTTTCCAATGAGTCAGCTCGTCACATGAGGTGGCCAAAGTATTGGAGTTTCAGCTTCAACATCAGTCCTTCCAATGAACACCCAGGACTGAGCTCCTTTAGGATGGACTGGTTGGATCTCCTTGCAGTCCAAGGGACTCTCAAGAGTCTTCTCCAACACCACAGTTCAAAAGCATCCATTCTTCAGTGCTCAGCTTTCTTCACAGTCCAACTCTCACATCCATACATGACTACTGGAAAAACCATAGCCTTGACTAGATGGACCTTTGTTGGCAATGTCTCTGCTTTTGAATATGCTGTCTAGGTTGGTCATAACTTTCCTTCCAAGGAGTAAGTGTCTTTTAATTTCATGGCTGCAATCACCATCTTCAGTGATTTTGGAGCCCCCCAAAATAAAGTCTGACACTGTTTCTACTGTTTTCCCATCTATTTCCCATGAAGTGACGGGACTAGATGCCATGATCTTAGTTTTCTGAATGTTGTTAAATACTTACTTGTGCCTCTCATTAGCTTTGATTTTGTACTAGTTATTGAACCTAAGTTTCATATTCCTGTGGAAAGTATCTGAAAGTTACGAGTTGGTGCTAATAGTATGGGCTTCTCAGGTGGCTCAGTGGTAAAGAATCTGCCTGCCAGTGCAGGAACTGCAGGAGACACAGGTTTGATCCCTGGATCAGGAACATCCCCTAGAAAATGAAATGGCAACCCACTCCAATATTCTTGCCTGGAAAATCCCATGGACAGAGGAGCTGATGGGCTATAGTCCATGGGGTCACAAAGAGTCAGATGCAACTGAGCTCGCACACAGGGCTGCTAACAGTATAGAAGCTCCCTTTCTTTCTTTCTTTCCTCTCATCTTTCTTCCTCCTTTCCTCCCTCCTTTTCTCTTTTTACTGGCTCATCTCTCTACAGCCTTGTCTGTGTAGTAAAGCGATTCATAGTGGGAGTGTTCAAGTCAATTGAGAGAGTGACGAACAGCCTAACAATGAGCTGCAGGGGAAAGAAGGAAAACACACGCAAGTCCACCGGGCAGAATATCCAGTGGCTCCACACACTATATAATCTCCTTTTTCTGAAGAGATTCACAGGAACCTAGAGCAGTTGTTTGAATGTTCTTGAGGCTACGATAACTGCATAGGCATCTTAACGTACATAGAGTCTCGGAGCTGGAAGGTACTTTAGTGGATCTCCTATTTCAAATCCCACATTTTACAGATAGAGGAACTAGAGGCAGGTAAATGACACCGCTGACCTCAATCCAGCTAGAACTAAAACTGCCTCTTAATAAAGTTCCCTTCTCTCCATGCTGCCTTTCACTCTAGACTCTCTAGCTCCCTTTCAAGTATGCGACCAGGAAGGAGGAGAGTGGTGGTGGGAGTATCTAACACTGGAAGGGAAGGGGAGACTAGTGGGTATGTGTGCATGTGTGAATGTAGGCATGTGTCTGTAAAGCTGGACAGTGGATAGACACTGGGAAAAGAGAAAACAGCGATTCTTCTCCTTCTTTGAGTAGTCTGATATTACAAAGCAGAAAACACTTTTGGAAGAGGATATTGTCTTTCAAGACCAGGTCTTAGCTGGTTAAAGGTTTGCAACTAGGGATAAAAAAGTGGAATACGGAGAACATTTGACTCCAGGTGGAAAGGAGAATTGGTGGGAGAAGCCTCTTATTCCCCAAGGAAATCATGTGGGCAAAATGCGACTTCCAGTGGGCCAACTTCTTCCCCATCCTTTGGACAAGGCTTGGCTGCTTAATGAGGGTGACAAACCTTTCTTTGCAGTCTTTCTACTTTGGGGAGATCAGCATTGGGACACCACCCCAAAGTTTTCTGGTCCTCTTTGACACAGGCTCCTCCAACCTGTGGGTGCTGTCCACCTACTGCCAGACAGAGGCCTGTTGTGAGTACACCACCATCACTACCACCCCTGAGTGGGAGGGGCAGCATCCAAATTGAGCACAGGCTTATACTGCTAAGTCCAGAGTTCTTGCTGCATAAACATGATCTCTTCCTGCTAAAGTTGGGAACATCTGGATGTCTTGCCCTTGGTCTACGTTTCAGAAGTGCTGACAGTTCTGGGGAGAGACAGCAAACACAGACTGAGGCTTCCATTCCTTTCTACTTTGTCTTTCCCCAGCTCTCTCCCATGCGCTGGAATTCCTGGCATTTTTGAAGAGATCCATCCCTCAGGGATGGTGGGTTGGAGAGAATTTTGGCAATGTATGTTATTCAAGGGGACAGGCTTTGCTGTGGCCAACATAGTGTGTCTACAGCACAAAATTGCTGAGGCTGAGGCCTTATCGCATCCTTGGTCTGATGACCCCAGGTTGTCAAGGGTAAGTTGTCTCCAAGTATTTTGGGAATTAATGATTGACAGTAATATTTTATCTTCCTATAGCCACTCACAATAGGTTCGACCCCAGCAAGTCCTCTACTTTGAGTCTCAACAGACACACCTATATGCTGTCTTATGGGAGTGGAAGCCTGAGTATGGTCCTGGGATATGACACTGTGTCTGTGAGTGATATTCTCATAACTGTGGAGGCTCTGTGGTCTGCCTCCTAGTTTCTAGAGCCTCAAGCTTCCAGAAAAATCCATAATTACTAATTTAGTAGAACCTCCCTGGAAGCTAAGAGTTGGAAAGAATGTCAAAGGCCATGTAATTCAGTCTTCCTCCCAAGACAGGCTTCCACAGCAGTCCTGACTGCAGAAAGCTCTTTATGTGATGCTAAGGTTGCTATGTCCTGTGACTTTGTTTCCTAGTCTTAACTCTGCCCCCTGAAACCACCTAGAATAAATCCCCTCTCTCCTCCACACAGTTTCACTTTGGATATTTGATGACTTGTCCTTTCACTATTTTCTTATTTCCTCATGTCTACTTCTCAAAGTTCTCTGTGGTTCTTGCACATGGATTGTTGAGCATAAAACCAATTTTATGGTTTTATAAATAGAAAAATAAATAGAAGAATAGAAAAAAAAAACTATTCTTTCACTGCAAATGGATACGGAAACTATAACTCCAGAAAATGATTACCTCTGCTTCCCCAACACCTACCTGTTTTTTTCTGGGATACACATGGTTGACTGATACTGTTGCCCTTTCCCCTTCCACCCTTGCCCTCATGTTTGAGCTCAGCATGAAAAAAACCAACTTCCTCTCCTGGGAGGGGTTCTATATCCCAGACCCTGGGCACCTAAGTCTGGAAGAATTTACCCACCTGAACTGTGAAGCTCTCTGTTAGCTCACTCAAAGTTCAGAACATTGTCATTGATAACCATGAATTTGGCCTGAGTGAGAATGAGCCCAGAGACCCTTTCTACTATTCAAACTTTGATGGGATTATGGAAATGGCCTACCCCGGCTTGGTGGTCAGGGGCACCCCAGCATTCATGCAGAACATGCTGCAGTGGGACAAGCTGACCCAACCCTTCTTCAGCTTCTACTTCTCTTGGTAAGAACTCTTGTCCAGGGAAGGACCCATCAAATGAGGCTCTGTAGGGGCTTTGGACAACTCAACATCAGACAGAGCCCAGGTAAAAAAGTTTCCTTATACAATGAGTATAATGTGCAATATACAACCCCACATATATTTCTGAAAATTTGTAATTACATTTTGGGGGGAATTTTATTTTAAATGCACTGGAAGAATTTTTAATAATGGCCATACTAGCCATATGATGACTCTCTTCTTAAAAATGGACAATGCTCCTTCAACATTTGTTCAGTAAATCCAGAGATTGCTGTGTTAGATTTGCACAGCTGTAGAGTGATTGAATAAACTCCATGAGCATTTACTATAAAGAGAACAGAAGTGAAGTGATAACTATAATAACAGCTCTGGCTTTATATTGAGTGCAGCACTTTCACAGCATCATCTTTCAGGATTTGAAATAGCTCAACTGGAATTCCATCACCTCCATTAGCTTTGGAAAAGGTCAGTTTTCATTCCAATCGCAAAGAAAGGCAATGCCAAAGAATGCTCAAACTACCGCACAGTTGCACTCATCTCACACACTAGTAAAATGCTCAAAATTCTCCAAGCCAGGCTTCAGCAGTATGTGAACCGTGAACTTCCAGATATTCAAGCTGGTTTTAGAAAAGGCAGAGGAACCAGAGATCAAATTGCCAACATCCTCTGGATCGTTGAAAAAGCAAGAGAGTTCCAGAAAATCATCTATTTCTGCATTATCGACTATGCCAAAGCCTTTGACTGTGTGGATCACAATAAACTGTGGAAAATTCTGAAAGAGATGGGAATACCAGACCACCTGACCTGCCTCTTGAGAAATCTGTATGCAGGTCAGGAAGCAACAGTTAGAACTGGACATGGAACAACTGGTTCCAAATAGGAAAAGGAGTACATCAAGGCTGTATATTGTCACCCTGCTTATTTAACTTCTATACAGAGTACATCATGAGAAATGCTGGGCTGGAAGAAGCACAAGCTGGAATCAAGATTGCCGGGAGAAATATCAATAACCTCAGATATGCAAATGATACCACTCTTATGGCTGAAAGGGAAGAGGAACTAAAAAGCCTCCTGATGAAAGTGAAAGAGGAAAGTGAAAAAGTTGGCTTAAAGCTCAATATTCAGAAAACTAAGATCATGGCATCTGGTCCCATAACTTCGTGGGAGATAGATGGGGAAACAGTAGAAACAGTGTCAGACTTTATTTTTTGGGGCTCCAAAATCACTGCAGATGGTGACTGCAGCCATGAAATTAAAAGACGCTTACTCCTTGGAAGGAAAGTTATGACCAACCTAGACAGCATATTCAAAAGCAGAGACATTACTTTGCCAACAAAGGTCCATCTAGTCAAGGCTATGGTTTTTCCAGTAATCATGTATGGATGTGAGAGTTGGACTGTGAAGAAAGCTGAGCACTGAAGGATGGATGCTTTTGAACTGTGGTGTTGGAGAAGACTCTTGAGAGTCCCTTGGACTGCAAGGAGATCCAACCAGTCCATCCTAAAGGAGCTCAGTCCTGGGTGTTCATTGGAAGGACTGATGTTGAAGCTGAAACTCCAATACTTTGGCCACCTCATGCGACGAGTTGACTCATTGGAAAAGACCCTGATGCTGGGAGGGATTGGGTGTAGGAGGAGAAGGAGATGACAGAGGATGAGATGGCTGGATGGCATCACTGACTCGATGCACAAGAGTCGGACACAACTGAGCGACTGAACTGAACTGAACTGAACTGAACTGGCTTTATAAAATATTCTTGTAGCAATAACTTCAAATGACATCTGAAAAATCCTTTAGCCCCATTTTGCCAGTGAAGAAATGGAGGCTTAAACATGTTGTGAATGTTAAACAAGTTCAGTCTTTGGTAGGCATGAAGCTAAGACTCCAGCTAAAAATTCTTGATCAGAAATCCAGTACTTTTCATCTGGACTCAAACTTCATGGCAAATTTTACTCCCTGATCCTTTACTCCTAAACACATGGTCCTCAGGGTTCCTGATCCAAATGGCTTACTCTGATGACTGGCAGGCCAAGATAGTAAACACAGGAGGCCTAGAACCTCTTCAGATTATCTAGTTATCAAAATGACCCTGATAGGAGCGTCCCCATCATGGCCCGCTCGGGGTCTCTGTCAGGCCCCATCCCAGGCACTCTCAGTGGGGTTTCTTCTTATCCTCTCCCTGTCGGGGAAGGCCTCTCTGGGATAAGCTTACAGTCTGTTTTCAGGTGCCCGTCCTCTCCTTTGTGATGCAGTCTGTGTTTCCAAGTCTCTGCCGCTTTGGGTGTTTCTCTGAGAATTCTCTCTATTGTACCTGGAGCCAGGTGGAGTCTGAGGAGCGGCTGAGAGGACGGCACACCCTTGTTCTGCAGTTCCTCTGTGTCTGAAGGAGAGAGGAAAGGGGGGAGGAGAGAGAGGAACTGCCTGACCCATCTGTGCTGCAGGACTCATGCCCTTGGCCTTTCTCCCCAGCCAGCCGACTTATCAGTATGGTGGAGAGCTTATATCTTGGGAGGCGTGGACACTCAGCTCTATTCCGGTGATCTCGTCAGGACCCCTGTCACCTGGGAGCTGTACTGGCAGATTGTCATCCAGGAGTAAGTAGAGTGGACAGGTGCTAGGGATTATGGGCACTCCCATAGTCCCCCAGCATGACAATATTGCCTGTTCCTCTCATGACACGAATTTCTTAAAGAATTACCAAACCCCCAGGCTGAGGTGGTCCTGGAGCTCAGTAGATGCTGGCATCTAGCTCTTGACTGAACCTTTAGAACTGGCCACTGAGCTTTGCCATGCCAGCAGGTTGGTCATTCCTAGGCCCTGTGAACAGCTTTGTTCTTAAAACTTCATTATACCATCAGCATAATTTCTACCCACTTCCATCATCAGTAAGAGTAATGCTGTCACTTTTTCTTGGGGATGGTCTTGATCACCGCCTCTTGTACAATGTCACAAACCTCTGTCCGTAGTTCTTCAGGCATTCTGTCAATCAGATCTAATTCCTTGAATCAGTTTGCATTTTACTGTATAATCGTAAGGGATTTGATTTAGGTCATACCTGGCCTAGTGGTTTTCCCTACTTTGTTCAATTTAAGTCTGAATTTTGCAATAAGGAGTTCATGATCTGAGCCACAGTCAGCTCCCAGTCTTGTTTTGCTGACTGTGTAGAGCTTCTCCATCTTTGGCTTCAAAGAATATAATCAATCTGATTTTGGTATTGACCATCTGGCTTTTGAACGTGGCATTGGAGAAGACTCTTGAGAGTTTCTTGGACTGCGAGATCAAACCAGTCCACCCTAGAGGAAATCAGTCCTGAATATTCATTGGAAGGACTGATGTTGAAGCTGAAACTCCAATACTTTAGCCACCTGATGCAAAGAACTGACTTTTTGGAAAAGACCCTGATGCTGGGAAAGACTGAAGGCAGGAGGAGAAGGGGACAACAGAAGATGAAGTGGTTGGATGGCATCACTGACTTGATGGACATGAGTTTGAGTAGGTTCTGGGAGTTGGTGATGGACAGGGAAGCCTGGCATGCTGTGGTCCACGGGGTCACAACAAGTCGGACATGACTGAGCGACTGAACCGAACTGAATTGAATGCGGTCGCTGGTGTTTTCCACATTCCAGATATGCTAAATATTTTACTATACTATTGCATATAAGAATATACAACACTATAAGGATGTCAGCATCATATTGCATTCTATAGATAAAAAGAAATCAAGGCTGGGAGGTTAGTAAGTTATCCAAAGTCACACATTTCACGAATTTTAAAATCTGAGCACAAGCTTATCAGATCTCCAAATTTACGATTGTGAGTCTGTTACTTCTACACTTAAAGCCGCCAAGTATTTTCCATCACATGCAAGTTTAAAGACAAAATGCCTTGGCCTTGTACTCAAGACCATACAAAACCTAGGCCTTACCTATCAATACAGCCTTCCCACTACTTCCTGATCTGAAGCATAGATGTCATCAAGTCCTTGCACCTTGTCATAACTTTCCGGCTTCTTTCGTTTGTATCACCTGGTGTACCCCTCTTCTCCTCTGTGCTTATTTGAACTTTAGGCAAACTTCAGAGCCTGGATTAATTCCTGCCTCCTCCAAAACCTCTCCTGGAGGCCCAGTCTATGGTGATCTCTCTTTGAATCCAATAGTGTTTACCTGTGCTTGTATCACAGGTTGTATGTCCTAATTGCTGGGTAAGCACTGGAAAAACCTGGCACAAGTGGATTAAAGAAGACATGCACAGTTTTTGCTTTCCAAGGACTGGAGAGGTCCCCAGTCCAAGACTGAGGCTGTTATTCCCATAATTACAAAGGCCCAGTGGCATCACGCGGGCAGATGTGTCATAGAGTGGCCCTGCTTCCCGGAAGATGCAGAATGTTAGAGCTCCTGAACTGGTGGGTGATAAGAGAAGGACAAGGCTCATGATTGCAGAAGAGGCACCTGACTTTTTCTTTGTACTGGTGCCTCTGTCAGGTTTGCAATTGCGACCAGGCCACTGGTTGGTATTCCGAAGGCTGCCAGGCCATTGTGGATACAGGGACTTTCCTGCTGGCTGTTCCCCAGCAGTTCATGACCTGCTTCCTGCAGGCAATGGGAGCCCAGGATAATGAGAATGGTGATGTGAATAACCAGAAGCCAAGGGTTTCTCTGCACATGCAGGTAGCTTCAGGACAGGAGCCTGACAGCATGAGTTCATGAGAGGGAGGAAGAAGCATTGTGGGGGACCGGAACCCCTGGCAGGACAGAACCAGTGGAAACAAAGCTTGAACCTCCAATGCAAAGAAGGGAAAAGGGAGAGGGTAACACTGACTCCATCTAGACTGTGAGGGTGCGCTGAGTGGCTGTCAGGAGGTGCTGCTTGTCCACTGTAGGTTCTAGGAGCACATTTCAGCTCAGTCTGGCTGCTGTCATTTGCTTGAAATAGAGTCAGGGCACAATGTACTTCTCCATTCCACTTGGTTTTCTTCCTTCACTAGGAATGCACCTTTGGGCTTTACTCTGAATAGCCTTCTGTCCCCATGTCTGCTCTCCTTGGTACCCATAGCTGGTTTGCTTTTCCTTGCATGCAAATATCTGTGTGTGTGTGTGTGTGTGTGTGTGTGTGTGTGTGTGAGAGAGAGAGAGAGAGAGAGAGAGAGATGAATACATGGACTGGTGCACACACACCTGGACATGAGAGGGTGTGACTGTACTTGTGCAAATGTGTGCCCATGCCTTTTCTCTGTGATTTGAGGTTAGAATTTGGTCCTGGAAAAGCCTAACTCCTTATGACCATATCTGTACTCCCAAAATCTGAGAGCTGAGGTGTGTTTAAGGGAGGAGTCAAGAAGCCAGAGGGTTGGTCAGTGTTGCACCTGGGAGTCAGGCCTGGCCTTCCAGTGTCTGCAACAGTCTCTGCTGGACAGTGGAGGAGAGAGTCCCACAGGAAAAGGGGGCCTTGGGCCCTTTTCTGGGCCCATAGCCCCAGGTGTTCTGCAGCGTTGCCTCTTTTCTCTCAGTTTGTGGTGAGCTGAGACTCTGTGGAGAGCCTGCCTACCATCACCTTCACCATTGGCAGGCCCCAGCTCCCACTGCTGCCCTCTGCCTAGTCTTCAATGTACACATTTGTCCCAGGGTCCCTGCACATGTGCTCAGATGGGCCCAGAGGCTGTTCTATGTCCCAGCTCGCAAATGGGCACCTATGAGCAATTCCCAGGGGCAGGACTGAGGGTGAACAAGAAGTCAGGGGCTCCCAGGTGTCGTAGGACACAGGGTGGGGGACATTTCCATGGGGCAAGGCCTCTGCAATGCCGCTGGTGATGGCCTGTCCACTGTCTCTTCAGAACGATGATTACTGCATGCTGGGGATTGAGGCCACTTATCTGTCCTCCAGCAGGGAGCCCCTGTGGATTCTGGGTGATGTCTTCCTCAAGGAGTTTTACTGTCTTCGACATGGCCAACAACTAGGTGGGCTTTGCCCTCTCTGCCTAGAGGAGTGCGAGGCAGCCATCTCCACTCTCCCTGAGGACTCTGCGGTTGCCCTGATGTCTCTGGGGTGAGGGCAACATTTCAAACAACCCTGATTCCTTCAGCTCACAAGAGCCTTTCTTCATGAAACTAATAAACTCAGAAATCTTCAAACATCTTTGAGGTTCCTTCCAATAAACAACTTAGTATTTGATTCCAGTTTGAAAGTTAGCAATAGCTGTTGGGGGATCTGTTAATTGATGGATGAGAACAGGAGGCATGGTATCTGGCTGCATGTAGCATGGGTATCAAGGACACGGTGGTTTCTGCATGAGGGTTCCCGGTTAGAGGTTTTCACCACTCCTAGCACTCTCCATCATTATTTTCTCTCCATTCTTAAAAAAGAAAGTGAACCAGAGCAATTGACGACTCAAGAATTTTTAAGTAAACAGAAATCTAAGAGAGCTTTTTAAACAGGTGCTCCGATGGCCAACTCTGATCAGAAAACAGTTTGTGTGTGTGCTTGTTATTGAGAAGAGCAGTACAGTTTTAATGAATCTGAATACTCTGGCTTTTTTGCCATTGTACCCTCCCTGTACTCTCAGGCTGCCTCACAGATTCACTTTACCTGCCTGGGCCTGAAAGCATTTGAGTTTAACACCCCAATCTTGTTTTACAGTGGAAAGAACTGAGGCATCGAATGACAATTACGTAGTTAGTGTTAAAATCAGATCCAGACATACTTATCATGTTGCTATGTAATGAAGCTGGTTGTGTGCAAGTTACCGGGGCATGTAAATATAGGTGAGGCTTGGCTCTGGCCTTTTAAAAATTTTCAGTCAAGTGGAGCATGTTGCTTGTTTTCTTTTTCAAAAAAATTTTAATTTTGTATTTAAAAATTTTAAGTTGTTTATTTTTTTCTTCCAGTTTTATTGAAATATAATTGACATACAGCATCGTCTAAGATTAAGGGTTTCCCTGGTGGCTCAGATGGTAAAGAATATGCCTACAACGCAAGAGACCCGGGTTCGATCCCTGGGTCAGGAAGATCCCCTTGAGAAGGGAATGGCACCCCACTCCAGTATTCTTGCTTGGAGAATTTCATGGACAGGAGTCTGACGAGCTACAGTCCACAGGGTAGCAAAGAGGTGGATACAACCTAGCAACTAACATTTTCATAATGATTTGACTTACATCATGAAATGATTACCACAATAAGTTTAGTGGACACCCAGTCATCTCATATAGACACAAAGAACAAAGCAATAGAATGGTTTTCTGCCTTATGACGCTTGCCCTCTGGTGGGTGAGGCTAGACTAGACGTTTGTCAGGCTTCCTGGTTTGTCTGGCCCCTGGAGGGGCCAGTGCCTGCCCAGTGGTGAGTGGAGCTGTAGGTCTTGGTTCTCCAGCAGGCAGGGCCATGTCAAGGGACATGTTTAAAGGTGGCTGTGGGCTCAGGAAGTCTTTTGACAGGCTGTCTGCTGATGGATGGGGCTGCATCCCCACCCAGTTTGTTGTTTGCCCTGAGACATCCCAGCTCTGGAGCCTAGAGTCTGTTGGATGGGGCCAGGTCTTGCTGCTAATGACCCAAGCAAGATGTCTGCCTCCAGTCAGAGTTCATGCAGATGAACCCCCTGCCCTCCAATATTTTTACCACCAATATCTTTGTCCCCAGGATGAGCCACCACTCTCCTCGCCATCCCAGGAGACCCTCAAAACTCCAACAGATAGGTCTTGCTCAGGCTTCTATGAAGTTACTGCTTTTGCCCTGAGTGTTGGTGTGCATGAGATTTTGTGTGTAGCTTTTAAGAGTGGAGTCTGTATTTCCCCCAGTTCTGTGAAGCTCCTGCCATTAAGCCCCACTGTCCTTCAAAGTCAAAGGCTCTGGAGGCTGTTCTCGATGTCAAATATAAGGCTGACATGGAGCTCAGAACTTTCACACCTGTGGAAGAATTTCTGTCATATTATTCTTCAGTTTGTGAGATCTGATCATATCACAAGTGTACCCTTCCTAGTGTCTCATTGTGGTTACTTCTTTATGTCTTTGGATGCCGGATAGTTGTTTAGCAGCGAATTGTGATTTTGGTGTGCTTGTGAGAAGAGGTGAGCTCACAAAGTTTCTTCTACTCTGCCACCTTGTCTAGGAATTGGAAGAGCCCCTAAAACATTTACTCTGCCTTAAGTATCCTCTACATCTAGCAAGCCCAAATACAAAGTCAAGAAAGCCATAGAAATCCTTGATATGTATAGACCAACAATCTCCTATTGCCAGGGCTAGCAGTAGAAAACATAAAACTCATTCCTGGGACTTATAGCTAGAGAGTGGGGATGCACAAGTATAATATTTCAGTAAAGTGAAGCCACTCTACTGAGCACTCAGTTAGGAAACCCTCGGACCCTTCTACATTTTTACAGAACAAACCAGCACGTGGAAAGAGCACCCTCTGTACAATGAGTCTTTATGCTGTCATATAGTAATTATGAGACTTTTGCCCCTCCCTGCACCCCATGCTGGCAGACGGGAGGGTCAGAGCAATGCAGAAGGACAAGAGCAGCTCTGTCCTCAGTCCTGGAGAGTCTGTGGTCAGGAGGAGCATGTGAAGGTAGTCACAGCTTTTCAGTTGTAGTACAAGCTTAGGTAGGCCAAACGGTTCCGATGCTTTCTAAAGTCCTTGTCTGTGGACAGCTGCAATGAAAAATACTGTCAAAGTCAATATTCACACGAGAACTCCCTGCCTCTGGTCTTCCTGGATGTGTGAAATAGACCCGTATGTTAGAGCTGTTTTAGCCTACCTGAGTCCCAACCACACAGTAACCTAACCTAGTGAATCTCTCAACGTTGCTCTGTATATCTACTCTTTGTCATTTTTTTCTGGAATATATCATGCTAGGAATTATTTTCTACTTGGCAAATCATCAAGTATAGCTGGTAAATTTCTTGAAAACAAAGACTATGTGTTTAATTCTTGAATGTTACCTGTAGGCCCTAGCACAATGATGTTAGTACATTTGGCATTTAATAAACACTTGCAGAATTAACCCAAAGTTCCACCAGAGGGGAAAAGGACACCTCTGGATTTATTACAAGTGACATGGGCTGACCATTTATTATGCTACAGGTCTGGTACTATAATATCTCAATCTTTACAACTTCATCAGATCAAGTCTAGTTTATATCCATTTTAAAGATAAGCAAACTGAGGCTTAGAAAAGTTAGAGGATACATAGCAAACAAATGTGGAACTAGTGTTTGAACTCAGGCAGTCTGTTCCTAAAATCCATGTTCTTGCCAGAATGATCCACTGCACCTTGATGATCTAACACCAAGTGATGTGATGGGAAGAGCACTGGCCTAAAAGTCACATGATCTATATTCTGGCTGAGCAACTTCAACAAGCCATTTAATCCATCTAAGCCTCAGTTTGGACTTCCCTGGTAATTCAGCTGGTCAAGAATCCTCCTGCAATGTGGGAGACCTGGGTTCGATCCTTGGGTTGCGAACAGCCCCTGGAGGAGAGTGTGGCAACCCACTCCAATATTCTAGTCTGGAGAATTCCCACAGATGGAGGAGCCTGGCAGGCTACAGCCCATGGGGTTGCAGAGTCAGATGTGAGTGTTAGTTACTTCAGTCGTGTCTGACTCTTTGTGACCCCATGGTCTGTAGCCCGCCAGGTTTCTCTGTCCATGGTATTCTCCAGGCGAGAATACTGGAGTGGGTTGCCATTCCCTTCTCTAAAAGAGTCAGATGCAATTGAGTCACTCAGCACAGCACAGCACAGCACAATCCTCAGTTTCCTCCTCAATCACAGAGGATAATTCTCTCAGACTACCACAAAGATTATTTGAGGACTAAATAAGAAACTGTGACTTTTGTTCAGTCACATACACCTTTAGAAATCTAGTGAAATTGTGTAACTCTCCAAAACTTCCCATATGTATATATTACACAAAATTGTGCAAGTAATTTCTGGGGATCAAGGATTTCTTGACGCTTATTCACAGACCCCTGGTTAAGAATCACAGATACATGTGGAAGTATTAGGTAAAGGTTCCACAGAAGTCCAATCATATTACCTCAGTTTTCAGGGTTCTTTTCTGTAGACATGGAACCTGAGCCCAGTCTGGAGATCCAAATTTCATTGGCCAGGTGACTTTCTGGGGTGCCTTTTTCTCTAGTTTATATGTGCCAGGGCTAGAAATAAAAATATAAAACCTTATGTTGAAGAGTTAGTGACCACCACAATTCTAGTTTGGAGAAACCCCACAGAGGAGCCTGGCAGGCTACAGTCCATGGGGTTGCAGAGTCAGATGTGAAAGTGTTAGTCACTTCAGTCATGTCTGACTCTCTGTGACCTCATGGACTGTAGCCCGCCAGGTTCCTCTGTCCACGGGATTCTTCAGACAAAAATACTGAAGTGGTTTGTAGTGACCACAAACTTCATCAGTACTACCTGTGTACCTGAACTGGTCCTAACTCTCTTGGAAAAGGCAACAGACAGATTAGATCTTAATGTCTGGCAAGCATAGGGTTCCTTTGCCTGCTAATGTGCTTCTAAATAGGTGTTAGTGTTCAAGATTTTTAGTCCTGACATGCAGTGAAGGTGAAAATCAACCCTAGTTTAAGCTATTTCTGTAACCTCTTAACTGAGAGACCAAGAGATCCCAGAAGTGGTGGATGATAACAGAGATTTGCCACAGTGATGCTAATTAGTACCCATGAGGTGAAATTTCTCAACAATAGGGTATTTTGTATTGCCTTTGTTCATGCCATTTTGTCCTTTGGTGTAGACGCTTAACTGTGGAAATAAGATGTAGAGCGGACATGGGAAACAAGCTTCATCACCTCTACTTCTTTACAACCTTAAGAAAGTTATATTTCCTCTCTGATCCTTGGAATTCTCACCAGTAAAAGAAAGGCCTTGATGATGCCCTATAATTTTCAATGGCTTCCTAAAGCACTGAGACCCCTTCCCTCGGTCTATGAGCTTTATGGACTGTAGCCCTTCTTCCTCCTCTGTTCTCGTTTTCTCCTTGCCCGCTGCACTGTAGCCACACTAGCCTTCTTTCTTTTTTCCTCCCACCTCCCACCTACAGCCTTTGTACTTGTAGCTCCTTCTGGCTGGGAAGCTCTCGGCCTAGATCTTCACAGGGTCAGTTCAGTCTTGTCATTGTGCTTTCAGATGAAGTGTCATTTCCTAGAAAGACCAATCCATGCCAAAGTAGATTCCAGCCATCACTCTATGTCCTATCATCTTTGTAAAAAATATTACTGTTTTTTATTTGAGGCTGTCCTGGGTCTCTGCTGGTTCACAAGCTTTCTCTCTAGGTGCGATGAGCAGCGGCTACTCTCCGGTTGCAGTGTGTGGGGTTCTCATTGTGGCAGTGCCCCTTGCTGTGAAGCATGGGCTCTAGGGAGTGCTGGCCTCACTAGTTGTGGCTCCCAGGCTCTAGAGCACAGGCTCAGTAGCTGTGCACGGGCTTAGTTGCTCCAAGGCATGCCAGATCTTTCCAGATCAGGGATCCAACCCGTTTCTCCTGCGTTTCCAGGCATATTCTTTACCACTAAGTCACAAGG
This sequence comes from Budorcas taxicolor, assembly GCF_023091745.1. Lineage (NCBI taxonomy): Eukaryota > Metazoa > Chordata > Mammalia > Artiodactyla > Bovidae > Budorcas > Budorcas taxicolor. The sequence goes on from NC_068912.1 coordinate 32,294,058, forward strand.
GAAGCCCCCCCCCAACCCTTGCCACCCGCCCTGCTATTATATCATTTTGTTTGGTGTTATTCAGCATTCCACCAGGTCACCATACTTCCTGGTATGCCTGTGGTAGCTCCAGCTCATGGCTACTATCTTGGTATAATTATTAATAAGACCCCCTTTAAAGTCTCAGAAGTATCACATGCGGACAAATAAATTATATGGTCACTCTCTATCACCACTGATTACTTTCTTGTTTATTGGCTTCTTATCTGTCTGGACTCTAGAATGTAAGCTCTAAGAAATGATGATGGGTGTAATGCAAAATCTTTGAAACCTACACAACTTCTTGGCCTTTTATAAATATTTATTGAATGAATCACCACACTCTACAATTTTATAATTCTAGAGACCTGGAAGGCAAGAGGTTGAATTTAGAGGGCATGGTTGGGATGTAACCCCTTTTTGTACTTCCTTTCCTATTGCTCTTTGTTGAAGTGCACCAGAAGAAGGGGCACATACCCAGGATAACAAGGGTCCTTTGAGTATGTCCGAAAGCGAGGTGACAAGGTATTAAATGGAGCAAAATTTGGTTTGTGTGTTTGCTCCTGAAGATTGACTGTCTGGTACATGCCTGGGTAAGGTGTCACATCCTGTTTCCAAGAAAAAGATCAATATGTCAGAGGGTGATGTATATCTATGTAAAGACTTCTAAGTAGAAAAAACAAAGTCATCCTCCCCCTCTTCATGTATCAGCTATGATTTAACTATCTTAAGCTATAGAATTAGGCCTGCAGTAGGTAGAAAACCAAGATAAGAGTATGGTTCAGCTACCTAAAGGTACCTAATGTTTTGGCTATAGAAATAAACCGAGGGAGGGGGGTTCAGGATGGGGAACACGTGTATACCTGTGGCGGATTCATGTTGATGTATGGCAAAACCAATACAATACTGTAAAGTAATTAACCCCCAATTAAAATAAATAAATTTAGATTAAAAAAAAAACCTATGAGGGCAGAGAGCCAAGGTAACCTATCGTAGCTAATATCCCCACCATCCCACCACCCCAATCAGATTTTCTTTTGGAACCAGTATCCCTCTCCCTGAGCGTAAGTGTCAAGAAAATGTCCAACAAGAGATTAGGAACCTATACCAAAGACTTGAAATCCAATCACACAAAAGGTTAAGAAGTTAGAACTGGTTTTTTAACTGATAAGATATTATACTATATATTACATATAGTTATATGATGCATATAAACAAAGCTTCCAGTATTTTATCAGCAGGTGTCTCAGGACTGAAGCCCTGCCTTGGTACCATTTCTTCTGAGAATTATTTTCCACTCTCCCAGGACACTCACACACACATTTTTCACGTTAACACCCAAGTTTTTATGTAGACTCCTTAGTAGCTTTTGTCCAGATGACTTTCATCTTGAATTTCAGGACATAATTTAGGTAACCTCCAACCATGCTCCCCAATGCAAATACATGCAGCAACATGGATCACACTGAAATCTAAGCACGTACAGCCATTTCTAACCTTGTTCTTTGGCTTAAACCTCACAGCTGTTCTGGCTCCAAAACCATATCCTTTTATACTGGTTGGGATCTTATCGAGGTTGTATGCCAAGTCTTTATTCTTCATGTGTTATGTAGAAAACAAAGACAAAACATGCATAGAGAACATTATAGTCATTAAAACGGAGTGATCTCAAGAGTATCCCTGAATCTTCTCTGCTCAAGTTGCCCTTTCTTTCTTGATTCCTCTGAATCAAGACCAAACATTTACATATGTAACACAGGCTTCTCTACAAAGAAATGTGGCTGGATAGGTAGAGTGAATGACATTTGAATCCAGTGAATCTACTTTTCTGAGCCTCACAGAGCTGAATCAGCTTTCTATGGTTTCAACTGAATCTGACTATGATTTCGTAAACTACCTATCAGCACAGACACAGTAAGGTTCGGACTAAGAGGAAGTATTTAGTCACCGGCCTTTGTAGATATGAATGATGAAGGAACACTTAACTGGGGATGGCATGAGGCCAAGGCTTGCATTTGGTGGGGATGGCAAACGCAAGTAATGGCCCTTTACTTTCTGATATTGGCCCTGACAGCTGGTTGCAGACAGAGAACCAGAGAGCACTTTCTCATGCTGGGACCCGGAAGGTCACAAATCGCACAGGGTTTTTCTTCCAGGAAACGTGAATATCCTTAGATAGTCTGGGAACTGACACCCACCTGAGGTAAGGTGAATACTCACTTCTTCTGCTGTATAACATCCAGGCCCTCTGTGGGGCACTCCCCTAATAGGGAGAAACTTGTTTCCCAACAAGTTTGGGGGATAGAAGTGAGGAAAGATCTTCCTATGTTGACATGTTCCAAAGGAGTAGCTAACCAGCATCTCTGGAGAGCGAGAAAGAGGAGAAACTCCACATGAAGGAAGTCCATGTGGTCCAAATGAGGGTTGGGGGCAGGAGCGGTGTGGGGAAAGGTGGTGGAGACCTGAGCAGACTGCACTCTTAACGAAAGTGTGACCAATCCAAGGAGACGGGCAAGCTACATTTCCCTCCTCTTCCCCTTGGTCTTTCCCAGTCTCCCCATCTTCCTTCTGCCTCTACTCTGACTCAGCCCTCCTCACCTGCTTTGCTGAAGCACATCGCGCCAGGGCCTCTAGGGCGAGCGTTTTGAACCGCGTTGCCTAGGGAACAGGCTGGCAGACAACCCCAGCTCTGGTGCGCCTGCGTGGCAAGGGGGCCTGCCACGGAGCCACGTTGGGCCACGTTGGGCTACGTTGGATGGGAACCTGCACCGCCAGGGCCAGGAGCCCAGGAGGGTGTGAACTAACAAAAACAAAGTAAGTGTATGTGTACCAAAGAAATGAGGGACATAAAAAGGCTGAGGAGTTACTTCAGATTCAGGCATATTGATGAAGCATGAAAATCTAATGCAACATATGTTCCTAGATTAGATCTTGAATGAGATAAGAAAGATACGTTGTTGGTAAAGTTATTTAGAGGTTTTTTTCCTACTTAGCCAGTCACTGAAAGACACTGAATTATTCAACATATTTTTTTATGACTAGTATTCAACAAATATTTATTAGTGTCCAAATAATTGTAAAGATTTAACCATACTGGACCGTGCGCTACTTAGATCGTTTTGGAGATTCATCTTTGTCTTCTAAGAAGTTAATTTCCAATGTTTTCTCACTGGAAGCAGAATGATGGATTTTACCAGCCATCCCATCTCCCCCTGTCTTTTTCTGGAAGTTTTCCCCACCTAGTTTTCTGGACTGTTAGTAGGACAACAGTAATGCCAGAATAAAGCTAAATGGCTTGTTAGTTAAACCCTCTAAAGATGTGGACTTTCCTTTTACAGAAATAATTTTGTTAGTTTAGTGACAATAGACTACTTGAATCCTAGAAGTGGATTACTGTCTTGGTGTAAACCAAGCTTGTTTCACTCAGCCTCCTCCCCACCACCAACAGGTGCTGTTGAATTGTAGGAGCCGGATGAGAACAAGCCACTCACTGTCAGCAAGTTTTGCAAGTATGAGGTTTGTTCCAAATTATTATATTTACATAAACCTTTCTTTCAGTAAGTCACACACTTAGTGCTTCTACGCATTCTGAGGAAGCTTTAGAGTATCTAAGGAGAGCCAACAAACGTGGAAGAAGCTGAGAGAATTCATATCCAATCACCCTTTGCAGAGAGTTTCTTAGGGTTAATCTCTGGGTCACACTGAACATTATTAGAATCACTTGTGCAGAAACTGGTTTTTTTTGGATAAAGGGTAAGCAAGCTCTAGTCTCAATTTTGAGTTAAAGTTTCCCTAGAGCATCAGTAACCTATATAGATCAATTTTGGGAAAATAAAATAGGCAGAACAGTCTTGGACCCAAAACACATTGTTTTGTTGCCTTCTCCATCAAAAATGGGCATCTATGGAATTTTTCATCTTCATTATATGGTCACAAGACTCATTCAATCCAGAAAGACTCAAGCAGGTACAGAGATGGGGAGAGAAATTTAACTTACTTTAAGTTACAGAGGCATAGGACACATAATCCATGATCCTAAAATCTTTTGTCATCTTGTGTAAGGTTTAATACCCTCCTCAACTTATTGTGGAAAATTTCCTTATCTTGTACGTGATATGCCATAGTTTCAATATATAATATATCATCAAAATCCAAAAGATCATCTGATCTCTATTTCTGCCCTGCAAATATGTGTTAATATACAATATTTGTTTTTTTCTCTTTCTAACTTACTTCATTCTAACAGTAAAAGAGTGACAGTCTCTAGGCCCATTAATGTATCTACAAGTGATGCAATTTTATTCCTTTTAATGGGAGATTGGGATTGACATATATGCTCTACCATGTGTAAAATAGATAGCTAGTGGGAATCTGCTATATAGTACAGGGAGCTCACTTGGTGCTCTGTGATGACCTAGATGGGTGGCATGGGAGGGGTGCAAGAAAAGTCCAAGAGGGAGGGGATATACAGGGGAGCCTGGCGGGCTACAGTCCATAGGGTCATGCAGAGTCAGACATGACTGAAGCGACTTAGTACAACACAACACAACACATAGCTGATCACTTCGTTGTACAGCAGAAACTAACACAACATTGTAAAGCAACTATACTCCAATAAAAAATAAATCAAAGGAAGAATAGATAGAGTTTACACCAACCGTTTAACTTTCTGGTGGGAGCCCAGCCAGTGCCACTTGTTGCAAATTCCCTCAGTAAATATAGTCATATTTCAATATCACCATAATGTTGAGGGTCAGATTCTAGTGAAGCATTTTACTTCGGGAGGCACCATGTTATATGCATTAGGAACCTCAGTTTCAAGCTAAAATTTCCCACACCAATAGTAACTTTTGTCTGGGATCTTGGTTGAAAAAATGAAACTTGTTTAGATCAGAAAATGTGCTTTACATGTACAAGCAAATCAGCTTCAGGTTCTGCCAGATCTTTAACAAGCAATTTGTCTCTCACAAAAGCCCTCTGATTAGGTCAGAAACTGCCTGATGTACAGGCCTGTGACCATTATTCAATGTCAACTTGCCTGGCAGAGTTAGCATTAATTCTGCCTTTGATCTTGGCACCTGAGATACAGACTCTGCCCAGCACCATCCCTGGGCCCATGGTAGATTCCTCATAGCAAGACCAATTTGGGTTTAATTTGTGTAGTTATTTTTAAAAATTATAGTAAGATGTTATATACAATTTACCATTTTAATTCTTTTTAAGTGTGCAATTAGGTGGCATTAAGTACTTTCACATTATTGTGCAACGATCAGCACCATCCATCATCCCAAATTGAAACTCTGTAATCATTAAACAATAACTCTCTCCTCCCAGATCTTGGCAACCACCCTTCTACTTTCAGGTTTGTGGGTTTGACTATTCTAGGTACCTCCTATGAGTAGAATCATACTGTGTTTGTCCTATGTGACTGGATTGTCATTTGATTTTATAAGGTGTTGCCTTGCTCCTCAAAATGTGGGACCAGCAGCATTGGCACCACCTGGAACTTGTGAGAAGGGCAGAATGTTCAGGTCTCTTAAATAATAATTTATACTTTCCCAGTGACTAGTGCCTGTTGAAAGTTGAGAAGCACTGACTTTGATTATCCTTTGAGAATTCTAACTGGCTCAGGAACCAGGCAGAGAAGTGTCCAGCCATTCACAAGTGAGCCACTCTGATGTGTCAGGAGCTTTTGGGCATTGTGATGTGTGGTAGTGAGCAAGATAGATGTGGTCAGCCCAGCCTCCAGCAGCTTAGTCTAGAGGGAAAGAGATAGGATGGAATTATTGTTTTAGTGCTAGCCAAAAGAAATGAAGACTGTTAGAAAATGGAGAGATTGTAGCCAGTAATGAAGAAGTGGTAAATCTTCCCTGGTGAAGTGACATTTGGATTGAGTCCTAAAGGTTGAATGTGGAGTAGCTGATGCTTGGGGCTGAGGAAGAATTCCAGATGGAAGTGGCAGTGTGAACAGAGTTCTGCTGTGGAAGGAGCTCAGAGCTCCCTAGAGAAGGAGGTCACTGCGGCTAGGGTTAAATGGAGGTGGGGGTGCAGGATAAAAGATGAGGCTAGTTGCTGCTGGTGGTGGTGCTATGAGTTACGGTGAGGATCTCAAAACAGTCAAGTAACCTGTTCAGTTCAGTTCAGTTGCTCAGTCATGTCCGACTCTTTGCAACCCCATGGACTGCAGCATGCCAGGCCTCCTTGTCCATTACCAACTCCCGGAGTTTACCCAAACTCATGTCCATTAAGTCGGTGATCCCATCCAACCATCTCATCCTCTGTCATCCCCTCTCCTCCCATCTTCAATCTTTCCCAGCATCAGGGTCTTTTCCAAGGAGTCAGTTCTTTACATCAGGTGGCCAAAGTATTGGAGTTTCAGCTTCAACATCAGTCCTTCCAATGAACACCCAGGACTGAGCTCCTTTAGGATGGACTGGTTGGATCTCCTTGCAGTCCAAGGGACTCTCAAGAGTCTTCTCCAACACCACAGTTCAAAAGCATCAATTCTTTGGTGCTCAGCTTTCTTCACCGTCCAACTCTCACATCCATATGTGACTACTGGAAAAACCATAGCCTTGACTAGACAGACCTTTGTTGGCAAAGTAACGTCTCTGCTTTTGAATATGCTGTCTAGGTTGCTTTCCTTCCAAGGAGTAAGCGTCTTTTAATTTCATGGCTGCAGTCACCATCTGCAATGATTTTGGAGCCCCCCAAAATAAAGTCTGACACTGTTTCTACTGTTTCCCCATCTATTTTCCATGAAGTGATGGGACCAGATGCCATATCTTAGTTTTCTGAATGTTGAGCTTTAAGCCAACTTTTTCACTCTCCTCTTTCACTTTCATCAAGAGGCTCGTTAGTTCTTCTTCACTTTCTGCCATAAGGGTGGTGTCATCTGCATATCTGAGGTTATTGGTAATTCTCTCAGAAATCTTGATTCCAGCTTGTGCTTCATCCAACCCAGTCTTTCTCATGATGTACTCTACATATAAGTTAACAGGGTGCATATAAGTTAAGAGGGTGACAATATACATCCTTGATGTACTCCTTTTCCTATTTGGAACCAGTCTGTTGTTCCATGTCCAGTTCTAACTGTTGCTTCCTGACCTGCATATAGATTTCTCAAGAGGCAGGTCAGGTGGTCTGGTATTCCTGTCTCTTTCAGAATTTTCCACAGTTTATTGTGATCCACACAGTCAAAGGCTTTGGCATAGTCAATAAAGCAGAAATAGACGTTTTTCTGGAACTCTCTTGCTTTTTCCATGATCCAGCGGATGTTGGATTTTGATCTCTGGTTCTTCTGCCTTTTCTAAATCCAGCTTGAACATCTGGAAGTTCATGGTTAACATACTGTTGAAGCCTGGCTTGGAGAATTTTGAGCATTACTTTACTAGCATGTGAGATGAGTGCAGTTGTGTGGTAGTTTGAACATTCTTTGGCATTGCCTTTCGTTGGGATTGGAATGAAAACTGACCTTTTCCAGTCCTGTGGCCACTTCTGAGTTTTCCAAATTTGCTCTCATATTGAGTGCAGCACTTTCACAGCATCATCTTTTAGGATTTGAGATAGCTCAACTGGAATTCCATCACCTCCACCAGCTTTGTTCTTAGTGATGCTTCCTAAGGCCCACTTGACTTCACATTCCAGGATGTCTGGCTCTAGGTGATTGACCTGTTGGGTATGCTTTTGAAATGGATTTCAGTGCTGGACTTTAGAGGGGAGACTGTGAAAACGTGATGGATACTAGGTTTTTGTTTTTTCCTTTAACCTGAGCTGCTAAGGTGTAGGTAGCTGAACTAGGCTTGGTAATTTGGCTACTCACATCTGGAACTTAAATCTGGAGGCAGAGCTGCAAAGATTCAAAGAATGGGTATCTGATGAGGACAGCTCAGTAGCAGCAGCACCAGCACCATCATTGAAACCTCCTAACCAGACTTCCCATGGCAGGACTCTGGCAGTGTCTTTTATAAATAGTCTTTCTTGCCTCCTGTCTGTGTTTTAAGACTATTCCACAACATGTCCATTGATTCCACATAGCTTTACAGGCTTTCCTTTGGTTTTCTGTTTGGATAGATTTAGCCAGAGTTGCTGTCTGTTGTTTGCATCCACACTACCCTGATAACGATTGTCTTGGTCAGTGCTGAAAATGTTGCATGTTCCATACAGTTGGAAGTGAAGTAGAAGCTGTTGTCAGAATTATGGGAAACTTTCTTTCTGTCATGTGATGAAACTTTCATCACTGTCATCAGGAATAAGAGCCCCTCTTTGTTGGTTTCTATTAGGGGTATTTTCTTTCTTGTTCTGACGCTGCTCTGCTTACTCCAGCCCCCACTCTTCCAATATTCTTTCTGGGGCCCATCCACTCTGATGGATGTGCTGTCAGAGAGGCTAGTTAGTGTTAGTTGCTCAGCCTTGTCTGACTTTTTGCAACCCCACGGACTGTAACACCATAGAGTGTAGCCCGCCAGGCTCCTCTGTCCATGGGATTCTCCAGGCAAGAATACTGTAATGGGTTGCCATTTCCTCCTCCAGGGGATCTTAACAACCCAGGGATCATTGCAGGAAGATTCTTTACCACCTGAAACACCAGAGAAGGACTTAGTCATAGTGTAGCAGGTGCAGCTGGCTGTATAACATCTATTCTCCTTCCTTCCTCCAACTTTTACTGATGGACTTTGATTTTGTTCATCCACAGGTAGTCATGTCCTTCAGAGAAGAAACATATCAAGAACTTGAGTCCTGGATGATTCTGCTGAACATCTGAATTAAGCAATGCTGATTAAGCCACCTCTTCTGGACTTCTTGTAGTGAATGTTAATAAGTTTTTATTTTAGTTAAATTGCTTCTAGTTGAGTTTTCTATTGCATCTAACAAATGCAAGTAGTTAATAGTGCATGATATTTTTGAGCACTTAGCCTTTAAAGCAAGACTTTTAATAATCTAAACACTGTAAGATAATTATCAATATATTAATGTTATAGATGGGAAAACAGGCTCATGAATATTAAGCAACATGATCCAAGGTTATACAGTCTATCAGTCAGCATCCTAAGGAAAATAGATAGTACACTCAAGATAATTTGAGGGGGATTTATTTGCAAAAAGACTAACTACAAAGATTAGTGATGTAGGGGAACCACAGGGTTAGTCCATGAAGCCAGGGCTAGAACAGTGGAGCTGGTACAGGGAGAGGTTTCTAGAAGCTGGAAGAAGAGAGAGTCAGGTAGAGCAGTCCTCCTTCAGAGGAGCAGTGACCCTTGATGGAGGGATATAGTCACCTTGAGATCAGGGGAGTAAACACCCTGATCTCATTCTCCTCCTTACTCTACCCTTCTTTCAAACAGAGCCTACTGAGCTATTGGATGTAGTCCAAACAGACTTCCAGGGTCAGAGAGAAAGGTGGAGAAGGTTGGGGAGGTAGAGGGACAATTGGAAAATATCTGTTACGATCCACCCTGTTTGCCTCTAGTGCCCTCTCTTGTCTGAAATGCAGGGAAAATTTCATGTCCTCAACACAGGAGATGCCCGAAGTTCCCTCAACAACTTATCATCATGGGACAGTGTTCATTTATTCATAATCACCTTAAACTAAACAGCTATCCCAAAACAGATAAAGTAGCAGGAGGGAAATGGGAAGGTAAAAACAAGTGATGTAAAATATACCTGTTACAACCCCTGCTTCTGTAACAATGCCAGTTGCCTCTTTCTAAGCCAGAGTGTACTCTTGGCTGTGTATTTTCTTATCTCATGCATTCCAAAGGCAGACTAGTTAATTGTTCTGGGGCTAAAAAGGTAAATTACTCATGTATCCTCACTAAAAGAGCTCACTTTGCAATAGATGAAATAGTTTTTTAGGGGGGCAGTCCTAAGATGGCAGAGGAATAGGATGGGGAGACCACTTTCTTCACCCCCCAAATTCATCGAAAGAACATTTGAACGCTGAGAAAATTCCACAAAACAACCTTTGAATGCTGGCAGAGAACACCAGGCATCCAGAAAGGCAGCCCATTGTCTTTGAAAAGAGGTAGGACAAAATATAAAAGATAAAAAGAGAGACAAAAGAGTTAGGGATGGAGACCCATCCCAAGAAGGGAGTCTTAAAAGAGGAAAAGTTTCCAAACACCAGGAAAGCCTCTCACTGGCAGGTCTGTGGGCAGTTTTGGAATCCCAGAGGGCAACATAACCAGGAGGAAAAATAAATAAATAAATATTTATTTATTTGTTATGTGCCTAATGGCAACTCCCAGCAGAGAAGTAGCCCAGACGCTCGCATCTGCCACCAGCAAGTGGGGGCTGAACAGGGAGGCGCAGGCTGCATTGCTTAGGGTAAGGAACGGGCCTGAATGCCCTGAGGGCAATCTGAGGGAACAAATGTGAGATAGTAACCCAAACTATGGGATAGCCAGAGAGGGAGAAAAAAGAGAGAGAGAGAGAGAGAGAGAGAGAGAGAGAGAGAGAGAGAGAGAGAGAGAGAGAGAGAGAGAGAGAGAAAGAGAAACTATCCTGCGAAAAGCCCTAATCTAAGGCACTGCCAGGCCCACTCACAGAACAAAGGACTGAGCGAATATCAGAGGAGAGCTAGCCAGCTGTGGACTGGCCCATCTCCTGCCGGAGGCAGGAAGGCAGGAGGGGGACAGCCAGAGCCGGAAAGACACAATCTCGACCTCAGAGATGGCATCCTCTACCAAATTGCAACTGGCTCCCAGTTGCTAACCAAGACTTCTTGGGATTCTGGATGGTTGACATCTGCTGGGATGGTCACAGCCAGAGGTCAGCTCCCCAAAAGAACCACACGGCACACCTGAGACAGACACACCCTCTGCCACCCAGAAAACTGAGCGGCTGGAACTAGGGAGGTGATAAGATGCACCCCCCACCTGGGGAGACTGCTCTCGCCAAGCACCTGGTCACCTAAGCTGTTCGGACCTGGGAAGGGCACAAAACACATGCCCAACTGAGTCTGTGCCTTTGTGGAATACCTGAGAACCTGAACCTGAGCAGCTTAGACCTGGGAAGTGCACACAACCCAGGGCCCACCTCAGACAGTTCCTGGCAGAGCAACCTAGAGCCTGAGCAGTGCAGACTGGGAAAGAACACATGCCGTGAGCGGGGCAAACCCAGTGCAGCTGAGACACTGTGAGCACTCCCCACACACACCAGTGATATTTGTTTGCAGTGTTCCTGCCTCCCCCAGCACGACTGAACAAGTGAGCCTAAATAAGTGACCACCTTCACCCCCTTGTGTCAGGGTGGAAATTAGAGACTGAAGAGACCAGCAAACAGAAGAAGCTAAACAGTGGGAACCGCTTTGGAAGTGACAGGTGCAACAGATTAAAACCCTGTAGCTAGGACTGACTACATTGGAAGGGGCCTATAGATCTTGAGAAGTATAAGCCAGATCAGGGAACTACCTGAAACTGAACTGACCCCACACTGCCCACAACAGCTCCAGAGGAATTCCTAGATATATTTTTACTATTATCATTTTTTAAATTAAATTTTTTTTAATTTTTAAGTCCTCTATTATTCCTCTAATTTTCATTTTTATAACCTATTATCACCTTGCAAAAAAAGACCCTATTTTTAAAGCAAACTTCATATATATTTTATAATTTTTGTGACTTTTTTTTAAAGATTATATTTTTGAGAGTCTAACCTCTACTCTAGATTTTTAATCTTTGCTTTTTGGTATTTGTTATCAATTCTGTACCTTTAAGAATCCAATCTTCATTAGCCATTTTTACTTAGGAGTGTGATTCCTGGGTTGATTACTCTCTCTCCCTTTGACTCTCCTTTTTCTCCCCCAGGTCACCTCTATCTCCTTCCTTCCTCTTCTCTTCTCTACCCAACTCTGTGAATCTCTTTGTGTGTTCCAGGCTGTGGAGAACACTTAGGGAACTGATTACTGGCTAGATCTGTCTCTCTCCTTTTGATCCCCCCTTTTCTCCTCCTGGTCACCTCTATCTCCTTCCTCCCTCTTCTCGTCTATGTGTAACTCCGTGTACCTCTCTGAGGGGTCCAGACTGTGGAGAGCACATAGGAAACCGATTACTGGCCAGCTTGCTCTCTCCTCTTTTGATTCCTCCTCATCTCCTCCTAGTCACCTCTAGCTCCCTCCTCCCTCTTCTCTTCTTGATGTAACTCTGTGAACCTCTCCTGGTATCCCTCATTGTGGAGAATCTTTTCATCATTAACCTAGATGTTTTATCATCAGTGCTGTATGGGTGGAGAAGTCTTGAGGCTACTGTAAGAATAAGACTGAAAACCAGAGGCAGAAGGCTTAAAAAACCTGAGAACACCAGAGAACTCCTCACTCCAGGAAACATTAATTGATAAGAGCTCATCCAAAAGCCTCCATACGTACACTGAAACCAAGCACCACCCAAGAGCCAACAAGTTCCAGAACAAGACATACCATGCAAATTCTCCAACAATGCAAGAACATACCCTGAGCTTCAATATACAGGCTGCCCAAAGTCACACCAAACCCATAGATATCTCAAAGCTCAGTATTGGACATTTCATTGCACTCCAGAGAGAAGAAACCCAGCTCCACCCACCAGAACACCGATGCAAGCTTCCCTAACCAGGAAACCTTGACAAGCTACCCATCCAACCCAACCCACAGTGAGAAACCTCTACAATAAAGAGGAACCACAAACTGCCAGAATACAGAAAGGCCACCCCTAACACAGCAATCTAAACAAGATGAAAGGCAGAGAAATACTCAGCAAGTAAAGGAACATGATAAATGCCCACCACACCAAACAAAAGAGGAGGAGATAGCGAATCTACCTGAAAAAGAATGCAGAATAATGATAGTAAAAATGATCCAACATCTTGAAAACAAAATGGAGTTACAGATAAATAGCCTGGAGACAAGGATTGAGAAGATGAAAAGAATGTTTAACAAGGACCTAGAAGAAATAAAAAAGAGTCAATCAACAATGAATAATGCAATAAATGAGATAAAAAACACTCTAGACGGAACCAACAGTAGAATAATGGAGGCAGAAGGTAGGATAAGTGAGGTAGAAGATAGAATGGTAGAAATAAATGAAGCAGAGAGGAAAAAAGAAAAAAGAATTAAAAGAAATGAGAACAACCTCAGAGACCTCTGGGACAGTGTTAAATGCTTCAACATTCAAATCATAGGAGTCCCAGAAGAAGAAGACAAAAAGAAAGGCCATGAGAAAATACTTGAGGAGATAATAGTTGAAAACTTCCCTAAAATGGGGAAGGAAATAGTCATCCAAGTCCAAGAAACCCAGAGAGTCTGAAACAGGATAAACTCAAGGCAAAACACCCCAAGACACTTATTAATCAAATTAACAAAGATCAAACACAAAGAACAAATATTAAAAGCAGCAAGGGAAAAACAACAAATAACACCCAAGGAGATTCCCATAAGGATAACAGCTGATCTTTCAATGGAAACTCTTCAGGCCAGAAGGGAATGGCAGGACATATTTAAAGTGATGAAAGAGATTACTGTACTCAGCAAGGATCTCATTCAAATATGAAGGAGAAATCAAAAGCTTTACAGATAAACAAAAGCTCAGAAAATTCAGCACCACCAAACCAGCTCTTCAACAAATGCCAAAGGATCTTCTCTAGACAGGAAACACAAAAAGGGGATATAAACTCGAACCCAAAACAACAAAGTAAATGGCAATGGGATCATACTTATCAATAATTACCTTAAGTGTAAATGGGTTGAATGCCCCAACCAAAAGACAAAAACTGGTTGAATGGATACAAAAACAAGACCCTTATATATGTTGTCTATAAGACATCTACCTCAAAACAAGGGACATATACAGACTGAAAGTGAAGGGCTGGAAAAAGATATTCCACACAAAGAGAGACCAAAAGAAAGCAGGAGTAGCAATACTCAGATAAGATAGACTTTAAAATAAAGGCTGTGAAAAGAGACCAAGAAGGACACTACATAATGATCAAAGGATCAATCCAAGAAGAAGATATAACAATTATAAATATATATGCACCCAACATAGGAGTACTGCAATATGTAAGACAAATGCTAACAAGTATGATAGAGGAAATTAACAATAACACAATAACAGTGAGAGACTTTAATACCCCACTCACATCTATGGATAGATCAACTAAACAGAAATTTAACAAGGAGACACAAGCTTTAAATGATACAATGGACCAGTTAGACCTAATTGATATCTGTAGGACATTTCATCTCAAAACAATGAATTTCACCTTTTTCTCAAGTGCACATGGAACCTTCTCCAGGATAGATCACATCCTGGGCCATAAATCTAGCCTTGGTAAATTTAAAAAAACTGAAATCATTCCAAGCATCTTTTCTGACCACAATGCAGTAAGATTAGAAGTCAATTACAGGAGAAAAACTATTAAAAATTCCAACATATGGAGGCTGAACAATACGCTGCTGAATAACCAACAAATCACAGAACAAATCAAAAAAGAAATAAAAATGTGCATAGAAATGAATGGAAATGAAAACACAGTAACCCAAAACCTATGGGATTCAGTAAAAGCAGTGCTAAGGGGAAGGTTCACAGCAATACAGGCATACCTCAAGAAACAAGAAAAAAGTCAAATAAATAACCTAACTCTACACCTAAAGCAACTAGAAAAGGAAGAAATGAAGTACCCCAGGGTTAGTAGAAGGAAAGAAATCATAAAAATTAGGCCAGAAATAAATGCAAAAGAAACAAAAGAGACCATAGCCAAAATCAACAAAGCTAAAAGATGGTTCTTTGAGAGGATAAATAAAATTGACAGACCATTAGCCAGACTCATCAAGAAACAAAGGGAGAAGAATCAAATCAACAAAATTAGAAATGAAAATGGAGAAATCACAATAGACAACACAGAAATACAAAGTATCATAAGAGACTACTATCAGCAACTATATGCCAATAAAATGGACAACTTGGAAGAAATGGACAAATTCTTACAAAAGTACAACTTTCCAAAACTGAACCAGGAAGAAATAGAAAATCTTAACAGACCCATCACAAGCAAGGAAATCGAAATTGTAATCAGAAATCTTTCAGCAAACAAAAGCCCAGGTCTAGACGGCTTCACAGCTGAATTCTACCAAAAATTTAGAGAAGAGCTAACACCTATCCTACTCAAACTCTTCCAGAAAATTGCAGAGGAAGGTAACTTCGAAATTCATTCTATGAGGCCACCATCACCCTAATACCAAAACCAGACTAAGATGCCACACAAAAAAGAAAACTACAAGCCAATATCACTGATGAACATAGATGCAAAAATCCTTAACAAAATTCTAGCAAACAGAATCCAACAACATATTAAAAAGATCATCCATCATGACCAAGTGGGCTTTATCCCAGGGATGCAAGGATTCTTCAAAATCCACAAATGAATCAATGTAATATACCACAATAAGAAGTTGAAAGATAAAAACCATTTGATTATCTCAATAGATGCAGAGAAAGCCTTAGGCAAAATTCAACATCCATTTATGATAAAAACCCTCCAGAAATCAGGGATAGAAGGAACATACCTCAACATAATAAAAGCTATATATAACAAACCCACAACAAACATTATCCTCAATTGTGAAAAATCGAAAGCATTTCCCCTAAAGTCAGGAACAAGACAAGGGTGCCCACTCTCACCACTACTATTCAACATAGTTTTGGAAGTTTTGGCCACAGCAATCAGAGACAAAAAAGAAATAAAAGGAATCCAGATTGGAAAAGAAGAAGTAAAACTCTCACTATTTGCAGATGACATAATCCTCTACATAGAACACCCTGAAGACTCCACCAGAAAATTACTAGAGTTAATCAATGAATACAGTAAAGTTGCAGGATATAAAATCAACACACAGAAATCCCCTGCATTCCTATGCACTCACAATGTGAAAACAGAAAGAGAAATTAAGGAAACAATTCCATTCACCATTGCAACGAAAAGAATAAAATACTTAGGAATAAATCTACCTAAAGAAACAAAAGACCTATATACAGAAAACTATAAAACACTCATGAAAGAAATCAAAGATGACACAAATAGATGGAGAAATATACCATGTTCATGGATCGGAAAAATCAATACAGTGAAAATGAGTATACTACCCAAAGCAACCTACGGATCCAATGCAATTCCTATCAAGCTACCAATGGTATTTTTCACAGAACTAGAACAAAAAATTTCACAATTTATATGGAAATACACAAAACCTAGAATATCCAAAGCAATCTTGAGAAAGAAGAATGGAACTGGAGGAATTGACCTTCCTGACTTCAGGCTATGCTACAAAGCAACTGGTCATCAAGACAGTATGGTAGTGGCACAAAGACAGAGATATAAATCAATGGAACAAAATAGAAAGCCCAGAGATAAATCCACACACCTATGGACACCTTATCTTTGACAAAGGAGCCAAGACTATACAATGGAGAAGACAGTCTCTTTAACAAGTGGTGCTGGGAAAACTGGCCAACCACTTGTAAAGGAATGAAACTAGAACATTTTCTAACACCATACACAAAAATAAACTCAAAATGGATTAAAGATCTAAATTTAAGACCAGAAACTATAAAACTCCTACAGGAGAACATAGGCAAAACACTCTCCAACATAAATCACAGCAGGATCCTCTATGACCCACCTCCCAGAGTAATGGAAATAAAAGCAAAAATAAACAAATGAAACCTAATTAAACTTAAAAGCTTTTGCACAACAAAGGAAACTATAAGCAAGGTGAAAAGACAGCCTTCAGAATGGGAGAAAATAATAGCAAACGAAGCAACTGACAAAGAATTAATCTCCAAAATATACAAGCAACTCCTGCAGCTGAATTCCAGAAAAATAAACGACCCAATCAAAAAAAGGGCCAAAGAACTAAACAGACATTTCCCCAAAGACGACATACAGATGGCTAACAAACACTTGAAAAGATGCTCAACATTGCTCATTATCAGAGAAATGCAAATCAAAACCACGATGAGGTACCATCTTATGCTGGTCAGAATGGCTGCTATCCAAAAGTCTACAAACAATAAATGATGGAGAAGGTGTGGAGAAAAGGGATTCCTCTTACACTGTTGGTGGGATTGCAAACTAGTACAGTCACTATGGAGAACAGTGTGGAGATTCCTTTAAAAAACTGGAGATAGAACTGCCATATGACCCAGCAATCTCACTTCTGGGCATACACTCTGAGGAAACCAGAATTGAAAGAGACACGTGTAACCCAATGTTCATCGCAGCACTATTTATAATAGCCAGGACATGGAAGGAGTCTAGATAGCCATCAGCAGATGAATGGATAAGAAAGCTGTGGTACATATATACATAATGGAATATTCAGTTCAGTTCAGTTCAGTCACACAGTTGTTTCTGACTCTTTGCAACCCCATGAATTGCAGCACGCCAGGCCTCCCTGTCCATCACCAACTCCCGGAGTTCACTCAAACTCATGTCCATCGAGTGGGTGATGCCATCCAGCCATCATCCTCTGTTGTTCCCTTCTCCTCCTGCCCCCAGTCCCTCCTAGCATCAGAGTCTTTTCCAATGAGTCAACTCTTCGCATGAGGTGGCCAAAGTATTAGAGTTTCAGCTTCAGCATCAGTCCTTCCGATGAACACCCAGGACTGATCTCCTTTAGAACTGACTGGTTGGATCTCCTTGCAGTCCAAGGGACTCTCAAGAGTCTTCTCCAACACCACAGTTCAAAAGCATCAATTCTTCAGTGCTCAGCTTTGTTCCCAGTCCAACTCTCACATCCATACATGACCACTGGAAAAATCATTGCCTTGACTAGACAGACCTTTGTTGGCAAGGTAGTATCTCTGTTTTCCAACATGCCATCTAGGTTGGTCATAACTTTCCTTCCAAGGAGTAAGTGTCTTTTAATTTCATGACTGCAGTCACCATCTGCAGTGATTTTGGAGCCCCCCCCAAAATAAGTCTGACACTCTTTCCACTTTTCCCCCATCTATTTTCCATGAAGTGATGGGACCAGTGTGCCATGATCTTCGTTTTCTGAATGTTGAGCTTTAAGCCAGTTTTTTCACTCTCCTCTTTGACTTTCATCAAGAGGCTTTTTAGTTCCTCTTCATTTTTTTGCCATAAGGTTGGTGTCATCTGCATATCTGAGGTTATTGATATTTCTCCTGGCAATCTTGATTCCAGCTTGTGCTTCTCCCAGTGCAGCGTTTCTCATGATGTACTCTGCATGTAAGTTAAATAAGCAGGGTGACAATATACAGCCTTGATGTACTCCTTTTCCTATTTGGAACCTACTTAGCCATTAAAAAGAATACATTTGAATTAGTTGTAATGAGGTAGATGAAACTGGAGCCTATTATACAGAGTGAAGTAAGCCAGAAAGAAAAACACCACTACAGTATACTAATGCGTATATATGGAATTTAGAAAGACGGTAATGATAACCTTGTATGCGAGACAGCAAAAGAAACACAGATGTATTGAACAGTCTTTTGGACTCTGTGGGAGAGGGCGAGGGTGGGACGATATGAGAAAATGGCACTGAAACATGTAAATTATCATATGTGAAACGAATCACCAGTCCAGGTTCGATGCATGATACAGGGTGCTTCGGCTGGTGCACTGGCATGACCCAGAGGGATGGGATAGGGAGGGAGGTGAGAAGGGGGTTCAGGATGAGGAACACAGGTACACCCATGGCGGATTCAAGTCAATGTATCACAAAACCAATACAATATTGTAAAGTAAAATAAATAAATTAAAAAAAAAAAAGAAATGAGCACCAAAAAAAAAAAAAAAAAAAGACACAGATGTATAAGATGTATAGAACAGTCTTTTGGACTCTGTGGGAGAAGGCGAGGGTGGGTTGATCTGAGAGAATAGCACTGAAACATGTATATTATTACATGTGAAACAGATTGCCAGTCCAGGTTCGATGCATGAGACAGGGTGCTGAGGGCTGGTGTACTGGGATGATCCAGAAGGATGGGATAGGGAGGGAGGTGGGAGGGGGCTCAGGATGGAGAACACATGTACACCCATGACTGATTCATCTCAAAGTATGGCAAAAACCACTCAGTTCAGTTCAGTTCAGTCACTCAGTCGTGTCCGACTCTTTGCGACCCCATGAATCACAGCACGCCAGGCCTCCCTGTCCATCACCATCTCCCGGAGTTCACTCAGACTTACGTCCATCGAGACCGTGATGCCATCCAGCCATCTCATCCTCAGTCGTCCCCTTCTCCTCCTGCCCCCAATCCTTCCCAGCATCAGAGTCTTTTCCAGTGAGTCAACTCTTCGCATGAGGTGGCCAAAGTACTGAAGCTTCAGCTTTAGCATCATTCCTTCCAAAGAAATCCCAAGGTTGATCTCCTTTAGAATGGACTGGTTGGATCTCCTTGCAGTCCAAGGGACTCTCAAGAGTCTTCAAAACCACAGTTCAAAAGCATCAGTTCTTCAGTGCTCAGCCTTCTTCACAGTCCAACTCTCACATCCATACACGACTACAGGAAAAACCATAGCCTTGATTAGACAGACCTTAGTTGGCAAAGTAATGTCTCTGCTTTTGAATATACTATCTAGGTTGCTCATAACTTTTCTTCCAAGGAGTAAGCATCTTTTAATTTCATGGCAAAAACCACTACAATATTGTAAAGTAATTAGCCTCCAATTAAAATAAATAAATAAAAAAGAAACTGTTGTTTAATTTTAAATCCAAGGTAATAAGAGGTAAGTATATACATGATCTCAGGTTTGTGATAGAATTAAAAGAACAACAATTAAAATAACTCACCTTTAACCAGGATATTTCACCCTTTGGATTATTAATTATCAATACTGGGTAATTCTTTGTTACGAGGGTCTGTCTTGTGCTGTAGGATGTTTAGCAGCATCCCTGGCTTTTATCCATCATGTCCTAGTACCACCCCCGCCTCCAGTGTGACAATGAAAAATGTCTCCGGACATTGCCATATGTCCGATGGGGGGCAGAGTATTGCCCAGTTGAGAATCACTGGCTTAAAAGGTAAAGAAAGAGGCCATTCCATGGATAACAATGTGTAATAACATGTTTATATATCTCTCACTAATGGTCATTTAGTCAACTGATATGTGCCTGTTGTTTTTTTGTTGCTATTGTTGTTACAAATAAACCTGCAGTGAACATACTTTCTTTGTATAACTGGGCAGATATCTCTGCATGGCAAATTTCTAAAAGGGAAGTTGCTGGGTTATAGGATTGTGGTGTTCTCAAAATGACTTCTAAGGCAATTGAATAGTTTTTATGTTTACTACTTTATTAAAATATTTCTTTTTGAGTTGCCTCAATTTTTACACTTTAATATATGAAATCATTGGATTTGGAGGTAGTATACATTTTCTAATATACATTAAAATAAATGCATAAATATGAAAATAAAAAATCATAATACACAGCCAAAAACCATCTTTTATATTAAATACTAGGAAACAACACTCTAGTCTATCTCCTTCATTGTAGAGACATGGTAAAGCTCTCCAAGTTTATACAGATCTGTAGTCAATACTCTTTGTGTTCTTACATTAGTCAACTAGTTGCTTTTGTTCAAATCAAACTTCTCCATTTCTTCCACATGAGAATCATGGAAAATTTGGTCAAATGCTTTGTTAAACCCAAAGCCCTTCGCATCTGTGATCTTGCCCTCATCTAGTGAAGTGCTGTAGAATATGGGACGGGCTGTTTGCTGTGGAATTGCTTCAGCAGGTCAACTAAAAGACATTTGTACGTGTCTTTTCTCATTTCATGAGAACAGGCTAAGCACTGGGAAGAGGTATTCTCTAAGTACCTGGTGGGTGTGTAAAAATACAAAGCAGTGGTTGTCTTTTGACAGCAAGAACTCAAGGAGGAGGATGGGGAGTGACCGGAGCGACACGACACACTGGTTTTCAACATAGCCCAGCGTTTCACTGTTCATCGTCTCCTACACACAGAGCTTTAGTTGCCCACTCTTTGGCACAGTCACCCCTGAATGAAGCAAGGGTCACTCCTGGGTGTCCATTGTTATGCCTTGCCATTCTTCTCAGCATCATCAGTCACTTTCGAAGGTATGGGACAGGCAGGTCTTGGATAGGAGTCCAGAGCACTGACCCAGGTGCAGATGAAGGAGGTTCAGCTGACCAACAGATTTGTCTCTGTGATGGGCACAGCATTAACAACCAGCCCCCTTGGCAGGAGTCTGGGTGGAAGAGAACAAACCTTGTGGGAAATCTCAGTGATGCAGAGTCTGGTGTCAGGAGGTGGGGTGAGAGAAGGCCCAGAAGCAGAGAGAGGCAAGCATTCACATCAGGGAGGTCTAAAAAGGCAGGCCGTTAAGCCCCAGGAGCTTGGCAAGAATGAGTCAGGACCCAGGCCCTAGAAACCAAGTGAGGTACCTACAGTTTATAAACCAGGAAGAGAAATCAAAGCAGAAACCTAGAAACAAGACTTAGGGCACAAGGGCTAGGAACTGAGAAGCAAATAAGAGATTGGTCACTAGAGTTAGAAACCACAGTAGGGGCCATCTAACCAATGGCGTGAGTTGTTGCCAAACATGATCCAGTGTTGCATTCAGGAATCTCTTGATTCAGGTTCACATTAACCCAAGGTATGGAAGGTGGCATTGAGCATGCAGGTGTACCTAATGATACTACAGAGCAGGTATTGGATCTCAAACTTTCTTAGAAACAAAACTCATGTATCTCCCACTGCACTTAATCCAAGAGACTAAGATAGAGACATGCTTTAGCTCTGCGAGATGTGATCCATATGTTCACTAGACTAGAGGTTCCTTGAGTAGAAACTCTTTCTTGATCAGCACATACCTAGGGTGTGTGTGTATCAGGGCCTGTGTGCACGTGCTTATTCGTGTCTGACTCTTTGTGACCCATGGACTGTAGCCCTCCAGGCTCCTCTGTCCATGGGATTCTCCAGGCAAGAAATACTGGAGTGGGTTGCCATTTCTTTCTCCAGGGGATCTTCCTGATCCAGGGATCAAACCCTCATCTTTTTCATCTCCTGAATTGGCAGATGGATTCTTTACGACTTGCGCTATGTGGGAAGCCCATTAGGGCCTGGCCTATGCCCAGTAAAATATTCATTGAATATGTAAAGGAAGACAAAGAGGGATGAACAAATGGAGACACAGCCTCTGCTAGGTAGAGTATTCCCTCAGGCTTTCCCAGATTTCAGTGAAATATTCTCACCCTAAACATTCTATACCACTTATTGTTTTAGTTCCATGATACCAAGCAACCTGCTGATACAAGTTACACTTTCCTGGTCTTCCTACTATAAATGAAGCAAATTAAACCACTAGTCATTGTTATTTCCCAGTGGCATTTATTATATTGACCTCTGATTAGTCCCTCCATTGTGTGCGGATTAAGTGAGCAGTATGAATCTCTAAGAAGACAGGTGTATTGGATACACAGATAACAAAATTTTTGTCCCTGTGATGGAGGGTCACACTCTGAAATATGGAACCTACTCAAGGTTTGAGAACCTTGGTAGCAGAAAAGAAAACTGGTGGATCATGAAAACATTTGCTTATATACTTATTTTATTTATCCTTCATATTATTATTGTGTTTTTAAAAAATTGACTCTTAGGTGTCCAGAACTGCATTTGTTATATTTCTTAGGTTTATGACCCCTCTCATGACAGTGTCACCATTGGCTCATATATTGGCTCAAACATCATTGACTCATTCAAAAATTCAGATTTTTGTCTTCTCTTGAGAAATTGAAGAATCCTCCAAAGTATTGGTTCTATTTCACTGCAAGGCAAACATTAGTGGCTACTCAGAGTGCTGTCCCTGTTAATACTGATCTTTGATGTCTCCCAACTGAGAGACTTCATGTTAGCTGAAGTGTATCACTGGGCTTGCATTGTTATTCTTTTTTTGTAAACTTTTCATTTTATACTGGAGTATAGCTGATTAACAATGTTGTGATAGTTTCAAGTGCATAGTAAAGGGATTCAGCCATACATATCATGTATCCACTGTCCCCTAAATGCCCTTCCCATCTAGGCTGTCACATAACATTGAGCAGAGTTCCCTGTGCTCTACAGTAGGAGCACTGTTATTCTTCTAATCAGCTGGAGCGTGAGCTATTCTATTGTGTCCACTTCACCAGTTTACATTACCTGCCTGTCAGCATTTGA
The DNA here is from genome assembly GCF_023091745.1 of Budorcas taxicolor. NCBI lineage: Eukaryota > Metazoa > Chordata > Mammalia > Artiodactyla > Bovidae > Budorcas > Budorcas taxicolor. The sequence continues at coordinate 32,317,249 of NC_068912.1, forward strand.
GTTTGAGAATCCTGCTCTGGGGGCAAACTCTTGTGGCATCTCTAGTAACTGCTATCTTTCACTGAGCCCTTGTTGTTGTTGTTCAGTTGCTCTGTTGTGTCTGACTCTTTGTGACCCCATGGACTGCAGGACACCAAGCTTCCCTGTCCTTCACTATGTCCTGGAATTTGCTCAAACTTATGTCCATTGAGTCGGTGAGGCCATCCAACCATCTCATCTTCTTTCACCCTCTTTTCCTCCTGCCCTCAACTTTCCCAGCATCAGGGTCTTTTCCAATGAGTAGGATCTTTGCATCAGGTGGCAAAAGTATTGGAGCTTCAGCTTCAGCATTAGTCCTTCCAATGAATATTCAGGGTTGATTTCCTTTAGGATTGACTGGTTTGGTCTCCTTGCAGTCCAAGGGACTCTCAAGAGTCTTCTCCAGCACCACACTTCAAAGCACTGAACTAAGTCTTTCACATGCTATGTCTTTAATCAGCATAAAATGCTATGAGGTAAGTTCAAGTGTTATCTCCATTTTACAAGTGTAGAAACTAAAGCTCAAAGAGCCAAGTAACTGGCCCTAGATGCTAAAACTTCTAATTTTTGACACTGCGATTCAAACTTTCCCCTTCCTGAGTCCATAGTTGGGAATTTTTAGCTTTACATTACATAATTTTCCTAACCACTAATATAACAACAGAATCACTGCTGCCCTTCAGTGTTTCTTCCTTGTACTCAGTCCATGTGGGGCTGAATTCCAGGAAGAGGGGCTGAGCATGGCCCTGCCCTCACTAGGGCTGGTCGTGGACACCGCTGTGCCAGTGTCAGAGGGAGTTGTTGCTTTGTTGGATCTCAGAGCTATGGCTCCGCTGGGTGGGAGGACAGAAGATGCTGGGGTCACTGTGACTCTGGGGCGGCCATGCATTAATCACTGTTCCTGGTTTTGCGTGTGTGTGGCTGGCTTGTCCCATAGTTGTACCTGGGGTATCTCCTATAAAGGGGCTCCAGCCCTAGGCCTGCAGCTGTCAGACCACAGAGATGGGGAAACTGCTACTGTGGGTTGGTGAGTGTGGTGGGTCCCAGCTCCCAAATGTCTCTTAGTTCAGGAGGTGCTGGGCTTCATCAGCTTGTTGTCTCTGTGGTACCCAAGGAGCATCTTGGGCCTCAGGGGCCTGGGTTAGGTGGAGGTGGACAGGACACAGTGAAAGGAGAAGTGATCAGAGCAGTGGTTCTCACCGGCTGCACATTAAGTATTTTTATGCCTGGCCTCCACTTCAGACCCATTGATCAGAATGTCTGTGGGAGGAGCCAGAAAGTCACTATGCTTACATTATCTTCCAAGGTTGAGAACCATTGGCCCGGAACCTTTGCTGGGACTTCTCAGTGTCATGGTTGTCCCAAAGCCTGTGTGTCTACATGTAGAGTATATTGGAGTGGGAAGGAGCTTAGCTAGATCTGGCTTCACCCACTCTGTGTAGAGAAGAGGAAGGAGGGAAAGGTGTGTGTGTCTGCATTTGTGGGAGCTGGAGGGTGAGCTGGGTGTGTCACTCTGGGTGTACCCGTGAATCTGCATGTGTTTCTTCCTTTGTCTCCTGCAGGGCTGCTCTTTGTGCTGGAACACCATGATGGTGAGGAAACTGGTCCTCTCCAGAGCCGGGAAGAGTGTCCACTGAGAATTGCTCCAGATCCAGTGTCTCCTGTGCCCACCTTGGCTCTGTGTCGGGGATCATTGACCCAATTTGGCTCAACAGTGGATTCTGTCACTGTTGGGTCTTCTCTGTGCCAGGATCCAGACTCTCGGATCCATTCTGACCAGGGTTTCATGAGGCGTTCTTTCCCCGGGGGACCCTAGCAGTGGGGGATGGACCTGCCCTCCTTTTAGCTCTGGAGTGTGTGTGTGTGTGTGTGTGTGTGTATGTGTGAGCAGTTACAGTAGCCTAGCCTCTCGGGCAGTGTCAACACCACTCTGTGGATGCTGAGCTCCGTCCTCACTTGGTTTCTATCAATAATGCCTGCTGTCCCCTGCCAGGTGCTGCCCACAAGCTGGTGTGTTATTTCACCAACTGGGCATTCAGTCGGCCCAGCCCTGCCTCGATCCTGCCCCGGGATCTGGACCCCTTTCTGTGCACCCACCTGGTATTTGCCTTTGCCTCGATGAATAACAATCAGATTGTTCCTAAGGATCCCCTGGATGAGAAAATCCTCTACCCAGAGTTCAACAAGCTCAAGGAGAGGTGTGTTCACTGTGTGTGGGGGCTGTATTTTACAGGTAAAGAGGAGTAAGTCTTTTCTTCTGTTAGTCGTCACCTGTCCTCTGATCCTTGGGTCCCTCCTCCTGTCAAGGGCTCTCTATAGTGTCCCTGCTCTGGGAGTTCCCCATTGATCAGCAGTTTGAGCTCGTCCTTGCCTCCCTGCCTTGTGGCTGCTGTGCCCCTGCCTAGAATATGCTCCTCTCTCTTCTCTGTTTTGCACCCCAACTCACCCTTCAAGCTCAGTGCTCAGGATTCTATTTTCAAATGCTTCGGAGAGAGCTGCATATCACAAAAGCTTCACAAATGCTAGTGTTTCATTGCCCTTTGTCACCTGCAAATGAACCCCAAGGGAAGGGCTGGTATCTATGGTCTTTGTACACCAGTGGCGGGGTCAGCGCCCAGCAGAGAGCTGGTGCTCAGTGTTCTCTCCCCAGGCCTCCTGGGCTGTCCTCTGCAGGGAGTGGTCTGTCACTGTGTGCATGGTTGTAGAAGGGCAGAGAAAATCCATGTCACTAGAGCACAGCCTCCAGAGAGGAGAGCAGGGAGCTTGTCCATCTGTTCATTGCTATGTTTCAAGCACCTAAAGCAGTCAGAGGCACGTATTAATTGCTCAGTAAATGTTTGTTGACCAAAAAAGTGAGTGAAGAGAAAATTTAGGCTGCCTTCTCTTTTTCTGGGAATGTCACGGGAGTGGGGAGTTTGGGGGGCGTAGAGAGCCTGGGGTCCTGGGTGTGATGGTCTATATGTGGACTGGTTGCTGTCTCTTTTATCCTTCTTCTCCATCTTGGGCTCCACTCCTTTCTCCCTTAGGTTACTCCACCCACTGCCTCCTTTCCCTCCCCCTCCTCCCATCTCCACTACTTCCCACTGTTCTCCCAGCTCACCGACTCTGTCCTTCATCACAGAACAGGGGGCTGAAAACACTGCTGTCCATCGGGGGGTGGAACTTCGGCACCTCGAGGTGAGTCTGTGCTATTAGGTCTTCTCTCTGGGATGAGGTAGAGGTGATGGGTCAGGGGAGCAGGCCAGCTTTACACTCACTATCTCATGATTGCTAGGGGAAAGGATTAAAGTGGCTGTTTGCATTCCAAATTTGTAGGAAAAAAGCACGAATGAGAGCTTTGGTAACTTACTGTATTTCACCCAGGTGTTCCTGAGAGATGATCAGCTAGGATGATGATCAGGTAATGGAACCAAGCCTGCCAAGGTCTGAATCTGGTTAATCATTGCATGCAGTACTAGCCCCAAATTACTTAAAGTTCAGCTTTGCTATTCTAAAGGTTTTCCAATAGTGTCTTCACTATGGAAGAGAAAATACTAGGAAAAATGGAGAACAGTCAAATAGCTAATAAACAGAATAGCAAAGACTCTAGAACCCCTGGTCAGAGCCTGGCCCTCTTGTGCCATGTTATGGGGCCCATTAGCTCAGAGATCTTTCTGGAAATGCTGGCCCTTTTCTCATGTTCCCTCCCCTTATCTGTTTGGACAAAGAGTCAGTGCCTGGCCAGGAGTGATCATTTCAAAGGCAGAGCTGTTCTGAGTCACTGTCTCCACCCCAGGCTGAGTGTTGCTTCCATCTGGCAGGGGAAGGTGTGGTTTGCAAATCCTTCCTGGAGCCTGAAGTCCAGGGCTGGGAAGGTACTTAAGAAGGTTTGAAAGTTTCAAAGCTCTGCCTTCCTTTCCACAGTCACATATGAACCAAAGAGCCTTGCAGGGGAGTGATGGGGGGAGCACGGTTATGCAGAAAGCACTCCTGGCCTCACCCCTGGCCCCCCTGCAGGTTCACCAAGATGCTGTCCACGTTTTCCAACCGGGAAAGGTTTGTCAATTCAGTGATCGCCCTCCTGAGGACACATGGCTTCGATGGTCTGGACCTCTTCTTCTTGTACCCTGGACTCAGAGGCAGCCCCGTGCATGACCACTGGACCTTTCTCTCCTTACTTAAAGTAGGGCCAGCTTTGTTGTCCAGTGACTAAGTTGTGTGTGACTCTTTTGCCACCCCATGGAGTTGCTGGCTTCCCTGGCACTGGCCCTCTGCTCAGCGACTTACCGCACTGGCTCATGTCCCCCTTTCTTGGGAACCTGTGGGCAGGGCCTGTGTCTGACTCTCCTGGCTACAGGGGCTCTGTTATTGTGGAAGATTGTTTCCCGGATTACTCCTGCTTTCCCCGACTCCACTCTGCTTTGTCCATTTCTCTCATCTGCCTCTCTCTTCCCAGGAGCTCCTGCAGGCCTTCAAGAATGAGGCCCAGCTCACCATGTGCCCAAGGCTGCTGCTGTCTGCTGCCGTCTCTGGGGACCCCCATGTCATCCAGAAAGCGTATGATGCACGCCTTCTGGGCAGGTGAGTGGGTGCTCCTTTGGTGTTTGGTGGGGGGCACTGGAGGGAAGAAGGCATCTTGGGTTCAGAACCCAGAGGTGCCCAGCTTTGACTTCCGGCCCTGCTGTGAAAGCACCTGTGGGAGGTGGGTTAAGCATGAATGTAGGTGGGGACAAGGATTATTCCTTATAGCCCAGACTTCCTGAGGAGATCAGAGGGGAGTGGTGGAGCACCAGGCCATACCACAGCATCCCTTTGGGTAGATATCAGCAGCATCCATGGCTGGGCCTCAAGGAGTGAATCCAAGGGCCTGACCTCTGTTCTGCTGGAGTCCCCTGTGGATGTGCACTGGGTGACAGAGGCGATGGGTGAATTACCAACTACTGCCTCTGAAACAAAAATAGGAATGCCCAGTTAGGGCCCATTTTCAGAGCAGAGGTCTTCATGCCAAAGTCACAAAACCAGATGGAGGGAGCTCACATCTCTCTGGACATGCCAGTTCTGGACTAATTCTAACAAAGTTCAAGAATCAAGTGTTTCCTGATGTTAAAAGTGAGGCAGATGCAACATACAAGAGAGGATGCCATTCCTGTGTGTGATGACCCTTAGGGAGAGTGGGTTCAGCGTGTCAGGAGAGGTGAGAGATCCAGTGAGCTGAGTTGGCTAGTGTTGGTCTTATAGCCAGGCAGGATTGAGGACTCCACCTTCACCCAGCTGGGTCACTTGGGACAAATTAAGTAACTGCGTGAGTTTCAATTTTTTCATTTTAAAATGGAGACAATTATGGTAATTAGGATATTAACTAGATTAAAATTAAATTAGATAGTCCATGCTAACCTCTACACTGTGACTCGGTAAGGCTCAATTACACTTCGCCATCTAGAAAGCTTTCTGGAAGGGATGGGTTTCACTGGCTCCTTGAACAGTAGAAAGATGGATGCACTTTTGTGCTGTCTGATTACGCATGTCATTTATGCAGACCTCTGCTGCACTTGTGGAAAGGCAATGGCACCCCACTCCAGTACTCTTGCCTGGAAAATCCCATGGATGGAGGAGCCTGGTAGGCTGCAGTCCATGGGGTTGCTGAGGGTTGGACACGACTGAGCGACTTCACTTTCACTTTTCACTTTGATGCGTTGGAGGAGATGGCAACCCACTCCAGTGTTCTTGCCTGGAGAATCCCAGGGATGGGGGAGTCTGGTGGGTTGCCGTCTATGGGGTCAGAGTCGGACACGACTGAAGTGACTTAGCAGCAGCTTAGCAGCTGCTGCACTTGTTTCCTGGTCTGATCCCGTTCACTTTGTTTCCTGGTCTGACCCCTTGGATACTCTCAGGAAGGCATAGGTCCTAACACACTGCTGTCCCTCACCAGCTGTGTGTTCCAGGGCAGCCTCTCACATGCGGGGCATGGCTCAGGCAGTCCCCAGTCCCCATCTCAGTGGGCAGAGATGGCAGGGGTGTTGGGTGGTCGATGTTCAGCTAGTTAGCTAGTTGGTGCTGTGAAAGTCTAGCTAGCATGATCTCCATACCTCCTTTTCCTGCCCTTATAGATTCCTGGATTTCATCAACATCTTGTCTTACGACTTACAGGGAAGCTGGGAAAAGGTCACAGGACACAATAGCCCTCTGTTCTCTCTGCCTGGAGACCCCAAATCTTTGGTAAGAAAAGGAAAGCTGTCAGGCAGCCCAGACATGCACCCCTGAGCCAGGCCGGTGGCTCTTGGTGACAAGGAGGTATTGGTTCTTCCTCCCTGCAGGCATATGCCATGAGTTACTGGCGACAGCTTGGGGTCCCCCCCGAGAAGCTCCTCATGGGGCTCCCCACCTATGGACGTACTTTTCACCTCCTCAGAGCCTCTCAGAATGAGCTCGGGGCAGGAGCTGTGGGACCAGCATCTCCAGGGAAGTACACCAAGCAAGCTGGCTTCTTGGCTTATTATGAGGTGATGGGAATGGGAACCTGTGTCTGTGAGTTAGGGCTCCCCCACCCGAGCCCAGGGCCAAAGCAGGGACAAGGGACCAAGGCAAGACTGAGGGCTAGAGATAGGACAAGGAGGTGGTTTGCTGTGGTAAGGGACATCTAGTCTCTGGGATATTCTCTTTTCTTTTGGGGAAGTTATTTGAGCCCTTTGTAAGAGGTGAGGGACTGGGTGAAGTCTGAATGGAGAGGGACAGATACCTCCTTAGAAGATTCTTAAATAATATTTAAGTCAATCCTGAATTACTATATGGCCTAAGTGAACATAATTAATATTTGAAAGATATATATATATTTTCAAAAGTTCAAATATTTTCAAAAGTAAGAGAATAGTATAGCATCCTCTCATTCCCTGAAAGAGCCATGGACCCAGGGCAGATATTTCACCCCTTAGAAGATTCTTAAATGGCAGTTAAGTCAATCCTCACTTACTATATGTCCTAAATAAACATAATTAATATTTACCATATGTATATAATCAGACATGTGCAAAAATAAAAGAACAGTATAACGTCCTCTCACTCCCTAATGCCCAAATGCCCTTCACCCAGCTTCACTCATTAACTGCTCATGGTGAGTCTTTTTTTTTTTCTCTGCTCCTGACTCCTTCTTTCTCACTAGTCAATTATTTTGAGACAATTCTAAGACATCCCCCATCACAGATTCTTTCTCCTCTACCTCGATTCCATGCCCGAATCCCCATCTCAACAAAGCTTGCTGTTGAGTAGGGGGAAAAGACATGGATCCAGGGGAATGTGGAACACAAGAGAAGACAGTAAGAGGCACCAAGTGCATGATTGTAGGGTGTGGGGTTGGTGGATTTTGAGCAGAACTACGAAGCACAGTAGAATCCTGATGGGTGGGAAGGACCTCCTAGGCAAAGGACAGCAGGCACCAGAGGGAGAGTTGCATCTTTGACTGAGGAGGTAATGGAGATGCTGGTGTCTCTCCAGTCTCTGCACTGTGCCTGCTCCTGGAGATGTTTCCCTGCTAATCCAATGAAGCATGATTATGAGTGATGACATTGTCAAGGGGGCGTAATGTTAAAGAGGTTTTGATAACACCTTTAATGAACAAACAAAAAAAATAATAACTTCCATATTAGCTTCTGCAGCCCAAATGGAATATTTCTATATCTTTGCAGCAAACTGTCTCCAGCACAGTGCTGGGTACCCAGTCTACAGTCAGTGGTTTTTTGATGCAATAACCTACTTCTCCCTGCCTTCAGGTCTTTACATTTATTATAGATTCAAAAGTTAGTTTGATAAATACCTGGATGGATCAGTTTATGTTGGTTTAATGAGCAAAGGAGATACTTGTTTATGAAAAGTCTTTGAGAAAGGTACAGGTTTGGTCTAGACTCAGGTTTGTTGTGTAGTAGTTTGGTATTGACATTATTTACAAACTCTAGTTTGATTTCTTAAAGGCTGCCACCCACTCCTTGGTTCTCTACCTGTTTATCCATCATGGATATTAGAGAAAGGAATAAGCAATAGTAAGAATTTATCCAAAATAGAGAGGAAGTCTTTACTCCTAGGTGTGAACAGTTTGTCTATTGGTGCTTCTCTTCATGGAACGCCACGCAGCTGATCACTGTTCGGACGCTCCTGCAGATTTGTTCCTTCATTGAGGGAATGAATAAACGCTGGATTGATGATCAGTATGTCCCATATGCCTTCAAGGGGAAAGAGTGAGTTGGCTATGATGATGCCATCAGCTTTAGTTACAAGGTGAGAACTTGGTCCTTTATTGCTCCAACATAGTTTCCCTCTGGCTTCTATGAGACCCTTGTGTGTACAGTGTGTGTGTGTGTATGTCTGTGTGTGCACTCATGTGCGCATGTGTGTGCCTATAAAACTGCCAGAGGGATGGGATGGGGAAGGAGGTGGGAGGGGGATTCAGGATGGGGAACACACGTACACCCATGGCAGATTCATGTCAATGTATGGCGAAACCAATACAATAGTGTAAAGTGAAAATAAATAAATAAAACTGAAAAAAAAAAAAACTGACAGGTTAACTTGTTAGCCTAAAAGTGGGGGAAAAAAGTCAGAATCTTCACAATTTCCAACTTAGCAATAATTGGTTCCTCCTTATTTTACATTTGGGGAAATTAAACCCCAGAAAGAAGCCAATTGATTTGGCCAAGTCATGTAGTTATTTGCATGTGACAATCTTTTCCATCAGTCTTACAAGAGAACTGTGGTACGGTAATAAGAAAATCTGGATTCAATGCTAAACAACTTCCATTTAGTTATATCTGAGGGTTTAATAATCATGGATAAAGTGCTTCATTTTCTTTTATGTGTAAAAGTTATGATATTGTCCATTCTATTCCTCTTTTATAGCATCACTATGTCATAAGATATGTTGAAATGATTTTTTAAAAAAATAAAGCAATATCTCCAAGTTAATATGATGATAACGGTGATTAGCAGGCTGGGGAATCAGACAATATTTAATATTTATTGCTCCAAATATCTTACATGTATGAATTTAAAAATCTTTTAAAAATTATGGCAAAATATACATAACATAAAATTGACTATTTTATTCATTTTTTAGTCACCATTCAGTAGCATTAAGTACATTCACATTGCTGTGCAACCATCATATCTACCTCCAGAACTTTCTCCTCTTTCCAAACTGAAATGACTCCCCACTCCTTCCTCACACAGCTCCTGGTAATCACCACTCTACCTTCCATCTGTATGAATTTGACTACTCTAAGCACCTCAATGAGTGGAATCATAGTATTTGTTCTTTTGTAATTGGCTTATTTCACTTAGCATTGTATCTTCCACTTCAACCTATGTTGTAATATGTGCATATAGGAACTCTGGATCCTAAATATGTTGGAAATGTTATCTTTTTTTTTTTTTTTTTTTTACATAGAAGGCAATTAAAACCCACAAGGCTTATGTAGCTTTTTTCCCCCCAAGATCCCATAGCTAATAAGCAATAGAGGCTAGAGTCAAATACAGGCTACATGGCTAAGCATCCTACCATATTGCCTTCTGAGAGTCCATCTGATTTTGCCATTGTACTCAGTCTGGAGAATGGCTAGTACAGCAGGTTGACTGACCACTGCTTTTTCAGGCATTTTTCATAAAGAGAGAGCATTTTGGGGGGGCCATGGTGTGGACATTGGACCTGGATGATGTGATGGGCTCTTTCTGTGGCACTGGCCCTTTCCCCCTTGTCTACATGTTGAATTATCTTCTGGTGAAGGACGGTGAGTAGCTATGACCTGGAAGCTGGGTTGGTGGTTGCAAAACCACTGGGTGGGTCCCTTCTGTAAGATTTAAAGGCTTTGCTGGTGCAAAATGACAATGAAAGAAGAGAATAAGCTTTGATACCAGGCCAGTCTGTTTTCTACTCTTGGTTTTGATGCTTGCTCCATTTGACCCCTCTGAGCTTTGTTTTCCCATCTACAAAATAGGAATAATCCTTATACTCATGACATTATATACACTGGCAGTTAGGAGACGGAACCTGGCATGCTAAATCTGCAACATCCTTGCAGATGGTCTATAACCCTCATTTTGTGAGGAGACCAGGACTCAGAAAGATAATACAGCTAGTCAGGGGTGGAAATGAAACTCCAACTTAATTCTTTACAACATGCTTTCTAGGGCAACCTCCTTGCACTCAGCCTTGTTCCTCGTGCCTCCCAAGTAGGGGACACAACAGGATTCTTCCTGAGGATTCCACAAGTTAGGAAATAGGCCTCAGGGTCAATGTCTTGTGCAAAGTGTGACAGCCAAAGTGAGGGGCTCAGCATAGAGAACTGGCAGACTTCTGCTCGGGGTCACTCAACTGGAAATGTAGCCAACCCACCGAGTGTCCATGGGTGCCTGGGATCTTGTTGATACGTTTAAGTGGGGAAGCTGGGCTTCTGTGTGCTGAGACTTTATCTGTGTTGACAAGTGGATGCATTCAGAAATCCTCCGATTCTGGTTTGGGAGCTGGTACTTCATCCCTGGAGCAGCTCTAGTTCTGCCAGTGACAGGATGGGAAGGAAGAGGTAGGAGTCTCACCCTCTTCTGTTGATTTCTTCTAGAGTTCAGCTCAACTCCTTCACCAAAACTTTGGTTCTCAACTGCTGTGAATTCTTCAAGAATTGGCCCTGAAATGCCAACTATGACCAGGGATTTGACCACTGGTTTGGGCATTTTGCCCCTAGGAGGAGAGGCTGTGGCCACTGAGACTCATAGAAAGTCTGCAACAATGGCCACAACCCCCAGAGGTGAGATTGTGATCTCTACAAGGACCCCTCTGACCTTTGGAAGGCGCACTGCTGCTCCAGAGGGGAAGACTGAGAGCCCTGGAGAGAAGCCCCTGACCACTGTGGGCCATCTGGCGGTGAGCCCTGGAGGGATAGCTGTGGGTCCCGTGCACCTTCAGACTGGACAGAAGGTCATGCCCCCAGGAAGGAAGGCTGGAGTCCCTGAGAAGGTGACCACCCCCTCCGGAAAGATGACAATCACCCCTGATGGGAGGGCTGAGACTCTGGAGAGGAGACTTTGACCTCTGAGGTGGACCCTGAGGCCTGGTGGGTTACTTTGGTCTTCAGAGAGAAGCTGAAAAGTGGGTGCTGCTCTCTGGCTCTGTCATCTCACCTCCTTGGACAACTCCTCTTGCTTTTGACAACCCTTTTGTTCCCACTGATGGACTCATTCTTGGGATGACTTGATAACCCTTCTAATGAGTCCTCTCTGTAAAGAAACTTGGAAAACTCTGCTGTGAATAAAAGATACCAAAGTCTGTTGTGGGCAAAATTTGGGGGAAACCCTTATCTCTTCATCTAGGTCCCCTGATAGACACTGCCTGTGCCCAGCCATTCATACATCATTCTTGGGGCAAACAGGTCCCAGGTCATAGTGAGGTCATCTCTCCTCTCTCAAATAAACTAAAAACATAAGCCGTCTGAGTTCTCTGAAGCTCTTTTCTTGAAATGACCAGTGGTAGTCAATTGTTATCTTCTCCCTTTCAAGATCACTTCCCCTTGCTATTTTTGGAAAGAGGGAATTTGTGTCTGTCCCAAGCTGATATTTTCCAGTGTTGATTATGAGCTTCTCTCTCTGCAATGAACACTGATGACTTCACTGAAGGTCAGAGCCAGAAACTCCTCTAGGGAAGTTTTCCCTGTTGCTGAAGGGGCCTGAGAGAAGGAGGAGGGAGTTGTATCTTCCAGTTATATTCCCTACTTTGGAAAGTCTTAGCTGTCTCTGATAAAACACCTCCACCCCTACCTGTTCTCTCCATAAGGAGTGGTGGAGGGGAAGACAAAATCAACATATTTTGGTTATCTGCACACTTCTCCCAGGTCTATACTACACACTGCAGTCTACCTACGGTTTATTTTCCTGAGCATGATTCACCCTTGTAAGTCAGTATAGACATAGGACCAACTTCTAGCTCTCCCTTCCTGGGAAGCAATGATGATAGTGTGTCCGATCTACCACCAATGTTACCTTTTCTTTTGGAAGTGCAGCCTCCAAGGCTTTAAAATAAAGGTTCATTAAAATACCTATGGGAGAGGCATTTATCATAAATGATAAAGCAGGTGAAGGCTGTACCCACACATGGGTGGGCACATGGCCTTGGGACCATGTTGCCACAGCATAAATCACAAATCAGTTAAGCTACAAAACAAATCAACCTCAAAACCAGTTTACAAAACAGCCATTTATTTAGCTGATAATTCTGGAGGTTAGTCATTTAAGCTGTGTTCAGTTAGGTAGCTTTTAGGATCTGGACTGGTCTTGACTGATCATGGCTGCAATCACTCAACCATCTGCTATTAGCTAGTGGATTGGGTTGGGGTGGGCTGGTTTATCATGGCCTCAGCTGGGCTGCCTGAGGTCTCTTTCCATGAGACCTCCCATTCTTCAACTGGCTACTTTACAAGATTGTGGTCTCTTTGTTACTAGAAAGCAAGAGAAAAATCTCCAATGGGCAATATATTTTTAAATCTCTGCTTGAATTGCATTTACCATTGTTCCATTGGTCAAAGCAAGTCAAATGACCAAGCACGAAATTAGAATGGTTGTGAATTATGCAAATGAATATGGGGAAGCATAAATAAGTCGGAAGTTATTACTGCTAATCTGTTTCACAAACTCAATCTTCCAGTATTTAAGAAAAGCTGAAATTAGGGGTGTGTGTGTGTGTGTGTGTGTGTGTGTGTGTGTTTAGTAGAAACCTATTGGCCTCAAAGCATTGGCTAAAATGTCTGTGACTGGATGTGCCTGTGGATGTCAGTCATGCCCCCTGGACCAAGGTGCTTTGATAGAGCAATGGGATCAAAGCATTCTATGTTTACATTAAGGTGTGATGGAATAGAAGTGGGTTCACATTTCATTCTTGTCACTGGATTTTCAGACTTTTTCTCCTAGTTGTTGTATAGACCCTACTCTCATCTACTTAAAGGTTAGGGATTATACATTTAATTGGACATTCTTAGAGTATAGGAGAGAACTAGAAGTGAAGCTTTTCCCACTAGGTCCTATATGGACAATAAACATTTCTGAGAATCTTTGTAAGTTTTTTATCTGTCGCCTTTTTTGCATGTGCTTTATTCATGGATAATGTGTCTAAAAGTTTCTATTTATCTATATATAAATAGATAAGTGTCTAGAAGTTTCTATTTATTTATTTCTAAAATCTAACTTATAAGCTTCCTGGAGCTTATCTTTTTGCTGTAAATTGATTGGGACTTCCAACTTCATCATTCATCTCAAAATATACATTAATGGGCAACCAATATAAGTTGATACAGCCACTATAGAAAACAGTATGGGGGTCCTTCAAAAGTAAAAATAGTACCACCATAGTATCTTGGAACCCCACTTCTGGGAATCTTTCCAAAGAAAACAACAGCACTAATTCAAAAAGATGTGTGCACCCCTATGTTCACTGAAGCATTATTTACAATAGCCAGTATGTTCATCAGTAGATAGAGCCAACCCAAAGCAGGGAGCCTGCACTTTTCTCTTTCTTAGTTCCTTTCTGACTCTACTGTTTACTATCCAAAATTTGTGGGAGCCACAAAAAAATTCCCTACAGCCCCGGTGGAACATTTTGACCAAGATCTCCCTCCCCGTCCCTCTCATGGTCAAAGACATGGCAAAGGGATTTTTACCTTGAGAAGATTTGATGTGCAGTGAGTTCTCTGAACTTGGTCACAGCAGGTGAGGGGTCTGACAACACAGTGAGCTGCCCTGGGCCCTGGGGAATGGGACAAATGTGGAGTTGGATGCAGCTGGATTCTGGTACAATGCCTTGTACAGCTGTTCTCCTGTCACAGAGATAACAAGCCTCCCCTTAGCTCAGATCTTACACAGAGAGACAGGGCCCCAGGCTTTTGTGTGGGGCCTGCAGCAGAGATGGGGAGGATGCTACTTTGGGCCAGTAAGTTACACAGTCCCACTCCCCTCTTTGCCTCTAAATCCAGAAAATCCTCTCCATCAAGCATGAGTAGGCAGGGACCTAGCCCCTAGCTTCAATACAAAAAAGCTCTGTTTGGGTTCTTCTGCATCATTTCTCTCTTGTCTGGGCATGTGCCATCCCATCAGGCCCCTGCTTTGTCAGGCTGCTGGCTTTTTCTTTCTCTTGCACAAGCTCAGGGTCCAGAATGAAAAGAGTGATGCCATCTGTACATTGATAGGAAGTGCTAAGTCACAAAGTACTGCATTTCAAGAGCTTAGCAGGTGTGTCCTAGCAAGTTAGGCATTCTCTGAAGGCATCTAACCTAAAATGCTGCTTCTGTAGTTTCCAATCCAAATCTCAGTGCCTCTCTCTGCAATATCTCACTTAAATGAATGGCTTTTACAACAATTCTACACCTTAATCCATCATCTTTCTCATCACCTATAACTTACCCAGTGCCACCCTTTGTAATGAAGAACTAATGCTGCCTTCAGTGCTCAGATCTGTGACCTGGCACCACCCTACTCCTAGAGAGCCTTAGAAGGCTGTGGTCCATGAGCCCCTGAGGATGCTGAACACCACCCAAGGGAGTAGCTGATACAAGATGCTCTGGGGCATCTCAGGCCTCAGTGAGACTGCAGAGCTGTTCAGCTATTGCCTTCACTGAACATACAGCTGAGTTAAGACAAGATCAGGTAAGTTGGATCTTGGCTTAAAGTCATTGTCAAATGGTGAGAATCCAGCCCATTGGAGACTTAATGACTGTACCATGTAGACAGTCCAATGGTTTAATCAACATGCATTTATTTGATTTTTGACTGTATATTATATAATGTCACTTTCATTATTTCATCTAATCTTCACAATACATTTTGAAGTAGGTTTTAATCTCCCCATTGTGTCAGCAAGCAAAGCAAGGTTAGGAGTTCTATGACAAGGTATCCAGCATCCTGCAGCTGGAAGGAGAAGAGCCAGGCATCAAGCACAACAGTGACTGCTCAAAGCCCAGGCTCCTTCTACTCACCACTCACTAAGTAGGAGGTGGACCGAGCTCCAGTCCCATTCATTGCCAGGGTAGCTGGGGAATATGTAGAGAGGAAGATGTGTGCAGAACTCATGAGGTGCTGACTGTTCATTGTTAGGTGCTCAACAGTGCAACAGGTCTGTAGCTTCCATGGGAAGCCCTGAGCTGAGTCATGGGTTTATCTCTTGCCTTGTTGCAGGTCTGGCTGTATTGCTGCAAGCATCATGCCTCTTCTTCCTTTTGACAGAGGAGTTTCCACCATCAGCAAACTTACATGCTTGGAAATCTGAGAGAGCTGGAGTCTCCATCTCCTACGGCACAGTCAAATTTGTTACAAACAAAGAAAGAAAGAGAGAAAAGAAAGAAGGATGGAAGGGAGAGAGGGAGGAAAAAAGAAAGAAAAGGAAAATGAGAAAGAGAGCTTTCTCAGCTCAACCTCCTGCATGCTTGTATCCACATTCCTTTGAACTCATGGAAATGAAATTGCTAAGGATCATGAAGACCCTTATCAGAATAAGAAATTAAGATAGCAGTAGAGTGTGTTAGTTTAGAGAGGATCAGTCATTAATTCCCTAGAAATTAGAACTCTTCAAGGGGAAAAGGTCTACTTTATCTTACATCCACTTTGACTCCATTCCCAGGTCCTTGAGAAAGAGAGTTTATCTCTTATTCACCAATATGAGCCTTCCTCATGTCTCCAAGCCTAAGGCTAGAGGAAGAACTAAGATATTCAGAGTGTTTCTGCTGCTCCTCCTACAGGAGCCAGTGAAAGAAGCATTGAGATAACAGGTTTCAAGGCCTCTAAGTTCTAGCCCTTGTTCTTCCCACCTGAGTATACCACAAAGCTTATGTGTTATGACCAACTGGTCTCCATATCACCTGCTGCTGCTGCTGCTAAGTCACTTCAGTCGTGTCCGACTCTGCGCGACCCCATAGATGGCAGCCCACCAGGCTCTCCCGTCCCTGGGATTCTCCAGGCAAGAACACTGGAGTGGGTTGCCATTTCCTTCTCCAATGCATGAAAGTGAAAAGTGAAAGTGAAGTCGCCCAGTCATGTCTAAGTCTTAGCGACTCCATGGACTACAGCCTACCAGGCTCCTCCGTCCATGGGATTTTCCAGGCAAGAATGCTGGAGTGGGCTGCCATTGCCTTCTCCCTAGGCCCTGTCAAATTCGTACCAGAGAATGTTAACCTATGTCTGTGTACACAGGCCATCTGTGCCTTCACCACTATGGTCAATAAAAAGATGGCACCCTATGAGTGGAACAATGATGGCATCTGGCCCCAGTTCTAGAACCTCAAGGAGCAGTCAGCACCTTGTTCTGGAATATCTGGGAGAGTCACAGATATTGAGTGAATTTGAAACTCAGAGCTAGTTTTGGAAGCCAGCTCCCCACTCAGGGCTAAAGTACACCATACAGACAGTTCAGTTCAGTTCAGTCACTCAGTCATGTCTGACTCTATGTGACCCCATGGACTGCAGCACACCAGGCTTCCCTGTCTATCACCAACTGCCAGAGCTTACTCAAACTTATGTCCAAGGAGTCAGTGATGCCATCCAACCATCTCATCTTGTTGTCCCCATCTCATCCTGCCCTCAATCTTTCCCAGCATCAGGGTCTTTTCAAATGAGTCAGTTCTTCATATCAGGTGGCCAAAGTTTTGGAGTTTCAGCTTCAGCATCAGTCCTTCCAATGAACACCCAGGACTGAGCTCCTTTAGGATGGAGTGGTTGGATCTCCTTGCAGTCCAAGGGACTCTCAAGAGTATTTTCCAACACCACAGTTTAAAAGCATCAGTTCTTTGGCACTCAGCTTTCTTTAAAGTCCTGCTCTCACATCTATACACGACCACTGGAAAAACCATAGCCTTGACTAGATGGACCTTTATTGGCAAACTAATGTCTCTGCTTTTGAATATGCTGTCTAGGTTGGTCAGTTTCTCTTCCAAGGGGCAAGTGTCTTTTAATTTCATGACTGCAGTCACCATTTGCAATGATTTTGGAGCCCAAGAAAATAAAGTCTGTCACTGTTTCCATTGCTTCCTCATTTATTTGCCATGACATGATGGGACTGGATGTCACTCAGTTTTCTGAATGTTGAGTTTTAAGCCAACTTTTTCACTCTTCTCTTTCATCAAGAGGTTCTTTAGTTCTTTTCACTTTCTGCCATAAGGGTGGTGTTATCTGAGCATTGGGGGTTGTTAATATTTCCCCTGGCAGTCTTGATTCCAGCTTGTGCTTCATCCAGCCTGGCATTTGTACTATGCATATAAGTTAAATAAGCAGGGTGACAATATACAGCCTTGACGTATTCCTTTCCTGATTTGGAACCAGTCTATTGTTCCATGTCCAGTCCTAACTGTTGCTTCTTGACATGCATACGGATTTCTCAGGAGGCATATCAGGTGGTCTGGTATTCCGATCTCTTTTAGAATTTTCCACAGTTTATTGTGATCACACAGTCAAAGGCTTTGGCATAGTCAATAAAGCAGAAGTAGATGTTTACTGGAACTATCTTGCTTTTTTGATAATCTAGCAGATGTTGCCAATTTGATCTCTGGTTCCTCTGCCTTTTCTAAATCCAGCTTGAACATCTGGAATTTCTCTGCTCATGTACTGTTGAACCTCACTTTGAGAATTTTGAGCATTATTTTACTAGCATGTGAGATGAGTGCAACTGTGCAGTAGTTTGAGCATTCTTTGGCATTGCCTTTCTTTGGGACTGGAATGAAAACTGACCTTTTCCAGTCCTATGGCCACTGCTGAGTTTTCCAAATTTGTTGGCATATTGAGTGCAGTACTTTCATAGCATCATCTTTCAGGATTTGAAATAGAATTCCATCACCTCCACTAGCTTTGTTTGTAGTGATGATTCCAAGGCTCACTTGATTTTGCATTCCAGGATGTCTGGCTCTAGGAGAGTGATCACACCATTGTGGTTATCTGGGTCATGAAGATCTTTTTTTGTATAGTTCTTCTGTGTATTCTTGCCACCTCTTCTTAATATCTTCTGCTTCTCTTAGGTCCATACCATTTCTGTCCTTTATTGTGCCCATCTTTGCATGAAATGTTCCCTTGGTATCTCTAATTGTCTTGAAGTGATCTCTAGTTTTTCCCTTTCTATTGTTTTCCTCTACTACTTTCCATCGATCACTGAGGAAGGCTTTCTTATCTCTCCTTGCTATTCTTTGGAACAATGCATTTAAATGGGTATATCGTTCCTTTTCTCCTTTGCCTTTAGCTTCTCATCTTTTCTCAGTTACTTGTAAGGCCTCCTCAGACAACCATTTTGCTTTTTTGCATTTCTTTTTCTTGGGGAGGGTCTTGATCACTGCCTCCTGTACAATGTCATGTACCTCTGTCCATAGTTCTTCAGACTGTCTATCAGACATAATCCCTTGAATCTATTTGTCACTTCCACTGTATAATCGTAAGGAATTTGATTTAGATCATACCTGAATGGTCTAGTGGTTTTCCCTGCTTTCTTCAATTTAAGTCTGAATTTGACAATAAGGAATTCATGATCTGAGTCACAGTCAGCACTTGCTCTTGTTTTTGAAGACTGTATAGAGCTACTCCACCTTTGGCTTCAAAGAATATAATCAATCTGATTTCAGTATTGACCATCTGGTGATGTTCCTGTGTAGTCTTCTCTTGTGTTGTTGGAAGCATGTGTTTGCTATGACCAGTTCATTCTCCTGGCAAAACTCTTAGGCTTTGCTCTGCTTCATTTTGTACTCCAAGGCCAAATTTGCCTGTTACTCCAGGTATCTCTTGACTTCCTACTTTTGCATTCCAGCCCCCTGTGATGAAAAGGGCATCCTTTTGGGGTGTTAATTCTAGAGGGTGTTGTCGGTCTTCATAGAACCCTTCAACTTCAGCTTCTTTAGCTCTACTGGTTGGGGCACAGACTTGGATTACTGTAATACTGAATGGGTTGTCTTGGAAATGAACAGAGATCATCCTGCTATTTCTGAGATTGCCCCAAGTACTGCATTTCAGACTCTTGTTGTCTATGAGGGGTACTCCATTTCTTCTAAGGAATTCTTGCCCACAGTAGTAGATACAATGATCATCTGAGTTAAATATGCCCGTTCCAGTCCATTTTAGTTCACTGATTCCTAAAATGTCGATGTTCACTCTTGCCATCTCCTGTTTGACCACTTCCAATTTACTTTGATTCATGGACCTAGCATTCCAGGTTCCTATGCAATATTGTTCTTTACAGCATTGGACTTTCCTTCCATCACCAGTCACATCCACAACTGGGTGTTGTTTTTGCTTTGGCTCCATCTCTTCTTTCTTCCTGGAGTTATTTCTCCACTGTTCTCCAGTAGCATATTGGGCACCTACTGACCTGCAGAGTTCATCTTTCAATGTCTTATCTTTTTGCCTTTTCATACTGTTCATGGGGTTCTCAAGATAAGAATACTGAAGTGGTTTGCCATTCCCTTCTACATACAGACAGAGTGGCTCCCCAAAGGAAAAAAATGAAAATCAAGCCATCCTGACATGAATCAAAATGGCTTCCCTTTCCTCAGCAGTAATTTTCTGTGCCAAAATGACTGACTTCATTGCTCTAATCCTGTTTCCCTTCTCTTACCCTTACTTCTATTTGGAAGCAACCAGAGTGCACCATAATGTGTCCTTCTATATTTATTTAGCTGAAGGAAGTGAGAAGATTCAGAATTACCAGAGGGGTTTAAAAGGAAAGTAGCCTTAGAAACTGAAACTCAGTTCAGTTAAAGAACTTCTAGGAGAAGTTCTTTAATTCTAGGAGAATTACCTTTCTATTGAGATCAAGATAGGAGTCAACCCTATTTGGAAAATCCCCTCTTTTCTATTTTCAAATTATTGATGCAGTTGACGTTTTGGCTGGTGATGCAGTGGTGGCAGGGATAGCCTCCACAATCTTATGGTGTCTTTGGCTAAACATTCACACTTCTCTCCATAAGAATATCTCCAGTCAGAGAGCAAATCTGTCTGCAAGATCCCATACACACGTGTGACTGTAGTTTGAGGGAAGGGCTCTCATCCACTTGATCTGTCCCTTTCTTGTGCTCCAGAAAGGACTAAGGTGGCTTATTAAGATCAGAACTCAAGTGTGGGTGAAAGTGAAAGTCGCTCAGTCATGTCCGACTCTTTGTGACCCCCATGGACTGGAATTCTCCAGGCCAGAATACTGGAGTGGGTAGCTTTTCCCTTCTCCAGGGGATCTTCCCAACCCAGGGATCGAACCCAGGTCTACCACATTGCAAGCTGGATTCTTTACCAGCTGAGCTACAAGGGAAACCCAAGAATACTGGAGTGGGTAACATATCCCTTCTCCAGTGGATCTTCCTGACCCAGGAATCGAACTGGGGTCTCCTGCATTGAAGGCAGATTCTTTACCAACTGAGAAAGTGTGAGCAGTTCAATCTAAATGCTTAGCATAAAGTTGATTCTTAAAGAAGGAGGAAGTGGATACCACGGACAGAGTTCTTGGGTTTCTGCTCTTTTGGTGCTAGAACCATGAGTCTGAAAGGCCACTCTGACTCTATCAAGCAGCTTCCACATACTTGGCTTAAACAGACTTCACTCTATCATTTCTCATGCTTCTTCATTAGTAATGGAAACCTGCTTACACCCCAGGTGATTGGCTGGTGAACTTCAGCATTCAGAAGTAGAAACTCTTCTACTTCCGGGGAATCAGACTTCTGGCTGATCTCAGGAGAGGCTAAAGCTAATAGGTTTTTTAAATTTGTTTTATTTATTTATTGACATATAATTGATTTACAGCATTGTGCTATTTCAGGTGTATAACAAAGTGATTTCATGTAAAAATATTCATAATATATATAGTGATTTGACTATATATATAGTGTCATCACTCTTCTAGAGCCAAACATCCTGGAATGTGAAGTCAGGTCAGCCTTAGGAAGCATCACTACAAACAAAGCTGGTGGAGATGATGGAATTCCAATTGAGGTATTTCAAATCCTAAAAGGTGATACTGTGAAAGTGCTGCACTCAATATGACAGAAATTTGGAAGACTCAGCAGTGGCCACAGGACTGGAAAAGGTCAGTTTTCATTCCAATCCCAAAGAAAGGCAATGCCAAAGAATACTCAAACTACCACTCATTTGCACTCATCTCACATGCTAGTAAAGTAATGCTTAAAATTCTCCAAGCCAGGCTTCAGCAATATGTGAACCGTGAACTTCCAGATGTTCAAGCTCTATTTAGAAAAGTCAGAGGAACCAGAGATCAAATTGCCGACTTCCACTGGATCATCAAAAAAGCAAGAGAGTTCCAGAAAATCATCTATTTCTGCATTATCGACTATGCCAAAGCCTTTGACTGTGTGGATCACAATAAACTGTGGAAAGTTCTGAGAGAGAAGGGAATACCAGACCACCTGATCTGCTTCTTGAAAAAACCTGTATGCAGGTCAGGAAGCAACAGTTAGAACTGGACATGGAACAACAGACTGGTTCCAAATCAGGAAAGGAATGCGTCAAGGCTGTATATTGTCACCCTGCTTATTTAACTTCTATGCAGAGTACATAATGGGAAACGCTGAGCTGGAAGAAGCACAAGCTGGAATCAAGGTTGGTGGGGGAAATATCAATAACCTCAGATATGCAGATGACACCACCCTTATGGCAGAAAGTGAAAAGAACTAAAGAGCCTCTTGATGAAAGTGAAAGAAGAGAGTGAAAAAGTTGGCTTAAAGCTCAACACTCAGAAAACTAAGATCATGGCATCCGGTCCCATCACTTCATGGCAAATACGTGGGGAAAGAGTGGCAGACTTTACTATTTTGGGCTCCAAAATCACAACAGATGTTGACTGCAGCCATGAAATTAAAAGATGCTTACTCCTTGGAAGGAAAGTTATGACCAACCTAGACAGCATATTAAAAAGCAAAGACATTACTTAGCCAACAAAGGTCCATCTAGTCAAGGCTATGGTATTTGCAGTAATCATGTATGGATGTGAGAATTGGACTGTGAAGAAAGCTGAGCACCAAAGAATTGATGCTTTTGAACTGTGGTGTTGGAAAATACTCTTGAGAGTCCCTTGGACTGCAAGGAGATCCAACCACTCCATCCTAAAGGAGCTCAGTCCTGGGTGTTCATTGGAAGGACTGATGCTGAAGCTGAAACTCCAATACTTTGGCCACCTGGTGTGAAGAGCTGACTCATTTGAAAAGACCCTGATGCTGGGAAAGATTGAGGGCAGGATGAGATGGGGACAACAAGATGAGATGGTTGGATGGCATCACTGACTCAATGGACATGAGTTTGGGTAGGCTCCAGGAGTTGGCAATGGACAGGGAAGCCTGGCGTGCTGTAGTCCATGGGGTCACAAAGAGTCTGACATGATTGAGCAGCTAAACTGAACTGAACTGAAAGACTACACACACACACACACACATGCACACACACACATGGGCTTCGCTCAGTCTGTAAAGAATCCACCTGCAATGCAGGAGACCTGTGTTCAATCCCTGAGTTGAGAAGATCCCCTGGAGGAGGGTATGACAACCCACTCCAGTACTTTTGCTTGGAGAATCCCCATGGACAGAGGAGGCTGGCAGACTACAAGTCTATGTAGTCACAAAGAGTCAGACATGACTGACTGACTAAGCATATATATATACACACACACATATATATGTATAGAGTCAGTTTCTCACCGCCCCCCCCCCCCACCCTGCCAAAATCTCTGTAGGAGTATCCTGCTTTGGCTTGAGCTGACAAGGTCAGAATCAAAGGTGGATTCTTGGCTGGAGGGAGCATTTGGTCCTGAGTCCTGTCCTGGGAAAATCACCAGGGAACCAGGGAAGTGAGGAAACTTCTAAAGTACCAAAT
This sequence comes from Budorcas taxicolor, assembly GCF_023091745.1. Taxonomy (NCBI): domain Eukaryota; kingdom Metazoa; phylum Chordata; class Mammalia; order Artiodactyla; family Bovidae; genus Budorcas; species Budorcas taxicolor. The sequence continues at coordinate 32,340,097 of NC_068912.1, forward strand.
GCCTGGACTCACGACTGTTTGCAGCTGGATGCTGAGGTTCCTTTCCTGTCAGCTAACCTGAGTTGCCAAGGTTTATCCAGGGGCAGTTGCCACCATCCCAGAAACAAGGGATGTGTGTTGGGCATGTTGGGGAGGTTGGGTGGGGCAGGGCATGCCCTGGGTCTTTAATACCTCCCGATGAGAGGCCAGATGGGAAAGCAGTAAGTCTGTAGGATCAGGTGCCGAGACCTTGCCCAATATTCCTGCCCATGGACATTCACCTGCTGTGTTCTAGTTCTGCTGTCTCTAGTAGCTTTTTCTATCACCATTTCTAAAAGCATCACTTTCAGAGTTATCATTTGGATCTGACAAGTGGCTGTTCCATCAGCTGCAACATTTCAACACCAGCTTTTTCCAAGCTGTTAATAAACAAAAACACATTTTGGGAAATGTATCCTATATACATGGGCTTCACAGGCGGCACTAGTTGTAAAGAACCTGCCTGCCAATGCAAGAGCCACAAGTGACTTGGGTTCGATCCATGGATGGGGAAGATTCCCTGGAGGAGGATATGGCCACCCACTCCAGTTTTCTTGCCTGGAGAATCCCATGGACAGAGGAGCTGGTGGGCTACTGTCCTATAGAGTCTAGCACTCAGTTGTGGATGTGACTAGTGATGGAAGTAAAGTTTGATGCTGTAAAGAACAATATTGCATAAGGATCTGGAATGTTAGGTCCATGAATCAAAGTAAATTAGAAGTGGTCTAGAGAGCTGTTATAAAACAATGTGATTAAACACTACTGAAGTAGCAGTGCAAAAGCGTGGCCTAGTGGAACTATCTTACATCCAAGGTCAGGGGTGGCAGCCGAAATGAACTACCCCACATCCGAGGTAAGGAGCAGTGGCTGCACTTTGCTGGAGCAGCCGTGAAGAGATACCCCACGTCCAGGGTAAGAGAAACCCAAGTAAGATGGTAGGTACTGAGAGAGGGCATCAGAGGGAAGACAGACTGAAACCACAATCACAGACAACTAGCCAATCTGATCACATGGACCACAGCCTTTTCTAACTCAGTGAAACTAAGCCATGCCCTGTGGGGCCACCCAAGACGGGAGGGTCATGGTGGAGAGGTCTGACAGAATGTGGTCCACTGGAGAAGGGAATGGCAAACCACTTCAGTATTCTTGCCTTGAGAACCCCACGAACAGTATGGAAAGGCAAAAAGATAGGACACTGAAAGATGAACTCCCCAGGTCGGTAGATGCTCAATATGCTACTGGAGATCAGTGGAGAAATACTGGAGGGACGGAGCCAAAGCAAAAACAACACCCAGTTGTGGATGGGACTGGTGATAGAAGCAAGGTTCGATGCTATAGGAGCAATATTGCATAGGAACCTGGAACGTTAGGTCCATGAATCAAGACAAATTGTAAGTGGTCAAAGAGGAGATGACAAGAGTGAACATCAACATTCTAGGAATCAGCGAGCTAAGATAGACTGGAATGGGTGAATAACTCAGATGACCATTATATCTACTACTGTGGGCAAGAATCCCTTAGAAGAAATGGAATAGCCATAATAGTCAACAAAAGAGTCTGAAATGCAGCACTTGGATGCAGTCTCAAAAACAACAGAATGATCTGTGTTCATTTCCAAGGCAAACCATTCAATACCACAGTAATCCAAGTCTATGCCCTGACCAGTAATGCTGAAGAAGCTGAAGTTGAACAGATCTATAAAGACCTACAAGACCTTCTAGAACTAATACCAAAAAAGATGTCCTTTTCATTATAAGGGACTGGAGTGCAAAAGTAGGAAGTCAAGAAACACCTGGAGTAACAGGCAAATTTGGCCTTGGAGTACAGAATGAAGCAGAACAAAGGCTAATAGAGTTTTGCCAAAAGAATGCACTGGTCATAGCAAACACCTTCTTCCAACAACACAAGAGAAGACTCTACCCATGGACATCACCAGATGGTCACATTGAAATCAGATTGATTATATGGAGATGGAGAAGATCTATACAGTCAGCAAAGATGGAGACGCTCTATACAGTCAGCAAAAACAAGACTGGGAGCTGACTGTAGCTCAGATCATGAACTCCTTATTGCCAAATTCAGACTGAAATTAGAGAAAGTGGAGGAAACCACTAGACCATTCAGGTATGACCTAAATCAAATCCCTATGACTATACAGTGTAAGTGAGGAATAGATTTAAGGGACTAGATCTGATAAACAGAGTGCCTGATGAACTATGGATGGAGGTTCATGATATTGTGCAGGAGACAGGAATCAAGACCATCCTCAAGAAAAAGAAATGCAAAAAAGTAAAATAGCTGTCTGAGGAGGCCTCACAAATAGCTGTGAAAAGAAGGGAAGTGAAAAGCAAAGGAGAAAAGGAAAGATATATTCATTTGAATGCAGAGTTCCAAAGAATAGCAAGGAGAGATAAGAAATAGAGGAAAACAACAGAATTGGAAAGACTAGAGATCTCTTCAAGAAAATTAGGATACCAAGGGAATATTTCATGCAAAGATGGGCTCAATAAAGAACAGAAATGGTAGGGACCTAACAGAAGCAGAAGATATTAAGAAGAGGTGGCAAGAATATACAGAAGAACTGTACAAAAAAGAGATTCACGACCCAGGTAGTAACGTGGGGTGACTACTCACCTAGAGCTAGATATTCTGGAGTGTAAAGTCAAATGGGCCTTAGAGCATCACTACAAACAAAGCTAGTGGAGGTGATGGAATTCCAGTTGAGCTGTTTCAAATTCTGAAAGTTGATGCTGTGAAAGTGCTGCACTCAACATGCCAGCAAATTTGGAAGACTGAGCAGTGGCCACAGGACTGGAAAAGGTCAGTTTTCATTCCAATCCCAAAGAAAGGCAATGCCAAAGAATGCTCAAACTACCGCACAATTGCACTCATCTCACATACTAGTAAAGTAATGCTTAAAATTCTGCAAGCCAGGCTTCAGCAATACGTGAACCATGAAATTCCAGATGTTCAAGCTGGTTTTCGAAAAGTCAGAGGAACCAGAGATCAAATTGCCAACATCCGCTGGATCATGGAAAAAGCAAGAGAGTTCCAGAAAAACATCTATTTCTGCTTTATTGACTATGCCAAAGCCTTTGACTGTGTGGATCACAATAAACCGTGGAAAATTCTGAAGGAGATGGGAATACCAGAACACTTGACCTACCTCTTGAGAAACCTGTATGCAGGTCAGGAAGCAACAGTTAGAACTGGACATGGAACAACAGACTGGTTCCAAATAGGAAAAGGAGTATGTCAAGGCTGTATATTGCCACCCTGCTTATTTAACTTCTATGCAGAGTACATCATGAGAAATGCTGGGCTGGAGGAAGCACAAGCTGGAATCAAGATTGCTGGGAGAAATATCAATAACCTCAGATACGAGGATGACACCACTCTTACGGCAGAAAGTGAAGAAGAACTAAAGAACCTCATGATGAAAGTGAAAAAGGAGAGTGAAAAAGTTGGCTTAAAGCTCAACATTCAGAAAACTAAGGTCATGGCATCCAGTCCCATCACCTCATGGCAAATACATGGGGAAACAGTGGAAACAGTGACTGACTTCATTTTTGGGGCTCCAAAATCACTGCAGATGCTTATAGCAGCCTTGAAATTTAAAGACACTCCTTGCAAGGAAAGTTATGACCAACCTGGACGACATGTTGAAAAGCAGAGATATTACTCTGTCAACAAAGGTCTATCTAGTCAAGGCTATGGTTTTTCCAGTGGTCATGTATGGATGTGAGAGTTGGATTATAAAGAAAGCTGAGTGCTTTTGAACTGTGGTGTTGGAGAAGACTTGAAATTCCCTTGGACTGCAAGGAGATCGAACAAGTCCATCCTAATGGAAATGAGTCCTGAATATTCACTGGAAGGACTGATATTGATGCAACTCCAATACTTTGGCCACCTGATGCAAAGAGCTGACTCATTTGAAAAGACCCTGATGCTGGGAAAGATTGAGGGCAGGAGGAGAAGGGGATGACAGAGGATGAAATGGTTGGATGGCATCACCAACTCAATGAACATGGGTTTGTGTGGACTCTGGGAGGTGGTTATGGACAGGGAGGCCTGGCCTGGTGCAGTTCATGAGGTCACAAAGAGTTGGACATGACTGAGTGACTGAACTGAAGTGCACCCTTTAACATTATTAAGAGGGTGAATATTACAGCAGGTGTTTTCTACAATTCAAAAAATTGTAAACTAAAAAAAAAAAACCAGCCAGAAACATTGAATTTAGTTCTCAATTCTATGAATCAACCCTTTGGGCTAGGATGGGCTGGGTATTCTTCTGGTCTTGGCTAGGCTGACATATGCCTCTATGGGAAGCTGACACTCAGTGGACTGACAGTGTTGCTGGAGTTGCCTGGCTATCAGCTAGAGCCAATAAAGTGACAGGCCACATGTTTCTCTTCTTCCTTCAGGCTAGCCCTGCTCACATGGCAGTCTTAGCATTCTAAGACTGTGGGAGAAAAACCCAAAAGGCCTTTTCAAAACTAGACCAGGAATTTGTATAATGTCATCTCTATAGCTGCTTTCTGTCAATCAAAGCAAATAACAAGGCCAACTCGGATTCAGCTCCTAATGCAATGAGCTAAAGAGCACCATGGCTATTTTTACAATGGTCCATACTTGTGCTGTAGTCCCATTTTCCAGAATAATCCATTATTATCTGTTTCTTATGGTTTATATGTATAGAAGCATACTCTTTTCTATTTCACAAAATATTTTCACTCTCTCAGACACATGTATCAGCAGATTAGAGCTATTTTATTTTTTTAGCGGTGAATTTTTGCATTATCACTTTGTTAGGCTTCCCTTGCATCCATCTTTACTGAATCTCAGTACTAAATGCAGGATATTCTCAAAATGATCTTTTCCAAATATATTTTATTGATTCCCTCTATCTACCTCTGACCCTTTTCCTTGGAATCCTTAACTCCAGATGCATAGCTGTGCACTCCTCAAGTGGGCTCCTTTTTATTTGGCTCTATTAGTTGGACCAAATTAAATCCAGACCAATTTGTCTTATAGCTCTTAAATCATCAGATTATAATTTTCCACTTATTTGATGCTGTGAAAGTGCTGCACTCAATATGCCAGCAAATTTGGAAAACGCAGCAGTGGCCACAGGACTGGAAAAGGTCAGTTTTCATTCCAATCCCAAAGAAAGGCAACACCAAAGATTGCTCAAACTACCGCACTATTGCACTCATCTCACATGCTAGTAAAGTAATGCCCCAAATTCTCCAAGCCACGCTTCAGCAATATGTGAACCATGAACTTCCAGATGTTCAAGTGATTACACAGAAAAGTAAGCCAGAAAGAAAAACACCAATACAGTATACTAACATATATATATGGAATTTAGAAAGATGGTAATGATAACCCTGTATGTGAGACAGCAAAGGAGACACAGATGTATAGAACAGTCTTTTGGACTCTGTGGGAGAAGGAGAGGGTGGGACAATTTGGGAGAATGACATTGAAACATGTATAATATCATATAAGAAATGAATCACCAATCTAGGTTCGATGCAGGATACAGGATGCTTAGGGCTGGTGCACTGTGATGACTCAGAGGGATGGTATGGGGAGGGAGGTGGGAGGGGGGTTCAGGATTGGGAACACGTGTACACCCGTGGTGGATTCATGTTGATGTATGGCAAAACCAATACAATATTGTAAAGTAAAAACAATAATCATCATCATAATAAAATTAAATTAAAAAAAAAAAGAAAAGGCAGAGGAACCAGAGATCAAATTGCCAACATCTACTGGATCATTGTTAAAGCAAGAGAGTTCCAGAAAAACATCTATTTCTGCTTTATTGGCTATGCCAAAAGCTTTGACTGTGTGGATCACAAGAAACTGGAAAATTCTCAACGAGATGGGAATACCAGATCATCTGACCTTCCTCTTGAGAAATCTGTATGTAGGTCAGGAAACAACAGTTAGAACTGGACATGGAACAACAGACTGGCTCCAAATAGGAAAAGGAGTATGTCAAGGCTGTATATTGTTACCCTGCTTATTTAACTTCTATGCAGAGTACATCATGAGAAACACTGGACTGGAAGAAACACAAGCTGGAATCAAGATTGCCGGGAGAAATATCAATAACCTCAGAAATGCAGATGACACTGCCCTTATGGCAGAGAGTGAAGAGGAACTAAAAAGCCTCTTGATGAAGGTGAAAGAAGAGAGTGAAAAAGTTGGCTTAAAGCTCAATATTCAGAAAATGAAGACCATGGCATCTGGTCCCATCACTTCATGGGAGGTAGATGGGGAAGCAGTGGAAACAGTGTCAGACTTCATCTTTTTGGGCTCCAAAATCACTGCAGATGGTGACTGCAGCCATGAAATTAAAAGATGCTTACTCCTTGGAAGGAAAGTTATAACCAACCTAGACAGCATATTAAAAAGCAGAGATATTACCTTGCCAACAAAGGTCCGTCTAGTCAAGGCTATGGTTTTTCCAGTAGTCATGTATGGATGTGAGAGTTGGACTGTGAAGAAAGCTGAACACTGAAGAATTAATGCTTTTGAACTGTGGTGTTAGAGAAGACCCTTGAGAGTCCCTTGGACTGCAAGGAGATCCAACCAGTCCATTCTAAAGGAGATCAGCCCTGGGTGCTCTTTGGAAGGAATGATACTAAAGCTGAAACTCCAGTACTTTGGCCACCTCATGCAGAGTTGACTCATTGGAAAAGACTCTGATGCTGGGAGGGATGGGGGCAGGAGGAAAAGGGGACAACAGAGGATGACATGGCTGGATGCCATCACCGACTCAACAGACATGTTTGAGTGAACTCTGGGAGTTGGTGATGGACAGGAAGGCCTGGCATGCTGTGATTTATGGGGTCGCAAAAAGTCGGACACAACTGAGAGACTGAACTGAACTGACGGTGGTTTTATTCCTAGTTTTTAAAGGAATCTCCATACCATCTTCCACAGTGGCTGTATCAATTTACATTCCCACAAACAGTGCAAGAGTGTTCCTTTTCTCCACACCCTTTCAAGCATTTATTGTTTATAGACTTTTCAATGAGGTCCATTCTGACTGGTGTGAGGTGATAACTCATTGTAGATTTGATTTGCTTTTCTGTAATAATCAGTGATGTTGAGCATCTTTTCATGTGTTTGTTAGCCATCTGTATGTCTTTGGAGAAATATCTGTTTGGGTCTTTTCCCTACTTTTTCATTGGGTTGTTTGTTTTTCTGGTATTGAGTTGTATGTGCTGCTTGTATATTTTGGAAATTAATCCTTTGTCAGTTGTTTCATTTGCTATTATTTTCTCCCATTCTGAGGGTTTCCTTTTCACTTTGCTTAGAGTTTCCTTTGCTGTGCAAAAGCTTTTAAGTTAAATCAGGTCCCACTTATTTGCTTTTGTTTTTATTTCTGTTACTCTAGGAGGTGGGTTTTTATTTCTGTTACTCTAGAGGATCTTGTTTTGATTTATGTCATCTAGTGTTCTGCCTACGTTTTTCTCCAAGAGTTTTATAATTTCCAGTCTTATATTTAAGTCTTTAATCCATTTTGAGTTTATCTTTGTGTATGGTGTTAGGAAGTTTTCTAATTTCATTCTTTTGCATGTAGCTGTCCAGTATTCCCAGCACCATTTATTGAAGAGGCAGTCTTTGCCTCATTGTATGTTCTTGCCTCCTTTATCAAAAATAAGGTACCCATAGGTGCATGGGTTTATTTCTGGGCTTTCTATCTTGTTCCATTGGTCTATATTTCTGTTTTGGTGCCAGTACCATACTGTCTTGATGACTGTAGCTTTGTAGTATAAACTGAAGTCAGGAAGCTTGATTCCTCCAGCTCCATTCTTCTTTCTCAAGACTGCTTTGGCTATCTGGGGTCTTTTGTGTTTCCATATGAATTGTGAAATTTTTTGTTCTAGTTCTGTGAAAAATGCCATTGGTAATTTGAGAGGGATTGCATTGATCTGTAGATTACATTTGGTAGCATAGTCATTTTCACAATATTGATTCCTCCTACCCAGGAACATGGAATATCTCTCCATCTTTTTATGTCATCTTTGATTTCTTCCATTCAGTTCAGTTCAGTTCAGTCACTCAGTCGTGTCCGACTCTGTGACTCCATGAATTGCAGCACGCCAGGCCTCCATGTCCATCACCATCTCCCATAGTTCACTCAAACTCACGTCCATCGAGTCAGTGATGCCATCCAGCCATCTCCTCCTCTGTCATCCCCTTCTCCTTCTGCCCTCAACCCCTCCCAGCATCAGAGTGTTTTCCAATGAGTCAACTCTGCATGAGGTGGCCAAAGTACTGGAGTTTCAGCTTTAGCATCTTTCCTTCCAAAGAACACCCAGGGCTAATCTCCTTCAGAATGGACTGGTTGGATCTCCTTGCAGTCCAAGGGACTCTCAAGAGTCTTCTCCAACACCACAGTTCAAAAGCATCAATTCTTCTGCACTCAGCTTTCTTCACAATCCAACTCTCGCATCCATGCATGACCACTGGAAAAACCATAGCCTTGACTAGACGGACCTTTGTTGGAAAAGTAATGTCTCTGCTTTTTAATATGCTGTCTAGGTTGGTTATAACTTTTCTTCCAAGGAGTAAGCGTCTTTTATTTCATGGCTGCAATCACCATCTGCAGTGATTTTGGAGCCCCCCAAAATAAAATCTGATAGTGTTTCCACTGTTTCCCCATCTATCTCCCACAAAGTGATGGGACCAGATGCCATGATCTTCGTTTTCTGAATATTGACCTTTAAGCCAACTTTCTCACTCTCTTCTTTCACTTTCATCAAGAGGCTTTTTAGTTCCTCTTCACTTTCTGCCATAAGGGTGGTGTCATCTGCATATCTGAGGTTATTTATATTTCTCCCGGCAATCTTGATTCCAGCTTGTGCTTCTTCCAGCCCAGCATTTCTCATGATGTACTCTGCATAGAAGTTAAATAAGCAGGGTGACAATATACAGCCTTGATGTACTCCTTTTCCTATTTGGAACCAGTCTGTTGTTCCATGTCCAGTTCTAACTGTCACTTCCAGACCTGCATACAGGTCTCATGAGGGCGGTCAGGTGGTCTGGTATTCCCATCTCTCTCAGAACTTTCCAAGGTTTATTGTGATCCACACAGTCAAAGGCTTTGGCATAGTCAATAAAGCAGAAATAGATGTTTTTCTGGGACTCTCTTGCTTTATCAATGATCCAGCGGATGTTGGCAATTTGATCTCTGGTTCCTCTGCCTTTTCGAAAACCAGCTTGAACATCTGGAAGTTCACGGTTCATGTATTGCTGAAGCCTGGCTTGGAGAATTTTGAGCATTACTTTACTAGCATGTGAGATGAGTGCAATTGTGCGGTAGTTTGAGCATTCTTTGGTATTGCCTTTCTTTGGGACTGGAACGAAAACTGACCTTTTCCAGTCCTGTGGCCACTGCTGAGTTTTCCAAATTTCTATCATGGTGAGTGCAGCATTTTCACAGCATCATCTTTCAGGATTTGAAATAGCTCAACTGGAATTCTATCACTTCCACTAGCTTTGTTCATAGTGATGCTTCCTAAGGCTGACTTGACTTCACATCCCAGGATGTCTGACTCTAGGTGAATGATCATACCATCGTGATTATCTTGGTCGTGAAACTCTTTTTTTGTACAGTTCTTCTGTATATTCTTGCCACCTCTTCTTCATATCTTCTGCTTCTGTTAGGTCCTTTTAGGACCATTTCTGTCCTTTATCGAGCCCATCTTTGCATGAAATGTTCCCTTGGTATCTCTAATTTTCTTGAGGAGATCTCTAGTCTTTCCCATTCTGTTGTTTTCCTCTATTTCTTTGCATTGATCGCTGAGGAAGGCTTTCTTATTTCTTCTTGCTCTTCTTTGGAACTCTGCATTCAGATGCTTATATCTTTCCTTTTCTCCTTTGCTTTTTCCTTCTCTTATTTTCACAGCTACTTGTAAGGCCTCCCCAGACAGCCATTTTGCTTTTTTTGCATTTCTTTTCCATGGGGATGGTCTTGATCCCTGTCTCCCGTACAATGTTGGGAACTTCAGTCCATAGTTCATCAGGCACTCTATCTATCAGATCTAGTCCCTTTAATCTATTTCTCACTTCCACTGTATAATGATAAGGGATTTGATTTAGGTCATACCTGTATGGTCTAGCGGTTTCCCCTACTTTCTTCAATTTAAGTCTGAATTTGACAATAAGGAATTTATGATCTGAGCCACAGTCAGCTCCCAGTCTTGTTTCTGCTGACGGTATAGAGCTTCTCCATCTTGGCTGCAAAGAATAATAATCAATCTGATTTCAGTGTTGACCATCTGGTGATGTCCATGTGTAGAATCTTCTCTTGTGTTGTTGGAAGAGGGTGTTTGCTATGACCAGTGCATTCTCTTGGCAAAACTCTATTAGCCTTTGCCCTGCTTTATTCTGTATTCCAAGGCCAAATTTGCCTGTTACTCCAGGTGTTTCTTGACTTCCTACTTTTGCATTCCAGTCCCCTATAATGAAAAGGACATTTTTTGGGGTGTTATTTCTAAAAGGTCTTGTAAGTCTTCATAGAACCATTCAACTTCAGCTTCTTCAGCATTACTGGTTGGGGCCTAGACTTGGTTACTGTGATATTGAATGGTTTGCCTTGGAGATGAACAGAGATCATTCTGTCGTTTTTGAGATTGCATCCAAGTACTGCATTTCGGACTCTTTTGTTGACCAGATGGCTCCTCCATTTCTTCTAAGGGATTCCTGCCCACAGTAGTAGATATAATGGTCATCTGAGTTAAACTCACCCATTCCAGTCCATTTTAGTTCGCTGATTCCTAGAAAGTCGACGTTCACTCTTGCCATCTCCTGTTTGACCACTTCCATTTGCCTTGATTTATGGACCTGACATTCCATGTTCCTATGCAATATTGCTCTTTACAGCATAGAACCTTGCTTCTATCACCAGTCCCATCCACAGCTGGGTATTGTTTTTGCTTTGGCTCCATCCCTCCAGTATTTCTCCACTGATCTCCAGTAGCATATTGGGCACCTACTGACCTGGGGAGTTCCTCTTTCAGTGTCCTATCTTTTTGCCTTTTCATACTGTTCATGGGTTTCTCAAGGCAAGAATACTGAAGTGGTTTGCCATTTCCTTCTCCAGTGGACCACTTTCTGTCAGACCTCTCCGCCATGTCCTGCCCGTCTTGGGTGGCCCTACAGGGCATGGCTTAGTTTCATTGAGTTAGACAAGGCTGTGGTCCTAGTGTGATTAGATTGACTAGTTTTCTGTAATTATGGTTTCAGTGTGTCTGCCCTCTGATGCCCTCTTGCAACACCTACCATCTTACTCGGGTTTCTCTTATCTTGGAGGTGGGGTATCACTTCACAGCTGCTCCAGCAAAGTGCAGCTGCTGCTCCTTACCTTGGACGAGGGGTATCTCCTCTGCTGCCCCTCCTGACCTTGGAGTAGCTCCTCTAGGCCCTCCTGCACTTGCACAGCCATCGCTCCTTGGATGTGGGATTGCTCCTCTTGGTCGCCGCCCCTGACCTCGGGTGTAGGGTAGCTCCTTTCAGACGTTCCTGCACCATCGCAGCCTGGCACTCTCAGCTGCTGCCCCTGACCTTGGATGTGGGGTAGCTCCTCTCGGCCATGCTTGTGTGCCATCACAGCAGCCTTTCTGTGTCCAGTTCTTTCATCTCCTTAGGTAAGTTTATTCCTAGATATTTAATTCTTTTTGTTGCAATGGCGAATGGGATTGATTCTTTAGTTGCTCTTTCTGGTTTTTCATTGTTAGTATATAGAAATGCAAGTGATTTCTGTGTATTGATTTTGTATTCTGCAATTTTGCTAAGTTCACTGATTCAGTTCAGTTCAGTTCAGTCACTCAGTCATGTCCGACTCTTTGTGACCCCATGAATCACAGCACGCCAGGCCTCCCTGTCCATCACCAACTCCTGGAGTTCACTCAGATTCACATCCATCGAGTCCGTGATGCCATCCAGCCATCTCATCCTCTGTCATCCCCTTCTCCTCCTGCCCCCAATCCCTCCCAGCATCAGAGTCTTTTCCAATGAGTCAACTCTTCGCATGAGGTGGCCAAAGTACTGGAGTCTCAGCTTTAGCATCATTCCTTCCAAAGAACACCCAGGGCTGATCTCCTTCAGAATGGACTGGTTGGATCTCCTTGCAGTCCAAGGGACTCTCAAGAGTCTTCTCCAACACCACAGTTCAAAAGCATCAATTCTTCGGTGCCCAGCCTTCTTCACAGTCCAACTCTCACATCCATACATGATTACTGGAAAAACCATAGCCTTGATTAGACAGACCTGAGTTGGCAAAGTAATGTCTCTGCTTCTGAATATGCTGTCTAGGTTGATCATAACTTTTCTTCCAAGGAGTAAGCGTCTTTTAATTTCATGGCTGCAGTCACCATCTTCAGTGATTTTGGAGCCCTCAAAAATAAAGTCTGACACTGTTTCCACTGTTTTCCCATCTATTTCCCATGAAGTGATGGGACCGGATGCCATGATCTTACTTTTCTGAATGTTGAGCTTTTAGACAACTTTTTCACTCTCCTCTTTCATTTGATTAGTTCTAGTAATTTTCTGATACTATCTTTAGGGTTTTCTGTGTACAGTATCATGTCATCTGCAAATGGTGAGACCTTTACTTGTTCTTTTCTGATCTGGATTCCTTTTATTTCTTTTTCTTCTCTGATTATTGTAGCTAGGACTTCCATAACTACGTTTAATAATAGTGGTGAAAGTGGACACCCTTGTCTTGTTTCTGATCTTAGGGGGAATGCTTTCAGTTGTTCACCATTGAGAATAATGTTTGCTGTAGGCTTATCATATATGGCCTTTACTATGTTGAGGTAGGTTCCTTCTATGCCCATTTTTTTGAAGAGTTTTAATCATAAGTAGGTGCTGAATTTTGTCAAAGGCATTTTCTACATCTATTGAGATGATTGTATGGTCTTTATCTTTCAATTTGTTAATATGGTGTATCACATTGGTTGATTTCTATATATTGAAGAATCCTCGTATCCCTGGAATAAACCCAACTTGGTCATGGTGCATGAGCTTTTTGATGTGTTGCTGAATTCTGCTAAATTTTTTTTGAGGATTTTTGCATCTCTCTTCATCAGTGACATTGGCCTATAGTTGTCTTTTTTGTGTTGTCTTTGTCTGGTTTTGGTATCAGGGTGATGGTGGCTTCATAGAACGAATTTGGAAGTGTTTCTTCCTCTGAAATTTTTTGCAAGAGTTTTTATAAGGATAGGCATTAACTCTTCTCTAAATGTTTGATAGAATTCTCCTGTGAAGCCATCTGGTTCTGGGCTTTTGTTTTTTGAGAGTTTTGATCACAGCTTCAATTTCAGTGTTTGTACTTGGGTTGTTCATAATTTCTATTTCTTCCTGGTTCAATCTTGGAAGGTTGAACTTTTCTAAGAATCTGTCCATTTCTTCCAGATTATCTATTTTATTGCCATATAGTTGTTCATAATAGTCTCTTATAATCCTTTGTATTTCTGCATTATCTGTTGTAACCTCTCCTTTTTCATTTCTAATTTTGTTGATTTGATTCTTCTCTCTTTTTTTCCTTGATGAGTCTGGCAAAGGGTTTGTCAATCTTTTTTATCTTCTCAAAGAACCAGCTTTTAGTTTTATTAATCTTTACTATTGTTTCTTTCATTTCTTTTTCATTTATTTCTGCTCAGATCTTTATGATTTCTTTCCTTCTACTAATTTTGGGGTTTTCTTCTTCTTTTTCCAGTTGGTTTAGGTGTAAAGTTAGGTTGTTTATTCGATGTTTTTCTTGTTTCCTGAGGTAGGATTGTATTGCTATAAACTTCCCTCTTAGAACTGCTTTGCTGCACCCCATAGGTTTTGAGTTGTCCTGTTCTCATTGTCATTTATTTCTATACATTTTTTAATTTCCCTTTGATTTCTTCAGTAACCTGTTGGTTATTTAGAAACGCATTGTTTAATCTCCATGTGTTTGTGTTTCTTGCAGTTTTCTCTTGTAATTGATATCTAGTCTCATAGCATTGTGGTCAGAGAAGATGTTTGATGCAATTTCAATTTTCTTAAATTTACTGAGGTTTGATTTGTGACCCAAGAAGTGGACTATCCTGGGGAATGTCCCATGTGCACTTGAAAAGAAGGTGTATTCTTCTGCATTTGGATGGAATGTCCTGAGGATATCAATGAGATCCATCTCATCTAATGTATCATTTAAGACTTGTGTTTTCTTATTAATTTTCTGTTTTGATAATTTGTTCATTGGTCTGAATGGGGTGTAAAGTATCCTAAAATTATTGTGCTACTGTCAATTTCTCCTTATATGTTTGTTAGTGTTTGTCTTATGTATTGAGGTGCTCCTATGTTGGGTGTATAGATATTTACAATTATTATGTCTTCCTCTTGGGTTGATCCCTTGATCATTAGGTAGTGCCCTTCCTTATTTCTTGTAATCTTCTTTATTTTAAGATCTATCTTGTCCTATAGAGGATTGCTACTCCAGCTTATTTTTGCTTCCCATTTGCATGGAATATATTTTTCCATCCTCACGCTTTCAGTCTATATGTGTCTTGAGGTCTGAAGTGGGTTTCTTGTAAACAGCATATATGGTTCTTCTTTTTCTATCCATTCAGCTAGTCTGGGTCTTTTGGTTGGAGCATTTAATCCATTTATATTTAAATTAATTATTGGTATATATGTTCTTATTGCCGCTTTCTAATTTTGGGGGTTGATTTTGTAGATTTTTTTTTCTTCTGTTGTATTTCTTGAGTATCAGTTCAGTTCAGTTCAGTTCAGTCGCTCAGTCGTGTCCAACTCTTTGCGACCCCATGAATCGTAGCACGCCAGGCCTCCCTGTCCATCACCATCTCCTGGAGTTCACTCAGACTCACGTCCATCGAGTCCGTGATGCCATCCAGCCATCTCCTCCTCTGTCGTCCCCTTCTCCTCCTGCCCCCAATCCCTCCCAGCATCAAAGTCTTTTCCAATGAGTCAACTCTTCACATGAAGTGGCCAAAATACTGGAGTTTCAGCTTTAGCATCATTCCTTCCAAAGAAATCCCAGGGCTGATCTCCTTCAGAATGGGCTGGTTGGATCTCCTTGCAGTCCAAGGGACTCTCAAGAGTCTTCTCCAACACCACAGCTCAAAAGCATCAATTCTTCGGCGCTCAGCCTTCTTCACAATCCAACTCTCACATCCATACATGACCACAGGAAAAACCATAGCCTTGATTAGATGGACCTTAGTCGGCAAAGTAATGTCTCTGCTTTTGAATATACTATCTAGATTGGTCATAACTTTTCTTCCAAGGAGTAAGCATCTTTTAATTTCATGGCTGCAGTCACCATCTGCAGTGATTTTGGAGCCCTCAAAAATAAAGTCTGACACTGTTTCCACTGTTTTCCCATCTATTTCCCATGAAGTGATGGGATCAGATGCCACGATCTTCGTTTTCTGAATGTTGAGCTTTAAGCTAACTTTTTTGCTCTTCTCTTTCACTTTCATCAAGAGGCTTTTTAGCTCCTCTTCACTTTCTGCCATAAGGGTGGTGTCATCTGCATATCTGAGGTTATTGATATTTCTCCCAGCAATCTTGATTCCAGTTTGTGTTTCTTTCATTCCAGCGTTTCTCATGATGTACTCTGCATAGAAGTTAAATAAGCAGGGTGACAATATACAGCCTTGACATACTCCTTTTCCTATTTAGAACCAGTCTGTTGTTCCATGTCCAGTTCTAACTGTTGCTTCCTGACCTGCATACAGATTTCTCTTGACTATACGAGTCCATTTAACATTTGTTGTAAAGCTGGTTTGGTGGTATTGAATTCGCTTAACTTTTGCTTATCTGAACAACTTTTTATTTCTCCATCAATTTTGAATGAGATCCTTGCTGGGTACAGTAATCTTGGTTGTAGATTTTTCCCTTTCTGTACGTTAAATATATCTTGCCATTCCCTTATGGCCTGCAGAGTTTCTGCTGAAAGATCAGTTGTTAAGTATATGGGGTTTCCCTTTTGTTACTTGTTGCTTCTCCCTTGCTGCTTTTAATATTCTTTCTTTGTGTTTAGTCCTTGTTAGTTTAATTAGTAAGTGTCTTGGCATGTTTCTCCTTGAGTTCATCCTGTATAGGACTCTTTGTGCCTCTTGGATTTGATCGGCTATTTCCTTTTCCATGTTGGGGAAATTTTGAACTATAATCTCTTCAAAAATTTTCTCATGCCCCCCCCCCCTTTTTTTCCTCTTCTTCTTCTGGGACCCCTATAATTTGAATGTTGGTGTGTTTGATATGGTCCCAGAGGTCTCTGAGACTGTCCTCAGCTCTTTTCATTCTTTTTACTTTATTCTGCTCTTCAGAAGTTATTTCTACCATTTTATCTTCCAGCTCACTGATTTGTTCTTCTGCTTCAGATATTCTGCTATTGATTACTTCTAGAGTATTTTTAATTTCAATAATTGTGTTGTTTGTCTCTGTATGTTTATTCTTTATTTCTCCTAGGTCTTTGTCCATTGATTCTTGCATTTTCTTCATTTTGTTTTCAAGGTTTTTGATCATCTTTACTATCATTATTATGATTTTTTTTAAAGGTAATTTTCCTATTTCCTCTTCATTTATTTGGACTTCTGTGTTTCTAGCTGTTCCTTCATTTGTGAAGTATTTCTCTGCCTTGAGGTCTCCTTTTCCCAGGCTTCAATGAAAGTTGAATTCTTTCCTTGAAGAAGGTTGAATTCTTTCTTCCTTTTGGTTTCTGCCCTCCTAAGGTTGGCCCAGTGGCTTGTGTGAGCTTTATATAGGGTGAGATTTGTGCTGAGTTTTTGTTTGCTTGTTTGTTTTTCTTCTGATGGGCAAGGCTGAGTGAGGTGGTACTCCTGTCTGCTGATGATTTGGTTTGTATTTTTGTTTTGTTTCTTATTTAGATGAAGCGTCCTGCACAGGGTGCTACTGCTGGTTGGGTGATGCTGGGTCTTGTAATCAAGGGGTTTCCTTGTGTGAGTTTTCACTATTTGATACACCCTAGGGTTAGTTCTCTGGTAGTCTAGGGTCTTGGGGTCAGTGCTCCCACTCCAAAGGCTTAGAGTTTGATCTTTGGTCAGGAATGAAGATACCACAAGTGGCTTGTTATGGTATTAAGGGAGAGTAAAACAAATATCTAAAAACGAGAAACCAAAGATGAACCCCAGATCAATAGCAGTTACAAAATCAGGCAAATAATAATTAAAATAATGGAATATACACATATACATATACACCCATGAGCAAAGTGAAAACACTCGAACAAAAATGAAGTACAGTAGATTGATCCAGTGAACAAAGGAAATCAAAATTTATATTTACCAGTTAAGAAAAAAACTAACTTAAACACAAACTGGAAAACAAAACTAAAGCAAGGTGCCAAGTGGGGAACAAAGCAATGAAAACAAAACTAACAAATATGTTGAGAGGAAAGGAAAGAAAGAATAGACATGCAAATTTAAATAGAGGTAGGTGAAGAAGATTTATATACATTAAAGATTAACTGCAAGGAGAAAAGAACAGTAGGAAAGGAAAATGAAGGAATAACTGTAGAAAAATATTATAGGTTAAAAAAATTAAAATTAAAAAAAGAGAAAAGAGCAAAAAACAGAAGAAGAAAGAAAAAAGGGGGAAAAAAGGAAAACTCCACACAACTCCAAAAACCCAACATAGAGGCAGAGGTTTATAACAACAATAGAAAGTGTGACTGAGTGTTCGCTTTGGCAGCACATATACTAAAATTGGAATGATACAGAGAAGATTAGCATGGCCCCTGCGCAAGGATGACACGCAAATTTGTGAAGTGTTCCATATTTTTACTAGAACATTTTCTAACACCATACACAAAAATAAATTCAAATGGACTAAAGATCTAAATTTAAGACCAGAAACTATAAAACTCCTAGAGGAGAACATAGGCAAAACACTCTCCGACATAAATCACAGCAGGATCCTCTATGACCCACCTCCCAGAATACTGGAAATAAAAGCAAAAATAAACAAATGGGATCTAATTAAAATTAAAAGCTTCTGCACAACAAAGGAAACTATAAGCAAGGTGAAAAGACAGCCTTCTGAATGGGAGAAAATAATGGCAAATGAAGCAACTGACAAACAACTAATCTAAAAAATATACAAGCAACTCATGCAGCTCAATTCCAGAAAAATAAACAACCCAATCAAAAAATGGGCCAAAGAACTAAACAGACATTTCTCCAAAGAAGACATACAGATGGCTAACAAACACATGAAAAGATGCTCAACATCACTCATTATCAGAGAAATGCAAATCAAGACCACAATGAGGTACCATTTCACACCAGTCAGAATGGCTGTGATCCAAAATTCTACCAGCAACAAATGCTGGAGAGGGTATGGAGAAAAGGGAATCCTCTTACACTGCTGGTGGGAATGCAAACTAGTACAGCCACTATGGAGAACAGTGTGGAGATTCCTTAAAAAACCGGAAATAGAACTGCCTTATGACCCAGCAATCCCACTGCTGGGCATACACACTGAGGAAACCAGAATAGAAAGAGACACGTGTACCCCAATGTTCATCTCAGCACTGTTTATAGTAGCCAGGACATTGAAGCAACCTAGATGTCCATCAGCAGAAGAATGGATAAGAAAGCTGTGGTACATATACACAATGGAGTATTACTCAGCCATTAAAAATAATATATTTGAATCAGTTCTAATGAGGTGGATGAAACTGGAGCCGATTATACAGAGTGAAGTAAGCCAGAAAGAAACACACCAATACAGTATACTAACACATATATGTGGAATTTAGAAAGATGGTAACAATAACCCTGTATGCAAGACAGCAAAAGAGACACAGATGTATAGAACAGATTTTGGACTCTGTGGGAGAGGGGGAGGTTGGGATGATTTGGGAGAATGGCGTTGAAACATGTATAATATCATGTAAGAAATGAATCGCCAGTCTAGGTTCAGTGCAGGATACAGGATGCTTGGGGCTGGTGCACTGGGATGACCCAGAGAGATGGTATGGGGAGGGAGGTGGGAGGGGGGTTCAGGATTGGGAACTCAGGTACACCCGTGGTGGATTCATGTTGATGTATGGCAAAACCAATACAGTATTGTAAAGTAAAATAAAGTGAAATTTTTTTTAAAGGCAAAAAAAAGAAAGTGTGACTGAATATACACATATACATATACACCCATAAGCAAAATCAACACAGTCCAACAAAAATTAAGTACAATACATTGACCTGGAGAACAAAGGAAACCAAAAATTATATATGAGAGCAAAATTAATTAAAGCACAAACAGGAAAACAGAACTAAAGCAAAATGCCTACTGGGGAATAAAGCAATGAAAATAAAACTAGCAAATATGTTAGAGGGAAGGAGAGAAAGAAAAGAAAAAAAGAATAGACATACAAAGTTAAATAGAGGTAGATAAAAAAGATTTATATACATTAAAGATTAACTGCAAGGGGAAAAGAACAGTAGGAAAAACAAACAAAGGAATAAATGTAGAAAAAATAATATAGGTTTAAAAATTAAAATTAAAAAATGAGGAAAAAAAAGAAGAAGAAGAAAACTCCACAGAACTGCAAAAGCCCAATGTAGAGGCAGAGGTTGATAACAATAAAAAATGTGACTGAGGAAAAAGAAAAAAAATATCAAAAGCTTAATTGGATTTCTTAGTGCCAATAAAATTAACAACTACAACGGAGGTGGGGGGAGAAAAAGAAAAAAATCCAAGAGAATCTACAGGACAAGTCAAAAAAAAAGAATAATAAATGTTTTTCTTGAGTCATTGCTGTTAGAGTCCTTTCCAGCGCTGGGAGTCACAATCCACCTTACCTCCCTAGGATGCCCTCCAACACTCTACTGATCTCTGGACCTGCTGTGGGGGCACCTCAGGTTCTAATCTGGTCCTACTCCTGTGTGTTCTTGCCTCCAACATCCACAGCTATCACAGCTAGTGCGTTTTCTTTTGTGGGAGCTCTCAATGTCCTTTTATATATTCCACAGACATACAGTCTGCCTAGTTGATCGTATGGATTCAATCTGCAGCTTGTACAGCTAGTCAGAAGGTCTGGGCTCTTCTTCCTTAGCCACACTGCCCCTGGGTTTCAATCGTGGTTTTCTTTCCACCTCTGCATGCGGGTCATTCACTGGGGTTTAGCTCCTGAGGCTGGCCTGAAGGGCTTGGGTTTGCCCCTGTGAGGGCCAGATGTAGAGGTTGTGCAGCTGCTTGGATTGCAGGAGTTCTGGCAGCAACAGTTAGTCAGGGGGCCTGGCGGCTAGGGTAGTAGGAAATATAGTGCTCTAGAAGGGTTTGGCAACCCATGTTGGCTGACATGCTCCAGTATTCTTGCCTGGAGAACCCCCTCTTTGACAGAGAAGCCTGACAGGCCAGAGTCTACAGGGTTGCAAAGAGTGGGACACTACTGAAGAGACCCTGCACACATAAACACAAGGCTGTTTTTTGCCTGTGGCAGCTTTGCCCCAGTGAGAGTTGAGCGTGAAGGTGGTGCAACTGCTTGGCTTGAGGGAACCCTGGTGGCGTCAAGTGTGCAAGGACACAGACTGCCTCCACAGTAGGAGTTATGGCCCTATCAGAGTCTCTTTTTGAGCCTCTTGTAGCTGGTAATCAGAAGGCCTCTTTGGCCAGTCTTTCGCCATAGCTCTGCCCATTCAGGCACTTAGAGGGATCTCTTGCCTGGGGTCCTTCTCTGTTGTCCCATGCATCAGGCACATAGAGAGGGGCCCCCCTGACTGGGGTCCTACTCTGTAGATTGGTGGATCAGGCTCTTAAAGGGGCATCCTGGGTGGGGTCCTACTCTGTAGTTCAATGTGTCAGGCATTTGATGGGCCAGCCTCTCTATTGTTCAGCTGCCAGTGCCAGCATGTGTAGAGAGAGAGGCTATGGTGATGGCTCCATCCCCTACACATGACTCAGCAGTATCGCCTTGCTTCTCTATAGGCATTTCCCACCATGATCTCCTTCCTCACATCCCCTCTATCTGTCTCTCTGCAGTCAACAGCAGCCCTCACCCTGGGATTGCTCCATAATCCCTAAACTCAAGCTCCCAGACGCTGCCCCTTCCAGGAGATCCGTGTTCCTGACAGGCATATGTGTGGCTGTTGCAAGGACTGTCTGATTCTCATTCCATTTGGGCTGCCACAGGTCAGCTGTTTCACTCTTAGCCTTAAATATTTCTCCTCTGGCTCAGACAATTGCCCTGTTGTGGGGATCAGACCCCTGCTTCAGTTCCCCCAAGCCTCTGAAGGCAGGTCCAGTCCTACTAACACTCCTGTTTGTCCCCCTAGTTCCTTTGGTTCCGAGTTTTGCATGGTTCTGTATACTCTTTGCCACTGGTCAAGTACCCCTGTCTGCTCTCAGCTGGTGTTCTGCATGCACTTCTGTGTCTGAAGGTGTATTCCTGATATATCTGTGGAGATAAATGTACTCCACGTCCACCTACTTCTATGCCATCTTATTCTCCCAAGTGGCATTTCTGAGCTAGATGGTGGAAGGAAGTCTCAGTAATGACACCTGGTAGGTGAAGCACCAAATTCAGGGTGGATTTTTTCTGGATGCTGTAGTCTGAGTGAGTATAGCCACCCTCCTACTGTTTGCCCGTGAAGGTCAGAAGCTGCTGGCTCTGTGGCTCCCTGTCTTGAATTTTGCCCTTGACATTCCCTTGATGCCTTTGACAGGGTTGCTGGGTTCAACTTCAAGAACAAAGACCCCATCAGGGTCTCACAAAGATCTGCATCTCTACATCTTCTGATTAGCCACCTCGTTGAAGAGAAAGAGCTAAACCTACAATCTTTGTGACCCACATGCTTTATAATGTTTTCTCTCTCCATTGAGAAGAACAATAACCGTGGGGAAAAAAAAAAAAAAACAGAAGCAAGGAAGATTTTCAGACTGTAAGCTTAGTTTTCAGGCAGGTATTCGAGCAGAGAGTACAGAGGAAATTTGAGAATCTGGGCATTTATTTGATTCAAAAGGGTTGTTAGGTATTGTAACATCAGGAGTGAAATCACAGGGGAGAGACAGAGGGAGCATGTTAATCTGCTTCTGGAAGGGACCATTGAAATCATGTGCTGCAAACACGTGAGCTAGGAAGCCAGAGGGATTAAGCAACTTTCCCAGCCTCCTCAGTGTGTTAGTGGTAGAGCTCACACTAGATTTCTCCTGACTGCCAGGCCCAGGATGTATTCTCATCCATTACACCCTGGACTTGGGTTAAGGCTTGTATCTGCCTTTTGCTCTCTTCCCTCCCTCTACTCCCATCTGCACTGTATTCTTACTCCTTAAAGTCCTTTGAGGGATAGGGGAAGCACACCCCTGCTCTAGAATCGTAGGCTGGGGTCTGCCCTTGCTGTTGAAAAAAGGCCAGAATGAAAGAATATTAATAACCCTGTAGAGCCTTCTAGGAATCCACAGTAGGGCTGGGGGACTTTCAAAGAAACCAGCTGAACTAGCACAAAGATCCATGAGCTTTTCTGAACTCCCCTGAGAGCCTTATGATCCAAGAGTAAGAAGTCAGGACCTCAGTGCCATTCTACAGATTGGGAACCCAAAACAAACTACAGATGAGTCTGTGTCCAGATCCACAGGCACCAGCAAAGCGCTTCATATGCTGCACCGCTAGAACTTGCTAGCTCACCTGTTTTAAGAGAGAGAGACATGCTTTGAGCATTCTGAAACATAGCTTGGGAGACACAGAAGAAACTGACGATTGTCCGAGAGGGCTGGGCTACAAGATGAGAGAAACCATACTTATTTTTCATGGTGTGCACATGCCTCAGTGTTCATTCATACAGCTACAAGTTTCACAGCAACCCCCTCAGACTGCAGTAAGACTAAACTGAATCCACCCTGCAATTCCTAGTGCTTGTGTGTCTGGCAGTGTGTCTGGACAGCCTTCTACAAGATGTGACTAGAAGGAGATCAGAACATCCCTACCCAAAAGTGTATCTTCATGCCAGCCAGTCTTGTATACAGAATACTCATGATAGTTAGTCTTCATAAAATTCACTCATTTGGTATTCAGTGAATGTTTAGCCATGGGGCCTATTTTGCATAGGAAGCAGATTTTAGGTGTGATATGAAGTTGACATAGGTTTGCCTGATGTTCTTAAACATTAAGTCAAGCATGGGAGATAAGGCAGATGTGCAGTATTCTATAATGACAATTATAATTTGTGGGGTGTTTATTGTGCACTAGATTTTTTACATATATTTTATTTAATGTTAAGAGCTGCCTTGAAAAGTAAGCATTTATAACCCACTTTTTTACAAATTAGGAAACTGAGATTAAGGAATCTTCCCATTTCCCTCTATCTAGAAAGTGGTATTATAGAAAGGATTGGAACCTCAGTCTATGTGGCCTTTCTGCTAGTCCACACTTCTTCCTGAATGTCCATAAAAATAAGCAATGAGTTCTCTGAATGGTATAAATAAACTGCCAGGGAGCAGAGATGAAGAAGGTTCTCACTTCCAGCTGGGACATTTGGGGAAGGTATCATGGCAAAATGCATTTGAGCTTTAATGATGGCAAATTTAACAGAAGGAATAAACTCTATATTCTAGGCAGTGGGAATGGCTTCAGAAATAGCATGATGAGGCTTGTTTGGATCATGGATAATAGTATAATATACAAGGTGGATACTAAGGGGCTCACAGGAGGCAAGGCTGGAAAGGTGAGTTGGGGCCAGATTGTGGAGTCTTGCTGACAGGTGAAGCAAAGTCTCTCTTTATGAGGCAATGGGAGCCTCTGAAGCCCTCCTCTCAGGTCCAGTTAAAAGGAAAATGAGACTACAGTACAGTCATACCTCATTTTGTTGCACTTTGCTTTATTTCACTTGGCAAGTATTGCATTTTTTACAAGTTGAAGGTTTGTAGCAACCCTGTGTTGAGCAAGTTTATCGACACCATTTTTCCAAAATCATTTTTTTTAAACTTTTTTTCTCTGTCTTACATTTTAACAATTCTCCCAGTATTTCCAAAATTTTAATTCCTATTTTATTTGTCATAGTAATCTGTGATCAGTGATCTTTGATGCCACTTCTGTAATTGTTTTAGGATGCCATGAACTGAGCCCATAGAAGACAGAAAACTTAATAAATGTTGTGTGTGTTCTGATTACTCCATTGACTGACTGTTCTGCCATCTCTCTATTTCTCTCCTCTTGCCACCACCCCCCCCATTCCCCGAGGCACAACAATGTTGATATTAGGCTAATTAATAACCCTGCAATGGTCTCCAAGAGTTCAAGTGAAAGCAAGAGTCTCTCACTTTAAATCAAAAGCTAGAAATGATTAAGCTTAGTGAGTAAGGCATGCCAAATGCTGAGACAGGCTGAAATCTAGGCCTCTTGAACCAAACAGCCAAATTGTGAATGCAAGGAAGAGATTAAAAGTGCTACTCCAGTGAAGATACGAATGATAAGAAGCCAAAACAACCTTCTTGCTGACAAGGAGAATGGTATAGAGGTCCAGATAAAAGATCAGATAAACCAGCCACAATCCTTTATGCCAAAGCCTAATCCAGAGCAAGACCCTAACTCTTCTTAATTTTATGAAGGAGGAGAAAGTTGTAAAAACTGCAGAAGTCTGAGGCTAGCAGAGGCTGTCTCATGAGGGTTAAGGAAAGAAATCATCTCCATCCCATAAAGGAGATGTAAGGAGAAGCTGCAAGTTCTAACACACAAGTTGCAAAAAGTTATACAAAAGATCTAGCTAGGATAATTAATGAAGATGAATACACAAAATGGTAGATTTTCAGTGCAGATAAAGCAGCCTTATATTGGGAAGAGATGTCATCTATGACTTATAGTTTGAGAAGAAAGTCAGTGCCTGTTCCACAGCTTCAGAAGACAAGCTGACTCTCTTGTTAGGGGCTAACATTGCTGGTGACATTAAGTTAAAGCCAATGCTCAGTTAACCATTCAGAAACTCCAAAGATTCTTAAAAATTATATAAATCTACTCTGCCTGTGCCCTATAATAAGGCCTAGGTGAGAGCACACCTGTTACAACATGATTTACTGAATTCTTTCAACATGCTGTTGAGATACACTGTTCAGAAAGGAAGATTTCTTTCAAAATACTAATATTACTGCTCATTAACAATGTACCTCCTCACCAAGAGCTCTGATGGAGATATACAATGGGATTAGCCCCATTTTTACACCTGTTACCACAGCACCTATTCTGTAGGCGGTGGATCAAGGAGTAATTTAAACTTACTACTTAAGAAATACATTTTAAAGGCTCTAACTGCCATAGATAGTAATTTCTCTCATGGATCTGAGCAAAGTAAATTAAAAACCTTCTGGAAAGGATTCAGTATTTAGATGCCATTAAGATCATTGAGAAAGAGGTAAAAATATCAAATTAACAGCCATTTAGAAGAAGCTGATTTCAACCCTCATGGATGATTTTGATAAGCTCAAGACTTCAGGGGAGAAAGTAAGTACAGATGTGGTAGAAATAACAAAAGAATTGGAATTAGGATTGGAGCCTGAATATGTGACTGAATTGCTGCAATCTCATAAAATGTGAGTGGATGAGGAGTTGCTTCTTATGGATAAGCAAAGAAAGTGGTTTCTTGATATAGAATCTATCCTTGATGAAGGTGTTATGAAGATTGTTAAATTTAGTTGATAAAGCAGTGGCAGGATTCGACTATATTGACTGTTAGGTAGTTAGAATAGGAAAAAGGAGTCCATAATGGTGGTGGCCAAAAGACAAAGAAAGGAAAAAGCCCATGAAAATAGAACAGAGGAAGGTCCAAGGACCGGAGCGAGAACCTCAGGTAAAACAAACAGCCCTCCTGGCTAGCCCAATTTACATAGGGCAGGCTCATGGGGAGGAGAAAAAACATATAAAAAGAGGAGCCAAAATTGAGCAGGGGGACCTCTCTTCTCTTCTTTTGGGTCGGCCTGTCCTCAGGCCTCAAGGATGTATTTTCCTTTGCTTGCCAAATAAAATTGAGCTCTAACACTGGTCTGTCCATCACTTCAAATTTTTGCTGCAGTGAGACAAAACTGAGGAAATTACAAACTCCCCTGACAACTCCAATTTTGAAAGAAGCCCTACTGTGGGTAAAATGCTACCAAACATCACTGCATGCGGCAGGGAAATCATTCATGAAAAGAAGAGTCAATCAATGCAGCATATTTCATTGTTGTCTCATACTAAGAAATTGCCACAGCCACCCCAGCCTTCAGCAATCACCACCCTGAGGAATCAGTAGCCATCAACATCAAGGCAAGGCCCTCCACCAGCAAAGATTAAGATTCTTTGAAAGCTCAGCTGATGATTAGGGTTTTTATTTTTGCAAGAAAGTATTTTAAAAAATTATTTATTTATTGGCTCTGTTGGGTCTTTGTCGCTGCATGTAGGCTTTCTTTAGTTGTGGTGAGCAAGGGCCACTCTCTAGTTGCTGTGCATGGGCCTCTCATTTCAGTGGCTTCTCTTGTTGTGGAGTACAGTCTCTAGAGGGTGCAGGCTCAGTTTCTGTGGCCCACGGGCTTAGTTGCCTGGTGGCATGTGGAGTCTTCCTGGACTAGGGATCAAACTGGAGTCCCTTGCCTTACAAGGCAGATTCTTAACCACTGGACCACCAGTGAAGCCCAATACAGTATTTTTAATTAGTGCATATACATTGTTTTTTTAGACATCATGCTACTGCACACTCAATAGACTACAGTGTAGTGTAAACATGACTTTTATATGCACTAGTAAACCAAAAAGATTGTGTAACTTCTTACTGTAATATTTGCTTTACTATAGCAGTCTGAGGTCTGAACACTTCATGCAAAGATGGGCTCAATAAAGGACAGAAATGGTCTGGACCTAAGAAGTAGAAGATATTAAGAAGAGGTGGCAATAATACACGGAAGAACTGTACAAAAAAGATCTTCACGACCCAGGTAATAATGATGATGTGATCACTAATCTAGAGCCAGACATCTTGGAATGTGAAGTCAAGTGGGCCTCAGAAAGCATCACTACAAACAAAGCTAGTGGAGGTGATGGAATTCCAGTTGAGCTGTTTCAAATCCTGAAAGATGATACTGTGAAAGTGCTGCACTCAATATGACAGCAAATTTGGAAAACTCAGCAGTGGCCACAGGACTGGAAAAGGTCAGTTTTCATTCCAGTTCCAAAGAAAGGCAATGCCAAAGAATGTTCCAACTACCGCACAATTGTACTCATCTCACATACTAGTAAAGTAATGCTCAAAATTCTCCAAGCCAGACTTCAGTAATACGTGAACCGTGAACTCCCTGATGTTCAAGCTGGCTTTAGAAAAGGCAGAGGAACCAGAGATCAAAATGCCAACATCTGCTGGATCATGTAAAAAGCAAGAGACTTCCAGAAAAACATCTATTTCTGCTTTATTGACTATGCCAAAGCTTTTGATTGTGTGGATCACAATAAACTGTGGAAAATTCTGAAAGAGATGGGAATACCAGACCACCTGACCTGCCTCTGGAGAAACCTGTATGCAGGTCAGGAAGCAACAGTTAGAACTGGACATGGAACAACAGACTGGTTCCAAATAGGAAAAGGAGTACGTCAAGGCTGTATATTGTCACCCTGCTTATTTAACTTCTATGCAGAGTACATCATGAGAAATGCTGGGCTGGAAGAAACACAAGCTGGAATCAAGATTGCCGGGAGAAATATCAATAACCTTAGAAATGCAGATGACACCACCCTTTCGGCAGAAAGTGAAGAGGAACTAAAAAGTTTCTTGATGAAAGTGAAAAAGGAGAGTGAAAAAGTTGGCTTAAAGCTCAACATTCAGAAAACGAAGATCATGGCATCTGGTCCCATCACTTCATGGGAAATAGATGGGGAAACAGTAGAAACAGTGTCAGACTTATTTTGGGGGGCTTCAAAATCACTGCAGATGGTGAGTGCAGCCATGAAATTAAAAGACGCTTACTCCTTGGAAGAAAAGTTATGACCAATCTAGATAGTATATTCAAAAGCAGAGACATTACTTTGCCGACTAAGGTCCGTCTAGTCAAGGCTATGGTTTTTCCAGTAGTCATGTATGGATGTTGGAGTTGGACTGTGAAGAAGGCTGAGCGCCGAAGAATTGATGCTTTTGAACTGTGGTGTTGGAGAAGACTCTTGAGGGTCCCTTGGACTGCAAGGAGATCCAACCAGTCCATTCTGAAGGAGATCAACCCTGGGATTTCTTTGGAAGGTATGATGCTAAAGCTGAAGCTCCAGTACTTTGGCCACCTCATGCGAAGAGTTGACTCATTGGAAAAGACTCTGATGCTGGAAGAGATTGGGGGCAGGGGGAGGAGGGGACGACCCAGGATGAGATGGCTGGATGGCATCACGGACTCGATGGACGTGAGTCTGAGTGAACTCCGGGAGATGGTGATGGACAGGGAGGCCTGGCGTGCTGCGATTCATGGGGTCGCAAACAGTCAGACACGACTGAGCAACTGAACTGAACTGAACTGATAGTGGTCTGAAACTGAATCCACAATATCTCTGTAAACTGTCACAGATGATAAGCTCTGAGAGCAGCGGTGGTGGGGAGTGGGATGCAGGGACCTGAGGAGAGGAGTACTACTGAGCTCATAACCAATGGGTGGCAGAAAGAGAGATGATTCAAAAACGATGTTTTGATAAGAGCCTTGGTGACAGAAATGTTGGAAACATTCACAGAAATATGGGAAATAGGAAGAGGTGCAAGCCTGAGGGAGATAACCACCTGGAAATTGTCACCCATTAGGCTCAGGGCCTGGGGGCAAGGGTTGTCATGCTGGAGGCAGCTGAGGAATATGAACCAAGGGGAGTCGCACAGGAGGAAGGAGCCTGAGCACAGTGAAAGCAAGCTAGGGCCACGTGAGGGGTAGTAGTTTGTGACAAAGTAGGAGTAATAGGAACAGGAAAAGGAATAGGAAAAATATATGTAACAATTTGAGGGCAAAAAGAAAAAAAAAAGAGTAAGTTATCCCTCTCTGTCTTTGCTTAAGGAGGGACCTTTGTTCTTACACTAAATGAATGAATGCAACCAATAAATAAATGCAAACTTAGTTAATGCTTCTGACTGTCAAAAAGAGTATGACATAGCCAATCATTTGCCTCACTCTCCAAACAGAATATAGCCCACTGTACATAAACCATCTTGAATTATGTAAGCTACTCCATGATGGAGCTTATTAAAATGGTTCCTGGGCTTGAGCCCAACCTTTTCTTCCTATAAAGTGAAATAAAGATAGCATGACTTTGCTGTCAATAATAGGTTCTTAAATATGCTTGAGCTTTGCTGGCACTACCAACATTAACATTTACTTTCAGGGCAATTATGGTAAAGCAGAATATGATAAGTCACCAGAGAGAAGGAAGAGGGTAAGAAAGGCAGGATGAGGGAGCCTCTACATCCAGGCAAATGACCTAGCTCACTGTTCAGGAACCACCATAACTTTGTGCCTGTGAGTCACTCTCTCCCTCTTTATTATTATTATTATTTTTTGTCCTTGAAATAAAATCAGATCATCTGACTTGATTGTTTTTTACTAAAGTAAACAGGGACATGTTTCCTTCCCTGCTCATAGATCTCACTACCCTACCATCTCCCTCCCTTCATCAACCCTACAGCTCATGGCACTTCAATGGCCTTGAGAGTAGGAGCAGAGGGAAGTGGGATTCATGGAGAAAATTCTGAAGTTTTATCAGCCTCAGTAGGTTGGGAGTCTACATAGAGTATTAAAAGGACTCAAGGAAATAAAAATGGCAGAAGTTTCCTACTGCAAGCAAAGCAATAGTTTACAAAAGCCATTCTTTTCACAGATGTGTTCCTCTAGCTGCTCTCTGTTGCTTTAAGCTCTGCTCCTTGTGCTGACAGTTGAGATAAGTATGTATTTCTCTTGGGATGGGCCACCATATGGTTTCTTTTTTGTATTCTCACAGTTTAGAAACTCAGCACAGCTCCCTGTGCTTCTACTTTGAAAAAAGACTATTAACTAAATTTTAAAGAGAGTTTGAAATTCCCTAGCCAAGTTTCAAAATGGCAGAATAGAAGGATGTGCATTGATCTTTTCCTGTGAGAATTCCAAAATTACAACTTGCTGCTGAACAACCATCAACAGGCAAATGTTGGATCCCACCAAAAAAAGATACCCCACATCCAAAGACAAAGGAAAAGCCCTAGCAAGACAATAGGAGGGGCGAAATCACATTTAGACTCAAACCCCATACTGGCCAGAGATGCTCGTAAGGCTCAAACGAAATCTTGTGCGCACCAGGAAACCCCACAGAGACCGGGTCAGATCAGCCTTTGAGTGTTTGAATCTCCTGTGGAAGTACAGGTCAGCAGTGGCCTGGTGCAAGGGGTAGGGGCTCTGGGTGCAGCAGACCTGGGTGTGACATAAGCCCTCTTGGATGACGTCACCATTAACCCCACCATAGAGCTGCTGAGCAGACGACCCACAAACTGCAGAACAATTATACCAAATAAATTCTTGCACTGTTAAGAAAGTTCTAGGACCTGCAACAGATTTCCCAACCTGGAGATCTGGCAAAGGGGCTGAGAACCTCAAGGGAATTTGACTTTGGAGGCCAGTGGGATTTGATTACAGAACTTACACAGGACTAGGGAAACAGACTCTTGGAGGGCACAAAAAACCATTGTGAGCACCAGGTCCCAGGAGAAAGGAGCAGTGACCCCACAAGAGACTGACCCAGACTTACCTGTGAGTGTCCAGGAATCTCCAGTGAGGTGTGGGTTGGTGGTGGCCTGGTACAGGATCGGGGGCACTGAGTGTGGCAGTGCATGCATGCGACTTTTTGAAGGAGGTCACCATTATCTTTATTATCTCTACCATAATTTGGTCTCAGGTCAAACAACAGGGAGGGAACACAGTGCTGCCCATCAACAGAAAATTGGATTAAAGATTTACTGAGCATGATCCCTCCCATCAGAACTAGTCCCAGTTTCCCCCATGGTCTCTCCTATCAGGAAGCTTCCATAAGCCTCTTATCATTATGCCTCAGAAGGAAGACATAATAAAAACCACAATCACAGTAAACTGACCAAATTGTTCTCATGGACCACAACCTTATCTAACTCAATGAAACTATGAGCCATGCCATGTAGGTCCACCAAAGACAGATGGGTTATGGTGAAGAGTTCTGACAAAAAGTGGTGGTCCTCTGGAGAAGGCAATGACAAACCACTTCAGTATTCTTGCCTGGAGAACCTTATGAACAGTATGAAAAGGCGAAAAGATAGGACACTGAAAGATGAACTCCCCAGGTCAGTAGGTGTCCAATATGCTACTGGAGATCAGTGGAGAAACAACTTCAGAAAGAAAGAAGAGATGGAGCCAAAGTGAAAACAACACCCAGTTGTGGATGTGACTGGTGATGGAAGGAAAGTCCGATGCTGTAAAGAACAATATTGCATGGGAACCTGGCATGTTAGGTCCATGAATCAAGGTAAATTAGAAGTGGTCAAAGAGGAGATGGCAAGAGTGAACATCGACATTTTAGGAATCAGTGAGCTAAAATGAACCGGAACAGGTGAATTTAACTCAGATGACCATGATATCTACTACTGTGGGTAAGAATTCTTTGGAAGAAATGGAGTAGCCCTCATAGTCAACAGAAGAGTCTGAAATGCAGTAATGCGAAAAATCTCAAAACCAAAATGATCTCTGTTAGTTTCTAAGGCAAGTCATTCACTACCAGTCATCCAAGTCTTGATCCCAATCAGTAATGCTTAAGAAGCTCAAGTTGAAGGGTTGTATGAAGACCTACAAGACCCTCTAGAATGAACATCAAATAAAGATGTCCTTTTCATCATAGGGGACTGGAATGCAAAAGTAGGAAGTCAAGAGATACCTGGAGTAACAAGCAAATTTGGTCTTGGAGTACAAAATGAAGCGGGGCAAAGGCTAACACAGCTTTGCCAAGAGAATACACTGGTTATAGCAAACACATGATTCTAACAACAAAAGAGAAAACTCTACACGTAGACATCACCAGATGGTCAATATCAAAATCAGATTGATTATATTCTTTGAAGCCAAAGATGAAGAAGCTCTATCAGTCCAGTTCAGTTCACTTGCTCAATCATGTCTGACTCTTTGCGACCCCATGAATCGCAGCACGCCAGGCCTCCCTGTCCATCACCAACACCCAGAGTTCACACAAACTCATGTCCATCGAGTCAGTGATGCCATCCAGCCATCTCATCCTCTGTCGTCCCCTTCTCCTCCTGAGTCAAGTCTTTGCATGAAGTGGCCAAAGTACTGGAGTTTCAGCTTTAGCATCATTGCTTCCAAAGAAATCCCACGGCTGATCTCCTTCAGAATGGACTGGTTGGATCTCCTTGCAGTTCAAGGGACTCTCAAGAGTCTTCTCCAACACCACAGTTCAAAAGCATCAATTCTTCGGCGCTTAACTTTCTTCACAGTCCAACTCTCACATCCATACATGACCACAGGAAAAACCATAGCCTTGACTAGATGGACCTTTGTTGGCAAAGTAATGTCTCTGCTTTTCAATATGTTATTTAGGTTGGTCATAACTTTTCTTCCAAGGAGTAAGCATCTTTTAATTTCATGGCTGCAGTCACCATCTGCAGTGATTTTGGAGCCCCCAAAAATAAAGTCTGACACTGTTTCCCCATCTATTTCCCATGAAGTGATGGGACCAGATGCCATGATCTTCGTTTTCTGAATATTGACCTTTAAGCCAACTTTTTCACTCTCCTCTTTCACTTTCATCAAGAAACTTTTTAGTTCCTCTTCACTTTCTGCGATAAGGGTGGTGTCGTCTGCATATCTGAGGTTATTGATATTTATCTTGGCAATCTTGATTCCAGCTTGTGCTTCTTCCAGCCCAACGTTTCTCATGATGTACTCTGCATAGAAGTTAAATAAGCAGGGTGACAATATACAGCCTTGATGTACTGCTTTTCCTATTTGGAAGCAGTCTGTTGTTCCATGTCCAGTTCTAACTGTTGCTTCCTGACCTGCATACAGGTTTCTCAAGAGGCAGGTCAGGTGGTCTTGGATTCCCATCTCTTTCAGAATTTTCCACAGTTTATTATGATTCACACAATCAAAGGCTTTGGCATAGTCAATAAAGCAGAAATAGATGTTTCTCTGGAACTCTCTTACTCTTTCGATGATCCAGCGGATGTTGGCAATTTGATCTCTGGTTCCTCTGCCTTTTCTAAAACCAGCTTGAACATCTGGAAGTTCATGGTTTGAGTGTTGCTGAAGCCTGCCTTGGACAATTTTGAGCATTACTTTACTAGTGTGTGAGATGAGTTCAATTGTGTGGTAGTTTGAACATTCTTTGGTATTGCCTTTCTTTGGGATTGGAATGAAAACTAACCTTTTCCAGTCCTGTGGCCACTGCTGCATTTTCCAAATGTGCTGGCATATTGAGTGCAGCACTTTCACAGCATCATCTTTTAGGATTTGAAACAGCTCAACTGGAATTCCATCACCTCCACTAGCTTTGTTTGTAGTGATGCTTTCTGAGGCCCACTTGACTTCACATTCCAGGATGACTGTCTCTAGGTGAGTGTGAGTGATTACACCATCGTGATTATCTGGGTCATGAAGATCTTTTTTTGTACAGTTCTTCTGTGTATTCTTGCCACCTCTTCTTCATATCTTCTGTTTCTGTTAGGTCCATACATACCATTTCTGTCCTTTATTGAGCCCATTTTTGCATGAAATGTTCCCTTGCTATCTCTAATTTTCTTGAGGAGATCTCTAGTCTTTCCCATTCTGTTGTTTTCCTCTGTTTCTTTGCATTGATCACTGAGGATGACTTTCTTATCTCTTCTTGCTATTTTTTGGAACTCTGCATTCAGATGCTTATATCTTTCCTTTTCTCCTTTGCTTTTTGCTTCTCTTTTCACAGCTATTTGTAAGGCTTCCCCAGACAGCCATTTTGCTTTTTTACATTTCTTTTCCATGGGGATGGTCTTGATCCCTGTCTCCTGTACAATGTCACAAACCTCATTCCATAGTTAATCAGGCACTCTATCTATCAGATCTAGTCCCTTAAATCTATTTCTTACTTCCACTGTCTAATCATAAGGGATTTGATTTAGGTCATACCTGAATGGTCTGGTGGTTTTCCTTACTTTCTTTAATTTAAGTCTGAATTTGGCAATAAGGAGTTCATGATCTGAGCCACAGTCAGCTCCTGGTCTTGTTTTTGTTGACTGTACAGAGCTTCTCCATCTTTGGCTGCAAAGAATATAATCCGTCTGATTTCGGTGTTGACCATCTGGTGATGTCCATGTGTAGAGTCTTCTCTGGTGTTGTTGGAAGAGGGTGTTTGCTATGACCAGTGCCTTCTCTTGGCAAAACTCTATTACTCTTGGCCCTGCTTCATTTTGCATTCCAAGGCCAAGTTTGCCTGTTACTCCAGGTGTTTCTTGACTTCCTACTTTTGCATTCCAGTCCCCTATAATGAAAAGGACATCTTTTTTGTGTCTTAGTTCTAAAAGGTCTTGTAGGTCTTCATAGAACCATTCAACTTCAGCTTCTTCATTGTTACTGGTTGGGCATAGACTTGGATTACTGTGATATTGAATGGTTTGCCTTGGAAATGAACAGAGATCATTCTGTCGTTTTTGAGATTGCATCCAAGTGCTGCATTTCGGACTCTTTTGTTGACCATGATGGCTACTCCATTTCTTCTGAGGGATTCCTGCCCGCAGTAGTAGATATAATGGTCATCTGAGTTAAATTCACCCATTCCAGTCCATTTTAGTTTGCTGATTCCTAGAATGTCGACATTCACTCTTGCCATCTCTTGTTTGACCACTTCCAATTGCCTTGATTCATGGACCTGACATTCCAGGTTCCTTTGCAATATTGCTCTTTACAGCATCGAACCTTCCTTCTATCACCAGTCACATCCACAGCTGGGTATTGTTTTTGCTTTGGCTCCATCCCTTCATTCTTTATGGATTTATTTCTCTCTCTGATCTCCAGTAGTGTATTGGGCACCTACTGACCTGGGGAGTTCCTCTTTCAATATCCTATCATTTTGCCTTTTCATACTGTTCATGGGGTTCTCAAGGCAACAATATTGAAGTGGTTTGCCATTTCTTCTCCAGTGGACCACATACTGTCATACCTCTTCACCATGACCCACCCGTCTTGGGTGGCCCCACACAGCATGGCTTAGTTTCATTGAGTTAGACAAGGCTGTGGTCCTAGTGTGATTAGATTCACTAGTTTTCTGTGAGTATGGTTTCAGTGTGTCTGCCCTCTGATGCCCTCTTGCAACACCTACCATCTTAGTTGGGTTTCTCTTACCTTGGACGTGGGATATCTCTTCACGGCTGCTCCAGCAAAGTGCAGCCGCTGCTCCTTACCTTGGACGAGGGGTATCTCCTCACTGCCACCCCTCCTGTCCTTGAACATGGAATAGCTCCTCTAGGCTGTCCTGGGACCGCGCAGCCACCGCTCATTGAACGTGGGGTTGCTCCTCCCTGCCGCCCCTGGCTCGGACATAGGGCAGCTCCTCTCGGCTGCTCCTGTTTTGTCCTAGCCTGGCACTTCTTGGCCGCTGCCCTTGACCTTCGATGCAGGGTAGCTCCTCTCGGCCGTTGCCCCTGACCTCAGACTGGGGTAGCTCCTCTTGGCCGTTCCCATACTGTTGCAGCCTGGCACTCTCAGCGGCTGCCCCTGACATTGGACGTGGGGTAACTCCTCTTGGCTGCTGCCACTCGAGCATGGGGTCCTCCCGGCTTCTGCCCCTGACATCAGATGTGGGGTAGCTCCTCTCCGCCATGCTAAGTGAGCCAGTCGCAGCCGCCGGTGCTAAGCTCTATACAATGAGCAAAAACAAGACTGGGAGCTGACAGTGATTCAGATCATGAACTCCTTATTATTAAATTCAGACTTAAATAGAAGAAAGCAGGGAAAACCATTAGACCATTCAGGTATGATCTAAATCAAATTCCCTACAATTATATGGTGAAACTGACAAATAGATTCAAGGGATTAGATCTGATAGAGTGCCTGAAGAACTATGGACAGAGGTTCATGACATTGTTCAGGAGGCAGTGATCAAGACCACTCCCAAGAAAAAGAAATGAAAAAAGCAAAATGGTTTTCTGAGGAGGCCTTGCAAATAACTGAGAAAAGAAGAGAAGCTAAAGGCAAAGGAGAAAAGGAAAGGTATACCCATTTGAATGCAGAATTCCAAAGAATAACAGGGAAAGATAAAAAAGCCTTTCTAAGTGGTCAATGCAAAGAAATAGAGGAAAACAATAGAATGGGAAAGACTAGAGATCTCTTCAAGAAAACTAGAGATATCAAAGGAACATTTCATGCAAAGATGGGCACAATAAAGGACAGAAATGGTATGGACCTAAGAGAAGCAGAAGATATTAAGAAGAGGTGGCAAGAATACACAGAACTATACAAAAAAAGATCTTCATGACCCAGATAACCACAATGGTGTGATCACTCTCCTAGAGCCAGACATCCTGGAAAGCAAAGTCAAGTGGGCCTTAGGAAGCATCACTACGAACAAAGCTTAGTGGAGGTGATGGAATTCCAGTTGAGCTATTTCAAATCCTAAAAGATGAGGCTGTGAAAGTGCTGCACTCAATATGCCAGCAAATTTGGAAAACTCAACAGTGGCCACAGGACTGGAAAAGGTCAGTTTTCATTCCAATCCCAAAGAAAGGCAATGCCAAAGAATGTTCAAACTACCACACAATTTCACTCATCTCACACACTAGCAAAGTAAGACTCAAAATTCTCCAAGCAAGTCTTCAACAGTACATGAACTGAGAAATCCAGATGGTCAAGCTGGATTTAGAAAAGGCAGAAGAACCAGAGATCAAATTGCCAACATCCGCTAGATCATCAAAAAGGCAAGAGTGTTCCAGAAAAACATCTACTTTTGCTTTATTGACTACGCCAAAGCCTTTGAATGTGTAGATTACGACAAATTGTGAAAAATTCTGAAAGAGATGGGAATACCAGACCACCTGAATTGCCTCCAGAGAAATCTGTATGCAAATCAAGAAGTAACAATAAGAACTGGACATGGAACAACAGACTCGTTCCAAATTGGGAAATGAGTACCTCAGGCTCTATATTGTCACCCTGATTATTTAACTTATATGCAGAGAACATCATGTGAAATGCCAGGCTGATAAGCACAAGCTGGAATCAAGATTGCTGTGAGAAATATCAATAACCTCTGATATGCAAATAATACCACCCTTATGACAGAAAGTAAAGAAGAACTAAAGAGCCTCTTGATGAAAATGAAAAAGGAGAGTGAACAGGCCAGCTTAAAATTCAACATTCAAAAACTAAGATCATGGCATCTGGTCCCATTACTTCATGGCAATAGATGAGGAAGCAATGGAAACAGTGAGAGACTTTATTTTGGGGGGCTCCAAAATCATGGCAGATGGTGACTGCAGCCATGAAATTAAAAGATGGTTGCTCCTAGGAAGAAAATCTATGACCAACCTAGATAGCATATTAAAAAGCAGAGACATTACTTTGTCAACAAAGGTCCATCTAGTCAAAGCTATGACTTTTCCAGTAGCCATGTATGGATGTGAGAGTTGGACTATAAAGAAAGCTGAGCACCAAAGAATTGATCCTTTTGAACTGTAGTGTTGGAGAAGACTCTTGAGAGTCCCTTGGACTGCAAGGAGATCCAACCAGTCAATCCTAAAGGAAATCAGTCCTGTATATTCATTGGAAGGACTGATGTTGAAGCTGAAACTTCAATACTTTGACCACCTGATGCGAAGAACTGAGTCATTGGAAAAGACCCTGATGCTGGGAAAGATTGAAGGCAGGAGGAGAAGGGGACAAGAGAATGAGATGGTTGTATGGCATCACCCACTCTATGGACATGAGTTTGAGCAAGCTTCAGGAGTTGGTGATGGACAGGGAAGCCTGGCATGCTGCAGTCCATGGGGTTGCAGAGTTGGATACAATTGAGAGACTGAACTGAGCTAAGTTTAAAAAATTGAGATTACTGATATAAAAAACTCCTAAAGCTGAAACTGACTAGTTAGTGGTCCTAAAAATAAATGTTAATATGTACATATTACTATATATATAATAGATAAATAACAAGGATCTACTGTATAGCATAGGGAACTATAGGGAACTATGTTCAGTATCTTGTAATACACGTAATGGAAAAGAATCTGAAAAAGAACATGTGTAAATGTAAAAGTTTATATAAAACTGAATCAGTTTGCTGTCCATATGAAACTAATTCAACTGTGTAAACCAATTATACTTCAATTAAAAATGATTAAATATAAAAATAAAATTGCAAAAAATATAAAAATTGTTAACAATAAAAAGTAAGATGGCAGGGCTCTTACATGGTGTCTTCTGCCTTGTTAAGCATTTTAAAGTCTGTCATCTTACTGAGTCTTTAAAACAACTTTTCTCTGAGAGGTGAACAGGAAAGGTATTACCACACCATCTCACAGATCACTTAACTAAGGCAGAGATGTGTGTGGTAACTTGACCCTGGAAATACAGGGACTTCATGAAGATCACGGCAAAATCTAAACCTGAAGCCAGGATTCTTGACTCCTCCTGGATGGTTCATTTCCCCTTGGGTGAAATTACTAATCAGGGAAACAACTCCAAGTGTTTAACACTCTTTAATAGTCATATGATAGTATGTTAAATAGACATATACTGCTA
The DNA here is from genome assembly GCF_023091745.1 of Budorcas taxicolor. NCBI lineage: Eukaryota > Metazoa > Chordata > Mammalia > Artiodactyla > Bovidae > Budorcas > Budorcas taxicolor. The sequence continues at coordinate 32,378,836 of NC_068912.1, forward strand.
TCTTTTCTGTTTCAGTCTCCAAATGAGTAAAATGGGGTAATGATAGTACTGAATACATAGGGTTATAGTGCGAGATAATGAGTGAACTTAACTGTTTAAGAATCACTCAGAGCAGTGCTTGGAACACGACAAGCGCTGAGTAAGCACTGTGTGCATGCCTGCTAAGTCTCTTCAGTTGTGTCTGGCTCTTTGTGACCCTATGAACTTATAGTCCATCAGGCTACTCTGTTCATGGAATTCTCCAGGTAAGCATATTGGTTGGGTTGCCATTCCCTTCTCCGGGTGATCTTCCCTACCCAGGAATCGAACCCACGTCTCTTATGTCTCCTACATTCCAGGCAGATTCTAGGCAAGATTCTACAGCCTAGGCAACAGGGAAGTGTTCATTTATATCAGAGTTTTCCAGCTTTAAGGTTTCATTTTAGCAAAAAGCACAGAAATGGAACACCAGACTGCTTCCAAATAGGAAAAGGAGTATCTCAAGCCTGTATATTATCACCCTGCTTATTTAACTTATATGTAGAGTACATCATGAGAAATGCTGAGCTGGAGGAAGCACAAGCTGGAATCAAGATTGCTGTGAGAAATATCAATAACCTCAGATACGCAGATGACACCACTCTTACGGCAGAAAGTGAAGAAGAACTAAAGAGCCTCATGATGAAAGTGAAAGAGGAGAGTGAAAAAGTTGGCTTAAAGCTCAACATTCAGAAAACTAAGATCATGGCATCCAGTCCCATCACTTCATGGCAAATAGATGGGGAAACAGTGGGAACAGTGGCTGACTTTATTTTCCGGGGCTCCAAAATCACTGCAGATGGTAATTGCAGCTATGAAATTAAAAGATGCTTACTCCTTGGAAGGAAAACTATGACCAACCTAGGCAGCATATTAAAAAGCAGAGACATTATTTTGTCAACAAAGGTCCATCTAGTCAAGGCTATGGTTTTTCCAGTAGTCATGTATGGATGTGAGAGTTGAACTATAAAGAAAGCTGAGCACTGAAGAATTGATGCTTTTGAACTGTGGTGTTGGAGAAGACTCTTGAGAGTCCCTTGGACTGCAAAGAGATCCAACCAGTCCATCCTAAAGGAGATCAGTCCTGGGTGTTCATTGGAAGGACTGATGTTGAAGCTGAAACTCCAATACTTTGGCCACCTGACATGAAGAGCTGACTCATTTGAAAAGACCCTGATACTGGGAAAGATTGAGGGCAGGAGGAGAAGGGGACGACAGAGGATTAGATGGTTAGATGGCATCACTGACTTAATGGATATGGGTTTGGGTAGACTCTGGCAGTTGGTGATAGAGAGGGAAGCCTGGTGTGCTGTGGTTCATGGGGTCACAAAGAGTCGGACACGACTAAGAGACTGAACTGAACTGAACTAATTTATAAGGTTTTTAATTATCTCTTGGAAGAACAGAGGTACCTCTAAGAGATACCATCAGCCCTGAATTGCCTGTAAATTAGAGGTTTGCTGTAATACATAAGGATCTCATGCAGATCCTCCCCTTCCCTCTTCAGATTTAAAGAGAAAAGTTATTTGGAAATCTGTGGTTTCTTAAGCAATATGAAACTCCCCAGGGAGCTTTCTCTGTGAGAGTTTCTCACACTCTTCCTCTGGGTAATAGGTTCTGCCCACTACCTGACCTACTACTTCACGAACTAGGCCAAGTACCAGCCATGTCTGGGGCACTTCAAGCCTGGCCTCATCTCTGCCTTCATACTCATCTGATATATGCCTTTGCTGGAACGTGGGAAGTGAGATCACACCATCGAAAGAAAAGATGAGACTCTCTACCAAGCTCTCATTGGCCTGAAAGACACATAAATGATGAAAGGACTGTGAATCAAAATCTTTTTACCTTCAAGAACAGGTTGAACAAAACCTTCCACAGCAGCCTGCAAGCAGAAATTCCAAACAGGCCAACAAGAAAGAAGCACACAGATTTTTAATAATTCCAGTACTGTGATGACTCTAACATAAGGGAAATTGCTGCCTCACAGGAAGAGGTTGTCAATGGAAACACAGCTCCATAACCAAGGGAAATTCGGGAAAGTCCACGTTCCTGTGGACTCAGAAGGAAACAATCTTCCACTCAGAATCCATCCAAAGCTGGCATTGATGAAGCACTCAGTGTCTTCACTCAAGAACTTCACTCCAAGTGGAGTAATTTGAACAGTAGAGACATTGAAACACAGCGAGTTGAGGTCACCTACTCCAACCACTCTCATAATTTAGGAAATAAGGATGAGAATAAAGAAAATCAGCATGAGAGGCTGTGTGAGACTGCTGGTTTCCCAGTCCCTCCAACAGATGGTGTTGAAATGACCAGTCAATCTTTCTTTCCATTTGTTCTGATGCAACTCTTTGCTTCTTTTCCATCAGAAATAGACAAATGGAAACTCTCCTGGCTCTTGGCAACTGGGACTTTGGAGCTGCTCCATTAATTTTTCAAGGTTAATGTCATCTTTTCAAGATGACTTTCTACATTGGTTTTACTACAGGTATTGAGATCACTAGAGTCTTACCATGCCTTCTTTGGGTCTCTCTTAATTTTGCTGCCATGGTCCCACTCCTGAGAATTACCTGACTTTTCTATTGCCTTGGTCACCAGATTCCTATGCCAGTATGGGTCTGATGGGCTGGACTTTGGAAGCATCTGGCTCTTGTGGGGGTGCTCCTTAGAATAATCATCTCTTCACTATCCTGATGCAGGCAAACTATATTCCATATTATTTTAACTGGAAAGCACACAATCAGTTACCTGTGAAAGATCTCTGAGACCATATAGAAAGCCTAAATCCCTGCAATCTCATTTGGAGATGAAGGATCTGGAGACTCCATCCCAGTGGGGATGAAGAATGAAGGATAGTAATGCAAGTAAGCTTAGAGTTAACATTTGTAGAATTTCTTCTACTCATGTATAGGGAATGTATGAAACTTTTGAACAGAAGGCCAAGCAGATCAACAAGCCCTAGGTGATGGTAGTTGCTGACATCCCCAACATCCAGTCTGGCTATGAGATTCCCTGACCTGTCCCAGTGAGTGATAACATGTGCTGTAATTCCTTTGTGTGCCACTTGTATAAGAGACATTCATCCTGATACAAAGAGCTGACTCACTGGAAAATACCCTGGTGCTGGAAATGATTGAGGGTGGGAGGAGAAGGGGGCAACAGAGGATGACATGGTTGGATGGCATCAGCAACTCGATGGCCATGTGTTTAAGAAAACTTGGGGAGATAGTGAAGGACAGGGAAACCTGGTGTGCTGCAGTCCATGGGGTTGCAAAGAGTAGAACATGACTTAATGACTGACCAACAACAGGCGTGGGAAATGACAATCAGAAAGGTTTTAAATCCTTTACCCCTCTTCAGGAGCCTTCAGGACTATATCCATGTCATGACTTATGACCTCTAGGATTTTGGAAGGGCTACATTAGAGAGATCAGCTCTCTTCAAATACCAACAGCAATACCAACAGCAATGCCAACCTCAGTGGGTGAGTCCCTGCATAGACCAAACTGTAGACCAGACATGTTGTAAATTACATGGAGATTCAGGGACAAAAGAGATCATAAATTTAATAATTTTCTTAAAGGAAAATTAAGTTATTATAATTAATTAACTAGTTCCTATTTACTAAAAATTCACCAAATAATTAATATTGTACTAACAATTTTATCAGATAGGAGACAAGATTAACAACCAGTGCTTTTTTTTAAATAGAAGAAAATGAAGTACCATTACTCATTTAATCATAAATTATAAAATGTTTCTCCCACCTTTCCCCTTTCTGTTCCCTTTCTTCATTGCCTATTTTCTACTATTCTAATTCTTATACATGTATGCCATATTTACTTAATATCTAATTATTGGGCCATCAACTGAGTGGAGCCTCTAGCTAAACTGCCTGCCTTTGTAGGATTACGCCAAGAACCTCTAGAAGGACAATGAGGCCACAGCTAAGAAGCTCATGGTTGGATTCCCAGCCCATCCTCCTGAGGAACACTTGCAACCATGAAATTCATGCTGCTCTGGCCCTGGCTCTCCTGGGACCTACACCAGGTAGTCTGGATTCTGAGACTACAATGAGGTATGCCCCTGGAGACTCTAGAGAGAAAGGGGTAGGTGGCTTTTCCTTAGTCCACAGATTTAACAATATAAACAACATTCAACACTTCTTGGTTCATTTAGCTAGTGGTTGAAGCTACTAATGGATACTTACGGTTATTATGAAGGGAGGCTAGATAAGCACTCATATTGGCTACTTTAGTTGGACCTCTGCTCTTTTAGGCTGGATTCAAAACACAGAGAAAGCAGGGGGGAAAAGATATCATCAGTAAGAATATATCAATTTATAGATATTTCTAAGTGACTGCCAAGGTATTCTTTGATTGAGAGCTTTTCCTCAAAGAGGAAAAAAAAAGTAACCCAAATGTGAGAACAAATCAAAATCCTGAATTAACTTTACTATTTTTTCCTATTTCTGCAAAAAGAAAAAATGCCATTGAGATTTTGATAGTAATTGCATCGAATATATAGGTTTCTTTAGGTAGTGTAGATGTTTTAATACTACTAATTCTTTCAGTTCATGGACACAGATGTCTGTTTATGTCTTCTTTAATTTCTTTCAGCCATGTTTTGTAATTTGCCAAGTATGAGTCTTTAGTCTTCTTGATTAAGTTTATTCTAAAAAATTTTATTCTTTTTGGTGCTGTTGTAATTGAGATATGTTTCTTAATTTACTTTTCATGTTTATAGTTCATGTATAGAAATGTAGCTGATTTTTTGTATATTGATTTTATATCCTGCTACATTGCTGAATTGGTTTATTAGTGCTCTTTGTGTGTGTGTGTGTGTGTGTATAATATATTGGGTTCCCTTGTATAAACTGTCATCTGCAAGCAAATACTTTAAATTCCTTCTTTCTAATTTGAATGCCTTTTATTCATTTTTCTTTTTTTTAATTGAGTGATCATCAACACGTAACACTGTGTAAGTTTAGGGACCAAAGAACGAGAGACGTGTGCAGTAGTGCCCTAAGAGAGTCAGGTGTCTGGAAAACCAAGGAAGCAACGGTTTCTGGAGGAGAAGGTGATCAACTGTGTTAAATACTACTGATAAGTCAAGTAAGATGAGGTCTGAGAATTGACCATTAGGTTTACCAATATGTAACTCATCAACAAGAGTCAGTTTATTATATGGCTTTGTGGCAAAAGCCTGACTAGGTTTAAGAGAGAATGAAAGGAAAAGATTAGAAAACAGAAAACACAAGCCTATCTAAGTGTGCCTTAAACAGAAGAAGTTAGGAGGAAAAGATTATGCAGACTAGAAGCTGGACTTATGATTTACCTCAACTTTAGACATATGAAGTACAAAAACATAACATTCTTTCAATATCTCTCACCTCCTGATTTTTATGTTATTATTTTCATTCAGTCAAAATTTTTATATTACATTTTTATAGTAGAGCTAAAGTCATATTTGAATTAATGTGATCTTCATCACCAGTACTTATACTACAGCTTCTCTGATACTGAATTCCTTCTTTGTTTTGTTAGACAAGAAGGGCTTATGTTGTTATGGTCTTTTTCTTACGTGTATGAAAAAGCCTGACTTTTGGTCATTAGCCTGACATTTGTCATCAGCTTGCTGAACATAAAAGTCATGGCTCACTTTTATTCCAGTTTTTTTCCACAAATTTTGTATTTCTTGTTTTTTTCCCCCTCTGGTATTACATATTGAACAATCTCTTTGCCTATGGTTTTTTTCATTTACTTTTTGTTATTGTTGGCTGGTTTTGCAGTTGAATAGTTTTTTTTAAGTAGTGCTGTGGCTACTACAGTCCTTGAATTCTTTCATATTTGAGAACATCTGTTTGTTCCCTTTATATTTAAAAACTTTCTGGCATCCAATAGGACAGAATAATACTTTCTTTTCCTCAGAATTATTCTCTCTGCTTTACCCTTTAACTTCAGCAACTGGGGCAACAACCAGTTCTTCATAAGCTCAGTTACCTTCATGAAGTTTTAGGCCCGTGTGTTGCACTTCTTTCTTCCCATCCTGGGGCTTCTCAGATACACACTTATACTGAAACATGGACAACCTAGACTTCAGAGGAGTTAGTGTCATCCCTGGGGATCAGGGGACCATGTTGTCTCCACCTTTCTTCCCTGGATAGTCTAAAAACACATTCCATAGAACTTTTAAGAGAGTCCCAAGGGATTGAACATCCAGCTGTCCCTATTAGTGGCCAACTTGAACATATATTTTTGTACTGACTCTCTTTCTTCTTGTAACATTCCTCCATCTTTTCCTCCTGCTCATTAAATGCCACTTCAAAATAATTTATTCTCATATGAGCTGCTTCCAGGTAAACTTAGTTTTAGATAGTACATATTGCTCCATTGTGTTCTGGCACTGAATATAGTTGTGAGGATGTTTGAGGCCAATGGGTACTCACTATGCCTTCATTAATCCATATCTTTTAAATTATTTAATACCCTTTTCCTTCTGGTGCCTGAGGAGTTAATTATTATTCCTTAAAGTTCCATAACTTAACTAGAATATGCTCTGATTATGATGGTTGTCAATTCCTCCTAGAAGACAGTTGAAAGGAAAGGGTTAATTTAACCAATACCCTGCAGGCTGGCTTCCTGGAAAGAAATTTGGCCTCCTGCCTCTGAAAACCAGATGTAGCCTAGGATTTGACACAATCTATCCTGGCAAAGAAGTGACATGGTAGAGCAGGAATTCAGCCAAGTTTCCACCAAGTAACAATGCTGTAATCCTAACAGTTATATCACACCAAGGGAAGGCCAAGTGTTCTCGCAATCAATCAATGCTGAGATAGTGGGTAGAGCTGAAAGCCCAGGTTTTGCAAAACCAGTGTGCTATTAGGTCCTATACCCTAATCTCGCTAGGAAGACTTTGGTTTTTAAAAACTAAGAAGTTTAAAAACTCCAGCATCCAAGATCCAGGGTCTCCCTCTTAGACCTAGATTTGCTCTCTACTAGATTGTTGTGTGCTGCCTGGGAACAAGATGGTCACAGGAGGATCAGTCACTTGCTATTGCTTTAATATCTGGGGTTTCTGCCAATAAAAATCAGTTCTGGAAAGCCTAGTTTACATGCTGCTTGATCAATCACCCTTAATTGCTTGACAGCTGGTGCAGAGATCTGGGTTTCTGCCTTGTGGCATCCAGAATGGCCTTCTAGAAGTGAACCAAGGGACTTGGGACTGAAAACATCTGCCTGGAGTATTGTGGCCCATCACAGTCAAAGTTGTGGCAATCATGAATGAAGGCTAGTGTCCCAAATTCCTGAGAATCCAGAGAAATGAAAAGAGACTGGGTGGTTAAGATCACTGGAGGAAGTTGCTCAAAAGAGGACTGAGGGAACCTTAAATTAGTATCTCTGATGAAACCATAACTTGAAAACTCTGATTGGTTAAATATGAAGTGATTTCTTATATGGCCATATGCCATATAAGGTAGGTGCAAACATATAGGCGACTCCTCTGACTCTTTTCCTGTGACTAGTAAGGTCAATTCAAAATGGCATGGATAACTAGCATACCAGGGTGCTACATACCCCAGTTAAGTTGGGGCAAAGGAGGGGACAGAACTGCAATATGTGACATGTGATTAGTTTCTCACAGCAATTTAAGAAGATAATCACAAGTAGACTGACTGAAACAACAGAACTTCTGGGTAGATTCCTGCTGATGTCACATCTCAGAAGTCTTTGTGACTATGGCTGTTAAATAAAGGGCTCAAATATGACAAAATTGATAATGGTACTTATCTTTGTTTATGGGAAAAAATAGCAACATGTTGCCAAAGGGATGAGTGCAACTGGACTAATCACTTAGTGAGTAAAGTGAAAGTCACTCAGTCATGTCCAACTCTTTGCAACGCCATGGATTGTAGCCGGCAGGCTCCTCTGACTGTGGAATTCTCCAGGCAAGAATACTGGAATGGGTATCCATTCCCTTATCTAAGGGATCTTCCCAGCCCAGGGATTGAACCTGGGTCTCCTGCATTGCAGGCAGATTCTTTACCATCTAAACCACCAAGAAAGCCCTTTAGAGAGTTAGGTGGAGAGAAAAATAAGGGACAGCAAATCCAGAATACAGTAGTCCCTCCTTGTCTGTGTTTCTCTTTCCATTTCCATGATGGTCAAGCTTGGTCTAAAGTAATTAAGTGGGAAATTCCAGAAATAAACAATTCATAAGTTGTAAATTATGCACCATTCCTCTTTGAGGAATGAACTCTCATGTCATACCTCTTTGTCCTACTCAGGATCCCCAGTATCAACACTGTCTTCTGCTGACATCCAAACATGGACATTGTCACAGCTTTGGACTCAGGATCACCCCAAGTGCATGATCCTCCCTCTGACCTATCATTGGAAGGTCAAGAGTAGTCTAATGTTATTTCATTCACCACAAATTAGCTCATCATGTAGACATTTTGTCATCTCACACCATCACAAGAAGCATGAATACAATATGATGTTTTTAGAAAGAGATACTATTTGCATAACTTTCTTTTTTTTATTTTTTAATTTTTACTTTACAATATTGTATTGGTTTTGCCATACATCAACATGAATCCACCATGGGTGTACACGTGTTCCCACTCCTGAACCCCCCTCCCACATTCCTTCCCATACCATCCCTCTGGGTCATCCCAGTGCACCAGCCCCAAGCATCCTGTCTCCTTCATCGAACCTGGACTGGCGATTTATATCTTATATGATATTATACATGACTTTCTAATGCTAGTGACTAATGAAGTACTCATTTATATTTTTCTTTTTGCATCATTGTAAATCTTATGATGGTTGTATGCCCTATTTTGTGTATATGAAGATAAGATTACTTGTGATGTGTTACTTTAGTGGATATTTTTATTGTTGTTAAAGTTACATAACTTTTATTACAGTATATTGCTATAATTTTATCTATTTTCTTATTGTTAGTGTTGTAAATCTCTTATTGTGCCTAATATAAATTAAACTTTATCACAGGTATGTAAGCATAGGAAAAAACATATTATGTATAGGATTATACTCATTTCACATGCTAGCAAGGGTATGCTCAAAATCCTTCAATCTAGGCTGCAGCAGTACAAAAACTGAGAACTTCCAGATGTACAAGTTGGGTTTTAAAGAGGCAAAGGAGCCAGAGATCAAATTTTGTTTGACATTGGAGAAAGAAAGGGGGTTCCAGAAAAACATCTATGTCTGCTTCATTGACTATGCTAAAGCCTTTGACCATGTGGATCACAAAACTGTTGAAAATTCTTCAAGAGATAAGAGTATCAAACTACCTTACCTGTTTCCTGAGAAAACTGTATGCAGATCAAGAAGCCACAGTTAACAACCGGACATGGAACAATGGACGGATTGAAAGCTGGGAAAAGAGTACATCAATGCTATATATTGTTACCCTGCTTATTTAACTTATATGTAGAGTACTTCATGCAAAATGCCAGTCTGGATGAATCGTAAGTTGCAATCAAGATTGCTGGGAGAAATAACCAAACCCTCTGATATGCAGATGATACCACACTTGGCAAAAAGTAAAGAGAATCTAAAAAGGCGCTTGATGAGGGTGAAAGGGCAGAGTGAAAAGGCTGGCTTGAAACTCAGTATTAAAAAAACCTAAGATCAAGGCATCCAGTCCCATCACTTCATGGCAAATAGAGGGGAAAAAGTGGAAGCAGTAACAGATTTACTTTCTTGGGCTTCAAAATCACTGTGGATTGTGACTGTAGCCATGAAATTAAAAGACACTCCTTAGAAGGAAAACTATGACAAACCTAGACAGTGTATTACAAAGCAGAGACATCCCTTTGCTGGACCAAGGTCCATATAGTCGAAGCCATGTTTTTTCCAGTAGTCATGTATGAACATAAGAGTTGGACCATAAAAAGGCTGAGCACTGGAGAATTGATGCTTTCTAATTGTGGTGCTGGAGAAGATTCTGAGAGTCCTTTGGACTGCATGGAGATCAAACCAATCCATCCTAAAGGAAATCAACCCTGAATATTCTTAGGAAGGACTGTTGCTGAACTCAAAACTCCAGTATTTTGGCCACCTAATGCAAAGAGCTAACTGACTGGAAAAGATCCAGATATTGAGAAAGCTTGAAGACAAAAGCAGAATGGGTGGGATAGGATGACATTGTTAGAGATTATCACTGACTCAATGGACATGACTTTGATCAAATTCTGGGAGATAGTGGAGGGAGACTGGTATACTACAGTTCATGGGGTCATACAGAGTTAGACATGACTTAGCTACTGAACAACAACAATGCTTAGGATTTGGTACTATCTGAAGTTTCAGACATCCACTGGGGGTCTTGGATCATATCCCCTGTGAACAAGGGAGGTTACTGGACAGAATGGTGAAGTATTCAAAATAATGCCACATTTCTATAAGCGTGGCTGTAAAATGTTTGATCCAATGAGATAGCATGGGAGAGCTCTCATAGTCAACAATTCCCTGGCACCTCCTGACTTGATGAGTTGGAGGCATTTTGCTTTCTGAGCAGAATTAGTATCCACATGTATCAACATTAAAGGGGTAATTCTATTATTGCAATCTCTACTATAAGCACAGTTGTGTCCCCCAAAGTTTATATGTTGAAATTCTAAGCCTCTGTGATTGTATAGGAGCTAGGGCCTTTAAGAAGATAATTAAGGTTAAATGAGGTCACAGGGGTGGAACCCTGATTTAATAGAACTGGAAGAAGAAGAGACACCAGAGTTCTCACTCTCTTCACCACTGAAAGAAGCAACCAGAGGTGGCTATCTGCAAGCCAAGAAGAGACCTCTAACCAGAACCTGCTGCTGCTACTAAGTCACTTCCGTCGTGTCCGACTCTGTGTGACCCCATAGATGGCAGCCCACCAGGCTCCACCATCCCTGGGATTCCCCAGGCAAGAACACTGGAGTGGGTTACCATTTCCTTCTCCAGTGCTTGAAAGTGAAAAGGAAAAGTGAAGTTGCTCAGTCATGTCCGACTCTTCACAACCCCGTGGACTGCAGCCTACTGGAGTGGGATGCCATTGCCTTCTCCGAATCAGAACCTGAACCTTCTCAGAAACTTGAATTTTCCAGCTTCAGGAATTGTGAGAAAATAAATTTCTGCTGTTTAAAGCTTCCCAGTCTATGGTATTTTGTTATGGCGACCCAATCAGACTAAGACAATGTCCAAACATTATCTGATGGCTATTTCATGTCTTATTACCCACAGAAGATGGGATCAGGGAACGTGAAAAAGTCAGCCTGAAGACAAAGAGCTTAAGCCTGCTGTTTACTTACAAGTGGTGGGGTAGCTGAATTTCTTGCCCATTGCTATAAATGTCTTGAATAGAGCCATCCCAGAAACAGTCCATCTGTTCTCAGCCATCTGTTAGAAACCTAGGGATCTGAGGAGAGAAAGCTTTCTGGAGTTGAATAATTGAAATTTGGGGACCCAATGCAGGTCTCCCTTCCCACACATTCTCTTTTTATTCCCCCAACTCTGACTATAGGCAACTGTAAAATCAGGACTGCACTCAGTGCTAAAGGGAGGGTGGAGACCTACCTGGGTTACAGCTATCTCTACCTGGACATTGAGGGTCTACCCAACTGCAGCTGTGTCCATTACCTTTACCCTGCTCTGTGTCCAAAAATTCACTGTGAGGTACTGAGTAGCCATTCTTACCTGGTGCTGGCACAAATGAAACCCTTCAACTATGCCATGATCCATGGGAATGGGCAAGTGCTGATGCAGGATTCCCACCTTGGTGATAGCTCCAGTTCAGTTCAGTTGCTCAGTCCTGTCCGACTCTTTGCAACCCCATGAACTGCAGCATATCAGGCCTCTCTGTCCATCACCAATTGCCGGATTCTATCCAAACCCATGTCCATTGAGTCAGTGATGCCATCTAACCATCTCATCCTCTGTCGTCCCCTTCTCCTGCCCTCAATCTTTCCCAGCATCAGGGTCTTTTCAAATGAGTCAGCTCTTTGCATCAGGTGGCCAAAGTATTGGAGTTTCAGCTTCAACATCAGTCCTTCCAATGAACACCCAGAACTGATCTCCTTTAGAATGGACTGGTTGGATTTCCTTGCAGTCCAAGGGATTCTCAAGAGTCTTCTCCAACACCACAGTTCAAAAGAATCAGTTCTTCGGCAGTCAGCTTTCTTTATAGTCCAACTCTCACATCCATATGTGACTACTGGAAAAACCATAGCCTTGACTAGACGGACTTTTGTTGACAAAGTACTGTCTCTGCTTTTGAATATGCTCTCTAGGTTGGTCATAACTTTCCTTCCAAAGAGTAAGCGTCTTTTAATTTCATGGCTGCAGTCACCATCTGCAGTGATTTTGGAACCCCCCAAAATAAAGTCAGCCACTGTTTCCATTGTTTCCCCATGTATTTGCCATGAAGTGATGGGACCAGATGCCATGATCTTAATTTTCTGAATGTTGAGCTTTCACTCTCCTCTTTCACTTTCATCAAGAGGGTCTTTATTTCTTCTTCAGTTTCTGCCATAAGGGTGGTGTCATCTGCATATCTGAGGTTATTGATATTTCTTCCAGCAATCTTGATTCCAGCTTGCGCTTCCTCCAGCCCAGCGTTTCTCATGATGTACTCTTCCTATTTGGAAGCAGTCTGTTGTTCCATGTCCAGTTCTAACTGTTGCTTCCTGACCTGCATACAGGTTTCTCAAGAGGCAGGTCAGGTGGTCTGGTAGGTATGGGTAAAATGACATAAATATTTATAGAAGAAGAAAACCCCTTGCTAGTTGGAAGGAAGCATCTGAAACCAGAGCAGCTGGATGAGATGCATTTTCACTTTCACTGCATCCTCTGAGGACAATGATCACTTAGGTTGTCATCAGTTCTTTGATGCAACTCTTATAGGTTGTGGATTCCTCTGCTAATCTTTATGATACTACATCTACCATCTAGAATAAATGCAATCAGGGAGAGCCAGCGGCCATTCTAGTCTCTCCAAATGTCACTGCTGCTGCTACTGCTGCTGCTGCTGCTAAGTCGCTTCAGTCGTTTCTCACTCTGTGTGACCCCAGAGACGGCAGCCCACCAGGCTACCCCATCCCAGGGATTCTCCAGGCAGGAACACTGGAGTGGGTTGCTATTTCCTTCTCCAGTGTGTGAAAGTGAAAAGCAAAAGTGAAGTCGCTCAGTCGTGTCCAACTCTTAGCGACCCCATGGACTGCAGCCCACCAGGGTCCTCCTAGTCTTGTAAAGTATTCTACTGTTACACCACCTACACCCTTTCAGTTTAACTGAGTGTCACTTAAGGATCCTGGGTCCTAAGGCCTAATAGTCCATGGAGGAGAAATGTTCTTCCTTCTGGGATAGTACTGGCCACCTGGTCATTGGAACTGACATGGGACCAATGTTATAGTCATTAGTGAGTTATTTCCTGAGCTTTGTACTGCATCCCCCAATGATGGCTTTATTCAGCTCCCTATAATGCTTTTATGCCATCAGTAAGGAAAATAGTCATTGATGGGTTGATTCTGGATATACATGACAATTTCTGCTGTATGTAATGAGCCCATCAGGGGTTCTTCCTTGTGAATGAACATCTTCCTCTATTGGCCTCAGGCAAATGAGACTTGCACCCTGCAGAAGATTCACCCAATCATTCTCAGGTATCCAGGACTCTGTGGCCATTATTTGTCCTGATTCAAAAAAGTCACCTTTCTATGGAGTCGGCATCATAATTCTCCTCACCTTTATTTGTAGTCTCGTCTTTGGATGATAAAATGCAGAAGAGTTAACTTAATGTGATGTATGGCAGTAGTATCTTCTAGTAGAAGTAATATCTTCTAGTAGTTATCTAGAAGATATTAATAAGATGGAACAATGGTCCAAGAGATGAGACAAAATTAAATAGATAATCATCAGCTCCTGTATTTCACTTACATTAAATTGAACTCATTATACATTAGTTGATTAATACCTTGAAAGACCAAGGACTGTGCTAGAGATATAGAGATGAATGAAATAGTATCTGCCTCCAAGGAACGTAGCTATTAGCAGGAGATATGGGCTATAAACAAATGACACAAAACACAGTGCTGTATCTAATAAAATTTTGCATAGGGTTACAAAAAATCAATTTTCCAAGTACACAGGAGAAAGATGTTACTTGAGTCCATTTCATATGTAGGCTCAACATGAAGCAAAACTGTGGTAAATTTGCTGCAAGAGATAATGGTCTTAGGCTGCATTAGTAAAAATATTGAATTCAGCAAAGTGATAAGTGAACAAGTAAATAAAAACACAGAACTAGGAGTCAGGAGCTCCGAGCTTGAGTTCTGGCTATGTATTTTACTGTGTGACTTCAGTAAATTCTCATTCTCAGTTTCCCCTTCTGTTTATAAGAACAATAAAGAAACAATGAAGTCTGACTCGCCTCTCTAATTGCTGTTGATAGAGCAAACTGATACAACTTCTTTGGAAAAGAAGTGCTTCAGTTCAGTTCAGTTCAGTCGCTCAGTTGTGTCCGACTCTTTGCGACCCCATGAATCACAGCACGCCAGGCTTCCCTGTCCATCACCAACTCTGGGAGTTCACTCAGACTCAAGTCCATCGAGTCGGTGATGCCATCCAGCCATCTCATCCTCTCTCGTCCCCTTCTCCTCCTGCCCCCAATCCCTCCCAGCATCAGAGTCTTTTCCAATGAGTCAACTCTTCGCATGAGGTGGCCAAAGTACTGGAGTTTCAGCTTTAGCATCATTCCTTCCAAAGAAATCCCAGGGCTGATCTCCTTCAGAATGGACTGGTTGGATCTCCTTGCAGTCCAAGGGACTCTCAAGAGTCTTCTCCAACACCACAGTTCAAAAGTGCTTAGCTAAGCAGTAAAGTTTAAGATGCATGTGCTGTTTCACTCAGCAATCCCACTCCCAGGCGGACACACAAGAAATCTGAAAATGCACCCAGAGTTGGGTAGAGGAATGCTTACAGCAGCATGTAAGGAGGGAACCTGGAAAAAAAAAAACAACACATGTTTTTCTAGACAGAAAGGATAAAAAAATCACAGCATATTCATATAATGAAATAGCATACAGCTGTGAAAAGTAAATAGTTTCTACTTGTAACGACTTGAATGAATCTCAAAAACATGAATGAATCTCTTAATACTGAGCTAAAAACAAGAAAAAGAAGAATATATATTGTATTATTTCACTTATACAAAAAACGAATGAATATATTATAACTAAATAAGTAACATTTTAATAATTTATTATATATTATTATTTAATGTATTGTTTATGGATACATATGCATATGTGATAAAATTATAAGTAAAGCAAAGAAATGGTTGGCACAAACTTCAGGATAGTTGCTTACTCCAGGGAAGTGAGAAGCATCTAATTGGGGAAGGACATTATAAGATAATTTTCAAAGATAATATTATCTCCTTCAAACTGGGTTTTGGCGGAGTTCCCTCATGGTCCAGTGGTAAAGAATTTGCCTTCCAATGGAGGGGATGCAGGTTCGATCCCCGGTCAGGGAACTAAGATTCCACATGCCATGAGGCAACTAAGCCCCCTTGCACCACAACTACAAACTCGCACTCTACAGGAAAGACCCAGCACAACACCCCCCCCCCCAAAAAAAAAATCCCTGAAAAAAAAGCCTGGGTGCTGGGACAGGGGTTTCACTTTATTATTTTTCTTTGAAATGTATACCTAAACTCATGTATTATAAAATTGAGATAGACTAAAAATAGTATGGGTTTATTGAAAAAAGTTGGACAGTATGAGAAAATAGACAATGCCAACAGTTCTCAATATTTATTATTTTCAAATCTTATGATGATAGTAATTCTTTTTAGCATGGAAGTGCTCAGATGGAAGGCAAGTTTGACAGGGACTCAGTGGATATCCTAGGTAGTTATTAAGAAGGGATGTTTTATGTGCAGGTCTTTATACAGGGCCAGGAGAACCAAATTCAGCAGAAAATACCTCACTAAGTTAGGTCCAAATATTAATAGGATAAATCTGGGGCTAGTGGTCTTACTGCTTGTTTTTGCATATCTTTGACCTAACTTTGATTTGGCACAGTTCTGGCTCTTTGTCCCAACCGTATTCTCCTGGGAACTGCATAGAAATGCCTTTCCCAGTTCAACCTGGGACCACTTAATATGAGGAAGCAATGCAGTGTAAATATTAGGATATTTCTGTTGTGGACACCTCTAACCTTGGCACTGAATCCCGGATCTGGTGCTTAAGATTTGTTTGATCAACTTTCTCGTCTACAAATTTGAAGTGACAGTAATAATCCCTTTTATAGGCTAAAAAATAATGAAGTAGAGCCCTCTGATTGTTTTTCAGTCATTCAGTATTTACCCTCCATTCTTTTAGAATTTCATTTTGTGGCCAGTCTGAATGGAAATTTAAATCCAAGTGCCCTGTCCTTTCCCTAAGTGAGGGACTGGTTCAGACTCAGAGCTTCACAATCAGACTATTTCTCCCAGGACTTGGATTCTTGTGTGGACTGATGCATGAATGAAAAGTAAAACTGGAGCTTATTGGTCCTCAGTTCTCCTCATACATTGCTTCCCTAAGAAATGTGATTTCTGTCACATCAGGGGCAGGTTCTATGTTCTTATCTTTGATTCTGTGAGCTTCTTCATATTCTCCCAGTATACTCTTTTGTGCTTGTTAGAGTTGTATTTTTGTTGTTGTTGTTTGTTTGTTTTAGTAGCTAAGTCACGTCTTACTCTTTTGTGACCCCATGGACTGTAGCCCTTCAGGCTCCTATGTCCATGGGAATTCCAAGGCAAATACACTGGATTTCCTTCTCCAGGGGATCTTCACAACCCAGGGATCAAACCTGCATCTCCTGCACTGGCAGGTGGATTCTTTATCACTGGGCCACCTGGGAAGCTCAGAGCTGGTTTTAGTCATTTGTAAAAAATAAATTATTTAAGTATATAAACACCAGAATGATCTCTGGTGTATAGTAGGTGCTTATAGTGTTTGCTGATATTACTATTTTTACAACTGAAATCTTCCCTGGCAGCACTTCTACCAGACTTTCTCTGGCCCTATTAGTCAGAACCAGATATCCAGGACCTAATCATCACTGGGAGGATGGATACAATTATTTAGTTTCTAAATGTGATAAAAATAAAAATCAGTCTATATCTACAGTAAGTCTGCTAAGGTGCCAACATCCCATGACGGGCACTCATATGTCCACCAACTGCTTTCCAGGTACTGTCACAAGACAGCATCTTAGAAGCAAGTACAGTATATACTTGAGGACATACTTGAGGCAGTATGTACTTGAGGACATAAGTGTTTCAGAGGAAGGAGAGATCATTGAGCTTCCAAGAGAGGATCCGAGCTGGGCCTTGAAGAACTGTAATACTGGGGTAGGCAGTGAGGAGAAGGAGAAGACATTACAGGCAAAGTATGGAGAGACAGTGTGAGCAAAGGCATGCAAAACATGTTGGGGACAATGAACAGGCCATTTTGGCTGAGGCAGAGATTTTTAATAGGATAATAGTAGTGCATAATGTTTAGGAAGCTGAACTGGAATAAATTTTAAACAAAAAGTTCCATCAATGGTCAAGTTGTAAATACTTCTATTAAAAGAGATCTCAGTAGCATCACCATCGTCTCTATCTGTCTGCAGCACAAAATATTTTTAAACTTTTTCTAGATATAATTTGGAACTGTGGATTAGAGAGTTCTTTATGACCTTCAGAGGGTACATTTTGGGAACCGTATGTTTTTAGATAAAATTACTGTATAATCATGACTAAGGTTGTCTCACATTGGGTGGCTCAGTGGTAAAGAATCTGCCTGTTAGTGCAGGAGACATGGAGATGTGGGTTCATTCCTTGGGTTTCCTCCCTGAAGGAGGAAATGGCAATCCACTCCAGTACTCCAGCATTCTTGCCTGGGAAATCCCACAGACAGAGAACTACAGTCCATGGGGTCACAAAGAGTAGGACATGACTGAGCACCTGCACACATACATTCCAAAGAACAGGTGTAGAAGGTTCATCAAGTAGCACCTAAAGATGGACTTTTCTTAGGCACTGATTGCGTAAGTTACATAAGACTAATTCTACAAAGAAGAAAGGTCTAAGAACAGCTAATACCTTCCAAGGATTTTTAGTGTTTACTTTTCAATAAATACATGCTTTGATGCCAGGCACTAAATGTCCACAGCATAAGAATCTAATCATAATGTTTAAATGGATGCCTGTCAGCCCTGAGAATGGCCAATAAAAAAAAAAACCCTATTAAGCTGATACTTTTCATGGTGATGGTCTCTGCTACCTCGTTAGGAGATGTTTTGTCCTTATTAAGCAGAGGAGGTGGTAGAGTGCAGGTTGGAGGTCCATGAGTGGTGTTTGTAGGGGAGGAGATCTGTTGACTTACTGATTAGCTATATACACATCTGGGTTAGATGCTCTCCGCTTGGAAGATATCCTTTATGACGACCTGGTAGTCAGATGGCATAAAAGGCAAATTCAAGCTCTGCAAGACCAGTACTGACAGCAACCATGGCAAAGCTTATTCTCCTCACAGGTGAGTGTGTAATTGGTGTGTGTGTTAGTTGCTCAGTCGTGTCCAACTCTTTGCAACCCCATGGACTGTAGCCACCAGACTCCCCTGTCCATGGAATTCTCCAGGCAAGAATAATGAAGTGGGTTGCCATTTCCTTCTCCAGGGAATCTTCCCTACCCAGGGATCAAACCTGGATCTCCTACATTATAGGTGGATGCTTTACCATCTTAGCTACTAGGGAAGCACGAAGTGAAGGTCACTCAGTCAAGTCGGACTCTCTGTGACCCCATGGATTATACAGCTCATGGAATTCTCTAGGCCAGAATACTGGAGTGGGTAGCTGTTCCCTTCTCCAGGGGATTTTCCCAAACCAGGGATCAAACCCAGGTCTCCCACACTGCAGGTGAATTCTTTACCAGTTGAGCCACAAGGGGAGCCCAAGAATATTGGAGTGGGTAGCCTATCCCTTCTCCAGCAGATCTTCCCAACCCAGGAATCGAGCTGGGGTCCCCTGCATTGCAGGTGGATTCTTTTTCAACTGAGCTATCAGAGATGTCCCTCTATAATTGGAGATGGAGCCTTATTCTTACCTGATTCTTTTCTCTCTGGATCTGATAGGCATGAAGTAGTCTTTACACAGAGCTCTACGCTTTTCTATTCCTCTTTCATTTCAAATTTCCGAGGGAATCCTGACATGCACACATACGTCTGCTTCTAATTCTCTTATCTCAATTGACTACGGCAGCATTTCTATCTTCACTGATGCTAGAAGCACGGTCCTAAAAGAAAGGCTAGTTTTCTTCCAGTGCTTGTCTTACTCTCCCATCTCTTGTTGGGTTCTCTTTTCTCTGTTCATCTTCCTGCACCACCTCTTTTTAATTGGCATTATTTTTATTTACATGCTTGTGTTTTTGGTTTTTTCCAGAGATGAAAATCGCTAGGAACTGAGATTAAGTTATGCTAGCTACATTTGTTCTACTCTTTTCAGGATTATTCCATTTTTTATCCCTTACTGTCCTACTATGCTTTTGATATATTATAAAAATATCAGTTAGGAAGTCAATCATTTAAATGGGTCGATTCAGTACATTGTTTAGAGACCAGTTGTATCCACGGCTTTTTAGTTGTTCTAGAGTTGAGATTTACAACCTTTTTATAGCTTCGGCTTGTCCAGATGAGATCTCTAACTCAATTTATAAAACCATCAGATCAAAAATGTTCCTTACACCCTGATGCCACCACTCCACCCAGAATGAGGACAAGGGGGCAGAGATACAAGATTCATGTTTATCTGACAGCTGATGCCCTCTCCCCATCCCAGTATGGGAGGAAAGCTGGCACCTGCAGCATCCTCTGTCTGCCTCTATCCTTCCCCCCAGAACTGTGGCTGTCAAATCCCCAGGAGACAAGGGGGAGAAGATGAGGCTGATCCTGCCCCTTCCCTTCAGGTTCATTCCAGAATCCTGGCCATTGACCTTAAGATAAGGGCTGGTCTTGTAGGAGGAAAATTACATTCCTTAAGTGAAAGCTGCTCAATATCACAACTAACCCCCATGGTTTTTTCTGGCTTGGGACCCTGACTTCAGAACCGTGCCCTTCATTCCTTCCCTGGGTTTGCATAGATTTGGCCTCAGTGCTGAGCTAAGTCCTCCAACTGTAAGGGGTTCTGGCAGAATAGCCAGGCCTGGGCTGGCGAGGGAATAGTCCTGGGACTCTCTCCCCCTTACATTTCTATGAATCTGAGATGGGTGGAGGTATGAATGTGACAACCTTGGGCACCTGTGCCAGGAGGTGGCAGCGGTGCTTTTCCTGCAGTGATAAAAGTCTTATATAAGACTAAGCCCAGAGGCTCCGCAGATGGCCAGTGTGTAGGCACGATGGGGAGGATGCTGCTCTGGGCCTGTGAGTCTCCCACTCTTTCTGCTCTTCTTCCTTCCCACATGTCATGGCGTGTCCCTGGGAATGCAGAGAAGGGTGGGCTTCTGTTTTAGTCAAGCTTCTACAGGAGTTATTCCCCCATGCCTTGGCCTCTGTGTAGAGGAACTTGGGATCCAGGCCTGAGAATGATGAAATGGGGTCCTGGAAAATACCACTGATAAATCCAAAAACTCAGAATGACTTTCAGACATTCTGACATTCTGAAAGTCTCCTGGGTAGCACCGGGTCCTAACTGGGAAGCCCATCTAAGGATGCCTTGTTTCTGAGTTTTGTTTCTTTGTTTGTTTCAGGCTTGGTTGTTCTGCTGCAGGTACAACTAGGTAAGGAGTAATACAACCTCCTAGCCACACTCCAATTTTCCTGATAGTTACTCTTCTTTCCTTCCTTGCTTCTGACTCTGAATTTCCTCCTCCTTTCATGATGTCAGGGCTAGGACCTGTTTCGTGATGTTGGGACTTGAGCTAGCTCCCAGCCTGTTTTGGTTGATCTCAGAAAGCCAGCAATGGGAAGGGGCCTATAGCTCACCTAATCCAGAATAATTCACTTTATAGATGGGAAAACTAAAGCTGAGAGGGCAGAAGTGATGTGTCCTTGATTGTTCAGAATCAGGACTTAAACTTATATTCTGATGCCAAGACTGGTAAGTATTTATTACCTTTGTAGTTTATACTCTTCTTTGTTTTGTCTTTTTTCCTCTCAAATATCTTCACATTATTTCTAATAACTAGGCATTGGCTGTGGATGTGAACATGACTAAAATCCAGATATGGGGACTCAGGAGACTGGGAAGAGCATGAGCTTTGGAGCAAGACTGCCTGGAAGTAGTGTAGGCACAATCAGTATTTGTGGAATAAATGGATGAATGAATTGGAATTCATCTTAAACTTTCAGCCTTGAGTAGTCCTGAGTCTCACCTGAAAACGAGAATGTTTCCCCCATTAGGCTGTATTGGAATTAAAATTTAAGCAAACCAATTTGCATAAAGCCTCTCAATAAAATATCAGTCACATCATATGCCATCTACAAAAGATATTTGTTTTATTGGTAATGAACTTGAGTAATCTTTGAAATTATGAATTATGCAAGGAGCATCATTAACCTTACCACTTGCTGCTATGATGGCAAATTTATTTTATTTTATGTGTAGACTTGAAATGATTTCAAACTTTCTGGGTCAAGAAATAAGCTTAGACCTGTTGACAAAAGTGTCATGACTGCTTAGCCAGGTCTTCCATAAGCAAGGGAAAAGGGTACTGCAGTGTCTACCAGGTATCTGCCATGTGACCTCTTAGGGACCCCTTCCCCTTGAGGAGCTCATCAGCAAGTGACACAGACAGTGGAGCCCTGCACCACAATGACCGCCGCTTTCTCTTGCAGGTTCAGCCTACAAGCTAGTGTGCTACTTTACCAACTGGTCTCAGTATCGACCAGAACCAGCCAAGTTCTTCCCCAAGGATGTGGACCCATGTCTGTGCACACATCTGATATACGCTTTTGCCACCATAAATGACAACAAGATTGCTCCCTATGAATGGAATGACATTGATGTCCTGTATCCTGAGTTCCAAGCCCTGAAAGAACAGTCAGTAGGAATTGAATCCAAAGTGAATGGGAATCAGTGAGGGAGAGTGGAGAGCCCAAGTTCTGTCCCTAGTTCATCCCCAAATTTCATAAGATTCTGAAAGGCAGTCCTTTGCAGATTTCTGATGGATATGTGATAACCTATGATGTAAAGACTTACGTGGGCAGATGGGAGGAGCGCTTGCCATGGGAACTTTAGAGCTTGTACTTGGCTGTTGCCCATTTCTCAGAGACTCAAGAATGGGGCTAGAAGAGTTGTTTTCTGCAATATATGTATCCTGAAGCTCACAGAGCTTTCACTTAAATGTGCCTCTTGATTTCTCTCTGCAGCAACAAAGATCTGGTCACTTTACTGGCAGTTGGTGGCTGGAACTTTGGCACTCAGAAGTAAGTCTTTCCGTGGCCAGAAAATGAGAGTGGAGGCAAAAGAAAGAAACCCTCAAGCTGGAGTGGGAAAATAAGATACCAGTGGGCAGGTGAAAATGAATGTTCCAGGGGGAAAGAGGCCAGCTCTTAAGAAGAAACTGTCCATGGATGGAAAGGGCTGACTGCAGCAGACCTGGAGAAATAGCAGTAGAATGGGGGAAATGATGGGGAAACACTCAAAAGACAGTAGAGAATGGTGAGTGAGACAGACTGGCTTGGTGACAGAGAAGCACCTGGGCTGCCATAAGACCATGAGCCCTGGGCTGAGTCATAGGCTCTTCTCTAGGGAAGTAGCGAGAAAGGATTGGTAACCTCACAGGCTTTTTGACTCTGAGTTAGAAAAAAGAGATGATGAGGTTAGACTTGACTTGTATGTTGAAAGTTGTCCAAGTCAGTGGTAAACACCTTTTTAAATTATGAAGTTGATGTCTTCCCATGTGCTGTGTGTGCTAAGTCAGTTCAGTCATGTCCCACTCCTTGTGACCTTATGAACTGCAGCCTGCCAGGCTCTTCTGTCCATGGGATTCTCCAGGCAAGAATACTGGAGTGGGTTGCCATGCCCTTTTTGAGGGCATCTTCCTGACCCAGGATCAAATCCATGCCTCATGTCTCCTGCACTGGTAAGCAGTTCTCTACAACTAGCACCACCTGGGAAGCCTAATGTCTTCCCATAATTATTTTAAAATTAGACAGCACAAAGTTATTTGACATGAAAAGTAATTTGCCCCTCTCTTCTTCCCTCCACAATTTTCCCAAGGTAGCCAGTCATGCTTAAAATGTTGGAGCAAAATGTAATGAGTGATTTTATTCTCACTCTAATAGCCAAGTGAAACTTCTGGCAGTTACCTATGAGGTAACAAGTTAATTCTCGCATATAGCATTTGACCAATATTTCTTTTCTTTTTTTTTTTTTAACCTCAAGTCCACTCTGCCAGTAGAATTTTTTCTTATCTTCCTCACAAATCACTTAAATAAGAAAATCTTTGCAGGTCAATTCCCCCAAACTTCAGACAATATCTCTACTCTTGACTTTTTAGATTACCTAGTTTGTGCTAGTCAATTTATTTTGATTTAAAAAAAGTATAGCCATTGAATACCAGAACTAAAAACAAAAAGAAAAGCAAAAAGGAGATGAATTAAGGAGGTTGTGATCCAGTTTACTAAGGGTTTACCACAGGCTTTTTATAATCAGGAAGTAACCAAGAGGGTTTGAATATTTGTTAATAGACTATAAAATTGCTGACTATGGCAGAGGCACTAATTTTTCTAGATATTAAGTCACCTTCAAATGCAAGACTCACAATATATTCATATATTGGGGGTCAGAAGTGCTTCATTAAATGTATTCACATTTTATAAGTCACATCTTAATTTTGGAAACAGTAAATAGAAAAATAAACATCTTAGGATCAAAGAACCGTGGTGGCTAAACCACTGCCCCTGAAAGATCTCACTAATAAGTAAAATGCACATATACCACTGATCTTATAAACAGAAAAATATTATTCATTGGGTATAGTGAATAAAATAAAAATTTAATTATAAAATTTTCTACTAATTACCATTAACAATTTGAATTCACTTAGCTGTAAAAATCCAACAGAAGTTATTATAAAATGCATAATAAAATTGATATTCAAGGGTGTAAGGATGATTTAGGGGTCAGTGATGTTAATATAGACAAACTCTCTGCCTAGATTCACCACCATGGTCTCCTCAGCTGCCAACCGAAAAATCTTCATCTGTTCTGTCATTGACTTCCTTCGTCAACATGAATTTGATGGCATTGACTTGGATATTGAATATCCGGGGTCCAGGGGAAGCCCAGCTGAGGACAAACAGCGATTTACCATCCTGATTAAGGTGGGAATGAAGCACTAGTTCCCTGTCTTTTCGTAGAAAGGGTAGTGCCTTCATGGACCGTCTGTGAGAGTTGCGTTTCCCAGGGATAGCAAAGGCTGCTGTCCTCAGAAGCACACTTATGAAGGTGTTTGGGAGTTGTAAGCAATAGAAACAGACTCTTTGGGTAGCTTAAGTCAAAAGAGAATTTACTGGGAGGATATAGGTAACTGAAGGAATCCAATGAAGAAATTCTTTTTTTATTATATGTTTCTGGTAACACAGCATTATAGTTCAACATCTGTGTACATTGCCGAGTGATCACAACCACAATCCAGTTATTAGCCATCATCATGAAGCTGATGTCTTTTATCTGTTTGTCCACCCCCCACTCCCTTCCTCTCTGGTAACCACCAATTCACTCTCTGTATCTATGAATTTGCTTTTGTTTTATTTTATTTATTTGCTGGTTTTTTTTTTTTTCTCCTCAGATTCCACATATGATTAATATAATACGGTATTTGTTTTTCTCCCTCTCACTCATTCCACTTACCAAAATACCCTTACCTCTATCCATGTGGTTGCAAATGGCAGGATTTCATTGTTTATTAAGGCTGAGTAGAATTCTTATAACATCTTATGGAAAGATCCAAATGAACTTATAGGACAAACATATATGTATATATATGTGTGTGTGTGTGTGTGTGTGTGTGTGTGTGTGTGTGTGTGTGTGTGTGTATGCTAAGTCACTTCAGTTGTGTTTGACTCTGAGACCCTATGGACTGCTGCTTGCCAGGCTCTTCTGTCCATGGGATTCTCCAGGCAAGAATACTGGAGTAGGTTACTATTTCCTTCTCCAGGGGATCTTCCTGACCCAGGGGTTGAACTCGTGTCTGTTGTGACTTCTCCATTGGCAGGCAGTTTTTTTTTTTAACACTAGCGCCACCTGGGAAGCCCTGTCATCTCATATATAGGGAGAGAAACTAATACCCTCCTCCCAGAACTTAGTGCTCATCCCTTCTTTCTTTGTAGCCTAAGAATATGTAAGAATACGTTATGCCTCTTCCTACTGGCCTGTAAGGTTTCTGCAGAAAAATCTAATGATAGCCTTATGGGATTTCACTTTTAAGTAACAAAATTGTTTTTCCCTTTCTGCTTTCCTTAAAGCAGCAGATTCTTTCTTTTTTCATTAAATTTTACCATTTGTATTACAATGTGTCTTGGAGCATGTCTCTTTGGGTTCATTTTATTTTGAACTCTAAGCATCTTGGACTTGGATGTCTATTTCCTTCCCCAGATTCGGAAGTCTTCAGTTGCTATTTCTTCAAATAATTTTATGTCCCTTTCTCTTCTACTTCTGGGACCGTATAATGGGAATGCTGTTCTACTTGATATTGTGCCAAAGGTTCCTTAAAGTATCTTCACTTTTTAAAATTCTTTGTTCAACCTGCTGCTCTGTGTCAGTGAGTTCCATTACTTTGTCTTTTGGCTCACTGATATTTCTACCTATTCCAATTTGTTGTTGAACACATATAGGGTATTTTGCAGTTCATTATAACTTCTGTTTAGTTTTTGTGCTTTTAAAAAAAATATTTTCTGGCTATTTGTTGATGATGTCATTGTGTTCTTCCCTTCTCCTCCCAAGTTCAGTATCTTTATGATCATTTTGTTGAACTCTTTCTCAGGTAGATTGGTTATCTCCATTTCATTTCATTCTTTTTCTGAGATTTTGTCTTCTTCTCTTGACTAGAACATGTCTCTTCATTTTTTCCCTAATTTTCTGTGTTTGTTTTGATGCATTAGATAAAGCAGCTACATCTCCCAGTCTTGATGAGTGGCTTTATGTGGGAGATATCCTGTGGGGTTCAGGCGCACTATCCTACCTGGCCACCTGAGCAATGTGCACAAGCCATGTGCCCTCTGTGGGCTGTGTATGTTCTCCTGTTTTGGCAGGGTCACAGCTACGATGACAGCACACCGGTATGCAGGGCTGGCCCTGCAGGATGCCTCTGGGGTCTCACCACAGTGGCTGCTGAATGCTGGTGGTCAGCACTAGGTCTTGAAATGCCATGGTGGCTGCCAGTAACTAGTGGGTGAGCTGGCCCCAAAATGGCTGTGAGACTCATCCACAGTGGCTTCTGGGGGCTTGTGGGCAGGGCTGCCCCTCTAATGGCTGCAAGGTCTGTTTTCAGTGGATGCCAGGTGCTGGAAGATAGGGCTGCACCTCAGAACTGCAGGGGGCCCCTACCCACCAGTGCCCAGCAAGGTTATTTCCTGGCTAACTGTGAGGCACCGCTGAGGCATAAGGGTAGGCAGGACTCTTGGCCATGTGCACCCACAGGTTAGATGGAGATTTCCAATATGATGCCACCAGTGCCTTTATTAGTAAGGTGGCTTGAGATGGCAAAAATGGCTCCTACTAGGGTCTCAGTTCCTAGGGATCATCCCACTGTTCCTTACTCTCTAGCAGCTGCGTCAGGATTAGTGAGTGGGGCTCTTTCATCTATCTTCCATATACTTTTCAATCTGGTGATTTTATGTAGGTTTTTGATCAAGTGAAACTGGGCCCTTTAAAAATGAGCTTTCTTTCCCCTGTAGTTCTATGGTTTTCCTGAGAGTATTTCATATTGTTTTTCAAACTTCTTTTTTGGGGGGCAGGGGGAAGGGAGATGCTTTTATCTCCTGAGAAGCAGCTTTGGGATGGTTTGCATGATGTGGAACTTGAAACTTTCATTCCTTAGGGAAAATAAGTATCTTTGTTTTTTAATAAAGATTTATTGGAGTATAGTTGATTTACAATGTCATGTTAATTTCAGGTAACTGTACCTTTGTTACACTTTCAACTGTGGATCACTGTGGCTGGAGTGTGGTTTTTCCTTGGAATGACTATGTATCTGTTTCTTCTACCCATCTCAATGCTGTCTTTTTACCCTTTGTTGAGAATACTGTTCATCTGGTTTTCAGGTCCTTTTCAGGGGAATTTTTTTTAAGTAGTTGTAGATTTGCTGTGTCCATGAAAGGAGTCAGTTCAGAGTCTTCCTATACTTCCATCTTGAATCTTCTTTTCAAATAAAGTTTTGAATCAGGAAGAAGGAATTTCACTATGTCATTCATTCAACAAGTGTTGTGTGCTTTCTGTGATCGAGACACACTGGATACAGAGCAGTGAGCAAGGTACACCTGATTCCTGCTCTTGGGAGCACAGCATAGTGGAGAATATGGAGCTAAATAAATAAATAAATGTCAATCGTGGTAAGAGCAATGATAGCAGCAAAATTAGATGCTCAGGGGAGTCTTCCCAGGGAAGTGACATTTGAGCAGCAATATGAAGTAAAAGGAACCAGGAATACAAAGGATGGGAAGAATTTTCTAAGGATGTGGTAACAGCATTTGCAAAGGCCTAGAGGCAGGAAAGACATTAGCCTTGCTATACACAAATGCTGAGAATAGAGCTTTAAGAGGGATGGTGAAGTCGCAAGAGAGAGGACAGCTCCTAGACCCTCTGCCAGGAATTCCTGAGCTTTTCCTGTAGAATTGTCATTAAACGAGACTTAGATTCAAGGACTCCATGTCTGCATCAGTTTATTCCAAGTTATACCTTACCAGACTCTATCCCTAAATTTCAGGAGCTATTTCCAGAAATAGGGAATTGTTACGGGCTGGAAACCATCTCAAGAGGTATTCACTATAGGGAATGGATAATGAAGACAACCACTAAAATCCACCCTCTTTTCTCTCTCCAGGAAATGATACAGGCTTTTGAAGAAGAGGCTGAAGAAACAGGAAAACCCAGACTGCTGATCACAGCAGCTGTGTCGGCTGGCAAAGAGACCATTGATACAGGATATGAAATTGCAGAGATTGGAAAGTGAGTGTGATGAGCCTCCCAGGGCCTCCACATCCCAGAGCAGAGATTCCTTAAACATTTTAGTAGAAAGCATTCCCAGTAGTTATGTAACCATAATGTTGAGGAGGTTGGTACCATCAATTGCCAAAAATGTTTGAATATTTAGTGGTTCTGGGATAAGGTGGTGACCCCTTTATATTGTCACTACGGTAGGCTTTAGGGGAAAGAGAAATAAGATTTAAGATCTTGGAAAATCTTTATATGTAACAGCAGTTCTCACTGACAGTTTCTTTTGAAAAGCTGTAAAATCGAGAAAGCTATTACTGACTAAACAATAGGAGAGCTTTCCACCTGCAGTTCCCATAATCCTAGAGACATGTGTTTCTGAGACACATACTTTAACAACTATATTTCCTTATCTTCTGCTCTGGGTTTGCCCTTAATCTTTCAAGGAAGTAAAGGAGACTTTCTGTCTAGCCTCATGGGAGTCGCAGAAGATAACCAGGAGACGCCTAGGAAGCCACATTAATGGGATCATATGGATATCTACTTGACATCATGAATTTCCACAGCTATCATTTCTTGCTCTTAAACTGTCTATTAAAAAATGCTCCTGTATCATGATGCTCAAATTCTCTTGTTCTAGGCTTCTTGATTTCATAAGTGTGATGACTTATGACTTCCATGGTGGCTGGGACCCATGTACAGGACACAACAGTCCTCTGCACATAGGATCCAAGGATCAAGGCAACATGCGTTATTTCAACTGTGTAAGAAAGAAAACCCCCCAGTCATATGCAGAAGAAAGACAGGGACGAGATTAGGAGCGTTGGTTGTTGGAAGGCTTTCTCTTTGTGGGACAATTAGCTAGACGTTTTTCATCATGTGGGACAAACACTGGTGAGGAATAATGTCTGTGTTGCTTCTGCAGGAATATGCCATGAAGTACTGGAGAGACAATGGGGTCCCTTCAGAGAAGCTCATCATGGGGTTCCCCACCTATGGGAGGACCTTCCGGCTCAGCACTTCTGACACCTCAGTCTGTGCCCCAGTCTCTGGAGCAGGGTCATCTGGTCCTTACACACTTGAGGCTGGCTTCTGGGCTTACTATGAGGTAACCATCATGGCTAATTCAGGCTAAAATGCTCTGGGGAAAATTCTTCTACTCTCCAAGTCATCTTGCTATCCTTATGGTCTTGAGATTCTATACCCTGGCAGCTCATAGCTCTGAGCATATAGCCTGTGGAAAGGCAGGTTGATGGCTGAAGAACACTTTTTACTTAAAAAAAAAAAAAAATCAATGTGAATTTCCTTTTGGGTTTAGAAGTATATGGGACCATCTTTTCTATACTTCAAAACTATACTGAATTCTATTACATCCATGTAAATAGATGGAGAAGGATTTCAATAATTTAGCTCAGGGATGGCAAATAATTGGATCTTCTTTCAAATCTGATTTGATTGCATTTACTCAAATCTGAAGCTCTAATACTTGGGCCACCTGATGTGAAGAGCCGACTTATTGGAAAAGACCCTGATGATGGGTAAGACTGAAGACAAAATGAGAAGAGGGCTGGAGAGGATGTGATGGTTAGACAGCCTCACTGACTAAATGGATATGAATTTGAGCAGACTCCAGGAGATAGTGGAGGACAGAGGAGGCGCGCATGCTGCAAGCCATGGGGTTGCAAAAAGTCAGACATGACTAAGTGACTAAACAACAACTACTCAAATCTTGTGTTAAAAATTCAGACTGATAGAATAGTTAGCAGTTTTTGCCAGAGACTTAAGCGTTTTCAGAAGAATGACCTTAGCACTCATGGTCATGCTTACCATTTCTCAACTAAACTGTGGTTATAGAATTGGAATTTCACTTCTTTGAACCTGGTTTCATAGAAATTGTATCTTTGTTTTATGATACAAAGTCACTTTCTAAAGAAATATGTGAAATTAATGTAGGTATTTCACAATGCCACTTTTCCCATCGCTCTTCCATTTCTTACTATTTTTCCCATCCTTCCTCGTGCAATACATGACATAATCTGTGACATGCTCAACATTGCCTTCTTCCTTCGCTTCATAGATCTGCACATTCCTAAGTGAAGCCACAAATGCCTGGATTGAAGACCAAAAAGTTCCATATGCTTATAAAGACACTGAGTGGGTTGGCTATGACAATATTAAGAGCTACAAATATAAGGTATGAGCAGTGTAAAAAAAATGCAATTCTAGCTTCAAATCCTAAGTTCATCATGAGCCCATTTTACTAAGATCTGTGGCTTCAAAGTTATAAATATGTACAAAGTGGAATAAATCAACCTCATTGTGATTTACCTATCCCTCAAGACAGAGCAAATGATATGATTAAATATAGATTTAATGATCCAGTGTATAGCATATACTACTATACACTAACATATAGTATAATATTCTAATGTGGTTAAAATTTATTTTCCCAATTTTTGTTCAGAATTAATCTATACTAACTTCCATGAAATGATTATATAAGCCAGGCTTAAGACCAACATTTTCATGGACAGTAATGAAAATATCCTTTACATTTTTACCTAAATGCTTTACAACCATTACTTAACTTGATTCTACACAATCCAATGAAGTAACAAATAGCCTCTCCAGTTTACAAATGTGTACACTGAGGTTCATAGATGCTGCGACTAATCCAAGGTTTCATAGCTGGAAAATGCAAAGGCAGTAACTGAACATGTTGTCTGGCTCAGAGTCTAGGCTCTTTCCATAACACTGCTCTGTCAGTGCCTCTTTATTGAATCCCGGTCAGGAGAAGGTGGTCAAAATGGAGGAGAAAAAGAGCTATATGGTGCAATGGTTAAGAATCTAGACTTTGGTGTTAGATATACCTGGTCCTCAAGCCCCAAAAGACAGGATGAGTTCCCACAAACCTGTGAAAGAAAAAGATCGACCTAGTAATTCCTGTAAAGATTAAGCAAGTAATGAACACTAAGATGAAATGTAGCTTAGCCTAGAATACTAGTATCAGTTTAACAGTATATTAAATTAGCTATTTTATATCTATATAGCGCTAATTTAATATACTATTAATATACTATAATATATAATTATATTAATTAATACTATTAATATACTATATGTGTATATATATACCTAAGAATTTATACGGAGAAGGCAATGACACTCCATTCCAGTACTCTTGCCTGGAAAATCCCATGGACAGAGGAACCTGGTAGGCTGCAGTCCATGGGGTTGCTAAGAGTCAGACATGACTGAGCAACTTCACTTTCACTTTTCACTTTCATGCATTGGAGAAGGAAATGGCAACCCACTCCAGTGTTCTTGCCTGGAGACTCCCAGGGACGAGGGAGCCTGGTGGGCTGCCGTCTATGGGGTCATACAGAGTCAGACATGACTGAAGTGACTTAGCAGCAGCAGCAGGAAGAATTTATTAACTGGAGAAAGAAAACAAGAATGGAGCTGAGATAGCCCATCAAACCTTGAATTCACAAAGTGCATATCACATTCTTTCATAAAAGAAATATCGACAGGGTTCCGACCCACTTGCATTTTTCTCCCTAATATCACGTTGTCGCCCTGTACTCCAGTTTGTTGTGTAAATGCCATTTGATTTCGGTTGCCAAGTGCTCTCTTCGTCCACAGGTTGACTTTCTTAAGGAGAACAATTTTGGTGGGGCCATGGTTTGGGCCATCGACCTGGATGACTTCTTAGGCTCCTTCTGCAATGAGGGCAAATATCCACTCATACGCAAGCTGCAGTCACTGCTGGGCCTGTCCTCAGGTGGGTCACTACTGAGTTCACCACATTGTTCTAAAGATGATGCAGGTCAAGCTGCAAGAATGGCAACTGCTGAGGGACAAGAGTGCATGAGGCAGCCACAGAGCATCTAGACCCGCACATGTGAAAAAGGGACAGGTTCATAGGAAAAAGCTGTTTAGAAATGCATTCTTCAGTCAAAGAGGCCAGTCTAAGTTCAGTAGCTATGTGGGTAAGGTTTTGAATATACCTTATACTTCAGAGATGGGCTTTTCTTCTCAGGAAAACTTTGTCTGGGAGGAAGAATCAGATACCTTCAAAGTGAGTCTGATGTATGTGCTAACATTTTCTCTAAAGTAAACTGCATCTCTCAGTTCTGTGCACCATTATCCTAACTTCGAAATAGGCAGGCTGGCTTAGCCACTTCCCACCTGCCTTAAAGGCAAATATTGTCTTTGGCTGCTGGTGGTGAGGGTTGGAAGTAGGTCTTGAAAAAGAATAGGGATAAAGGCTCACATTGCTGACTCAGTAGTGTGTGACTTTTATGTTCCTTGGCTAAGCATCTCTGGAGAAGGCCTAAAGGCGGTGGTAGAGATAAAGAAGTGGAAGATATAGGGTTCCCTATGTCTCTGCTTTCAGGAAATTCACAGAATCATGGTTTGTTTGTTTTTACTGTAAAACCTGTTAAAAGATAATTACAAAAAGATGGGTTCAGGACTTCCCTGGTTGTCCAGTGGTTAAGAATCTGCTTGCCAATCCAGGGAACTCAGGTTTAATCCCTGGTCTGGGAAGATCCCACATGCTGCAGGGCGACTAAGCCCATGCGCCACAACTACTGAAACACACGCACTCGACACGCCGCGCCCTGCAACAGGAGAAGCCCGCTGCAATGAGAAGACAGAGCAGCACAACTAGAGAAAACCCACACGCAACAACAAAGACTCATGCAGCCTAAAGAAGCAGATATATACAATTACTTTTTAAAAAAGATGGGCTCAAACTACAGAGTGAGGGAGTAAGAGGCAGCAAATTGTGGTGGTAGAGTGTGTTCCAGCAATAGAGTAAAATGAAAAATAAAATGTCTGAATTGCCAGAGGGAGAAAAAAAAAAAACAGCAAAAGGGCAATGTTGAAAGGAAACAAGCAAAAACTAAAGCCTAAGAAACAAAACATAACAAGATGACAAAAATCAAAATACAGCACTTAAGGTTAACAAGATGACAAAAATGCAGGTGTATTACTTATGACAGGAAAATGGGCAGATAAGCCTCCCCTGCTAAAACAAGTGTTAATTAGCCTCCCACATAAAATCCTTGATCCAGTCACTACAGGGCTGTGTTCATTCCCCCTGAGTGGAGACAGTAGAAGCCGAGGACTGCCTGGATCACTGCGAGGACTCCAGTGGCCCTGTTCCCCGCTCCTCCTTGCTTGGACATCTGTCCGCTTGTACCATTCTTCCCAGGCACAGCTTGGAACTCTCATGGGGCTCAAGTTCTTGGAGAACAAAGCCAAAATAGGAGGAAGTCTAGAGTTGTTGGTTCTAGGCTCAAAGATAGCTTATGCTGATGCTCTGAAGTGATCTTCTTGTTCTTTCAGAATGCACTCCATCAGCCACCAAGACTTGGTATCATCAACAAGTGATACCCAGAAGTGAAGGTTTCTGTGCCAATATTGGTGGAGACAGCGGCAGTGGTGGAGAAGGTGGCAGTGAAGGAGATGAAGGTTTCTGCACTGGAAAAGCAGATGGCATTTATAGCGATCCTGAAGACAACACCAAGTTCTACCAGTGCGCAGGAGGCAGGACCTTCTACTTCCAGTGTAACCAAGGTCTGGTGTTTGACCAAACCTGCACATGTTGTAACTGGCCTTCAATTTAAAATGTTGGGAAAACTACTTTGTTTCAGGTTTTCTCATGCTGCATGTCAAATTCCATCTTCCAATACTCCATGTTGTCTATGTATTATATCAGTCTATCTGTCAGTTTGGAAGCCCTACCTTACTAAAGCAGCATTATGATTAGGTTTCACTCCATTATAACCTAAAAAACCTATAAACACCTTGAACCAAATCCATATGTAAAATAAATATGACACTGCATGTTTTATTTTTTATAATTGTCTGTATTTTTTCTTACGTACTTGTATATATAGCTCAGCATTTCAAGTGACTCTGAAGGTTAATAGAAGCTATTTTTATTGAAATTAAAATTTTATTTTTTATCAAATCAGACTACTGTTTTAGAAAAGGGAGTTTCCTTCCCTGGCAAAAGCCTTGAGAGTGTGAACCAAACAACAGTGTGAAAAAATTCTCTCACTCTTGTCAACACCTCCAAAGAAGGGGCCCAAGACCCTGTGTCAGAAAAATAACAAATGCTAAGTTACCACCTCTGAAAAAAGCTGCATTTATATAGATCCAAAGGAGAAAAAGAAAGGAATGTGTGTGAGAGAGGTGAGAAAGGTTAATCTTGACTAATTTCAAGTCATAAAAATACTTTTAACATGATAATAAAAATCTTTAAATCATCAGATTAAATGGAGTAAAAGTTTTTAGATTGAGGTATCTAGGATTATCTTAATATTTTAAGTTGATTTCCAGTGAACTTTCACTATTTTCTTCAGAAGATCTTGTCCCCTAAAGAATGAGGCCTCTCAGCATAATTTAGTAGGTTTCATCTTCCAGTGCCTCGTTCACCAGCTAACGCTTACCATGCGATGGCCTTGAAGAGTACAGCAGGCTATAGTTTTTTGAGGCACTAGCAGCATCTCACTCTTTGTTATCCAGACACATGAAGTCTTGCCATCAGGCTAAGTAGGGGACTACCTTGGTAGTCTGGTGATGAAGAATCCACCTTGCAATGCAGGGCACACAGGTTCAATCCCTGGTAGGGGAACTAAGATCCATGTGAGTAACTCACGTTATCCTGTGAGTAACATGCTGTGAGTAACTAAGCCTGTGTGCCGCAACCACTGAGCCTGCATACTCTGGAGCCCATGTGCCACAACTAGAGAGGCCAAGTTCCACAACTACTGAATCCTACATTCTCTGGAGCCCACATGCTGCAACTACTGGGCCCACATGCCACAATTAGAGCATCCATGCACCACAAAGAAAGATCCTGCATGACACAATGAAGACCCTCTGTGCCACAACCAGGACCCAACACAGCCAAATAAATAAATAAATAAGAAGGCTGAGCAGGCATAGAAGGACCTTCCCAATACAAGAAGCTAGACTACACTTAATGCCCATTCTGAAGAAACCATACTTGAGTTATTAAGGTTTGTGTTGGAAGTAAAAGGCCTGTATTCCAGGCAATGTCTGGGCTTCCCAGGTCGCTCAGTGATAAAGAATCCACCTGCCAGCATAGGAGATGCAGGTTCGATCCCTGGATGGGGAAGGTCACCTGGAGAAGGAAATGGCAACCCATTCCAGTATTCTTGCCTGGAAAATTCCATGGACAGAGGACGCCAGTGGGCTACAGTCCATGAGACCGCAAAGAGTGGGAGTGCAACTGAGCAAATGAACACACACCAGGCAATGTCTAAATGAGTACTTTGAACATGGCTCTCACGACTTCTGACCTTGGCACACCTAGAGCAACTTGTGAGGCTTTCGGGTATGATTCAAACTGGAAGACGGGGGCAGATCCAATCTACTAGCCTCCCTGGGAAGTCCTTCTCATATTGCAGTCCAGGGCCATGGAGCCAGTGGATGAGTCTATTCTGATTCCTGCTGCATCCCCAGTGCTTGCCACTCTGCCTGAGGCATGTTTGGAATTCAGTATGATGATGACTGACAGACTAAATAGATGATGTAATAGGAAAGGGGGAGGGGGTTATTGGTTCTTTGAGTTTTACGTGAACCTGAGAAAGGCAATCAAATCAACAACCCACTCCAGTATTCTTGCCTGGGAAATCCCATGAACAGAGGAGCCTGGCTGGCTACAGTCCACAGAGTCACAAAGAGTCAGACTCGACTCAGCACAGCACAGAGAAAGGCAGTCAAATCAGGACCTTCCCACTCCATGCTGGGAAACTCGGACACTTTGAAGCACTCCTAAAACATTTACTCTGCCTTTAAGTGTCCTCTGCATCCAAAAAGCCCCCAAACAAGGCCCAGCAAGCCATTCAAAGCCTTGATATGTATAGAACAATAAACTGTCTCCTATCACCAGGGCTAGTGGTGTGGTGGTTTAGTTGCTAAGTCGTGTCTGACTCTTGCAACCCCATGGACTGTAGCCTGCCAGGCTTCACTTTCCATGGGATTTCCCAGGCAAGAATACTAGAGTGGGTTGCCATTTCCTTCTCCAGAGGAGAGGATCTCCCAGCTCAGAGACTGAACCCATAACTCCTTCATCACAAGCAGATTCTTCACTGATGAGCCACCCGGGAAGTCCCGGGCTAGTGGTAGAAAACATAAAACTTGTGGCTGGGAATTAGGGGGCGAGGACCCACAAGTATATTTCAGTCATGAAGCCACCCCGCTGAACACTCAGAAGGAACCCCTCTAGCCCTTCTACATGAATACACAGCAAACCAGCGCAAGGAGAAAGAGCCTTCTAAACTAGTCTTTACACTGTCGTGTAGTACTTATGAGGCCCTTGCCCTCCCTGTGCCCCATGCTGGCAGACAGGAGGGTCAGAGCGATGCAGAAAGACAAGAGCACCTCTGGGCTCTGCATTGCACTGTCCTGGAGGATTGGTGGTCAGGAGGTGCACGTGAAGCGGGTCACAGCTTTTCAGTCATAGTACAGGCTTAGGTAGGCCAGACGGTTCCGACGCTTCCTAAAGTCTTTGTCTGTGGGCAGCTGCAATGAAAGAATATTATCTAGGTCAATATTCAAATGAGAACCCACTGCCTCTGGTCTTCCTGGCTCTGTGAAATAGGCATGTATGTTATACCTGTTGTGGCCTAGCTGAACCTCAACCCCATAGTAACCTAGCCTCACTGAGTGTCTCAGCACTGCTCTGGACATCTACTCTTTGTTGTCTTACTCTGGAAATGTCATACTAGGAATTATTTTCTACTTGGGAAGTTGTCAAGTATAGCTGGTAGGACTTCCCTGGTAGTAGAGTGGATAAGAATCCACCATGCCAATGCAGGGGACATGGGTTCCATCCCTAGTCCAGAAAGATTCTACATGACATGAGCATCTAAGCCTGTGCACCACAACTACTGAGCCCACACCCTAGAGCCCGCAAGTCACAACTGCTGGGCCCATGTGCTGCAACTACGGCAGCCTGTGTGTCTAGAGCTTGTGCTCTGCAACAAGAGAAGCCATCGCATTAAGAAGCCTGAGCACTGCAAGGAAAAGTAGCCCCTGCTGCCGCAACCAAAGAAAGCCTGCCCATGCGCAGCAACAAAAACCTAGCACAGTGAAACATAATTAATTAATTAATTATTTTAAAACTATAGCTGGTAAACTTCTTGAAAAGAAAAATTATATGTTTAATTCTTGAATGTTACCCATAGGCCCTAGCATAATGATGTTAATACATTTGGCGTTTAATACATACTTGCAGAATTAATCCCAAGTTCCACTGGAAAATAAAGGGCACCTTAGGAATTTTGATAGCTGACATTGACTGAGCATTGATTATGCTCAGTATGGCACTAAATACTTTTCTACAATATCTCAATCTTTACATCTTTATCAGATAGAGTCTATTATTATATGCATTTTAACACTAAGCACACTGATGCTTAGAAAAGTAAGATTATTAGACAAAATCACACAAAAAGCAAATATGGAACTAGAATTTGGACCCAGGTAGTCTGTTCTAAAAACCCATGTTCTTGGCAGAATGATCCACAGCCCTTGATGATCTAACACTAAGTAGTGTGATGGGAAGAGCACTGGCTTAGAAGTCACCAGATCTAGGCTCTATTTGAGCAACTTCAACAAGCCACTTAATCCATCTGAGCCTCAGTTTCCTCCTCAGCTGCAGAGAATAATTATTTTGGACTAACCACAGAAGATTATTTAAGGACTAAATAAGAAAATGTGACTTCTGTTGTATCACACACACTTTAAAAATCTAGTGAAATTGGGTAACTCTCCAAAAAAAAATTCCCATATGTATATACACGAAATTGTGCAAGTAATTTCAGGGGAATAAGGACTTAACTGAAGCTTATTCACAGACTCCCAGTTAAGAATCACTGATACACATGGAAGAATTAGGTAAAGGGCTCCAGAGAAGTCCAAAAGTATTACCTCAGCTCTCAGGGTTCTTTTCCGTAGACATGGAACCTGAGCCCAGTCTGGAGATCCAAATTTCATTGGCCATCTGACTCTCTTGGGTGGCTTTATCTCTGGGTTGTATGTGGTAGGGCTATAAAACATACAGAACATCATGTGTAATGAGTTAGCGATCATATATAACCTTCCACCCCTAATCTAGAGTCCTAACCCTTTGGGAAAAGGCAGTCAACTGATTCACATAGGAGTCCTTTGCCTGTTAAAGTATTTCTAACTAAGTTTCAGTGTTCAAAGTATCTAGTCTTGACAAAGTAAAAACTCAATTCCAGTTTAAAATATTTCTGGAAGTTCAGTCTCCTTAGCTGAGAAATCAAAAGATCCCAGAAATGGTGGATGATAAAGTTAACACAGTGATGCGTAAGTACTGCTCACGATGTAAAATTGAGGAGGAAAGAAAAGTGCTAATTTAAAGTATCAACGATCTGGGGTCAGTAAAGTAGAACCATGTAAAATTCCTTGACAATGCGATTATTTAATTATAGCCTTTGCTCATAACATTCTTTTGGTATAGACTCTTTGCTGTGGAAGTAACATGTAGAGTGGACATAGGAATCAAGATTCAATATCTCTATTCCTTACTACAACCTTGAAAAAGTTACACTCACTCTCTGATCTTTGAAATTCTCACCAGTTAAAAAAAAAAAAAAAAAGACCTTGACCCCATGCCCTACCATTCCACACATTCTCAACGGCTTCCTAAAGCACAGAGACTCCCGCCCTTGGTCTACTGGCCTATGTGCTATAGCCACCCCCAATCATACCTTCCCCACCCCATTCTCACTTCCTCTTTGCCCACGATACTGTAGCTACACTAACCTTCTTT
The DNA here is from genome assembly GCF_023091745.1 of Budorcas taxicolor. Classification (NCBI taxonomy): domain Eukaryota; kingdom Metazoa; phylum Chordata; class Mammalia; order Artiodactyla; family Bovidae; genus Budorcas; species Budorcas taxicolor. Next base: position 32,417,890 of record NC_068912.1, read on the forward strand.
CTTTTTTTCTGCACACCAATTTCCTTCCCAATAACAGCCTTTGTACTTGAAGTTCCTTCTGCCTGGGAAACTCCGGGCCTAGATTTTCACAGGGCCAGCTCATTCTTGTCATAATGATTTCAGACCAAGTGTCATTTCCCTAAAAGATCTATCTTGACAATCTTTGCCAAAATATATAGATTTTAGTCCACCACTCTGTATCATATCATCATCTTGTTTGGTTTCATTCAGCACAACACCAGGTCACCTTACTTCCTAGTGTGTCTATGACAGCCCCAGCTAATGGCTACTGTCTTGGTATAATTATTAATAAGACTCCATTTCAAGTCTCAGAAGTGTCATGTGCTGACTAATAAATTATATAGTCACTCTCTTTGTTACTATTGATATTTTCTTGTTTGTTTGCTTCTCATCTGTCGGAACTCTAGAATGTAAGCTCCAAGATATCAGGAATCTGGTATGATGGGTTTAATGCAAAATCTTTGGAATCCACAAAACTGCTTGGCCTTTTATAAATATTCATTGAATGAACCACTACACTCTACCACCCTATAATTTCTAGAGATCTAGAAGGCAAGAGGTTGAATCTTTAAAGCTAGATGGTTTCTTATTTAGAGGGCATGGTTGGGATGTAACCCCTTTTTGTACTTCCTTTCCTATTGCTCTTTGTTGAAGTGCAGCAGAAAAAGGGGCACATACCCAGGATAATAAGAGTCCTTTGAGTATGTCCGAAAGCGAGGCAACAAGGCATTAAATGGAGCAAAATTTGGTTTGTGTGTTTGCTCTTGAACATTGACTGTCTGGTACATGCCTGGGTAAGGTGTCATATCCTGTTTCCAAGAAAAAGATCAATATGTTAGAGGGTGATATATACATGTAAATCCTTTTAATTAGAAAAAACAAAGTTATCCTCTCCCTGTCATGTATCATCTATGGTTTAACTACCTCAATGTATAGAAATGGCCTACAGTAGGTAGAAAACCAAGATAAGTGTATGGTTCAGCTATGTAAAGGTACCTAATGCTTAGGCTGTAGAAACAAATCTATGAGGGTAGAGAACCATGGTAACTTATTACAGTTACTACCACCACCATCCCACCATCCCACTCAGATTCTTCTGGAGCCAGTATCCCTCTTCCTGAGCTTAAGCGTCAAGAAAAAGTCCAACAAGAGATTAACAGAAGATAATTAAGACTTGAAATCCAGTTACACAAAAGAGTGCAGAAGTTGGAGTTGGTTTTTTAACTGAGAAGATATTATATATTACATATAATTATATGATGTGTATAAACAACTCTTCCAGTATTTTACAAGCAAGTGTCTCAGGGCTAAAACCTTGCTTTGGTGTTATTTCTTCTTAGAATCATTTTATACTCTCCCAGGACACTCACACACACATTTGCCATGTTAACATCCATGCTTTTAAGATAGGTTTTTTAGTGGCTTTTGCCCAAAAGATTTTTTGTCTTGAATTTTGGGCATATTCTTTAGGTAGCCTCCAGCTATGCTCCCCAATGCAAATACATTCAGCAACATGGATCACAGTGAAATCTAAGCACATTCAGTCATGTCTAACCTTGCTAACTGGCTTAAACCTCATGGCTGTTCTGGCGCCAAGAGTGTATCCTTTTTTACTGGTCGGGATCTTGGAGAGATTGTATGCCAAGCCATACTTCTTCAGGTGTTATGTAGAAAACAAAGGAAAAACACATGTAGAGAACATTATAGTTATTAAAACAGTCTGAACTTAAAGTATTCCTGAATATTCTCTGCCAAAGTTGCTCTTTCCTGATTCTTCTGAATCATGACCATACAATTACATAAGTAACACAAACAGTTGCATTCCTACAAAGGAATGTGGCTAGATAGGTAGAGAGAATGCCATTTCTATACATTCCGGTGAATGTATAGAAATTTCTCTACACATTTTTCTGGGTCCCACAGAGCTGAATCTGTTCTAATTCAACTATCAGTATGATTATACAATTTCATAAACTACCTATCAGCACAACCACAGTCCAGGTTTGGACTAAGAGGAGATACTGAGTCACTGGTCTTTGTGACTGTGAATAGTGAAGGAACAATTCCGGGAACTGCATGAGGCCCAGGCTTGCATTTGGTGGGGAAGGCAAAGGGGAACAGTGGCTCTTTACTCTCTGATTGTAGAGGACCAGGGCACTTTCTCATGTTGGGACCCTGATGGTCACAAATCCCACAGGGCTTTTATTCACGAAAACTTGGGTTTCCTTAGATAATGGCTGGGAACTGAGACCCATCTAAGGGAAGGTGAATACTCACATCTTCTGCTATGTAACACCCAGGCCCTCTGTTGGGGGCTCCCCTAATAGGGGGAAATGTGTTTCCCAACAAGCTTGGGGGATGGATGTGAGGAAAGATCTTCCTATGTTGACGTGTTCCAAAGGAGTAGTTAAGCAGCGGCTCTGCAGATAGAGAAAGAAGAGAAACTTCACATGAGGAAAGGCCCCTTGATTTAAGTGAGAGCTTCAGGGCTAGTGAGGGGTGGGCCGCGGGACAGAGCTCTTAAGGGCAGACCCTTAAGAAAGATCCATGGAAAGGGTAGCTCAAATCTCTGTAAAGACATCAACTGCATTTTCCCCTCCCTTTGCCCTTCTTCTTTCCCAGCCTCCCTACTCTTCCTCCTGCCTCTACTGTAGACTCCCCTACTACAGCCCTCCTCACCTGCTTTAACGAAGCACATCTCAGGAGCTCCACCAGGCCCGGGGTTTGTGTACTGCGTTGCCCAAGAAACAGAGGCGGGGCTGGGCAGCCCCAGCTGCCCAGCTCCCACAGAGGAGTGGCTCTGAGCTAGCCTACTCAGCAGTGGGGATTCCTGCAGAGCCCGCTTTGGGGCAGGAACTGTGCCTCCCAGGCCAGGAATCCAGGGGAGTGAGAACTCTGAAGCTGGGCAGGAGGTAGGGGGTTTGCTAGATCCAAGCTGTAGGCTGAAGAGCTTTGAAAGCTGGGCCACTGGAAATGCACTACTGAGGAAGGACGGACTCCTCCACGTGCAGGATACCCTGAAATCCAGGCTGCCAGGATCAGGAATGTAGAAAAACACAGCCTCTGCAGTGATGATCTATGGAGGTGGGCTTCTTGGGCAATGCCCAGAAGAGGGAAGTTGGGAACCTAATGGAGCCTAGATAGTTCCGTATTAGGCCTATTTTAGACCCATTGTTCCTTTTCTTCAAGGCACTCCCATCCGGTTACCCCCTTATACCCTTAAGAGGGGCTCAAGTCTATAAAAGGTCTCTTTAAGCAGAACAGTAAGAGCACAATGGAATAAAAGAAGTGCTTAAATTTGGAGGCAGTTACTTAATGTTTAGACTTCCCTGGTGGCTCAGAGAGTAAAGCATCTGTCTACAAGGCAGGAGACCTGGGTTCGATCCCTGGGTCGGGAAGATCCCCTGGAGAAGGAAATGGCAACCCACTCCAGTACTCTTGCCTGGAAAGTCCCATGGATGGCAGAGCTTGGTGCAGGCCACTGTCCATAGGGTTGCAAAGAGTCGGGCACGACTGAGCGACTTCACTTTCACTTTTCACTTTCACTTAATGTTTAAGTCCCAGGTTCCTTATCTCTACGTTAGGAACAGTAATTCCTTTTTATAGGGTTGTTGAGAGGGTTAAGATAACAGGATTAAAGAGGGTCATTGCCTAGTGCTTGGTAGGTCACAATAGGAGAGGTTTTTATTACTGCAACAGTATCTAGCCAGCCTAGGAGTACTCCCACCCTAACCTAAGAAGAAATATCAGGGTGTATGATGACTTCTTTACCTTTGTCCTAGATATTAACCCTAACTTGTTCTCACTTGATTTTAAGATAACTTTCAGAGTTGGCAAGTGTGGCAGGCAACAGAAAGCACAGTGTGATAGTGTTATTGATACATTCTGTCTTTGGCTTCTAAGAATGATCTTGGGATCCACACATACTCAGGGTTAGCACTGTCTACAGGCATGATTTTATAGCTCTAAGGCAGGTTCCAAGAGAAGTGATCCTGAGTCCTAGAGGATATTTTGGAAACTTAGAGAAGTCTTCTGGGCTTCCCAGGTGATACTAGTGGTAAAGACCCTGCCTGCCAATGCAGGAGACATAAGAGACATGGGTTTGATCCCTGGGTTGAGAAGATCCCCTGGAGGAGGGCATGGCAACTCACTCCAGTATTCTTGCCTAGAGAATCCCATGGACAGAGGAGCCTGGTGGACTACAGTCCATAGAGTTTGCCAAGAGTCGGACATGACTGAAATGACAGCACAGAAGCCTTTTGCTTGTTAAAAATTATTGAGGTGATGCTCCTGGTCAGTGAACCAGGAAGGCTGGATACCTGTAGCTCACTGTGCAATTGCACAGTGAATTGTGTCAAGTCCTATATAACAAACACTCCAATGTCTTCCTGGCCTCTGTGGAAAAAATAATTATATTTGACATATATACAAAAAAGACAGTGTTTTGTTCTTTTTTTTCAAGAAGTAATGCAGAAAGCCCAATAATATAGGAGAACATCTTAAGAGAAACAAAACTTAACTGGAATAACAATATGGTCTCAACATTATTGAACAATTTGCTTCAAGTCTCCTTTCTACTCAAAATATAATTGTAGTAACAATGATGGTAAACAAAATGTAAAGAGACATAGTATTAATTTGATTATTTTCACTGTCTTTAGGGATATTAATATTTGTAGTACCCACAGTGTTTTCTGGAAATTAGTGTTTACATTATTAGTAACATGAAACAAGTCTCACAAAGTATTTTGAAATTATGACAACATATTCTTCACTGGTATGTTGGTTTACTTCAGACTAATTCTCCAGCTGAGAAGAGATAGAAATACCAGATAAAACATACATATTTCAAGATATCAGAGATATAGCAAAGAAAAAAGAATCTGAAGGGCCAAGACCCTGGAGAGAGGGCAGCCCAAAATGGTGAGCCCAACAGTTGGTGCTGTTGTTCCCTTTGAACATTCGCTAATTAAAAATATCACTGAGAAGCAGAGAATTTGAGCAGAACTTTGATCAAACAGTCTCTAAAAACGGGAAATAAAAGTTAGGCTGACCATGGCAGAGGAGAGACTGGAAAACACCCTGGACTTTTAGTTAGGAGGCTAAAGAGATACAACTCAGCTATAAAAGTAAATAAATAGAGTAGCTCTCAAAAAAAAAAAAAAAAATCCAGAAATTTAGTTTTGTATCAACTCTAGTCCCCAGCTCCATTAAGATAATCTATTTCTACCCTTATTGCATACCCAAAACAAAAGTAAATCTTCTTGTATAATAGCATTATTTGAGCCCCAAATAAGTTGTATAATTTTTAAGCAAAATGTTCAGCATTCAATATAAAGCAACCTCTTATACCAAACAAAACACCTAAGTAGACATAAACCCAAAAGGAATCCAGCAATTGGAGTATCAAGAGTGGACTTTAACTGTACTTGGCTTCAGGTTTTACAAGAAGGCTGAAGACTGCAGCGTGAACATAGGAAGCAAAAGAAAGCAAGGAAATTTGTGATCATGAAGCAGATTCTTGGCTTCTCAGGTACGAGGCTAAAAGAAAAATATAGATTACACTCTAAAAACAAAGTCAATAAAGACCTCAGTGTACTTAGGGAAAGAGAAAATTTCCCCCATCAATCTTTATGTTTATGTTACTAATATAACACACAAGAGTGTCCACATACATCCAGATTGATGCAAATTTATCAACTTTTCATTAAAGTCAATCCAGACATAGTACAAAGATAGACTGTATTTTATGTATATTTCCTGTATTATTAATTGTGTGATGGTAAAATTCAGAAGTTAAACAGAATTTCAGGCAGCTCTAAGGATTGTAAAGAATCATTGAATCTTTAAGTGATGGATTTTTTGAATGATGATCATGTGTAAATGAAACTTTGCAGGTGACTACTTGGAACAGAATAATAAACAAAATTTCATATGTAGCCACTTTTGATGAAGAATTTTTAAAGAATTCAGCAGGTCCTGTCATGTACATTTCTAACTATGATGATAGCATCAAGGGATGCCTGATGCTTATGGAGACTGTTATGGACTTAAGAGTTAGTTATCTGCTTTCCTCATTTGACTGTGTATGAGGCCATTGTATTAATAAGAATTACAATTCTAGGAAACTACTTCCCCTGGTGAAGTGGTCTAATTGAATGGGGATAAGTAATTCAACATTTATATAATGTTTTAAATATATTTTGTCTCATTTTAAAACATAATGGATTTAATGGTATTATATCAATTCAGCAAATGGTAAAGGTGATAATTATATTTAAGAAACTAAATGAAAAGATAGAGAATTTTAGAAACAGTAAGAAAAAAGCAAATAAAAAATGTGGAAATAAAAAGTGCCATCACCAAAAGTAAGATATGAATTCATGGGGAACAGAAGATTATAAAAGTTGAAAAGAAATTAATGAAATGAGAAATGAATCAGAAGAAAGTATATAGACCAAAGCTTGAGGAGGCAAGGATAGAAAATACAGAGGCAGAGGAGAAACAGTGAAAAGTTGTAACACACATGTATTTGAAGTTCCACAAGGAATGGAGAGAAAGAGAATGTGGCAGATGCTAGAGCTGAAGAGATAATGGATGAGAATATTTCAGAACTGACGAAAAACATTTAACCAGAATTTACCAAATGCTATAGTCTAAAGCTTACTCCTTGGAAGAAAAGTTATGACCAACCTAGATAGCATATTCAAAAGCAGAGACATTACTTTGCTGACTAAGGTCCGTCTAGTAAAGGCTATGGTTTTTCCTGTGGTCATGTATGGATGTGAGAGTTGGACTGTGAAGAAGGCTGAATGCCAAAGAATTGATGCTTTTGAACTGTGGTGTTGGAGAAGACTCTTGAGAGTCCCTTGGACTGTAAGGAGATCCAACCAGTCCATTCTGAAGGAGATCAGCCCTGGGTGTTCTTTGGAAGGAATGGTGCTAAAGCTGAAACTCCAGTACTTGGCCACCTCATGCGAAGAGTTGACTCATTGGAAAAGACTCTGATGCTGGGAGGGATTGGGGGCAGCAGGAGAAGGGGACGACAGAGGATGAGATGGCTGGATGGCATTACGGACTCGATGGACGTGAGTCTGAGTGAACTCTGGGAGTTGGTGATGGATAGGGAGGCCAGGTGTGCTGCCATTCAGGGGGTCACAAAGAGTCGGACATGACTGAGCGACTGAACGGAACTGAACTGAAAGCAAGATAAATACAAAGAAATTTTCATTTGGTCATATCATAGTGAAACGTTTGAAAAATAGGGAAAAATTTGAGATTGGCTAGATAGAAAAGGCAGGTTACTTTTAAGGAAGCAACAATAAGCCTAGAGGATGAACTCTTAAGAGAAACTAGAAAGCAATGGAATAGTGTCTTTAAGTGCTAAAGAAATAACAGTAAAAAGGATGGGATACATATTCCATATGAAGACTAACAAAAACAAAGTTAATGTATGTGTACCAAGATATGAGGGACATAGAAAAACTGAGCAATTACTTCAGATTGAGGTATACTGATGAACACAATGTAATACAACATTTAATCCTGGATAGGATCCTGGATGAGATAGGAAAGATATGTTGTTGGGACAACAAATTTGAATAGGGTGTGTGAATTTTCATGGTGATGTGTGGCAAAACCAATACAATGTTGTAAAGTAAAATAATAATAATAATAATAATAAAAGAGGAAAAAATAAAAACAAACAAAAAAAGAATAGTGTATCAATCTGTTTTTCAAATTGAAAGAGCTGTTCTGATCATGGTTTATGAGAATCTCAGGGAGGGTAACAGTAGAGTTTTTAGAAGAGATGGGGAATCATTGCAGAAAAAAAATCTCTCTCTCTCTCTCTCTCTCTCTATCTATATATACATATGGAAAGAAATAGAAGCAAAATTTAACAACTGAGGAATTTGGGTGAATGGAGCTGAGGGAATTCTTTGTACTGTTTTGAAGCTTTTCTTTAGATTTGAAACTTTCAAAATAATAATTAAAAATATGTATGTATAATTATGGGTGAGAAAGGAAGCCAAGCTATGAGAGAAAATATAAGCAAGTGAAAGTGTTAGCCGCTCAGTTGTGTCTGACGCTTTGCGACCCCATGGACTCTACCCCACCAGGTTACTGTCTATGGAATTCTTCAAGCAAGAATATCAAAGTGGGTTGCCAGTCTGCAATGTACAATAAAATATCCACTACCCATATGTAACTACTGAGCACTTGAAATGTGGTTAGTCCAAATTGAGATGTATGTAAGTATAAAATGCACACTAGATTTTAAAAGCTTAGAATGAAAACAAAGTGTACAAACTATGATTTAAGTGTTATATTGGTTACATGTTGAAATGATAATAGTTAGATATATTTGGTTAAATAAACATATATTTAAGTTAACTTCATATTCTACTTTTTGCTCTTTTATGTGTAACTGTTAGAAAATTTAAACACATTGTTTGAATTGTATTTCCACTGGATAATGCTGATGTCTAGAAATAAAAGCACTTACAGATCAATAAGGAAAAACAACCTATTTTTTTTAATTGGTAAAATGCTTGAATGCACACTATAGACAAAAAGAATATCCAAATGACTAGTAAACATATTAAAAACTGCTCAATATCAACAGTCAAAAAGGAAATGCAAATTAAAACCACAATGACATACCCACCTGATGGCTAAAATTATAAAGATGGAGAAGAGTGCTAAGGATGTGAAATAGCTAAAAACCTTTAATACACTTTTAGTATAAGTGTAAATTGATACATTCACTTTGAAAAATAGATAGTATTTACTGAAGCTGGACATAGACATCTCTGCAATCTAATAATTTCTACTCCTTATATGTTCTCAGCAGAAATGCATACAGTTGTGTTCCAAAGACATTACAAGAACATTAAAAGCAATATTACCAATAATACTCCCCAAACTAGAACAACTGAGTGTCCATTAACATTAGAATGGAAAAATATGTTGTGCTATACTCATGTAAATTAACACTATACAGGAATGAAAATGAATAAAATCCTTCACATTTAATAATGTAGATTAATCTGACAGAGTTGAATGAAATAATTCAGACATGAATATTTACACACTGTATGAGCAAATTTACATGATGTTCAAAAATAGGCAAAGCTAATCTATATGTTAGAAGTCGGGATAGCTTTGTAAAAGAGAGTGGAAGGAATAACTAACAGGGAACTTGAGGAACACTTGGAGTGAAAGCAATGTTCCATTTCTTTTTTAATTGAGGTATAGTAGATTTATAATATTATATTGGCTTAATGTGTGCAACATAGATTCAAAGTTTTATTGATTATACACCATTTATAGCTATTATAAAATATTGACTGTATGACATATATTTGTATCTTATTTATTTTATACATAGTAATTTGTATCTCCCAATCCCCTACCCCTATTTTACCCCACCCTCTTCCCTCTCCCCACTAGTAACCACTAGTTTGTTCTCTGTATCTCAGTCTTTCTTTTTTTGTTATTTCATTATTTTATGTTTTAGATTCCACATCTAAGTGATGTCATACAGTATTTGTCTTTCTCTATCTGACTTATTTCACTTAATATAATACCCCGTCATCTCCATCCATGTTGTTGCAAATAGCAAAATTTTGTTATTTTTCATGGCTGCTTAGTATTTCTTCCATACCTTGGCTATTATAAATAATACTGCTATGAACATTGGGGTGCATGTGTCTTTTCAAATTAGTGTTTTTGTTTTCTTTGACTGTATACCCAGAAGTGGACTTGCTGGATCATATGGCAGCAAGTGACTAACCTAAAATCAGCATTTAATAAATATTAATGTATTTTCAACCTACCACCCCCATGCCAGGGCTATATCTAACTCCAAGGGTACCTTTGTGCAAATTTTTTAATGGTGCCCTTTCATCTGGATGGGTGTCACCCCTAGTCAAGGTTCATGACTTGTAGAGTGGAGCACTGACCCCATCCCCACTGGGATCAAGGTTCCTACCCCATGGCTTTCCAATTAGACTCCAATACTGAAGGAATGAATTTATATATATGTGCTAGAGTTCAAGAATATGATTACCATGATCAAAGTCCCAAAGGAATGGCTGGGTGATCTGTAGCATAATGTTGTTTTCCTTCAAGCTCCTGGATAGGACAGATGGCATGAGCTTTGAAAATCTCCGAGAAGCTCTGGACCATAACTCTTCCTTATAGGGACTTTCAAAAACCCTGGCTCTCTCATGTATTGATTCCATTAGTGACAAATTTTATAAGTGGACTTTAACCAAGACTTTGGACAGTGTAACTCAGACTGGCTGCTAAGCAACAGCCCCACCCTTGAAGTCACCTCTTCAAGTCATTGTGACAGTGCTTTCTACAAGGCAACATTATGGTGTAGAGGAAGCCAGAAAGGCCCAATTTTGAAAATAAACTCTGCCATTTATTATAACTTCATCATCTTGGACAAGTTTTCCGTCAATTTCTTTACCTGTAACACCACGACAATATTCACCATGCAGGAGATAACCTATATAAAGTACCCAGTCCAGTGCTTGGCTTACTTAACTTGTTTACCATCTCCCTTCCTGCCCTCATTGATTTATTCATTCAACAGGTACTTACTAAACTCTTATAATATGCTCTAGGCATTGGGAATATAGCCATGATCAGAGGCTCACAGAAGTTAATCCTCATTGACCTTAATTCTAGCAGGGCAGGCAATAAAAATGATAAACACATAAAATGCATGTGATATCAGGTATTGATAGGAAAAACAGAGGAAGAAGGAAAAGGGAGTTTCTTGGCCAGGAATGGTGAAAGGTAGCTTTGAGGAAAGGCCTACAGGAAGTGAGGTAGAAAGTCAAATGGAAATCTCAGGAAAGAATATTTCAGCTTGTGCAAAAACCCTGAAGGAGTAACAAGCCTGGACTATTGGAGAAACAGCACAGATGTCAACATAGTTGAAGTAGAGGGAATAAGAAGAATCAAAGGAGGTGAGATTAGAGTGGTCATGTGTGCTGGGTTCTGCCTGTCCTCTTCTTGCACATATTAGGTATACAGTAAACATTAATTTGAATGACTAATAGGTAAATGTAGCACAAAAATAGGGGGCAAACCAATTTTTTAGATTGCCATGATTTTTGCATTCTAGAAATGGTGACAGGATTAATCTTTGCAGGAAAATAGTGGCAGAAAAAGCATTAGTCTAGGAAACCACTTTGATCTAGCCAGTAGCCATTGTACTGTTCAAAAATGCTTTTCCTCAAATTCAGTGGCATTTTTCATGCTTTTCATGAAAAAGGTCAGTTTTCATTCCAAACCTAAAGAAAGGCAATGCCAAAAAATGTTCAAACTACTACACAATTGCACTCATCTCACACACTGGCAAAGTAATTCTCAAAATTCTCCAAGCGAGGCTTCAATAGTATGTGAACTGTGAACTTCCAGGTGTTCAAGCTGGATTTAGAAAAGGCAGAGGAACCAGAGATCAAATTGCCAGCATTCATTGGATCATCAAAAAAGCGAGAAAATTCCAGAACATCTACTTCTGCTTTATTGATTACCCTAAAGACTTTGACTGTGTAGATCACAACAAACTGTGGAAAATTCTTAAAAAGATGGGAATACCAGACCACCTTACCTGCCTCCTGAGAAATCCGTATGCAGGCCAAGAGGCAACAGTTAGAACCAGACATGGAAGAACAGACGAGTTCCAAATTGGGAAAGGAGTACGTCAAGGATGTATATTGTCACCTTGCTTATTTAACTTATATGCAGGATGCATCATGCAAAATGCTGGGCTGGATGAAGCACAAGCTGGAATCAAGATTGCTGGGAGAAATATCAACAACCTCAGATATGCAGATGACACCGCCCTTATGACAGAAAGTGAAGAGGAATGAAAGAGCCTCTTGATGAAAGTGAAAGAGGAGAGTGAAAAAGCTGGCTTAAAACTCAACATTCAAAAAATGAAGATCATGGCTTCCAGTCCCATCACTTCATGGAAAACAGATGGGGAAGTAATGGAAACAGTGACAGGCTTTATTTTCTTGCACTCCAAAATCAATGCAGATGGTGTCTGCAGCCATGAAATTAAAAGACACTTGCCCCTTGGAAGAAAAGCTATAATCAACCTAGACTGCACATTAAAAAGTAGAGACATTACTTTGCTGACAAAGGTCCATAGAGTCAAAGCTATGGTTTTTCCTGTAGTCATGTATGGATGTGAGAGTTAGACTTTAAAGAAAGCTGAGCACTGACGAATTGATGTTCTAGAACTGTGGTGTTGGAGAAGACTCTTGAGAGCCCCTTGGACTACAAGGAGATCAAACCAGTCAATCCTAAAGGAAATCAGTCCTGAATATTCATTGGAAGGACTGATGCTGAAGCTGAAAGTCCAATACTCTAGCCACCTGATGCGAAGAGCTGACTCATTGGGAAAAACCCTGATGCTGGGAAAGATTGAAGGCAGGAGGAGAAGGGGATGACAGAGGATGAGACAGTGGGATGGCATCACTGGCTCAATGGACATGAGCTTGAGCAAGCTTGGGGAGTTGGTGATGGACAGGGAAGCCTGGCGTGCTGCAGTTCATGGGGTCACAAAGAATCAGACACGACTGAGCAACTAAACTGAACTGAGCTGCATGCTCTTCACCAAGTCTAGTGCTCCACATCTTCACATCCCCTCCTCAGTATTATAGGAAACTCCTTGCAAAAAGACTCCCCCAAATTCCTGTGTTCTCTTTTGCTGTTGAGTTGCTAAGTTGTGTCTGATTCTTTGGAGGCCCATGGAGTGCATGCTCTTCTGTCCTCCACTATCTCCCAGAGTTTGCTCAATTTCATGTCCATTGAGTTAGTGATGCTATCTAACCATCTCATCCTCTGCTGCCTCTTTCTCCTTTTGCCTTCAGTCTTTAGCATCAGGGTCTTTTCCAACGAGTCAGCTCTTCTCATCAGGTGGAGAATGTATTGGAGACTCAGCTTCAGCATCAGTCCTTCCAATGAATATTCAGAGTTGATTTCCTTTAGAATTGATTGGTTTGATTTCCTTGCAGTCCAAGTGGCTCACAAGAGTCTTCTCCAACACACCACACTTTGAAAGCATCTGTTCTTCTGCATGCAGCCTTCTTTGTGGTCCATCTCTCACATCTGTACATGACTACTGGAAAAACCATAGCTTTGACTATACAGACTATTGTCGACAAAGTGATGTCTCTGCTTTTGAATATGCTGTCTAGGTTTATCATAGCTTTCCTTCCCAGGAGGAAGCATCTTTTAATTTCATGGCTGTAGTCACCATCTAAAGTGATTTTGGAGCCCAAGAAAAGAAAATCTGTGACTATGTCCACTTTTTACCTTTTTATTTGCCATTACATGATGGGACTGGATGCCATGATCTTAGTGTTTTGAATGTTGAGTTTTAAGTCATCTGTTTCACTCTCCTCTTTCAGTATCATCAAGAGGCTCTTCACTTTCTGCCATTAGCATGGTATCATCTGCATTTCTGAGGTTGTTGATATTTTTCCTGGCAATCTTGATTTCAGCTTGTGATTCATCCAGTCCAGCATTTTGCATGATGTACTCTGCATATAAGTTAAATAAGTAGAGTGACGATGCCTAGCCTTTTTGTACTCCTCTCAGAATTTTGAACCAGTCTGTTATTCCATATCAGGTTCTATTTTACTCCAGGCTTTATCATTCTTTGGCTGGAAATGTAATTACATTAATAATCCAATTTAACTGGCTCTTGCCTTTACCTGCTCATTGAGGACACTAGTCCTTCATATCAATGTCTTTAATCTCCATGGTATGTCATGCAAATATTCCGCTAAGATCATCATGAGTGCTGGTTTTCCATGTTCTATAATCCTATCTCAGCTCCATTTAGATTATGATATAACCTTCAAATTACTTTACAGTTCACTTACAATAAAATCCAAACTTTTAACCAAGTTTCAACACCTTGCATGATCTGACCCTTCCCTAGTTGTTCCCTGGCAACACTGGTCTCCTTTATTTATTTATTTTTTTTTTACTGAAATGACATTGGTTTATAACATTATGTAAGTTTCATGTGTATGACTTTATTGTTTGACATCTGTGTATACTTCTGCATCCCCCCCACCAAAAGTCTTGTTTCCATTCATCATCTCATACTTGACCCTTTCTACCCATTTTTTCCTCCCTTTCCTGCTCTTCCCTTCTGGTAGCCACCAATTTGCTCTCTGTGTGTATGTGTTTTGATGTTTATATCCGTGAGGAGTGAAATCATACAACGTTTGTCTTTCTCCATCTTATTTATTTCACATGGAATGATATCTTTAGGTTTCATTCATATTGCCACAAATGGCAAGATTTCATTTTTGCTTAATGGCTGAGTACCATTTCATTGCATACACATACCATACCTTCTTCATCTATTCATCTGTCAGTGGTCACTCAGATTGTTTCCACATCTTGGCTATTGTAAATAGTGCTGCAGTGAACATATGGGTGCATGTATCTTTTCAAATTATGTTTTCATATTCTTCAGATAACTACCCCAAAGCGGAACAGCTGAGTCTCCCAGAGGCAGCATATAATTGGATCTTGTTTTTAATACATCCAGCCACTCTGTGTCTTAATTGGTGAACTTAATTCACGTGTACTAAAGGTAATCACTGCCAAGTGAGGGCTTAGTACTGCCATTTAATCTTTTGTTTACTGGTTGCTCTGTATCTCCACTGTTTCTTCTCCCGTGTGTTTCTGTCTGCCATTTTAGTTTGATAGTTTTCTATGATGTTTCTTTTTTTACATTTTGTTTCTCTGCTGTAGTTTTATGGTTATTATGAGGTTTGTACAAAACATAGCATAGTTTTGTACAAGGTAAAATAGTCCTTTTTCTGCTATTAGCAACTTATTTGCCTGTATGGATTCTGTCCTTTTCCTCTTCCTCTCTTATGCTTTTGTTGTCTCAAATTAACCCTTTTTAAGTTGTGAGTTCATTACCAAATTAAAGTAGGTATAGTAATTTTACTGCTTTTCCCCTTTAACTTTTACTCTATAACTGTTTAACAATCTGTTCTGAAGTTGAAATTTTCTGATTCCATTTACCGCTTTACTCAAAGTTTTGAATTCTTTTGCCTTTTTGTTTGAGTTAGAAGAGTTGTTTTCAACATCTCTTGTAAGGCAGGTGTAGCGATGATGAACTGGACTGTCTCATATCACCATGATTTTGACGTCATCCCTGATCCTTTTTCTAACATTCATCTCCATTTACACCTGAAGGACTTTGTACTTGGTGCATCTCTGTCCGAAATGCACTTTTCCCAGATCTCAAAACAATTGGTTCTCCTATAATATCAAGGCTCATCTCATATGGGATCTCTCCAGAGAGGCCTTCCTGGACTGCTCAGACTAAAGTTGGCTCTTCCCTTGGTCACTTTTTTATTACTGTCTCATTTTCCTCTTTTTTTGTTTTTATTTTTTGACTAATTTATTGCTTAAGATTCCTATCAGCAAAGTGTAATCCCCATAAAGGTGAGCTCTTTATCTTGTTTACCACTGTGTCTTTAGTACTTAGAACATTATCTGGTACATAATAATAAAGAATCGTTGTAGACTCATAAATGAATACTCATTACCAGAAAGCTGCAGGCACCTCATCATTAACACCAGTACTGCCTTATGCCTTGAGAACACTGAGGTCTGTGTCAAAGGAAGCAGTGAAACATAATAGTTAGGACTGTGACTTCTTTTGAATCTGGCTCTGCAATTAATGAGAACTGAGATGTTGGGTGGGTTATTCAGTTTTGGATTAATGTTACCTTGTCTTCCTCACTAAGTTGTTGGGAGAATTAAATAATAAAATACATGTAAAACACTTAGAACAGAGTTTGACTTTCAGCAAGTATGCCAGAAAATAGGAACCATTATATTCTTATTTTACTAGTTCAGTTCAATTGCTCAGTCGTGTCCGACTCTTTGCGACCCCATGAATCACAGCACGCCAGGCCTCCCTGTCCATCACCAACTCCGGGAGTTCACTCAGACTCACGTCTATCAAGTCAGTGATGCCATCGAGCCATCTTATCCTCTGTCATCCCCTTTTCCTCCTGCCCCCAATCCCTCCCAGCATCAGAGTCTTTTCCAATGAGTCAACTCTTCGCATGAGGTGGCCAAAGTACTGGAGTTTCAGCTTTAGCACCATTCCTTCCAAAGAACACCCAGGGCTGATCTCCTTTAGAATGGACTGATTGGATCTCCTTGCAGTCCAAGGGACTCTCAAGAGTCTTCTCCAACACCACAGTTCAAACGCATCAATTCTTCAGCGCTCAGCTTTCTTCACAGTCCAACTCTCACATCCATACATGACTACTGGAAAAACCATAGCCTTGACTAGACGGACCTTTGTTGGCAAAGTAAAGTCTCTGCTTTTTAATATGCTGTCTAGGTTGGTCATAACTTTCCTTCCAAGGAGTAAGCGTCTTTTAATTTCATGGCTGCAATCATCATCTGCAGTGATTTTGGAGCCCCCCAAAATAAAGTCTGACACTGTTTCTACTGTTTCCCCATCTATTTCCCATGAAGTGATGGGACCAGATGCCATGATCTCAGTTTACTGAATGCTGAGCTTTACGCCAACTTTTTCACTCTCCTCTTTCACTTTCATCAAGAGGCTTTTTAGTTCCTCTTCACTTTCTGCCATAAATTAG
Source organism: Budorcas taxicolor (assembly GCF_023091745.1). Classification (NCBI taxonomy): domain Eukaryota; kingdom Metazoa; phylum Chordata; class Mammalia; order Artiodactyla; family Bovidae; genus Budorcas; species Budorcas taxicolor. Next base: position 32,434,596 of record NC_068912.1, read on the forward strand.
GATCCTTTTAGTTGCAAATAAAGAAACAAACAAGTCAGCATGTGTAGCAAAGAGAAATTTATTATATAGTTATAGAGGTGTTTCACAGAACCCAAAGGCAGAAATCTCTCTAGGCCTCAGGAATGTTTAGAATCAAGAGTTGGAAAGCCATCAATAAATGTTCTCTCCATCTCTCATCGTGGCTTTTCTCCATAACCACCTCCACCCTCCCCCCCTCTCCCCTTAATCTTCTTGGTCTGCATCCACAGCAACTTTCCCTTCTCCTTAGCTTCTCTCTGCAGAGCCTGAACTTACATATTATAGGGCAAAGCCACTCTCAGACCCTGGCAGCCTTGTTCTCTGTTGTAGATTCCAAGGGGTAATAATCTGATTAGCCCTTGTGAGTCTGATGTCTATCCCGTCAATCAGCCAAGCCAGGGGAGGATGTGATGCAGTACAATTATAGCCGCAAGTGACCACTATATATGGTTTCAAGGAAGGGACCTCTTCTTTCACTCCTGAGAAAAGCAGACATCCCCAGAGGAGTCCACTGCACAGACCTTCCCAATGCTGACAATTCAGAGGGTTGGACCAGCTCCAGGACTTCAGCAGGCATAGAGAGAATGCCCTGGCCTTCTGCTCCTTGAGCAAGTCAAGAGGCCTGTGCCCCTAAGACTCCCAGAATCACTTTGGCTCCCTACCAAGGACACTCGCCAAACTAGAGACCTATCTTCTTCATGACTTCACCCCCTGCCAACACCAAACATGCATAAATTTCCTTCTGACAGCTTTCAACCTTCATAAAGATCAACCTAAGCAAATAAAAGACTTGTGAGGTTGTTGGTGCCATGACTTCCTCACACACACTCTTCTGCCACTCCAAGCCCATGCACAGCCTATATTTTCACATCTAGAAAGGTCTCCAGCCAAATCACTTAAAGCCAAGGACACTCGTATTTTAACTGATGCATTTTATTGCAGAACTTTAGGTAGGAACAAGGTGTGCTAGGCAAAGGAGACTTGTACCCTAGGAAATGGAGACACAGGTCAGTTTTATGCCCAGTTGCAGCAGTGACAGCTGGTGTCAAAGACAAGCCCGGTCGGGCAATTCTGCTCATATGTGATTCCATTTGCGCAGTTCCAGAAGGCATTTCTGTTATCCGCCACTGGGTAGAGGCCATCAGCTTTGCCAGCACAGTACCCTCTACTCTCAGAGCTGCTGCTCTCATTTCCACTCCCACTTCCATTTCCAGGACTGCTGTTGGGCTCACTGGGCTGAGCGGAGGCGTTACAGGCTGAAACAGCACAAAGAGCAGACCTGGCAGAGGCTCCCAGATTCACCTAGAGGTGAAGAACTAGCAGGCCTGAGGTGAGGTCTGGAGATGGGTTGCTGTTCACTCTGGGTCCTGTCACCTGAGAAGCTCACAAGGTAACTCCATACTTAGGAATTAAGAGCAGCTCTAATTTCAAGCCAGCCTGGTTTTAAATTTTAAAAGTTCTCTCTTATAATGCTAAAATTATTTCTAAAAAATTTTACTGAGCATCCAGTATATGCAAAATGCTTTTCTAGGATTTGGGTTTAAGTGGCGAGCAGATAATCTCTAAGAGAAAATCTGGACAAAATTTAGAGAATTGGTACTTCCCCTGAATTATAGATTTAGAAATATGTCAATATGAGCTTCCCTCTTAGCTCAGTCATTAAAGAATCTGCCTGCAATGCAGGAGACCTGGGTTCTATTCCTAGATCAGGATAATCCTCTGGAGAAGGAAATGACAACTCACTCCAATATTCTTGCCTGGAGAATTCCATGGACAGAGGAGCCTGGCAGGCTACACTCAGTCCATGGGGTCACAAGAGTTGGACACAACTTAATGTCTAAACCCTAAACCCAACCAGGTACTGCTTAGGGTTTGTTATTCAGTCTCCTCAGGCAGGCTGAAGGAGACTTTTAATAAGGGGTTCATAGAAAAGTAAATGCTAATATTGAAGGTCAGCCTAATTTCTTGAGGTTTTTCCACACTTTTAAATCTTAGCAGACCTGGAAAACCCTCCCAGCAGACCTGGTTTCTCATTAGAGCATACAATTGCTAACAAGGAAAGAATGTAAGTGCCTCTCTGAGCCAGGCAACAGCAATGAGGAGACGCCTGGGGGCAAAGGGTGTGGGAAGATGTTAGGCTGTCTTGAGTTGGAAAAGGAGCATCTATACACCCTGGGCATTCCCCTGCTGTCACTTACCTGCACTCTTCAGGCTAAGAGCATCCTTCAAGGTGTTTATCAGGGGGAATTTGCCCTGGTTGCAGAAAGTGCCTGTGAAATCATCCAGGTCAATGGCCCAGACCATGGCACCTCCAAAGTTGTTCTCCTTAAGCCACTGAGCCTATTTAAGGATCGAGGACACCAAGAGTCATTTTATTTCTTGAGACTCTGGGCTGAGCTGAAAGCACATTGGAGGGGCTGACCTTACCTTGATTCTGAAGCTGTTAACATTGTCATAACCAACCCACTCAGTGCCCTTGTAGGCATAGGGCACGTTCTGAGGGTCATCCCATGCCACAGTGGCTCCTTCTTTCAGGAAGGTGCAGATCTTTAAAAAGTCAAGAGATTCAAATCCTTTAAATATGACTCCCATGAAAAAGAAAACATACACCTTCCTCTTTGATTTTTTTTTTCTGTCATGTCTCCAATTGGGGTTTTCCACAGGTTTCTAATTATGACCTTTTATCTGCAGTAAATAGCAAGTTGTTTTTGAAATACTCAGATGTTAGCCTTATTCTTAGTGCTTGATTTTGGGAACCCACATCAGTATGGGAGATAGTTACTTAATTCCCTAATGTGTTAATATAAATGACCTTAAGTATGCAGTCTGTTTGAATGGGCTTCCCTGGTGGCTCAGCAATAAAGAATTCACCTGCAATGCAGGAGATGTGGGTTCAACCCCTGAGTTAAGAAGATCCCCTGGAGAAGGAAATGGCAACCCACTCCAGTTTTCTTGCCTGGAGAATCCCATGGATAGAGGAGCCTTGCAGGCTACAGTCCATGGAGTTGCGAAAGAGTCAGACATGACTTAGCGACTAAACAACAAAGAACAACAATTGTAGTTTGAAGGGATATTGCACACTATTAATCTTCATACTGGATTAGGTAAATGGATAGGTTACTTATACATCTGAAGCATTTGGAGTAATATTTGTGTTAAAATAGGTAAATAGTGGACAGAATGAACATTCAAGCTTCTTGCAGGTTCTAGCCCTAAGGCTATTGTGCAGCACAAGACACGGCATTCCTAGAATTCCAATTGTACAGCCCAGCCTACCTACCTCATAGTAGGCCCAGAACCCAGCCTCCCTGGTGTAGGGCCCAGCAGGACCAGCGCCAGAAGTTGGGGCACCAATGCCATTGTTGGAAGCGTCTCTTAGGATGAAATTGTGTCCGTAGGCAGGGAATCCAACGATGAGCTTCTCCGCCGGGGCCCCATTGCTCTTCCAGTAGTGCATGGCGTATTCCTAAAAAGGTAGCACGTGAGTTAGAGGCCTACCCAGCTGAAGACCCCACGCTTAGTTATGCTAGTCCACTGACCTAACAGGTAAAATTTAATGATGCTCATGACATAGATTAGTTTGTTACTTTTTCAAAAATATTTTGGTGAGGTTACAGTGAAAGTGAAGTTGCTCAGTCATGTCCAACTCTTTGCGACCCCATGGACTGTAGCCTATCAGGATTTTCGAGGCAAGAGTGCTGGAGTGGATTGCCATTTCCTTCTCCAGGGGATCTTCCCAACCCAGGAATCGAACCCGGGTCTCCCACATCGTAGGCAGACGCTTTACCTTCTGAGCCTACAGTAAATGAGATAAAATCGGTCACTTAGGAGAGTTATCCAAATGAGACTTTTGCAGAATTTATGTTTGTTTTGTTCCTGAATCTGCATGTAATTTACAACATCTCTGGTCTGCATCTGTGTGGAGACTCACCACATTGAGGTAAGCATTACTTCCAGTGTCAGTTGGGTATTTGTAGAGAGGGCTGTTCTCTCCGGTGTAGCCTTCCCAGGAGCCATGGAAGTCATAGGTCATGACATGGATGAAGTCCAGGTACCTGAGGTAGAATAAAGGGCTGTAAAGCATTTCTCCTGGCTATTTCCCACACTTACACAGGCATTCCTGGTAGCTCAACAGTAAAGAATCAGTGATTAAGAATCCACCTGCCAATGCAGGAGACACAGGTTCTGAACCTGGGTAGGAAAGATCCCCTAGAGATGGAAATGGAAACTCACTCCAGTATTCTTGCCTGGGAATTCCCATGGACCTAGCAGCCTGGTGGGCTACAGTCCATAGGGTCCCAAGAGAGTTGGACATGACTTAGTGACTAAATAACAACAGTAGTTATGTCCCACACTTAAACGAGCAAAAGATACCGTTTCCAAAACACCCTGAACAAAGTCCTTGGGTAGCAAGACAAACCACAGGTCTACCTTGCAAGAGTGATGCCTACAGGAGGTTTGAGGATAAAGTGAGTCACTCACTGGGATAGCTGGGGAATCTCATAGCCAGCCTGGATATTGGAGATGCCAGCAGCTACTGCAGCGGTGACCAGCAGCCTGGACTTGTTGGTTTGCTTGGCTTCCTGTTCAAAAGCTTCACGTGTTTCCTATAGAATAATCAAATATAGTAAAGCATCTATGAAACTGATTTTAACTACTTAACTATTAATAAATTTATATTTATATAATGCTTTACTTTTTCAAAATGCTTTCACATATTTTATCTTACTTTTGTTTCTCAGTCAGTCAGTTCAGTTCAGTTGCTCAGTCGTGTCCGACTCTTTGTGACCCCATGAATCACAGCACGCCAGGCCTCCCTGTCCATCACCAACTCCTGGAGTTCACTCAGACTCATGTTCGTCAAGTCAGTGATGCCATCCATCCATCTTATCCTCTCTTGTCCCCTTCTCCTCCTGCCCCCAATCCCTCCCAGCATCAGAGTCTTTTCCAATGAGTCAACTCTTCGCATGAGGTGGCCAAAGTACTGGAGTTTCAGCTTTAGCATCATTCCTTCCAAAGAACACCCAGGGCTGATCTCCTTCAGAATGGACTGGTTGGATCTCCTTGCAGTCCAAGGGACTCTCAAGAGTCTTCTCCAACATCACAGTTCAAAAGCATCATTTCGTCAGCGCTCAGCTTTCTTCACAGTCCAACTCTCACATCCATACATAACTACTGGAAAAACCATAGCCTTGACTAGACGGACCTTTGTTGGCAAAGTAAAGTCTCTGCTTTTTAATATGCTGTCTAGATTGGTCATAACTTTCCTTCCAAGGAGTAAGCATCTTTTAATTTCATGGCTGCAATCATCATCTGCAGTGATTTTGGAGCCCCCCAAAATAAAGTCTGACACTGTTTCTACTGTTTCCCCATCTATTTCCTATGAAGTGATGGGACCAGATGCCATGATCTTCGTTTTCTGAATGTTGAGCTTTACGCCAACTTTTTCAGTCTCCTTTTTCACTTTCATCAAGAGGCTTTTTAGTTCCTCTTCACTTTCTGCCTTAAGGGTGGTGTCATCTGCATTTCTAAGGTTATTGATATTTCTCCCGGCAATCTTGATTCCAGCTTGTGTTTCTTCCAGTCCAGCGTTTTGTTTCTCAATTCTCCTATCAAGTAGACAGGATTGATGGTATTAATTATATAACTAATATGTGTATAAGTTAGATAATTTCACAAAAGTCTCACAGCAAGTTAGTAGCCAGGTCATGACTAAAACCCAGGTCCCAGATGATGAGTCAGAGCTCTACTCATATCACTGCACTATGAAGTTATAGTTGCTGTAATAATTTATATCCAGGTTTTAGCAGTACATAAATTTGCTTCCCTTTGTCCAGTAAATGAGCTACTTTATTGGACTGACATCCCAACAAGTGAAATGTTCAATTGGTCAATGAGGAAGCTATTAACAGCCAGGTGATAGGTTCCCATTCAATGCTAGAGGTTAATCCACCTTTATTTTGTGTGACTCTAATCTCATGCTGAGTACTGAATTCAGTTTTCATAACTGCATTATTAGGGTGTACCAGAGTGTGCTCCAGTGAAGAATGTGTTTAAAAATTGTCATATGTATACTTGTTAAATGAACTAGGTTATTTAACTAGAAGAAGAAAAATTAACAAGATATTATAGCTGTCTTCAAATATTGGACCAACCAATATATTGTCAAAGGGAGAAGATTTATTCTTTATTAGTTCAGTGAACAGACTAGAACCAATGACTGGAAGTTATTAATTGTGACTGGAAGTATGTCTTGACTAAGAATATAGATGTTCTTTTTGATCACTAGAGCTGCTCAACAAGTAAGTGGATTGATTTTTCAACCAATGAATTACTTAATATTGAAATTTTGGATACTGGCAGAAAATATGGTATAACAGATGGCATAGGAAAAATCTCTATCTTGGGGAAGGGTAAATCTATGAAAGCCTTCCTCAATGATCAATGCACAGAAATAGAGTAAAACAATAGAATAGGAAAGACTAGAGATCTCTTAAAGAAAAGTAGAGATACCAAGGGAACATTTCATGCAAAGATGGGCTCAATAAAAGAAATGGTAGGGACCTAAGAAAAGCAGAAGATATTAAGAAGAGGTGGAAAGAATACACAGAAGAACTGTACAAAAAAAGATCTTCATGACCCAGATAATCATGATGGTGTGATCACTCACACTCACCTAGAGCCAGACATTCTGGAATGTGAAGTCAAGTGGGCCTTAGGAAACACCAGTACAAACAAAGTTAGCGGAGGTGATGGAATTCCAGTGGAGCTGTTTCAAATCCTGAAAGAGGATGCTGTGAAAGTGCTGCACTCAATATGTCAGCAAGTTTGGAAAACTCAGCAGTGGCCACAGGACTGGAAAAGGTCAGTTTTCATTCCAATCCCAAAGAAAGGCAATGCCAAAGAATGCTCAAACTACCACACAACTGCACTCATCTCACACGCTAGTAAAGTAATGCTCAAAATTCTCCAAGCCAGGCTTCAGCAATATGTGAACCGTGAACTTCCAGATGTTCAAGCTGGTTTCAGAAAAAAACAGAGGAACCAGAGATCAAATTGCCAACATCTGCTGGATCATCAAAAAAGCAAGAGAGTTTAAGAGAAACATCTATTTCTGCTTTATTGACTATGCCAAAGCCTTTGACTGTGTGGATCACAATAAACCGTGGAAAATTCTGAAGGAGATGGGAATACCAGAACACTTGACCTGCCTCTTGAGAAACCTGTATGCAGGTCAGGAAGCAACAGTTAGAACTGGATATGGAACAACAGACTGGTTCCAAATAGGAAAAGGAGTATGTCAAGGCTGTATATTGTCACCCTGCTTATTTAACTTCTATGCAGAGTACATCATGAGAAATGCTGGGCTGGAGGAAGCACAAGCTGGAATCAAGATTGCTGGGAGAAATATCAATAACCTCAGATATGCAGATGACACCACCCTTAATGGCAGAAAGAGCCTCTTGATGAAAGTGAAAGAGGAGAGTGAAAAAGTTGGCGTAAAGCTCAACATTCAGAAGACGAAGATCATGGCATCTGGTCCCATCACTTCATGGCAAATAGATGGGGAAACAGTATCAGACTTTATTTTGGGGGGCTCCAAAATCACTTCAGATGTTGACTGCAGCCATGAAATTAAAAGATGCTTACTCCTTGGAAGGAGAGTTATGACCAACCTAGACAGCATATTAAAAAGCAGAGACATTTCTTTGTCAACAAAGGTCCGTCTAGTCAAGGCTATGGTTTTTCCAGTAATCATGTATGGATGTGAGAGTTAAACTATAAAGAAAGCTGAGCACAAAAGAACTGATGCTTTTGAACTGTGGTGTTGGAGAAGACTCTTGAGAGTCCCTTGGACTGCAAAGAGATCCAACCAGTCCATCCTAAAGGAGATAAGTCCTGAGTGTTCATTGGAAGGACTGATGCTGAAGCTGAAACTCCAATACTTTGGCTGCCTGATGTGAAGAACTGACTCATTGGAAAAGACTCTGATGCTGGGAGGGATTGGGGGCAGGAGGAGAAGGGGACGACAGAGGATGAGATGGTTGGATGGCATCACTGACTCAATGGACATGGGTTTGGGTAGACTCTGGCGGTTGGTGATGGACAGGGAGGCCTGGTGTGCTGTGATTCATGGGGTCACAAAGAGTCAGACACAACTGAGCTAATGAACTGAACTGAAATCTAAAAGCCATCCTTGCTTTTCTTACTCCATTCATTTTTCCTCGGTGATCTCTTAATTATTTAACTTTGTTGATGATGTCAATACAATATATCAAATCAAGTTCTTGACCTGAACATCAGTTTTTTATTCATCCAATATCTATTCATCCAGTGTCTATTGGACATTCTTATGACGCTCTACAAATTCCTCTCACTCATCATGTTCAAAGACAAATTAATGAGTTTTTCTTCTTGTTTCAGATCTACCTTTTTCCTGTATTTATCATCTTAGTTAAGAGGATCACAGTCAAATCAATTCTTAAGGACAGAAAACTGGAAGTTCTCTCTTTTCCCACTTTCAATTGGTCTCCAAATCCTATTGATTCTATCCTCCTACTATCTCTTATATACTTCTTCTTTCTGTCCTCACTGTTAGGATTTTTGTTCAGATTCTCAGCATTTCTGGCTTGAGTTATTGTAATGGCCTCCTAACTCTCTCTCTGCCTCCGTACCTCTTTCTAATTCATCCTCCATGGTTAAAGTCAGAGTAATCCTTCTAAAACATGAGTTTTGCCATATGTCTAGATTCCTTAAGAATCCTTCAAAAAATTAGTACTCATTAGTATCCATGTAGTACCCAGACTACATGGGTAGTTATGATACCTATTAGTTGTTTGATGTTAGGTTACTTAAAGTCTTTATATTTTAGCTTTCATTTAGCTTTATATTTTAGCTTTCTCAAGGTTATGATACTTCAAGTATCTTTATTATAGGATACATATGAAGATGAAATGAGTTATGACTTTAAAACAGCTTATAAAATTGTGCCTGGCACAAAACACATGTAATGTTGTTATCAAATGCTGTTGAATATAAGCATGATATCCAAGAATCTTTGTGATGCAAAGATCCAATAAGTTGAAACTTCAGTTTACTTCATTCTGGAACCACCAGATTCTCCTTACAAAGAATTCTCTTTGAATTTTCTTGGCTCAACGGTGCCACCTTCCTCCTCACCTGCACCAAGACAGTGAAGAGATGCTTGTCCTGAGATGGGCTTCCACGAGAGCCAGGGTACTCCCAATCAAAATCCAGCCCATCAAATCCATACTGGTGCAGGAATTTGATGACTGAAGAAATGAAAGTTTTGCGGTTCTCTGGAGTGGCAACCATAGCAGTGAAACTGAGGGAGGTTCAAAGAAGGCAGAGTGAGGCCTTGGTGGCCACAGTGTCTTGTTGTAAAGTCAAACTCCCATATTTTTGCCTCAAAGCTTTTCACTAGGACCCAAAGCCCAGATAAAAGTATATTGCTGGTTTTCTCCTGTACTTCTTTATACAACTACTCTGCCAGCCATGGTACCTCAACATTCTCTTTACTTTGTTATCCACCCAACTCTGATTTTTCTCCCAAATTGGACCTGTTGCTTTGAACACCTGTTTACCTTGGCTCACTGTGTTGTCTCTCTAAATAGTCTCTGAAGTTCATATGCCCTTAAAAGAGTCTCTTTATTTATTTTCATGACTTTCTCTTCCTTTCTTCCAGAAGGTAAATGGAGAAAAGTGCTATAACGCTCTTCTCAGGCATTGTACTTCTGAAATACTTTAAGAAGAGATTGTTTTGAAGTCTCAGTCACTGAATCTCTGTGAATGGAGTCCTGGAATATCCATCTAAATGTAAACATATACAATAAATTGTGTTCTATTTAGTACTGAGATTTTGGTATAGTAATTTATTTAAGTAGCATATTTGTTTAATATACAACCTTAATATTCCATCTTAGGTTATGAAATCTGGATAAGGAAATGGCAACCCACTCCAGTATTCTTGCCTGGAGAATCCCAGGAACAGAGGAGCCTGGTGGGCTGCTGTCTATGGGGTCACACAGAATCGGACACGACTGAAACAACTTAGCAGCAGCAGCAGGTTATGAAATCTGAAGGGACATGGGTCACACTGGGCTAACCTGTTATCCATAGCAAATTAAATGAACATCTAACTCTCTCATAGAGGACTTACGGGGCAGTTCCAAAGTTCCAGCCTCCAATGGCCAGGAGAATTTTCAGCTGGCTGTTCCTGCAAAACAAGGTAGAGAAAAGAAAAACTTCAAAATCCATGAATCCCTCAATTTAAAATAACAATGCTTTGTATCAGGCTTGATTATAAACGTTAATGTTGTCTTGATAAGATATTCTGTAGAACAATTTCCCATCACTATAGAACACTTTCTTTATAAAAATTATTTGTGTTATCATTATGAATGCACAGAGTTCTTTAGTGAAATCTAAATTAGAGAACTGCTTTTTTCCCCTTTAGAATAAAAGAACAGTTCATCCATGAGTTAAAAGGAACATGGGCTTCCCAGGTGGCACTAGTGGTAAAGTATCTTTCTGCCAGTTCAGGAGACATAAGAGAAGCAGGTCTGATCCCTGGGTAGAGAAGATCTCCTGGAAAAGAGAATGGCAACCCACTCCTGTATTCTTGCCTGGAGCATCCAATGGACAGAGGAGCCTGGCAGGCTACAGTCCAGATGGTCGCAAAGAGCTGGGCATGACTGAAGCAACTTAGCATATAAAAGAGACATATAAGCATACTATAGTTTAAAATATTATAGTAAAAAACTGAGAAAAAAAATAGGTTGATACTTATGAAACTACAGAGCTTCCCTGGTGGCTCAGAAGGTAAAGAATCTGCCTGCAATGTGGGGGACCCGGGTTCGATCTCTGAGTTGGGAAGATCCACTAGAGGAGGAAATGGCAACATACTCCAGTATTTTTGCAAGGAGAATCCCATGGACAGAAGAGCCTGGAAGGCTACAGTCCAGGGCGGGTCACAAAGAGTCAGACACGATTGAGTGACTAACACTGTTAGGGCAAAGCCTTCACGTGGGATTGAGGGCAGCACTTGATGGGTGAGCAGGATCCTCCTGGATCTTGTCCTGGAAGTTCTTTTCTGCAGCTATCCCTGCTTCAAACTCTCAAAGTTCCTCTTCCTTCTCTGTTTCTTGGGCCTAAAGTTGGAAGCCCATTTTCATCTGAAGTTGCTTCCAGTACTCCTGGGCTAAACTGCAGCAAGTAAGTGTCTTGTAAAATTCTCCCTCACTTCATGATTAAGCTCTTTAAGACCTTCATTTGTGAGTTCTTGTTCTACAGGACTAGGTTTTTAAAAAATAGGATTGTACTGGCAATTCTTACATTCTATCCTATCAGCTGAAATGGTAAATGTTGCTTGGACATAATTACTTTCTCAGACTCTGTGATAATGAATATGAATCAGTTGGCTTAGAATCATGAACATTTTCTGGACTAGTGGTTCTTAAGCATCAGCTTAGATAAGAATAGAGTACAAGGGCCAGAGTTGAAGGATAACATTGGAATTTCAGGTGTTTAGCCCCTTTCTCAAAGACTGTGATTCAGTTGCATAAGGGACTGAGATTTTTATCAACTGCCTCATATGTGATTTTGATGCAAGATCAATAATAAATCACAGTTTACGAAATACCACTCTGAAAGGTCTTGGGCTTCCCAAGCAGCGCTAGTGGTAAAAAAATCTGCCTGCCTATGCAGGAGATGTAAGGACTGTGGGTTTAGTCCCTGGGTGGGAAAGATTCCCTGGAGGAGAGCATGGCAGCCCACTCCAGTATTCTTGCCTGGAGAATCCCATGGACAGAGGAGCCTGGTGGGCTATAGTCCATATGGTTTCAAAGAGTGGGACATGACTGAATTGGCTTAGCATGCACACACACATCACAACTCAAATTCTAGTAGCTACATTCTAGATACTGCCACTACTGATGTTTGCAATAGCCCATAGCCTTACTTCTCCTAGATGTAACTAACCAAACAAATTAGAAATTTAAAGATACCAAGATTTTCTTGATTGTTTTGTTTCATTTTCCCCCAAAGTAGAACTCTATTAAAATACAGTAAACTCTTCTGATTTCCTGACCTCTGCTATGTCTAATCTTCAGTATCCTCTGCTTCCTGCTCTCTGATTCAAGTAATTAAGATGGTTTGCAGTTTCCTAGGTCATAAAAAAGATATTGAGAAGATGGCAGAGGAATAGGATGGGGAGACACTTTCTCCCCCACAAATTCATCAAAAGATCATTTGAACACGGAGCAAATACCACAAAACAACTTCTGACGCTGGCAGAGGACTCCAGGCACCCAAAAGGAGGTAGGACAAATAGAAAAAATAAAAAGAGAGACAAAAGAGTTAGGGATGGAGAGCCATCCTGGAAAGGGAGTCTTAAAAGAGGAGAAGTTTCCAAACACCAGGAAACCCTCTCACCGGCAGGTCTGTGGGGAGTTTTGGAATCTCAGAGGGCAACATAACTGGGAGGAAAAAACAAATAAACAAAACCCACAGGTTACATGCCTAACTACCACTCCCAGCAGAGAAGTAGCCCAGATGCTAGCATCCACCACCAGCAAGCAGGGGCTGAGCAGGGAGGTGCAGGCTGCATTGCTTAGGGTAAGGACCAGGCTTGAATGCCCTGAGGGCAATCTGAGGGAGCTAACGTGAGATAGCAATCCAAACTGTGGGATAGCCAGAAAGAGGGGGAAAAAAAGGAGGAAAGAGAACTTTCTGGTGAAAGGCTCTAACCTAAAGCTCTGCAGGCCTGCTCACAGAACAAAGGACTTAACGAATACCAGAGGAGAGCCAGCTGGCAGTGCACCGGCTCATCCCCCGCTGGAGGCAGGGAGGCAGGTGGGTGACAGCCAGAGCTGGAAAGGGGCAATCTCCACCCCAGAGATGGTATCCTCTACCAAACTGACAGCAGGCTTCCAGTTGTTAACCAAGTCTTCCTGAGATCCTGGATGGTTGACATCCACCAGGAGGGTCACAGCCAGAGATCAGCTCCCCAGAGGAGACACATGACACACCTGGGACAGCGCTCCCGCTGCACACCCAGGAAACCGAGTGACTGGGACAGAGGAGGTGATAAGACGCCTGGCCCCACCTGGGGAGACTGAGCTCGCCAAGCACCTGGTCACCTGAGCTGCTCGGACCTGGGAAGGGCACAAAACGCAGGCCCAACCAAGTCTGTATCTTTGTGGAGTACCTGAGAACCTGAACCTGAGTGGCTTAGACCTGGGAAGTGCATAGAACCCAGGGCCTGCCTTTGACAGTTCCCTTACAGAGCAACTTGGAGGCTGAGCAGTGTAGACCGGGAAAGCACACACTCACGGTGGGCGGGGAAAAACCCAGTGTAACCCAGACACTGCGAACACTCCCCACACATGCCAGTGATATTTGTTTATGGTGCTCCTCCCTCCTGCAGCACAATGAAAAAGTGAGCCTAATAAATGACCACCTTCACCACCTTGTGTCAGGGCGGAAGTTAGATACTGAAGAGACTTGCAGAGGAAGCCAAAATAAACAAAGAAGGAGCCACTTTGGAAGTGACAGGTGCAACAGATTAAAACCCTGTAGTTAGCACTGGCTACATTGGAAGGGACCTATAGACATTGAGGAGAAGTATAAGCTGGATCAAGGAACTATCTGAAACTGAACCGACCCCATACTGCCCTCAACAGCTCCAGAGAAATTCCTAGATATATTTTACTATTCTCATATTTTAATTTAAATTTTTAAAAAAATTTTAATTTCTTTATCACTCCTTTAATTCTTATTTTTAAAACTTACTATTACCTTGCAAAAAAAACCCTCTATTTTAAAAGCAAATTTCATATTTTTAAAATAACTTTTGTGATTTTTTTTTTGATATTGTATTTTTGAGAGTCTAACCTCTACTCTAGATTTTTAATCTTTGCCTTTGAGTATTTGTTATCAATTCTGTACCTTTAAGATTCCAGTTTTCAGTACCCATTTTTACTTAGGAGTGTGATTACTGGCTTGATTGCTCTCTCCCCTTTTGACTCTCCTTTTTCTCCCCCAGGTCACCTCTATCTCCTCCCTCCCTCTTCTAATCTCTACTTAACTCTGTGAATCTCTTTGGGTGATCCAGGCTGTGGAGAACACTTAGGGAACTGATCACAGGCTAGATTGGTCTCTCTCCTTTTGACTCCCTCTCCTCTCCTGCTGGTCACCTCTATCTCCTTCCTCCCTCTTCTCTTCTCTATGGAACTCTGTGAAACTCTGAGTGTTCCAGTTTGTGGAGAGCAAATAGGGAATTGATTACTGGCTAGATTTCTTTCTCCCCTTTTGATTCCCCCTCTTCTCCTTCTGGTCACCTTCTCCCTCTTCTTTTCTCCATGTAACTCTGTGAACCTCGTGGGGTGTCCCTCACTGTGGAGAATCTTTTCACCAAAAACCTAGATGTTTTATCATCAGTGCTGTGTGGATGGAGAAGTCTTGAGACTGCTGTAAGAATAAGCTAGAGGTAAATCCAAAACGTGAGAACACCAGAAAACTCCTGACTCCAGGGAACATTATTCAATAAGAGCTCATCCAAAAACCTCCATACCTACACTGAAATCAAGCACCAACCAAGAGCCAACAAGTTCCAGAGCAAGACATTTAAAGCTAATTCTCCAACAACACAGGAAGATAAACCTGAGCACAAAAATACGGGTAGCCACAAGTCACACCAAACCCATAGACAACTCAAAACTAACTACTGGACACTTCATTGCACTCCAGAGAGAAGAGATCCAACTCCACCCACCAGAACACCGACACAAGCTTCCCTAACCAGGAAACCTTGACAAGCCACTCGTCCAACTCCACCCACAGGGAGGACCCTCCACAATAAAGAGGAACCACAAACTCCCAGCATACAGAAATGCTACCCCAAACACAGCAACCTAAACAAGATGAAAAGGCAGAGAAATATTCAGCAGGTAAAGGAACATGATAAAAGCCCACCAAACCAAACAGAAGAGGAGGAGATAGGGAGTCTACCCGAAAAAGAATTCAGAATAGTGGTAGTAAAAATGACCCAAAATCTGGAAAACAAAATGGAGTTACACATAAACAGTCTGGAGACAAGAATTGAGAAGATGCAAGAATAGTTTAACAAGGACCTAGATGAAATAAAAAAGAGTCAGTCTTAATGAATAATGCAATAACTGAAATCAAAAGCACTCTGGAGGGAACCCAACAGTAGAATAACTGAGGCAGAAGATGGGATAAGTGAGGTGGAAGATAAAATGGTGGAAATAAATGAAGCAGAGAAGAAAAAAGAATTAAAAGAAATGAGGACAACCTCAGAGACTTGTGGGACAATGTTAAAAGCCCCAACATTCGAATCATAGGAGTCCCATAAGAAGACAAAAAGAAAGACCTTGAGAAAATACTTGAGGAGATAATAGTTGAAAACTTCCGTAAGATGGGGAAGGAAATAGCCACACAAGTCCAAGAAACTCAGAGATTCCCAAAGAGGATAAAACCAAATTGCAACACCCCAAGACACATATTAATCAAATTAACAAAGATCAAACACAAAGAACAAATATTAACAACAGCAAGGGAAAAACAACAAATAACACACAAGGGGATTCCCATAAGGATAACAGCTGATCTTTCAATAGAAACTCTTCAGGCCAGAAGGGAATGGCAGGACATACTTAAAGTGATGAAAGAAAAAAACCTACAACCCAGATTACTGTACCCAGCAAGGATCTTATTCAAATATGAAGGAGAAATCAAAAGATTTACAGACAAGAAAAAGTTCAGAGAATTCAGCACCACCAAACCAGCTCTTCAACAAATGCGAAAGGATCTTCTCTAGACAGGAAACACAGAAAGGGGGTATAAACTTGAACCCCAAACAACAAAGTAAATGGCAATGGGATCATATTTATCAATAATTACCTAAAATGTAAAAGGGTTGAATGCCCCAACCAAAAGACAAAGACTGGCTGAATGGATACAAAAGCAAGACCACTATATATTCTGTCTGGGGCTTCCCTGGTGGCTCAGATGGTAAAGTGTCTGTCTGCAATGCTGGAGACCCAGGTTTGATACCTGGGTCGGGAAGATCCCCTGGAGAAGGAAATGGCAACCCACTACAGTACTCTTGCCTGGAGAATCCCATGGACAGAGGAACCTGGTAGGCTACAGTCCATGGGGTCACAAAGAGTCGGACATGACTGAGAAACTTTACTTATATATGCTGTCTCCAAGAGACGCACCTCAAACCTAGGGATACATATAGACTGAAAGTGAAGGGCTGGAAAAAGATATTTCATGAAAATGGAAACCAAAAGAAAGCAGGAGTAGCAATACTTATACCAGATAAAATAGACTTTGAAATAAAGGCCGTGGTAAGAGACAAAGAAGGACACTACATAATGAGCAAAGGATCAAGCCAAGAAGAAGATATAACAATTATAAATATATATGCACCCAACATAGGAGCACTGCAATATGTAAGGCAAATGCTAGTAAGTATGAAAGGGGAAATTAACAGTAACACAATAATAGTGGGAGACTTTAATACCTCACTCACACCTATGGATAAATCAACTAAACAGAAAATTAGCAAGGAAACAAACTTTAAATTATACAATGGACCAGTTAGACCTAATTGATATCTATAGGACATTTCACCCTAAAACAATGAATTTCACCTTTTTCTTAAGTGCACATGGAACCTTCTCCAGGATAGATCACATCCTGGGCCATAGATCCAGCCTTGGTAAATTCAAAAAAAATGAAATCATCTCAAGCATCTTTTCCGATCACAATGCAGTAAGACTAGATGTCAACAGGAAACAAGCTGTTAAAAATACAAACACATGGAAGCTAAACAACACACTTCTGAATAACCAACAAATCACAGAAGAAATAAAAAAATATATATGCATAGAAAAGAATGAAAATGAAGACACAACAACCCCAAACCGATGGGATTCAGTAAAAGCAATGCTAAGGGGAAGTTTCATAGCAGTACAAATGTACCTCAAGAAACAGGAGAGAAATCAAATAAACAACCTAACTCTACACCTAAAGCAACTAGAAAAAGAAGAAATGAAGCACCCCAGGGTTAGTAGAAGGAAAGAAATCATAAAAATAAGCACAGAAATAAATGCAAAAGAAGCAAAGGAGACTATAGCCAAAATCAACAAAGCTAAAAGCTGGTTATTTGAGAAGATAAATAAAATAGACAGACAATTAGCCAGACTCAACAAGAAACAAAGGGAGAAGAATCAAATCAACAAAATTAGAAGTGAAAATGGAGAAATCACAACAGACAACACAGAAATACAAAGGATCATAAGAGACTACTATCAGCAACTATATGTCAATAAAATGGACAACTTGGAAGAAAAGGACAAATTCTTAGAAAAGTATAACTTTCCAAAACGGAACTAGGAAGAAATAGGAAATCTTGACAGGCCCATCACAAGCACGGAAATCAAAACTATAATCAGAAACCTTCCAGCAAACAAAACCCCAGGACCAGACGGCTTCACAGCTGAATTCTACCAAAAATTTAGAGAAGAGCTAAATTTCCAGCGGTCATGTAAGGATGTGAGAGTTGGACTGTGAAGAAAGCTGAGTGCCAAAGAATTGATGCTCTTGAACTGTGGTGTTGGAGAAGACTCTTGAGAGTCCCTTGGACTGCAAGGAGATCCAACCAGTCCATTCTGAAGGAGATCAGCCCTGGGATTTCTTTGGAAGGAATGATGCTGAAGCTGAAACTCCAGTACTCTGGCCACCTCATGCGAAGTGTTGACTCATTGGAAAAGACTCTGATGCTGGGAGGGATTGGGGGTAGGAGGAAAAAGGGACGACCAAGGATGAGATGGCTGGATGGCATCACGGACTCGATGGATGTGAGTCTGAGTGGACTCCAGGAGTTGGTGATGGACAGGGAGGCCTGGCGTGCTGTGATTCATGGGGTCGCAAAGAGTCGGACATGACTGAGTGACTGAACTGAACGGAGGACCTATCCTACTCAAACTTTTCCAGAAAATTGCAGAGGAAGGTAAATTTCCAAACTCATTCTATGAGGCCACCATCACCCTAATATCAAAACCAGACAAAGATGCCACAAAACAGAAAACTACAGACCAATATCACTGATGAACATAGATGCAAAAGTCCTTAACAAAATTCTAGCAAACAGAATCCAGCAACATCATAAAAAGATCATCCATCATGACCAAGTGGGCTTTATCCCAGAGATGCAAGGATTCTTCAATATTTGCAAATCAATCAATGTGATACACCATATTAACAAATTGAAAGATAAAATCTCTATGATTATCTCAATAGATGCTAATAAAATGGACAACTTGGAAGAAATGGACAAATTCTTAGAAAAGTATAACTTTATAAAACAGAACTAGAGAAAGTTCCAAAATGGAAATAGAAAAAGCCTTTGACAAAATTTAACATGCATTTATGATTAAAAAAAAAAAAAACCTCCAGAAAGCAGGCATAGAAGGGACATACCTCAACATAATAAAAGCCATATATGATAAACCTGTAGCAAACATTATCCTCAATGGTGAAAAACTGAAAGCATTTCCCCTAAAGTCAGGAACAAAACAAGGATGCCCACTCTCACCACTACTATTCAACATAGTTTTGGAAGTATTAGCCACAGCAATCAGAGACAAAAAAGAAATAAAAGGAATCCAGATTGGAAAAGAAGATATAAAACTCTCGCTGTTTGCAGATGACATCATCCTTTACATAGAAAACCCTGAAGACACCACCAGAAAATTACTAGAGCTAATCAATGAATATAGTAAAGTTGCAGGATATAAAACTAACACACAGAAATCCCTTGCATTCCTATACACTAACAATGAGAAAAGAGAAAGAGAAATTAAAGAAACAATTCCATTCACCATTGCAACGAAAAGAATAAAATACTTAGGAATGAATCTACCTAAAGAAACAAAAGACCTATATATAGAAAACTATAAAACACTCATAAAAGAAATCAAAGATGACACTAATAGATGGAGAAATATACCGTGTTCATGGATCAGAAAAATCAATATAGTGAAAATGAGTATACTACCCAAAGCAATCTATAGATTCAATGCAATCCCTATCAAGCTACCAACAATTTTTCAGAGAACTAGAACAAATAATTTCACAATTTGTATGGAAACACAAAAAACCTCAAATAATCAAAGCAATCTTGACGAAGAATGGAACTGGAGAAATCAACCTACCTGACTTCAGGCTATACTACAAAGCAACCAGTCATCAAAACAATATGGTACTGGCACAAAGTCAGAAATATAGATCAGTGGAACAAAATAGAAAGCCCAGAGATAAATCCACACACCTATGGACACTTTATCTTTGACAAAGGAGACCAGAATATACAATGGAGAAAAGACAGTCTCTTTAACAAGTGGTGCTGGGAAAACTGCTCAACCACTTGTAAAAGAATGAAACTGGAATGCTTTTAAACACTATACACAAAAATAAACTCAAAATGGATTAAGAATCTAAATGTAAGACCAGAAACTATGAAACTCCTAGAGGAAAACATAGGCAAAACACTCTGACATAAATCATAGCAGGATCCTCTATGACCCACCTCCAAAAGTAATGGAAATAAAAGTAAAAATAAACAAATGGGACCTAATTAAACTTAAAAGCTTTTGCACAACGAAGGAAACTATAAGCAAGGTGAAAAGACAGCCTTCAACATGGGAAAAAATAATAGCAAATGAAGCAACTGACAATTAATCTCAAAAATATACAAGCAACTCCTGCAGCTCAATTCCAGAAAAATAAGCGACCCAATCAAAAAAATGGGCCAAAGAACTAAATAGACATTTCTCCGAAGAAGACACACAGATGGCTAACAAACACATGAAAAGATGCTCGACATCACTCATTATCAGAGAAATGCAAATCAAAACCACAATGAGGTACCATCTCATGCTGGTCAGATGGCTGCTATAAAAAAGTCTACAAACAATAAATGCTGGAGAGGCTGCAGAGAAAAAGGAACCCTCTTACACGGTGGAAATGCAAATTAGTACAGTCACTATGGAAAACAGTGTGGAGATTCCTTAAAAAACTGGAAATGGAGCTCCCATATGACCCAGCCATCCCACTGCTAGGCATATACACTGAGGAAAACAGAATTGAAAGAGACATGTACCCCAGTGTTCATCACAGCCCTGTTTACAATAGCCAGGGTATGAAAGCAACATAGATGTTCATCGGCAGATGAATGGATAAGAAAGCTGTGATACATATACACAATGGAATATTACTCAGCTATTAAAAATGCATTTGAATCAGTTCTAATGAGGTGGATGAAACTGGAGCCTGTTATACAGAGTGAAGTAAGTCAGAAAGAAAAACACCAATACAGCATATTAATACATATATATGGAATTTAGAAAGATGGTAATGATGACCCTATATGCGAGACAGCAAAAGAGACACAGATGTAAAGAACAGACTTTTGGACTCTGTGGGAGAAGGTGAGGGTGGGATGATTTGAAAGAATAGCATTGAAACATGTATATTATCATATGTGAAATGGATTGCCAGTCCAGGTTCAATGCAAGAGACAGGGTGCTCAGGGCTGATGCACTGGAATGACCCAGAAGAATGGGATGGGGAGAGAGGTGGGAGGGAGGGTAAGGATGGGGAACAGATGTACACCCATGGCTGGTTCATGTGAATGTCAGGCAAAAACCACCACAATATTGTAAAGTAATTATCCTCCAATTAAAAAAGAAAAAAAAAACCTGCCTTGAAAGGAACAATTAAAAAAGACATTGATAGAGAAAGGAAGGAAGAAACAGAACTAATTTTTAAATACTAGCTAAAGCAGGCAATGTTTTATGTTATGTATAGCCTCAATACTTGAAGTTCAATTCCTGGACAAGAAGCATCGACATTACTGGGAAGCTTGTTATAAATACAGTGTCTTAGTTTCCACCTGAGACTCACTGAACCTGAACTGCATTTTAAGAATGACTTGTTTGCACATTAATTAATGTCTGGGAAATATTGGCCTGGGAGATAGTAACTCAGATATCTCCCCGTTCTCTTACTTTTTTTTCAGGTCATTGAAAGAACTGTAGAGAGCCACATCATTCCATTCAGTGGTGGTGATCTCACTGTTACTCATCCCAGCGAAGGCATAGATCAGGTGAGTGCAGAGGCAGGGGTCGATGTTGTCAGGCTTGAAGCTTCCCAGGCCTGGACGGTACTGGGCCCAGTTAGAGAAGTAGCATACTAGCTGGTAGGCAGAACCTGAGGATAGTGAGAAGTAAGAACAATGGCCTGAGTTAGGTACTACTGCAATGTGCTAAAAGTGTTAGCTTTGCCTCTGTTTGCCTCCATTTCCCTCAGATGCCTGTTCTCTGTGCAGGGTTGGTTAGTAGGAACGCCTTCACAAATGAGTTCAAAGCTTCTAATGTGGGAACCAGTCACTGACTTGAGGCTGGTTATTTTGAACTTTGACAGATTCACTTTGTGATCTCGGCTAAGCTGGAGAACCACTTAAGAAAAGATGCCCGGGAGTCCTCCTATGAAGCCCAGTGAATACCAATGTATAACTCTCAGGTGATCATGCTGAAGAGGATAGCAGTAGCAGCCAATACATCAAACCCATCTGTTTGTGAAGAAGACAGTAGCTTTCTTTCCCTAGTACAGCTTATCTCTTGGTATATATATTTTTTAAAAGTTAATATTGGGATATGAAAAAATAGCATTTAATACATTAAACAGACAAAAATCGCATTTTGTATAATTTACAGAGTTTGGAGGTTTATGGTAGAGAAAACATTATGTCAAGGATACAGAGTCCATGACTTACCTAGCTGAGCATTCAGCAGAAAGGCCAGACCTAGAGAGAAAGAAACAACATGAAGTCTCAACCAGTTGTCTATATCTTGCCAAATATAATTCTGAGGCCTTAGGTACCATGCTATGGGTCATAGATGTTTACAACCCAAGTGGCACTCTGGGGTTATGCCAAATAGTAGGCTTTTCAAGGAATGCAAAGGGATTCCCTGGTGGCTCAATAGTAAAGAATTTGCCTGCCAGTGCATGTGACACAGGTTTGATCCCTGGGTTGGAAAGATCCCCTAGAGGAAAGCATAGCAACCCTCTCCAGTATTCTTGCCTGGGAAATCCCAAGAACCGAGCAGTGTGGTGGGCTACAGTCCATGGAGTTGCAAAAGGGTAGGATACAACTTAGCAACTAAACAACAACAAACAATAAAGCTTCGCTTCCTTTCTCTTAGTAAAAAATGAGCATGGTTCCCTATTCTTCCACTTCCATGTCAGTAACAAATGTTATTGAATGCGGAGTTGGAAGTCTACTATCTATGGAAGATCTACTTACTGAAACTATCCAAAATTTACTCTACTCAGTGACTACACACCCATCCATGCTTCACTGTCCTTAACTCGGATGAATACAGCCTTCACACACAAAGCATCCTCTAAATCAGTGAACTCAGTATCTCTGAGAGCCTTGGAATTTATTTAAACCAACTTTAAGAACACTCATAGCAGAAGAGAAGAACTAGAAACTGTGAGGCAAGACTCCAGATGGCACTCCCTGGCTTCTACCGGAGCACTTTTGATCTGATTGTTTTATAAATTGAGTTGGAGATATCCTCTGGAAAAGCTGAAGCTATAGAAAGTTTGTAAATCTCAGCTCTAGAGCAACTAATAAGCTGTGGATACTACTTGGCTCTAAACAATGTACTGAATCTACCCATTTAAATGATCGAATTTCTGATATTTTTATAATATATCAGCAGCATAGTAGAACAGTAAGGGATAAAAGAGGAATAATCCTGAAAACAGTAGAAAAAAAGACAACTTGCATAACTGTATCTCAGACCCTACTGATTTCCTTCTCTGAAAAAGATAGACCAAAAGATAGATTCAAGCATGTGAATAAAAATAATACCAATTAAAATGAGTTGGCATAGGAAGATGGATAGAGGAAAGGAAACAACCCAACAAGAGATGGGAGAGTAAGACAAGCACTGGAAGAAAACTAGCCTTTCTTTCAGGACTGTACTCATGGCATCAAAGAAGACAGAAATGGCTGCCATAGACTACTGAGAAGAGAATTAGAAGCAGATATATTTGTGCATGTCAGGATTCCCTTGGAAATTTGAAATGATGAAAGAAGAATAAAAAAATGTAGAGCTATGTGTGAAGACTACTTCATGCTTTTCAGATCCAGAGAGGGAAAGAAATCAGGGAAGAATAAGGCTCCATCTCCAATTATGGACTCACCTGTGAGGAGAATAAGTTTTGCCATGGTTGCTGTCAGTACTGGTCTTGCAGAGCCTGGATTTGCCTTTTATACCATCTGACAACCAGGTCATCACAAAGGATATCTTCCAAGCAGAGAGCATGTAATCCAGATGTGTATATAGCTAATCAGTAAGTCAACAGATCACCTCCCCTACAAACAACCACTCATGAACCTCTAACCTGCACTTCCCCCTCACCACCTCCTCTTGCTTAATAAGGACAAACATCATGTTTCCTAATGGGGTGGTAGAGACCATCACCATGAAAAGTATAAGCTTGATAGGTTTTTAGGCAGTTCTCAGGGCTGATAAGCATCCATTTAAACATTATGATTAGGTTTTTATGCTGTGGACATTTCATGCCTGGCATCAAAGCATGTATTTATTGGAAAGTGAGCTCAACATTCAGAAAATGAAGATCATGGCGTCCGGTCCCATCACTTCATGCGAAATAGATGGGGAAGAGTGGAAACAGCGTCAGACTTTATTTCGGGGGGCTCCAAAATCACTGCAGATGGTGACTGCAGCCATGAAATTAAAAGACACTTACTCCTTGGAAGAAAAGTCATGACCAACCTAGATAGCATATTCAGAAGCAGAGACATTACTTTGCCGACTAAGGTCCATCTAGTCAAGGCTATGGTTTTTCCTGTGGTCATGTATGGATGTGAGAGTTGGACTGTGAAGAAGGCTGAATGCCAAAGAATTGATGCTTTTGAACTGTGGTGTTGGAGAAGATTCTTGAGAGTCCCTTGGACTGCAAGGAGATCCAACCAATCCTTTCTGAAGGAGATCAACCCTGGGATTTCTTTGGAAGGAATGATGCTAAAGCTGAAACTCCAGTACTTTGGCCACCTCATGCGAAGAGTTGACTCATTGGAAAAGATTCTGATTCTAGGAGGGATTGGGGACAGGAGGAGAAGGGGACGACCCAGGATGCGATGGCTGGATGGCATCACTGACTTGATGGATGTGAATCTGAGTGAACTCCGGGAGTTGGTGATGGACAGGGAGGCCTGGCATGCTGCGATTCATGGGGTCGCAAAGAGTTGGACATGACTGAGCTACTGAACTGAACTGAACTGAGCTGAAACACTAAAAATCCTTGGAAGGTATTAGTTGTTCTTAAATATTTTTCCTTTGTAGAATTAGTCTCGTATAATTTGTACAATCAGTCCCTAAGGAACTTTCATCTTATTAGATGCTACTTTATGAACATTCTACCCACACCTGTTCTTTGAAATGATCTTAGTCATGCGTGCTCAATCACTCAGTTATGTTTGACACTTTTTGAGCCCATGGACTGTAGCCCACCACGCTCTTTTGTCCATGGGATTTCCCAGGCAAGAATCCTGGAGTGAGTTTCCAGAAGGAAGTAGGTTCCTTCTCCAGGGGATCTTCCCTACCCAGGTTTGGAACCCCTGTCTCTTGTACTGGCAGGCAGATTCTTTACCTCTGAGCCACCCAATGTGAGACAACCTTAGCCATGATTATACAGTAATTTTATCTAAGAACATATGGTTCCCAAAATGTACTCTCTGGAGGTCAATGAGAACTCCCTAATCCACAGGTCCAAATTACATCTAGAAAATGTTCAAAAATATTTTGTACTGTGGAGAGATGATAGTGATGATATTGAAGAGTTTTTTTGATAGAAATATTTACATCGTCACCTTGTACAGAATTTTTTTGATTTAAAATTAATTCCAGTCCACCCTCCTAAACATTATGCACTACTATTATCCTATAAAAAAACTTCTGCTTCAGCCAGAATGGCCTATTCTTTGTCCCCAACATGTTTTGCATGCCTTTGCTCACACTGTCTCTCCATAATTTGCAGGTAATGTCCTCTTCTCTTCAGTGCCTACCGCACTATTACAGTTCTTCAAAGCCCAGGTCGGATCCTCTCTTTGAAGCTCAATGATCTCTCCTTCCTCTGAAATACTTATGTCCTCTAGTGCATATTGCTTGTGCTTGCTTCCATGATGCTGTCTTATGACAGTACCTGGAAAGCAGTTGGTGGACATATGAGTGCCCATCATGGGATGCCAGCAACTTAGCAGGCTTATTGTAGATATAGACTAATTTTTATTTTTGTCACATTTAAAAACTATATTGTATCCATTCACCCAGTGATAATTAGGTCCTGAGTATTTGATTCCCACTCATAGGACTAAAGAAAGTTTGGTAGAAGTGCTGCCAGGAATTTCAGTTATAAAAATGATGTCAACAAACATTACAAGCACCTATGTATGCCAGAGATCATGCTTGATGTTTATATTATTAAGAATTTATTTTTTGCAAGTGAATAAAACCAACTTTGGGCTTCCCAGGTGACTCAGTGGTAAAGAATCCACCTGCCAATGCAGGAGACATAAAAGATGTGGGTTTGATCCCTGGGTCAAGAAGATCCCTTAGAGAAGAAAATGGTAACCCATTCCAGTGTTCTTGCCTGGGAAATCCCATGGACAAAGAAACTGGAGGGCTACAGTCCATGGAGTTGCAAAAGAGTCAAACAAGACTTAGTGACTAAAATAACCAAACAAACAACAACCAAAAACCCAACTCTAACAAGCACAAAACATTACATTAGAAGAATATGAGGAAGCTCACAGAATCAAAGATAAGAATATGGGATGTGCCACTGATAACAACAAAAATCACATTTCTTAGGTTAGCAAAGTAGGAGGTGGGCCTAGGACCAATAAGCTCCAATTTTATTTTTTTATTCATGCGTCAGTCCACACAAGAATCAAGTCCTGGGAGAAATAGTCTGATTGTGTAGCTTTGAGCTTGAGCCACTCTTTTGCTTAAGGAAAGAACAGGGCACTTGGATTTAAAGTTCCATCTGGATTGGCCACAAAATGAAGTTCTAAAAGAATGGAGAGTGAATACTGCAAGACTAAAAAACAATTAATGTTCATCAGAGGGCTCCATATCATTATTTTATTTAGCCTATGAAAGGATTATTACTGTCACCTCAATTTTGTAGATGAGAAAATTGATCAAACAAATCTTAAGCACCAGGTCCTGGATTCAGTGCCAAGACTAGGGGTGTCCTTAATGGAAATCTCTTAATATTTGCTCTGCATTGTTTCCTTATATAAAGTGGTCTAGTTGGTGTCCTAGGTTGAACTGGGAGAGGAGATTCTATAAGGTTCAGTTCAGTTTAGCTGCACAGTTGTGTCTGACTCTTTGTGACCCCATGGACTGCAGCACATCAGGATTTCCTGTCCATCATCAACTGCCGGAGCTTGCTCAAACTGATGTCCATCGAGTTGGTGACCCCATCCAACCATCTCATCCTCTGTCTTCCCCTTCTCCTCCTGCCTTCAATCATTCCCAGCATCAAGGTCTTTTTCCAATGAGTCAGGTGGCCAAGTATTGGAGTTTCAGCTCCAGTATCAGTCATTTAAAAGAATACTCAAGACTCATTTCTTTTAGGATGGACTGGTTGGATCTCCTGGCAGTCCAAGGGACTCTCAAGAGTCTTCTCCAACACCACAGTTCAAAAGCATCAATTCTTCAATGCTCAGCTTTCTTTAAGTCCAACTTTCACGTCTATACATGACTACTGGAAAAACAATAGCCTTGACTAGATGGACCTTTGTTGGCAAAGTAATGTCTCTGCTTTTTAACATGATGTCTAGGTTGGTCATAGCTTTTCTTCCAAGGAGCAAGTGTCTTTTAATTTCATGGTCCAAATCACCATCTGTAGTGATTTTGGAGCCCCCCAAAATAAAGCCTGTCACTGTTTCCACTGTTTCCCATTCTATTTTCCATGAAGTGATGGGACCAGATGCCATGATATTAGTTTTCTGAATGTTGAGTTTTAAGCCAAGTTTTTCACTCTCCTCTTTCACTTTCACCTTCACCAAGAGGCTCTTTAGTTCTTCTTCACTTTCTGCCATATGTATGGTGTCATCTGAAAATCTGAGGTTGTTGATATTTCTCCTGGCAATCATGATTCCAGCCTGTGCTTCATCCAGCCAGGCATTTCACATGATGCACACTGCAAATAAGTTAAATAAGCAGGGTGCCAATATACATCCTTGACGTACTCCTTTCCTGATTTGGAACAAGTCTGTTGTTCCATGTCTGATTCTAACTGTTGCTTCTTGACCTGCATACAGATTTCTCAGGAGGCATGTCAGGTGGTCTGGTATTCCCATCTCTTTAAGAATTTTCCACAGTTTGTTGTGATCCACACAATCAAAGGTTTTGGTCTAGTCAATAAAGCAGAAATAGATGTTTTCTCTGGAACTCGCTTGTTTTTACAATGATCCAACGAATGTTAGCAGTTTGATCTCTGGTTCCCCTGCCTTTTCTAAAACCAGCTTGAACATATGGAAATTCTTGGTTCACATACTGTTGAAGCCTCGCTTGGAGAATTTTGAGCATTACTTTGCTAGTGTGTGAGATGAGTGCAATTGTGCGGTAGTTTGAGCATTCTTTGGCATTGTCTTTCTTTGAGATTGGAATGAAAACTGACCTTTGCCAGTGCTATGGCCACTGCTGAGTTTTCCAAATTTGCTGGCATACTGAGTGCAGCACTTTCACAGAATCATCTTTTAGGATTTGAAATAGCTCAACTGGAATTCCATCACCTCCACTAGCTTTGTTCATAGTGATGCTTCTTAAGGCCCACTTGATTTTGCATTCCAGGATGTCTGCCTCTAGGTGAGTGATCACATCATCGTGCTTATCTGGGTCATGAAGATGTTTTTTGTGTAGTTCTTCTGTGTATTCTTGCCATCTCTTCTAAATATCTTCTGCTTCTCTTAGGTCCATACCATTTCTGTCCTTTATTGTGCCCATCTTTGCATGAAATGTTCCTTTGGTATCTCTAATTTTCTTAAAGAGATCTCTAGTCTTTCCCATTCTATTGTTTCCTCTCTTTCTTTGCATTGATCACTTGAAAGGCTTTTTTTATCTCTCCTTGCTATTCTTTGGAACTCTGAATTCAAATGAGAATATCCTTCCTTTTCTCCTTTGCCTTTAGCTTCTATTCTTTTCTCAGCTATTTTTAAAGCCTCCTCAGACAACCATTTTGCCTTTTTGCATTTTTTTTCTTGCTCATTCCCTCTGTACAATGTCATGAATCTCTGTCCATAGTTCTTTAGGCACTCTATCAAATCTGATCCCTTGAATCTATTTGTCACTTCCACTGTATAATCATAAGGGATTTGATTTAGGTCATACCTGAATGGTCTAGAGGTTTTCCATACTTTCTTCAATTTCAGTCTGAATTTTGCAATAAGGAGTTCATGATCTGAGCCACAGTCAGCTCCCAGTTTTGTTTTTGATGACTGTATAGAGCTTCTTTGGCTTCAAAGAATATAATCAATCTGATTTCGGTATTGACCATCTGGTGATGTCCATGTGTGGAGTTGTGTCTTGTGTTGTTGGAAGAAGGTGTTTGCTATGACCAGTGCATTATCTTGGCAAAACTCTGTTACCCTTTGCCCTACTTCATTTTGTACTCCAAGGCCAAACTTGCCTATTACTCCAGGTATCTCTTGACTTCCTAGTTTTGCATTCCAGTCCCCTATGAGGTAATGGACATATTTTTTGAGTGTTAATTTTAGAAGGTCTTGTAGGTCTTCATGCTGCTGCTGCTGCTGCTGCTAAGTCGCTTCAGTCGTGTATTACTCTGTGCGACCCCATAAACGGCAGCCCATCAGGCTCCCCTGTCCCTGGGATTCTCCAGGTAAGAACACTGGAGTGGGTTGCCATTTCCTTCTCCAATGCATGAAAGTGAAAAGTGACAGTGAAGTCGCACAGTCTTGTCCGACTCTTAGCGACCCCACGGACTGCAGCCTTCCAGGCTCATCTGTCCATGGGATTTTCCAGGCAAGAGTACTGGAGTGGGGTGCCATTGCCTTCTCCGAGGTCTTCATAGAACCATTCAATTTCAGCTTCTTCAGTGTTACTGCTTTGGGCATAGTCTTGGATTGCTGTGGTATTGAATGGTTTGCCTTGGAAACGAAGAGAGATCATTCTGTCATTTTTGAGACTGCATCCAAGTACTGCATTTCAGACTCTTCTGTTGACTATGAGGGCTACTCCATTTCTTCTAAGGGATTCTTGCCCACAGTAGTAGATGTAACAGTCATCTGAGTTAAATTTGCCCTTTCCAGTCCTTTTTAGTTCACTGATTCCTCACTCTTGCCATCTCCTATTTGACCACTTCCAATTTACCTTGATTCATGGACCTAACGTTCCAGGTTCCTATGCAATATTGTTCTTTACAGTATTGAACTTTACTTCCAGCTACAACTGGGTGTTGTTTTCACTTTGGCTCTGTCTCTTCATTTTTCCTCAAGTTGTTTCTCCACTGTTCTCCAGTAGCATATTGGGCACCTACTGACCTGGACAGTTAATTTTTCAGTGTTGTATCTTTTTGCCTTTTCATACTGTTCATGGGGTTTTCAAGGCAAGAATACTGAAGTGGTTTTCCATTCCCCTCTCCGGTGGACCACATTTTGTCAGAACTCTCCACCATGACCCATCTGTCTTTGGGGGCCTTACATGGCATAGCTCATAGTTTCATTGAGTTAGACAAAGCTGTGGTCCACTTTATCAGTTTGGTTAGTTCCCTGTGATTGTGATTTTCTTTCTGTCTGCCCTCCGATAGATAAGGATAAGAGGCTTATGGACGAGGTACCCAGGAGAATATGGTTGGGATGAAGAGCAGGAATTGTATCAAATTAAGGTTATGTCAAAGATATGCAAAACAAAACAAAAAACCAGCAAAACCACTCAGTTCAGTTCAGTCACTCAGTCGTGTCCAACTCATTGCAACCCCATGAATTGCAGCATGCCAGGCCTCCCTGTCCATTACCAACTCCCAGAGTTCACTCAGAGTCGTGTCCATCGAGTTAGTGATGCCATCCAGCCATCTCATCCCCTCTCGTCCCCTTCTCCTCCTGCCCCCAATCCCTCCCAGCATCAAAGTCTTCTCCAATGAGTAAACTCTTCGCATAAAGTGGCCAAAGTACTGGAGTTTCAGCTTTAGCATCATTCCTTCCAAAGAATTCCACGGGTTGATCTCCTTCAGAAAGGATTGGTTGGATCTCCTTGCAGTCCAAGGGACTCTCAAGAGTCTTCTCCAACACCACAGTTCAAAAGCATCAATTCTTCGGTATTCAGCCTTCTTCACAATCCAACTCTCACATCCATACATGACCACAGGAAAAACCATAGCCTTGACTAGACGGACCTTAGTCGGCAAAGTAATGTCTCTGCTTTTGAATATGCTATCTAGGTTGGTCATGACTTTTCTTCCAAGGAGTAGGTGTCTTTTAATTTCATGGCTGCAATCACCATCTGCAGTGATTTTGGAGCCCCAAAAAATAAAGTCTGACACTGTTTCCAATGTTTCGCCATCTGTTTCCCATGAAGTGATGGGACCGGATGCCATGATCTTCATTTTCTGAATGTTGAGCTTTAAGCCAACTTTTTCACTCTCCTCTTTCACTTTCATCAAGAGGCTTTTTAGTTCCTCTTCACTTTCTGCCATAAGGGTGGTGTCATCTGCATATCTGAGATTATTGATATTTCTCCCAGCAATCTTGATTCCAGCTTGTGTTTCTTCCAGTCCAGCGTTTCTCATAATGTACTCTGTATAGAAGTTAAATAAGCAGGGGACAATATACAGCCTTGACGTACTCCTTTTCCTATTTGGAACCAGTCTATTGTTCCATGTCCAGTTCTAACTATTGCTTCCTGACCTGCATATAGGTTTCTCAAGAGGCAGGGCAGATGGTCTGGTTTTCCCATCTCTCTCAGAATTTTCCACAGTTTATTGTGGTCCACACAGTCAAAGGCTTTGGCATAGTCAATAAAGCAGAAGTAGATGTTTTTCTGGAACTCTCTTGCTTTTTCTATGATCCACCGGATGTTGGCAATTTGATCTCTGGTTCCTCTGCCTTTTCTAAAACCAGCTTGAACATCAGGAAGTTCATGGTTCATGTATTGCTGAAGACTAGCTTGGAGAATTTTGAGCATTACTTTACTAGCGTGTGAGATGAGTGCAATTGTGTGGTAGTTTGAGGATTCCTTGGCATTGCCTTTCTTTGGGATTGGAATGAAAACTGACATTTTCCAGTCCTGTGGCCACTGCTGAGTTTTCCAGATTTGCTGGCACATTGAGTGCAGCACTTTCATAGCATCAGCTTTCAGGCTTTGAAAGAGCTCCACTGGAATTCCATCACCTCTAGTAGCTTTGTTCATAGTGATGCTTTCTAAGGCCCACTTGACTTCACATTCCAGGATGTCTGGCTGTAGGTGAGTGATCATACCATCGTGATTATCTTGGTCATGAAACCCTTTTTTTGTACAGTTCTTCTGTATAGTCTTGCTACCACTTCTAAATATCTTCTGTTTCTCTTAGGTCCATACCATTTCTGTCCTTTATCGAGCCCATCTTTGCATGAAATATTCCCTTGGTATCTCCAATTTTCTTGAGGAGATCTCTAGTCTTTCCCATTCTGGTGTTTTCCTCTATTTCTTTTGCACTGATCGCTGAGGAAGGCTTTCTTATCTCTTCTTGCTCTTCTTTGGAACTCTGCATTCAGATGCTTATATCTTTCCTTTTCTCCTTTGCTTTTTGCCTCTCTTCTTTTCACAGACATTTGTAAGGCTTCCTCAGCCAGCCATTTTGCTTTTTTGTATTTCTTTTCCATGGGGATGGTCTTGATTCCTGTCTCCTGTACAATGTCACGAACCTGCATCCATAGTTCATCAGGCTCTCTGTCTATCAGATCTAGTCCCTTAAATCTATTTCTTACACCCACTGTATAATCATAAGGGATTTGATTGAGGTCATACCTGAATAGTCTAGTGGTTTTCCCTACTTTCTTCAATTTCAGTCTGAATTTGGCAATAAGGAGTTCATGATCTGAGCCACAGTCAGCTCCCGGTCTTGTTTTTGCTGACGGTATAGAGCTTCTCCATCTTCGGCTGCAGAGAATAAAATCAATCTGATTTCGGCGTTGACCATCTGGTGATGTCCATGTGTAGAGTCTTCTCTTCTGTTTTGGAAGAGGGTGGTGTTTGCTATGACCAGTGCATTCTCTTGCAAAACTCTATTAGTCTTTGCCCTGCTTCATTCTATATTCTAAGGCCACATTTTCCTGTTACTCCAGGTGTTTCTTGACTTTCTACTTTTGCATTCCAGTCCCCTATAATTAAAAGGATATCTTTTTTGGGTGTTAGTTCCAAAAGGTCTTGTTGGTCTTCATAGAACCGTTCAACTTCAGCTTATTCAGCATTACTGGTTGGGGCATAAACTTGGATTACCGTGATTTTGAATGGTTTGCCTTGGAAACAAAAAGAGATCATTCTGTCATTTTTGAGATTGCATCCAAGTACTGCATTTCAGACTCTTTTGTTGACCAGATGGCTCCTCCATTTCTTCTAAGGGATTCCTGCCCACAGTAGTAGATATAGTGGTCATCTGAGTTAAAGTCACCCATTCCAGTCCATTTTAGTTCAGTGATTCCTAGAATGTCGACATTCACTCTTGCCATCTCCTGTTTGGCCACTTCCAATTTGCCTTGATTCATGGACCTAACATTCCAGGTTCTTATGCAATATTGCTCTTACAGCATTGGACCTTGCTTCTATCACCAGTCACATCCACAACTGGGTATTGTTTTTGCTTTGGCTCCATCCCTTCATTCTTTCTGGAGTTATTTCTCTCTCTGATCTCCCATAGCATATTGGGCACCTACCGACCTGGGGAGTTCCTCTTTCAGTATCCTATCATTTTGCCTTTTCATACTGTTCATGGGGTTCTCAAGGCAAGAATACTGAAGTGGTTTGCCTTTCCCTTCTCCAGTGGACCACATTCTGTCAGACCTCTCCACCATGACCCTCCCGTCTTGGGTGGCCCCACACAGCATGGCTTAGTTTCATCGAGTTAGATAAGGCTGTGGTCCGTGTGATCAGATTGGCTAGTTTCTATGATTATGGTTTCAGTGTGTCTGCCCTCTGATGCCCTCTCGCAACACCTACCTTCTTACTTGGGTTTTCTTACCTTGGACGTGGGGTATCTCTTCACGGCTGCTCTAGCAAAGCACAGCCGCTGCTCCTTACCTTGGACAAGGGGTATCTCCTCATGGCTGCCCCTCCTGACCTTGGACATGGAGTAGCTCCTCTCAGCCTTCCTACTTCCTTAGGATTGTATAACAATGACATATCCTGCTTGAAGACAGTTTCTGGAAAAAACCTTCTGGCTAATCCTGTAATCTTAAAATGTAAATTATGGGAGTGGTTCTAGTAAAGTCTTTACAACCTCCAGACATTCTTTTGATTTACTGTAATAACTAATTAAAAGTATATAACTCCATTGCTAATGCTAGTGAGGGGGCACTCTTTCTGCCGCCTTCTGATGTCTATGTCAGAAGCTTTCTCTATCTCTTTTATATTTTAATAAAACTCTATTACACAAAAGCTCTGAGCAATCAAGCCTCGTCTCTGGTCCCAGATTGAATTCTTCTCCTCCAGAGGGCAAGAATCCTGGCGTCTTTCATGGTTCAGCAGCAACATTTCAGTACCATCGTAATAGCCACCATGTTTGAGCCCTTCACTTAAAAGCCATAATAGCACAGGCTTCTAAGATGTAACATATCAGGAAATTACCCAGAAGTTCTGTTGGTTCAGTCTCCCCTACATGTGATTATTCTTCAATTACTGTGGGAAACTAATGATATAGGTCACATACTGTAATTCTGTCCCCTCCTTTGTCCCCATTTAACTGGGGTGTGTAGCACCCTGGTATGCAAATTACCCATGCCATTTTAAATTGACCTTACTAGTCACAAGAAAAGAGTCAGAGGAGCGGCCTATTTGTTTGATCCTATGTGCATATGGCCATATAAGAAATCATTTCACATTTAACTAATCAGAGCCTTCAAGTTGTGATTTCATCACAGATGCTAGTTTAGGGTTCCTTCAGGCCTCTTTTGAGCAACTTCCTCTAAGATCATTAATAGCAACCATCAAATATTAGGGGTGATCTTAACTGTATAGCGGAGAAGGCAATGGCAACCCACTCCAGTACTCTTGCCTGGAAAATCCCATGGATGGAGTAGCCTGGAAGGCTGCAGTCCATGGGGTCACTGAGGGTTGGACACGACTGAGCGACTTCACTTTCACTTTTCACTTTCCTGCATTGGAGAAGGAAATGGCAACCCACTCCAATGTTCTTGCCTGGAGAATCCCAGGGATGGGGAAGCCTGGTGGGCTGCTGTCTATGGGGTTGCACAGAGTGGGACACGACTAAAGTGACTTAGCAGTAGCAGTAACTACATAGTCTCTTTTCATCTCTCTGTATCCTCAAATCTGGGACACTAGACTCCATGACTGCCACAACAACTTTGACTGTGATGGGTCACAATACTCCAGGCAGATTTTTTTTAGTCCCAAGTCCCTTGGTTCACTTCTAGAAGGCCATTCTGGATGCCACAAGGCAGAAACCCAGATCTCTGCACCAGCTGTCAAGCAATTAAAGGTGATTGATCAAGCAGCATGTAAACTAGGCTTTCCAGCACTGATTTTTATTGGCAGAAAACCCACATATTAAAGCAATAGCAAGTGACTGATCCTCCTGTGACCATCTTGTTCCCAGGCAGCACACAACAATCTAGTAGAGAGCAAGTCTAGGTCTAAGAGGGAGACCCTGGATCTTGGATGCTGGAGTTTTTAAACTTCTTAGTTTTTAAAAACCAAAGTCTTCCTAGTGAGATTAGGGTATAGGATCTAATAGCACAATGGTGTTGCAAAACCTTGGCTTTCAGCTCTACCCACTGTCTCACTGTTGATTGATTGCAAGAACACTTGGCCTTCCCTTGGTGTGATATAACTGTTAGGATTACAGCATTGTTACTTGGTGGAAACTTGGCTGAAGCCCTGGTCTAACATGTCAGCTTTTTGCCAGGATAGACTGTGTCAAACCCTAGGATGCATCTGGTTTTCAGAGGCAACAGGCCAAATTTCTTTCCAGGAAACAAGTCTGCAGGGTATTGTTTAAATTAACCCTTTCCTTTCAACTGTCTTCTAGGAGCAAATGATAAAGAACCGTCATAATCAAAGTGTATCCTAGTTGAATTATGGAACTTCAAGGATAAATAAGTCACTCCTCAGGCACTGGATAGGAAAGGTATTAATAGTTTAGAAGATATGGGTTTATAAAGGCATAGTAAGTATCCATTGGCCTCAAACATCCTCACTACTACATTCAATGCGAGAACACAATGGACCAATACTTACTATCTAAAACCAAGTTTACCTGAAAGCAGCTCATGTGAGAATAAATTATTTAAAAGTGGAATTTGGAGCAGGAGGAATAGATAGAGGAGTGAAACAGGAAGAAGGAGGGCCAACATAAATGTATATTTTTTAGTTGCCCACTAATTGGGACAGCTGAATGCTCAATCCCTTGGGACTCTCTTTAGAAGTCCTGTGAAATCTGTTTTAAGACTATCAGGGAAGAAAGATGGAGACAACATGGTGCCCTGATCCCTAGGGATGACATTAACTCCTCTGAAGTCTAGGTTGTCCATGTTCCACTAGAAGTCTGTATCTGAGAAGCCCCAGGATGAGAAGCAAGAAGTGCAACACAAAGGTCTACAACTCCAAAAGGTGACTGAGCTTATGCAGAACTGGTTGCTGCCTGAGTTGCTGAAGTAAAGGGTAAAGCAGAGAGAATAGTTTTGAGGAAAAGAAGGTATTAGCCTGTCTTATTGGACTTTGCCAGGAAGTTTTCAAGTATAAACTGTATGTTCTCAAATATGAATGAACTCAAGAACTGTTGCAGCCGCAGCACTATTTGAAAAAACTATTCCATGAGAAACCAGTAAACAACAACAATAAAAAAAAGTAAATGAAAAAAAAACCATACGCAAAAAACTAGTTCAATATGCAATGCTGGGGGTGGGGGAGTAATACTTACAAAACTTGTGAAAAAATTTTGGAAAAAAGTGAGCCACAACTTTTATGTTCAACAAGCTAATAATCAAGTATAAAGACAAAAGTCAGGTTTTTTCATACATGCAAAAAAATGGAAGGCAGCATAAGCCCTTCTCAGCAAAGAAAGCCAAAACAAAGGAAGAATTCAGTATTAGAGAAGCTGTAGTATAAGTACTGGTGATGTGTGAAAGCTTAGTTGCTCAGTCACGTTTGACTCTTTGTGATCCCATGAACACAGGGATCGCACCAGGCTCCTCTGTTCATGGAGTTCTCAGGCAAGAATAGTTCAGTGAGTTGCCATGCCCTCCTCCAGGGGATCTTCCCGACCCAAGGACTGAACTGTATCTCCTGTTTTCTCCTGCATTGGTAGGTGTATTCTTTACCTGCTAAGCCCCTGGGGGACAACACATTAATTCAAATACGACTTTAGCTCTACTATAAAATGGTGATGTTAAAATTTTTTCACTGAATGATAATAATAACATAAAAATTGGGAGGTGAGAGGTGAGAGCTATTGAAAAAGTTTTAAATTAAATTTTTATAAAAAATTTTATAAAAAATTTTAAATTTTTATCTTTCATATATATAAAACTGAGTTAAATCAGTAAGCTCAGCTTCCAGTTTGCATTATCTTTTAATTCTAACCTCTTCCCTTTGAGAAGCACTCAGACAGGTTTGTGTACCTGTCTACTATCTTTTTACTTTCATCCTCTCTTAAACCTAGTTTACTCAGGCTTTTGCCACCAAGCCATGTAATAAACCGACTCTTACTGATGACCTGTGTGTGTGTGCTGTGTGTATGTGTGTTAGTCGATCTATTGTGTCTGTTTGCTGCCCCATGGACTGTAGCCCGCCAGGCTCCTCTGTCCTTGGGATTCTTCAGGCAAGAATACTGGAGTCAGTTGCCATTTCTTCCTTTAGGGGATCTTCCCTACCCAGAGATAGAACACAGGTCTCCTGCATTGCAGCCAGATTCTTTACTATCTGAGCCACCAGGAAAGTGCCCTATTAATGACCTTCAGTTGAGTTCACTCACTCAGTCATTTCTGACTCTTTGTGACCCCATGAATCGCAGCACTCCAGGCCTCCTTGTCCATCACCAACTCCCAGAGTTTACTCAAACTCATCTCCATTGAGTCAGTGATGCCATCCAACCATCGCATCCTCTGTCGTCCCCTTCTCCTCCTGCCTTCAATCTTTCCCAGCATCAGGGTCTTTTCAAATGAGTCAGCTCTTCGCATCAGGTGGCCAAAGTATTGGAGTTTCAGCTTCAAAATCAGTCCTTCCAATGAACACTCAGGACTGATCTCCTTTAGGGTAGACTGGTTGGATCTCCTTGCAGTCCAAGGGACTCTCAAGAGTCTTCTCAAGCATCACAGTTCAAAAGCATCAATTCTTCAGCACTCAGCTTTCTTTATAATCCAACTCTCACATCCATACCTGACCACTGGAAAAACCACAGCTTTGACTAGATGGACCTTTATTGGCAACATAATGTCTCTGCTTTTTAATATGCTGTCTAGCTTGTTCATAGCTTTTCTTCCAAGGAGTAAGCATCTTTTAATTTCATGGCTGCAGTCACCATCTGCAGTGATTTTGGAGCCCAAAAAGATAAAGTCTGACACTGTTTCCATTGTTTCCCCATCTATTTCCCATGAAGTGATGGGACCAGATGCCATGATGTTAGTTTTCTGAATGTTGAGTTTTAAGCCAGCTTTTTCACTCCCCTCTTTCACTTTCATCAAGAGCCTCTTTAGTTCCTCTTCACTTTGTACCATAAGGGTAGTGTCATCTGCATATCTGAGGTTATTGATATTTCTCCTGGCAATCTTGATTCCAGCTTCCAGCTTCCTCCAATCCAGCGTTTCTCATGATGTACTCTGCATAGACGTTAAATAAGCAGGGTGACAATATACAGCCTTGACGTACTCCTTTTCCTATTTGGAACAAGTCTGTTGTTC
Source organism: Budorcas taxicolor (assembly GCF_023091745.1). Lineage (NCBI taxonomy): Eukaryota > Metazoa > Chordata > Mammalia > Artiodactyla > Bovidae > Budorcas > Budorcas taxicolor. Next base: position 32,472,898 of record NC_068912.1, read on the forward strand.
CATGTCCAGTTCTAACTGTTGCTTCCTGACCTGCATACAGATTTCTCAAGAGGAAAGTCAGGTGGTCTGGTATTTCCATCTCTTTCAGAATTTTCCACAGTTTATTGCGATGTTGTTAAATCTAACAGTCAGTGCTCAGACCTCATCTTACCTAAATATCACTTAAATATCGTACTTAAATATCAGTAGTATTTGACACAATTGATCACTTTCTTCTGCTGATACATTTATTTCCTTGGTTTTCCAGACACCTGACTCCGCTTGCGTTCTACCACACACATCCCTCCTTCTTTGGCCTCTAAACCTACACACTGTTATGTGTCAATGATATCTTTAAAAAAAGAAGAAGTAATAAAAACATTCAAATTAAAAAGAAAGAATTAAAATTATTTGTTTGCAGAGGCACAATCTCATATGTAGGAAACCCAATATTTCCATCCAAAATACTCCACGTGCATTCTGTGTGCGAAATCGCTTCAGTCACGTCCAACTCTTGTGAGCCCATGAGACTGTAGCCGACTCTTACCATGGTCTGTAGTCTGAGAGGCTCCTCTGTTCTTGGAATTCTCCAGGCAAGAATACTGGGGTGGGTAGCTATTACCTTTGCCAGGGTTTGAACCTGGGTCTCCTGCATTACAGGCAGATTCTTTACCATCTGAGCCACCAGGGAAGTCCAATAGCTTTTTGGTGCTTATCTGCTGGGAGTGCTTGCTAAGCAGCTTCAGTCATGTCTGACTCTTTGCAACATTATGGACTGTAGCTCACCAGGCTCCTCTGTCCATGGGATTCTCTAGGCAAAAATACTGGAATGGGTTGCCGTGCCCTCCTCCAGGGGATCTTCTTGATCCAAGGATTGAACCTCAGTCTTTTGTCTCCTGCATCAGCAAGTGGATTCTTTACCACAAGCACCACCTGGGAAGCAAAAATATCCCCCTCCCCGCCACACACACAAATAGCACTAATAAACCAGTTCAGCCGTGTTGCAGGATACAAATAAATGTACAAAAATCAGTTACATTTCTATACAGGAACAATAAACAAGATAAAGAGTAAATTAAGAAAACATATCCCATTTAAAACAGCACCAAAAAGAATAAAATATTGAGGAATAAACTTAATCCAGGAAGCTAAAGGCTTGTACACTGAAAATTATAAAACATTGCTGAAATAAATTAAACACAAATAAACACATCTGTGTTCATGAATTGGAAGAATTAGTAGTATTAAAATGTCTACACTACCTAAAGCAGCCTACAGACTCAATGTAATACCTATTGAAATCTCAAAGGCATTTTTTTTAGAAATAGGAAAAAATACCAAATCTAATTTAGGATTTTGGTTCTTTCTCATATTTAGATGTTTTTTTCACTTTGGGGAGAAGTTCTCAAATCAAAGAATATCTTGGCAATTCCTTAGAAGTATCTATAAATTGATATAATCTCATTGATGATATCTTTTTTTCTTACTTTCTCTTATTTGGAATCCAGCCTATGAGAACCCTTAGTGGGGGGTCCAACTAGAGCAGCCAATATGAGTGCTTGTCTAGGCTCCCTGCCAAATAACCATGAGTGTCTACTAGTAGCCCCAACCACCAGTTAAATGAACCAAGAAGTGTTGAGTATTGTTTTTCATGTTAAACTTATGGACTAAGAGAAACCTACCTATCCCCTTCATTCTATGGTTTCCAGGAGCATACCTCATAGTAGGCCCAGAACCTAGACTGGTAGAGGACCCAGGAGAGCCAGGGCCAGTAGAAGAAGAATGAATTTCGTGGTTGCAAGGGTTACTCAGGATGATGGTGTGTTCATAGACTGGGAATCCAGCTATGAGCTTCTTAGCTGGGGCCCATTGTCCTTCCAGTAGTTCTTGGCATAATCCTGCAATCACAGGCAGCTTATTTTGAGGCCCCACCCAGTTGATGGCCTAATAATTAGATATTAAATAGACTTTTTGGTAGGGTGGCTATGTTATCAAAAGGAGTCTTTTGAGATAGAGACATACGATTTCAAAAGAACTATATCAGTGATGCTCTAAAATGCACTGCAAATATTTTATAGTAGGTAAATTTGTACAGCAAGTAAAACCATACCAAGAAGTTTGGTTAATATCTAATTACTAGGCCATCAACTGGATAGGGCCTCTAGCTAAGCTGCCTGCCATTGCTGGATTACCTCAAGAACTACTGGAAGGACAATAACATCCCAATATATAGGCTTTGGGGCTTCCCTGGTGACTCAAGACAGTAAAGAAACTGCCCACAATGCAGGATACCTGGGTTTGATCCCTGGATCAGAAAAATCCTGGAGAAGGGAATGGCTACCCACCTCAGCATTCTTGCCTGGAGAATTCCAAGGACAGAGGAAACTTGTGGGCCATAGTTCATGGGGTAGCAAAGAGTTAGACACAACTGAGCAATTCACACACACACACACACAATTTTATATATACCCTTCACACTAAAAACATATGACAGAAGGACTTCGTTCATTTAACTAGTGGTTGAGGCTACTAGTGGACACTCAAGGTTATTTGGCAGGAAGGCTAGATAAGCACTCATATTGGCTGCTTTAGATGGACCCCCCCACTAAAGGTTTTTTGTTTGGTTGGTTTTTTTAGTAATTTTTCTGGTATGATTCATTGCTGAATGGTGAATGGCTAAAATTCTGTGCAAGAACTGGAATGGTACAAAATAAGCAAAGCAGAAAGGGAACAGAAAGAGGGGAAAGGTGGAAGAAACATTCTATAATTTATGAAAAAAATGAGTAATTGTTCTTCATTTTCTTTTATTAAAAAAGCGCTGGCTGTTTTCTTGTCTCTTATCTGATAAAACTGTCAGTACAGGGTAATTAGTTGGTGAATTTTTAGTAAAAAAGAACTAGTTAATTCATTATAACAGCTTAATTTCCCACTAAGGACTTCCCAGGTGGCACTAGTGGTAAAGAACACTCCTGCCAATGCAGGACACATAAGAGACGTGGGTTTAATCCCCAGATTGAGAAGATCCCCTGGAGGAGGGCATAGCAACCCACTCCAGTATTCCATGGACAGAGGAACCTGGTGAGCTACAGTCCATAAGGTCGCAAAGAGTCAGACATGACTGAAGCTACTTAACAAGCACTCCCAGCAAATAAGTGCCCAAAAGCTATTGGACTTCCCTAGTAGCTCGGATGGTAAAGAATCTGCCTGTAATACAGGAGACCCAGGTTCAAACCCTGGCAAAGGTAATGGCTACCCATCCCAGTATTCTTGCCTGGAGAATTCCAAGGACAGAGGAACCTCTCGGGCTACAGACCATGTAAACCAAGAGTCAGAAATGACTGAGCAATTGATACACACACACATACACACACAGACTTTAGATATACCTTACCCACCAGAAATAGGGGAAGTACGAAAGGTTTTTCTTTTTTTTCATAATTTTTCTGGTATGATTCATTGGTGAATGACTGAAAGTCTGTACAGCATACGTGTCCAAGAATTAAAATAGCAGAAAATAGGCAAAGCAAAAAGGGAACAGGAAGAGGGGAAAGGTGAGAGAAACATTTTATAATTTATGAAAAAATGAGTAATGGACTTCATTTTCTTTGATGAAAAATGTACTGGTTGTTAATCTTGCTCTAAATTTATGATCCCTTTGTCCCTGTATCTCCATGTAGTTGATAACATCCCTGGGCTGTATTTTGGTCTGTGCAGGGACTCATCACACTGAGGTTGGTGTTGCTTCCAGTTGGGTATTTGTAGAGACAGCTGATCTCTCCAGAGTAGCCCTCCCAAGATGAATGTCTCCTGCATAAGCGATACCCAGAGAAGTTATGGGACATGTTATTGCTCACTGGAACGGGTGGGGAAATCTCACAGGCTGACTGGCTGGTGAGGATGCCAGCAACTGCAGAAGTGGTGACTATCAGCCTGGACTTGTTGATCTACTTGGCCTTCCATTCAAAAGGTTCACACATTTCCTGTACATGAATAGAAGAAATTCCATAAATTTCAACTCTAAGCTGACTTGCATTACTATTTTTTGAATTACATTAATCTCTCCCATCCTTCATTCTTCAGCATTCTCACCAGAATAGAGTCTCCAGATCCTTCATCTCCAATTGAGATTGTAGGGATTTATGCTTTCTATATGGCCTCAGTGATCTTTCATAAATGACTGATTGTGTGCTTTCCAGTCAAAATGATACAGAACATAGTTCGCCTGTATCAGGACAGTGAAGAGATGATTATTCTAAGGAATGCTCCCACAAAAACCAAGGTGCTTCCAAAGTCCAACCCATCACACTTGTAGTGGAGCTGGAATTTTGTGACCCAACCAAAAGTCTGAGTGGTTCTCAGGAGTGGATACCATGGCAACAAAACTAAGAGAAACCCACAGAAGGTAGAGTAAGACCTTGGTGGTCCAAACACCTTGTAGTAAAATCAAAATAGAAAGTCATCTTGAAAAATTAATGGAGAAGTTCCAAAGCCCCAGTTGCCAAGAGCCAGGAGAATGTTCATTTGTCTATTACTGAGGGAAAAGCAGCAAAGCGCTGCATCAGAACAAATGGAAAGAAAGATTGACTGATCATTTCAACATCAGCTGTTGGAGTAACTGGGAAGCCAGGAGTCTCACACTGCCTCTCATGCTCACTTTCTTTATTCTCATCCTTATTTCCTAAATTGTGAGAGTGGTTGGAGTAGGTGACCTCAAGCTGCTATGTTTCAGTGTCTCTACTGTTCTAATTACTCCCCTTGGAGTGAAGTCCATGACTAAGGACACAATGCTTCATCAACACCAGCTTTGGATGGATTCTAAGTGAAAGATTGTTTCCATCTGAGTCCATAGGAATGTGGACTTTTCCTAAATTTTCCTTGGTGGTGGAGCTGTGTTTCAATTGACAACCACTTCCTATGAGCCAACGATTTCCCTTATGTTAGAGTCATCACTGTACTGGAAACATTAAGAATCTGTGTGCTTCTTGGCCTGTTTGGAATTTCTGCCTGGGGGCTGCTGTGGAAGGTTTTGTTCAACCTGTTCTTGAAGGTGAAAAGATTTTAACTCACAGTCCTTTCATCATTTACATGTCTTTCAGGTCAACGAGAGCTTGATAGCGATTCACATCCTTTCTTTTGATGGTGTGATCTCATTTCCCACATTCCAGCAAAGGCATAGATCAGATGAGTATAAAGGTAGAGGTGAGGCCAGGCTTGAAGTGTCCCAGACCTGGCAGGTACTTGGCCTAGTTGGTGAAGTAGTAGGTCAGCTGGTGGGCAGAACCTACTTCCCAGAGGAATAGAGTGGGAAACTCTCACTGAGAAAGCTCCCTGGAGAGTTGCAGATTGCTTAAGAAATCACATATTTCCAAATAACTTTTCTGTTTAAATCTGAAGAGGGAAGGGGAGGATCTGAATGAGATTCTTGTGTATTACAGCAAACCTGTAATTTATAGGCAATTCAGGGCTGATGGTATCTCTTAGCGGTATCTCTGTTTCACTAAGAGGAAACTTTAAACCTTATCAATCAATGCTTTTTGCTAAAATGAAACCTTAAAACTGGAAAACTCTGATTTAAATGTACTCTAGTTCCCTTACATGCTAATATTAACAATTACTAATGCTTACTTAAAACATGTGCTGTGTTCCAAGCAGTGCTCTGAGTAAATTATTAATGATTAAATTCACTCATTAACTCTCACTAAAACCCCACGTGGTCAGTACTATATTTACTCCATTACTCCCATTTTACTCATTTGGAAATGGAAACAGAAAGAATAATAGTGTATGTCTATTTAATACCTGTAGCTGTCTCCCTGAGGAGTAATTTCACTAAGGGCAAAAAATGAACCATCCAGTAGGAGTCGAGAGTCCTGGCTTCAGGTACAGATTCTGCCATGACTCCCTATACTTCCAGGGTCAAGTTATCTGACTCATCTTTGCCTTTTGTCATTGTTGTTCAGTCACTCAGTCATGTCTGACTCTGCGACCCCCTGGACTGCAGCACGCCAGGCTTCCCTGTCCTTCACCATCTCCCAGAGCTTGCTCAAACTCATGTCCGTTGAGTCAGTGATGCCATCCAACCAACTTGTTCTCTGTCATCCCCTTCTCCTCCTGCCTTCAACCTTTCTCAACATCAGAGTCTTTTCCAACAAGTTGGCTTTTTGCATCAGGTGGCCAAAGTATTGGAGCTTCAGCTTCAGCATCAGTCCTTCCAATGAATATTCAGGGTTGATTTCCTTTAGGGTTGACTAGTTTGATCTGCCTGCAATCCAAGAGACTGTCAAGAGTCTTCTCAAAACGCTGCAGTTCCAAAACATCAATTCTTCAGCACTCAGCCTTCTTTATGTTTCAACTCTCACATCCATACATGACTACTGGAAAAAAACATAGCTTTGACTCTATGGACATTTATTGGCAAAGTAATGTCTCTACTTTTTAATATGTTATCTAGGTTTGTCATAGCTTTTCTTCCAAGGAACAAGTGTTTTTTTTTTAATTAATTAATTTTAATTGGAGGCTAATTACTTTACAATATTGTGGTGGTTTTTGCCATACATTCACATGAATCACCCATGAATGGACATGTGTCCCCCATCCTGAACCCCCTTCCCATATCCCTCCCCATCCCATCCCATCCTTCAGGGTCATCCCAGTGCACCAGCCCTGAGCACCCTGTCTCATGCATCGAACCTGAACTGGCAATCTATTTCACATATGATAATATACATGTTTCAGTGCTATTCTCTCAAATCATCCCACCCTCGCCTTCTCCCACAGAGCCCAAAAGTTTGTTCTTTACATCTGTATCTCTTTTGCTCTCTCACATATAGGGTATTCATTACCATCTTTCTAAATTCCATATATACATATTAATATACTGTATTGGTTTTTTCGTTCTGACTTACTTCGCTCTGTATAATAGGCTCCAGTTTCATCCACCTCATTAGAACTGATTCAAATGCATTCTTTTTAATAGCTGAGAAATATTCCATTGTGTATGTATACCACAGCTTTCTTATCCATTCATCTGCCAGTGAACATCTAGGTTGCTTCCATGTCCTGGTTATTATAAACAGTGCTGCAATGAACATTGGGGTACATGTGTCTCTTTCAATTCTGGTTTCCTCAGTGTGTATACCCAGCAGTGGGATCGCTGGGTCATATGGCAATTCTATTTCCAGTTTTTAAGGAATCTCCACACTGTTCTCCATAGTGGCTGTACTAGTTTGCATTCCCACCAACAGTGTAAGAGGGTTCCCTTTTCTCCACACCCTCTCCAGCATTTATTGTTTGTAGACTTTTGGATAGCAGCCATTCTGACTGGTGTGAAATGATACCTTATTGTGGTTTTGATTTGCATTTCTCTGATAATGAGGGATGTTGAGCATCTTTTCATGTGTTTGTTAGCCATCTGTATGTCTTCTTTGAAGAAATGTCTGTTCAGTTCTTTGGCCCATTTTTTGATTGGGTTGTTTATTTTTCTGGAATTGAGCTGCATGAGCTGCTTGTATATTTTTATTAATTCTTTGTCAGTTGCTTCATTTGCTATTATTTTCTCCCATTCTGAAGGCTGTCTTTTCACCTTGCTTATAGTTTCCTTCATTGTGAAAGAACTTTCAATTTTAATTAGGTCCCATTTGTTTATTTTTGCTTTTATTTCCATTACTCTGGGAGGTGGGTCATAGAGGATCCTGTGATTTATGTCAGAGAGTGTTTTGCCTATGTTTTCCTCTAGGAGTTTTATAGTTTCTGGTCTTACATTTAGATCTTTAATTGATTTTGAGGTTTTTTTGTGTGTATGGTGTTAGAAAGTGTTCTAGTTTCATTCTTTTACAAGTGGTTGACCAGTTTTCCCAGCACCACTTGTTAAAGAGATTGTCCTTTCTCCATTGTACATTCTTATCTCCTTTGTCAAAGATAAGGCACCCATAGCTGTGTGGATTTATCTCTGGGCTTTCTATTTTGTTCCATTGATCTATATTTCTGTCTTTGTGCCAGTACCATACTGTCTTGATGACTGTAGCTTTGTAGTATATTCTGAAGTCAGGCAGGTTGATTCCTCCAGGAGGAACAAGTGTCTTTTAATTGCATAGCTGCAGTCACTGTCCTCAGTGATTTTGGAACCCAAGAAATTAAAGTCTGCCATTGTTTCCATTGTTTCCCCATTTATTTGCCATGAAGTGATGGGACTGGATGCCATGATCTTCATTTTTTGAATGTTGAATTTTAAGCCAGCTTTTTCACTCTCCTCTTTCACCTTCATCAAGAAGCTCTTTATTTCCTTTTCACTTTCTGCCATTAGGGTGGTGTCATCTGCATATCTGAGGTGATTGATATTTCTCCTGGCAATCTTGATTCCAGCTTGTGCTTCATTCAGCCTTGCATTTCACATGATGTACTCTGCAGAAAAGTTAAATTAGCAGGGTGACAATAAACAGCCTTGATGTACTCTTTTCCCAATTTTGAACCAGTTTGTTGTTCCATGCCCAGTACTAACTGTTGCTTCCTGACCTGCATACAGGTTTTTCAGGAGGCAGGTAAGGTGTTCTGGTATTCCCATCTGTTAAAAATTTTTCAGTTTGTTGTGATCTACATAGTCAATTAAGCAAAGCTAGATATTTTTCTGGAATTTTCTTTATTTTTCTATGATTCTACAGATGTTGGCAATTTGATCTGGTTCCTCTCTCTTTTCTAAATCCAGCTTGTACATCTAGAAGTTCTCAGTTCACATACTGTTGAAGCTTAGCCTGGAGGATTTTGAGCATGACCTTGCTAGCATGTGAACTAATTGCAATTGTGTGGTAGTTTGAACATTGTTTGGCATTGCCCTTCTTTGCAAATGGAATGAAAACTGACCTTTTCCATTCCTGAAGCCACTGCTGAGTTTTCCATATTTGCTGGCATATCAAGTGCAGCACTTTCATAGCATCATCTTTTAGAATTTGAAATAGTTCAGCTGGAATTACATCACCTCCACCAGCTTTGTTTGTAGTTATGCTTTCTAAGCTCCACTTGACTTCACACTCTAGGATGTCTGGCTTTAGGTGAGTGATAACACCATCATGGTTATCTAGGTCATTAAGATCTTTTTTGTATAGTTCTTCTGTGTGTTCTTGCCACATCTTCTTAATATCTTCTGTTTCCCTTAGGTCCATACCATTTCTGTCCTTTATTGTTCCCATCTTTGCATGAAATGTTCCCTTGGCATGTTTAATCTTCTTGAACAGATCTCTATTCTTTCCCATTCTATTGTTTTCCTCTATTTCCTTGCATTGATCAATTAGGAAGGTTTTCTTCTCTCTTCCTACTATTCTTTGGAACTCGGCATTCAGATGTCTATATCTTTCCTTTTCTCCTTTTCCTTTTACTTCTTCTTTTCTCAACTATTTGTAAGGCCTCCTCAGACAATTATTTTGCCTGTTGCATTTCTTTTTCATGGGGATGGTTTTGATCACCACTTCCCATACAATGTTATGAATCTCTGTCCATAATTTTTCACTCTGTCCATAATTCTTCACTCTATCAGAGCTAATCCTTTGGATCTATGTGCCATTTTCACCATGTAATCATAAGGGATTTGATTGAGGTCATGTCTGAATGGCCTAGTGGTTTTCCCTACTTTCTTCAATTTAAGTCTGAATTTTGCAATAAGGAGAAAGCCCTTACAGGGCTATTAATGTTCTTTCATTCTGGTCTTTTTTCATCAGTAAAGCCAGCCTATGATTCTAAAGCAGGAGTATGATTCTACAGCAGGTACAGTCTCTCAAAGGACTGTAAGGACTAGGACTACAGTGGAGATGAGGGTAGGGCAAGGGAGAAGGGCGAAATGCAGGTACAACCCTTAATCCAAGTACAGGGTATAATGGATGAAAACACATCCTGGACTTGGAATTTAGGAGAAGTCTGGTGCAGCCTCTACCACTAACACTGAGGGGCTTGAGAAAATCACTTAATCCTGCCGGCTTCCTAGCTCATGCATTTGTAGCAAACAATCTCACTGGTCCTTCTCAGAAGAAATGACAACCCACTCCAGTATTTTTGCCTGGAGAATTCCATGGACAGAGAGCATGGTGGGATAAAAGCCACGTGGTTGTAAAGAATGAACATGACTGAAGCAACTAATATTTCCAGAAGCAGATTAACATGCTTCACCCTGTCTCCCTTTCCCCTGTACCTTCACTCCTGATACTAGAATATCTAACAATGCTTTGGAATGGAACAAATGTCCAGATTCTTAAATTTCCTGTGTACCTGCCACTAGAATTCATCTGCCTGAAAATGAAGTTTATAATCTGAAAATTTTCCTTCTTTGCTTCCCCTTTTTCACAATTGTTGTTCTTCTCAAGGAGAAATAAAACAATATAAAGCATGTGGATCACAAAGATTGTAGGTTTAGCTCTTTCTCTTCAATGAGGCAGCCAGTAAGAAGATGCAGAGATGCAAATCTTTGTGAGACACTGATGGGGTCTTTGGTCTTGAGGTTGAGCCCAGTGACCGTGTCAAAGGTGTCAAAGGAATGTCAAAGGCAAAATTCAAGACAAAGAGGGCATCCCACCTATCCAGCAGCTTCCAATTTTCATGGGCAAACAGCTGGAGGGTTTCAATACTCACTCATTTCAATACTCACAATATCCAGAAAAATTTCATTCTGAACTTGTTCCTTCACCTACCAGGTGGCATTATTTCCACTAGTTAGATCAGAACTATCACTTTGACAAGGTAATATGTCCCAAGGGTTTCCCTCATCTGCACCCCTACACTGCCAAATGTTACAAGCTGTACCAACAACCTGCCCCTCAAGAAGAAGGTCCATTACAGCCCCTCCTGCTCTGTAGGGTGGTATTCCCTTAGGCTTGGGTCTCAATTAATTTTCCTTTAAGTTGAATGGAGCAGCCAAAAAAAGGATTTCAGATTTAAACTTAACTATAACTTAACTAAAATCAGCTTGAACATCTGGAAGTTCACAGTTCACGTATTGCTGAAGCCGGGCTTGGAGAATTTTGAGCATTCCTTTACTAGCATGTGAGATGAGTGCAATTGTGTGGTAGTTTGACCATTCTTTGGCATTGCCTTTCTTTGGGATTAGAATGTAAACTGACCTTTTCCAGTCCTGTGGCCACTGCTGAGTTTTCCAAATTTGCTGGCATATTGAGTGCAGCACTTTCACAGCATCATCTTTCAGAATTTGAAATAGCTCCACTGGAATTCCATCACCTCCACTAGCTTTGTTTGTAGCGATATTTCCTAAGGCCCACTTGACTTCACATTCCAGGATGTCTGGCTCTAGGTGAATGATCACACCATCATGATTATCTTGGTCTTGAAGATCTTTTTTGTACAGTTCTTCTGTGTATTCTTGCCACTTCTTCTAAATATCTTCTGCTTCTGTTAGGTCCATACCATTTCTGTCCTTTATCGAGCCCATCTTTGCAGGAAATATTCCCTTGGTATCTTTAATTTTCTTGAAGAGATCTCTAGTCTTTCCCATTCTGTTGTTTTCCTCTATTTCTTTGCATGGATCACTGAGGAAGGCTTTCTTATCTCTTCTTGCTCTTCTGTGGAACTCTGCATTCAGATGCTTATATCTTGAGAAACCTATATGCAGGTCAGGAAGCAACAGTTAGAATCAGACGTGGAACAACAGACTGGTTCCAAATAGGAAAAGGAGTATGTCATGGCTGTATATTGTCACCCTGCTTATTTAACTTATATGCAGAGTACATCATGAGAAACGCTGGGCTGGAAGAAGCACAGGCTGGAATCAAGATTGCCGAGAGCAATATCAATAACCTCAGATATGCAGATGACACCACCCTTATGGCAGAAAGTGAAGAGGAACTAAAAAGCCTCTTGATGAAAGTGAAAGAGGAGAGTGAAAAAGTTGGCTTAAAGCTCAACATTCAGAAAACGAAGATCATGGCATCCTGTCCTGTCACTTCATGGGAAATAGATGGGGAAACAGTGGAAACAGTGAGAAACTTTATTTGGGGGGGTTCCAAAATCACTGCAGATGGTGATTACAGCCATGAAATTAAAAGACGCTTACTCCTTGGAAGAAAAGTTATGAGTTATGATCAACCTAGATAGCATATTGAAAAGCAGAGACTTTACTTTGCCAACAAAGGTCTGTCTAGTCAAGGCTATGGTTTTTCCAGTGGTCATGTATGGATGTGAGAGTTGGACTGTGAAGAAAGCTGAGTGCCAAAGAATTGATGCTTTTGAACTGTAGTGAAGACTCTTGAGAGTCCCTTGGACTGCAAGGAGATCCAACCAGTCCATTCTGAAGGAGATCAGCCCTGGGATTTCTTTGGAAGGAATGATGCTAAAGCTGAACTCCAATACTCGGGCCACCTCATGCGAAGAGTTGACTCATTGGAAAAGACTCTGATGCTGGGAGGGATTGGGGGCAGGAGAAGGGGATGACAGAGGATGAGATGGCTGGATGGCATCACTGACTCAATGGACGTGAGTCTGAGCGATATCTGGGAGTTGGTGATGGACAGAGAGGCCTGGCGTGCTGCGATTCATGGGGTCGCAAAGAGTCAGACACGACTGAGTGACTCAACTGATAACTTAACTATGGGGCTTCCCTGGTGGTGCTAGTGGTAAAGAACCCACCTGCCAATTCAGGACACCTAAGACAAATGTGTTTGATCCCTGGGTGGAGAAGATCCCCTGGAGGAGGGCATGGCAACCCATGAAATTAAAGGGAAGCAACTCCGGTATTCTTGCATGGAGAATCCCATGGACAGAGGATCCTGGCAGGCTACAGTCCATAGGGTTCCAAAGAGTTGGACATGACTGAAGCGACATAGCAAGCTACACGCAAACCTTAACTATACCAGTAATCACAGTGAATGTAAATGGGCTAAATACTCTAGGCATAAGTCAAAGATTGGTCATTTATTTTCTTGTTTTAAAACTGCTTAAAAGTATGCTGCTTATGAGACACATACCACAAATAAATAGCAAGACTGAAGTATAAGGATGAGAAAAATATACAACATAAACACTAGCCAAAGGAAGTTGGTGTAGCTATACTGATATCAGAAAGAGTAAACTTAAAGATAATAAGTAGTCTTTGAGAATAAAGAAGGACATTTTATAATAATTATGAATTATTATATAATATTAATTAGTATAATAATAAATATTAGATCAGTTATTATAATGATCAACAAAAGATATCAAAATTGAAAATCTCTATCATATATAAATTGACAAAACTGAAAGGAGAAATTGACAGTTCAAAATCACACTGTGAACTGTCAAAGTATCTCTCCATTTTAACAGAACATAGAAAAGTCAGTAATGTCTAGATCTAGTGGATTATTAATAAATTTGACCTAATTTGCATATATAAATCACTGTATCCACAGTTGCACAATCTTGCTTTTCAAGTGTACAAGAAGGAATAAGGAGTGTAAGGATACTTGTTTCCAGAGAGTTCCCATCACTTAAAGTACATCCAAAGAAGAAATACTCTGATAGAGAGACAGAATCTAACAGGCGGTACTCATAAACATGTACACAGAAATCTGAGTGTTGCCATAGGAATGAGCATATGGGAAGCCAGGTAATAGGTATTAAAAGAAGGCATTCTTCCAGGAAAAGGTTAGTCACAGGTTGGAAGAAATAAAGGGAGGAGGTACAGTTCCCAGCCCTTATAACCTTGTAGACAGATACTGTATGAAAATCATCGGCCTGTACCTGTATCAAACTATTCATTAATGTTCATTTATTTATTTAATAATGACCTAATGAATGCCTACATTGTGCCAGGTACCATGAGGATGCTCGGATGCTCGGTTATACAAGTAAACAAGACATAGGGCTCACTGTCACTGGTACAGATAGGTAAATAAGTGGGAAATTATGATCTGGTGAATTAAGTTCTATAACACAAATTGGTCTGGATTTAATTGGGTCCAACTATTAGAGCCAAATAAAGGGAGCCCAGCTTGAGGAGAGGGCAGCGCTGCATCTGGAGTTAAGGATTCCAAAGGGAAGGGACAGAGGTAGATAGAGGGAATCAATAGAATGTATTTGGAAAAGATCATCTTGAGAATATCCTGCATTTAGTACTAAGATTATGGAAAGATGGGGGCAAGGGAAGCTTAACAAAGTGATAATGCAAAAATTCACCACTAAAAAAATTAAATAGCTCTCATCTACAGATGATATGTCTGAGAAAGCGAAAAAAGTGAAATACAAAATAATGTGCTTCTGTACATATAAACCATAAGAAACAGATAATAATGGATTATTCTGGAAAATGGGGCTACAGAACAAGTGTGGACCATTGTAAAAGTAGCCACGCTGGTTTATAGCTCTTTGCATCAGGATTTGATTTGGCCTTGCTATTTGCTTTGATTGATAGAGAGCAGTTGGAGGGATAATACTGTGTGAGTTCCTGGTCTAGTTTTGAAGAGGCCATGTGGTTTTTGCTCTCACAGTCTTAGAATGCTGAGACTGCCATGTGAGCAGGGCTAGCCTGAGGGAAGACAAGACACATGTGGCCTGTCACTTTACTGGCCCTCGCTGATAGCCAGGCAGCCCTAACAACGGGCCAGACTGCTGACTGTCAGCTGACCATAGAGGCATATGTCAGCCCAGCCAAGACCAGGAGAAGGAATACCCAGCCCATCCTAGCCCAAATAGTTGATTCATAGAATTGAGCACTAAATTCATTGTTGCTGGTTTTTTTTTTAATTTAAAGTTTTTGAATTGTGGTAGAAAACATGTGTTGTAATATTCACCCTCTTAACCATTTTTAAGTGTACAGTTCAGCAGTGTTTACTATAATCACATTGTTGCACAACAGCTTTCTAGAGCGTGTTCATCTTCCCAAGTTGAAACTCCATACCAACTGAACAAAACTGCCCATTTCCCCCTCCCCACGGTCCCCTCTAACCACAGTCTACTTTCTGTGCCCATGCTTTTGTCTAATCTAGATACCTCCTGAAAGGGAAATCATACAGTGTTTGTCTTTTTGTGATGGGTTGATTTCACTCTGCAAAGTTCATCCATGGTGTGGCATGTAAAATGGTCACTATTATAAGCCACTATATTTGAGGGAGGTTTATCATGCAGTAAAAGTTAACTGATATTAAAAGAATAGTCTCAAAGGGTTTGATTCATTAAGTCTGGGATAAAGACTTGAAATCTGATGAAAATAGTGGTTTAGATATTAGTTGGAGGAAATAGCAATAGAAGAGACTTCAGAGTTTAACTACAAGCCACACAACAGACTTGAGGACCAGGGTAGTCCTGTGAGACATATTGTTTAGCTCAGTGTTCCCTCAACTGCCCTTCAAAGTTGTGTCAATGAGTGTTGTGTTCAGGACGAAAAAAGTTCTTTGGCTGAATATGTTGGGGAAATGCTGCATATATATTATATGTAATTATATCATATTATATATTTTTATATATTTATTATATATAGAATATAGTCTAAGTAATATTGCTTCTGTTCAGTAGAAATATATTGGGAGCCCCCATATAACTCTAAAATTTGTAATAGCCACATTTAGAAAAGTAAAAAGAAACAGGTAAAGTTAATTTAATAATATTTTAACTAATCTAATTGATCTATAATATCATTTTATCATGGGACTACTCATTTATATCAATTATGTAAAAGTTACTTGGATATTTTACTTTTTTTTTTCCTTTATGAGTCTTCCAAAGCTGGTGTGTATTTCAGCTTAAATATATATCTCAGTTTGGATGAGCCGCGTTTCAAGTGCTGAGTAGTCACCTGTGACTCATGGCTACTATTTTGGACAGCCCATCTCCAGAGAGCCCAGCAGAAAGGCCAGGTTTGGCTCTTACGTTATAGGCTTGCTATTGGTTGGCTCTGATTGATTGCATTTTCGACTTAGGCCCTCCCCTTCTTTTGAGGGATGCTATAGGAGGCAACTGTCTATAAAATAGGCCTTGTGTTTACTGGGAGGATGCTCATCTTCCCGTTATAACGGGAAGTGTTCTCTTTATGAAAATCCTGGGGAGAAGTCTGTTTTTGTTCTTAGAATCTAAAATAGTTGGGCTTGTCTTCTTGGTTTGTTCTGCTCTTTCAGACATTATATATTGTGTAACTAATTTATTTTTTTATTTTTTACTGGCTACTAGAAATGTAGAAACAAATCCGTGACACGTAGTATGAATATAGGATACATTTCCCCAAATGTGTTCTGTTTGTTATCAGTTTGCAAACCACTGCTGTTCTTCAGAGCATGTTTTGTGAGACACTGCAGCTGATTGGGTCACTTGTCAGATCCAAATGATAACACTGATACTGATTTTAAAAAAAAAAAAAAACTGGTGATGGAGTGAGCAACTAGAGACAGCAGAACAAGAGTGGGGCAGGTGAGCATCCATGAGTAGGAATAATGCGCAAGGTCTGAGCACCTGGTCCAATAGACTTCCTGCCTTCCATCTGGGTTCTCAGAGCTTCTACCCAGGAGGGTTTTAAGGAACACCTTCCCTGGTGGCTCAGATGGTAAAGTGTCTGCCTACAATGCAGGAGACCTGGGTTTGATCCCTGGGTCGGGAAGACCCCCGGAGAAGGAAATGGCAACCCACTTCAGTACTCTTGCCTGGAAAATTCCATGTACAGAAGAGCCTGGTAGGCTACAGTCCATGGGGTTGCGAAGAGTTGGACATGACTGAGCAACTTCACTTTTTTTTCTTTCTAGCCAGGGCGTGGCCACCTGTTTCTTGTTGCTGGAAATGGTGGCAGCTGCCTCCAGCTAGATGGACTGGTTAGAAGGGAACCCAGGCAGCCAGCACCAAGCAGCCTTAGGAGTCCAGGGTCCCTGCAGGTGAGAGGGTCCTCACTTCCCTGGTGATTTTCCCAGGGCAGGACCCAGGACAGGCCGCTCCCTCCAGCCAAGAATCCACCTTTGGATTCTGACCTTGACAGCTCAAGCCAACATAGGACGCCTCTACCAAGGTTTTGGGGGGTGGGGTGAGGGGTGGGGACTGCCAGTCTTTAGCACTGGTTCACCCAGTCTGTGGGTGTGGATGAAGAGTGCAGGTAGCTGGGAGAATTGTGAAGGGCAGGAGATGTGAATCACTGGCACCTCCAACACGCTGTCACTTGTCTCCTTCTGGGAACAGGGATGGGGATTTCCTCACTGGGCTCCCCCACCCTTCCTGTCCAGTCCAGGCCGGGAAGGCAAGCAGGCTTTCTTCTTCAACTTATCAGCTACAAATTGGCACTTACCAAGAGCATTGCCAATGACTGGACAACAATGGCATTTGCCATCTGCCTCTATGAAGATTGAACCCTATGCTACTAGGGCTGTTGAGCTTCAACAATCCCTGAGGGAGTTCAGGGTGGAGTGAGGCACTCTGTGCTCCAGGCAATCTGGTGGGACAGGTCTTTAGATAGTTGGATGTTTTTAGGAACAGATTTATGATCTCAGTGCTTCCATCTCTTCATATCTCAGTGAAAGTGAAGTCGCTCAGTCGTGTTCGACTCTTTGTGACCCCGTGGACTGTAGCCCACCAAGCTCCTCCGTCCATGGGATTCTACAAGCAAAAATACTGGAGTGGGTTGCCATTTCCTTCTCCAGGGGATCTTCCTGACCCAGGGATCAAACCCAGGTCTCCTGCATTGCGGGCAAAGGCTTTAACCTCTGAGCCACCAGGGAAGCCCAAGTATCTAGAGAAGCACTAAATCCCTTCATGGTGACATCAGACCCTCATGACTAGAAAAAAACACCTTTTGTAAATTGAATGCTTCATGGTATTGAACTCCTCCTTCACCAAAACCTTATATATTGACTTTCCTCTACTGTCACTTTAGAGCAGTCTTTCACCTATCTGAGTTGCTGCCACCCAGGCTGCAGTCCTCATTTTGCCCCAAATAAAACTTAACTCACAACTCTCAAGTTGTACATCTTTCTTTAGTCGACAAACCTAAGAGATTTTGGCTGGCCCCTCTGCCCTTTACCTCTGCTCTGGGCGCCTCCACCTCCACACCCCTCGGCCTGAGAAAGGGGAGTGATGGAAGATGCGGGGTGGGACACCGGTAGAAGAAAGGAGAGAGCGCCCAGGTGCCTGCAAGTGCGCTCGCCAGGGAAGCCACCTGGGGCCGCTCCGTCTGGGCTCCAGCGCCCAGGGGCCGGGATGGGGAAGGGAGGGCGGGGGTGAGGGGGAAGAGGGGCAGCCGCTTTCACATCCCGGCGTGCGGGGTGGATCTTTCCTTGCAGGAGCGGGTGCTGGTGGTTCTCCGCAACACAGCTCTGGGCAACCGACTGCTCCGCCCGGTCGCCTGGGGCAGCGCGGTTGGGTCACCACCTGTCATTTTACTCCAAACCACCCCGGCTCCCGCTTGGAGGTCCTTTCCCCGCCCCGAGGGCGATCAGACAGTCAGGCGCAGCGTGATGACTTCAGATTCCTGGAAGGGGGTGTGCTGCAGTCAGGGGACCAGGTCCTAAAACACCGAGTGCTGACCCCCTGACCGCTCCACTCGCTTTCCCCCTCAGGTCTGAGTGTGATCCAAAGATTGGAGCCTGGACTGGGATGAAGAGTGGCCTCAGGGTGTGGTTGGGCCAAAGGGCAGCAGAGTGTGGACTAAGATCACGGACACCTGAGCCATGCCGGCAGCTTTGAAAAGCATTTTCCAGCCGTTTGACCTTAGGCAAGTCTCCCAGCCTCTCTGCGCCGGTTTCCTGTAAAGTGGGAATAATCACCATGACTACCGCAGGGGGTCCTCACGGAAATCCAGCGACCTGATGTTTATTAGAGTGCTGAGGACCGGGCCTGTTCATACAGTGCCATGTAAATGTTGGTTAAATAAATAAAGCAGCAGGAAGGGACTTGGAGAGAGTTCTGGGGGGAATACCGAAGGTGACTTCCTTCCTGGCAGCGCCGGAGCAATGCGATAAGGAGCCGTGTGGTGTGTGGACTCTCCAGATGAAGACAGCAATCCAGACACATTACAGAAGGCTAGAGTGCAAGCCACGGGGATCACAGAGGGATGCAGATCTCTGGGCCAGAGGTGCTGTAATGGCTGTGAAATACGTCAGATCCACAAAAAATTAAGTTCAAGTTTTCCTTTTTTAGTTCGTTTAAAAAATGACTGGGTCCTCACTCTGTGTACATCTGGGATCTTCTTTTCTGCAAATGTATAAGGACATTCAGTTTACAGTGGAATATCTGATCAACAGTTCTGAGTCCTTTCACATAATTTATCATCCAAACCCAGACACGCTTGAGAGTGAAAGGGGCATTAGAAATACATAATTTTTAAAAGCAACTATACTCCAATAAAAATTAATAAAATTCTAATGCCTATTTTAAAAAGAAATATGTAATTTTTGAAACGTTTACTTTTGCTTAGTGTTTTGCTATACAAATGAACTTAAATAGTTCTGTTAAAACTATTTGCAAAGATTTTTTTCTAAAAAGTGAATATATATGCACAGTAAATAAATATTTAAAATATCAAATAATTATTCTTGCTATATATTCACAAACATCAATCAATTTGTTAGCCATATTTCTAAGTAAGGTGTTACTGGCATTTTTCTGAAGAATAAAGATTTTTCAGTATGGTTTTATTATTTTTCATAATGTTGCTTGAAATCTTTAAAATTGCTTTTCATGGTTAATCATTTCAAAGATGTTGATACCTTTGATGTTAGATTGCCAGGGCTGCCACAACAAAATGCCACTCTAGATGGCTTATCCAATGGAAATTTATTTCCTCATAGTTCTAGAGTCTAGAAGTCCAAGCTCAAGGTATCTGCCGGGTTGGCTTCTTCTGCGGCCTCTCTCTTTGGTTGATAGATGCCTGTCTTCTCCACATCTTCATGTGGTCCTCCCTCTGTTTGTCTGTGTGTGTGTCCCAATCTTTCATAAGGAAACCAGTCATGTTGGATTAGGGGTCACCCTAATGACCTTGTTTTACCTCAGTTACCTCTTTAAAGGCCTTATCTCCAAGTACAGTCACAGTCTGAGGTACTTAGGGTTAGCACTTCAACATATGCATTTTGGAGTGATAGAATTCAGTCCATAATAACTCTCCTGATTTTTCTTTCTAGGCCAGAAAATTTTTAATTGAGGAAAACTCTCCTTACAGATGCTCAGAGGAAATTCTGCTAAATGGGTATGTTTGTACTCAGTCAGTCAGTTGTGTCCAATTCTGTGATCCCATGAACTATAGCCCACCAGGTGCCTCTGTCCATGGAATTTTCCAGTCAAAAATATTGGAGCAGGTTTCCATTTCCAGGGATCCTCCCTACCCAGGGATTAAACCTGTGTCTCTTGCACCTCCTGCTTTGGCAGTGTATTCTTTACCACTGAGCCACCTCAGAAGCCTGCTAAATGGGGGATATTCTAAGTGGGGGAGATTCTCAATTCTGTTTTTTTCTATTAAAATGTTTTAATATTATAACGCTAATATTTTCACAGATGCTATATTTTTGCTTCCATCCATAGAAGATTTCTTCAACAACTATCTTCATACTCTTTCGAATGTTTCCCCAAACTTAGATGCAAGATTGTACACCTCTTCAGTACACCTCTAATCTAATTAGCAATAAATATATCCAATTAAAAATCATACTAAAAATAGTAGCTCTATCAAAATGGTCTTCTTTACAAATTGAAATGTTTCAAAATTTTAAAATTTCAAATTTGTATGTTATATACATTTGAGCACTTCCTGTTTAATTTGTTCAGTGCCTCTTTCAGAGTCTTCTTATTTGCAAAATTATTTTTTGATAATATTAGCTTATGAAAACTTCAAACATTAAAATGTTTTAGAGCTTCTCCATTAAATACTTTGATAAAACATTTATAACCAGTTGGGAATAAAATGCAACCAAAATGCAGAAGACATACAGATTTTTTTTAAGTTCAGCACCACTGTGGAACACTTTGAATTAATTAAGAAATAATTCTGTAATGGTCCAAACATTTCTAAAATCAAACAGAAAATAGGCAGCAAAGAGAAGAAGCTTGTACTGTCACATCGATGTATATTTTCTTGACTCAACACCAGCATTGTCTAAAAAGTTTTAGATCAGTTGCTCTCTACATATAAAAATATTTGAAAATTTTATAACTTTTATCTTGAATGATAGACTGTCACATTTTAAAACACATTAGTGAGTGATTTGTGACTTCAGCTAACTCCCAGGACATTTCTGCTCTGTAGGGTTTTTTAAATTTAAAAGAATATATATATTTTTTACATAATGTTGTTTTCCACTGATATTTAAATTCATCACCACAAAAATAATTTTTAATGTTTAACTTTTAAACTGAATTTACAATAGCATTTACAATAATGTCAGATGTTTCACCTTTGACTAAATGAACCACAAAAAGCTTTACTTTGATTTCATGAACTAGGTGAAAAAATTCAACTATTATTAGAATTAACTTATCTGATTTTCTATATAATGCATCAGATTACATCAATATAAATTTGGTATTGTGTAAAAGCTTGTGAATTTATTCTGCAAACAGAGTTTGACTTTAATAATTGTGTGCACACATACACAATAGAAAAAGAAATGTATTTGGTACTTCTGTTCTTATAGGAAAAGTGTTCTTATATTTACCTAAATTGACATATTATGCTTCACCAAGTGATATAAAATACCTTTAGTAACTACCTCTGTTAAGTAATCAAATTTAAGTAAAATCCTCTTAAACTAATTAGTAATTTAGAAATAGATGGTGATGCTTATTCAGCAGATTTGTGTCCTCTGGTTTTCATGCAATACTCAACAACCCTATGGTAGACAGTTAATGTCAACTAACATCTTATACAAGTTATACATTCATCTCAACTTTCTTGGAGTATGAAAATTCAGTACTTAATTTTTCATTATATAGTCACTTTAATTGTATATAGCTTATGGCTAACAAAAGCAGTTGCTTGAAAAATAGAAAGTGTTGTCAGAGAATAAAATAAGTGGTTGTAGATTTATGCCACACAACAAATGACAAACCCTGTAGCAAGAGCATTCGGATTACTCTCTACAAGTTCAATGGTGTGACTGCTTGATTTCTCCTGTTCATATTTCACATAATTCTAACCTGTATTTTCCCAAACTTCCCACTGATCCCATGTTGGCGACCTGATGATTTTATGCATCTTGCAGGCCATGGTTCAGGGCACAGCACAGTAGGTGGCCCACCAAAGAGCAGCAGTATCAAGACCTCCCCCTCTAGCTGGGCTGCTGCTGCTAAGTCGCTTCAGTCGTGTCTGACTCTGTGCGACCCCATAGACAGCAGCCCACCAGGCTCCACCATCCCTGGGATTCTCCAGGCAATAACACTGGAGTAGGTTGCCATTTTCTTCTCCAATGCATGAGAGTGAAAAGTGAAAGTGAAGTTGCTCAGTCATGTCTGACTCTTCATGTACCCATGGACTGCAGCTTACCAGGCTCCTCTGTCCATGGGATTTTCCAGGCAAGAGTACTAGAGTGGGTTGCCATTGCCTTCTCCACTCTAGCTGGGCAAACCAGAGGAAATAGCTGTCCTTATCCACTTCCATCCAAGCACACGCTCATTGGTCAGTGAGCATCTGCAAGTGGTCATTGTAAGAGGCAATAATTTAAGCTTTGTCAGAGAAGAACAGGGCTTCCCTGGTGGCTCAGATGGTAAAGAATCTGCCTGCAATGTGGGAGACCTGGGTTTAATCCCTGGGTTGGGAAGATCTCCTGGAAGAGGGCATGGCAACCCACTCTAGTATTTTTGCCTGGAGAATCCCCATGGACAGAGGAGCCCGAGAGGCTACTGTCCATGGGCTTGCAAAGAGTTGGACACAATGGAGCAACTAAGCACAGCACCACCCAGAAAACAACCAGGAAAAGAGAGATGGGTTATCACCAATGAACATTTAGATTTAACCATGTGTACAGACCATGGCAGAAATTGGAAGTAGTATAAAGTGGAGGTGTGTCAAATCCATTCCAGATAACTTTGCTATGGCTAGTAAAAAAAAAAAAAAATTAAGCAAAATTTTAAAACCAGTAAAATTTATTAAATCAACAGGAGGCAAGGACAATAGTTAACAACCAGGACTATCCCAGACAAACAGAGATGGATAGAAACCCTGCTTGTATTCAGCTGATGAGATGGGGAGGAAAGAAATTAACTTCCAGGGGTTCTGCTTGTTGTTTACACTGGTTTTGTCCAAAGAGCATGACGCCCAGAACCACCCTTCCCTGACCCAAAAAATGAGCTGGTTAGTGTGGAAGCTCTTCCTGGCTTGGTGAGCTGCTCTCTTCCTCAGCTCCTTGGAGCAGGGGCCATGCCACCCTGGAGATATCAGGAGCGAGATCTCCCACCCCTGCTGTAATGTGCATTTTCATTTTCTTTGTGCTTTCCCTTAGGGAATTGAAGGTACATTCAGGTGAGTTGTGGCAATGAAGATGATGAACTAATTTTGTTTAAGTGAGCTAATTTTGAAATCATGCCGATGAACTTTATTCCTAGGCTCACAGGTATGGAAGTGGAGTGTGTGGGCTGTCCTGCAGTTGGCTGTCATGCTCTGTCCTCAAACAAGTATGGTTTGCTTGGGTTGTATAGCCCTGGAGTCTGGAGATGAGTAACCCTGGTGAAAGAAGAGCTTCCTGAAGGAGGAGATATAGAAAATTAAGTGTTCTGAGTTCAGCCATTTGGAGGTCCATTTGGAACATACGTATGAGAAAGAATATGGATCTGATCTCTCTTTCCTCTGAGACCTTCCCATTTCCACTCCCCTTCTGCCTCAGTAGGAGCCCAGAGCTCCAGAACTTCCCACAGAGATGCTCAGAGAGGTCCCAGTCACTATCCCTCCTCTCCCAGCCCCAACCTCTCCAGCCGTCTAGGGAGCAGGAAGGCAGGACTTCTCTTTTACAAACAGGAGAGTATCACACAGACTTATAAATCAAAGTAGATACTTGGCATTCTGAGGCAAAACTTCCATTTAATCATCATTCTGTTCCTAGAGTCCCTGGTAGACCCTACAAGGGGATAGCTTAAGCCCAGTTACAGCAAGAGCAGCTTGTGTCAAAGACCAGGCCTATCTGACAAGCCTCCTCATAGGTATGTCCATCCACGCAGTTGTAGAAGGCATGCTTGCTGGTGGGGCTGGGATAGACTGTCAGACTTTTTGGCACAGAATCCACTATCATCAGTGCTGCCAGTCTTGGGAGCTTCAGTGTTTGTGGAGGAGTCCACAGTAGAGGTGGGCACTCTGCAACCTGAGAGAGTTAGTAAAGGAACCCATAGGCTCTAGAGTGGTCTCCTTTCCCAGCACAAGTGTCGTGTCTGTAGTGTCACTGGGGGTTCCTCATGTTATCTGAACCAGTGGTTACATGCTCCGGGCCTGAATCAGTAATACCCAAGTTCATAGCCCAGCTCTGCCATGAGCTCGGTGACCACAAACAAGTCATTAACTTCTCTGAGCCTCAATTTCCTCCCTTTACTAGTATTAGAGATACTGATCTTAGAATTACTCTGTGAAGCACTTTCCAGTGTGTATGGTATATAAAATAGTAAGTGCTGCACAATTATTAGTTTTGTTTTTAGTTTATGTTTAAGGGAAAATAATGCTTATTTATCACCTCCATCACTTAAATGCTTGCCCAAATACTATGTTCCATGTGTGCTAAGTTGCTTCAGTCATATCTGACTCTTTTGCGACCCTGTAGACTGTAGCCTGCCTGGTTCCTCTGTTCATGGAGATTCTCCAGGCAAGAATACTGGAGTGGCTTGCCATGATCTCCTGCAGGGGATCTTCCTGACTCAAGGATCTAACGTGAGTCTCTTATATCTCCTACATTGGCAGATAGGTTCTTTACCACTAGCGCCACCTGGGAAGTCCATACCTCCTCACCAAAATCCTACAGAGTGGAGGAATTTTAAAAATCATTTTATTCATGTCAGCTAAGATGAGAACTGAGATTCAAAACCAGTTCTGTCTTGAGTACAGAGCCTGTGCAATGCTAGCTACATTAATATCTTTCTTTTTAAACTACTTTATTAGGAATGACTGACATATAAAAAACTGCTAATGCATACAACTTGATGAGATGGAGATAAGTACACATCATGGTTACCACAATCAATGCCATAAACATGTTCATCCTCTCCAGAAGTCTCCTCTTGCCCTCTTTATTATTAACTTTTGCAATAAGAGCACGTACCATAAGATCTTCCCTTTTAGCAAATTGTAAAGTATACAATGAAGCTTTCTTAACTATAGTTTCTGTGTTCTACAATTGATCTCCAGGATTTATCCATATTGTATAACTAAAACATGAACGCTTTGACTAATGCCTCCCTAGTTTTTAAGTAGATTAATTACGCCTGGTCTCCAAGAGCACGTATGAGGATAACTTGAAATTTGAAAGAACCAGCAGACGTGACATGGTCCATCAGTCAGCACTGGCTGTCCCCATGGTTTCCTGGCCCCTCCCTTCTGCTTTCTGCATGTGCCCTGGACCTTATGTTAGGGGCAAAATTGTATCCTGAGACCAATCGTAACTCTGCTCCTCACTTCAGAAAAAGGGCCAGTTGGACCCCTTCAGAGTTGTCTTTTTTCCATCCCTTTCCTCATCATCTAACTTTGGCATCCCTTCCTTGGTTTGTCTTCTTTACTCCACATAGTTCCTAGGGCTGGAGCTGGACAGATGAGAACAGAAACAAGGTGTTTGTGGTCCCCTCCCTACCCAGGCTCCAGGATGTTCTCCAGGGCCTCCCAGAACAGCTCTACGAGAACTCTTGGGAACAGTGATGGACCTTTCATGAAGGCAGCCACCCAAGGGCTGCCGCATAGCAGCCATCTGAGTCTTTCTTTCTGAGTCACAAATGCCAGTGCCCATGAACATGCTAAGACAGGTGGAAGATCTGAAGGAGGCTTCCTCTGAGGCCAGGCTGAGAGAGCACTGGATAGTCTTTTATTCCTCCTTAACCATGTCCGGTTTGTCATCTTGTGGACGGTGAGAGGTACATCACTATTCACCGGGAGTGGAGACACCAAGTGCAGACTTGAGGGCGTGCATGAGAGGGTATTTATCTTGTCCACAGAAAGTGCTTATAAGTTATCCAAGCCAATGTTCCAGACCATGCCCCCACCCCACCCCAACCTGTTCTTCAGCAGCCACTTGGCCTGTGGGAGAGAATCAGGGGGTCTATAGGGTGGCCTTTGCACAAGCGCAGGGAGTGACTCCAGTAGAATGATGGGGAAGGCCATGATCCAGCCATGGAGAGGAGGGAATGGAAAATGGCTTTCCACAGGCACATTGAAGACTCGTGGACATAGCTGTGGACAGGGAGGGATTTTAGGACTACCAAGACAGGGAGAATGAGTCTCACCCCTGCTCTCTGTGTCACCAGCCACCTTCTGAGAAGGCCTGTCTGAGCTGGAGCTTGAGTGGGTTGCAGTGGCAAAAGATATACAGGACCCTTCACGTGGCAAGTGTTTAGGCAGAGAGACAGAGCTGGTGATTATGAGGTATAGAGTGAAGGGCTTTGGGGCTGATAAACGGTAGCCAGCTAGATGTCAGTATGTAAAGGCCAGTGGGCAGATGCCTAATAGCCCCATGGATCTCTCATCTCCAGTTTTTGGGTTCTTCCTGCATGAAGTTACTGTAAGCAGGAACAGAGGAGAGGGAGGAACTCAGATCTACACCGCGGTCCTGGGGCAGGAAGAGTGTCAGAGAGCTGGATCAGGAGCAGAGCCATAGAGTTGACGAGGCCAGGGGGTCAAAGGGGAGAGTCCAGGAAGGGGCAGGGGGGCCAGGCATAGGAAGGGGGAGGGGCTGAGGGAAGGGAAGAACCTGCTGCAATTGCTGAGGGGCAGAGGGGCTGTTCCAACTGCCAGGCTCTGCAGCTGGGTTACTGGCTCCCTTGAGACCTCAGGGCCACCTTGGGTTTTGCTTTTCCTCTCTTGAGTATTTTCTTGTACTAATTCCAATGTACTTGGAGGGGAGGTTCCCTGCCTCTCCCAGGTGTACAGAAGGTAGGGTTTGGAGGGACTTACCTTGATCATGAAGCTCTTGGGGTTGGCATATCCAATCTACTGATTCCCTTGTAGGCATAGGGCACCTCCTGAGGGGCATTCCATACTTCAGTGGCTCCTTTCAGGAAGGAGCAAATCTGGGGCAAGAGGAGCAATCACAGCTCAGATGGACCTGGCTCTGCCTGGCTCATGCCTCCCCCTCCCTCTCTTTCTTTTCTGGAATACACTCCCACCCCACCCCTCTTTACTGGGAATAAGAGCGCATGACTCCCATTTCACCCAGGCTCCTTGCTCTTCCTCCTGTGGGTGGCACAGTGGAAAGGGCACTGGCTGGGAAGATAACACCTGAATTCCTGCCATTCCTGGGTGTGCCAATACCCATCTGTGCATAAGGAACAAGGCAGATTATTTGTGCCTTGTGCCCCAGTTTCCCTTTGGAACTAGCTTGTTTGTTCCTTTATTTGAAATAATGTTTGTCACAAAAGAGCCAACAAAGAGGGTGCTAATGCATAATGGTTAGTGTCTGAGATGCTGGAGCTGGACAACCTTAGTTTGAATCTTATCCAGGCCACTTAGTAGTTTTGTGACCTTGAGCAGGTTTCTTAATCCCTCTGTGCCTCCCTGTCTTCTGTGTAAGACGATTAAATTTTAATCATCTCAAAAAAAATTTTTTTAATCATCTCACCATTGTGAGTGTTAAATAGGATAATATATAAAAATCACTGACAACAGAGCTGGCTATCCATTTGGACTTGGTAAATGTTAACCATTACTAGTATTCAGTTCAGTTCAGTTCAGTCACTCAGTTGTATCCGACTCTTTGCAACCCCGTGAATCAGAGCACGCCAGGCCTCCCTGTCCATCACCAACTCCTGGAGTTCACTTAGACTCACGTCCATCAAGTCAGTGACGCCATCCAACCATCTCATCCTCTGTCGTCCCCTTCTTCTCCTGCCCCCAATCCCTCCCAGCATCAGAGTCTTTTCCAATGAGTCAACTCTTCGCATGAGGTGGCCAAAGTACTGGAGTCTCAGCTTTAGCATCATTCCTTCCAAAGAAATCCCAGGGCTGATCTCCTTCAGAATGGACTGGTTGGATCTCCTTGCAGTCCAAAGGACTCTCAAGAGTCTTCTCCAACACCACAGTTCAAAAGCATCAATTCTTCGGCGCTCAGCCTTCTTCACAGTCCAACTCTCACATCCATACATGACCACAGGAAAAACCATAGCCTTGACTAGATGGACCTTAGTCGGCAAAGTAATGTCTCTGCTTTTCAATATGCTATCTAGGTTGGTCATAACTTTTCTTCCAAGGAGTAAGCGTCTTTTAATTTCATGGCTGCAGTCACCATCTGCAGTGATTTTGGAGCCCCACAAAATAAAGTCTGACACTGTTTCCCCATTTTACTAATATTAATCAGGCATATTTACTCTCAAAGATTAAAATTTAAGATATTTTATTAATAGTTTACCCTTCCCTCCCCACCACATACACTCAGAGCAGGCAACATGGGGTACCCTGATTAGAAATCAAAGAATAAATTCTCTCTTTTTTTGGAAGTATTTTTGACCCTTTAGGACAGAGAGTCAATCTCCTTGGTCCTCCCAGCCCTCTGGGACATTACCTCAAAGTAGCCAAGACTCCCTGCCTCCTGAGTGTAGGCTCTGGCAGCCCCCAGGCCAGAGGTGGGAGCATCCAGGCCACAGTTGGCAGGGTTGGTGAGAGGGAAGGTACTGGCATAAGCCCCAAAGCCCACCATCAGTTTCTCAGCAGGGCATCTTGGTTTTTCCAGTAGTTCATTGCATAATCCTAGAAGAAAGGTAAGGAAGATGTTTACTAAGAAGCAGCTGAGCTTGTGCCCATAGGCCTGTGAAATAGTCAACATTTTCTACCCAGTTTCCCAGACACTTTAGACATAGCCTGCAGTCAAGACTTCCATAACTAGCCTCATAGAAAGGAAAGTCATAGCCTCTCTTCTGGAACTGGGTGTTATAGGCACCCTCATTATGTAGGTATCAGGGCTCAGTGTCAATTAGGAATGAAATGTTCCATTATCCTTCTTCCCCTCATACTAGACTTGGCATTTGGGATGTAACTGGAGTTCAGTCATGCATCCTCTCATTTCCCCAACTGGCAAAATATGGCATCTCAGAATTGTTTAAGCATAGGGTTTTCTCCTGGGAGACTTTCCCAAGCCAATTTTAAAGTCTCTGGTTGAATTCTGCACTGAAATCACATCTAATCAATTTATACATCTACTAATCATTAAGAAGGTTTATTATATAGCTGCCTATGCCATACAAGTTAGGAAGATCATCTTGTAGAATAGTGAGAAAGTGGATGAAAAGTGAGGAAGATTAAGGGCAAGATAGATCATTAAATGTGTTCCTAACATCAATGAAAATGATAGTTATTTTTTTCCCCAATGTTTAAGATTATCCCAAACCACAATCCTGCTTCCTTTGGTGTAAAAGATAAATGAGTACAATTAATCATAGGCACAAGGAAGTAGGCAACATGAACTGAGTTAAGAAAGCTCATCATCTTCATCTTGTCCATCAAACTTCCTCAGCCTTCCTTTTACTCTTTGTCCAGAGATCTCAAGACTTGGTTGAAAATATCTATCAGAGCTGGCTGGCCCAAATCCTCACTTACCACACTAAAGTATTTGTTGTCTCCCTTGTCGTTGGGTCCTGAAAACAAGGGGTTGTCCTCTCCTGTGAAACCATCCCAGGAGCCCCTAAGGTCATAGGGCATTATACTGATGAAGTCCATGTACATTGGGTAGTGGGGGGTAGGATACAAGAGAAGTAAAATGACCCAAGGAAAATAATACTCTCCATCCCACTTCCCCTAAAGGTCCTGCTGCTGCTGCTAAGTCACTTCAGTCATGTCTAACTCTGTGTGACCCCATAGATGGCAGCTCACCAGGCTCCCCCGTCCCTGGGATTCTCCAGGCAAGAACACTGGAGTGGGTTGCCATTTCCTTCTCCAATGCATGAAAAGGAAAAGTGAAAGTGAAGTCGCTCAGTCTTGTCCGACCCTCAGCAACCCCATGGACTGCAGCCTTCCAGGCTCCTCCATCCATGGGATTTTCCAGGCAAGAGTACTGGAGTGGGGTGCCATTGCCTTCTCCGCTGAAAGGTCCTAATCCCAGCTGAATGTGGTTTGTAATCATGTCATGAAGGATTGTGCTTTAGTATTCTTTACTCCATTCTGTCTCACCTTTATTTGAAAAGTTGACATATAGAAGGCACACAATCTATAACCAATAACTCATTGCACTCAGACCTTCAGGTCTTATAGAAGTTTGAAATTCAACTAACTTTTCCAAGTAGCCTTTTGTCATTAAGAATTTTGACAGGCTTCCCATGTCTCTCTCAGGCTTTGAGATCATCTTATTCTTTTAGGACAGAGCCCTCTCTCTCCAGGGTATCTGAGCATTAGCCAATCTATGGGGGAGGTCTCAGGATTAATTAGCTCTGAACTTGGGCCCACAGGCCTCGGGGTTAATTACTTTGACATTTCAGGGATCTGGTAGGCAGTCTCAAGGGTACCTTTGCCAGGTGACACAGCAGCAGAAATTAGCAATCTGGGCTTGTTGCTCTGGGTGACTTCATGCTCAAAAGCCTTATACATTTCCTATGAGACAGAGGACACTGGACTGAAGCTGCAAGGACCAATTAGCATCTTACAAGGTCATGATTCTCATAAGGGAAGCTGAAAAGTATTCAGCTTAGAGTTCTTTGCTTCAGAAAGTGTTGTTGGTCTTTGGGAACAATGATGAGTTTTCCTTAAAAAAAAAAAAATTTGTATTGAGAGAAAATTGGTGACCTTCTAAGAGTCCTTCTATATAAAAGAGACCTTCTAAATATTAAAACAAACAGGGCTTCCCTGGTGGCTCAAAGGCAAAGAATCCGCCTGCCAATGCAGGAGACACAGGTTCAATCCCTGGTCTGGGAAGATGTCACACACCGTGAAGCAACAAAGCCCGTGTGCAACAACTACTGAGCCTGTGCTCTAGAGCGCAGGAACCACAACTGCTGGAGCCCCAGCCCTAGAGCCTGTGCTCAACAACAAGCGAAGCCACCACAGTGAGAAGCCCATGCACTGCAACTAGAGAGTCGCTCCTGATCACTGCAACTAGAGAAAAGCCCGTGCAGCAGAAATCAGCAACCTGGGACTGGCTGGGAAGACCCAGCACAACCAATAAATAAATAAAACTACTAAAAAATAAATAACTAAAATGAACAAATAATGTCCAGGGCATAAAAACAAAACAAAAAATCTTCTACAGGACAAAAAATGGCTCCTACCTCTACAAAGTACATGTAATTAAATGTAGCAATTGGAAAAATCAATATGAAAGATGAGGAAGTAAGAGTATCGAAGCAATCATTGGTGCTCAAACAAGATGCCCAGGGGAGAAAACACCCTGGCCCAACAACTTTATGTCTGTTCCTGGTGGCAGAAGTATCCCCTGGAGGCATCTGCCTCCACTTACTAAAGCGAGGGGCTATTGAGCATCTCAGTCTGTAACCAGCTCATCTTGTCCTATACACTGCCCCTTAGGGAAGGACCTATTGGAGGACTATTTGACTTCCAATAGTGGCACCTAGAACATGAATGTTTCAGACTCTTTGGCAGGTTTCTTACTGTAAATAAATTACTTTTCATTGTGTTGCCTCACACTGGTCTCTATAACTTGGCTCTATGAGTTTTCCCTGAAAGCATGATCTGATCTTGCACTAAAGAAATCAGGCTTTGAGCCAGGCAGGCTGAGAGTCACACTTTCAGCTGTATTCAGAACTCCTCATGCAGAGGTTTTCTCCCCCACCGGGATACAATATTCTTCGGACACAGAGAAGGTAAGTCACCTTCAACAGGACAGTGAAGAGTTGCTTGGTGTCAGCTGGGCTGCCACAGTTGCCAGGATACTCGCTGTCAATATCTAGCCCATCAAAGTTGTTCTTCCTCAAAAGCTGTATGGCTGACTGGAAGAAGGTCTGGCGATTCTCAGCAGTGGCCACCGTGTCAGAAAATCTGGAGTCAACAAGTCATTATGATCTTAGTGGCAGTGAGGGCCTTCGACATGGACTTGCTCAAGTGCAGGGTTCTCCCATGGAGCCCTTGGGGCCAGGGGGTGGGGCACGTGGAGCACAGGAAGAAGCAGTAGTGATCTCAGCTCTTGGATCCTGTCTCGTCACTTAGCCTCTTACTTGTCCAGAGGCATATTCAATTATTCATTTGACATTTGGTAGTGCTGGGGTATCAGAGAAGGCGATGGCACCCCACTCCAGTACTCTTGCCTGGAAAATCCCATGGACGGAGGAGCCTGGTAGGCTGCAGTCCATGGGGTCACTAAGAGTCAGATACGACTGAGTGACTTCACTTTCACTTTTCACTTTCATGCATTGGAGAAGGAAATGGCAACCCACTCCAGTGTTCTTGCCTGGAGCATCCCAGGGACGGGGGAGCCTGGTGGGCTGCCGTCTATGGGGTCGCACAGAGTTGGACATGACTGAAGCGACTTCGCAGCCAGCATCAGCAGTGCTGGGGTATAGTGGTGAATAAAAGTTTCTGCCCTGGAGGAGCTTCTTTGGAGGAAGGTATAGACAAGTACACAGTCAGTTAAAATACAGGCTGGTAAGAGCTATGATCAAGGAGGGAAAGACTTCAAAGAGAACTCTAATGAGAAGGTTAAGGGATATCTAAACTGATACCTGAAATCTAAAGATAACCCATGTCAGAGAATCTTAGAGCACTTGAAGTCTGGATGAGACTGAGTAATCTGGGAGTGATTCTGCCTTGAATACAAAGTCTTACCCCTGAGACCTGAAGTTCCAGCCTCCAACAGATATCAGGGTTTTCAGTTCTGTATTGCTGGAGATAGGAAGATTCCAGTGTAAATGAAATTCTCCAGGGAAAGTGATGTCATCTGCTGACCACCCTCTTATCCCACACCTGAGCTGCCCCAGGTCTACCCTATTACCAGTCTATGCGCTTGCGCTAGGAGCAAAGCTCTCTGTAAGAGCAAGGTACTCTCTTACTGGGACTTCCCCAGTGGCTGAGCGGTAAAGAATCTGCCTGCAATGCAGAAGACATAGGAGTTGTGGGTTCGATCCCTGGATTGGGAAGATCCCCTGCAGGAAGGCATAGCTACCCACTCTCACATTCTTGCCTGGAGAATTCTTGCCTGGACAGAGGAGCCTGATGAGTTAGAGTCCACAGGATGGCAAAGAGTTGCTGCTGCTGCCACTAAGTCGCTTCAGTCGCAGCTGACTCTGTGCGACCCCACAGATGGCTCCCCACCAGGCTTCCCCGTCCCTGGGATTCTCCAGGCAAAAACACTGGAGTGGGTTGCCATTTCCTTCTCCAATGCATGAAAGTGAAAAGTGAAAGTGAAGTCACTCAGTCATGTCTGACTCAACTGCAGCCCACCAGGCTCCTCTGTCCATGGGATTTTCCAGGCAAGAGTACTGGAGTGGGGTGCCATTGCCTTCTCCGGCAAAGAGTTGGACACAGCTAAAGTGACTTAGCACACAAGCACTTTCTTACTATAGGTACCTCCAGGACACAGTATTAATACTCATTGAACAGGTTCCTGTTCCTGGCCCTGAGAGTGGGCTGATGGATTCTGCTTTGACAGGAAGCTTCAGGGGAAGACAAGGCAGGCCATCCTAGGAAGGATGAAAGAATCTAAAAGCAGTCCCTTAACACAGATGGTAGGTGGGCTGGAGCTGTCAGGACATACAAGACCAGAAAGCTGAAAGTCTGAGTCTTTTAAAGGAGAGAGCAAGGAATAGGGGCAGTAGAAGTGTCCACAATTTACTAAATGCTTGTACCAAATGCCAGGCATGTCACATGCACTGCTCCTGTCACACTTACAATCAGGCAGGAACTATTTGTCTCACATTGCCCTCTAAGTAATATTCAGAAAAGTTAGGCAATTTGGTTCACATCACCCAGCTACCAAGGCTGGCAGAGCAGGATTCAAACCTAACTCCTCTATTCCATGGTGACTGCCAGCAAGCACCAGGTCCTTTGAGCTTGATCTTAAAACCTACCCACTGATTCCCAACTGGACCAAAGTGTCAATTAACCTATCTGATTAACTGGTCGGGCATTCCTGGATTCTGCCAGTTACTAATTGTATGGTCTAAGGAAAACCTCTCCATGATACAGTGTCCTCAATTTAAAATATGTGTTAAAACTTTGCATCTGTTTTGAGGGTTACATTAAAAAAAATAAATGAAAAGCACTTAGCATAAGGCCTGGCTCACCCAATTCATTGGTAGTCACCCAATAAATATGCCAAGTGTTTAACTGGCATGAGAGCCATCTTAAGTTAAACTGGTAGCTAGCCCATAGGGTGGTGTAGGACTTTACTGCAATACAGCAAACTCCAGGGGACTGTATTCACAATGAATCCCTTGTAGGTAGTACCTCGTGGAACTATAGAATACGATGCACAGGGTCTGCTAAGAAAATAATCTAGGCAAATGACAGTAACCTGCCTCCCTGGGGAGAGTGATATTAACAACTCTGCCAATGAGGCATGAGGGTGATTGCAAACAGGACTCAAAGACTAGGCATTCTGATACTGGTATCTTTAAGGACTTCTGAAAGGCTTCCAACTCAGCCCAGAGCCCAAGCACAGAACTCACTAGTGCTTGAGTCCATTAATGCCGGCATAGAGGGTCTCGTCATTCCACTCGCTGGTTGTAATCTGGCAGTTGGTCATGCCAGCAGAAGCATAGATGATACGTGTGCAGAGGCGTGGGTCCACATTCTCGGGCATGTAGCAGGCAAATCCAGAGCAGTACTGGCTCCAGTTAGTGAAGTAACAGACAATTTTGGTGGCTGTGCCTGGAATGGCAGGGAAATAAGAGATGGTCCCTGCCCTGACTAATGTCCCTTGTACCCAGGGACCCCTGACACTCTGCATCCATGGGGCACTTACCCAGCTGCAGCAGGAGGGCCAGCCCAAAAAAGAAGACAAGAGATCTTGGTCAGAGGGTAGCAGGGTCATTATATCCCTGGCTGGCCTGGGACAGCACAGAGCAGTAAAGTGAGAAGGGGAGTTGGGACCTGCTGAAAGTCCTTTCCCATGGACTCCTACATGATGCTTTCAAGGAAAGTGGCTAAGGTAGGCATTTGGTGAGCTACCCGAAAGCTCAGAAGATAGTGAGCAGTTCAGGAACTAGGGCTGTTATTTACCTGCTATTTATTCAACAAACTCATATTAAGTACTGGTTTGTTGTTCAGTCTCCAAGTCTGACACTTTCGTGATCCCATGAACTGTAGCCCACCAGGCTCCTCTGTCCATGGAATTTCCCAGGCAAGAATACTGGAGTCAGTTGCCATTTCCTTCTCCAGGGGTTCTTGCCAACCCAGGGATTAAGCTGGCATCTCCTGAGTCTCCAGCATTGGCAGGCAGATTCTTTAGCACTGAGCCACCAGGGAAACACAAGTATTGGCTACTGAAAACAAAAAGAAAAATTAGGCAAGCTCCCTCCTTCAAAGAACTCAGAACCTGGTGGGAAATCAACCCTATAAGCACAATCAAACCTCTGTGCAATGCAATAAACACAAGCAATAAAACTGGGATATGCAAAGTATTATAGAAAACAAGTCAAGGAAGACTTCCCCAGAGAGATAACATTTGGACTGCTCTCTGTATTTCCTCTGGGCTTCTTTGGGATTTGTGCTTTCTTCTCCCTGTGACGGGGCTTCCCTCGTGGCTCAGACAATAAAGAATCTGTCCGCAATGCAAGAGACCAGGGTTTGACCCCTGGGTCAGGAAGATCCCCTGGAGAAGAGAATGGTAACCCACTCTAGCATTCTTGCCTTGGGAATTCCATGGACAGAGGAGTCTGGTGGGCTACAGTTCACAGGGGTCCAAAGAGCCAGACATAACTGAAAGACTAACACACACACATACGCACACCACACACACATACGTGCATGCACACACAGACACACACACACACACATCCCTATCTCTGCATGTATTACACTGAAGGCACTAGTTTATTGGTCTGCCCACTAGACTATGAACTCCCTGAGGGCAGGGACTGTGTTTACACTGCTGAAACTCCACTACCCAGTCCAGTGTTTGGCCCACGATCTACTCTCTATTAACAAGTGTTGAATGAACAGACCTGAAAGATAACCCAAAGTGGAAGAGAAGGGCATAAGAGGCAACAAAGGTGGAGAAGGGGTGGGCAGGCAGAGGTCACTTCTGGTAGCAATCTCTTCACACTGAGAACTAGAACTCAACTTTTCCAGAACCAGCTTTGCTCTACTTCTCAACTAAAATGATGGTCCTAAATTTTATTTTCATCCAATCTATTAATACCTAGTCATATCCAGGATGAGTCATTGTGCCTGGCCCAGTGGCCAATCTCACTGGGCTCCTACCCACAATCTGGGCGTCATCTCTGGGGGTGAGTTAGCACTGGAGGAATTGCATGAGTTCTTTAAGATCTTGTCTGCCTTCTTTCTTAGAACCCTCACACCTGTCCCCAGAGTGTTCATTCAGAGAAACCTCAGCCTCACCCATTTTTTTTTCTGCTAATTGTTCCTGTTAATTAATCTTAGTCCAGTCTGTGCACTGAGCTCCCTCTGTGGTTGGCAGAACATTGGGATCAGAATGGCTAGCCCAAGTCTTTTCATCATCCTGCATGAGGAAATGGCCTTGTCCTGCTGCACCAGAAAGATCCACTTTCTTTTCCCTCTGGAGCTCTTTGGTGTTCACTGGGCCCTTCCCTCCTCCCTCTTTCCCTCTTTTTTCCTTCCTTCCCCACTATGTTATGAACCCAAGGAAGCTTCCAGAGAGAAAGGGGACAAGGAAGCCTTGGAAGAGAGCTAGGGTGGAGACAGAGTAAACAGAGGAGAGGAAGCCGGTACTCTGAAAGCTCAGCTGGGCCTCCTGGGACAGACTCACCCGCAAGAAGCAGTAACTTGCCATTTTAATGGAAAGTGCTCCATGCAAGCTCCAAGGCTGAATGGGCACTCGACAGCTTTTTATAGCACTGCAGACCTTGCCACCGCACACCTGGCTCCCCTCAGCAAGCAAGTTGGCAGCCCAGAAATAAAGAGATATGAGGGGTCACATGGTTCCCATTTACCCTCTGAATCTTATCTATGTTTTCCTTCTTGGACAATCAACCCCGAGACACAATGGAGACTTGGTAGGAACAACCTTAAAAGCTTATTGACTGGAGATACATTTAGGAAAATGGCTTATCTGGCCCAAGCATAAGGCAGGCCTGGGGTTCAAAGTCACTACAGGTCAGAGTGGGCCCCACAGGTCAAAAGGGACCACCTGGACTCTAGAGGAGGAGTGTGGACAAGTGAAGTGAGTCTGCCATGTGACCAGGATTTGTCCCTGACTGGACAATGGGAGATGGTCCTGCCCAGCCTCCTGTTCTTTGTAGCAGCAGATGTCGGGAAATGGCTAGAAGTTTGTGAGGTTTCACCAAGTCTGCAGTGAGAAAGTATCACTTTCCAAACTTGCTTCTGTTTAATTGAAGGTTGCTTGGTTTACAGAGGATGGAAGAAATTCATGGAAGGGTGGGGCACACACTTCTAGCTAGGCTTTTATTCAGAAAGGAGAAGTAGCAAGGGCTGGGACAAGGCCCCAGAGAGCCATAAAAATCAGAGAAATCATAGCTGTAAAAATGGCTGCAGATCAAGGCTGAGAATCTCAATGTTTTAGGACCTACCTCCCTTCACTCCACTCCACTCCCAGCCTAACTACCCAGACAGAAGGGGATGCACCTACAGGAAGCCCACCACAAGGTCATGTCCCAGGTGTCCAGACTGTGTCTCAGGCTCACTCAGCCTCAGAAGGCAATGAGAGGAGCAAAAGTGTGGTTTTACCTTGGGCGCTGACACCAGCCCCAGGTCATCCCCTTCGTCTGCCTAAAATCCCAGTTGCGGGTGGTATCACTGGCTGCACTCCAGGTGACACCTCCCACTTAGAGATCTACCAGGTGAGTGTTCAAGGTCTTCAGAAAGATGCTGATCAGACAGTTGGGAGCTTCTAATCCAGACTCAATCTGGGTTCACAGAGAATACAGGGAAGGAACCTACAGACTTCAGTACAAGTACTCCCAGGGCTATTATCCAGTTTCCCCTGACCTTTCCCAGGCCTTAGACTCACTTGGCCTCTGGTCATTGACTGCCAGGAACTTAATGAATTAACTAACTAGAATTGACCCAGTCCTGAAAATAATAATAACAGCTAACATTTACTCAGCACGTGCAATGTGCCAGGTGATTAATTCACTTAATGCTAAAAAACAAACAAACAAACAAACAAAAATACCCTTTGAGGCAGACACTATTATTGCCTTGCCATCCCTTTTACAGACTGGGGAAACTGAGGTTTAAGGGAACTTAAGTAAAAAGTAAAATGCTCGAGGTCACACTGAGAAGCAGAGCTCAGATCCAAGCAGAGACAGCCTGCCCCTGGGACCTGGAATCTCTTACTCCACTCCCCTTCATCCATACCATCTCATGCAACTGTCAATTAAAAGGAATGTACAACCTGAGAGTTGTGAGCTAAGTTTTATTTGGAGCAAAATGAGGACTGCAGCCCTGGAGACTGTGCCTCAGATAGCTCTGAGACACTGCTCCGAAGGGGTAGTAGGGGAAGGTCAATATATAAGATTTGGGTGAAGAGGGAGTTCCATGAAATCAAGTGCTTACCTTATAAGAGGTTTTCTGTAGTCATGAAGAGTTGATGTCACCAAGAAGGGATTTAGTACTTTCCTGGCTATGAAGAAGAGCCATGTCAAAGCTATGGTTAAAGCTGTGTTTGTTCCAGCAATCATGTATGGATATGAGAGTTAGGTCATGAAGAAACCTCAGCACTGAAGAACTGATGCTTTTGAACTGTGATGTTGGAGAAAACCCTTGAGAGTCTCTTGGACATCAAGGAGATCAAACCAGTCAATCTTAAAAGAAATCAGTCCTGAATATTCATTGGAAGGACTGATGCTGAAGCTGGAGTTCCAATACTTTGGCCACCTGATGAGAAGAACTGACTCATTTGAAAAAACCCTGATGCTGGGAAAGATTGAAGGCAAGAGGAGATGGCAGAGGATGAGATGGTTGGATGGCATCACCAACTTGATGGACATGAGTCTGAGCAAACTCCGGAAGTTGGTGATGGACAGGGAAGCCCAGCGTGCTGCAGTCCATGGGGTTGCAAAGAGTTGGACACGACTGAGTGACTGAACTGAACTGAGAGTTAATAAGATAAGATCGGTCACTTAACAGGAGAGTTTTGCAGAATGACACTTTTGCAGAATTTATGTTTGTTTCCCTGGAGCACAGAGGGCCTCATTCTCTACCAGCTGCAGCAGCACAGGCTTCAGTGTCTGCAGAGGCAGGTGGCAGATGCCCTTAAAGCATCAATGGTTTCTCTTTGGCAGAGAACACTTGGCCTTAAAAGATCTCCTTAAAGGAGTTGTTTTAGGGGTGGGAGAGAGGAGGAGAAGGTTAATCAGGGTTTCTCTCCAATCTCAGCTGAACAAAAGGTCCTAATATCCTTACCCTTCTCCTGGATATTTGCAAAGCAAATAGTTCTCTCCTCACAGCAAGTATGAGAAAGGAATGCATAGAGTTCAGGGCTTAGACCTCAAGACACAGACCTTCCATGGACTCTCGGGCTCCATGAAAGGCCAAGGTTAATATGTTGGGCAGCTGTCCATGATAACTGAAGTAACAACAAACTCAAGTACCAGCCTTCCTTACCCCCTCATACCTCTGGCAGCAAGCATGCTTATTATTCCTATTTTACAGAGAAAACGGGGGCACAGAGAGGGTAAAGAACTTGATCAAAGTCACATGGTCAGTGAGTTAGAGCAAAGCCAGGATGGGCACCCAGGCAGCCTGACTCTCAATTATTTCACTCCTCTGTTTCTGGAGAATGCAATAATCAGAGGAAGCAAAGGCCTGAGCCAGTGTTAGAAAATCAGAGAAGTGCCCCCAAGAAATGTCTAACTTAGAGTAAAAAGATCGAAGCTCTTGGGCAGCATTTAGGGGGCCCTGCGGACAAAGTTCCCCTAGTCTCCAGCAGCTCTTGCAACCTCTGTTCTTTCATAAGTACATCTGACATTTTGTCAGTCGTAAAGGAATAAATCTCCTTTTCAACTTAAAAAAAATGCACAATATGAGAGTTTCAAGTTAAGTTTTATTTGGGGCAAAATGAGGACTATAGCCTAGGAGAAAGCACTTCAGATGGCTCCGAGAAACTGAGGCAGAGATTACTAGGCAGTCAGTGTAGAACTCTGAGACCTCGGTCCTATTTTCAGTAAACACCCAGCTCCATTGTCCTGAATTTCTGGAATGTGTGTTTAGTCTGATAAATCATCAGCACTCAGATCCAGGGAAGGGCAGTAATTAAATTCTGTTCCATATGCTTGAGGGTAAAACAACTGATGATCATTAATCTTAAGCCATACATCTGGTCCATGGTAAAATGGCAAAAAGGCATGAAAAAGGGTGGTGACTTAATCCAAGGATCAAGAGAAGCCTTAAAGATATTAAGTATCTTGACCTTCAAATTGATTGGTTAGAAATGTGATTTAAGGAAGGATATAAATACTGGTTTAAGAGCTACCTTGGGGAACTTTTACCCCCTCTCAGTGTCTTTACTGAGGGCTTTGTACTTTCCTCCTCTTTAATAGATTCTATTTGCTTGCTTCTGTGAGTGTTTGCGTGTTCCCGGATTCCATTCTTCGGCTGCATGGGCAAGAACTCAGATTCTCCTCTCAAAACTGCTCCAAAGGAGTAGGGGGAAGGACAGTATACATGTGATTTTGGTGAAGGGGGAATACATGCAATCAAGCACATGTTTTTTACTGAAGGTTTCTGCTAGTCACGAGGAGCAGTTGTCACCATGAAGGATTTAAGTGCTTTTTTAGACATGAGCAGATACAAGGATTGGGCTCATAAAATTGGCTCGTCAAAATGTCTAACTATCTGAAGACCTGTTCTGCCTGTTTTCAGAGCACGGAGTGCCTCATTTCTGCTCTCCATCTTGAGCTCCTTTCAGGGGGTATTGAAAATCAGCAACTGCAGCAGCACATGCTTTAATCTTTTAGAGGTAGGTGGCAAGTGCCCGTGTCAAGTGCCAATTTATAGTTGACACCCTAGTAGTTCCACTCCCCCCTCCTTCAGATCCTATAGCCTTCTCTAAGCACCTCGTCTGCAGAAATTCTGGTCCTGCCACCACTTAGATATATGACCTTACATTCCCTGGGCCCCAGTCAGCTCATCTGCAAACTGGACTTATACACCACCTTTATCAGCCAAGAGGATTAAATGGGTACATGAAAGTGTTGCTTAAGTTTAGGGTAAGGGACTTCCCTGGCAGTCCAGTGGTTGACTCCACACTTCCTCTGCAGGGGGCCTGTGTTGGATCCCTGGTTGAGGAACTAAGATGCCATATGCTACGCAGCCAAAAATAAACAGATAGACAGATAAAAGAAAGTTTAGGGTAAAAATCATTTTTCAATAAGGAAAGGGAGAATGAGGGGAAACACAATTTATCCTGGAATTAGGGTGTCTGAATTCAAAAACAGCCTTACAGTTCAAGCAGCATTAGACCCTGCTTTGGGTACATGCTTTAGACGAAGAATTGCATAGTAATATTTTAGGCTTTGTAGGCCATTCTGAGGGCTTCCCATGTGGCGCTAGTGGTAAAGAACCCACCTGCCAATGCCAGCAGCATAAGAGATGTGTGTTTGATCCCTGGGTTGGGAAAATCTCCTGGAGGAGGGCATGACAACCCACTCCAGTATTCTTCCCTGGAGAAACCCATGGACAGAGGAAACTGGTGGGTTACAGTCCGTAGGGTTGCAAAGAGTCAGACATGACTGAAGTGACTTAGCATGCATGGACACAGAATCTGTTGCAGCTTCTCAGCCCTGCCATTGTGGAGAGAAAGCAGCCATAGACAATATGGAAACAAATTAGGTGCAGCGGTGCTCCCATAAGAGCTTATTCACAGAGGCAAGCAGCGAGTTAGATCTGACCCATCAGCCACAGTCTGCTACTCTCTGCTTTTGGTGTTTCCACTCTGGTCCTCCTGCAGCTGCAGCCTTCACCATGAGGTGAGGAGATGGCAGGGCTAGGGGCACATCCTTAGCCCTGAAGCCCACACCCCTGCTCTTTTAAACCCTAATCCAGATACCCAGGGTTCCTGCACAGGTAGCCAAACAGCCTGTTCCCACTTTCAGGTCCTGTGGAGCCCTTTTCCCTGTTCACTCATCCTGAATGTGGACCACAAGGCTGGTGTGAACACACTTGCCAGAGGATCTGTGTATGCATGTGTGTGTGTGTGCACGCACATTGGAGTGGAGTGAAGACAAATTTTGGATGCAAAAGCTGAGATGTCTGTGTTGCAGCAAGGGGGACCCCTTCCAGAGCCCAAGAGTATACTCTTGTCTGACACTCAGAAATGAATCATCCGAGGAGACACGTGTTCTGACAAAGTATGAGACTTTACTGGAAAAAGGCACCCAGGCAGAGAGCAGGAAGGTAAGGGGAACCCAGCAGGGCTGCTCTATCACATGTCCCTCAGTCTCGGATTTTATGGTGATGGGGTTAGTTTCCGGGTTGTTTCCAGCCACTCGCTCTGAATCAGGGTGCTTCTTGGTGGCACATGCATTGCTCAGCCAAGATGGATTTCAGTGAGGATTCTGGGAGGTGGTGGGACACATGGAGTCTCCTTTTGAGTTCTCCTGAATTCTTCCAGTTGGTGATGGCTTGTTAGTTCTATGTTCCTTACCAGGACCTCCTGTTGTAAAATAACTTATGAAAATGGTTACTATAGTGCCTGACAGGGTGGGCAGTTTCAGTAATTGTTTCCCCTAACAACTTCCCCTTTCACCAACATCTGCCAGTGTGTATGTGAGGTCCTTGCTGTCTGAGTCAGGGCTTTAGATGGGAAGGGAAAGGGGCTACCAGTGGGCTGGGAACCAACGGCACAAGCTGCTGCATTCTGGCACAGAATTCCGAGGAGTCTGGGAATTCTAAATTCAAACCTGGTCTTTTGGGGTCACTGCAAAATCATATTCGTTAAGAGTATAAATCATATTTTAACCCTTGGCTCTTAAATATTTAGACATATGA
This sequence comes from Budorcas taxicolor, assembly GCF_023091745.1. Taxonomy (NCBI): domain Eukaryota; kingdom Metazoa; phylum Chordata; class Mammalia; order Artiodactyla; family Bovidae; genus Budorcas; species Budorcas taxicolor. The sequence continues at coordinate 32,516,006 of NC_068912.1, forward strand.
TATGCAGGCCTACACTTGTACCCACAAATGGTGGGAGAGGACAGCCTTATACCTCAAGGTCCAAGCTTGCACAAAGGAGGCCACACTAGCTGGAACAAAATGCTTTTTCTTTATTGTGCCTCAAAGGAACCAGTCAGCAGCTGCAGGAGAACAAAGCCAGACCCAGTCTGAGGTCTGAGAGAAAGTCAAGGGGAGACTTGGAGAAGAGACATCCTGAGGGCCTCGTCTAACCTCCAAGAATCCCACACATGAATTCCTGCAGCAGGAGTACGCAGCAAGGTCACCTTACCTACTTAGCTATGAGTTAAGCCTGGAAACAAAAGAAAGTATTTCAAATCCAATCAGTAACATAAGGCCTCAGTCAAGTTACTAAGACATAGATGTTCAGAGTTGAAAGGCTGCTGCCCAGTCTTATAGTTTAGGAGATTTTGTACTGCTCTGGGCCCTTCTCCAGGACAATATGGCCAGTCCTCTCCAGTTGTCTGTCTGCAGTGATTTCCAGTGTCCCTCTCCTCCACTGAGATGATGTCAGCACACCTGGTTGGTCAGCAGCACTCTCACCTGCACAAGAAGATATAGGATTTGCTTACAGAACCCAGGACCCAGGGATGCAGCAGCAGCCAAACCACCTGCTGTTAAGGCAATAATGGGCATGGTCATCAATAATGACCGTGAGATGTCCTGACTGTCCACACTAAAGCAAGATCTAGAAAATGGACTTGCAGACACAGTGGAGGAAGGAGAGAGTAGAACAAATAGAGAAAGTAACATAGACGTATATACACCATCATGTGTAAAATAGATAACTGATGAGAAGTTGCTGTATAACACAGGGAGCCCAGCCAGGCACTTTGTGACAGCCTAGAAGAGTGGGCTGGGGTAAGGGGAGGGAGACCCAAGAGGGAGGTGATGTATGTATAATCATGGCTGATTTGCATTGTTGTACAGCAGAAACCATCACAACATTTCAAAGCAAATTTCCTCCAATTAAAAAAAAAAAAACAACTGTGGATGGGGAGAGAGGAATAGACCATTAATAACAATTGAGATTGGATCTCTCAGCAGTCAATTGGGAGCATAAACTCAGATTTATTCTGATTTAGAAAATTAAAACAGGCTGATGATTTTGTAGTGAAGAATTGTGGTGGAGTAAATATTTATGCCCACTCTACATGAAAAGAAAACCCTTAGCTTAGACTGTGCTCAATAAATAGTAGCCAAATTACTATTGTTATATATTAAAAGTCTTTGGAAGCTCACCAAAAGAACAGAATCAGACTAATCAATAAGAAAAAGGAGAAGAGAAGGTCCAAAGGAATTTGAGAATTCATCAGTCCAAATATGTGAAGACTACCTCCCCCAGTCTCCTGTGTCCCGCTCTGCCCAGCTCTCTGCCCACTCTCAGTCTGTCCTAAATTCTGTTACCTTTCTAGAGAGCCAAGACTCCTCTTGACAGCTTGAACAAGTGGGTAGGGGCCCTGGCTGCAGAATTTTCCAGTGAAGTCATCCATGTCAATAGACCAGATCATGGCCCCTCCCAGGTTTAGATTCTTTAGAAACTGAACCTGAGGGGAGCACAGAAGGGTATACTGAGGTTAGAAGGGGTTCTTAAAGGCCCAAGACCCACGTCAGGTTCACAGGAGGGTTTGAGCTTAGAATGTAGCAGTAGGTTTGCACCCTATGGAGTCAGGGATTCCCTGAAGGAAAGGGTTGCTTGGGAAGGCTTATAAAATGAAGAGAGAGCCACCCGCTATTAACCACCTCTCATGGAATAATCACATCCCAGGTCCAAAACCTAGGCCTCTAGAATGAGGAGTAGAAACTAGAAAATCACTTGCAAGATTTCAATTACAATTGGGTTGTCAATTACACTGATGTGTTTGTCCTGCTTTGCACCTGGAAAGCAAACATCTTAGCAAGGTCTAAGAACAACCCTGTAGACTCTAGCCCCCCAGGCTCCTCTGTCCATGGGATTTTCTAGGTGAGAATACTGGAGTGGGTTGCCATTTTCTTCTCCAAAGAACTGGTAGACTCAGAAATCTGGAGCCTCATAATCCACGAGAAGGACTGAAGGGTCTGTCCTTGTCAGCCAGGTGGGTGACCATTCTGTATAGGCACCAATGTCTCCTTTGCTCTTTTCCCCTTCTTCTCCCGCCTCCCTTCTCTCCACTCCTTGCTTCTCCCCTTATTCCTAATTCTTTCTTGCACCTTTTCCACCTCTCCTGCATGTTCTATAAGGTGCTCACAGGTATGACTTAGAATCATGACTAGCTTTGCACCACAGAGGCTTCTCTCCTTCCACACAGAGTACTGAGGCATTTGATCACACACCCCATCCCCCAAGCACCGGAGTGTTCTGCTGTCCTAGAGCCTCTTAAGCAAGAGCCTCTCACTTAGGAACAACTGTCCCAGAGCCTCTTGCTCTCCCAGAACCCAGACATACCTTGGTCTCCACGCTCTCCACATCATCATAGCCCACCCACTGGTTCCCCTTGACTGCATAGGGAACTTGCTGATCCTGGAGCCTTGTGATCTTGGCTCCTTGTAGGAACCGACAGATCTGGTAAGGAAAGGAGAAGCAAGAGGTTCACTAACGGGCTCTGCTTTAAATTTATTGAGATAAAAGGGGAAGGTAAGGGTCTTGGGGACAATATCAGAATCTTTACTCCAGGAATCAATGCGAGAAATGATCAGATACAACATGCAGAATGGATGGTTCAAGGTGAACCTTTGGAAACTGTTGATGCTAAGGCCTCATTAGGAGGAACCACAAACAGCTAGAGGGCAGAGAGTACCTGAATTCCACATCAGGCCTCAGTATTGATCAGTAAATCTTCCCATGTCTTCATTTGCAAAATGGAAACAATTATAATTATGTATCTTATATACCTACCTTACAATATTGTTAGGATCAACTGAACTAATACATGTTAGGGAAAAAAAGACAACTTTGAAAACAATAAAGTGCTTTACAGACATGTAGCATCACAATGCCCATCACCATCATTCCCTACCTTGTAGCTTATCCCCACTTCAACCCCACTACTCTCCCTCTGTCCCTTCCCCCCTCCCAATGTGCCTGTGCTGGGATTCCCCTTCTATCATCAGCTATTTTTCTCTTCTTGTTAGCAGAAGTAAGAGCTACTAAAAAAGATAAATCTTCATTGAAAATGCATTTTAAAGCCACACAGAAAACTCATTTTGTTTTGCTCACTCTTTTTAGATTGTTTACACTCATGTTTGCCTCGATGAGACCCCATGGACTATAACCCACTACGCTCCTCTGTCCATGGGTTTCTCCAGGCAAGAATACTGGAGTGGGTTGCCATTTCCTTCTCTATTGCCTCAATGAGGGTGATAAATGGAAAGTAGAATATTCAAGGAAATACCAATTTGTCAAAGTTATAGTGACATAGGGTGATACACTGAACAATCAAGTTAAATTTTCCATGCAATAGGGGAGTGTGTATCCAGTGGTCTGCACTGAAATCCTTCCAGCAGAGTCTGAGCTCTGACCTCTCTTATTCCTTATATTAAGTGATTCAGTGAGGACTCTGATGGTGACTCATTCCCTTTTCCCCTTGTCAACTCAACTGATGGTTCTTCAGTCATTCCCCTGAGTGAGGTGAGATGAAAAACTGAGCATTACACTCAGAGTATCTCAGCGGATGCCAAGAGCATCAGTAGCAGTTCATAGCATGACCATGCCAGTGATGAGGGAATATACTAGGACTCCAAGCGGAGACCAAGATGTAGGATGTTATTCTTTCCTTACCTGATCAAACTCCTTCCTATCCTTCAAGATCCAGCATACATCTCTCCTCTTCTATGGAGCCTTCCCCATCACCCATTTCTGAACTTGTGGCCCTCCACATTGGCCACTTAATCATATCTCGTTTTGCAGTACCTACGTAATGTTATTAACTCTGATAGTTTTAAAACTCTTATTTAACTAGCGTCATTTGTATTCTACATTCTTTCCACCTAGACTGTAAGCCCTTTAAGACAAGGATGAAGAATGAATTCTAGCTCTCACAGGACCCAGTCTTTGCGATATGGGAGCAACCCAGGAGTTTCTGTTGGTTGAATTACTGTTTGACTCTTAGAGCTTCCTATACATTAAAAAAAATTTTTTTCTCCAGATTGAGGAACAGAAAGGAATGATGGTCTAAACAGCTAAACACCTTTGATAGTTATCTCTATGATGCTAAGTCTGTCTGACTGCAGGACAGAATCTGACATATTTGACTGCTCCTTGCTTCTTTTTATTGATTTATTTTTAATTGAAAGTTAATTGCTTTACAGTATTGTGTTGGTTTCTGGCTCCTCTTCTTGAAACACCCACTTCTCACTCTTTTCTTTGGCACAGAACACTCTGGGTTCTGCCTACCTTCTTGTAGATCTTGTCAGTTTCGTTAAAGTTCTCCTCTTCCTCTGCCTAACCCTTAAGTACAAGAGGTCCTTGGGTTTGGTTGTTTATTGCACTTTGGCTTCACATACCATCTTTATGCTGATAGTTTTAGAAGCACAGGCTGGCCTCTTGTGGTCCAAACCCACATACTGAACTACTCACCTTTTATTTGTACATCCCACTGGCATTTGGATGTCCCACTTGCTCCTCAAACTCAGAATGTCCAAAACTGATATGATTGGGACCAATGCCCACTCTGCTCCTTCGTATCTTCCCCAACTCAGTAAAAATGGCATTACCATCTACTTAGTTGCCCAAGTCAAAAACGTGGAACAGTCTCCCTTTTTCAATCTCCCATACCTGTTTCACCTATCCCCATTCCTCACTAGTGCCACCTCCTCTCCAGATTTCAGCTAATGTCACTTCCTCCAGGAAGCATTCCCTGACCCCCTCTCAAGTCAGGGTGCAGAGCTCCTCCTATATGTTCCAATAGCACTCCATACTTTCTTTCCCAGCACTCAGGAAGTGTTACTCTGTTATTGTCAGATTGAAGCTGGAATGCCTATCTAGACACAGGGGGCAGCTGAGGGCACAGGGAAGCTCCAGATACCTCATAATAAGCAAGGAAGCCTGAAGACTTGGTGATGGGGCCAGCGGCTCCAGGACCAGAGGCAGGGGCTCCCACGGCAGTTTCTGCAGAGGCCAGTGTAAAGGAACGTCCATACGTGGGGATGCCCATGACCACCTTCTCTGCAGGCATCCCCTTGTTTATCCAGTATCCCACAGCATATTCCTAGAAAGAGAAGATAGACTGAGGCACAGCATGTATGGGAAAGAAAGATATCAGGCCTTACTGAGCCTCCAACCCAAATTCACAGAAGGGACTCCATGATTCCTTCTCTACATCAGTAACTATGGAGGATCCCATTGGAACCAGGATGTTTATTCTAATGATCTTAATGCTCTTCAGCACTAAGTGACCAAGTCAGCTTTTTCTAATCATGAAAGAAAACTGAACAATGAACCAGAAAGAAATCAGGCAAGTGACCTAGAAAACATGAAATCAAGGTTGTCACCATCTATCTTTCCCCTGTGAGTCAACAGCCTGTGGAATTTGTCTATGCTATGACGGGTTGTATTACTGATGAAGGTGATGGGGGTTGTGGCCATCAGACACTAGCCTGTGAGGCCTCACAACAACATCAGGTCCAAGAGGCAAGATAAGAGGTTAAGAGGCTAGTTTGAGCCTTACTGGCTTCCAGAACAGAATAAGGGGTTACAGAAGGGGAGGGTACGTCTCCTTATCCTTAAAAATCATCGAGAGAGAGGAAAGAATGAAGGGGGCTTGGTTTGATGTGACTTGATCATATGGTGTTCTAGAAAACCCCAGACTAGAAATCAGTATACCCAGCTTGGACTGATCCGTTTTGTAATTTTAAATACGAAGGCTTGGAAATACACAACTCAGACATGTCTTCCTGTCCAATTTTAGGAATATATCCACATGTACCATGACAACAACAAAACTGTTTTGTTAATGACTTTCTTCCCTTGGATTTTCCATTTTCTACCACTTTTCAGGATATTCACATCAGCAAGAACTTGAAGGGCCAATTAATTTGCCAGGTTTCCATTTCATCATCTGTGAAGTGAAACTAATGCTTCCTGACCAGCCAACCTCAGATTATTTTGAAGATCAAATTAAATAGGGAATGTGGGCACATACAGGAGAGTTCTAAGTTCTGTACATCCATGTGGGTTTCAGGAAATGCATTGAGGATGGAGAATTAAGAGAAGACTGGGGTGACTGACACCTCGAGTCAAAGAAAAGTTCAGGACATTTCAGTTGCAAAGTCCTCTGACATTTTCTAGGTGACACTTTACTGTGTCTGGTCCAAGCATTTTCCCTGTTCTCACCAGCTTCCAGGGTTATCTGAGTCCCTCTTGGGTAATACATCTCTTCCTCAGTTCGAGACAGAATTAACTCTAGATGACCTGCACTGGCCTCAGCTCCTCTCACAGCCAGTGTACCCAGCACTCTTTCTCCCTAAGACTCACCACATTGTAGTAGGAGTTTGTCCCTCTGTCCAGCTGTCCCTTTCTCAGGGGGCTGTTGTGGCCAGTGACAAGGGGCTTTTCCCAAGACCCATGGAAGTCAAAAGACAGGAGGTTGATGAAATCCAGGTCTCTAGATTGCCAAAAGCAAAAGAAGAGATTCTGTGATGAGCAGAGGTAGAAGCAACTACGGTCAACCCTTGAATGCTGCACACTTGAGCTGCACAGTTCACTTTTATACTACAGAACAGTAAATACTATGGAATCACATGGTCTGGGGTTGGCTGAATCCACAGATGAGGAGGAACCATGAATACAAAGGGCTGACTGTAAATTACACATGGATTAGCCCTCGCTTTGTTCGAGGGTCAACTGTACACATATTCATGTAGAGCTTTGGATGCTGTTAGAAGGATTGAAATTAGCCATAAAGGAGAAGTTCCTGGCTGGGTGATGTGGTTAGGATAGTGACTTCATGCTTTCCCTTCTCCCTACATCCCTCAGACATATTGACATGCATCACTTGCATCGGCCAGGCTGGCAGCAGAGAGATGGAGGGGATGATCCAGTGCTCTTACTTTGCCAATTCCTTGATCTGATAGCTGTTGTCAATCATCTGCCTCCCTGCAGAAACTCCTGCAGTCAAGAGAAGCCTTTCTTTGGTGGATTTTACAAAGTCCTGCTGAAAAGCTTCTGCTAACTTCTGTGAAAAACAAAAAGCCCACAAGTCAGTGCTCCCTCCCAGAGCACAGACCTAAGATTCTTACCCAATTTGAAATTTCTAGAACCACATTAGGTGGAAAGATCGAAACTTTTCTCCCCATTCCCACATGGGGATGCCTCCTGCCTCAAGCTCAGGAATGTCCACATTACGCAGGAGGACCACCAGTCTCACTGTACTCAAGAAGAACTATCTGGGTTTCCTCCTAGTAGATTCTCTGATCTATGTGATAGAACTTTATGAGACTATTCCAGTGCTCAGGAGAGTCTGTGGCCCTATACTCTTTCACATGGATGTTGCTTCGTTTCGGTGTTGTTTGTTCTATAAGGACGCTCTGTTCTTTGATGGTGTCCTTGCACTAAACTAGATCCAAGGGCTTTTCCTTCATGAGTTGGGGCTTCTCAAAGGAAGGGACTATCTTCCAACAAGAGCCAGTCTCTTCCTTTTTTTCTCCTGGTATGGCTGTGGGTTTCATGTAAGGGTAACGTGGAGTTTGCCTTACATGAATCAGCACAGTGAAATGAGTGTTGTCTTTTACATTTGGGTAGATCCAACTTATGTCCAGTCCATCAAAGTTATGATTCCTCAGAAACAGGATTACAGAGTTGACAAATTTCAAGGTTGATGAAGAAGATTCAACCATGGGATGGAACCTGGGTAGAAGCAAGACAGGTGTTTCTTGGGAAGAAGAAGTAGACATAACACAACATTTTTTTTTTTTTTTTACAGAAATCCTGAGATAGTCTTGCTAGGCCAGAAAATCAATGGAGTTGCGTAGAGGAGGACTGGGTTCTCTGCAGCCCTTTCTGCAGGATAATGGAGCTGCCTATGGCAGAGACTCTCCTTGACCAAACTTTAGTCGTTTGATCCCTAAGCCGTGTCTGTTTGCGACTCCATGGACTGTAGCCTGCCAGGATCCTCCGTCCATAGGATTTCCCGGCAAGAATACTGGAGTGGGTTGCCATTTTCTTTGATCCCTTGATCTAGGGATCAAACCAGTGTCTCCTGCATTGGCAGGTGGATTCTTGACCACAGCCTCCGGGGAAGCCCAAACTTTAGTCCAAGTCCTCTGAATTCTCTTCTCAACTCGGCCTTGACCTTGGGCTTCTGTCCCTATCTTTGCAGAATCCTAAATCAGCTTAATGAGAATCCCTCACCCTTGGTATCAGCTCACCCTCAGTATCATCCTCATCCCCTACCATCCCCCAGGTGATGACTTATCATCCTGGCCTGCCTTCAACAAGAGTTCTGTTGAGTCAGTTTCGCAAGAATCTCCCTAACCCTAATGTTTCCTCTTAGGAATTTCCCATCCACCGACACCCACGAACAACCTGCTTCTTGGCTATAAATCCACTTTTGTCTCTGCCGTATCCAGCATTGAGTCCAGTACTATCCTGAGGTCTCCTTCCCCCTATTATAATACTTCCTGAATAAAATCTGTTTTTCCCTCTTTAATTACTATCCACCTCTGACTTTCTTTAACATCTTACACCCTTGAAAAAGCAATTTGCAATGTGATGGGCTGAGGGTCAAGAGATCTAGATTTGAGTCCCAGGTCAGAGTCCCTTCTAGTGACCTCTTTGTCACCAAATAACTCTCTGGGTTCAGTCTGGCCCATCTTTAAAATGGGACTGAAGACACTGATCCTGCCTCACCTATTTCAAAGTGACCACATTTTGGAAAGCTTCCTAAAAAGAGAGCTGGACTTCATAGGAACTTCTCTTTCCCCACACAAGCAACCCAGTCCTGAATAAGCAACCCAGGTCTCTGCAGTCCCTTCTCGTGAAAAACCAGGAGGACCCTGAGCCGCAGCAACCCTCCAGGGCTTTCATCTGAACCAGAATTCTTAAGCCAGGAAGTTGACTCTGAGCTGCCCATGTGGAGGGCCTGTACTCCACAACAAGATTTAAAATAGAAATCTGTAGACAAGATATCAGTATTTTCCAGAGGATATATCCTTTGACTTGTATCACCTCCCACCTCTCGCAATACCTACCATCCCAGAAAGATTCAGAGTCTTGAATTCATTTGTTTCAATCAATATTAAATTGAGGATTTGCCTCTATGTTACAGCTTATACGTGGGATCTAAAAAATGAAAGAAACAAATGTATGCAGCAAAAGAGAAAGAGACTCACAGATGTAGAGAACAAAATAGTGGTCACCGGTGGGGAAAGGAAATGGTAGAGAGGTTAGATAAAGGTATGAGGTTAAGAGACATTAACTACTATGTATAAAATAAATAAAGATATTATTATACAGTACAAGAAAATATAGCCATTATTTAAATGGAGTATAACCTGTAAAAATATTGACTCACTATGTTGTATGCTTGAAGCTAATATAATATTGTAACTATACTTCCATAAAGTTTTTTTTTTTTAATGAGGATTTTGTTCCTGTATATATCTCAGCAGCACAGTGGAGGAAATAGCGAAACCAGGTCTATTAGCTGAAAACCAAGGGTAGAAGTAGCTTTGTAACTTTTCTCTTGTATTTCAAATGTGTTCACAGTGCTTAGACGAAAAGCAAGGGATACCCCTTTTAGAGAGCAGTGGCATCTGATGCTCTGATCAAAGGTGCTCTGCTGCTGTGGGCAGAAGCCTCCAGTTTTAGGAAAGACAACCATTCAACAGAGAAGCAAATCTGTGTGGTACACATTTTTAAGCACTGCTGCATGGCACCTGGCACAAAAAGACTGTCATTTATCTAATAATAGTGACAAAGTTAATGAATAACAATAATTATTGCAACCACTGGGCCCTTATTGCACATCAGCACTGCCTAAACAGTTTGTTTGTGTTGCCTTCCCTCACAACTTCATCTTTAAGTTGATTCTGTTATTTTCTTCATTGTGAATTTTTTTAGAAAATGAAGCATAGTGACATTATAAAATTGCCTTTAAAAAAAGAGAAGAAATTGCCTCAAGTCAAACAACTTGCACACAGCTTGCACATAGCTAAAGAGAAATTCAAACCAAATTTTTTAATCTCCAGAGTCCTAGTTTCAACCACTAAACTAATATACAAGGAGTATATTAGCAAATTACTTATTGAAAAATGAATGCATGCACGTAAGAATGAATGAATGAATATATTTTTAATTGAATCAAGGATAAGCAAGTATTATGAATGAGAGAGAATTTGGGAATCAGAGGGATAGTTACCATGAAAACCCATTAAAAACTGACAGGAGATTGTGATGAAGTTAATGTAGAATCAAATAAGTTAGATAGGTTGATCTTTTTTCTGTCTGTGTGTAGAAATTGTGTTGCTAAGTATTTTATAAGTTTTGAACTGGTAAAGACTTTAAAAATTAATTAGGTCATCCTATTATTTCATAGGTGAATGTATTCAGAATAAAAGAAGAAGAGAAAGGAAGGAAAAGTTGGCATTAGTTAATTGAATGATAACTAAGGCAGGTACATGACATATGTTACCTCATTCAAAATCTTTGCCTGCACCTTATGAAATAGATGTTGTGATGTACATTTTACAGATGGGTAAATTGAGCTCAGAGAGGTATTTTGTTCACTTCCCCTAGGTAACTCATCTATATAGGTCTTCTAATGTTACTTCTTTCCCCTGCTTACTGCAGCTATACAGAATACTAACCAGCTGCACAAAAAAGATGTCTTATCAGATTTCTTGTGAAAGCTGAAAACCTCTGCTGGCTAAGATTAAGATCTCTCAGCTTTTTTAAAATGCTGGCACTTAAAAAAAAATTAAAGCAGAAGAAATTCAAAGTTAGATTAACTGTATTTGAAGACTGCAAAAAAGATGCCTTTCTTCTTTACAGACTTGTGTTTATTTAGCTCTTGATGCAAATGGAGTATCATTTTCCTGTGAATAGAATTATAATTTGTAATATATGTTTCAAAGTAATAGCTATTCTGCTTTAAGCAAGACCTACCCAATTGTCCCTATGCTCAGCACTTTCAGGCCATCCAGCTACACAACCATGGCCCAGGAAACTACAGTTCCCTGACTGCTGCTGGTCAAGGACGTGGTTTTAGGAAAGCATTCACCTGACCCCTACTCAAGGTGAAAGGCAAGCCCTCAAATCCCTTAAACCCTTAAAAAATTAAATTTCCCAACTAAAGCCATCTCCTCATAGTCCATCAGGTGAACAACCTTCATGTGAATAATAGAGTTTACTGAATGCCACTCCCAGCTCAGTTTCTTAAGTTCCTGAAGAGTTCCTTCCAAGATGTCAGAAAACACAGGGGTATGCCTCAACCTGTGACAAAACTCAGATCAGTTTTGCCATCTAAGCCAAGCAGGGACCTTTCTAAAGCCCAGTTCAATGTTTCTTTTCAAGGGTAGGAAAAGCAGTGGCAAAGAGAAATTACCCATACCATGACTTTTCTGGTGCTCCAGTGGTTAAGAATCTGCTTGCCAAGGCAAAGGATGCTGGTTTGATCCTTGGTCTAAGGAACTAAGATGCCACATGCCGTGGGGCAACTAAGCCTGTGCACCACAACGACCGAGTCTGCATGCCGCAACTACTGAAGCCTGTGTGCTCTAGGCCATGCTCCACAAACACAGAAGCCACCACAACGAGAAGCCTAAGCACCACAGCAAAGAGCAGCCCCCGTTCACCACAATTAGAGACAGCCTGTGCGGAGCAACAGAGACCCAGGACATCACCCCCCAAAAAGGAAGACAGAGAAGAAATTACATGGCAGAATGAACAAAAAATAAAGAGACTGTGATCTTACCCTTTGGAACCAAACAGATACCCTCCAATAGACAAGAGAATTTTCAGTTTGGGGTTCCTGGAGTAGAAGAATAAGCTGATTATTTCTTTGCTGGCTGCCAGGGAAAACTTTGCCTAAAGAGTTAGGGCTAGATTACGGATAAATGGGCCCTGGCTGCTTAGCAGCTAAGTTTAGTAAAAGGATGAGGAAGAGGGAAGAACAGGAAGGATCGGGGTTATACCCAAGGAAATACACATGAATAAATGCACAAATGAGTGAATGGAGACAGGAGGCCTTAGGCCCAGTTTAGAGCTATCTTCTCTCCCCAAAACCCACCCTGGGTGCTCCCCACTCCTCCCCTACTGACTTGGTTTTGAGACTGTTGATGGTCTGGTAAAGCTTCGCCTCATTCTTGTCCTTGATGATGACCTTGTTGTTACTGATGCTGGCGAATGAGTAAATGAGGTGAGAACATAGGAAGGGATCAGCGCTCTCAAGGGTGAACTTCCCTGGCTCCTGCCTGTCTCGTGACCAGTTGGTAAAGTAGCAAACCAGTTTGTAGGCAGATCCTGGAGTAGAGGGAAGAGGGACAATGGGGAACCCAGTGCGATGATCTCAGAGCCCAGACTGCCACAAGATTCTCCCCCAAAGCCATTGCCTCCTTTACTTATTCAGTCAGAGCCTCTGAAGGTCATTCAGCCTGGGCCCGCTGTGCTGGAGTCTCTTGAGCATCCAGACTCCAGTTAAGAGACACATTGAGAGACGTATATATCATCCATGTGGCAAACATTCCCAGAGCACTGAGATTTAGTGTGGATGGATAGATGGATGACACAGTGATATAAGTGGATAGAGAGATGATACACAATACTGAGGTCAGCAAGAGACAGAGAGAGAGGCTCAAAGGGCAGAACAGAGCCACGGATACACAAAGAGATACACAGAATGAAAACTCGGAGTCATCGACATGTTAATGTCAGAACCTGGGAGAGTCATAAGAAGAGACATAAGCCCAGCATCAGAAAGGACACAGCCCAAGGGACCCAGGAAGATGTAAACTCACAGGTTACTTACCTTCCTGAAGAAGCAGCAAGACCATGAAACCTGTAAGAGGTGGACAGGAAGGAAATTTGTTGAGCCCAACATGGTTCTCACCTCAGACTGTGGTAGTGAGTGTGTGGGTGTGCCTACGTGAAACATATAGTTGTGCTTCCTCTGAGCGATCCAACCACAGTTGCTGAGGTCCCTCTATAGGCTTTGAGGTACCCAGCCCTTGGGTGTCTTGCAGAGTCTACAGCCCTACAGAGAAAAATTTTCCAAGCTGGGAATTCATTCGCTCATTCATTCATCCAACAAAAATTTATCTAACCACCTGCTCTGTGCCAAGTGTTGCCCTGGATCCTGGAGAAACAAGGATGAAGTCAGTGCTGTCCCTGTACTCAAGGGGCTCACAGCCTGGTCTGGAACTGAATATAGTTAAGGTGACCAAATAGTTTATTGTCCAATCGGACTCTTTGGAGAGTGAAAAGGAGCGTTATCAATCATTTCCCTGTGGGTAACAGTGTGGACCAGAACTCTCCTGGGTGAACTGAGATGAATAGTCGCCCCGTGTACAGACAGCTAACTCTGAAGGTGAATTGAGGAGTGTGAGTTGGCTCTGGTAGTGCTCTAAGCCTTCCTGTTTAAGGTCTTGTCAAGCCTCTTCTCCACAGGACACCTCCCCTGGAAGGACTGGTAAGACCATCATCAATTCAGTTCAGTTCAGTCGCTCAGTCATGTCCGACTCTGCGACCCCATGAATTGCAGCACGCCAGGCCTTCCTGTCCATCACCAACTCCCAGAGTTCACTCAAACTCACGTCCATCGAGTCGGTGATGCCATCCAGCCATCTCATCCTCTGTCGTTCCCTTTTCCTCCTGCCCCCAATCCCTCCCAGCATCAGAGTCTTTTCCAATGAGTCAACTCTTCACATGAGGGGGCCAAAGTACTGGAGTTTCAGCTTTAGCATCATTCCTTCCAAAGAACACCCAGGGCTGGTCTCCTTTAGAATGGACTGGTTGGACTTCCTTGCAGCATAGTCTTCATTTATTCTGCTAAAGGAAGGGAAAGGACAGAACTCTGGTCCTGGAAACATCACCCAAAAGGCAAGAGTCCTTGAACTATGACCCCCTTCCCTGGGGACATTATCTAGAATTACCCACACTAGGACATTTGAAGGGTTTGAAAATGGAGGAAAAGGCAGTTAAAAATGAAATGAATAACGGCAGGAACAGCAATGGAAGAGATATTTGGCAGTGACATTTGACATTTGGCATATAAAATCCCATGGACAGAGGAGCCTGGTAGGGTACAGCCCATGGGGTCGCAAAGAGTCGGACACGACTGAGCGACTTCACTTTCACTTTCACTTATCCCGAGTGCTGCTTGGCATATTATAGTCTGGGGGTAGGTCTTAAAGAACATAAAAAATTCATAGACAGGGCTTCCCTGGTGGTCCAGTGGTTAAGAAACCGCCTGCCAATGCAGGGGACAAGGGTTCAATCCCTGGGCTGGTAAGATCCACATGCCACTGAGCAACAAAGCCCATGTGCCACAACCCCTGGGTCTGCATGCGAAAGCTCTGCAACAGGAGAAACCACCATGATGAGAAGCCTGTGCACCACAGCTACAGAGCAACCCCTGGTTACCGCAGCTAGAGAAAGCCCATGCACAGCAATGAAGACCTAGCACAGCCAAAAATAAGTAAATAAACCTTGAAAAAAATGAGATGAACCTTTGGGTGACAGCTGCTGAAGTGGGTGCCTTCCTCACAGAGCTTGGGGCTGGGGAAGTGAACTCTAGGGTTCTGGCCTGCTGATTCACATGACTTTTAGGCAGAGCAGGTAGGGATCTGGTCCTCACACCGACTAAGCAGGTAGGAGAATGCTCATTGCCTCATCTGCTGTCAGGTTGGCCTCCAGGCCCTTTTCAAAATGCAGGCCCTCTGTGGGCTGCTCCCCCAAGGACTCAAGGCCAAGAACCTCAACAGGAAACTCCACATGCTCTTGCCATTTCCAAGTGGGTAGGCATGACTCAGGAGCATGATGAAATGGTTGCTTTTCCTCCGTAAGGCACACTCTTTCTCCTCCCGTCACACTTCTTTTCTTCACCCATAGCCCTGTGTATTTAGTCTCATCCCCACCTTTATCCAATTTCCCAGCCACCACAAAAGTCAGAGTTTTGGATCAGAACTTTAGAGCTGAAAGACGGTTTTCGAAACCATCTACCAATGAATCATTCTGCAGACAAGAAATATGAAGTCTCCGAATTTTTTAAATGTGCAGAAAGTATAGTCCATGAATCATGGGACAAGACAGTGCTCGTACATCACCATCTGGACAAGAGGCACCTCTGTGCAAATGCATACAGACTGACAACAACCCTGACGGGCTGAAGGGCTTTGGCCACGGCTGCTCCCTTGCCCATCTGGGAAAGATCCAATGGTCCCTGATGCAGTTGTCTTGGCCTGATAGGTATTGATAAGGAGGTGAACAGAGAGATTGGAGTCCCAGAAGACAACCACTTCTTCTATTGGTCTAAGTTATCTAGGTTATACCTTCTCTCCTCATTAGCCTCCTGCTGAATTATCAGCCCAGATCTCACCTTTCCAGAAAGACTTCTGATCCATGGTGATCACTCCCATATCCCTGGTCAGTTTCTCTGGGATGCCCATACTCTGGGCCTTTTATGCCTCTGAGTTTTCGACAGCCTCTCTTATGGGAAGGAAGCAAGAAGAAGTCCAGGAGATTCCAGGGACTTCCCCTGGCAAATCTGTGAAAGTTTCCCTTGTGAAACTTCCTGGCAATGAGACTCGGGTTTGAGCAATGCCAATTGTCTCAAAAAATATGCTGCAGTGGAGACAACCACTGAGAGGTCCTTTTCCTCCAGTCTCACCCTGAAGGTATGTGGTCCCTGGGAAGGGAAGGAGATGGTACTTTGGTTTGCCTCCTTGTACTGCTTTCGGGCTCCCAAATCTTGCTCCCCCTTCATCCAAGATCTGTCTCCTTCCTCTTTCCCTCACTTCCCTCCACACTCACATCACCAGTGGCCTACTTATGCTTGATCATCATCCCAGTTGGTTCTACCCTAGCAGCTCTTCTTCACATGATACCACTCAGTGATGCCTTCTCTGTGGAGCCCTTCTTGCTCCTCCCTGAGCCCAGGGAAGCTGGCCCTTCTGCTCACAGTGCAATGTATTTCTTCTCATGTCTCCATACTGTACTGTAATGCACTGATGTATATGTTTATCTCCTCAATTTGACTGTGCAGTTCTTAAGTACAAAAATTAAGTGAAACAAGAAAAACAAAAACCTCAACAAGTATTTATTGAGGAGGCTCCATTAACTTGTTAGAACTGAGTTGTACCTCAGATTCTAAGGTGCAGACTCTCAAGGCCCTGTGCCGTCTGCTCCCTGCCTTCCTCTCTCATCTCCTGGTTTTCCCTATGGGTGTGTCTGCATCTCTCACTTCCTATCGCTGTTCTCTCACTCTGTATTAGTCCCAGGAGGCCTCTCTCCAGTCTTGAGCCTGTTGTTTTTCACATATCAGATGTGGGTCACGTGGAAAAGAAAAATGGGCTAGATCCATTTAAAATCCTGCCCAAGGAAAAGCAATGGGACCCCAACAGAGAAAGTCTGCTGTTTGGAGGGACACACCTGAAAAACTGGGACAGATGGGAAGCAGCACCTGGAGGAAAATGCACAAATTCTCTGAGTTCAGTTCAATCGCTCTGTCATGTCCGACTCTCAGGAGGGATAAATGTCAGCTTCAAACATCTGCTAGGTCCATGAGGCCCTCTTAAGCCCACTCCAGTTAAGTGACAACTCTCCTGGTCCTCTTGCCACTCCTCTCCCTGCCCTACCTCTGACTAATGCTGGTTTAGAAATCATAATAACAAGTTGGAAAAAGACAGAGCAGAAGAGTAGACCAAGAAAAGAGAAAAGGAAGGTGCGGTTAAGCAGCTTCCCATAGCAGGCTGGGCTGGGGAATAGGATCAAATTCAACATTCACTCAAGATTGGAGTCTTGGTTATTGTCCATTACAAATTGGTGCTTGCCAAGGGCATTTGCCAGTGACTGAACAACAACAAGGGTGTTTGCCATCTGCCTCTGTGGAGAATGAACCCTGAGCTGCTGCAGCTGTTGACCTTCAGCACGCCCCAGGAAGCTCAGGGTGGAGAATGAGGCACTCTGTGCTCCAGGGAAACTGGTAGAACAGGTCTTTTGATAGTTATTTTCAGGAGCTGATTTCGTGATCCCAGTCCTTGCATCTCCTCATACCTAGAAAAGCACCAAATTCCTTATGGCGATATCAGCTCCTCATAACTAGCAGTGCTATAAAGTGCTTTTATAAATTAAGCACTTGATAGCATTGAACTCCCCCTTCTCTAGAATCATATATATTGACCTTCCCCCACTACATCTTTGGAGCAGTCTCAGAGCTATCTGAGGTTCTGTTTCCCAGGCTGCAGTCCCCATTTTCCCTCAAATAAAACTTAACTCTCAACTCTCAGGTTGTGCATCTTTTTTTTAGGTGACATTACCATCTGGGACTGGCTAGTAAACTGAACTGGGTTTAGTTCAGTTTTATTACCTACAAGTCAGGAGAAAAGTCCAGGAAGAGGGCAGAACCATCCCCACTGAGAAGTAAGCTTAAAGGGACCAGAACAAAAAGTAAAGTTGCTTTGATGATTCCAGGAAATCCTGCTAGTTCAGTGTACCAGCCTACTGGTTCACATCTTAAGAAACCTACTGTGTGGGTGCATAAGTGCTCAGTCGTATCTGACTCTTGGAGACCACACAGACTGTAGCTCAGCAGGCTCCTCTGTTCCTGGGGTTTCCCAGGCAAGAATATTGGAGTATTTACTCCTCCAGGGGAATCTTCCTGACCAAGGGATCCTTGAACTCACATCTCCAGCATCTTCTGAATTGGCAGGCAGATTTTTTTTTTACCACTGAGCCAAGAAACCTAGAGTTATATCTAAATAGAAGCATAAAATAAAATATTCATTTTCTTTACTTTTTTCCCACTTAATATATTTAGATACAGCAAGGAGAGATAATTTCTTATCTTGCTAAGTGAACAATGCAAAGAAATAGAGGAAAACAATAGAATGGGAAAGACTAGAGATCTCTTCAAGAAAATTAAAGAGACCAAGGGAACATTTCATGCAAAAATGGACAGAAATGGTATAGACCTAACAGAAGAAGAAGATATTAAGAAGAGGTGGCGAGAACATACAGAAGAACTATACAAAAAAGGTCTCAATGACCCAGATAACCACAATGGTGTGATCACTCACCTAGAGCCAGACATCCTGGAGATAGAAGTCAAGTGGACCTTAGAAAGCATCACTACAAACAAAGCTAGTGGAGGTGATGGAATTCAGCTGAGCTATTTCAAATCCTAAAAGATGATGCTGTTAAAGTGCTGCACTCAATATGCCTGAAAATTTGGAAAACTCAGCAGCGGCCACAGGACTGGAAAAGGTCAGTTTTCATTCCAATCCCAAAGAAAGCCAATGCCAAAGAATATTCCAACTACTGCACAATTGCAGTTATTTCGCATTCTAGCAAGGTAATGCTCAAAATCCTCCAAGCAAGTCTTCAGCAATATGTGAACCATGAACTTTCAGATATACGAGCTGGATTTAGAAAAGGCAGAGGAACCAGAGATCAAATTGTCAGCATCCACTGGATCATAGAAAAAGCTAGAGAATTCCAGAAAAACATTTACTTCTGCTTCATTGACTACGCTAAAGCCTTTGACTGTGAGGATCACAACAAACTGGAAAATTCTTAAAGAGATAGGAATACCAGACCACCTTACATGCCTCCTGAAAAAACCTGTATGCAGCTCAAGAAGCAATAGTTAGAACTGGACATGGAAACGTGGGCTAGTTCAAAATTGGGAAAGGAGTACATCAAGACTATATATTGTCACCCTGCTTATCTAACTTATATGCAGCATATATCATGTGAAATGCAGGGCTGGATGAAGCACAAGCTAGAACCAAGATTGCCAGGAGAAATATCAATAGCCTCAGACACGCAGATGACACCACACTTAGGGCAGAAAGTGAAGAGGAACCAAAGAGCCTCTTAATAAAGGTGAAAGAGGAGAGCAAAAAAGCTAGCTTAAAACTCAACATTTGAAAAACTAAGATCATGGCATCTGGTCCATCACTTTTGGCAAATAGATGGGGAAAAAATGGAAACAGTGAGAGACTTTATTTTCTTGGGCTCCAAAAATCACTGCAAACGATGACTACAGCCATGAAATTAAAAGATGCTTGCTCCTTGGAAGAAAAGCTATGACCAACCTAAGCAGCATATTAAAAAGCAGAGACATTACTTTGTGACAGAAGTCCATATAGTCAAAGGTTAAAGTGCTGCTTTTTCCAGTGGTCATGTATGAATGTGAGAGTTGTCCATAAACAAGGCTGAGCACCGAAGAATTGATGCTTTTGAACTGTGGTGTTGGAGAAGACTCTTGAGAGTCCCTTGGTCTGCAAGATCAAACCAGTCCATCCTAAAGGAAATCAGTCCTGAATGTTCATTGGAAGGACTGATGCTGAAGCTGAAGCTCCAATACTTTGGCCACCTGATGTGAAGAGCTGACTCGTTGGAAAAGACCCTGATGCTGGGAAAGACTGAAGGCAGGAGGAGAAAGGGACAACAGAGAATGAGATGATTGGATGGCATCACTGACTTGATGGACATGAGTTTGAGCAAGTTCCCGGAGTTGGTGATGGATAAGGAAGCCTGGTGTGCTGCAGTCCATGTCGCAGAGTCGGACACGACTGAGCAACTGAACTGTAGCAACAGTACACTTAGATGCCCTTCCAAATCAGCCCCTATCTAACTCAGTCTTTTTTTTTAATCAATTTCATTGCATTCCTTTGTATGGCTATACCTTTATTTTCTTACTCATTTCCTATTGATAAACATTTAACTTATCTCTAGATATTTTTGTTATGTAAAATAAAGCTAAAATGAGCATCCTTGAAAATATCTGCTCTTTATATGTGTAGGAGTCTATCTATGGGAGAAATCCTTAGCAGTAGAATTGATAGGTCAAAGGGTTTTTGAAGTTTTAAATTTTGGAAACTATTGTAAAACTGCCCTCCAAAGGGTTTCCAACTCTCTCAACTTGTTATGTCTGCCAATTTCACAGTTGACAATGTTACCTCATTGTTTTAATTTGCATTCTTTTAAATGAGTATTACTGTTTATATTAGCAATCATTTACATTTCATTATCAGAGCACTGCCTGCATATTTTTTGTCCACTTTCCCATTGGATACTTGTTTATTTGAAAGACCTCTACGCAATGAATAAATTAACCCTGACTTATATATAAAGTGTATTAGAGCTTTGTCAAATATGTTGCAAACGTATTTTCTCAGTTTTTTTGTTTGTTTGTGGTGCTTTTGCACATAGTATTTTTTATTTTTATGTAATTAAAACTAATATTTGTGTGTGTGTGTGTGAGTTCTGGCTTTGGTATCTTGCTTAAGCAAACAGGCTTTTTTAACCCAAGATTATATTTTTAAAAGTTACTTATGCTTTCTTCTAATATTCTGTGACTTACTTTTTACATTTTTGATCTGTGTGGAGTTAAATTTTTTTTTAATGCATGTAGATCCAGCCTTTTCCCACCAGAAAGTTAGCTACATGCTTCAATATTATTTATTAGAAATTCTTTTTTTCTTCATTGATTTGGAAGGCCACTTTCAGGTGGCAAACTGACTAGGTAAGTTTCTTTATTCTTTGCCCCTATATTCTGTTCATTGATGAATCTGTGCATTTTAACGTGTAGCATATCTCATTACACTTTATTTCTGCTTTTTAAAATATGTAACATTATATTATGCCATGTACATTGCTTTTTTCTTTTTTCTTTTAATTTTATTTTTTTAACTTTACAATACTGTATTGGTTTTGCCATACATTGACATGAATCCACCACAGGTGTACATGAGTTCCCAACCCTGAACCCCCCTCCCACCACCCTCCCCATATCATCTCTCTGCCATGTACATTTCTTGAGAACACTTTCTTTTACATGAGTGCATATCTAAAGGAGCCCTCCGAATGAATTAGATATGAAGCATAG
Source organism: Budorcas taxicolor (assembly GCF_023091745.1). NCBI lineage: Eukaryota > Metazoa > Chordata > Mammalia > Artiodactyla > Bovidae > Budorcas > Budorcas taxicolor. Next base: position 32,537,047 of record NC_068912.1, read on the forward strand.
CCCCAAGATAATAAAATAAAATATTAAATGGAGTCATTTTGTGTGGATACCAAATCATAGAATATTAAAAAGCTGACATTCATCAGGCCATGTTGTAGAGGAGGGACATGTACACCAAAAGCAACAGTTTTAATTCTGGAATTCATTCCTACCTATTCTGATTCTCCATTGCGCCAGAAGCCAGCAGAACCTGGTTCAACTTGAAAATCGCTCAGCTCAGTCCACTAAGAGGGGGTCAAGAAAATGGTGTGGCAAGCCTTAATTTTCTTCTAGTTTCTTCAGTGAGTTTTACAAAATATAGCAGAGAAAAATATTAATATTGTGTATAGTATTAACACTGTGCATACAAAAGTGTTCATTCTCCTTGCAAATTAAAGTGAGACTTTGGAAAGCATTTTTGTTTGTTTGTTCATCTATTGTTTAGGAGAAAGCAGTGTGGAGATCTGAGGATTTATATAGAAAACCAGTGTGTTTGTGTTTTGGGTGAATATAGAGCTTTGTACTTTTTGAAACTGGACAAGATCAACGGTTCCCAAATAGTTGTCACTGGACCAGTGATTAACTAGCTACAGTAAGAGTTAGGTAGCCTGGGAAAAGCTAAAAGTTAAGTTCATCCTAAGACAATTACATTTGCTTAGTTAGAACTTGGAAAAGTAGGGGACTTACTATAAAAATCAGAATTAGATTTCAGTAGTTTCAGTAGACAAAGAGCTCCTAGGATCTTTTCAGTGGCTTATAATTAGTCAAATAAATTAGAATAGGTGATAAGATTGAAACGGTTTTGGTGTCATTTTGGAGGCTCCAAAGATCTCCAGTACCATAGTTTTTTATGTCTTAATACAGAAAGAATTGAGTGTGAGCCAAAGTGATAGGTAAGTGATTTATTAGAATGGCTGGAGGGCATCAGCGATGCAATGAACATGAACTTGGGCAAACTTCGGGAGATGGTGAGGGAGAGAGAGGCCTGGCATGCTGCAGTCCCTGGGGTCTCAAAGAGTCTGACACGACTGGGCAACTGAACAACAGCCTTAGAATAGGATGCTTGTTAGGCTTACAGATGGATACTGTGCCCTGAGAACTTAATGGCCTACAGTTTTATAATCAAAGGAAAAGTGGGGAGGGGAAGAAGAATTTGTTTGCCTTTCTTGAGTAGACATCATGCTTTCATCATCAGCTCCTTTTCCAGGTTAAGCAGGGGAGTTTTCTTATTCCTGAATGGTCAAGTTAGGGTCACAAATTATTGTTTTTTAATGTGTGTAGAGAGCATGTCCTAGGGATCATTAACGTATGGAGCTCCCTGGGCAGGATGTGAGGCTCATGCCACTATTCCTTTGTTGTCTGGGATCGTGTCTCATGCTTCTGCTGCATAGTTTGATTGCTAAGCAGGCTTGCTTGGTTTTGAGGTTAAGCAAACTTGTTTTCTTGAGTAATCATTAACTTACAGGGGTCTCCTATATTTTTCTACTTGCAATCTCCTAGTGGGATTAACTATTTAACTATCTGCTTTGTCCCTTTACTCGACTCCTGTCAAGATCTTACAGAAATTTTCTTGTACTTATGAAAGATTTTCTGTCACAGGGCAACCAAGGTGTGAAAAATAACTTTGTCATCATTGGATGTTGGTGCTTCCATGTTTCCCAGGCTGAAATCTACACCCAACGTAGTACCTGAATTTTTTACTTTGGGCAGTTAATTTTATTAGGGTCCTTGAATTGCAGTCAGTCAGAAATGGAGGTGACTCCAAGGATTATGCTGTCCAGCAACTTTGACACTGAGCTTCGTGGAGTCTGGAATTCCTTGGATGCCCTCAAAGGCAGTCTGTGTGAACAGATGGTTCCAGACACTCATGCCAGCTTCAATCAGAACAGCTTCATTTTATGTTTGTATACATGCAGCTTCTCTAAACTTACATTTTAAGACAGTGTGCTGGATTTTTCAAAACAACAACAAAAATTTTTGAAAACAATTTATCAGTTTTAATTTCCTCACTTTGAAAAAGAGAAAATCATGGCCTATAAATGTTTAATTACAGGTCCAAGATTCTACATCTAGTTAAAGACAGAACCTAAAATTAAACCCTTAACCTCTTAACATCAATTTGGTTATTTTTGATATTTCCACAAGATCTCATCATTTAATCTAATTTATTTGACTAATAATTTATTTAGTTTGAATGAAAGTCTTCTCATCCCATGGCAGGTATTTCCTGCCTTTCTAGAAAAGTTAACCTTAGTATTTCATGAAAGTGTATCTGTGAATTATACACTGGCTTGTATTTCTTTGCTTGTGTTCATCTCAGTTTTTTAATCAGATGGCCAGGTCCACAGACAGTATGTTAAACAAAGTAATTCAGGATTTGTCTCCTCTTTCCTGCCACTATACTTTATTATTAACATGTTGGTAGAAGAAGAGATGGAGAAGGCAATGGCAACCCACTCCAGTACTCTTGCCTGGAAAACCCCAGGGACGGAGGAGAATGGTAGGCTGCAGTCCATGGGGTCGCTAAGAGTTGGACACAACTGAGCAACTTCACTTTCACCTTTCACTTTCATGCATTGGAGAAGGAAATGGCAACCCACTCCAGTGTTCTTGCCTGGAGAATCCCAGGGTTGGGGGAGCCTGGTGGGCTGCCGTCTGTCGTGTCGCACAGAGTCGGACATGACTGAAGCAACCTAGCAGCAGCAGCAGCAGAAGAAGAGATGTATCTTTTTTTTCTCCCTTTATCTTAATTCTGGAAAATAATAAATTTGTCCCCAAGACTGAAAAAGGGCTTCCCAGGTGGCACTAGTGGTAAAGAACCCACCTGTCAATGCAGGAGACGCAAGAGACGTGGGTTTGATCCCTGGATTGAGAAGATCCCCTGGAGGAGGGCATGGCAACCCACTCCAATATTCTTGCCTGGAGAATCCCATGGGCAGAGGAGCCTGGTGGGCCACAGTCCATAGGGTCCCACAGTCAAACATGACTAAAGCAGCTCAGCACACAGCACAGACTGAAAAAGGAAACTTAGTCAATCATATTTTGCTTTTCTCCATCAAGGTCATGGCAGTTGTTTCCAGACTTTTAAACAAGTCTTCTTCCAGATTCAAGTTGTGGATTTTATTCACAGAAGTCCCACAATAGAGGGACTTCTGCTCCACTGTTACATTGTTCAAAAAGCTTATATTACAGACATTCCTTACTAGATTCAGGCTCTCACAACAGGCATTAGTATGTTCTAGACTCAAAGCTCCACTGCGGAAAAGAATATGAGTGGGAAAAAATGAGGTCTGAGCAGTGAGTAAGGTTTGCAATTGCTTAGCATCCAACAAGTTTAGCACACTTAATGCGAAGTCTGTACTTTGCAATGAATTGCTAGAGGGTTTATAAGGGATGCATGTGATCTGCCTCAAGGAATTTGTGCTTATGGAGGCAAATTTATAAATATAGTTGACCCCTGAACAACACAGGTTTGAACTGCATGCATCCACTTATATGTGGGTTTTTAAAAATAAACACATACTACCGTGCTATACAACCTGTGGTTGAATCCGCAGACGTGAAACCATGGGCCAACTGTAAGGTTTTACGCGGGTTTTCGACTATGCAGAGGGCTACCATCCCTAATTCCCACATTATTCAAGAATCAATTCTACATCTAAGTATAATATTAATGTTACAGGAAATGAAGTATAGCGGTCCCTTCTCTTCCATGGTTTTGCTTTCCTTGGTTTAATTTTCTACAATTTCAGTTACTTGTGGTCAAGCAGGATCTGAAAATATTAAATGGAAAATTCCAGAAATGAACAACTCGTAAGTTTAAAATCGAGAGCTGTTCTGAGCAGCATGAGAAAACCTTGGTCCATCCCTCTCCAGCACACCTGGCATGTGAATCATTACTTTATTCAGAGTATCTGTGCCATATCCACTGCACTCGTTTAGTCACTTAGGAGCCCTCTTGGATATCACGTCTGTCTGAGCACTGCAGCACTTGTGCTCACATAACCCTTGTTTTAGTTAATTATAGCCCCAAGGTGAAAGAGTAGAGACGCAGGCGATTAGGATACTATCCTACTGTGCCTAACTTGTAAACTAAACATTACAATAGGTATGTCCGTATAGAAAAAAACAAACAGTATATACAGGGTTTCCTGCTAGACACTGTTTCAGGCGTTCACTGGTGGTCTTAGAAATTATACTCTGTAGGTAAGGGAGGAATGCTAAACAGAAGAGCAACTTTTAAATGGCGTAAAAGAAAACCAATTCAGAATAGATTAATGGAATGTTTAATTTATGCCATCTACTTTATAAATATTAGCATGATATGGTTCCAGCTTTCCAATAACTTATGTTCTTAGCGGTGGAGACACATGTGTAAACAGATTGTTCTTTTCACTCAGAACTGAAAATTTGGGCGGAAAAAAGGGATAATTGTAGCAAATGTACACTGCAACAAAACCCTAAAGTACATGCAAGCACTCATATGTAAGGAAGTATACCAAGCAGAAAATTAAACTAGCTCGTCGTCCTCTAAAGGGACCACTGTGGCTGCTGAATGCGCGCCATACCTAGCTCTACCTCTTTCTCGCTCCCTCCCTCTCTCCACATACGCACACATGCACTCAACCATTCATGATAAAGCATCCTCACAATCATCAATCAGGACATATCAATTTATATGCCTTTTTCAACAGCTGCAATTCCCCACTGATGGATATTTTGGTTCCTAAATTTCACAATTACAGTAAATACTTCAATGAAATGAGTTTGTACCAAGAAAACATGCATTTGCCACTTCTATGTTACTCTTCAAAATGCTACTCAGATTATATTCCTTCTAACAGTATGCAGAATGTGTCCATCATCTCCTTTCTAACAAATAATGGTTATTGTCAGTTTTTTATATCTTTTCAATTAAACAATGATGTCTTATTTTAATTTACATTAAAATTAAATATTGGGTAACTAATTTATTTATTGGCCAGTACTATTGCCTGACCAGTACTCAACTGTCTTTTTTTTTGGCACTGCTTTTTAGGAGTTTTCTCTATATTACATATATTAACCTTTTCTTTCTCATATTTATTTTAATTTTTATCATTGTGTTTACTCTATATTTTGTTTACATCTTCTTTGTGCAGTTAAAAAATTTGTTTTGAAATCTGATCTGTTAATCTTAATTTATATCTTATGCATTTAACCCAGGAAAGAGGACATAGGTGAGGGCTATGTCAGACGCAGGATGAAGGAAGACAGAATAAAAGGCACGCAGCACAGCAGTGCAAATTGAAATGAAGGCTCACCGGAGAATGGCTGCAATGCCCTGAGAGGCACAGGGCTGGTTTCCTGCAGAAAGCAAACCTTCAGATAGGCTGAGAGGGAGAGGGTGTAGGCTTTGCTAGGGTGCAGAAGAAGAGTCAGAAACAGGCACTGCAGCCAGACCTCAGGCAGGTCTCAGGTGGAAACAAGAGTCTCGGAGAACTTTCAGGAGCATAATAGAAACTGAGAGTCACCAGATGGGGGCGGGGAAGGGGGAGTGTGAGGATGTCCATTCTGGTTACACGGCCAGATTTCAATGCCAACTCTGGGTAACCTTGATTTACAGGGACCTAGGAAGGCAAAACTAAACTCCAGTACTTTGGCTGAAATTCCAATACTTTGGCCACCTGATGCAAAGAACTGACTCCTTGGAAAAGCCCCTGATGCTGGGAAAGATTGAAGGTGGGAGGAGAAGGGGACGACAGAGGATGAGATGGTTGGATGGCATCACCGACTCGATGGACATGAGTTTGAGTAAGCTCCAGGATTTGGTGATGTACAGGCAAGCCTGGCATGCTGCAGTCCACAGGGTCGCAACGAGTCGGATACGACTGAACGACTGAACTGAACTGAGGAAGGCAAAATTCAGCTTTGTTTCAAGCCCCAGGAAAGACTCAGATTCCTAAAGGTGGGGAAAAACATTATATTTACTAAGTCAAGGTTTGGTCAGAAATACACTTTTTAGGGATTTGCTTGAGGAGGAAACTCAGAACCCAGTTCTGCCAGAAGAGGAAATACACGTGAAGGATGACTTTTTAGGAGTCAGTGAGGAAAGTGAGGCACTGGCACTGGTTCAGGTAGAATTCTGGGTCCAGGGCCCTGCCTTGCGGCTGAACCGTCACCAGCCTGGACTGGGCGAGTGCCCGGGCAGCAGGAGGCCAGGGGGAGTAGCGCCCTCTGGTGGTAGTTTGTGGGAGGCTCAACTCCTGGGCACTGTCTCCCCCAAGCCCTCAGTTTCTTCCTGGGATAAAGAATTTCTGAAAAGTTGGGAGGATTAATACGGAAGGGAATAGGGAGATAGGAGTGAGTCTATGACACCACTCACTGTGGAAATAGGTACAAACCAAAAAGGGGAGGGGTGGGGGGAGAAACAGAGGTAGAACACCAGGGAAAGTCAGAGGGAAAAAGGATGAAGAAATGTTCTGTTTTAAATATGACAAGTGGGTTTTTCTTGTTTGCCCCAACTTGCACACATTCCTGAGGCTTGGCACCTTCCCATTTTGCCATCTGGGACCCGATTCAGGCCTAGGCTTGGTGCAACAGAAGGGGGCTTTTGTTAATGTGTCTCAAGGCAGAGGAAGACACAGGCTCTTTCAGCACGTCAGCCTGGGGACAAATGAGATGTGTGCTGAGAGAGGCCCCACTACAGGGCAGGGAGGCTAAATGAGGCCAAGTGCCCATGACGGGGAGGAGTAAGAGCAGGTTCAGAAAGAGGTATTTCCTCCCTGGTGAGAGGAACTGGCCTGTGACACACTCAGAGGACCTAAACAGAAAGACCCATACCTCTCAGAAGAAGTACCCATCTGTCCGAGAACCCCTTTTGCTGTTAAACCTGAACTAAAAATGTCTTCTGGACTTTGTGTATGAGACAGGACAATGGTAAAGTAGTTTAATAATGGACTCTAGCCCTTCTCCCTGGAGAAGGAAATGGCAACCCACTCCAGTATTCCTGCCTGGAAAATCCCATGGACAGAGAACTGTGGTGGGCTATAGTCCATGGGGTCACCAAGAGTCAGACATGACTTAGTGACTAAACGATAACACCAACAGCCCTTCTCCTTTCCGCTAAGCGGAGTGTGAGGTTAAGACTGTTTCTTACAGACTCTCAGACACAGAGAACAGGTCTGTGGTTGCCAAGGGGGAAGGGGGAGGGATGGAGTGGGAGGTTGGGGTTAGCATATGCAAACTACTATATATAGAATGGATGTGTGTGTGTGTGTAAAAAAGGTCCTACTGTGTAGCACAGAGAATTATAGTCAATATCCTGTGATAAATCATAATGGAAAAGAATATAAGGACTTCCCTGGTGGTCCGGTGGTTAAGAATCCGCCTCACAAAGCCAGGGGAACAGGTTTGACCCCTGGTCCAGGAAGATCTCACATGCTGAGGACCAGCTAAGCCCGTGAGCCACAGCTGCTGAGCCAGGGCTCTAGATTCCAGGAGCTGCAACTACTGAGCCCGCGTGCTGCAACCACTGAAGCCTGGCCACCTAGAGCCTGTGCTCCACAAGAGAGTAGATCCTGCTCGCTGCAGCTAGAGAAAGCCTGCAGGCAGCAAAGAAAGACCCACTACAGCCAAAAATAAATAAATAAATATTTTTTTTAAAAAAAGAATATAAAGAAGAACGTATACATAGGTATAGGGGCTTCCTTGATGGCTTCCTGGTAAAGAATCCACCTGCCAATGCAGAAGACGCAAGAGATGTGGGTTTGATCCCTGGGACAGGAATATCCCCTAGAGCAGAATATGGCAACCCGCTCCAGTATGCTTGCCTGGAGAATTTCATGGACAGAGGAGCCTGGCAGGCAACTATAGTCCATGGGGTCACAAAGAGTCATGACTGAGTAGACACACATGCTCATGCGTGCATGTGTATAACTGAATCACTTCGCTGGATAGCAGAAATTAACACAACATGGCAAATGAACTATACTTCCATTTAAAATACTGTTTATTTCTTTCCCTCCTCCTGCATAACTCCAAGGCTTTGCTTCAAACAGAAGAAGATCTCAGTTAAGTCTTTATTAAATAAACAGGGGTAAGAATAAATGAATAAGCCATTCATCTGTGTTCTTCCAGTTGGCTGCTGTCCACAGCAGGCCCATCATCAGTAGTGCATCGTTGTTAAACAGATGAATGAGCAAGTGAACTCTTGAGACCCCAAGCTGGTGGTTGCTAAGCTGGTGGGAAGCTGAAAGATGTTGCATAAAAGCTTGCCTAGGTTGAACCACTGGTGGGAACTTGGCTCAAATACAGGATGTGGGCTGAGTGCGTCTTGCCTTCCTATTTTTGAGGGTGGGGGTTGAGCACTGAAAGCGCCTCTGATTTGTTAGTGGGCCCCGTGCAGGGGCTGCTAGATCTGCAGAATTGAAAGCTGAGGGAGGAAGAAGGAAAAGAAGGATGTAAGCAGCAGCCAGAGATGAAAAGCAAGCTGTTGTGAGGGGTTCATGCCTTAGAAGTCGGGGTCAGCGTCCTGGAGGGGCCTGAGATAGGCATACATCATTGTCCATGGACCCGCTCCAGTTCTTGCAGATGCAGGTCAGAGAAGACCAGAGTTCTTTATACAATAGGGACAATAAGATGACCTCCCCTGTGGGATTGTCAGGGATTAAATTTGAGCATACACGTGAAGCATTCAGTATAGTACCTGGATGAGAATGTACACTCTATAAATCTGCTATTTTCCAACACCTTCTGGATGTTTATTTCCATTTTCTGTCACACTGATGAAGAAGGGAGGTAGAGAGCCATGAGGAGACAGAACCTGTGTAATAGGGTGACCTTCCCATGAGGTCATCACCCACTGCCTGACCTTGAGACCCTGGCTGCAGGGAACCTGGACTCCACGTAGCTGCCCAAGCCCAGCTGTGGTTCCCTATGACACAGGTTAGGTTCTCCAGTAACAGGTGTGGAATCAGAGCACAAGTCATTTATCAGGAGTCATCACCTGTGAAAGGAAGGGATGGAGGCAGGATGGGGCAGAGAGAAAAGCTGCCTCATGATACAGCCCTGACAAAGCTTTGGCCAACCTGGCCAGGAGCTCTAGAACAAGTGGTGTCCAGCTGAGTTGTCCTCTGTCAGACTGAAATGCCTGGGCCTTTCTCCTCCCACCTAAATTAGTCTCCAAATATGGGCTACCCTGGTAAGGGCATGACCTTGGCAAAGGGAGACATCTATTCCTGAAGCGGGCCCTGAAACACCAGCAGCAAGATGTGCTTCCAAACACATGTCCCTCGAACTCGGTGCTTCCAAACACAAGTCCCTCGTACTCGGTGCTCCTGGAAAAAACAGGCCTTTTATTTGTGACTCTCAGCCTCTCCAGGCCTGACACACAGAGGCAGGTATTTATTACTCTACTTATTTTTTGATTAATGCCATTTGCTAACGTGTTACTGTTCACAGGATAGTTTCCTAGACCTGGACTCATCTTGTTGCATGTTGGCATGAAGGGCCTTTGGGACAGACTTGAAGCAGATGTCCAAGTGGGGAGAATCACAAAGCTCATCCCACTGGCTGCTGATGGAGTGAGTCTCAGTGCTTCTAAATGGTCTGTTACGACTTAGCCACAGACACAGGGGGAAGATGACCATATGAAGACAGAAGCAGAGATTAAAGTCGCACTGCCCCAAGTTAGGGATTACCTGGGGCTGCCAGAGCTGGAGGAGACAAGGAAGGGTCCTTCCTTAGGGGCTCTGGAGGAAGTGTGGCCCAGCCAATATCTGGATTTTGGACTTCTGGCCTCCAGAACTTTCTGGAGAACAGATTTCTTATGTTTCAAAACAAAATAAATAAATAAATGGTCTGTTACATGTGGACTTGAAAGACCTTTCCCAGATAGTCTGAAAGCAGGGTTGGGGAAGCGTTGGAAGGGAGCTGGCTGAAGGAGAGTCAGTATTCCAAGCATTAGAAGACAAGGACCAAGTGGGGAAAAGTGCTCAGAGGCACTAAGTTGGGGGGGAAAAGTGATATGGCTGAACATAAAGACCAGCCTGAGAATGGAAAACACCTGGACACGCCTTCTGTTACCAGCAACAGCTTTATCTTAGGCAAATTATCTCCCCACTCTGAGTTTCAGTTCCTCCACCACGTGCCAGTGTATTTACACTCAGCTCCATATTCTGGTAACTAGTGCAGAGGTTGAAATGCACTGTACATTTAAAAAGGGCTTGTGACCACTTCCAGTTATGACTGAGTAACCCTCGCGCCATAAACTAGAGAACTAGATCAGAATGTGAAACCATTATTTCACATATTTAAATGCAGGCAAACAGTAGGCGGCATGCAGTGCAGGGCTATGAGATCAGAGAGAAGGAAAACAAGTGAGGTGAGCCCAGCTGCTCTCCTGGATTTCTGCCTTGGGACCATTTCCTGACTGCAGCACAAGGAAGGGTAACCTATTAAGAGAATCATGATCTCCTTGAGCTGAGAGGACAAAGACTGGAGTTGGAAGAGGCTGGGAGATATGGAAATTGTGCAACAGAGTCCCAGAGACAAGGGAGCAACATGGAAAAAGAACTTCAGTAATCTGTGTTTCCTCTGGATCCTTACTGAATGTGAAGTGTATGCACAGAATGTTAAACTCCAGCAGAATGGGTGAAGATGTAGCACAGAGGAGGAAAAAAACACACACACCACTAGAGAGCTGAAAACTAAATAACCACTAGAGCCTGCTCAGGGCTGGGAGACATTATTAAGTAAGAAAGACTGGCCAGAGTAGAAAGTCTTGGTTGAGCAGTTGGTAGATTAAACTGGGACCTCATAAGGTTCAATCCTTGGTAAAGGACACGCTGGCCCGAAGACAGCTGGAGACCTTCTCTGACAAAGCCTGAACACAAGCTTCAAAACACTGAAGCCAGTCTGCTGGTAAATTGCCTGCCTGCCAACGAAATCTACACATTCAATGACGTAACAGTTTCCGTGTTCAGCATCCAATAAAAAAATTACTAGATATGCAAAATACAGGAAATATGACTAACAACCAGGATGAGAATGTTATATGTATATAGACATAGAAAATGGAGATTGACTCCCAAAGTCCTTAAAGCAGCTATAGTTAGCATGTCCAGGGACTTAAAGGAAAACAGAAATAGAACCAGCAACTAAAGAATGCTACTCACCATCTGGCCTTACAATGGTTGAGTCATTAGCCACTAAAGTCACTGACCTTCATTATGCCCCGAAAGGAGGTTAGGGCAGAAATCAGGAAGGAGGCACTTTGTGCTCTGTGAAAATGGGCAGAACCGGCCTTCAGACAGATATTTTCAGGAGATAATTTTATGAACCCAACTTATTGCATCTTCCCATACTTAGAAAGCACTAAACTCATTAGCTAAGCTACTCCTGCCTTGTGACTAATAGCATGCTTGACTGAATGCACCCCTTCTTCAAAATCACATGTATGCTGTCTCCCCCTTCTTCCAAGTGGGCCCTCAGAGCTCTCTGAGACACTGTCTCTATGGTTAGTCCTCAGTAAGTCCCCAGAAAAAACTGAAACCCATATCCTTCACACTGTGTTTGTATACCAGTTGGAATAATGAAGAGAGAAATAGAAACCATAAAAAAAATGGAACCTCAAGAGCTAAAAAATAGAATATTCGTCATTTTGAATACTGGATGGGCGTAAAAGTAGGTTAGATCCTAAAGAAGAAAGTAAACTTGACACTTTACTGTACAGCAGAGTTTGACACACATTTGTAAATCAATTGTGTTTCAAATTAAAGTAAAATGAAAAGAAAAAGTAAATTTGAAGGTGATGTGACAGAAACTGTCTAAACCCAGGCGTGAAGTCAGACAGGTGCCCTGCAAGTCATTCTAAGGACACTGACTTCTACACTGAGCAATGTGGACACCACTGGATAGTTTTGATGAGAGGAGTGATACCATCTAACTTACATTTATGGGATCATTTTGGTTGCTGTGTTGAGAATAGACTAGAGGCAAAAGGGTAGATGCAGGTGGCCTGCCAAGGGAATACTACATCATTCTGAGTGAGAGAGAATGGTGGCTTAAACCAGGTTAGTAGCAGCCGGGGCAATCAGTTCAGTTCAGTTCAGTTGCTCAGTCGTGTCTGACTCTTTGCGACCCCATGAGCCGCAGCAAGCCAGGCCTCCCTGTCCATCACCAACTCCCGAAGTCCATCCGAACCCATGTCCATCACAGATGGCATTTTTTTCATGCACTGAATTTGGAATCAAGATTGATGTCAAGGCGTATAATATACACTGAGCCATTAACTTCTGGAGAGCAAGAACTATACATCAGTAAGATATATATGACAGGAAACCTAAGTACATAAACAAATAGAGGCTTATTTGTTTCACACAACTTGTTAGACCAAGGATGTTCAACTACTCAAGGTTACCATTAGTATTTCAGCCTTTTGCTTTCTTTCCCTTAAACTGTACTTAATAGACTGTATCTTTGTCCTTCTTCACGTGTCTCATGGTCCCAAGATAGCTGTTGTAATTCCAGGCATGATGTTGGTATTTCAGGAAAGAAGCAATGGCAAAAGGGGCTCTGGCAGTTGAATTTGTCCCTTTCAACTCATGAAAGCAAAAGCTTTCTTGGAACCCCCATCCAGCAAACTTCCCCTAATATCTCACTGGGTCAAGTAGCCAAACTTAGGAGAATAGATTGCTACGTGTGGTCTAGGAAAATTCAGTCCTTATGGTCAGAGTAAGACATCTCCTCTCCCCAAATTCAGAAGACTTCTGATAGCTAAACACATGGAGGTTTTTTAGCAGAGTAGAAGGGGCAAGCTGTAGGAAGAGTGTTAGGTTGGTGATAGACAATTTCTGTCATAGATTGCTTTTTGCAATTTGGTTACAAACCCTGCCCAGTGTTCGGCAGATGTACATAATAAACATGTACTGCTGTGATGCTGGCATGAAGGTGGTGATTTTGGAAAACTTCATAAACAAGCTGACTGAAAGACAGAGGAGGGAGATGGAGGGGAGAAGGGTTGTCATGACTGGTTTCAGTTTGTTTAAAAAAAAAATGACCTGTGATGGGAGCAATGCTCTGGGGACTTGGATGAACATATCTTCCCTGCCAGATGTTTGAAGCATTGAAGATTTGTCATTTTAAATTTCTAAATGTAGAGATGTCTACGGGCCTCCCTGGTGGCTCAGAGGTTAAAGCGTCTGCCTGGAATGCGGGAGACCCGGGTTCGATCCCTGGGTTGGGAAGATCCTCTGGAGGAGGAAATGGCGACCCACTCCAGTACTCTTGCCTGGAGAATCCATGGAGGGAGGAGCCTGGTAGGCTACAGTCCATGGGGTCGCAAAGAGTCGGACACGACTGAGCGACTTTACTTACTTACTTACTTAGAGATGTCTAAAGATCTTCAGTGAGTTTCAAAACTGTACATGATCCTCAGGGCAGAGTCTGTAGAGATGGCAGGATAGGTTGGCCCTCTCATTCATTTTAGGTTACCTTGAGGAATGGGGGAGGTAGGGAAGTTTAGAGTGAAGAACCAATACAATAGCCATGAGGGGTAAAAACGGATTTTATATTAAAACTGGAGGCAGAATTCCTTCAGGAGAAGAATTTTATTGTTGCTAGCAAAACACTTGCAGAGTCGCTCAATTTTGCAAAGTTAGGTCTCAGAATCAGGTTTAGAGAGCAAAACATGAAACAAAGAAAACAAAACTTCTTTGCAAAATAAAGTAAGAAACATGTTGAGTTCTGGCTGGCTGAACAGGAAAAGACATAAAGGGAACCTGGGAACTGGGAAGGAGAGGAGGAAAATTAAAATGAATGGGAGACAGTTATGTAACCCTCCTAGCCAGTGGGCTTTACACCCTCTCCTCAACACAGCTTTCAAACGGCAGAGACAGGAACCCAAAAGCCTGGTACTGCTTCTGCCTCCAGCCTTCCCCAGTCAGCACGAAAGAAGAGCTCAAGTCTGAGCTGGGAGGCAGCTGGTTGGTCATTCACAAACCCTCCTGTCTCCATCCATGGAAAGATTTTGAGGTGAAGGCGCACCTCAGTCCTGAACAAAAACGTCAGGTGCTCTGGCAGGAAGCGCATAATGACCTTGGGGAACAGTTTCCTCTGGTTAGTGCTGTGGGTGAGCCTTCCACCTACTTCCCCAGAACAAGCTGGTAAACAACCATCCCCCCTCCTTATCCCCGCCCCACCTCCCACCCCCCCCCCCGGCCCCCCCGCCCCCCTCCCCCCCCCCCCCCCCCCACACACAGACACACACACACAAAGGTCTCTTGCAGCTGGGACTCTGTTGTTAGGGCAACGGATACTTTCCATTTCCTGATGAGCAGGGGACTCTGGGCGCCTGTAGAATAAGTAACAATTTGCATTTGGTTTCCTTTGTATATTACAAAAGGGGGGCCGGGGAGAAAGCAACAACAACACAAAGAGCATTCACCATGGGACTCTGCTCACGGTTTCTCACCTACTCAAACTCGATTGCTGCTCAGACCTCACAACCTTCTTGTGGTCGGTGCTGAGTACTGTTACCTTCTGCTTCCTCTCGGCTACAATGACACTCATGAACTCTGTATATGGCAATAATATCAGCTTGGATAATCCAGTTACTAAAAGCGTGTTCATAACTAAAATTTCCGTTGGTCCTCGCAAGAAGCCTGCAATTTACATTGGTGGGAACTCCTCTGAACACTTGAGAGGGGATCTCCTCGGAGCCAGGTTCAGGTTTGTGGGGTTCAATCCACAACACCCAGCAGCGTGCCTGGGACACAGGAGAGGCTCAGGAAATGACAGCTGCATGACAAAGTGTTAGAGTGAGATGAAAAGTGAGGAGAGAAGGGGAGAAATGAGGATATAGGCTGCAACTTTTTTCAACTCTTAGAAAAGTGTGATATAGGCATCCATTAGGAGGATAGGTGGAGAAGGCAATGGCACCCCACTCCAGTACTCTTGCCTGGAAAATCCCATGGACGGAGGAGCCTGATAGGCTGCAGTCCATGGGGTTGCTAAGAGTCGGACACGACTGAGCAACTTCACTTTCACTTTTCACTTTCCTGCATTGGAGAAGGAAATGGCAACCCACTCCAGTGTTCTTGCCTGGAGAATCCCAGGGTCGGGGGAGCCTGGTGGGCTGTCGTCTATGGGGTCGCACAGAGTCGGACACGACTGAAGTGACTTTGCAGCAGTAGCAGCAGCAGGAGGATAGGAGGCAGGTCCCAATCCTTGAGTCTGTATGTCATCCCAAGAGCGCCAGCTCCCTCAGGGCACTGGGTTTGTGTGGCTCCATTCAGCAGAGTGCAGTTTGGGACACGTGTTAGTTAGGTATGTATAGCTAAATAGCCGTGAGGCACCTATGTGAGCCTGTGTATGTGTACATACACACACCTTTGTGTATCCATCTCTTTAAATATGACCAAGACATAAGACAAAATAATACTGTCTGCAGGAGTCCAAGGGTGGGACAGGAGAGCAGTCTCGGAGAACCAAGCGGGCAGCCTCGCCTGTGAGGAGATGCCGTCCTGCCCCCAGCCTCTCTACCCAGCCTCCTTTCCCTCTTCCCTGCCCCTCGTGACCTTCTGCCTTTTTTCACTTACTTGTCTTTCAAAGTCTTTCATCATTTCCCTAGCTTCCTCTACGCAGCGGCCATGGTCAAAGCTGTTCAGCACAGCTCCTTTCTGAGCCGGGCTGGGGTGAGGGGAGAAGAGACTCGTGGGTGTGTGTTGGGGGCTCTGATGTTAGGGTGAACGTGGACAACTGGAGGTCAGTGTCATTCGTCAGTCAGAGAACAAGTATTTATTGATCTCTGTGTTCTAGGGGTGTGCGGAGTGCTCACTGCCTTCTGTGGTATCTGCTCATTAAGGGCAAAAAGGGAAAAAATTGAAAACAGTTATCTATCAGACCCCTTCACTGGGCTAAAGACAAGGGCTCCTGAAAGCCACTAACTAGCTGTGTGATGACAAGGCTGTGCACACACACACACACACACACACACACAGACTGGCAGGCCACAGACTGGCAGGGGTTTTCCTACTGCTGAGACTGTACCTGCAGAGGTGGCAGCCCTTGAGAGGGTTGGCTTGGGCCATAGGAATGCCTCTGAACCTGTTCCTTCTGATTGGACATTCTACAAGCCTGGGTTCTTTCTATCAATAAATGGCCAGAATATGGTGAATGAGACAAATGAGATAGAGAAACAAAGAGATTTTACTGCAGGCAATAAAGGTATTTCATTGCAGTTTTGACAAGGAGAAGAAAAGTTAAAATCAGTGAATTAAAATGTACTGAGATGAGAGGACTTCCCTGGTGATCCAGTGCTTAAGACTCCGTGTTTCCACTGCAGGGGGCCCAGATTCCACCCCTCATCATGGAACTAAGATTGTGCATGCCACGTAGTGTGCCCGAAAGAAAACTGACTGAGATGAAAACATCTCAGTAAAAGTGCTATAAAAGATTACTGTCCAAAATAGCAAAAAGGTGATAGAAGATGTACTATGTTGTAAGAAAAGCTATAGAATCGAGAAGACTTCATAAGAATAGTTCAGTTTATTCATTTGTGGCTCATCTAGAATGATCTTAGAATTATTATGTAAGCTTTGTTTAGTCATCCAGAGTCTGAGACCAAACTCTGATTCTGAAATGTCAGTTACTACAGTCATGGGACTGAGGGGTTTTTTTTTTTTTTTTCTTGGTGGATGAGAAGAATATGTAGTTCTAAGAAAATGTACAAATAAACAAGGAGACGATAAAGAGATAACTGTGGGGTCAGTACTTCTGGTAAATTGTGTTCATTCAGGTAAAGTGATTACTCTTCATGGTGCTGCTCTGGCTGGACTTCCCCAGTGGTCCAGCAGTAAAGAATCCACCTGCAATGCAGGAGACACAGGAGACTCAAGTTTGGTCCCTGGGTCAGGAAGATCCCCTGGAGAAGGAAACGGCAACCCACTCCAGTACTCTTGCCTGGAGAATCCCATGGGAAGAGGAGCCTGGTGGGCTACAGTCCATGGGGTCACAAAGAGTCAGACATGACTGAGCGCACACACGCACTGCTCTGGTTTTATTCTATCTGCTTGCCAAATTTAGCAGGTGAATCTGTCTGATTTGCAAGACTCATTTACATGTTTAGAAGATTTGCTTGTTAGATTAATATATCTTCCCTGCCAGAAGTCTGAAGTGTTGGACAACTGGTCATTAAAATTTTTTTAACATAGAAATGTCTAAGGATCTTTGAGGAATTACAGAGCCATACATGCTCTTCAGAGCACCTTCTTACCTCTGCAGTGGTGAATGGTGGAGTTTTTTTTTTCCTGCCATTTCAGTAGAACTGTCTACCTTATCTCTAGGGGGGCATTTATATCCCTGAGGACTTGTAGTAGCTGGGACACTGATTACGGTAAGCCTCTGTCCCATATAGAGAAAAGCAACAACAAAACCCACAGAGACTTTGAGGGATTCCTTCATGTGGAAGGTAGGGCATTTTAGGAGCACTGATCAGACTGGCCTGACTGTAATCATACAGGATATCCATCTGAGGACATCAGGGAAGGCTTTGAGGACCAGACCACTTACTTGTCAGTTCCATAGAAGACTCCACAGAAACTGCTGGTGGACTCACCCACAATCCCTCAAGCACCTGGAAGTAATGTTCCCATCTCAGTGTGAATGAAAGCTTCACTCTACCTCACTGTGTGACCTTGGGCAAGTTTCTTAACATCTCTGAACTTGTTTCTTCATCTATAATGCAGATATTGTAACACCCGGCTGAAAGGATTATTAGTAATCCTGATTTGAAATAGTATTTGTAAAATGCTTAGCATAGTTCCTGGAACATATAAAGAGCTCAAACCATGAGAACTATCTGTTCCTGTCAAGTGAATAGCCAAGGAGAATTGGAAAGCTCCTAAGTTAAAATCAAGGTTTAGGACTGTAGTTCAGCTCAACAAATACGTACTAACCGTGTGCTAATGTTTTAGTCATAGCACTAGAGATTAATTCATATTTCTTCAATAAATATTTATTAAGCAGATACTTGTCAAGGACATTGGTTATTCCTACTGGTCACTCAGAGCCCTGAATAGTGTTGAAAGACACTGTCAAGTTCTTACTGTTTTGTTCTTTTTCTTGGGAATGTATTTTGCATTCAGAGACTTTTTTTTTTTTAAGATAAGTAGATACTGTTAAGAGAAAGAATCCAATCTGACAATGTACATGCTACTTGATTCCAATTCTATCACATTCTGGAAAAGGCAAAACTATGGAAAGAGTAAAGGAACCACTGGTTGCCAGGAAGGGAAGGAGGCAAGAATAAGTTGGAACATAAGGGATTTTAAGGCAGTGAAACTACAACATATGTTATTGTAATGATGGAGACACATCATTACACATTTGTCAAAACCCACAGAATTTGCAAGACCAAGAGTGAATCCTAATATAAACTATGGAATTTAGTTAATAATAGCGTATCAATATTGACTCATCAGTTGTAACCAATGGAGTACATTGATGCAAGATACTAATAATAGGGAAAATTGGGTTTGAGGGTGGGAGAAAGATATGTATAGGAATTCTTCGTACTTTCCATTCAGTTTTTCTATAAACCTAAAATTGCTCTAAAATTAGTCTATCAATTTTTTTAAGTAAGTAGAATTTTCACAATTCATTGTATATCCCAGTCCCACCTCCCGGAGATTAGATTTCATTCCACAGCTGGAATACATGCTTCTCGTGTTTTTGGACTGTTCTGTATTTCTCTTAATCTCAGCATCTCTATGTTAACAGTATCTTTCGCACAAAAATGCAAACTTCGTGAGGACAGGGACCATGGCTTATTTATCTTTGTGAGATAAAGATAATCTTTATCAGATAAGACTGTTAAAGATAACAGTCTTCTGTTCAGACCTCCCAATTTCTTCCCTTTCCAAGTGTTTTGGGTATGTGTATGTGTGTGTGTGTGAAGTTGCTCAGTCGTGTCCGACTCTTTGCGACCCCGTGGACTGTAGCCTACCAGGCTTCTCTGTCCACGGGATTCTCCAGGCAATACTGGAGTGGGTTACCATTTCCTTCTCCAGGGGATCTTCCCAACCCAGGGATCAAACCCGGGTCTCCCATATTGGAGGCAGACATTTAACCTCTGAGCCACCAGGGAAGCCCCTTTTGGGTATATTAACTCTTTAATCCTTAAAGCAGCCCTGTGAGGTAGATCAGTCTTATCCTCATCAAATATGAGAAAACTGAGTCATAAAGAGGTTAAGAAACTTGTCCAGTGTAACAAAGCTAGGAATTGGCAGAGGTGGGATAGTAACCCAGGTATCTGGATCCACAGTCTGCAGTCAAAAGTACCAGAAAACCCCAAAATGTTTTTTATATAAATTTATTTATTTTTTAATTGAAGGATAATTACTTTACAGAATTGTGTTGTTTTCTGTCAAACCTCAATATGAATCAGCCATAGGTTTACATATATCCCCTCCCTTTTGAACCTCCCTCCCCAAAATGCTTTGAACTGCAGATTATACACATTTGGGGAGTGATGACATCATTTTCAGTTCAGTTCAGTCACTCAGTCATGTCCAACTCTTTGTGACCCACTGTACCGCAGCACGCCAGGCCTCCCTGTCCATCACCAACTCCCGGAGTTCACACAAACTCATATCCATGCTTTTCCATGTCACCTGTGTGTGTGACCGTGTTGGGTGCCATGTAACATGGACTGAGAAAGCTCATTGCCTTAATCTGTAAGACGAGTTGTTACCACAGACAGGTAACAAGAAGGGCAGGTCTGAGGCAGCTCCAGGCTCCTGCCAGCTGTACCTGGCTGCCATCCCCAGCAGATTGCCCCTTGACTAGGATAGACCTCCCTACCTTTCCTTGGACCAGAACTGAGTCACCTGCCTGCTATCAATCATTCTCAAAAAAGGAGACCAGGACTGCCATGATCAGATCTTACTGATCTGATAGACCTCTGATCAAAGACTCTTTCAGAAAAAAAAAAAGAGAGAGAGAGAGAGAGAGAGAGAAAGAGAGACTGGGAGTTAAGTAATCTAAGTATTAGTCCTGAAAGAACTTCAGTTCAGTTCAGGTCAGTCGATCAGTCGTGTCCGACTCTGCAACCCCGTGAACCGCAGCACACCAGGCCTCCCTGTCCATCACCAACTCCCGGAGTCCACCCAAACCCATGTGCATCGAGTCAGTGATGCCATCCAGCCATCACATCCTCTGTCGTCCCCTTCTCCTCTTGCCCCCAATCCCTCCCAGCATCAGAGTCATTTCCAATGAGTCAACTCTTCCCATGAGGTGGCCAAAGAATTGGAGTTTCAGCTTCAACATCAGTCCTTCCAATGAACACCCAGGACTGATTTCCTTTAGGATGGACTGGTTGGATCTCCTTGCAGTCCAAGGGACTCTCAAGAGTCTTTTCCAGCACCACAGTTCAAAAGCATCAATTCTTTGGTGCTCAGCTTTCTTTATAGTCCAACTCTCACATCCATACATGACCACTGGAAAAACCATAGCCTTGACTAGATGGACCTTTGTTGACAAAGAACTTGGAAGACCAAAAATATTTCAATAAACGTTATGTCTCCTTAGAGGCAGACACTTTGGGCAGACTACCAACCTTGTCATTCACTCATTTATTCAATCAAGAAAAGTCTGCTGCTGCTGCTGCTAAGTTGCTTCAGTTGTGTCCGACTCTGTACAACCCCATAGACAGCAGCCCACCAGGCTCCCCCATCCCTGGGATGCTCAAGGCAAGAACACTGCAGTGGGCTACCATTTCCTTCTCCAATGCATGAAAGTGAAACGTGAAAGTGAAGTCGCTCAATCATGTCTGACTCTTAGCAACTCCATGGACTGCAGCCCACCAGGCCCCTCCATCCATGGGATTTTCCAGGCAAGAGTACTGGCAAGAAATGTCTACTGATTACCTAATGTGTGCCCGGGACTGTGCTAGGCACTGGGGACACAGGGATGAGCAGAGGAAACACGATCTATGCCTCCTGGGGGCAACTCTAGAAAGGGAGAGAAGAGTTGAACAACTAATCTCAGAAATACATGTATAGCTATAAATTGTTAAGTGCTTTTAAGAAAACAAAGAAAAGAGGGTGATCTGATGTTGGAACAGGAAGGTCTGATTTAAATAGAGAGAAGGCGTCAGGTTTGGTCAAACTTACCCAAATATAGAGCAGAGACTATAGTCCAGGAGAGAGGTCTGAGAACTTTGACTTCAGGATCTTTTTGTGGGAATGTAAAAGGTAGTCTTTGTTTCCAATATTCAGAGGTCTTTTGCTAATTCTGGCTATTGTTGCTTATTCCTAGCAGATGTATAGGTCATTGTTCAAGTCATTTTTTTGTAGGAGATCAGAAGCCAAGACTCCAAGGTGGCTTGATGAACAGAGAGTTGAGCTTCTGTGCATCTCAAGTTATGAAGAGAAATTGTACAGGACTATGGACAGTACTGTTCTGTACTGAAGAATCCATTCTTTGGAGGTGTATTTTGCTGCAGTTTTGTTCTGATGCTTTGTGCCAAAAGATAGGATCACATCCTGTCCTTTGGGGCAGGGGTCCTCCCCGAACGTGAACACAGAGGCAGGTCTGTGTTCAGGGCATTTCCACTGCAGTCAGGTCTGCTGGTCCCTGCAACATGGGGGCAGACTTGGGGGCAGGCAGAGAAGTACCAGGACAAGAACCCTCTGCAAACCCCAAGAGCAGTGATACTTAGTTTTAAAACTCTCTGTTTCATAAAAATATCCTTTTCTTATCACAAAACCTTCAGCAAAGTCGTAACAAATCTTATTTCCTGATCGCAGTTATCACCATACTGAACAGGAGATAGGGCCAATGTCCAAACTGGGCAAAATGACACAGGGGAGAGCAGTAGCTGTCTTGAGACAAACACGTGTAACTGAGGAAGGAGAAAGTAACAGTTTGCTTCCCTATTGCAGATTCTGATGACAAGCAACTACCAGTATTCATTTTCAGAATGTGTAAATACTTCTTAACAGTTTCCCAGAAATCCCTGGAAACAGGAGCCTGGTCATAGATGGTACTTCTGCAATTAAAAGAGAGAGTTGAGACTACATGTGCATTAAAGGGATATGTGAAGTTTCAGTATTTGGATTACATATCAATTCTTTCTAGTTTCCACAAGCACCCTGCTAAATGATTCTGTTGCTTTAGGAGAGTGAGGTATCAGTTCAGCCCAGTCGCTCAGTTGTATCTGATGCTTTGCAACCCCATAGACTGCAGTATGCCAGGCTTCCCTGTCCATCACCAACTCCCAGAGGTTGCTCAGACTCATGTCCATCGAGTCAGTGATCCCACCTAACTATCTTGTCCTGTTGCCCCCTTCTCCTCCTGCCTTCAATCTTTCCCAGCATCAGGGTCTTTTCCAGTGTGAGTGAGGTATAGGAAAAGCCTAACCCAAGACTGCAAGTAAGCAGCAGCCTGGGGCTAAGTCCATGCATCCAAGTCATTCTGCTGTGGGTCTTCTGCACCCAAGCCATGCTGCCTTCCTGAATAACACTTACCTGTTGGCTTCCTTTCAAGACCTTCAAGAAAAGGCTGGCGCATTTTCTTCCACTCCACAGCCAGTCTCTGGGACAACAGGCAGAGGGACAGAGTGGGAGGCGACAACTACAAGAATGGTGGGGGGCAGGCGGGTGCGGGAGCGGCGGGGAGGCAGAATTTTTTCTAGTTGAAACTGAGCCCTCTTTTTTTATCCTTTAAACTTTCATTTCCTCATCTACAAGTTAATCAACATCTATGACCATTTCCCACAAATACAGCTCTTTCCCCATTTAAAGCCAGTCTTCTGCCAAAGCCCCTTCCATCTTCTCCCAAAGCCCCTTCCATCTTCTCAACCCTCTCAGACCTTGTTCCACCTACCATTTCCTGTACTCTACCTCTCTTTGCCAATCCCTGGTTCCAGCCCATATTTTGTAAATATGCTCTCATTTTCCCCACTTTATCCCACTTTAAACCCAAATCTCCCTCTAACTCCACTTCCTTACATCCCAATAATTTCTCAATTAATTCTCAATTTGCTTTGTTATTGTTCAGTCGGTAAATCGTGTCCGACTCTTTGTGACTTCATGGACTGCAGCACGCCAGGCTCCTCTGTCCTTCTCCATCTCCCGAAGTTTGCTCATATTCATGTCCATTGAGTCAGTGATGCTAGCTAACCATCTCGTCCTCTGCCATGCCCTTCTCCTTCTGCCTTTAATCTTTCCTGGTATCAGGGTCTTTTCCAATAAGTTGACTCTTCACATCAAGTGGCCAAAGTATTGGAGCTTCAGCTTCAGCATCCATCCTTCCAATGAATGAATATTCAGGGTTGTCTACCTTTAGGATTAACTGGTTTGATCTTGCAGGTCAAGGGACTCTCAAGAGTATTCTCAACTTGCTTGCTGCTGCTGCTAAGTCGCTTCAGTCGTGTCCGACTCTGTGCGACCACATAGACGGAAGCCCACCAGGCTCCCCTGTTCCTGGGATTCGGCTTCCATTTATATCACCCGAACATCCTAATGCATACTTTTAAAAAACAACTTTTTAGTTTCACATGCACAAAAAGAAGTACATGCTGCAAAGAATGACCATGTGCAAAGGTGGGCACATCTATGCATCTGCCACCAGGTTAAGAAGTAAGACATTACTAGCACCACAGAAGCCCTATGATGTTCTCAATTATTACTTCCTCCTTCCTCCCTAATGTAGCATCATCCTGACTTCTCTTTCCATATATTAATTTTGCTTGCTTTTAGCTTTACATAAATGGAAACTTAAAATATGTCTTCTATCGTATCTGGCTGTTCTGCTCAACATTATATTTGTATGACATAGCCATGCTATTGCATGCAGTAGTGGTTTATCCATTCTTACTGCTGTATGACTATGTTGTGATTCATCCATGTCACTACTTATGGGTGTGTGATGTTATTTCTAGTTCAAGGATATTTCAAAAAAGATTCGACATGAACATCCTTGTACATAACTTTATGGTATGCTGCTGCTACTGCTAAGTCACTTCAGTCGTGTCTGACTCTGTGTGACCCCATAGACGGCAGCCCACCAGGCTCCCCCATCCCTGGGATTCTCCAGGCAAGAACACTGGAGTGGGTTGCCATTTCCTTCTCCAATGCATGAAAGTGAAAAGTGAAAGTGAAGTCGCTCAGTCGTGTCCGACTCTTAGCAACCCCATGGACTGCAGCCCACCAGGCTCCTCCGTCCATGGGATTTTCCAGGCAAGAGTACTGGAGTGGGGTGCCATTGCCTTCTCCAACTTTATGGTATACTTACACACAAATTTCTTCATCTGTTTTTAAAGGAAGGGAGTAGTTTGGGTAAGACTACCATAACATAGATTGGGAAAACTGAGGCACAGTTATGTTCAACCAACTGGACAAGTTTATCATGAACAACTACTGTACTTACACAGAGAGGCCTAAGACACAAATGCAGCCAAGAGAAGGTACTTGATGAAGACATGTGTCCTTGTGTGTGGGAATTCCCAGAGAATAGGGAACAGAAACAGGCCATGTAATTAAGTACAAAATTGCATAGGCCCAGAGAAGAGGCAACTTTTAGAACCTCCGGGTTAAGGCTAGACAGTTTAATACCAGGGCTCACTCCTGCTCACACACAGTCTGTGACAGAAGAGTCACCTGGAGGCCATGCATGAAAAGGATAGGGGCTATGTGTCTGGGAGTCATTGCTATAGATCCCAGACATATTTCTTGCACAGTGTCCTCTTCTCCCCATCTCCCATACCTTAAAATGAGGCTAAAACCTCTGTGAATGGAGAAATTTCAGATGGACTCTGTACTTCTCTATCTTTTCCCTAAAGATCCTGGGAAGCAGAGGGGAACCAGAGCAGACCCCTCTGGGAGCAAGTGGAGCTTATCAAATGCAAATTTTCATTTCTGACAGCAGAAACTTGAAATCTGGGTGTGTATGTTGTTGCTCAGTCACTCAGTTGTGTCCAACTCCTTGTGATCCCATGGACCACAGCATGCCAGGCTTCCCTGTCCTTCACCATCTCCTGGAGCTTGCTCAAACTCATGTCCATTGAGTCCGGGATACTATCCAATCATCTTGTCCTCTGTCGTCCCCTTCTCCTCCTGCCTTCCATCTTTCCCAGCATCAGGAGATTTTCTACTCACTTTTCCAGGTATGTATGGAACCTAACAAAGATGAGCGGCACAGAGGAGGAGCTGAAAGGCTGTATTTGGTCGTGGGATTAGAAGGGGAGTGTGGCTAGCTGCAGCTGTCATCATCACTAGCATAATTTTATTATCACCATCCCTTAAATTTACATCACAGAAGAGTTTACAAAGAGCGTTCTATTCTTGACTTTCACGTGGCAGGGTGGGGATTGCCCTCCTTTGACTGAACTCCCCAAGAACAGGCCGGATGGAGGGCAGGGTCCAGGCCCTAAGCCTCTTCTCCAGCCCCTCCTCAGGAGCCCACAGGGCTCCGGTCCTTTAATTGAAGTGGAATAGGGAAAAGAGCAACGCAGGGATACGTGTCCCACGGAGGACAAACACAGAGAGAGATCTGGAACTGGACAGAGGCTAAAGCCCTTGCAGGCGGTAGAGGTGAAGGGGTTGGAGAGGTGTGCGGTCGCTGAAAACTCCTTCTGGGGTACGTGCCCGAGCCACCTGGAAGGTGCACCAACGCTCACCGAGTGGGCACTCCAGCGCTTGCCGCGGAGGTGGAGGGAGACTTCGTGGAGACGCGCGGCTGGGAAAGTCAAACTTTCCGGGGAGCCCCACGAAGGGTGGGGCGAGGCGGTGCCGCCCCTCGGGACGCGCGTCGGGTGCCCTCTGTCACCGCACGCCGCCCCGACTGGGGCCCAGGGAAGAGCGGGCCCGCCCAGGTGCGCCGGGGGTTGGGCCGGAGTCCGGAAGGTGCGCCGCCCCGCCCCGGGCCGGTCCCCTCGGCCTCCCCCCGCGGGAAAGTGAAAGTGTCGCGCCGGCGGAGGTCGCGCGTTGGGGGGCGGGGCCGCCACGGACCTGGGAGCGGGCGCCCGGCACCCGAGGGGCCATGGATGGGCTCGGCCGCCGCCTCCGAGCCAGCCTGAGGCTGAAGCGCGGCCGCTGGGGTTAGTGCCGGGCCGGGGCGCGTCCGGGCGAGGGCGCGGGGACGGCCGGGGGACTGCAGACCGGGACGGGAGGCGACGGGGGCGGGGGACCAGGGCAGGGGTTGCAGAGGGTCGCGATCGATCGGGGAGCAGTCTGGGGGGCATTCCGGGGGCTTGGACAGGGGTCAGGCGAGCTAGAGGGAAGGGGCGCAGGTAGAGGTGGAAACGGGCGGATGGGGAAGGAAGGGGTAGGAGGTCAGAGGAGAAGCCACGCCAGCGGGGTGAAGCGGAGGCTGTCAGCCAAAGGAAACCGCTCTGGGGCCCCGGGGCCACGTGTCCTTCCAGCCAGGAAGCTGGTGGGGCAACCGCAGGGTGCCTGCAGCGCCGGGGCCGCGGCGCCCTCACGGGAAGACCCTGCCTCTGCCCCGGGCCGCCCACCGCCCCGCCCCGCCTCTCCCCAACCCTGGACTCCCCTCGTGGGAGCCCGCGATTCTGCCCCGCGCAGAGCCGCCGACTACAAAACCGCTCTTCCCGGCTACGTCACCCCCGCCCCGCCCCCCCCACCCGCACCCAAGGGCGACGAGGAGACCTGTAGAGTGTGACCTCGAGCAGAGCCGGGGTAGAGTCTGCTCAGCTGCTTCCATAGAGCCTGGGAACCTGACAAGTCAAACCTCCCTTATCCCTGATCCCCCATTAGAGAAGGGAGAAGGATTCCTCTGTCCAGGGTTGTAGGGATTAAATTAGAAGTCAATATTCGTTTCCTTTCTTCTCAGCTGGAGCGCTGGGTTTTGGAAGGAAGGGAATTCAGAATTCATTTTCTTTTTTTATACATTCGGCAAACTTTTTTTTTTTTTTTTTTGCTGCTTGCCACTAGCCGGTCCTATGGCTCAGCAGCCACAACTTACTTTGTCCAGAGGTCCCAGCTTTTGAGAAGCAGGGAAGCAATGGAAAAGTGGGGGTCATTCCCAGACAACCCACCCCTTCTAACATTTGCAGTGAAAAGAGTGAGTGAGACCTCCTTCTACTCCAAGCCCCAGAGCTGGGGAGACCTGGAGGGGGAAATCAGTGCTCCATCTGCCATTACCCCTGCCCCCCACCCCCAGCCCTGGCTGTTCTCACTGAACACAGGTTTCCATTATCTGTCTGGTCATTCCACCTGTGCTGAGGCAGAGAGGTCAGAGACCATAGGAGGGGACAGAGCCCTGCATGTGAGTGGTGGCAGGAGCAGAGGCAGGGTGGGGCTGGTGGCCTCTCTTCTCTGCAGAACACTGTGTTGGTGTCTCCTTGGTCTCTCTCAATCCTCAGACACCTGTGTGAAAGGAAGGGTCGAGAGAGACCTGTGTGAATGGCTACTTCTGCAACCCAGAGGAAACATTCCAGTTGTTTCCAGAACAAGGCTGATAATTGTGACTGGAGCAGCTTCCTGGACAGTGAGGAACTGTAAGATGCACAGCCAGTATTACCTGATCTGAGGTCTGGCATGCAGCCTGCAGGAGAGTGTGCTCTTTTCATCTTCTGTACTATTTTCCACCTTCCCTGAAGTTTCCCCTCCCTCTTTTGGTTCCAAGGCAACTGTGTGGTAGGAGGATGTGCGTATGTGCGTGCGCACACAGGGGCAAGTATAAATCATCCTCTGGGGAAGAGTGGCAGTGGTCCTGGGTTGAGAGCGGCTGAGCTAGAAGAGGAAGCTTTCAAGACTGAGGTCCCAGAAAGTCTCCTCACCTATATTCCAGCTGGTTCTGGGACTTTTCCTCAGAGGGCTGTGGGAGGGGCTTCCTGGTGGAGGAACAAGTGTAACCAGACTCCTGACTTCTCTAGAAAGGGTGGCTCCCTCCTGTACTTAAAATTCAGGATAATAATTCCTTTCCAGGGCACTGGGGATTAAATGAGATTTTGTAGTTTAGTGAGAAGCCCTTAAATGAGATGACCCATTATAAACCTGTGTTTGATGGACCTTTTCTCTTCTGTTGTTAACTCCCTTTGAAAGGGAGAAGGAAGCAATCTTTTTTTTTTTTCTGGATTTCTTGGTCTGCAGCCCAAGAATCCTTTTTCTGTTTGAGTTCATGAGTTTTGCTGTTCTCTTGGCTTTTCTGATAAAGCAGGAAGAAATGGGCTGAAAATGCAACCCAAACAATTTAGGGAAAGAAATAATTTCCTTAGGTTCCAGAATGATCAGTGAAAAGAGTTTGCTTCCCAAGGTCTTTTGCAAACAGGAGGCATCCCACATCTGTGAGATGCTTGGTGTGTGCTGCATCCAGAAGGTAGGAGCATGAACATGAAACTCTCATAAGTCCCACCCCCAAAGAGATTCTGTTGTATTCCCCAAGTAGTCCCTGAATTACTCTGTGCCTCAGTTTGCCCATCTGATCTGGAGATGCCTGTTCCTCAGATTGGTGGTGAGTATTGTGCAGCCTGTCTGTACAGATTGCAAGTAATGTGTGGTGACAGGTCTGAGTGTTCTGGGTCACTGTTCTCACCATTGCAGTGACTGTTACATTCTTATTTACTGTGACTGTCGTTCTCCCCTGCAGTTATGGCTGGGCCACTGAACACCAGATTTTACTAGTCCACAGAAGTCAGGTCTGGAGCTATTAAGAGCAAGCAGCTGTCTCCCTTATTTCAGCACCCCACTTTTCTCCCAGAAGGCTATTGATTCTTTGCAGGAGTGGCAGACACTGGGATCAAACCCTTTTGCTGCCAGGCTTCTCTTAGGGACCGCATCTTGGCAAAAGTCCTTCTCTCTTACCGTGTATATTTACACACTCAAGGGTTTATGTGAGAATCCCAGGTGATGGATTGCTATTCTGTCTCTCTTCCCCAACCTCCAGACACAGCGTCACTGGAGCTCCAGGGACCAGCTGTTCTGCTTTTAGCTTGTGTAGAACTGTTGACCTGGACCATCTGGGAAAAAAAAAAAAAAAAAACAGCGGGAGTAGGGGCAATGGCACCCCACTCCAGTACTCTTGCCTGGAAAATCCCATGGACGGAGGAGCCTGGTAGGCTGCAGTCCATGGGGTCTCTAAGAGTTGGACACGACTGAGCGACTTCACTTTCACTTTTCACTTTCATAAATTGGAGAAGGAAATAGCAACCCACTCCAGTGTTCTTACCTGGAGAATCCCAGGCAGCGGAGCCTGGTGGGCTGCCGTCTATGGGGTCGCACAGTCAGACACAACTGAAGAGACTTAGCAGCAGCAGTAGCAGGAGTAGGGGTGGGGAGGACAGCACCCAGACGCTTTCCATCCCACCGAGTGCCCCTCAGGCTGCTGATGCAACCAGTCCCCTCCAGGGGACTGTCCAGGGAGACTGTAGGCCAGGGAGAATGTCCTAAGTCGGTGCTTTCTATCTGGGGGAGGGGTTCTTTGCTGGATCCCTGGCACAGGTCCCAGTGAGACAAGTCTGCCTTAGGACATATGGCAGGGGGTAAGAGATGCACCATGGAAGATCCTGCTGAGATATCAGGAACTCTCCAGCCCAGAGATGGACTTTGTTCTCTATTTCCCCACCAGGAGAGGAAGCTTGTAGGTGTGTGCTAATATCTAGGGATTGCTCTTGCTTGAACAATTTCTCCACCTAGATAATGGATGAGGTCAAGTCTATTGGTGTTAATCAGGGGAGGCCGTGGCAACCTTGCTGCGAGGAGTCTTTGATCCGTGCTCTTGCCTGCAGTCTTGAAGTCCTAGATGTCCCAGGGTGCAGCAGGGGGCAATGCAGAGGTTAAGAAGCGAAGGATCAGGGATCAGTTTTGGAGATTTATGATCCTGGTCCTGGGGCTGGTGAGGTCCGGTGCTCACAGTCTGATGTTATCAGGCATTCTTCTTTGTCCAGAGGTTGTACATAAATACATTGCACAACCTTCAGCCCGGAATTAAAAGCCCTTAGCCCAGAAGCAGCTGGGCTCTGGGGGTGTTTGCCTATGACCTTTTCTCTCACCACACCCTGGGGCTCTTGGGAGGAGCTGAGGTCTGAGCTGCAGTGCCAGGATGCTGCCTCTGTCAGTGCAGGCGTTCTGCTGCCTTCCTGGGTCCCGCCGCAGTCTTCTTGCTCAACCATTGGGTGCACAGGATGGAAACAGCGCTCCCCTATTTGGAAGACAGCACGTGGCTTTGCTGCATAGAGTCATTTCTGGAGACTGAAACGGCAGGGGGTTTCTCAGGCTTTCTCTAGCCTGTCTATATTGGAGGAAAGAGGGCACTCCATGCCTGACCGGCCCAAGAAGATGGAAAGACAAGCGGGAGGCGGGATCCTCAGTCGCTTCCGCAAACGACTGCCTCTACACCGAGCAGGTCTGGACTAGATTACCTACTTCCTTTTTTTCCAGGATGGCCCTCTTCGCTGGGCTGTTTCTTCCCTTGAAATACTTCTTTTTCTTCTTCCTTTTATATCTCATCCTCCGCTCGGTTCTCCCATGTGACTGAGCTGGGAGGTTTCCCTTGTTGGTTTTTAGAGCCGGTCATGCCCTCTGTGGGGGTTGGTGTGGTCACAGCCACGTGGCCCTTGGCCTGTTCTGATTGCTTGAGTCCAGGTTGACTTGGGGGATGTATTGCTTAAGGTAGGCAGAATCTCTACTACCCTGGGCCTGCAGGCCTCCTAGATGGCCTCCCCGGTACATTTCCTTGGCTTCTGAATCAGTGGTTTCTTTCCTTCTCGACTCCTGGTGGTTCCACATGTCGCAGGGAAGCACAGAAACTGCCCAGTTAGCTCTGAGCCCATACTGGGATGTGAGGCGCTGGGCCGGCTCCAGAGACCTCAGCGTGGGCATGGCCGCCTGGAGGTGTGGAAGTTGCCAGAACCCCACAGCCTCCACTGGGACCCCGGATCAGTGAGATACCCATGGGCCCTGCTGTCTTGATTTTAGGACCTTCCCAGGAGAATCTGGGAGAAGTAGTGAAGGAACCCGAAAGAGCCCTGGAGCACTGTCTACCCAGCTTTGCTGGAGGGCAGCACTTCTTTGAATACCTCCTCGTGGTTTCTCTCAAAAAAAAGCACTCAGGGGAAGATTATGAGCCCAGGATCATCTACCAGTTTCCCAAGGTAAGGACTGAAGGAAGGGACAACGGAGGCCAAGGGTTCAGATGTTTGAGGGGCAATGGGGAGGGGTGTGCCCTCTCCCTCCCCTACCCACCCTGCCTGGGCTCCGCTGGAGCTGCCCTGAACTCACTGTTCCCATTTCCTTCAGACCCAGCCCTGTTTTCCATTATCATCCACAGAATCTAGGTCTGGCCTCTTTGTGGGGAACAGACCTAGGTTCCCTAGCCCGGAAACTAGGTTAGTTCTTCTGCCTTTGGGGGTCCTTCTAGTATTTCCCAATTTCATCCTCAGCCACCCTGTTGAGAAGCTTACCTTCTGCCGGAGGTCCTTGCAGGAATCCCCTCCCTGGGGTGAGTGGGAGGGGAAGGGAAGGGCAGGCAGGCCCCAGCCCAAGCATCAGGCTCCTTCTTGTCTGGTCCTGCGGCAGGTGAAGGGGTGGGGTCAGGGCACCCTTCTCATTAACTCTGACGGTGAGGCAACTGAGCTGGCCGCTTCTCTTCTCAGATGTGGTATCTCTCTGATGTGGTCCTTCCAGGAAGCTGGGCGGTCTCTGGGCCTTTCTGTATTCAGTGTGGTCCTGGCCCCCTTCCTGACCATTAACACCATCAAGGATACTGAAGTCCAACTTAGGTTCATGTAGACTTGGCCCAGGAGTGGCTGTTTCAGCCGTGGGATTGTTCCAGCCTGACCCAGAATGCAGTCTGCGTGCAGTGATAGGCACAGAGGCAAGCTTTAAGTCCCACACCAGTAGAAAAGCTTCTCAGACTGCTTAGGAGCCTCCAAAGAAGCTCGCCAGACCCTAAGCCCTCTCCACCTGCTCCTACTCCACACCAACCTGTCTCTTTTCCTATTCTTTGTAGCGAGAGAACTTGCTTCGGGGTCAACAAGAGGAGGAGGAGCGGTTGCTTGGAGCCATCCCCTTGTTTTGCTTCCCAGATGGGAATGAGCGGGCCCCACTCACTGAGTGTCCCAGGTAATGGCTTGGCTCTGGGACAGGGGGCTGAGATTGGAGGAGAAGGGAACGGTGTGAACCACGTGATTCCTGTGCCCCCTTCATCTGGATTTCTCACCAGCTTTCTTCCTGTTGTGGAGGGACTGTAGTTGATTTGTTTTTGAATATCTTGCCTGGGGTCTCTCAAGGCAAGAGAGGTTAACTAAACAGATTAACCAGTCCCTTCTGTCCAGAGAAGGGTGAGGTTCTCCTTCCTGTCCTAGAAGTGATTGTCACTGTGTTTTGATTGCCTCTGGCAGAAGATGAACACCAAAGAAGTCCTTTGGCCACTAATGAGATCCTTACATGGCAAAGCTCTTTGAGTCCTGGAATGTGACTGCCTGAGCTCAATTTTTGGCTTTACCACTATGAGTTAAGTGACCTTGGATAAGAAATACTCCCTTAGAGTTTCAGTTTCTTCATCTTTGAAGTAGGGTTAGTAATTGAACCTTCCTCAAAAGAGTTGTTTTGAGAATTAAATGAGGTGATGCATTTAGAGCTTGACACCAGTAAGCACTTTACGTAAACTGACTGGTGTTATGATTACTCTCAGGATCCATCAGCAGCTCCCTTGGCCCTGCTCTCCCCACTCAGCCCCTGATGCCGACCACCTTCCTGCTTTAGAACCTAGTGCAAACCGGGTCCTTGTTTGCTCTTCCTCAGGGAGACCTTCTCGTTTGTTCTGACCAATGTGGACGGGAGCAGGAAGATTGGATACTGCAGGCGCCTCTTGGTCTGTACAGCTCAGAACTGCCCCCTCCTCTCTGCATCCTATTTTGCCCCACAGCTGGGTTTGCTCCAGCCTCAGTTGCAAAAGCCAAGGCTCCTTGGCAGAGGTGGTTATAAAGAGAGAGCACACCCCAGCATCTGCTGCCATGTTAGTGCCCTGTGCAACCTCACAAGAACGGAGACACACACCCCTCCTCACCTACAGGACACCTTTGCTTCTGGGGTTGGGTCTTTACTCTGCCTAGCTTTCAACCATTCCCTTCTGTGGGATGCTTCATTCTAATCTGCTCTCCACCATCTCTATCTCGGCCTTATTGCCTTGGCCCCTGGGCCCTCCCAGAGCCTAGCTTGGGATTGGGACCATGAGGTTCAATCCTTGGGTCTCCCCAAGTCACTTTTGTAGCACACCCTTCCTAGCTGTTTCATGTCTCTACAACACACTTGCTCCCTCCTTGTCAACCCCAGAGGGTGTTGGTGCTAACAGAGGCAGTGCTTGCCCGTAAGCCAACCAGCCCCCTCAAGGCCATGGTCTTTTGGTTTCTGTGACTGCTTTGGCCTTCCCAGCTGCCTGTCCCAGGAGTGGGATCCCCCAGCACAGCCCCCAGCCCTGTGCCCCATCAACCCCAGCTGGGCAGAGGCCCTGGAGAGGCTGCGACGCTGAAGGAGCCTGTCTGCCCCTCCGCAGCCCGCCGGCCATGGTCCTCGCCTCCCCAGGGTGTACTGCATCGTCAGCTGCATCGGCTGCTTCGGCTTGTTCTCCAAGGTAGGGGCGGAACGGGATTCCTCCAGCCTGTCAGGCCTGTTTGGCCTCCAGCTCTGCCCTGGCTGCCTGCCCTGCCTGGACTCCTGGCGCTCCTCCCCCACAGTCGGGGTCAGGCGAGGCCTTCTGGAGACACTCAGGCAGAGAGGGGAGTGGGCTTCACCTGGCTTTAGAGAAAAGTAGGAAGTGAACCTGGTAGACTGTCTCCCCTGCAGAGAGTTCACTGCCCCCAAGTCTAGGCAAGGTAAGAAAGCAGCTGAAGTAGGACATGAGAAGAGCTACAGGTTAGAAACTGGGAGCTTTAGCTTCCTCTGTCAAATGCAGGTAATGATGCCTCATCTCCCTGTCTCATGGGCTGATGTGAGCTGCAGATGACATGATATATGGAGAAGACAGAATGCTAAACAACTATAAAGACAATTATACAATGGGGCTTGGGGGACTCCCTCTGATTCCTTCCAGGATAGAGGGGAAGTTGAGGTCTTCTTGCGCCAGTACACTTGAGCTGGGGTTAGGGGAAGCTGAGGTCTTCTTGTGCCAGGACACCTGACCCGGGGTTAGAAAGGAGTCCTTCAGGATGGATGGGGCATGTCTTTTTCTTCTTTGTTGTTGTTTCAGTTGCTAAGTTGTGTCCAACTCTCTTGTAACCCCATGGACTGTAGCCCTCCAGGCTCCTCTATCCATGGGATTTTCCAGGCAAGAATACCGAGTGGGTTGTCATTCCTTCTTCAGGGGATCTTCCCGACCCAGAGACCAAACTCGCATCTTCTGCATTGGCAGGTGGATTCTTTACAGCTGAGTGACCAGGGAAGCCCATGGGGCATGTCTTAGTAGCCAAGAAAGGGCATCAGTGTGCTCTGCCCCAGACAGACCCCTTGGGGGATGAAGGCAATAAACTCCATCAGCCTTTGCTTGGGTGGATGGTTTCTGCAGATGGAGGCCATCCCTGGCCCTGGGGCGTCTCCAGTGGGAGTTGGAGGTCAGAGTGGCACCCAAAAGGCCCAGCTTCTAGGCCTCAGCTAGCACAGATGAACATGGTACCATCATGAATGAGGAATTTACTCTAGGATGACTTCCTGGGGAAGGTAGTTCAGGTTGATGTTAGGAGAAGGGAGGAATATGAAGTGGTAGAAAGAGGATGAGAAGAAGAAGGCTAGGAAAAACATCAGGTCTTGTGCAGGAGAAAAACAGTAGACTGGTTTCTGCCAAGAGGAAAGAACCCAGTTAAGGATTGGCTGGAGCAACCTTACACATGTGATCTTGGCTGGCAGCCCGGGAGCATCCCTCGAGTCATGTCTCCTGTGGTTCTTTCCATACAGATCCTGGATGAAGTGGAAAAGAGGCATCAAATCTCCATGGCCATCATCTACCCATTCATGCAGGGCCTCCGAGAGGCAGCTTTCCCCGCTCCTGGGAAGACTGTCACCCTCAAGAGCTTCATCCCTGACTCAGGCACTGAGGTGGGTGAGCAAACTGGGGGAGACCCTCCCTGGGTGGAGGAGGCGGGTTCCAGCAGCACCTCCCATCACAGTGTGCCCATTTACCAGGTTAACATTCCAAGAAACTGAGCTAGGCAGGGACTGGCACGTGGCTAAAATTATTGGCAGAACTTAAACCCCAGTTCTCTAATTTTCTCAACCTGATACTCACAAAGACCTAGTTACTGTTCAAGTAACCGAGATCTTTTTTTTTTTTTTTAATATAATAAACTATGTAAGTGGAGGCTCCCAGTACTAGAATGGCCTTTGCCTCCAGTTCCCAAACTGCTGCTCTTCACCATTACCTCCCTTTTCTCCCTGTGTCTGTCCTGTATCTCTACCTATGGCTTCCACCTGTCTTTTTCTTATCACCCATCCCCACCCCTGAGTCCCCACCCATTTGATACTGGGGATGCTATTGCTTTAAGACACTAAACAGACAAAGCAGCAAGTAGAAAATTGTTTTAAGAATCCCAGTCTTGACCCCTGGTATTCTGGATATTCTGTGTGTCCCTCTGAACTTTGGCTTTCCCATATTAGAATAAGGGGAGGGGTTAGACATCTTCACTTACTCAAAAAATGAGTGTGAAAGGATTGCTAGGCCCCAAGTTGTACTATTTTCTGGCTCGTTGTTGTTCAGTCACTAAGTCATGTCCAACTCTTTGCGAGCCCATGGATTGCAGCACGCCAGACTTCCCTGTCCTTCACTATCTCCTTGAGTTTGCTCCAAGTCACATCCATTGAGTTGGTGATGCCATCCAACCATCTCATCCTCTGTCACCCACTTCTCTTCCTGGCCTCAATCTTTCCCAGCATTGGGTTCTTTTCCAGTGACTTAGCTCTTCCCATCAGGTGGCCAAAGTATTGGAGTTTCAGCGTCAGCATCAGTCCTTCCAGTGGATATTCAGGACTGATCTCCTTTAGGATTGACTGGCTTGATCTCCTTGCAGTCCAAGGGACTCTCAAGAGTCTTCTCCAGCACCACAGTTCGAAAGCATCAATTGTTTGGTGTTCAGCCTTCTTTATGGTCCAACTCTCACATCCATACATGACTACTAGCTTTGACTATACAGACCTTTGTCAGCAAAGTGATATCTCTGCTTTTTAGTACACTGTCTAGGTTTGTCATAGCTTTCCTTCCAAGGAGTAAGCGTCTTTTAATTTCATGGATGCAGTCACTATCCACAGTGATTTTGAAGTGCAAGAAAATAAAGTCTGTCACTGTTTCCATTTTTTTCCCCCTCTATGTGCCATGAAGTGATGGGACTGGATGCCACAATCTCAGTTTTTCAAAAACTGTTGAGTTTTGAGCCAGCTGTTTTCTGGCTACACAATGGTAAATAAAATGAATGTGGTCCCTGACCTCATGGAGCTAAAAGTCTAGTGGGGAAGACAGACTTAAATAAATAAACACACAAATAAATAGATCATTGAAAAGTATATTGATAGAAGGAAAAGAAAACAGGATGCTCCATGAGAAAATGATGAGAAACATGTGTTGCGTTAGGTGGCTAAGGAAGGCTTCTGAGAGATAAAGGAGGATAAGAATGAAGAGAGAAAATACTGTAAGACAACTACATTTCAATGAAAAACTAGTTAACTAATTAAAAAGAAAAAAGAATGAGGAACTTCCCTGGTGGTCCAGTGGCTAAAACTCCATGCTTCCAATGCAGGGGACCCAGGTTCATTCCCTGGTCAGGGAACTAGATTCCACATGCTGCAACTTAAACTCAGGGCAGCCAAATAAATACATAAAACAAAATAAATACTTTTTTAAATGAAAGGCAACCTAGAGGAGGGAAGTACCTCAGGCAGGACACAAGGAAGGCACACTGAAGGAACAGAAGGGAGCTGATGTGGGGAAGCAAGGTGGTGGAGGTGGTGAGGGAGGCAGGGTGCTGTGAGCCACACAGAGGTTTACAGCAACATCACCCTCCGAGCAGATGGAAACCACGGGTGGATTTTTAGTAGCGGGGAGGTAGGATCAGATATACTCTTTCGGGGAGGATAGCGTAGAGGTAGGTAGAGCTTTCTGGGGCTTGTGTGATTTTTCAGTGTGGTAACACCCTCTCTCTCTGGTTTCCCGGCAGTTCATTTCCCTGACGCGGCCCCTGGATTCCCACCTAGAGCACGTGGATTTTAGTTCTCTCATGTGTTGCCTCAGTTTTGAGCAGATTCTTCAGATCTTTGCCTCTGCAGTGCTGGAAAGAAGAATCATCTTCTTGGCAGAAGGTCTCAGGTTGGTGCAGTCACTAAGCAGGTCACCTGAACTGACCGGCATCCCTAGGTTCCAGGAGACAGACAAGACGGTTCTCCAAGGAACTCAGGCTGTAGGACCTGTGTGCTCACCTTTCCTCCACACTGTCTTGATCTGCACTAAAGCCTAGAAAATAGCTGCTGTCATAGCTGTTGTAATTCCCTGTTCTTGCCTCCAAACTTGATCGCCGCCTAAGCCTGAAGGAGGTTTGTGATTTAGCTCTGAGAAGGGCATGAAGCATTCTTGTGACAGCCTAGGAGAAAACCAGTTAGGGTGGATGCAGAGAGGATTCTGCTCCTGAAAGGCTAAGGGAGGACAGGGCAGGAAGGTGTATGTATAAAGGTATGGAGGTCAAACCCATTATCCTAGTGGCAAACACACCTCATTTGTCCATTTATTTACTCATTCAACAAATACTTATTGTGTGTCAACTGTTAACCAGATGCCAAGCATCAGGGAGATACAGACAAACAAAAGATGATCCTAGACCTAAAGGGAATATAGACTTAATTCCTGATTGAAAGGAAGCATAGGTGTTGAAATCAGCAGAACAATTCAAGTTCTTTTCTTCTACTTTAGCAACATGGTGTTCCTTAGGTTAGTTTCTTAACTTTTATTTTTTTTATTTTTTGGATGCATGGGTATGTGGGATCTTTAGTTCCCCAACCAGGGATCGAACCTGTACCCTTTGCATTGGAAGTGCAGAGTCTTAACCACTGAATCACCAGGGAAGTACCTAGTTTCTTAACTTTTTGAAGTTGTGATCTCCATATCTGTAATTGGACAGATCAACTGTACCTACCTCATAAGAGCATGGTAAGGATTAAATGAAGTAATGCACTTTAGGTACCTAGCACCCTGCCAGGCCTGCACTGGTAAGTGCCAGTTGTTTTTCTTACTAATAGTTTCATAGTTGAGTATATCCCTGTATAGTGTATAGTTGAGGCAGAATACTATCATGTCTTGGTCTCTGCCTCTTAGAGGCTTCAAGTCTGGTTGAGACATGGGGAGATGTGTGACAGATGGAGACAGGAGAAAAATTTTAAGACAGTAGAAGGTTGACTCGTTTATGCCTGGGAATGGAGAAAACTGCTTATGTTGAGCTGACAATCCTGGTTTTATCTTTTAGGAAAGAAGAAGGAAAGGACTTTAGGGGCCCGAATGTTAGACCAGAGGGTCAGGTGAATGTCATGGGTTTTCAAGGAAAGGAAGTTTGGGCAGGCAGTGGGGTCTGTGGGCTGAAAATTCTGTAAAAATCAGTGATAACCAAAAAGGTACCGTGTGTGCATGCAAAGTTGCTTCAGTCATGTCCAACTCTTTGCAACCCTATGGGCTGCCAGGCTTGTCTGTCCATAGGCTTCTCCAGGCAAGAATACTGGAGTGGGTTGCCAGGCCCTCCCCCAGGGGATCTTCACAACCCAGGGATAGAACCCGCATCTCTCGTCTCCTTCATTGGCAGGTGGGTTCTTTACCACTAGCGCCACCTGGGAAGCCCCAGAAGGCACCAGTTGTGGCCTAATCCTTGTGGGAAGCAGTGTAAATCTCTTGCTTTAGACATAGCTCTTCCACTCTTGGCCCTGTAGGGCAGGGATCCCCAACCCCCTGGCACTGGTCCATGGCCTGGTAGGAACTGGGCCACGCAACAGGAGGTGAGCAGCGGAGCAAAGCTTCATCTGTATTTACAGCTGCTCCCCATCAACTCCCATCACCACCTGAGCTCTGCCTCAGAGCTCAGGCGGCATTAGAGCAGCGGCAGCATTAGATTCTCAGGAGAACAAACCCTACTGTGAGCTGTACAGGCAAAGGGTCTAGGTTGAATGCTCCTCATGAGAATTTAATGCCTGATGATCTGAGGTGGAACTGAGGCAGTGATGTCAATGCTGGGGACCTGCTGCAAATACAGATTATCATTAGCACAATAAATGTAATGTGCTTGAATCATCTTGAAACCATCCCACCCCTCCCCCGCAACCCCAGCCCTCGGTCTGTGGAAAAAAATGTCTTCCATGAAACTGGTTACTGGTACCAAAAAGTTTGGGGACAGCTGCTGTAGGGAATTGAGAAGTTTCTGTTGTGGCTAGAGCTGGGATTCCGGCTTTTGCCGCCTAGGATCAATGTTTAGAAAGTGAAGGGGACTCCAGGTGTCAGCTGGCCTGGATATGGGCAAAGGTTGGCAGGACTCACCTCTCAGGCGTTTTTCTTCAGGGAAACCCCACCACTCCCCACTTCCTTCCTACACTGAGTATTTCAGATCTTTGCCGCTCAGCCAGGAAAGGGACTTCCAGTCAGCCTAAGCCTCCGCTAGACTCTCAGAGACTCCATCTAACTCAGGAAGTGCTAGCTTGATACCAAGAATTGAAACAAGGTTTCCGCATCTGTGTTTTTGTTGGCCTTGGCTTTGGGGCAGTTTGGAGAAATGAAGAGCCACTAAAGCTAGTGGGGAATAGAGAAGACAGGGAAGGTGTGTGTGTTGAGGGGGTTAGGGGGAGGGGGGCATGAGGGGACTTGGGTCTGAGTTGTGACTTAGGCAGTAATTACACAGGGAATGCTTCCTTGGAAAGGGTGGAGGAGTCCTCTCGGGGGGACTTTCCGGGTGGGAATTCCTGGTCAGAGGTTCCTGGAATCCAGGAATTTCCCAAGCAGGCTCAGGCACCAACCTGATAAGTTTAAATAACCATGAGTGGTCAGAGGGAGCCCTGAGAGTTAAAGCCTGGGGATGAGAGACAAGGAGGAAATAGACTTGGCCTCTCTGCTGCACCCCAGTGTTTACGTGCTTGTCTCCTTAACTACACTGAGTGCCTTAAAAGCAAGGCTGGTCTTTTGCTTCCTGGCATCCACATCCCTAGCCCAGTAGTGAGCATAGAGAAGGGACTCCATCAATGATCAATGACCTCATAGATGGAAGACATTTCTTCTTCCTCCTCCTCTCTTTAAAGGTACTCCCTCCACCCCACCCCCACCCCCAATGGAAAAGAAGAATCACATAGAGGCCCCATACTTGACGAGAGGAGCCTCAGCCTCTTCTGGTTTCTACCTCTCCCCTCCCAGCTTCGGGTAGCCAGAAGCTCTGTGACCGGCATGGCTCCCAGACTTGCTATAGCTCCGGCACAGCCAGCATGGGCAGCTGCTGTCAGTGGCGGGCGGTGGGGAGGTGGCGTGGGGGTGGGGGCCTGGGCAGGCCCCTCTGACTCACTTTCTGTGCCCTGTCCCCAGCACCCTGTCTCAGTGCATCCATGCTACTGCTGCGCTGCTCTACCCCTTCAGCTGGGCCCACACCTACATCCCCGTGGTCCCCGAGAGCCTGCTGGGAACTGTCTGCTGCCCCACTCCCTTCATGGTTGGAGTCCAAATGCGCTTCCGGCAGGAGGTTTTGGACAGCCCCATGGAAGAGGTACGATGCAGCAAGAAGGGGGCCTGATTTGGAGCCAGGCAGACCTGGATTCAGATCCCACCTCTGCTGCTAATAGCTGTGTGATTTTGTGGCAAGTTGCTTAACCTCTTTAAGCCTCAGCTTCCTCATCTGTAAAACTGGAATGGCAACGTTTAGACCCTAAGGATCCTAGGGGTAAAAATCAGCATAAAGCACCTAGCCTGGTGCCTGACATATAGCTGATACTCAGTAAGTGTCTGCTCCCTTCTCTGAATGATTTCCCTTTGGACTTAAGGGGCAACACATGGCTTATTTGGGCTTCACCCAACTGTACTAGGCCAGCTAGTCCTAGTGAGCAGGCCCTGGGTGTCCCATTTTTCTTCTGAATGGACAAGCGCAGCTGGTCTGTACAACACACACCCCACTGGAATTTATTCACATTGCTTGGAACTGAACTAACAGTCTTCCTGGAAACAATGAGTCTTGAAAATGCAGATATTTTTTGGTAGTAGAGGTCATCCTTCCAATGAGCTTAGAGCTCAGTTGGTTAATGAGGATATTGGTTCAAATCCCCTTTGATTTTGTCAGCCTCTTGTGTCTTGGCAGTACCCCCAGATACACCAAAGAGCTCAGTGGTGAGAATGGGTGTTAATAACATAAACCTACCTCCAGTGTTGGAAGAGCGACTTCTGCTTTGCTTGAGTTGTCAATAGAAACTTTCAAGAAATAGCACATTACTATAATCTCAAGCCAAAAGAGCCACTTGGGTTGGTCTGGCTAACCATCGACTCCCTCTGTGTAGACAGAAAGGGAAGAGGCAGAGTAAGCTACTGGAGGCACGTGACCAGCCCTAGTGGGAGGACTTCCTCCTTTTACATAAGAAATAACCAAGGTCCAGAGAGCTCAATCCACTTATCAAGGCCACACAGGCAATCCCGGAATCTAGCAGAGATAGAAGGAAAGCACCTCTTCCGCAGAGTGCTGCTGGGAAGTAAAGAAGCAGGCTGTTTCTCTTCCTTGTCTCCCCCGCCCTGCCCTCCTCAGAACTGCTGAGTACACATGCCCTTTGAGCCAACCTCTGCCTTGTGACTAACTGGGACAGAGTATCAGCCCCATGTTTAGTAATACGACTCAATAAGTGTCCCAGTCCCAGAAGTTATGAAACTTCCTGATGCTGCAGCGCCATCTTCTTGGATGCTGTGATTCCTCCCCCAGTGGCCTGGTGAGAAGACACCCCAAGGCTAGTCAGACTCCAGCTTGTGTTGTCCAAGAGCCCCAGCTGATGAAATGGGCAGGGGATAGGGATGGGAGAGGGCTAGGGGTCAGGAAGAGAGATGGGGCATTCCTTGACTCCCAGGTCAGCTCTTTGGAAGGGCTCCTTGGACAGACAGTAATATACTCAAGTACTAGAAAGATTTCTGGGAACAACTTCAGAAAGAAATTCTTTACACACAGTCTTACCTCTCAGCCCACAAAGTGAACAGCCTGCCCTAAATGAAGGCATCTGAGCCTATGTATACAAGTGGTTTCACGCCTGAACTAGTTCAACTTTTCTCCCCTGATGATGGATAATTACAGTGCCTGCTCTGTCTTTTGGCACACATTCCTATTTCTCTCTTCTTTTTATTTGGGAGAAGGGTGCATGGAGGGATCACTCACCCTCTTGTCGAGACCAAGGTCACAAACTGAAAAGAGGGACCGAGCAGGCATTTAAATGGCCAACACAGGCTTTGGGGGATTATGATAAACTGCTGAGCACCTGCCTTGCCTAAAGGAGGCAGCTGTAACTCAGTTCCCTCTGAATGTGGATCACTGTTAGAGCTCCTGACTTTTCCAGAGAAGCCCTAGATCCAAATTCTGTGTGAAATTTTTTAATTTAAATACTGGAAACTAATTCAATGATTTGAAAATCCTCTGAGTCTCAAAGAAACAGGTCTGTAGGTTGGAATCTAACCGGCAAGATGTGTATTGGTCATCTCCATTCTAGACTAAAGGCGCCTTAGGCAGTGATGGAGCTGATACTAGAACTCAGGTCCCCCAAGTTCCAGCCCTGTGCTTGTCCTACCTGCACCCTACAAACATGTGATTACTGCCTTTCCGTCCCTCCTCCTTTTGTCCCCAGGCTTATTTTCTCCTCTCGCTCTTCTCTGCTGGAAGGTCCAAAGCTCTTGTGGGAGTTTTAATAGTTTTTATTTATATATTCTTGGCTGTGCTGGGTCTTCATTCCTGTGTGGGCTTTTCTCTTGAGGTTGCAGAGAGGGGGCTACTCCATAGTTGTGATGCATGGGTTTCTCACTGTAGCGGCTTCTCTTGTTGCAGAGCATGGGCCCCAGGGCGTGCAGGCTTCAGTAGTTACAACACCTGGGTTCAGTAGTGTGGCACATGGGCTCAGTTGCTCTGTGGCATGGGGGATCTTCCCTGAATCAGGGACCGAACCCGTGTCGCCTGTGCTGGCAGGCAGATTCTTTACCACGGAGCCACCAGGGAAGCCTGTGGGAGTTTTAAAAATGGAATTCTAGGCAATTGTACATAAAGTTGTTGTAAGCATTAAAAAAATCAAAAGATGCCCATCCCTGTAGTAAAGCTCACCAGAGGGAAGGGAACTGAAGAACTGTAGGAAGAGTGATACACTAGCAAGGACAGCACAACCCAGGCTTGGAAACTGGCTCTACTCTTTGATAGCAGTATCACCTCAGGCAGTTTAACTTCTTTGGGTATTTCCTCACCTTAACAGACACAGTATCTGCCTCTACAGGAGCATGGGGGAAGATTAAATGAGATAAGATGTGCAAAGCACAGTGTATGCCATTTAATGCTTCGTACATAGAAGTTATTACTACGATCAATGCTTTTTTATTAAGAGAGTGACTGGCTTCAATTTACCCATATTGTATACCGCATCTTCCTTAGCTCTCTCCCATTTTCTGCTTCCTATACCCTCATACCCTTTTCTCAGGAAAGAGTGGGTGGTGAGAAAGGAGTGTACCAGACAGGAAATGAGAACTGAAGATGCTGATTTTGTTGTTACTTGGGCTGAAAGGTACAGCAACAGGAAGAAACAGAGAAAAGGGAAGAAACCAAGCTGTCCCGTTTTTATTTCAGGTCCTGTTGGTGGATCTTTGTGAAGGAACCTTCTTAATGTCAGTAAGTGTCTGGGTTCAGATCCCTTGCAGACCCACAACCAACTCAATTGTTCTTGGCTCATCCAAGTTCCACTACTTTAACAAACTTCTAAGTATGCTAACAAGACTTCACCTCTCTCAAGGAGAGTGTGACTTCACAAGGCAGTCGGTGTTAGTGCTTTTAGAGCAAGGACATAGACCGAGTACCAGAGGGACAGAGACTTCCTAGTGTTTAGATTTGAAGCTTCTGTTGTTTCTCTGTTGTATGTGGCCAATTATTTGGGTGTGGAATGGGGTGTAGAATTCATGCCTCACATTCTCTGCCAACACTTCACACCTCCTCCCTGACTGCTTGACCTCTGAGCTGACTCTGTCCTCTCCTAGGTTGGTGATGAAAAAGACATCCTACCACCCAAGCTTCAGGATGACATCTTAGAATCTCTTAGTCAGGGCATCAAGGAGTCACAGAGTAAGTCCCAGGTCCCTCTTATTCCTGGCTTTCTCCAAAGAGTTTAAGGGCATGATTCCCAACAATTCCCTTCTAGAACTAAAAGGAATTCACTCCACAGTCCTGAGCTAGTCCCAGAGGCCTTGATCCTAAAGGGCAAGTATGAGATTTTACTCTTCCTAAGCAATGGCAAACCCATCTCCAGTCTCACATTTTCATCAACCAGTAATTATGAACCCTGCCTCACCCCACCCAAGAGTTTTCAGCCTGCAATGAAAGCCACTTGGAGGTAAGGGTGGGTAGTTTTCATCCTTCTGCTACCTCTGAGATGGTCTCTTTATATCCCCAGCAGCTTCTGAACAAATCAATGAGCATGTTTCAAGGCCTTTTGTACAGTTCTTTGTCAAGACTGTGGGCCACTATGCTTCCTACATCAAGCGGGAGGCGAACGGGCAAGGCCGCTTCCAAGAACGGGCCTTCTATAAGGCTCTGACCTCCAAGGCCAACCGCCGGTTTGTGAAGAAATTTGTGAAGACACAGCTCTTCTCCCTTTTCATCCAGGAAGCCGAAAAGAGCAAGAACCCTCCTGCAGGTATGCAGTGAAAGCTTCCTATCAACTGCCTCCAAGTCAGGTGTGGTCCTAGGAGGGGCGGGAAGAGCACTTCTGAGAGGTTCACAAAAACAGCTGTGATCTTATCAAATGGGGT
The DNA here is from genome assembly GCF_023091745.1 of Budorcas taxicolor. Classification (NCBI taxonomy): domain Eukaryota; kingdom Metazoa; phylum Chordata; class Mammalia; order Artiodactyla; family Bovidae; genus Budorcas; species Budorcas taxicolor. Next base: position 32,581,978 of record NC_068912.1, read on the forward strand.
TGGAAAGAAAGGTTCTGAAGCCTAAGAAAATGCCTCCAAGGCTGACGTTTTGTAGATGTTGCTCTGTTTCACCAGCCAGTAGGAGGACCTTTGCTTTGTTTTAGTCTAGAGCTAATTTCTACTAATTATTCTGTTTTAGGACCCCTTAGGAGCCTAATCAAATACCTAGATCTACAAAGGCCTAGGATGGCATGGGAAATGTGGGTATAGTGGGTGAGCATGGGCAGCAAACATTGAGAGTATCTCTGATCCTTGTTCTTGAGCTCATCTTAGTCTGCCTGGCCAGATTAGCTGCCTCTAATACCTGTATCTCTAACACCACAGATTATTTCCAAAAGAAAATACTTGAATATGAGGAACAGAAGAAACAGAAGAAACCAAAGGAAAAGACTGTGAAATAAGAGTTGTGGTGAACAGGAGTGCCTAGACCTATAGGCCAGTAGTGGACTTTGACCCCTGCCAGCATGGTATGATGTGAAGCTCTCAGTCAATAGAATCCACAGCCTTCTTCTGAGTCCTGGTAACCAGGTCTTGCTTCAAGTTGGTGTCTTGAGTTTGGGATTCCTGAAATCAGCTTTCTCAAGACTTTGGAAGGCTCAGACCTCTGTGCTCACAGAGCTGGGCACATAGCTGCCTTTTCTGCAGAGGTGACACAGGACAAGAAACAGTAGTAGAGGTGGTGTAGAGCCCCAGAAGTTTCTGGAACTGCCCTCTCCCAGGAAGCACTATTACAAAATCCTCTACAGAGGAACAAGTTGTCGCCCAAATACTCAGTCTCTTCACATATAAACAGAGGTCTGTGGACATGTGAGGGTAAGAATAAAGACGAAAATCTTCTTGCTGTTTACATGTGTATCTCTGGCTTCCACTATGGAGAGGTAACCAGCAAAACAAGGCGAGAGATGTGAGAATAAACTGGGCTAGATGTGGAGGACTGGCAACAGTGCCCAGAACTCTGGTGCTGTGTCTGGCAATGATGGGCACCAGGAGAGCCTTCTACTAGAAGAGGTGAGGGATACTGGTAACAACAGCAGCTGTACTGACGATACAGCAGTGGTTCTTGGTTCAAGTTAGGTGTGCTTTCCAGAATCCTGGGACGAAAGGCTGCTAGCCTTTTGTGAAATATTTGAAGTTGAGAGTGACTTGACAGTAGGAATCTCAGCTGAAGAAGTCAGTGAAGAACACTACATTGTTTCCATCAATAGGTCTGTCTGCCCATCACTTCCAGTTTGGAGCTTTCCGTTTTAGACATCCTACTTCCAACTTCATTATTTTGAGAAGCCAGTTCAACTCTTTGGCTAAGGGCAGAGGGATCTCCACATTGATATTTTTTCTCTGGGAAGAAAAGAGAATCATCATCTTAAAAGTCCAAAGTTTAGTAGTCACCTGGTCCCTCTTCCCTCTGTATCTCTACTGACAGCTTCTGTTTAAATACTGTAAGGGACATGGAAACTTCTAGAAGCATCCTGTTTTTCAAAAATTCCATCTTTTTAATGTATGTGTGCGTGGCCCTCAGAGGCCCCTGGATTCTGTACAGAGAACACAAATGTTGTTGCAGGATGGAATAGGAGGCTGAGGTTACCGAATTGAAGTTAAAGTCAATATACTTTCATTTCAGGGCACAGAGACCTACTGCAGGTGGCGCATGTCCTACTGTCCACATGCCACCCCAAACTAGGCTGCTACTCTTCACAGCTTTCAGGAGTTAGTGCACTTTGTTAGGTAGTTTATGCCAGTGGTTCCTAATCCTAGTTGTATCTCAGGACTGGAATCCTGGGGAGCTTATGAAAATATAAGGCTCCATCTTTAACCTACCAAATCATCATTAAAGATAGGACCCGGGAACCTGTATTTTTAAAACTTCTTCCGCTGATTCTGACCCCTAACTGGGTATATAATATGCTCACAAGAATCAGGACCAACTGAGGTTTACTATAAACATAACTTGATCTCATGTTGATGGTTATGTAGAGTTGACCTAGATGTCTTCCAGATTTCCATTATGCTGAAAAAGATTCTAGCACCTGAGTCTGTAGCTTCAACTCACTAAAACCTAGTATAGTGTAGAAGATAAGGCTGGACCAGGATTCAGAAGATATGGATTCTAGTCTCCATTTGGAAAAGGAACAACTGTTGTGACACTGGTATGCCATTTAGCTTCTCCAAACCTCAGTTTCCACTGTAGGCAGTTAACATCTGCTGTGTCTATCTCATAAGACAATGATGTAACTCTGCCAAATTTAATTATCTTTCCTTCTTTTTTCCTTTGTCCTACCTTGTGACATCTGATCTACCCTAGCATTTTCTTGTATGAACTTCTCTACCCCAGATGCTGGAGAAGTTGCTAGCAAGCAAAGATAGTGAAAACTTCCCTTTCCTGCTACATTCTAGCAAAGAAATGAAAGGTTTCACTACCACTGCTAAGCAAGATTACATGGAATTGATGGAATCATCAAAAGTGCAAGAAAGAGTTCTGGATGCCAGGCAAAGCAGCACAGCTATGTGTATCCATGATTATGGAAGTGGTATAAATAAGAATCAATAGTAAGATACCTCATTTTAGTCAATAGTTTAAACTTTTGCTGTTTGCCTCTTCATTCAAGCAGTTGAACTACACACAATAGAAACAGATCTGGTTTATAGTTACTGAGGACACCTGTTTTTTGTTTCAAACTTGTAGCCAGAAAAGGAGAGTGGAAATATTCAATAATTGCCAAGAGAGGCACAAGCCTCTCTTATTTTAAATCTGGGGCAAGGGCTTGAGATTCTGAGAGCTACTAACCAGTCAATCCTAAAGGAAACCTGAATTTTCATTGGAAGGACTGATGTTGAAGCTCTAATAGCTTGGCCATGTGATACAAAGAGCTGACTCACTGGAAAAGACCCTAATCCTGGGAAAGACTGAAGGCAGGAGGAGAAGGAGATGACAGAGCGTGAGATGGTTGGATGTTATCACCAACTCAATAGGCATGAGTCTGAGAAAACTTCAGGAGACAGTGAAGTACAGGCAAGCCTGGTGTGCTGCAGTCCATGGGGTCACAGAGTCAGACACGACTTAGCAGCTGAGGAACAACAACAAAGACCTATTAAACTCCTCTGGACTTTTAAGATTATGGTTCTCTTTTTACAAAGGGAAAAAAGACATAATCTCAAGGGCGACAACTGTCACAACAAAAAACCTTCCAAGAGGGAAAATAAACATAGCACTCCCATGTTTTAAGTTAAACAGTTTTATACAAAATAGAAAGGTCACAGGACACATGTTGACGATGTAGCTGACTTAATCTTATTTACTAAAGAACAAAAATAAATTTTGTTTAAAAATTTAAAAAGTGACATTAAAACTTAGTTTATCTTCCACTGAATAAAACTGAGGAAAAAAGACTGGCTTTCGGATTATATGTTTATTTAAAAAAATAAAATGGATCGACAAAGTTACCACATTATTATGCATGCTAACAGGATTTCCCAAGCCCATGAGATACCATATCTTGAGCAATAAAAAAATGACTTCCTCAACAATGTAAAGATAGGAAACTTTTCAATCCAAATTCAAAATCTTTATCAAGTTCCACCTCATAAGCTAGTAGAATATATCTGTGCCACAAGCTGAGCTCCTTAGTAAAGAAAGCTTGAGAAGATACTAAACAAGGATGTCACTAAAAAGATGATGATTTGTTAAAATTATAAAGCAACGAATTTTGGCCTGGAAATATTCTACATCAGAAATCTCCACCACTGGGGATCTGCCCCCCATGACAATTTTACTCTGAATCCAGGATAATTACAAACACATGGTATTTTTTTCTTGCATGCTTTCTTGGGCCAACCCTGCATGAAAACACGTACATTTACAGGATGGAACTTGAAATTCCCATTCTCACACAGGGATAGTTAAGAAGTGTTATCAATAACAAAGAATAAAAGTTATACAACATTGATTATTATAAATTATTCTTGGTCTTAACCGCCCCATTCTCCTTAATATGTTCGGATTCTTTCCTGCAGAAAACATTAGCTTCCTATGTAACATCAGTTACATCATTAATGATGATTAGAATGAGCTGTGGAGACCTTGATTCTGAAGACATGTATATGCAGGTGAGATGCAATCTGATTGCAAACACTGACACAGTAGCGAATCAAATCAAAGAAAGAGAAGACCTGGAAAATACAAAAAAAAGAGAGATTATTAGATTCTCAGCACCTGCTCAGGCCATCCCTAAAGCCGGAGAGGCTTCTAACTTTCTCTTCTCCTGAAATCCATCTTCAATTCCATACGATTTAATAACTCAATTTCCCCACAGATCTCCTTTATACCAAGGAGCAACAAACTTAGTGAATATTTTATGCTTTGTGGACCATACTTTGTCACACTGTTCAACTGTGCCTCTGAAGCATAAGAGCAACCACAGACAAGATATAAATGACAGGGCATTCAAGAAAACTTTATTTACAAAACCTGACCACTGGCCCACACAGTATAGTCTGCCAACTACTGCTTTATAGTCGGAAATACGGAATTTATGAGCCAGGATGTAGGCAGGACTAATAATACAAAAGAATGACTAAAGACAAAGTCACAAGGAACTCTCATGAAGTCCCATAAATGTTTTCTGGTATTCTAAATCATTACAATTAAAAAAAAATTTTTTTGGCCACACCCATGGCATGTGGGATCTTAGTTCCCTGATCAGGAACAGAACCCAAGTTCCTCATTTTGGCAGGTGGAGTTTTAACCACTGGATAACCAGGGAAGTCCCTAAATCATTATATGATCTCTCTCTCAGGACTGGCCCACTGAAACAAGAAAACAAGCAGCCTCCAAATCATGAAATAGAACACAGTACAAAACTTACCAGGGCTATCCAAAGTACAATATATTCATCAATAAAGCTGTTAAAATACTGGTCCAGAAACAAAAGTGCTGGACCTATGAATGCTGTGTCATGTAAGTGCATCTCACTTTTAGTCATGTGTGCCACCTATGAATAAAAGAGAATCAGTGATGTCGGCAGCCATTTTCATTTTACAGCAATTGTGAGCTACACAGTAATCAGTATTGTGATCAAATATCATGTTTCAAGAATCCTTTAGCAGTATCTACTGAATGTTCAAAACTAAGATGACAACACAGAGTGGGTTTGAGAGCTATACACTGAAGGTATGTACCATGACAACTAAATCCCCCCAAAAGCTCTTCACAAAGAGCCTTAAGTGTACAGAATGAGAATGAAGAATAGACACAAACTAAATAATCAAATTAAACTGTGGATAGAAGAGTTGCAGAGGTTTTAGGCGCTTCTGTTAATCTCAAATTGTAGCTTCATGTAACAGTAAAAACAGTTCCTACGTTGATGTCAAGAGATTTTGACTGGAGGAGAGCAAACTCTAGAATTGCTTAAGAAACTGTGAAATAAAAAACTCTGGCCATAAAACCAAAATAAGAAAGTTAAAAACAAAACTGGTGCTTACCACAAGCTTATTGGTGATTTTGGCAGATACAAAACCAAATGTCAATATATAAAGACAGGGATGCTTTTCGAAAAGCTGAACTGCTGATTTCTTATAAATCATTGCAGCTAATGTAATTACTGATCCAATATGGAGGAAAGGAGAAAGGACACTTGTTCCCTGTTTAGAATAAAAAGAAGTGAGGAATTAGTGGTATTCTATACTGATAAGATACTATATGGATCTGCTTGATGTAAGACAGCAACGAAACTTCTAAGAACCTCATGGTGTCTGAAAGCCAGCAATTTTTATAACTGAATACCAGAACTACTAGGGAAAAGTAGCAGTGTGGACTGGTTAGGCACAAACTGATTTTACGTAAAGAGGCCAGACATATTTTACAAAGCAGATTACACTCTAAAAAAGATACATGTTTTTAAAAGTGTGTGTGTGAGTATATGTGCGTGCACAAAAATATGCAAATATGAGCATATAAATCTTTACATGTGTAAATAAAACAGAAGTTTCAGACACTACCTTTTTCTTTAACGCTAAGTGCAAATTCTCAATTAACAAGTGATTTTTAATTAATTCAAATAACAACTCAAATGAAAAAGCAATTACAAAACTAAGTCCGAGCACAGAGATTACAAAACTAAGTCTGAGCACAGACAATCACCGGAAATCTTAAGAAATACTTACTGCTATCGTTGATCCATTTTTTCCAACACCACCTGTGAAGATTACACGGAAGTAATTTGTACAGGAAAATATGGTCCCTGCTACAGTACAAAGCGCAGGAAAAATTTTCATTTGAATATTCAGCACTGGAATCTTTAACAGGTAGAGAGAGAGAGCAATTAATATATATATATATACACATATACAGATTAAAATAACAAAACATATACTTGATTCATATTCTGATATATTCTCCATTCCTTCTATAGTTTGTAAATACTCAAACTGATGGAAGTTTCCCTAGCCTTTCCATTATAAACAACATAACAAGTCTCAACAAATGAGAGACTACATAAAAATTAATCTTGCTTCTGATACAACTTAAAAAAAAAAACGGATTCAACTTTATTAGTCTGTGTCATAGCTAAGTTCACCTAACACATCCCAGAAGTCTGGCAACACTGAATCAGGTTATCCTCTAGCCTTTTTATAAAAGAAGTATGCTTTGCCTTTTTCTTTGTGCATTTTTTGAACTCTATTGATAAATCTGTAACTAGTTATTAATTGTTATGAGAAAAGCATAGAGTACAAAGAACTAGAAGTATGTGCAACAAGATTAAAAAAAATCTCCAAACTTGAGAATGGAAGACAAAAGTTCTACTGAAAAGAGGTCCCAGTTCCAAACTGTTGGAATATAAGCTGCTAGCAAAAGCAGAGAGCAACTAAGAAAGCATTCATATTCAAGAAGCTTCTGATAATCTCAAATTGTAGCTTCACATAAAAGTAAAAACAGCTCCCATATTGATGTCAAGAGGTTCTCATTGGAGGACAGAAAACTCAGGGACAGGAGGAAAAATACATGATACACACCCAAGCAGCTACAGCTCTATAATTGTGTATCCAAAATTTTAACATACAAGTTTACTTTTCAGAAGAAGTAAGTAATAAATTTTTGTAGTGTATGGAAAATATGAATCAATTTACCCAAGGTAAGGGCGTGCGGGTGGGGGGGGGGCGCGGCTCAGTAGATTGAGATCAGGTATCTAACCTTGCAAACACAATAACCTCATTTAAAACAAAACACACTTGTACTAAATCTTAAAAATCATTTTAAATTTCCTTTTTACACCTCTCTTTTTAGCTTTTCTGAAGTCTCCAATTTTGTCCAGTATGGAAGGAAAAGAAAGCAACAGTAAAATGATAAATTCTATTAAGAGAAACAGAATGGTTCTAGAAATAAGATCCCAAAAGCTATGGTTTTCCAATAGCAATCATTCCAAAACAATGGTTTAATAGGTAATGCGTTCTTACGATGAAGACATTTTAATCAGGGCTATTTATACTTTTCAGGGCTGCCATCTGCCCGTATTTTAAAAATCAAATAAATGTGAAATTGCCCATTCTTTTTGTGTTTAAAACCCCATGAAGATTGATAGATACAAAATTAAACATTTAGATACTCTGTTTCTTTAAAACTCTCAAGAACTCAGTTTATTTACACAACTCTATGACCTCTTGCAAAACTGTAGTCTAAAAAACAGGGGAAAATCAACTATTCAAATTTCAAGTTGTACTGTGGCAGTGTTTAATTTTCTAAAATGAAATAGGTCAACTTAAAAAATTAAGCCCAGAACTTTATGGAGCACCTTAAATTGTCCCCTTTTTTCTCTAATTGATCTCCAAACTCTTACAGTCCAAATTCAAAGTTTGTTTCCAATAAAGGAGAAAATCAACACCACAGGTTGCTCTGAACTCCAAGAGATTTCTTCTTCTTTTTTTTTTTGCTCTCATTCAGAAAACTAAAGATATCACAATCTAAATCTGATGCACCTGGCTGAAATTCAATACTCTGGCTAGTTCCCCTTTCCCTCTAGACAAAGGACCTGCCTGGCAAAGGAGGAAATACTACACTCTTTCAGATTTCAAAGGAAGCAAAGCATTAATCCATTACAGCGGCATGCCTTTATTAGGGCCAGGGTACTAAATGAGTGCCAGTGACTTAGTGCCACAACTAAATGAGAGTGTAGCAGTAATTTGTGCCACAACTGAACTGAATAGCATCACTGCTGCTAAGTCGCTTCAGTCGTGTCTGACTCTGTGCGACCCCGTAGACAGCAGCCCACCAGGCTCCCCCGTTCCTGGGATTCTCCAGTCAAGAACACTGGAGTAGGGTGCCATTGCCTTCGCCAGTGCATGACAGTGAAAAGTGAAAGTGAAGTCGCTCAGTCGTGTCCGACTCTTAGCGACCCCATGGACTACAGACCACCAGGCTCCTCCATCCATGAGATTTTCCAGGCAAGAGTACTGGAGTGGGTGCCATTGCCTTCTCCAGAATAGCATCACAACTGTATTTAAAATTTGGTGAAAATGGTTTAGGATCATGGAAATTTTTGCTCTTTGAAAGAACAAACAGTAATATTACAAAAGCCAGCCAAAGCCTGGGCCACAAACCAAGCTACAGACTTAGGGGCAAAGAATCATAAACATTCTTAGGGCCCTCTTCACCTCTGTCATATATGATAGCTATATACACCAAAACATTCACTCCTGAATGTAGGTTTATGCTTAAATTGATTTTTATATTCTCTAGAACCCTGGATATTGTAGGTGTTCAATATAAACTTGTCAAATAGATTAAGATGTCCTCCCTTTCTCTTACTCTCCATGTAGAACTTTTTTGAGATGCTATGCAGACACATCCTGCCCCCTCATTAAGAAGGAAAAAGGAAGTTAGCTACAAGAAAATGAGGCAACGTGAAGGAAAAGCTGAAGTCAAAGGAATCCCAAGTCCTACCATGTGATTCCTTAAAGATCAGCCCAACTGAAGCACCTATAAAAAGTACTAAAAGAGTTGTCACTTTCACCTCACTCAAGATCAAGGAGGGTGGACACATTCTGTCTTTCTCAACCCTTCTCCTTCTGTCCTCATCTTCCTGGAACGTGTTCAAGGTGATGAAAGTGCATCCACTTTATAGACACTGACAGAAAGCTGTATTAAAGACACCTTCATCTCAGGCCTACTCAGGCCTACTAAGAGTGTCCTCAGTCTGAGGCTGGAAAGAATACAAACTCACTTGGGTCACAGTGTCTGCTCTATAGCTAGGGTGAAATCCTCAAGTTGTTGCTTAGTCTGGTTGTTGTTAAGTTGTGTCTGACTCTGTAACCCCATGGACTGTGGCCCACCAGGCTCCTCTGTCCATGGGATTCTCCAGGCAAGACTAGTGGAGTGGGTTGCCACTTCCTTCTCCAAAGGGTCTTCCTGACCCAGGGATCTAACCCCTGACTCCTGCTTGGCAGGCAAATTCTTTACCACTGGGCCACCTGGGAAGCCCAAAATCCTTTGGACTCATGCCATAAATTATACAACCAAATAATACCAATCTAATGTAATTCATTTTCCAGAGATGAAAAAAATCTTAAACTCTCAGGTTTACAGATTAAAACAGACACAGGTTTTGGTTGAATTGCTCAGATTAAAGCAAAATATCAGTTACTAATAAAACACTCTTATAGGCTTTGTAAATTTCAGCAGAAAGTATAATTTTGAGATTAGATACTTTCTTCCAAAGAATGTGGATATGTCTGTTTGTAAGTTATGACCAACCTAGACAGCATTTTAAAAAGCAGAGACATTACTTTGCCAACAAAGGTCCACCTAGTCAAAGCTATGGTTTTTCCAGTAGTCATGTATGGCTGTGAGAGTTGGGACTATAAAGAAAGCTGAGTGCCAAAGAATTGATGCTTTTGAACTGTGGTGTTGGAGAAGACTCTTGAGAGTCCCTTGGACTGCAAAGAGATCCAACAAGTCCATCCTAAAGGAAATCGGTCCTGAGTGTTCACTGGAGGGACTGATGTTGAAGCTGAAACTCTAATACTTTGGCCACCTGATGCAAAGAGCTGACTCACTTGAAAAGAGCCTCATGCTGGGAAAGATTGAAAGCAGGAGGAGAAGGGGACTACAGAGGATGAGATGGTTGGATGGCATCACAGATTCAATGGAGATGAGTCTGAGTAAACTCCGGGAGCTGGTGATGGACTGGCGCACAGCAGTCCGTGGGGCTGCAAAGAGTCGGACACGACTGAGCGACCGAACTGAATGTCTGATTTACTTAAGTATAAAGGCACTCCTGAAGTCTTTCAGTTTATCAGTAAGATATCTAATGAATTCTACCTAATGAATTCTGAAACTTCACCTGTAATGTTTGTGTGTACGCTCAGTCATGTCTGACTCTGGGACCCCATGGGCTGTGGACCGCCAGACTCCTCCGTCCATGGCAATTTTCCAGGCAAGAATACTGAAGTGTGTTGCCATTTCCTCCTCTCAGGGAAATCTTCCTGACCCAGGGATGAATTCTCTATCTCTTGTGTCTCCTGAATTGGTAGGTGGATTCTTTACCAACTGCGCCACTTGGGAAGCTCTTCTCCTGTAAAACCCCTCACCTGTAATAAACCCACCATTTGCCTAAACTGGATTCTAGAAGGTGTCTCCTATTTTAACACACATTTATTTAACACACATCAACTGCTACTTAAATAATCAAATGTCAGTGAAAGTAACCAGCAGGGGATTTTATGTGGATCCCTTCCAAAGTAATATTCCTTTTTTCAAGAGTGATATATATGATAGAAGATAGTTCCAGGACATCCCAAAAGGATATATTCTTTTGGAGAAGCAATACACCAAAAAATGTCTTGTTTCTTGCAATGTATAAACTATGCAGTCACTTTTGTGCATGAGAATAATTTCTTTTCTTAAAACACGGGGGAAAAGAAACACAAACCACACACACAAATCCTAACCAACCTAAACAAACAAAAACTAACTACAACCTCTGGTAAAACAAACAAACAAAATCTCTTTGAAGGAAAAAAAAAAAAAACAAAAAGTAGATGATCAATAAGCAGTAGATGGAAATCACTTACCTTTGCAAAACAGCTGATCTTCTAAAATCAGCTTTAAGAAGACATTTGCACTGTTTTTATTTGTTTTCACCATAAAACTGCTTTCTTAAATATCAATAAAAGTCTTTAAATGAGGATTTGGAAGGCAATTTCCATTTTATGTCCTCAGGCTCAAAAGACAAAAAATTCATTCCTGGGCCCTAAATAAATATCTCCTCTCCACTTTGGCACACAAATAAATCAGGGCACTGGAAGTATAGTCTTTCCTGAACTAAGACAATGCATTTCAAAACACCTTATTCAGCCATGAGCTCATGGGGTCATGTATAAACAAAAAAAGAAATAAGAGTGGTTGAAATCAATTATGGGAATCTGTACTGAAAACTGCTCAAAGAACACAAATATTTCTCTAAGCCTCTGAATATCACCAGAGAGGACAAGTCCTTTCCTTTTAGTTTAATGATGGTAACAGTAGAACCAATGATACTAATGATAAGACATGGGTCTGGGAATCTGTTTCCTTATTGCAACCTAACCTCACTAATCCTGGAATTGAATTGCTGGGTCTGGGACCTCCAATTCAGTCTTGGGTCTGAGAGTTCCTCAGATTACTTCTTTAAACATATAATAAAAAAGAATGATTGTATATATCTTGTCAATAAAGACAGGACAAAATATTTGATCCTTTTAAAGAAAAATAATTTCTGTTATGCACATGTACAGATTCTGTATATAAATCCTAATAAAGGGAACATGTTTACTTGAAGCAAATTTACTGCCAGGTATCACCTAAAAATTAAGGATATGTGTATAGCCTGCGTGAATACACAACTACATTGACAACAATGCTTTCCGTACTTCCATGCTGATATGGATAATTAGGTATATATACTTGATGTTGACTTGTTTCTAGACAATTAAGCCAGAAATTCTATTTTTTGCTATTGATATGTTGAAACACTACAGGTAATTTATATGTGTATAAGAGATGCAAAGTAAATTTGGAGGGGGAGATATTTTGGTATAAAACACAAAGCCTATGAAAAAAATAATATAGTCAAGCGATAAAAAAAATTAAGTGAGAGACAAGCTTTAGGCTTTATAAAATAGTTTCAGGAGAAGACTACTTTAACTTCTCTTCTACAGCCAAATTGTTTAAAACTATTACCTACTTAACATTTTTATAGCTACTTATAACTGTTTACTATTTAGCCTACAAGAGAGCATAAGAAATAACTATATGAAATCCAAGATCTACAGAGAGATACATATATATAGGACATGTTTATGTATCTATAGATCTTGGATTTCACTAGAGACAGTACTGGCATTTGAGACTAATGTGTAAAAAAGATGTGATTTTGAATGATACTATGCATGAACAGTTTCAGAATTTTCCTGATTGACTAACGATTATTTTTATTCTTTTATTTCCCTCCTCACAAGGCTATCCTGTCAACAAAAGCCATTATGCAATTTCTGGTAATAAATACTTAGGGAAACATGTTAATTATACTTCCTTGAGTATCAAATTCACCATCATTAAATGAGTTAGGTAAAGGGAAAATTTTGCTGAGTAAATTTCCCTTATACTTAAATATTAATCTGACTTTTAAGAACTGTGTTTGTTTCAGTTCAGTTCAGTTCAGTCGCTCAGTCGTGTTCGACTCTTTGCGACCCCATGAATCACAGCATGCCAGGCCTCCCTGTCCACCACCATCTCCCGGAGTTCACTCAGACTCACGTCCATCGAGTCCGTGATGCCATCCAGCCATCTCATCCTGTGTTTGTTTAGGAGTAGGAAAAATTCCAAATGTAAGACCAGCCACAACTTCTCTTGAGGGCTTATCATTTGATGGAGACTGTTCCTGAGTGCTTTACACATACTCATTTAATCCACAAAATAACCTTATCAGACAGGTACTATTATTGTCCTCATTTTATAAGAGGAGAAAACTAAGCCACAGAGAGTTGAACAACAGATCAAGTTCACTCAGTAGGCAGTGAAGCCAGTACCAAACTCAGGCAGTCTGGTTCCTTAGCCTGTGTTCTTGACGCCCCTGTATTATATATATTATATTCTTTCTCCAGAAGTTTGTGGGAAGGAACTTGTGTTTCTTGGGGATGACTATATTTCAGGTCAGGTTGAAAATCAGGGTCTCAGCTTGTTGAAACAATCCTACAGCATTTATTTCAATAAGCATTTATTCTGTTCTGGGGTCAGAATTAATTTACTACCAAAATTCATTATTCAGCTTTAAGCATACAGTGGACAAACTAGTAGACTCCTGTAGTTCAGCTGGAGAATAAAAGGTCTGACTTAGTCTTGTCATTGGTTAACTTGATACACTACCTGCTGTTCCCTCACTTATACAATGGGATAACAAATAATAATTCTGAAAGCCTTTAACAATACCCTTGAAATGGACCTACTGAACCACATAACTCCAAATAGTAAAATTCACTATGCCCTAAAGAGAAGCTTGTGTCTTAACGTTGCTGTGACTTTTTGTTTTCGGAAAGAACAAAATAATTTGACATATCACCTTTTAACTGGATTATACTGGATTAGAAAAACACAAGCAAAAGACAACATGCATTACGTGGGATACACAATGTGAAGAGTTACCATAGATTGCCAAAAAGGTGGTCCTCCAATCACTGCCAGCAAATGCATGATTATTATGAAGATTTGCACTTCAGTCACATCAATTCTGATTAGGTACAAAAAGCCAAAAAAGCAGAATTACTCAAAACAATTTCAAGTTAATTACTTGCAAGCTTAGCAGCATTCCTCTATCATGCACAATAGAAAAAAAATCTCAAATATTGAGGAAAGGGGAAAAGGAGGTGTCAAAAATTTGTTATGAGCAAAATCAAATAAAATCCAGGGCATTTTCATTTAATTTAATCAATTTCACAGAGCAATAAAAACCCCTCCTTTCTAAAGAAAATTTCTGAAGTTGGGTTGAAACTATAGCTTAACCTTTCTCACCAAAAAAAAAAAAGAAAGAAAAAGAAAAAAATAAGTGTGTGTATTAAATTTTGAATGTCAAGCAGAGGACTACACTGTACTGGTATATGAGATCTTGAAATAAGTGCTTTGTAGTATCAAATGGAAGAAATGGTGAGCTTTTACTAAAGTAACCTAAATCACAGATGCAAAACTTACTGTCCTTTTTATTCATTTAATGCCTTCCATGGTATGGGTGTGGAAAAAAATTCACCCAATTTTCAAATTCTTATGCTAATTAGGTCAATTACTCTAAGACATCCAGAAAGAAGATACTGAAAGCAGTCAAGAATTAGCTTTGAGGTTGTTGAAAATGATCTTTACAGTTAAGAAGAGACAAACCTGGTACAAAAACAGGGCAGTAGAAATTAGAAGTCTGAGAGTCTGAAAAAAGAATATGGGCAAAAAGACTGAGAAGTAAAGCATAAAGTGGTGTTCCTTTCCCTCTATAAACCAGCACTTTATATAATCTTGAGACTGTCCTTCTCAGATTATTGGGTCCAAATGCCTTTCAGTTTCGATGATTTACCCTACGGTACGCTCACACAGAATGTCTGTACAAGGTGATTTATCACAGCATTATTCATGGTAGCAAAGCTTTAAAAATATCTCTCAATGAGGGAATAGTTATAGAAAGTATGGTATTGTACTTCCATACAAGGGACTATTGGGTAGTTTTTTAAAAAAAGAGTGGGACAGCTCTCTATCTGGTGATATGGAAAAATATCAGTTATATTAGGTGAAAAAAAAAAAGTTGCAGAAAAGTATATGCTACTTTTTGTGTAAAAAAAAAAGAAGAAAAATAATATTCCATTTTAATTTTTGCCAATAATTACATAACAAATTTCTGGAAGGATACCTTACAAACTAAGAACAGTGGGTACCTACTGGAGAGGGCAGTGTGAGAACTGGACAGCTGGGAAATGAGGATGAGAAGAGACTATTCACTGCATAACTTTTTTATAATGTTAGTTTTTAAACAAAGTGAATAATTTATCTTTTAAGATAAACTAAAAAAAAATTAGTCTAAGAAAGTGGACAGCAACAACAGCAAGGAGGTTCAAATTCTAGAGCAAAACAGAGTCCCCATTTCTAAAATTGATACTTCAAGCAGACAATCTATAATGTGAGCTTAAGAAATGTGAGTTTTATGCTCATAATAAACAACTAGACTGAAGCCAGTCTCTCAAAACTGAAGAAACTGATCTTTGATTGCTCAAGAATGTTTTTTAAACAGAAGCGTATTAAGCTGCAAACATAGTGATGTAGTTATCTTGATACACACATTTATTGGAAAGAAAAATGGACTGAATTAGGCTAAAAAGAATCTGTAGAGCTGACCTGGTGAGTGATGTTGCCAATAAGGGGAATTACACTCAGTAGCAGACTCAGGAGACTGAGCAGGTGTCAAAGATGATCGATTCTGTCTTGGGTGGAGGAGGGCAGACATCTTACAACATTTTGCTGGATATATGAAGTAGCCTTCTGGGAGGGGAAGGGCCAGAAGTATAGAATTACAAAATAAAAATGGAGGGAACCTCATGCAATTAATCTATGTACCTTGGATGAATGTAAGAGATTAGGAAACATGAATGATCTTTACAAAGCCCCAAACTGGGATTCCTAGGGAAATTTTAATGGATTTTATAACTTGTTTGGAAACTTTGGAAGACAGAATTTTGTAAACCATTCAGATAATATCACTGAATTTAGATCAACAATGTCTTAATGTTAGGAAGGAGAGTCAAGGAAAACTTACTTACCAGTTGGTAATTAGTTAAGAATATTTTTTCCCATGTGATTATATGATTTAGGGGAATACTCTGTACTCCCTCCTACTCTCAATCATGAGAACTGGCTATTACCACTCCTGGATGTGTGGCTCTAATCATTCTAATGAGTATCAGTCTAATCACTGACTGTTCATGAAAAAGGGTGCAGTGTGAGGCTATCCCCAAAGACAGAAAAAGCAAGCTAAGAGGGACACGGGGCAGAAACAATTAACAGTGAACAAGAATTAATAATTCTGTTTAGAAGAGAATTGGTTACCTGACAGTCCATTTTTTCATCCTCCACTAGGAAGTCTCTCAGTATGGGGTGAATTTACTGTGACACATATTAGGAGGGGGCTCATCTTAAGTTTTTTTGGCTATACAGGAAAGACATAATTATCTAGAGGGAAAATTCTATATAAAGGCAGGAATTTGGCATTTCTATAGCCACTTGCTTATTATTTTTTCTTCAAAATGACAACATGGGTGATAATATTTCCAAGTGCTGGAACTATTTCTCTAAAACAAAAGCAAACAACAAAAAAATCAATCTCCACAACCCCAGCAAAAAATAAACCCTTCAGAGTACAAAGGCTATGGGGTAGAAAACCACGTAAAACACCACAGTGATTTTTTCAAAAGACATGGGAAAACAAATCTCATATCTGTAGGATTAGAGTTCTACAGCCTAAGAGTTTCAGAGAGGGGGGAACTAGATGATAGTAAATACAATTTTCTATAACCATGAAAGTATTTAAATGTCTTGACTGGGATTGCTTAATAATTTCTTACTTCTACTTTATTTTAGAATAGGTTTTGTCAAAGAACAAAAGAAAACTCCCCAAATGCTATGGATAAATCTATGAGTGCTCTGGTCAGAACACAAAAAATTACTACAACAAGCCAACCAAACAATATCCTGGTGGTTGTCACAGAAGAAAGATGGAAAAAAGCAAACTAGTTGTGGAGACAGCTCTCTCATTTTTCTGATTGGGAGGCTGCAAGTGTGGCAGTCCTGAGTCAAAGTAACCTTAGACACTCAGAGCAAATCCCTTAGTCCATCACTCCTTACAGCATCCTAGTGATCTATTGATTAAGAGGTAAAGATATCAGGGTGTCCTAAATAAATATGAGTAATTTAAACTTCTGAACAGGAAATAGAAATTTTCTAGTTGTAGTGACGATCTTAGGGAGCATTCATCACCAGAGAAAGGCAGCTTAGAAAGTTCCCTGATCAGGACAATTATTACATGAGAAGTACAGCTTTTAAAAGTGTTTAAGGGATATAACAACTCCAAATTATTTAAGTTACCTAATTGTAAAGAAAATTTCTATTCTGAATGTTTCATTTTATGCATTTGGTTTGAATTCCAACAAGACTCAGCATTAACTGAGGGATGTGAAGGGATTTAACTGACATTCTGTGAACATCGATAAGTATGTTAATCATCATTTCCTAGAATTTTTAATATCAGAAATAAGACAATTTAATCTAGTTTTTTTCTACATATAACATATGTATTACTTGCAGTTAATTTGGAAATTAATTTTTCTGTTAAACTACATATAGTAAATATGATTTTGTTTTAACTGGGTTGGCTATTAACTTGGTAAACAGAGACTGTGCACTAGCGTTAAATTCACAATGTCACAGAAATTCTGATTTGTATAATCTGACTTGTCAGTTATTTTAAAAGAAGCATTCTTCTTAGAAGTCACTGAAGCGGGCTGGAGTCCTAGTTAAGGATTAGATTGTTATTAATTACAGATTTGCAATTATTTGTAAATGAATCTGATGTTCTAGGGAACTTATATATAAGCAGAATTGGATGGCATCATCGACAATGGATATAAATTTGAGCAAACTTCAGGAGATGGTGAAGGACAGGGAGCCTAGTGTGCTGCAGTCCATGGGGTTGCAAAGAGTCAGATTTGACTTAGTGGCTGTATTGGTATTGGTAGACTGAGGACTGACCTAGAAATTCAACATATTGCCTTCCAATATTTTACTTTCTACCCTTGATAAGGGGAAAATTGGGCATGACAAATTTAATGTTAATAACATTAAACATATAGCTAACAGACAACTAAGAGTATTTTAAAGTCAAGTGTTATATATAAAGCCTAAGCCTCTATCTTTGAAATATTTAAAACAGTACTATCTACCACATGAACGACTATAGGGATCTTTAAGAGTATCTGAGAAAACTAAAACAAAACAACCCATTCAGTGACTTCGAATAAGAGAAAAATAGGCAAAGGCTAGAGCAGAACAAGTCCTCTAAGAGGAACGAAAGTTTAGGTCTCAAATTTAAGGGGCAGCCTATTCCTATCACCTTTGGAAACAGAAAAATTAGAAGAGAGGACTCTTCTCTCATTTAGTAATAATCTCAGAGTTAAATAAAGAGGTCATAGACACATATATGATAAGCACTGTAGTCAGCACATAGCATGTTTTTTACTTTTTGAACCTTCACAACTATCCTAGGAGGTAGGAAACATTACCACCATTTATAGATGAGGAAAATCTGGTCAGATATGGTAAGTGACTTTTTCAAGGTTATAGAATGATAAGTGGAAGAGTCTTGAAAGAAATTAATGTTGTTCCTCCATATTAGAAGAGTGCTAAAATTCTTCTAATTTTCAGTCTACTAATCATCTGGGACAAACATCTGACATATGCTTTTAACTTGCTGTCTTTAAGATGTCTGTATGTTTTAGCATGACACTTCTCACATTCTAACACAATTTTCCCTAAAATGGCAGAATACAACAGGCAATAGCTAATACAGGTTTAGACACTAATAAACTGAAATAAGTTGGAAATAAATTAGAAAGAACAACTCTTTCTGAAGCTTAGAACTTCCTCTGAACTTTGTAAATAAAAAAGAAAATACATCTGACAATTTCATTTCTATGATCAAATCAGTTAAAGCAACACACATTAAAAGCAAAGGAAAATCTAGGCAAGTTAGCAATTGATAAAAGTGAAGACAATATATCTGGAGAAAAAAATGTATTTCTAAAACATTTTTCATGATGGTAAAATTAAAATGCATTTTTAAAAACATTTTAATAGGAAGTGCTCTATAAACAGAAAGTACTTTGTTATAGACAGACAAAGTGAAGGTAAAAGAGTAAATATCCTATTAATATAATAAAGAACACTAGTGGAAAAAACTTTTGGTAAGTTTAATATTAATAAATGAGCTATCAAAAATTATAAATCTAGACAACTGCAGTGAGAACAAAGCTTCAGGTCTTTGGAGAAAGTACTAGAAACAGGCTAAAGGTAAAGGAGAGCTATAGAATGACACATCCTGAACTATGCACATTGTTCTGCTCGGGGAGGGAATCTCCCAAATAACTATGCCAATATGTTGTAATTCAACTGAAAATGGCTCCAGTTTTGCTTCTAAAACATGCCTATAGTACTTCTTAATATATTCCATATTCCAAGTTAATTTGAAAAAATGGTGTAGGAGATCCCTATTAATTTGTCCCCACAGCCACCACTACCACCATTGAATAAATGGATTTACAATGCTGCAAGATACTTTTCAGAAAGCACTCTGCTATCAGAGACTCATTATTTCTATCATATTACTGAAGCATTTTTGGATACGGGGACTCAATGCACAAAACCTAATGCAGCCTTCTAGCCTTGTATTATGGAGGAGCCTGGTGGGCTGCAGTCCATGGGGTCACTACGAGTCGGACACGACTGAGCAACTTCACTTTCACTTTTCACTTTGATGCATTGGAGGAGGAAATGGCAACCCACTCCAGTGTTCTTGCCTGGAGAATCCCAGGGATGGGGGAGCCTGGTGGGCTGCTGTCTATGGGGTTGCACAGAGTCGGACACGACTGAAGCGACTTAGCAGCAGCAGCAGCCGTGTATTGCTAGAATGATCTATAATATGAACAGTTCCCCAATATTATTTTTTTCCCAATACTATTTAAACTGTAAAAATTTTTTTGAAAACTGTTTTTCTTATAAATAAAATCTTTCAGACTAAAGTGTAAAGGATTCTGGAAAATTTCACTGGGAAACCATTTCCTAATAAGTTTTTTTGAACATTTAAAAATTATAAGGCCAAAATTACAATTCTAATATGAAGGGGGGCAAAAGATCATTACTTACTTTGTTAGCATTAAGGAAATAATATTTACCAAAACAAAACAGAAAAAAGAAGGTATTCAAAGGACGACCGATAGTAACATGAAAAGCTAAGAATACTTAGTTTTTAAAGCACAACTAAGAGAGGAAAACAGTAAGCAAAACAAACAGAAGTGACAACAGCTTTTAGCATTATTTTTTTTAAACCAAGATCATTTAATAGAAGCAGAAGAACTAGTACCAGGTATCTTAAAGAATATTAAGAGAATAAACAGAATCTTTTCTATATAATTATAAAGAAGCTTCTCAAATTACCTATCTAAGGAAAACTCTGCTTGGCTTATTTTTTCCAAAATATAAATACCAAAAAGTTCTGTTTAATGGTGGAAAGGTATTTGTTTCAAAAATATTACATAGAGCAAAAATAATATAAGGTATATCAGGTAAATGGGAAAGAACTGTTTTTAGCATCAAATCACCAGAAATATTAATTTCAAAAAATTTTGTTTAATAGGGTGGATTTTTATTGCCCTATTATATATTAAAATTATTTGTTTTCTAATGACCTGTTTGTGAAATACCACCAGGAAGACTTTTGAATTTTTGTTTTTTAATTACTCTGTGCATGACAAAGGTGCTGTCTTTATTGAGTTCACGCCATTGTTCATTGGACAGCATGAATATTCTAGCAGTTACCGTGAAGTTCCAGAACCAAGGTCCCAGGGTTCCTGTGAGAAGCTGGCATATTATAATTATGATCTGGGACTCTGTAACATCGAATCTATGCATAAGGAAACAAACATTTCAAAGTAACTTTACTCAGAACTTTTGCTAAATAGCCCTACGAAAACAAGGGAGCAAAAACAGATTTAAAATGTAGCATTCTCCTTATAAAGACATCTAAAGATTCAATGATACAATTTATACGGCACTATTATTATCCTTATGCATACAGGTATTCTTACCCAAATCAAAATAGTATAGAAGTTTAAAAATCAAAACTAATACACTGAACAAATGACTTACAAATAGGCAGTTGGAAACAATGGAACTAAAAATATAGTCAATGCTCAGTTACCTAGGAATGTTGAATACTGCTTGCCAAAAATAATCACACTGTCTGTGACATAGGTCCCTTCAGTGCCAGAACCTACCCAGACTTCCCGGTGGATAAAAATACTTCCCAGGAGCCCCAATGGACAGTCATCTATGTGTCTGCAAAACCACTCATCATCTGACACCCCTTTACTTCTCCATACCTCATCCTGCTCCTGCCTTTGCAAGCTCAGTAGAATTCTCACATGGATGTAGAAAGGGCAAGTAGCAGAGTGAATGTGTGACCTCTTTTAATACAGTCAGAGCAAAAGTCAAATTGGCCATTTATCTATCCTGCTTCCCGATAATCTCTAGTCTAGAATCTTATTCTTCTTCCTCTCTCTTCCCTTAATTCCTCATAAGCATTATCTCTCTCTACTGTATGGGATTACTTTATTAGTCATAAAAATCATTAAAACATCCAATATAATCACTAAAGAAGTTCTGGAACACATGGTGACAGAAAAAGAGAGGCAGTATAGAAGAGACTTCAATAAAAACTACACAATAAAAATTAAGAACTGAGGAATGAGAATAAGAAAGAAGTCTGTGATTTTACCTGATGATCTGAGAGTCAAACTACAGTCTAGGTTTTACATTAATATAGATAGTTATTTTAGTATAAAAGTGAAGTCGCTCAGTCTTGTCTGACTCTTTGCGACCTCATAGACTATAGCCTAACAGAATCCTCTGTCCATGGGATTTTCCAGGCAAGAATACTGGAGTGGGTTGCCATTTCCTTCTCCAGGAGATCTTCCCAACCCAGGGACTGAGCCCGGGTCTCCCGCACTGTAGGCAGACCTTTTATCGTCTGAGCCACCAGAAAGTATTACCTATAATAATTTGGTAAAATGTAAATGGGCAAGTCCAACTGAATTAATTATTACTGAGGGGAAAAAAAACAGGAACTAGAAACTAAAAGGAAAATCTCTGGTACTAAATAATTAATGTGATAAATCTTAAACATTTAAAGACAGGTAGATCCTATACAGGCATTCAATAGGAAATTTCCTTCTTTTATTTTTTATTGAAGTATAGTTGATTTACAATGTTGTGTTAGTTTCTACTGCATAGCAAAGTGATTCAGTTATGTAAGATATAACATTATATATATATATAAAATATGTTATATACATAATACACATATTCTTTTTTATATTCTTTTCTATTATGGTTTATTACAGGGTATTGAATATAGTTCCCTGTGCTATACAGTAGGATCTTGTTTATCTATTTTATATATAGGAAATTTCCTAATTCTTAATCCACAGAAAGTAGATTATGTATCAACAGACAACAATTTTTAATTACTTGGAGGCAGGAGGTCTCTGAGCACTTATTCTTTAGAGGTTATCAGGATAAGAAGATGAACTTGATTTGTCAGACTACCAGTAAATACACAGCCTATTAACTTTTTTCAATTAACTACATAAAAGGAAAAAGTCGTAAGTTATTTATTTACATAGGAATAAATGCTGGTGGCCAGGTTTTTGGTTAATGTAAATGTGAAACCCTAGATATATGAACTGAAAAATGCCATAAGCTGAAATAATATCTGTAAAAGTAACAGACTCACAGAAGGAACCTTAGATATCAAACTCTTACAAGTTGGGAAATGAGGCCCACGAAAGTCATGGGCCTTGCCAAAGCTGATATGCAGATAATATGGAGATAACACCTGAGGAAAGACA
This sequence comes from Budorcas taxicolor, assembly GCF_023091745.1. Lineage (NCBI taxonomy): Eukaryota > Metazoa > Chordata > Mammalia > Artiodactyla > Bovidae > Budorcas > Budorcas taxicolor. The sequence goes on from NC_068912.1 coordinate 32,604,706, forward strand.
CTGGCATGAGTTCAATCTATTACAATTTCTTTCTTTTGTTCTCTTCTGAAAAGACAACTTGAGTCATTTTTTTTCCTGAAATAGTAATTTAATGGTTTTACCTTTTACAATGTGTAAGATTTTTTAAGGCCTTCATTTTATATAAATATAGTTTTATTAAAGATTGTTTAGGGTTTCTAAGCATTTAATTTATAAAAATGTTTCTATACATACAAGTTATATTTAAAAGTATCTAGATATAGAAGGCTTAGGCCTTAAGAAATATGAACTCTTTCATTTAATATAATCCATGAACAATTAAAAGACTATTTTACAAATGTTTACCCATGAGCTTCAACTCATAATTTTTCTTTTCCTCCTAACTTATGCTTCTATGAAGTTCTAACATCTAAGGCCACATCCCTCCCTCAGTTTTTCATATCCAGGGCTAGGAAAAGTTCCAAAGGTATAAACTGGGTCAAGAAGGGTCCCAATTAGCAGTACTTATCTCCATCAGATCTCTACTTGCTTAGTCCAGAAGCACTAAAGGACAGAGGTCTGTCTAGATGTGAAAGGTATTGATACTCTGTGCAAGGCAGCTTTCAGCATATCAGATGTCAGTGATCAGAGCAAAGATACAGCTCATAATTCCATTCACTTCTATTCCCTACGGTATGGCCTCATTTTGAGTCTTGGCAGCATTTAGCATTGTTCTCTTTTGAAATTCATCTCTCTTCTGGCTTTTCTTTCTGGTATGCCTCCTCCTACTCTAGCTGTTCAATAATTTTCACAGGCTTCTTTCTAGGCTTGCTCTCTACATTTTCTGCTATTCTCATTCTGTTTAGATGTCTAAAATCCGTCACATACGTGTTCTAGAGAAAACTATTCCTTCAAATAGATTCCTTTTCCCATCTTTCATTCAGCTACCCTAGAAGGGGAAATGGGACTCATTCCAACCTCTGCTCTCTCATTCATTCTTCATATTCAAATACAGACTATGGCCTATAGTTTCTACCTGTTAAGTTTCTCTCTAACATATCCCTTTCTTGTCTTTTTTTTTTAAAGATTTTTTGATGTGGACCATTTTTAAAGTCTTTATTGAATTTGTTATGATATTGCTTCTGTTTCATGTTTTGGTTCTTTGGACACAAGGCATGTGGCATGTTAGCTCCCTAACAAGGACTGAACCCACACTCCCTGCACTGGAAGGCAAAGTACCAAACACTGTATGGTCAGAGAAATTCCCCCTTTCTCTACAATAGCACTGTGACTGCTAGTTCAGATTTCATCATTCCTCATATTTAATTATGTTAATGCCTCCTAAAGGACCTAACTTCTGTCATAGCCGACTCCAATTCACCCTCCAAACTGTTGCCAGACTGATCTTTTCTCACTTCCTGCAAAGATTCTCCATTGATTGAGGATGAAAAGGCCTCAGTTATTGGCAGAACACAGAAGGCCTGTGATTTTCTGGATCTTCTCCAGCCTTATCTCCTATCACACCCCTACGGGCATCTTATGATTTAACAATATAGAACTGCTTGCAATTCTCCAAGTATGTATTTCATCAAAGGAATATACCACATGGGAAATTTCAAGACTGGCAAAAAGAAAGCAGTCACAGCAAATCACCCCTAAAAATACTGTCTATTTAACTCTTCCCCTGTTCCATGGTTCATTTGCTTTCCTTTCTTCACTTCCCACACCATTAAGACTGGTGCTGCTTTACTTGAAAGGGAAAGAAAATAAATTAGGGCTAAGTGATAAATAAGCTTTCAAAATAAGGGTTTGAAAGTTAACCCTAACATAATAACCAATGAAACATAAACTATGTGAAACCCAAGTACTACAAATTCTGCTATTTTTGAAAACAATAACGTCACTAACAATTAAAACTGAATTAGAGCAAATCAAGTGATCTTAGAAGTCCTTTATATTTTGTGGTTTTTACCTAATGCAGATAAAGACTATGAAAACATTACTGAGATTACAATGAAACTATGAAAATATTGAAAAAAAATCTGTACACAATATTTTTGATTACTGCTTTTTTTAAAGTATTTGATATCTTCCATATTTTCTGACCATAGATCATTTTATAAACTGCTGATAAATGCACAGAACAGTTTTCAATTAGAAACTCATGACAACTATTGTCACTTAAGCTGTGCCTTAAACACATTCTCTAAATCCCTCTATTTTTAAGTCATTCCAAGACATGTCTTTTAGTTAACATTCAAATTATTATTAATTATTCATTTACTGTCATAAGAACATCTTAAATCCTATTTAAATAAGGTTAGCAAAAATCACCTGAAGAGAACTTGTAGGGGACAGCTAAATTTCTATGCTTTCTGGCTTTTTCAAGGACTAGAAACCTAAGTTCATCAGTGACCTAAAATTTTAAAATCCGTTAATGATTTGTCTTAATGAAAGACTTGGTTAAGACGGTCTCCTATCACTTCACATCAGAGACTTTTATTATGATATTCCATGAAGTTTTCAGAGTCTTTTCTCACGCTCTTTTTCATTTAACCTACACCAGGAAAAAATTAAAAGACTACAGTAGTGTAAATCAGATCTGTGATACTTAATTAAACACCAGTTGGTGAATTCCATCCTTAACCTTTTCAAGACTGGCTTACTCATGAATATTTACACAAACACACACAAAATATTTACAGAAAAGCACTAATTATCAAGTAGGAACTATTCATTTTGGAGTTTAAAGAAAGTTCCTATTTCATTTTTTAAATTCTTAGGCATTTTGTTAGCAGTAATAATCTATATGTTGTGCTCATATCCTCTAAAGTATCATGAGTTTAGATATTTATAGATTCATAAATAAAAATAACATGAAGAGAGAAAAATCTAATTAAGCTATGATATTTAAAGAGTTGCTCTTAGCTTTCATAAACTATCTTTTCTTTCCTGAAAATACAACTTCATAGGTCAAAATAAAACACAGTATTAAGATGAATAACAGTGGGGAAAAAGAAAAATGAACTTGAGGGAAAAACAGTTGGATATGAGTGAAGGGGCTATTATTTTTCATATCACTTTAAAAATATTGGTTGGCAATTTCTAATATTTCCTTTTAAACAGTGTGACAGAAGGACACATGATAAAATAATGAAAGTTTCTTTTATTTACTAAACTAGTGATTTGACCAATTTCTAATACTTAAACATCTATGAGCAACATTCTTCATATCTGAGAGAGAAAAAACACACACCATTAACTGTTACTTACATTCCAAATCGTAATGTTCCAGAAACATATGTTTGCCAGTGCGCACAATAGAACATGAATGTCCCAGCAAAACAACAAAAAAACATCCAATCAGGGTTTGTCCCCAGTTGCACTGCAATACAAGTTCCAAGAACCACAAAAACTGAAAAAGAAAGATTACAGTGAAAAAACTAAACAATCTGATTAACAAACATTAACTAAGCTGGTAATGATTTTCAGTTCAGTTCAGTTCAGTTGCTCAGGCGTGTCCGACTCTTTGCGACCCCATGAACTGCAGCACATCAGGCCTCCCTGTCCATCATCATTTCCCGGAGATCACTCAAACTCATGTCCATTGAGTTGGTGATGCCATCCAGCCATCTCATCCTCTGTCGTCCCCTTCTCCTCCTGCCCCCAATCACTCCCAGCATCAGAGTCTTTTCCAATGAGTCAACTCTTCGCATGAGGTGGCCAAAGTACTGTAGTTTCAGCTTTAGCATCAGTCCTTCCAAAGAACACCCAGGACTGATTTCCATAATGATTTTAGATGAGGCAAAAAGATATGAATGTTTAATCTTTTTTCAGTCATCTACGTAAATAGGAAAGCAGGCTATAGTCTTTTATATTAACATTTACCCTGTAACTTCGATCTGTTATTTCACCATACCACTAGGTGAAAACAAACTTCTTGAAAGCAACTAAAATACTTTAGCATTTTTTTGGAGTACATGCGTATCTCATTTTATTACACTTTACAGATACTGTGCTTCCAGATATTGCTTTTTTTTTTTTTCAATTAAAGGTTTGTGGCAGCCTTGCATTGCATGTCTATCAGTGCCACTTTCTTTTCAACAGTTTTAGCTCACTTAGTATCTCTGTGTCACATTTTGGTCATTGTTAAAATACTTCCAATTTTTTTCCATTATTACATTTGTCATGATTTCTGATCAGTGATCTTTGATGTTACTACTGCAAAAAAGATTACAACTTGCTGAAGGCTCAGATGATAGCATTTTTTTAAATCAATATTTTTTAATTAAATAACGTACATTTTTCAGAAATAATGTTATTGCACAGTTAACAGACTAAACCGTAGTGTAAAAATAAGTTTTACATACACTAGGAAATCAAAAAAACTTGTGTCTCACTTTATTGCAATATTCACTGTATTGCAGTGGTCTGAAACTGAATCCGCAATGCATCTGAGGTATGTCTGTATTCCCTCAACTCAATGATACAGTACTAGTGAGCAGTGAAAAATTACAAGGCAGAAAGTCAAAAAGAAAGAAAGACAAAAGCCTAGATAATTCACTGGCTTTAGATAGCAATCTTTTTTATTTAGCAGATTTCACTATGGGTAATATACATTAAAAACAAAAAAAGGACTGCCTATAAAAGTTTTGAACTTAAACTACAATGCAAAAATGACTATCACTTAGAAAAAAATCCAGAACTATCATTCTGCTGTTACCAAATTAAATTATAATAGTTTTTCAAGCTGCCCAACTAGCATCTTCAGTAAAAGCTTTTTCTTAAGATTTACATGAACTTATCTGTTCCCTCCCCTGTGCTAAGCAAGCTGCTATCAGGATACAATCAAACAATGATTTTAACATATGCTTACATTTGTGAATCTGAGTTCACAAAGTAAAACCATCAAGGGTTTTTTTTTGCCTCTTTAAAAATATTTTAAACGCTGTGCCAAATGACAAGAAACCAACTGAAGAACTAAATAACAAAATACGTGTGTTGGGAGGAGTATGTGGCAAGGTGGGGAGTCGGGGGAACAGAGTTCTTGAAAAGAAGACTAGTTAGAAACTGTCATTTAATTTCTAAATCTCTTTTTTCCCCTCTAAAGAAGTACTAAATTATTATTCTTTAAATGGTACAAATAAAGACATACCACATATAATCTAATTATAGTAATATCTTTTGCTAGCACCTTAGTGTACTTTTTTTTTAGTCTTTTCATCGAAGCCCACTATCACAGTTACAGTCCAAGTCTACAATGAAATTTTAAATGTCTGTATAATATCCATTTAAATTAAAGACTATCTTATAAAACTGATCAACATTTATCTACCAGTACAAAATTAATAACTAATATAACCTGGAGTAGAATCAGAATTCAGAAATATCTTTAGAGTTAAAATAATGGCTGAGTCTACTAAGTGTTCATACGAGATGTCTAAAACAGGCAAATTCATAGAGATAGTAACTTGGTGGTTACCAGGGCCTGGGGGAAGTAGGGAATGCAGAGTGACTACTAGCAAATGATTCCCTTTTGGAGTGGAAAGGAAAAAATTGACATCTGACAAAATGTTTTGGAATTAGAGGGCTTCCCTGGTGGCTCAGCTGGTAAAGAATCCGCTTGCAAGGTGGGAGACCCGAGTTCGACCCTTGGGTTGGGACGATCCCCTTGAGAAGGGAACTGCTACCCACTCCAGTATTCTGACTTGGAGAATTCCATGGACTGTATGGGGTCACAAAGAGTCAGACACGACTGAGCGACTTTCACTTTTCACTTTGGAATTAGATAATGGTAATGGTTGCATAATTTGTGACTACACTAAAAGTCACTAAACTGTACACTTTAAAAGGATGAATTTTATAGTAAGTGAATTATATCTTAATAAAAACTTTAAAAAGGCAAAAACAAAAATACAAAGACTATGAATTTCTTAGTCTCCCATTACTGAACTCTCATCTATAATTTATGAGAATTTTTTCATGATAACAATTATGCCCTAAGAATTTAAAAACAACAGGTGCCAAAACAATAACATTTAGGGTTAAAAATAACTTAGGTAGAAATTAATTTCTAAATTTCCTGATATCATCAAATAATGAACAAGTATTAACCAGCTTTATATTTTTTGACAATATTGAAACTTAATATAAAATCACTTCTTCTGATAACTACTATAATATCACAAGCCTGTTATTTATCTTATCATTGTTTTCATATTCCTTTTAACACTATTAATCATTAACATTAAAAAACCAACAATACCTGTCGATAGTGAATCACACCCATGATCAAAAAGTTCTCCCAATGGAGAACTACTATTAGTTCTTCTTGCCTGTTTTCCATCAATAGCATCCAAAGACTGGTAAATGAAAAGGCCACACGCACAAGCAATATACGCCCACAGGGGTGCCTGTGAAATAAAATTTAAAAAACAAGAGTAACAAGACATATGAATATTATGTTTGGCAAATATATCTTTACTTGCAGATATGTTATATTCATTCTCCAGAGAAGTTGGAAGCTATGGGAGAGAAGATCCAGGTGCTACATAATGAAAAACTTTTCAAAACAATCAGAATTATAAGAGGATTAAATTCCCTGTTTTGCAGGGATACTCAAGCAGATGCTGGGTAACTACTTCACAGGGGTAATACAGAAATGCCATGCGAGATTAGATTAGGCAACTTGGGTAAGGTTCCTCCTAACATTTAGACTCTAAGAATCAATTAATGAATAGCTAATAAGGTTTTTCCTTAGTTGTATTTTTGAAGATGTTTATAGGTATTACTGGAGAAGGCAATGGCACCCCACTCCAGTCCTCTTGCCTGGAAAATCCCATGGACGGCCTGGTAGGCTGCAGTCCATGGGGTCGCAAACAGTCGGACACGACTGAGCGACTTCACTTTCACTTTTCACTTTCATGCACTGGAGAAGGAAATGGCAACCCACTCCAGTGTTCTTGCCTGGAGAATCCCCGGGATGGGGGAGCCTGGTGGGCTGCCGTCTATGGGGTCACACAGAGTTGGACACAACTGAAGTGACTTAGCAGCAGCAGCAGCATAGGTATTACACAAAAAGAAAATTTCCATGTTAAACTCAGTTGGAAAACACTGGATTAAACAATGTTAAAGCGATTTTTCCACTGCAGGACTGCTTCCAGGCCTTAAGACTGCTAACGCGTATTGTGCATGTTCAAGGAGGATGCAACATGCTGCCATTTCCCAAATGTATTTGAGCATGTGACTTATTTTTTTCACTGTTTCATGAAGCAACACTATGGAAATAATGATCTACTTACTAGACAGAGTGCTTACATTACTTTCCAAATACTTATTATGGTCACGTTTTCAAGAAACAATTTCTCTTTTGTCAGACAGAAACTAAACCACTAACACTGAATTTAAATGTGATGCATTAAAAAAGGGAGCTTCTATTTGGTCTGTTCTCTGTAAGAAAGTAAAAGAGTTTTTTTGCATCATTTTTTCCTATTTTCCTATGCTTAGGCCATGAAAACAATTTTATAACCACAAGATATTTTCTCAGATATTGGTTTTCAAGTTAACTGTAATAAATGCTCAGAGCTGCAAAGTAAACTACTCAGAGCTGCCCAAAATATTCAGTATATGCTGCACTACAAAGAGGTATCTCCCTGAGAGAGATCGATTTGTGAGTGGGTGCTCAGTCATGTCCAACTCTTGCAGCCCAATGGACTGTAGCTTGCCAGGCTCCTCTGTCCATGGGAATTTTCAGGTAAGAATACTGGAGTGGCTTGCCAATTCCTTCTTCAGGGGATCTTCCTAATACAGGGATCAAACTCACCCACATCTCCTGCATTGACAGGCAGATTCTTTACCACTGAGCTACCTGGGAAGCCCAGAGACCTATTTAGACTCAGTTACTAAAGGTAAAGATCTTCTCTTAAATTTTTTTTTTTTGGCATCTCATACTTTAAAACACTGAGGCTGATAAAAAGATCATCATATATACCTCCCCCAAGCTCGAGTTACAAACCTGGAAAAGAATAACTGTGATTTTGTAACCACGTTTACATGGCAGCACTGGACTAAGTGGTTCATCTTTTTTTTTAAACGTATTTGTTTCTTAAAGTTTTTACTATTACTTTTGGTTGTGCTGGGTCTTCACTGCTGTACACAGGCTTTCTCTAGTGGTGGAGAGTAGGGGCTCCTCTCCAGTTGTGTTGCAGAGGCTTCTCACTGCAGTGTCTTCTATTTCAGGGCAGGCACTAGGCGCCCAGGCTTAGCAGCGGCAGCATGTGCACTTAGGAGCTGTGGCTCACTGGCTCTGGAGTGTGCATGCGTCAGTCGCTGCAGCATGGAGGCTCAGTGGGTGCAGCCCATGGGCTCTAGAGAGTGGGCTCAGCAATTGTGGCGCACGGGCTTAGTTGTTCCAAGGCATGTGGAATCTTCCCGGACCAGGGATCAAATCCATGTCCCCTGCATGGGCAGGGGGATTCTTATCCACTGAGCCATCAGGAAAGTCCACTAAGTGATTACTCTTATGTGACTAAGAACTCTCCCTTCTAAACTTGGGTTTACTGCTTATTTCTAGAGGAACCCAGTAATTCTCTAGAGCTTCACTGTCTTATACAATGGCCATTAGCCACCCACCTGTGACTATTTTAGTTTAAATTCATTATAAGAAACCAAAAATTCAGTTCCTCAGCTGCTAGGTACATTTCAAATATTCAATAGCCATAAGTACCTATGGCCTCCATATCAGATCACACAGACACAGAACACTATCATCATCACAGAAAATTCTACTGAACACTACTGCTTTAGGGGACTAGAAAAACAAGGAACTTCTTGGGGGAGGGGGCGGTTTAGGATTTTAATGGGGAAACGTGTTACCCTGGAACAGAACTGGATACAACTTAGTGACTAAATAACAACCTCCTAGAGAATAGCAAGATGGTAATTACATATATAAGAGAGAGAAGCAAAGCCTTCTTATCTTTGGACTTTTCTTTTTTCTTGTGAATATGTACAACATTTTAATATTTATCTATTTCTTCTTTGTTTCCATTATTTCACAACTCACAGAGTTGTTTTAAGAAGAAAGCCTTCTCATTCAGGAGCAAGTACGGTCTCAGCTGGGTTAAGAGTCTGATACACTGAATGTTTAAGTCAGGAAACTATTATAGTCATAATCTACCTTGATTTCTCCCAGTAGCATTCTGAAATGAGCGTAGTTCCTATTCTGGAAGTTTCCCAAGGATTTAACTAATGCCAGGGTTACTCTAATAATTCCAAATCACTTAAGAAAAGAGGCTGAAGAAAAGTGTTACAGGGAACATGGTGCCTGGTACAGTCTGCTGCTGCTGCTGCTGCTGCTAAGTTGCTTCAGTTGTGCCCAACTCTGTGTGACCCCACAGACGGCAGCCCACCAGGCTTCTCTGTCCCTGAGATTCTCTAGGCAAGAATATTGGAGTGGGTTGCCATTTCCTTCTCCAATGCATGCACACATGCTAAGTAGCTTCAGTCATGTCCGACTCTGTGTAACCCTATGGACAGCAGCCCACCAGGCTCCTCTGTCCACAGGGTTCTCTAGGCAAGAATACTGGAATGGGTTGCCATCTAGGTGTTCAAAAAATGACTATTAGTGGCCAAGCTAATCTTGAACTTGTTCTCATTCCCTGATCTTTCTCCTGGAATTAGTTTAGAACTTAGAAGGTTTCAACTGGAACCAACCCACTTCCCTGTTGTATCTCTAAGGATGTGTGAGATCTGGACCAGATTCCTCTGGAAGGAGATGTCAGAGCCTCAAGTGATCCACAGGAAAAACAGCACCAAGGAAATGTGATAAAGAATCCCAAGATATATTTAAACAATTGTACTGGTGTTTATTTTTGTTTCCAGATTGACGTAAAGCAAGATAGTTAAAAAAATGAGGGGAAACCAGAAATATACCCATATAATTTGTATGAATTATATCTGCATAGTAAAAGAGGAATTAAAGGTAATCAAGGGGGAGGGGAAAATAAGTATTTGGAAAAAGATAAAAAACAAAAATATGTTTTATATGTAACTGTGACCCTCAGTATCTGTTTACATTAAGAGCTATATGTGGAAACAAATGAATTAATGAAAACAGAAAGGGATAAGGGATTAAATGGTGATAATTTTACCTCAAAAAAAAAAACCAGCTGAAAAAGACTACATTGAAAAAATTACTTCAAGTTTAAAACAAGACAAGGAGCATTGTAGCCATTATGATTTACACAGTCACTTTCAACAGCTTTACTTGAGGATCACCTTCTATCTTCTTGGCTTATCTGTATTGATCATTCTGGCACAGTAAATGTTTTGATTCTCTTTCATCTACCTAACTACCTTGGTTAACTTTTTGACAAGGACAGGGAGGCCTGGCGTGCTGCGATTCATGGGGTCGCAAAGAGTCAGACATGACTGAGCTACTGAACTGAACTGAACTGAAGGACATTTTGAAGCCAAATAAACTTCAATTTACCCGCTGAGTTTCAGTTTTGGTTTTAAGTAGTCAGTAGAGGGAAGGTAGGGAGGAGGCAATGGCACCCCACTCCAGTACTCTTGCCTGGAAAATCCCATGGATGGAGGAGCCTGGTAGGCTGCAGTCCATGGGGTCCCTAAGAGTCAGACACGACTGAGCAACTTCACTTTCACTTTTCACTCTCATGCATTGGAGAAGGAAATGGCAACCCACTCCAGTGTTCTTGCCTGGAGAATTCCAGGGACGGGGGAGCCTGATGGGCTGCTGTCTATGGGGTCACACAGAGTCGGACACGACTGAAGCGACTCAGCAGCAGAGGGAAGGTAAAAGCGCAAGAGCAGCAGAGACATTTGTATTTGAGAATGCCCAGCAATACCATATTTCCTTTTTTTAACAGCAGCCACAGCAAGATACAGAGCAGGAAATACATTACATCGTTTCTTTCTTCTATTTTCTTTTGCTGTGTTAAAATAACAGAACAACAGAGATACACCTGGGGTTATCAGGCACATATGTTTACAGGAAGAGAAAAGGGATATTCAACAACTCTCACTGGAAATCAAGAGAACACTTTCAATATGACTAATTTATAGCTGTGCCATCTTCCTACCAGAGACTTTCCTCTCTGATCATTTTAAACCTTGCTAAGACTTTACTGGAGAAGGAAATGGCAACCCACTCCAGTATTCTTGCCTGGAAAATCCCATGGACGGAGAAGCCTGGTGGGCTATAGTCCATGGGGTCGCAAAGAGTTGGACACGACTGAGCGACTTGACTTGACTTGACTTTAAGACTTTATTAGCCATAATAAAGGGGGATAAAATTGTTTTTGTACTGATTTTAAAGGAACACTTTACATGTTAATCTCAACTAACATTAATTTATCCACTGGCATCAGAGTCCACACTTTGCTTCTGGTTTCTCATAAGCATAGTGTATGTAAAGTAGGTTGTAGTTATGAGAGTTATTAATAGTATATATGACAGGATACTTTAAAACAGCTGACAAACAGCTGTTACATTATCTTACCTTTAGCTAAAATAACCTAAAAATCCCAATTATAGTGTTTCCGGCATGCAATAAATGTTTATATCTGTTATAAAAGAAATTCCTCTTACCTGCTCTGTAGCTGTAGGGCAGTAGAAGACTAATAAAACAGTTGTACAGATGTTTATTGACAATCCAATGATCGTGATCAGATTTGGAGCAATCCAGGAGGGAACTCTGCCAACGAGCCATTCCCAATACCCCTGCATCAAAGGCTCAAGCAAGGACCGTCCGGCACTCTGATACCTGTGTTCTTCCAGCCGCTTAAGTTGATGTCTTGACAATGGTGGTGTAGGTAACTGGAACAACTTATTTAATACACACCCAGGAGTACTCATATGCCCGAAGCCCAAAGGGGACTCCGGGTGAGAATCTCCACATCGTTTCCTTGTCGACCGATGCCCACTCATGGATCTTGGCTTTCTTTTATTTGAGGAGAATACTTTATCTTGTTTTATAGCTTTTGGTGGATGGTCTTTCCCTGGGGGTAGGAAAAAAAAGATATATTTATCAGCCACTATTTATATCAATGTCAGTACATTTTTAAAAATCGAACTGGCAATAAAATAATACACATTAAACAGGGATCAGAAAAACAGGGATCTGCTTTTAGTTCTAATTCTTACTGGTGTAAAGCCAAAAGAAGTCACATAACCTCATCTTTATGTGAAAAATATTAAGAATTTTAATAATAATATGCTTCCTGTAACCTTATAGCTTATCTGACTTCAAAGCTCATCATTTTTTTTTTTCAGTTTCACACTACTATCACAGTATAAATTGGAAAAAACCTAATAATGACCTGATCATTTCACATATGCAGAAACTGAGGTCCAAGACACACTCAAAGACAACTAGTAAACCAGTCTTAATATTGGATAAATGACTTAAATAGAATGGGTCTTAAACTAGATTTTTATTTAATGTGAATAGCTAATACTTATTGAGCACTTACTATGTACTAAACACTTTAAGCAAGTTTTATATATTTACTCATTTAATCTTCACAACCACCATAGATGCTAAATACTATTAATTACTCCAGTTTTTACAGAAAATTAAACTAAGGCACAGAGAGGCTAATTAACTTGTCCAAGTTCACACAGCTGTTATATGAGGTTCATATAAACAGGGTTTCTGTTTATTTTTTTTTTCCTTTATTTTAATTTACAATACTGTAATGGTTTTGCCATACATTGACATGAATCCACCATGGGTGTACATGCGTTCCCAAACATGAACCCCCCACCCACCTCCCTCCCCATAACGTCTCTCTGGGTCATCACCGTGCACCAGCCCCAAGCATGCTGTATCCTGCGTTGGACATAGACTGGTGATTCGATTCTTACATGATAGTATACACGTTACAATGCCATTCTCCCAAATCATCCCACCCTCTCCCTCTCCCTCTGAGTCCAAAAGTCCGTTATATACATCTGTGTCTTTTCTGCTGTCTTGCATACAGGGTCGTCATTGCCATCTTTCTAAATTCCATATATATGTGTTAGTATACTGTATTGGTGTTTTTCTTTCTGGCTTACTTCACTCTGTATAATCGGCTCCAGTTTCATCCATCTCATTAGAACTGATTCAAATGTATTCTTTTTAATGGCTGAGTAATACTCCATTGTGTATATGTACCACAGCTTTCTTATCCATTCATCTGCTGATGGACATCTAGGTTGTTTCCATGTCCTGGCTATTATAAACAGTGCTGCGATGAACATTGGGGTACATGTGTCTCTTTCAATTCTGGTTTCCTCGGTGTGTATGCCCAGCAGTGGGATTGCTGGGTCATAAGGGAGTTCTATTTGCAATATTTTAAGGAATCTCCACACTGTTCTCCAAAGTGGCTGTACTAGTTTGCATTCCCACCAACAGTGTAGGAGGGTTCCCTTTTCTCCACACCCTCTCCAGCATTTATTGCTTGCAGATTTTTGGATTGCAGACATTCTGACTGGTGTGAAGTGGTACCTCATTGTGGTTTTGATTTGCATTTCTCTAATAATGAGTGATGTTGAGCATCTTTTCATGTGTTTGTTAGCCATCCGTATGTCTTCTTTGGAGAAATGTCTATTTAGTTCTTTGGCCCATTTTTTGATTGGGTCGTTTATTTTTCTGGAATTGAGCTGCATAAGTTGCTTGTATATTTTTGAGATTAGTTGTTTGTCAGTTGCTTCATTTGCTATTATTTTCTCCCATTCAGAAGGCTGTCTTTTCACTTTGCTTATATTTTCCTTTGTTGTGCAGAAGCTTTTAATTTTAATTAGATCCCATTTGTTTATTTTTGCTTTTATTTCCAGAATTCTGGGAGGTGGATCATAGGGGTTTCTGTTTAAATTAAAAGACAGAACTTTTTAGTGGAAAGGGACATAGATAATATTCCATGAGGGAATAAACAACAATGAAAAAAATTAACTTTAAGAGGACAGCATTTATGTGTTAGCAGAGTGAACTGATAAACTGAGGCAGTAAAAAAACAGTTATAAGTGCATTCAGTGATGACTGTTTATGCTGTTGTTGTTCAGTCACAAACCCATGTCCGACTCTTCGCGACCCCATGCACTGCAGCAGGCCAGGCCTCCCTGTCCCTCATAAGGTTTTTTGTAAACCCTAAATTTAAACCCATGAAGTACTTGTACCTGACTTAGAAAGGATCAGAAATAATATAATTACCGTAAGTTATTAACCAATGTAAGAAAACAATGAGAAGCTGATAACATATAAAAATTAGTATGGTGACACCAAAGGTTTGAAGTGGTGAGGGCCTACAGTAGGGTGGTAAAAATGGAAATATGAAGACAGTCAAATCTGTAAGTAATTAGGAGGAGGAATCAAGAGGAAATACTTAGGAGAGTTTAGAAGGAAAATCAGTTATTTTGGCTTTTGGGACGTATGAGATGAGAGCGGATCTCGGAATGAAAGTAGGAAAGACATACATGCAACTTTTATGTAGAGATGTTTTAGACAAAAGTCAAATGACTGGAGTTTGGGTGAGATATCAAAATTTCAATTTTTTAACTTGGAAGCTAACGCCTAGTTGAAGATTGGAAAGCAGAAAATTTCTTAAAAGGATTAAGTATGAAGAGAAAAAGAAACTCATGGTTAGTGAGCAGGAAGAGAAACCATTAAAGGATTAAAAAAGAAAAAAAAAATCTTAACAGAACTAAAAGGGTAGTGGCATTTGAGCAACACAGGTGTACTTTGATCTGGCAGAAAGCTATCCAGAACACAGTACGAAATTCCCAGAAATGCTGCACTATGGGAATACAGAATGTGATACAGGGTCTAGGACAACTCAGCAATGAACTTAGTATCAAAATATGCCCACAACTTCTCTCTATTCCCATAAATAAATTCCAGTGTCACTAATGATCTAAAGTGGCATCCCAAACCTCAGTTAATCCTGTATCTCAATAATTGGTTTAGAGAATAGTTACTGTAGTTATTAACTGACTTACATTTTCAGAAATTGTGAAAGAATCACTGGTAGCCCAGTTTAACTAACTCAAGTGCTCTGAAATAAAAATAACAAAATAATTTCAAGCCAAGACAAACCAAAGTTAATTTTCTACTATTTCAAAGAATTCTTTCACACACTCAATTGTATCATAAAGAAACTGATTTAAAGTGTTTTAAAGTAATATCTATATAATGTCAAACATCTGGTTACAAAATCATTTTAGATGATGAAATAACAGACCAATGACCACCAAAATACTGTACTATCAAGTGGCCAAATTTTCAGAAGTCAAACTGAATGATGTATTTTCATATTTGGTGAGCTATAATCAATCAGCTCTTACAGATTTCCACTTATATGGGAATAAAAAGTTTGGCCAACTCAATTTATATTTTATTATTGTAGTGACCCATTCTCCCATAGTTTGAAAAAAAAAAGTGACACATTGAGGATGCTGGCCTGCTTTTGGCACTAAACAGCTACAAGTTTCTGATCCTAATGGTTTTAAGTCTGAGCATCTGGCAGGACTATATGATAAACTGGATACTCTTCCTTTTAAGTGTTTTCCCCTTCTGACCTAGATTTTTGTCCTCCTATTTAAGAAAAATCTACCTTTTGACCAACCTTCCTAGACCTACTTATTATATAATACATACATGTAAAAAGAATATTTCAATTTGGCAACACTATCTCTGTGAAGCTTACTAGCAACAAGATTGCAAATAAAAATTCAGATGCACGCTGCCCTTTGCTTTCCACACACAGGTAGCCAAAGAGGCTGCTGACACTGCCACAGATCCAGCTCCACTCTTCCTTCCTCCCATCACACCTGAGACCAGGAGGCAACTTCCAGGAAAACCATCTCAGGAAAAAAGAAAGAGGAGTTTCTGAATTTCAGCAAGTGAAAAGCAAGCATATCAAGGGAGCAAGACAGTGAAGGTTGCTACAATAGAAGAGGAGACTCCATGGAGAGAAAGGGGAAAGGATCTGAGATAGGAGTATGGAAAGACGGTACAAACATTACAAAAATTATTTTAGCTACCTGAGATTTTTATCTAGAGTCAAGCCTATGACCAAAAGGTTGAGGAGAAAACATCATTTTCTACCCACACTACAAGGAACTAAAAAATTAATGCAAGAAATGAAAACTAGTGCTGGTTAGCTTAGAAACCCAGCCACCACTGATAAGTTTTTATGAGAAAATGGATTCTGAGTTTCAAATGCATTCAGCCAATATCTGAGTGCAGTAAACAAGATAGACATGATCCCAGTTCCCAAGTCCAATGGAAAAATAAGTAAAAAAAGGCAAATAAGCAAATGACATTACACACTTACACACTGTGGTGGGCAGTATGAAGAAAACAAGATGTGGAGTCAGAAAATAGTTGAAGATGAACATTGTAGATGAGGTGGTTGAAGACCATGAAAAAGAAGCATTTATACCTGGTGGCTCAGATAGTAAAGTGTCTGTCTGCAATGCAGGAGGCCCAGGTTCGACCCCTGTGCTGGGAAGATCCCCTGGAGAAGGAAATGGCAGCCCACTCCAGTGCTCTTGCCTGGAAAATCCCATGGACCGAGGAGCCTGGTAGGCTACAGCCCATGGGGTAGCAAAGAGTAGGACACAACTGAGCAACTTCACTTTCACTTCACACACTAAATTCAGAGGAAAAGAAGAGAGCCATTCCAAGAGCAAGAGAACAGTTCAAGAAAGGAAAACAGACCCTGAGGCAAAATCCAGCTTATCTTTCTTATTCATATCTGTGGGATCACTATAGCTGGATCATAGTAAACCATATGAAAGAGTGAGATAAAGGAGAGTATGAAAAGCCCAACAATGCAGAGGTTTATAGATTGTGGCAAGGAGTTAATATTTTATTCTGATCTTATAGAAAGCCATCAATTAACCTATAAAGGAATCTATAATTTTGCAGCACAGCCAGTTTATTAACTGAGAAAGTGTTTTAACAAATTATAACAATAAAAGCGAACATTTTAAATGTTTTAAAATCCTCATTACCTGGAATTCAGATTACAATAATACTGATCACTGTCCTGTGTAACTTCTCCAGTTGTAATCAGCAAATTTCCCTCCTCTGCTATAACTTGGCTTGAACATGATACTTCTTTCATAGCACTTAACACATTTTGAAGTTTTTTTTTGTTAATTGTTGGGGTTTTTTGGTCTTTTCCCCACACTGATATGTAAGACACAGGAGTGCAGGAGCCATGCGTATCTTAACATTCTTTTCCCAAAATCTTATACCATACCTAGCACTAGGTGGGTGATCCGTACTTATTTGTGGGACAATGAACAAATGTGATACATCTAGTTATTTAATAGCACCGGATTGTTCTAGATCTTTGAGGAAACAGAAAGATTGAAATATGCCATCCATGCCCTCAAGCTCAAAGTGGTGGTGGGGAGTCTTGTAAATAACTAAGCTATAACATATTGTGAACAAACTGCTGTGGGAGTTCAGGGAAGGGTGCACATATGGTCTAACAAAATTCCTCTTTGCATAGACATGTATTCATGTGAAACGTCCAATGAAGGTACAAAAATAAAATCATAGACATTTAATAAGTATCTTTACTAAAATTATACACAATTTGTAGACCTTAATATTTAAGTCTGTGATGCAAAACATCTGTGCTTATAGCTCTAAAGATAATAACATGCTGCCTACAATATTCCAGTGTTCAGCACTGGTGAAAATCTGACAAGTATCACACTAAAAAAGGAATCTCCAATCACTCAGCAGAGCATAAGGTAAGCTCACACAATATCCAACCTGTAGTGTGAAATTCCAGAATTCCCATCCCCCCTCTGTCTAAGAGTGCCAAGTTTTGAGCTGCACTGATTCAGCAGTATGTTTACAACCCTTTCACAGGAATTGGTGACTACACAGCTCTTTCCACTTCTATGGCACTATTAAAGGAAAATACCAATGGTGAACAATATTTGGGAGGCAGAGCAAACTATAAAAAATCAAGCTTAAAAAAATTAAAAGGATCACAGGATTACATTCAGCATTATTTAACAAGTGATACACAGAACAAGTTACCAAAAACAAAAGCCTTTTCAGAATACTTGGAAGCTAAAACAGTACTGTGTAACACAATTTAGATCTACTGCTTTGCTGAAGTGAAACCTTGCATTCCTTAAAAAAACAAAAGGAAACAATTTCTTTCAGAAACAAACAAACAAGCAAAAAAAGCCAAAGCTTAACATTTGGTGGATTATTTTCCTATTCCCTTAAAAGAGACAGCATAGCATGACCCTCAAAAAGAATGTCACCGGTACTTTTAGCCTTATCAAGTCTACTGCTGCCTAGAAAACACACTGACTATGCAGTAATATCTAACGGGGGTTATAAAACAAGTTTATATTTAAATATTAAACATATAATAGTGTTTATAAAGTAAATTTTAAGAGATTGGGTATGGGAGAGGAAGAAGAATGCATTTATGAAACCATAATTGTAAATATTCAATAATAATCTAATAGCTGGACAACAAATGAAGGTACCTCTGTCAGAACAGGTTAATACAAGAGGCAGCTTTATCTGGCTTTTTTCCTAAATGCAAGGGTTGTAAAGACAAGTTGCACAAGGGGCTTCCAAATAGTTTTTGCTCAGCACGAAATGAATAGGTAGCAAAATGCCTTTAGAACTTCAACATCTGGAATTTTACGTGAAAGCCAATGGTTCTTAAGTTCTTATGGTCCAAATGCTCTCAATTCAACACCTCCACTGAACACATGCCCAGCAGTACGAGAGTAGAAACAGAATCTTTATTCCTTTTTTACACACACGACCCTATCGTTTGTTTAAAGATAATTATGAACTTGCCTATTACCGTTAACAGGGATTCATCAATGAACTAAGAGACTTAAAGCAAAATCATACATATATATTAATACCAATGATGAAAAATGTCATAAATGACACAAAAACGCCAATCACCGAACTGGAGTAAAAACAAGTTAAACACAGCAACATTTAAAGATCCCATTCATCTAGTGTTCTAGGGACACCGGCAAAGACTAGCAAGCAAACCCTTCCGTCCTTCCAAGAATACTTCTGAAATAAATCCTAGGTGGCAACCTTAGAGATCGTCAGTATACTCTGAGATTTCTAGAAAAGTTGCTGACCAAGAAGTGTGGCCCCAGCCACGAATCACCAGCACCGTATTCCAAACGGAAGGCAAATTCGGCACAGGATTCAACACGGTTTGTGGACTTAGCAACACCTGAGCAGGAGGGTGTGGACCTGACAGGCAAGGTCGGTTCCGCGCAGGCAGCGCCCCTAGCCCTCGGCCCGCCCAGCCCGGGCCGCCGAGGTTTTCTCCAGCCTTACACCCAGCACAGTAGCCCCCGAGCTCTCGCGCTGGCAATGCGCCACTTCAATCTCTCCATCCAGGGTCAGAGGAGCACTAGCCCCTCGCCCTCCCCACAAACCCGCGGGCGAGGCTAACTGCGGGAGGAAGAAACTGCGTTCACCTCGCGCGAGTCCATACAGAGATACATTCCAATGCCCCACCCCACAACTTGCAGCCCTCTCTCCGCCCCTTTTGAGATCGTGGCCCCCGACACATTCTTTATACTCTGGCTGTTTCCCCAGGACCGAGCCTCGCAACCTTACCACGGCCCGCAAAAGCACACCGCTAGAATTAAGACCTGCGACTCCAGCCGACTGGGTGACTCTGATCCGCGGCAGCACGTTCACGACACTTTCGCGATTGCCGTAAAGGGATACAGTGTCGGAGCAGGCGGCGGCGCGAGCGCGCACCTCCGAGTAGTGAGCGCGCCCCGGGACCGGCTTGGCTGCTCGGGAGCGCGCTTCGGGGCCCTGCCCCATCTCGGTTCAGCCGGCCGCCTCCCGACCCGGCGGTCCGTACTGGCAGGGTCGTCTGAGCGAGGTAGGCCAAATAGGGGATGAGAGCCGGCTCCAGCCCCAGCTAAGTAGGGGTGTATTAGAGAATGGGATCGGGCGGGTCAGAGAGGGGGATGCTGCCAGGAGCCCCACAACCCCGTGGCGGGCGTGCGAGGCGTCCAGCTTCCAGGGACCACGCTGTGCGACTTGCGGGAGAGGGACCAGATGGCAGCCGGAGCGCGGACGGACTGCTGGGAGTCCGAGTGGGGAGGAGGGGTCTTGAGTGGGTGCAGGCTGGGTTCAGGTCTCCTCGCCTCACCTTTCTGTGGGAGTTCTTGGTCTTTCCCCCTCCCCCGCACTCCTCCATGCCTCGCTTGCCCCAAGCCCTGCCAAGCCTCCGCCTCCCACGTCTTTTCTTTGCCTCAGGCACGGGTTAATCGAGCTCTTCGTCCCAGTTCTTTGCGCCTCCGGAAGAAGGCAGCGGTGGGTGTAAATAATTCCTTGGTTTTATTTGTTTTAAGCGGTTATCGAGAACCTTTGCCCCAGTCCCACAAAAAACTGTGATTGAGTACACCTTCCCTTTGTCACTCCCGGGCTTGGATTCCTTGGAAGGGTGGGGTAGGGGAGGAAGGTTTTTGTGGTGACTTGCTAAGGAAACAGCAACCAGCTCCAGTATCCCGCCTGGAAAATCCCATGGACCGAGGAGCCTGGGGGCTACAGTCCATGGGGTCGCAGAGTCGGACACGACTGAGCGACTTCACTTTCACTTTCATTTTGTGTTTACCCGAAGCTCCTGTCTGCCCTGGGGTGAGCAGAGTAGTGTGTGTGTGTGTGTGTGTGTGTGTGTGTGTGTGTGTGTGTGTGTGTGTGTTGCGTGTGGTGTGTATGTTAGTCGCTCAGTCGTGCCCCACTTTTTGGGACTCCTGGACATGTGTGTGTGTGTGTGTGTGTGTGTGTGTGTTGCGTGTGTGTGTTTCGTGTGGTGTGTATGTTAGTCGCTCAGTCGTGCCCCACTCTTTGGGACTCCTGGACCGGGGCCCGCCAGGTTCCTCTGTCTATAGACTTCTTCAGGCAATAATAAGGGTAGCCATTCCCTTCTCCAGGGGATCTCCCTCACCCAAGGATCGAACCCGGGTCTCCTGCATTGCAGGCAGATTCTTTACCGTCTGAGCCACCAGGAAAGTCCAGTATAGAAAGGTTAATACCTAGTCCTTTGTATCCTCACAACTGTGCTTACATTAGGATACATTCGTAAAACTCCACATTTTTCCAGTTCTCCCAAATTTAAATTTATAAACGAATACTAAATACAGCTCTAATTTGCCATGCACCATCAGATTCTCCCTCGACTTCTCTCCCTGTAATGTTTGATCTGACTTGTAAAAGTGTTACTTAAATTTCTATTTAATTTTTAATCATTACGAGAATAGTATGTTTGTTAGAAGGCCAAATTAGAGTTTAGAAAAATAACCATTTACTATTATGCTTTGCTTTGGGCATGATTCTGTGTACCCGTGGCTTGCTTTCTTCACTTGGAATATCCAGAATTTACTTTTTTATTGTCCCTAAGCAGTCACCACTTAGAGGAGACAGCATAAAGAATTCATCTTTTTACTGGTAGCATTTAAATATTGCAGAATTTAAAACTTGTAGATGCAGTTCTGATTCAGGGGTCTTCAAGGAAAGCAGAGATAAGATAGATGAGAAATGCAAGAACATTTTGTTAAATGTTTCTGTCATTGCTATGTGAAGGTTATTCCTGCATATTTTCAAGAATCTTGAAAGGTTTCTTAAATTATTAAGCATTAAAATTCCAATTTTGCTTGGTTGGCAGTGCTTCCAGCTTTTCAGTGTGATAATACACAGGCAACAGTAGTCTTCCTCACCTCGGTGCACTTAAATTTCTCAGTGGACCTTTGCAAACTGGTAAACCATTTGCCCTATAACCTCAGATATGCAGATAAGACTAGCCTAATGGCAGAAAGCCAAGAGGAACTAAAGAGCCTCTTGATGAAGGTACAAGAGGACAGTGAAAAAACCGGCTTCAAACTCAACATTCAAAAAACTAACATCATGGCATCTGGTCCCATCACTTGATGGCAAATAGATGGGGAAAAAATGGAAACAGTGAAAGACTTCATTTTCTTGGGCTCCAAAATCACTGTGGACGGTGACTGTAGCCATGATATTGAAAGATGCTTGCTCCTTGGAAGAAAAGCTATGACAAACTTAGAGTATTAAAAATCAGAGACAGCACCTTGCCAACAAAGGTCGGTATAGTCAAAGCTATGGTTTTTCCAGTAGTTATGTATGGATGTGAGAATTGGACCATAAAGAAGGCTGAGTGCCAAAGAATTGATGCTTTCAAACTGTGGTGCTGGAGAACACTCTTGAGAGTCTTTTGGACAGCAAGGAGATCAAACCAGTTAGTCCTAAAGGAAATCAAACCTGAGTGTTCATTGGAAAGACTGATGCTGAAGCTGAAGCTCTCATACTTTGGCCAGCTGATGCGAAGAGCTGACTAATTGGAAAAGATGCTGATGCTGGGAAAGATTGAGGGCAGGAGAAGGGGGTGACAGAGGATGGGATGGTTGTATGGCATCACCGACTCAGTGAACATGAGCTGAGCAAACTTCAGGAGATAGCGAAGGACCGGGAAGCCTGGCATACTGCAGTCCATGGGGTCCCAAACAGTTGGATATGACTGAGAGCTGAACAACAACCATTTGCTGCTGCTTTTCCTCTAAATTGTCAATTTAGATAACTAGAACTCTCAAAACCTAAGGAGATAGGAATCTAAGATGATTCACATGTACAAGGAATTAAGAATTGTCGTTCCCCATCCCTGTGGCTAATTGTGGTTGTACAGAGTTGATAAATCACCTATCATTATTATGGGGCTTCACAGGTGGCTCAGTGGTGAAGAATCCGCCTGCCAGTGCAGGGAACCCTGGAGATACAAGTTCCATCCCTGGGTGAGGAAGATCCCCTGGAGGAGGAAATGGCAGCCTACTCCAGTATCCTTGCCTGGAAATTCCCATGGACAGAGGAGCCAGTGGTCTACAGTCCATAGGGTCAGAAAGAGCTGGACATGACTTAGTGATTGAGCAGGAGCATCATGATTATTTGTATGTTTTCTTTGTACTACTCTAAGGAATAGCTACTTTACAAATCAGAATACTGAAACTCAGAGAAGCTAAGTAACTTGCCTGAAATTGTACAGCTGGGATGTGATAAAGCTGAGATTTGCACTCACGTAAATCTGATCTTAAACTGTGTTCTTCCCATTGCATCTCAGGGACTGGTCAATGCTGTATTTGGCTTAATAATAAGCTATCATTTTTTTCCTCATTATTGTTTTTCCTTCTGTGGAAGGGAACTCAGTGTTCTTCATTTAATTTTATCCTTTTTGAGATCAGTGAAAGGTGTCTAATGTGAGAAAGAATGAGAAAATTGAAATCCCAGATTTAAAATATTATTTAATTCTATATATTATATTATTATAAAATACACACATATCAACTCTTTAAAGAATATGTGAGT
Source organism: Budorcas taxicolor (assembly GCF_023091745.1). Taxonomy (NCBI): domain Eukaryota; kingdom Metazoa; phylum Chordata; class Mammalia; order Artiodactyla; family Bovidae; genus Budorcas; species Budorcas taxicolor. Next base: position 32,628,083 of record NC_068912.1, read on the forward strand.
TTCAGGATTTACAAAAAGGTGCAAGTTTGGGCATATTTGAAGACTGGTATTTTGTGAACTTTCATCTTTTACATTCTAAAAGAGGAACAAATGTTTACTGACCACCCGTGAGAGCATCTTTACATATATTATCTCATTTACTTCTTGAGTAAACCTCTCTGAAGCAGGTATTCTTTTAGAGCATTTAATAGTTAATACTAAAAGGTACCAGTATCAGTAAGTGTTTAGGTTCTTTACTTGTGCTATGTCAGTGTAATCCCTGTAATAGTAATCCAGCACTGTCCAACAGAACTTTTCCATGATAATGGAAATGTTCCATGTTTTCACCATCCTGTATGGTAGCTACAGCTGTGGCTTCTGAGCACTTGAAATGCATCTAGTACAACTGAGGAACTGAAATTTTTAATTTAAATAGTCACATGTGGCTTTGTTGTTGTTATTCAGTCACTAAGTTATTCCATTCTTTGTGACCCCATGGACTGCAGCAAGCCAGGCTCGTCTGTCCTCCACTGTCTCCCCAAGTTTGTTCATTGAGTCTCTGATGCTATCTAACCATCTCCTCTGCCGCCTCCTTCTCCTTTTGTCTTCAGTCTTTCCCAGCATTAGTATCTTTTCCAGTGAGTCAGCTCTTCGCCTGTGGCTGGTACTGACTGTATTGGACAGTACAGCCTTTGCCGATAATATTGTCATTTTTCAAAGGAGCAACTGGTTCAGAGAAATTAATGGAGCTTGCCCAAGTTCACACGATTTTATTTAAAGAAGTTTTTGAGCAGAAATATGTTTTAGGAAAGTTAATTTGGCAGCGCATGTAGAATGGATGGAGGGGAAGGAAAAACACAGGCCAAAAGAAATGAGAATCTTACTTGAGTGTTTACAGTGGTAGCTGGTGGAGAAGGCAATGGCACCCGACTCCAGTACTCTTGCCTGGAAAATCCCATGGACAGAGGAGCCTGGTAGGCTGCAGTCCATGGGGTTGCTAAGAGTCAGACACGACTGAGTGACTTCACTTTCACTTTTTACTTTCATGCATTGAGGAAATGGCAACCCACTGCACTGTTCTTGCCTGGAGAATCCCAGGGGTGGGGGAGCCTGGTGGGCTGCCATCTATGGGGTCGCACAGACTTGGACACGACTGAAGCGATTTAGCAGCAGCAGTGGTAACTAGGAATAAGAATGGTTGCAAATGACCAGGAGCTGCATCTTGTCACAAGAATATTGTACTGCATATCACTAGGCTAGGAAAAGGGCAAAATTTGAAATGTGATTTCTACTGAATGTAAATTGCTTTTGCACCATCGTAAAGATGAACTACTGTAAGTTGGGGACCGCTAGTACTGTTAACTGAAATAGAAAATTCGTGAACCTTTTTGGGGTTTATGAGCACCTGGTTTGGGTTATTGAGTACTTTTTATGGGCAAGTCCCTATTCTGTGAGTAGAGAAGGGGAATTCCTCATCAAGGATTTTATCCACTTCAGACACCCTCCCCAATTTTTATACTGTCAAAGAAAATGAGCTGTAAGAGATGTGCAAGTCAGGTGTTCTCAGAAGAAGGAATGTTTATTTCCAGATCCAAATGGATTAGGGAAGGTTGTGTGGATATGGTATCTCAGGGCGATTTTGAAGAACAGGAAAGATCTGGGCATGTACAAACAATTAAAGGAAGAGGTCATGTGGGAATTCTCTGGTGGCCCAGTAGTTAAGAGTACCAGGCTTTCACTGCCATGGCCTGGGTTCAGTCCCTGGTCCAGGAACTGAGATCGTGCAAGCTGTATGGCAAGGCCGAAAAAGTAAAATAAAATAGGCTTTCCCATTCTCCCTGGACAAAGACAGTGCTTTCCCTAACTTTGAACAAAATGAATCATCTATCTCCAGCACTCCTACTCTCTTCTCTGACTTTATCCCATATTCTGGAACTTGACTGGGACCACAGCCTCCAAGATACCTGAGATTAACACAGCCCTTGGGATTCTGGGAGTTTTGGTGTTTGTTTGTTTGTTTGTTTTTAAGAGGTCATGCTTCTAGCAATAGGGTGGACAAAATCTTTTGAAAATCCCTTATGCCAAAATACCCAAATGCTGAATAAATTATATTAGCCTTGTAAATGTATAGCAGTCCTTATAGGAAAGAAGGGAAAATTCCCAGGGCTAAAAAGTCAAAGAGAGTTGACACCAGGGTCGTAAACTAGTAGTGTGTCTTTTGAGGGGGCTTTGAAATAAAGTACAGTTACAGATAAATGATAGGCTACCCCTGTTACCACCCAAGTTAGAGAGAGAATTCATAACCCTTTGACCTCCCGGATGTATAACTTCCAGAGACACCATTCATGTTATATAGTTTGTGTAGGTGATGCCTGTGTGTCAGGGGATGACTTTTTCATAAAAAAAAGTGTAAATATTCCCATTTGCAGTTGTACAACTCGTGGCCTTGGAGAACCTCCTCTTCCCTCAAATCAACCAGGAGCCTCAAAAATCTACATATTCAATGAAAGATGGGCTAGGAAGAAATATCTCCTTCCTGGCAGAGAGGGATCACAAATTTGTTCCTTTTATCACAGCTCCAGGTGGGGGAATAAAGATACCACATAAGAACTTAAAACTATAGAGCCTGTCATCACTCAGATTCAAAGTTTAAATTCACTTGTATACATGATCTGAAAAACTGGGAAGCCAAGAAATTAAAGTCAACCCAGGTTCATAATGTGCCAGAGTACCTGGAAAAAATACACACTCTCTGGAATGATTCACCCTTAATCTAAGCCTTTTAGAATACCCCCAATTAAGATAATCTAAACAGGTTCTTTGGTGGCTCGGAGGTTAAAGCGTCTGCCCGCAATGCGGGAGACCCGGGTTCGATCCCTGGGTCCAATCCCTGGATCAGGAAGATCCCCTGGAGAAGGAAATGGCAACCCACTCCAGTATTCTTGCCTGGAGAATTCCATGGACAGAGGAGCCTGGCAGGCTACAGTCTATGGGGTCGCAAAGAGTCGGACACGACTGAGCGATTTCACTTTCACTTCAAACAGGAGCACATAGTCAAAAATTGGAAAAAAAAAATGTGTGCAAGGACTATCAGAACCAACAAATTCGAAACTAGACTCCTAAAGATTTTAAATTCAAATTTTTAGAAGTTACTAAAAATTTAGAGAAAGTAAGAATTATTGTCCAGAAACATGCTGGGGAAAGTCCTATAGGAACTTCGCAAGGAATTGGCATCAGGTGAAGAAGGACTGGGAGTGATCCCTGAGAGATGGGAAACAATGGCTCTAATTTACTGCCTAGGAAGAGTTCCCAAGCAAGACACCCAATGTGAAAGTGTTAGTTGCAAGAAGATTCTTTACCACCTGAGCCACGAGGGAAGCCCCAGGGAACTAGCATGATTAACTAAATAGAGGATTAAAATTGATGGAATGTTAAGGGATGACAGGAAGAAAGAACAGAAAAGAGATTATGATGATTCAGACAGGAAATTACTCAAATTGGGTGTACAATGGTGACTCTAGGGATAAAGGAAAAGAAACTTATTTAGCAAGGTTTAGATGTACATATTTAGTAGCAAGTCAGATGATCAGAGTTAAGGAGAAGTACAAGTCAAAAATGGCTGATGTTTCATTATTTGGAAGGTCAGTCAGAGATGAGGAAGCTGAGCATGTTCAAGGATCGTGGAGATAAGAGTAAGTTTTTACAGAGTTCATGGGAAATACTGAATTGCAGTCTGTCACACTATGAGAAGATACTCCTTCAAATATGAAATTATTTTCACATGTGTAATAGTAATTTCTTATAATTTGAAAGTATTTCTATATTTTTAAAAATTAAATGCATGGAGATAAATTAATATTTCCTAATTCATATTATTGACAGCTTATTACTCACCAACATCCTCAGTCAGGAATTTAAGGGAGAAAGTGGTGATGTATGGTATAAGTGTAGATAGGCCTTCTAAAGTTAAGTGAGAAAGAAAACCAAACAGGCAGTGTCCTTGTTGAGAAAGTAAGGGTGCTGTTGGAAACAAAACAGGAATACTCAGATGAAGCTAGAAGAGTTGAGACTTGAAATGTATAGCAATTAATGTGTGGTAGTGGAGGAGGAGGTGTGACAGTATTTGTAGCCAGACAAAACAAAGGTTCAAAGGTGTGCAAGAGGGCATGACACACTTGGCAACCTGAAAGAAATTTGCATCATGATTGGTGTTAGAGTGGAACTGCCTGAGTTTCAATATTGTCTCTACTGCAGCCCTATGACCTTGGGCAGTTCTCTTAACTTCTGTGATTCTGTTCTGAGGAATAAAGGAGATCATATGTTTAAGGTACTTAGTAGGCTTGCTGACACAGTAAGCACTGTTTTTGTATTGATGGTGAAGATGATGATAGCTAGGGCAGGGAACTGGGAGCAGACAGAGAAGTGGCCAGAGAGGAATGTATTGAATAAATAGAGATCAGGCAATAAAAAGACCATAGGCCATGTTAAGAAGGAAAGAAAACTTGTAAGGGCATGGGGGGAGGCACTGAAAGGTTCTCTGGAGGAGAATAAAGTGGTCAGATTGGTATTTTAGAATTAGAATGCTTTTTTAAAAATATAGTAGAGTCTGGGTTGGTTGTGGTCCAGACTAAAGGAGGACCATTTAGAAGGTTATAATAATAATCTGGTCAAGAAATGATGGTGGTTTAGGTAGAGTAGTAGCAGTGAAGATAGAGAGAAGGGGCAGATTTGAGGAAATCCAAGAGGTGAAATTAATAGTCCTTAGTAATTGATTATGTGTGGAAAGATGGGGTAGAGAGATAGTGTCTGGATGCAGAAAGTGGTTGATTCCTGGTTCCATTTACTATGAAACTGAAGGAGAATAGGTGTCAGTAGATGGTGTGGGAATTGATCAGAAGTGAAACAGCTGAGGATGAAAAGTATAATTTTGTGGGATGGGATGGCTGAAGTAGAATAGATGAAATACTCTTGAATAATCTTACCTAATTTGTTTTTTTTTTTCTGCCTCAGGAGACCTGTTTGAGATGTGGTGGTTTCAGCAAGGCCTCAGTTTCCTTCCTTCAGCCCTTGTAATTTGGACGGCGGCTGCTTTCATATTTTCATATATCACTGCTATCACACTTCACCATGTTGACCCTGTTTTGCCTTATATCAGGTCAGTGAAATGTATTCTTTTGTGGCAAATGGTATGTATTCTTATGTGGCGAATTCATGTTTTAATATTGAACTCAACATTTAATTTTAACATTTTGAAATTCAAATTTTATGTTTGATATTACAATAATAAAAGCAGAAAAAGGAAGTTGTATTTGGTTCTTCCTGTGTCATAGAGAAATATGGAGACAGATGATTAAGGTTTAGTTAGTGAATTGTGACACCTCAATGCCTGTTTTCCAAATAAGTATTCAAGGTTTCAGGAGATAGAGTTGAAATTGTTTTCCCTTTACAATTCAAAAATACTAGAACAACAGTAATAAGAATCTGCCTACAATGTGGGGGACTCGAGATCCATCTCTGGATCAGGAAGATCCCCTGGAGAAGGGCATGGCAACCCACTCCAGTATTCTTGCCTGGAGAATTCCATGGACAGAGGAGCCTGGCAGGCGACAGTCCATGGAGTCTCAAAGAGTCGGACACGACTGAGTGACTGACAGTTTCACTTTCTTTCAAAGATAACAGTAATGGCAAACATCAGTTGATTTGCTTACTGTGTGCAAGGTAATGTTCTAAGCATTCTTCTTAAATAGGTCTTAAATAATTGAATCTTTACAGCCACCCTTTGAGTTAGGAACTATTACCCCCATTTGATAGAGGAAGAAAAGAGGTCCAAGGAGGTTGTTTGTTCAAGGGCATATGACTCAGTAATTGATGGAACCAAGATTCAGTTTGACCAGGCGAGCCGTTTGATTCTAGAGACTATGATCTTACTCTTTGACATGTTGCCTAGATTTTTCTGACACACTAAGTATCTACATTTGCTGATAATGTTTTTGAAATATCAAAACTACTTGTGATTTAAATATGGGTACTTGATTACATGTGCTATGTCCATAATCTTTTTTTTTTTTCCAGTTATAAAGGCAATATGTTTTTATTATAACACATTTTAAACAGTACTAGAGTGATTGTAAAAGTGAAATTCAAAGTCTTTTCCAGCCTCCCTCTAGTTTCTGCTCCTCCAGGAGTGATTAACGACTTGGTTGATTTCCTCCCAGTTTGGTTGGTTGTTGTAGTTGTTTCATTTGTTTCATTTGTTTGTGTACCCTCTGAAAAATAACCTTTCCAACACAGAAAATAGAGCACTTCTTAAAGGTGATAGACTTAAAGGCTAAATTTATCTGTTTTAAATGTCAAGAAGAGATCAGGGCAGTGCCATTTCATTTATTGTTTCCACAATGGTATGGTGTAGCACACAGGTCACCAACAGATTGAGTCTACTTTAAGAAGATTTATAAAATCCAAAGAATAAAGTTTCCAGTTCTAGGAATAATTTTGATAAGTCACCACTGTTCACCACTCTGATCTAAGGACCTGTAGCTTAAAGAGCCAGTTTATTTTCTAGTAACCCCAAGAGAGCATACATATTCCTGAGAGTCTTCCGTCATTTTTATTTCCCCTTAGAGAATTTGCTTTTCATTTCAAAGAGCTCTTTATAATTTGAGGCCATTGAGTTCTTTATGAGTTTCAGTTCTCTGATGGTGCTGCGTGTGATTTTCTGATAGAACACTAGACACTTCCTTTTCTGTCTCTGTTCTGCTGCCTTTTAATTCTTTTTTGCTAATGAACTTAGTAGTATTATCTGGAGAATTTCCTCCCACATTTTAATGTATGTAAACTCAGTGGTACTTAAGTTTACTTCTCCTAGGCTCATTGTCTTCGTCTGAAAAATGATAGAGTTAGACTAGATACTCTGCAAAGTTCCTTTCAGCTCATAGACCCCACCTGCAAGACTTCACTGTTACACTCCCCACACGACATACAACCAAATACAAATTTCACCTCAGGGATAATTCACAGTTCAGAGACAGTTCTGCAAGTGTGCTTCAGGTGTTCTCTTGGTTCAAGTTATGAATGTGTAGGTAGGGTGCATGAGACTAGCCACTGGGGTATAAGAAGAAATTGTTAGAATGTCTATGTATTTTATATTTCAAAATATTTAAACTTTTATTTGGGAATTCCCTGGTGGTCCAGTGGTCAGAACTCCTCACTTCACTACCAAGGGCCTGGGTTTGATCCCTGGTTGGGGAACTGAAATCCCACAAACCACGCTACGTGGCCAAAAAAAGAAAAGAACTTGTATTTAATATATGCATAATAATATAAATAACATAATAGTGATCAGATAATTTTTTTTAATGATGCATAATGACCACTGGGTTGAAATGCGATGCTGATGAGGTGATGGGCTTGGCTGTTTTTATTTGTAGGCCAGTTTGTCATTCTGATCCAGAGCACACTTAGCCAGCCATCTTGGAAGTGCATGCTATTATTTACTTGAAAGTGAAAGTGTTAGTCACTCAGTTGTGTCTGACTCTGTGCAGCCCCATGGACTGTAGCCTACCAGGCTCCTCTGTCCATAGAATACTCCAGGCAAGAATACTGGAGTGGTTTGCTATGCCCTTCTCCGAGGGATCTTCCTGACCCAGGGACTGAACCCATGTCTCCTGCATTGCAGGCAGATTCCTTACCATCTGAGCCACCTGGGAAGCCCCATAAGTTATTTACTTATGGGTAATCTAAAACAGGAGCATCATTTGGAATACCACAGTTAAAATTATGGATTTTTTTTTTCTAATTTACTTTTATTTTTTGGTGATACCATGCAGCTTGTGGGATTTTAGTTCCACAACCACGGATCAAACCCATGCCCCCTGCCTTGGAAGCACAGTTTTAACCATTGGACCACCAGGGAAGTTCCATGAATTTTTTTCTGATTATAAGAATAATACATATGCATTTATTCTTGAAAAATTGAAAGGTAGAAGCAAAGACAATCCCCACTCTCTGAAGATGATCAAAGAGTAACAAAATCTTTTGTGTCTTAAGAAACATTGTAGAGCGGGAAGGAGCAGTCCTTTGAATCAGTATTTGATACTTTACTTTCCTAAACCTGATCCAAATATTCACCAGATATTTATTATTGATTCCTTAGTGGATATGACTTTCCTCTTTTTTTTGATTAACATTATCAGGGTTGAGATCCTTCTTATCTCCTTCCTATATTACTTCAATTTGAGGATAAAAACTTTGTCTTTTTAATCTTTTCAGTAGTTTGAGGAAATGGGAAGGAACTAACATTCACAGAGTGTCTTCTGTGTGCCTGCAGCTATGCTGCATGATACTTTGCATGCATGACCACAGTTTCATTTCCTTACGTTGATCTGATGAGTCTGGGAAGGAATTGCTAGCTTCGTTTTTTAGATAGGGGGCAACCGTGGGTATACATAGAACATACTCAAGGTTCCCGGGTTAGTAAATGGTGGGGTGTTAATCAGGATCTATGCATTTCATCCTGCACTGAAAGACGGGCATGTAAACAGACACACTGCAATACAGTGTGATCTGTGATTTTAATAGAAGTCTGGAGTGGAAGCTGTGTGAGTCACCTAGGCTGTAGAGAGGAGAGAACTCAACACTGGCCTTGAGTGGAATCTCCAGAAGGGCAAAGGCAAGGGCTTTGTCTCTTTTATTTCCACAGTGTTTTTGTCCCTAAAATGCTGTCTGACAATCCTGTTAGGTGCTTGATAAATATTTTTAAAAAGTAATCAAGAAACAATTAGGTGTTATTTATAGGCAGAGAACAACAGATGCCCAAAGGATCTGAAAGGATCTTTGGTATTTAGGAAATATTCAGGTGAGACAGATAAACATGTTGCCTGGCTGATGTAAGTTAGTAATGCAGATGCAACCTCAACATGACAAGGATAGCTATTTTATCAATTTATAGTGAATTCTATTATATGAAAAAGAAATAACCTTAAGTGATATGAGAAAAAAGTGAACATCATATATTGAGAGCTGAAATTGTCATGTTCTCATTATAAAATTAAGGGTTGAGTCATGGAATTTATAAAAAGATAAAGGATTTGAAATAACCTCTTTTGTTTCTTATCCATTAGAAGAAATACACGTGTATATCTAAATCTAATATGAGAAATCCTCATACCTATTTTTTTTTCTTCTTTCTTTTTCTAGTGACACTGGTACAGTGGCTCCAGAAAAATGCTTGTTTGGGGCAATGTTAAATATCGCTGCAGTTTTATGTAAGTAGTAAGAATGATTTTGGGAATCAAAATTTATAGCTGAATTGCCCTTTACTGTTGGGTTACTTGTTTTACTTGCTAGTTACGTTGAAGGAAGGTTATCATCACTAAATAATTGATGGCAGATATGTTTCTTTTAAAGTAAAAACAATGTCTAGAAATGCTAAATTATGGAAATAAATCTTTTAAAAATATCTATAGAACTATTTGACTACTCATGCAAATAGAAGCTGTAAAGTATAACCAAATATTCCTTGAGGTCTTAAGGGGATTTCTTAAGCAACCAGTAGAGGACAAAGAGCTATCAACACACTGACCACAACTAACCTCAACAAAATTCCTTTAAGATAAACAATTGAGAAGTTTGAGCATAGCTATGAAACTCTGTTTTGATTTTTGAGTGATATTCTAATGCCATAGAAATGGAGTTCTACCATACTATTTTACATTTCTTTCATTATTTTTTGAGTTAATTTTTTAATTAATGGTTTACTAAAATAATGCTTTTTCCACCGATTGTGATTGTTTTAAATATTTGCATTTTTCCATATCATGTTTATTATTTGCTCAGGGCAAACACTAAAGTTAAATTATTTCAGTGTACAGAAGTTCATCTTATAACTAAAGTTTTCAGAAATATGTCTCTGTAAGAGTTTATCTCTGTTATGTTTCCTACACTTTTAGTTCTTTGGCAATATTTTTGCAATGGAAGGTTTAATTTGGCCCTTTCTTAACCAGTAAGGACAGTCAAGTGGGGTTTTGTTTTTTTTTCCTGTGTTACTGACTACTGTATCTGATTGAGCCAAGTTGTAGCAATTTGAAATGAAATGAGAGTGAGGCAAATAATCCTTTGGTATTTTTTGCCTGTGTCTATCTTATCCATATTCTTCAAACTAATTACTTTAGACTTTAATGCTAATCATATGTAATAGTTTGTGTGAAGTCGCTTTACTTATATCTGACTCTTTGGGACCCCAAGGACTGTAGCCTGCCAGGCTCCTCTTTCCATGGGATTCTCCAGGCAAGAATATTGGCATGGTTGCCATCCCCTCCACCAAAGAATCTTCCTGACACAGGGATCCATGTCTCTCATATCTCTTGCATTGGCAGGTGTGTTCTTTACCACTAGCCCCACCTGGGAAACCCCCAGTTTGTGCTTTATATAACATGTATTATTAGAGATTTTCAGAGAACATCAAACTCACCTCCTAAATTTTTCCAAAGTATTTTTACCATGAGGCCCACAGGAAGCAAAGAACTTGCTCAGTCACACAGAGATAATAGTAGTTTTACAGTACAATCTTTTTTTTTTTACATTTCCCATTTTTTTAAATTAATTTTGAGGTAATCTTTTTATTTGCTGAAAGGTTTTTTTTTTTTTGGTTTTATTTTTTTATTTTACTTTACAATACTGTATTGGTTTTGCCATACATCAGTATGAATCTACCACAGGTATACACGTGTTCCCAATCCTGAACCCCCCTCCCACCTCCCTCCCCATACCATCTCTCTGGGTCATCCCAGTGCACCAGCCCCAAGCATCCTGTATCCTGCATCAAACCTAGCCTGGCGATTCATTTTTTATATGATATTATACATGTTTCTATGTCATTCTCCCAAATCATCCCACCCTCTCCCTCTCCCACAGAGTCCAAAAGACTATTCTATACATCTGTGTCTCTCTTGCTGTCTCTCATACAGAGTTATCGTTACCATCTTTCTAAATTCCATATATATGTGTTAGTATCCTGTATTGGTGTTTGTCTTTCTGGCTTACTTCACTCTGTGTAATCGGCTCCAGTTTCATCCATCTCATTAGAACTGATTCAAATGTATTCTTTTTAATGGCTGAGTAATACTCCATTGTGTATATGTACCACAGCTTTCTTATCCATTCATCTGCTGATGGACATCTAGATTGCTTCCATGCCTTGGCTGTTATAAACAGTGCTGCGATGAACATTGGGGTACACGTGTCTGTTTCAATTCTGGTTTCCTTGGTGTGTATGCCCAGCAGTGGGATTGCTGGGTCATAAGGCAGTTCTATTTGCAATTTTTTAAGGAATCCCCACACTGTTCTCCATAGTGGTTGTACTAGTTTGTATTCCCACCAACAGTGTAAGAGGGTTCCCTTTTCTCCACACCCTCTCCAGCATTTATTGCTTGTAGACTTTTGGATCGCAGCCATTCTGACTGGTGTGAAATGGTACCTCATTGTGGTTTTGATTTGCATTTCTCTACAGTAGAATCTTAAAAGTTCTTTAGAAACTACAGCTGGTTCTTTGCTTGTTTTGTTTTTTCTTCTCTCAGATTATCTTTAAAAGGAAACTATGCTTCTTGAGACTTCCCTGGTGGTCTAGTGGTTAAGACTGAGCTTCCAGTGCAGGGGGCATGGTATTGATCCCTGGTCGGGGAACTAAGATCCCACGTGCAGTGGGGTCAAGGGGTGGAGTGGGGGCGGGGGTAACTCCATGTTTCTAGATACCACTGACTTTTGTGAGCTCTTTATTGGCAACTTTATTCCTTAGTTATGTATTACTTTTTTGTTTTTCCGATTGTCTTTTCCCAGGTGTTGCGACCATTTATGTTCGTTATAAGCAAGTTCATGCACTGAATCCGGAAGAGAATCGAATCATCAGATTAAACAAGGCTGGCCTTGTACTTGGATTACTGAGTTGTTTAGGACTTTCTCTTGTGGCAAACTTCCAGGTTTGTGTTTTAGCCTAGCATAAGTATTTTCCTGAAGTACATAAAAATACATGCTAAAAAAGGAAACCTAAACATCCAGTTACATAATCCATAATACATAAGCAGATATTAGAGTAATGCTTGCTGCTATAACAAAGTCCAAAATTTAAGTATCTTAACACAATTGAAGTTTATTTTTTACATAGATGCATCACATGCTGGTATTTTTGGTTGGTAGATGGCTTATCTTCCACAGTGATTTAAGTCCACACACTGCCCATCTTTGGGCCTTGCAAATCCTTAAGACTCTTTTGCCTTCTGCATCTAGCTGCCTGAAACAAAGAGAACATGCAAAATTCACACCTGCTTCTTAAAAACTTTGACCTGGCAGTGACTCACATGGTTCTGTTCACATTCATTTTTGCTAGATACAAGAAAGGCTGGAAAGTAAAATCTTGCTGGGCAGCAGTTTCCAGGGCAACTCTATACTATGGAAGGGATACAGAAATTTGTGTGGACAGCTAGCTAGCTGTGTACCACAAATATGGTCCTGCCTTGTATAGTCGGTTTGTATAGCTCAGTGTTTAAAAATGTGTTTGGAGGTTTTTAGTATTTGGATAGTGATTCTTTGCTCCAGTTATCCCTTGATCAATTTAACAATATTTCTCTAATCACTGTATAGTAAAAATGGATTGCAAAGTGACCTTTACATTTAACATAGCTACTTCTCTTAGTAGCTAATACTTTTATACACAGCCCAGTGAATTCCAGTGGGAGTTCCTAATAGCATCCATGCAAAACTGCCTTTCTCCCTTAATCTCATTCAGCCATTAAAACAGTTTATCTTTGTATACATTCTTTATTTTCAGCTTCCGTTCTAATTCACATTCATCACAAGGGTCTCTTTGACCTTGTAATTTTGAGTCAAATTACTTTTTCTCTGATAATACCTGTTTTCATGCAGCTTTGGACCTGTTGAATGAATATGCTCTACATCTTTTACTTATGGCTTCATGGCCTGTTTATAAGCAAACCCTGTAGCATTACTCACATAGCAAACAGTTCTCCTTCCTTCCTTTATAATGTAAACTTTCACTGCTTATTTAAAATGGTGAGTTAAATGCCTCCTTCTCTTCTCCCCACTTCTCTCTTGCAGAGACAAACTAGTTGATTCATATAGGAAAAATTGTACACAAACCAGGTCTACAAAGGATTTATAGGTGCAGAGCTTAAATTGGAAGAGAGACAAACACTTTATTTTAAAATAGGGACTTGTTGGTTTTATCTCTTAAATATTTCTTGAAATCATCTGCTTCTCCATTTTTTTCCCAACTGTCTCTACATCTCCTTCTCAACCAGTTTAGATTTTACCACCTCTCCTCTGGATTACTGCCATAGTCTCCCTAATAGTTCTTCTGCATTCAGTGTTACATCCCTTTAATTTGATACTGCAGCCAAAGTAATCTTTTAGAAATATATGTACACCTCATTCCTGTTTCCTTGTACCCCTGCTTAAAGCTCACAGGTCCAAGGTCACGTGAAAAGAGATGAAATCAAGAGAGGGAAAAAAAATAATTTGTTAAATTGCCAAGCTGCTTAATTAACCAAAAGGTGCTGTGAGATCTGACTGCTGTCTGCCTGTATAGCCTCATGCTGCATCATTGCACCTCCTTATATTATACATAGCAGGAGTCTTTCTGTTCCTTAAATAAGGTTTACTTAACTGTGTTTCATACATTGTTTCTTCTGTTGCACATGCTACAAACCAAGCCTAGATAGATGTAGGCAGACTTATTTCCTCAGGGCAGTCTTTTTTTGTCAGTAGATTTCCTCTTGTAAATTTCAGGTTTTCTTTCTTTGTGTTTTCTAATCCTCTGGAAGCTAATTCTTTGCAGTACTTCTGGTAGTATAATCTCTTATTTATGTTTTTTAAAATTTATTTTTAATTTTTAAGTTGATATATTTCTCCATTAAGTATAGCTCAGTGGTTTCATTCACCATTGTATACCCAGCACCTAACATAGTGCTTAGCACAGACATGCTTTTGTATTAAGTATTAATATTTAGTAACTTACTGAGAGAGGCTAAAGGAACTAAGCAGGATAGATAAAAAATTCCCTGTGATTACTGTGATCATCTGCATTTAAAGAGACCTAATAATAACAATATGGCCTTTGAAAACTCTGACTTAAAAAAATACATTATTTAATTTCTCTGAAAACAAGTGTGTATAAAAGGATCCAGCAAGGGAATTCCCTAGTGGTCTAGTGGTTAGGACTCTGTGCTTTCACTGCCAAAGTTTTTATATGTGTGTGCTCGGTCACTCAGTCATGTCCAACTCTCTGCGCTCCCATGGATTGTAGCCAGCCAGGCTTCTCTGTCCATGGAATTTTCTAGGCAAGAATACTGGAGTGAGTTGCCACTGTCTGCTCCAGGGGATCTTCCTGAACCAGAGATTGAACTCACGTCTCTTGCGTCTCCTGCATTGGCAGACAGATTCTCTTTGAGAGGGCTTGAGGTCAGTTCCTGGTTGAAGTAAAATCCTGCAAGCGTACAGCCAAACAATTAAAAAAAATGCAGTGAAACAAATATGTGTCCTCAGTGTTTAGGAATTTTTCCCATCCTAGTGTGTCAACTGAAATAAAAATATACCATGTGAGAGATGTGAGAGATGTGAATTGCAGTTTTATTTGGGAACTTATGAGGGCTTCCCTTGTGGCTCAGCTGGTAAAGCATCTGCCTGCAATGCGAGAGACCTGGGTTGGGAAGATCCCCTGGAGAAGGGAAAGGCTACCCACTCGTGTTCTGGCCTGGAGAATTCCACGGACTATACAGTCCACGGGGTCGCAAAGAGTTGGACACAACTGAGCGACTTTCACTGAGGACGATAGCCTGGAGGCATCCTCTGAGGTAGCTATGGGGAACTGCTCCAGAGAAGTTAAGGGGGCTCCCATCAGCATATATGTGATACTGGAAAAAGAGTATATTCAGTCAAACACACGTCTCATAGAAAGTTGCTGCTAGTCATAAGGCAGGACTATCTAAGTTAGTGCTTTTCTAAGTATGAGAGGATGCAAGAATTTGGGTTCATAAAATTATCTCTTGAAAATTATCTCTGAAGGCCTGTTGTGCCAGTTTTTCCCAGCACACAGAGTGCCTCATTACAGATCTCTGCCCTGAGCTCTGTTCAGAGTGTGTTGAAGATGAGTGATTACCAGGGCTAATCCCTGTAGGTCCAGATGGTGAGTGACATTCTTTAGTTGACCCTAGAAAACTTTATCCTCAAGGAAACTTGGAAGGGATAACTAGGCAGGAATCTATATTGATTTTCTAGAGCTGTCATAACAAAATACCACAAGCTGGATATTAAAAAATGAGAGAAATTTATTCTCTCAGGGTTCAGGAGGCCAGAAACCTGAAATCAAGATGTTAGTAGAGTTGGTTCCCTTTTGGGGGCTCAGAGGGAGAATCTATTTCATGCCTCTCTCTCAGCTTTTAGTAATTCTTGGCATTTCTTGGCTTGTGGCGGCATAACTAATTTATGCCTCTGTTATCACATGGCATTCTTATTTCCTAGAAAATTTATCTTCAAGGAGACTTTGGAAGGAATATCATTCAGTTCAGTTACTCAGTCGTGTCCAACTCTTTGCGACACCATGGACTGCTGTACGCTAGGCCTCCCTATCCATCACCAACTCCTGGAGTTTACTCAAACTCATGTCCATTGAATCAGGGATGCCATCCAACCATCTCATCCTCTGTCGTCCCCTTCCCCTCCTGCCTTCGTCATCCTGCCTTCCCAGCATCAGGGTCTTTTCAAATGAGTCAGCTCTTCACAGCAGGTGGCCAGAGTATTAGAGTTTCAGCTTCAACATCAGTCCTTCCAATGAACACTCAGGACTGATCTCCTTTAGGATGGACTGGTTGAGTCTCCTTGCAGTCCAAGGGACTCTCAAGAGTCTTTTGCAACACCACAGTTCAAAAGCATCAATTCTTTGGCACTCAGCTTTCTTTATAGTCCAACTCTCACATCCATACATGACTAGTTTTTAAGTTTCATTAAAACTTTTAGGTGAAGATTACAGGGTTTATAATTTCTGTGGCAAACATTTGCCCCTGATCACACACATACCTCTATAATTTGTCTTGTCTTTGTCAAGGAGTATGTTTTTGTTTTTGTTAAATTTTATATATTTTCCAGGCAAGAGTACTGGAGTGGTGTGCCATTGCCTTCTCCGATATCTATCTATCTATCTATCTATATATATAGATAGATATATATGATTGATTGATTGATTTTTTGGCCGTGCTGGGTCTTTGTTGCTGTGTGAGGGCTTTCGCTACTTGCAGTGATCGAGGGCTGCTGTTTAGTTGCAGTGCACAGGCTTCTCATTGCAGTGGCTTCGCTTGTTGTGGAGCATGGGCTATAGGGTGCATGTAGGCTCAGTAGTTGTGGCCAACGGAATCAGTTGCTCTGTGGCATGTGGGATCTTTCTGGATCAGGGGTTAAACCAGTATCCCTTGTATTGCAAGCAGATTCTTAACCACTGGAGCACCAGGGAAGTCCTGAATATATTTTTAAAGAAGATAAAATTGTGACTGTTGTGGTACATGTGTCAAAGATTGCATTTAATTTATTAATTAATGAGAGGAATAGTCGATACTGCAAACCACTTCAAAAAGAAGTCAAAGTGCCATATAATTATAAGTCAGAAAAGAAATGCTCAAATGAATTTACAAATAGATTCTAAACTAACAAAACTGGTCATTATTCACAAAGTGAAAGTCAGTTGCGTTCAGTGGGACACAGTACGCCTTTCTATTCACATTGATTACTTGTGTTACTATGCATTTTCAATAAGTTAACTTTTATCTCTACACATAATATCTATCATTGTACCAGTTCTCTCTGCAAAATAGCCTAATCAAAGCCAAGAACAATTAACATTTCTATAGAATCATTCCCACAGGCTCTAGCATTCTATTGAAAGGGTATCTGTTGCCCATTTCAAGATCTTTTGCTGTTTCCCTAGTCTCTAAATGACAAAATTAAATGGATTAAGCTGAAGTACTGTCAGTTAAAACCAGCTTTATACACCTCCATTCTGATTATAAACATAGTAGTGAATGCTCTCCATTCTTTTTCTTATAACTGTGGGATTTTGTTGATGGAACTGTGTGCTGATCACGTGGGCATTGATCAGACTTATCTGTATTTAGCTTCATCAATATGTGAATGAAAAATGTTGCCTGCCACGTCAGTAAACAAAGGATATCGCAGTCATCAAGCCACTACAGCCGTCCCCAACAGTGAGCCTTGAGAAAACTCAGGATGGAGACAAATGGGCTCCCAGCTGCCAAGCCTTCAGCCACTGCAGCCACCGCCTAGCAGTGTACCCTGAGGGGACTCAGGATGGGGACTGGATACTGGACCTAGATAGTTAAGGTGCTTATCAAAGGAATGATTTCAGTGAGCCCAGGCTCTTGCATCTTTCCATATATAGAAAAGCACAAAACTAAGTTGAGATATCTGGTTTTCTTTAATTAATAGTAGTCATCTTTGTTGCAAAACTTACATGTATCTGGCTCCTTCCTTACCTCTTCAGGACAGTTTCTTAGAGCTATCTGAGAGGCTACCTCCTGGACTTGAAGTCTTCAGAAAGTCTTCCAAATAAAATGTAACTCTCAAGGTAGCTTAGATGGTAAAGGATCTGCCTGCAGTGAGACCTGGGTTCGATCCCTGGGTTGGGAAGATGCTGGAGGAGGGTGTGGCACTCCAGTATTCTTCCGTGGAGAATCCCCATGGACAAGGAGCCTTGTGGGCTACAGTCCACGGGGTTACAAAGAGTTGGACATGACTGAACAACTAAACACAGCACACACTCAACTTTTATCTTGTGCATGTTTTTCAGTCAACAAATATATGTGAGAATATTTTTAAGGAGAAAAATCCTGCTCTTAGCCCTAAATCAATTTCATTTTTGTAGCCTGTATCCATATATACTGGTAAATTCACATGAACCAAGAAGATACTACCATTTTGTATTGTTTTATGGGTGCTGAATTTTTTTTTTGTGACCCAAGGTGATAGTAACGATTTTTTTCCCTTCCCAGTGCTTGTAACTTACTGCCAGTTAGAACATCCCAAACCTTATCAAAGTAGCACTTTCTCCAAAGGAATCCAAATGACTTGTTATCTTTATTTCTTTATACTTCAGACTTCTTACACCTTCAGCTTAAAAAAGACTGTATGTGAATTAGCATAGTTGTTTATAGAAGGAGAGAACCAACCCCTAACCTAATCTCTCTTCTATTACCTAAGTCATACCCTCTTTTTTCTTTTAATGTAAATTTTACTTTTTCAATTGTAATATAATTAATCTACAATGCTGTGTTAGTTTCTGCTGTACAATGAAGTGAATTAGCTATGAAAGTGTAGTCTCTCAGTCATGTCCCACTCTTTGTGACCCCATGGACTGTATGTAGTCCACCAGGCTCCTCTGTCCATGGAATTTTCCAGGCAAGAATATGGGAGTGAGTTGCCATTCCCTTCTCCAGGACATCTTCCCAACTTGGGGATCAAACCCAGGTCTCCCGCATTGCTAGTAAGTTCTTTACCATCTAAGCCACCAGGGAACATATCCCCTCTCTCTTGGACCTCACTCCCACCTCTCCTCCCCGCCCCCGCCACCCCGCATCCCTTCCATTTAGGTCATCACAACACCAAGCTGAGCTCCCGGTGCTGTACAGCAGGCTCCCATTAACTGTCTGTTTTACACATGGTAGTGTATATATGTCAATCCCATTTTGTCTCAATTGTCCTACCTTCCTCTTCCCCATTGTGTCTACATGTCCATTCTAGATTCCACATATATGTGTTAATATATGATATTTGTTTTTCTCTTTCTGACTTACTTCACTTGGTATGACAGACTCTCATTCCATCTACGTCCCTACAGATGACCCTGTTTCATTCCTTTTAATGGCTGAGTAATATTCCATTGTGTATATGTATCATATTTTATCCATTCATCTGTCAGTGGACATTTAGGTTGTTTCCATGTCCTGGCTATTGAAAATAGTGCTGCAGTGAATACTGGGGAGTCATACCCTCATACCTCCTGCTGTGTGGTATCTTGTCAACCAACTGACACAGGCGGCATCAGTTTAGAAAACTGTATTAGGTTGGTACAAAAGTAATTGTGATTTTGCATTGTTGAACTTTGCTGTTTGATATTGAAATACATTCTTAAGTAAATGTGATTATGTTATACACTATTTTTTTTTTTTTGCTAATGACTTAGTACTTGTTGTTTATTTTTATATTTATTTTAGACTAGGGAAATTATGTTAGATGAAGCAAATTTGAACAGTTTTCTTATTCAAGTTCAAAATGGGTCGTAAAGCAGTGGAGACAACTTGCAACATCAGCGCATTTCACCTAGGAACTGCTAAGGAACATACATTGCAATGGTGGTTCAAGAAATTTTGCAAAGGAGACGAGAGCCTTGAAGATGGGGAGCACTGTAACTGGCTGTTGGAAGTTGACAACAACCAATTGAGAGGATCACTGAAGTTGATCCTCTTAAAACAACACGAGAAGTTGCCGAAGAACTCAGTGCCAACCATTCTATTGTCGTTCAGCATTTGAAGCAAATTGGAAAAGTGAAAAAGCTCAGTAAGTAGGTGTCTCATGAGCTGGCTGCAAAAAAAAAAAAAGTCATCATTTTGAAGTGTGGTCTTCTCTTATTCTATGTAACAGCAAACCGTTTCTCAATTGGATTGTGATGTGCGATGAAAAGTGGGTTTCATACAGCAATGGGAAATGACCAGTGCAGTGGCCGGACTGAAAGGAAGCTCTAGAGCACTTCCCAAAGCCAGACTTGGTCATGGTCACTGTTTGGTGGTCTGCTTGCTGCCTGGCTGAACTTCTTCAGCTTTCTGAATCTCAGCGAAACCATTTCATCTGAGAAGTATGTTCAGCAAATAGATGAGATGCACTGAAAACTGCAGTGCCTACAGCTGGCATTGGTCAACAGATAGGGCCCAGTTCTGCTCCACTACAGCATCCAACTGCACATTGCATAACCAACACTTCAAAAGTTGAACAAATTGAGCTGTGAGGTTTTGCCTCATCCGCCATATTCACCTGACCTCTTGCCAACTGACTACAACTTCTTTAAGCATCTCGACAACTTTTTTCAGGGAAAATGCTTCCACAACTAGCAGGAGGCAGAAAATGCTTTCCAAGAGTTCACTGAATCTCACGGCAAGAATTTTTATGCTACAGGAATAAACAAACTTATTTCTCATTGGTAAAAATGTGTCATCGTGATGGTTCTTATTTTGATTAATAAAGATATGTTTGAGCCTAGTTGCAGTGGTCCAAAACCATAATTACTTTCTCACCAACCTAATACTTCAACCAAAGGCTTTGATAATAGAATTTTTGGGGAGTTACTGTCATCACATTTAAATGGGGGCATATATAGTAAAAAGTAAAATGTAAGGGGATATTAATGAGAGTAAGGCAAAGGAAAACAATAAATTAATTCAAAAACAAAGAGTAAGGCAACAGAAAAAATTTGCAATTTATGCTAATCCCTAATTGTATAATTTACCAAAACAAGTCAAACTAGAAACAAGGAAGAATGTTTTAATTTCTTGAACCTTTAAATTGTATTTAGATTTTATTTAAATTTAAGTTGATACTCCTTGCCTCCTGCATTCCCAACCATCCTAGTTCTCTTTACTTTGTTCTACTCTTTTTCTATAACCCATATCACTATTTAACATATATGGAATTATTTCTGAAGTTTATTTTTTATTGTTTGTTTTCCTTCACTTGAATGTAAGCTGTGAGGGCCAAATTCTTATCTGATTTGTTTACTCATTTATCTGAATGCTTAGAACAGTAGCATGACACATAAGTGGCACCCAAATAAGCATGAGTAAATGAGTAATTACTGTCATGTTTTCACTAGTGGCATATGAAGTAATTTGGATGACTGTAATTTTCAGGTTTATGCTGAGTACTGAGAGAAAATTATCTCAGGAAATAATCTGTAGATTCTACATAGCTTTCCTACTCAGTGAATGTCCTGTTGAATTTGCTGGACTTGTGTTTTTAAATATTGTGTTTGTGATTTTGTAGTTTCTTTTATTGACTTATTTCTTCCTTTTACCTCTCAGAAAACCACCTTTTTTGCTGTACATGTGTGTGGAGCTGTGCTCACATTTGGTATGGGCTCGTTATATATGTTTGTTCAGACTATCCTTTCCTACCAAATGCAGCCCAAAATTCATGGCAAACAAGTCTTCTGGATCAGACTGTTATTGGTTATCTGGTGTGGAGTAAGTGCATTTAGCAGTATCCTTTGCTGTAAAATGTGGCTATCCTTGAAAGGGAATTGAACAACAACATTTAAGTGAACACTGTTGACATGTTGTAAACAGGCCTTTTGTGGGTGAGCTTCTTGGTTTACTAAATCCTAAATTAATTTGAATCATGAAATTCAAATTTTTACTTGGGACATGGTAACTGAGTGAGAAGCAAAGATAATGTCTAGCCTAATCATACTCACTTCAAAGATAGGAAAGATGAGTTGATTTCCTCCTTAAGAACAATTGTGTAGCGAAAGCTTATGATAGAACTAAGAATTTATTGAGCAAAGAGAAACTGACTCTGCAAAGCATTTCATAATAATCTGGGCACATTTTAAATTTTACTAATGCCATGTAATATGAAGTCTTTAAGAAAATGGTTTTGGGCCTTGGAAACAAATACACGTGTGATCCTTTTAGATCTTTGAAGATATTTGTTTTTAATTTTGAGTTTAACTTAAACTTACAGGTCTTCCTTGAGATTCTTCCTTGACTTATTTCTTTTTAATAGTGCTGACTTGCTCATCACTTTTGTACAATGGCAGTTTTGGTGCTGATATAGTACAGAAACTCCATTGGAACCCTGAGGACAAAGTAAGAACTGAAATAATTTACTAGATACTCCTAATCAGAATCCATATTTTAATGCTCAAAATGTAGTATCAAGTTTGTCATGAGCATTTTTTGCATGTGTGCATGTTCGGTTGCTCAGTCATATCCAACTTTTTGGGATTCTATCGACTGTAGCCTGCCAGGCTTCTCCGTCCATGGAATTTTCCATGCAAGAATACTGGAGTGGGTTGCCATTCCCTTCTGCAGGGGATCTTCCTGACCCAGGGATCGAATCTGCATCTCCTGCATTGCAAGCAGATTCTTTATACCACTGAGCCACCTATTAACCTGAGCATTGTTTACTTAAACTTTTTTAGTGGCATTTAATGGCTCATGACTTTGGAAAAGGCAGTAACTTCTTGGTTGTAGAGTTAAGTTCTCCTGTTCTTAGTTATTTGAATGAAAATTTTACTTGCTATAAATGAAAATGTGATAGGTCGTTTAGGATGTCTTTAATGTCCACCTTTAATTCTAGAGATATGTCAAATAAATCAAGGGTTGATATTTCAGAATACTGATTGGTTTATAAATATTACAGGTTTTTTATTTGAGGTCATATGAATGAAATTTCACAGAACTCTCTTTTTTTGTTGTTGTCACTTAAGGGTTATGTGCTTCACATGATTACTACGGCAGCAGAATGGTCTATGTCACTTTCCTTCTTTGGTTTTTTCCTGACTTACATTCGTGATTTTCAGGTAAGAAAATGTAGAATTAGATATATGCTGTCAAACTTCCTTTGGTGGAATAAGAAACTTTCTATAGGCAACTCTCTCGCCTTTTCAAAAATTAACTTCTTAAGGAGTGAGCCAGAAGAGGAGCTTCTAACGTGATTTGTTTCTGTGCTTTGAGAAATAGTTTTAGCAAGGTTAAGCCTTGAAAATAGGGTTGTAAAACAATTAAATTTGCAGATATTCTCTCAGAGTTTTTATCAACTCAGGCTACATTTATATAGGCCATCCTCAACATTTAGTTTTATTGATTCTTCATAGAAACCAGAGAAAACCAAGGAACTTCTGAAGAAAGAAGCTTATTTTTCACAATTCTGTTTGTACTACAGATGATACTTTTGGCAGTACAACAGCCATCTCTCTCTTGTTGTTCATTAGAATTGGTTTACATTCTGGATCCCAAGATATTCCCAGAATATACTGAACATGTGATCTGTCTTTAAGGAGCAAACTTCTATATGTAATTTTCTTTTCTGTTCCAGAAAATTTCTTTACGGGTCGAAGCCACTTTACATGGATTAACCCTTTATGACACTGCTCCTTGCCCTGTTAACAATGAACGAACATGGCTACTTTCCAGAGATGTATGATGAAACGAGAAAATATACCTTTCGTGATTATGATTCTCAGGGATTGGGGAGATGTTCGTGAAAGTTACTTATTCTGCTCTGAAGTTTTCAACCATTTAATCAAGGCTGACTGGGACATGAAAGAATCCTGATAATCAAGAGACGTGAATTAAGACATTTGATGTTATTTTAAAGGACATCTTCAAGAGGATCATGTAAAAACATTTATGCCTATACTTTTTTAGCCCAGAAAGTAAAACCAAAGGACTACAAAATTGTATATTTTTTTTCTACTTTTTTTTTTTAAGAGAAGCAACCAGAACTGCACCAAGCAGTCTGCAAAATCCAATTTTTCACATTTTTAAAACCATTAAAACTCATGTTTTGTTTGGAGCACTTATGTAAGAGAAATGTTTCAGGACCCCAAATAATCAGCAATGCTCAACAGCTCCTTTAGAATTGGGTTTTGAAGTAATAGTTTTACCATGTTAATACATTTCATACAGTCTTTATAAAATTTGTTTCTTCTGGAATCCAACTTTAAAGGGAAGTAGACCTGAATTCACATGAGCACTTTAATTGCATAAGCTTTGCACAAGATATTCTGTGGATATTGATTTGATTCCTGCCACAAGGCCAGATATTATGCTAAATGGTCTATCACACATGCTCGCTCACACTTGTTTCATGAAGCTTAGTCTCTGATGTGAAATTTTAATTACTAATGAATAGAAAAAATAGCTGTAGGTAAATGTACTCCAGTTGCGTTTTGTATAGAACAGTGGTCAATGTTCCTACACGAGGCTGAGAAGTTTGTGAATAACAGCAAGTATAATTAATATAAAAGTCACCTCAAACTGCACTCAAGAATTTCTTAAGATTTCATTTATAGCAAATTATAATTATTTGAAAAAGAAACCTTGAACAGATGTTGGACCTTTTTTAATGGGATGTGATCTTTGTAGAACCCCAATTCTAAAGGATAGAAACAGCAATCCAGAAAAACTAGGTGTAGAGTAATTATGATACATGTACCCACCAGAATAATTTTCTCTCTGGACATGCAAGTAATTGGAGCACTTCTACTTGAATCCTTATCTGTGCAGATAAAGAATGGTTTACAGATCCCAGATAAAATTCAGAAGAAGAAAACACTCATCTGGAAGGTACCCAGTGATCAACTGATTTGCAAAAGAATCTCTGAAGAAGATTAACAAAGTTTTTCTTTTTAGAAGTGGGTCCATAGCCAGAATAAAAGATGGTAAGGAAAAGTTTAAAGTGTAAAAGGGTGCAATTAAGGGAAGATGGTTATATAGTAGAACCATAGATCTCAATTATGAAAAGCTTTCTGGTTATAAAATGGTAAATGTTTCTGAAGACTTCTGTACTTGTAGAAAATGGAATACAATACTGTTTAGCTATATACAGCAACAGTGAACATGGGAAACATTTCAGTAAACACTGATTGAAATCTGACATCACTGAAAAAAATTTTCAGTACAAACCATAAAACATCTTTTTCATGCCTCTGAAAATCTTGATTTTCATCATGTGCAACCACATCATGTGCAACCGTATCTGTGAAACAGTATCTAGTCCTGACTGCTGTCCCTCAAGGAGGCTGTAATCTAAGTTGTGAAGGACCACAGTATGGTAAGAAGGAAACAGATAAAGTTCATAAAATTATAGTTGATAAAATTATAGGGGGCAAGATGGCACAAGGAAGAACATGGACTTGTGCTTCCATATTAGAACTTAGAGGTACATTAACAACTTTAAATTATTTTAAAAACAAAAAATATTACTTGAATAGTATTTTAATTTCATTATTTAACTTTTACCCTTAGAAATAACATGGGCTGAAAATATGAATGTTTTAAAAGAGATTATAAATAGAAATTTTTGAATTTGCCTTCATCCCTTATCTTAAGCCTGAAGTAATGGAAGCTAACCATACCCTCCTTCAAAGTGTGCCTTGCCAACACTGTTAGATAGTAGTATTAATAACTTGAATGAATGGGTAAGGTAGTTCAATGAATTTTGTTTTGCATGTAGACTTTTGAGAATAGGAGGTTAAGCTGACAAAATCAACAGATACTGTTTCCTGTGTTCTTAAAGACACGCAAGACAACATTTCCCTTTTAGTTAAGTATAGGCAGAAGAATGAATTTTAGTCATGAAATGTAAATGAAATGGATGTGTCTATTTCAGCATTATGATTTTAAAAAACGAGAATGCTGTTTCCCAACTTTTTCTCCTTACATCAGTTGTTTATTGATGAGAACAGGGTTTTAGGAGATGGCAGACTAACATATAGGAGCCTGAACTAATTCTCTTTTAATCAGATTTTAGAATATCAGCCTAGATATCTAATATAATGTAAGAACTCTTTTTAGTTATCCTGCTTACCAAGATTATCTATTTCTAGAATAGTGTCATGCTGTAAATACTCAGTGGATTTATGAAAGAGAAAGACAACTTTTCTTGTGCAGTGTTCTATACAGACTTGCCATGAAATGAAATTGAATAAATGTTGGATTACTGCCCTAATATTGTCTTTTTTTCAACCAGCCAGAGTGCTGGTTTTTAAAACAGTGTATTTATTAGAAAGGTAAGAATGTAGAATAGATCTAAGACAAAGGAAAGGTCTTTCTGAGGCATTATTGGTCTTAGCAACGTAAACAGTTGTATCCTCCACAAGGCGTGGTAATTTGAAATACAGTTTATCTGAGAATTCACCTACTCAGAAGGCTTGAACAGAATATGAAGAGAATGCCTCAGAAATTCTAAAATATAGTCAGAATGTAGGGCAGAGAAAAATTCCCCATGTTTGGATAACTGGCAGCTCAAATGAAAAGCACAAAGATTCCAGTAGAATCATGTGAATCAAACTAGCAGTAACAAAGCTCATCTCCACCTCAACTGTAAATCATGTTAACTAACCTTCCATTCTATATACCTGACAAAATAGGCATTCCCCTTTTGGGAGGCAACTGCCATTTTTAATACTTACTGTTCTTTTATAGAATATATACAGCATATAGTCAGAACTTATACAATCATTCAAAGGAGCAGAAAAATTTGATACAGACAGGAAATTGTCAATAGAAGCAAACTCAGAGATTGCTCAGGTGTTGCAGTTATCAGAGGGAGATAACTATGATAAAAGTGCTGAAGGAGCTAGTAAAAAGAGTAGAAAACATGCATGAAAAGGGGGGATTTCAGCAGAGAAATGTTCATTTGGAAAGCAAAATAATTCTAGAGTATGATATGACTATGCAGAGGAAAGGATGTAAACTAAAAGATAGGGCAGTTGAAAGTATAAAACCTGGAAACCAATGAAAAAAGCAAAAATAAAAAGAATTGAATGTCTGAGTTTTGAAGGCAAAATTATATGATCTTAATCTTATAATTGGGTTTCAGAAGATAAAAATGGTACTGAAGAAATGTTTGAAAGGTATTGACTGAGGACATTTGCAGAGTTAATGGAAATTAACAGAAAATCAACAAAATCAAAAGTGAGACTTCGGAAATTATAAAATTGATAAACACCTAGGCCGACTGATACACTGTATTGAATGATATTTCTTGCAAAGTCATGTCCATCCAGAAGTTCAGAATATGACCTTATTTGGAAATAGGATATTTCAGATGTAATAAGTTATGATGAAATTGACAAGGTGATTGTAAAATTTTGAAATTCACAGCATCTAAAATAGTCAAAACAATCTTGAAAAAATTGCATGTCTTGGGCTGCCTGGTTTCAAAATGTATTATAATGTTAAATAAAACAGTATAGTTATTGACATAAAGATAGACCAATACACCAGTAAAATGGGATAGCATCCTAAAATAGACCATACCTACATAGTCAGTTTATTTTTAGATGGAGTCCCAGAAAAGGTAATGAGAAAAAAGTCTTCAACAACTGATGATCTTACACCAGAATATCCAAGTAGAAAACAGTGAGCTACAACATTTTTCTTGGTCCTGTACAGACATATCAAGGTTTATTTCAGGCCTACAAGAAAGAGTCCAAACTGTATAGCTTCTAGATGATAATTTAGGAAAATATCTTGGTGACACAGGGGAGGCAAAGCTTTCTTAGCAACACAAAAGAAAATTATATGAAGGATGTTTTTCAAAATTTAAGATTTCTGTTTATCAAAAGATACCCCCTGGGGACTTCCCTGGTGGTCAAGTGGTTAAGAACCTGCCTTCCAATGCAGAGGATGAGAGTTCAATTCTGGATCAGCGAACTAAGATCACACATGCTGCAGGGCAACTTAGCCCATGCATCACAGTCACTAAGCCCAGGCACCTCAACTAGAGAGTCCACATGCCAGAAACTACAGATCCCAAGGATTCTGGAGCCCGCACGCCACAGCAGAGCCCATCCACTACAACAAAAGATCCCACATATTGCAACAAAGACCTGACACAACCCAAAATAAATATTTTTAAAAGATACCACTTAGAATCTGAAGAGGCAAACCACAGATTGGGTGAACGTATTCACAATATTTACAGTTTACAAAGAACTTGTATGCAGAATATATAGAGAACATAAAAAGTGCATGTTCAGTTTTTTTTAAATGTGTAAAGGACAGAAAGATACTTCATGAAATAAAGGACATGAATACACAAGAAAAGGATGCACACATCAGAGTAATGAAAATAAATGTCACAACTGCTATAGACCCACTAGTATGCTTACAATAAAAAAGACTGACAGTACCATATCTTGGTAAGACTGAGAAACTGGACCTCTTGTCTTGCTGGTAAACCAATTGGGAGAATGCTTTGGTAGTTTCTTCTAAAGTTAAACTAAATCTACTTAGTGAACCTGAAAAATCCATTCATATGTTCACAAGAAAACTAACAAGAATCTTCCCACCAATCAATAATAATTAAAGAGTGACAATAACTTTAATGACCATCAGTAAGAAAATGGATAAATAAGTTGAGGTATATTTATGCAATGGCATACTGCTTGGCAGTAAAAAGAGATAAGCTACAGATATGTACAATGACATGTATGAATCACAAAAGCATTGTATGGAGAAAAACTACACACAGACACAAATATGTATAATTTATTTGAAGCAAAATAGCAGGTGAAATTATGGTAAATAGAAGTCAGAAAGTGATCCTTATGGGAAAAATTTACTAGAAAGAGGTTTAGAAGATTGTTATAGATTGATTGTGTCTCTCCACAATTTCTATTTTTAACTTTGAAGTCCTCAGACTTGATAATCTATGTGGAGAATGTCTTTAAAGAGATAATTAAGTGAAGGTCATTAAGGTGTGCCTAATCCAATATGACTAACATTTTTATAAGAAGAAATTAGAACAAAGACATATACAGAGAGAAGACCATAGGATGGCACAGGGGGAGTATGGCCATCCACAAGCCAAAGATAGAGGTTTTAGGAGAAACCAACCCTTCCAACACCTTGGTCTCACACTGCTAGTGTCCACAACTGAAAAAATAAATTTGTTGAAGCTGCCTAGTCTGTGATACTTGTTATGGCAATCCCAGTAAACTAATATAAATTTTTTTTACTGGGGATGATGCAAACATTCTCCATCTTGAAGTAGATGGTATGATAGGTGTATACAGTTATCAGTTCCTCATACTGAACTATTATTTCAAATAAGAAAAGATAAAAGAAGAAAATAGAAGAACAGACAATTAGCTGGTGCTGTGGGGAGAAATTAGTAAAATACATAAAATTTTAGCTAACCTTTTTAAAAATATTAAAACGTACAAAATGAGAACTGTTCAGGAAAAATAATTGAAAAAGCAAAAATGTTAATGAGAATACTTTGCATGAATTTATAGAAATAAATTTGACATTTTCAGCAGTTCTCAAGAATATGTAGTTTATCAAAATTGATTTAATCTGAAATAGAAATTTTAAAGCAACCAATTTCCACAGAATAGAGAATGTTAAAAAAAAAAAAGATTAGAGAATGTTAACATTATGTGTAAATTGGTAGGAAAACAAAATAACTACAATTTTGTGTGAGGTATACATCTATATTACTTTACCAATACTTTTGCAACAAAATACCATGGACTATGTGGCTTGAATAGCAATTTTTTTTTTTTTTTTTTAACAATTCTGGAGGCTGGAATTTCATGTTGAAAGTGTCAGCAGGTTTGATTTCTTCTGAGTCCTCTCCTTAGCTTCTAGTTCGGTGCCTTCTTGCTATGTCTTCACCCATAGTCTCTGTGCATTTACATCACTGGCATATCTTAATGTGTCCAAATTTCGTTATAACGACACCATTCAGATTAGGTCACAATCTAACAGCCTCATTTTAATTAATATGATCTACAGTCATTCAGCATCACAGTAATCCAAGTCTATGCCCCAACCACTAATGATGAAGAAGCTGACTTCAAACAGTTCTATGAAGACCAATAAGACCTTCTAGTAACTAACACCCAAAAAAAAAAAAAAAAAGATGTCCTTTTCATCATGGGGATTGGAATGTGAAAGTGGGAAGTCAAGAGACAGCTGGAGCCAAGTTAGGCCTTGGAGTACAAAATGAAGCAGGGCAAAGACTAACAGTTTTCCCAAGAGAACACACTGGTCATAGCAAAACCATCTTGCAACAACACAAAAGATGACTCTACAGTTGGATGTCACCAAATGGTCAATACTGAAATCGGATTTACTATATTCTTTGCAGTTGAAGATGGAGAAGCTGTATACAGTCAATAAAAACAAAACCAAGAGCTGACTGTGGGTCAGATCATGAGCTCCTTACTGCAAAATTCAGACTTAAATTGAAGAAACTAGGGAAGCCACTAGGCCATTCAGGTGTCTAAATCAAATCCCTTATTATGATTATACAGCAGAAGTGACACAGATTCAAGGGAGTAGATCTGATAGAGTACCTGAAGAACTATGGATGGAGTTTCATAACATTGTATGTGAGGTGATGACCAAAACCATGCCCAAGAAAAAGAAATGCAAGAAGGCAAATTGATTGTCTGAGGAGCCCTTAGAAATAGCTGAGAAAAGAAGAGAAGCAAAACATAAAGGAGAAAGGGAAAGGTATACCCAACTGAGTGCAGAGCTCTGAAGAATAGCAAGGAGAGATAAGAAACCCTTCTAAAGTGAACAAAGAAATAGAGGAAAACAATAGAATGTCAAAGACTAGAGGTCTCTTCAAGAAAATTAGAGATACCAAGGGAATATTTCATGCAAAGATGGGCACAATAAAACAGAAATGGTAAGGTCATAATAAAAGCGGAAGAGATTGAGAGGTGGAAAGAATACACAGAACTGTGTCAAAAACGTCTTAATGACCCAGGTAACCACGATGGTGTGATCACTCACCTAGAGCCAGACATCCTGGAAAGCAAAGTCAAGTGGACCTTAGGAAGCATTATGATGAGCAAAGCTATTGGAGGTGACAGAATTCCAGCCAAGCTGTTTCATATCCTAAAAGATGATGCTGTGAAAATGCTGCACTCAACATGCCAGCAAATTTGGAAAACTCAGCAGTGTCCACAGGACTAGAAAAGGTCAATTTACATTCCAATTCCAAAGAAGGGCAATGCCAAAGAATGTTCAAACTATGACACAACTATGCTTATTTCACATGCTAGCAAGGTAATGCACAAAATCCTTCAAGCTAGGCTTTGACAGCATGTGAACCAAGAACTTCCAGATGTACACGCTGGATTTAGAAAAGGCAGGGGAACCAGAGATCAAATTGCCAACACTTGTTGGATCATAGAAAAAGCAAAAGAATTCCAGAAAATCTACTTCTGCTTCATTGGCTACACTGAAACCTTTGACTGTGTGGTTCACAACAAAGTGGAAAATTCTTCAAGAGATGGAAATACCAGACCACCTTACCTGCTTCCTGAGAAACCTGTATGCAGGTCAAGAAGCAGTAGTTAAAACTGGACATGGAACAATGAACTTGTTCAAGTTTGGGAAAGCTGTATAACAAGGCTGAATATTGTCAACCTGCTTATTTAACTTCTACATAGAGTACATCATGCTGAATGCCAGCTGGTGTATCAGAAGCTGGAGTCAACAATTCTAAGAGAAATAACAACCACCCCAAACAGGCAGATGACAACACCCTAATGGTAGAAAGAGAAGAGGAACTGAAGAGCCTGTTGACGAAAGTGAAGAGGAGAGTGAAAAAGCTGGCTTAAAACTCAACATTCAAAAATCTAAGATCATGGCATCTGGTCCCATCACTTCATGGCAAATACATGGGGAAAAAAATGGAAGCAGTGACAGACTTAATTTTCTTGGGCTCCAAAATCACTGTGGTTGCTGTCTCCAGCCATGTAATTAGAAGATGCTTACTCTTCGAAAGGAAAGCTATGACAAACCTAAACAACATATTAAAAAACAACGACATCACTTTGCTGACAAAGGTCCATATAGTCATAGCTATGGTTTTTCCAATAGTCATGTGTGGATGTGAGAACTGGACCATAAAGTAGACTGAGCACTGAAGAATTGATGCTGTCGAACTGTGGTGCTGGAGAAGACCCTTGAGAGTCTCTTGGACAGTAAGGAGATCAAACCAGTCAATCCTAAAGGAAATTAACCCTGAAAATTCATTGGAAGGACTGATGCTGAAGCTGAAGCTCCAATAATTTGGCCACCTCTTGGAAAGATTCTATTCATCAGAAAAGACCCTGATGCTGGAAAAGTTTGAGGGTATGAGAAGAAGGGGATGACAGAGGATTAGATGGTTGGATGACATCAGTGACTCAATGGACATGAGTTTTACCAAACTCTGGAAAGTAGTGAAGGACAGGGATGCCTGGTGTGCTGCAGTCCATGGGGTTGCAAAGAGTCAGACACAACTGGTGGTTTAGTCACTAAGTTGTGTCTGACTCTTGGCAACCCCATGCCAGGCTCCTCTGTCCATGGGATTCTCCAGGCAAGAATACTGGAGTGGGTTGCTGTTTCTTTCTCCAAGACACAATTGAGCGACTGAATAACAACAACAGCAGTCATGTTTGGTGGAACGGGACTAGGATTTCATACGAAGTTTGCCTGCTAAGTTACTTCAGTCATGTCTGATTCTTTGTGACCCTATAAACTGTAGCCCACCAGGCTTCTCTGTCCCTGGGCTTCACCAGGCAACAACACTGGAGTGGGTTGCCATGTTCTTCTCCAGGGGATCTTTCCAACCCAGGAATCGAATCTGTGTCTCACGTCTCCTGCCCTGGCAGACGAGTTCTTTACCACTGTTGCCACCTGGGAAGCTCATATGAAGTTTGAGGATACACAGTCCAGCTCATAGCACTCCACTTTCTAGACCTCTGAAATTCACGTTCTCATATGCAAAATACATGTGTCCACATCACAACAGCCAAACATCTTAACCATTCCATCATCAACTCTAAATCTCAAGTCTTAACTAAATACCATCTAAATCAGATTAGCAAGACTCAAAGTCTAATTCACTCTGAATCAAAGTTCTTATCCAACTGTCAGCCTGTGAAATCAGATAAGATCTGCTTCCAAAATGCAATGGTGGAACAGACATCGGATAGACATTTCTATTCTAAAAAGGAGAAATCAAGACAGAAGTCACTGCTTCCAAATGAGATGAAAACCTAGCAAGTAACATTCCATTAGATTTTTTAAAGACAGGAGAATAATTCTGTTTGGCTCAGTACTCTGTCTTCCAAGCCCATTGGGGAGGTTGTCCAACCTGACGCCTAGGTGTCAGTCTTCTCCTTACAACCTTGGGCAGCAATCTGGCCTGCAGAAACCATGGAGGTGGCTATGCCATTTGGAATCAAAAAAGAAACAATCTTGACACCTGGACCTGTGCCCTATGATACAACAGTGGCAGTGTCAGGCAGCCCTGTACTGATCTCTGAATTATCTTCAAAGTAATTCTTCTATTTTCTTGAAGGATAAATCATGTTGACAGATATACAACTCTGCCATTCAATTCTATAGTACCCCAGAACAGAAGTCTAATAGCCTGCTTTCATTTTGTCTCATCTCTGTCTCCCCTTAGTCCAAGCTAGGAGTAATGAGTATAATCCATCTCTATTCCTGACTTAAGCTGAGACAGCTAATTACTTCCATGAATAATACTGGTGTTCTTAGTCCATTTTGGCTGCTATAAAAATACCATAAATACTTCTCACAATTTTGGAGGGTGGGACATCCAAAATCAAAGGACCAGCATTTTTGGTATCTGATGCTGTGAATGCTGCACTCAATATGCCAGCAAATTTGGAAAACTCAGCAGTGGCCACAGGACTGGAAAAGGTCAGCTTTCATTCCAATCGCAAAGAAAGGCAATGCCAAAGAATGCTCAAACTACCGCACAATTGCACGCATCTCACACGCTAGTAAAGTAATGCTCAAAATTCTCCAAGCCAGGCTTCAGCAATATGTGAACCACGAACTTCCAGATGTTCAAGCTGGTTTTAGAAAAGGCAGAGGAACCAGAGATCAAATTGCCAACATTTGCTGGATCATGGAAAAAGCGAGAGAGTTCCAGAAAAACATCTATTTCTGCTTTATTGACTATGCCAAAGACTTTGACTGCGTGGATCACAATAAACTGTGGAAAATTCTAAAAGAGATGGGAATACCAGACCACCTGACCTGCCTCTTGAGAAACCTATATGCAGGTCAGGAAGCAACATTTAGAACTGGACATGGAGCAACAGACAGGTTCCAAATAGGAAAAGGAGCACGTCAAGGCTGTATATTGTCACCCTGCTTGTTTAACTTATAGGCAGAGTACATCATGAGAAACGCTGAGCTGGAAGAAGCACAAGCTGGAATCAAGATTGCTGGGAGAAATAATCAATAACCTCAGATATACAGATGACACCACCCTTATGGCAGAAAGTGAAGAGGAACTAAAAAGCCTCTTGATGAACGTGAAAGAGGAGAGTGAAAAAGTTGGCTTAAAGCTCAGCATTCAGAAAATGAAGATCATGGCATCTGGTCCCATCACTTCATGAGAAATAGATGGGGAAACAGTGGAAATAGTGTCAGACTTTATTTTTGGGGGCTCCAAAATCACTGCAGATGGTGATTGCAGCCGTGAAATTAAAACACGCTTACTCCTTGGAAGGAAAGTTATGACCAACCTAGATAGCATGTTGAAAAGCAGAGACATTACTTTGCCAACGAAGGTCCATCTAATCAACGCTATGGTTTATCCAGTGGTCATGTATGGATGTGAGAGTTGGACTGTGAGGAAAGCTGAGCACCGAAGAATTGATGCCTTTGAACTGTGGTGTTGGAGAAGACTCTTGAGAGTCCCTTGGACTGCAAAGAGATCCAACCAGTCCATTCTAAAGGAGATCAGTCCTGGGTGTTCATTGGAAGGACTGATGCTAAAGCTGAAGCTCCAATACTTTGGCCACCTCATGCCAAGAGTTAACCCATTGGAAAAGACTCTGATGCTGGGAGGGATTGGGGGCAGGAGGAGAAGGGGACAGGAGAATGAGATGGCTGGATGGCATCACCAACTCAATGGACATGAGTGGGTAAACTCTAGGAGTTGGTGATGGATGGGGAGGCCTGGCGTGCTGTAATTCATGGGATTGGAAAGAGTCGGACACGACTGAGCGACTGAACTGAACTGAAGGACCTCTTTGGGCTTCCCAGGTGGTACTAGTGGTCAAGAACCCGCCTGCTAATGCAGGAGACTATGTGAGATATGGGTGATCCCTGGGTCGGGAAGATCCCCTGGAGAAGGGTATGGCAACCCACTGCAGTATTCTTGCCTGGATAATCCCGTAGACAGAGGAGCCTTATGGGCTACAATCCATAGGGTCGCAGAGAGTTGGACACAATCGAAGTAACTTAGCACATGTGCATGCAAGGATCCTTTTCCTGATTAATAATTGTCTTTTTGTTGTGTCCTCACATGGCTTCCCTGGTAGCTCAGACTGTAAAGAATCTGCCCGCAATACAGAAGACCAGAGTTCGAACCCTGTGTGGTGAGGATCCCCTATAGCAGGAAATGGCAACTCACTCCACTGTTGCCTTAACAATCCTATGGACAGAGGAGTCTGGTGGGCTACAGTCCATGGAGTTGCAAAGAGTCAGACACGACTGAGCAACTGACACTTTGACATGGCAGGAAAATGAAGGGGGTCTCTCTGGAGTGTCTTCTTTAGGACACCAACCCCATTATGAAGGCTCCATCCTCATCACCTAATCACCTCCTTTAGGCTGTATCTCCAAATATCATGTGAAGTCAACATAGGAGTTGGAATGACACACTTAGTCTATAGCACACATGTAGCCTCTTTATCAAATAATTGTTCAGCCACACTCTTAATGTTCTGTCAAAGCATGTTTGCTTTTTTTGTTTTTGCTTTTTTAAGTTATGGATGAGCTGAGACTATTCAAAATTATCAAGTCCTGGCTACTTTTTGCTTATCAACTTCATCTTCACTTTATCCCTTTCTTCATGTTTTACCATAAGCTATAAAGAGGAACCAGCCCACTTCAACACTTTGAGTAGAAATCTCAGTTAAATATCCAAGTTCATCACTTACTCAGGGAACTCTACTCAATACTCTGTAATACATTACAATACTCTGTAATGGCCTAAAAAAGGTGTGCATATATTTATATGTATGACTGATTTACTTTGCTATACACCTGAAACTAACAATATTGTAAATCAACTAAAATCCAATTAAATTTTTTTGAAAAGAAATGGACAAATTCATAGAAACACAAAATCTACCAAGACTAAACCATGAAGAAATAAGAAATCTGAATAGACCTAAAAGTATTAAGTAGATGAATCAGTAATCAAAATCTCCCAACAAAGAAAAACCCTAGACCTGATGGTTTGCTTTACTGGTGAATTCTACCAAACACTTAAAGAAGAACTAACAGCAATTCTCAGACTTATTAAAAAAAAAATTGAATAGAAGAGTACACTTCTAACTTATTCTGTGCCCCCATCCCTCTTATATCCAAGACAAACTCTATATAAGAAAACTAGACCAATATTCGTTGTGAACACCGACACAGAAATTCTCAGCAAAATACTAAGAAACAGAATTTGGCTACATATTTAAAGGATTGGACATCATAAGTGGAATTTACTCCTGGAAAGCAAGGATGGTTCAACATATGAAAACTGATCAATGTAATACACCATATCAATAGGCTGAAAGGGGAAAATCCCACATGAACATCTCATTTGATGCAAGAAAAGAACTTGACAAAATTCCACACCCTTTCATGATAAAACCTCTCAACAAATTAGGAGTAAAAGGAAGCTGTGTGCATGCCTACTAAGTTGCTTTAGTCATGTCCAACTCTTTGTGACCCACTAGGCACCTCTGTCCATGGGGATTCTTCAGGCAAAAATATTGGAGTGGGTTGCCATGCCCTCCTCCAGGGGATCTTCCCAACCCAGGGATCGAACCTGAGTCTCTTATGTCTCCTGCATTGGTAGGTGGGCTCTTTACCACTAGCACCACCTGGGAAGCCCAGAAGAAAGCTACCTTAACAAAGTGGAAGCCATTTATGAAAAATTCACTGTGAAACTTGTCGGTGAAAGAAGAGAAGCATTTCCTATAAGACTAGGCCCAAGGCAAGGATGCCCTTTTAACCCATCTTATTGAAAACAGTACTGGCAGTTCTAGCCAGAGTAATTAGGCAAGATAAAAAACAAACAAACATAAGAGATATCCAAATTGGAGAGAAGAAATTAAAATCATGGCTTTGCATATTACATGATTTAATGTATATGTAAATGACCCTAAACATTCAACAGAAACTCAGAACTAATAAATTAATTCAGCAAAGGAACAGGATGCTAAGCAACACCCAAAAGCCAGTTGCATTTCTTTATATTAACAATGAACAATCTGAAAGGGATATTATAAAAGCAGTTTGAAATTGAATTTTAAAATACTTAGTAATTAATTTGGAAATATAATACACAGGATGGGACATATGGAAACTCTGTACTATCTGCTCAATTTTTCTGTAAATCTGAAATTGTTCTAAAAATTAAAGTTTACTAATAAAAAATTTAGAGGACAAAAAATTACTTAGTAATTAATGTAGCAAAAAAAGATGAAAGACTTGTATACTGAAACTACAAAATACTGCTGAAAGAAATTAAAGGAAATGTCAATAAATGGAAACACATCCTATATTGATGGATTGGAAGGAAGACTTACTACTTTGAATTGTTGATACTACTGAAAGTGATCTACAGATTCAATGTAATCCCTACCATAATGCAAATGACGTTGTATTTTTTTTTTTTTTGCAGAAATAGAAAAACCTAAAAATCATATATCTCAAGGGACCTGAGAAGCCAAAACAGTCATGAAAAATAAAAAAGTCAGAGTTTCCAAAACTTATTACAAAGTAGCAGTAATCCAAAAGTGTTGTGTTGGCATAAGGACAGACTTATATAGACTGATAGAGTAGAAGAGAGAGCCCAGAAATAAATCCTTATATATATGGTCAAATGATTTTTGACGAGGTACTAAGACCATCCAGTGGGTACAGGCCAGTCTTTTCAATGAATGGTCCTGGGAAAACTGGGTATCCCTATGTAAAAGAAAAAAGTTAGACCCTTAACAATATATCCAAAAATTATTAAGTATCTGGAACCTAAATGTAAGACCGAAAGTATGAAATTCTTAGAAGAAACAGCACGAAACCTTTAAAACATTGGTTTTAGCAATGGTTTCCAGAACGTGATAGCAAAGATACAGATATCAAAAGAAAAAAATAGGCAAGTTGTGTTTCTTAAAAAATTATTTTAAAAAGTGATACATTAGAAGACACTGCCAATGGAGTAGAAAGGCAACCCACATAGTATCAGAAGACACTTGGAAGTCATATATCTGATAAGGGGTTAATATACAGGATATATAGAAAACTCCTAAAACAATAACAAAAGCCCAATTTTCCATTCAAAAATGAGAAAAGGAATGAACAACCATTTCTAAAAAGAAGATATATGGTATATTCAATAAACCATGAGAAAGTGCTCAACAACACTATTCTTTAGTTGTTCAGCTGCTAAGTCATGTCTGAATCGGTGTGACCCCATGGGCTGCAGTAAGCCAGGCTCCTCTGTCCTTCACTATCTCTCAGAGTTTGCTCAAATTCATGTCCTTTGAGTTGGGCTTCCCTGGTGACTCAGACAATGAAGAATCTGCCTGCAATGTGGGAGACCCAGGTTTGATCCCTGGGTCAGGAAGATCACCTGGAGAAGGGTACGGCTATGCAATCCAGTATTCTTGTCTGGAGAATTCCATGGACAGAGGAGCCTAACAGCTACACCTAGTACAAATTATGGTATTTCTCTTTCTCTATTTCATTAAGCATAATACCCCCCAGATCCATCCATGTTGTTGCAAATGGCAGAATTTTATTCCTTTTTGTGGTTGAGTAATATTATGTTACATATGCTCTAGGTGAGTGATCATACCATCGTGATTATCTTGGTTGTGAAGATCATTTTTGTACAGTTCCTCTGTGTATTCTTGCCACCTCTACTTAATATCTTCTGCTTCTGTTAGGTCCATACCATTTCTGTCCTTTATCGAGCCCATCTTTGCATGAACTGTTCCCTTGGTATCTCTAATTTTCTTGAAGAGATCTCTAGTCTTTCCCATTCTGTTGTTTTCCTCTATTTCTTTGCATTGATCGCTGAAGAAGGCTTTCTTATCTCTTCTTGCTATTCTTTGGAACTCTGCATTCAGATGCTTATATCTTTCCTTTTGTCCTTTGCTTTTTGCTTCTCTTCTTTTCACAGCTATTTGTAAGGCCTCCCCAGACAGCCATTTTGCTTTTTTGCATTTCTTTTCCATGGGGATAGTCTTGATCCCTGTCTCCTGTACAAAGTCACAAACCTCCATCCATAGTTCACCAGGCACTCTATCTATCAGATCTAGTCCCTTAAATCTATTTCTCACTTCCACTGAATAATCATAAGGGATTTGATTTAGGTCATACCTGAATGGTCTAGTGTTTTTCTCTACTTTCTTCAATTTAAGTCTGAATTTGGCAATAAGGAGTTCATGATCTGAGCCACAGTCAGCTCCTGGTCTTGTTTTTGCTGACTGTATAGAGCTTCTCCATCTTTGGCTGCAAAGAATATAATCAATCTGATTTTGGTGTTGACCATCTGGTGATGTCCATGTATAGAGTCTTCTCTTGTGTTGTTGGAAGAGGGTGTTTGCTGTGACCAGTGCATTTTCTTGGCAAAACTCTATTAGTCTTTGCCCTGCTTCATTCTGCATTCCAAGGCCAAATTTGCCTGTTACACCAGGTGTTTCTTGACTTCCTACTTTTGCATTCCAGTCCCCTATAATGAAAAGGACATCTTTTTTGTGTGTTAGTTCTAAAGGGTCTTATTGATCCTCATAGAACCATTCAACTCAGCTTCTTCAGCATTACTGGTTGGGGCATAGACTTGGATTACTGTGATATTGAATGGGTTGCCTTGGAAATGAAGAGAGATCATTCTGTCGTTTTTGAGATTGCACCCAAGTACTGCATTTCGGACTCTTTTATATCGATGATGGCTACTCCATTTCTTCTAAGGGATTCCTGCCCACAGTAGTAGATATAATGGTCATCTGAGTTAAATTCACCCATTCCAGTCCATTTTAGTTCACTGATTCCTAGAATGTCGACATTCTCTTTTGGCATCTCCTGTTTGACCACTTCCAATTTGCCTTGATTCATGGACCTAACATTCCTTCCTGTGCAATATTGCTCTTTACAGCATCGGACCTTGCTTTTATCACCAGTCACATCCACAGCTGGGTATTGTTTTTGCTTTGGCTCCATCCCTTCATTCTTTCTGGAGTTATTTCTCCACTGATCTCCAGTAGCATATTGGGCACCTACTGAGCTTCAGAGTTCCTCTTTCAGTATCCTATCATTTTGCCTTTTCATACTGTTCATGGGGTTCTCAAGGCAAGAATACTGAAGTGGTTTGCCATTCCCTTCTCCAGTGGACTACGTTCTGTCAGACCTCTTCACCATGAACTGCCCGTCTTGGGAATGTGAAGTCAAGTGGGCCTTAGAAAGCATCACTGCAAACAAAGCTAGTGGAGGTTATGGAATTCCAGTTGAGCTATTTCAACTCTTGAAAGATGATGCTGTGAAAGTGCTGCACTCAATATGCCAGCAAATTTGGAAAACTCAGCAGTGCCCACAGGACTGGAAAAGGCCAGTTTTCATTCCAATTCCAAAGAAAGGAAATGCTAAGGAATGCTCAAACTACCACACAATTGCACTCATCTCACATGCTAGTAAAGTAATGCTCAAAATTATCCAAGGCAGGCTTCAGCAATACGTGAACCATGAAATTTCAGATGTTCAAGCTGGTTTTAGAAAAGGCAGAGGAACCAGAGATCAAATTGCCAACATCCACTGGATCATGGAAAAAGCAAGAGAATTCCAGAAAAACATCTATTCCTGCTTTACTGACTATGCCAAAGCCTTTGACTGTGTGGATCACAATAAACTGTGGAAAATTCTGAAAGAGATGGGCATACCAGACCACCTGACCTGCCTCTTGAGAAATCTGTATACAGGTCAGGAAGCAACATTTAGAACTGGACATGGAACAGCAGACAGGTTCCAAGTAGGAAAAGGTATACGTCAAGGCCATATAGTATCACTGTGTTTATTTAACTTATATGCAGAGTACATCATGAGAAACGCTGGGCTGGAAGAAACAAGCTGAAATCAAGATTGCTGGGAGAAATATCAATAACCTCAGATATACAGATGACACCACCAGGGTCAGACAGTGAAGAGGAACTAAAAAGCCTCTTGATGAAAGTGAAAAAGGAGAGCGAAAAAGTTGGCTTAAAGCTCAACATTCAGAAAATGAAGATAATGGCATCCGGTCCCATCACTTTATGGGAAATAGATGGGGAAACAGTGGAAACAGTGACAGACTCTATTTTTTTGGGTGCCAAAATCACTGCAGATGGTGATTGCAGCCATGAAATTAAAAGACGCTGACTCCTTGGAAGGAAAGTTATGACCAACCTAGACAGCATATTGAAAAGCAGAGACATTACTTTGCCAACAAAGGTCCGTCTAATCAAGGCTATGGTTTATCCAGTGGTCATGTATGGATGTGAGAGTTGGACTGTGAAGAAAGCTGAATGCCGAAGAATTGATGCTTTTGAACTGTGGTGTTGGAGAAGACTCTTGAGAGTCCCTTGGACTGCAAGGAGATCCAACCAGTCCATTCTGCAGGAGATCAGCCCTGGGTGTTCTTTGGAAGGAATGATGCTAAAGCTGAACCTCCAGTACTTTGGCCACCTCATGTGAAGAGTTGACTCATTGGAAAAGACTCTGATGCTGGGAGAGATTGGGGGCAGGAGGAGAAGGGTACGACAGAGGATGAGATGGCTGGATAGCATCACTGACTCGATGGACATGAGTCTTAGTGAAATCTGGGAGTTGGTGATGGACAGGGAGGCCTTGGCGTGCTGCAATTCATGGGGTTGCAAGGAGTCGGACACGACTGAGTGATTGAACTGAACTGACATATGTAAACACATCTTCTTTAGACTTGTATTTTTTGCACACTTAGATTGCTTCCATATTTTGTAAATAATACTGTTATGAATATGGGGGTGCATGTATCTTTTCAAATTACTGTTTTCATCTTTTTTCAGATAAATACCCCAGAGTAGAATTGCTGGGTCATATAATGTTTTTATGTTTAGTATCATAAAGTATGCTTTATGTTTAGTATCTTGAGGAACTTCTGTGCTATTCTTCATAGTGGTTACACCAACTTACATTTCCACTAAGAGTGTAAAAAGTTTTCCATATTCTCCATACCCTCACCAACACTTGGTATTTGTTGACACAGTGATTATAGCCATTCTGACAAGAGTGAGGTGATAACCTTTTTGTTGTTTTGATTCACATTTCTTTGATGAATAGTAATATCAGGAATGTTTTCACATGCCTGTTGGCTATCTGTATGTCTTCTTTGGAAACTGTCTACTCAACTCTTTGCCCAGTTTTTATTTTTTAATTTGATTGTTTCTTTAATATTGAGTTATTTGATCTAAACAATATATTTTGGATATTAACTCCATATTGTTCATATCACTTGAAA
The DNA here is from genome assembly GCF_023091745.1 of Budorcas taxicolor. Classification (NCBI taxonomy): domain Eukaryota; kingdom Metazoa; phylum Chordata; class Mammalia; order Artiodactyla; family Bovidae; genus Budorcas; species Budorcas taxicolor. Next base: position 32,670,440 of record NC_068912.1, read on the forward strand.
TATATTCTTCCTTTGTGTAAGTTGTCTCTTTGTTTTATTGATGGTTATATTTGTTGTTGTGAAAAGCTTTCAATTTTAACTAAGTCTCATTTTTGTTGTTTTTTCTTTTGCCCTAGGAGCCAGATCCCAAAATAAAATATTGCTGGAGTTTATTTCAAATGGTGTTCTTCCTGTGTTTTTTCCTAAGAACTTTGTGATTTCCAGTCTTATATTTAGGTCTTTAATCCATTTTGAGTTTACTTTTGTATATGATATAAGAAAATGTTCTATTTTTTTCCTTTTACATGTTAGTGTCCACTTTCCCCAGAACCACTTATTAAAGAGACTGTCTTTTCTCCTTTGTATAGTCTTGCCACTTTTGTTCTATATTAATTGCTAATAACTGAGCGAGTTTATTTTTGAGGTCTCTATTTTGCTTCATTGATCTGTCTGTTTTTGTGTGTGTACCATTACCATGCTGTTTTAATTACTGTAGCTTTGTAGTGTAGCCTGAAGTCTGGGAGGATGATACCGCCAGCTTTGTTCTTTTTCTCAAGATTTCTTTGACAGACTGGGGTCTTTCATGGTTCCATATAAATTTTAGAATTATTCTAGTTCTGTGAGAAATTTCATGGTTATTTTGACCAAATTTGCATTAAATCAATAGATCACTTTGAGTAGTATGATCATTTTAACAATTTTAATTCTTCCAATCCAAAAGCATGGAATATTTTTCTACTTTTTTGTATCATTTTCAAATTCCTTCATCATTGTTTTATAGTTTTCAGAGTATAAGTCTTTCACTTCCTTGGTTAAATTTGTTCCTAGGCATTTTATTATTTTTGATGAGATTTTAAATCGCTTGTTTTCTTGCTTTCTCTTTCTTCGGGTTCATTATTAATGTATACAAAAAACCCCACAAATTTCTGTATATTAATCTTGTATCCTGAAACTTTACTGAATTCATTTATTTGTTCTATTAGTATTTTGGTGGAGACTTTAGGGTTTTCTATAAATAATACCATATTATCTGAAAACAGTGACAGTTTTCCTTCCTTTCTGCCAATTTAGATATTTTTATTATTTTCTTGTCTGAATGCTGTGGCTAGGACTTCCAAGACTGTGTTGAATAGAAGTTGGAAGGGTGGGCGTCCTTGTCTTGTCCCTGACTTTAGAGGAAGATTTCCAGCTTTTCACTATTGAATATGATGTAAGCTTTGGTTTTGTCATAATTGGCCTGTATTATGTTGAGATATATTCCCTCTGTACAAACTTTGATGAGAGTTTTTATTATTAATGGATGTTGAATTTTCTGTTGTTTCTTTTGATACCTGTGCCTTTGGTATCATATGCCAAAAATCTTTGCCAAAGTCAATGCCATGAAGTTGTTTTCCAGTGTTTCCTTCTAAGAATTTTATGATTTAAGTCTCATTTAGATCAGTCATGGATCTATTTTGAGTTAATTTTTATATATGGTGATAGGTAAGGGTCTGACTTCATTTGTTTGCATTGTGGATACTCAGTGTCTCTCAGTACTATTTGTTGAAAATATTTTCTTTTCTTGATTGAATGGTCTTGGTATCCTTGTTGAAAATCACTTGACTATTTTTATGCTGGTCTATTTCTGGACTCTTTTTTACTGTGAGTCTGTATTTCCTTGTGCCAGTGCAACACTCTTTTCATTATTGTAAGGTTGTATTAAGTTTTGAATTCAGGTAATGTGAGTAGTCCAATGTTCTTACTTTTCAGAGCTCATTTAGCTATTTGTGGTTCCTTGAGATTTCATATGAATTTTCAGATGAGTTTCTTGATTTCTGGAAAAAAATTTCATTGGAGTTTTGATAGTGACTACTTTGAGTCTGTAGATCATTTTGGACAGTATTCACATTTTAACAATAGTAAGTCTTCCAATTCTTGAACATAGGATATGTTTTCTATTTATTGATGTTTCCTTTAATTTCTTTCAGCAGTATTTTATAGTTTTCATTGTACAAGTTTTTCATCTCCTTGGCTAATTATTTCTATTAAATTAATGTCATTTCAAATGAAATATTTTTGCAGTTTTCAGATTGTTCATTGTTACTGAATAGAAATGCAACTTATTTTTGTGTGTGGGTTTGTATTCTGCTTCTTTGCTGAATTAATTTATCAATTCTAAGGGGTGTTTTTTTTTTTTTTGCTGTCTTTAGGATTTTCTGTTTTCTATATATTAGATTATAACGTGTGCAAAGATAATTTTAATTTTTCCTTTCCAATATAGATACTTTAAATTTATTTATTTATTTACTGCTCTGGCTAGAACATCCAGTATGGTGTTGAATAGAAGTGCAAAAAGTGGGTATCCTTGATTTGTTTCAGTCTTAGGTGAAAATATTTTAGTGTTTCAACATTTAGTATATTTTTTGTGAGTTTATTATTTATGGCTTCTATTATGTTAAGGTAGTTTACTTCTATTTCTAGTTTGTTGAGTGTTTCAGTATGAATGTGTGTGTTCAATTCTATCAGATTATTTTTTGCATCAATGAATGAGGTGATCATGCTTTTTCCCTTCATTCTGTTAATGTGTTGTATTACATTCATTGATATTTGTTTGTTGAACCATCCTTATGTCCTAGGCATAAGCTTAATTTTCTTGTGCCATGTAATCTTTTAAATATGTAGCTGAATTTGGTTTGTGAGTATTTTGTTAAGACTTGTTGCATCAGTGTTTACAATGGCCATTGGTGAATAGTTTTCTGATAGTGCTTTTCTCTGGCTTTAGTATCACTGTAATGGCGATATTGTAAAATTAGAGAATATTCTTACCAAATTGTTGGAATCACTGTGATTATTGTTAAGTCTTTAAATGTTTGATGGATATCACCTGTGAAGCCATCAAGTCTAGGATTTTTCTTGGTAAGGAGATTTTTGATTACTGACTTACTCTCCTAACTATCAGTGTGTTTAAATTTTCTATTTCTTCATGACTCAGTTTGGGTAGATTTTATGTTTTTAGAAACTTGAACATTTCATTTAGGTTTTCATATTTATTGCCATGTGATTGCCAATAATCTTCTATTATGATTCTTTTTATTTCTGGAGAATCAGTAATAATGCCCCCAGTTTCATTTCTGACTTTAGTAATTTGAAATTTTTTTTTCAGTCCCATCTACCTAAACATTTGTCCTTTCTTTATTGTAATTTTCAAAGAACTAATTTGGGTTTTGTTTATTATCTCTTATTTTTCTACTCTCTTATGTTTATCTCTGACCTAATTTCTGCAGCTTTGTCTCATTTGTTCTTCTTTTTCTAGTTCCTTAAATTGTGATGTTAGTTTGTTGTCTTGACATATTTGTCACTAGTATAATTATTTATGGCTATAAAATTTCCCCTTAGGACTGCTTTTACTATGCCACATAAATTTGGGTAACTTGTGTTTTGTTTTCATTCATCTCTAATTCTTTCTAATTACTCTTGTGATTATATCTTTGACCCATCTTTTTTAGAAGAGTGTGTTGTTAAGTTACCACTAATTCGTGAATCAATAGAAACAATTTATGGCCTAACATTTGGTCTATACTTGGTTAAAATGTACTAAATAATTGAGAAGCATATGTATTCCATTTTTATTGCATCATATGTGTTGTACAGGTCTCTTAGATCTAGCTGGTTTGTTGTATTGCTCAAGTCCTCTATGTTTTGTTTTTTTAACTTCTGTCTGGATTTTCTAATATACATGAGATGTTGAAATTTCTAAGTATTATTGTACAGCTGTCTATTTTCCATTCAGTTCTGCCTTTTTGCTTCAGATATTTTGATAGTCTGTTATTAGATATGTAAATGCTTATAACTGTCTATTTTACTGATGTATTGAAACTTTTACTAATATATAATATACTTCTTTATCTCAGGTTACCTCTTTTAATTTGAATTCTATTTGTCTGATATTAATATATCCACCCCAACTCCTTTGGTTACTATTTACATGGGATATCCTTTTCTGTTCTTTCGCTTTTAACCTATTTATGTATTTTTAAAATCTATCCACCAGTCTCTGGTTTTTGATTGCAAAGCTTATTCATTTATACCTAAATTAATTAGGTATAAATTAAAATTAAGGATGTACTTACTTCTGTCATTTTCCTATTTGTTTTCTATAGTCCTTGTGGCTCTTTTATCCCATATTTCCTGTACTACTCTTCAGTTTCAGTGGTTAGTTGATTTTTTATAGTGAAATTGCTAAATTATTTTATAATCTCCTCTTATGTATATTCTTTGGTCATTGTCTTTGTAATTACCATGGGGAGTACATTTAACATCCTAAAGTTATCTTAATTTGAATTTATACCAGTTTAACTTCAATAACATGCAAAACCTCTGCTTCTTTAACAGCTTTGTCCCCACGTCTTTTGGTTAGTGTCACAAAATTACAACTTTATACATTGCGTAGCCAAAACAAAAGAGTTTTTAAATCCAGTAGTCCCTTTAACTATGTAGAAAAGAAAATGTGGAGTTACAATCCAAATTTATGATAAAGCTAGCTTTTAGACAATGATTTTCAATTGACTTTTAAATCATGTTTAACATAAAAAGTGGAGTTATATACCATTGTTACAATAATACTAATATTTATTTATTTAATTTATTTTTTTATTTTTAGCTACACTGGATCCTTGTGGCACACAGGCTTTCTCTAGATGCAGAGTGTGAGGGTTTCTCTTCAGTTGCAGTGTGTGCACTTCTCTTGCTGTGGCATAAAGTGTCTCTTTGAAGTGCACAAATTTCTCTAGTTGCAGTACACAGGCTTGATTGCTCCACATCATCTTAGTTCCCCAACTTGTGGCATCTTAGTTCCTCAACCAGGGATCAAACCCACATCCCCTGAATTGGAAGATAGATTCTTAATCACTGGACCAACAGGGAAATCCCAATACTTTTTAATTTTATTTTTATTTTTACTTTATTTTGCTTTACAATACTGTATTGCCGATGTATTTAGTTTTACTGAACTTCCCTGGTGGCTCAGATGATAAAGTGTCTGTCTGCAATGCAGGAGAGCTGGGTTCGATCCCTGGGTCAGGAAGATTCCCTGGAGAAGGAAATGGCAACCCACTCCAGTACTCTTGCCTAGAAAATCCCATGGATGGAGGAGCCTGGTTCAGGCTACTGTCCATGGGGTCGGAGCCTGTTGCAGGCTACTACTGTCCATGGGGTCACAAAGAGTCAGACATGACTGAGCAACTTCACTTTCACTTTATTTACTTTTACTGAAATCTTTCTTAATATGGCTTTAAATTATTGTCTATTTCCTTTTGTTTCAGCCTTCAGGATTCTCTATAGTATTTCTCAGGGCAATTCTAATTGAGCTTGTTCAACTTTTTTTATTTGGCAATTTATTAATTTCTTCTTTACTTTTGAAAGAGTTTTGCCAGATCTAGATTTCTTGTTTGGCAGGTATGTTTTTTTTCTTTTAGCCCTTTAGATATACCAGGCTATAGTCTCCAAAGTTTTGTTGAGAAATCTGCTGCAATCTTATTGAAGAACTCTTACATGTAAAGAGTTGCATTTCCTAAATTCTCTATGTCTTTGACTTTTGACAGATTGATTATATTTTGTTTCAGTGTCAATCTCTTTGAATTGATTCTTCTTTTCTCTTCTGGGACTCTCACAGTACATATGTTGGTCTTCTTGTTGGTGTTGTACTGGTTTTGGTTTTGTTCACTTTTTTCAATCTCTTTTTTTTTTTTCCTTGCCTCCTCATATATGGTAATTTCCATTGTTTTATCATCAAGGTCACCTTTCTTCTGACTAATTCAACTGACCTTCAGATTCCACTGTGATTTTTTTTAAATTCTGTTATTTTACTTTTCAACTCTTGCATTTCTTTTTAATTACTGCTTAAGATTTTTCTCTATTGATACTTTATTTTGCTCTTACATTGTTTCTTGACTTTCTTCACATCTTCTTTTAGTTCTTTTAGCATTTTTATGATAATTGTTTTAAATCTTTGTCTAGTAGGTCCACCATGAGATCTTTTTCAGGGACAGTTTCGGTTTTTCTTTTTACTTTGAATTTTCCTGCTTCTTTGTATGACTGATGATTTTCTTGTTGAAAAGCAGACATTTAAATCTGAAAATATGGTAACTCTGGAAACCAAAATTTCCCTCTCCCCCACAGTTTTTTAGCTTTTGTTTTTATTGCTTTAGTCTGTCTCTATGTTGCAAAGTTAAGGTCTTTTCTGAGCCTGTGCCTTCCTTTGAACATACATCGTGACTTTCTAATTTCCTCACATATATGGTTGCTTTTAACGTTTTTAATGTCTGCCAAAATAGGAAAATAGAAAAAGAAAGGGATAGGAATATCCTGACCTTTAATTCCCCTCTAGTTCAATTCAGCCAGAAGAGGAGGGGCTTACAACAATAGAGGGAGTTGCAACAACTATGACTACAAACTTTTTCTTCACATTTCTGTGATTAGAAGCAGCAATCAGTGATCACAGCACGGATGCCCAACGTTTGGAGGACACGTTTCATTTTGCTGACCTTGGCTCCTGAAATTTTTGTGTAAGTTCCTCCAGGAACACTTTCACAACTGCCATTCACTGACTGATGGTTGAGTGATGGATAAATTCCGCTGTGTTATAAATGAAATTAATATTAACTGCAATTTTTCATCCATGACTTCTCTTGAAAATTGAGTCTTCACCACACTTCAGAGTACCAATATAGTTAAACCTATAGTTAAACAGTACCAATATAGTTATAGTCGCAAAGAGTCAAACATGACTGAGCAACTTCACTCACTCACTCATAGTTGAACCAGATACATTCTGCCAAGCAGTTGGCTAGGTGGAGACACAGTTTTCTGGTTCTCTGCTCTGCCATCTTCTTAGAAGACTGTATTTCCCTCATGGCGACGGATAATTTTTCAGGATACAGAATACTCATTTCTTGCTTGTAAGGTTTCTGAGGAAAAGTAAGTTGTAATTTTTTCTGTGTTTTGTTTCAAACTTTTTTTTTCTTTATCCATGTTTCTACACTTTGAACACAAGATGCCTGCCTTTAGGGTTTTATGTTTAGTTGGGCATTAATTTTCTTTTGTGTTTTCTAATCTTGCTGGACCTATGATGTGCTGTCTAACATTAATTTGGGGAAGTTGTCTTGTATTATTGCTCCTAATATTTTTTCTTTTCTCTTCTTTCTTTTCCTTTTGGTACCTTTATCATGTGTACCTTTCAGTTTTTGTGGTTTTCCCAAAGTTCTTGGACATTCTGTTATTTTTCCTAGTGTATTCTTTTGCTTTTTTAATTTTTGGAAGTTTCTGTTGATACATTCTAAATATCAGGTATTCTTCAGCCATGTCTCATCTACTAAGGAAACTATCAAAGTTAAGTTACCATTACAGTTCTCTTGATCTCTAGCATTTCTCATTGGTTACTTCTTTGAAATCGCAATCCACTCCAGTACTATAGCCTGGAAAATCCCATGGACACAGGAGCCGGGTAGGCTACAGTCCATGGCGTCGCAAAGAGTCGGACAGGACTGAGCGACTTCACTCACTTTCACTTTCTATGCTTATGTTACCGATGTGTTCTAACCTATTGTAAATTATCCTGTTAGAGTTCTAACATCAGTTCAGTTCAGTTCAGTTCAGTCGCTCAGTCGTGTCTGACTCTTTGCAACCCCACGAATTGCAGCACGCCAGGCCTCCCTGTCCATCACCAGCTCCCGGAGTTCACTCAGAATCACGTCCATCGAGTCAGTGATGCTATCCAGCCATCTCATCCTCTGTCGTCCCCTTCTCCTTCTGCCCCCAATCCCTCCCAGCATCAGAGTCTTTTCCAGTGAGTCAACTCTTTGCATGAGGTGGCCAAAGTACTGGAGCTTCAGCTTTAGCATCACTCCTTCCAAAGAAATCCCAGGGCTGATCTGCTTCAGAATGGACTGGTTGGATCTCCTTGCAGCCCAAGGGACTCTCAAGAGTCTTCTCCAACACCACAGTTCAAAAGCATGAATTCTTCGACACTCAGCTTTCTTCACAGTCCAACTCTCACATCCATACATGACCACTGGATAAACCATAGCCTTGACTAGACGGACCTTAGTCGGCAAAGTAATGTCTCTGCTTTTGAATATGCTATCTAGGTTGGTCATAACTTTTCTTCCAAGGAGTCAGCGTCTTTTAATTTCATGGCTGCAGTCACCATCTGCAGTGATTTTGGAGCCCCCCAAAATAAAGTCTGATACTGTTTCCACTGTTTCCCCATCTATTTCCCATGAAGTGATGGGGCCAGACGCCATGATCTTCTTTTTCTGAATGTTGAGCTTTAAGCCAAATTATTCACTCTCCTCTTTCTCTTTCATCAAGAGGCTTTTTCGTTCCTCTTCACTTTCTTCCATAAGGGTGATGTCATCTGCATATCTGAGGTTATTGATATTTCTCCCGGCAATCTTGATTCCAGCTTGTGTTTTCTTCCAGTCCAGCGTTTCTCATGATGTACTCTGCATATAAATTAAATAAGCAGGGTGACAATACACAGCCTTGACGTACTCCTTTTCCTATTTGGAACCAGTCTGTTGTTCCATGTCCAGTTCTAACTGTTGCTTCCTGACTTCAGGGCAAGTGGTCTGGTATTCCCATCTCTCTCAGAATTTTCCACAGTTTATTGTGGTCCACACAGTCAAAGGCTTTGGCATAGTCAATAAAGCAGGAATAGATGTTTTTCTTGAATTCTCTTGCTTTTTCCATGATCCAGCGGATGTTGGCAATTTGATTTCTGGTTCCTCTGCCTTTTCTAAAACCAGCTTGAACATCAGGGAGTTCACAGTTCACATATTGCTGAAGTCTGGCTTGGAAAATTTTTAGCATTACTTTACTAGCGTGTAAAATGAGTGCAATTGCGCGGTAGTTTGAGCATTCCTTAGCATTTCCTTTCTCTGGGATTGGAATGAAAACTGACCTTTTCCAGTCCTGTGGCCACTGCTGAGTTGTCCAAATTTGCTGGCATATTGAGTGCAGCACTTTCACAGCATCATCTTTCAGGATTTGAAAGAGCTCAACTGGAATTCCATCACCTCCGCTAGATTTGTTCGTAGTGATGCTTTCTAAGGTCCACTTGACTTCACATTCCAAGATGTCTGGCTCTAGATTAGTGATGACGTCATCATGATTATCTGGGTCATGAAGATCTTTTTTGTACAGTTCTTCCGTGTATTCTTGCCACCTCTTAATATCTTCTGCTTCTGTTAGGTCCATACCATTTCTGTCCTTTATGCAGCCCATCTTTGCATGAAATGTTCCCTTGGTATCTCTAATTCTCTAGAAGAGATCTCTAGTCTTTCCCATTCTGTTGTTTTCCTCTATTTCTTTGCACTGATCGCTGAAGAAGGCTTTCTTATCTCTTCTTGCTAGCAGGGTGACAATATACAGCCTTGACGCACTCCTTTTCCTATTTGAACCTGTCTGTTGTTCCATGTCCAGTTCTAACTGTTGCTTCCTGACCTGCATACAGATTTCTCAATAGGCAGGGCAGGTGGTCTGGTATTCCCATCTCTTTTAGAATTTTCCACAGTTTATTGTGATCTGCACAGTCAAAGACTTTGGCATAGTCAATAAAGCAGAAATGGATGTTGTTCTAGAACTGTCTTGCTTTTCCCAAGATCTAGCAGATGTTGGCAATTTGATCTCTGGTTCCTCTGCCTTTTCTAAAACCAGCTTGAACATCAGGGAGTTCACAGTTCACGTATTGCTGAAGTCTGGCTAGGAAAATTTTGAGCATTACTTTACTATCTTGTGAAATGAGTGCAATTGTGTGGTAGTTTGTGCAATCCGTAGCGTTTCCTTTCTTTGGAATTGGAATGAAAACTGACCTTTTCCAGTCCTGTGGCCACTGCTGAGTTTTCCAAATTTGCTGGCATATTGAGTGCAGCACTTTCACAGCACCATCTTTCAGGATTTGAAACAGCTCAACTGGAATTCCATCACCTTCACTAGCTTTGTTCGTAGTGATGCTTTCTAAGGGCGACTTGACTTCACATTCCAGGATGTCTGGCTCTAGATGAGTGATCACACCATCGTGATTATCCTAGTCATGAAGATCTTTTTTTGTACAGTTGTTCTGTGTATTCTTGTCACCTCTTAATATCTTCTGCTTCTATTAGGTCCATACCATTTCTGTCCTTTATCGAGCCCATCTTTGCATGAAATGTTCCCTTGGTATCTCTAATTTTCTTGAAGAGATCTCTAGTCTTTCCCATTCTGTTGTTTTCCTCTATTTCTTTGCATTGATCACTGAAGAAGGCTTTCTTATCTCTCCTTGCTATTCTTTGGAACTCTGCATTCGATGCTTATATCTTTCCTTTTCTCCTTTGCTTTTCGCTTCTCTTCTTTTCACAACTATTTGTAAGGCCTCCCCAGACAGCCATTTTGCTTTTTTGCATTTCTTTTCCATGGGGATAGTCTTGATCCCTGTCTCCTGTACAATGTCACGAACCTCATTCCATAGTTCATCAGGCACTCTATCTATCAGATCTAGGCCCTTAAGTCTATTTCTCATTTCCACTATATAATAATAAGGGATTTGATTTAGGTTATAGCTAAATGGTCTAGCGGTTTTCCCTACTTTCTTCAATTTCAGTCTGAATTTGGCAATAAGGAGTTCATGATCTGAGCTACAGTCAGCTCCTGGTCTTGTTTTTGCTGACTGTATAGAGCTTCTCCATCTTTGGATGCAAAGAATATAATCAGTCTGATTTCGGTGTTGACCATCTGGTGATGTCCATGTGTAGAGTCTTCTCTTGTGTTGTTGGAAGAGGGTGTTTGCTATGACCAGTGCATTTTCTTGGCAAAACTCTATTAGTTTTTGCCCTGCTTCATTCCGCATTCCAAGGCCAAATTTGCCTTTTACTCCAGGTGTTTCTTGACTTCCTACTTTTGCATTCCAGTCCCCTATAATGAAAAAGATGTCTTTTTGGGGTGTTAGTTCTACAAGGTCTTGTAGGTCTTCATAGAGCTGTTCAACTTCAGCTTTTTCAGCATTACTGGTTGGGGCATAGACTTGGATTACGGTGATATTGAATGGTTTGCCTTGGAAACGAACAGAGATCATTCTGTCGTTTTTGAGATTGCATGCAACTACTGCATTTCGGACTCTTTCGCTGACCATGATGGCTACTCCACTTCTTCTGAGGGATTCCTGCCCACAGTAGTAGATATAATGGTCATCTGAGTTAAATTCACCCATTCCAGTCCATTTTAGTTCACTGATTCCTAGAATGTCGATGTTCACTTTTGCCATCTCTTGTATGACTACTTCCAATTTGCCTTGATTCATGGACCTGACATTCCAGGTTGCTCTGCAATATTGCTCTTTACAGCATCGGACTTTGTTTCTATTACCAGTCACATCCACAGCTCGGTATTGTTTTTGCTTTTGCTCCATCCGTTCTTTCTTTCTGGAGTTATTTCTCCACTGATCTCCAGTAGCATATTGGACACCTACTGACCTGGGAAGTTCCTCATTCAGTATCCTATCATTTTCCCTTTTCATACTGTTCATGGGATTCTCAAGGCAAGAATACTGAAGTGGTTTGCCGTTCCCTTCTCCAGTGGACCACATTCTGTCAGACCTCTCCACCATGACCCGCCCATCTTCGATTGCCCCACGGGCATGGCTTGGTTTCATTGAGTTAGGCAAGGCTGTGGTCCTAGTGTGATTAGATTGACTAATTTTCTGTGAGTATGGTTTCTGTGTGTCTGCCCTCTGATGCCCTCTTGCAACACCTGCCATCTTACTTGGGTTTCTCTTACCTTGCGCGAAGCGCAGCTGCTGCTCCTTACCTTGGACGAAGGGTATCTCCTCACCGCCACCCTTCCTGTCCTTCAACGTGGGGTAGCTCCTCTAGGCCCTCCTGTGCCAGCGCAGCCACCGCTCCTTGGATGTTGGTTGATCTTCCTGGCCGCCATCCCTGGCCTCGGTCGCGGGGTGGCTCCTCCCAGCCCCCGACCTTGGCCTCGTATGCTGGCTGGCTCCTCCAGACCGTTACCCCTGACCTCGGACTTGGGGTGGCTCCTCCCGGCCACCGCCCCTGATCTCGGATGCGGGGTGGCTCCTCTCGGCCATTCCTGTGCCGTTGCAGCCTGGCACTCGGCCACTGCCCCTGACCTCAAACGTGGGGTAGCTCCTTTCTGCCGCACTGAGGAGTGCGCCGGCCATCGCAGCCGCTTGTTTCTTTAACTTCTTGGTCTAATTATTCCAGTATTTGTGCCATATCTAAGTCTGGTTTGATAATATGTTGCTTCACCTATTTTTTTTTTTCTTTTAGAATGTTTTGTAACATTTGTCCCCAAAAATGGACATAGTAGGTAAAAGAAACCCAAAATAAAGTTTCTGTAGTCCTATGATTAGATCACAGTTTCATATGAGAGTTGCCTGTTCAAATTATTTTCCCATTAACAACACTCTATTGTCTTTTTATTATTGAGCTGGAAAAGTATTTGGTATGCTAAGTTGTTTTGGTCATGTCCAACTCTTTGCAACCACATTCTTTAGACAAGAATACTGGAATGGGTATCCATGCCCTTCTCCAGGAAGAGTACTTCAGTTCAGTTCAGTTCAGTTCAGTCGCTCAGTCGTGTCTGACTCTTTGCGACCCCATGAATCGCAGCACACCTCCCTGTCCATCACCAACTCCCAGAGTTCACTCAGATTCACGTCCATCGAGTCAGTGATGCCATCCAGCCATCTCATCCTCTGTCGTCCCCTTCTCCTCCTGCCCCCAATCCCTCCCAGCATCAGAGTCTTTTCCAATGACTCAACTCTTCGCATGAGGTGGCCAGAGTATTGGAGTTTCAGCTTTAGCATCAGTACTTCCAAAGAACACCCAGGACTGATCTCCTTCAGAATGGACTGGTTGGATCTCCTTGCAGTCCAAGGGACTCTCAAGAGTCTTCTCCAACACCACAGTTCAAAATCATCAATTCTTCAGTGCTCAGCTTTCTTCAATATAAATTTACTCTGAGATATATGATTTGCAAATATTTTCTTCATTTTATAATTGTCTTTTTTACTTCCTTGATGATATTCTTTCATGTACAAAGCTTTTCACTTTAATGAAACCCAATTTATCTTATTTTGTTGGTGTTGATTGTGCTTTTGCTGGCATATGTAAGAATCTTTCACCGATTCCAAGGTATCAAAGGCTTACTCCTATGTTTTCCTCTAAGAGTGTTATAGTTTTTACTCTTACATTTAAGTGTTTGCCCATTTTGAGTTAATTTTTGTTTATGATATTAAATAATTCCACTTTATTCTTTTGCATGTGGCTATCCAGTTGCCTATTATAATTTATTTATAGAAGCGTTATTTCCCCCAATGAATGATCTTGGTGTCTTTATTTAAAAATTTGTTGTCTTTAGATATGTGGGGTTATTTCAGGACTCTCATTCCAGTTACATTTTAATCTAGATGTGTCCTTGTTCTACTACAGCATTTTCTTTATTACTGTTGCTTTGTAGTAAGTTCTGAAATAAGCAAAAGCAAATTCTCCTGTTTTATTCTTCTTTTTCAGGATTGTTGCAACTATCCTTGGCCTGAAATTCCTTATGAATTTTAGAATTGGGTTATCAGTTAGTAAAAAGAACTCAGCTGCAATTCTGTAGGAATTATGATGAATCTGCCAATCTGTGTGAGGGGCCTTTCCATCTTTAAAATATTTTCTCAATCCATGAAAATGGTAATGTTTTTTCATTTATTTAGTTTTTAAATTCTTTGTACAATATTTTGAAGTTTTCAGAGTCTAAGTTTTGTACCTCTTTTGTTAAATTTATTCCTAAGTATTATATTCATCTTGATGAAATGTTCTCTTAATTTTATTTTCAGATTGATTATTACAAGTGTTTAGAAGTCCAATTGAAGAGAGATCAAAACCAAGATGCAGATAGAAGGGCTTTGGTCTCACTTCCTCTCATAAGCATGCATAACCACTATTAACTGTGGAACCATCATCAACAAAAAGAATAGAACCTGCCAAAAATATATTCTGCATCATAGAATATAAAGAAGAACCACAAGATGGTAGGAGGGGCACATTTGTGATACAATCAAGATCTCATATATCCTGTGTGGCTGTTCTACAAACTGGAGAATAATTAAATCATCTAAGTTCTCCTGTAGGAATAAGAGTTCTGAGCCCCATCAGACATCTCAGCCTCAGAGTCTTACATCAGGGGAAGAAGCCTCCAAGAATTTGGCTTTGAAGGCCCATAGGGCTTGACTTCAGGAGCTCCACCTGACTACAGGGGCAGTGGGAGGAAGCATAAACTTCATTCTTGGAGGACACACACAAGGTCTTACGTGTACCAAGACTCAGGGCAAAAGCAGTGACTTCATAGGAGCCTGGGTCAAATCTACAAGCTGGTCCTGGACAGTTTCCTGGGGATGTATAATATGGCTGTGGCTCGCCCTTATGACATGGACACTGATAGTGGAGATTTCAAGTAGTCAGCTACTTCAACTCTTGTGGAGACAAACATCTTGTTTTCATCAGGACCAACACCTGGTCCTACCCAAAAAAAAACCCTGCAGGTTCCAATAGTTGGATGCCTCAGGCCAAACAATGAACAGGCTGGGAACACAGCCCCACCCATCAGCAAACATCCTGAAGGACTTCCCTGGTGGTTGATTTGTTAACACCCTGCATTTCACTGCACAGGACACAGTTTCAACCCTTGGTTGGGGAAATAAAACCCTGCATGCTGCATGACACAGCCCCCCCCCCCAAAAAAATCCTGAGCTCATACCCACCTCTAAACATACACCTTAACAGCCTTGCCCAACTGGGCCAAAACCCAGCTCTACCAACTAGTGGGTAGGCACCAGTTCTTCCAAATAGGAGGCCTGCACAGGCCTCTAGACAAGCCTCCACCAGGAGGGCAGACACCACTAGCAGGAAAACTGCAACCCAGTAGCCTGAAGAACCAAATCCACAAACACAGATATTAGACAAAATGAGAGTGCAGAAGAATATGGCCCAGATGAAGAAACAAGATAAAACCCCAAAAGAACAACTGAGTGAAGTGGAGCTAGGCAATCTACCAGGGAAAGACTTCAGAGTCAGAATCATAAAAATGATCCAAGATCTTGGAAAAAGAATGGGTGCACAGTGCAAGAAGTTGCAAGAAATTTTAACCAAAAATGAGAAAATATAAAGAATAACAAAGCAGAGTTGAAGAATAAAATAACTAAAATGAAAAATACACTGGAAGAAATCAATAGTAGAATAAACAAGGCAGAAAAACAGATAAGTAAACTGAAAGGCAGAATGGGGAAATCACTGCCATGGAACAGAAGAAAGAAAAAAGAATGAAGATAAGAGAGTTTAAGAGACCTCTGGGCCAAGTTTAAATGCAACAACATTTGAATTATAGAGGTCCCAGAAGGAAGAGCAAGAAAGTATTTGAAGAAATAAGAGCTAAAAACTTCCCTAACGTGAGAAAGAAAGCAACAAGCCAAGTCCAGAAAGTGTAAAGTACCAGGCAAAATTAATCCAAGAAATAACATGCCAAGACACATATTAATCAAATTGACAAAAATTAAAGACAGAAGAGAAAGTAATAAAAGCAATAAGGGAAAGGCAACAAATAACATGCAAGGGAATACCCATAAAGTCATCAGCTGATTTTTCAGCAAAAGCTATAAAGGTAAGAAGGGAGTGACATGATATATTTAAAGTTATGAAAGCAAGACATCTATGACCAAGAATATCCTATCCAGCAAGGTTCTCACTCATATTTTACAGAAAGATAAAAATTTTTACAGATAAGCAAAAGCTAAAAAAATTCAGCACCACCAAACCAAAGGTAAAGGAACGTCTCTAGGTAGAAAAGAAAGTCACAACTAGAAACAAGAAGACTATGAAATGACAAAGGGAAACATACAGTAAAGTTAGGAAATCACCCACACACAAATATGGTATCAAAACTCGTAGGCATGAGAGGTGGAGAATACAAATGCAGGGTATTTGAAAAAACACATTTGAAAGTAAGAGATCGTCAACCTAAAACAATCATGTGTTTATTTAGACTGCTATATAAAAACCTCATGGTAACTTCAAACCAAAAATCTATAATAGATGTATATACAATAAAGAAAAAGGAATCCAAATATAACACTGAAAATATTTATCAAATCAAAAGAGGGAACAAAGAAAAAAGGCTTTCTAAAACAAATCCAAAACAATGAACAAAATGGCAGAAAGATTATACATATTGAGAATTCATCATGTAAATGGATTTTAATGCTTCAACCGAAAGACGTATTCTGGCTAAATGTATACAAAAACAAAACTTGAATATTAGCTGTTTACAAAGCACTCATTTCAGATCTGGAAACACATATAGGTTGAAAGTGAAGGAATGGAAAAAGATATCCTATCCAAATGAAAATCAAATATGGAGTACAATATTCACATCAGACAAAATAGATCTTAAAGACTGTTGCAAGAGATGAAGGACACTACATAATGATCAAGGAATCAGTCCAGGAAAAAAATATAACAGTTGTAAATATATATACAACCAACACAGGAGTACCTCAATATATAAGGAAAATACTAACAAATAAAAAATGAGGAATTGATAGTAACTGAATAATAGTGGGGGACTTTTAACACCTCATTTACATCAGTCAACAGATCAAGACAGACTAAATAAGGAAACACAGCTTTAAATATCACATCAGTCCTGCTGCTTCTGCTGCTAAGTTGGTTCAGTCGTGTCCGACTCTGTGTGACTCCACAGACGGCAGCCCACCAGGCTCCCTCATCCCTGGGATTCTCCAGGCAAGAACACTGGAGTGGGTTGCCATTTCCTTCTCCAATGCATAAAAGTGAAAAGTGAAAGTGAAATCACTCAGTCGTGTCCGACTCCTAGCGACCCCATGGACTGTAGCCCACCAGGCTCCTCCATCCATGGGGTTTTCCAGGCAAGAGTACAGGAGTGGGTTGCCATTGCATTCTCACATCAGTCCAGATGGACTTAATTGATACCTATAGAGTGTTGCATCTAAAAGCAGCAGGATACACATTCTTCTCACGTGCAAATGGAACATTCTCTAGGATAGATCACATGTTTGGCCACAAAGCAAGACTTGGCACATTTAAGAAAATTGAAATATCACTTAAGCATTTTTCTGACCACCAACACTATGTGATTAGAAGTCAAATATAAGGGGGAAAAAAACCCAAAAACACAAATACGGGAAGCTAAAACATATGCTACTAAACAACCAGTGTATCACTGAAGAAATCAAAGACTAAATTTGAAAAATACCTAGAGACAGATGAAAATAAAAACACAGCAATTCAAAGCCTATTGGGATGCAGCAAAAGTAGTTCTGGTGCTGCTAAGTCGCCTCAGTCATGTCCGACTCTATGCGACCCCAGAGACGGCAGCCCACCAGGCTCCCCCATCCCTGGGATTCTCCAGGCAAGAACACTGCAGTGGGGTGCCATTTCCTTCTCCAATGCATGAAAGTGAAAAGTGAAAGTGAAGTCGCTCAGTCGTGTCCGACTCTTAGCAACCCCATGGACTGCAGCCCACCAGGCTCCTCCATCCATGGGATTTTCCAGGCAAGAGTACTGGAGTGGGGTGCCATTGCCTTCTCCGAAAAGTAGCTCTAGGAGGGAATTTTATAATAATACAAACTTACCTCAGGAACTGAGAAAAATCTCAAATAAACAACGTAAATGTACACCTAAAGCAAATAAAGAAGAACAAGCAAAACCCAAAGTCAGTAAAAGGAAAGAAATAAAGATCAGAGCAGAAATAAATGAAATAGATGACAAAAATAATAGAAAATATTTATAAAACTAAAAGCAAGTTTACTGAAAACATAAGCAAAACTGATAAATCTTTAGCCAGACTCATCAAGAAAAATAAGGAGAGAGCACAAATCAGCAAAATTAGAAGGGAAGAGGAAGAAGTTAAAGTAGAAACCACAGAATACAAAGGATCATAATAGAGTAATACAAGCAACTATATGCTGATAAAATATAGAGGAAATGAACAGATTCTTAGAAAGGTACAAGCTCCCAAGACTGAACCAGGAAGAAAGAGAAAATATGAACAGACCAATCACAAATATTGAAATTGGAACTGTGATATTAAAACTCCCAACAAACAGAAGTACATAACCAAATGGCTTCACAGGCGAATCCTGTCAGCCATTTAGAGAAGAGTTAACATCTATCCTTCTGAAATGCTTCCAAAAAAATCACAGAGGATAGACCATCACCCTGATACCAGAAACCAATAAAGATAGCACAGAAAAGAAAATTGTTGGGTCATATTACTGGTGAACACAGACACAAAAACCCTCAACAAAATACTAGCAAACTGATTCCAACAAACATTAAAAGAATTATATCTCATGATCAAGTGGGATTTAGCTCAGGGATGTAATATGATACATCACATTAACAAACTGACAGATGAAAATCATGATCATCTCATTAGATTCAGAAAAGTGTCTGAGAAATCCCAACACCCATTTATGATTAAAAAAAAATTCCAGAAAATGAGAATATAGGGAACACACCTCAATATAATAAAGGCCATATATGAAAACTCACAGCTAACTTCATATTCAATGATAAAAGTTGAAAGCATTTCCCTTAAGATCATTAACAATACAAGAATATCCACTCTTGCCAATTTAATTCAACATAGTTTTGGAAGTCCTAGCTATGACAATAAGGGAAGACAAAGAAAAGGAATCCAAATTGGAAATGAAGTAATATTGTCAGTGTCTGCAGATAATATAACTTTATACATAGAAAATCCTAGAGACACCAACAAAAAACTTATACAGCTCTTCAATGAAATTGGTAAAGTTGTGGATACAAAATTAATATATAGAACCAGTTACATTTCTAAACACTAGCAATGAATGATCAGAAAGGGAGCTTAAGGAAATTATCCCATTACCAGCTCATCAAAAAACAAAACAAAACAAAACAAAAAACCCTGTGTGCTCAGTTGTTCAGTCGTGTCCAACTCTTTGTGACCCCATGTACTGTAGCCTGCCATACTCCTCTCTCCATGGAGTTTTCCAGGCAAGAACACCGGAGCAGGTCTCTATTTCCTATTCCAGGGATCTTCTCAATCCAGGGATCAAACCCACGGCTCTTGCATCTCCTGCATTGGCAGGCATATTCTTTACCAGTGGCTATACCAATTTACATTTCCACCAACAGGTTAGAAGCTATTTATAGATACTATAAATATTGTCTATATTCCTCATGTTGTTCAATATATCCTTGTAGCTTAATGCATATTAGTTTGCAGCTCTTAATTCTCTACCCCATCTTGCACCTCCCCTTACCTCTCCCCACTGGTAACCACTAATTTGTACCCTATATTTATGAATCTGCTTCTTTTTTGTTATATTTACTAGTTCATTGTATTTCTTAGATTCCACATATAAATGATATCATACAGGGTTTGCCTTTCTCTTTCTTAATACCCTCCAAGTCCATCAATGTTGCTGCAAAATTCATTCCTTTTTATGGCTGAGTAGTGTTTCACTGTAAATATATACCATGTCTTCTTCATTCATCTTTTGTTAAACACTTAAATTGCTTTCATATCTTGACAATTGTAAATAATACTGCTATGAACTTTGGGATGTGTATGTCTTTTTGGATTAGTGTTTTTGATTTTTGGGATATATACCCAGAAGTGAAATTTCTAGATCAAGTGATAGTTATATTTTTACTTTTTTGAGAATCCTCCATACTGTTTTCCACAGTGGCTACATAAATTTACATTCCCACCAACAGTATATGAAGGTTTCCTTTTCTTCACATTCTTGGCAACATTTATTATTTGTTTTCTTGCTGTTCGCCATTCTCACAGATGTGAAGCGATATTTCATTGTGGATTTGATTTGCATTTTCTGATACTAGTGATATTAAGCATCTTTCCATGTGCCTGTTGGCCATCTATATGTCTTCTTGGAAAAATGTCAATTCATGACTTCTGTCTAATTTTTTAAATTATTGTTTTTTAAAATGTTGAATTATGTGAGCTGTCTATATAATTTGGGTATTTACCTCTTAATTGCAAATCATTTGCAAATATTTTCCATTCAATAGGTTGTTTTTTCATTTTGTTGATTGTTTCCCCTGCTAGGTAAAAGCTTTTAAATTTAGATCCCATTTGTTAATTTTCGTCTTGTTTACTTTGCTTTAGGAGACAGATCCCCTGCAAGTGTTGCTACAATTAATGCTAAAGAGTCTTCTGCCTATGTTTTTTTCTAGGAGTTTTGTGGTTGCCAGTCTTACATTTGGGTCTTTAAACCATTTCAAGTTTACTTTTGTATATGGTGTTAGAGAGTGTTCTAATTTCATTCTCTAACATGCAGCTGTCCAGTGTTCTCAGTGCCACTTATTGAATAGAATGTCTTTTCTCCATTATGTAGTCTGCCTCCTCTGTTGTAGACTAATTGCCCATTCAGTTCAGTCCAGTTGCTCAGTCGTGTCCTACTCTTTGTGACTCCATGTGCCTCCCTGTCCATCACCAACTCCCAGAGTTTACTCAAACTCATGTCCATTGACTTGGTGATGCCATCCAACCATCTCATCCTCTATTGTCCCCTTCTCCTCACGCCTTCTGTTTTTCCCAGCAAAATTTTTAAATTTCATGGCTGCAGTCACCATCTGCAGTGATTTTGGAGCATCCTCCCCCCAAAAATTCAGTCATTGTTTCCACTGTTTCCCCATCTATTTGTCATGAAGTGATGGGACCCAGCGGACAAGGCGATGGCACCCCACTCCACTACTCTTGCCTGGAAAATCCCATGGACAGAGGAGCCTGGTAGGCTGTGGTCTATGAGGTCGCGAAGAGTCAGACACGACTGAGCGACTTCCCTTTCACTTTCATGCATTGGAGAAGGAAATGGCACCCCACTGCAGTGTTCTTGCCTGGAGAATCCCAGGGACGGGGGAGCCTGATGGGCTGCCGTCTCTGGGGTCACACACAGTCAGACACAACTGAAGTGACAGCAGCAGCAGCAGATGGGACCGGGAGTTGATGATGGACAGGGAGGCCTGGCGTGCTGTGATTCATGGGGTCACAAAGAGTCGGACATGACTGAGCAACTGAACTGAATTGATGGGACCAGATGCCATGATCTTAATTTTCTGAATGTTGAGCTTTAAGCCAACATTTTCACTCTTCTCTTTCACTTTTATCAAGAGGCTCTTAAGTTCTTCTTCGCTTTCTGCCATAAGGGTGGCATCATCTGCGTATCTAAGGTTATTGATATTTCTCCTGGCAATCTTGATTCCAGCTTATGCATCATCCAGCCCAGCATTTCTCATGATGTACTCTGCATATAAGTTAAATAAGCAGGGTGACAATATACAGCCTTGACGTACTCCTTTTCCCATTTGAAACGAATCTGTTGTTCCATGTCCAGTTCTAACTGTTGCTTCCTGACCTGCATATAGATTTCTCAAGAGGCAGATCAGGTGGTCTGGTGTTCCCATCTCTTGAAGAATTTTCCACAGTTTATTGTGATCCACACAGTCAAAGGCTTTGGCACAGTCAGCAAAGCAGAAATAGATGTTTTTCTGGAACGCCCTTGCTTTTGTGATGATCCAACTGATGTTGGCAGTTTGATCTGACTCCTCTGCCTTTTCTAAATCCAGTTTGAACACATGGAAGTTCATGGTTGATGTACTGTTGAAGCCTGGCTTAGAGAATTTTGAGCATTACTTTACTAGCATGTGACTTGGGTGCAATTGTGCAGGAGTTTGAACATTCTTTGGCATTGCCTTTCTCTAGGATTGGAATGAAAACTGACCTTTTCCAGTCCTGTGGCCACTGCTGTGTTTTCCAAATTTGCTGGCAAGTTGAGTGCAGCACTTTCACAGGATCATCTTTTAGGATTTGAAATAGCTCCGCTGGAATTCCACTAGCTTGTTCTTAGTGATGCTTCCTAAGGCCCACGTGACTTCGCTTTCCAGGATTTCTGGCTCTAGGTTAGTGATGATACCATTGTGATTATCTGAGTCATGAAGATCTTTTTTGTATAGTTCTTCTGTGTATTTTTGCCACCTCTTCTTAATGTCTTCTGCTTCTGTTAGATCCACACCATTTCTGTCCTTTATTGTTCCCATCTTTGCACGAAAGTTTTCCTTGGTATCTCTAATTTTCTTGAAAAGATCTCTAGTCTTTCCCATTCTATTGTTTTCCTCTATTTCTTTGCACTGATCACTGAGAAAGGCTTTCTTATCTCTCCTTGCTATTCTTTGGAACTCTGCCTCAAATGGGTTTATCTATCCTTTTTTCCTTTGCTTTTCGCTGCTCTTCTTTTCACAGCTGTTTGTAAGACCACCACAGATGGCCATTTTGCTTTTTTGCATTTGTTTTTCTTGGGGATGGTCTTGATCCTTGTCTCCTATACAGTGCCACGAACCTCCTTCCATAATTCTTCAGGCACTCTGTCTATCAGATCTAATCCTTTGAATCTATTTCTCACTTCCACTGTATAATCATAAGGGATTTGATTTAGGTCATACCTGAATGGTCTAGTGGTTTTCCCTACTTTCTTCTATTTAAGTCTGAATTTTGCAATAAGGAGCTCCTGATCTGAGCCACAGTCAGCTCCTGGTCTTGTTTTTGCTGACTATATAGAGCTTCTCCATCTTTGGCTGCAAAGAATGTAATCAATCTGATTTCAGTATTGACCATCTGGTGAGGTCCATGTGTAGAGTCTTCTCTTGTGTTGTTGGAAGAGGGTGTTTGCTATGACCAGTGCATTCTCTTGGCAAAAGTCTATTAGCCTTTGCCTTGCTTCATTCTGTACTCCAAGGCCAAATTTTCCTGTTACTCCAGGTGTTTCTTGACTTCCTATTGTTTCATTCCGGTCCCTTATAATGAAAAGGACATCCGTTTTGGGTGTTAGTTCTGGAAGGTTTTGTAGATCTTCATAGAACCATTCAACTTCTGCTTCTTCAGCATTACCGGTCAGGGCATAGACTTGGATTACTGTGATATTGAATGCCTTGCCTTGGAAATGAACAGAGATCATTCTGTCATTTTTGAGACTGCATCCAAGTACTGAATTTCATACTCTTTTGTTGGCTATGATGGGTACTCCATTTCTTCTAAGGGATCCTTGCCCACAGTAGTAGATAAAATGGTCATCTGAGTTAAATTCACCCATAGTACATATGTTTATTTCTGGGCTTTCTTTTCTGCTCCATCAATTTATATTTCTGATTTGTGCCACTACCATAGCATTTTGAGTATTGTAACTTTGTAATATAGTCTGAAATCAGGGCACATGATACTTTGAGTATGGCATTTTCACCCCCTCAATATTTGCTTTGGCTATTTGGGTTCTTTTGTGTTTCCATACAAATTTTTAAATTATTTGTTTGCTTCTGTGAAAAATTCCATATGTATTTGGATGTGGATTGTATTGAATCTGTGGTTTGCCTTAGGTAGTAATGTTATTATTAACTTTATTTTGGCTGCATCAGGCAGCTTACATATCTCAGTTCCCCAACTGAGGATGAACTTGAGCCACGGCAGTGGGAGCCCTGAACTCTAACACTGTACCACCAGGGAACTCCCTAGTATGGTTATTTTAAAAATATTAATTCTTCCATCCATGAATGTGGTGTACCTTTCCATTAGTTTGTGTCATCTTTGATTTCTTTTATTAGTATCTTGTATTTTTCCAGGTATAGATCCTTTACCTCCTTATGTATGTTTACTTGTAGATATTTTCTTCTTTTTCATGTAAATGAAATTGTTTCCATAATTTCTTTTTCTGATGGTTTGTTGTTAGTGTACAGAGATTAAACAGATTTCTAAATATTAGTTGGGTATCCTGTAACTTATTCAAATAATAGTTTTTTGGTGACATCTATAATATCTATAAGGCTTTTCTATCCATAATATCATGTTGTCTGTAAACAAAAACAGTCTTACTTCTTCCTTTTCAGCTTCGATTTCTTTTATTTCTTTTTGTTTGATTCCTATGGCTATGTCTTGGAACACTGTTGAATAAATGTGGCAATAGTGAGCATTCTTGTCTTGATTTTGATCTTAACTGCACCACTGTGGATGATTCTAGCTGTGAGTTTTCATTAAATCAATTTCATATATTGAGTTATAGCCCCTCTATATCAACTTTGATGAGACGGTTTTTTTCTGTTTGTTTTTTATAATGAATGAATGTTGATTTTTTAATTAATTAATTTTAATCAAAGGCTTATTGTTTTACAATATTGTGGTGGTTTTGCCATACATTGGCATGGATCAGCCATGGTGTATATGTGTTTCCCCATCCTGAACCCCCCTTCCCACCTCTCACCCATCCCATGCTTCATGCATTGAACTTACACTGGTCATCTGTTTTACATATGGTAAGATACATGTTTCAACACTATTCTCTCAAATTTTCCCACTCTTGCCTTCTCCCACATAGTCCAAAAGAATGTTCTTTACATATGTCTCTTTTGCTGTCTTGCATATAGGACCATCATAACCATCTTTCTAAATTACATATATATGCATTAATATACTGTATTGGTGTGTCTATCTTTGTGACTTACTTCAGAATGTATGGGGGCTTCCCTTGTGGCTCAGCAGGTAAAGAAATCACGTGCAATGCAGGAGACCTGGATTCAATCCCTGGGTTGGGAATATTCCCTGGAAAAGGAAACACTACCCATTCGAGTGTTCTGGCATAAAGAATTCCACAGACTGTATAGTCCTTGGGATCTCAAAGAATTGGACACGACTGAGCAACCTAGACAACATATTTAAAAGCAGAGACATTACTTTGCCAACAAAGGTCCATCTAGTCAAGGCTATGGTTTTTCCAGTGGTCATGTATGGATGTGAGAGTTGGAGTGTGAAGAAAGCTGAGTTGAAGAATTGATGCTTTTGAACTGTGGTGTTGGAGAAGACTCTTGAGAGTCCCTTGGACTGCAAGGAGATCCAACCAGTCCATTCTGAAGGAGATCAGCCCTGGGATTTCTTTGGAGGGAATGATGCTGAAGCTGGAACTCCAGTACTTTGGCCACCTCATGCGAAGAGTTGACTCATTGGAAAAACTCTGATGCTGGGAGGTATTGGGGGCAGGAGGAGAAGGCGACAACAGAGGATGAGATGGCTGGATGGCATCACTGACTCGATGGACGTGAGTCTGAGTGAACTCCGGGAGTTGGTGATGGACAGGGAGGCCTGGCGTGCTGCGATTCATGGGGTTGCAAAGAGTCGGACACGACTGAGCGACTGAACTGAACTGAACTGAACTGAGCAACTTTCACTTCACTTCACTCTGTATAATAGGCTCCAGTTTCATCCATCTCATTAAAACTGACTCAGATGCATTCTTTTTTATAGCTGAGTAATATTCCATTGTGTTAACATACCATAACTTTCTTATCCATTCATCTGTCGATGGACATCTAGGTTGCTTCCATATTCCAGCTATTGTGAAAGTGCTACAATGAACACTGGGGTGTATCTGTCTCCTTCAGTTCTGGCTTCCTCAGTGTGTATGCTCAGCAGTGAGATTGCTGGATTGTGTGGCAGTTCAATTTCCATTTTTTTTAAAAAGGAATCTCCACATTGTTCTCCATAGTGGCTATACTAGTTTGCATTCCCACCAACAGTGTAAGGTGGTTCCCTTTTCTCCACACCCTCTCCAGCATTTATTGTTTGGAGACTTTTTGATAGCAGCCATTCTGACTGGCGTGAGATGATAACTCGTTGTGGTTTTGATTTGGATTTCTGTAATAATGAGTGATGTTGAGCATCTTTTCATGTGTTTGTTAGCCATCTGTATGTCTTCTTTGGAGAAATGTCTGTTTAGTTCTTTGGCCCACTTTTTGATTCAGTCATTTATTTTTCTGGTGTTGAGGTGTATGAGCTGCTTGTATATTTTGGAGATTAATTCTATGTCAATTGTTTTGTTTGCTATTATTTTCTCCATTCTGAAGGCTGCCTTTTTCACCTTGCTTATATTTTCCTTCGTTGTACAAAAGTCTTTAAGTTTAATTAGGTCCTACTTGTTTATTTTTATTTTTATTTCCATTACTTTGGGAGATGGGTCATAGAGGATGTTGCTGTGATTTACGTCAGAGAGTGTTGTGCCTATGTTTTCCTCTAAGAGTTTTCTATTTTCTGGAGACTTACATTTGTATCTTTAACCCATTTTGAGTTTATTTTTGTGTATGGTGTTAGAAAGTGTTCTAGTTTCATCCTTTTATAGGTGGTTGACCAGTTCTCTCAGCACCAGTTGTTAAAGAGATTGTCATTTTTCATTGTGTATTTTTGCCTCGTTTGTCGAAGATGAGGTGTCCATAGGTGCATGGATTTAACTCTGGGGTTTCTGTTTTGTTCCATTGATCTATATTTCTGTCATTGTGCCAGCACCACACTGTCTTGATGACTGTAGCTTTGTAGTATAGTCTGAAGTCAGGAAGGTTGATTCCTCCAGTTCCATTCTTTTTCAAGATTGCTTTGGCTATTTGAGGTTTTTTTGTGTTTTCATACAAATTGTGAATTTATTTGTTCTAGTTCTGTGAAAAATACTGTTGGTAGCTTGATGGGATTGGGTTGAATCTATAGATTACTTTGGGTAGTGTACTCATTTTCATTATATTGATTCTTCCAGTCCACAAATATGGTATGTGTCTCCATCTATTTGTGTCATCATTGATTTCTTTCATCAGTATTTTATATTTTTCCATATATAGATCTTTTGTTTCTTTAGGTAAATTTATTCCTAAGTATTTTATTCTTTTCTTTGCAATGGTGAATGAGATTGTTTCCTTAATTTCTCTTTCTGTTTTCTCATTTTTAGTGTATAGGAATGCAAGGGATTTCTGTGTATTAATTATGTTATATCCTGCAACTTTACTATATACATTGATTAGCTCTACTGGTTTTCTGGTGGTGTCTTTAGGGTTTTCTATGTAGAGGATCGTATCATCTGCAAACAATGAGAGGTTAACTTTTTCTTTTCCAATCTGGATTCCCTTTATTTCTTTTTCTTTTCTGATTGCTGTGGCTAGGACTTGCAAAACTATGTTGAATAGTGGTGGTGAGAGTGGGCACTCTTGTCTTGTTCCTGATTTTAGAGGAAATGCTTTTAATTTTTTGCCATTGAGGATAATGTTTTCTGTGGGTTTGTTGTATATGGCTTTTTTATGTTGAGGTGTGTTCTTATATGCCTGCTTTATGGAGAGTTTTGATCATAAATGGGTGTTGAATTTTGTCAAAATCTTTCTCTGCATCTATTGAAATAATCATATGGTTTTTATTTTTTAATTTGTTAATATGATGTATCACATTGATTGATTTGCAAATATTGAAGAATCCTTGTATCCCTGGGATAAAGTCCACTTGGTCATGATGTTTAATCTTTAAAAAATGTTGTTGGATTCTGTTTGCTAGAATTTTGTTGAGGATTTTTGAATCTATGTCCATCAGTGATATTGGCCTGTAGTTTTCTTCTTTGGTGGCATCTTTGTCTGGTTTTGGTATTAGGGTTATGGTGGCCTCATAGAGTGAGTTTGGGAATTTACCTCCCTCTGCAATTTTCTTGAAGGATTTGAGTAACATAGGTGTTAGCTCTTCTCTAAATTTTTGGTAGAATTCACCTGTGAAGCCATCTGGTCTTGGGCTTTTGTTTGTTGGAAGATTTTTTATTACAGTTTTGATTTCTATGTTTGCAATGGGTCTGTTAAGATTTTCTATTTTTTCCTGGTTCAGTTTTAAAAGGTTATACTTTTCTAAGAATTTGTCCATTTCTTCCACGTTGTCCATTTTATTGACATATAATTGCTCATAGTAACCTCTTATGATCTTTTGTATTTCTGTGTTATCTGTTGTGATTTATCAATTTTCATTTCTATTTTGATTAGTTTTATACTTTAACTTTTTTTTTTTTTTTTGATGAGTCTGGCTAATGGTTTGTTTATTTATTTTCTCAAAGAACCAGCTTTTAGTTTTGTTGATTTTTGGTATAGTCTCCTTAGTTTCTTTTTCATTTATTTCTGCTCCGATTTTTATTATTTCTTTCCTTCTACTAACTTTTGGGTTCTTTTCTTCTTTTTCTAGTTGCTCTAGGCATAAAGTTAGGTTGTTTATTTGATGTTTCTCTTGTTTCTTGAACTAGGCTTATATTGCTATGAACATTCATCTTAGCACTGCTTTTACTGAATCCCATAGGTTTGGGGTTGTCATATTTTCATTTTCATTTGTTTCCATGCATATTTTGAGTTCCTCTTTTATTTCTCCTGGGATCTGTTGGTTTTTCAGTAGTTTATTGTTTACTCTTCATATGTTTATATTTTTAATAGTTATTTTATCCTATAGTTGACATCTTAATCTTACCACATTGTGATCAGAATAGATGCTTGAAATGATTTGAGTTTTTAAAAAATTTACCAATGCTAGATTTATGGCCCAGGATGTGATCTATCCTGGAGAATGTTTTATGTGCACTTGAGAAAAAAGTGAATTCCATTGTTTTGGGGTGAAATGCCCTATAGATACGAATTAGGTCTAACTGGTACATTGTATCATTTACAACTTGTGTTTCCTTGCTAATTTTCTATTTGGTTGATCTATCCATAGGTGTGAGTGGGTTATTAAAGTCCCCCACTATTATTGTAAATGTTAACTTGCTCTTTCATACTTGTTAGTATTTGCCTTACATATTGAGTTGCTCCTATGTTGGGTGCATATATATTTATAGTTGTTATATCTTCTTTTCAGACTGATCTATTGATTATGTAGTATCCTTCTTTGTCTCTTATCATGGTCTTTATTTCCAAGCCTATTTTATCTAATATGACTATTGCTAATCCTGCTTTCTTTTGTTCTCCATTTGCATGAAATATCTTTTTCCAGCCCTTCGCTTTCAGTCTGTATGTGAACCTGGGTTTGAGGCAGGTTTCTTGTAGACAGTATACATAGGGGTCTTGTTTTCGTATCCATTCAGCCAGCCTGTATCTTTTGGTTGGAGCATTTAACCCATTTACATTTAAGGTAGTTATTGATAAGTATGGTCCCATTACCACTTATTTTGTTCTTATAAACCTTGTCTGTGTTTCCTCTCTAGAGAAGATACTTTTTGCATTTGTTAAAGATCTGATTTGGTGGTGCTGAATTCTCTCAGCTTTTGCTTGTCTGTAAAGCTTTTGATTTCTCCTTTGAATCTCAATGAGATCCTTGCTGGGTAGAGAAATCTTGGTTGTAGGTTTTTCTTTTTCAGCACTTGAAGTATACCCTGTCATTCCCTTCTGGCCTACATAGTTTCTATTGAAAGATTAGCTTTTATACTTATGGGGATTCCCTTGTGTGCTACTTGTTACTTTTCCCTTGCTGCTTTTAATATTTTCTCTTTGTGTTTGATCTTTGTTAGTTTGATTAATATGTGTCTTGGGGTGTTCTGCCTTGGGTTTATTCTGTTCGGGACTGTCTGGGTTTCTTAGACCTTGCTGACTATTTCCTTCCCCATTTTAAGGAAGTTTCTGACTAATAACTCCTCAAGTATATTCTCATGCCTCTTCTTCTGAGACTCTTCTTCTGAGACTCCTATAACTAGAATGTTGGGGCGTTTAACATTGTCCCAGTGGTGTCTGAGGTTGTTCTCATTTCTTTTAAGTCTTTTTTTTCCCTCTCTGCTTTATTTATTTCCACCATTCTATCTTCCTCCACTCTTATCCTCTCTTCTTCCTCAGTTATTCTATTGTTGGTTCCCTCCAGAGTGCTTTTCATCTGAGTTATTGTGTTGTTCATTATCAATTGACTCTTCTTTATTTCTTCTAGGTCCTTGTTAATTAAACGTTTCTTGCATCTTCTCAATCCTTGTCTCTAGTCTATTTATCTGTAACTCCATTTTGTTTTCAATATTTTGGATCATCTTTACTATCATTATTCTGAATTGTTTTCCAAGTAGACTCCCTATCTTCTCCTTTTTTGTTTGGTTTGGAGGGTTTTTATCATGTTCCTTCACCAGCTGGATAGTTCTCTGCCATTTCATCTTGCTTAGATTGTTGTTTGGGGTACCGTTTCTGCAGACTGGAAGTTCATGGTTCCTCTTAATTGTGGAGTCTGCTCCATGTGGGTGGGGTTGGACTAGTGGCTTGTTAAGGTTTCCTGTTTGGGGGGGGGGGTGTGTGCTTGCATCAATGTTCTGGTGGGTGAAGCTGGATCGCTTCTCTCTGGAGTGCAATGAAGTATCCAGTAGTCAATTTTGGGTGGTCTATGGGTTTGGCATAGCTTTGGGAAGCCATTATTTTAATGTTCTGGGTTGTACACCTGTTTTCCTGGCGAATTACCATGGTGTGTCTTGCACTGGAACTTGACTCTTGGTTGGGGGTTGGTTTCAGTGTAGGTATGGAGACTTTTGGGTGAACTCTTGTCTATTAAAATTCCCTGGAGTCATGAGTTCTCTAATGGTCTAAAGTTTTGGAGTTAAGCCTCCTGCTTCTGGATTTGCTCCTTCTCTTACAGTAGCTTTAAGACTTCTCCGTCCATATAGCACAGAAGATAAAAACCCTCAGTTCAGTTCAGTTCAGTTGCTCAGTCGTGTCTGACTCTTTGCGACCCCATGAATCGCAGCACACCTCCCTGTCCATCACCAACTCCCAGAGTTCACTCAGATTCACGTCCATCGAGTCAGTGATGCCATCCAGCCATCTCATCCTCTGTCGTCCCCTTCTTCTCCTGCCCCCAATCCCTCCCAGCATCAAAGTCTTTTCCAACGAGTCAACTCTTCACATGAGGTGGCCAAAGTACTGGAGTTTCAGCTTTAGCATCAGTCCTTCCAAAGAAATCCCAGGGCTGATCTCCTTCAGAATGGACTGGTTGGATCTCCTTGCAGTCCAAGGGACTCTCAAGAGTCTTCTCCAACACCACAGTTCAAAAGCATCAATTCTTCCGTGCTCAGCTTTCTTCACACTCCAAATCTCACATCCATACATGACCACTGGAAAAACCATAGCCTTGACTAGATGGACCTTAGTCAGCAAAGTAATGTCTCTGCTTTTGAATATGCTGTCTAAGTTGGTCATAACTTTTCTTCCAAGGAGTAAGCGTCTTTTAATTTCATGGCTGCAGTCACCATCTGCAGTGATTTTGGAGCCCCCCAAAATAAAGTCTGACACTGTTTCCACTGTTTCCCCATCTAGTTCCCATGAAGTGATAGGACTGGATGCCATGATCTTCGTTTTCTGAATCTTGAGCTTTAAGCCAACTTTTCCGCTCTCCTCTTTCACTTTCATCAAGAGGCTTTTTAGTTCCTCTTCACTGTCTGCCATAAGGGTGGTGTCATCTGCATATCTGAGGTTATTGGTATTTCTCCCGGCAATCTTGATTCCAGCTTGTGTTTCTTCCAGTCCAGCGTTTCTCATGATGTGCTCTGCATGGAAGTTAAATAAGCAGGGTGACAATATACAGCCTTGACGTACTCCTTTTCCTATTTGGAACCAGTCTGTTGTTCCATGTCCAGTTCTAACTGCTGCTTCCTGACCTGCATACAGATTTCTCAAGAGGCAGGGCAGGTGGTCTGGTATTCCCATCTCTTTCAGAATTTTCCACAGTTTATTGTGATCCACACAGTCAAAGGCTTTGGCATAGTCAATAAAGCAGAAATAGATGTTTTTCTTGAATTCTCTTGCTTTTTCCATGATCCAGCGGATGTTGGCAATTTGATCTCTGGTTCCTCTGCCTTTTCTAAAACCAGCTTGAACATCAGGAAGTTCATGGTTTCGTATAGCTGAAGCCTGGCTTGGGGAATTTTAAGCATTACTTTACTAGCATGTGAGATGAGTGCAATTGTGTGGTAGTTTGAGCATTCTTTGGCATTGCCTTTCTCTGGGATTGGAATGAAAACTGACCTTTTCCAGTCCTTTGGCCACTGCTGAGTTTTCCAAATTTGCTGGCATATTGAGTGCAGCACTTTCACAGCATCATCTTTCAGGATTTGAAATAGCTCCACTGGAATTCCATCACCTTCACTAGCTTTGTTCATAGTGATGCTTTCTAAGGCCCACTTGACTTCACATTCTAGAATGTCTGGCTCTAGATGAGTGATCACACCATCGTGATTATCTGGGTTGTGAAGATCTTTGTACAGTTCCTCTCTATATTCTTGTCACCTCTTAATATCTTCTGCTTCTGTTAGGTCCATACCATTTCTGTCCTTTATCGAGCCCATCTTTGCATGAAATGTTCCCTTGGTATTTCTAATTTTCTTGAAGAGATCTCTAGTTTTCCCCATTCTATTGTTTTCCTCTATTTCTTTGCACTGATCGCTGAAGAAGGCTTTCTTATCTCTCCTTGCTATTCTTTGGAACTCTGCATTCAGATGCTTATATCTTTCCTTTTCTCCTTTGCTTTTTGCTTCTCTTCTTTTCACAGCTATTTGTAAGGCCTCCTCAGACAGCCATTTTGCTTTTTTGCATTTCTTTTCCATGGGATGGTCTTGATCCCTGTCTCCTGTACAATGTCACGAACCTCATTCCATAGTTCATCGGGCACTCTATCTATCAGATCTAGGCCCATAAATCTATTTCTCACTTCCACTGTATAATCATAAGGGATTTGATTTAGGTCATACTTGAATGGTCTAGCGGTTTTCCCTACTTTCTTTAAGTCTGAATTTGGCAATAAGGAGTTCATGATCTGAGCCACAGTCAGCTCCTGGTCTTGTTTTTGCTGACTGTATAGAGCTTCTCCATTTTTGGCTGCAAAGAATATAATCCATCTGATTTTGGTGTTGACCATCTGGTAATGGCCATGTGTAGAGTCTTCTCTTGTGTTGTTGGAAGAGGGTGTTTGCTATGACCAGTGCATTTTCTTGGCAAAACTCTATTAGTCTTTGCCCTGCTTCATTCTGCATTCCAAGGCCAAATTTGCCTGTTACTCTAGGTGTTTCTTGACTTCCTACTTTTGCATTCCAGTCCCCTATAATGTAAAGGACATCTTTTTGGGGTGTTAGTTCTAAAAGGTCTTGTAGGTCTTCATAGAACCGTTCAACTTCAGCTTCTTCAGCATTACTGGTTGGGGCATAGACTTGGATAACTCTGATATTGAATGGTTTGCCTCTGAGATGAACAGAGATGATTCTGTCGTTTTTGAGATTGCATCCAAGTATGCATTTTGGACTCTTTTGTTGACCATGATGGCTACTCCATTTCTTCTGAGGGATTCCTGCCCACAGTAGTAGATATAATGATCATCTGCATTAAATTTACCCATTCCAGTCCATTTTAGTTCGCTGATTCCTAGAATGTCGACGTTCACCCTTGCCATCTCTTGTTTGACTACTTCCAATTTGCCTTGATTCATGGACCTGACATTCCTTCCTAGGCAATATTGCTCTTTACAGCATCGGACCTTGCTTCTGTCACCAGTCACATCCACAGCTGGATATTGTTTTTGCTTTGGCTCCATCCCTTCATTCTTCTGGAGTTATTTCTCCACTGATCTCCAGTAGCATATTGGACACCTATTGACCTGGGGAGTTCCTCATTCAGTATCCTATCATTTTGCCTTTTCATACTGTTCATGGGGTTCTCAAGGCAAGAATACTGAAGTGGTTTGCCATTCCCTTCTCCAGTGGACCACATTCTGTCAGACCTCTCCACCATGCCCCGCCAGTCTTGGGTTGCCCCTTGAGCATTGCTTAATTTCATTGAGTTAGACAAGGCTGTGGTCCTAGTGTGATTAGACTGACTAGTTTTCTGTGAATATGGTTTCAGTGTGTCTGCCCTCTGATGCCCTCTTGCAACACCTACCATCTTACTTGGGTTTCTCTTACCTTGGGCATGGGGTATCTCTTCACGGCTGCTCCAGCAAAGCGCAGCCACTGCTCATTATCTTGGATGAGGGGTATCTCCTCACCACAACCCTTCCTGACCTTCAACGTGGGATGGCTCCTCTAGGCCTTCTTGCGCCTGTGCAGCCACCGCTCCTTGGACATGGGGTTGCTCCTCCCGGCCTCTGCCCCTGGCCTCAGGCACAGGGTTGCTCCTCCTGGCCACCGCCCCTGGCCTTGGATGCGGGGTGGCTCCTCTCAGCTGTTCCTGCGCCATCACAACCTGGCACTCTCGGCTGCTGCCCCTGACCTCGGTCATGTGGTAACTGCTCTTGGCCACCGCTCTTCAGGCATGGGGTCCTCCCGGCTTCTGTCCCTGACCTTGGACGTGGGGTAGCTCCTCTCGGCCGAGCTTGGTGCACCAGTCGCAGCTGCCTGCACTGTCAGTGATCAACTTTATGGATTATTTTCTGAGCACAGCTGCAGAAGGCTTTGTGCCTTCTCATGTTCCTCTCAAGAACAATAAGCACCTTAATATTCCTTTTCAGTCAACTCAGCCGAGGAGAGGGAAAGACAAGTCAGAATTACAAGTCAGAATTGCAGTCTGTGCCTACAAAATGAGGAGAGGGAGCTGGGGGCCATGCCTCCATTTTGTCAGTAACGCCTAATGCGGCTCCCGACAATATGGTAGATTTATTCCTGGTTTTTTAAGGAATCTCCAAACTGCTCTCAGTAATGGCTGTATCAGTTTACATTCCCACCAACAGTGTAGGAGGGTTCCCTTTCTCCACATTCGTTCAAGCATTAATTGTTTGTAGATATTTTTGGTGATGGCGATTCTGGCTCGTGTGACTTAATTAAGCAGAAGAAAGAATCTGTGACTTGAAAATATACCTCTTTCCAGTCAGAGAGGAAAATAGAAACAGGAATGAAAATGAGTGAAGAAAGCCTGTAGGATTATGGGACACCATTATGAGAGTCCCTTGAACAACAAGGACATCAAATCAGTCAATCCTAAAGGAAATCAACCTTGAATAATCGTTGGAAGGACTGATGCTGAAGCTGAAGCTCCAATAATTTGGCCACCTGTTGCAAAGAGCCAACTCACTGGAAAAAACCCTAATACTGGGAAGGATTGAAGACAGGAGGAGAAGGGGATAATAGAGGATGAGATGGCCGGATGGCATCACCAACTCAATGACATGAGTTTGGTCAAATTCTGGGAGATGATGGAAGACAGGGAAGCCTGGTGTGCTGCAGTCCATGGGGTCACAAAGAGTCAGACACAACTGAGTGACTGAACAACAAATTATGAGAGCAAATGTACTTATTAAGGTAGTCCCAGGAGATGAAGAAAGAAGAAGCTTATTAAAAAAAATAATGCTTGAAAAATTCCCAAATCAAGAGAGAGATATGGACACCCATCATCAATCTCAAAGGTCCTTGAGTGAGTGAGTGAAGTCGCTCAGTCGTGTCTGACTCTTTGTGACCCTGTGGGCTGTAGCCTACAAGGCTTCTCCGTCAATGGGATTCTCCAGGCAAGAATACTGGAGTGGGTTACCATTTCCTTCTCCAGGGGATCTTCCCAACCCAGGGATTTAACCTGGGTCTCCCACATTGGAAACAGACGCTTTAACCTCTGAGCCACCAGGGAGGCCCCAAAGGGTCCTTAAACAGACTCAACTCAAAGAGATCTTCAGAAAGAGATCTTTACTCAAAGAGGTATTCACTAAGACATAATAAACTCTCAAAAATAAAAAATAAAGTGAGGATTTTTAAAGCAGTGAGAGAAAAAGTCTTCATTTACAAGGGATATTCAGTAAAACCATCAGCCGATTTCCCTGTAGGAACCTTGCAGGCCAGGAGACAGTGGGATGATATATTCAAAGTATTGAAAGTTAAAAAAAAAAAAGAAATGCCAACTTAGAACCTAAGTTGTCCTTCAGAAATAAAAGAAAGAAAAGGCCCTTCTTAGACAAACAAAGCTAAAGGAGTTCATCACCATTAGAAAAGCACCCCAAATATAGCAGAAGAAAGGCTATAATAAAGATTAGGGCAGAAATGAATAGAATACAAGGACAACTGGATCAATTAAACAGTTGGCTTAAGAGGAACAAACTACTATGTGTAAAGTAAATAAGATACATAGATACATTGTACAGCACGGGGAGTACAGCCAATATTTTATAATATCTTTGCTGCTACTGCTAAGTCACTTCAGTCGTGTCCGACTCCGTGCGACCCCCTAGACGGCAGCCCACCAGGCTCCCCCCTCTCTGGGATTCTCCAGGCAAGAACACTGGAGTTGTCTGCCATTTCCTTCTCCAAATAGAGAATAATCTATAAAAATACAAAATCACTCTTGTACAAGATAAAAACCTTTCCTCTAAAGATCAGGATCAAGATAAAAATGCTGACTCTTATTAATTTTATTTCCCATAGTATTGGAAGTCCTAGCCACAGCAATTAGGCAAAAAAAGAAATAAAAGACATCCAAATCAGAAAGGAAAAATAAAACTATCTTTATCTTCAAATTATATAATTTTCTATATGGAAAACCCTAAAGACTCCCTAAAACTTTTATAACTATGATATTCAGTTATGTTACAGGATACAAAATCAACATATAGAAATAAATTGCATTTCTATACACTAACAATGAACTATCTCAGAGAATTTAAGAAAGCAACACAATTTAAACTAACATCAAAAACAACAAAACAGTTAGGAATAAATTCAACCAAGGATGTGAAAGACCTACACACTGTAAAAACTACGATGTTGTGAAAGAAATTGAAGACATAAATAAATGGAAAGATATCCTATGTTCTTGAATTGGAAGTATTTATGCTGGACGTTAAATTGTCCTACTACTCAAAGCAATCTACAGATTCAATGGGATCCTTATCAAAATTGCAATGACATTTTTCACAGAAATGAAATTTCAATCCTAAAATTTGTATGGAATCACTGTGTTGTGCTTAGTCGCTCAGTTGTGTATAACTCTTTGCGAACCCATGCATCATAGCTCACCAGGCTCCCCAGTCCGTGGAGATTCTCCAGGAAAAAATACTGGAGTGGGCTGCCATGCCCTCTTCCAGGGGATCTTCCCAACCCGGGGATCAAACCCAGGTCTCCTGCATTGCAGGTGGATGCTTTACCATCTGAGCCACCAGGGAAACCCATGGAATCACTAAGGACTCTAACTAAAGCAATCTTGAGCAATGAATCCAAAGAAACGCACAATGAGACACATTATCATTATTTTAAAATGTTTAAAGACAGAGAGATATTGAAAGCAGCAAGAGAGAAACAACTCATACAAACAAGAGATTCTCAATAAGACTATCAGCCTATTTCTCAGAAACCTTGAAACTAAGAGCACAATAGGATGATACTGGAATAAAAATACTGTCAACTGTGAAGTCTGTATCTGGCAAAAATATCCTGCCAAAATAAGGGAGAAATTAAGACAGTCACAGATAAACAAATGCTGAATGAGTTTGTTACCACTAGACCTACCCTGCAAGCAATGCTAAAAGTAATCCTTAAGTTTGAAGTGAAAGGAAATTGGACAGTAATTCAAGGCTAAAGGGAAAAAGTGTCTGGTAAAGACAAATACATGGGAAATTATAAAATTTATTATTATTGTAATTTTGGTTTGTTACTTCACTTTTTATTTTCCATATGATTTAAAAGATATATGTATTAAAAGTAATTATTAGTCTATGTTATGGCACTTAATGTATAAGAATGTAATCTGTAACATCAATAATAGGAGGTTGCAGACAGACATGTAGGAGCAAATTTTTGTATCCTTTTGAAGTGAAATTGGAAAGCGTAATTGAAAGTGAAAAAAGTGAAAGTGAAAGCATAATTTCCAATTGGATTGTTTTAAGTGTAAGATATCACAAATCATCCTTATAGTTACCCAAAAGAGGATATCTATAGAAAAATGCATTAAAATATTGAGAAAGGAATCAAAATGTCTCACAAGGAGAACAAAAAACAGCTAACACAAAAGGCAGCATTAGAGAAAATGAGGAAATAAGTATGTTATATGATAACAATTCACAAACTGGTAGAAGTTAAGTCCTTACTTATAAGTAATTATTTTAAATGTAACAGCTTAAACTCTAATCAAAAGATAGATATTTGCAAAATGTATTTTTTAATTACTTTATTTTAACTGGAGGCTAATTACAATATTGTAGTGGTTTTTGCCATACATTGACATGAATCAGCCTTGGGTGTACATGTGTTCCCCCATCCTGAAACCCCCTCCAACCTCCTTCCCCACTTCATCCTTCGGTGTTGTCCCAGTGTGCCAGCTTTCAGTGCCCTGTTTCATGAATCGAATTTGGACTGGTGATTTATTTCACATATGGCAATATATATCTTTCAGTGCTCTTCTCTCAAATCATCCCACCCTCACCTTCTCCCACAGAGTCCAAAAGTCTGTTCTTTATATCTGTGTCTCTTTGGCTGTCTCATATATACCATCTTTCTAAACTCCATATATAGGCATTAATATACTGTATTGGTGTTTTTCTTTCTGACTTACTTCACTCTGAATAATAGGCTCCAGCTTCATCCACCTCATTAGAACTGATTCAAATGCATTCTTTTTAATAGCTGAGTAATATTCCATTGTGTATAATTACCACAGTTTTCTTATCCATTCATCTTCCAGTGGACATCCAGGTTGCTTCCATGTCCTAGCTATGGTAAACAGTGCTGCAGTGAACTCTGAGTACAGGTGTCTCTTTCAATTCTGGTTTCCTTGATGTGTATGCCCAGCAGTGGGATTGCTGAGTTACCTGGCAGTTCTATTTCCAGTTTCTTAAGGAATCTCCACACTGTCCTCCATAGTGGCTTACTAGTTTGCATTCCCACCAACAGTGTAAGAGGGTTCCCTTTTATCTACACCTTCTCCAGCAATTGTTGTTTGTAGACTTTTTGATTGCAGCCATTCTGACCGGCATGAAGTGGTACCTCATTATGGTTTTGATTTGCATTTCTCATGGTGTTGGAGAAGACTCTTGAGAGTCCCTTGGACTGCAAGGAGATCCAACAATCCATTCTGAAGGAGATCAGCCCTGGGATTTCTTTGGAAGGAATGATGCTAAAGCTGAAACTCCAGTACTTTGGCCACCTCATGTGAAGAGTTGACTCATTGGAAAAGACTCTGATGCTGGGAGGGATTGGGGGCAGGAGAAGAAGGGGACGACAGAGGATGAGATGGCTGGATGGCATCACTGACTCGATGGACGTGAGTCTGAGTGAACTCCGGGAGTTGGTGATGGACAGGGAGTCCTGGCGTGCTGCGATTCATGGGGTTGCAAAGAGTCGGACACGACTGAGTGACTGAACTGAACTGAACTGAATAATAAGTCAGTGCAGCACTTTCACAGCATCATCTTTCAGGATTTGAAATAGCTCAACTGGAATTCTATCACCTATACTATTGTTCGTAGTGATGCTTCCTAAGGCCCACTTGACTTCACACTCCAAGATGTCTGGCTCTAGGTGAGTGATCACACCATCGTGACTATCTGGGTCATGAAGCTCTTTTTTGTACAGTTCTTCTGTGTATTCTTGCCACTTCTAAATATCTTCTGCTTCTGCTAGGTCCATACCATTTCTGTCCTTTATCAAGCCCATCTTTGCATGAAATGTTCCCTTGGTATCTCTAATTTTCTTGAAGAGATCTCTAGTCTTTCCCATTCTGTTGTTTTCCTCTATTTCTTTGCATTGATTGCTGAAGAAGGCTTTCTTATCTCTCCTTGCTATTCTTTGGAACTCTGCATTCAGATGCTTATATCTTTCCTTTTCTCCTTTGCTTTTTGCTTCTTTTCTTTTCACAGCTATTTGTAAGGCTCCCCAGACAGCCATTTTGCTTTTTTGCATTTCTTTTCTATGGGGATAGTCTTGATCCCTGTCTCCTGTACGATGTCATGAACCTCTGTCCATAGTTCATCAGTCACTCTATCAGATCTAGTCCCTTAAATCTATTTCTCACTTCCACTGTATAATTATAAGGGATTTGATTTAGGTCATAACTGAATGGTCTAGTGATTTTCCCTACTTTCTTCAATTTACATCTGAATTTGGCAATAAGGAGTTCATGATCTGAGCTACAGTCAGCTCCTGGTCTTGTTTTTGCTGATTGTATAGAGCTTCTCCATCTTTGGCTGTAAAGAATATAATCAATCTGATTTCAGTGTTGACCATTTGGTGATGTCCATGTGTAGAGTCTTCTCTTGTGTTGTTGGAAGAGGGTGTTTGCTATGACCAGTGCATTCTCTTGGCAAAACTCTCTTAGCCTT
Organism: Budorcas taxicolor; assembly: GCF_023091745.1. NCBI lineage: Eukaryota > Metazoa > Chordata > Mammalia > Artiodactyla > Bovidae > Budorcas > Budorcas taxicolor. Next base: position 32,710,586 of record NC_068912.1, read on the forward strand.
TGCCCTGCTTCATTCCGTATTCCAAGGCCAAATTTGCCTGTTACCCCAGGTGTTTCTTGACTTCCTACTTTTTCATTCCAGTCCCCTATAATGAAAATGACATCTTTTTTGGATGTGAGTAGACCTTTTAGAACTGCTTGACTTCAGCTTCTTCAGCTTTACTGGTTGGGGCATAGACTTGGATTACTGTGATATTGAATGGCTTGAGAGTCCCTTGGACTGCAAGGAGATCCAACCAGTCCATTCTAAAGGAGATCAGCCCTGGGTGTTCTTTGGAAGGACTGATGCTAAAGCTGAAACTCCAATACTTTGGCAACCTCATGCAAAGAGTTGACTCATTGGAAAAGACTCTGATGCTGGGAGGGATTGGAGGCAGGAGGACAAGGGGACAACAGAGGATGAGATGGCTGGATGGCATCACCGACTCTATGGACATGAGTTTGAGTGAACTCCGGGAGTTGATGATGGATGGGGAGGCTGGCGTGCTGCAGTTTATGGGGTCGCAAAGAGTCGGACACGACTGAGCGACAGAACTGAACTGAACTGAACTGAATGAGTGATCAGTTCAGTAGCTCAGTCATGTCTGATGCTTTGTGACCCCATGGAGTGCAGCACGCCAGGCCTCCCTGTCCATCACCAACTCCCAGAGTTTACTCAAACTCATGTCCGTTGAGTTGATGATGCCATCTAACCATCCCATCTTCCGTCGTCCACTTCTCCTCCTACCTTCGGTCTTTCCCATCATCAAGTCTTTTCCAATGAGTCAGTTCTTTGCATCAAGTGGCCAAAGTATTGGAATTTCAGCTTCAGCATCAGTCCTTCCAATGACTATTCAGGACTGATTTCCTTTAAGATGGACTGGTTGGATCTCCTTGCAGTCCAAGGGACTCTCAAGAGTCTTCTCCAACACCACAGTTCAAAAGCATTAATTCTTTGGCCCTCAGCTTTCTTTATAGTCCAACTCTCACATCCATACATGACTACTAGAAAAAACCGTAGCTTTGGCTATACAGACCTTTGTTGGCAAAGTAATTCTCTGCTTTTTAACATGCTGTCATAATGAGTGATCTTTCATGTGCTTGTTAGCCATCTGTATGTATTCTTTGGAGAAATGTCTGTTTAGTTCTTTGGTCCATTTTTTGATTGGGTCATTTATATTTCTGGTATTGAGCTTCATGAGCTGCTTGTATGTTTTTTAGATTAATTCTTTGTCAGTTGCTTTATTTGCTATTATTTTTTCCCATTCTGAAGGCTCTTTTCACCTTGCTTATAGTTTCCTTCATTGTGCAAAAGCTTTTAAGTTTAATTAGGTTCCATTTATTTATTTTTGGTTTTATTTCCATTACTCTGGGAGGTGGGTCAAATGATGCAACTCTGCTGTTTACAAGAAATTCACTTTAGAGCTGATGACACAAATAGTTTAAAGTAGAAGTATAGAAAAGTTTATTCCATGCAAAGAGTAATCAAAAGATTGTTGTGTGGCTATAATATTAGACAAAATAGATTTGAAATGCCAAAAAAAATTGGTTCCAATAGATGAAGGACAGTCTATATTGATAAAGGCTTAATACAGCAAGAATCTATAACAATTATAAATATTTATGCACCTAGCGACAGACCTCCAAAATATTTGAAGCAAAAATTGACATAATTGAAAGAGAAAATAGATAGTTCTACAATAACAGTTAAAATTTTCAACACCCCACTTTCAATAATGGATCGATCAACCATGCAGAAATAAGTAGGAAAAAAAAAAACACCAGATTTGAAAACACCATAAATGGACTAGACTTAACATATATAAGAACACTGTGCCCAATAAGGGGAAAACACGTACCCTTCTCAAGTTCACATAGGACATTCTCCAAATATCCTGTATGCCAGGCCACAGAACAATTCTCAGTAGATTTTTAAAAATAGATGGCATACAAGTAATTTTCTCTAACCACAATGGAACAAAGCTAGAAATCAATAACAGAAGGAGTACTACAAAGCCCCAAAATGCATAGAAATTAAACAACACAATCTTAATTAATGATTTGACCAAAAAAGATATCATGAGGGAAAGTAGAAGATACTTGGAAGTAGATGCAAATGGAAACACAACATACAAATACTTATGGGATGAAGCAAAAGTAGTGCTCAGAGGGAAATTTATAGTAATAATCACTAGGAAGAAAGATCTTAAATCAATAACCTAACTTTCCACCATAAGACACAAACAGAAGATAAAATGAAACCCAAAATTACCTGAAGAAAGAAAATAATAAACATTAGAGTGGGAATGAATGAAACAATGGAACACCAACAGAAAATCGATAGAAAAAGAGTTTGTTCTTTGAAAATATCAACAAAATTAATAAAATCTAGCAGGAATGAAAAAGAATAAAATAAAGAGACAGTCATTAAAATTATAAACTTAAGTGGGGACTTCACTAGTGACTTTACAGATACCTAGACTTTAGATACCTAGAAGAAATGAAAAAAATTCCTTGAAGTATACAAATGATCTAAACTGAAGAAACAGCCTGAAAAGACCTATAACTATTCATGAGATTGAATCCATAATTAAAAACTTCTCAAGAAAGAAAAATCCTAGACTTGATGTTTCATCAGTCAATTCTGCGTATTTAAAGAATTAACACAAATAATTCTCTAACTCTTATAAAAAGTAGAAGAGGAAAAACTTCTAATTCATTCTAAAATACAAGAATTACTGACACCAGATAAAGATATAATAAAAGAAAATTTTGTATCCTTATGAATATAAATTTTAAAATCCTAAAATAATATTAGCAAACTGAGGCATCACTTCTCACCAGTCAGAATGGCCATCATAAGAATGTCTACAAATAATAAATGTTGAAGAGGGTGTGGAGAAAAGGGAATGCTTGTACACTATTGGTGGGTATATGAATTGTTGTAGACACTATGGAAAACAATATGAGATTCCTTAAAAAACTTAAAGTAGACTAATATGATCTAGCAATCCCACTCCTGGGAGTATACCAAGAAAAGATGAAAACCCTAATTTGAAAAGATACATGCCAAGAAATGGAAGCAACCTAAGTGTCGGTCAACAGGTGAATGGAGAAAAGATGTGGTATATAAATATAGATATATAGGTATACATACATATATATGTATATATATACACAATGGGATATTATTCATCCATAAAAAGATTGAAATATTGTCATATGCAGCAATTTAGATGGACCTACATATTATCACACTGAATGAAGGAAGTCATACAAAGACAAATATTATGTGACATTACTTGTATGTGAAAACTGAAAAATAATACAAATGAACTTATTTACAAAGCAGACTCACAGACAGAAAACAAACATGGTTCTCAAAGGGAAAAAGAAGGGAATGATAGGAGTATAGGATTAACAGACACATACCACTATAAATAGCTAAACAACAAGGGTTTACTGTATAGCACAGGGAATTATGTTCAGTATCTTGCAATTACCTATAATATTCAATAACTTGTAATTATCTATCTTATATTACATACCTATATAGCTATACAGATAGATACATACATACAGAATCACTTTGCTGTACATCTGAAACTAATAGAATATTGTAAAACAACTATACTTTTTTAAATTTATATAATTTTTAATTGAAAGATAATTGCTTTACAGAATTTTTCTGTTTTCTGTCAAACTTCAACATGCATCAGTCATAGGTATACATATATCCCCTCTCTTTTGAACCTCCCTCCCATCTCCCTCCTCATCCCACCCCTTTAGGTTGATACAGAGCCCCTGTTAGAGTTTCCAGAGCCATAGAGCAAATTCCTGTTGGTTATCTATTTTACATATGGTAATGTAAGTTTCCATGTTACTCTCTCCATACGTCTCACCCTCTCCTCCCCTCTCCCCATGTCCATAAGTCTATTCTCTATGTCTGTTTCTCCATTGCTGCCCTGTAAATAAATTCGTCAGTACCATTTTTCTAGATTCCGTATATATGCATTAGAATGCGATATTTATCTTTCTCTTTCTGACTCACTTCACTCTGTATAATAGGCTCTAGGCTCATCCACCTCATTAGAACTGACTCAAATGCATTCCTTTTTATGGCTGAGTAATATTCCATTGTGTATATGTATCACAACTTTATCCATTCATCTGTTGATGGGCATCTAGGGTGCTTCCATGTTCTAGCTGTTGAAAATAGTACTGCAATGAACAATGAAATACATGTGGTTTTTTTTTTTTTTTCAATTTTGGTTCCCTCTGGGTATATGCCTAGGAGTGGGATTTCTGGGTCATATAGTAGTTTTGTTCCCAGGTTTTTAAGGAATCTCCATACAGCCTTCCATTGTGGCTGCATCAATTTACATTCCCACCAACAGTGCAAGAGTGTTCTCTTTTCTCCACACCCTCTCCAGCATTTATTGTTTGTAGACTTTTTGATGATGGCCATTCTGACCAGTGTGAGGTGATATATCATTGTAGTTTTGATTTATATTTCTCTAATAATGAGTGATATTGAGCATATTTTCATGTGTTTGTTAGCCATCTGTATGTCTTCTTTGGAGAAATGTCTGTTGAGGTCTTTTCCCCACTTATTGATTGGGTTGTTTGTTTTTCTGGTATTGAGTTATATGAACTGCTTGTATATTTTGGAAATTAATCCTTTGTCAGTTGTTTCATTTGCTGTTATTTTCTCCCATTCTGAGGGTTGTCTTTTCACCTTGCTTATAGTTTCCTTTGCTTTGCAAAAGCTTTTAAGTTTAATCAGGTCCCATTTGTTTACTTTTGTTTTTATTTCCATTACGCTAGGAGGTGGGTCATAGAGGATTTTGCTTTATGTCATCGAATGTTCTGCCTATATTTTCCTCTAATAGCTTTATAGTTTCTGGTCTTACATTTAGATCTTTAATCCATTTTCAGTTTATCTTTGTGTATGGTGTTAGGAAGTGTTCTAATTTCATTCTTTTACATGTAGCTGTCCAGTTTTTCCAGCACCATTTATTGAAGAGGCTGTCTTTGCCACATTGTATATTCTTGCCTCCTCTGTCAAAAATAAGTTACCAGGTACCCAAAGGTGCATGAGTTTATTTCTGGGCTTTCTATCTTGTTCCATTGGTCTATATTTCTGCTTTTGTGCCAGTACCATACTGTCTTGATGACTGTAGCTTTGTAGTGTAATCTGAAACCAGGAAGGTTGATTCCTCCAGCTCCATTCTTCTTTCTCAAGACTGCTTTGGCTATTCAGGATCTTTTGTGTTTTCATATGAACTGTGAAATTTTGTTCTAGTTCTGTGAAAAAATGCCATTGGTAGTTTGATGCAGATCACATTGAATCTGTAGATTGTGTTTGATAGTATAGTCATTTTCACAATACTGATTCTTCCTACCCAGGAACATGGACTGTATCTCTATCTGTTTATGTCATCTTTGGTTTCTTTCATCAGTGTCTTATAATTGTGTGTGTGTAGAGTTCTTTTGTCTCCTTAGGTAAGTTTATTCCTAGATATTTTATTATTTTTGTTGCAATGATGAATGGGATTGATTCCTTAATTTCTCTTTCTGATTTTTCATTGTTAGTATATAGAAATGCAAGTGATCTCTATATACTAACAGTGCATATAGAAATGCAAGAATCCTTGCATCCCTGGTATAAACCCAACTTGATCATGGTGTGTGAGTTTTTTGATGTGTTGCTGAATTCTGTTTACTAAAATTTTCTTGAGAAAATTTGCATCTGTGTTCATCAGTGATATTGGCCTGTAGTTTTCTTTTTTGTGTGTTGTCTTGTCTGGTTTTGGTATCAGGGTGATGGTGGCCTAGTAGAATGAGTTAGGAATTGTTCCTTCCTCTGCAATTTTTTGAAAGAGTTTTTGAAGGATAGGCATTAACTTTTCTCTAAATGTTTGATAGAATTCTCCTGTGAAGTCATCTTGTCCTGGGCTCTTGTTTTTCGGGAGATTTTTTTAAAATCACAACTTCAATTTCAGTGCTTGCTATTGAGTTGTTCATAATTTCTATTTCTTCCTAGTTTACTCTTGGAAGATTGAACTTTTCTGAGAATCTATCCTTCTCTTCCAGGTTATCCATTTTATTGCCATGTAATTGTTCATAATAGTCTCTTATAATCCTTTGTATTTCTGCATTATCTGTTGTAACCTCTCCTTTTTTATTTCTAATTTTGTTGATATGATTCTTTTCTCTTTTTTTGTTGATGAGTCTGGCTAAAAGTTTGTGAATTTTATCTGCTCAAAGAGCCAGCTTTTAGTTTTATTAATCTTTACTATTGTTTCATTTCTTTTTCATTTATTTCTGCTCTGATCATTATGTTTTCTTTCCTTTTGCTAATTCTGGTGTCTTTTCAGTTGTTTTAGGTGTAAAGTTAGGTTGCCTATTCGATGTTTTTCTAGTTTCTTGATGGAGGATTGGAATGAAAACTGACCTTTTCCAGCTTTGCTGACTAAGGTCCGTCTAGTCAAGGCTATGGTTTTTCCAGTAGTCATGTATGGATGTGAGAGTTGGACTGTGAAAAAGGCTGAGCGCCGAAGAATTGATGCTTTTGAACTGTGCTGTTGGAGAAGACTCTTGAGAGTACCTTGGACTGCAAGGAGATCCAACAACTCCATTTTGAAGGAGATTAACCCTGAGATTTCTTTGGAAGGAATGATGCTAAAGCTGAAACTCCAGTACTTTGGCCACCTCATGTGAAGAGTTGACTCATTGAAAAAGACTGTGATGCTGGGAGGGATTGGGGGCAGGAGGAGAAGGGGACGACAGAGGATGAGATGGCTGGATGGCATCACTGACTCTATGGACGTGAATCTGAGTGAACTCCGGGAGTTGGTGATGGACAGGGAGGCCTGGCGTGCTGCGATTCATGGGGTCGCAAAGAGTCGGACACGACTGAGCGGTTGAACTGAACTGAACTGAACTGAACTCCCTCTTAGAACTGCTTCTGCTGCCTCCCATAAATTTTCAGTTGCCATGTTTTACTTGTCTTTGTTTCTAGAAAATTTTTTATTTCCCTTTTGATTTCTTCAGTAACTTGCTGGTTATTTAGAAATGTATTGTTTAATCTCCATGTGTTTGTGCTTTTTACAGTTTTTCCTTGTAATTGATATCTAGTCTCATAGAGCTGTGGTCGGAGAAGATGCTTGAAATGATTTCAATTTTCTTAAATTTACTGAGGTTTGATTTGTGACCCAAGATATTGTCTCTCCTGGAGAATGTTTCATGTGCATTTGAGAAGAAGGTGTATTCTTCTGCATTTGGATGGCATGTCCTGAAGATATCAATAAGATCCATCTCATCTAGTGTATCACTTAAGACTTATGTTTCCTTATTAATTTTCTGTTTTGATGATCTGTCCATTGGTGTGAGTGGGGTATTAAAATCTCTTACTATTATTGTGTTACTGTGAATTTCTCCTTTTATGTCTGTTAGTGTTTGTCTTATGTATTGAGGTTCTCCTATGTTGGGTGCATCAGTTCAGTTCAGTTCAGTTGCTCAGTCGTGTCTGACTCTTTGTGACCCAAAGGACTGCAGCATACCAGGCTTCCCTGTCCATCACAACTCTTGGAGTTTACTCAAAATCATGTCCATTGAGTCAATGATGCCATCTAACCATCTCATCCTCTGTCATCCCCTTCTCCTCCCACCTTCAGTCTTTCCTAGCATCAGGGTCTGGGTGCATAGATATTTACAATTGCTATGCCTTCTTCTTGGGTTGACCCCTTGATCATTATGTAGGTTCCTTATCTTTTGTAATATTCTTTATATTAAGGTCTATTTTGTCTGATATGAGGATTGCTACTCCGGCTTTCTTTTGCTTCCCATTTGCATGGGATATATTTTTCCATCCTCTCACTTTTAGTCTATATGTGTCTTTGAGATCTGAAATGGGTCTTGCAAACAGTATACATATGGGTCTTGTTTTTATATCCATTCAGCCAGTCTGTGTCTTTTGGTTGGAGCATTTCATCCATTTACATTTAAAATAATTATTGATATATATATATTCCTATTGCCATTTTCTTAATTGTTTGGGGTTTGATTTTGTAGATCTTTTTCTTCTCTTGTATTTCTTGACTATATAAGTCCCTTTAACATTTGTTGTAAAGCTGGTTTGGTGGTATTGAATTCTCTTAACTTTTGCTTGTCTGAATATCTTTTGATTTCTTCATCACTTTTGAACGAGATCTTTGCCAGGTATGGTAATCTTGGTTGTAGATTTTTACCTTTCTGTGCTTTAAATATATTCTGCCATTCCTTTCTGGCCTACAGTTTCTGCTGAAAGATCAGCTGTTAAATGTATGGGTTTCCATTGTATGGTACTTGTTGCTTTTCCCTTGCTGCTTTTAATATTCTTTCTTTGTGTTTAATCTTTGTTAGTTTGATTAGTATGTGTCTTGGCATGTTTCTACTTGCCTTTATCTTGTATGGGACTTTTTGCATCTCTTGAAATGATTGACTATTTCCTTTTTCATGTTGGGGAAACTTTCAATTCTAATCTCCTAAAAATTTTTCTCATACTTTTTCTTTCTCTCTTCTTCTTCTGGGATCCCTATAATTTGAATGTTGGTGCATTCGATATTGTCTCAGAGGTCTCTGGGACTATCCTTAGTTCTTTTCATTCTTTTTACTTTATTCTGCTCTTCAGAAGTTATTTCCACCATTTTATCTTCCAGCTCACTGACTTGTTCTTCGGTTTCAGATATTCTGCTATTGATTCCTTCTAGAGTATTTTTTAATTTCAGTAATTGTGTTGTTTGTCTCTGTATGTTTATTCTTTAATTCTTCTAGGTCTTTGTTAATTGATTCTTGCATTTTCTCCATTTTATTTTCAAGGTTTTTGTTCATCTTTACTATCATCATTCTGAATTCTTTTTGCAGTAGTTTGCCTATTTCTCTTCATTTATTTGGACTTCCGTGTTTCTAGTTTGTTCCTTCATTTGTGTAGTAGTTCTCTACCTTTTTATTACTTTTTTTTAAAACTTATTGTGTTTGAGGTCTCCTTTTCGTAGGCTTCAACGTTGAATCCTTTCTTCCTTTTGGTTTCTGCCCCCCTAAGTCCAGTGGTTTGTGTAAGCTTTGTATAGGGTGAGATTTGTGTTGAGTTTTTGTTGTTGTTGTTTCTCCTCTGATTGGTGAGGCTGAGTGAGGTGGTAATCCTGTATTCTGATGACTGGGTTTGTATTTTTGCTTTGTTTGTTGTTTAGATGAGGCATCCTTCACAGGGTGCAACTGGTGGTTTAGGTGATGCGGGGTCTTGTATTCAAGTGGTTTCCTTTGTGTGAGTTCTCACTGTTTGATACTCCTTAGGGTTATTTCTCTGGTACTCTAGGGTCTTGGAGTCAGTGCTCCCACTCCAAAGGCTCAGGGCTTGATCTGGTCAAGAATAAAGATTCCACAAGTGTTTTGTTATGGCATTAAGTGAGATTAAAACACATACACCAAAACAAGAAACCAAAGATGAACCCCAGACAAATGGCAGTTACAAATCAGGCAATAATAATTAAGATAATGGAATATACACATGTATATGTACACCCATAAGCAAAGTCAAAAGAGTCCAACAAAATAAAGTACAATAGAGTGACCTGGCAAACAAAGGAAACCAAAAATTCTATCTTCCAGTTAAGAAAAAAACTAAGTAAAGCACAAACTGGAAAACAAAACTAAAGCAAAGTGTCAAGTGGGGAATAAAGAAATTAAAACAAAACTAACACATATGTTCGGAGAAAGCAATGGCACCCTACTCCAGTACTCCTGCCTGGAAAATCCCATGGATGGAGGAGCCTGGTAGGCTGCAGTCCATGGGGTCACTAAAGAGTCAGACACGACTGAGCGATTTCACTTTCACTTTTCACTTTCCACTTTCATGCATTGGAGAAGGAAATGGCAACCCATTCCATTGTTCTTGCCTGGAGAATCCCCGGGGACGGGGGAGCCTGGTGGGCTGCTGTCTATGGAGTCGCACAGAGTCGGACACGACTGAAGCGACTTAGCAGCAGCAGCAGCAGCAATGCATATGTTAAGAGGAAAGGAAAGAAAGAAAGAATCAATATGCAAAGTTAAATAGAGTTAGATAAAGAAGACCTGTATACATTAAAGATTAACTGCAAGGGGAAAAGAACAGTAGGAAAAGCAAACAAAGGAGTAAATGTAGAAAAAATAATAATTGCTTTAAAAAGTTAAAAGAAGGGAAAAGAAAAAAGGAAGAAGAAAAAGAAAAAAAAGGAAAACTCCACAGAACTGGGAAAGATTGAAGACAGGAGAAGAGGATGAGAGAGAATGAGATGGTTGAATGGCATCACCAACTCAAAGATTCTTTCCAGAGAGATGAGAAGGGAGAAAATTGGTTACTGAGAATGTTTAATAGGGGCCCTGCCTTGAGTCACAGAGATTAGGCACCATTACTAAAGATCCTAAAATGCATAATTCACTTGGAGATTCTTTGACCCTTGGAGCTCAATTTTTACATGATATTTAGGTCTGAAGGTACCTAGTGAAGACAGAGGGCATTTATCATACCTTTCTCAAAGCCAGGGAAGGTATGATAATAGGACAAGGGTTTTGAGGAGGTTATAGAAACTTAAGATAAGGAATTCAAAATTTCTAGCATCCTTCAGCATTTCAAAGCCCTTCCATTGCTGACTTGGACTTTCATTGCTTGATGGTGACTTCAACCCTCCTTTGCAATCATTCCTGGTAAAGCAGATTCCCAGTGAAAAATTATGGTGGAGGCTGGCATGCTCTTCTGCAAAACTGGTTTGGCTCAATGGGTCGATCATTTCTTTGAGCATCCAAAAAGGAAGATTCTCAACACATTTCTAAACTGAAGGAAATCCCCTTTGATACAGAGTCCGTGAAATTGTGGGAAACCATAAATAGAATTGATCTTCTGACTCTCTAGAAGGGCTCTGCCCCTGCTCACTCACAAATTTTGAGCTGTTAAACATCACCTTTTGGTGCACAGAAACTCTGCCCCTTATCCTGAATCCCCACCTAAACCAATTTGCCTGCCATTTGTTTTCTGACTGACTCCCCCTACCACCCCTTAGCAATCAAATTCTCTCTTTTCATTGGCAATTGAATAGGGGTAGCCTCATGAAATAATCACTAGACAGGTCACCTCCAAGAGGTGTATTGAAAGAATGTCATCCTTTGCCCACAAATCTGATGGCCAAAGAAACAACTGGCCCACCCAAGATGTGAGCAGCCAATACCCAAATCTCCGAAATTGGGAATTGCTGCAAACTCTTCCAAAGGGATTTGGCCATTCCTGGGCCTTGTCACATCACCTTGGGGCAACTGCTCATATATAACTCTGGTGGTTAATCATAACTCTAAAAATAATATTTTCTAGCGTTATCAGATATGGAAATGCAAGTACCATCATTACAGGTAACCATCCAAATTTAAAAGGGGTACCTCTTTTAAACTGCAGAGTGAAAGTTTAAGTGTTAGTCACTCAGTTGTGTCCAACTCTTTATGACCTCATGCACTGTAGCCCACCAGGCTCCTCTGTCCATGGAATGCTCCAGGCAAGAATACTGGAGTGAGTAGCCATTCCTTTCTCCAGGGATGTTCCTGACCCAGGATCAAACCCAGATCTCTTCCATCACAAGCAGATTCTTATAGTCTGAGCCACCAAGTAGGGTAAATATGGGTAAAACTATCCATGGCAAACAGATTCCACTAGATGTCACTATTAGAAAAATTATTTTTTTTAAATAGCTGCCCATCTTAGCAGCTCCTGTGGCTTGTCTAGTCGAGGCTATGGTTTTCCCTGCGGTCACATATGGATGTGAGAGTTGGACTGTGAAGAAGTCTGAGCGCCGAAGAATTGATGCTTTTGAACTGTGCTGTTGGAGAAGACTCTTGAGAGTCCCTTGGACTGCAAGGAGATCCAACCAGTCCATTCTGAAGGAGATCAGCCCTGGGATTTCTTTGAAAGGAATGATTCTAAAGCTAAAGCTCCAGTACTTTGGCCACCTCATGAGAAGAGTTGACTCATTGGAAAAGACTTTGATGCTGGGAGGGATTGGGGGCAGGAGGAGAAGGGGATGACAGAGGATGAGATGGCTGGATGGCATCACTGACTCGGTGGGCATGAGTGTGAGTGAACTCCGGGAGTTGGTGATGGACAAGGAGGCCTGGCGTGCTGCGATTCATGGGGTTGCAAAGAGTCAGACATGACTGAGTGACTGAACTGAACTGAACTGAACTGGCTTTGGGCTTTCTTACTGTAGGCATAAAGGCTTATTTCATGCCAGGTGCAACACTGGAACAAATCAAAGTCCCTGGCTCTACTAGTCTTGTTTTCAAAGTGAGACCCCATGGGACTGTCCCTGCCAGTAAAGTGGTGAACATGACACAGAATCCCATGACAAGATACTGTTTGCTTTCTACCTGTTTGTCAAGATTTACTAAAGGAAGGAAGTGATTATGTCCACTATTTCTCCTTTCAGTAGTTTTATTTGGTAACATCATCAAGGATACACTGTGCTCTAAATAATGGCACCTTCCAGTTATATTGTGGTCCAAACTCACAGGCACAGCACCTTATGTATTTTTATTTTGCCAATTTCCCCACAGGTTTTCCCTAATAAAATCATACCCCAGTGAGCAATGGTTACATAGGAGAGTCCCTAATTCCTTTATACACTAGGAACCTCCTTGTTTCTATAAACCAAAGATACCAAACAAAATGGGCAATATTTATCCCTATCTTAATAGCACTTGCCATAGCTATAAGAGTTGGCAGAATTGGCAGAGCAGCAGTCTTTGTCAAATAAAATCAGATTATAACTGCCAACCATCACATTCAGTTGACTTTTCAGATCATATTTAAAGGCTTGTCAAAACACCATCCATTTTACAACTAGTCCATCGGTGGCTCAGACAGTAAAGAATCTGCCTGGAATGCTGGAGATCTGGGTTCAGTCCCTGAGCTGGGAAGAGCACCTGGAGAAAGGAATAGCTTCCCACTCCAGTATTCTTATCTGAAGAATCCCATGGACAGAGGAGCCTGGTGGGCTACACTTCATGAGGTCACAAAGAGTCAGACATGACTGAGTGACAGAGCACACAGGCCATTAGTCTCTAGGCCAAATGTTAATGAATAGCAGATTGGCTCTTGTCTTTTTGCTAGCCAGGGAAGGAGGGGTTTGTGCTATTCAGGATACCTTCTGTTGTATGTGCATGAATAACTCCGAACATGTACAGACAGACCAAGTTTTGAGGAATGACAAGAGGTAAAGATCTTTCATAATATAACCAACATCGTTCAACAGATTTCTTTAATTCAGATGTGATGGGTTTTGTCCCACAAGGTAGGGTGCCTTGTGAACTGAGTGGGTGCCAAACCCTCATAATATCCCTAATAGAACTCCTACTAGTTGTCACCTTTGTCAACATTTACTTTTGATGGCTAAGTCAAGCTGTTCCATTCACCTTTAACATCTCCAAAACCTAGGGGGCAAGCATTATCCATTCTGACTCCCCATTAGAGTTGTCATTGATGTTGAACCACAGGGTCAACGGTACTGTAAATTTTAAAACTTCTTCTTCTTTTTTTTTTTTTTTTTTTTTTTGCTGCTGCCTCAACATCCCCACAGCAGCTCACAGTAGGCTGTGAGCATCCTGCCCAGGTGAGTAGATGTGATAGGGTTGGCCCTTGCCATAAGTTCCCTCTTGTCATCCTCTGGCTGTGACCTACTGACATTGAAACACACCAGTGAAATCCCCTGGCACTTTTTGCTTGTATAGTCCCTTGACCCCCAATAAAAGCACATGCTCACAGGTTCCCTCTCTCTCATGCAGCTTGTTGAATCTGCTCCCTCACTGCTCCTCACCTTCGAGGATCTGCATGAATGTAGCTAACTGTCCATGCTCCCCTTGTGGCCGCACCCGACTCACCATCACTTAAAAGAATACAGAAGAGGAAACTGGTTTAAGATAGCAACAGAGGAAGATCCTGAACACACTTCTTACACAAACATAACAAATTTACAACTGCATGTGAAATAATTATCCTCTGAAAAGGACCAGAGAACTAGAGGAACAGCATATTTACAACAAAAGAAAAGAAATGCCTCAAAATATATAGGAGAAGCAGGGACTTTGTCTTGCCTGGGACCCAACATCAGGCATGGCATTACACAACTGGGGAAGAATTCCCCAAATACAGAATATTCCCAAGGGCAGTCAAGGGACTGTGCCCTACCACAGACATTAACCCCAACTCTTGGATCTTGTACCAGCAAGACAAATCCCCAAAATATCTGGCTTTGAAAATGAACAGGGATTCAACCTAGGAACTATAGGGAATCAAGAACTTCTTAAAGGGTTCATATGCAGACCCACTCACTCTGATGTCCAGTGCAAAAACAACAGTTTAAAAAATACCTAGATCATAAGTAAGGGGATACCTACTCACTAATCCTAAAGCAGTTGCCAGAGAGGCAGGAACCTGAGTGACTCTAGGGACAGAAGCACTACTGAGAATCATTTTTGATGCCCTTTCTATAGCCTACAAGCACAAGAAGGCATGCTCTGCACATCACCTACCCCACACAACAGCTACCCCATAAGCAGGACAGGCAAGCACACGGTGCCCCACCATGTCTGAGCAGCAGCTGCATGTAAGCAGGCAGGGCAAGTGTCCTGAGCCCCACCACCCTATCCAGCAGCCACACTACAGTCAGGTGAGTGCCCCAAGCCCTGGCCTTACTATGCACCAGCCATACCACAACCGAGCCAAGGGAATGCCTTGAGCCCCATTTACCTCATGCTGTACTTCTGCCATAGCTGTGTCAGGTGACCACATCACACCCTGCCCTCCCTGTGCAGCAGCTGAAGCCCTGCCATAACTGGTAGGGGGACACAGTCTGCACAAGAAATGCCTCTTGACAGCCTGGCTCTGGAAAACAGAGGAGATTGTGCTTCTGGGCCTCATGGATCATCTACACAAAACCTCTCCATTGAGACTGAGAGGAGTGGCTTTTTTGCCTAATACATATAGATAAACACAGAGAGTCAGACAAAATAAGAAGGCAGAGGAATATGTTCCTAACCAAAGAACAAGACAGAGCCCTAGAAAAAGACCATACTTAAAAAGAAATTTAAAGAAGGGATAAGTAGGGGGCTGGGAGTAAGGAGAGGGATAAATTGAGAGAATGGGGTTGACATATATACCCTGCTATATATAGAAAACAGGCAACTAATGGGGACCTACTGTATAGCACAGGGACCTCTACTCAATACTCTGTAATGACATATATGGGAAGAGAATCTAAAAAGGAAAAAGGATGAAATTATGTAGATTGACAACATTCACTTTGCTGTACAGCAGAAAGTAACAAAACATTGTAAATTAACTATACTTCAATAAAAATTTTAAATAAAAGTTTTTATAAAGGAGATAAGGAACCTATCTGATAAAGAGTTCAAGGTAATGGTCATCAGGATGCTCTCTGATCTCAGAAGACAAGGGGATGAAAAAAAAATGAGAACTTAAAGAAAAATTAGATCTATAAGAAAGTACCAAACAAAGCTTATCACAATTGAAAAATATAGTGGGGGTTTCAAGAGCAGAATGGATGAAGTAGGAGCACAAATCAGTTAGCTGGATTACAAAGCAATAGGTCTCACCCAGATAGAGCAGCAAAATTAAAGAATTTTTTAAAAGTGAGGATAACTTAGGGGATCCATAAGACAACATCAAGCAGAATATCAATTGCACCACAGGGGCCCCAGGAGGATGAGAGTGAAAGAGAGAGAGAAAAAGGGGCAGAAGAATTATTTGAAGAAATTATATATGAAATGTTCCTTAATCTGGGAAAGGAGACAGACATCCATATTCAAGAAGCCCAGAGAGTTCCAAATACAGTGACCCAAAGAGAACCACACCACAGCACATCATAATTAACATTTAAAAAGTTAAGGATAAAGACAGAATTTTAAAAGCATCTGGGGGGGGGGGGTCCCAAGATGGCAGAGGAATAGGATGGGGAGACCACTTTCTCCCCAATAAATATATCAAAAGATGATCTGCACGTGGAGCAACTTCCACAGAACAACTTATGAACACTGGCAGACGACACCAGATACCCAGAAAGGCAAACCAATCTCTTGGAAATGAGATAGGACAAAGGATAAAGATGAAAAGCAAGACAGAGGATTTCAGGACAGAGACCCGTCCTGGGGAGGGAGTCATGAAAGACAATTTTCCACACAACAGGAAACCCGCTCACATGCAGGAGCTCAGAGGGCAGCCTAACTGGATAACCAGGACAGTGGGGGGTGGGGGTGGGGTGGGGAGTAGGGGGGTGGAATTGGATGGGAACAACCACAGAAATCACACCCAATGGCAATTACCAGCCAAGAAGAGGCTCACAGGTCACATCTGCCTGCAACGAGTTGGGGCTGGCTGCAGATGTGCTGGCTGCATCCTCAGTCCTTAGAAAAAGGAGCAGGGTTGAATGCCCTAAGGACACTCTGAGGGGACTAATGTGACATAGCACAGACATAATGGGGAAAATTTAAACTGTGGGAATGCCAGAGAGATAAAAACAAAAGAACTTACCCACAGAAAGGCTATAATGCTGCACTGTGACGCCCAGTGCACTCATAGAACGAAGGATCCCACCCTAGTGAATACCAAAAGACAGCAAGCCAGCTGCTATTTGTGGCCCTCTCTGGAGGCAGAGAGAGGGCTTCCCTCATAGTCAGTGAAGAATCTGCCTGCAGTGCAGGAGACCTGGGTTCAATTCCTGGGTCAGGAAGATCCCCTGGAGAAGGAAACGGCAACCTATTCCAATACTCTTGCATAGAGAATCTCATAGACAGAGGAGCCTGGCAGGCTATAGACCATGGTGTCACAAGAGTCAGACATGACTTAGTGACTAAACCACCACCACTGGAGGCAGAGAGGTAGGTACATGACAGCCAGAGGCAGAAGGCAAGGGGCCGCTGCAATCTTAGCCCCAGAGACCATTTTTCCAACCAAGCTGTGAGTGGGAACCCAGTCGCTAACCACATCTTCCTGGGATACTGCACAGTTCATATCTGCCAAGAGTGTGACAGCCTGAAACAAGCTCCCCTGAGGAGACGCATGGTCCACCTGAGACTGTGCCCTTGTGGCGCATCCAGGACCCTGAGTGGCTTGGACCTGGGAAGGGCACGACACTGGATTGTGGCAACCCCTGTGTGGTCCATCCACCATGAGCACTGGCAGATACATGCCAGTGGGATTTGTTTGCAGTGTCCCTCCTTCTCTGCAGCATATATGAGCAAGTGAGCTCAAATGAGTGGCCACTTTCCACCCCCTCATGTCAGGGCAGAGATCGGACAGTGAAGAGAGACTTGCAAGCAGAAAAGGCCAACCTAAGCAAAGAAAAAAAGGGGAACCTGACCAGAAATGGTAGGTCCAACAGATTAAAATCCTGCAGTTAAATTGAGACTATGCATTTGAGGGGCAACTGTAGACTTTGAGAACAGGTACAAGCTAGAACAAGGGATTATCTGACACTGAACTGATTCCACACTGCCCACAATGGCTCCAGAGAAATTCCTAGATATATATTTTCTTTATTATTATTACTTTTTACTTTTAAAAATTTCTTTTAATTTTTTATTCTTAGTTTTTCTTTTTTTCTCTCTTTTTTCCCCTTTCTTCCCCTTCTCCTTTTCTTTTGTCCTCTCATTCTGTCCTAATATAGTTCTTTATTTCTCCTATATGTTTTTTTAGAGAATATTTTTACCTTTTTTTTTTAAAAAACCCTTATTTTTAAAATAAATTCCATTTTAAAAATAATTGTTTTCCATTTTGTTTTCTATTGTACATTTGAGAGTCTAATTTTTATTCTAGGTTTTAAATTTTTGCTTTTTGTTATTAATTTTGTGTCTTTGAGAGTCTAATTATTAGTATCAATTTTTCACTTAGGGATTTGATTACTGTCTTCATTGCTCTTTTCCCTTTTGACTCTCCCTTTTCTCTTCCTGGTCACCTCTGTCTCTTTCTTCCCTTTTCTCTCCTCTTTATAACTCTGCGAATCTCTGGGTGCTATTGTCTGTGGAGAATTGTTTTGTCATTAACCTAGGGGTTTTGTTTTCTGTGTTGTATGGAGGGAAAAGTCTTGATGCTATTGTAAGAGGTCAGGACCAAAACCCAGAGGCAGTAGCCTCAACTCCAGAAGTTTAGACCATCGTAGAACTTCTGACTTCAGGGAACATTAAAAGACAAGAGCCCACCCAGAAGCCTCCATACCTATACTGGCACTGAACTCCACCAAAGAGCTAGCAAGCTTCAGTGCAATACACCTCACACTACTCCTCCAGCAAAACAAAAACACAACCCTGAACACTGAAAATAGGCTGCCTAAAGCCATACCAAACCCACAGACACCCCTAAGCTCACTACTAGACACTCCACTGCCCTCCAGGGAGATTATATGCAGCTCCACCCACCAGAACACAGACACAAGCTCCTCCAACCAGGAAACCTTCATAAACTACTGGTCCAACTCCACCCACAGGGAACAGACTCTATAATTAAGAGGAACTATGACACTCCAGACTGCAGAAAGGAGACCCCAAAGAAATCAAAATAAACAAAATGAAAAGGCAGAGAAATATACAGCTGGCTAAGGAACATGATAAAAACCCACCAAACCAAACAAAAGAGGAGGAGATAGGGAGCCAACCTAAGAAAGAATTCAGAATAATGATAGTTCAGTTCAGTTCAGTTCAGTCGCTCAGTATAATGATAGTAGAGATGATCCAAAATCTTGAAAACAAAATGGAGATACAGATAAATAAACTAGAGACATGGATTGAGAAGGTGCAAGATATGGTTAACAAGGACCCAGAAAAAATAAAGAATAGTCAGTCAGAAATGAACAATTTAATAACTGAGATTAAAAACACCCAAGGGAATCAACAGTAGAGTAATTGAGGTGGAAGGAAGGATAAGTGAGCTGGAAGATAGAATGGTGGGAATAAATGAAGCAGAGTGGAAAAAAGAAAAATTAAAAAGAAGTTAGGACAGCCTCAGAGACCTCTGGGACAATGCTAAGCATCCCAACATTCAAATCATAGGCATCCCAGAAAAAGAAATCAAAAGGAAAGGGCATTGGAAAATATTTGAGGAGATAATAGTCAAAAACTTCCCTAAAGTGGGGTAAGATATAGCCACCCAAGTCCAAGAAGCCCAGAGAGTCACATACAGGATAAACCCAAGGAGAAACATGCCAAGACACATATAAATCAAACTAACAAAAATTAAACACAAAGAACAAATATTGACAGCATCAAGGGAAAAAGAACAAACAACACACAAGTGGATCCCATTAAGGATAAGAGCTTATCTTTCAACAGAATCTCTGCAAGCCAGAAGGGAAAGACAGGCCATACTTAAAGTGGTGAAAAATAAAAACCTACAACCAAGATTACTCTACCCAGCAAGGATCTCATTCGGATTCGAAGAAGAAATCAAAAGCTCTACAGACAAGCAAAAGTTGAGAGAATTCAGCACCACCAATCCAGTTCTTCAACAAGTGCTAAAGGATGTTCTCTAGACAAGAAACAGAAAAGGTTTATAAAAATGAACCCCAAACAATAAATAAATGGTAATGGGATCATATCTTTCAATAATTACCTTAAAAGTAAATGGGTTAAATACTCCAACCAAAAGACAAAGACTGGTCGAATGGATACAAAAACAAGACCCCTATACATGCTGTCTGTGAGAGATCCACCTCAAACCTAGGGACACATACAGACTGAAAGTGAGGGGATGGAAAAAGATATTTCATGCAAATGGAGACCAAGAGAAAGCAGGATTAGTAATACTTATATCAGATTAAAATAGACTTTAAAATAAAGACTGTTATAAGAGATAAAGAAGGACAATACATAATGATCAAGGGATCAATCAAAGAAGAAGATATAACAATTATAAATATATATGCACCCAACATGGGAAAATCTCAATACATAAGGCAAATACTAACAACTATTAAGGGGAGAATTGACACAATAATAGTGAGGGACGTTAATACCCCACTCATACCAATGGACAGATCATCCAGACAGGAAATTAACAAGGAAAAACAAGCTTTAAATGATACACTGGACAAGTTAGAACTACAGGGCATTTCACCCACAACCAATGGATTTCACCTTTTTCTCAAGTGCACATGGAACATTCTCCAGAATAGATCACATCAAGCCTTGGTAAATTTTTAAAAATTGAAATCTCTTCAAGTATCTTTTCTTATTACAAAGCTATAAAATTACATATCACCTACAGGGAAAAAAAGCTATAAAAAACAAACATATGAAGTCTAAATGACATGCTTTTGAATAACCAACAGATCACTGAAGAAATAAAAAAGGAAATCAAAAGTCCTCAATGGTGAAAAATTGAAACCATTTCCTCTGAAATCAGGAACAATTCAGGAGTGCCCACTCTCACCACTACTATTCAACAAATTTTGGAAGTCCTAGCCAAAGCAATCAGACAAGAAAAAGAAACAAAAGGAATCCAGACTGCAAAAGAAGTAAAACTCACATTTTTTGCAAATGATATGATCCTCTACATAGAAAACCCTAAAGACACCACCAGAAGATGACTAGAGCTAATCAATGAATATAGTAAAGTTGCAGGATAAAATTAACACAGAGAAATCACTTTTATTCCTATACACTAACAATGAAAAATCAGAAAGAGAAATTAAGGAAATAATCCCATTCATCATTGCAATGAAAAGAATAAAATACGTAGGAATAAATTTACCTAAAGAACCAAAAGACCTGTATACAGCAAACTATAAAACACTGATGAAAGAAATCAAAGATGACACAAATAAATGGAGAAATATACCATATTCTTGGACTGGAAGAATCAATATAGTGAAAATGAGTATACTACCCAAAGCAATCTACAGGTTCAATGCAATCCCTATCAAACTACCAACAGTATTTTTCAGAGAACTACAATAGGCAATTTCATAATTTGTATAAACACAAGGATGGAACTGGAGGAATCGACCTTCCTCACTTCAGACTACTACAAAGCTACCATCAACAAGACAGTATGGTATTGGCACAAAGACAGAAATATAGATCAATGGAACAAAATGGAAAGTCCAGAGATAAATCCACACACCTTTGGATACCTTATCTTTGACAAAGGAGGCAAAAATATACAATGGAGAAAAGACAGTCTCTTCAACAAGTGGTGTTGGGAAAACTGCCAACTACGTGTAAAAGAATGAAACTAGAACACTTTCTAATACCATATACAAAAATAAACTCAAAATGGACTAAAGATCTGAATATAAGACCAAAAAATTATAAAACTCTTAGAGGAAAACATAGGCAGAAAGTGAAAGTGAAGTCACTCAGTCGAGTCTGACTCTTTGTGACCCCATGGACTGTAGCCTACCAGGTTCCTCCATCCATGGAATTTTCCAGGCAAGAGTACTGGAGTGGGTTGCCATTTCCTTCTCCAGGGTATCTTCCCAACCCAGGGATCAAACCCAGGTCTCCTGCATTGCAGGCAGATGCTTTACCATCTGAGCCACCAGGGAAGCCCTGGCGGCAGAACACCCTCTGAAATAAATCACAAGATCCTGTATGATCCACCTCCTAGAGTAATGGAAATAAAAACAAAAGTAAACAAATGGGACCTGATTAAACTTAAAAGCTTTTGCAAAGCAAAGGAAACTATAAGCAAGGTGAAAAGACAACCCTTAGAATGGGAGAAAATAATAGCAAATGAAACAACTGACCAAGAATTAATCTCCAAAATATACAAGCAGTTCATGCAGCTCAATACCAGAAAAACAAACAACACAATCAAAGAGTGGGCAAAGGACCTAAGCAGATATTTCTGCAAAGAAGAAATGCACATGGCTAATAAAAACATGAAAAGATGTTCAACACCACTCATTATTAGATAAATGCAAATCAAAACCACAATGAGGTATCATCTCACACTGGTCAGAATGCCTGTCATCAACAAGCCTACAAACAATAAATGCTGGAGAGGGTATGGAGAAAAAGGAACCCTCTTACAGTTGGTGGGAATGAAAACTGGTACAGCCACTGTGGAGAATAGTGTGGAGATTCCTTTAAAAACTGGGACTAGAACTGCCATACGACCCAGAAATCCCACTGCTGGGCATATACCCTGAGGAAACCAGAATTGAAAGAAACACATGCACCAAATGTTCATTGCAGCACTATTTACAATAACTAGGACATGGAAGCAACCTAGATGTCCATTGCCAGATAAATGGATAAGGAAGTTTTGGTACATATACACAATGGAATATTACTCAGTAAAAAGGAACACATTTGAGTCAGTTCTAATGAGGAGCCTATTATACAGTGAAGTAAGTGAGAAAGAGAAAGACAAACACTGTATATTAATGTATATATATGTAATTTAGAAAGATGATACCAATGATCCTACATGCAGGGAAACAAAGGAGACACAGGCATAAAGAACGGGCTTTTGGACTCAGTGGAAGAAGGTGAGGGTGGGATGACTTGAGAGAATAGTATTGAAGCATATACATTACCATATTTAAAACAGATGACCAGTGTGAGTCCAATGAATGAAGCAGAGCACCCAAAGCTGGTGCTCTGGGACAACCTAGAAGGTGGGGTGGGGAGGGAGGTGGGGTGGGGAGTTCGTGATTGGGGGGACACATGTATACCTATGGCTGATTCATATTGATGTATGGCAAAAGCCATCATAACATTGTAAAGTAATTATAGTCCAATTGAAATAAATAAATTAATTAATTAAGGCAGCTAGAGAAAAAACAATGTAGTACACACAAGGGGAACCCCATGAGACTATCAGTAGAATTCTCAGGCCAGAGAGGAGTAGAATGACATAGTCACAGTGCTGAAAGAAAAGACTTCCAACCCAGAATTGTCTACCCAGAAAGGTTATTGTTCAGAATCGAAGAAGAGACTAAGAGTTTTCCACACAAACAAAAGTTAAAGGAGCTCATCATCACTAAATAAGCCTTATAAGAAATGTTGAAAAGAATTCTATAAGTTGAAAAAATATACTAATTAATAATAAGAAAACATACAAAGCAATCATCTCACTGGGAAAGATCAACAAATATTAAAGGTAGAAAGGTAGTGAATCAATCACTTATAAAGGAAGTATGAAGGTCAAAAAATAAAAGTAGAATTAAAATTGTAATAACTAGTTTAAGGGATGCATAAAATAAAAATATGTAAAACCAGCCTAAAATATGAAGACTGACTGGAAGAGTAAAAATGTAAAGCTTTTGGAATGTGTTCAAATATAAGTTGCTATCAAAACATTCTTAAATATATGCACAGGATGTTACTTATGAAACTCTTGGTAACCACAAAGAAAAAATTTACAGTAAATACAGAAAAGAAAATGAGAAAGAAATCTAAATATAACACCAAAGAAAACCATCAAACCAGAAGAGGGAAAGAGAAGAAGGGAAAAAAGAAGAACTATGGAAACAGCCAATAATCAGTGAACAAGACTGCAATATGTACATGCCTATCAATAAGTATTTTAAATGTAAATGGGCTAAATTTGCTAATCAAAAGAGGTAAAATGGCTGAATGGATTAAAAAAATAAGACTCATCTATAGCTATATTCTGCATACAAGAGACTCACTTCAGAAGTAAGGACACACACAGGCTGTGAAGGGATGGAAAAAGATATTCCATGCAAACAAAAATGAAAAGAAAATTTCAATAGTTATAGCAGATAAAATAGACTTTAAAACAAAGATTATAATAAAAGACAAGGGTACTAAGAATAATAAAGTAGCCAATAAAGCAAGAAGATAAATATTCGTTAATATATATATATGCACCCAATGTAGATGCAGTGCTGCAGCCCATCAGGTTGTGAAGAGTTGGATGTGACTTGGCAACTAAACAACCCAATGTAGGAGCATCAGAATATATAAAGCAAATAGTAATGTACCAAAAAGGAGAAACTGAAAGCAATACAATAATAGTAGGGGACTTTAACACCCCCACAAGGCTGTATATTGTCACCCTGCTTATTTAACTTATATGCACAGTACATCATGAGAAACGCTGGGCTGGAAGCAGCACAAGCTGGAATCAAGATTGCTGGGAGAAATATCAATAACCTCAGATATGCAGATGACACCACCCTTATGGCAGAAAGTGAAGAGGAATTAAAAAGCCTCTTGATAAAAGTGAAAGAGGAGAGTGAAAAAGTTGGCTTAAAGCACAACATTCAGAAAACGAAGATCATGGCATCTGGTCCCATCACTTCATGGGAAATAGATGGGGAAACAGTGGAAACAGTGTCAGACTTTATTTTGGGGGGCTCCAAAATCACTGCAGATGGTGAGTGCAGCCATGAAATTAAAAGACGCTTACTCCTTGGAAGGAAAGTTATGACCAATCTAGACAACATATTGAAAAGCAGAAATATTACTTGGCCAACAAAGGTCCATCTAGTCAAGGCTGTGATTTTTCCAGTAGTCATGTATGGATGTGAGAGTTGGACTGTGAAGAAAGCTGAGCGCCAAAGAATTGATGCTCTTGAACTGTGGTGTTGGAGAAGACTCTTGAGAGTCCCTTGGACTGCAAGGAGATCCAAACAGTGCATCCTAAATGAGATCAGTCCTGGGTGTTCACTGGAAGGACTGATCCTGAAGCTGAAACTCCAGTACTTTGGCCACCTCATGCAAAGAGTGTACTCATTGGAAAAGACCCTGATGCTGGAAAGAATTGGGGGCAGGAGGAGAAACGGACGACAGAGGATGAAATCGGCTGGATGGCATCACCGATTCAATGGACATGAGTTTGAGTGAACTCCAGGATTTGGTGATGGACAGGGAGGCCTGGTGCGCTGCAATTCATGGGGTCGCAAAGAGTCGGACACGACTGAGTGACTGAACTGAACTAAACTGAACAGTAAAAGATGGGACTTCCCTGGTGGCTCTGCAGTAAAGATTCCACCTGCCAACGTAGTGATGTGGATTTGATCCCTGGGTTGGGAAGATCCCTTGGAGAAGAAAATGGCAAACTATTACAGTATTCTTGCCTGGGAAATCCCACGGACTGAGGAGCCTGGTGGTCTACAGTACATGGGATCACAAAGAATCAAATATGACTTAGCAGCTGAAAACCACAACACACATTCTCCTCAAGAACACATAGAACATTCTTTAGAATAGATCATATGTTAGGATACAAAACAAGTCTCCTTAAATTCAAGAAAACTGAAATCATATCAGTGTTTACTCTGACCACAATGGTATAAAAATAAAAGTCAATGACAGTAAGAAATATAGAAAATCATAAAAATATGGATATTAAATGGCATACTACTGAATAGCCAACATTAAAAAAACAAAGAAGAAATTTAAAAATACCTTAAGACAAATGAAAACAGAAATACTGCATACCAAAACAAAAGAAGTTCCTAGAGAGAAGTTCATAGCAATACAGGCTTATCTTAAGAAACAAGAAAGATCTCAAAGAAGCAATCTAATTTCACACCTTATAGGAACTAGAAAAAGAAGAATAAATGAAGTTCAAAGTAAGCAGAAAAAAGGAAATAATAAAGATAAGAGCAGAAATAAATAAGAGACTAAAAAGACAATTGAAAAGATGAAAGAAGCTAAGAGTTGGTTATTTGAAAAGATAAACAAAATCAGCTTTGTTGTCGTTGTTCAGTCACTAAGTCATGTCTGACTCTGTGACTCCATGAACTTCAGTATGACAGGCTTTCATGTCCTTTACTGTTTCCCAAGTTTACTCAAACTCATATCCATTGAGTCAGTGATGATATATAACCATCTCATCCTCTGCTGCCCTCTTCTTTTGGCTTCAATCTTTCCAAGCATCAGGGTCTTTCCCAATGAGTTGGCTCTTCACATCAGGTGGGCAATGTATTGGAGCTTCAGCTTCAACATCAGTCCTACCACTGAAT
Source organism: Budorcas taxicolor (assembly GCF_023091745.1). Lineage (NCBI taxonomy): Eukaryota > Metazoa > Chordata > Mammalia > Artiodactyla > Bovidae > Budorcas > Budorcas taxicolor. The sequence goes on from NC_068912.1 coordinate 32,736,576, forward strand.
ATTCAGGGTGGATTTCTTTAGGATTGGCTGGTTTGATCTCTTTGTTGTCTTCAACAGAGTCTTCTCCAGAACCACATTTCAAAAGCATCAATTCTTTGGTGTTCAGCCTTCTTTATGGTTCAGCTCTCACATCTGTACCTGACTATTGGAAAAGCCATAGATTTGACTATATGGAACTTTGTAGCAAAGTGATGTCTTTGATTTTTAATTTGCTGTCTAAGTTGTTATAGCGTTCTTTCCAAGGAGCAAGTGTCCTTAATTTTTTTTATTATTTAATTTTTTTTAACTGGAGGCTAATTACTTTACAATATTGTGGTGGTTTTGTCATACATTGACATGAATCAGCCATGACTGCAGCCACTTTCCACAGTGATTTTGGAGCCCAAGAAAATAATATGTCACTGTTTCTACTTTTCCCCCTTCTATTTGCCATGAAGTAATGGTACCAGATGCCACGTCTTCGTTTTTTGCATGTTGAGTTTCAAGCCGGTGTTTTCACTCTTTCACTCTCATCAAGAGGCTCTTTAATTCCTCTTCACTTTCTGCTATTAGAATGGTACATCTGCATATCTGAGGTTGTTGATATTTCTCCCATCAACCTTGATTCCAACTTTTAATTCATCCAGACCAGTATTTCGCATGATGTACTCTGCATAGAAGCTAAATAAACAGAGTTACAATGCATAGCCTTGTCCTATTCCTTTCCCAGCTGTGAACCCATCAGTTGCTCCAGGTCTGGTTCTAACTGTTGCTTCTTGACCTGCATACAGGTTTCTCAGGAGACAGGTAAGGTGGTTTGGTATTCCCATCTCTTTAAGCATTTTCCACAGTTTGTTGTGATCCACACAGTCAAAGCATTTAGCATAGTCAATGAAGAAGAAATAGATGTTTTTCTGAAATTGTCTTGCTTTTTTCATGATCCAACGAGTGTCTGCAATTTTATCTCCGGTTTCTCTGCCTTTTCTAAACCCATCTTGTACATCTGAAAGCTCCCAGTTCATGGACTGCTGAAGCCTAGCTTGAAAGATTTTTAGCATAACCTTGCCAGCATGTGAAATGAGCACAATTGTATGGTAGTTTGAACATTCTTTGGCATTGCCCTTTTAGGGGATTGGAATGAAAACTGACCTTTTCCAATCCTGTGGCCACTGCTGAGTTTTCTAAGTTTGCTGGCATATTGAGTGCAGCACTTTCACAGCACCCACTTTTAGGATTTGAAATAGCTCAGCTAGAATTCCATCTAGCCTTGTTCATAATAATGCTTCCTAAGGCCCACTTGACTTCATTCGGACTGACTTCAGGATGTCTGGCTCCGGGTGAGTAGCCATACCATCGTGGCTATCTACGACCTTTTTTGTATAGTTTTTCTGTGTTTTCTTGCCACATGTTCTTAATGTCTTCTGCCTCTGGTAGGTCCTTACCATTTATATCCTTTATTGCACCCATCCTTGCATGAAATTTTCCCTTTATATCTCCAGTTTTCTTAAAGAGATCTCTAGTCTTTCCCATTCTATTGTTTTCCTCTACTTTGCATTGTTCATTGAAAAAGGACTTATCTCTCTTTGCTATTCTCTGGAACTCTACATCCAGTTGGGTATATCTTTCTTCTCCCTTGCTTTTCACTCTTTTTCTTTCCTCAGCTATTTGTAAAGTCTCCTCAAACAACCACGTTGCCTTCTTGCATTTCTTTTTCTTTGGAATGGTTTTGGTCCCTGCTGTCTGTACAGTGTTACAAACCTCTGTTTATAGTTCTTCAAGCACTCTGTCTACAAGATCAAATTCCTTGAATCTATCTGAACCTTCACTGTATAATCATAAAGGATTTGATTTAAGTCATACCTGAATGGTCTAGTGGTTTTCCATATTTAAACTTGAATTTTGCAATAAGGAGCTCATGATCTGAGCCACAGTCAGCTCCAGGTCTTGTTTTTGTTCACTGTATAAAGCTTCTCTATTTTCAGCTGCAAAGAATATAATCAGTCTGATATTGGTATTGACCATTTGGTGTTGCCCATGTGTACAATCATCTCTTGTGTTGTTGGAAACGGGTATTTGCTCTGACCAGTGTTCTCTTGACAAAACTCTATTAGCTTTTGTCCTGTTTCATTTAGTACTCCAAGGCCAAACTTGCCTGTTATTCCAGGTATCTCTTGACTTCCTACTTTCACATTCCAATCCCATATGATGAAAGGGATATCTTTTTTTGGTGTTAGTTCTAGAAGATCTTGTAGGTCTTCATAGAACTGATCAAATTCAGCTTCTTTGGCATCAGTGGTTGGGGCACAGACTTGGATTACTGTGATGTTCAATGGTTTGCCTTGGAAACAAACTGAGATCATTCTATCGTTTTTGAGATTGCACCCAAGTACTGCATTTGGATTCCTTTGTTTACTATGCAGGCTACTCCATTTCTTCTAAGGGATTCTTGTCCATAGTAGTAGATATAATGGTCATCTGAATTAAATTCAGCCATTCCTGTCTGTTTTAGTTCGCTGATTCCTAAGATGTTGATGTTCACTCCTGCTTGATGACATTCAATTTACCTTGATTCATGGACTTAACATACAATAATGTTCTTTGCAATATTGTCCTATGCAATATTGTCCTTTACATCACTGGACTTTATTTTTACTTGCAGACACATCTGAAATTAAGCATCATTTCCACTTTGGCCCAGCTGCTTCATTCTTTCTGGATACTTTTTTTTTTTTAATTTTTACTTTATTTTGCTTTACAATACTGTATTGGTTTTGCCATACATTGACATGAATCAGCCACGGGTGTACATGAATTCCCAATCCTGAACCCACCTCCCACTTCCCACTCCATATCATCTCTCTGGATCAGCCCCGTGCACCAGCCCCAAGCATCCTGTATCCCGTATCGAACACAGACTGGCGATTCGTTTCTTACATGATAGTATACATGTTTCAATGTCATTCTCACAAATCATCCCACCCTCTCCCTCTCCCACAGAGTCTAAAAGTCCGTTCTAAACATCTGTGTCTCTTTTGCTGTCTCGCATACAGGGTTAACATTACCATCTTTCTAAATTCCATATATATGTGTTAGTATACTGTATTGGTGTTTTTCTTTCTGGCTTACTTCACTCTGTATAATAGGCTCCAGTTTCATCCACCTCATTAGAACTGATTCAAATGTATTCTTTTTAATGGCTGAGTAATACTCCATTGTGTATATGTACCACAGCTTTCTTATCCATTCATCTGCTGATGGACATCTAGGTTGTTTCCACGTCCTGGCTATTATAAACAGTGCTGCAATGAACATTGGGGTACACGTGTCTCTTTCAATTCTGGTTTCCTCGGTGTGTATGCCCAGCAGTGGGATTGCTGGGTCATAAGGCAGTTCTATTTGCAAGTTTTAAAGGAATCTCCACACTGTTCTCCATAGTGGTTGTACTAGTTTGCATTCCCACCAACAGTGTAAGAGGGTTCCCTTTTCTCCACACCCTCTCCAGCATTTATTGCTTGTAGACTTTTGGATCGCTGCCATTCTGACTGGTGTGAAGTGGTACCTCATTGTGGTTTTGATTCGCATTTCTCTAATAATGAGTGATGTTGAGCATCTTTTCATGTGTTTGTTAGCCATCTGTATGTCTTCTTTGGAGAAAGCAATCTACAGATTCAGTGCAATCCCTATCAAGCTACCAGTGGTATTTTTCACAGAGCTAAAACAAGTAATTTCACAATTTGTATGGAAATACAAAACACCTCGAATAGCCAAAGCAGTCTTGAGAAAGAAGAATGGAACTGGAGGAATCAACCTGCCTGACTTCAGGCTCTACTACAAAGCCACAGTCATCAAGACAGTATGGCACTGGCACAAAGACAGAAATATAGATCAATGGAACAAAACAGAAAGTCTAGAGATAAATCCACACACCTATGGACACCTTATCTTCGACAAAGGAGGCAAGAATATACAATGGATTAAAGACAATCTCTTTAACAAGTGGTGCTGAGAAAACTGGTCAACCACTTGTAAAAGAATGAAACTAGATCACTTTCTAACACCATACACAAAAGTAAACTCAAAATGGATTAAAGATCTAAATGTAAGACCAGAAACTATAAAACTCCTAGAGGAGAACATAGGAAAAACCCTCTCCGACATAAATCACAGCAGGATCCTCTATGATCCACCTCCGAGAATACTGGAAATAAAAGCAAAAATAAACAAATGGGATCTAATTAAAATTAAAAGCTTCTGCACAACAAAGGAAACTATAAACAAGGTGAAAAGACAGCCTTCTGAATGGCAAAAAATAATAGCAAATGAAGCAACTGACAAACAACTAATCTCAAAAATATACAAGCAACTTATGCAGCTCAATTCCAGAAACATAAATGACCCAATGAAAAAATGGGCCAAAGAACTAAACAGACATTTCTCCAAAGAAGACATACGGATGGCTAACAAACACATGAAAAGATGCTCTGAACACTTTTGTAATTGGCTTCCACTCTTCCCCAATAGCCTATTGGACACTTTCTGACCTGGGGGAGCTCATCTTTTGGTGTCATATCTTTTTGCCTTTTCATACTGCTCATGGGGTTCTTCTGGCAAGAATACTGAAGTGGTTTGCCATCCCTCCTCCACTGTACGATTTTTTTTTTTTTTTTTTTGGTCAGAATTTTCCAACAACTTCATTTCCAACAAGACCCTCCTCTATGGCAAGACTGTGTTCCATGAAAGGCATTTTACACCATGCACAATAATTAACTCGAAGTGGATTAAAGATGTAAATCTAAGGGCAAAACACATGTAATTCCAAGAAGAAAATACAGGTGGTAACCTCAGTAGCATCAGTCTTAACAGTGTTTTTGCGAGGCTGACTCCACAGGCGAGGGAAACAAAAACAGACAGAACCATGTCAAACTAAAAAAGTTATGCACAATGAAGGAAACAGTAAACAAAATGACAGTGTATCATATTTTTAGATTCCACATATGAGTGATATCATATGGTATTTGTCTTTCTCTTTCTGACTTACTTCACTTAGTATGATCATCCCTAGGTCCATCCATGTTTCTGTAAATGGCATTATTTCATTCATTTTTATAGCTGAGTAATATTGTCTGTGTATATATATACATATATACATGCATACATATGCACGTATACATTATAAAAATATAGAATTATTTTTATATTCTCCATTATGGCTTATTACAGGTATTGAATATCATACCCTGTGCTATAAATAGGACTTTGTTTTCTAATCTGTTTAATACATAGTAGTTTGTATTTGTTAATTCCAAACTCTTAATTCATTCCTCCCCAACTTTGCCTTTTGTAACCAAGTTTTCAATGTTTGTGAGTCTATTTCTGTTTTGTAAATAAGTACATTTGCATCATATTTTAGATTCCACATATTAGTGATATCATGCAGTATTTGTCTTTTTCTTACTTCATTTAGTATGATAATCTCTAATTTCATCCATGTTTTTGCAAATGCCATTATTTCATATTTGTTTATGGTTCAGTAGTATTCCATTTGAGCAAACTCCAGGAAGATAGTGATGGACTGGGAAGCCTGGTATGCAGCAGTTCATGGGGTTGCAAAGAGTCGGACATGATTTAGTGACTGAATAACAAGCATTCCATTGTATATACACACCACATCTTTATCCATTCATCTCTTGATGGACATTTAGGTTGCTTTCATGTCCCAGCTACTGTCACTAATGCTGAGGTGAACACTAATTTTTTCAAATTGGAGTTTTCTTTGTTTCTGTGCCCAGGAATGGGATTGCTTGATCATACGGCGAATCTATTTTAAGGGAGTCTCCATCCTGGTTTCCATTATGGCTACATCAATTTACATTACCAACAACAATGTGAGAGCATTCCCTTTTCTCTGCATCCTCTCCAGAGCTTATTTGTAGCCATTTTGATGACAGCTATTCTGACTGGTGTGAGGTAATATCTTATTGTAGTTTTGTTTTGTGTTTCTCTTAGTCAGACTTTATTTTTTTGGGCTCCAAAATGACTGCAGATGGTGATTGCAGCCATGACATTAAAAGACATTTACTCCTTGGAAGGAAAGTTATGACCAACCTAGATAGCATATTCAAAAGCAGAGACATTACTTTGCCAACAAAGATCCGTCTAGTCAAGGCTATGGTTTTTCCAGTGGTCGTGTATAGATGTGAGACTTGGACTGTGAAGAAAGCTGAGTGCCGAAGAATTGATGCTTTTGAACTGTGGTGTTGGAGAAGACTCTTGAGAGTCCCTTGGACTGCAAGGAGATTCAACCAGTCCATTCTGAAGGAGATCACCCGTGAGTGTTCTTTGGGAGGACTGATGCTAAAGCTGAAACTCCAGTACTTTGGCCCCCACATGCAAACAACTGACTCATTGGAAAAGATTGATGTTGGGAGGGATTGGGGGCAGGAGAAGAATGGGACGACAGAGGATGAGATGGCTGGATGGCATCATCGACTCAATGGACATGAGTTTCAGTGAACTCCAGGAGATGGTGATGAACAGGGAGGCCTGGTGTGCTGCAATTCATGGGGTCACAAAGAGTCAGACACGACTGAGCGACTGAACTGAACTGACCAATTAGTGATACTGAAAATCTTTTCATGTGCTTGTTGTCCATCTGTATGTCTTTTTTTGGAGAAATGTCTGTTTAGGTCTTCTGCCAACTTTTTGATTGGGTTGTTTGGGTTTTGGGATAATAATCTGTAGAGCTGTTGGATAAATTCCACTTGATCATGGTGTATCATCCTTTTAAAGTATTGGTGGAATCAGTTTGCTAGCTATTTTTAAGGATCTTGCATTTAAGTTCATCAGTGATATTGGCCAGTAATTTTCTTTTTGTGGTGTCTTTGTCTGGTGTTGGAGAAGACTCTTGAGAGCCCCTTGGACTGCAAGGAGTTCCAACCAGTCCATTCTGAAGGAGATCAGACCTGGGTGTTCTTTGGAAGGAATGATACTAAAGCTGAAACTCCAGTACTTTGGCCACCTCACGCGAAGAGTTGACTCATTGGAAAAGACTCTGATGCTGGGAGGGATTGGGGTCAGGAGGAAAAGGGGACGACAGAGGATGAGATGGATGGATGGCATCACCGACTCAATGGACATGAATCTGAGTGAACTCCGGGAGTCGGTGATGGACAGGGAGGCCTGGCGTGCTGCAATTCATGGAGTCGCAAGGAGTTGGACAGGACTGAGTGACAGAACTGAACTGAACTGTCTGGTTTTGTTATCAGCATGATGGTGGCCTCATAGAGGAGTTCAGAAATGTTCCTTCCTCTGCAATTTTTTGGAATAATTTCAGAAGGATCAGTATTAACTCTTCTCTAAATGTTTGGTAGAATTCATTTGTGAGGCCATCTTGTCCTGGGCTTTTGTTTTGGGGGAGTTTTAAAATTACTGATTCAATTTCAGTACTTGTAATTGGTCTGTTAATATTTTCTATTTCTTCCTGGTTCAGTCTTGTAATACTGTACCTTTTAAAGAATTTTCTATATTTTCTAAGTTGTCCTTTTTATTGGCATATAGTTGCTTATAATAGTCTTTTATGACCCTTTGTATTTCTGTGGTGTTGGTAGTAACTTCTACTTTTTTCATTTCTAATTTCATCAACTTGGAACTGTCTGCTCTTTTTCTTGATACATATGGTTAAAGGTTATCAGCTTAAAAAAAAAAGAACTTTTCAAAGGACCAGGTTTTAGTTTTATTGATCATTTTAATTTTTTAGTATCTATTTCATTTATTTCTTCTCTGATCTTTATGATTTCTTTCCTTCTACTAAGTCCGAGTTTTATTTGTTCTTTCTCTAGTTGTTTTAGATGTAAGTTAGTTTGCTTATTTGAAATTTTTCTTCTTTCCTGATGTAAACTTGTATCACTATAAAATTCCCTCAAAGAACTACTTTTGCTTTGTCCCATAGGTTTCATACTATGTTTTCATTTTCATTTATCTCTAATTTTTTTTTTACTCCTCTGTGACTTGTTTGGTGATCCATTGGTTGTTTGGTAGCATAATGTTTAGCCTCCAGGTGTTTGTGTTTTTTGAAGGTTTTTTCCCTTGTAATTAAATTTTAATCTCATAGCATTGTTGTTGAAAAAGATGATTGATATGATTTCAATTTTTTTTGAGTTTCCCAAGGCTTGCTTTGTGGTTCCACATGTGATCTATCCTGGAGACTGTTCCATGTGCACTTGAAAAGAATGTTTATTATGCTACTTTCACACAGAAAGCTCTATAAATTTTAGTTAAGTCCATTTGGTCAAATGTGTCACTTACTACCCATTTTTACTTACTGATTTTCTGTCTGCATGATCTGTCTATTAGTGTAAGTGGGAGGTTAAAGCTCCCCCAGTATTATTGTGCTAATCTTAATTTCTCCTTTTTTATCTGTTAACATTTGCCTTATACATGGAGGTGCTCCTATATTGGGTGCATATATACTTAAAATTGTTATTTCATCTTTGGTTGATCCCTTGATAATCATGTATTGTTCTTCTTTGTGTCTTAAAACAGTCCTTATATTAAACCCCATTTTATCTGATGCAAGAATTGCTACTCTGGCTTTCTTTTAGAAAGAATTTTTTTACTGAGAAAAAATATGCTTGCTCCTTAGAAGAAAAGCTATGACAAAACTAAGCAGTGTATAAGCAGAGGCATTACTTTGCTGACAAAGGTCCATATAGTCAAAGCTATGGTTTTCTCAGTAGTCATGTACAGATGTTAGAGTTGTACCATAAAAAAGGCTGAGCGATGGAGAATTGATGCTTTCAAACTGTGGTGTTGGAGAAGACTCTTGAGAGTCCCTTGGACTGCAAGGAGATCAAATCAGTCAATCCTAAAGGAAATCAACCTTGAATATTCATAGGAAGAACTGATACTGAGGCTGAAGCTCCAATACTTTGGCTACCTGATGCAAAGAGCCGACTAATTGGAAATGATCCTGATGTTGGGAAAGATTGAGGGCAGGAGAAGAAAGGGATGAGAGAGGATGAGATGGTTGGATGGCATCACTGACTCAATGGGCGTGAGTTTGAGCAAACTTTGGGAGATGGTGAAGGACAGGAAGCCTGGCATGCTGCAGTCCATGGGGTCACAAACAGTCGGACAAGACTGGGTGACTGAACAGCAAGAAAAAAGCTCAACATATCAAAATTAATGTGATACTTTTAGAAGATGATGCAAATCCAAGTGACCATGGATTTGTTGATGCCTTCTTAGGTACAAAACTAAAAACATGATCCATAAAAGAAAAAACTGATATGATGTACTTCATTAAATTAAAAGCATCTGCTCTACAAAAGACATTGTTAATAGAATGAAAGGACAAGCCACAGACTGGGAAATAATCTTTGCAAAACACATGTCAGATGAAGGACAAGGATCCAAAGTATACAAAGAACTCTTAAAATTCAACAAAAAGAATATTAACATTGCCAAAATGGGCAAAAAGTACAGAAAGAAATCTCCATAAAGAAGACGTACAGATGGCAAATAGCATATGAAAAATGCTCAGCATCATATGTCATTGTGAAGTGAAGTGAAAGTCACTCAGTCGTGTCTGACTCTTTGTGACCCCATGGACTGTATAGTCCATGGAATTCTCTAGGCCAGAATACTGGAGTGGGTAGCCTTTCCCTTCTCCAGGGTATCTTCCCAACCCAGGGACTGAACCCAGGTCTCCCACATTGCAGGCAGATTCTTTACCAACTGAGCCACAAGGGAAGCCCTCATATGTCATTCAGTTCAGTTCAGTTCAGTTCAGTCGCTCAGTCGTGTCTGACTCTTTGTCACCCCATGAATTGCAGCACGCCAGGCCTCCCTGTCCATCACCAACTCCCGGAGTTCACTCAAACTCTTGTCCATCGAGTCGGTGATGCCATTCAGCCATCTCATCCTCTGTCATCCCCTTCTCCTCCTGACCCCAATCCCTTCCAGCATCAGAGTCTTTTCCAATGAGTCAACTCTTCGCATGAGGTGGCCAAAGTATTGGAGTTTCAGCTTTAGCATTAGTCCTTCCAAAGAACACCCAGGACTGATCTTCTTTAGAATGGACTGGTTGGATCTCCTTGCAGTCCAAGGGACTCTCAAGAGTTTTCTCCAACGCCACAGTTCAAAAGCATCAATTGCTCGGCGCTCAGCTTTTTTCACAGTCCAACTTTCACATCCATACATGACCACTGGAAAAACCATAGCCTTGATTAGATGGACCTTTGTTGGCAAACTCTGCTTTTGAAAATGCTATCTGGGTTGGTCATAACTTTCCTTCCAAGGAGTAAGCATCTTTTAATGTCATGGCTGCAGTCACCATCTGCAGTGATTTTGGAGCCCCCCAAAATAAAGTCTGACACTGTTTCCATTGTTTCCCCATCTATTTCCCATGAAATGATGGGAACAGATGCCATATGTCATTAGGGAGTTGCAAATTAAAACGACAGTGAGATAGCACTACACACCTGTTACCATGACCAAAACCTAAACAACTGAGAACACTAAAGGCTGGTGAGGATTTGGAGCAGTGGGAGATCTCATTCGTTGCTGGTTGGAATGAAAAATGGTACAGCCACTTTGGAAGACAGTTTGGAAACGTTTTACAAAATTAAACATGCTCTATCATGTTTCAGCAGTCATGATCCTGATTGTTTAACCAAATGAGTTGAAAATTTTTATCCACAAAAAAAGCCTGAACATAAATGTTTGTAGCAAGTTTATTCAAGGAATTCCTGAAGTTAGTGTTTTCATAGTTTTTGAATAAACACCCAGGAGTGAAAATCCTGGGTCACATGGTAGTTCTATTTTCAGTTTTTGGGGGAAGCACTCCACACTGTTTTCCAAAGCTATTGTACAACTTTACATTCCTGCCAACAGCATATGAGTTACCTGTTCTCCACAACATCTCCAACACTTGTTATTTGCAGTCATTTTGATAGTTGCCATTCTAATGAGTATGAGATGATCTCATTATGGTTTTTTTTTAATTTTTATTTTTACTTTACAATACTGTATTGGTTTTGCCATACATTGACATGAATCCACATCATTGTGGGTTTGATTTGTATTTTCCTGATGATTAGTGGTGTTCAGCATATTTTCATCTAACTGCTGGCAATTAGTATGTTTCCTTAGGAAAACATAGGAAAAATACCTATTCAGGTCTTCTGCCCATTTTATAAACAGGTTGCTTTTTTGATGTTGAGCTGCATGAGTTCTTCCTACCTTTTAGAATATAAAGCCTTTATCAGATATGTTATTTGCAAATATGGTCTCCCATTCAGTAGGTGACCTTTTCATTTTGTTGACAGTTTCCTTCACTGTGCATATATTTTTTTTTTTTTTAGTCTGATGTAGTTTAGGGCAGAAAGTGAAGAGGAACTAAAAAGTCTCTCGATGAAAGTGAAAGAGGAGAGTGAAAAAGTTGGCTTAAACCTCAGCATTCAGAAAACTAAGATCATGGCATCTGGTCCCATCACTTCATGAGAAATAGATGGGGAAACAGTGGAAACAGTGTCAGACTTTATTTTGGGGGGCTCCAAAATCACTGCAGATGGTGATTGCAGCCGTGAAATTAAAAGACACTTACTCCTTGGAAGGAAAATTATGACCAACCTAGATAGCATATTCAAAAGCAGAGACATTACTTTGCCAACAAAGGTCCGTCTAGTCAAGGCTATGGTTTTTCCAGTGGTCATGTATGGATGTGAGAGTTGGACTGTGAAGAAAGCTGAGCGCTGAAGAATTGATGCTTTTGAACTATGGTGTTGGAGAAGACTCTTGAGATTCCCTTGGACTGCAATGAGATCCAGCCAGTCCATTCTGAAGGAGATCAGCCCTGGGATTTCTTTCGAAGGACTGATGCTAAAGCTGAAACTCCAGTACTTTGGCCACCTCATGCGAAGAGTTGACTCATTGGAAAAGACTCTGATGCTGGGAGGGATTGGGGGCAGGAGGAGAAGGGGACGACAGAGGATGAGATGGCTGGATGGCATCACTGACTCGATGGACAAGAGTTTGAGTGAACTCCGGGAGATGGTGATGGACAGGGAGGCCTGGCGTGTTGCAATTCATGGGGTCACAAAGAGTCTGACATGACTGAGCGGCTGAACTGAATGCAGTCCCATTTGTTTATTTTTGTTTGTCTCCCTGAAGAAACATTTTAAAGAATTTCTAAGACAGATGTCAAAGAGATTGCCTATGTTTTCTTCTATACTAGGTTTAATTGTTTTTCATCTTACGTTTAGGTGTTTAATCCATTTTGAGCTTATTTTTGTATATTGTATGAGAAATTTTCTAAATTTATTTTTTCACATGTAGCAGCCCAGTTTTCCTAGCCCCATTTATCAAAATACACAGTCTGTGGACCACACAGCCCTTGAAATCACCAGGCCAGAATATAGGAGTGCATAGCCATTCCCTTCTCCAGGGGAACTTCCTGACCCAGGAATCGAACTGGGATCTCCTACATTGCAGACGGATTTTTTACCTTATCAACTCCAGCTGCCCTGTATCCTAGGCCATCAGCTCCATCTTCACAACTCAGCTAGTCTGAAATGTTCTTCCTCACTTTCCCCTCCCTGACTTGTAGTGTAGAAACCCTCAAAGCAGTAATCTGAGGCGTTTGTAAGCTTTAACTCAGTTGTTTCCCATCTTTCAGGGATCACTGTCTGATGGGAATGTCTGTGTCTCCCTAAATTTGTGTGTTGAAATCCTACCCACCCACTCCACGTGATGATATTTGAATATGGGGCTTTTGGGAAGTAACTAGAATTAGAAGAAGGCATGAGGGTGGAGTCCTCATCAATGAGATTAGTGCCCTTATAAGAGTTAGAACTCCTGTCCTCTTTCTGTTCTCTTTCACGTGGGAATACAATGAGAAGTTGATAGTCTGCTCTCAACAGAATCTGAACATGCTGGCACCCTGATCTTAGCCTCCAGAACTGTGAGAAATAAATGCCTGCCGTTTATTAGCCACCATTTTATGGTAATTTTTATGGCAGTGCAAGCTGACTGAAACATTGTTCATTATCTGATTCATTGTTCATTATCTGATTGTTCATTATCTGTCTTGAAAACAGTTGTTTCATACATTCTTGTCTGATTGTTGTTATTGTCATTGCTTCAAGTTGGAAGTTAAATCCAGTCCCTGTTACTCTGTCTTGTCCAGAAGTGGTTTTACTCAGAGTTTTCTTTTTAATTATCTTTTCAGTCATTTTTAATATAGTATGATATAGACATTCCTAAAAATCTCCACACCATGCAAAATTATGCAATAAAAACCCATTTTGCTCATAGGAAAATTAGGTTATGAACACAACACCAGAAAATACTGACACATTAAATAAAAAGATAAGTATTAAATAAAAATGGAAGTACACTTTTCAACAGGTATAATGACTAATAAATACATAAATACTATAATAAACATGGCACTTTACCTTGTGAACAATCTGAAATTTACTTGTGGGAGGGCATGCTCATTCTCCTGCCAGCCTGCCCACCTCACCGTCACCATGCTGTATGTATGAGAAAGAAAGCAAAAGAGCTTTTAAAAACATTGAGAGAAATGGTAGATTAAAAAGAAAAACAAGAGAGAACATGGAGAAAAAAGTGCAAATAGTCTAACAAGACAGACAGGAAATTAAAGCTAAAATGTACTAGGCTAAGCAGCCAAATTGACCATTTGAAGGGATATAACTTGTGAATTATTGTCAAGTGATAGAAGGAGGATTGTCCAAGATAATATGGAGAATTTCAACACCAGATATGGATGTGTGGGGCTCATTGTCCTTGAGGCATGTGGAAACATGTGTTTTATGACCTACATTTCTCAGTTTATCTGGGTGCAGTCTTTTGCAGTTACCTAGTGTTTTTTAGGTACAAAATTGTGCTTCAGTCAGTTCAGTCACTCAGTCGTGTCCAAATCTTTGTGATGCCGTGGACTGCAGCATGCCAGGCCTCCCTCTCCATCACCAACTCCCAGAGTTTACCCAAACTCATGTGCATTGAGTCAGTGATGCCATCCAACCATCTCATCCTCTGTTGTTCCCTTCTCCTCCTGCCTGCAATCTTTCCCAGCATCAGGGTCTTTACAAATGAGTCAGTTCTTTGCATCAGGTGGCCAAAGTATTGGAGTTTCAGCTTCAACATCAGTCCTTCCAATGAACACTCAGGACTGATCTCCTTTAGGATGCACTGGTTGGATCTCCTTGCAGTCCAAGGGACTCTCAAGAGTCTTCTCCAACACCACAGCTCAAAAGCACCAATTCTTTGGCTTCAGCTTTCTTTATAGTCCAACTCTCACATCCACACATGACTACTGGAAAAACCATCGCCTTGACTAGATGGACCTTTGTTGGCAAAGTAATGTCTCTGCTTTTTAATATGCTGTCTAGGTTGCTCATAACTTCCTTTCTAAGGAGTAAAAGTCTTTTAATTTCATGGCTGCTGTTAAGGAAATGCAAAATTTACATCCTCTCAAATTCTTCTGTAATATACCAAATGTCTAGTAACAAATCATGTTTTCAAATCAAGCATTATAGAAGAACTATCTTCCCCTTTTATTTCCTGGACTTTTCTTTTTATTTTAGTGTTTAATTAAAATACTTTTCATGTATATATTAGAATGAAAATCTTTTTAAGGATTTGAATATCATATTAAGCGATAATTTTTCTTCATATAAATTTCTTCATTCTTTCAGAAAATTTGGCAGGAAATGGAAAAAAGATGACACATTCTTTCAAAGGAATGCTGGACTTTATCCATAATTATCTTTAAGGGTTATCAGAGTCTATAGAATTTACACTTTCTAATATCTCTGATAATTTTTCAACTCCTTAGTGATGAAGTTAACTTTTCAAAAGCCTGATAGTGATGAAACAAATGGTTCCTCTCAAAAAAGATGCAAGTGAATTTTGTATGGTAGAAATGCATTTGATTCTACACCCCCTCTCAAACCTCTGTGAGAGAGATGATTTTAAATATTACATTTTGCTTTATTACCCAGCAGATATTGGATAAGTATCCTATTTACACCTATTATCAAATTCAGTTCAGCATTCCCCATTGCCTAAATAGTTGCCTGCTCTTAAGATTCTGTTTAAACCTATTTCAACATCTTAATTGTTCCGTCATTAATTAATAGGTTACATGAAATTATTAATACATGCCCATTTAATTTTACATGAAAGCCATAATTTTACTTTTCTTCAATTATCATTTAACAGTTCAAAAACTCCATAACACTTTTTTTTTTTTTTTTTTGCCTTGCTGCACTACATGTGGGATCTTAGTTCCCAGACCAGGGATCAAACATACAACCCCTGCAATGGAAATATGGAGTCTTAACCAATGAACTACCAGGGAAGTCCCCTTCACCTTACTTTTGCATCAACTATTTTTTGAGATGTATGATGCCAATATCATTTTTTAATGCTTGCTAGTTGTGGCAGGCAGCCTTAAAGATTGGTCTCCAATGATTCCCATCTTCTTCTGTTGACTATCTAGTGCAATCATCTCTTTTCAAGTGTAATGAATTGAATTCATCAAAAATGATGGGATTTCACCTCTGTGTTTAGGTCACATGCACTTGTGACCTTCATCTTGTTACTAGAATCTCTTCCATGTTGGATTTGACAAAGCAAGGTGCCAAATTGGGAAGGTCAGAGAACTGTAAAACTTGTAGCTGCAAGAAATTGTGCTCTTATGATGGCCCTATGTTCAGTTCAGCTCAGTTACTCAGTCATGTCTGACTCTTTGGAACCCCATGGACTGCAGGACGCCAGGTTTCCCTGTCCATCACCAACTCCTGGAGCTTGCTCAAACTCATGTCCATTGTGTCGGTGATACCATCCAACCATCTCATCCTTTGTCGTCCCCTTCTCCTCCTGCCTTCAATCTTTCGCAGCCTCAGGGTCTTTACCAATGAGTCAGTTCTTCACATTAAGTATCCAAAATATTGGAGTTTCAGCTTCAGCATCAGTTCTTCCAATGAATATTCAGGACTGATTTCCTTTAGGATGGACTGGTTGGAT
This sequence comes from Budorcas taxicolor, assembly GCF_023091745.1. Taxonomy (NCBI): domain Eukaryota; kingdom Metazoa; phylum Chordata; class Mammalia; order Artiodactyla; family Bovidae; genus Budorcas; species Budorcas taxicolor. Next base: position 32,752,608 of record NC_068912.1, read on the forward strand.
ATCCTTGGGTCCAAGGGATTCTCAAGAGTCTTCTCCAACAGTTCAAAAGCATCAGTTCTTCAGTGCTCAGCTTTCTTTATAGTCCAACTCTCACATCCACACATGACTACTGGAAAAACCATAGCTTTGACTAGATGGACCTTTGTTGGCAGAGTAATATCTCTGCTTTTTAATATACTGTCTAGGCTGGTCATGGCTTTTCTTCCGAGAAGCAAGCATTTTTTATTTTATTTTATTTTTTTACTTTTTTTTTAATTTTAATTTTTACTTTATTTTACTTTAAAATACTGTATTGGTTTTGGCATACGTTGACATGAATCTGCCACGGGTGTACATGAGCTCCCAAACATGAACCCCCCTCCCACCTCCCACCCCACATCATCCCTCCGGATCATCCCCGTGCACCAGCCCCAAGCATCCTGCATCCTGCATCGAACATAGACTGGCGATTCATTTCTTATATGATAGTATACATGTTTCAATGCCATTCTCCAAAATCATCCCACTCTCTCCCTTTCCCACAGAGCCCAAAAGTCTGCTCTACACATCTGTGTCTCTTTTGCTGTCTTGCATACAGGGTCATCATTACCATCTTTCTAAATTCCATATATATGTGTTAGTATACTGTATTTGGTGTTTTTCTTTCTGGCTTACTTCACTCTGTATAATCGGCTCCAGTTTCATCCATCTCATTAGAACTGATTCAAATGTATTCTTTTTAATAGCTGAGTAATACTCCATTGTGTATATGTACCATAGCTTTCTTATCCATTCATCTGCTGATGGACATCTAGATTGCTTCCATGTCTTGGCTATTATAAACAGTGCTGCAATGAACAGTGGGGTACACGTGTCTGTTTCAATTCTGGTTTCCTCGGTGTGTATGCCCAGCAGTGGGATTGCTGGGTCATAAGGCAGTTCTATTTGAAATTTTTTAAGGAATCTCCACACTGTTCTCCATAGTGGCTCTACTAGTTTGCATTCCCACCAATGGTGTAAGAGGGTCCCCTTTTCTCCACATCCTCTCCAGCACTTATTGCTTGCAGACTTTTGGATCACAGTCATTCTGACTGGTGTGAAGTGGTACCTCATTGTGGTCTTGATTTGCATTTCTCTAATAATGAGTGATGTTGAGCATCTTTTCATGTGTTTGTTAGCCATCCGTATGTCTTCTTTGGAGAAATGTCTACTTAGTTCTTTGGCCCATTTTTTGATTGGGTTGTTTATGTTTCTGGAATTGAGCTGCATAAGTTGCTTGTATATTTTTGAGATTAGTTCTTTGTCAGTTGCTTCATTTGCTATTATTTTCTCCCATTCAGAAGGCTGTCTTTTCACCTTGCTTATAGTTTCCTTTGTTGTGCAGAAGCTTTTAATTTTAATTAGATCCCATTTGTTTATTTTTGCTTTTATTTCCAGTATTCTCAGAGGTGGATCATAGAGGATCCTGCTGTGATTTATGTCGGAGACTGTTTTGCCTATGTTCTCCTCTAGGAGTTTTATAGTTTCTGGTCTTACATTTAGATCTTTAATCCATTTTGAGTTTATTTTTGTGTGTGGTGTTAGAAAGTGTTATAGTTTCATTCTTTTACAAGTGGTTGACCAGTTTTCCCAGCACCACTTGTTAAAGAGATTGTCTTTAATCCATTATATATTCTTGCCTCCTTTGTTGAAGATAAGGTGTCCATAGGTGTGTGGATTTATCTCTGGGCTTTCTATATTGTTCCATTGATCTATATTTCTGTTTTTGTGCCACTGCCATACTGTCTTGATGAATGTGGCTTTGTAGTAGAGCCTGAAGTCAGGCAGGTTGATTCCTCCAGTTCCATTCTTCTTTCTCCTAAGATTGCTTTGGCTATTCGAGGTGTTTTGTATTTCCATACAAGTCTTGAAATTATTTGCCCTAGCTCTGTGAAAAATACTGCTGGTAGCTTGATAGGGATTGCATTGAATCTGTAGATTGCTTTGGGTAGTATACTCATGTTCACTATATTGATTCTTCCAATCCATGAACATGGTATATTTCTCCATCTATTAGTGTCCTCTTTGATTTCTTTCATCAGTGTTTTATAGTTTTCTATATATAGGTCTTTAGTTTCTTTAGGTAGATATATTCCTAAGTATTTTATTCTTTTGTTGCAATGGTGAATGGAATTGTTTCCTTAATTTCTTTTTCTACTTTCTCATTATTAGTGTATAGGAATGCAAGTGATTTCTGTGTGTTGATTTTATATCCTGCAACTTTACTATATTCATTGATTAGCTCTAGTAATTTTCTTGTGGAGTCTGCATCTTTTAATTTCATGGCTACACTCACCATCTGCAGTGATTTTGCAGCTGAAGGAAATAAAGTCTCTCACTGTTTCCATTGTTTCACCATCTATTTGCCATGAAGTGATGGGACCAGATGCCATAATCTTAGTTTTTTGAATGTTGAGTCCTAAGCCAACTTTTTCACCCTTCTCTTTCACTTTCATTAAGAAGCTCTTTAGTTCTTCTTCACTTTCTGCCATAAGGGTGGTGTCATCTGCATATATGAGGTTATTGATATCTCTCCCAGCAATCTTGATTCCAGCTTGTGCTTCATCCAGCCTGGCATTTTGCATGATGTATTTTTCATATAAGTTAAATAAGCAGAGTGACAATATAGGGCCTTGATGTACTCATTCCCAGTTTGGAATCAGTCTGTTGTTCCATGTCCAGTTCTAACTGTTGCTTCTTGACCTGCATACGGATTTCTCAGGAGGCAGGTAAGGTAAGATAAACTTCCCATGTCAGTTCAGTTCAGTTCAGTCGCTCAGTCGTGTTCGACTCTTTGTGACCCCATGAATCACAGCACACCAGGCCTCCCTGTACATCACCAACTTTCAGAGTTCACTCAGACTCGCGTCCATCGAGTCAGTGATGCCATCCAGCCATCTCATCCTCTGTCGTCCCCTTCTTCTCCTGCCCCCAATCCCTCCCAGTATCAGAGTCTTATCCAATGAGTCAACTCTTTGCATGAGGTGGCCAAAGTACTGGAGTTTCAGCGTTAGCATCCTTCCCTCTAAAGAAATCCCAGGGCTGATCTCCTTCAGAATGGACTGGTTGGATCTCCTTGCAGTCCAAGGGACTCTCAAGAGTCTTCCCCAATGCCACAGTTCAAAAGCATAAATTCTTTGGCACTCAGCCTTCTTCACAGTCCAACTCTCACATCCATACATGACCACAGGAAAAACCGTAGCCTTGACTAGCTGGAACTTAGTCGGCAAAGTAATGTCTCTGCTTTTGAATATACTATCTAGGTTGCTCTTAACTTTTCTTCCAAGGAGTAAGTGTCTTTTAATTTCATGGCTGCAATCACCATCAGCAGTGATTTTGGAGCCCTCAAAAATAAAGTCTGACACTGTTTCCACTGTTTCCCCATCTATTTGCCATGAAGTGATGGGACTGGATGCCATGATCTTTGTTTTCTGAATGTTGAGCTTTAAGCGAACTTTTCCACTCTCCTCTTTGACTTTCTTCAAGAGGCTTTTTAGTTCCTCTTCACTTTCTGCCATAAAGGTGGTGTCATCTGCATATCTGAGGTTATTGATATTTCCCCCAGCAATCTTGATTCCAGGTTGTGTTTCTTCCAGTCCAGCGTTTCTCATGATGTCCCATGTCAGTAGGTGCCTAATATGCTACTGGAGAACAGTGGGAAAATAACTTCAGAAAGAATAAAGAGATGGAGCCAAAGTGAAAACAACGCCCAGTTCTAGATGTGACTTATGATGGATGTAAAGTCCGATGCTATAAAGAACAATATTGCATAGGAACCTGTAATATCAGGTCCCTGGATCAAGGTAAATTGGAAGTGGTCAAACAGGAGATGGCAAGAGTGAATATCATAATTTTAGGTATCAGTGAACTAAAATGGAATGGAATGGGTGAATTTAATTCAGATGACCATTATATCTACTACCGTGGGCAAGAATCCCTTAGAAGAAATGGAGTAGCCATGCTAGTCAACAAAAGAGTCTGAAATTCAGTACTTGGAGGCAAAATGACAGAATGATCTCTGTTAATTTCCAAGCAAACCATTTAATATCACAGTAATCCAAATCTAAGCCCTAACCAGTAATGCTGAAGAAGCTGAAGCCGAATGGTTCTTTGAAGACCTACAAGACCTTCTAGAATGAACACCCAAAAAAGATGTCTTTTTCATCACAGGGGACTGGAATGCAAAAATAGGAAGTCAAGAGGTATCTGGAATAACAGGCAAATTTGGCCTTGGAGTACAGAATGAAGCAGGGCAAAGGCTAATAGAGTTTTGCCAAGAGAACAGACTGGCCATAGCAAACACCCTCTTCCAACAACACAAGAGAAGACTCTACACATGGACCTCACCAGATGATCAATACCTAAATCAGATTGATTACCTTATTTGCAGCCAAAGATGGAAAAGCTCTATACAGTCAGCAAAAACAAGACGGGGAGCTGACGGTGGCTCAGATCATGAACTCCTTGTTGCCAAATTCAGACTTATATTGAAGAAAGTAGAGAAAACCACTAGACCATTCAACTACTATCAAAATCAAATCTCTTATGATCATACAGTGGAAGTGAGAAATAGATTCAGGGATTAGATCTAATCGAGTGCCTGAGGAACTATGGATGGAGGTTTGTAACGTTGTACAGGAGACATGGATCAAGACCATCCCCAAGAAAAAGAATTGCAAAAAGGCAAAATGGCTGTCTGAGGAGGCCTTACAAATAGCTTTGAAAAGAATAGCAACAAAAAGCAAAGGAGAAAAAGAAAAATATACCCATTTGAATGTAGAGTTCCAAAGAATAGCAAGGAGAGATAAGAAAGCCTTCCCCAGTGATCAGTGCAAAGAAATAGAGGGAAAGAATGGAATGGGAAAGACCAGAGATCTCTTAAAGAAAATTAGAGATACCAATGGAATATTTCATTCAAAAATGGGCACAATAAGGGACAGAAATGGTATAGACCTAACAGAAGCAGAAGATATTAAAAAGAAGTGGCAAGAATACACAGAAGTATACAAAAAAGATCATGACCCAGATAACCCCAATGGTGTGCCCACTCACCTAGAGTCTGACATCCTGGAATTCTAAGGATGACTCCACTAAAATGCCTGCCCAAGAAAGCTAAACACTGCCAAGAGAATATACTGTTTGTCCTACCCAGTACCTAATGATAGGCCACTGCTATCTTCATGCTCCCTTAATTCAAGCATTTACTATAAAAGGACTTACAATTGTGAATCCTTTCTCTGTCCTTTTGAGATGTATATCTATGTCCTACAATTAGATGTGTCTTTCTCAAAGACCAGAAAGTCATTGCTTCAAAATGTAATCATAAGGAAGGATAGAGCACTCCCAGTCTCTAGGGGAAGATAAAATCTTAACCTTGATAATTGCCAGCTAGCAGACACTGGCCCACCTGCATTTATACTGACTGACCCTTCATGATTTTTCACTTCTTTAACTCTCCTTGAGTCTCCATTCACCTTTCCTTGATTTTCCCTTTAAAATACCAGAACACTTCCTCACAAATTGGTATGAGGCTCAGGTTCTTTCTCTTACTGGCAGCAGAAATGTTTTCACTGCTTTAACTAATCCCCAGCTGTGATTATCTCTTACAGCTCACATAGCAAAGAAGTGAAAGCAGCCTTTGAAGAAACAACCAGCAAGAAAGTGAGGCCCTCAATCTAACAGTTGCAAAGAACTGAATTCTGCTAACCACAGGAGCTTGAATGTAGATCTTGCCTAGTTGAACCTTCAAATGAGACCGCAGTCCTGGACAACACCTTGACTGCAGCCTTGTGAGAGACCTTAAAGCAGATGGCTCAGCTAAGCTGTGCCTGGACTTCTGACCCAGAAAAACCATGCGATAATAAAGTGTGGGTAATTCTCACCAGCCAAACTTGTGGTAATTTGTAATGCAGCATTATACAACTAATACAGTCTTCCTCTCTAGAAGCTTTAAATTTTCTCTTTCTCTTTTGTAGTCTCTATTTTCTCTATTTTTAGGCATGGTTTTTGTCTCTGTTTTTTTCCTTTTCTTCCCTACTCATTTCTTTACAGCTCATTTCATCTGACATCTTTCTACTTTATTTAATCCTGGAAAAATAGTTTACAGATTTAAAAAATTGTTTTCATTTTTCTCTTTCTGCAATTCTTGTTATCTAGATATTGGCACATAGCTTCTATCTAACACAATTTTATTATTTATTATTAAATTTCAAAGATTGCTATTAATTAATATTATTTTTTCTATTTTCCAGCTGCTTTCCAACATTTTTCTTGATGTGTTCTCTCAGTTCCCTAAGTTTTCCTTAGGCTGTATGATTCTACTAATTGTCATATCTAATGTATTTTTAACTCATATATTACTCACCTAATAAATTCATTTTTGGGTGGTTTTCCAATTATAATTTCCTTATCTTAACTTGATTGATAATGCATATTTAAAATTTTGGTTTATCTGTTTTAGTAACTCTTCTTCATATTGTATTTTTTCAATAATTCCACTTGTCTTCTTCTGAAATAGTGTATTCCTTTTTACTTACTTTGGTTTTTGATGCCATATTCTCCTGTTGACTATGGTTGCTTTACCTGGTAATGCGTTTTAAGCAAGGGCCAAAGGCCTTACCCATATTTATGTCATTTTTTCCAGTAAAAGGAAGGAGAGTGGGTAGGTTGAGTCTAGAACAGAGAACTCCAGGTATCCCCAAACAGTAAAATACTCCTGCTTTCTGTCTCCCCACAAACCAGGTCCCCAAGTGAGGGTTTCACTTGACTGAAATAATTCACTGGAATTTTGGGAGGAAGCTGCATCCTAGACTCTAATCTATAAGTCTTAGGATTTTTTAGAGAGACAGAGATGCCTGCGTATCAAACTATTTATCTATTAATATCTTATTCAACTCTTCACCACAGCAGTGCACTTTGTGTGCTTAGTCACTCAGTTGTGTCTGACTCTTTGCAGCCCCACAGACTCTAGCCCGCCAGGCTCTTTGTCCATGGGGATTCTCCAATCTAGAATACTAGAGTAGGTTACCATGCCCTTCTCCAGGAGATCTTCCCAACCCAGGGATCAAACCCAGGTCTCCTGCATTACAGGAAGATTCTTTACCATCTGGGCCACCAGAGAAGCCCAAAGTGCTCTCTGCTGACCTGATATTATCATGAACACTTGCACCAGGAATCTTGACTATTTCTTTAACTTCCTCCTGAGTGGATAATCCCAGGCAATGTGGGAGAGAGGGAACAGAAATAACTTAAAACTGCCTTTTTCAAACTTATGACTTTAGTTTTCTGAGCAGAGACCACAACTACTTTCTTCCCTACACGTTCATTTTTGACAGCGTTCAGGCAGCGGCAGTGGGCTGGCACACTAAGCATGGCCGAGAGCTACCGCGCGTCTGAGGCCAGGGGCGGCGGCCAGGAGGAGCAACCCCATGCGCGAGGAGTGGTGCCTGTGCCACCGCAGGAAGGCCTAGAGGAGCCACCCCACATTGAAGGGCAGGAAGGGCAGCGGGAGGAGATACCCCTCATCCAAGGTAAGGAGCAGAGGCTGTGCTTTGCTGGAGCAGCCGTGAAGAATACCCAAAGCCCAAGGCAAGAGAAACCCAAGTAAGATGGTAGCTGTTGCAAGAGGGCATCAGAGGGCAGACACACTGAAACCTTACTCACAGAAAACTAGTCAATCTAATCACACTAGGACCACAGCCTTGTCTAACTCAATGAAATTAAGCCATGCCTGCGGGGCAACCCAAGACGGGCGGGTCATGGTGGAGAGATCTGACAGAATGTGGTCCACTGGAGAAGGGAATGACAAACCACTTCAGTATTCTTGCCTTGGGAATCCCATGAACAGTATGAAAAGGCAAAATAGTAGGATACTGAAAGAGGAACTCCCCAGATCAGTAGGTGCCCAATATGCTACTGGAGGTCAGTGGAGAAATAACTCCAGAAAGAATGAAGGGATGGAGCCAAAGCAAAAACAATATCCAGCTGTGGATGTGACTGGTGATAGAAGCAAGATCCGATGCTGTATAGAGCAATATAGCATAGCAATCTGGAATGTCAGGTCCATGAATCAAGGCAAATTGGAAGTGGTCAAACAGGAGATGGCAAGGGTGAACGCCGACATTCTAGGAATCAGCAAAACTAAAATGGACTGGAATGGGTGAATTTAACTCAGATGACCATTATATCTACTACTGCGGGCAGGAATCCCTCAGAAGAAATGGAGTAGCCATCATGGTCAACAAAAGAGTCCAAAATGCAGTACTTGGATGCAATCTCAAAAACGACAGAATGATCTCTGTTCATCTCCAAGGCAAACCGCTCAATACCACAGTTATCCAAGTCTATGCCCCAACCAGTAATGCTGAAGAAGCTGAAGCTGAACGGTTTTATGAAGACCTACAAGACCTTTTAGAACTAACAACCAAAAGAGATGTCCTTTTCATTATAGGGGACTGGAACGCAAAAGTAGGAAGTCAAGAAACACTTGGAGTAACAGGCAAATTTGGCCTTGGAATGCAGAATGAAGCAGGGCAAAGACTAATAGAGTTTTGCCAAGAGAATGCACTGGTCATAGCAAACACCCTCTTCCAACAACACAAGAGAAGACTCTACACATGGACATCACCAGATGGTCAACACCAAAATCAGATTGATTATATTCTTTGCAGCAGAAGATGGAGAAGCTCTATACAGTCAACAAAAACAAGACCCGGAGCAGACTGTGGCTCAGATCATGAACTCCTTATTACCAAATTCAGACCTAAATTGAAGAAAGCAGAGAAAACCGCAAGACCATTCAGGTATGACCTAAATCAAATCCCTTATGATTATACTGTGGAAGTGAGAATAGATTTAAGGGCCTAGATCTGATAGACAGAGTGCCTGATGAAGTATGCAATGAGGTTCGTGACATTGTACAGGAGACAGGGATCAAGACCATCCCCATGGAAAAGAAATGGAAAAAAGCAAAATGGCTGTCTGGGGAGGCCTTACAAATAGCTGTGAAAAGAAGAGAGGCGAAAAGCAAAGGAGAAAAGGAAAGATATAGGCATCTGAATGCAGAGTTCCAAAGAATCACAAGAAGAGATAAGGAAGCCTTCTTCAGCGATCAATACAAAGAAACAGAGGAAAAGAACAAATGGGAAAGAGTAGAGATCTCTTCAAGAAAATTAGAAATACCAAGGGAACATTTCATGCAAAGATGGGCTCGATAAAGGACAGAACTGATATGGACCTAACAGAAGCTGAAGATATTAAGAAGAGATGGCAGGAATACACAGAACAACTGTACAAAAAAGATCTTCATGACCCGGATAATCACGATGGTGTGATCATTCATCTAGAGCCAGACATCCTGGAATGTGAAGTCAAGTGGGCCTTAGAAAGCATCACTATGAACAAAGCTAGTGGACGTGATGGAATTCCAGTTGAGCTATTTCAAATCCTGAAAGATGATGCTGTGAAAGTGCTGCACTCAATATGCCAACAAATTTGGAAAACTCAGCAGTGGCCACAGGACTGGAAAAGGTCAATTTTCATTCCAATCCCAAAGAAAGGCAATGCCAAAGAATGCTCAAACTACCACACAATTGCACTCATTTCACACGCTAGTAAAGTAATGCTTAAATTTCTCCAAGCCAGGCTTCAGCTATACGCAAACCATGAACTTCCTGATGTTCAAGCTGGTTTTAGAAAAGGCAGAGGAACCAGAGATCAAATTGCCAACATCCGCTGGATCTTGGAAAAAGCAAGAGAGTTCCAGAAAAACATCTATTTCTGCTTTATTGACAATGCCAAAGCCTTTGACTGTGTGGATCACAATAAACTGTGGAAAATTCTGAAAGAGATGGGAATACCAGACCACCTGACCTGCCTCTTGAGAAACCCGTATGCAGGTCAGGAAGCAACAGTTAGAACTGGACATGGAACAACAGACTTGTTCCAAATAGGTAAAGGAGTAGGTCAAGGCTGTATATTGTCACCCTGCTTACTTAACTTCTATGCAGAGTGCATCATGAGAAACGCTGGGCTGGAAGAAACACAAGCTGGAATCAAGATTGCTGGGAGAAATATCAATAACCTCAGATATGCAGATGACACCACCCTTATGGCAGACAGTGAAGAGGAACTAAAAAGCCTGTTGATGAAAGTGAAAGAGGAGAGTGAAAAAGTTGGCTTAAAGCTCAACATTCAGAAAACGAAGATCATGGCATCCGGTCCCATCACTTCATGGCAAATAGATGGGGAAACAGTGGAAATGGTGACAGACTTTATTTTTGAGGGCTCCAAAATCACTGCAGATGGTGACTGCAGCCATGAAATTAAAAGACACTTACTCCTTGGAAGAAAAGTTAAGAGCAACCTAGATAGTATATTCAAAAGCAGAGACATTACTTTGCTGACTAAGGTCCGTGTAGTCGAGGCTATGGTTTTTCCATTGGTCATGTATGGATGTGAGAGTTGGACTGTGAAGAAGGCCGAGCACCGAAGAATTGATGCTTTTGAACTGTGGTGTTGGAGAAGACTCTTGAGAGTCCCTTGGACTGCAAGGAGATCCAACCAGTCCATCCTAAAGGAGATCAGTCCTGGGTGTTCATTGGAAGGACTGATTCTGAAGCTGAAACTCCAATAATTTGACCACCTGATGCGAAGAGTTGACTCATTGGAAAAGACTTTGATGCTGGGAGGGATGGGGGCAGGAGAAGAAGGGGACGACAGAAGATGAGATGGCTGGATGGCATCACTGACTCGATGGACGCGAGTCTGAGTGAACTCCAGGAGATGCTGATGGACAGGGTGGCCTGGCGTGCTGCAATTCATGGGGTCGCAAAGAGTCGGACACGACTGAGCGACAGAATTGAACTGAAATAAGTTCCCTCTGGAGTTTCAAAATGTTCTTCAGTTTAGTTCAGTTCAGTTGCTCAGTCGTGTCTGACTCTTTGCAACCCCATGGACTGCAGCACGCCAGGCCTCCCTGTCACCAACTCCCAGAGTTTACTCAAACTCCTGTCCATCGAGTCAGTGATGCCATCCAGCCATCTTATTCTCTGTTGTCCCATTCTCCTCTTGCCTTCAATCTTTCCCAGCCTCTGGGTCTTTACAAATGAGTCAGTTCTTTGCATCAGGTGGCCAAAGTATTGGAGTTTCAGCTTCAACATCAGTCCTTCCAATGAACACTCGGGACTGATTTCCTTTAGGATGGACTGGTTGGATCTCTTTGCAGTCCAAGGGACTCTCAAGAGTCTGCTCCAACACCACAGTTCAAAAGCATCAATTCTTCAGTGCTCAGCTTTCTTTATAGTCCAACTTTCACACCCATACATGACTACTGGAAAAACCATAGCTTTGACTAGATGGACCATTGTTGATAAAGTAACTTCTCTGCTTTTTAATTTCTTCCAAGGGGCAAGCATCTTTTAATTTCATGGCTGCAGTCACCATCTGCAGTGATTTTGGAGCCCCCTCCCCCCAAATAAAGTCTGTCACCATTTCCACTGTTTCCCCATCTATTTGCCATGATGTTATGGGACCAGAGTCTTCCCTGGTGGCTCAGATGGTAAAGCGTCTGCCTGCAATGAAGGAGACCTGGGTTTGATCCCTGGGTTGGGAAGATCTCCTGGAGAAGGAAATGGCAACCCACTCCAGTACTCTTGCCTGGAAAATCCCACGAACGGAGGAGCCTGGTAGGCTACAGTCCATGGGGTCACAAAGAGTCGGAGATGACTGAGTGACTTCACTTCACCATGGGATCAGATGCCATGATCTTAGTTTTCTGAATGTTCAGTTTTAAGGCAACAATGTTCTTAGTTCTTAGAATATGTTTTCCTTGTATAATATAGGGGAAGGAAACAGCAGTTCTTGCTCATCACTGTAGCTGCTGCTGCTGCTAAGTTGCTTCAGTCGTGTCCGACTCTGTGTGACCCCAGAGACGGCAGCCCACCAGGCTCCCCCATCCCTGGGATTCTCCAGGCAAGAACACTGGAGTGGGTTGCCATTTCCTTCTCCAATGCATGAAAGTGAAGTCCCTCAGTCATGTTTGACTCCTAGCGACCCCATGGACTGCAGCCTACCAGGCTCCTCCATCCATGGGATTCACCAGGCCAGAGTACTGGAGTGGGTTGCCATTGCCTTCTCCCATCACTGTAGCAGGATTCAACAAATCTTGTGTTATAATTATTAGTTATAGTACTTGCAAAGAAATATCTCTGCTGTATTTATAATCATTTCCCTTTTGTATTCTGTATTTTTGCTTTTTTTTGGCTTTATTAATCTCTCTTAATGTCTATGTCTAGTATTGATTTTATCAAAGCATCAGCTTGTGGCTTTGTTAACTTATTGCATTATTATTATTATTTACTTCACTTGCTTATTCTTGTTTCCTTTGGTATTCTGTTGCTTCTAAAAATATGTCTAAATTGGATTCTTAGCTTTCTAAAAATTAATTAATTACTTTGACTGTGTTGTGTCTAAGTTTTAGTATGCGAGATCTTCCTTGTGGTATGTGGGATATTTTTTCAAATTTTTTTAGTTGCAGCATGTAGAATCTTTAGTTACAGTGTATGCAACTCATGTGTTTAAATATTATTATTTTATGACAAACATTTAAATCACTTAATTTCCACTATAATTTCATCTTTAATTCAGGCATAATTTAGTAATAGGTTACTCAGTTTACAAATATATCTTAAAGCTAATTCTTAATTATCTGAATAACTAATTTTAACCAACTTATGGTTGGTAAACATAGTAGATATAGTATGTTATTTTATACATATTCTATATGGTCTCAAAAATAATGTGAATTATTCAATGAGTGGAGAGTTATTTACACACCTGATGTCCCAATCTGGTTTATTGCATTGTTTAGAAATTTGAAATCTATGACCAGCTTTTGTATGTTTTAACTATTAATTTCTCAGAGATATATGTCTATAAAACCATCCTCTACATTTGTTGATTTGTGAATCTACTGATTTCTGTCCGTTGTTGCTAAATTTGTCACTCTTTTAGCTAGCAATATCTTTATCTTAATATGCTCTTGTTTCTCTTTGATGTCTCATTCCTTTATCCATGCTGTTGTATTATTCTCTGTGCATCAGTTTCTCCACCGAATGTACTATTTTTCACTAGCTGTTAAGAGTAAACAAATTAATATTTATAAAAAGTACTTAGGGTAGTGCTTGGCATGTAATATGTAGGTGTTTGGATAAAAATGGCTAGAGGTGGTCATTGAAACCAGAAGCATGTTTACAGTCACTTTAGGAGACAGGATAGTTAGAGAAAATAAAAGGATCAATGATCAAATTTGAGGAAATCTGCTTAATGGCCATGTAAGGGATAAAACTTCAAAAGAGACTGAAAATGAGTACATAAAAAAGTAGGAGGGAATCCAAGAAAATACATTACCAATGGTGCCAAGTAGAAGGATTAATGTGCTGCTGAATAACTAAGATCATGGCATCCAGTCCTATCACTACATGGGAAATAGATGGGGAAACAGTGGAAACAGTGTCAGACTTTCTTTTGGGGGGCTCCAAAATCACTGCAGATGGTGAGTGCAGCCATGAAATTAAAAGACACTTACTCCTTGGAAGGAAATTTATGACCAACCTAGATAGCATATTCAAAAGCAGAGACATTACTTTGCCAACAAAGGTCCATCTAGTCAAGGCTATGGTTTTTCCAGTGGTCATGTATGGATGTGAGAGTTGGACTATGAAGAAAGCTGAGCACCGAAGAATTGATGCTTTTGAACTGTAGTGTTGGAGAAGGCTCTTGAAAGTCCCTTGGACTGCAAGGAGATCCAACCAGTCCATCCTAAAGATCAGTCCTGGGTGTTCTTTGGAATGACTGATGCTGAAGCTGAAACTCCAATACTTTGACCACCTCATGTGAATAGTTGATTCATTGGAAAAGAGTCTGATGCTGGGAGAGATTGGGGGCAGGAGAAGAAGGGGACGACAGAGGATGAGATGGCTGGATGGCATCACTAACTCAATGGACATGAGTTTGGGTGAACTCTGGGAGTTGGTGATGGACAGGGAGGCCTGGCGTGCTGCAATTCATGGGGTCGCAAAGAGTCGGACACGACTGAGCGACTGAACTGAACTGAATAAAGATATAAGTAAACGTGATAAACAGCATCTACTGAAATAGCTGAATGAGTGGTTTAATGAGTACATTTGACACTCTGATGCATTTCCCAGAACTTCTTTGGGAAATGAAAGTTTTATTCTGCTCACATTCCAACTGGGAACGTTGCCAGCAGATATGCTTTAGCTTTGCCTCAGCTATGCCTCCTTGAGTAATTGCCTTGGCTAAAGAGATCCTCCTCACCTAAGCTCATGCACCCTTCCCTGGCAAAGCCTGAATCCCACTTGGGAAGGCTTCAAAAGTTCATCTTAATTTTAGAGCTCTATGTGGGATTCTCTAAGGCCTTTGTTAAGACTGGGCATCACAACCTAATTTCTCCCTTTGCCCAACTTTGCTCCCTTTTCTTCCTTTCTAGGCTTCCCTGGTGACTCAATGATAAGGAATCTGCTAGCCAGTGCAGGAGACTTGGGTTTGCAGGTAGGGAAGAGCGTCTAGAGAAGGAAATGGGAACCCACTAAAGCATTCCTGCCTGGGAAATCCCATGGACAGAGGAGACAGGTTGGGCTACAGTTCATGGGGTCACAAAGAATCCAACAGGACTTACAGCTAAACAACATGCCTTCCTTCCACAGACACTGATCCCTAATAAACGTCCTGCCCACCAAAGTCTATCTGAAGAGTCTGCCTCCCAGGGAACCCAATCTGTGACAATGAGCTTCATTTATGAGAAGTGCTGATGGATATGAGAAGTTAAGAAACGCAAAAGTTAAGAAATGAGTGGTGAGAAAAATGAAACAAGCCAAGAATGAGCAACTCACTTAAGTAATTTTGCTTTCACAGACAGGAAGTGAAGTCACTCAGTCGTGTCCGACTCTTTGCGACCCCATGGGATGTAGCCTATCAGGCTCCTCAGTCCATGGGATTTTCCAGGCAAGAGTGCTGGAGTGGATTGCCATTTCCTTCTCCAGGGGCCCTTCCCAACCCAGAAATTGAACCCAGGTCTCCCGCATTGCGGACAGACGCTTTACCGTCTGAGCCACCAGGGAAGTCTCACAGACAGGAGGAAGATAAAGATCAAAACCAAGATAGTAAAAAGGGCTCAACTCTCTGCCTCCTCTTTAGTATGGGACTATTTGGCTGAAAGATAAATACCACTCACACACACAGGATTCGATATCGCCAAAATTAATCTTTACCAAAGAGTGAATAGTAGTTTAAAAGTATTACTCTATGATAATCGAGACGTCAACATCTTTCATCATTTCATTAACGAGTTAGGAGAATGACTAACTAGCATTTCTAAAAGACCAAAATAAACCTTTAACTTAGCTACCATACATCAGTCTCCTAAATTTGAACAGTATGAGCCTGTTTACATCTTTACTGCTGGTAGCTAATAAAACTAGATCTTTTAAACCACTCCTCCCACAACTTCCTCCTAGTCCCAGCTGAAGCCAAAGACTCAACCCGTTTCTCAGATAAGAGACTTAACAACAGTAATCAAGAGACTTCTGCCAAGTATTTCTCTGGAGATTCAGGTAAACATGCCAAAAAGTAACTCAATACAAGAAACGAAACTTTTAGGGAATGAAGAAACTATATGACAGTGTTATTTCCAGCGACTATTAAGGGGTGGAGGGAGAGCGTATATTAAGTCTCGAGGCAAACCTTTAAGTAAGAGAATAAAACCCGAGAAACCCTCAGGAAGTAGCAATAAAACAGACGCTTGCCACAGGCAGGTGTCTTAAAATTTTCTCACTCCGTAAGTTCATATGACTCCGAAAGAGCCCTCCAATGTCTTTTAAAGCACGGGCGGAAAAGAAAACAGACCAGCGGCAAATACAAAGGGAGGAAATTTGCGATTGCCCCGGAAACATTTTATTTTGCGTAGGCATCTGGAGAATTTTCTTTTGCGATTCGTTCCTTGATCCGGAAGAAGAGATGGCAGACAGCACCTTTGATTGGATCGCAGTATAAGGGCGGGGCGCTAGCGAGCCAGTCATCTTGGTGAACGGATGTGACGATACCGGAAGCTGGCGGGCTGAGCTTTGCCAGCTGGCGGCTTTGGTGGGCGGGGTCGGTCGGGCCCTGCTGGCTCGGTTGTTCACGGCTGACCCGGCACCCATAGGGGCGGTGCCATTAAGGCCACGCCTCCAGCGCTGACTCCGGGCGGCTCTGGAGCGAAGTCCCTGGCGCTGAGTGGGTGGAGACTCGAGACCCTTCTCTGAGAGGCTAGGGACGGAACCGCCCCGTCTCTTCTATTCTTCCGGTTTTTGGTGGCTACGCTGCCTCCCTGCGAAGCCTGAGGATACGCCCTCTAGAGAGCCTGCCATCTCTCTCCTTTCAGCTTCGAGCCCCTCTGTGCTCCGGGACAACTCCAGCCCAACATTCTCTCGCTCTCGCTCTCGCTCTCGCTCTCGTTCTCGTTCTCTTCCCTTGGAGGACCTCGGCCCCGACACTGCCCCCTTTCCTGGATGTATTGGCCCCTCCCAACCCTATAAAATGTCCAATAACCCACAGAAGGTCTTCTTGAAACCTACAGAGGAAAAGTCAGGCAACGCCTCGCATTGGTAAGTACCGGTTTCTAATCTCCCTCGACCCGGCGGCCCCTCTCCCGTCTCTTAGCAGGATGTCGAGTCAGCCGTCGTTTCCTGACGTTCTGCAATTCAGACGCCTTTGATCCCTCTGTGTGAGCATTCCAGGGAAAGTGCGCGGCAGTTTGGCGCTTAGAGCTCTTAGCGCACGTCCCCCTTCAGAGTCTGACGCAGTCAGCCTCTGCCCTGGCGCCGCAGGACTCCAGCGTCTGAATTTCATAGGCTGACAGAGTAGATCTCCATGGGAGAGGAAAATCAACATGGCCGGCGCGCCTGTATGACCAAAACCTTCTGGAAGATTCTCGCGCACTCGCAGAAAAACACGCAGCAATGAGAGCGAATTAGCAAATGCAGCACAGGTGGCGCTGGATCGTCAGGGAAAATATCTGTAATGTAAGAGTTTGTGGGAAGGAAAGGTGGTTGTTGTTGTTTTGGTAATTGATAATATAGAAACTGAAAAGTTGTTTTAGAATAAGGGAATCAATTTTTTAAAATTTGTTCAAATGATAGCTTTATTTGAAGATATTAAAAAATGAAAGAGGAATTATCATGTAAAATCCTTTGGAACAGCATATTTGAAGAAGGTATAATGAGAATGCCATCTCGAATTGGATGTATATGTAGAAGAACTACATTTGTCAGAGGTAGATTCCTGTACTTCTTAGACACTTGTTTGTAAATTTAGGCAATAGTGTATCACTCTTTTTTTTAAAACATATCATTCAAGATGAAATAAAACGAACAAAATTGTAAGCATTTTAAGTTAAACTATCCATGGTTTGTGAGTATATAATAAGTGGTGAGAAAAAAGGTTGAGTCCTTGTAGAAGAAAATGTGAAGAAGAAATCATAGAAATGGAGATGTAAAAATCATGGACGAGCATTTATGTTTGAAGAAAACCAGTATCACTACGTTTAATCCTTGATTTGCTAGTTACTATTTGTGAGGCCGTGACTTGGTTTCCAGTCTGTAAGTAAGAACACCCAGAGGTATTTTAAGGATTAAAAGAATGAATATACTAAAATACTTGGTGCAGTAAAAATAGAAAAGCGTTGTTTAAATGTTAGCTATTATAATTTTCAGGATACGATTTTACTTCTGTAAAGATTTTAGCCCAGGAAGTAGGTAGTTATGAGTAGATATGAAACCTAATTGTGATAAACACTTTAAAAAAGCATGCTTGATAATCTAAAATGAAATGGTCATCAAAAGTGATTAGCTAAAACTACACTGAAAACTGCCAAGAAAGAGCCATTGTATTTCGGGTCAGAACAAGAGCCAGCTTTTGTGCATGTACGTTTTTTGTTGGTTTATTTTTGGTGGAAGTTGAGAGGAAAGTCAGAGATAGTGCCTTGTATGGATACGCAAAAATGGAACTAGTCTTTAATGGTTGCTGATTTCTTCTATCTTGTTTCAATACCTGTATATTTGATAACGTTTGATTTATCCTAGTTTAATACAATTTGTTTTAGGGTTTCATTCTTTTTAAATACCAGAAATTAGAGTAAGAACCTTACTTTTTGTTTATTGTGTACTTTATTATCCTGTTTCTACTTTTGGCTATATTTTAAAACATTGCAAATCGAATTATGTTTTCTACATTTATCAGTTATTTGGAGTTAATTAACTCACTGGTTTATGCGTTATTTTTATCATCTTTGAATGCATTTTTCTTCAAATCCTTGAGGTTTTAAATCACGTATTTGGGACATTTGCCAGATGCCTTTCTGAAGCTCTTTGACATTTATTTTGGTTACTGTTTGCATATTTGATTCTGTTGTTTTATAATTAATCTGCAGGACATTCAAAGATACTTTTGTAAATACGTGGATTAATGTCAGCTCTTTAGTTTTTTGGAAGCTTCATGGTCTTACATATCTGATAATCTTTTTATTGTAAAAAATCATTTTTTATAAGCTTAAAATGATTATATGATTTTCTTATTTTCTATGGATACTTGGATTTTTCTTGAGTTACCTCTTCCCTGCTGTAACAGCTTTCGGTAATGTGATACAGAATGTTGATTGCTTTAAAAGTGTCTCTTTAATTCATCAGGGTATAAAATGTAAAACCCAAATTTAATCTTATAGTACAAAGGAGAAAGCTGGAAGATATCTGTGATAGTAGGCATTAAGTTTATTTAGATTTGGACTGTATATGTAAAGAGCAAAGCTGGAGTCAGAATGGTACAGTTGAGGTACAAAGACCTTGGTAGAGTTGGAGAAAGAAGATAGTTACAGAGACCTAGATTCATGTTCTAGTTCATCACTTAGTATAGTTAAAACATTTGGTTAAAAGCTGTTCACTGAGTGCCTATTGTGTGACAGACTGTACTAAATGGAGAGACTGATTAAAGAATAGGCTATGGACCATGCCCATGAAAAACATTAACATCTAGGGGGAATTATAACATAATACACTTGTTAATAATAATATGTACAGGATGATCCTGTGAGGGCATAGAGAAAGGAAATTGTGGGAAAGGTTTCTGGAGTGGCCAAGTTGGGGAATATTAAGTATTAGCTGTCCAATTAAAAGATGAATGCCTATACCCAGGCAGAGGAAATTGATTTTTTTTAAAAACGCAGTATGATGTATTACTAGTAATTGATATTTATTGTTTGAGTCTGTACTACAAGCAGGATAACTAGATAGCTCATAAGGATTTGCTAAAGAGATTAGACTTCTCTCCATTGGAGACCCTTCTGAGGATTTTAAGAAAGGAACTGTTACAGTCACATGTCATTTTAGGTAACTGATGACAGTGTGGATTTGAGGTGCTGAGTCAGACGAATAAAGATTGTATTTCAGTTGTCCTTTCAGAGATTCTGAAAGCCTGTGCTAGAATGTAGAGCAAGGGTTGGCTTCGAAGAAATACAGAGGGGCAAATGGGCAGATCTTGTCAGTGAATTGGTATGAAGAAAAGTGGGTCAATTATGATGCCAGTTTTCTGGGCAGATACTGGCAAATTAATTGAGATTAGGAATACACCAAGAAAGCAATCAGTGAGATATTTGAATCTGAAATTCAGGTAGAATCAAAGCTGGAAATTTGAGAGTCAGAGTTCACAAAGAGACTTGTGAGTCATCAGCTTAGAAGAATTATAATAAAAGCCTGTGATAATATATCCCACAATAATAAGAGTTAGGATGCCATGTGATTGGCAGTTGGCTTCTTTCCGCCTTTGACCCTTTGTTCTTAAATAGGGAACTAAATGGGTGTCCTCAGCAGGGGACTTGGTTTGGTTATAAAATGTTCCGTTGTCAGTTTGATGTGCATGTAGTTTTGTACTGTGTGTTATTATCTTTGTTTATGTGATTTGAGTGTGTGTGTGTTCGAGAGAGGAACATACTATACTGGTTAAATGAAATCTATTTCTCGTTAATACCTCAGTTTATGCATGAATTTTGAGGACTATATTATATTGAGCTATGCTAAAGTAAATACAAAAGAGTGAATGGGATTGCCCAAGAAAGCATGTTATTCTGAATAAGTTCTTTAATATTACTAAACTTCTATTTTCTCAACTATAAAATGGGAATGGCAGTACCTACCTTGTTGGACTGTTTATTAGGATTAGAGTTAATGACAACTATTTATAACAATATCTGTTATGCATATGATGTCATGTGAAATATATTATCATATGTTACTACATTATGTACTTGTATATATTATGTGTGTGCATAATAGAGAATAATGCAGAGATTGTCATAATAGTCATAGAGAATAAGTTGGAAAAAATCTCTTAGCAGTCGAAAATTTTGTGAAATTATCTACAAAATGTTTATTAACCTACAAAAAATTTTGTAAATAATTTATTTTTGGTTCCACTGGGTCTTTGTTGCTGAGCATGGACTTTCTCTAGTTGCAGTGATCAGGGGATACTCTTGGTCATGGTGCACAGGCTTCCCATTGTGTTGACTTCTCTTGTTGCTGAGCACAGGCTCTAGGCACATCATTTTCAGTAGTTACACCACAGGGGCTCGTTAGATGTGGCTCACGGGCTCTAGAGTATGGACTCAATAGTGGCACGTGGGCTTTAGTTTCCTGTGATGTGGGGAATCTTCCCGGACCAGGGATCAAACCTGCATCCCCTGCATTGTCACGAAGACTCCTATCCACTGTACCATCAGAAAAGTCCTAACCTGCAAAATTTTTATGATTCCGTATCAAATCTGTAAATGCTTCATTCAAAATGAAAAGTCAAAAATGTCAAAAGTTATATAATGTTTATTTAATATCTTTTATTAAAGTTCTCACATTTTCAAAAGATTACCTGATTCATTTACTTTATCTTGAACAGCAATTATAATATTTTAATGGAAGATGATATCTAGCATGTATTGGGAGCTTATCACGATCTCAACCAGTTGTAACAAAACTTACAAATAAAGAGAGATTCAAAGAAATTAAGTAAGTTTACCAAAGTCAATTAATAATTGGGAGAGCTAGGATTAGAAGCCAGTAATCTTCTAATGCATTTCTCTGTTCTCTTTTAAAGTCTTAAACTATAACTTTCCAATGTAATTTCTCAGTTCAAATCCTAATTGATTTAAAGTAATTAGCATGTTGATTATCCTTTGTTTAAGTGGCCTAACCAGAGCATGGGATGCAAAATCTGGCTCTAGTTTTAGTTCTAACTTTAGCTAGAAGAATATAATCTTTATTATGTTAAATGGAATGTCTCTTCTGTATCTGAAAAAAATGTATAGTGATTGAAGAAGTATGAATTTCATCCTGGTTTATCACTTCTTTCCTTAGCATTCTGCATTTCAGTTTAATCTTTGTAACTCATTCCATTTATTATTAGGAAATCATGGATTTTTAAAAAAATTACAGCTTGTAGGATTCAGTTTAGCTAATATTGTTAACAGTGTGCCAGTTGCTCTATTAGGTATAGAGAACATAGATATGAATAGGTCTCTGGCAGATCATATAACTCTCTACTGATATACTGACATAGAAGAGACTGTATTTTCCATCCGTTTTTTGAGGGGAAGTGAAAAAGAGGGGAAAACTCTGGATTCGATTTTAAAAGTGTTTGTATAGTATAAATATTTCTTATAAAACGAATGTAAGGGTCATATAATAAAGTATGTGAATGACCTGTTGGAAGCCTGTGTGATTTGCTTAACTACTGTGCTAATTAAAATGTGTTTACGTGTGTGCTAAGTCACTTCAGTGACATCGGACTCTTTGTGACCCTATGGGCTATAGTTGGCCAGATTTTTCTGTCCATGGGATTCACCAGGCAAAAATACTGGAATGGGTTGCCATTTCCTCCTCCAGGGGGTCTTCCTGACCCAGGGATCAAACCTGCAACTCTTACATCTTCTGCATTGGCAGGCAGGTTGTTTACCACTAGTGCCATCTGGGAAGCCCTTAAAAGTCTATGTGTTAGTTGCTCAGTCATGTCCCACTCTTTGGGACCCCTTGGACTGTAGCCTGCCAGGCTCCTCTATCCATGGAATTCTCCAGGCAAGAATACTGGAGTGGGTTGCCATTTCCTTCTCCAGCGGATTTTCCTGACACAGGGATGAAACCCAGGTCTTCTACATAGCAGGCAGATTCCATAGCATCAGAGCCACCAGGGAGGTCCAAAATGTGTTTTCCACTATGCAAATAATTAATTATAAAAGCATGGATTCTGTTCTGTTGAAACTTCTAAACTGTTAGTCAGATATTACTGACAGATGAAATACATTAACTAAACAATACAGGTATTGAGGCATTTTAATATGTTTGAAATATTTCAAAGAGTTGTGTTATTTTTTATATAATTTTGTTAGGGCCTTCTGTGCTAGTTATTGGCAGAACAATTACAAAATAAATGATATAGTCTGTGACCATAAGGAGTTTCAGCTTTACTGAGGAAGACTTAGGTCATTTTTAAAAATTACCTAATAGGTTAAAGACAATACAGAAGGCATTATATAACTCCCAGCATTAATGGCAACAACAAGAGTGCTTTAGGGATTCCAAGTTGGGAGCAATTAATGTGAGTTTGAGTGTCTAGGAGATAGTTCATAGAGAAAATGGATTGGTCCTCAATTTATAACTGTTTTAAATTGTTAGATACGAAAAAAAAACTTTAATAGAGTAAATATTGTACATGGGACAATCCAGAATAGTAAAGACCTTTATGATAAGACCAGAGATTTTATGTTGAGGTGTTATAGGAGATTTGTTGGGACTAGGTTGTAGATGATTTTAACATTAAACTGAATTGGCAGTCATGAATTATTGAAACTTTGAGCAAGAAGGTAACAGGATGAAAACAGTGATTTAGTCTGCCAGAGATACATGATAATAATGGCTTCAGTCAAGCAATCTAGTTTAAAAGTCAAAGCCAAAAAATATAGGAAAGAGATAATGAGGACAGGACACAAGGTGATACAGGTCTGATCTAGGAAGTAGAAGTAGCAAAGACGAGAGAGAATACGACAAAGATGTTAGAAAAAGGGGAAAAATATGGACTTGGTGATCCATTCAGCATACGTTTATTGTATGTTTATCCTTTGTAGGTATCTAGGTATCTATACAAGGTATTCTTAGTGAATTAAAGGTGAATAAGGAGAGTGGTAAAGATAGAGCTGACTAGGTATTTTAAGACCTAAGTGACTTGGAAAATAGTATGCTGACACATGACTGGATGATAAGAAAGTATTAGTTTTCAATACAGAGTAATTTTAACTTTAATGGTTTTAAAAGTGAAAATATTTGGTCAGACAGTACAAATATGGCATTGAGATAAATATTAAGGAATAGGAATAAATAGAGATAAATAATAGAGTCATTATTGCAAAGGAGATAATTCAAGATAATAGATGAAGCTTTGAACTGTTACCTTGATGCAGTCTTTATGGAAGAATGCCTTTAAAAAGTTGTTTTTTTTTTTTAATTGAAGTATGGTTGATTTACAAAGGAATGTCTTGAAAGAAAAATAGTCAAGAACTGTACTTTCAGGAGTAGTCATAATTGGATGCTTAAAATGCAGAAAATTAATACGAAATAGAACAGTAAGAAAGACAAAAGAAATACTGTACACAATGGAAACGGTGTTAGGAAGAAGTTCCAGATAGGGAGATAATTAGCTACCAATGTTAGCTTCAGCAGAGAGCACCTAGGAAATGAAGACAGAGAGTAAGCCAGATTTAAATGTGAGGACATACTTGATAATCTTTGAAAATAAGGTGTAGTAGAATATGGGGGAAAAAAATAGATTGCAGAAGACAGTGAGCTTCAAGTCAACTTTCTAGCGTATCAGCAACAGAAAGTTGGTAGATGGTTTTAACTGTGGTTCATTAACAAATGTACCAACTTCCTGTCACTGAATGTAAGCACCCACATCCTAATCATCTCTCTAATCCAAATGACTTCAGCATCTATATGAGTAATCTCTTTTGTCACCTGGTCTTTCAGTTCATAGATCTTTTTCTTCAATGTTTTCTCCATTCTATCACCATCAAGCCACTTCTGTAGTTGTTGTTATCAGATGAAATTGCTGCATTTACAGAATTCTTGGTTTTAGGCATCCTGCTTTCCAAACACCAGTTCCTGTGTTTTAGCTTAGTTGTTTTAAGTACTCCCACGCTGACTTTTTTATCTGGACCTTCAGTCCATTCCCTTTATTTTGTCCCTATGAAAGTGAAAATGTTAGTTGCTCAGTGACGTCCGACTCTTTGCAACATCATGGACTGCTGCCTGCCAGGCTCCTCTGTCTGGGGAGTTCTCCAGGCAAGAATACTGGAGTGGGTATCCATTACCTTCTCTAGGTCTTCTCATCCAGGGATCAAACCCGGCTTTCTTGCATTGTAGGCAGATTCTTGACTGTCTGAGCCACCAGGGAAGCACCTTTCTCCCTAGATGTTAGCCTTTTATCTTCTCATTTTCATCCCATCCTGAAGAGATTCTACATTTCATTATTTGAAAAAAATTTTCAATACCCTGAAATTCATTTGCTCCTCTTTGATTTTTGTTACACCCTTCTGAAGCCACTGCAACCTTGGATGAACTTAGTGATAACACTTTCTCTTTGGCTATACCTGGTAAAACAAGGAGACTAACCAGTACAGTTGCTATCACTGTAAATTAATGATTGTTACCTATCTTTCTGGGCCATTTACAGTGTCTGATGATGCTGATATTTTCTAAAGTCAGCTTATTCTTGCTAAAAGACTGTTTTTGCATCTTTTTTATTTTTTTTCCCTAGCGAAGTTTTTCTCATATTGTATTTGTGTGTGTGTGTGTTTTTTTTTTTAACTTTGCAATATTATATTGGTTTTGCCATACATTAACATGAATCTGCCACGGGTGTACATGTGTTTCCCATCCTGCAACCCCCTCATACCTCCCTCCCCATACCATCCCTCTAGGTCATCCCAGTGCACCATCCCCAAGCATCTAGTATCATGCATCGAACCTGGACTGGCAATTCGTTTCACATGATATTATGTATGTTTCAGTGCCATTCTCCCAAATCATCCCACCCCTCACCCTCTCCCACAGAGTCCAAAAGACTGTTCTGTACATCTGTGTCTCTTTTGCTGTGTTGCACACAGGGTTATCGGTACCATCTTTCTAAATTCCACATACATGCGTTAGTATACTGTATTGGTGTTTTTCTTTCTGGCTTACTTCACTTTGTATAATAGGTTCCAGTTTCATCCACCTCATTAGAACTGATTCAAATGTATTCTTTTTAATGGCTGAGTAATACTCCATTGTGTATATGTACCACAGCTTTCTTATCCATTCGTCTGCTCATGGACATCTAGGTTGCTTCCGTGACCTGCTGCTGCTAAGTCACTTCAGTCGTGTCTGACTCTGTGCGACCCCATAGATGGCAGCCCACCAGGCTTCTCTGTCCCTGGGATTCTCCAGGCAAGAATATTGGAGTGGGTTGCCATTTCCTCCTCCAATGCATGAAAGTGAAAAGTGAAAGTGAAGTCTCTCAGTCATGTCAGACTCTTCGCGACCCCATGGACTGCAGCCTACCAGGCTCCTCCGTCCATGGGATTTTCCAGACAAGAGTACTGGAGTGGGTTGCCGTTGCCTTCTCCATGCTTCCATGACCTGGCTATTACAAACAGTGCTGCGATGAACATTGGGGTACACGTCTCTTTCAATTCTGGTTTTCTTGGTGTGTATGCCCAGCAGTGGAATTGCTGGGTCGTAAGGCAGTTCTATTTCCAGTTTTTTAAGGAAGCTCCACACTGTTCTCCATAGTGGCTGTACTAGTTTGCATTCCCACCAACAGTGTAAGAGGATTCCCTTTTCTCCACACCCTCTCCAGCATTTATTGTTTGTAGACTTTCTGATAGCAGCCATTCTGACAGGCATGAAATGGTACCTCATTGTGGTTTTGATTTGCATTTCTCTAATAATGAGTGATGTTGAGCATCTTTTCATGTGTTTGTTAGCCATCTGTATGTCTTCTTTGGAGAAATGTCTGTTTAGTTCTTTGGCCCATTTTTGATTGGGTCGTTTATTTTTCTGTAATTGAGGTTCGGGTGTTGCTTGTATATTTTTGAGGTTAGTTCTTTGTCAGTTGCTTCATTTGCTATTATTTTCTCCCATTCTGAAGGTTGTCTTTTCGCCTTGGAGTTTTCTTTGTTGTGCAGAAACTTTTAATTTTAATTAGGTCCCATTTTTTTAGTTTTGCTTTTATTTCCAATATTCTGGGAGGTGGGTCATAGAGGATCCTGCTGTGACTTATGTCAGAGAGTGTTTTGCCTATGTTCTCCTCTAGGAGTTTAATAGTTTCTGGTCTTAACGTTTAGATCTTTAATCCATTTTGAGTTTATTTTTGTAAATGGTGTTAGAAAGTGTTCTGCTACTGCTAAGTTGCTGCTAAGTCACTTCAGTCGTGTCCGACTCTGTGCGACCTCATAGACGGCAGCCCACCAGGCTCCGCCATCCCTGGGATTCTCCAGGCAAGAACACTGGGGTGGGTTGCCATCTCCTTCTCCAGTGCATGAAAGTGAAAAGTGAAACTGACAGTGAAGTTGCGACCCCATGGACTGCAGCCCACCAGGCTCCTCTGTCAATGATATTTTCCAGGCAAGAGTACTGGAGTGGGGTGCCATTGTAGTTTCATTCTTTTACAAATGGTTGACCAGTTTTCCCAGCACCACTTGTTAAAAAGATTGTCTTTTCTCCGTTGTATATTCTTGCCTCCTTTGTCAAAGATCAGGTGTCCATAGGTGTGTGGATTTACCTCTGGGGTTTCTATTTTGTTCCATTGATCTATATTTCTGTCTTTGTGCCAGTACCATACTGTCTTGATGACTGTGGCTTTGTAGTAGAGCCTAAAGTCAGGTAGGTTGATTCCTCCAGTTCCATTCTTCTTTCTCAAGATTGCTTTGGCTATTTGAGATTTTTTGTGTTTTCGATTTCTTTAAATCTCTCCCTATTTTTGCTCTTCTTAACAAATGATGTTACTTCCTTATTTCACAGTGAAAATAAAAGTCACTAGATCAGAATTACCTCAACCTTGTAATGCCAAAGCTTTAAACTTACCTCCAAATGTACCTATCCTCTTTTCCAATGAAAAGAGACACTTCCCCAGGTCTCTTTAAGGTTTAGTCTCTTCACCTGACTTGTGGTCTCAATTTCCTACCTCCTTTTTCAAACTTTACATTATTAATTATCCCTCTTTCTCCTTTATTTCCAGTCTCTTCCTTTTGGTGACTCACATGAATACTCATGCTCAAATTCAGAGATCCTCAGCTTCCGGATCTAATGCCTGATGGTCTGAGGTGGAGCTGATGTAATAACTGATGTAATAATAATAGAAATAAAATGCATGATAAATGTAATGTGATTGAATCATCCTGAAATCATCCCCCCACCCTGGTTCATGGAAAAGTTGTCTTCCATGAAGCTAGTCCCTGGTGCCAAAAAGAACAGGGACTGCTGCTCTAGTTTACCTAACATTAAAAAAAAAAAAAAAAAAATTCTCCTCTTTGACCTCATTTAGTTTCCAGCTACTTGCCAGTTTTTCTCTTTACCTTTACATCCAAAGTTCATAAAAGTGTTATCTATCCTTGTTGTTTTCATATTCTTTCTTCATATTCACTCCTACCAACTTCTTCCCACACAAAACTGCCCTTTAATGCTATCAGTGATCCTTATGCCAGTAGTTTTTGTATACATTTGTAATCTGCCTTTGATTTGGTCTCTCAGAAACTTTCAGTGGGATTACCCAGTTTTCTTGAAACTCTTTCTTCCTTTGTCTTCAATTTCCTCAGAATCTCTTGGTTTCCTTTTTACCACTCAGAGAAAGTGGGAAGTTGATGAAACATTTTAAGTAGGGAAGGGCCAGCCAGCTTTAAGAGTGCTAAGTAATTTGAAGAGAAGACGATAGACTGAAGAAAAGATCGGTTGTTAAGCTACTATAACAGACCAAGCCAGAGAGACTGGAGTGGAAATAATTGATTTGGAAACAGTTGACTAGATCAAGAGAAATTTAGGAAATAATAGCAATAGGATTTTGCGATAGGTTGGATACATATGGTTAGAAAGCTGGAATTACTTACTTAGATTTAGGTATCTAAGATAGTTGGGATACCATTTACTGAAGGAAGAACACTGGAAAAGACTGTTTAGTTTTAGGTGCATTTGCGATTGTGAATGGAAATGTCAAGAGGGAAGTTGGACATACAAATCTGACTCAAAAGAGCTAAGATATAAACATTTGAATTGTTGGTATATAAATGGTAATTTGTCATGTATATAAAATAAATCATGTGGGGCAAAGCTTATTGAGTAGGAAGAGTTCACTTTAAACTTTGTTGATTTCCAACATTTTAAGGCTGATTCAAGGATGGAGTTGGCAAAGAAAACTCAGGAACCACTACAAAGATAGAAGAATATGGTATCTAGGAAGCCTTAGGAAGAAAATGTTTTAAGAAAGGAGTAAGCATGTTTGTTGTCATACAAATAGATCATTATCTCAATGATAATTGCCTATTTACATATTCATGAACTCAACAGTTTAAGTTCTTTTAGGGATTGTGGGTTAAACTACATTGGAAGCTAGCAAACATTTTCTATGAAGGGCTAGATAGTAAATACTCAGGCTATATAGGCCATATAATCTCTGCTGCAACTACTGAACTCTTGTTGTAGCATGAGAACAGCCATGTACAGTACATAAAAAGTAGGGGTGACTGTACTAATAAAACTATGGATCAGTTCAGTTGAGTTTCTCAGTCGTGTCTGACTCTTTGCAATCCCATGAACCACAGCGCACCAGGCCTCCCTGTCCATCAGTGACTTTGAAATTCATAATTTTTACATATCACAAAATATTTGTGATTTTTAAAAAAAATTTTTTTAAAGCATTCTTAGTTTGTGTACTGCATAGAATTTTTTACTTTGATTTGTATTAATACCTGAGGCTTAAAAAACACGTTTAAGTAGTAAAACATACCTTTACACTACTGAGAATTCTAATTATTATTTCATTATTTTTCATTCTTAATTTTTTTTCATCTGATCTTAGTCATATAAGGCCGTGTTAACTGTGTAGGACATGGACTCTGTACCCATATTGCGAGAATTTAGCATGAGAGACAGTATATAAACTGGTGAAAAAAAAGTTAAGATATGGTAAAAACTTGTGATATATATATTCCATGACAAACATTAATAGATGTAATGTTATTAATTATGAAGGAGGAGCAAGGGTAGTTAAAAGTGGCCAGAGGATGTATCTTCTGGGAAATATCATTTATGTTGAGACTTTAAGTTACATGGGTGGATGAAGAGTAACTAATTAATAACTAATAGCATCTGTGATGACCCTGATTCCCATACTAAGGGTTTAGTATTCCAAGAGCTGAAGGTTGGTTTTAGGTATACAGCTTTAGTTGTCTGCATTTAACTAATCTACAGATAATTGATTATATAATCTGATACTGGTATGTATTTATTTTTTCTTTAAAATCAGACAACCTGTGCTAAGTAATAGCTAATAACTATCAGGATCAAAATAGGCTGTTAAAAAGAAATACTGACTTCCAGTGTATTTGATAGTTTACAGGGAATGATGTCATTCATATTCCATATTCATTGAAAGCCATTCAGCTGAAATGATGTTGCTATTAAAATATGGCTTGACAGTTGAACCTAATATGAGTAATTGCCATACCAAGAGCTATTTAGTACTAAATGTCAAACATACTGAAATCAAAGAAGAATCTGCTTCCTACATGAGTAACTCAGTTTAGTCTCCAGACATGTGATGCATGAAGGTGGTGTCTTAAGAGATGTGTTGAGCAAAATAATAGCTGACAGTAGAACTTGTCATTATCAGTCGGAAGAATACAGAACAGATTAGCTAGGGAAAGAAAAGAGCAAGGGAAATAGAATGACATAAATGGAGGTAAAATGAGAATCATGGTCAGTAATAGTAAAGAAGAAGGACTAGAAGAAAGAATTTAAGGAAAAGAAGAAGGGAGAATACGTGGTTTAAGAAGAGCGTATTCTAGTAGGTGAAATTTTATACAAGATAAAACCTTAGAAAAATCTACTTTTAGTTTTAGGAATAAATGCTAGTATCTCATATGCATTGCCTAATCATATGAGAAGATCTAAATCAAAGCTTGCCATATCTTTGATTATCTCTTCTACTTCAAAATTTTTCCTTTGCAGTATTTCACTTTGAAAACTCAAAGTGTCAAATTACATACTTATATTTTATAAATTTTTACTTTAAAAAATAATATTTACAAATACTTGTTTTTAAATAAAATGTATATACCATGTAGTATGTTGTATTTATTTACTCAATCTTTTTTTAAGTGTTTCAGGCTGCATGTACCAAGTAGTTCAGACGATTGGCTCGGATGGAAAAAACCTCCTGCAATTACTTCCAATTCCTAATTCCTCTGGAAATCTTATGCCACTAGTTCAATCTTCAGTCATGTCTGATGCTTTGAAAGGGAATACAGGAAGTCCAGTTCAAGTTACTTTTCAGACTCAGATTTCCAGCTCTTCCACAAGTGCATCAGTTCAATTGCCCATTTTTCAGCCAGCCAGTTCTTCAAACTATTTTCTTACAAGAACAGTAGATACAGCAGAAAAAGTTAGAGTTACTTCTGTGGGAACTGAAAATTTTACTTCATCAGTTTCTAAAGTTCAGAGTCATGGTGTGAAAATTGATGGACTCACCATGCAAACATTTGCTGTTTCTCCCTCTTCAACACAAAATGATTCATCTTACATTTTAGTAAATACCCAGAGTCTCCCAATGACTGTGAAGTCTCCGGTTTTGCCTTCTGGGCATCATTTACAGATTCCAGCCCATGCTGAAGTGAAATCTGTACCAGCGTCATCATTGCCTCCTTCAGTTCAGCAAAAGATACTTGCAACTGCCACCACAAGTACCTCAGGAACAGTTGAGCCCTCCCAAATACCTACTGTTATTTATGTATCTCCTGTAAATACAGTGAAAAATGTAGTTACCAAGAACTTTCACAACATTTACCCAAAACCTGTTACAGAAATAGCAAAGCCAATGATACTAAACACCACACAGATTCCAATGAATGTTGCTAAAGAGACACAGTTAAAAGGTGGTCAGCATTCTCAAGTTGCTCCAGTGAAATGGATTTTTCAAGAAAATCTACAGCCTTGCACTCCATCTATTGTTCCTGTTAAATCTTCAAATAATGTGGCTTCAAAGATTTTAAAAACTTTTGTAGATAGAAAAAATTTGGGAGATAATGCTGTAAATATGCCACCATTGAGTACCATCAGTCCTAGTGGGACACAATCCAAAAGTATGCCTATTAAAGATAATGCTCTGGTTATGTTTAATGGGAAAGTCTATCTCTTGGCTAAAAAGGGGACAGATGTTTTGCCATCAGTAATTGACAAACAGAATTCAGTTTCTTCTGATATTCCACCAAGAAAAGATGCATCACAGATAGTGAGTTCAAGTCCAGTCACAGAAATATCCAGAGAGGTTGTAAATATTGTTTTGGCTAAAAATAAATCTTCCCAGATGGAGACAAAATCAGTTTCAAATACTCAGCTTGCTTCCATGGCCAATTTAAGGGCAGAGAAGAATAAGAAAGTGGAGAAACCATCTCTTTCTGCCCCAAACCCACATAGTATGAACCAATCTATTAACTACTTAAAGCAGAGTAAGACTTTATTCTCAAAGCCAGTCTTACCAGATGGATTTAGTACAGGACAAAATGCCCCCAGGAAAGGAAATATCATCCAGAGCATAGAGAAAATAAGTTCCTCTGTTGATGCAACAACTGTTACTTCACAACAGTGTGTTTTCAGAGACCAAGAACCAAAGGTAATTTTCCCATGTCAGGGTGTTCTTTTTATCTTATGTATATAGAAAAATTTTCTGTCTTGATTCTTAAAGTTAGTTATCTATGATACCTCTTTTTCCCTCCTCTCCCATCCTCCTTTTCATCATATACATACCATACACACGTGAATGCTTAAGCCAAAGCTTTCATTTGAGGGAAATGTTTGAGAAGTGTAATGAAGCCCAAACAGTATTTTTCTCTTGAATCATTTGGCATGCCAAATCTTCAAAGCAAAATTAAACAAACAAATCACAGAGCAACAAGATTCAGAAGAGTTGGAGAAGGATAATGTGAATTCAAAGCTTTGTAAAATTATGTGTGTAAATATGTATATGCATGCTTATATTTGTACACATAAGTACATGTACCTACATATATTTAAGAGCTTACTTTTAGTATATGAAGAGATTAATGTTACACATAGAGGAGAGCTGAGATTTGTTTGTTTGTTTTGTGGTAGGGAGCTATCTGGCAGTTTTTTAGGTAGATGGTGGAAGTGGTAGGGCTTAACTAATTAACACCTTTCATTCATATGTGGAAAAAATTTATCAACATCTTGATTGTTTTTTTTTAATATACAAGTTTCCTTTTCCTTTTTCTAGCCCTTCTTTCTCATTCAGTTACCCAACATATCCACGTAATTATTTCAGTTCTACTTAAGATATGTGTATGTGTGACCTCTAAATATTTGTACTTAGAGGTCTACTTAATAATCTCAGTATTTTCCCCTTTTGTACAGAATTCACTGAACTCCAGGGATATAAGGAGGTAAATTCTGATTAAGTACGATTGATTAAAGGTATAAGGGTTTTTCAGAAAATGATAATTTCCAACATAATGTCATATAGATTATTTTCAACTTGTTATTAGTCTGTATTCTCATTTCATTTGTTTGAGAATTGACTACCTGTTACTTTCCTAGTACAAGAAAGTAAAATTGTAGGGGAGCATTTTGGTTTTGCCCAGTAAAGTTCAGCTTTTCAAGTGTGGGTGGTAATGTAAGAGTAATGCAATCCAACCATTTAGGACTTTAAAGCATGGCATTTTAAGTAAGATGAGGTAATTACTTAGTTCCTAGTGTGATTAAATAGCTTAAGTAATTGGCAGTATTGTTTGTGTGTTTTCTTTTCCTATTTCCAGATCCAGAATGAGATGGCATCAACATTAGAAAAAGTTACTCAAGAAAGAAATGGCAAGAACAGTTCTCAACGAAGAAGCAATAAGGCGTCATATCTGAAGAGTGATGCTGAACTTAAAAAGATATTTGGTATCACTAAAGATCTGAGAGTGTGCCTTACTCGGATTGCTCAGCAGTTGGGCTCTGGAGAAGGTTTTGATTCCTTTAGCCCTTTGGTGAAGAGTGAAACTTACCAAGAGGCAGAGTTTATAGTGAAGGAGGAAGGGAGAAAACAGGTAATAGATTTTAAAGTATCCTTTGTAAGTACTCCAAAGATACATGAATGTATTAATTTTCTTGATTTTTATTTTTTAGTCTTATGCATTAATATGAATGATAGTTCTTACAAATATTGTCTATATGTATTATACCAAAACATATAAGAAAATAAGATATGCACAGGTAAAAAGATATCCCCAGTTAATTAAAATGTGGTTTAGGGAATTCCTGGCAGTCCAGTTGTTAGGACTGCCATTCACACTGTCGAGGGCCCAATCCCTACTCAGGGAACTAAGATCCCTCAAGCTGCACAGTGTGGCCAAAAAAATTTAAAAAGGAAAATAAATGACAGAAATGTAGGGAAAATATAAGCATGTAGATATTCACTACAGTATTGCTTTTAATATAAGCCTTAAGAGAAATCTACACAATAATGATGAACCAAAAAATCCCTGTAATTTTGTCTACTGTCATTCTACTTATAAATGCTTCCTTATTTTTTAATATTCTGAACTTCAGATCAGAAACCAGTCAACCTTTCCCAGTGATAATCTTTCATACATGCCTACTGTGCAGATGAAAAGAAAAAAATGTTAAATTCTACTTCTTAGGCTCTTCACAAATGATTGTTAGGCTTTTGTGGTAGATCAATATAGCTTCTAATAGTTGACTTAAGCAGGAAAATAGGCAATTTATTTTCAGTGAGTATAATTGGGACATTGCCATTCACTTTGATACCATACAGTGACAAACATTACTTTCTCCCTGTAGTTGTTCTCAGTAGTTTTGTTGAGTTGAATTTAATGGCTAAATATTCGTAATTGGACATATTTTTAAATTCAAGAGCACAATATATATTCAGCAATAATATTTTTCTTTTGATGTCTTACTCAAAATTGCAGCAGGGTATTGATAAGAAAAGAAAAGCAAAAACCACTAAGAAGATGGATCACCCAAAGAAGAGAAGGACCAATAGTGTTAATAACACAACTATAAATGGAGGAACTAATGTCACCAGTTCCCAGCTCATTAGCAGTATTTTACCAGCTTCAGATGTGTCAGACCATAACATCCTCACAAACTGCAACAAAACCAGAGAAGAAAAGAGAACTGAGGTAGAGCACTGTACTCATGGAAACCAAGCAAAAGGCACATTGAGCTCAAGTACAGCTTTTGAACAAAGCCATTCCTTTAATAAAAGTTATACTGAAGATATTTTCCCAATGACACCACCAGAGTTAGAAGAAACCATTAGAGATGAAAAGATAAGAAGACTTAAGCAAGTGCTGAGAGAGAAAGAAGCTGCTCTTGAAGAAATGCGTAAGAAGATGCATCAAAAATAATAAAATGGCTGTTCTTAAAGGCATCAGTGAAATAGCTGTGTTTTTTCATATACTTTTGCATTAAGTTGGACATTCTGAAAGTGTTTTTGAATGTAAAAGTTGTCTTTTCATCAGCTGATTGTAAAATTTTATGTAAGAAATACAGAAAAGGTTAACTCACATTTGACTTTTATGAATAACTCATAGGATATATGAATCTTTGTCTATAGATACCTTTTTTTGGAAGGAAAAATTTTCTATTTTTCTATTACTTCAACTAGAATTCCCTAAGTTTGAATATTTGTTATTGTTTGTATGTTTAGCTAAATTGCTCAGATGTTATTCCAACAATAGTTAATTATTGTGTACTTTTAAAATTATATAATCCAAGATAGGAAATCAGCTCAAAACTTAGCTTTACCAATGGGCTTGTATCTTTATATGTCTCTTTACCCATAAAATGACGATACCTTCTACTCACTGTTGTTGTAAGTTTTTCTTAAATTTCATGAAAGAAAATTATTATAGCAGCATTATTAAAAAATTCAAACATTTTTAAGAGTGAGGGATGTTTGTTTTGTAACTTTTACAAAGTAATTTCACATGATACAAAATGGGTTTTAGAATTCAGGCTATATAATGTATTGTTTGCTTAAAGTAGTATGTTATCTCTAGGCAAATGCTTCCCTTTTTTGAAATATGTAAATATGACTAAGATTGTGTGAAAAGTAAATCTGAACATGGCCACATTTAATACTTTTTAAAATTGTAAAGTGTAGTTTTTCTTAATAGAGCCAGACATTTTAATCTCTGGTTATCTTTGATTTGGAGAGTTTGAGAGTGGCATAGAGATAGGGATTACAGGGAAGGAGGAAAAGGTTATTTTTAAGAAATGATAAAATTCTGGAAGTAAGGTCAAATAAAACCTGGACATTGGCAACAAAATAGAAAGTCAGAAAATACTGAGAGGGAATAAAACAAATGCAAACTGAGTGTCAACTAGATTCTCTGCCCCCTTTTTTTTGGTAACAACTTTATTAAGATAGTTTGCATATTGTAAGTTTCACCCTTTTGAAGTGTACAGTTGTTATTCACAGAGTTGTATAACCTTCAACATGATCTAATTTTAGATCATTTTCATTACCACCTAGAAAACGTCATACTCATCAGCCATCACTCCCCAGACCCTTCTTTCCCCATCCCTTGGCAACCCACCAATAAACTTTCTGTCTCTATAAGTTTGCATAGTTTAGACAGTCATATGCATGGAATGAACCATTCAGTATATTTTCCTTTGTGACTGACTCTTTGAGTTAGTTTAATATTTTCAAGGTTCATCTGTGCTGTCACATGTATTCATACTTCATTTTTTAAATTGCTAATATTCCATTGTATGGATATACCATACTTTGTTTATCCATTCGTTTGTGGACATTTGGGTTGTGTACACTTTGGCTACTAGGATGTTATATTGCTGTGTTTTCCTGAATGTTTGGGTATATGTTTTTGTGTGGACATAATGTTTTTAAGTCTCTTGGATATATACCTAGGAGTGTAATTGCTGGGCCATACCCTAACTTTGAGGAACTGCCAGATTATTCCAGGCAGATTTCCCCCCCCCCCCCCCCACTCCACCATATTAGATTTTGTTAAGGACACCAGCAACTACCATGTTGCTAGATCCAGTGGTCAGTTGTCAGTCTTCTTATCTATCTGTGGGGAGATTAGTTCATGAATTAATTACCTCCTTTAAAAAAAATTTAAGTTTTAAAAAAAGAAGCAGTACATGTCCATTGTGGGAAAATTGCAAATAACAATCCAAAATATTAAAATTTCACTTGCCTATCAAGCTAAAATATTAAATGTTGGAGCTTGGGGATACATAGTTAAAGGCTATCAGTAAATAGATACCATTTGAAGCCATGGGTCTGAATAACTTCACTTAGGGAAACAATAAACAGAGAAGAAGGTGAAATTGTGGGCTCATGTCTTAATACAATTAAAGATTGGGAAAAGGGCAGTCTCAGGTGAATTTTGAGAATCAGAAGCTTCTTGAATGAATTGTATTTATAAATCCTTGGATAGTGCCTGACAGCGATGTATCAGTATTTGTTAAATAAAATCATCTAAAATCATCCTAATAGACATACTGCATCCATTTTCATTTCATTTTCTTACTTTACCTCGTCCTTTCGATATTTTCTGCTTTTATTATTAAGGTTTTGCTGCTCGTGGAATTATCAAGTGCCCATTTCTTCTGATAATAAATTCCATAATATGGAAACGTAGCTTGAATTCTTTAGAGAAAAATTCTCAAAATTTATCAAAACTAATGGTCTCAAACTCTTATTTCTCATTCTGAAATTCACTCAAATTAGGGTTTTATCTTTATCACTTCATTAAAGCTATTTTTCTCAAGGTCTTCAAATACTGACATATTGCTAAATCTAATGGTCAATGCTTAGTCTTCATATTACCTGACCTGTTAGAGCATTTGACAGTTTTTATAAGTCATCGAAATTTGACACTATTTTCTTGGGCCCCAAAATCACTGCAGATGATGACTGCAGCCATGAAATTAAAAGACTTATTGCTCCTTGGAAGAAAAGCTATGACCAACCTAGACAGCATATTAAAAAGCAGAAACATTACTTTGCCAACAAAGGTCCATCTAGTCAAAGCTGTGGCTTTTCCAGTAGTCATGTATGGTGTGAGAGCTGGACGGTAAAGCTAAGCACGAAAGAACTGATAGTTTTGAACTGTGGTGTTGGAGAAGACTTGTGAGTCCCTTGGACTGCATGGAGATCAAACCAGTCCATCCTAAAGGAAATCTGTCCTGAATATTTGGAAGGACTGATGCTGAAGCTCCAATACTTTGGGCCACCTGATACAAAGAACTGACTCATTTGAAAAGACCCTGATGCTGGGAAACATTGAAGGCAGGAGGAGAAGGGGATGACAGAGGATGAGATGGTTGGATGGCATCACCAACTCGATAGACATGAGTTTGAGCAAGCTCTGGGAGTTGGTGATGGACAGGGAAGCCTGGAGTGCTGCAGTTCATGGGGTCACAAAGAGACACGACTGAGCAACTGAACTGATACACTTATGTACATACCAAGCAAGATGTGTTTCTGTTGCTCCAAAGAGTTTCCATGTACCTGTTTAGTCAGTTTCTCGTTTCTCCATCCAGTTGGACACAACTGAGTGACTGAACAGCAACAACATTGAAATTTGTTCTTCACTCTTGCTACCAAGACATCATATTCTTAATTTCCTGCTACCTTACTGGTTGCTCCTCCTCAGTCTCTCGTTATTTTTTTCCCTCCTTCATGATCTCTTTATGTTGAAGTTACATACAGCTCAGTCCTGGTGTGTCTTTGATTTTATACCTATGTTCACTTACAATAGTCTCATCTAGTTCTCATGAATTGAAATACCGTCTATATACAGGAACTTTTCTCTGAACTTCAACATTGTGTTTCCAGCCACCTTCTTGATATTTCTATTTAGAAGTTCAGTGGGCATCTCAAAATTAACACAGACCAAACCCAAGTTCTAATCCACACCCACAATTTTCCTCAACCAAGATCTCTATCTCAGTTAATGACAAATCCAGGCTTCCACTTGTTCAAGTGTACACACTTGGAGTACACCTTGAGTTTTCTTTTTGTTATACCCTAATCTAAGCTTCTCTGGAGAAGCGATAGGCCACCCACTCCGGTGTTCTTGGCTTCCCTGGTGGCTCAGTTACTAAGGAATCCACCTGCAACGCAGAGACCTGGGTTTGACCCCTGGGTTGGGAAGATCCCCTACAGGAGGCCATGGCAACCCACTCCAGTATTCTTGCCTGGAGAATCCCATGGACAGAGGTCCCTGGAGGGTAGCAGTCTATGGGATCGCAAAGAGTCAGACATGACTGAGTGACTAAGTACACCACAGTTGAACCTTGTAGTACACCTTGATTTTTCTTTTTCCCTTACCCTAGTCAGTTAGGAAATTGTCTTCGTTTACCTGGAATCTGACCATTGTTTACCACCTGTTTGGTGACAGCCTTGCATTATCTGTCATTTGGATTATTGAAGCAACCATCTCCCTGCTTCCACCAGTGTCCTCCTACAACCTTTACTTAGCGCAATAGCCAAATAATTTTGCTAAAAGTATAAGTGCATGCATGCTCAGTCATGTCCAACTCTTTGTGACCCTGAGGAGTGGATCTGCCAAGCTCCTCTGTCCATGGAATTTTCCAGGCGAGAATACTGGAATGGGTTGACATTTCCTACTCCAGGGGATCTTCCAGACCCAGGGACTGAATTTGCATCTCTTGTGGCTACTACATTGGTAGGCAAATTTACTTCTGCACCACCTGGGAAGCCCCAAAAGTAGAGGTAATGAGAAGAAAAAGAACCAAAAGCAGAATGAGAATGGGCAAAATAAATGAACAGATAATTCACGATGAAAGATAAACAACCTTCAAATGAAAAATATTCAAATTCATTTGAGATTCAGTTCAGCTTAGTCGCTCAGTTGTGTCCGACTCTTTGTGACCCCATGAATCGCAGCATGCCAGGCCTCCTTGTCCATCACCAACTCCTGGAGTTCACTCAGATTCATGTCCATCGAGTCAGTGATGCCATCCAGCCATCTCATCCTCTGTCGTCCCCTTCTTCTCCTGCCCCCAATCCCTCCCAGCATCAGAGTCTTTTCCAATGAGTCAGCTCTTCGCGTGAGGTGGCCAAAGTACTGGAGTTTCAGCTTTAGCATCATTCCTTCCAAAGAAAT
The DNA here is from genome assembly GCF_023091745.1 of Budorcas taxicolor. Taxonomy (NCBI): domain Eukaryota; kingdom Metazoa; phylum Chordata; class Mammalia; order Artiodactyla; family Bovidae; genus Budorcas; species Budorcas taxicolor. The sequence continues at coordinate 32,792,155 of NC_068912.1, forward strand.
CCCAGGGTTGATCTTCAGAATGGACTGGTTTAAATGCAAATTAAAATTCAACATTTTTCATTGGTAAGAATGGAAAATACTTAAGAATATGGCAACACATGTTGGCAAGACTGTAAAGAAATAGTCATGTTCACATGTTGCTGATGGGACTACAAATGGATACAGTTTTTCTGGAGGGAAATTTGATGGTATGTAACAACATATGAACCAATTTTGATTCAATCAGTGGGGCCAGCTCCTCTGTTTTCAGGAATCCTGAAGATATCCCTCCAACAGTATTAAAGTATATAAAAAATATATTAATTATAATAGTTTTTAATTGCAGTGTATTGCGAACAATTTAAATGCCCATTCATAGGAGAGTAGTTGAAAAAAAAAATATGTCTACACAGTGGGATGAGGAAGAGCTTTATGAACTGATAAGTGATTTCTAAGACGTGGAGTAATTTCTAAGACATGCTTTAAAATGGGAAAAAAAAAAAAAGTATAGCATATTACCCTCCATGTATCTACCCTTCATAATATCATATCTCCCCTTTGTGGCTCAGCAGTAAAGAATCTGTCTATAATGCAGGAGACATAGGTTGGGTCCCTGGGTGGGTAAGACCCCCTGGAGGGGGGCGTGGCAACCCACTCCAGTATTCTTGCCAGGAAAATCCCATGGACAGAGAAGACTGGCAGACTGTGGTCCTTGGAGTCACAAAGAGTCAGACACGACTGAAGTGACTGAGCAGGCACAAAAGCTATAAGAAAACAAACATCTGCTCATTTGTACAAAATAAATACAAGGAGTATAAACCAAAAGCTAACAAGACAGACTACCTAAAGGAAAGGGATAGAAAGAAGAAGAGAATGGCAATAAGGTTAGCAAAAATGAAGTAGAGTAACATTTCTCTGATGATATCTTTTTGTATGATTCTTAGAATCTTGCATACTCTTCACATATCCTTAAATAAACAAATGACTAAAACACAAGCAGGAAATGACAAAAGAAAATTGGAATGCCAATACTAACAAATGAAAGTAAATGTATTGTGAAAGAATAACATGACCATACTTAAGGAGATGGGAGAAAAAAAAAATCAGCCTAAGCAACTTAGAAGCAGTATCTTCACTAGGCACAAAGCTAAAGTCTTAAGCACTGTGCTCTGGTTAGTAAATGTTTTTCTTACAGGTATATGAGTTAGTAACCCTGAAACTGCATTTGCCCACTATGCACTAGAATTGAACAAGTAAGTACATATATTGTGGATAGTGAGAACCAGGCTTCTTACTGTTACTTTGTAAAGAAAGGAAGAAGGATAAAGTCAAACCTGTGGTATTGGATTAGAATAAGAGGCATCCACATAGATCCATGGTTTTTAGTATATAATTCAGACACATAAATATATAATATGGGCATATGTGTGGGTTAGTATACATTCATATTTCCTAACTCACTCACTGAGAAGGTCTAGAAGCAGTTGACACTCCAGAACAATGAGCACACCTAATACCAGATCTTGGTTTCTAAATGCCATGCTCCAACATAAGGAACCAGAGTTCCTTGGATAATTTGATTCTAGGGCAGCCTGAAGCAAAGAAAATAGAAGATAAACTTGGGGCATTTTGTGATGTCAGAAGGTAAGGAAATGCTCCTACAAAAGATGGAGGCTTATTAAAAACAGAGAAGCCAATCTGAAGGAGCATCTAATGGCCAAAACTGGAATAATGTGAATAACAATATAATAGTGTTTGACTTTAACCCCTAGAATAGTATACTCAGGAAGTATATGCAAATATAAAAATCAAATGCATAAATGAAGGAAAAGAGACAGCTCTTCCTTACAGTTGAATTTCAATTAAATGTAGATGGAAAGGGGAAATAGAGAATCATAATTCTAAGTGCCCTAGCAATATTTGTTGCAGACAAGATTCACCAATGCATGCTAAAATTAGGGGGCAAAAGTTTGAGAAGGATTTGCGATCTCAAAATACCTCCCCAAAGATACTTATTAACTATAAGGGGAAATAATTGCTAAGTCACTTCAGTCGTGTCCGACTCTGTGCAACCCCATAGGCGGCAGCCCACCAGTCTCCCCCATCCCTGGGATTCTCCAGGCAAGAACACTGGAGTGGGTTGCCATTTCCTTCTCCAATGCATGAAAGCGAAAGGTTAAAGCGAAGTTGCTCAGTCATGTCTGACTTAGCGACCCCATGGACTGCAGCCTACCAGGCTCCTCCATCCATGGGATTTTCCAGGCAAGAGTACTGGAGTGGGGTGCCATTGCCTTCTCCGAAGGGGAAATAAAGTAACTATAATTTAGGGGAGAAACAGCAGACACCAACCTATCCAAATGATTAAGATAAATAACACTAGTAAGTAGACATATCATTATCATGAATCCCTTGATACGATGCATAAAGACATTTTTGTATGTGGTATTCTTCCCCCAAATACAAAACCTTTCTGTTATGGGCTGAATGTTTGTGTCCTTTCTAAAATTCATACACTGAGGCCCTAACACCCAATGTGGAGATGAGGCCTCTAAGGAAGTAAATGAGGTTAAATGAGGTAATAGGAATGAGACTGTGATTTAATAAGATTAGTGTCCTTATGAAACTTTAGAATGATCCCCCACAATCACCCCTCCCAGCAAGAATGTACTGAACCAGCATGCTTGCTCTGAAGAAGATCAAGTGAAGACATGGTGAGAATGCAGCCAACTGCAAACCAGGAAGAGAGTTCACATTGGAGTTCACACTAGACACTGAATTGACTGGAACCTTGTCCTTGGACTTGAGCCTTCAAAACTGAGAAATAGATATCTCTTACTGTAGCCACTCAGTCTGTGATATTTTGTTATGGAAGCCTGAATTAATACTCTTTCCAACCATGAGAAAATATGAGTAAACCCCATTTGAGGAGCATTCTACAAAATTACTGATTAGTATTCTCCCAAATTGTCAAGGTCATGAAAGACAAGGAAAAGAGTAAAGAACAGTTGTGGACTGGGAGAGGCTAGAGGGAAAAAAAAAAAACAAACCACAAAACTTCATGCAATATGGGACCTAGAGTAGGATTCTAGGACATTAAAGAAAAATGTGAAATTTGAAAAAGGTCTATAGCTTAGTTAATAGTATTGTGCTAGTATTAATTTCCTGTTTTTGATCTTAACAAAGGGGAAGTGGGATAAGGGATATAAAGGAACTCTTTATACAATTTTTTCAGATTTTCTGTTTTTCTAAAATTAGATCAAAAAGTTTATAAACAAAACAAAATCTTTAAAAAATGCAGATCAGAATATTCCCTTCCCTGTTCAAAATCCTCTTAGTGGCTTTCTATCTCACTCAAATTAGATGCCAAATTCTGTACAATGGGAAAGCCTTATACTAATTTCCTATAGGAAGCCCTATACTCACTGTTCCTTTGCTTCCTCTCTAACTTCATCTTCTATTAGTCTCCCCCTCTCCACTGAACTTCAGCCAAACTAAGTTCTTATTTTTCCTTAGTATAGCAGGCACATTTCTGGCTTATGTCTTTGCATTGGTTTATTCCCAATACCACTGGCTGCTCTTCCTCTAAATACCTGCATGACCTGCTCTTTCACATTTTTTGTCTTTTCTTATATATCATTTTATCAGTGAAACATTTCTCACTACCCTATTTTATTTTATACCCACCAGTTACCTGAAATTCCATATTCTGATATTACTTTTTCCATTGCTCTTGTTATCATTATCAGTATACTGAATGTTTTATTAATACTTAATTATATTATTGTATGTTGATAATACAGCAGAGTTTAAGTTGCACCTAAGTTAAAGTTAGAGAGAGGTCTATTTTTTTTCACTGATGTATTCCCAGTGAACATGAAGAGAGAATGAATAGTCATGTAGAGGTTGCTTCATCTCCAATGTCTTATTCTAGTTTCAAATGCAGGAAGAAAGACACACACACACACACACATACACACACACTCAAAAAAGAAATATATTAGGAAAGCAAAACCTCTTATCACATCTTCATGTGTTATTAGATTATTGGCCCAACTATTTTACATGACCATCTGTAACGAAGCCTGGGATTTTTTTTTTAACCTAGGAATATTACTGTTCAAACAAAATGTAGTTTCTGTTGAATAAAGAAGAAAGGAAGAGGTTACTGGGTAGGCTACTGATAATGTCTGCCACAAAAACCATATCTACATTTTTACAAAAAAATTTAGGTTTAGAGGGAAAAAGAATGAATATTCTAAACTATTTAGACAAATATAATATTACTTAAGAGGTAGCTAAATGTTTCATAAATTTATACTTTTGTTTCAATAATTTTAAGAAGAAGGGGAAGCACAACTTTTATGGTTCTGAGTGATAAAGTGTAAAGAATTTTCCCAATCTCCCAATTTATCCCTCCCCAGCTTCCCCCTTATCTCCTGATAATCATAATTTTTTTTCTACATCTGTGGCTCTACTTATGTATTTTAAATAAGTTCATTTGTATCCCTTTTTTACATTCCACCTATTAGCAATACCATATGATATTTGTCTTTCTGTGTTTGACTTCACTCAGGGAACCCTACTCAGTACTTTGCAATGACCTATATGGGAAAAGAATCTAAAAAAAAAAAAAGTGCAGGGCTTTCCTGGCAACCTACTGGTTAACAGTTCCACTGCAGGGGTCATGAGTTTAATCCCTGATCAGGGAACCAAGATTCCACATGCTGCAAGGTGTGGCAAACAAACAAACACAGAGTGGATATATGTAATACTGATTGACCTTGCTGTACACCTGAAACCTCACACTGTAAATCAATGATGCTCCAAAAAAAAAAATTTTTTTTAAAGAATTTTCTGCATACCTAAGTTCACCCTGCTTATTTAACTTCTATGCAGAGTACATCATGAGAAACACTGGGCTGGAAGAAGCACAAGCTGGAATCGAGATTGCCAGGAGAAATATCAATAACCTCAGATATGCAGATGACACCACCCTTATGGCAGAAAGTGAAGAGGAACGAAAAAGCCTCTTGATGAAAGTGAAAGAGGAGAGTGAAAAAGTTGGCTTAAAGCTCAACATTCAGAAAATTAAGATCATGGCATCTGGTCCCATTTCTTCATGGGAAATAGATGGGGAAACAGTGGAAACAGTGTCAGACTTTATTTTGGGGGGCTCCAAAATCACTGCAGATGGTGACTGCAGCCATGAAATTAAAAGATGCTTACTCCTTGGAAGGAAAGTTATGACCAACCTAGATAGCATATTCAAAAGCAGAGACATTACTTTGTCAACAAAGGTCCGTCTAGTCGAGGGTATGGTTTTCCAGTAGTCATGTATGGATGTGAGAGTTGGACTGTGAAGAAAGCTGAGCACCGAAGAATTGATGCTTTTGAACTGTGGTGTTGGAGAAGACTCTTGAGAGTCCCTTGGACTGCAAGGAGATCCAACCAGTCCATCCTAAAGGAGATCAGTCCTGGGTGTTCATTGGAAGGACTGATGCTGAAGCTGAAGCTCCAGTACTTTGGCCACCTCATGTGAAGAGTTGACTCATTGGAAAAGACTCTGATGCTGGGAGAGATTGGGGGCAGGAGAAGGGGACGACAGAGGATGAGATGGCTGGATTGCATCACCGACTCAATGAACATGAGTTTGAGTGGATTCCGGGAGTTAGTGATGGACAAGGAGGCCTGATGTGCTGTGATTCATGGGATCGCAAAGAGTCAGACACGAATGAGTGACTGAACTGAACTGAACTGAAGTTCTGAATGAAAAATGATATCTATAACAAGATATTCTCAAATATACAAGAGCCCAGAAAATATGCTTCTCAGGTTTCCTTACTGAATAAAACTATTTTAACATGTGCTATTACAGCTCATTCATTGTAGGGCTTTTGTTTTAGCCCCATAGCTTGCAGAATCTTAGTTCCTCCACCAGGGGTTGAAACCCGGTCCCCTGCATTGGAAGCACGGAGTCCTAACCTTGGACCACCAGGGTATTCCTTGCATAATGTGTTTTAAAAATATGTTAACCCTGAATATTCATTGGAAGGACTGATGCTGAGGCTCCAATACTTTGGCCACCTGATGCGAGGAGCTGACATTGGAAAAGACCCTGATGCTGGGAAAGATTGAAGGCAGAAGGAGAAGGGAACAACAGAAGATGAGATGGTTGGATGACATCACCAATTCAATGGACATGAGTTTGGACAAACTCTTGGAGATAGAGAAGGACAAGGAAGCCTGGTGTCCTGCAGTCCATAGGGTTACAAAGAGTCGGACATGACTGAGTGACTGAACAACAGTGGCTTTGTACTAAGCTTGGCTAGGCTAAGCTACATTTCCTAGAACTTCCTTTTGTATGAAGTATTTCTAGTTAGGGTGGACTACAAGAGAGACTTCTGTGGGAAACTTGGGAGGCAAAAGCAAAGCAGTAGCCATTTTATTGCTCACACAGATTGTCTGATCTACTGGCACATCTCTTTGTCGTGAGGTGTGGCCAGATCTGGAACTACTTCATCTTCCCTGTATCTTTCTTCAGCTTCTCTTACTTATTGGCCAAGTTACTAAGTTTAGGTCTGTGACAAAGAGGGCATGCATACCATCAAGGTCAGAGACAACAGGAATCGACACAAATTTCAATCTGTCCTGTGGCCCTCAGCTTGTCCTTGTATGTTCCAACTTGTTCTTCCTCTCCCTCAGAATTTCTTGCTGATTTCCTGCCCTGTGGACTTGAAGTTTCACGATCAGATAGGGAGACAATAGCTCTTCACAAGGAGGCAAGAAGATTAGATTCCTAGAATGAATCCTTTTGCATTTACACAAACATACATATTCCACATGCTAGTGATTCTGCTTCTCTGATTGAACTCTGACTTATACACTACCCTGAATTTATTTTAAAATTCTCCAACAATTTCTGCTAAGAGTTTAGAATTTTTTCCTTTCAAAGTCTGTTCTTTAACTTGCTTCCTATTGGTTTTCATGTATGTACAGTGTGAATGAGTTCAATTCCATTTCTTTCCAAATGATTAACCCACTGTTTCAAGATTCTTAATTGAAAAGTCCATCTTTTCGCTTTTGACAGGTAATATCAAGTTTATCATATAGCAAGTGTCCATACATGTATGAGTTTGTTTTCTGGTCTTTCTCTTAGTATATCTATGTATATATATTAGTATAGCTGTACCTAACTTAAGTGCTATCTATAACTCAGTGAGTGCTTGTGCCTTAATTACAATAGCTCTAATATAAATCTTGGCATGTACCCTATCTTACTTTTCTTGATCAACAGTATCTTGGTGTTTTGATCCTTAGCATCTTTACATAAATTTTAGGACTATCTTCTCAAATTCCATAATGTAATCTGTTGGTATGTATTCAGGTTGGATTATATCAGTAGATTAAATTGGAGATAATTAACATGTATTATCTTGTATAATCAGAGAAGGCAATGGCACCCCACTCCAGTACTTTTGCCTGGAGCATCCCATGGACAGAGGAGCCTGGTAGCCTGCAGTCCATGGGGTCGCTAAGAGTCGGACACGACTGAGAGACTTCACTTTCACTTTTCACTTTCATGCATTGGAGAAGGAAATGGCAACCCACTCCAGTGTTCTTGCCTGGAGAATCCCAGGGATGGGGGAGCCTGGTGGGCTGCCATCTATGGGTTCACACATAGTCAGACACGACTAAAGTGACTTAGCATCTTGTATAATGTTAACAGATACAATCTCTAAGCATGGTGCATTTCTCTGTTTAAGTTTTCTATAATTATTTTCAACTGAGTTTTAAAATATTCTCCAAGAAGCTCTTATATAACTTTTTAGAAATTTATTTCTAGATACTTATATTTTTCCTCTATTAAAAATGATAATTAAATTTTTTGATGGAAAATATAGCATAAGTCTAAAGATTTTCAATAGAAATATATTGTATATATTTACTGGAGTGTTGTTTTTTAATTCAGTATTATGTTTTAAAACATCATCATTTAGTTAATTCATTTTCATTGACATCTAATATTTCATCACGATCTAATATTCATCACATCTAATATTCATCATGAATATGTCACGATTTATCTACTCTATTGTTGATAGGCATTAGGAATTTCCCCAGTGTTCAGCTGCTATAGACAGTGTTTCTCTAAAACAAATTTATACTATGTCCCTGAGCATTTCACTATGCATTTCTGTAGGATGTTTATTTAAGAGTGAAATTACTGCCTCAAAGAACGTGTCACACTGTTGTACAAGGGATTGTATTAATTTATGTACTCATCAGCAATATATAAGATTTCCCAATATTTCATATTTTAATACAGAAACTAGTCAGCTCTGTTGTTTATTTACTTAGCCAAAGTAATATGTATGCAGTGATATCTTATTTCCCTGATTGCTCATGAATTTGAGTAATTTATTATGTTTACCAGCTGTTTGAATTTCCTCTTTTGTAAAGTGCCATGTCAGCCTCTGGTGGAGATGTGGGTCAGCAGTGGCCTGCTGCAGGGTTCGGGTCACTGTGTGTGGCAGTGCATGCATGGGACCTTTTGAAGGAGGTCAACATTATCTTCTTTACCTCCACCATAGTTTGGCCTCAGATCAAACAACAGGGAGGGAGCACAGCTCCACCCATCAACAGAAAATTGGATTAAAGATTTGCTGAGCCTAGCCCCACACATCAGGACAAGAGCCAGTTTCCCTCTTAGTCACTCTGTTCCATCAGGAAACTTCCATAAGCCTCTTATCCTTCTCGATCAGAGGACAGACAAAATGAAAACCACAATTGCAGAAAACTGACCAATCTAATCACATGGACCACAGCCTTGTCTAACTCAATGAAACTATAAGCCATGCCATGTAGGGCCGCCTACATGGGTCATGGTGGACAGTTCTGACAAAATGTGGTCACCTGGAGAAGGGAATGGAAAACCACTTCAGTATTCTTGCCTTGAGAACACCAGGAACAGCATGAAAAGGCAAAAAGATAGGACACAGAAAGATGACCTTCCTGGGTCAGTAGGTACCCAATATGCTACTGGAGATCAGTGGAGAAATGATTCCAGAAAGAATGAAGAGATGAAGCCAAAGCAAAAGCAACACCCAATTGTGGATGTGACTGGTGATGGCAGTAAAGGAGGACGCTGTGAAAAACAATATTGCAAAGGAACCTGGAATGTTGGGTCCAGATCAAACAGGAGATGGCAAGAGTGAACGTCGACATTTAAGGAATCAGTGAACTAAAATGGAATAGAATGGGTAAGTTAAACTCAGATGACCATTATATCTACTACAGTGGGCAAGAATCCCTTAGAAGAAATGGAGTAGACTTCCTAGTCAACAAAAGAGTCTGAAATGCAGTATTTGGATGCAGTCTCAAAAACGACAAAATTATTTCTGTTTGTTTCCAAGGCAAATCATTCAATATCACAGTAATCCAAGTCTATACCCTTTTTCAGTAATGCTGAAAAAGCTGAAGTTGAAGGGTTCTATGAAAACCTACGAGACCTTATAGAACTAACACCCAAAAAAGATATCCTTTTTATTATAGAGGACTGGAATGCAAAAGTAGGAAGTCAAGAGACACCTGGAGTAACAGGAAAATTTGGCCTTGGAGTACAGAATGAAACAGGGCAAAGTCTAACAGAGTTTTGCCAAAAGAACATACTGGTCATAGCAAATACCCTCTTCCAGCAACACAAGAGAAGATTCAACACATGGACATCACCAGATAGTCAATACTGAAGCCAGATTGATTATATTCTTTGCAACCAAAGATGGAGAAGCTCTACACAGTCAGCAAAAAAGACCACGAACTGAATGTGGCTCAGATAATGAACTCCTTATTGCAGATTTCAGACTTAAATTGAAGAAAGTAGGGAAACCACTAGACCACTCAGGTATGACCTAAATCAAATCCCTTACGATTATACAGTGGAAGTGATAAACAGACTCAAGGGGTTAGATCTGATAGAGTGCCTGAATAACTATTGATGGAGGTTTGTGACATTGTACAGGAGGCAGTGATCAAGACCATCCCCAAGAAAAAGAAATGGAAAAAGGAAAAGTAGCTGTCTGAGGAAGCCTTACAAATAGCTGTTAAAGAAGAGAAGCGAAAGGCAAAGGAGAAAAGGAAAGATATACCCATTTGAATGCAGAGTTCCAAAAATAGCAAAGAGAGACAAGAAAGCCTCCTCAGTGATCAGTGCAAAGAAATAGAAGAAAACAATAGATTGGGAAAGACTAGAGATCTCTTCAAGAAAATTAAAGATACCAAGGGAACATTTCATGCAAAGATGGGCACAATAAATAACAAAAATGGTATGGACCTAACAGAAGCAGAAGATATTAAGAAGAGGTGGCAAGAATACACAGAAGGACTATACAAAAAAGATCTTCATGACCCAGATAACCACGATGCAGTGGTCACTCACCTAGAGCCAGACATCCTGAAGTGCAAAGTCAAGTAGGCCTTAGGAAGCATCACTAAGAAGAAAGCTAGTGGAGGTGATGGAATTCCAGTTGAGCTATTTCAAATCCTAAAAGCTGATGATGTGAAAGTGCTGCACTCAATATGCCAGCAAATTTGGAAAACTCAGCAGCGGCCACAGGATTGGAAAAGGTCAGTTTTCATTCCAATCCCAAAGAAAGACAATGCCAAAGGATGTTCAAACTGTTGCACAATTGCATTCATCTCACATGCTAGCAAAATAATTGCAAAATTCTCCAAACCAGGCTTCAGCAATTTGTGAACTGTGAACTTTCAGATGTTCAAGCTGGATTTAGAAAAGGCGGAGGAATCAGTGATCAAATTGCCAACATCTGTTGGATCATTGAAAAAGCAAGAGAGTCCCCCCCCCCCCAAAAAAAAATCTACTTCTGCTTTATTGTCTAAGCCAAAGCCTTTGACTGCGTGGATCACAAGAAACCATGGAAAATTCTTAAAGGGATGGGAATACCAGAGCACCTCACCTGCCTCCTGAGAAATCTGTATGCAAGTTAAGAAGCAACAATTAGAACTGGACATGGAACAGCAGACTGGTTCCAAATCGGGAAAGGAGTACATCAAGTTTGTATATTGTCACCCTGCTTATTTAACTTATATGCAGAGTGCATCATGAGAAACGCTGGGCTGGATGAAGCACAAGTTGGAATCAAGATTGCTGGGAGAAATACCAATAACCTCAGATATGCAGATGACACCACCCTTATGGCAGAAAGTGAAGAAGAACTAAAGATGAAAGTGAAAGAAGAGAGTGAAAATGTTGGCTTAAAACTCATCATTCAGAAGACTAAGATCATGACATCCAGTCCCATCACTTCATGGCAAATAGATGGGGAAACAATGGAAACAGTGAGAGACTTTATTTCCTTCGGCTCCAAAAGTACTGCAGATGGTGATTGCAGCCATGAAATTAAAAGATGCTTGCTCCTTGGAAGAAAAGCTATAACCAACTTAAACAGCATGCTAAAAAACAGACATTACTTTGCCAACAAAGGTCCATCTAGTCAAAGCTATCATTTTTCCAGTCGTAAGAGTTGGACTATAAAGAAAGCTGAGTGCTGAAGAATTGATGCTTTTGAACTGTGGTGTTGGAGAAGACTCTTGAGAGTCCCTTGGACTGAAAAGAGATCAAATTGCTGCTGCTGCTGCTGCTAAGTTGCTTCAGTCGTGTCCAGCTCTATGCAACTCCATAGACGGCAGCCCACCAGGCTCCACCGTCCCTGGGATTCTCCAGGCAAGAACACTGGAGTGGGTTGCATCTCCTTCTCCAGAGATCAAACTTTAGTCAATCCTAAAGGAAACCAGTCCTGAATATTCTTTGGAAGAACTGATGCTCAAGCTGAAGCTCCAATACTTTGGTCACATGATGTGAAGAACTGGCTCATTTGAAAAGACCCTAATGCTGGGAAAGATTGGAGGCGGGAGGAGAAGGAGATGACAGAGGATGAGATGGTTGGATGACATTACCAACTTAATGGACATGAGTTTGAGTAAGCTCCGGGAGTTGGTGATGGACAGGAAAGCCTGGCTTGCAGTCCATGGGGTCGCAAAGGGTCGGACATGACTGAGTGCTTGAACTGAACTTATATCAAATCTTTTGCCCATTTTCTCTGTATTACACTTTTCTTATCCAGTTGCAGGAATTCTTTATCAATTTTGAATACAAGACTTTTTTCATTCTCCATGATGCAGATATTTTCTCCTCTTCTGTGGTGTGTTCTGATTTGGTGACTTTTTTTGATATGATGAACGTAAGCAACCCTTTCATGGATCACAGCCTTGTCATGGGAAAGGGGCTGTGTAACTCAGTGAAGCTATGAGCCCTGCCATGCGGGGCCAACCAAGATGGGTGGGTCATAGTGAAGAGTTCTGAGAGAATCTGGTCCATTGGAGGAGGGAAAGGCAAACCATTCCAGGATTCTTCCTGTGAAACCCCGTGAAGAGTTTCAAAGGACAAAAAATTTGACACCAGAAGATGAGCCATCCAGGTCAGAAGATGTCCATTATGCTATGGGGGAAAAGTGGAGGGCAATTACAAATAGCTCTAGAAAGAATGAAGCGGCTGGCCAAAGAGGAAATGATGCTCTGTTGTGGATGTGTCTAGTGGTGAAGTAAAATCTGAGACTGTTAAGAACAATATGGCATAGGAACCTGGAATGTTAGGTCCATGAATCAAGGTAAATTGGATGTCATCAAGCAGGAGATGACAAAGAACTATTGACATCTTAGGAATCAGTGAACTAAAATGTACAGGAATGGGTGAATTTTATTCAGATGACCATTATATTTACTAAGGGATTGAGAAAGAATCCCTTAGAAGAAATGGAGTAGCCCTCATAGTCAACAAAAGAATCTGAAATGCAGTACTTGAGTGCAACCACAAAAGCGACAGAATGATCTCAGTTCATTTCCAAAGCAAACCACTCAACATCAGAGTAATCAAAGTCTATGCCCAAACTTAAGTAAACCAAAGTAAACCTAAAACCTAAGTAAACCTAAGTAAACCAAGTCTATGCCCAAACCAAAGATGCTGAGGAAGCTGAAGTTGAACAGTTCTATGAAGACCTACTAGAACTAACACCAAAAAAAAGATGTCCTTTCATCACAGGGAATTGGAATGTAAAAGGATGAAGTCAAGACTGGAGCCTATTATATAGAGTGAAGTAAACCAGAAAGAAAAACACCGATACAATATGCCGCTGCTGCTGCTAAGTTGCTTCAGTCATGTCCTACTCCGTACAACCTCATAGATGGCATCCCACGAGGCTCCCCTGTCCCTGGGATTCTCCAGGCAAGAACAGTGGAGCAGGTTTCCATTTCCTTCTCCAATGCATGAAAGTAGAAAATGAAAGTGAAGACGCTCAGTCATGTCTGACTGTTAGCAATCCCATGGACTGCAGCCTACCAGGCTCCTCCGTCCATGGGATTTTCCAGGCTAGAGTACTGGAGTGGGTTGCCATTGCCTTCTCCCCAGTACAGTATACTAACACATATATATGGAGTTCAGAAAGATGGTAATGATAACCCTATATCAGTTCAGTTCAGTTCAGTCGCTCAGTTGTGTCCGACTCTTTGCAACCCCATGAATCGCAGCATGCCAGGCCTCCCTGTCCATCACCATCTCCCGGAGTTCACTCAGACTCACGTCCATCGAGTCCGTGATGCCATCCAGCCATCTCATCCTCTGTCATCCCCTTCTCCTGCCCCCAATCCCTCCCAGCATCAGAGTCTTTTCCAATGAGTCAACTCTTCGCATGAAGTGGCCAAAGAACTGGAGCTTCAGCTTCAGCATCATTCCTTCCAAAGAAATCCCAGGGTTAATCTCCTTCAGAATGGACTGGCTGGATCTCCTTGCAGTCCAAGGGACTCTCAAGAGTCTTCTCCAACACCACAGTTCAAAAGCACCAATTCTTCGGCGCTCAGCCTTCTTCACAGTCCAACTCTCACATCCATACATGACCACAGGAAAAACCATAACCTTGACTAGACGGACCTTTGTTGGCAAAGTAATGTCTCTGCTTTTGAATATGCTATCTAGGTTGGTCATAACTTTTCTTCCAAGGAGTAAGCGTCTTTTAATTATGCGAGACAGCAAAAGAGACACAGATGTATATAACAGTTTTTTGGACTCTGTGGGAGAAGGCGAGTGTGGGATGATCTGAGAGAATAGCATTGAAACATGTATATTATCATATGTGAAACAGATTGCCAGTCCAGGTTCGATGCATGAGACAGGGTGCTCAGGGCTGGTGCACTGGAATGACCCAGAGGGATGGGATGGGGAGGGAGATGGGAGAGGGGTTCAGGATGGGGAGCACATATAAACCCATGGCTGATTCATGTCAATCTATGGCAAAAACCACTACAATATTGTAAAGTGATTAGCCTCCAATGAAAATAAATAATTTTTTTTAAAAAGATCAGTCATAATTCTAAAAAAAAAATAGAAATACATGGGGTAACAGGAAAGTTTGGCCTCAGAGTACAAAATGAAACAGGGCAAAGGCTAACAGAGTTTTGTTAAGAGAACACACTGCTCACAGTAAACACCATTTTCTAACATACATGAGATGTCTCTACACATGGGAATCACCAAACTGTCAATACAAGATCAGATTGATTATATACTTTGCAATCAAAGAGGAAGAAGCTCTATAGAGTAAACAAAAAAAGACCTGGAGCTGACTATGGCTCAGGCTGTGAGCTCCTTATTGCAAAAATCAGGCATAAATTGAAGAAAGTAGGGGAAATCACTAGGCCATTTTGCTATGACCTAAATCAAATCCCTTCTGATTATACAATGGAGGTGACAAATAGATTCAAGGAATTAGATCTAGTAGTTAGAGTACCTGAAAAACTATGGACAGAGGTTTGTAACACTGCATAGGGGGCAATGACCAAAAATATCCCAAAGAAAAAGAAACACAAGAAGGCAAAGTGGTTGTCTGGTGAGGCTTTACAAATAGCTGAAGAAAGAAGAGAAGTGAAAAGCAGGGAAGAAAGGGGAAAATATATACAACTGAATGCACAGTTCCAGAGAATAGCAAGGAGAGATAAAAAGGCCTTCTTCAATGAACAACACAAAAAAAGTAGAGGAAAACAGTAAAGTGGGAAAGACTAGACATCTCTTCAAGAAAATTGGAGATATCAAGGAAACGTCTCATGCAAGGATGGGTATGATAAAGGACAGAAAAAGTAAGGACCTAACAGAAGCAGAAGAGATTAAGAAGTGACAAGAATACATAGAACTGTATACAAAAAAGGTCTTAATGACTTGGATAACCACATGATGTGTTCATTCACCTAGAGCCAGACATCCTGGAGTGTGAAATCAAGTAGGCCTTAAGGAGTATTACTACAAACAAAACTAGTGAAGGTGATGGAATTCCAGCTCAGTTATTTAAATCCTAAAAGATTATTCTCTTAAAGTGCTTCACTCAATATGCTAGCAAATTCGAAAAACTCAGCAGTGGCCACAGGACTGGAAGAGGTCAATTTTTATTCCAATCTCCAAAAAGGGCAATGCCAAAGAATGTTTTAACTACCATACAATTGTGCTCATTTCACATGCTAGTAAGGTTAGGGTTGTTTATCTATTTTATATATAGCAGTGTGTATATGTTAATCCCATATTCCTAGTTTATCTACCTCCCACCCCCAGTATTCTCTTTGGTAACCATAAGTTTATTTTCCAGTTCTAAGAGTCTATTTCTCTGTTGTAAGTTCATTTATATCATTTTTCAGATCTCACATGTAAGTGATATTGTATGACGATTGTCTTTATCTGACTCACTTCACTTAGTATTATAATCTCCAGGTCCATGCCTGTTACTGCAAAAGGTATTATTTCATTGTTTTTTATGACTGAGTAATATTCCACTGTGTATATATACACCACATAGTCTTTACCCATTTATCTGTCAATGGACGTTTAGGTTGATACTGTCTTGACTATTGTAAATAGTGCTGCTATGAATACTGGAGTGCATGTGTCTTTTCAAATTACAGTTTTCTTTGGATATATGCCCAGGAGTGGGATTGCAGCATCATATGGTAGCTCTATTTTTAGTTTTTTAAGGAATCTCCGTACTGTTTTGCATAGCGGCTGCATCGGTTTACGTTCCTGCCAATATTGTAGGAGCATTCCTTTCTCTCCACGCCTTCTCCAGCATTTATTATCTGTAGACTTTTTAATGATGACCATATTGATTAGTGTGAGGTGATACCTCCTTATAGCTTTGATTTGCATTTCTCTAATAATTAGCAATTTGAGTGTCTTTTCATGTGCCTGTTGGCCACCTGTATGTCTTCTTTACAGAAATTTCTATTTAGGCCTTCTGCCAACTTTTTGACTTTGTTTTTGTTTTTGTTTTTGTTTTTAATTTTAAGCTATATGAGTTGTTTGTATATTTTGAAAATTCATCCTTGTTGATAGCATTGTTTGCTAATATTTTATCCCGGTTTGTAGATTGTATTTTTGTTTTGTTTATGGTTTCCTTTGCTGTGCAAAAGCTTTTAAGTTTCATTAGGTCCCATTTGTTTATATTTGTGTTTATTTCTGTTACTCTAGGGGACAGACCCAAAGAAAAATATTGCTGCAGTTTATGTCAAAGAGTGTTATGCTTATGTTTTCCTCTAGGAGTTTTAGGGTATCTGGTTTTACATTTGAGTTTACATATTTTCTCCTTAGCATCTCGAGAAAGAATCAAACCTGATGGAGTCTTGACTTTAGCCCTTAAGATTCATTTTAGACATTGAATATCCAGGACTACAAGATAATAAATTTATGTTATTTTAAGCCAGTAAATTTGTGACACAGTATTAGGAAACTAATAGTATGTGTGTTTGAAAACAATCTGCGTTGTTCAGATTGGATGGGTAGCATTCTACTGGCCTGGCCAAAACATTTGTTTGTTTTTTCCCATAAGATGTCTCTAGTAGCATTTGGTTAGACTGTATTGTGACAGCTGTCATATCAGCATGCATTAAAAAAAATCTTATCAAAATTGGTGAATTTTTATGTAGCTATTTTAATATTGAAGATGGAAGAAAGAGCAACATTTTCAGTATATTATGCTATATTATTTCAAGAAAGGTAAAAACACAATTGAAATGCAAAAAAAAATGATTTGTGCTGTGCATGGAGAAGGTACTGCGACTGATCAAATGTGTCAAAACTGGTTTGCGGACACAGAAGGAGAAGTATCCTACAACATCCCTTATACATCAAATCTGAAAAGAATGATGCAAAAAAATTTTTTTAATGGTTTGCAAAGTTTTATGCTGGAGATTTCTTGCTGGATGATACTCCATGCTCAGCTAGACCAGTTTAAGTTGATAATGACAAACCGAGACATTATTTGAGAACAATCAATGTTATACCATACAGGAGATAGCTGACATACTCAAAATATTCAACTCAATCATTGAGTTATTTGCACTAGCATGGTTATGTTATTTGCTTTGATGTTTGAGTTCCATGTAAGTTAAACAAAACAAAAAACAAAGTTGACCATATTTCCACATGTCTTTGTCTACTTAAATGTAAAATAATGGTCTGTTTTAAAAGTAAATTGTTATGGGCAATGAAATGTGAATACTGTGAAACAAAAGATATCATGGGGCAAGCAAACTGAACCACTACCAACCACACCAAAGACTGATCTTCATCCAAAGAAAGTGATGGTGTGCATATGGTGGGATTAGAAGGAAGTCCTCTACTATGAGGTCCTTTCAGAAAACCAAATGGTTAATTCCTACAAGTACTACTCCCAGTTAGATCAACTAAAAGCTGCACTTGATGAAAAGTGTCTGAGGTTAGTCAACAGAATAATGCAAAATCTTCCATCAGCATAATTTACAGCTTGGCTTGGAAGTTCTGATTTATCCACCATATTCACCAGACACTGCTCCTTCAGATGTCCATTTATTTCAGTCTTTTACAAAGTTGTCTTAATGGAAAAAGAGTATAATTCCCTGGAAGACTATAAAAAGCACCTGGCACAGTTCATTGCTCAAAAAGATTAAAAACTTGGGAAAGATGGAATTATGAAGTTGCCTAAAAAATGGCAGAAGGTAGTTGAACAAAAGGGTGAATACATTGTTCAATAAAGTTCTTGATGAAAATGAAAAATGTGTCTTATTTTTACTTAAAAACTGCAAGAACTTTTTGGCTAACCCAATATATGAGTATGTTAGGTCAACTTTATCATATTTACTAAATCTTCACTGTTTTTTTTTAAAATGTTTGTTCTATCTACCACTGAAAGAAATTTTCTAGAAAATTTTAACTGTACTTGTCTATTTCTCCCTGTGGTTCTGTCAATTTTTGCTTTTAGATATTTAAAAATTGTGTAATTAGATATATAAATTTTTAAAATACATTTATTTTCTGGTGAAGTGATTTTTCACCTAAAATAATACTGTTTTACTTAAAGTACTTTTTGCCTGATTTAACGACAGGTTTTGTTGTTATTGTTAAACTTTGGTTTTATCCAATTTAATAATATTTTAAACTGGACCTTTACAAATCTTACATTTAGCTTTTCTATTGAAATAGCTGGATTTATATTTGCTCTTTTATTTTGTGCTTTCTGTTAGTTCCACTAATAGAAAATTTCTTTCTTGATATTTTGGGGTTCAATAAGTATTCTTTTAAAATTATTTTACCTTTTACCTCTACTAGTTTGGAAGCTAGTTGTGGTATTTGTACTTTCATTGGTAACCAACCAGTGACAACCTGCAAACTTAATTTAATTAGTCTTAATTTAATTGAAACCTCTACTCATCTCAAACTGTGGTACTGGAGAAGACTCTTGAGAGTCCCATGGACAGCAAGATGGTCAAACTAGTCAACCCCGAAGGAAATCAACCCTGAATACTCATTGGAAGGACTGATGCTAAAGCTGAAGCTCTAATACTTTGGCCATCTGATGCAAACAACCCTGGAAAAGATGAGGGCTGATGGTCCTTTGGAAAAGACCCTGATGCTGAAAAAGACTGAAGGCCAAAGGAGAAGAGAGTGGCAGAGGATGAGATGGTTGGATAGCATCACCAGCTCAATGGACATGAACTTGGGCAAACTCTTGCAGATAGTGAGGGACAGGGAGGCCTCAGTTCAGTTCAGTTCAGTCGCTCAGTCGTGTCCGACTCTTTGCGACCCCATGAATCGCAGCACGCCAGGCCTCCCTGTCCATCACCAACTCCCGGACTTCACTCAGACTCATGTCCATCGAGTCAGTGATGCCATCCAGCCATCTCATCCTCTGTCGTCCCCTTCTTCTCCTGCCTCCAATCCCTCCCAGCATCAGAGTCTTTTCCAATGAGTCAACTCCTCGCATGAGGTGGCCAAAGTACTGGAGTTTCAGGTTTAGAATCATTCCCTCCAAAGAAATACCAGGGCTGATTTCCATCAGAATGGACTAGTTGAGTCTCATGGCAGTCCAAGGGACTCTCAAGAGTCTTCTCCAACACCACAGTTCAAAAGCATCTATTCTTCGGTGCTCAGCTTTCTTCACAGTCCAACTCTCACATCCATACATGACCACTGGAAAAACCATAGCCTTAACTAGATGGACCTTTGTTGGCAAAGTAATGTCTCTGCTTTTCAATATGCTATCTAGGTTGGTCATAACTTTTCTACCAAGGAGTAAGCGTCTTTTAATTTCATGGCTGCACTCACCATCTGCAGTGATTTTGGAGCCCCCCAAAATAAAATCTGACACTGTTTCCACTGTTTCCCCATTTATTTCCCATGAATGATGGGACCAGATGCAGGGAGGCCTAGCGTTCTGCAATCCACAGGGTTGCAAAGTTTCAGATATTACTTATCAACTGAACAACAGCACTCATCTCCCAGATTATACAAAGACTTTAAAACACTTTAACTTCTTATGTATCTCTCTTTAAATGCTATTGTTATATGACAGTTGAGTATATCTTTTAACTAAATTTTTAAAATTCCAGTAAACCCTAGTATTATTGTTTCATACACTCATGTACACTTATATTTGCCCACTTTCTTTTCTCGTTATTAATTTGTACATCTCAGATCTTCTGTCTAGGATCACTGTACATGCTTTAAAGTACAAATCTCCCCAACTCCCCAGCCTCCCACCCCTGGAAACCACTTTTATACTCTTTGTTTCAATGACTTCAATGATTTATAAGAAAGTATTTCACATATAAGTGACATCATATGGTATTTATCTTTTTCTTTCTGTCTTATTATGGTTAGCATAATTCCCTGCAGGTTCATCCATCTTTCTATAAACAATAGGATTTCCTTCTTTTCAGACTTCAATAATATTCAAATCTGTATGTGTATATCACATTTTCTTCATCCATTCATTCATAATAAACACTTAGGATCTAGGTTATTTACATACTTTTGCTATTGTAAATAATGCTGCAATGAACATGGGACTACAGATATTTTTCCAAGATAGTGGGTTTTTTCCCTTTGCACATAGACTCAGAAGAGGTATGACTGAGTCATTTGATATTTCTATTTTTAATTTCCTGAAGACCCTCCATACTGTCTTCCACCATGGTTTTACCTGTTTACATTCTCAGCAGCAGTCAATGTGCAAATATGCTCTTGTTTCCACATCCTCATCAATATTTTTGTTCCTTGTCTAATGATAATAGACATCTTAATAGACAAGAGAGGATATATCATTGTGGTTTTCATTCATATTTCCCTGATGATTACTGATGTTAGGCACTTGTTTCATGTACCTCTTGTATTTGTATTTCTTTTTTTAAAATTTATTTTAATTGGAGGCTAATTACTTTGCAATATTGTAGTGGTTTTTGCCATACATTGACATGAATCAGCCATGGGTTTACATGTGTTCCCCATCATGAACCTCTTTCCCAGCTCCCTTCCCATCCTATCCCTCTAGGTCATCCCAGTGCACTAGCCCTGAGCACCCTGTCTCATGCATCAAACCTGGACTGGCGATCTGTTTCACATATGATAATATACATGTTTCAATGCTATTCTCTCAGATCATACAACCTTTGCCTTCTCCCACAGAATCCAAAAGACTGTCCTATACATCTGTGTCTCTTTTGCTGTCTCGCATACAGGGTTAACATTACCATCTTTCTAAATTCCATATATATGCATTGGTATACTGTATTGATGTTTTTCTTTCTGGCTTACTTCACTCTGTATAATTGGCTCCAGTTTCATCCACCTCATTAGAACTGATTCAAATGTATTCTTTTTAATGGCTGAGTAATACTCCATTGTTTATATGTACCACTGCTTTCCTGTCCATAGGGCTGCTGACAGACACCTAGGTTGCTTCCATGTCCTGGCTTATTATAAACAGTGCTGCAATGAACATTGGGGTACATGTGTCTCTTTCAATTCTGGTTTTCTTGGTGTGTATGCCCAGCAGTGGGATTGCTGGGTCATATGGCAATTCTATTTCCAGTTTTTTAAGAAATCTCCACACTGTTCTCCATACTGGCTGTACTAGTTTTCATTCCCACCAACAGTGTAAGAGGGTTCCCTTTTCTCCACACCCTCTCCAGCATTTATTGTTTGTAGACTTTTGGATAGCAGCCATTCTGCCCAGCATGAGATGGTACCTCATTGTAATCTTGATTTGCATATCTCTGATAATGAGTAATGTTGAGAATCTTTTCATGTGTTTCTTAGCCATCTGTATGTCTTCTTTGGGGAAATGTCTGTTTAGTTCTTTGGCCCATTTTTTGATTGGGTCGTTTATTTTTCTGTAATTGAGCTGCATGAGTTGCATGTATATTTTTGAGATTAATTCTTTGTCCGTTGCTTCATTTTCTATTATTTCTTCCCACTCTGAAGGATGTCTTTTTATAGTTTCCTTATTGTGCAAAAGCTTTTAAGTTTAATTAGATCCCATTTGTTTATTTTTGCTTTTATTTCCATTACTCTGGAAGTGGGTCATAAAGGATCCTGCTGTGATTTATGATGGAGAGTCTTTTGCCTATGTTTTCCTCTAGGAGTTTTATAGTTTCTGGTCTTACATTTAGATCTTTAATACATTTTGAGTTTACTTTTTTGTATGGTGTTAGAAAGTGTTCTAGTTTCATTCTTTTACAACTAGTTTTCCCAGCACCACTTGTTAAAGAGATTGTCTTTTCTCCGTTGTATATTCTTGCCTCCTTTGTCAAAGATCAGGTGTCCATAGGTGCGTGGATTTATCTCTGGGCTTTCTATTTTGTTCCATTGATCTATATTTCTGTCTTTGTGCCAGTACCATACTGTCTTGATGACTGTGGCTTTGTAGTAGAGCCTGAAGTCAGGTAGGTTAATTCATCCAGCCCATTCTTCTTTCTCAAGAGTGCTTTGGCTATTTGAAGTTTTTTGTATTTCCATACAAATTGTGAAATTAATTGTTCCAGTTCTCTGAAAAATACCGTTGGTAGCTTGATAGGGATTGTGTTGAATCTATAGATTGCTTTGGGTAGTATACTCATTTTCACTATATTGATTCTTCCGATCCATGGACATGGTATACTTCTCCATCTATTTGTCATCTTTGATTTCTTTCATCAGTGTTTTATAGTTTTCTATATATAGGTCTTTAGTTTCTTTAGGTAGATATATTCCTAAGTATTTTATTCTTTTCGTTGCAATTGTGAATAGAATTGTTTCCTTAATTTCTCTTTCTGTTTTCAATTGTTAGTGTATAGGAATGCAAGGGATTTCTGTGTATTGATTTTATATCCTGCACCTTTACTATATTCATTGATTAGCTCTAGTAATTTCCTGGTAGAGTCTTTAGGGTTTCCTATGTTGAGGGTAATGTCATCTGCAAACAGTGAGAGTTTTCTTATTTTCCCATCTTGATTCTTTTTTTTTTTTCCCATCTTGATTCTTGATTTTATTTCTTTTTCTTCTCTGATTGCTGTGGCCAAAATTTCCAAAACTTCCAGAACTTTGTTGACTAGTAGTGGTGAGTGGGCACCCTTGTATTGTTCCTGACTTTAGGGGAAATGCTTTCAATTTTTCACCATTGAGGATACTGTTTGCTGTGGGTTTGTCATATATAGCTTTTCTTATATTGAGCTATGTTCCTTCTATTCCTGCTTTCTGGAGAGTTTTTATCATAAATGGATGTTGAATTTTTCAAAGGCTTTATCTGCATCTATTGAGATTATTATATGGTTTTTATTTTTCAATCTGTTAATATGGTGTATTACATTTATTGATTTGCAGATATTGAAGAATCCTTGCATTCCAGGGATAAAGCTCACCGGGTCATGATGTATGATCTTTTTAATGTGTTGTTGCATTCTGTTTGCTAGAATTTTCTTAAGGATTTTTGAATCTATGCTCATCAGTGATATTGGCCTGTAGTTTTCTTTTTTTGTGGCATCTTTGTCAGGTTTTGGTATTAGGGTAATGGTGGCCTCATAGAATGAGTTTGGAAGTTTACCTTCCTCTGCAATTTTCTGGGAGAGTATGAGTAAGATAGTCGTTAGCTCTTCTCTAAATTTTTGGTAGAATTCAGCAGTGAAGCCATCTGGTCCGGGGCTTTTGTTTGTTGGAAGATTTTTTATTACAGTTTCAAATTCCTTGCTTGTGATGGGTCTGTTAAGATTTTCTATTTATTCCTTGTTCAGTTTTGGAAAGTTATACTTTCCTAAGAATTTGTCCATTTCTTCCACGTTGTCCATTTTATTGGCATATAATTGCTGATAGTAGTTTCTTATGATCCTTTGTATTTCTGTGTTGTCTCTTGTGATTTCTCCATTTTCATAGCTTTCGGCTATTGTGTCTTTTGTTTCTTTTGCATTTATTTCTGCCCTAATTTTTCAGATTTCACAGAAGACCTTTACAAAAAAAATCTTCAAGACCCAGATAATCACGATGGTGTGATCACTCACCTAGAGCCAGACATCCTGGAATAAGAAGTCAAGTGGGCCTTAGGAAGCATCACTACGAACAAAGCTAGTGGAGGTGATGAAATACCAGTTGAGCTATTTAAAATCCTGAAAGATGACACTGTGAAAATGCTGCACTCAATGTGCCAGCAAATTTGGAAAACTCAGCAGTGGCCACAGGACTGGAAAAGGTCAGTTTTTATTCCAATCCCAAAGAAAGGAAATGCTAAAGAATGCACAAACTACTGCACAGTTGCACTCATCTCACACGCTAGCAAAAGAATGTTTAAAATTCTCCAAGCCAGGCTTCAGCAATATGTGAACTGTGAATTTTCAGAGGTTCAAACTGGTTTTAGAAAAGGCAGAGGAACCAGAGATCACATTGCCACCGTCTGTTGGATCATCAAAAAAGCAGGAGAGTTCCAGAAAAACATCTATTTCTGCTTTATTGACTATGTCAAAGCCTTTGACTGTGTGGATCACAATAAACTGTGGAAAATTCTGAAAGAAATGGGAATACAAGACCACCTGACCTGCCTCTTGAGAAATCTGTATGCAGGTCAGGAAGCAAGTTAGAACGACATGGAACAACAGACTGGATTCAAATAGGAAAAGGATTACATCAAGGCTGTATATTGTCACCCTGCTTATTTAACTTCTATGCAGAATATATCATGAGAAACGCTGGACTGGAAGAAGCACAAGCTGGAATCAAGATTGCCAGGAGAAATATCAATATATCAATAACTTCAGATATGCAGATGACAGCACCCTTATGGCAGAAAGTGAAGAGGAACTAAAAAGCCTCTTGATGAAAATGGAAAAGAAGACTAAAAAAGTTGGCTTAAAGCTCAACATTCAGAAAATGAAGATCATGGCATCTGGTCCCATCACTTCATGGGAGATAGATGGGGAAACAGTGGAACAGTGTCAGATTTTATTTTGGGGGGCTCCAAAATCACTGCAGATGGTGATTGCAGCCAGGAAATTAAAAGACGCTTACTCCTTGGAAGGAAAGTTATGACCAACCTAGACAGCATATTCAAAAGCAGAGACATCACTTTGCCAACAACTGTCCATCTAGTCAAGGCTATGGTTTTTCCAGTAGTCATGTATGGATGTGAGAGTTGGACTGTGAAGAAAGCTGAGCGCCAAAGAATGATGCTTTTCAACTGTGGTATTGGAGAAGACTCTTGAGAGTCCCTTGGACTGCAAGGAGGCCCAACCAGTGCATCCTAAATGAGATCAGCCCTGGGTGTTCATTGGAAAGACTGTTGCTGAAGCTGAAACTCCAATACTTTGGCCACCTTATGCGAAGAGTTGACTCATTGGAAAAGACCCTGATGCTGGGAGGGACTGGGGGCACGAGGAGAAGGGGACGACAGAAGATGATGG
This sequence comes from Budorcas taxicolor, assembly GCF_023091745.1. Taxonomy (NCBI): domain Eukaryota; kingdom Metazoa; phylum Chordata; class Mammalia; order Artiodactyla; family Bovidae; genus Budorcas; species Budorcas taxicolor. Next base: position 32,817,418 of record NC_068912.1, read on the forward strand.
CTGGATGGCATCACGGACTCGATGGACGTGAGTCTGAGTGAATTCCGGGAGTTGGTGATGGACAGGGAGGTCTGGCGTGCCCCGATTCATGGGGTCACAAAGAGCCAGACATGACTGAGCGACTGAACTGTACTGAACTGTTTATTTTTGCTTTTGTCATTTGTGCTCTTGGTGTCAAATCCAAAAATTAATTGCCAAGGTTAATGTCAAGAAGCTTACAGTCTCTGTTTTCACCTAAGAGTTTTATGGTTTCAGATCTTATGTTCAACTCTTCAAACCATTGTTAGTTGAAATTATTTATGGTGGAAGCCAGGGGTATTTTTGTTTTCTTTTTTAAATATAAATTTATTTATTTTAATTGGAGGCTAATTACTTTACAATATTGTATTGGGTTTGCCATACATCAACATGAATCCCCCACAGGTGTACACGTTTTCCCCATCCTGAAACCCCCTCCAACCTTCCCCATACCATCCCTCTGAGTCATTCCAGTGCATCAGCCCCAAGCATCCTGTATCGTGCATCAGACCTGGACTGGTGATTCATTTCACATATGGTTATATACATGTTTCAATGCCATTATCCCAAATCATCCCACCTTCGCCCTCTCCCACAGAGTCCAAAAGACTGTCTATACTCCACTCTATGTATGTACCACAGCTTTCTTATCCATTGGGCTGCTGATGGACATCTAGGTTGCTTCCATGTCCTGGCTATTATAAACAGTGCTGTGATGAACATTGGGGTACACGTGTCTCCTTCAATTCTGGTTTCCTCGGTGTGTATGCCCAGCAGTGGGATTGCTGGGTCATATGGAATTTCTATTTCCAGTTTTTTAAGGAATCTCCACACTGTTCCCCATAGTGGCTGTACTAGTTTGCATTCCCATCAGCAGTGTAAGAGGGTTCCTTTTTCTCCACACCCTCTCAGCATTTATTGCTTGTAGACTTTTGGATTGCAGCCATTCTGACTGGCGTGAGATGGTACCTCATGTGCTTTTGATTGGCATTTCTCTGATAATGAGTGATGTTGCATATCTTTTCATGTGTTTGTTAGCACTCTTTGCATCAGGTGGCCAAAGTATTGGGGATTCACCTTCAACATCAGTCCTTCCATTGAACACTAAGGACTGATCTCCTTTAGGATGGACTGGTTGGATCTCCTTGCAGTCCAAGGGCCTCTCAAGACTCTTCTCCAACAGCACAGTTCAAGAGCATAAATTCTACAGCGCTCATCTTCCTTTATAGTCCAACTCTTACATCCTTACATGACGACTGGAAAAACCATAGCCTTGACTAAATGAACCTTTGTTGGCAAAGTAATGTCTCTGCTTTTTAATATGATGTGTAGGTTGGTCATAACTTTCCTTCCAAGGAGTAAGTGTCTTATAATTTCATGGCTGCAGTCACCATCTGCAGTGATTTTGGAGCCCCCCAAAATAAAGTCTGACACAGTTTCCCCACCTATTTGCCATGAAGTGAGGGGAGAGGATACCATGATCTTAGTTTTCTGAATGTTGAGCTTTAACTTTTTCACTCTTCTCTTCCACTTTCATCAAGAGGCTCTTTAGTTCTTCTTTGTTTTCTGCCATAAGGGTGGTGTCATCTGGATGTCTGAGGTTATTGATATTTCTCCGGGAAATCTTGATTCCAGCTTGTGCTTCTTCCACTCCATCATTTCTCATGATATACTCTGCATATAAGTTAAATAAGCAGGGTGACAATATACAGCCTTGATGTACTCCTTTCCCGATTTGGAACCAGTCTGTTGTTCCGTGTCTAGATCTAACTGTTGCTTCCTGACTTGCATATAGGTTTCTCAAGAGGCAGGTCAGGTGGTCTGGTATTCCCATCTCTTTCAGAATTATCCACAGCTTATTGTGATCCATGCAATCAAAGGCTTTGGGATAGTCAAAGCAGAAATAGATGTTTTTCTGGAACTCTCTTGCTTTTTCCATGATCCAACAGATGTTGGCAGTTTGATCTCTGGTTCCTCTGCCTTTTCTAAATCCAGCTGGAACATCTGAAAGTTCATGGTTCACGTATTGCTGAAGCCTGGCTTGGAGAATTTTGAGCATTACTTTACTAGCATGTGAGATGAATGCAATTGTGCAGCAGTTTGAGCATTATTTGACATTGCCTTTCTTTGGGATTGGAATGAAAACTGACCTTTTCCAGTCCTGTGGCCACTGCTGAGTTTTCCAAATTTGCTGGCATATTGAGTGAAGTACTTTCACAGCATCATCTTTCAGGATTTGAAATAGCTTAACTGGAATTCCATCACCTTTACTGTCTTTGTTTGTAATGATGCATCCTAAGGCCCGCTTGACTTCACATTCCAGAATGTCTGGCTCTAGGTGAGTGATCACACCATCGTGATTATCTGAGTTGTGAAGATCTTTTTTGTTTAGTCCTTCTGTGTATTCTTGTCTCCTCTCCTTAACATCTTCTGCTTCCATTAGGTCCATACAATTTCTGTCCTTTATTGAGCCCATCTTTGCATGAGATGTTCCCTTCATATCTCTAATTTTCTTGAAGAGATTTCTAGTCTTTCCAATTCTATTATTTTCCTCTATTTCTTTGCACTGATCACTGAGGAAGGCTTTCTTATCTCTCCTTGCTATTCTTTGGAACTCTACGTTCAATTGTGTTTAACTTTCTTTCTCTCCTTTGCTTTTCACTTCTCTTCTTTTCACAGCTGTTTGTAAGGCCTCCTTAGACAGCCAAAAATTCAATTTAATTACTGATAAAGTAGGATTTCTTTCTAACCTCTTATTTTGTTCTTTACATTTATTATATGTGTTCACTGTGTTTTATTTCTTCTCTTGACTTTGCATTAATTGACTAAATATTATTATTCTCATTATATTCATTTATTCAACATAATTATTTAATAATTATATTCAGTTATTATCATTATTATACTCCCTTGGATGCTTAAAAATGTTCTTTCTCCTCTTATGGTGCCTACCCTAGAAATTATAACCTGCACAGTTTACTTTTCAAAGTCTGAATTTAGAAAATATTTACCCACTTTCTAGATATAAAATAAACACTTAACTCCATTTATCCTCTTCTTGATTTGTTGTCTAGTGTTTTAAAACTATATTTTTCCATGTCAACAATACATTATTATATTTGTTTTATAGAATCAATGGTCATTTACCTTTGCCCACATATTTATTAAGCTTTTTCTCCTTGATTCTTTTTCTATTTTAGATCGTCCATCTAGGATCACTTCAGTTCAGTTCATTTCAGTTCAGTTCAGTCTCTCAGTCATGTCCGACTCTTTGAGACCCCATGAATCACAGCACGCCAGGCCTCCCTGTCCATCACCAACTCCTGGAATTCACTCAGATTCATGTCCATCGAGTCAGTGATGCCATCCAGCCATCTCATCCTCTGTCGTCCCCTTCTCCTCCTGCCCCCAATCCTTCCCAGCATCAGAGTCTTTTCCAATGAGTCAACTCTTCGCATGAAGTGGCCAAAGAACTGGAGCTTCAGCTTCAGCATCATTCCTTCCAAAGAAATCCCAGGGTTAATCTCCTTCAGAATGGACTGGCTGGATCTCCTTGCAGTCCAAGGGACTCTCAAGAGTCATCTCCAATACCACAGTTCAAAAGCATCAGTTCTTCAGCGCTCAGCTTTCTTCACAGTCTAACTCTCACATCCATACATGACTACTGGAAATACCATAGCCTTGACTAGACGGACCTTTGTTGGCAAAGTAATGTCTCTGCTTTTGAATATGCTATCTAGGTTGGTCATAACTTTCCTTCCAAGGAGTAAGCGTCTTTTAATTTCATGGCTGCAGTCACCATCTGCAGTGATTTTGGAGCCCCCCAAAATTACCTTAGGCCTAAAATTTATCCTTTGAAATTTTCTTTAGTGAATACCTGCTGATGACAAATTCTTTTGACTATTATTTTCCTAAAAATATTCTTATTTCAGACTCAGCACTTTGAAGTCCACTCTCTTCTGGAGAGAGTTACTACTGATATGTCAATGGTCAGTCATTTCTTCAGAAGTAAACTTTCTTTGACTGCTGTTAAGATTTTTCTCCATCTTTGCTTTTCTTCAGTTTTCCTATAATATGCATGACTGTAGATTTATTTTTACTTATTCTTTAAATTGAATGAATCTTTTCAATCTATGCATTGGAGTCTTTCATTAATTCTTAAATGCATTCTCTTCAAATATTTCCTTTGGTTCATTTCTCTGTATTCTTTCCAGAACTCAAATCAAACAGATTCAAACCATTTTTATGTATCTTTTATCCTCTCTATATTTTCTGTATTTTCATATATCTATGCTACACTCTCAATATATTTTTCTGTTTTATCTTCCTGGTCAAAAATTCTGTCTTTTGTTTCTATTCAATCTATTGCCACAAACATCTGTTGAAATTTGTAATTTTAATTATTGCTTTTTTCATTTTAGATGTTATTTGGTTCTTTTTAAAGTCTATGAATTTTTATTTCTTTTTATTTTTCCAGCGAAAGATTTAAGTTTATGACTTACTTTTATTACACATTAAGCATGAATGCTTTAAAAGATGCATCTGAAACGTTCTACATCTGAAATCTGTCTCTGCTGACTCTCATTTATGTTGGTTCTTGCTCGTGTTATAGTGTCAATTTCTTTCATGGCTCAGAAATTTGAATTGCTTGCCAGCCATTGTACTTAAAAATTATCTAGGGGCATTTCCTGAGGCATAAGACAGAATTGCACTCATCCACAGAGGTTTTTGGTTTACCTCTGTTAGGTCTCTGGGCATGTTCAGTTCAGTTCAGTTCAGTTCAGTCGCTCAGTCGTGTCCGACTCTTTGCTACCCCATGAAGCGCAGCACGCCAGGCCTCCCTGTCCATCACCAACTCCCAGAGTTTACCCAAACTCATGTCCATCGAGTCAGTGATACCATCCAGCCATCTCATCCTCTGTCATCCACTTCTCCTCCTGCCCCCATCCCTCCCAGCACCAGGGTCTTTTCCAATGAGTCAACTCTTCGCATGAGGTAGCCAAACTATTGGAGTTTCAGCTTCAACATCAGTCCTTCCAGTTAACACCCAGGACTGAGCTCCTTTACAATGGACTGGTTGAATCTCCTTGCAGTCCAAGGGACTCTCAAGGGTCTTCTCCAACACCACAGTTCAAAAGCATCAATTCTTCGGCGCTCAGCTTTTTTCACAGTCCAACTCTCACATCCATATATGACCACCGGAAAAACCATAGCCTTGACTAGCCGGACCTTTGTCGGCAGAGTAATGTCTCTGCTTTTTACTATCCTGTCTAGGTTGGTCATAACTCTCCTTCCAAGGAGTAAGCGTCTTTTAATTTCATGGCTGCAGTCACCATCTGCAGTGATTTTGGAGCCCCCCAAAATAAAGTCTGACACTGTTTCCACTGTTTCCCCATTTATTTCCCATGAAGTGATGGGACCAGAGGCCATGATCTTAATTTTCTGAATGTTAAGCTTTAATCCAACTTATTCACTCTCTTCTTTGACTTTCATCAAGAGGCTTTTTAGTTCTTCACTTTCTGCCATAATGGTGGTATCATCTGCATACCTGAGGTTATTGATATTTCTCCTGGCATCTTAATTCCAGTTGTACTTCTTCTAGTCCAGTGTTTCTCATGATGTACTCTGCATATAAGTTAAATAAGCAGGGTGACAATATACAGCCTTGACATACTCCTTTTCATATTTGGAACCAGTTTGTTTTTCCATGTCCAGTTCTAACTGTTGCTTCCTGACCTGCATGCAAATTTCTCAAGAGGCAGGTCAGGTGGTCTGATATTCCCATCCCTTTCAGAATTTTCCACAGTTTATTGTGATCCACACAGTCAAAGGCTTTGGCATAATCAATGAAGCAGAAATAGATGTTTTCCTGGAACTCTTTTGCTTTTTCAATGATCCAGCAGATGTTGGCAATTTGATTTCTGGTTCCTCTGCCTTTTCTAAACCAGCCTAAACATCTGGAAATTCATGGTTCACATACTGCTGAAGCCTTGCTTGGAGAATTTTGAGCATTACTTTACTAGTGTGTTCAGTATCACGATATGACTGGAATGCAAAAGTAGGAAGTCAAGAAACACGTGTAGTAACAGGCAAATTTGGCCTTGGAGTACGGAATGAAGCAGGGCAAAGGCTAATAGAGTTTTGCCAAGAGAACGCACTGGTCATAGCAAACACTCACTTCCAACAACACAAGAGAAGACTCTACACATGGACATCACCAGATGGTCAACAATGAAATCATATTGATTTTATTCTTTGCAGCCAAAGATGGAGAAGCTCTATACAGTCAGCAAAAACAAGACTGGGAGCTTGAACTCCTTATTGCCAAATTCAGACTTAAATTGAAGAAAGTAGGGGAAACCACTAGACCATTCAGGTATGACCTAAATCAAATCCCTTATGATTATACAGTGGAAGTGAGAAATAGATTTAAGGGACTAGATCTGATAGACAGAGTGCCTGAAATGGCACTCTGGAATGAGGTTCTTGACAACTATGGAATGAGGTTCGTGACATTGTACAGTAGACAGGGATCAAGACCATCCCCATGGAAAAGAAATGCGTAAAAGCAAAATGGCTGTCTGGGGAGGCCTTACAAATAGCTGTGAAAAGAAGAGAAGCAAAAAGCAAAGGAGAAAAGGAAAGATATAAGCACCTGAATGCAGAGTTCCAAAGAATAGCAAGGAGACATAAGAAAGCCTTCTTCAGCAATCAATGCAAAGAAATGAGGAAAACAACAGAGTGGGAAAGACTAGAGATCTCTTCAAGAAAATTAGAGATACCAAGGGAACATTTCATGCAAAGATGGGCTCGATAAAGGACAGAAATGGTATGGACTTAATAGAAGCAGAAGATATTAAGAAGAGGTGGAAGAATACACAGAAAGACTGTACAGAAAAGATCTTCACGACAAAGATAATCACGATGGTGTGGTCACTCACCTAAAGCCAGACATCCTGGAGTGTGAAGTCAAGTGGGCCTTAAGAAGCATCACTAAGAACAAAGCTAGTGGATTTGATAAAATTCCAGTTGAGCTATTTCAAATCCTAAAAGCTTATGCTGTGAAAGTGCTGCACTCAATATGCCAGCAAGTTTGGAAAACTCGGCAGTGGTCACAGGACTGGAAAATGTCAGTTTTCATGTTTAATTGGGACAACTCAAATCAAAATTCTGTGAGTCATTAATCCACCTAGACTTTGTATACACAGCTTGCAAACACATGTGGTTACACACTTGATTAGCTGAAAGACACATGATTAGCTGTTATAACCACACAAGTAGGTCTGTTTGCTTTTCCTGTTCTTTTTCTCTTCTTTCTTGCTTCAAAACGTCAGCGACCCATTCCATAATTAATCAGAGTTTGTAGGAAGTTTCTGGTTTATGACTGAGGATATGGTTCAATATAGAGGTCTCTCACCTTTTCCCCACCCCCTGACCCATAATGGTTGGTTTTATCAGAGAATTGAAATGCAAGTGCTTGTGGCATTAGCTTGTATCTTCTGGACAAGGGCAACTTTGGTGCCCTAAATACTTTTGTTTGCCCATTGCTAGAACTGCAACTTCTATGGCCATTTTCAAGTTTTTTTCTTTGTTCTTAATGAGGGTCACCATGATATGTCTAAGTATGATTTTGTATTTTCCTTCAGAAAATAATTCCTTGGACTTTATTTAGTAATTGTATTTTTCATCACTTCTGGAATATTCTCAGACATTATCACTTCAAGTATCTTGTCTACCAATCTTTGTATCTCCTCTCTCTGGAACTCCAGTTACACTTATGTTAGACTCTCTAATTTAATCCTCACCATTTCTTAACTCCACTTTTATATTTTTCACTCTTTCTATGTGCTACTGTCTTCATTTACTAGAGCTGCTGGAACAAATAACCACTAATTCTGTGTCTTCAAACCACAGAAATTTCATTCTCTCATAGTTCTGAAGGCAGAAGTTCTGTGTCTTCAGGGTTTATTCCTTCTGGATGCTCTGGGGAAGAATCTCCTCCATGTCACTTTCTTATCTTCTGGTGGTTGTTGGCAAGCCTTGATGTTCTTTGGCTTGTAGACTCGTCATCCCATTCCCTACTTCTGACTTCACATGGCCTTCACCTATGGGTCTTCCTCTCTGAATCTGTGTTTTGAATATTCCTCCCCCTCCTCTTATAAGGATCTAGGGAGGCCCCTAAATCTAACGTCTTTTGTCCTAAATCTAGGATGATCTCATCTCAAGATCATTAATTTAATCCCATCTGCAAAACCCTATTTCTGTAAGGTCATATTCATAATGCCAAAGTTTAAAATTTGAACATATTTTTTGTGGGGTCAAAATTCAACACACTGCAGCTACATTCTTATTAATTTACTTTTATAAATCTTCTGAATCAATGGACATGAGGTTGAGCAAGCTCCAGGAATTGCTGATAGACAGGGAAGCCTGGTATGCTGCAGTCCATAGGGTTGCAAAGAGTCAGACATGACTGCGTGACTGATCTGAACTGATACATATTCCTGTTAATTAATCTATCTTTAGTTGTATTTCAAATCCTGAAAGATGATGCTCTAAAAGTGCTGCACTCAATATGCCAGCAAATTTGGAAAACTCAGCCATGGACACAGGACTGGTAAAGGTCAGTCTTCATTCCAATCCCAAAGAAAGGCAATGCCAAAGAATGCTCAAACTACCACACAATTGCACTCATCTCACATACTAGTAAAGGAATGCTCAAAATTCTCCAAGCCAGGCTTCAGTAGTACGTGAACCATGAACTGCCAGATGTTCAAGCTGGTTTTAGAAAAGGCAGAAGAACCAGAAATCAAATTGCCAGCATCCACTGGGTCATCAAAAAAGCAAGAGAGTTCCAGAAAAACATCTATTTCTGCTTTATTGACTATGCCAAAGCCTTTGTCTGTGTGGATCACAATAAACTGTGGAAAATTCTGAAAGAGATGGGAATACCAGACCACCTGAGCTGCCTCTTGAGAAATCTGTATGCAGGTCAGGAAGCAACAGTTAGAACTGGACATGGGGAGGCGGTCCTAAGGTGGCAGAGGAATAGGACGGGGAGACCATTTTCTCCCCTACAAATTCATCAAAAGAACATTAAAACGCTGAGTAAATTCCACAAAACAACTTCTGAATGCTGGCAGAGGCCATCAGGCACCCAGAAAAGCAGCCCATTGTCTTCAAAAGAAGGTAGGAAAAATATAAAAGACAAAAAGAGAGACAAAAGAGGTAGGGACGGAGCTCCATCCCAGGAAGGGAGTCTTAAAACTTGGAGGAAAAATAAATAAATAATTAAAACCCACAGATTACGTGCCCCGCGGTAACTCCCCCAGCAGAGCAGCAGCGCAGATGCCTGCACCCACCACTAGCAAGAGGGGGCTGGGCAGGGAGGCGTGGGCTGCATTGCTCAGAATAAGGACCTGGCCTGAATGCCTGGAGGGCAATCTGAGGGAACTAACTTGGGCTAGCAAACCAGACTGTGGGATAGCTACCACTCGAAAAGCCCAAACCTAAGACAGTGCCAGTCCCACTCACAGAATCAAGGACTGACTACAGCTACGTGAAAAGCCCTAACCTAAGACACCGTCAGGACTGCTCACAGAACAAAGGACTGAGCAGAGCTAGCCAGCTACAGACCATCCCCCTCTGGTGACAGGCAGCCAGAGCCAGAAGGAGGCCATTGCGGCCCCAGAGAGGCATTATCTACCAAACTGCAAGCAGGCTTCTTTGCTAACTAAGACTTCTTGGGATTCTGGACAGTCAACATCCGCCTGAGAAGGTATGCCAGTTGTACACCCAGAAAACCGAGCAGCAGGGATGAAAAGGCAATAAGTCGCAATGACCATGCTCACCAAACACCTGATCACCTGAGCTGCTCGGACCTGGGAAGGGCACAAAACACAGGCCCAGCCAAGTCTGCACCTCTGAGGACTACCCGTGTCTGAACTTGAGCGGCTTAGACCTGAGAGGTGCATGCAGCCCAGGGCTGGCCTCGGACGGTTCCCAGAGGACCAACCTAGAGCCTGGGCCTTGTGAGCAGGGAGGGCACATGCGCCATGAGTGGAGGCAGGCCAAGTGTGGCTGAGATGCTGCAAGCACATGCCAGTGTTATTTGTTTGCAGTGTCCCTCCTTCCCCTCAGTGCAGCTGAACAAGTGAGCCTAAAAAAGTGTCCACCACTTCCACCTTGTGTCAAGGCAGAAATCAGACACTGAAGAGACCAGGAAACAGAAGAAGCTAAAACAGAGGGAACCGCCTTGGAAGTGACAGGTGCAATGGATTAAAACCCTGTAGTTAGTACTGACTACATAGGAAGGGGCCTAAGATCTTGAGAAATATAAGTCGGACCAAGGAACTATCCAAAAATGAACTGACCCCACACTGCCCACAACAACACCAGAGAAAGTCCTAGATATATTTTTACTATTTTTACTATCATTCTTTAATTTTCAAATTTTTTTAAAAAATTTTAAGTCCTCTATTACTCCTTTAATTTTCATTTTTATAACCTACTATTACTTGGCAAAAAAAAGAGACCTAATTTTTTAAAGCAAACTTCATACATATATATATATATATATTTTATAATATTTGTGACTTTTTTTCTTTATTATTGTATTTTTCAAAATCCAACGTCTACTCTAGATTTTTAACCTTTGCTTTTTGGTATTTGTTATCAATTTTGTACCTTCAAGAACCCAGTCTTCAGTACCCATTTTTACCTGGGAGTGAGATTACTGGCTTAACTGCTCTCTCCCCCTTTGGACTCTCCTTTTTCTCCACCAGGTCCCCTCTATCTCCTCCCTCCCCCTTCTCTTCTCTACCCAACTCTGTGAATCTCTTTGTGTGTTCCAGATGGTGGAGAACACTTAGGGAACTGATTACTGGCTGGATCTATCTCGCTCCTTTTGATTCCCCCCTTATTCCTCCTGGCCACCTCTGTGTCCTTCTCCCTCTTCTCTTCTCTATGTAACTCCGTGAACATCTCTGAGTGGTCCCGACTGGGGAGAGCACATAAGGAAGTGATTACTGGCTAGCTTGCTCTCTCCTCTTTTGATTCCACCTAATTTCATTCAGGTCATCTCTAACTCCCTCCTCCCTCTTCTCTTCTCCATGTAACTCTGTGAACCTCTCTGGGTGTCCATCACTGTGCAGAAACTTTTCATCTTTAACCTAGATGTTTTATCAATGGTCAATGGTGCTGTATAGATGGAGAAGTCTTGAGTCTACTGTAAGAAAAAGACTGAAAACCAGAAGCAGGAGGCTTAAGTACAAATCCTGAGAAAATCAGAGAACTCCTGACTCCAGGGAACATTAATCAACAGGAGTTAATCAAACGCCTCCATACCTACACTAAAACCAAGCAATACCCAAGGGCCAAAAAGTTCCAGAGCAAGACATACCACTCAAATTCTCCAGCAACACAGGAACACAGCCTTGAGCTTCAATATACAGGCTGCCCAGAGTCACTCCAAACCCACTAACATCTCATGACTCATTACTGGAAACTTCATTGCACTCCAGAGAGAAGAACTCCAGCTCTACCAACCAGAACACCAACACAAGCTTCCCTAGCCAGGAAAGCTTGACAAGACACCCGTACAATGCCACCCAAAGTGAGGAAACTCCACAATAAGGAGAACTCCACAAACTGTCAGAATACAGAAAGGCCAACCCAAACACAGCAATATAAACAAGATGAAGAGACAGAGGAATATGCAGCAGGTAAAGGAACAGGATAAATGCCCATGAAACCAAACAAAAGAGGAAGAGATAGGGAATCTACCTGAAAAAGAATTCTGAATAATGATAGTGAAAATGATCCAAAATCCTGAAAACAAAACGGAACCACAGATAAGTAGCCTGGAGACAAGGATTGAGAAGATGCAACAAAGGTTTAACAAGGACATAGAAGAAATAAAAAAGAGTCAGTGTATAATGAATAATGCAATAAATGAGATAAAAAACACTCTGGAGGGAACAAAGAGTAGAATAACGGAGGCAGAACATAGGATTAGTGAGGCAGAAGATAGAATGGTAGAAATAAATGAATCAGAGAGGGAAAAAGGAAAAAGAATTAAAAGAAATGAGGACAACCTCAGAGACCTCTGGGACAATGTTAAACGCCCCAACATTCGAATCATAGGAGTCCCAGAAGAAGAAGACAAAAAGAAACACCATGTGAAAATAATTGAGGAGATAATAGTTGTAAACTTCCTTAAAATGGGGAAGGAAATAGTCACCCAAGTCCAAGAAACCCAGAGAGTCACAAACAGGATAAACCCAAGGCGAAACACCCCAAGACATATATTAATCAAATTAACAAAGATCAAACACAAATAACAAATATTAAAAGCAGCAAGGGAAAAACAACAAATAACACACAAGGGGATTCTCAGAATGATAACAGCTGATCTTTCAATAGAAACTCTTCAGGCCAGGAGGGAATGGCAAGACATACTTAAAGTGATGAAAGAAAATAACCTACAGCCCAGATTACTGTACCCAGCAAGGATCTCATTCAAATATGAAAGAGAAATCAAAAGCTTTACAGACAAGCAAAAGCTGAGAGAATTCAGTACCACCAAACCAGCTTTCCAACAAATGCTAAAGGATATTCTCTAGACAGGAAATACAGAAAGGCTGTATAAACTCAAACCCAAAACAATAAAGTAAATGGCAAGGGGATTATCCGTCAGTTCAGTTGAGTTCACTTGTTCAGTCGTGTCTGACTGTGACCCCATGAATTACAGCACGCCAGGCCTCCCTGTCAATCATCAACTCCCGGAGTTCACTCAGACTCGCATCCATCAATTCAGTGATGCCATCCAGCCATCTCATCCCATGTCGTCCCTTTCTCCTCCTGCCCCCAATCCCTCCCAGCATCAGAGTCTTTTCCAGTGAGTCAACTCTTCTCATGAGGAGGCCAAAGTACTGGAGTTTCAGCTTCAGTATCATTCCCTCCAAAGAAATCCCAGGGCTGATCTCCGTCAGAATGGACTGGTTGAGTCTCATGGCAGTCCAAGGGACTCTCAAGAGTCTTCTCCAACACCACAGTTCAAAAGCATCAATTCTTCGGTGCTCAACTTTCTTCACAGTCCAACTCTCACATCCATACATGACCACAGGAAAAACCATAGCCTTGACTAGATGGACCTTTGTTGGCAAAGTGATGTCTCTGCTTTTCAATATGCTATCTAGGTTGGTCATAACTTTTCTTCCAAGGAGTAAATATCTTTTAATTTCATGGCTGCAGTCACCATCTGCATTTATTTTGGAGCCCCCACCAAAATAAAGTCTGACACTGTTTTCACTGTTTCCCCATCTATATCCCATGAAGTGATGGGACCAGATGCCATGATCTTTGTTTTCCTTATCAATAATTACCTTAAACGTAAATGGTTGAATACTCCATCTAAAAGACAAAGACTGACAGAATGGATACAAAAACAAGACCCCTATATATGTTTTCTACAAGAGACCCACCTTAAAACAAGGGACACATACAGACTGAAAGTAAAGGGCTGGAAAAAGATATTCCACGCAAATAGAGACCAAAGGAAAGCCAGAGTAGCAATACTCATATCAGACAAAATAGACTTTAAAACAAAGGCTGTGAAAAGAGACAAAGAAGGACACTATATAATGATTAAAGGATCAATCCAAGAAGATATAAGAATGATAAATATATATGCACCCAACATAGGAGCACCACAATATGTAGCACAAATGCTAACAAGTATGAAAGAGGAAATTAACAATAACACAATAATAGTGGGAGACTTTAATACCCCACTCACACCTATGGATAGATCAACTAAACAGAAAATTAACAAGGAAACAAACCTTAAATGATACAATAGACCAGTTAGACCTAATTGATATCTATAGGACATTTCACCCCAAAACAATGAATTTCACCTTTTTCTCAAACACACACAGAACCTTCTCCAGGATAGATCACATCCTGGGCCATAAATCTAGCCTTCGTAAATTTAAAAAAACTGAAATCATTCCAAGCATCTTTTCTGACCACAATGCAGTAAGATTAGATCTCAATTACAGGAGAAAAACTATTAAAAGTTCCAACATATGGAGGCTGAAAAACAGGCTGCTGAATAACACAAAAGAAATCACTGAAGAAATTTTTAAAAAAATCAAAATATGCATAGAAATGAATTAAAATGAAAACACAACAACCCAAGACCTGTGGGACACTGTAAAAGCAGTGCTAAGGGGAAGGTTCATAGAAATATAGGCATACCTCAAGAAACAAGAAAAACGTCAAATAAATAACCTAACTCTACACGTAAAGCAACTAGACAAGGAAGAAATGAAGAACCCCAGGGTTAGTAGAAGGAAAGAAATCTTGAAAATTAGGGCAGAAATAAATGCAAAAGAAACAAAAGAGACCATAGCAAAAATCAACAAAGGCAAAAGCTGGTTCTTTGAAAGGGTAAATAAAATTGACAAACCAGTAGCCGGACTCATCAAGAAACAAAGGGAGAAAAATCAAATCATTAAAATTAGAAATGAAAATGGAGAGATCACAATAGACAACACAGAAATACAAAGGATCATAAAAGACTACTATCAGCAACTATATGCCAGTAAAATGGACATCTTGGAAGAAATGGACAAATTCTTAGAAAATTACAACTCTCCTAAACTGAACCAGGAAGAAATAGAAAATCTTAACAGACCCATCACAAGCATGGAAATTGAAACTGTAATCATAAATCTTCCAGCAAACAAAAGCCCAGGTCCAGATGGCTCCACAGCTGAATTCTACCAAAAATTTAGAGAAGAGCTAACACCTATCTTACTCAAAACTCTTCCAGAAAATTGCAGAGGTAGGTAAACTTCCAAACTCATTCTATGAGGCCATCATCACCCTAATACCAAAACCTGAAAAAGATGCCACAAAAAAAGAAAACTACAGGCCAATATCACTGATGAATACAGATGCAAAAATCCTTAACAAAATTCTAGCAAACAGAATCTAACAGCACATTAAAAAGATCATACATCATGACCACGTGGGCTTTATCCCAGGGATGCAAGGATTCTTCAATATCTGCAAATCAATCAGTGTTATATACCACACTAACAAATTGAAAAATAAAAGCCATATGATTATCTCAATAGATGCAGAGAAAGCCTTGGACAAAATTCAACACCCGTTTATGATAACTCTCCAGAAAGCAGGAATAGAACAAACATAGGTCAAAATAGGAAAAGCTATATATGACAAACCCACAGCAAACATTATCCTCGATGGTGAAAAATTGAAAGCATTTCCCCTAAAGTCAGGAACAAGACAAGGGTGCCCACTCTCACCACTACTATTCAACAAAGTTTTGGAAGTTTTGGCCACAGCAATCAGAGCAGATAAAGAAATAAAAGGAATCCAGATTGGAAAAGAAGAAGTAAACTCTCATTGTTTGCAGATGACATGATCCTCTACATAGAAACCCTAAAGATTCCACCAGAAAATTACTAAAGCTAATCAATGAATATAGTAAAGTTGCAGGTTTTAAAATCAACACACAGAAATTTCTTGCATTCCTATACACTAATAATGAGAAAATAGAAAGAGAAACTAAGGAAACAATTCCATTCACCATAGCATTGAAAAGAATAAAATTCTTAGGAATATATCTACCTAAAGAAACGAAAGACCGATATATAGAAAACTAGAAAACAAGGTGAAAGAAGTCAAAGAGGACACCAATAGATGGAGAAATATACCGCTTTCTGGATCAGAAGAATCAATATAGTGAAAATGAGTATACTACCCAAAGCAATCTATAGATTCAATGCAATCGCTATCAAACTACCAATGGTATTTTTTACAGAGCTAGAACAAATATTTTCACAATTTGTATGGAAATACAAAATACCTCGAACAGCCAAAGCAATCTTGAGAAAGAAGAATGGAACTAGAGGAATCGAACCACCGGACTTCAGGCTCTACTACAAAGCCACAGTCATCAAGACAGTACGGTACTGGCACAAAGACAGAAATATAGATCAATGGAACAAAATAGATAGCCCAGAGATAAATCCACGCACCTATGGACACCTTATCTTTGACAAAGGAGACGAGAATATACAATGGAGAAAAGACAATCTCTTTAACAAGTGGTGCTGGGAAAACTGGTCAACCACTTATAAAAGAATGAAACTAGAACATTTTCTAACACCATACACAAAAATAAACTCAAAATGGATTAAAGATCTAAATGTAACACCAGAAACTATAAAACTCCTAGAGAAAAACATAGGCAAAACAGTCTGCGACATGCATCACAGCAGGATCCTCTATGACCCACCTCCCAGAATATTGGAAATGAAAGCAAAAATAAATGAATGGGACCGAATTAAAATTAAAAGTTTCTGCACAACAAAGGAAACTATAAGCAAGGTGAAAAGACAGCCTTCCGAATGGGAGAAAATAATAGAAAATGAAGCAACTGAAAAAGAACTAATCTCAAAAATATACAAGCAACTCCTGAACCTCAATTCCAGAAAAATAAACCACCCAATCAAAAAATGGGCCAAAGAACTAAATAGGCATTTCTCCAAAGAAGACATACGGATGGCTAACAAACACATGAAAAGATGCTCAACATCACTCATTATCAGAGAAATGCAAATCTAAACCACAATGAGGTACCATTTCACACCAGTCAGAATGGCTGCTATCCAAAAGTCTACAAGCAATAAATGCTGGAGAGGGTGTGGAGAAAAGGAAACCCTCTTAAACTGTTGGTGGGAATGCAAACTAGTACAGCCACTATGGAGAACAGTGTGGAGATTCCTTAAAAAACTGGAAATAGAACTGCCATATGACCCAGCAATCCCACTGCTGGGCATACACACTGAGGAAGCCAGAATTGAAAGAAGCACATGTACCTCAATGTTCATCGCCACACTGTTCATAATAGCCAGGACATGGAAGCAACCTAGATTTTCATCACCAAATGAATGGGTAAGAAAGCTGTGGTACATATACACAATGGAGTATTACTCAGCCATTGAAAAGAATACACTGAATCAGTTCTTATGAGGTGGATGAAACTGGAGCCTATTATACAGTGTGAAGTAAGCCAGAAAGAAAAACACCAATACAGTATACTAATGCATATATATGGAATTTAGAAAGATGGTAATGATAACCCTGTATGCAAGACAGCAAAAGAGACGCAGATGTATAGAACAGTCTTTTGGACTCTGTGGGAGAGGGCGAGGGTGGGATGATTTGGGAGAATGGCATTGAAACGTATATAATGTCATATATGAAACGAATTGCCAGTTAGGTTCGATGCAGGATACAGGATGCTTGGGGCTCATGCACTGGGATGACCCAGAGGGATGGTATGAGGAGGGAGGTGGGAGGGGGATTCAGGATGGGGAACACGTGTACACCTGTGGCGAATTCATGTTGATGTATGGCAAAACCAATACAATATCGTAAAGTTTAAAAAAAAAAAAAAACACACACAATATTATCTTGGCTCCAGGTAATTAGAACTGAAATTCTTTAAAATACCATTTACAATAGCACCAACAAATGAAATACCTAATTATAAATCTAACAAAATACATACATATCTATGTCCAGAAGAAACAGTGTGGGAAAAAAATCAAATAAAATCTAAGTAAATGGGGAAAAAAAAAAAAAAAAGAACTGGCCATGGAACAACAGACTGGTACCAAATAGGAAAAGGAGTACGTCAAGGCTGTATATTGTCACCCTGCTTATTTAACTTATATGCAGAGTATATCATGCAAAATGCCAGGCTGAATGAAGCACAAGCTGGAATCAAGATTGCTGGTAGAAGTGTCAATAACCTCAGATATGCAGATAACACCAGTCTTATGGCAGATAGTGAAGAGGAACTAAAAAGCCTCTTGATGAAAGTGAAAGTGGAGACTGAAAAAGTTGGCTTAATGCTCAACATTCAGAAAACGAAGATCATGGCATCTGGTCCCATCACTTCATGGGAAATAGATGGGGAAACAGTGGAAACAGTGTCAGACATTATTTGGTGGGGGGGGGGGGGGGGAGGGGGGGGGCTCCAAAATCACTGCAGATGGTGATTGCAGCCAGGAAATTAAAAGACGCTTACTCCTTGGAAGGAAAGTTATGACCAACCTAGATAGCATATTCAAAAGCAGAGACATTACTTTGACAGCAAAGGTCCGTCTAGTCAAGGCTATGGTTTTTCCAGTAGTCATGTATGGATGTGAGAGTTGGACTGTGAAGAAATTTGAGCACCGAAGAATTGATGCTTTTGAACTGTGGTGTTGGAGAAGACTCTTGAGAGTCCCTTGGATTGCAAGGATATCCAACCAGTCCATCCTAAAGGAGATCAGTCCTGGGTGTTCATTGGAAGGACTGATTCTGAAGCTGAAACTCCAATACTTTGACCACCTGATGCGAAAAGCTGACTCATTGGAAAAGACCCTGATGCTGGGAGAGATTGCGGGCAGGAGGATAATGGGACGACAGAGGATGAGATGACTGGATGGCATCACCGACTTGATGGACATGAGTTTGGGTAAACTTCGGGAGCTGGTGATGGACAGGGTGGCCTGGCGTGCTGCGATTCATGGGGTCACAAAGAGTCGGACACGACTGAGCAACTGAATTGAGTTGTATCAAATCTGCTATTAAACATATTCATTTGTGGGGTTTTTTGCATTTTTAATTAATATTTTTTAAATTTCAGTTATTAATTTTTCATTTTAAAAAATGCCTAGTCTTTCTGTAGCATCTTCTCTGCACATATTTAAAAATTGTCCTTAAAAACAACCTAGATGTCCATCAGCAGATAAAAGGATAAGAAAGCTGTGGTACACATACACAATGGAGTATTACTCAGCCATTAAAAAGAATACACTTGAATCAGTTCTAATGAGGTGGATGAAACTGGAGCCGATTATACAGAGTGAAGCAAGCCAGAAAGAAAAACACCAATACAGTATACTAACACATATATGCAGAATTTAGAAAGATGGTAATGATAACCCTGTATACAAGACAGCAAAAGAGACACAGATGTTTAGAACGGACTTTTAGACTCTGTGGTAGAGGGAGAGGATGGGATGATTTGGGAGAATGACACTGAAACATATATACTATCATGTAAGAAACGAATCACCAGTCTATGTTTGATACAGGATACAGGATGCTTGGGGCTGGTGCACGGGGATGATCCAGAGAGATGAAATGGTGTGGGGGGGGGGGGGGAGGGTGTGGAGAGGGGTTCAGGATTGGGAACTCATGTACACCTGTGGCTGATTCATGTCAATGTATGGCAAAAACCAATACAGTATTGTAAAGTAAAATAAAGTAAAAATAAAAATAAATTGTCCTTAATTTTTATAAATATATGAAAACATGGCTGTTTATATTTTGTGTCGTTACTCCAATATCTGAAGTTTCATGAGCCCTCTCCTATCTTGTTGCTTCTCTTGGTTGAGACTGCCTTGTTTTCTCATGCGTTTAGTGAATTTTGACTGTAAATAGTTGAATTTCATTGAAAATTTGCTCTTTTAGATTCATGGAAATCTGGTATTATGTGTGTTCCTCCGGAAATTGTGTGCATTTTTCATCTGTGAAGGCTCCAGATAACTCTTCATTTGGAACTATGTTAAACTAAATTTTTAGTTTGAGAGTCTGGATTTGGACACTATAAATTTGCACCTTAAGTCAATATGATAACCAGACTGTGAATTCAGGTTTTTTTGTTGTTTGTTTATAGTGTGATTTTTTTCTTTTGTTTTAATTTTATTTACTTTTTATTTTTGGCTCTGCTGGGTCTTTGCTGATGCTCAGGCTTTTCTCTAACTGTTGCAAATGCAGCTAGTCTCTTGTTGTGGAGCCTGGGCTCTAGGGTGCGAGGGCTTCAATAGTTTCGGCTCTGAGGCACTAGAGAACAGATTCAATAGTTGTGATGCTCAGGCTTAGTCACTCGAAGTCATGTGGGATCTTTCCTGGATCTGGTATTGAACCCACGTCTCCTGAATTGGCAGGTGGATTTTTTTTTAACCACTGAGCCGCCAGGGAAGCCCCTGAATTCAGTTTTTTAGGGCTGTTGCCTTCCTCTGTTATACTGCCAAGTTTCAGGCAATTTTCATATAACCTTTGGTGAAAGTAAACAGTATTTCTAGTTCTCTATAACACTAAAGTGTAACCCTTTGGGGTCTTTGACTTAAAGGAGGAAAGATCTCTTCTTATACTCTCCACCATGAGCAGATCCCCAAGTTTTCCTCCTGTACTCCATGTACCATGAGACTATGAAACTGATACCCAAGTTCATCTAATTTGGCAAAGGCCCTCAAATTCCTATTATTTCTCTGATACATACCATCACTATGTCTCTGAATTGAGAATTTCTTTGCAGCTCAATAGTGTTTGTTTGCTGTCTTTCTTTCTTTTTTTAATTGGAAGTCTTCATTAATTTTCATATCATCCTTACACAGAGGGCATTCTAACCTTCTCGGTATCATTCCAATTCTAGCATTTGTGCTGCTGAAGAGAGCACTCAACAATGCTCTTAATAAAACATTTTAAAGTTTTTATCTAGCATTTTAGTTATTTAAAATGGAAAGTTTATTTTTTTAGGTTCATGTATTTTTATTTTTATTTTTTAATTTTTATTTTTACTTTATTTTACTTTACAATACTGTATTGGTTTTGCCATACATTGACATGAATCAGCCACAGGTGTACATGAGTTCCCAATCCTGAACCCCCGTCCCACCTTCCACCCCATATCATCTCTCTGGATCAGCCCCGTGCACCAGCCCCAAGCATCCTGTATCCTGTATCGAACATAGACTGGTGATTCGTTTCTTACATGATAGTATATCTGTTTCAGTGCCATTCTCCCAAATCATCCCACCCTCTCCCTCTCCCTCAGAGTCCAAAAGTCCATTCTATACATCTGTGTCTCTTTTGCTGTCTCGCATACAGGGTTATCATTACCATCTTTCTAAATTCTGCATATATGTGTTAGTATACTGTATTGGTGTTTTTCTTTCTGGCTTACTTCACTCTGTATAACCGGCTCCACTTTCATCCATCTCATTAGAACTGATTCAAATGTATTCTTTTTAATGGCTGAGTAATACTCCATTGTGTATATGTACCACAGCTTTCTTATCCTTTTATCTGCTGATGGACATCTAGGTTGTTTCCATGTCCTGGCTATTATAAACAGTGCGGCAATGAACATTGGGGTACATGTGTCCCTTTCAATTCTGGTTTCCTTGGTGTGTATGCCCAGCAGTGGGATTGCTGGGTCATAAGGCAGTTCTATTTGCAATTTTTAAAGGAATCTCCACACTGTTCTCCATAGTGGCTGTACTAGTTTGCATTCCCACCAACGGTGTAAGAGGGTTCTCTTTTCTCCACACCCTCTCCAGCATTTATTGCTTGTAGACTTTTGGATCGCAGCCATTCTGACTGGTGTGAAATGGTACCTCATTGTGGTCTTGATTTGCATTTCTCTGATAATGAGTGATGTTGAGCATCTTTTCATGTGTTTGTTAGCCATCCGTATGTCTTCTTTGGAGAAATGAAAAAAAAATTAAAAAAATAAAATGGAAAGTTTAGTCTAGTAATATTGCTATTGTCTTATCAGAAATAGAAATCTTCTTTTTCTTTTTGAGTCAATTTGGATGATTTCTACTATTTTAGAAAATTATCTCTACCACCTACATTTTAAAAGTTATTTGACCTATTTTTTTTTAACCATATTCCCTCAAGGGCTTTATATCTGTGGTTATGGCCCAATTTTCATCTGTAGTTAATTTGTACATTTTCCATCTCTTTTTCTAACATGATCAGGCCAATATAATTAATAAAGAAATAATTGATTAAAAGAGAAATAGGTAATAAAAGAAAATGTGATAAGATCTCTGAAATTTCTATGCGTGTTATGAAAGTACACACAAGAGACATTTTGGCAAGATTTAAATGGGAAGAATTTAAATGTATGTAAAACTCTCATGCTTGGTAAAGCTTCAAATAGATTGTGATGCCAAAAGCTCGGCCTCTGTGCATCAGTGTCGACTAGAATCTCAAAGACAGAGTTTTAAGTGAAGTAGAAAATACATATCATGTAAGACCTCATAAGTGTAATAAGGTACAAAAGGGGACACAGCAGACATAGATTTTGTTGCCAAAAAAGCTATATGTCCCAATATGGGATGATTTGATGAGGAGTTTTATAGCAAGGGTGCAGAGTGAAGGCTGCTGATATGCTAAGAGCAGGGGAGTGCAGGGCCTCCACTCCTCTAATCTGGTCTCAGGTAATCTTGATCAGCTTCTCTGTTTCTTTTAATGTAACCTCAGGTGGTGTTTCTCTGATAAGAAGAATCAGTTAGTTCAGTCACTCAGTCATATCCAAATCTTTGATAACACATGGACTGCAGCATGTCAGGCTTTCCTGTCCATCACCAACTCCCTTAGCTTGCTCAAACTTATGTCCATTTCATTGGTGATGCCATCCAGCCATCTCATCCTCTGTTGTCCTCTTCTCCTGCCTTCAATCTTTCCCAGCATCAGGGTCTTTTCCAATGAGTGGGATCTGCCCATCAAGTGGCCAAAGCTTCAGTTTCAGCATAAGTCCTTCCAATGAATATTCAGGACTGATTTCCTTTAGGATTGACCGGTTTGATCTTGCAGTCCAAAGGACTCTAAAGAGTCTTCTCCAACACCACAGTTCAAAAGCATCAATTCTTTGGTACTCAGCTTTCTTTATGGTAAGAAGAATGCTGACATGTAAAAGAGCTTAAAGACATTGTTACCTGTATACTTTAAGATGGAATCAGAACCCTGCCTTAAGGCTGCATGGTCCACTGGAGAAGGGAATGGCAAGCCACTTCAGTATTCTTGCCTTGAGAACCACATGAACAGTATGAAAAGGCAAAATGATAGGATACCAAAAGAGGAACTCCGCGGGTCATTAGGCGCCCAATATGCTACTGGAGATCAGTGGAGAAATAACTCCAGAAAGAATAGAGGGATGGAGCCAAGGAAAAACAATACCCAGCTGTGGATGTGACTGGTGATAGAAGCAAGATCTGATGCTGTAAAGAGCAATATTGCATAGCAACCTGGAATGTCAGGTCCATGAATCAAGGCAAATTAGAAGTGGTCAAACAAGAGATGGCAAGGGTGAATGTCGACATTCTAGGAATCAGCGAACTAAAATGGACTGGAATGGGTGAATTTAACTCAGATAACCATTATATCTACTACTGCGGGCAGGAATCCCTCAGAAGAAATGGAGTAGCCATCATGGTCAACAAAAGAGTCTGAAATGCAGTATTTGGATGCAATCTCAAAAATGACAGAATGATCTCTGTTCGTCTCCAAGGCAAACCATTCAATACCACAGTTATCCAAGTCTATGCCCCAACCAGTAACGCTGAAGAAGCTGAAGTTGAACAGTTCTATGAAGACCTACAAGACCTTGCAGAACTAACACGCAAAAAAGATGTCCTTTTCATTCTAGGGGACTGGAATGCAAAAGTAGGAAGTCAAGAAACACCTGGAGGAACAGGCAAATTTGGCCTTGGAATGTGGAATGAAGCAGGGCAAAGACTAATAGAGTTTGCAAAGAAAATGCACTGGTCATAGTAAATACCCTCTTCCAACAACACAAGAGAAGACTCTACACATGGACATCACCAGATGGTCAACACCGAAATCAGATTGATTATATTCTACGCAGCCAAAGATGGAGAAGCTCTACACAGTCAACAAAAACAAGACCAGGAGCTGACAGTGGCTCAGATCATGAACTCCTTTTTACCAAATTCAGACTTAAATTGAAGAAAGCTGGGAAATCCGCTAGACCATTCAGGTATGACCTAAATCAAATCCCTTATGATTATACAGTGGAAGTGAGAAATAGATTTAAGGGATTAGATCTGATAGATAGAGTGCCTGATGAATTATGGAATGAGGTTCGTGACATTGTACAGGAGACAGGGATCAAGACCATCCCCATGGAAAAGAAAAGCAAAAAAGCAAAATGGCTGTCTGGGGAGGCCTTACAAATAGCTATGAAAAGAAGAGAAGCAAAAAGCAAAGGAGAAAAGGAAATATATAAGCATCTGAATGCAGAGTTCCAAAGAATAGCAAGAAGAGATAAGAAAGCCTTCTTCAGCAATCAATGCAAAGAAATAGAGGAAAACAACAGAATGGGAAAGACTAGAGATCCCTTCAAAAAAAATTAGAGATACCAAGGGAATATTTCATGCAAGAATGGGCTCGATAAAGGACAGAAATGGTACGGACCTAACAGAAGCAGAAGATATTAAGAAGAGGTGGCAAGAATACACGGAAGAACTGTACAAAAAAGATCTTCACCACCCAGATAATCATGATGATGTCATCACTCACCTAGAGCCAGACATCTTAGAATGTCAAGTCAAGTGGGCCTTAGAAAGCATCACTACGAACAAAGCTAGTGGACGTGATGGAATTCCAGTGGAGCTATTTCAAATCCTGAAAGATGATGCTGTGAAAGTACTTCACTCAATATGCCAACAAATTTGGAAAAGTCAGCAGTGGCCACAGGACTGGAAAAGTCAGTTTTCATTCCCATCCCAAAGAAAGGCAATGCCAAAGAATGCTCAAACTACGACACAATTGCACTCATTTCACACGCTAGTAAAGTAATGCTTAAATTTCTCCAAGCCAGGCTTCAGCTATACGCAAACCATGAACTTCCTGATGTTCCAGCTGGTTTTAGAAAAGGCAGAGGAACCAGAGATCAAATTGCCAACATCTGCTGGATCTTGGAAAAAGCAAGAGAGTTCCAGAAAAACATCTATTTCTGCTTTATTGACTATGCCAAAGCCTTTGACTGTGTGGATCACAATAAACTGTGGAAAATTCTGAAAGAGATGGGAATACCAGACCACCTGACCTGCCTCTTGAGAAACCCGTATGCAGGTCAGGAAGCAACAGTTAGAACTGGACATGGAACAACAGACTGGTTCCAAATAGGAAAAGGAGTAGGTCAAGGCCATATATTGTCACCCTGCTTATTTAACTTCTATGCAGAGTACATCATGAGAAACGCTGGACTGGAAGAAAAACAAGCTGGAATCAAGATTGCTGGGAGAAATATCAATAACCTCAGATATGCAGATGACACCACCTTTATGGCAGAAAGTGAAGAGGAACTAAAAAGCCTCTTGATGAAAGTGAAAGAGGAGAGTGAAAAAGTTGGCTTAAAGCTCAACATTCAGAAAATGAAGATCATGGCATCTGGTCCCATCACTTCATGGGAAATAGATGGGGAAACAGTGGAAACAGTGTCAGACTTTATTTTGGGGGGCTCCAAAATCACTGCAGATGGTGATTGCAGCCAGGAAATTAAAAGACGCTTACTCCTTGGAAGAAAAGTTATGACCAACCTAGATAGCATATTCAAAAGCAGAGACATTACTTTGCCGACTAAGGTCGGTCTAGTCAAGGCTATGGTTTTTCCAGTAGTCATGTATGGATGTGAGAGTTGGACTGTGAAGAAGGCTGAGCGCCGAAGAATTGATGCTTTTGAACTGTGGTGTTGGAGAAGACTCTTGAGAGTCCCTTGGACTGCAAGGAGATCCAACCAGTCCATTCTGAAGGAGATCAACCCTGGGATTTCTTTTGAAGGAATGATGCTGAAGCTGAAACTCCAGTACTTTGGCCACCTCATGTGAAGAGTTGACTCATTGGAAAAGACTCTGATGCTGGAAGGGATTGAGGGCAGGAGGAGAAGGGGATGACCCAGGATGAGATGGCTGGAGAGCATCACGGACTCAATGGACGTGAGTCTGAGTGAACTCCTGGAGATGATGATTAACAGGGAGGCCTGGCATGCTGTGATTCATGGGGTCACAAAGAGTCAGACACGACTGAGCGACTGAACTGAACTGATTGTTCCTGGCTGCCCCTCCCTTGTCTTTGCCTCCCTTCCCTTCCCTTCCTAGATTCAGTCAGTCAGTCAGTCCAGTCACTCAGTCGTGTCCGACTCTTTGCAACCCCATGGACTGCAGCATACCAGCCCTCCCTGTCCATCAACAACTCCCAGAGCCTACTCAAACTCATGTCCATTTGAGTTGGTGATGACATTCAGCCATCTCATCCTCTGTCATCTCCTTCTCCTGCTGCCTTCAATATTTCCCAGCATCAGGGTCTTTTCAAATGAGCCAGTCATTCACATCAGGTGGCCAAAGTATTGGAGTTTCAGCCTCAAAATCACTTCTTCAGATGAATATTCAGGACTGATTTTCCTTTAGAATTGACTGGTTGGATCTCCTTGCAGTCCAAGGGACTCTCAAGAGTCTTCTCCTACACTGCAGTTGAAAAGCATCAATTCTTCATAACTGAGCTTTCTTTACAGTCTAACTGTTATATCTATACGTGACTACTGGAAAAACCATAGCCTTGCCTAGATGGACCTTTGTTGGCAAAGTAATGTCTCTGCTTTTTAATATACTGTCTATGTTGGTCATAACTTTTCTTTCAAGGAGTAAGCGTCTTTTAATTTCATGGCTGCACTCACCATCTGCAGTGATTTTGGAGCCCAAAAACGTAAAGTCTGCCACTGTTTCCACTGTTTCCCCATCTATTTCCCATGAAGTGATGGGACAGGATGCTATGCTCTTAGTTTTCTGAATGTTGAGCTATAGCCACCTTTTTCCAGTCTCCTCTTTCACTTTCATCAAGAGGATCTTTAGTTCTTTGCTTTCTGTCATAAGAGTGATGTCATCTGCATATCTGAGGTTATTGATATTTCTCCCAGCAATCTTGATTCCAGCTTGTTTTTCTTCCAGTCCAGCGTTTCTCATGATGTACTCTGCATATATGTTACACAAGCAGGGTGACAATATATGGCCTTGACGTACTCGTTTCCTGATTCAGAACCAGTCTGTTGTTCCATGTCCAGTTCTAACAGTTGCTTCCTGACCTGCATGCAGATTTCTCAAGAGGCAGGTCAGGTGGTCTGGTATTCCCACCTCTTTCAGAATTTTCCACAGTTTACTGTGATCCACACAGTCAAAGGCTTTGGCATAGTCAATAAAGCAGAAATAGATGTTTTTCTGGAACTTGCTTGCTTTTTCCATGATCGAACAGATGTTGGCAATTTGATCTCTGGTTCCTCCACCTTTTCTAAATCCAGCTTGAACATCAGGAAGTTCATGGTTCACGTAATGCTCAAGCCTGGCTTGGAGAATTTTGAGCATACCTTTGCTAGCGTGTGAGATGAGTGCAGTTGTGCCGTAGTTTGAGCATTCTTTGGCCTTGCCTTTCTTTGGGATTGGAATGAAAGCTGACCTTTTCCAGTCCTGTGGCCACTGCTGAGTTTTCCAAATTTGCTGGTATATTGAGTGAAGCACTTTCACAGCATCATCTTTCAGGATTTGAAATAGCTCCACTGGAATTCCATCACCTCCACTAGCTTTGTTCATAGTGATGCTTCCTAAGGCCCACTTGACTTCACATTCCAGGATGTCTGGCTCTAGGTGAGTAATCACACCATCGTTGTTATCTGGGTCATGAAGATCCTTTTTGTTTAGTTCTTATGTGTACTCTTGACACCTCTTCTTAATATTTTCTGCTTCTCCTAGGTCCATACCATTTCTGTCCTTTATCGTGCCCATCTTTGCATGAAATATTCCCCTGGTATCTCTAATTTTCTTGAAGAGATCTCTAGTTTTTCCCATTCTATTGTTTTCCTCTTTTTCTTTGCACTGATCACTGAGGAAGGCTTTCTTATATCTCTTTGCTATTCTTTAAACTCTGCATTCAAATGGGTATATCTTTCCTTTTCTCCTTTGCTTTTCACTTCTCTTCTTTTCACAGCTATTTGTAAGGCCTCCTCAGACAGCCATTTTGCTGTTTTACTTTTCTTTTTCTTGGGAATGGTCTTTATCACTGCCTCCTGTACAAATGTCATGAATCTCCATCCATGGTTCATCAGGCACTCTGTCTATCAGATCTAGTTTGTTAAATCTATTTCTCACTTCCACTGTATAATTGTAAGGGATTTGACTTTGGTCATAGCTGAATGGTCTAGTAGTTTTCCCTACTTTCTTCAATTTATGTCTGAATTTGATAATATGGAGTTCATGATCTGAGCCACAGTCAGCTTCCCGTCTTGTTTTTGCTGACTGTGTCGAGCTTCTCCATCTTTGGCTGCAAAGAATATAATCAATCTGATTTCAGTGTCGACCATCTGGTGGTGTCCGTGTGCAGAGTCTTCTCTTGTGTTGTTGAAAGACAGTGTTTGCTATGACCAGTGTAGTCTCTTGGCAAAACTCTGTTAGCCTTTGCCCTACTTCATTCTGTACTCCAAGGCCAAATTTTCCTGTTATTCCAGGTATCTCTTGACTTCCTACTTTTGCATTCCAGTCCCCTATAATGAAAAGGTCATCTTTTGGGGGTGTTAGTTCTAGAAGGTCTTGTAGGTCTTCATAAAACTGTTCAACTTTAGCTTCTTCAGCACTGATGGTTGAGGCATAGACTTGGTTTACCATGATATTGAATGGTTTGCCTTGGAAACAAACAGAGATCATTCTCTTTTTTGAGATTATATCCCAAGTACTGCATTTCAGACTCTTGTTGACTATGATCGCTACTCCATTTCTTCTAAGTAATACTCGCCCACAGTAGTAGATATAATGGTCGTCTCAGTTAAATTCACCCATTCCAGTCCATTATAGTTCACTCATTCCTAGAATGTCAATGTTCACTCTTGCCATCTCCTGTTTGACCACTTTCAATTTGCCTTGATTCACGGACCTCACATTCCAGGTTCCTATGCAGTATTGTTCTTTACTATACAATATTGTTCTTTACAGTTCAACCTTGCTTCCATCACCAGTCCCACCTCAAGCTGGCACTGGGAGCTGAGGGCATAGCTCAGGACCAGAGAGGGGAGAAACTCACCCAAGGTCTCACTACTGGTCAGTAGGTAATGCAGAAGCAAGTCTCAGGCTCCTGCATCTGCACATGTGATGGGAGAGGGAGGAGGCAGTATTCCGCCCTCTTGACCCATGACCTTTGCCTTAGCCAATAGACAAGAGGCATGTGTCAGCTCACTTCTGACTTTGCAAGGGGTTCCAAGGCCACCTCTGAGGCCCAGGAATGTAAGGATTATTTCTAAAAAAAACTCTAGAGAGAGGAACAGGGGGTTTTCTCAGGAGGAAATGGCATTAGGCCACTTCTAAGAACATACCTCCTCCCCATGCCTTCTGCATGCCAGGCATAGCCCTATGCCATTTGCATTCTCCATCTCACTTACTCTTCACTACAACCCTAGAAGCATGGGCCAGTGTCAGGCCCAATTTGCAGATGAAGAAACTGAGGCTTGTCTAAGGAGCAGTGGCTGCACAGGTGCAGGAGGGCCTAGAGAGCTATCCCACGTTGAAGGTCAGGAAGGGTGGCAGTGAGGAGATACCCCTCATCCAAGGTAAGGAGCAGTGGCTGCCCTTTGCTGGAGCAGCTGTGAAGAGATACCCCACGCCCAAGGTAAGAGAAACCCAAGTAAGATGGTAGGTGTTGCAAGAGGGTATCAGAGGGCAGACACACTGAAACCATACTCACAGAAAACTAGTTAATCTAATCACACTAGGACTACAGCCTTGTCTAACTCAGTGAAACTAAGCCATGCCCGTAGGGCAACCCAAGATGGGAGGGTCATGGTGGAGAGGTCTGACAGAATGTGGTCCACTGGAGAAGGGAATGACAAACCACTTCAGTATTCTTGCCTTGAGAACCCCATGAACAGTATGAAAAGGCAAAATGATAGGATACCAAAAGAGGAACTCCCCAGGTCAGTGGGTGCCCAATATGCTACTTGAGATCAGTGGAGATATAACTCCAGAAAGAATGAAGGGATGGAGCCAAAGCAAAAACAATACCCAGCTGTGGATGTGACTGGTGATAGAAGCAAGATCCGATGCTGTAAAGAGCAACATTGCATAGCAACCTGGAATGTCAGGTCCATGAATCAAGGCAAATTGGAAGTGGTAACAAGATATGGCAAGAGTGATCATCGACATTCTAGGAATCAGTGAACTAAAATGGACTGGAATGGGTGAATTTAACTCAGATAACCATTATATCTACTACTGTGGGCAGGAATCCCTCAGAAGAAATGGAGTAGCCATCATGGTCAACAAAAGAGTCTGAAATGCAGTACTTGGATGCAATCTCAAAAATGACAGAATGATCTCTGTTCGTCTCCAAGGCAAACCATTCAGTATCACAGTAATCCAAATCTATGCCCCAACCAGTAATGCTGAAGGAGCTGAAGTTGAACAGTTCTATGAAGACCTACAAGACCTTGTAGAACTAACACCCAAAAAAGATGTCCTTTTCATTCTAGGGGACTGGAATGCAAAAGTAGGAAGTCAAGACACCTGGAGTAAAAGGCAACTTTGGCCTTGGAATGCAGAATAAAGCAGGGCAAAGACTAATCAGAGTTTTGCCAAGAGAACACCCTGGTCATAGTAAATACCCTCTTCCAACAACACA
Source organism: Budorcas taxicolor (assembly GCF_023091745.1). Taxonomy (NCBI): domain Eukaryota; kingdom Metazoa; phylum Chordata; class Mammalia; order Artiodactyla; family Bovidae; genus Budorcas; species Budorcas taxicolor. The sequence goes on from NC_068912.1 coordinate 32,847,994, forward strand.
AGAGAAGACTCTACACATGGACATCACCAGATGGTCAACACCAAAATCAGATTGATTATATTCTACGCAGCCAAAGATGGGAAGCTCTACACAGTCAACAAAAACAAGACCAGGAGCTGACTGTGGCTCAGATCATGAACTCCTTATTACCAAATTCAGACTTAAATTGAAGAAACCTGGGAAAACCGCTAGACCATTCAGGTATGACCTAAATCAAATCCCTTATGATTATACAGTGGAAGTGAGAAATAGATATAAGGGACTAGATCTGATAGATAGAGTGCTTGATGAATTATGGAATGAGGTTCGTGACATTGTACAGGAGACAGGAATCAAGACCATCCCCATGGAAAAGAAAAGCAAAAAAGCAAAACGGCTGTCTGGGAAGGCCTTACAAATAGCTGTGAAAAGAAGAGAGGTGAAAAGCAAAGGAGAAAAGGAAAGATATAAGCATCTGAATGCAGAGTTCCAAAGAATAGCAAGAAGAGATAAGAAAGCCTTCTTCAGTGATCAGTGCAAAGAAATAGAGGAAAACAACAGAGTGGGAATGACTAGAGATCTCTTCAAGAAAATTAGAGACACCAAGGGAACATTTCATGCAAAGATGGGCTCAATAAAGGACAGAAATGGTAGGGACCTAACAGAAGCAGAAGATATTAAGAAGAGGTGGCAAGAATACACGAAAGAACCGTACAAAATGATCTTCACGACCCGTATGATCACTATGGTGTGATTACTCACCTAGAGCCAGACATCCTGGAATGTGAAGTCAAGTGGGCCTTAGGAAGCATCACTATGAACAAAGCTAGTGGAGGTGATGGAATTCCAGTGGAGCTATTTCAAATCCTGAAAGATGATGCTGTGAAAGTGCTTCACCCAATATACCAGCAAATTTGGAAAACTCAGCAGTGGCCACAGGACTGGAAAAGGTCAGCTTTCATTCCAATCCCAAAGAAAGGCAAGGCCCTAGAATGCTCAAACTACCACACAATTGGACTCATCTCACTCGCTAGTGACGGAATGCTCAAAATTCTCCAAGCCAGGCTTCAGCAATACGTGAACCGTGAACTTCCTGATGTTCAAGCTGGATTTAGAAAAGGCGGAGGAACCAGAGATCAAATTGCCAACATCTGCTGGATCATGGAAAAAGCAAGAGAGTTCCAGAAAAACATCTATTTCTGCTTTATTGACTATGCCAAAGCCTTTGACTGTGTGGATCACAGTAAACTGTGGAAAATTCTGAAAGAGATGGGAATACCAGACCACCTGACCTGCCTCTTGAGAAATCTGTATGCAGGTCAGGAAGCAACAGTTAGAACTGGACATGGAACAACAGACTGGTTCCAAATAGGAAAAGGAGTAGGTCAAGGCCATATATTGTCACCCTGCTTATTTAACTTCTATGCAGAATACATCATGAGAAACTCTGGGCTGAAGGAAGCACAGGCTGGAATCAAGATTGCCAGGAGAAATATCAATAACCTCAGATATGCAGATGACACCACCTTTATGGCAGAAAGTGAAGAGGAACTAAAAAGCCTCTTGATGAAAGTGAAAGAGGAGAGTGAAAAAGTTGGCTTAAAGCTCAACATTCAGAAAACGAAGATCATGGCATCTGGTCCCATCACTTCATGGGAAATAGATGGGGAAACAGTGGAAACAGTGTCAGACTTTATTTTGGGGGGCTCCAAAATCACTGCAGATGGTGAGTGCAGCCATGAAATTAAAAGGCGCTTACTCCTTGGAAGAAAAATTATGACCAACCTAGATAGCATATTCAAAAGCAGAGATATTACTTTGCCAACTAAGGTCCGTCTAGTCAAGGCTATGGTTTTTCCTGTGGTCATGTATGGATGTGAGAGTTGGACTGTGTAGAAGGCTGATCGCCGAAGAATTGTTGTGTTTGAACTGTGGTGTTGGAGAAGACTCTTGAGAGTCCCTTGGACTGCAAGGAGATCCAACCAGTCCATTCTGAAGGAGATCAGCCCTGGGATTTCTTTGGAAGGAATGATGCTAAACCTGAAACTCCAGTACTTTGGCCACCTCATGTGAAGAGTTGACTCATTGGAAAAGACTTTGATGCTGGGAGGGATTGGGGGCAGGAGGAGAATGGAACGACAGAGGATGAGATGGCTGAATGGCATCACGGACTCAATGAACGTGAGTCTGAGTGAACTCTGGGAGTTGGTGATAGACAGGGAGGCCTGGCGTGCTGGGATTCATGGGGTCGCAAAGAGTTGAACTCCACTGAGCGACTGAACTGAACTCCATCACCAGTCACATGCCCAATTGGGTGTTTTTTTGCTTTGGCTCTATCTCTTCATTTCTCTACTGACCTGGGGAGTTCCTCTTTCAGTATCCTATCATTTTGCATTTCATACTGTTCATGGGGTTCTCAAGGCAAGAATACTGAAGTGGTTTTTCATTCCCTTCTCCAGGTGACCACATTTTGTCAGAATTCTCCACCATGACCCATCTGTCTTTGGCAGCCCTACATGGCATAGCTTATTGTTTCATTGAGTTAGACTAGGCTGTGGTCCATGTGATTAGATTGGTTAGTTTTCTGGGATTGTGGTTTTCATTCTTTCTGCCCTATAATGGAGAAGGATAAGAGGCTATGGAGGCTTCCTGATGGTAGATATTGACTAGGGGTGAAAACTGGGTCTTATTCTGATAGGCGGGGCCAGGCTCAGTAAATCTTTAATCCAATTTTCTGTTGATGGGTGGAGCTGTGTTCCCTCCCTGCTATTTACCTGGGGCCAAACTATGGTGGGGACTTCCCTGGTGGCTCTGATGGTAAAGTGTCTGTCTACAATGCGAGAGACCCGGGTTCAATCCCTGGGTTGGGAAGATCCCCTGGAGAAGGAAGTGGCAATCCACTCCAATATATTGCCTGGAAAATCCCATGGACAGAGGAGTGTGGAAGGCTACAGTCCATGGGGTCCCAAAGAGTCAGACACGACTGAGCAACTTCACTTCACTTCACTTCACTTCAAACTATGGTGGAAGTAATGAAGATAATGGCGACCTCCTTCAAAAGATCCCATGCATGTACTACTACACTCAGTGCCCCAAACCCTGCAGCAGGCCACCACCAACCTCTGCCTCTGCTAGAGACTCCTGAACACTCACAGGCAAGACTGGGTCAGTCTCTTGTGTGGTCACTCCTTTCTCTTGGGTCCTGGTGCACACAAAGTTCTGTTTGTCCCCCCCACCAAGAGTCTGTCTCCCAGTCCTGTGTAAGTTCTGGCAGCTCTGTGATGTGGTTAATGGCGACCTCCTCCAAGAAAGCTTATGACATACCTAAGATTAGCAACTATTCCCAGATTAGCAACTATTTGAATCTTCCCTTTGGAACTCAGGGCTTCCCTGGTGGCCTAGATAGTAAAGAATCTGCCTGCAATGTGGTAGACCTGGGTTCGATCCTTGGATTGGGAAGATCCCCTGGAGAAAGAAATGGCAACCCACTCCAGTATTCTTGCCTGGGAAATCCCATGGACAGAGCAGCCTGATGGGCTGTAGTCTCTGGGGTCACAAAGAGTCAGACATGCCCAAGTGAGTGACACTTTGGAACTCAGGGAAGATCATAGAGGCAGGAATCAAGAAACGGGGACAGTTTTGTTCCTTTTTATGGATGAGTAGTAATCCATTGTGTGTGTGTATGTATACATATATACCACATTTTCTTTATTCATTCCTCTGCTAGTGGACATTTAGGTTGCTTCCATGTCCTGGCTATTGTAAAAGTGCTGCAATAAACACTAGGGTGCATGTATCTTTTGGAATTGTGTTTTTCTCTGGATATATGCCAGTAGTGGGATTGGTGTGTCATACGGTACTTCTATTTTTAGTTTTTTTACGGAACCTCCGTACTGTTCTCTATAGACTATAGTCTACCAGGCTCATCTGCCCGTGGGATTTTTCAAGAATACTGGAGTGGGTTGCCGTTTCCTCCTCAAGGGAATCCTCCCAACCCAGGGATTGAACCGTGTGTGTCTTGCATGTCTCCTGCATTGGCAGGCAGGTTCTTTACTACTAGCGCCACCTGGAAAGCCCACTGTTCTCTATAGTGGTTGTAAAAGGAATGAAATTGTGCCATTTGCAAAGGTGTGGATGGACCTAGAAGCTGTCATACAAAGTGAAGTCAGAAAGAGAAAAATAAATATCGTATATTGACACATATATGTGGAATCTAGAAAAATGGTACAGATGAATCTATTTACAAAGCAGAGTTCCTGGGACAGCAAGGAGATCAAACCTGTCAATGCTAAAGGAAATCAACCCTGAATATTCATTGGAAGGACTGATGCCGAAGCTGAAGCTCAAGCTCCAATACTTTGGCCACCTGATGCGAAGAGCCAACTCATTGGGAAAGACCCTGATGCTGAGAAAGATTGAGGACAGGAGGAGAAGGGGATGACAGAGGATGAAATAGTTGGATGGCACCATTGACTCAAAGGAAATGAGTTTAGCAAACTCCAGGAGATAGTGAAGGACAGGGAAGCCTGGTGTGCTGCAGTGCATTGGGTCACAAAGAGTTGGATATGACTTAGTGACTGAACAACAACAACAAAGACAATTAAATTTAGCTTCTCCTAACACCAAAAATCATGGTGTGGCTGATCACCTCTAAGACAGCTCCCAGTGGTCTCTACCCCATAGTTTCTATATGCTGTATAATTTCCTCCCTTGAAGTGTAAACTTTTCAACTTACTTCTAAGGAATAGTGTAAAGCAGGACAGTTGTGATGGCATTCTTGAGTTAGCTTATAAAAGGAGTTAACGGCTTGTTTTGTGTGCTGTATTTCATGCTGTCTCTTGAATGTCTTGCTCTGGGGAGAATCAGTTGCCATGTCATAAGACAGTGCTGTGGATAGGTACATGTGGCAAAGAACTGATGCCTACCAGGAGCCATACTGAAATGGTGTAACTCAGGCTGAGACTTGAAATCAATATTTTAACTGAAATCCATACCTGGTTTCAGGAGTTAATGAAATTCAGGTTCTTGATGTCTCATCACAGAAAGAATTCAGTGAGAGACAAAGTGATAGGTAAGAAGTGGATTTATTTAGATAGAAACACACTCCACAGACAGAGTGTGGGCCACCTCAGAAGGCAAGAGTGGCCTCACAATGTGGTGTGGTTAGTTTTCATGGGATGGGCAATTTTATAGGCTGATGAGTGGGAGGATTATTCCAATTATTTTGGGGAAAGGGCAGAGATTTCCAGGAATCAGGTCACCTCTAACTGTTTGATCTTTGATAGTCAGGCTCAGAACTGTCATGGCACTGTTGGATGTATCACTTAGCTTATGTTAGAGTATTGCAATAAATGTATGATGAAGCTCAAAGTCCACTGGAAATCGAATGCTCCACCATCTTGGACCTAGTTGGTTTTAACCAGTTTTTGTCATATCCTATGTTTATGTCATTCTTTTAAAGGCCATGCCCTGCCCCCTTCCCTCCTGCTTCAATATGAGAACTTAGAAGTGTGTCCTCTTCTAGTTGAGACTTGAGATGACTGCAGCTGACATCTTGACTGTAATCATCAGGGAGATCACAATCCAGAATCAGCCAGTTAAGCTGCTCTCAGATTTATGATCCACGAAAACTGTGAGATAATAAATATTTGTTGTCAGTGACAAATTTTGTAGTAATTCATTATTTAGCAATAGATAACTAATATCCCTAACTTGCAGGCAGAACAATCAGGCTGGGTCATGAAAACTATACTTGAGACAAAGGATGAGAATGTAATGATTGAGAGATCATAAGCTATTTTATTTATTGAAGAATTAAAATATTACATTAAGAAAAAACTTTTCTGAAAGAGAATTAACACCAGAACTCTTTTGAATGTGATTATTACCTCAACCACCAGAAATACTGATCCTGCTGAATTCCTTCATAGTTATGTAAATCAAAGTCTAAGCAATTGGCTGAAATCAGGATGTGAGTCATTGGACAGTTCCTCTTAGAAAGACTTAGATGAATCATAAAGAAATTGAAATGAAACCTAACTTTTGGAGAAAGAGTGCTTTTGTCATTCCTGTAGCCAAGGCCTCTAGTCAAAAGGAAACAGAGGATTGTGATAATGATCCAGTGAATCTGCCCCCAGAGCTCCCTTAAGCTTATCTCTTGTTTGACTTTGGAGTGTGGACTGTGTGTGATTTAGAGGCCAGAGACATTTTGGCAATGGAAAGATGCAGAAAGTCAAGCTACAGACCCATCCTTCGATTTTGAGCCATTAGTACCACAGGTTCTCTTGCCCTTTCATGTCTGACAAATGATCAGGTATTAAAGAATGCTAAGGCTACTGCCATGAGTGAGTAAAGGATTGTCTTGCTGCCTGTCAGGGAAGTGCCTGACCAACACCCTCTTCTCTGGTTGTGTAAGTCAGGGACTCCATAAGAAAGAGATGGTAGGGAGAACAAGGACACCAATTCAAGAGGTGGTCATTTAGGACTTCACGATACAAGTTGTTTTGGATTTCCAGCGATGAAAGAAGTCTCTCCAGCACATGGCAGCAGCAGGTCAGAGTCCTAGGACCTGACTGGTTTTGTCAATCTGGCAGTTCAAGGTCAGTGCAAAGGACATCCCTAATACCTGAGGAAAGAGTTGGTAAAAAGTGAGGTCTTTACACGTAAAACATCTCACCCACAGTCCCTAGGATGAGTCCCAGAGGAAAAGAAAGTGTCCATCACACTGAAACTACCCTTCCTACTATCACTTCTAATTCCTTCTCAAGAGTTTTCTCCTTTAGCTTTAGAATGGCAGTGGGGAGACAAGTAAGGGTGATGATGGCAAGATAATGGAATATTAAGTGCTGAGACATCTTTTTGTCTTCTTAAGAAACCACAGAAATTCTGCTGCTGGTATAATGAAGTTCTGCACAGGTCAATACTTTGCGCAAAGGTGCAATGAGTCTTCTCTACCCATGCCTTAGGCCTCCTTGGTTTCCAAGTAGAGAAAAATCATTTCTCTTTGAGCTTCCTAAGTAGATCTTAGCTAATCTGTGATACACTCAAGACACTTGGGTATAAAAATAGTAGGAATATAACATAATAAAAAAGAATAAGAAATTATCCCCATTCACTCCTGACTTGTCAAGATAAGCAGAGAAGCAATGAGGAAATTGATTACAGTTTCATCACCAACTCCTCCTTAGCACACAAGGTCAATTTTTCAAGTGAAATGTTTTATTTAACAGGCTTTTCCAGATGAGCTGAATGAGGAACCAAAGTAAGGTTCCATTTAGTGGCTTTTAATTTGACCATGATACACTCATTTCTATTAGGGATTAATTGACCAGATAGATCTTACAGCATTATTTTCTGTATGCCTTAAACTGGTAATAATATAATTTTCTACTTGAATAGGGGAGCCCATATTTATCAAGCACATACTTTAAAAATTACATGACTTAACTCATTTAATTCTCAAAATAGTCCTCTGATTAAGCTCTTACCTGGATTACACATACACAGATAGTGGTGATTCCAATATACAGGAAATTAGAGTGAAACCACTGTTTTGCTTGTATATAGCAACCCTAGAAAAAATTACATGCACAAATGACACTACTATATTACTCAACTTTATCAAGAGGCTTATTTGGGATGATAGTTTGTCTCTTGCCAAGACATTTAGGACAGGCATTATATACATACATACATACATACATACATATATATATATATATATATAATATGGATAATATTATAATATTATCTGTATCCATTATTAATATTATAATATATAATATATTATATATATATAATATGGATGAAGAAATGAGCATGAAGTAGAGAACATTAAACTAGAGACTTTTCCAGTATTGTTATCATTACAGTGGAAGTAAATAAAGTAAAAGTCTTGTATATTTACGCACTGCATTAAATTAGCTCCCAAGAGGCAGGTCAACAACATATGTCCTTGTATTTTTTGAACATTCACTATTGTCTTGGCATTGACAAATAGGAATATAAGCTATGCAACCCTATGACTAGTTGCATTTCAGCTTCTGCTTCAAAAGCCAGTAATGATATCATAGCCCTACCAAGCTGCAGGGCAGTTGCTGGTTGGTGGGTGTCCCAGTCTTTCTTCACAGACTGCCCACCCACCCAAATTCCAGAGATTTCCAAACAATATCAAGTGGGTGACATGGGTAACAGGACCTTAGGGACTTGGTCTAGTTGGAAGATGATTTGGGCTTCTTCTCTGGGTCTCGTCAGAAGTTCCATCAACTTTTTCACCCTCAGCTCCTCACTCTTCACTTATAATTAATTCTGCTAAGGAGTTGGATGCTGCCATCTCCAAGGAATGAGAGCAGGGAAATAAGTAGAAAGAGAAGCTTTTCTGCTTCTACCTTGCAAATTTCACTTTCAATCATAAGAAGACCTAATTATTACTCAAGAAAAATCTAGACACAGTCTTCTGCCACTATCACATAAACTTTTCCCCTCTAATAGTTCAGAGTAGCAAGATTCTTAATGGCATCTCTAGTCTAGATAAACTTGTTCTTTTCTTTTGCTTATGTTTTCTTTTTTGCTTTTCTTATTTTCTAGTTATATGTCTCCCTGGTCTCTCTTTTGTTTGAGGTTTCCTGTTTATGGCTGGGATCCAGTCCTGCATGACTGGATTTCTAAGGGAATTAAAGGTTTTGTCACAGTGGCCAATAGCAGAAACGTTTCCAAAAATAATTTACCTTAACAGTTGAGCCTTTGGGGCAAGATGCTGGTACTCCAGATGTCCAGTCACTCGTGCCATTTACACCACAACATTGCAGCTGAAAGCCAAAGCCCCAAAAAGCAATGGTTAGTCAGATAACAGAAAGAAGACCATGGGCCTTGGAGAAAAGGTGAACCTTTCTGATTTGACTTTATAGCAGAAAATACAGAACTGACTTGTTTACTATGGCTCCCTAGAACTGAGTACTTTCAAACCTGTTATGCCATTTTGTTCACAAACCTGTTATACCAATTTATTTACATAAAACTTCTTGAAGTAGAGAGGGCGTATTTAATTTATTCACATTTTATAGATCAAAAATTAGGCACACAGGGGACTTTATAGTGGAGGGATCAGACTGACCACACCTAGATCCACTGTATGTCTGTTAGCATAGCTGATGCCATCTTGGGCCCTTACAGTTTCTCCTGTCCTACACTGACCCTACCCCTGTGCAGTGAATCACTTCTATGTCATTAAGGGCTTTATAAATAATAGATATTGTGGCCTTTATGCTCCATTAGTTCCCAAACAATGATGAAAACTTTTGCTGATGTATTTTTGGCACCCAGACGACTAGTTACCATTCATCTTGACTTAGGAGTGCATGTCCTGTTTCCAAGCACCTACCTCCATACCCTAAGTTAACTATAAAATCCTCCTAACAGCCCCTTGGCAGTGTGGAGTGTAGATGTGAATGCTTCCAAATTGTCCACCTGATCCTGATACCACCCTGTGAGTAAGCTACTGTTTAACAAACTGACCCAGTGATTATATGGAGCTACCCAGCTTGTTTTTGTCTCAAGATGCCTTCTCAGTTCACTGGGCATTTTCTGTTCCTTCCATCCTTAGACAATTGGCAAGCTAGGCAGGAGACTGAAAATGATGCAAAAATGTGTGAAGGGGCCAAGCAGGGAAAAGCTTGCTGTTGTGGGAGAAATCCCAGGTTGGCCAGCCATTTCCATGTGAGGTGATCTGGCTAAATTTATGGAACAATTCAGGCTGATGCAAGTGTACATGGACACAATGGAAACACCAAAGGACTTACTAAATACATTAACCAAAGAGGTAGCAAAGCAAAAGTGGGGGGGGGGGGGGGCGGCAAAAGCAAGTGATCTATTGCAGCTGGTGCATGGCCTTTGTTATGCACTCTAAAATTTAGCACAGAAAAGGAATTACAGCTCAGCTAGGCACTAGAGAGAGATGTATGGATGGCATGTTCTGCAACTTAGGATATTATGTCAAAGAAAGTACAACAGGAAGAACCTACTGAAATGAGGGAATGTAAGATGGCTAAATGTGGGACCCTAGGCTACCCCATTCAAAGGTGAGGACTATTATTTCACAGGACACCTGGGACCCCAAGAGGTGGAATTCTTGGGCTCATGACTCCTCAGAAGATGAGGACATAATTATAGAAGAGGACCAGCAGTCACAGCCTCTGATTCAAACTAAAGCATGGGATGCTAGAGAACTGAGAGATAATAGGAAGGAAATGGCAACCCACTCCAGTATTCTTGTGTGGAGAATCCCATGGACAGAGGAGCCTGGCAGGCTACAGTCCATGGGGTCATAAGAGTGGGATATGACTTAGCAATCAAACCACTGCAAGAGCTGAAAAACAACCCCATGAGATTTTTCCTCCCTGAACTAGTAGAAATAGCCAGAATATTTAAACAAAAAGTAGAGAGGGCATTGCAGCCTAAGTTCTCCATCTGTGGGATACTGGGGACAATGGCATTGTGTTAAAAGGGCCACAGATGTATAAAATGGCTTCTGTTATAGCACCAATTGCCTTCTGGCAATGTTTGTATGGGGCTGGTGTGAGAGAAAAATGAGGGTGCCCAGCCAACTTACTTAAATGGATATTTGCAGGTATACCCTGGATTCCTAAGGATTAGGGGTGGGGTCAAAGGTGCTCCTTGGCATGCAGGTCCCAGGTTGAACAGACTGTTTATTGGTCCTGCACCAATAAACAGATTGTTCTAGCATATACTGTACAAAATACACCATGATTTATGGAAATCCATCTAAGTTCCAAGGGGAAGTAGCAACCATTGATGGGATATGAGGTCAAACATTGTAAAGTGAAACAAGTGAGCTTGTATTTACAAATGAGAAGATTGCCTCCCCTTCCTTTTCTGGCTTATCTTCACCCATATCTGAGTATATTTTGGTGTGTATGTCATATAGGACCTGAACCTCAAACCACCATGGGTGAGTTCGACTTATGGATCAGACACTCAAGATTATAAAGGTTAGTCATGCTAAATGGGAGTTGTAAAGTTGCCTATCCCCCCAGAGAGTAGTAGCAATAAACAACAATAATGGGTACCTGGGGGATAAGAATAAATAACTTCTACCATTAAGGAATTAGAGAAAGTGGTGGTTATAATACCAGCACAAAGTCTGTTCAGTAGCCCCACGAAGCCAGTGAAAAAACCAAATGGTACCTGGTGTATGGCAGTAGACTACAGAGAATTAATCAAGGTAATACCCCCTATCTATGCAGCAGTTACAAAAACTCTTGGATAAAATTGCCACTTCTCTCAAGGCATAGCCTCTTCTCAAGACAATGTCTTAGATTTGTCTAATGCCTTTTCTTAGCAAACACTTAGATAAGGGGTCCCAGGACCAGTGCACCTTCATGTGGGAAGGGGGAACAATGGACTTTTACCATCTTACCCCAATGTCATATCACTATATGTCATGGGATGGTGGCCCTGGACTTGAAGAAATGGGCTCTCTTCTTTCTGTAGTTCTCTATCATTACATTGATGATACTAGGTTAACTTGTAATGACTTGTTTTCTCTTTCCCAAGCCTCTTCTGGAACATTTAAGCATAAAGGTGGGAGTTCAACACCAATAAGCTACAAGGACCTGGACAGTCAGTAAAGTTGCTAGGAGTTATCTAGTCTGCCAAGATTGAAGGGATGCCCAAAACTGCTATTGATAGAATATAGATAAACCATGCCCTATAATAGAAAAGAACTACAATCCTTTATAATTGTGCTAGGGTATGGGCAGCCTTTTATTCTCCACCTTGTCCAAATATTGAGACCCTTATATTCTTTGGGGCTTCCCAGGTGACTCAGCAGCAAAGACTTTGCCTGCAGTATAGGAGCCATGCGAGTTGCAAACTTGGGTTCGATCCCTGCATTGGGAAGATCCCTATGAGGAAGAAATGGCAACCCACTCCAGTATTCTTGCTGGGAAAATCCCAACGGACAGAGGAGCCTGGCAGGCTGCCATCCATAGGGTTGCAGACTCAAAACACTACTGAGCACACAGCACTTATTATTTAGTGAAAAAGGGAAATATCTGGGTTAGGAATACCCCACCCCACAAGCCCACAAGAGGCTTTTGAAAAGGCAAAACTGATTGTCAAATAAGTCCAAGGACTGGAGGTGTTAATGACAGACACAAGTTGTGAGTTGGATGTAAGTCTATACCCAGGAGGGTTTGAATAAGGACTATGGTAATGACAAAATGGGAAATGAGTCCCACTACGTGAGTCTGAGTGAACTCATGATGGACAGGGAGGCCTGGCATGCTGCGATTCATGGGGTTGCAAAGAGTAGACACGACTGAGCAACTGAACTGAACTGAGGATTTTGGTCTCAGTTTTGGGAAGGGGCAAAGAATTGATATAGTACTATGGAAAAACAATTGTCAGCAATATATCTAGACTTACAACAAACTGAGTGTCTAACCACTGACTTACCTGTCAGTGTACAGACGCCCCTGCCTATAGGGGAATGGATTAAGTAGTAGTAGTAGTAGTTAAGCCGCCAAGTTGTGTCTGACTCTTGTGACCCCACAGACAGTAGCCTGCCAGGCTCCTCTGTCCATGGGATTCTCCAGGCAGGAATACTAGAGTGGGTTGCCATTTGCTTAGGTTGGATTAAAGACATGTTTTTAAAGCCTATGAATGCCTGTGCACAACTGAGTACCTTACAAAAGTGGTGTGCATACCTTCAAGAGAGAAGCACTTATAACACTGGTCCACTTACGCAGGAGTTGCATATAGTGACCTATATCTACCCACCGAGACCCCAGTGACATCACCTGTTGGACCCGATTTACTTCAAGTACAGGAAGGTACCTGGATGACCCTTGTGGATACATGGTATACCAAGGGCAGCTGTAAGGGTGATCTACCTTGGTGATACACCATAGTTGTTCTTCTGGATTCAGATGTCATCTGGTTCAAGGAAGGGACTGGACATAATAGTCATTGGGCAGAACTCAGAGCAGGATGGCTGGTGACTGCTTACAATCCCATGCCCCTCAACCTTGCCACTGACATTTGGGCAGTATGGAAAGGCTTGACAATATGGATGTCTCAATGGCATCAAGATAATTGGAAACAGTAAATGAACCTCTGTGGGAGTCTGAGTTATGGGCTGATATCTGAACTGCTTGCGCACAACCTGGTGCCAATGTGACCATATGCCGTGTTTCCACTCACTGACCCTCAACTCTATCAGGCAATTGTGAAGCAGATACACTAGCATGGACAAGAGGCTTGTGTCTGCAAGAATTACAGACCTCCTCCAATGCAGCAGAATGACTCCACCAAAAGTCAGACATAGAATTCCCAAAACAACTTGGGAAATAGTAAAAAGGCTTCATTTGCCTCTCGAATCTATAGGCCTCCAACTTACAGGTAAGGACTGCCTTATGCATCATTTGAGGTGGTGCCCTCCTCTGGTTACCAGATGGCAAGTGGACCACATAGGCTTTTGCCTGTGTCAGAAGGGTATAAATATGCCCTTACCTATGCTGACACAGCCTCTGGGTTGGTGCTAGCCTTTGCTAGTAGGAAAGCCAATCAGACTGCTATTAATACAATCAAAGGCAAAATTGTCAAACTATCAAAATTGGAAGTTATGTGTGGAACACCAGCCCAAATTGGCAGTGATCAGGTGACTGGACATGAAAGATACGAGTGAGCAGAAGCCCAAGAAATTCCTTGGACTTTCAATCTACCATATAACCCCACCATTGTTCAGTTGTGTCTGACTCTTTATGACCCCATGGACTGCAGCATGCCGGGCATCCCTGTCCTTCACTATCTCTGAGAGTTTGCTCAAACTCATGTCCATTGAACTGATGATGTCATCCAGCCATCTCATCCTCTGTCGTCCCCTTCTCCACCTGCCCTCATCTTTCCCAGCATCAGGGTCTTTTCAAATGGGTCAGCTCTTCACATCAGGTGGCCGAAGTATTGGAGTTTCAGTTTCAGCATCAGTCCTTCCAATGAATATTCAAGATTGATTTCCTTTAGGATTGACTGGTTTGATTGCTTTGCTGTCCAAGGGACTCTCAAGAGTCTTCTCCAACACCTTAGTTCAAAAGCGTCAATTCTTTGTCACTCAACTGTCTTATAGTACAACTCTCATATTTGTACATAACTACCAGAAAAATGATAACTGTGACTATAGCTTTGTTGACAGAATGATGTCTCTGCTTCTTAATAGGCCAAGTTTGTCACAGCTTTTCTTCCATGGAGCAAGAGTCTTTTAATTTCATGGCTGCAGTCACTGTAGCTGGCTTTATAAAATGTGTCAACCAGATAGATGTTAAAAGCCCTATTTCCTGGGGGCACATTAAAAGTTTGGTCCTGAGGGCTGTCTGAAGCTATCAGACTATTAAATGCCTCGGGCCAATCAACAACAATCTGCATGTAAATGGCTGGCTGGATGGACAATAAAACAGAGGCTGAGAGTGCAAGTTCAAAAGGGAGGTCTTGTCTTAACATATAGCACAGGAACTCTGCTCAGTGTTATATGGCAGCCTGGGTAAGAGGGGAGTTTGGGAGAGAATGAATATGTGTATATGTATGGCTGAGTCTTTTTGCTGTTCTCCTGAAATTATCACCACATTGTTAATCAGCCATGTTGTTATTCAGTCATTAAGGCATATCTGACTCTTTGCAACCCCTTGGACTGCAGCATGCCAGGCTTCTCTGTCCTCCACTATCTCCTTGAGTTTGCTTGAATTCATGTCCATTTGAGTCAGTGATGCTATCTAACAATGTCATCCTCTGACACCCCCTTCTCTTTTGCCTTCAATCTTTCCCAGCATCAGGGTATACACCCCAAAATAAATTTAAAAGTTTTTTAAAAAAGGAAGCCTTGAGCCTATCAGGTGGGATGAAGATCTTGTGGGGTTTTTTTTGTTTGTTTGCTTTTTAGGGGGATGCCACAGGACATCCCACCTGGTGTTACTAAAATTCATTGGTGTTTAAATTGTTCTCCCCATTCCAAGTGGCTTGGTATCCTAACCCCTTGGGAGATAGGATTTGCTTCCAGTATCACCTTCAGTCCAGATGTTTTATTGAAAACTTTTATATAGAAAGTTTATATAGAAATGGGACCCCTTCAGGCCCAAATCACCTCTCCAGAAGCATTAGCACAGTGAGCTAAACCCAGAAGAAGTAGGTTTACTCAGGTGGATTCCCACTGAGCCCCTATCTGCAATTTGAGTTTACCTCTCGGAGATATTAAAGGACAAATTGTGTAGTGTTGTTAGGTAGTTAGAATAGGAAAAAAGAGTCCAAAATGGCAGTAGCTAAAAGACAAAGAAAGGAAGAAGCCTGAGAAAATGGAACAAAAGAAAATCTGAGGACTGTTGTGAGAACCTCAGGTGAAACAAACAGCCTTCCTGGCTATCCCAGTTTACATAGGGCAGGTTCATGGGGAGGAGACAAAACATATAAAAAGAGGAGCCAGGATTGAGCCTCCCTTTTTGGGTTGGCCCGCCCTCATGCCTCAAGGATATACTATCCTTTGCTTGCCAAATAAAACTGAACTGTAACCGAGCTGTAACACCTGTCCACTGTTGCAAAGCTTTGCTGCGACGAGACGGAACCAAGGAAATTACACACACCCCCTGACAGTATCACCCACTGGGAAAAAAGCCAAAATTGGGGATAGTTTTCTCCAATGCTACTCATGAATGAGATTTTGCCTTATCTTTTACCCCAAAACATCTCTGTTGTCACCTACAGTGTTTGCCTCATGGACTATTTGGCTCTAGTTACTGGAAATATGTTCCTCTCCTGTGGCTCAAACATATGCAGAGGTCCACAACTATCCTTACTTCTGGGTCTGTGGCCTGTCTCCAGTACCAAGGGAATTCTGTGAAAATTTCAGCCACTCATCTGTACTAAATGTAGACAGTGGCTTGGACTGGTGACCAAAAATCCCCTTGCTATGTGACTCCTGTTTATGGAACCTCTATGTTTAACTATAGTGACTCTAAATAGTATGTTTTTCCCCTGCTGTGAAGTAGATCAAATAATCTCCAGATTCCCACGGTTTGTCAAATTTGGGATGGCTTAGGGGGTAGATGGGAGGTGAGTATGGAGTCTTGATGTCCATAGCCCCCATCTATATAGAAAGGAGCAATCATACCCAAACAAGGGTGTCCTTAGTGGCTCAGATGGCAAAGAGGCTGCCTACAATGCAGGAGACCTGGGTTCAATCTCTGGATTAGGAAGATCCCCTGGAGAAAAGAATGGCAACCCATTCCAGTATTCTTGCCTGGAGAATCCCATGGACAGAGGAGCCTGGTGGGTCATGGGCCATAGGGTCACAAAGAGCTGGACACAACTGAGTGACTTTCACTTTCAAACTTTCATACCCAAACAAATCATACACACATGGAGGTGGGAGGGGGGCTTCCCTACTGTCTGTCAAGTAACTCACATGATATTATATTCTAAATGGACAGGAAAAGAAGAAGCTCCCTACAAAACAGGTGCCTCTCTGGTTCCTAAACAAGAGATCTGAATATTTGGAGTCTCTATGTGGGCTTTTCTGCCCTATGAGTGGACAGATTGATGCACCTTGAGATTTCTTTCCCTCTGGGCTGGTATATATACCCCTTTACTGGAAGTTCCCCATAACCTTCCTGCTATTAAGTCGGCCTGTGGTAGTATGTCATGGTGGGAATGGTCAACATTTATTTTCCTTCCCTAAAACGTAGATATAAGTGCTAAACTAGAAACCCAGGAGTTAGCATACCCCACTTCCCCCCAGGAACACATCAAAATTACATCTACATGTGGAACAATTCTCACTGAAAACTAACTAAAAAAGGGCAGAAGGACTCCTGTACAACTAAGGCTGAAAGAAAGATACACATGTAATCAGGAGGCAGGACCTATGACCCTTGGAGAGGACTCAGAGTAAAAAGGAGTGTACATGGGTGGGACACCACCCACTCTGGGGAGTGAGAAGTTGAGAGCCACAAATCTGGAGCCCCAGTCCTGGGGTCCTACACTGGGGAGACAAAGTCCCTTTGTTGATTGGCGGACTGTTTGAATTAACAAGAGAGCTGTAGAAGCCTGGACTCCACCATGAGGAGCACATGCATGCTGGCTTTCCTCTAAGGCAAGGTGGAGAGAGGTCTGCTTTAGTGGGTGCCAGGTTGCTTGCAACTACCTGTGGGCATGCCCCAACCTGAGTCGAGCAAATACTCTTTCCCCACTCATTCCAAGTCAGTGCAGCAAGGGATCTGGGGCGGCCATGACCAAAGAAATGATTCAAACCTTAGAAACAGAGGCGACCCAGTATTGGCACAGAGCCTGGGTGGGGCAGCAGCTGCCATTGTTGGTGCTTACTCAAGCAGTACATCAGAAACATCCTAGGTCCCTGATAGAGGCTGCTTCACCACAGCTTACCACCACCACCCACCCCCCCACACACACCCTGAGAGTTCACGTGGACCTCACCTGCCCTGAGGTATGGCTCCACAACAGGGCAGGGAAGGCAGAGGCTGGGGGCAGTGACTGGCAGTGAGGGAAAGGGGGATTTGCATCCAAGGCTGCTTCTGAGCAGAATGAGGGAAACACCTGCAGGTAACTGCAAAGCAGCACATCAAAGACAGCTCAGATTATACCCAGGTTGCAAAACATAAGGTTAATAACATTAGTTGCTTTCATATATTACAATAATGAATAAATAGAATTTGAAATTAAAAACACAATGCCATTTACATTAGCATTCCCAAAAATGAAATACTTAGGTAAAAATCTAACAAAATAAGTGTAAAATCTTTCCTATCCTATATAATAGGAAACCTATAAAACTCTGATGAACAAAATCAAGTAAATGGGGAAGTATGCCATTTCCATGGATAGGCAGACTCAGTGTTATTAAGATATCAGTTCTTCTCAACTAGATCTATAGATTCAATCCTGCTGCTGCTGCTGCTAAGTCGCTTCAGTCGTGTCCGACTCTGTGCGACCCCGTAGACGGCAGCCCACCAGGCTCCGCCATCCCTGGGATTCTCCAGGCAAGAACACTGGAGTAGGTTGCCATTTCCTTCTCCAATGCATGTTACCCAATCAAAATCTCAGCCAGTTATTTAATGGATATCAACCAGCTGATTTGAAAGTTTTATATAGAGAAAGAAATGGCAACCCGCTCCAGTATTCTTACCTGGAGAATCCTGTGGACAGAGGAGCCTGGAGGGCTGCTGTCCATAGGGTCGCACAGACTCGGACACAACTGAAGCGACTTAGCATGCATGCATGCATTGGAGAAGGAAATGGCAACTCACTCCAGTATTCTTGCCTGGAGAATCCCAGGGACAGAGGAGCCTGGTGGGCTGCCGTCTATGGGGTCGCACAGAGTCGGACACGACTGAAGCGACTCAGCAGCAGCAGCAGCAGCAGCTTAGAGAGGCAAAAGACCCGTAATTGTCAACACAATACTGAAGGAAAAGAACAAAGTTGGAGGACTGATACTACCCAACTTTAAGACTTTCTACAAAGCTGCAGCAATCAAGATATTGTGGTATTGGTGAAAGAACAGGCAAATAGATATAGAGAGCCCAGAAGCAGGTCTGAATAAAGATAGTTAACTGATCTTTGACAAAGGAGCAATACAATGCAAAATAGACAGCTCAACAAATGGTGCTGGAAAAATTAGACATTCATATACCAAAAACAAAAACATAAAAACAAACAAACAAAAATAAACAGAGACAGAGAACCTACACCATTCACAAAAGTTAACTCAAAATAGGTTATAGATCTAAGAGTAAAACACAACACTACAAAAATCTTAGAAGATAATATGGGAGAAAACCTACATGACCTTGGTTATGATGATATCTTTTTAGAAACCACACCAAAAGTATGATTCATGAAAGAAATAATGGATAAGTTTGACTTGGCTAAAATTAAAAACTTCTATTCTGCAAGAGACAGTATCTGGAGAAATAGAAGACAAGCCACAGACTTGGAGAAAATATTTGCAAAAGACACATCTGATAAATGACTGTTACCGAAAAATCTATATATAAAAGAGAGAGTGTGGAGAAAAGGGAACCCTCCTACACTGTTGGTGGGAATGCAAACTAGTACAGCCACTATGGAGAACAGTGTGGAGATTCCTTAAAAAATTGCAAATAGAACTCCCTTATGACCCAGCAATCCCACTGCTGGGCATACACACCGAGGAAACCAGAATTGAAAGAGACACATGTACCCCAATGTTCATCGCAGCACTGATTATAATAGCCAGGACATGGAAACAACCTAGATGTCCATCAGCAGATGAATGGATAAGAAAGCTGTGGTACATATACACAATGGAGTATTACTCAGCCGTCAAAAAGAATTCATTTGAATCAGTTCTGATGAGATGGATGAAACTGGAGCCGATTATACAGAGTGAAGTAAGCCAGAAAGAAAAACACCAATACAGTATACTGACACATATATATGGAATTTAGAAAGATGGCAATGACGACCCTGTATGCAAGACAGGAAAAAAGACGCAGCTGTCTATAATGGACTTTTGGACTCAGAGGGAGAGGGAGAGGGTGGGATGATATGGGAGAATGGCATTCTATCATGTATACTATCATGTAAGAATTGAATCGCTAGTCTATGTCTGACGCAGGATACAGCATGCTTGGGGCAGGTGCATGGGGATGACCCACAGAGATGTTATGGGGAGGGAGGTGGGAGGGGGGTTCATGTTTGGGAACACATGTAAGAATTAAAGATTTTAAAATTAAAAAAAATTTTAAAAAAATTAAAAAAAAAAAAAAAGAGAGAGAGAAACCTCTTAAAACTGAGCAATAAGATAACAACTAACCTGATTTAAAAATGAACCAACAAACTTAACAGACACCTCACCAAAGAAGATATAGAAACGCAAAATAAACACGTGAAAGTCTACATCACACGTCATCAAGGAAATGAAAATTAAAGTAATGAGCTCCCAGTACACACTTATGAGGATGGTCAAAATCTGGAACACTGACACTAAATACTGTTGAGGATGTGGAGCAACAGGAACTTTCATATGTTGCTGGTGGGAATGAGAAGTGGTACAGATGCTTCAGAAGACCATTTGGAGGTTTCTTACAAATTATGCATACTTTTACTAAATGATCCATCAATCACACTCTGGTATTTATCCAAAGAAGTATAAAACTTATGTACACAAACAAAAATGCTGCTCATTAATGATTATGGAAGCTTTATTCTTAATTGCCAAAACTTGGAAGCGACCAAGATGTCCTTCAATAAGTGAATAAGTAAGTAAGCTGTGGTATATCCAGACAATGGAATATTAACACTAAAAAGAATTGAGCTATCAAGTCATGAAAAGACAAGGAGGAATCTTAAATGCATATTAGTAAGTGGAAGAAGCCAATTTGAAAAGTTTATAAACAGTATGACTTCAACTCTTTGGCATTCTGAAAAAGACAAAACTATTGAAAAATAAAAGATCAGTGGCTGTGAAGAATGAGGGGAGGAGGAGGAGGGAACATAGAGGGTTTTTAGGAGGGCAAAGCTACTCTGCATGATATTATAATGATGCATATATGTCATTATAAGTTTTTTCAAATGCATAGAATGTGTAACACCAAGAGTGAACTCTAATGCAAACTATGGACCTTGGGTGATAATTATGTGTCAATGTAGGATCAGCATTTATTTTTAAAAAGTACCATTCTGGTGAGTGATGTGGATAATGGGGGAGACTATACAAGTGTGGGAGTATATGGGATATCTCTGTACCTCCCTTTCAGACTTGTTGTAAACCTAAGACTGCTCTTGGACAATGGACATGAGTTTGAGCAGGCTCCACGAGATGTTGAAGGACAGGGAGGCCTGGCATGTTGCAGTCCATGGGGTTGCAAAGAGTCAGACATGACTGAGCAACTGAACAACAACAAGACTGCTCTTAAAAAACTGGTTTTTATTTTTGAATTAATTAATTAATTTATTTATTTATTTATTTTACTTTACAATATTGTATTGGTTTGCCATACATTGACATGAATCCACCATGGGTGTACATGCATGCAAATAAAGCTGCTAACTAAGCCACAAATCTCATTAGGTAAGAATTAAATCTTTACCATTATTTACGGTTTCAAAAATTTAAGTCACTATTGGAAATTTGTCTTTTGACCAAAAATGATCAGGAAAGAGCTTACTTTTGATTATATTATTTTTTAAATGGATATAAGAAGGCTGTGGTACATATACACAATGGAGTATGACTCAGCCATTAAAAAGAATACATTTGAATCAGTTCTGTTGAGATGGATGAAACTGGAGCCGATTATACAGAGTGAAGTAAGCCAGAAAGAAAAGCACCAATACAGTATACTAACACATATATATGGAATTTAGAAAGATGGCAATGATAACCCTGTATGCAAGAAAGCAAAAAAGACACAGATGTGTATAGCGGACTTTTGGACTCAGAGGGAGAGGGAGAGGGTGGGATGATTTGGGAGAATGGCATTGAAACATGTATACTATCATATAAGAATCGAATCACCAGTCTATGTCCGATGCAGGATACAGCATGCTTGGGGCTGGTGCAGGGGCATGACCCAGAGGGATGTTGTGGGGAGGGAGGTGGGAGGGGGGTTCATGTTTGGGATCACATGTACACCCGTGGTGGATTCATGTCAATGTATGGCAAAACCAATACAGTATTGTAACATAAAATAAAGTAAAAATAAAAATTAAAAAAAATAAGTAAATAAAATGGATATACATATGTTTGTTAAATTCCATTTGCTAAATGTGTACTTAAATGCTATGTAACCTTTATTAAGCCAGAGAAAAGGGAAAACATTTTTAAAATGCAAGGAGAAATGTGAGTTTAAGATAACAAAATGTTCTGTCTTATTTCAACACAGTTCCAAATTCTCACCTTCTTGAAAAAAATCAATTTTGATTACTTTGACTAGAGTGCCAAAGTTACTCTTTCCCTATATGGAATCACCTAGGTGATTTTGCATCACTCTATGGTTTCTCAGAGCTTAAACATACACACACACACACACACACACACACACACACACAAGTGGTTTTTTAAAACAAAGTTATTATTTTTATATTTAATTTTGAAATGATATAATATCTATTATTTGCTTTAAAAAGTTCTAGCAAAAAATGCCTAGAGGATTAGCTAAAACAATATTGGCAAAATGTTAACTGTTAAAACTGGGTGATATGTACCCAGAGATTCATTTTGCTATTACTCACTTTTCTTTTATATCAGCCTAGAAATTCTATAATAAAAGGTTTATAAACTGGATTGTTAAAAGAAAGAAGAATAGGGATCCAGAAAGTTAACTGACTTTCCCAAAGCCACCCAATCCTGGTCTCTGGACTTTAATTCCTGTGCTATTTCGTTTACCCCACACTAAGCAGGCATGGCAGGGCCACAGGCAGTTCCAAGTGGTCATAATGGTATTGTCTCGGACACAAACTAGGCCACTGTCAGACCTGACCCCAGCACACCAAGGAAGGAATGCTGAGTTAAAATATATGTTTGTGGTGGGGAGGGGCATGAGAAATGGGGTTCTGGTGAACTAGGTAAAAAGAATGAGTTGGGCTACTCAGGAATTCAAAAGAAATTTCCTATAATAAACAATTTCTGTTTTCAGAAAAAAATTGGAAAATACATAAACTAATCCAGTATGACACGTTTGGGTCTTTCTTACATCTTACTAGGGCTGAAACAATGAGTCTGAGTGGGTAAAGAGCAAAAGAGAGAATGTATTAATAGACAGCTTTGTCCCAACCAGGCTCTCATGCTCTCCTGTTTCTGACAACCAGCGTTATTCTGAACCTAGGGGCTGTGGACCTCAGATTCTGAAGCTTTCATGAAAGAGTGACCCTTCCAGTGCCCAGGGACTGAGGCTGGAAAATTACATCTGGGCTGAGTTAAGGAGGATTTTGTACTCACAAATGACTGGATGGAGTCCCATGCTGCCTTGGTGCTGTTGTCTGAGTTGTATCGCTGGATGCTCTTGGTCAAACCCTCAGCCACGTATTCCTTCAGCTGTATGGGGCACATTCCAGCAGAGGAGGCGTTGTAAAAAGCAGGTGAGTTCAAGGAACAGGGAATTTCTAATGCAGGTTAATAAAATAGTTCCATTTGCTCCTCCCTTCCAAATGATCTCTTCAGAACTAAGTCAGGGGAGGGAGCTTATATATAGGAAGAAATGCTGAGGATGGAATGGCAGTGAAGGAAGAAACACACAGCATTTTCTTGACCTTCCAAAACCCTGGGTCTACATAGGATGCAAAGGGGCAAACCAAACATGGGTTCTCTTAGGCACTGAGACAGATATTCTTCACTGCCAGATATATGGAGAAAAATAAATAGGTAAATAGGGGGAAGATAAACTTGATTTTTACTGTTCTTCATCCTTCAAAGCACCACTCAAATACAATCACCTTCATAATTTTTTTTCTCCCCAATTACAATCAATCTCTTTTCCCATAATCCTTCCACTTTGACTCTAGCTCTATCATAGGACTTACTTGTGCCAACTTCTCCTCCCCACCCCACCCCCCACTCTTAGCAATCCAACAATGAATTGTGTTTTCTGTAACTTACCTTCTGTTCGTACACAAAGAGCAGGATGGCCAAGGTCACCTCAGCAAGGAGGATAATCAGCAGCAGGATAAAGAACTGGGGCAAAGCAAAAAGATGCTCACAGCACTGAGCCCAGCTACTCCCCAACTCCCACTCTACCCTGGGAGCACAAAGGCAGATCTCTGTACGTGGGCAGAAGTTCCCACCTACTCGAGCTTTCATAGGTTTTTTCATGTTTTGTGAGGAATATCTGTTCTTTTCCTACAACCAGACTTCAAGACTCTAGAGGGCAGATCAGCTATCTTCCAGCTTTTCTCTCTTCTTCCCATTGCACCTGTTGAGTTCCAGGCGCATAGTGAATATGGATTACCATTTGTTGAATCAGTGAAGCAGTTTTGACATTAGCTAACTGAAACTGTTGAGCAGAAGACTTGTAAACTAAATCATGTGTCTTCAGAGTTTGGGGCCTGGTTCTTTCTGCAAGCAGAGGGCTATTTTGGGGTGGAGGAAGACGATAATAGAGGTTGAGAGGACCCTGTACAGACAGGGAGAAGAGGTGTTCTAATCATGATCTTCACTCATATTCAACTCCAATTTTAGATGTTTGTGCTAATTACACTTAACAGCAAACACATTTTCACTTTTTAATTTGCTTTCATTGTTTTACCCCAACACAAACTTTGATTATTTAAAACCTTTTTCCCAAGTCTATTATCTTCCATCTTTTGCTAATAGTCTGGGAACTATCTGAGAACAAGGACTTTCTTATTCTATCTTTTGGCTTCAGTGTAAAGGAAAGAAGATTAACCACATGACTTGAGGAAGAAGAAAAGTGATTGGGAACCTATATTTATGGATAGCTGCTACTGCTAAGTCGCTTCAGTCGTGTCCAACTGTGTGCGACCCCACAGACGGCAGCCCACCAGGTTCCACCATTCCTGGGATTCTCCAGGCAAGAACACTGGAGTGGGTTGCCATTTCCTTCTCCAATGCATGAAAGTGAAAAGTGTAAGTGAAGTCGCTCAGTCATGCCTGACTCTTAGCGACCCCATGGACTGCAGCCTACCAGGCTCCTCCATCCATGGGATTTTCCAGGCAAAAGTATTGGAGTGGGGTACCATTGCCTTCTCCGATTTATGGATAGAGTGGTGCTTTACTATCGAGCTCTGTGTGGGCACACCAGAGAAATGAGAAACTCTTCTTTCATAGAGCTTATAGGCAAAGCCCAAGTCTAAAGGTGCTCCTGAGCCTAGCTAGCTGACAGGGAGAAAGTGAAAAGCTCTAGTATCTCTCACGTTAGACCTCAATGGCATCAGCCTAGGCTCTACCCAGCTGGGCCACTCACTAGCTGGTCTGAGATACATACATATCCTCTGCCATCTGAGGAGGGTCACAATACTCAGAAGAATCTAGAGACTAGATTTTCCACCAGCTAGTTAGTGACTCTGAGTCAGATCCTGGAAATATATACTAATGTGAGGAAGATTTAGGTAGATGGATGACGCTTGATTTCAACCATATATAAAGAATAAATAAAAGGCTATGAATGCAAATTATATTGATAAGGGTCATCATTAACAGTGTAAAATGGATACTAAGGGGGACAGTGATATCGTCTCTTATTTGTCCCTCTCAGAAACAAAATACTATGGGCCTAGACACACTGGACTGAGCTGAGGTGCCAACTTCACGTTTCAACAATTTCTTTGCACTAATAGATGAGGTACCAGAAAACGTCTTGCCTGTGGTTTAAGGCATCATGCCCACCTCCCCCTAAGTGGGGGCACATCAGCTGTGAGAGTCACTCACCGACATAAGCAGGCACTTATTCTCCTTGATGGATCCCATGCAGCCCAGGAAGGCAACCACCATGATGACGGAACCCACAATGACAAGCACATTGCCCAGCGTGAGAGAAGGGAGGTTGTGGAAGAGTACTCCAAACTTGCTGTGGATCAGGAGGTAGATCCCAAGGCCCAAAATGCAGCAGCCACAGAACTGAAAAGAAGAATCACGTAACATTCTGAAATGCAAGGGTGTTCTTAAATATCTCCTCATATCCCCTTACTTGACATTAGAATCATTTTTCCCCATTGGCTCTAGCCAACAAACTCTTCACCTAGATTTCTCCAAGTGCCTAAAAAAAAGGTATCATCTCCTGTGATGTCCCACGCATACCTCATCCTATTCATATCAGATAACAAAAAGGTCATTCCTATGGATAACACAGTATTTTCATGATTCAGATTCCTACTCCTTTTTCTAGATCTTCATGATTCAGATCCCTACTCCTTACTGGCTCAACTGCTGATATGTGGTCTTCACTTTGTAAAGGGAATACACTGGTTGAGAAGTTCATCTTTCTTGGCAGAAAACTAGAGAGGCCAAACTTTTAAGAATCTTCTCATAGAAACATGAGTAACAACTCATCCTATGACTGAAATTCAATTGCTAAATTTGATATAGTGAAAGTGAAAGTGTTAGCCTCTCAGTCCTGTCCAGCTTTTTGTGACCCCATGGATTATATACTGCTCCCCCACCTCCCCCAGGCTCCTCTGTCTATCCACAGAATTCTCCAGACAAGAATACTGGAGTGGGTTGTCATTCCCTTCTCCAGGGGGTCTTCACGACACAGGGATTGAACCCTGGTCTCCCGCATTGCAGGCAGATTCTTCACTGTCTGCGTCACCAGGGAAGCCTTAATATAGTGAAATCTCCCCAGAAAAGGGGACTTCCTTTTTGGCCAGCTGTTTTTCCCAAGGATTCAGGAGGGTTGGGGTCAGGGGAGCAAGAAAAAAAGAAACATTCAATACAGGGAGTGTAGAATCTTAGGTTTCTCACCCATAGATGTCAGCAGTGAGCAGTAATAGACTAAAGCTCCCAGAGAAATAGCCTCACTAATCACACTGGTGTCTTTCAATTTTGCAGGCTTTTCTTATGGCAGGATCGGAAAAGGGGAGAAAATTATCATTCCCTTCTTCTTAGGCTGGGTGTACTGCACATGACCTTTGCATGCATGATTTGCACTCCACATCAGGCTCTTCAGGAGAGGAGAGAGAAGTAGAGTGTAGCTAGGAAGAAGTGAGCTTAACCATGCTCAGAAAATACACACTTACCCAAAAGATCAAATTGAAGAAAAACAGGACATACTTCAGCAGTTTTAAGCTACTCATGCCCATGCTTGAGATATTCTTTCCCTAAAAAGTGGAAGGAAGAAGAGAGGATGTGAGTGACCTGACTCTGCAAAGTGGCACCAGAGATCGGAGGACACAAATGTCCAGGGTTCAAGGGTCTCCAGCATCACTGTGAGTTTTAGCTGTGAATCTTCTCTGGAAAGTTTCCCCAAACTTCTTGCTCTTTTAGTCTCTGAATTGAGGTACCAATTAGCTCATCTTGGACATTCACTTTTGCTTCAGTTCAGCAAGCCAGGGTGCTTAACATTTAATTAGGCACTCTAGAAATAAGTAGTAAAGCCATTCTTAGAGGAGGGTGAATTACAGTGACACAAAGCAGGCATCTGGGGGATAAAGGATAATCTGGTCAATCATCTGAGGAGGTCAGTGACTTGATCTACCAGTTTCTTAAATACCCTGAGATGCATACACACTCCACATTTGGTCTATGAACTTCTCTACATGAAAGTGGAGGGAGCATACCTATGCCTCATTCTTTTACCAAAGAAACATATATGGTGTTTTCTGTTCTAGGTGCTGTGGGAGATACAACCATTACTAAGCAATAGCTATTTTCCAGAGAATGTCAGTCTTACATTGTTGGTCAGAGATAAAACTGACCAACAAATATCCAATGAAGAAATGAAAAGAGATTAGCAATGAGAGCTTGAATTTTTAAAAAATAGAATTTCATTTTTCAGTAGAGGACATCAATATTCAAAGTCTGGTCCTCAATTCTAGAGATCCAGATACACATTTTTTAATTTTCTTTCAGAATTAATGAGGTTATATAGAGGGACTCCTATTTAAAAGCTGCACATAAGACTGATATATAAAGCAGAATGTCAATTTATTGCTTTTCTCCCAATATAACTATGACTTTTCTAGTTCATGGATTGCTTTTATAATCCATTACACTGTCCTTGCAGTGTCAAGATGCCCAGAAATCAGGTGATATTAAGGGATAGTTCATTTAGGCTGTAAATAAGCCTAAGGGTTTTATATTATCTGGTCTCACATTCAGGGCTTCCCTTGGGGCTCAGCTGGTAAAGAATCAGCCTGCAGTGCAGGAGACCTGGGTTTGATCCCTGATTTGGGAAGATCCCCTGGAGAAGGGAAAGGCTACCCACTCCAGCATTCTGGCCTGGAGAATTTCATGGACTACAGTCCATGGGGTCACAAAGAGTTGGACAAGAATGAGCAACTTTCACTTTTTTTCTTATATTTAGGCCTTTAATCTATTTTGCGCTTATTTTTGTGTGTGGTGTTAGGGAGTACGGAGATTCCTTTAAAAACTAAAACAGAACTGCCATATAACCCAGCAATCCCGCTACTGGCATATACCCAGAAAAAAATCATAATTCCAAAAGACACATGTACCCCAATGTTCACTGCTGCAGTATTACAATAGTCAGAACATGGTAGCAACCTAAATGTCCATTAACAGCAGAATGAATAAAAGGGTTGTAGTACATATATACAACAGAATATTACTCAGCCACAAAAAGGAATAAAACCAGGTCATCTGTAGAGACATGGATGGACCTAGAGACTGTCAAACATGAAGTAAGTCAGAAAAACAAATATATTAATGCATATATGTGGAATCTAGAAAAATGGTATAGACCATCTTATTTGCAAAGCAGAAACAGAGACACAGATGTAGGGGGCAAACATATGGGCACCAAGAGGGGAAAGCTGAGGGTGGGATGAATTGGGAGATTCGGACTAACATGTCAACACTGTTTTTTTGCCTTTTTTAAATTTATTTTTTAATATATATACACTATTAATACTATGTATAAAATAGACCACTAATGAGAACCTACTGTATACCTTGGATAACTCTACTCAGAGCCTTGTGGTGACCTAAATGGGAAGGAAATCCAAAAATGAGAGGCTATATATATACACATATATATATAGGTATAGCTCATTCATCTTGCTGTACAGTAGAAACTAATACAACATTTTAAAGTAACTATATTACAATAAAAATTAATTATAAAGAAGTGTGATGATTTACTACACAGACTTTGAAGTCAAATTTGATTTCAACTCTCACATATACCACCAAACAGGTATGTGAGATTTGGAAACCTGCTTAACATTTCTAGTCACAATTTATTCCTATGTAAAATGGGATAATACTTATGCCTCACAGGGTAGAAGTAAAGATCAAATCATCTTATCACAGAGACTGATATACAACCAGTGCTCGGTAAATGGAATCCATGCTTATTAACATGGATTTGAGTGTTTTCCAGGCCTCATAATCAAGGGTTAGCTGCCCAGAAGGACTACACTCATTTGAATGTGTCCATTGAAATGTTACCTCCTTTATCAATCCAGCTGAAAATCTTTGAATTTCCATAGCATTTAGTGCTGTTCTTTGGGATTTGATAGCCACAAACTGGAAACAACCTGTGAAATTGTGATTTATAAGAAACATATTATGATGACTAAAATATATTTCTCAGAAACATTTAGTCTTTGTCCATAGTTCCTGGCTCACAGCTCCCAAAACTCTTGGGAATTCACTGAGCAATAAGAACAATCAGAACATTTTTTGATATATAATATTTGGTCTCTCATCCTCAACTCCTGAAAATAATTCAGAACCATAAAGGTATCTTACAAGCCCTTACTGCCACAACTGGGTTAATGTTAATGAAGGTCACTTATTTTTTATTGATGTATAGTTAATTTACAACATTGTTTTAGTTTTACATGTACCGGAAACTGAATCAGTTATGATATATATATATATATATATATATATATATATATATATATATAATTTTTCAGTTTCTTTTCCATTATTATAAGATATTGAGTAGAGTTTCCTATGCGAATAGTAAGTTCTTGTTGTTTACCTATTCTATATATAGTAGTGTATATATGTTAATCTCAAACTACTAATTTATCTCTCTCCTTTCCCTGACTGTATCATATTAACTGAAGTAAGACAAAGACAAATAACATAGATATCACTCTTATGTGAAATATTTTTAAAAAATGACACAAACTAACTTATTTACAAAGGAGAAACAGATTCATAGACATAGAAAACAAACTTTCCAAAAGATGTTCAAACTACCGCACAATTGCACTCATCTCACATGCTAGCAAAGTAATGCTCAAAATTCTCCAAGCCAGGCTTCAATAGTATGTGAACTGTGAACTTCCAGACGTTCAAGCTGGATTTAGAAAAGGCAGAGGAACCAAAGATCAAATTGCTAACATCTGTTGGATCATTGAAAAAGCAAGAGAGTTCCAGAAAAACATCTACTTTTGCTTTATTGACTATGCCAAAGCCTTTGATTTGTGGATCACAAAAAACTGTGGAAAATTCTAAAAAAGATGGGAATACCAGACCACCTTACCTGCCTCCTGAGAAATCTATATGCAGGTCAAAAAGCAACAGTTAGAATTGGACATGGAACAACACACTGGTTCCAAATTGGGGAAGGAGTACATGAAGGCTGTATACTGTCACCCTGCTTATTTAACTTATATGCAGAGTATATCATGCAAAATGCCAGGCTGAATGAAGCACAAGCTGGAATCAAGATTGCTAGGAGAAATATCAATAACCTCAGATATGCAGATGACACTGTCCATATGGCAGAAAGCAAAAAGAACTAAAGAGCCTATTGATGAAAGTGAAGGAGGAGAGTGGAAAAAGTTGGCTTAAAGCTCAACATTCAGAAAACTAAGATCATGGCATCCGGTCTCATCTCTTCATGGCAAATAGATGGGGAAACAATGGAAACAGTGAGAGACTTTATTTTCTTGAGCTCCAAAATCACTGCAGATGGTGACTGCAGCCATGAAATTAAAAGACGCTTGCTCCTTGGAAGAAAAGCTATGACCAACCTAGACAGCATATGAAAAAGCAGAGACTTTACCAACAAAGGTCCATCTAGTCAAAGCTATGGTTTTTCCAGTAGTCATGTATGGATATGAGAGTTGGACCATAAAGAAAGCTGAGCACTGAAGAATCAATGCTTTTGAACTGTGGTGTTGAAGAAGACTCTTGAGAGTCCCTTGGACTGCATGGAGATCAAACCAGTCCATCCTCAAGGAAATCAGTACTGAATATTCATTGGAAAGACTGATGCTAAAGCTGAAACTCCAATACTTTGGCCACCTGATGCAAAGAACTGACTCATTGGAAGAGACCCTGATGCTGGGAAAGATTAAAGATGGGAGGAGAAGGGGACAACAGAGGATGATATAGTTGGAGATGGACATGAGTTTGAGCAAGCTCCAGGAGTTGGTGATGGACATGGAAGCCTAGCATGCTGTAGTCCATGGGGTCACAAAGAGTAGGCACGACTGAGTGACTGAACTGAACTGAGGTCCATTCAAGTTGCCACAAATGGCATTATTTCATTCTTTTTGTGGCTGAGTAATATTCCATTGTATCCATTGTGCCACATCTTCTTATCCATTCATCTGTTGATGGACATTTAGGTTGCTTCCATGTTCTGGCTATCATAAATAGTACTGCTAAGATCATTGAGGGGCCTATATCTTTTATGAAGGTGAACTTTGCAAAGCACCAAAGGATAGAGTCTAGTTGCCAGGAGAACCACCTGTGAATAGAGGATCGAAACTTAGTCTCATTCCTTGATTTTCAAGGAGGGGAGAGGGGAATAGAAGTTGAATCAATCACCAAGTGAATTAGTCAATCATGCCTCCACAAAAAAAAAAAAAAAAATGAAAAAGGAGGAGTTCAGAAAGCTTCCACTTGGGGGAGAACCAGAACATTTTTATATGCTATCATTCTGATTCCAAGCTGCATATGGACAGAAAGTCCTTTTGTTAGGACTTCATCCTATGTATCTCTTCATCTGATATTACATATTGTTTGTATTAAAGCAGTAGTCTAGTGAGTAAATGGATTTTCCTGAGTTCTGTGAGCCCTTTTGGTTAATTAGTTGCACCCAAGGATGAGGTTATGGGAACCTCTGATTTATAGGACATCGGTGGGTCAGAAGCTTGGGTAACACTTGGACTTGGGGCTGGTATTTTAAATGGATGGCAGCCTTGTGGTACTGAGCCCTTTGTTTGTGGAATCTGATTCTATTTCTGGGCAGACGATGTTAGAATTGAGTTGAATTATTGGACACTCTGCTGGTATCCAAGAATTGCTTGCTGGTTTGGAAAAGCTGCCACCCACATATATATTGGAATCAGGTCCAAGAAGCTAATCTACAACCTAAAGCTCTAACAATAGGTGACTGGATGAATAAATGGTGGTAAGACTATATAATGGTATACTACTTGGGAATAAAAAGAAGGAACTGTTGCTACATGTTAGAATGTAGGTGGATCTCCAAATGATTAAGGTGAGTGAAAGAAGTTAGCCAAAAAGGAGTACCCAATGTGTGATTCAGTTCAGTTCAGTTCAGCCGCTCAGTCATGTCCGACTCTGCAACCCCATGAATCGCAGCACGCCAGGCCTCCCTGTCCATCACCAACTCCCGGAGTTCACTCAGACTCACGTCCATCGAGTCCGTGATGCCATCCAGCCATCACATCCTCAGTCGTCCCCTTCTCCTCCTGCCCCCAATCCCTCCCAGCATCAGAGTCTTTTCCAACGAGTCAACTCTTCACATGAGGTGGCCAAAGTACTAGATTTTCAGCTTCAGCATCATTCCTTCCAAAGAAATCCCAGGGCTGATCTCCTTCAGAATGGACTGGTTGGATCTTCTTGTGGTCCAAGGGACTCTCAAGAGTCTTCTCCAACACCACAGTTCAAAAGCATCAATTCTTCGGTGCTCAGCTTTCTTCACTGAAAGCTTTCTCTTTCTTTCCAACTCTCACATCCGTACATGACCACTGGAAAAACCATACCCTTGACTAGATGGACCTTTGTTGGCAAAGTAATGTCTCTGCTTTTCAATATGCTATCTAGGCTCAGTGAAAAAAGGAAAGAGGAAAGAGATGGCACTATCTCTGTGAAAACTGGGACCATCATTGAATACAGTAAAAGTATTAAAAATCTTCACAAAATGGGCAGTTTTTCTCCTTTAATTTGGTGCAAGACTATATGGAAAATCAGGGAAGGAGAAAGAGATGCTCTTTCCTGTCTGTGAAGGAAAGGATCAGTGGGGATATCCCCTGGTTTGTGGGCACCTCATTAGTGGGTGCTCTGTGGACAATTAGATTATAGGGCCTGAAGCAGTTGTCACAGGATCTGAGAATATTGGACATGAGGTGACTCTAGGAAGCTAGTCAGGTATGGACTTACCACCCCAGCCAACCCCACTGGAAAAACTGACACCCTTCTGCTGTCAAAATCTGTGACTCATGTGGTCCTGTGAGAAAAGTCCCTGATGTCAGCTTCCAGGAAACCACTGTGACTGAACTGCAGTTAGGTGTGGTACCTCCCACACCCAATGTGGAGGCCAGAAAGGAAGTTCACCCTTTAGTTTTCTCCAAGCAAAGAGCTCTTTGGCTGATAAACTGTCCCATTAATTTCTAGTTCAGTCTCTTTTTCTCTGACCCATACTTATGGGTCATCGAATATAGTCTTGAATCTAATCACGCCTAGAAGTGGCTAAGGTCAGACAAGAATCCCAAGGAAGTATCACTTCTTGCTTTCCAGCCTTATCTGATTCAAGTTCAATTTGGATACACCCAAGACAGCTTTGTTGTTAGACTACTATATTTATGAGATGTTAGTAAGTATTCCTAAAACAAAAACAAGCAAAACCATAGGGAGTGAGAGGAATCTATGGTTAGTCATTTCAGAAGTGAGATTAAATAAAATAAAACATAAAACAATGAAGTTTTTTTTCT
This sequence comes from Budorcas taxicolor, assembly GCF_023091745.1. Taxonomy (NCBI): domain Eukaryota; kingdom Metazoa; phylum Chordata; class Mammalia; order Artiodactyla; family Bovidae; genus Budorcas; species Budorcas taxicolor. Next base: position 32,881,591 of record NC_068912.1, read on the forward strand.
GATCAACTTCTGAGAAAACTGTTTTATACTAATGTACACTGTGAGTCTCTAAGAGAAACATCTACTTATATAACTACAAACCTATTCATGTATTACAGGTTACTTATTAACAGCTCATAGTATTTCATAGCTCAGAGAATATTGCATTCCATGGAACAAAGTTTGGCAAACTCTAGTATTGGACTTGAGTAGATTTAGTTTTGAATTCTAACATTGGTGCTTACCAGAAGTATGGCCCTGGGCAATTTCCTTAACCTCTCTGACTTTCCCAATTTCTTATTCTTTAAAATGGTGATACAATGATTCATACCTTATTAGCTAAAGGACATAATATTTCCTGGGTGGCTCAGTATCAGACTGCTGGGTTCAGCGAAAACTGAAAGATCAAATCTGGAACTTCCCTAACAGTCCATTCTTAAGGGTGACTCTAAAATTTCTGCTAGATCTTTTTTTTTTTTTTTTTTACTTTTTTAAAAATTAATTAATTAATTAATTTTCCTTTACAATATTGTATTGGTTTTGCCATACATTGACATGAATCCACCATGAGTATACTTGTGTTCCCCATCCTGAACCCCCCTCCCACCTCCCTCCCCATATCATCCCTCTGGGTCATCCCAGTGCACCAGCCCCAAGCACCCTGTATCATGCATCAAAACTGGACTGGTGATTCACTTCACATATGATATTTAATATGTTTCAATGCCATTCTCCCATATCATCCTGCTCTCGCCCTCTCCCACAGACTCCAAAAGACTGTTCAATACATCTGCGTCTCTTTTGCTGTCTCGCATACAGGGTTATTGTTACCATCTTTCTAAATTCCGTATATATGTGTTAGTATACTGTATTGGTGTTTTTCTTTCTGGCTTACTTCACTCTGTATAATAGGCTCCAGTTTCATCCACCTCATTAGAACTGATTCAAATGTATTCTTTTTAATGGCTGAGTAATATTCCATCGTGTACATGTACCACAGCTTTCTTATCCATTCGTCTGCTGATGGACATCTAGGTTGCTTCCATGACCTGGCTATTACAGTGTTGCGATGAACATGGTGGTACACGTGTCTCTTTCAATTCTGGTTTCCTCAGTGTGTATGCCCAGCAGTGGGATTGCTGGGTCATATGGCAGTTCTATTTCCAGTTTTTTAAGGAATCTCCACACTGTTCTCCACAGTGACTGTACTAGTTTGCATTCCCACCAACAGTGTAAGAGGGTTCCCTTTTCTCCACACCCTCTCCAGCATTTACTGTTTGTAGACTTTTGGATAGCAGCCATTCTGACTGGCATGAAATGGTACCTCATTGTGGTTTTGATTTGCATTTCTCTGATAATGAGTGATGTTGAGCATCTTTTCATGTGTTTGTTAGCCATCTGTATGTCTCCTTTGGAGAAATGTCTGTTTTAGTTCTTTGGCCCACTTTTTGATTGGGTCTTTTATTTTTCTGGAATTCAGCTGCAGGAGTTGCTTGTATATTTTTGAGATTAATTCTTTGTCTGTTGCGTCATTTGCTATTATTTTCTCCTTTTCTGAAGGCTGTCTTTTCACCTTGCTTATAGTTTCCTTTGTTGTGCAGAAGCTTTTAATTTCAATTAGGTCCCATTTGTTTATTTTTGCTTTTATTTCCAATATTCTGGGAGGTGGGTCATAGAGTGAATCCTGCTGTGATTTATGTCGGAGACTGTTTTGCCTATGTTCTCCTTTAGGAGTTTAATAGTTTCAGGTCTTACGTTTAGATCTTTAATCCATTTTGAGTTTATTTTTATGTATGGTGTTAGAAAGTGTTCTAGTTTCATTCTTTTACAAGTGGTTGACCAGTGTTCCCAGCACCACTTGTTAAAGAGATTGTCTTTTCTCCATTGTATATTCTGCTAGATCTTGCGGAATAAAATACATTAGGTGCCAGAAGTTCTTTTAGTAATCCTTTGCCTGTTTCATTTTTTGTAATATCTTTAAGTTTTGTGTGCTCTTGTTAAAAAAAATTCAAACAATATAGAGAATACAAAAAAGGAAACATAAAACCTTCTGCAACCCCACAAGCCAGAGATAACCACCTTTAACATTTTTGGTGAACATCTTCCCAGACATTTTTTAAATATACAGATCTATTTGACAATTTACATAGAAGAACATGGTATCCAGCAAGTAGTTATTGGTTTCCCATTCATTCCTACACAGAGTCTGTGGAGGTCTTTGATTCATCACTGGGGCCATAACTAACAGAAGTTTTTTTCTAAGTAAGAGAAGAAATCTGTTCTCTATGAGTGCTCCCAAATTATGGCCCTCATGACAAAATAATTTTAGATAAATGATATAGTTCATCAAACCCTGCAAAAGGCCGAGCTCTTCATAAATAAATTTTATCTATAAATTTAGCCCCACTTTTCAAACAGGAAGTCCAAGGCTCAGATAGCCTATGTAACCAGCATAAGATCACCCAGATAATAATCAACAAAGACAGGGCATAGGCCAAGGTCTTTCATCCTCCCAAGCCTACATTTCTTCCATTGTCCCACGGCCTGGGAACTCATCTCCCACTTCACCATTCAACTCCCTCCCTGTAATGTGATGAACCTCCAGAAGGACTCTCTTCATTTTTTACAGTTTGAACCCCTGTGAGCAGTGGCTGAGTGAGGTAGCATGTGGGTTTGCAAGTATGCCTATTTATAGAGTAATAAGCAGTTATAGATGGAGCGGTGTTACTAAAATCAAGTCAAATCAAACCATCAACTTTATGCATTAATTTCTTTTCATGTCTACATCACTTCATCAAAAGAATGTGTCTGTCAGCTTATTTTTTCCTTAAATCGTGTTCTGGTGAAAATTTCCTTTCAAGGCTGCTCTCCAGGGAGAGGAATTGGTGATTTATAAAAGAGGGAGAGAAGGAAGAAGCAAAGAGAAGAGAAACAAATGAGGAACACAAATCCAGATGATCCTGGGGTCTCATTTTCCTCCATTTGGGAGCTTAGCAAGGTCATCACTCAACAGAAAAACCGCAGATGATCCTAGTGGCTGAGCTGAGACAGGACCTATATAACAAGGTGGCTCTCAAAACTGGAACAGTTACATGAAACAGCTACAACTGCTCCAGAGTCAGTGGACTAGTAGTTCTCTTTCCTTAGCATAAAATATGTAGAATTTTGATGCAGAGGGACCCTGTCCTAGAGACTTGTCCATGGTGTGCTCAGCAAGCTATGTCCACAGTGGGCAAGACTCTCTGTGAGATAATGAAAGCTATTTCTATAAATATTCCTGTCAAAAGTTGGAATAGCCTGAATCTAGTCATGAGGCAATGGCACCCCACTCCAGTACTCTTGCCTGGAAAATCTCATGGGTGGAGGAGCCTGGTGGGCTGCAGTCCATGGGGTCACTAAGAGTCAGGCACGACTGAGCAATTTCACTTTCCCTTTTCACTTTCATGCATTGGAGAAGGAAATGGCAATCCACTCCAGTATTCTTGCCTGGAGAATCCCAGGGATTGGGAAGCCTGGTGGGCTGCCATCTCTGGGGTCGCACAGAGTCGGACACGACTGAAGCGACTTAGCAGTGGCAGCAGTCATGAGGAAACATCAGACAAACCAAAATAGAGAGACAATCTAGAAAATATTTGCCAGTATTCTTCAAGAATATCAACGTTATGAAACAAAGAAAGACTCAGGAACCATTCCAGATAGGAGAAAATTACAGAGATAACACTTAAAAGCAATGTATGGTCAGAGATTCTAATAGCAAAGAACAGCAATGCCAAAGAATGTTCAAACTACTGCACAATTGCACTCATTTCATGTGCTAGCAAGATAATGCTCAAAATTCTTCAAGTTAGGCTTCAGCAGTACATGAACCAAGAACATCCAGATGTACAAACTGGATTTAGAAAAGGCAGAGGAACCAGAGATCAAATTGCTAACATTTATCGGGTCATAGAGAAAGCAAGGGAATTCCAGAAAAGCATCTACTTCTGCTTCCCTGACTATGCTAAAGCCTTTGACTGTGTGGATCACAACCAACTGTGGAAAATTCTTAAAGACCACCTGACCTGTCTCCTGAGAAATCTGTAAGCAGCTCAAGAAGCAACAGTTAGAACAGGACATGGAACAATAGACTGATTCCAAATTGGGAAAGGAGTACATCAAGGCTGTGTATTGTCACCCTACTTATTTAACTTATGTGCAGAGTAAATCATGCAAAATGCCAAGCTGGATGAAACACATGCTGGAATCAAGATTGCCAGGAGAAATATCAATAACCTCAGATACGCAGATGACACCACCCTTATGGCAGAAATCAAAGAGGAACTAAAGAGCTTCCTTATGAATGTGAAAGGAGAGTGAAAAAAGCTAGCTTAAAACTCAACATTCAAAAGACTAAGATCATGGTATCCGGCCCCATCACTTAATGGCAAATAGATGGGGAATAAGTGGAAGCAGTTACATATTATTTTCTTGGACATCAAAATCACTGTGGATGGTGACTGCAGCCATGAAATTAAAAGACTCTTGCTCCTTGGAAGGAAAACTGTGACAAACCTAGACAGCACATTAAGAAGCAGAGATACCACTTTGCAAACAAAGTTCCATATAGTCAAAGCTATGGTTTTTCCAATAATCATGTACGGATGTGAGAGTTGGATGATAAAGAAGGTTGAGCACAGAAGAACTGAGGCTTTCAAATTGCGTTGCCAGAGAAGACTCTGGAGAGTACTTTGGACTGTAAGGAAATCGAACCAGTCAATCTTAAAGGAAATCAACCCTGAATATTCACTGGAAGGATTGATGCTGTAGCTGAAGCTCCAATACCTTGACCAACAACTTTTGGTCATAACTATGATGTATTTTCATTGGAAAAGACCCTGATGCTGGGAAAGATTGAGGGCAGGAGGAGAAGAGGGTGACAGAGGATAAAATAGTTGGATGGCATCACCAGCTCAACGGACATGAATTTGAGCAAACTCAGGGAGATAGTGAAGGACAGGGAAGCCTGGTGTGCTGCAGCTTAAGGCTGTAACTCTCATAAAGAGTTGGACATAACTTAGCGACCAAACAAAAACAATATAGAATATTAGTGAGCCAAAAGGGAGAGGATAAATGTATACATATAGCTGATTCACTTCATTGTACAGCAGAAGCTAACACATCACTGTAAAACAATTAAACCCCAACAGGAAAAAATAAAAAGAAAGAAAAAAAGAGTATTAGTGGGGCAACTGGGGGAATCTAATAAAATCTATGGAGTGGTAATAGTATTATATCAATGTCAAAATCCTGATTTTGATCATTGTAAAGTGGATATATAAGAAAAAGATTTTGTTTTTATACACCTTAAACACTTAAGGGGGAAGATATCATGTCAGCAATTGCTCTCAAATGAGAAAACTGGAGAAAGATAAAGAAAATGTGATAAAATGTTAATATTTGAGAAATCTGAATGAAGGGGGTTCCGAAATTTTTGATATTGTTTTTGTAACTTTTCTGTAAGTACAAATTTTTGTCAAAATAAAAAGTGAAGAAAAAAGTTGAATGTAAGTAAATGATCTAAGGAATTCTGATCTCAAAATCATTATAGTTTAAGCCCCTCATGGTATAAATATTGAGATTCTACAATAGTTATTTTCAGAAGAATAAACCATGGGGCAATTCTTTATACCTCTAGTTCTTCCTGATATAGAATAAATATGAAGCTATGAGATCAAATTTACCTGAGCAATTTTAAAACATGCACAATATCAAAATCATTTCTCACCTTTTTTTCTCCATCAAGTTCTGAAATATAAAATGTCAAAAAAGTTTGGCAAATTAAATATTTGACTAGCTAGCCTATTGATTTCAGATATTTAGGATTTATAGCTAAGTTGTATTCTCATGTCTGCTTATGTTAAAACACACAGGAAATTTCTTTATGTGAGCAAATAACACAATTCAGTGATGCCATTTAATACATCTGAAAGAAAAGGATGTAGTGTGGAGAAAAAAAACATTTCTTAGAGAATCAAGAAACATTCTAGATAACTAGTTAAGTAATTTTGTGATTTTGAACAAGTTGCCTGACCTAAAAAATATGCAGATTGAAGTGTTATGTTAGCAAAACTGGGCTCTCACTATGAGTTGACATTTTATTTGAACATTTATGTAATCTCTAAGTTCCCTTTCAGTATCAACATTCTAACACTTAGAACATATCACATTTATTTTAAATTGTTATACAAATGTATCGCTGTGGTGAAACAACTTTTGGCAATAGCTATGATGTACTGATGCAGTGGGAAATCTACCGTGAAGTAGGAAATGAAGAGAAGAATTGCCTCTGTATTCCAACACAAAGATGCATGGCCTCCCCTCTGAGTGCCCACACACTTGCTTTGTAAATGCATTGTCTTCCTCTTTCTGAAAGCCTATTTCCAGACAACTTTCCCAAACTGACCACCCAGCCTCCAGTTGCGATCCTTTCATTCTGTGCCCCAGAGACCACCCTGGAGGCCCACTCTGCATGACTGTCTAATATCTCTGCATTTGTTTCAGTGCTCTGCACCTGATGTGGCAGCTGGGTCCTGGACCTTCCTGAAGCCAGGTAGCCAGCCTCTAGGCCCAGGGTGATCTGCTCACAGTGGACACTCACTTGGTACAGGAAGTACTGTGTGCTGACTAATTCAGGAAAGTAAACCAAACCACTGTAAGTAAATCAACACAGCATTTCCGGAAACAGAAGCTGAAAGAAAGAGAATGGCTGTAACCTTGCAGAAAAGCTCCACCCTTCACTAAAATCTAAGGGGGATACCTAGGTCAAGGAGGAAGAAATCTGCCCCTCATCCTCATTTCAACCCATATTCCATCTGTCAAGTGGATATTTCAGGCATAGCTCTGTCTGTGGCTAGCTTGGAACTCACCTGGTTAGTGAGCTTGCCTTCCATTTTAGGTTCTGGAGTTCTAGAACCAAGTAGAAAAAATTTCCAACTTCTTGTGGTCCTGCAACCATGGCTTGTTATACTCCAGTGTCATTTGCTTACTCTCATTTCTAACATGCCTGGGTGTTCACATTTCTTTGAGTTTGCATATTCTGTTTGAAATGCTGTTACCCCTAGTCCCCATAGCAAATTCATCCTTCCTTGAAAATGAACCTGAGCAATCGTCTCTCCCAGGGAGTCTTGGGCACATTCCTAAACTCCTCCTACATTTTGTGCACAGGATTGTTCCATTATAGAAAAGATTATATTATGTTGCATTTGTATATTGCTGTGACTGTCCTCATGCTACTCTACAAACACCACATCGGTTATCCCTGTGTCTCCTGTGCTTAGCACATGCCTAGCTCCTGTTCTGTGGCAAGGTAGGAGTGAGGAAGGTGAACAGACTTCACGTGCTAGTCTGAAGCCCCTTGGACAGTCAGAAATCAATCTGAAGTCATAAGAAGCTAAAGACCAACAGAGTTTGAGGTTTCCAGTGTGTGCCTCTTGTCAATTACCAAGTGTGAAGTCACTTAGGTAGTAGTAGATGTGAAAGGTGAAAGGCTGGGCTTTGACTAATTCCTTGCTGGTTTAAAAGTGTCGAATCCTCTTATTTCAAGGCTAAATACTCTTAATTGGCCCACACAGGAAACATCACAGGAAATCATGCTACAGTTCAGCCTCTGCTCTAATTTAACCGCAGTTTCAAAATAGTGTAGATTCTAGTGGAGATTGAGAAAGCAAAACTTTGTTTAGCCAGCAGCTAAGATTCTGTTGTGTTCAGTTCTGTTCCCTTGCAAGCATATCTGATGTTTCTTATCTCCCAAGGGAGTTCCTTAAGGGCAAGGCTGTTTGCAGGACAAATACATTCCTTTTATTATCCCCCCAAGCCCCACCTCCCACCCTTACCAGGCATAGTACCTGGCCCTGCTGCTGCTGCTGCTGCTAAGTCACTTCAGTTGTGTCTGACTCTATGTGACCCCATAGATGGCAGCCCACCAGGCTCTGCCGTCCCTGGGATTCTCCAGGCAAGAACACTGGAGTGGGTTGCCATTTCCTTCTCCAATGCATGAAAGTGAAAAGTGAAAGTGAAGTCGCTCAGTCGTGTCCGACTCTCCGGGACCCCATGGACTGCAGCCCACCAGGCTCCTCCATCCATGGGACTTTCCAGGCCCTAGGATGTGCTTAACATCTGATTATTAAATGAATTCATTACAAAGTCTGGTCTTTATTTGAAATCCAAAGGTCAATAACCCCTGAGATGCTTATAGAATCGATAGTCCTTTGCCCCATTCCCCTGCCTCATCATTAGGTGGATGAGTGTGGTTCTACAGAACTTTCCTTTCCATTCCCTGTATGATTCTTACAGATCTTGGAAGGAGAAAGCTTTCATCTAGAGTTCTTTGTGGTAATCTGACCCCCAACAACTATAGTGGTTACAGAAAGCCAGGACCGAAGCTTGGCTATCACTTTCTGAGTCCATAATACCGCAGTCATTAGTTATGGGACCCGAATTAGAAATCCTTGCAATATCGTTTTGTTTTCCAAGTCATCCAGATTTGGTACATGTCATATTACGTTTATCAATATTCTTGTTTTGAATACTAAGGGAAAGCGTTAGTTGCTCAGTCATGTCCGACTCTTTGCGACCCTGTGGACTGTAGCCCGCCAGGCTCCTCTGTCCATGGAATTCTCCAGGCAAGAATACTGGAGTGGGTAGCCATTCCCTTCTCCAGGGGATCTTCCTGACCAAAGGATCAAACCCAGGTTTCTCACACTGCAGGTAGATTCTTTACTGTCTGAGTCACCAGGGAAGCCCATTGAATACTAAGGATAAGTTTATTTGGGGGAATCCTGAGGATCACGGTGCTCTTCCTATTCTTTTAAAACAACTAATCTAAGCAGCTCTTAACAATGTCTATCTTTTACCTCATGCACAGGTTCTGAGCATGTCCTGCGTCCTTGACTCTGAGCTGGGCGTTAAGATTAAGCATAGTCCTTCTGTTTAGTGTCTCTCAGGAGTCACTAACTGTACTTTTGAAAATTTCTCAAATTAAGAAGATCTGCATCTCCCAGCTGCCTTTTAGAATAGTTCTAGCTGTTGGTTCTCTGCTCACTTTAAAATTACAAGACCAGTCTTCTAAAGACCAGATCAAGTAGGAAATCTTCCAGTTTCATTTCACACAAATGGCTCTAGTCATCAGTAATGACCAGACGGAGAAGTTCAAGTTCTGAAGCAATTTAAGCACATGAAAACCATGACCCATCAAATAATTGGAACCTAGTTAACTGGAACTCTTTCTGGCCGGATTGCCTTTTGAGGGCCACTAGGATCTTGCTGATAATTTTACTACCTGCACTAAACATTTGCAAAAGCTTCAAGAGAGTTTACAGTCTACTAAAGAGATAAACAGAGACTCCTAAGAAGATACCTTACCCCACATAATATGGTTCAGTTCTCTGCTTTCAAGCCAAATTAAAATGTCACCAATCTTACCGTTAAGCAGGCACTTTTCGTCTCTCCTTTAGACAGAATTGGTGATTATCAATGAAGCGCCAAGACAAGACTGGTAACACGGATGTCAGAGCTATTTGTGTAAAAGGAGAAGTGAAGGGGGAATAAATGCGATCACACTGTGACGACAGGAAGCCCAGATGAGGAGAGGGAGGAAGTGAGGCTGGGCCCGCCCTCTTGAACCTCAGAAATGCAATCCTTCCCCTGTGGCTTTTCAGACGCCTTCTCTCACAGCTCACCCAAATATCTAAACCAGTTTCCATGAAAAACAGGAAAACTTGAAGAACAAGTTGATTCAGGCAGGAATCTGTGAGAATTGGTGGGTTCTGGAGTGATCTGACATTGATTTTTGTCTAGAAAAGGACAGCATTTCTCAATCAAAATGACATCTCAGAATTACCTGTGGATCTGCTCAAGAATAAATATACCTGACCCCACCATACTGACTGAGTCCCAGTTAGGTAGATAGACAGGAATGGAACCCAAGAATCAATATTTTGAGAAGTTTCTAGGAGTGAAAATTAGGAATGTCTCCTAAGCCACTTCACCTTCTCCCCATTCTCCCTCTGGCCTCCTTCCAGAAGCTTTGTAGTCTCCAGTTTGATTGAGTCACTACTTTCAGACTTCTATGTCTCAGAAGCTGGACTGCCCTTGCGTAAGTGTATTGTCAGGGGCAGACTTCAAGGCTCAGTCCAAAGGTTCTAGTAGAATTGATTTGATTAGTAGAGAGAGCCCCAGATTCAGAGTCCCAAGATCTGGATTTCAGTCCCAGCTTTATTTGTGTTAACTGTGAGATACTGAGAAAATATCAACCTCTCAGCTTCAGCTTATTAAGAGTAACATCCAATAATTACTATCTTCCTTCACCTAAGACTTTAAAATTCTAGTATAACTTCTAAGCAGGGTTGGCTTATGGGGAAAACTGAGTTAAAGAAGAAAAGATTCTTTACTGCAGACTGTGTCTTGTCAGTCTTTAATATTCTCTTGTGTGTGTACATGTGCTTAGACGCGTGTGTCTGATTCTTTGTGACCCCAAGGACTGTAGCCCACCAGGCTCCTCTGTCCATAGGGATTCTCCAGGAAAGAATAGTGGACTGGGTTGCTACACCCTCCTTCAGGGGATCTTCCCAACCCAGGGATTGAGCCCAGGTCCCCTGCATTGCAGGTGGATTCTTTACCATCTGAGCCACCAGGGAAGCCTAAGAATACTGGAGTGGGTAGCCTATCCATTCTCCAGGGGGTCTCCCTGACCCAGGAATCAAACTGGGACCTCCTACATTGCAGGCAGATTCTTTACCAGCTGAGCTGCCATGGAAGCCCAATATTCTCTTAACATTCTCTAAATATGTAGATTTCCCCAATTTTGCTTGATCATAGAACAGTGTGTGTGTATGTGGGACAGAGAGAGAGGGAGAGAGAAATATTTATCAGGAAACTATTTCTCAGTGTAACTATACTTCAGGAAATGCTATTATAAACTCTCCTCTCTTCAGCTGGCATCGCTCTGAGAAATCACTGCCCCTCACCTGGGACTGCTGTCATACTGACAGGCCACTATAGTGGAGTAATTGAGGAAAGACCTCTTGATGGCTTTCATTACTATCTCTCTGTGTCGAAGATGCACATACCTATGTACAACCTCGTCTCTCATTTGAGTGCCACATAGGCACCTCAAGTACAGATCCAAAACTCAGCAACCTCCCACTCAGCCTGCTCTACACCCCCACCACCCCCATTACCATCTCACGGAAAGCTTGACTAAACTCTCAGTTGCCCAAGTCAGAAACAAGGCATCCTTTTAAGTTACTGTCTGTCACATACCACCACATGCTATTGTTAATAATGATTAAGGAAGACAATTTAGGCGACAAGGACAAACTTTATCTAACACTTCATAAAGTAGACTGTCTCCATTCAGAGAACTGCAAAGTGGGACCAAAGGCAGGAAGTGTTTATAGAACAGAAAATAAAAAGGAAGGAAGATAAAAAGAGAAAATGTCTGATTGACTGTGGCCACATAGTCAACCTTGATTGTGGTGAGAAGGAACAAAGAAATAATTATAGCGCCTACAGTTGATGTGTTGACTGCTCAAGCAAAGCATCTACAAGAATACAAAAGTTACAAAAATACTTCAATGTGCTGATGTGGTGCTTGGGGCAAGAGCAGCTCCATCCTGGGCCTTAAGAACTATGTCAAAATTATCAACCACTCAGTCTTTTTATTTAATATAAATTTATTTATTTTAATTGGAGGTTAATTACTTTACAATATTGTATTGGTTTTGCCATACATCAACATGAATCCGCCACAAGTATTATTGTTTTTGTTGTTTAGTCACTAAGTCATATCCAACTCTTTTGTGACCCCATGGACTATGGCCCACCAGGCTCCTCTGTCAATGGGATTTCCCAGGCAAGAATACAGGAATGGGTTGTCATTTCCTCCCACCGGGGATCTTTCCAACCCAGGGACTGAACCCATGTCTCCTGCATTGCAGGTGGCTTCTTTACCACTGAGCAATGGGGGAACCCCAAAAAATACCCCATAAAAAAGGATTATGCAGCAGAAAAAAAGAGAGAACTTTAGGAATATCAGGAGACTAGAGCATAGAGTCTAGTCAAGACTAGAGTTCTGCATAGCAGAAATAATGATCATTTTAATTGAGAAAACATTTTCTTTAATGTACTTCTCTCTGTCATCCTACTGCGAAAGGCTAATCCAAGTGTTCCACCAGCAGAGGCAACTGTCCCTGGTAGTCAGAAAAGGATAGGGAATTGTAAACCACTCAGACCCAAACCTATAAGATTTCATTGAGAACTGATGTCGTTTCCAACCGTTAGATGTTTACTATCCATTTGGAGAAACAAGGGAAAAATTGGAGAACAAAACAATGTCAGGGCAGACCATGTTGTTAAATAATCCAGAAGAATGCTCAAACACTTAAAAAACAAAAAACAAAACTAAATTAGAGAAGGGATTTAGAAGAAGGTCAGACTCATGGCTTGGTTTTCTCAGTGTATGATATTGATCAAGCATCATAGATGATAATGGAATCCAGGAATTTAGAAGGCTTGCAGTTGGCCAGACAAGGAGTTGGAGTACAAAATATGGATGCTTCATTATCAAGCAGTAGTATCTGTCAAAATGGCCCCTGAATGAACAAAACCTCACATAAACATGAAAAATCATTGAGTTCTCATTTAGGCTTTTTTTTTTTTAATGAGTTAGTCTGTTTTTATTATTAGAAAATAAATACTATTGAGATATGAGGCAAATACAGATAGAATCCTCAAGCTGAGGGTAGGCAGTATTTTTTTTATTATTACGGCTACAATAACCAACAGTGATATCCCTTTCCTTTGAGACTTAATCCAGTGTGGCCTGGATTGGCAAACTTTCATCTATAGCAGCCCCCTACTGGCATCATTGTCCCAGATACTACACTGCCAAAAAGTTTGACACTTTTTAACATAATGTCTGTGATATATTGTGGCTACTTGATTTAGGCCCTAGGAAAAATAGGGGCCGTAGAAGTAGAAATACATTGTTGTACACACTAAAATTATGTAGTATTATAAGCCAATGTTGGTGCTTCCTAGGTGGCATTAGTGATAAAGAACCTGCCTGCCAATGCAGAAGACATAATGAGATGCTGGTTTGATCTCTGGGTCAGGAAGATTCCCTGGAGGAGGGCATGGCAACCCACTCTACTATTCTTGCCTGGAAAATCCCAGGGACAGAGGAACCTGGTGGGCTATAATCTATAGGATTACAAAGAGTCAGACAGGACTAAAATGACTTAGCACATAAACCAATGTTATCTCAATAAAAAACAAATTTAAAAAAATTTTTAAAAACTGTCTTAGTACATTCAGTCTGCTATAACAAAAATACCATAGATTTGGTAGCTTATTAGCAACAGAAATTAATTTCTCATGATTCTAGAGCCTGGGAAGTCTAAGATCAAGGCACTAGTAGATTTGGTTTCTGGTGAGAACCTGCTTCCTGATTGATAGGCGGTCATTTCCTCCCTGTGTCCTTACAAGCCTCAAGGGAGAGATGGAGAGCCCTGGGGTCTCTTTCATAAGGGCACTAATCCCATTCATGAGTGCCCCACCCTCATGACCTAATTACTTCCCAAAGTCCCCATCTACTAGTACCATCACATTGGGGATTATGTTTCAATGTATGAATTTGGGGAACACTTTCAGTTTATAATGGCTTCCCTGGTGTCTCAGAGGTTAAAGTGCTGCCTGCAATGCAGGAGACCTGGCTTTGATACCTGGGTCAGGAAGATCCCCTGAAGAAGGAAATGGCAACCCACTCCAGTATTCTTGCTTTGAGAATCCCATGGATGTAGGAGCCTGGTGGGCTACAGTCCACGGGGTCGCAAAGAGTCAGACACGACTGAGCGACTTCACTTTCACTTTCTTTTCAGTTTATAGCAGTAAAGGAAATAACAGGGTTGGAAAATAGAAGGCACTCAGAAAGAGACTTTAAGTCGTTTAACATCTTTGAATCTTACTTTCTTCGTCTATGCTGTTGGGATCATTTCTACTTCATGGCCAAATGAGAACCAAATAAGAAACTATGTAGAAGAGCTTTGTAAAACTTAAAGTATGATATGAATGTTAGTTGCTATCCTCAGCATATTCCTTAGACCACTCCTGGTCTATCTTCCAGATTTTTCAGATTTAAAGCATAAGACCTAATGAGCTGAAGAGACTTCCTCAGGTCTCTCAGCTAGGGAAGAGCTCAGCAGATACCACAATCATCCACTCCTTCAGTCATTAAAGGGATGGTTAGACTCCAGAAGGATGCACAAAAGTGGACCATGTGTGCTAAAGACTCTTGATTTCTGCCTAAAAGTTGAGCCTCTCTCTTATTAAGGTCCCATCTTTTTTAAGCTCATGCAAATATGGACCAGGGAGAAACCACCAAAATTATATGACTGTAAACCATGCTAGATGGACTTGTCCTCCTGCCTGAGGTCAGAGCGAGCAAGGTGATAGGTCTCTGTGAAAACACAGTTACTCCCTGTGATTGCAAGAGTAGCTATCTTCTCTCCTAATTCCATCTGGTCTTGGCTATACATTTATATCCCTCCTATCCATCAGTAAAGGCCTCCACAGCCCTGGGACAAGAATCAGAAACTTAAAGTTCATTGTGTAGCCTTCCCTTCATTTCTTCTCAGAAGGAATCTAAGTCTTCAGGTGAAAGAGGATCTTTTTGCAGAACAGCCCACTCCTGAGTCTAAAGGTACAAATATGACAGGGTGTGGTCATGCTACCTGAAGGTGTCCAGTGTCCCACAAAGACAGGCCTCCCTCATAAACTTAGGAAAGTCACTGGCAAGAGTTGCTTTGAGACTCAGCCTTGTAAGAGGCAGTTATGAAGATTCAGAGGCTTAAAAATACAGTGCAAGTAACTGACACATAAAATTTCCTGCAGAAACCCATCATCCTAGAAGGTGTAATCTCCTCTAAATATATTCTCCATCTTGTCCTCTCAGTCAGTGAACACCAAGTGTCCTTGACTTTACAGGACATAAAACTAATCCAAACATGACCTTCATCTTTTTGTACATTTTTTCCAGCAGGGAAAATAAGGGAAGCTATAAGACAGGAAAGGTCTTGTTAAAAAAAAAATTGTGTGTATATGTGTGAACACACATTTAGCAGCAGAAGCCTTTATTCAAATGAAGCTTTAAATGGAACAGCAATAAATAAGATACATAAAAACAGAGCTGCTCAGTAAGCACAAGGGTGGGTCTCAGAGACTGCTCATCTTCTTCCTTCCTATTGTGGCTTCTCAGGAACCTTTGTCCAGCTATAAGTTCAGAAAACCACTGGTCCGAGTGAGATCAGACCCCTGGGTTCCTCACCAGTGTAGGGGCTCGTTTTCAGTTGTGGGACCAGGGCTGTGGCTGCTTCAGTCCTGCAGTCCTCACTAACTCGGAGACTCTCAGGCTTCGTGTTTCATTGCCATGTCTCAGTGGAAAAAAGAAACCAGTTCTACCATCAATATCTCCCCTTCCCCGTCTGAGAGGTTAGGCGCTATGGTTTCCTGCAGAAGGAATGGTGGGGTAGTTTCTCCCAGCTGAGGGCAATAATGCTTGCCACAAGCATCCTGAGGTTTTGTTACCTGGTTGGAGTTTCAGGCTCACTGTAGGTGCAACGTGGGGCTTGGGGCTGGAGGAGTTCCATGGCTCTGGCATGTGCTGTGATACACTGCATGCTTTTCTGGCTGAATATAACCGAACAGTGATACTGACATATACAGGAGTGCTCCTTATGTGTCCCCAGGCAAGAAGAAAAGTCACTGAGTCAGTAGGTAGTGTGGTACAGGGGAGAGAGGCCTGGACTCAGATATAGAAGTGCTGTATTCTAGTCTCTGTTGCCCAGGGAAAGTCCACTTAATCCACCGGGGGATCACTTTTTGAAAAAAAAAAAAAAAGTGTTGGATAATCCATACATTCTCTCTGGGCCTTAAACATTCTGAATATTTATTACTTCATAATATAAAAAATGAATTTCTACTACATAATAATTTTGTCTGAGATTTGGTACAGAATCTAGAGGAAGAGTTACGACAGCTACCATTTACTGAGCATTTGCTATGGGCCAAATAGTGCACTTAGGGACAGTGTGAGATGGGCATGGCACTTCCTCCTTTACAGATGAGAAAGGCTAAAATCAGTGAGTTTAGGTGACTTGCTGAAAGCACACTGCATGGAAGTGGCAGATCTAGAATTAAAAACTTTCCCATGACACAAGTACCTGCTCTCCTACTCAACTTCCTGCAGAGCTAATCTGACGTTAACATCTGCTGCAGATGAGTGGATAAATGAGCTGATGAGCTAAAGTTTCACCAGGAGTACCCTCAGATGATCTCACAATATTTTCTTAGTTTACAAGAGGGGCAAGAAGAGGGCATTTCTCTCTTTATAAAGCAAAACCTGAAAATGTTTGGAGATACCCAGTCTTGTATCTGTTGTTACCCAACCACAGTTTTGAGTAACTCCCATGCATAGTGAACATAATCTCTTAGCTTAAAAAAAGAAGAACTCTTAAAAAGAAAGTTTAGACAAGAGATAATCCTATCCTCAACTGAGCTTCCCTGGTGGCTCAGAGGGTAAAGCATCTGCCTACAATGTGGGAGACCCAGATTCGATCACTGGGTTGGGAAGATCCCCTGGAGAAGGAAATGGCAACCCACTCCAGTACTCTAATCCTCAATTAGAGGAGCCTAATTTGCAGGAGCCAGAAAAGAAGGCAGGCAGCAACTGAATGTGCAATGCTGATCTCAGCTTTTCTACTCTGAAGTCAACTCAGCTCTTTAGAGATGCACAGGGCAAGGAACACATGCCCACCACACCCTATGTTTCTACCTACTGAGAACATGTGTCAGCAAGAGGAGGAGCAAGTGCAGACAGGAGCATGACAGGAAGAGTTGGAACTCAAATACAAAGCTCCAGCTCCTACTGAGTCTGCCACCATGATAGCAGGGGAGATGGAGCACTACAGATTCATCATGGGTCCTCTGCTGAGCCCTTATTTCCCCAAATCTTTATTTCCCACTTCTAAATCTTGAGGGCAACGGATTAGAAAATGCTTTGCTTATGCCAAATAATTCCAGAGAAAGGAATTAAAGTTCCATATTCTTGATATATAATTAACACCTTATAATTATTATTGCTATTATTTTTATTAAGTTTATTTTTAGAATAATTTTAGGTTCTGAGCAAAATTGAGTGGAAAGTACAGAAATTTCTCATTCACCCTCCATCCTCCACACTTTCATAGCCACCCCCACTATCAACATCCCACAACAGTGTGGTACATGTATCACAATCAATGAACATATATCAGTACATCATCACTCAAGGTCTATAATTTACATTAGTATTCGTTCTTGGTATTGTACATTCTGCTGGTTTTGACAAACATATAATGACATATATCCACCATTGAAGTAGCACAAAGAACAGTTCCACCACCCTAAAAATCCTCTATGCTGTGCCTATTTATTCCTCCCTCAATCCCTAAGCTCTGGCAACCACTGATTATTTTTACTATATCCAAAGATGTGCCTTTTTCACAACATTGTACAATTGGGATTAAATGCCATATAGCCTTTTCAGATTGACTTCTTTTACTTAGTAATATGCATTTAAGTTTCCTCCATGTATTATATTTTTATAGCTTGATAACTCATTTCTTTTTAGCACTAAATAATATTCCATTGTCTATATACCACAGTTTATTTTTCCATTCATCTGTTGAAGGACATCTTGGATGTTTCCAAGTTTTGGCAATTATAAATAAAATTGCTATAAACGTGCAGTTTTTTGTGTGTGAATACAAGCTTTCAACTCATTTGGGTAAATACCAAGGAGTATGATTGCTGAATCATATCAAAAGTATGTTCAGTTTTGTAAGAAACTTCCAAACTGTCTTTCAAAGCATTTGTACTATTTTGTATTCCCACCAGCAAGGAATGAGAGTTCTTGTTGCTCCATATCGTCATTGGTGTTGTCCATGTTCTGGATATTGGTCATTCTGATAGATAAGTAGTAGTCATTTTATTATTATTTTAAGTATCTTATTTATTTAAGCTGCCCCAGGTCTGAATTGTGGTACATGAGATCTTCAATATTTATTTGTGGTATGAAGGATCTAGTTCCCTAACCAGGGATCAAATCTTGGCCCCCTGCATTGATAGCTCAGAGTCTTAGGCACAGAGAAGTGCCTTATAAAAAATCATTTATTTTATTTAAAATTTTGAATCATAAGTATAATTTTCTATTTATATATGTAGTTTTACATTGGTTATTTGATTAATGTTTGCCTTTCCCCCAGAAACTGTGAGTTTAGTGAGAGCAGGGACTGATTCTATTTTTGTTTATTTTGTACTTACATTTCATATAATACCTTGAATATAGTAGACCCTCAGTGAATATTTGAGTGAATTGTGACCAGTCTTATCAGCTCATCTTGGAGATAAGTTTTTACACAAGGATCCAGGTCTACTGAAGATAATGAAGAAGAATCTGACCTGTTTAAACCATTCCCAGGATACCAGCTTACCTGAGGCTTTCAAAATTTAGCAGTGGCCTCAGCTATACTCACAGGTGTCTGATCATTAGTCTTTGGTAGTTATTGATTTAGGCTGTTGCTCTTCATGTAGAAACCAAATTACTCAGTCCAGTTAATAAACTATTAGACAAATATAGCTGTTTTCCTTTTTGCATCATCTAAGGAAACCTGGCTTCTTACTCAAGCACTTCTTCAGGGCTTCATGGATGTCTCTGTTTCTCAGGCTATAGATGATGGGGTTGAACATTGGTGTTAGGATGGTATAGATCAGAGAAAATCCTTTGCGCAAGAACTGGGAAGAGTTGGCTGAGGGCACAAGGTATGTGGCAATCAGTGTCCCATAAAACACCATGACCACGGTGAGGTGGGAGGAGCAAGTGGAAAAGGCCTTTTGCCAGCCGGTGCCAGATGGAATTCTTAGGATAGCAGCAAGAATGCAGGAGTAGGAGGCTGTGATGAAGAGAAATGGGATCAGAGTCACTGCAGAAGAGGTGGCATAGGCAATCGTCTCAGTCAGTGAGGTATCCATGCAGGAGAGATGGACCAGAGGGGCAAAGTCACAAAAGAAGTGATCAATTTCGTTGGGTCAGCAGAAGGTTAATCTAGACAGTAGGACCATCGTGATTGTTGTGAGAAGGAAGCAGCAGAGCCAAGAGCTGGCAGCCAGCCTAATGCAGAAGGGGCCAGTCATGAGAATGGGATAGTGGAGAGGTTGGCAGACGGCCAGGTAGCGGTCATAGGACATCACCGCGAGCAAGAGGCACTCTGTTGCAGCCAGGGAGCCAAAGAAGTAGAACTGTGCCAGGCAGCCAGCCACAGAGATAGTCTTCTGTCTGGCTAGGATAATCAGCAACATCTTGGGGACAATACTGGATGTATACCACATCTCTAGAAAGGACAAGTTCACCAGAAAGAAGTACATGGGGGTGTGGAGGGGATGGCTGAATAAAACTAGCAGGACAATGAGGGTGCTTCCAGAAATAATTAAGATATATGAAACTAAAAACATCATAAAGAGAAAAATATTTAGCTCTTGGATGGAAGAGAATCCTTTAAGCACAAACTCCACTACTGTTTGGTTTTCCCAGGGCAGGGTCACCATGGCATGGCCTCCTTGAATGAGTGATAAAATATTCAAAATGCAGAAAGTTGTAACTTATACATAGAGCATGGATGGACAGTGGATGCTTTTCATTCGCCACTCAGGTTTTTGGAAAATTGTTTTTAATCTGGGTGAAGGAGTGTTTTCTTTTTTTCCAAGACCTGAAATGAGAAAGAAAAGAATCTTCAATAGGAACTTGTGACCCTTTCTCCTACCTATATCTTTACCTCATCAGATAAACTAGGTCTCAGATAAGTTTAACAGCTTGTTCAAAGTAGCAACCTCAGGCTCTCATGAAAGCAGGAATCAGGAGAAAGGGGGAGAAAAGTACAAAGAGGAGGAAGAAAAAAAAAATAAAGGAAAGTTGTCTGCTCTGTGCTTATCTTGAATATACTATGTTAGCCTGGAGAGTTATGGAAAAAAGGAAGGTGGGTACATTTCAGAAGATCTGTGAACTCTTGGACAGAATGTAGAGAATCAAGGGCCTGGGATGAAGAACCCTCTCCTTCCTCCTCAAGCACTGTTTATCTTTAGGGAGAGAGGACTCATCATATCTACCACATATGCCCCTCCTTTTAACTTCTTAGTGAATTGAAAGTTAAATCTCTTATTTCTGTTTTGATTTCCACCATGCTAGCAAGAGAAAAGCATTTGAATGTGAGGTTTCAGGTGTTTTGATGCTGGGGTCAATGCTGATGCTGATGTAACACAAAGGCAAGAATGCTTTCTTTTACAATTTTAAATAGACAAAATAAAAATTAAACCACAGACATTTAAAAAAAAACTGCAGTAAATGGGAAAAGAAGTTTCAGAACCAGGTAGTCTAAGGCACTTTGTGCAACCAACCAACAATACAATACCCTCAAGTTCTTTTGAATGAGATAAGTAGCCTAATTTTCTCCTCATTTCTGTCTTTGTCCAAGCAATACACTTCACCACAAAGTTCAGGACAGACACAGAACCTGCCCCTCTCCCCAAGCACTGCTGTCCACAGACAAGGTCTAAGAATGAAGCCACTTTACTATTCTTCACACACATGCAGATACAAAAAGCACTGTGTGAGCTTAATAATGAGATAGGTATCATGAGTAACCAGAGAGTCCTAAACCAAGCCTGGAGCTCTGCTTTATGAGTCAGACTTTGAACAAGCTGTTAAACTTCTCTGAGACCTAGTTTCTCATCTGTAAAGTGGGATCCAGAGTGGTAGAACTTAACACACACCTATTTTGTGTGTGCTTAGTCACTAAGTCATATCTGACTATTTTGTGACCCCACAGACTGTAGCCCTCCAGGCTCCCCTGTCCATGGAATTCTCCAGGCAGGAATACTGGAGTGGGTCGCCATTTCCTTTTTCAGGGGATCTTCTTGACCCAGGGATCAAACCCATGTCTCCTGCTTGGCAGGCAGATTCTTTACCCCTGGGCCACCTGGGAAGCCCCTAACATGTGCCTAGAATGTGCAAAAAGAATACATGTACAAAGATTGGGAAGTGTCTGGTATTGAGCACTGTCAACATTATTTAAATGTCCCAAAGAATTGCCCTTACTTTGAAGGGAGCATTGACAATACATCCATTTCTTTTGCCACATCCTGCAGTGTGTGTGCCTGTAATTGTGTGAGTAGTTAAGCTCATCCTGCTAATTCTTATCATACAAAAGCCTTCAATACTTTGAGTGAGTGAAGTTGCTCAGTCGTGTCCGACTCTTTGGACCCCATGGACTGTAGACTACCAGGCTTCTCTGCCTATGGGATTCTCCAGGCAAGAATACTGGAGTGGGTTGCCATTTCCTTCTCCAGGGGATCTTCCCAACCCAGGGATTGAACCCAGGTCTCCTGCATTGTGGGCAGACGCTTTATCCTCTGAGCCATCAGGGAATCCCATTTTAAAATTGATCCAGTGTCCTAGGTACTATTTTTTGGAGAAGTGGTTCCAGCTTTTCAAAGGGCTCATAGAACTAACTTGGAATCTGCACTGACAGAAAGTCATTGTACCCAGAGGATGCCCAGTAACTGGCAACTCAGGCTGAGCCCATTGAGAGAGAAAACTACTCGACTCTCTGAAAAGCATAAATAACAACCTGAGATCTCAGAGAGAGGGCTTTGGCTCTGAGAGAATACAAGCAAACTCCTGAATGCTGTTGCTAATGATGTTGATAGGGCTTGATCCCAGACACTGTCCTAAATGCTGACAATATGTAACCCACTTAATCATCACAGCAACCCTATGTTGTGAGTACTCTTATTATCTTTACTTTCCAGATGGTATCACAGGGAAACTAAATAACTTAACCATGGTCATCAGCTAGAAAATGGCAGAGATGAGATTCAGACTTGCTCTGGATTCCCCACTCCTAACCATGAACACTGCCTCTCATGGGGCTTGGGTACATGGGCAAGTTTACATTATCTCACTGAGGTGGGAAAAGAAACAGTCCTACAAGGAAGCCTCTCATCCAAGTTTTAAATTCTGGGAAGGTGAGGCTTGCTTTGTTGACTGGTGAGGGAACAATCCCTCAAGGGGTCACAGACTCTGATAACCTTCTCTACCTGTTTCCTGGACTTGCTTTTGCACTGCTACCTTTATGTCTTTTCTTTATAATCTTTTAAAAAATCAGGTTAACCTATTATCTTTTAAAAAATTAACACTTTTTGGATACATGCACAGGGAATTACTACTTTCCCACTACCAGGCAATTATAGGACTGCTGCTATATCTTACTGCAGTGCAGGAAGGCTTGAGAGAGAACAGAAAGCAGGTGAAACATGAGAGAACTGGCTAGAAAGGCAATGAATCCTGGTTAAGAGCACAGGTTCTAGAACTGAAATAGGTCTGGATTCAAATTCCTGCTCAACCACAGATGCACTGTGCACGTTACGTCGCTTCAGTCTTGTCCAACTCCTTGAGACCCTATGGACCATAGCCCACCAGGTTCCTCTGTCCATGGGATTCTCCAGGCAAGAATACCGGAATGTATTACCGTGCCCTCCTCCGGGGGATCTTTCCGACCCAGGGATTGAACCCGTGTCTCTAAAGCCTCTTGCATTGGCAGGCAGGCTCTTTACCACTAGGGCCACCTGGGAAGCCACATATCAACCACAGATATATGTGAGCAAAAACACTTTATAACCTTTCAGGAAAGAGACACTCTGTTGCTTCCAGGTCTGTGCAGATGAGGCTTTTAAGGGCAGTAGAGAGATGACACTAACTCCCTGCCCCCAACCCTAATAGGCAACTACTATCTCTCCCTCTATTACCTCAGCAGAAGTGGGGAAATCAAAAAAGGATATTATCAGAAATATTGTGGACTCTGCTGACATGCTCCTGCATTAACTCTGCTCATGCATGCTGCTGGACCCGAGAGCCACAAGCCCAACTCACAAAATAGGCCTGTAATTCACACTGGCCCGGAGCTGGGTCCAAAGTAAGTGCTTAATAATTGGTGACACCTTCTCTCCCTCCTCTCCTCTTCTCTCTTTCTCTCCCTCACCCTCCTTCCTCTCATTTGGAGACGTTCAGTGAAAACAACTTATAGAGACAATTAAAGGAGACTAAAATCACTGAATATTTTTCCTAATTGGAACGCATTCCATTCCCCCAGGACATATATGACACAAGCCTGTGGGAAAAAGAAGAGGCTTATCACAAAGCAAAGTAAAAACACAAATATTCAGTAAATAATCAGAGGTTCTGTAGTTTCCACTAACCAAAAAGCAAAGGAAGAAGTAATGATTCAGGCACTGTCTGAAAGGGAATTTGGTAGCCAATGAATTAACCAAACAATTCAGCCAACATTTAGCTTATTGATAAGACCTGTTGCCTCTTGCCAGCTGCTGATTAATTCAGATGGACAGTTGGTCAACCAGACAGACAAAAGTTTGATGGGATAACTGGTTTAGTATGCTGGATGACTGTTATCTCTGACCTCATCTAGCAAAGGACAGATTCAAAACAGAAAAAACTAAAGTATACAGCAGTAGAAGAGATAAGCTTACCAGTCAGTGCCTGAGAGGGTTCGACTTCAACTTTGGGGGAGCCAGACCACAGACACAATGAATGTCCATCTCCCTTTGATTCATAGAACTGGCATAGACATTTGGAATCCTGCTTTTATACAAAAATACACCTCCCTGTGAAATTGACAAAACCAAATTTGGAGCTGTCTTTTCATATGAAACTTTAGAGGCCAGTCAGGTTGGACTCCATCTTTTGATCTCTTTCTTCTGTGTAAACTTTAGTCCCTCTGTGGGCAAAGCCATAATGTCCCCTGACATTGATGCTCATGGGCATTTCCCAAGCAACATTGGTGGGGAATTGATGCTGTTTTGAAAATTGCATGAAACCAAGTTAACTCAGAGGAAATCTCTTTCCCATTGCTTTGTGTTAAACTTCTACTTTAATTATGATTCTTTTTTAAAAGCTTTTATTTTTAATTGGAGAGTACTTGCTTTACAATGTTTTGCTAGTTTCTGCCATACAATAGCATTAATCAACCATCAATTCAGTTCATTTCGGCCACTCGGTCATGTCTGACATTTTGCGACCCCATGGACTACAGCATGCCAGGCTTCCCTGTCCATCACCAAACTCCTGGAGCTTACTCAAACTCAAGTCTAACGAGTCAGTGCTGCCATCCAACCATCTCATCCTCTGTCATCCCCTTTTCCTCCCACCTTCATTCTTTCCCAGCATCAAGGTCTTTTCCAATGAGTCAGTTCTTCACATCAGGTAGCCAAAGATTTGGAGTTTCAGCCTCAGCAGCAGTCCTCCAAATGAATATTCAGAGCTGATTTCCTTTAGGATGGGCTGGTTGGATCTCCTTGCAGTCCAAGGGACTCTCAAGAGTCTTCTCCAACACCACAGTTCAAAAGCATCACTTCTTCAGCACTCTGCTTTCTTTATAGTCCAATTCTCACATCCATACATGACTGGAAAAACCATAGCTTTGACTAGACAGACCTTTGTTGGTAAAGTAATATCTCTGCTTGTTAATATGCTGTCTAGGTTGTTCATAGCTTTTCTCCCAAGGAGCAAGCATCTTTTAATTTCATGGCTGCAGTCACCATCATTGCAGATGATGATTTCGGAGCCCCCCAAAATAAAGTCTTTCACTGTTTCCATTGGTTCTGCATCTATTTGTCATGAAGTAATGGGACTGGATGCCATGATCTTAGCTTTCTGAATGTTGAATTTTAAGCCAACGTTTTTACTCTCCTCTTTCACTTTCATCAGAGGCTCTTTAGTTGCTTTTCGCTTTCTGCCGTGAGGGTGGTGTCATCTGCATATCTGAGGTTATTGATATTTCTCCTGGCAATCTTGATTCCAGCTTATGCTTCATCCAACCCAGCATTTGACATGATGTACTCTGCATATAAGTTAAATAAGTGGTGTGACGATATTCAGCCTTGACATATTGGAATCAGTCTGTTGTTCTATGCCCAGTTCTAACTGTTGCTTCTTTACCTCAGGAGGCAGATAAGCTGGTCTGGTATTCCTATCTCTTTAAGAATTTTCCACAGAATCAGCCACAAGTATGCATATGTTCCCTCCCTCTTGAACCTCTCTCCCACCCTTCTAGGTTGTGACAGAGTACCAGGTTGAGCTCCCTGTGTTATACAGCAACTTCCTATTAGCTATCCATTTTTACATACACTACTGTATATATTTCAATGCTACTCTCTCAATTCATCCCACCCTCTCCTTCTCTTACTGTGTCTACAAGTCTGCTCTCTATGCTTTTGTTTCTATTCATGTTCTGCAAATAGGTTCATCAGTACCATTTTTCTGAATTTCATATATAATGTGTTAATATACAATATTTGTTTTTCTCTTTCTGACTTATTTCACTCTGTGTAACAGGCTGTAGTTTCATCCACCTCATTAGAACTGACTGAAATTCCTTCCTTTTTATGACTGAGTAATATTCCATTGAATATATGTACCACAAGTTCTTTATCCATTCATCTGTCAATGGACACCTAGGTTGCTTTCATGTCCTGGCTATTGTAAACAGTGCGGCAATGAAAGCTCGGGTACATGTCTTTTTCAATTATGGTTTTCTAAGGATTTACATGGCACAGTGGTAAAGAATCTGCTTGCCAATGCAGGGTAGCAAGAGATGTGTGTTTGGTCCCTGAGTCAGAAAGATCCACTGGAGGAAGAAATGGTAGTCCACCCCAGTATTATTGCCTGGAAAATTCCATAGACAGAGGAGCCTCGTGGGCCACACTCCATGGGTGTCACAACGAGGCAACATGACCGAGCAACTGAACATACTCGCCCAGTAGTGGAATTGCTGGGTCATATGGTAGTGCTGCACTCAATGTGACAGCAAATTTGGAAAACTCAGCAGTGGCCACAGGACTGGAAAAGGTCAGCTTTCATTCCAATCCCAAAGAAAGGCAAGGCCCTAGAATGCGCAAACAACCGCACAGTTGGACTCATCTCACTCGCTAGTGACAGAATGCTCAAAATTCTCCAAGCCAGGCTTCAGCAATACATGAACAGTGAACTTCCTGATGTTCAAGCTGGTTTTAGAAAAGGCAGAGGAACCAGAGATCAAACTTCCAACATCTGCTGGATCATGGAAAAAGTAAGAGAGTTCCAGAAAAACATCTATTTCTGTTTATTGACTATGTCAAAGCTTTTGACTGTGTGGATCACAATAAATTGTGGAAAATTCTGAAAGGGATGGGAATACCAGACCACCTGACCTGCCTCTTGAGAAACCTGTATGCAGGTCAGAAAGCAAGAGTTAGAACTGGACATGGAACAACAGACTGGTTCCTAATAGGAAAAGGAGTACATCAAGGCTGTATATTGTCACCCTGCTTATTTAACTTCTATGCAGAGTACATCATGAGAAATTGCTGGGCTGGAAGAAGCACAAGCCGGAATCAAGATTTCCAGGAGAAATATCAATATATCAATAACCTCAGATATGCAGATGACACCACCCTTATGGCAGAAAGGGAAGAGGAACTAAAAAGCCTCTTGATGAAAATGAAAGAGGAGAGTGAAAAAGTTGGCTTAAAGCTCAACATTCAGAAAACTAAGGTCATGGCATCTGGCCCCATACCTTCATGGGAAATAGATGGGGAAACAGTGGAAACAGTGTCAGACTTTATTCTGGGGGGCTCCAAAATCACTGCAGATGGTGACTGCCACCATGAAATTAAAAGACGTTTACTCCTTGGAAGAAAAGTTATGACCAATCTAGATAGCATATTCAAAAGCAGAGACATTACTTTGCCAACAAATGTCCGTCTAGTCAAGGCTATGGTTTTTCCAGTAGTCATGTATGGATGTGAGATTTGGACTGTGAAGAAAGCTGAGTGCTGAAGAATTGATGCTTTTGAACTGTGGTGTTGGAGAAGACTCTTGAGAGTCCCTTGGACTGCAAGGAGATCCAACCAGTCCATTCTAAAGGAGATCAGCCCTGGTTGTTCTTTTGAAGTAATGATGCTAAAGCTGAAACTCCTGTACTTTGGCCACTCATGTGAAGAGTTGACTCATTGGAAAAGACTCTGATGCTGGGAGGGACTGGGGGCAAGAGGAGAAGGGGACGACAGAGGATGAGATGGCTGGATGGCATCACCGACTGGATGGGCATGAGTTTGAGTGAACTCCGGGAGATGATGATGGACAGGGAGGCTTGGTGTGTTGCTATTCATGGGGTTGCAAAGAGTCGGACACGACTGAGTGACTGAACTGAACTGAACTGATGGTAGTCTTCTTCCTAGTTTTAAAAGGAATCTCCATACTGTTCTCCATGATGGCTATATCAATCTATATTTCCACCAGCAGAACAAGAGGGTTCCTTTTTCTCCGTATCCTCTCCAGTATTTATTGTTTGTAGATTTTTTTAACTTTATTTTTAATTGGAGGATAATTATTTTATAATATTATGTTGGTTTCTGCCATATATCAACAATATATATATATACCCTCTCCTTCTTGAACCTCCCTCCCACCTCCCATCCCATCCCACCCCTTTAGGTTTTCACAGAGCACTGGATTTGGGTTCCCTGAATCATACAGCAAATTCCCACTGGCTATCTATTTTACATATTGTAAATGTATATGTTTCAATGCTGCTCTCTCAAATCATCCCACCCTCCCCTTACCCAATAGTGTCCAATTATTTTGATGATGGCCATTCTGACCAGTGTGAGGTGATACCTCATTTCAGTTTTGATTTTCATTTCTCTAATAATGAGCAATGTTGAGAATCTTTTCACATGTTTGTTGACCATCTGTATGTCTTCTTTGGAGAAATGTCTGTTTAGATCTTCTACCCATTTTTTGTTTGGGTTCTTTGTTTTTTTAATATTGAATGCTATGAGCTGCTTTTATATTTTGATGATTAATCATTTCTTAGTTGATTCAGTTTACATTGGAGAAGGAAATGGCAATCCACTCCAGTGTTCTTGCCTGGAGAATCCCAGGGACGGGGGAGCCTGGTGGGCTGCCATCTATGGGGTCACACAGAGTCAGACACGACTGAAATGACTTAGCAGCAGCAGCAGCAGTTGTTTCAGTGCAATTATTTTTTCCATTCTGAGGGTTGTCTTTTCATCCTGTTTATAGTTTCCTTCACATTGCAAAAGGCTTTAAGTTTAATTAGGTCCCACTTGTTTATTTTTTTTTAATTTCCATTACTCTAAAAGATAAGTCAATGAGGATCTTGGCTATGTTTCCAAAGAGTGTTCTGTCCATGTTTCCTCTAAGAGTCTTATAGTTGCAGTCTTACATTTAGGTCTTTAATCCATTTTGAATTTATTTTTATGTATGGTGTTAGGAAGTGCCTTTAATAATGATTCTGTATATGTAAGACCTTTGCAAAGAACTTTAATGATTGAAAATGTATGATTATATTATATTTTGGTTCAGTTCAGTCGTTCAGTTGTGTCCGACTCTTTGCAACCCCATGAATTGCAGCACGCCAGGCCTCCCTGTCCATCACCAACTCCCGGAGTTTATCCAAACTCATGTCCATTGAGTCGGTGATGCCATCCAACCATCTCATCCTCTGTCGTCCCCTTCTCCACCTGCCCTCAATCTTTCCCAGCATCAGGGTCTGTTCAAACGAGTCAGCTCTTCACATCAGGTGGCCAAAGTATTGGAGTTTCAGCTTCAACAACAGTCCTTCCAATGAACACCCAGGACTGATTTTCTTTAGGATAGACTGGTTGGATCTCCTTGCAGTCCAAGGGACTCTCAAAAGTCTTTTCCAACACCACAATTCAAAAGCATCAATTCAAAGGCAGTCCTAAGATGGCAGAGAGATCACTTTCTCCCCCACAAACTCATTGAAAGAACGTTTGAACGCTGAACAAATTCCACAGAACAACTTCTGAATGCTGACAGAAGACATCAGGCACCCAGAAAGGCAGCCCATTGTCTTTGAAAGGAGGTAGGACAAAATATAAAAGACTAAAAAGAGAGACAAAAGAGGCAGGGACTGAGATCCATCCTGGGAAGGGAGTCTTAAGAAAGAGAGAAGTTTCCAAACACCAGGAAGCATTCTCTCCACTGGGTCTGTGGAGAGCCTTGGAATCTCAGAGGGCAAAATAACCAGGAGGAAAAATAAATAATTAATTAAAACCCACGGAATATGTGCCTAACAGCAACTCCCAGTGGAGCAGCAGCCCAGACGCTCACATCCGCCAATAGCAAGCAGGAACTGGACAGGGAGGAGTGGGCTACATTGCTTAGGGTAAGGACTGGGCCTGAATTCCCTGAGGGCAATCTGAGGCAACCAGCTTGAGATAGCAACCCAGACTCTGGGATAGCTATCCTGCGAAAAGGTGAAAAGCCCTAACCTAAGACACCGCCTGAACTGAACTGAAGACACCGCCAGGCCCACTCATAGAACAAAGGACTGAACAGAGCTAGCTGACTGCGGACCATTCCACCCCCCGCCGGAGATAGGCAGGCAAGGGCAGCCAGAGCCAGGGGGCAATCACGGCCCAGAGAGGCATCCTATACCAAACTGCAAGCAGACTTCATTGGTAACCAAGACTTCCTGGGTTTCTGGATGGTCAACATCTGCCAGGAGTGTCGCAGCCAGAGATCAGCTCCCCAGAAGAGACACAAGGCACACCTGAGAAGGCACACCATTCCACACCCAGAACACCAGGTGGCTGGGACGGGGGAGGGGATAAGTCAGAGCCTTCAACTGGGGACGACTACACGCACCCAGCACCTGGTCACCTGAGCTGCTCAGACCTGGGATGGCGCAAAACGCAGGCCCAACTAAGTCTGCGCCTTTGTGGAGTACCCGAGAACCTGAACCTGAGTGGTTTAGACCTTGGAAGTGCATAGAACCCAGGGCCCTCATCAGAGAGTTTCCGGAAGAGCAACCTAGAGTCTGAGCAGTGTAGGCTGGGTAAGCACACATGCTGTGAGTGGGGGCAAACCCAGTGTGGCTGAATCACTGTGAGTACATGCCAGTGACATTTGTTTGCAGTGTTCCTCACTCCCCAAAGCACGACTGAACAAGAGAGCCTAAAAGAAATAAAAGTGACCACCACCACGCCCCTTGCATCAGGGTGGAAATTAGACACTGAGGAGACCAGCAAACAGAAAAAGCTAAAATAAACAGAGGGAACTGCTTGGAAGTGAGAGGTGCAATAGATTAAAACCATGTAGTTAACACTGACTACATAGGAAGGGGCCTACAGAACTTGAGAAGTGCAAGCCAGACCAAATAACTATCTGAAAATGAACTGACCCAACACTGTCCACAACCGCTCCAGATAAAGTCTTAGATATATTTTTACTATTATCATTTTTTTAATTTAATTTAAAAAATTATATATTTTTTATTTTTAAGTCCCCATTACTCCCTTATTTTCATTTTTATAACTTACTATTACCTTCCAAAAAAAAGAGAAAGGTCCTATTTTTAAAGCAAACTTCATATATATATATGTATATATATATATATATATATATATATTATAATTTTTGTGACTTTGTCTTTTTGGGGGGGTTTCTTTTAATATTGTATTTTTGAGAATCTTAACTCTACTCTAGATTTTTAATCTTTGCTTTTTGGTATTTGTTATCAACTTTGTACTTTTAAGAACCCAATCTTCAGTACCCATTTTTACTTGGGAGCGAGATCACTGGCCTGATTGCTCTCTCCTCCTTTTGACACCTTTTTCTCCACCAGGTCACCTCTATCTCCCCCTCTCCCCCCTTTCTTCTCTACCCAACTCTGTGAATCTCTTTGTGTGTTCCAAGTTGTGGAGAACACTTATTACTGGCTGGATCTGTCTCTCTCCTTTTGATTCCCCCTTTTATCCTCCTGGCCACCTCTCTCTCCTTCCTCCCTCTTCTCTTCTCTGTGTAACTCTGTGAACATCTCTGATGGATCCAGACTGTGAAGAGCACACAGGGAAGTGATTACTGGCTAGCTTGCTCTCTCCTCTTTCGATTCCCCCTCTTCTCCTCCTGGTTACCTCTATCTCTCTCTTCCCTCTTCTCTTCTCCATGTAACCCTGTATACCTCCTGGGTGTCCCTCACTGTGGAGAAACTTTTCATCATTAAGCTAGATGTTTTATCATCAGTGCTGTATAGATAGAGAAGTCTTGAGGCTACTGTAAGAATAAGACTGAAAACCAGAGGCAGGAGGCTTACGTTCAATTCTTGAGAACACCAGAGAACTGCTTAATCCAGGGAACATTAATCGATAGAAGCTCATCAAACACCCCCATACCTACACTGAAACCAAGCACCACCCAAGGGCCAACAAGCTCCAGAGCAAGACATACCATGCAAATTCTCCAGCAACACAGGAACATAAACCTGAGCCTCAATATACAAGCTGCCCAAACTCACACCAACCTATTGACATCTCAAAACCCATTACTGGACACTTCAGTGCACTCCAGAAAGAAGAAATCCAGCTCCACCCACCAGAACACCAACACAAGCTTCCCTAACCAGGAAACTTTGAAAACCCACCCATCAAACCCCACCCAAAGTGAGGAACCTCCACAAGAAAGAGGAACCACCAACGGCCAGAATACAGAATGGCCACCCCAAACACAGCAATAAAAACAAGATGAAGACACAGAGAAATACCAAGCAGTTAAAGGAACAGGATAAATGCCCACCAAACCAAACAAAAGAGGAAGAGATAGGGAATCTGCCTGAGAAAGAATTCTGAATAATGATAGTGAAAATGATCCAAAATCTTGAAAACAAATTGGAGTTACAGATAAATAGCCTGGACACAAGGATCGAGAAGATACAAGAAAGGTTTAACAATGACCTAGAAGAAATAAAAAAGAGTCAGTATATAATGAATAATGCAATAAATGAGATCAAAAACACTCTGGAGGGAACCAACAGTAGAATAATGGAGGCAGAAGATAAGATAAGTGAGGTAGAAGATAGAATGGTAGAAATAAGTGAATCAGAGAGGAAAAAAGAATTAAAAGAAATGAGGACAATCTCAGAGACCTCTGGGACAATGTTAAACGCCCCAACATTCAAATCATAGGAGTCCCAGAAGAAGAAGACAAAAAGAAAGACCATGAGAAAATACTTGAGGAGATAACAGTTGAAAACTTCCCTAAAATGGGGAAGGAAATAATCACCCAAGTCCAAGAAGCCCAGAGAGTCTCAAACAGGATAAACCCAAGGTGAAACACCCCAAGACACTTATTAATCAAATTAACAAAGATCAAACACAAAGAACAAATATTAAAAGCAGCAAGGGAAAAACAACAAATAACACACAAGGGGATTCCCAGAAGGATAACAGCTGATCTTTCAATAGAAACTCTTCAGGCCAGAAGGGAATGGCAGGACATACTTAAAATGAGGAAAGAAAATAAACTACAGCCCAGATTACTGTACCCAGCAAGGATCTCATTCAAATATGAAGGAGAAATCAAAAGCTTTACAGACTTTATCCCACTCACACCTATGGATAGATCAACTAAACAGAAAATTAACAAGGAAACACAACCTTTAAATGATACAATAGACCAGTTAGACCTAACTGATATCTATAGGACATTTCACCCCAAAACAATGAAATTCACCTTTTTCTCAAGCACATGCGGAACCTTCTCCAGGATAGATCACATCCCAGGCCATAAATTTAGCCTAGGTAAATTCAAAAACATTGAAATCATTCCAAGCATCTTTTCTGACCACAATGTAGTAAGGTTACATGTCAATTACAGAAGAAAAACTATTAAAAATTCCAACATATGGAGGGTGAAAAACACTCTGCTGAATAACCAACAAATCACAGAAGAAATTTTAAAAAAATCAAAACTGCATAGAAACGAATGAAAATGAAAACACAACAACCCAAAACCTATGGGACACTGTAAAAGCAGTGCTAAGGGGAAGACTCATAGCAATACAGGCATACCTCAAGAAACAATAAAAAAGTCAAATAAATAACTTTACTCTACGCCTAAGCAACTAGCAAAGGAAGAAATGAAGAACCCCAGAGTAAGTAGAAGGAAACAAATCTTTAAAATTAGGGCAGAAGTAAGTGCAAAAGAAACAGAAGAGACCATAGTAAAAATCAACAAAGCCAGAAGCTGATTCTTTGAGAAGTTAAATCAAATTAGCAAACCATTAGCCAGACTTATCAAGAAACAAAGGGAGAAAAATCAAATCAATAAAATTAGAAATGAAAATGGAGAGATTACAACAGACAACATGGAAATACAAAGGATCATAAGAGACTGCTATCAGCAACTATATGCCAATAAAATGGACATCTTGGAAGAAATGGACAAATTCTTTAAAAAGTATAACTTTCCAAAATTGAACCTGGAAGAAATAGAAAATCTTAACAGACTGATCACAAGCATGGAAATTGAAACTGTAATCAGAAATCTTCCAACAAACAAAAACCCAGGACCAGACAGCTTCACAACTGAATTCTACCAAAAATTTAGAGAACTAACACTTATCCTACTCAAACCCTTCCAGAAAATTGCATAGGAAGGTAAACTTCCAAACTCATTCTATGAGGCCACCACCTAATACCAGCTAACACCAAAACGTGACAAAGATACCACAAAAAAAGAAAACTACAGGCCAATATCACTGATGAACATAGATGCAAAAATCCTTAACAAAACTCTAGCAAACAGAATCCAACAACATATTTAAAAAATCATACATCATGACCAAGTGGGCTTTATCCCAGGGATGCAAGGATTCTTCAATATCTGAAAATCAGTCAATGTAATATACTACATTAACAAATTGAAAAATAAAAGCCATATGATTATCTGAATAGATGCAAAGAAAGCCTTTGACAAAATTCAACATCCATTTATGATCAAAACCCTCCAGAGCAGGAATAGAAGGAACATACCTCAACATAATAGAAGCTGTATATGACAAACCCCCAACTTCCCTGGTGGCTCAGACAGTAAAACTTCTGCCTACAATGTGGGAGACCCGGTTTCAATCGCTGGGTGGGAAAGATCCCCTGGAGAAGGAAATGGCAACCACTCCAGTATTCTTGCGTGGAAAATCCCATGGACGGAGGAGCCTGGTAGGCTACAGTCCATGGGGTCACACAGAGTCCGACACTTGACTGAGCGACTCCACTTTCATTTTCAGCAAACATTATCCTCTATGGTGAAAAATTGAAAGCATTTCCCTTAAAGTTAAGAACAAGACAAGGGTGCCCACTCTCACCACTACTATTCAACATAGTTTGGGAAGTTTTGGCCACAGCAATCAGAGCAGAAAAATGAATAAAAGGAATCCAAATTGGAAAAGAAGAAGTAAAACTCTCACTGTTTGCAGATGACATGATCCTCTACATAGAAAACCCTAACTACTCCACCAGAAAATTACTAGAGCTAATCAATGAATATAGTAAAGTTGCAGGATATAAAATGAACACACAGAAATCCCTTGCATTCCTATACACTAACAATGAGAAAACAGAAAAAGAAATTAAGGAAACAGTTCATTCACCATTGCAATGAAAATAATAAAATGCTTAGGAATATATCTACCTAAAGAAAGAAAAGACCTATGTATAAAAACTATAAAACACTGATGAAAGAAATCAAAGATGACACAAATAGATGGAGAAATGTACTGCGTTCATTGCTTGGAAAAATCAATATAGTGAAAATGAGTATACTACCCAAAGCAATCTACGGATTCAGTGTAATCCCTATCAAGCTACCAACAGTGTTTTTCACAGAGGTAGAACAAATAATTTCACAATTTGTATGGAAATACAAAAAACTTTGAATAGCCAAAGCAATCTTGAGAAAGAAGAATGGAACTGGAGGAATCAACCTGCCTGACTTCAAAGCCACAGTCATCAAGACAATACGGTACTGGCACAAAGACAAAAATACAGATCAATGGAACAAAATAGAAAGCCCAGACATAAATCTACACACCTATGGACACCTTATCTTTGACAAAGGAGGCAAGAATATACAATGGATTGAAGACAATCTCTTTAACAAATGACGCTGGGAAAACTGGTCAACCACTTGTAAAAGAATGAAACTAGAACACTTTCTAACACCATATACAAAAATAAACTCAAAATGGATTAAAGATCTAAATGTAAGACCAGAAACTATTAAACTCCTAAAGGAAAACATAGGCAAAACACTCTCTGACATAAACCACAGCAGGATCCTCTCTGACCCACCTCCTCCCAGAATATTGGGAAAAAAAGCAAAAATAAACAAATGAGGCCTAATTAAAATTAAAAGTTTCTGCACAACAGAGGAAACTATAAACAAGTTTAAATACTGCCTTCAGAATGGGAGAAAATAATAGCAAATGAAGAAAAGGGAAAAAATAATTAATCTCAAAAATATACAAGCAACTCCTGCAGCTGAATTCCAGAAAAATAAAAGACCCAGTCAAAAAGTGGGCCAAAGAACTAAACAGACATTTCTCCAAAGAAGACATACAGATGGCTAACAAACACATGAAAAGATGCTCAACATCACTCATTATCAGAGAAATGCAAATCAAAACTACAATGAGGTACCATTTCACACCAGTCAGAATGGCTGCTATCCAAAAGTCTACAAACAATAAATGCTGGAGAGGGTGTGGAGAAAAGGGAACCCTCTTAAACTGTTGGTGGGAATGCAAACTAGTACAGTCACTATGGAGAACAGTGTGGAGATTCCTTAAAAAACTAGAAATAGAACTCCCATATGACCCAGCAATCCCACTGCCTGGCATACACACCAAGGAAACCAGAACTGAAAGAGACACATGTACCTAAATATTCATTGCAGCACTGTTTGTAATAGCCAGGTCATGGAAGCAACCTAGATGTCCATCAGCAGATGAATGGATAAGAAAGCTGTGCTACATATACACAATGGAGTATTACTCAGCATCACTAACTCGATGGACACGAGTCTCAGTGAACTCCGGGACTTGATGATGGACAGGGAGGCTTGGCTTGCTGCGATTCATGGGGTCACAAAGAGTCGGACACGACTGAGCACCTGAACTGACTGACTGAAACTGGAGCCTATTATACATAGTGAAGTAAGGCAGAAAGAAAAACACCAATAGAGTATACTAACACATATATATGGAATTTAGAAAGATGGTAATGATAACCCTGTATGTGAGACAGCAGAAGAGACACAGATGTAAAGAACAGACTTTTGGACTCTGTGGGAGAGGGCGAGGGTGGGATGATATGGGAGAATGGCATTGAAACATGTGAATTATCATATGTGAAAGAATCGCCAGTCCAGGTTTGATGCATGATACAGGGTGCTTGGGGCTGGTACACTTGGATGACCCAGAGGGATGGAATGGGGAGGGAGGTGGGAGGGGGTTCAGGATGGGGAACACATGCACACCCGTGGTGGATTCAAGTCAATGTATGGCAAAACCAATACAATATTGTAAAGCAAAATAAATAAATAAACAAACAGAAAAAAGTATCAATTCTTCAGCACTCAGCTTTCATTATAGTCCAACTATCACATCCATACATGACTACTGGAAAAACCATAGTCTTGACTATATTTTGATAGAATGGATTAAAATAACTTTTTGAAGGAAATATTCAGGTTTTGTTTTTGTTTTTTTATCCTCAGGAAGAAAAATTACTGTTCCTGTCCTGACTGTGTAGTTTTGGTAGACTCTGAAACAAGCGTTGGTGTTAGTAAACATTTATTGCCAAAGCCATTAATTAGGATTCTAAGGAACATGTGTCATCTTGGGTTCTTGTTATTGATTAAAAATAGTAACCAATGTTAGTCCTGTTCTAGGAAATGCACATTTGTGAGTGGCAATCTTATGGAATTAAAGTTATCATTTATTTATAGGTATTAATAAACGAGATAATAGCTCAAACTAACAAATTAATATAGCTATCTAATAAGTATAACAAATCAAACAATAATAAAATAATCAGTGAATTGAAACTACCTCATTTGTTAGACTTGAAATACTTTTTCTATGAGCTAATACCTAGACTTCCTGAAACCCTGGTCTTTACCACTATTTCAACTCACAAATAAACAAATATCTGAATATATGGGGTCTCTGGGTAGGATGTTCTTATTGAAATCTACTAAGTAACCACTGTATGCCAGGCATTGTGCTAAGCCTAGTATCTGAAATTCTTGCAAACTTTCTATTTATTGCTTATTTTAGTCATGAGGAAATCCTGGCTTTTAGAGGTGAAATGACTTGTTCAGAATTACTCAGGCAGAATATTAGAAAACTGGAATTGGACTAAAAGCTTCATGATGACGCAGCATATATCTTTTAGCCACTACTCTGCCTCAGAGCC
Organism: Budorcas taxicolor; assembly: GCF_023091745.1. Lineage (NCBI taxonomy): Eukaryota > Metazoa > Chordata > Mammalia > Artiodactyla > Bovidae > Budorcas > Budorcas taxicolor. The sequence goes on from NC_068912.1 coordinate 32,919,049, forward strand.
CAGCATGCAGTAAGATTTTTAATAAATATTCATATACTAATGAATGAATAAATATATAAGAAAATGTCTGACTTCATATAAAATGTTATTTCTGTTTATCAAGCCCCTTCCTCCAATCTTCACAAAATGATACTATGGCCCTGTCAAGTGAAAGGTGGGACTCTGGAATCTGAATTGAGGCTGTCTAGGTAATGGAAGTAGTTGAGAAAAGTGAAAGTGTCCAACTCTTTGCAATCCCATGGACTGTGGCCCTCCAGGCTCCTCTGTTCATGGACATCTCCAGGCAAAAATACTGGAGTGGGTATCCATTTATCTTCCCAACCCAAGGATTGAGCCTGGGGCTCCTGCATTGCGGGCAGATTCTTTACCGTCTGAGCCACCAAAGACGGAAGAAGTTACTGATGCTAAAAAAATTTCAATTTCACTTAAAGTCAAAGTGAAAGTGAAAGTGAAGTCGTGTCCAACTCTTTGTGACCCGGTGGACTGTGGCCCACCAGGCTTCTCCTTCCATGGGATTCTCCAGGCAAGAATACTGGAGTGGGTTGCCATTTCCATCTCAAAAAAAAAAAAAAAGTCAAAGACCACTGCAAAAAAAAAAAGCAAAGCTCATTTTACTTAGAGAAAAGTTGTTTAGGAAAAACCTGATTCAGTATTTAAGCTAGCTAGTTATTTTTCAGAGAGACCACTTCTCAATTTCTAAGAGGTTGTGAAACTATTTTCTACTTTTAAAAAGTACAGATATTTATTTTTTGAAAAACATGCCAATGATGCAAATTTATTCAAGAATGCAAGCTTCAGACATGCTCTGCAGCTGGCCAACGATGCAAATTTATTCAAGAATGCAAGCTTCAGATATGCTCTGCAGCTGGTACAGATTCAGTTCAGTTCAGTTTAGTCACTCAGTCGTGTCCGACTCTTTGCAACCCCATGAATCACAGCACGCCAGGCCTCCCTGTCCATCACCAACTCCTGAAGTTCACTCAGACTCGCATCCATCGAGTCAGTGATGCTATCCAGCCATCTCTTCCTCTGTCATCCCCTTCTCCTCCTGCCCCCAATCCCTCCCAGCATCAAAATCTTTTCCAATGGGTCAACTCTTCGCATGAGGTGGCCAAAGTACTGGAGTTTCAGCTTTAGCATCATTCCTTCCAAAGAAATCCCAGGGTTGATCTCCTTCAGAATGTTAGTCAAAGCTAAATGTTTTGGGCACTCAAGCCATATACCACAGCACAATGAGCAATTAAAAGGCTGATCCTTTGACTTCAACAAGAATTTAAAGTATAATGTCTACATACTGTAAGTCTAAAAAAGGTGAAAATTTCTAAAAAGAAAACAAAAACTGTTAAAATAATAGCATGTTTGAGCCTACTTGTTAAGTTCAGTTATTCAACACAATTGGGAAGGTGGCATGGTGGATATAAGCTAATTATATATTTGGCTACCTATTACTTTTTCTCTTTTACTGTCTTGTCCCCATCCCTTTGGAACCCCAGTCCCCTTCTGTTTCAATGACTGTGATTGTTGACTCTATCTAGACTATGCCCTGTTTTTATTTCTTTGTGTCAGGTATCACTACTTCATTTCATTTTTCTTGTTTACTTGGTTGTTGACCATCTCCCTCTTAAGACTATAATCCTACAAGAGCAGAAATGTCTTCTATCTTGTCTTCTACTGTAGCCAGTGTAAATACTATGCATATCTCCACACAGCAGATAATAACTGGCACAAAGAAGATAATAACTGTTTGTAGGAAATGATGAAAACAAAATTCTATAGTGTTACCATGAAGTTTTCAGTTATTCTAAGTGATTGGATTTTTAAGGCTAGCCCTTTAGGGGCTGGTTATTTTCTTTAAGAACTTTGCCCTCAGGGGAAAAATGGTACGGTGTGACTGTTGTGACTTTGTTAAATGGGCATTTGTTAAGTAGAGCCCCGGGTGTCTGGTTGCTGAGCCACAGTTCAAGAAAGACCACAAGAGAATTGAAATAGAGAAGTTTATCACTCACAGGTCCTGGAAGGGGTGCACTGTATACCTCAACGGGCCATTCGAGCAGGGCAAGGCAAGATTCAGGCAGAGAGAACGTGGCATGACCTGGGGCACATGCCTTTATCAGGGTCTTCAGGTGGAACTGGTGTTCCCTAGCTAAGTCCAGATTGGTCTGGACTTAACAAAAAACAGACCCAAAACAGCAGGAGTTTGGTGAGGGTTGTGGGGTGTCTTATGTAAGGGGTGCACAGGAGGAAGACCAGCCCAAAGGTGACTAGGGGAGTCATATTAGGATCTTACATTGACTTGTGACTGTAAAGGTGCTATCTAGGGCTAGAGTGAATTCAGGGCTCCTACAGGCTGCTTGGTCACACAAAATGGGTTTAAGGCAGTACTATTAGCTACACTGTCAGCAATGACTAATTAATCAAGCTTCCTCACATACAGACATAAACAGAGGGAGTGTGTACCACACGACCCTATTCCTTATGCATGTTAAGTTGCTTCAATTGTGTCCAACTCTGTGTGATCCTATGGGCTGTAGCCTGCCAGGCTCGTCTGTCCATGTGATTCTCCAGGCAAGAATACTGGAGTGGGTTGCCATGCCCTCCTCCAGAGGATCTTCTCCACCCAGGGATAGAACACATGTCTCTTAAGTCTATCTGCATTGGCAAGCAGGTTCTTTATGACTAGTGCCATTTTAAAATACACATGTCAATACTAAAGAAATAAATTACTTGAATTGTATAAAATTTAAGTGAAATATTGTATTGGTTTATTGTAAAGTAAAAAAAATTATAATAAAAACAAAAACAAAATAAATTTTATCTCATTCAACTGTGGAAAAAAATTTAAGTGAAATAAATATTTTTAAAATATGTACAAACTCCAACTCTAATTCTTCATAGGTTATTTTATTTACTGTCCAAGCCTCATAGCAAGGTTAATCTTTGCTTGAGGCCAGAAGAACAGTGGGGAACATGAACTGCTCTAGCACCTGGTCTTCAGACTCTGCTGATAGATGGCTCCAGTCTAGTCTCATTTATCTGTTCATAACCTGTGAAAAGAAAAGGTATTAATTTACCTTTTTACCTTCTTAGAACTTTTAAGTGACTTGTGAACAATAGGTAAAAGATGAGGGGGGTCTCTTTTTGCTTTATAAGGCTTTTTATTTCAAAGTTCCTCTTCATCTTTACTTCCTACTGTTTTTCTTGTGAGATGAAAGAAGAAACAGAGCTATTTCTCAGAGTGACTCCTTGGAACATGTGTATACCCATGGCAGAGTCATGTTGATATATGGCAAAACCAATACAATATTGTAAAGTAATTAGCCTCCAATTAAAATAAATAAATTTATTTTAAAAAGAAAAAATGTTTATTTATTTATTAGATTGGATCTTAATTATGGTATATGGGATTTTTTTTTTTTTTTTTAGTTACAGGGTGCAGGATCTTTAGTTGCAGGCCAGGGATCAAACCTGGTTTCCCTACATTGGAAGCATGAAGTCTTAGCCACTGGACCAACAGGGAAATTCCTCTTGGGGAGACTCCTTGAGCCTACATAAATTGTTTAGTGGTTTCTTTCCAACTAAAAGAAAGGCTTTCTTGGCAACTGTGGCTCCAGTTCACTCACTCAAAATTTATCTCACTCAAACTGTTTTCCAGATATCATGCTTGAAGATTCAGAAGGAAGGGACCTATATCTACATAATTACTAGGCTTCTTGGTTCCATTTGCTTTATGTGTTCATTCATTTACTGACTAGATGTGATCTGTACTAATTTGGTAAGGCAGACGGTACATTCTTTGCCTTCAGGTTATTTAGAGTCAAATTAGGGAGGCTGAGTACAAACAGATAATGTCAATAAAATGAGATAAAAGTATAACTACTTTAAAAGAAAACTGAGAGAAAGAGGGGTCAGTCAAGACGGTGGCATATGAGACTCCTAACCCCATTTCTCCCATAGACGCACTGAATGTTCTGCTACTACACAGAAAGCAATTACCTCTGAAAGAAATCCAAAGGCAAAGTGTGTGACTCCTACATATTGAGTGAATGAGAAAATACAACAGCAAAACAGGTAGGAAAGCTGAGTGAGACACATGTTTGCCATAAGCCCCACTCTCCTCCTTAGTTGAGAGGAAAGCCCCAATTCCAAACTTCTGCCTGAATAATTAAGGGTTTGGACCCCATATTTAGGGCCCCCTCACTTTTAAGATACCAATCTGAGTGACAGATTCCCAAAACACTTAACTCTGAAATCCAACAAGATTTGCATCTATAAGACCCACAGAACTATAGCAAACAAAGAAGCAGTTGTCAACAGGTACAAGCACTCACCATGGCTCTCTCCCCAGGGTTCAACACAGAGGAGGCAGCAAAACTGCTTCTAGTCTTTTCCTGAAAAAGTTCTATCTGAATTCTTTAAGAGCTTCTACCTGAGGGTCAGGCTTCTAATTTATCATGCATTTTGGAGCTGGCTATTGTCCTCTGCAGAAACTTGGGAAGATGCTGCACACTCTCCCTGAATTCTCTCTTTAGCCCACTCCAAAGAGTGTGTACTCATATCTGGCACTCCTGATCTTGTGCTGCTGACTGGGGGAAGGGCCTCTGGATTTCTTGGCTCTGATAGCCAATGGGGTTTGAATTCATAAGTCCCATAGTACTATGGTGGGCTTCCCCGGTGGCTCAGATGGTAAAGAATCTGCCTGCACCACAGGAGACCTGGGTTCAGTCCCTGGGTAGGGAAGATCCTCTGGAGAAGGGAATGACAAACCACTCCCGTATTCTTGCCTGGAGAATCCCAAGAACAGAGGCTACAGTTCTTGGGATCACAAAGAGTTGGACATGACTGAGCAACTAACACAACATAGAACTATAGTAAACAAAGAAGCAGTTCTAAATAGGTGCAGAAGAACTCTGCAACTATACATTTGGGCAGAGCACAGAGAAGACAGACAAAAATCACCCTATCTCCTAGTTTCTTCTTCCTTGGAAGGAGCTCATCTACCTGCTTTCTCTGCTACTGCCAGAGGAGCATTCCAATCAGCCTGTATCTAGTTGCTGAATGTGATCCTTTCCTTTGGGATGCTGATGTGTCTTAGCACACCCTCAGGTATGGGGACATACTAAGAATAAACTTGGACAGCATCTGCCATTGCCTTCTCTGGAACAGCAGTTAGTAAAATAAAAAATTTGAGAGGCAAGCAGGAGATTTGTCTATCTAAACTTTGGGTAGACAAGGTTCATCTACATTGGACCACTCTATCAAGATGAAGAGAGATATTTTTATCTGATATATAGAAACCAACACAGAGAGTAGAGGAAAATGAAAAAAAGAAAAGAAATATACCCTAGTTAAAAGATAAGTCTCCAAAAATAGATCTTGATGAAACAGAGACAAGCAATTTACCTGATAGTTCAAAATAACAGTTATAAAGATGCTCACTTAGGTCAGAAGAGCAATGCATGAACAAAATGAGAATTTGATGAAGAGATAGAAAACACTTAAAAGTACCAAGCAGAAATCACAGAACTGAAATATATAATAACTGAATTGAAAAATTCAACAGAGGGGCTCCATAGAAGAATAGATCAAGCAGAAGAATAAAATAGTAAACTCAAAGACAGGATAGTTGAGTTACACAATCAGAAGAGAAAAAAGAATTTTTAAAAAGTGAAGATAGCTGTCAACAATGGATAGATCATCCAGGCAGAAAAATCAATAAGGAAATATTGGACTTAAACTACACATTAGAAAGATGGACCAAAAGACATATAACAGAACATTACACCTAACAGCAATATACTATACAATCTTCTCAAACACACATGGAATGTTTCCCAGGGTACATCATATTTTAGGCCACAAGATAAATCTTAATAAATTTAAAATTGATATCATATCCAGCATCTTTTCTGGCCAGAACACTACACAGCTAGAAATCAATTACACTAAGAAAACTGTAAAATTCAAAATGATACAGAGACTAAGCCACATTCTCCTAAATAACCAACGTATCAAAGAAGAAATAAAAAAGAAGCTAAAAATATCTTGAAGTATATGAAAATACAACATATCAAACTTTGGGATGCCACAAGAGATGCTCTATGAGGGAAGTTTATCACAATTAATAACTATGTTAAGAAAAAATCTAAATAAACAAACTATATCTCAAGGAACTAGATAAAGAATAAACTAAACCCAAAGTTAGTAACAGAAGGGAAATAACAAAGATTAGAGTGAAAATAAATGAAATCAAGACTAAACAGATAATAGAAAAGATCAAGGAAACTAAGTGCTATTTCTTAAGATGATAAACAATATACACTTTTAGGTAGATTTACCAAGAAAAAAAGAGAAAAAAACTAAAATAAAATTATAAATGAAAGCATGTTATAATTGAGCCCCATAAATTTGAATATTATAGAGATTACACTGAATGATCATACACAAATAAATTGAACACCTAGAAGAAATTAACAAATTCCTACAGACATGCAGCATACCAGGTTTAAACCATAAAGAAATAGAAAACCTGACCAGTCCTATTACTAATAAGGATATTGAGTCAGTAACCTCAGATAATAAAAGCCCATGTTAAGATAACTTCACTGGTGAATTCTACCAAACATTTAAATCAGAATTAATATTAAGACTAGAGATCTCTTCCAGAAAATTAGAAATACCAAGGGAACATTTCATGCAAAGATGGGCACAATAAAGGACAGAAACAGTATGGACCTAAGAGAAGCAGAAGATATTAAGAAGAGGTGGCACGAATACACAGAAAAACTATACAAAAAAGATCTTCATGACCCATATAACCATGATGGTGTGGTCACTCACCTAGACAGACATTGTACTTTGAGTACAAAGTCAAGTGGGCCTTAGGAAGCATCACTATGAACAAAGCTAGTGAAGGTGATAGAATTCCAGCTGAGCTATTTCAAATCCTAAAAGATGGTGCTGTTAAAGTGATGCACTCAATATGCCAGCAATTTGAAAAAGTTAGCAGTGGCCACAGGACTGGAAAATGTCAGTTTTCATTCCAATCCCAAAGAAAGGCAATGCCAAAGAATGTTCAAACTACAGCACAATTGCAATCATCTCACAAACTAGCAAAGTAATGCTCAAAATTCTCCAAGCCAGGCTTCAGCAGTATGTGAACCAAGAACATCCAGATGTTCAAGCTGGGTTTAGAAAAGGCAGAGGAACCAGAGATCAAATGCCAACATCTGTTGGATCATGGAAAAAGCAAGAGAGTTCCAGAAAAACATCTATTTCTGCTTTATTAACTACTCCAAAGCTTTTGACTGTGTGAATCACAACAAACTGTGGAAAATTCTTCAAGAGATAGGAATACCAGACCACCTCACCTTTCTCCTGAAAAATCTGTATACAGGTCAAGAAGCAACAGTTAGAACTGGACATGGAACAATGGGTTGTATCCAAATTGGGAAAGGAATATGTCAAGGCTGTATATTGTCACCCTGTTGATTTAACTTATATGAAGAGTACATCATATTAAATGCTGGGCTGGATGAAGCACAAGCTGGAATCAAGATTGCTGGGAGAAATATCAATAACCTCAGATACGTAGATGGTGCCACCCATATGGCAGAAAGTGAAGAGGAACTGAAGAGCATCTTGATAAAGTTAAAGAGGACAGTGAAAAAGCTGGCTTAAAACTCAACATTCAGAAAACTAAGATCATGGCATCTGACCCCATCACTTCATGGCAAATAGATGAGGAAACAATGGAAACAGTAAGAAACTTTATTTTCTTGGGCTTAAAAATCACTGCAGATGGTGACTGCAGCCATGAAATTAAAAGATGCTTACTCCTTGGAAGAAAAGTTATAACCAATCTAGACAGCATATTAAAAGAGACATTACTTTGCCGACAATGGTTCATCTAGTCAAAAATACAGATTTTCCAGTAGTCATGTATGGACGTGAGACTTGGACCATAAAGAAAGCTGAGCACTAAAGAATTGATGCTTTCCAACTGTGGTGTTGGAGAAAACTTTTGAGAGTCCTTTGGACTGCAAGGAGATCCAACCAATCCATCTTAAAGGAAATCAATTCTGAATATTCATTGGAAGCACTGATGTTGAAGCTGAAGCTCCAAATCTTTGGCTACCTGATGTGAAGAACTGACTCACTGGAAAATACCTTGATGCTGGGAAAGATTGAAGGTGGGAGACGAAGGGGACGACAGAGGATGAGATTGTTGGATGGCATCACCAACTCGATGGACATGAATTTGATATAGCTCTGGGAGTTGGTGATGGACAGGGAAGCCTGGCATGCTGCAATTCATGGGATTGTACAGAGTCAGACATGACTGAGCGACTGAACTGAACTGAATTAATCCACTCTTTCACTATATGTATAGGACAGGTAGGGTTTCGACTTTAAACTGAGACCCAAGTTCAAATTGTACCTCATTTGGGCCCCAAACCTTATTCCTTGGCCTCAAGTAGCCATTAAAAAACAAGTGTCTTATTTACTGAGATTGGTAAATGCCTAAAGGATGGCTGTGACTTCAACACTCACTCACTCCCCTAGTTTTTAGCTTCTTCTTCCTCTTATTGAGCTCAGTCATGCACCTGAATATGTTGTTGTTTTAATCTAGAATTTAGGCATTTCTAGATATTAATATCTTAACTAATAACATATTAAAGAAGTGGAAACAGGGTAGAGCTTACACTTACACAGACATTTTTAGGTAGAAGATCTTTCAGATTACCTACTCTACCCTATATCCACTACTTTAATGTGCTATTTGTTAAGATATTTAAACTGGTATTTCTCGTAATTTCGATCAAAGGCATTCTAACTTTATTGCGATGTCCTAAGGTGACCATAGGGCTTCCCAGTTGGTACTAGTGGTAAAGAACCCACCTGCCAATGCAGGAGACATAAGAGACATAGGTTCAAGACACAGGTTTGATCCCTGCCTCAGGAAGATCCCCTGGAAGAAAGCATGACAACCCACTCCAGTATTCTTGCCTGGAGAACACTCCCTCCAGAGGAGCCTGGAGGGCTATAGTCCATAGGGTTGCAAAGAATCAGACATGACTGAAGTGACTTAGCATGCATGCAAGGTGATCATATCTCTTTGTAGATATTTGATCTCAGCTGTTTTAAAACGTCTGGCAAAATTAGTAACTTCAGGGAGCACAATGGTACCTCTCCCTAACTTCCAAGAAATAACCAATGTAGAGATAACTTGAGTTACTATCTCCTTTCCTAAATGAACAAATGCTTTATTCTTATATAGTGCTATCCTTTGTGTCCTGGCTATTCTTTTTGGGGGCTGCACCACATGGCATGTTGTATCTCAGTTCCACAATCAGGGATGGAACATGCACCCCCTGCAGTGGAAAAGTGGAGTCTTAACTACTGGATCACCAGGGAAGTCCATGGCTATTCTATTTTAATCCTTGAATCTGAGCCTGGCTATTTACTTTGTTTAGACGAATGAGTTGTTAGCAAATAGAGACTTCAAAGGTGTTTGTGCACTTGAGTTTACCCTTGCATCTTTGACACTAACACAAGAATGTGCCAGGACTATTGTGTTGGAGGATGATAAACAGGTAGAGCAGAGACTCACGCAAGCCAACTCATATGAGGGATGCGAGATCATTCAGAAAACAGTCTGTCCTTGGACATGTGAGCAAGCCCAACCAAGATTAGCAGAGCCACCCAGCTAACTTCCAATAGGCTCCAGATTCATAAGCAATAAATATTTCCTATTTAATGCCACTGAAGCTTTATATACAGTATGTTTATAGCAACAGATAACTAATAGGTAGCAAAATCTATTTCTGCTGAGGAAGTTTATCTTGTCTCTTTTTCTTCAGAGAGTTACCTTCTCTTTGCTTTTTCATGAATCAGTTAGGAATAGACTTTAGCTATTATCTACATAATGGTTAGATAAATTTTGGATGTTACTTTTCTCGTATAACAAGAAATGTTAGTTAAGCAGATATTGGCATCGATTCGATGGCCCAGAATCTTAGGACTGAGATTTCTGTGATGATCCTGACTTTTCCCTCATTATTTCAGAGTGGATATGTAAAATCCTCACATTCATATGCTTGGAAGAAGGAAATAGGAAAGAAGAGGAAGAAGGTAATATCAGGAAAAGGAGAAAGTGAAAGCAAGAAATTTCCTTTTAAGGATTTGACAAGGAAGTTGAATACATTATTGTACTTATAATTGGAAATGTTGATTCCAACTTGGTAGTCACTTGCCCTGCTAACTTTTTATTTTTTGGCAGGAGAGAAAGTTCTGTAATTATTAGGAAGAAAGGGAGAATGACTACTAGGAAACCTGGATGTGGCACAACACAATTAATTGAGCTGTTTATTTCTGAGTACCTTTTAATTCTGAGCATCCAACAAAGTAGATCCAACTGCTATTTTATCTTCTTTATTATGAATTATTCTTGTTTCCGTTCTTTCCAATAGAATTTTTTAATATTGGGAAATAATCTTGAAATGCTAATCATTAAAAGACTTATGAGAAAGAACATTTTTCAAGAACAGAGGTAAACAAACTACACAAAAGACATTGTAGATAAAATGCTAAGGTGAAGCATAATAAGTTGAGCAACAAGATAACGATGGAAATCATTGGCTTCCATTATCTCAAACAGCAGTCAACATCATTATAGTCATATCAGTACCAGTAATCAATAGCATCAAACCACAGCATCTAAAATCAAGCATTGTTGAGTGTTTATTATGTTTCTGGTTCAAAAGAAAATAAAATCAAAACTTAAAAACATATGCCCCAAATAGAAAATTATGGATGAAAGGAAAGTATTAAAACATATTTAACTGCCTATAGGAAACATATTTAACTGCCTAAAACTCTGAACCCTAATGCTGTGTAAAGAGATAAGCTCTAAATACTGTTGGAGGTTTTTGGTCAAGTCATTAATTATTTTTTTCTGTTTTCACAATGGAAAACTGAAACAATACAGATGAAGAGCTTTGTAAACTATAAGGCAATGCAAATGATGATGATATACAGAAATCAAATAACAAGTCTGAAAGTCAGAACTGATGCCAGGGGAATTCAGAACTTACCATTGGATTGACCTGTGTAACACAAAGTTTCACCCCATTGTTTTGTAAAATAAAAAATAAATTGTGAAGTCACAGATGGATTGAAAAGAGACTAAGCTTTTTAAAATTTTAAGACAAAAATAAAGTTACTATATTCCATCACCTAATAACAACTACTGTTAATATTTTACTGTACATCCTTTCATGTTTTTCTCTTTCTGTTCTCCATCTCTTAGCACACATGCACTCACAAATACACCACACATATTCTTACAAAAATCAGGTAATATTGTTCTCTTTATTTTTTAATAATTTAATGTAACATTTATAAACTTACATAATAAATTTATTTCAACAATATTCTTATTGGCTGATTTTTATTTCATTGTAAAATGTCTCATCATTTATTTAAATAATGTACTATTGGTTTTTTTGTTACTTTATGAAGTGCTCTTGTTAATATCTGTGTCATATATATGTTTTTTTTTTTTTCATTTTCTTTCAAAAATGTATAAACTTGATTAACAGGAAGTACAGAGGTTGGACAATCTTCAGGGCGATTTGATTCAGTGGCACTAGGTGGCGCTAGTGGTAAAGACTCCATCTGCCAGTGTAGGAGACCATGAGACTTAGGTCCCATCCCTGGGCTGGGAAGATCCCCTGGGGCAGGAAGTGGCAACACACTCCGGTATTCTTGCCTGGGAAATGCCATGGACTGAAGAGCCTGGTGGGCTACAGCCCACGTGGTCGCAAAGAGTTGGACACTACTGAACATGCACACACACACAGGATTGCGTAAAAGAGTCAGAGTAACTTTGTGTATAGTTCTGCTGTACTCGGTGTTATTTCCATCTTTAGGCTGGCTTTCTTCACAGGCTTAAGATAGACAGTAATAATCATAGCCATGTTCTTCGCTGTAAACATCCAGAGGAATAGAGAAAAAGTGACTCTACAAACCACAGAACAAGAACTTACTTCTGTCCAATCAGGACCAACTAAAGTTCTATGCCTACCTCTGGATCAAAAACTGTCAGTAGAGTGCTTTGGAATAAATGGCCTACTCATGATTTCTGGACAACTGCCTAGGGAAATAAACTAACATGATTAACTTAATCAGAGCTCAACCCCAAAGGTGAACTAGTTCTTCTAACCAGACTGGAGCTACACAATGAGAAAGAAGTAGAAATGAACAGTCCACTACATTTGGTTCTTATCTCATGGTTTAATGCTATAAAATTGGGAAATACACATAAACACAGAGATGGTAATACTGGTTGCTACTGGAGAGTATTATAAAATTATAAAACTTAAAATTTGGATTGCATGTTTTATGAGTATGACTACACAAACGGAAATTGACAGTCATACAAAAGGATTTCATAAACCTCATTTTCATTGGAGAATTTTTTTTCTGGAAACCACTAGTTTCTTGTCAATTATTCTATTTACTATTTTGGTAATCTTCTCTGAGACATATATCTCAACTGTAGCTTTTTCCCAGAGAAAATATTTGTCTCCTAAGAACTTTAGGTACCCTGCAGTTTTCTCTTAGGTCTCTAGGATTTTAGATTTGTCTCACATTTTCTGCAAATAAACAAGTGATGTATCTACATGTGGATTTCTTTCCATTTGTAATGACTGGAATTTGAACTTGATGATCTGTAGACTGATGGATTTTTCAGTTTGAGGAAAATTCTCAGCTCTTGTCTCTTCAAATATTACATCTACTCTATATCCTCTTCACCTGAGACTCTAATCGATTATAAAGTTTAGTATATCATCATAACTCCCTATCTGTTCTACCTTCTTCATCTTTTTGTCTATATGCTTCCTTTTGCATAACTTGCTTCAACTCTGTTTCAATTCATCAGTTCTTTCTCAGTTTATCCTAATCTGCTCTTGAGTAGCTGAATTTTAAATTTGGTTGTTATTTGTTTCTAGAAGTTTTACTTTGTTCTTTTTTAGCTGTTGAATTACTTTGTATAGTTTCCTATCCCCTGAAGATATTTTCAGCTCTTTTTTAATTTCATTAAACACAGTAAACATTGTTGTTTTATACTCTGTGTCAAAGACTGCAGTATCTGAAGGCTTTGTGAGTCTTTTCCCTTCGTTAACTGTTTAGTTTTTTTTTTTTTCCTATTTTTATTCTTTATGTCTTATTTTCTTGTATGCCTGGTTACCTTTTACTGTGTTATGGTCATTGTTATTGAGTAAATATTTGTAAACATAATTTTCTCTATAGGATAAATTTGCCTTCCTCCAGAGAGAATTTGCATTTGCTTCTGCCTGATGCCTGAGTATGTTACCAGTCTGGGGATTACTTTGAACCAATTTCAAATATTTATATTTTCCTGACCAACTGAAGTGATGTGAAGCCAGTTGGGAAAAAAAAAATAAAATAAAATAAAAAACTGTGTAAAGGCCAAGTTTCTTCCAATTTGCTCTTTCCCAGAGAACAGTACCTTTTGAAATCTTGACTCATTGAAGAGAGGGTATTTTTTTTTTTAGACTTCTTATTGACCTAACCCTGGAAATAGATTTCTGTATCCTCTTGCTTCATAAGACTCCTAAAATCAAAGTTTAAATTTTCTAGCATTAGCAAGTACTTGCAGAGTAAAAGAGGATTTCATTTTTTGCTTAATTGGATGAGTTCCTTTTCCCTTCACTTTTGGCTTTTTTAAAAAATTTAATATAAAAAAATTTTTACTTGTTTTTATGAGAGAGTTTGATCCAAATAAACTAAACTGCCACTATGAGAAACTAGCAGTCTGTTCATATGTCATTGTGCACTTTGCCTGATTACGTAGTTTGGGTGTGTGTGTGCTAAGTTGTTTCAGTCATGTCCAACTGTTTGCCATCCTACGGACTGTAGCCCACCAGACACATCTCTCCATAGGATTCTCCAGGAAAGAATGCTGAAGTGGGTTGCCATGCTCACCTCTAAGGCAATCTTCCAGACCCAGAGATTCAACCCACATCTCTTAGATCTCCTGTGGCGAGTTCTTTAGGTTCCTAATAAACAAAAATTTCTGGATGACAGGGAAAACATATTGTTAATGCTTTGGATACACATTAATAAATTTTGCCCTACATAGGTTATTTACTTTAGTTTTCCAACAATAGTACAACTATACAAGAGACCTATTTTCCCATATTGTAGCCAGTACTATTATTTTTTTCTTTTTTGTGTGTGTTCTTTTTTTACATTTATGTTTTGTTGAAGGATAATTGCTTTACAGAATTTTGCTGTTTTTCTGTCAAACCTCAACATGAATCAGCCAGAGGTATACCTAGTCCCCTCCCTTTTGACACTCCCTTCCATCTACCTCCCCATCCCACCCCTCTAGGTTGATACAGAGCCCCTGTTAGAGTTTCCAGAGCCATAGAGCAAATTCCCGTTAGCCATCTATTTTACATTTGGTAATGTAAGTTTCCATGATACTCTTTTCATACATCTCACCCTCTTCTCCCCTCTCCCCATGTCTGTAAGTCTATTCTATATGTCTATCCCTCCACTGTTGCCCTGTAAGTAAATTTTTCAGTACCATTTTTCTAGATTCCGTATATATGTGTTAGAATACAGTATTTATCTTTCTCTTTCTGACTAACTTCACTCTGTATAATAGGTTCCAGGTTCACCCACCTCATTAGAACTGTTTCAAATGTGTTCCTTTTTATGGCTTAGTAATATTCCATTTTATATATGTACCACAACTTCTTTATCCATTTACCTGTCACTGGACATCTAGGTTGCTTCCGTGTTCCAGCTATTGTAAATAGTGGTGCAGTGAACAATGGGATACATGCATCTCTTTCAATTTTGGTTTCCTCAGGGTATATGCCTAGGAGTGGGATTGCTGGGTCATATGGTGGTTTTAGTCCTAGTTGTTTTTTTTTTATTTTTGTTTTTACTTTATTTTACTTTACAATACTGTATTGGTTTTGCCATACATTGATATGAATCAGCCACAGGTGTGCATGAGTTCCAGATCCTGAACCCCCCTCCCACCTCCCACCCCATATCATCTCTCTGGATCATCCCCATGCACCAGCCCCAAGCATCCTGTATCCTGTATCGAACACAGACTGGCGATTCGTTTCTTACATGATAGTGTACATGTTTCAATGCCATTCTCCCAAATCAGCCCACTCTCTCCCTCTCCCACAGAGTCCAAAAGTCCGTTCTAAACATCTGTGTCTCTTTTGCTGTCTTGCATACAGGGTTATCATTACCATCTTTCTAAATTCCATATATATGTGTTAGTATACGGTATTGGTATTTTTCTTTCTGGCTTACTTCACTCTGTATAATCGGCTCCAGTTTCATCCACCTCATTAGAACTGATTCAAATGTATTCTTTTTAATGGCTGAGTAATATTCCATTGTGTATATGTACCACAGCTTTCTTATCCAGTCATCTGCTGATGGACATCTAGGTTGCCTCCATGTCCTGGCTATTATAAACAGTGCTGCAATGAACATTGGGGTACATGTGTCTCTTTCAATTCTGGTTTCCTCGGTGTGTATGCCCAGCAGTGGGATTGCTGGGTCATAAGGCAGTTCTATTTGCAATTTTTTAAGGAATCTCCACACTGTTCTCCATAGTGGCTGTACTAGTTTGCATTCCCACCAACGGTGTAAGAGGCTTCCCTTTTCTCCACACCCTCTCCAGCATTTATTGCTTGTAGCCTTTTGGATTGCTGCCATTCTGACTGGTGTAAAATGGTACCTCATTGTGGTCTTGATTTGCATTTCTCTGATAATGAGTGATGTTGAGCATCTTTTCATGTGTTTGTTAGCCATCCGTATGTCTTCTTTGTAGAAATGCCTATTTAGTTCTTTGGCCCATTTTTTGATTGGGTGCTTTATTTTGCTGGAATTGAGCTGCATAGTTGCTTGTATATTTTTGAGATTAGTTGTTTGTCAGTTGTTTCATTTGCTATTATTTTCTCCCATTCCAAAGGCTGTCTTTTCACCTGGCTTAGAGTTTCCTTTGTTGTGCAGAAGCTTTTAATTTTAATTAGATCCCATTTGTTTATTTTTGCTTTTATTTCCAGTATTCTGGGAGGTGGATCATAGAGGACCCTGCTGTGATTTATGTTGGAGAGTGTTTTACCTATGTTCTCCTCTAGAAGTTCTATAGTTTCTGGTCTTACGTTTAGATCTTTAATCCATTTTGAGTTTATTTTTGTGTGCGGTGTTAGAAAGTGATCTAGTTTCATTCTTTTACAAGTGGTTGACCAGTGTTCCCAGCACCACTTGTTAAAGAGATTATCTTTAATCCATTGTATGTTCTTGCTTCCTTTGTTTAAGATAAGGTGTTCATGCTGCTGCTACTGCTGCTAAGTCGCTTTAGTCGTGTTCGACTCTGTGTGACCCCAGAGATCCAGCCCACAGGCTCCCCCGTCCCTGGGATTCTCCAGGCAAGAACACTGGAGTGGGTTGCTATTTCCTTCTCCAATGCATGAAAGTGAAAAGTGAAAGTGAAGTCGCTTAGTCGTGTCCAACTGTTCACAACCCCATGGACTGCACCCTACCAGGCTCCCCCGTCCATGGGATTTCCCAGGCAAGAGTACTGGAGTAGGGTGCCATTGCCTTCTAGGTGTGTGGATTTATCTCTGGGCTTTCTATTTTGTTCCATTGATCTATATTTCTGTCTTTGTGCCAGTACCATACTGTCTTGATGACTGTGGCTTTGTAGTAGAGCCTGAAGTCAGGCAGGTTGATTTCTCCAGTTCCATTCTTCTTTCTCAAGATTGCTTTGGCTATTCGAGGTGTTTTGTATTTCCATACAAATTGTGAAATTATTTGTTCTAGCTCTGTGGAAAATACCGCTGGTAGCTTGATAGAGATTGCATTGAATCTGTAGACTGCTTTGGGTAGTATACTCATTTTCACTATATTGATTCTTTCGATCCATGAACATGGTATATTTCTCTATCTATTAGTGTCCTCTTTGATTTCTTTCATCAGTGTTTTATAGTTTTCTACATATAGGTCTTTAGTTTCTTTAGGTAGATATATTCCTAAGTATTTTATTCTTTTCGTTGCAATGGTGAATGGAATTGTTTCCTTAATTTCTTTTTCTACTTTCTCATTATTAGTGTATAGGAATGCAAGGGATTTCTGTGTGTTGAGTTTATATCCTGCACCTTTACTATATTCATTGATTAGCTCTAGTAATTTTCTGGTAGAGTCTTTAGGGTTTTCTATGTAGAGGATCATGTCATCTGCAAACAGTGAGAGTTTTACTTCTTCTTTTCCAGTTTGGATTCCTTTTATTTCTTTTTCTGCTCTGATTGCTGTGGCCAATCTTCCAGAACTATGTTGAATAGTAGCGCTGAATGTGGGCACCCTTGTCTTGTTCCTGACTTTAGGAGAAATGCTTTCAATTTTTCACCATTGAGGATAATGTTGGCTGTGGGTTTGTCATATACAGCTTTTATTATGTTGAGGTATGTTCCTTCTATTCCTGCTTTCTGTAGAGTTTTAATCATAAATGGACGTTGAATTTTGTCAAAGGCCTTCTCTGCATCTATTGAGATAATCATATGGCTTTTATTTTTCAATTTGTTAATGTGGTGAATTACACTGATTGATTTACGGATATTGAAGAATCCTTGTATCCCTGGGATAAAGCCCACTTGGTCATGGTGTATGATCTTTTTAATGTCTTGTTGAATTCTGATTGCTAGGATTTTGTTAAGGGTTTTTGCATCTATGTTCGTCAGTGGTATTGGCCTGTAGTTTTCTTTTTTTGTGGCATCTTTGTCAGGTTGGTATTAGGGTGATGGTGGTCTCAGAATGAGTTTGGAAGTTTCCCTTCCTCTGCATTTTTCTGGAAGAGTTTGAGTAGGATAGGTGTTAGCTCTTCTCGAAATTTTTGGTAGAATTCAGCTATGAAGCTGTCTGGACCTGGGCTTTTGTTTGCTGAAAGATTTCTGATTAGAGTTTCAATTTCCATGCTTGTGATGGGTCTGTTAAGATTTTCTATTTCTTCCTGGTTCAGTTTTGGAAAGTTGTACTTTTCTAAGAATTTGTCCATTTCTTCCAAGATGTCCATTTTATTGGCATATAATTGCTGATAGCAGTCTCTTATGATCCTTTGTATTTCTGTGTTGTCTGTTGTGATCTCTCCATTTTCATTTCTAATTTTATTGATTTGATTTTTCTCCCGTTGTTTCTTGATGAGTCTGGCTAATGGTTTGTCAATTTTATTTATCCTTTCAAAGAAGCAGCTTCTGACTTTGTTGATTTTTGCTATGATCTCTTTTGTTTCTTTTGCATTTATTTCTGCCCTAATTTTTAAGATTTCTTTCCTTCTACTAACTCTGGGGTTCTCCATTTCTTCCTTTTCTAGTTGCTTTAGGTGTATAGTTAGGTTATTTATTTGACTTTTTTCTTGTTTCTTGAGGTATGCCTGTATTGCTATGAACTTTCCTCTTAGCACTGCTTTTAAAGTGTCCTGCAGGTTTTGGGTTGTGTTTTCATTTTCGTTCATTTCTATGCATATTTTGATTTTTTTTTATTTTTTCTGTGATTTGTTGGTTATTCAGCAGAGTGTTGTTCAGCCTCCATATGTTGGAATTTTTAATAGTTTTTCTCCTGCAATTGAGATCTAATCTTAATGCATTATGGTCAGAAAAGATGCTTGGAATGATTTCAATTTTTTTGAATTTATCAAGGTTAGATTTATGGCCCAGGATGTGATCTATCCTGGATAAGTTTCCGTGAGGGCTTGAGATAAAGGTGAAATTCATTGTTTTGGGGTGAAATGTCCTATAGATATCAATTAGGTCTAACTGGTCTATTGTATACTTTAAAGTTTGCATTTCTTTGTTAATTTTCTGTTTAGTTGATCTGTCCATAGATGTGAGTGGGGTATTAAAGTCTCCCACTATTATTGTGTTATTGTTAATTTCCCCTTTCATACTTGTTAGCATTTGTCTTACATATTGCGGTGCTCCTATGTTGGGTGTATATATATTTATAATTGTTATATCTTCTTCTTGAATTGATCCTTTGAGCATTATGTAGTGGCCTTCTGTGTCTCTTTTCACAGACTTTGTTTTAAAGTCTATTTTATCAGATATGAGTATTGCTACTCCTGCTTTCTTTTGATCTCTATTTTCGTGGAATCTCTTTTTCCAGCCCTTCACTTTCAGTCTGTATGTGTCCCTTGTTTTGAGGTGGGTCTCTTGTAGGCAGCATATATAGGGGTCTTGTTTTTGTATCCATTCAGCCAATCTTTGCCTTTTGGTTGGGGCATTCAACTCATTTACATTTAAGGTAATTATTGATAAGTATGATCCCTGGTGGCTCAGATGGTAAAGCATCTGCCTGCAATGCGGGAGACCTGGGTTCAATCCCTGGGTTGGGAAGATCTCCTGGAGAAGGAAACGGCATCCACTCCAGTACTCTTGCCTGGAAAATCCCACGGATGGAGGAGCCTGGTAGGCTACAGTCCCTGGAGTCACAAAGAGTCGGACAAGACTGAGGGACTTCACTTTCACTTTCATGATCCCGTTGCCATTTACTTTATTGTTTTGGGTTCGGGTTTATATGCCTTTTTGTGTTTCCTGTCTAGAGAAGATCCTTTAGCATTTGTTGGAGAGCTGGTTTGGTGGTGCTGAATTCTCTCAGCTTTTGCTTGTCTGTAAAGCTTTTGATTTCTCCTTTATGTTTGAATGAGATCCTTGCTGGGTACAGTAATCTGGGCTGTACGTTATTTTCTTTCATCACTTTAAATATGTCTTGCCATTCCCTCATGGCATGAAGCGTTTCTATTGAAAGATCTGCAGTTATCCTTATTGGGATCCCCTTGTTTGTTATTTGTTGTTTTTCCCTTGCTGCTTTTAATATTTGTTCTTTGTGATTGATCTTTGTTAATTTGATTAATATGTGTCTTGGGGTGTTTTGCCTTGGGTTTATCCTGTTTGGAACTCTCTGGGTTTCTTGGACTTGGGTGATTATTTCCTTCCCCATTTTAGGGAAGTTTTCAACTATTCTCTCCTTAAGTATTTTCTCATGGTCTTTCTTTTTGTCTTCTTCTTCTGGGACTCCTATGATTTGAATGTTGGGGTGTTTAACATTGTCTCAGAGGTCTCTGAGATTGTCCTCATTTCTTTTAATTCTTTTTCCTTTTTTCCTCTCTGTTTCATTTATTTCTACCATTCTATCTTCTACCTCACTTATCTTATCTTCTGCCTCCATTATTCTACTGTTGGTTCCCTCCAGAGTGTTTCTGATCTCATTTATTGCATTATTCATTATATACTGACTCTTTTTCATTTCTTCTAGATCCTTGTTAAACCTTTCTTGCATCTTCTCCAGGCTGTTTATCTGTGATTCCATTTTGATTTCAAGATTTTGGATCATTTTCACTATCATTAATTGGAATTCTTTCTCAGGTAGATTCCCTATCTCTTCCTCTTTGGTTTGGTTTGGTGGGCATTTCTCATGTTCCTTTACCTGCTAAGTATTCCTCTGTCTCTTCATCTTGGTTATATTGCTGCGTTTGGGGTGGGCTTTCTGTATTCTGGGAATTTGTGGAGTTCTCTTTATTATGGAGTTTCCTCACTGTGGGTGGGGTTGTATCAGCAGCCTGTCAAGGTTTCTTGGTTAGGGAAGCTTGTGTCAGAGTTCTGGTGGGTGGAGCTGGATTTCTTCTCTCTGGAGTGCAATGAAGTGTCCAGTAATGAGTTATGAGATGTCTATGGTTTGGGAGTAACTTTGAGCTGCCTGTATATTGAAGCTCAGGGGTGTGTTCCTGTGTTGCTGGAGAATTTGCATGGTATGTCTTGCTCTGGAACTTGTCCCTTGGTTTCAGTGTAGGTATTGAGGCATTTGATGAGCTCCTATTGATTAATGTTCCCTGTATTCAGGAGTTCTCTGATGTTCTCAGTATTTGGACTTAAGCCTCCTGCTTCTGGTTTTCAGTTTTATTTTTACAGTAGCCTCAAGACTTCTCCATCTATACAGCACCGATAATAAAACATCTAGGTTAAAGATGAAAAGTTTCTCCACATTTAGGGACACTCAGAGAGGTTCACTGAGTTACATGGAGAAGAGAAGAGGGAGGGGGTAGTTAGAGGTGACTGGAATGAGATGAGGTGCGATCAAAAGAGGAGAGAGCAAGCTAGCCAGTAATCACCTCTTTATGTGTGCTCCACAATCTGGACCGCTCAGAGATGTTCACGGAGTTATACAGAGAAGAGGAGAGGGAGGAAGTAGACAGAGGTGGCCAGGAGGATAAAAGAGGGAAATGAAAAAGAGAGAGACAGATCCAGCCAGTAACCAGTTCCCTAAGTGTTCTCCACCGTCTGGAACACAGAGATTCACAGAGTTGGGTAGAGAAGAGAAGGGAGAGGGAGGAGGCAGAGGCAACCTGGTGGAGAAAAAGGAGAGTCTAGAGGAGAAGAGAGTGGTCAAGCCAGTAATCTCGTTCTCAGGTAAAATTGGGTACTGAAGATTGGGTTTTTAAATGTACAAAATTGACAACATATACCAAAAAGCAAAGATTAAAAATCTAGAGTAGAGGTTGGATTTTCAAAAATACAATATTAAAGAAAAGGAAAAGAAGAAAAAAAACAAAGTCACGAGAATTATCAAAAAACAACGATAACAACCACAAACATATATATATATATATATATATATATATATATATATATATATATATATGGCGTTTGCTTTAAAAATAGGGTCTTTTTTTTTTTGAAAAGTAATAGTAGGTTATAAAAATTAAAATTAAAGGAGAAATAGAGGACTTTAAAATTTACAAAAGTTTTATAAAAAAGAAAAGAAGAAAAAACAATCAAACAACAACATCAACCAAAAAAAAAAGAAAAAAGAAAGAGAATAATCATAAAAATAGTAAAGATATTTCTGTGACTTTCTCTGGTGTTGTGGGCAGTGTGGGGTCACTTCCAAGGCAGTTCCCTCTGTTTAGCTTCTTCTGTTTGCTGGTCTCTTCAGTGTCTGATTTCTGCCCTGACACAAGGGGGGCGGTGGTGGAAACTTTTTTTTTTTTAGGCTCACTTGTTCAGTTGCGCTGTGGGGAGGGAGGGATGCTGCAAACAAATAACACTGGCTTGTGCTCACAGTGTCTCAGCCATGCTGGGCATGCCCCTGCACATGGCGCACACTGCTCAGGCTCTACATTGCTCCACCGGAAACCATCTGAGGCTGGCCCTAGGCTGCATGCACTTCCTCGGTCTAAGCCGCTCAGGCTTGGCTCTCAGGTAGCCCTCAGAGGTGCAGATTTGGTTGGGCCTGCATTTGTGCCCTTCCCAGGACCGAGTAGCTCAGGTGTTTGGCAAGCACAGTCACTGTGACTTATCGCCTTTCCCATCCGTGCTGCTCAGTTTTCTGGGTGTACCAGTGGCGCCCCTTGTCAGGCAGATGGTGACTGTCCAGGACCCCAAGAAGTCTTAGCAAAGAAGCCTGCTTGCAGTTTGGTAGGTAAAGTCTCTCCTGCCCCCTTCCAGCCCCTGTCACCAGATGGGGATGGTCTGCAGCTGGCTATTTCTGTTCCGTCCTTTGTTCTGTGCGCGGTCCTGGTGGTGTCTTATGGTAGATCTTTTCACGTGGTAGCTATCCCAGTCTGGTATGCTAGCCCAAGTTAGTTTGCTCTGGTTACACTCGCAGCATTCTGGCCCGATTCTTAAAAAGCACTGCAGCCCGAGCCTCCCTGCCCAGCCCCCACTTGCTAGTGGCGGATGCAGGCATCTGCGCTGCTTCTCCACTGGGGGAGTTACCATTGGGCTCGTAATCTGTTGGTTTTAATTATTTATTTATTTTTATTCCCTGTGATGTTGCCCTCTGTGCTTCCAAGGCTCGCCACAGACTCGGCAGGGAGAGTGTTTC
Source organism: Budorcas taxicolor (assembly GCF_023091745.1). Lineage (NCBI taxonomy): Eukaryota > Metazoa > Chordata > Mammalia > Artiodactyla > Bovidae > Budorcas > Budorcas taxicolor. The sequence goes on from NC_068912.1 coordinate 32,941,990, forward strand.
CTGGTGTTTAGAAACCTCTCTTTTTTTAAGACTCCCTTCCCAGGCCAGGACTCCATTCCCAAGATGGAGCTCCCTCCCTACCTCCTTTGTCTCTTTTTTCGTCTTTTATATTTTTCCTACCTGTTTTTGAAGACAATGATCTGCTTTTCTGGGTGCCTGATGTCCTCTGCCAGCATTCAGAAGTTGTTTTGTAGAATTTACTCAGCGTTGAAATGTTCTTTTGATGAATTTGTGGGGGAGAAAGTGGTCTCTCTGTCCTATTCCTCCACCATCTTAGCTCACTTTGTAGTCCTAGTTTTTAAGAATCTATGTACTGTCTTCCATAGTGGCTGTATCAATTTATATCCCCACCAACAGTGCAAAAGCATTCTCTTTTCTCAAACCCTCTCCAGCATTTATTGTTTATAGACTTTTTGATGAGGGCCCTTCTGACTGGTGTGAGGAGATATCTCATTGTAGTTTTGATTTGCATTTCTCATAATGAGTGATGTTGAGCATCTTTTCATGTGTTTGTTAGACATCTGTATGTCTTCTTTGGATAAATCTCTGTTGAGGTCTTTTCTCCACTTTTTGATTGGGTTGTTTTTTTCTGGCATTGAGTTGTATGAGCTGGTTGTATATTTTGGAAATTAATCTTTTGTCAGTTGTTTCATTTGCTATTATTTTCTCCCATTCTAAGGATTGTCTTTTCACCTTGCTTATAGTTTCCTTTGCTGTGCAAAACTTCTAAGTTTAATTAGGTCCCATGTGTTTACTTCTGTTTTTATTTCTGTTACTCTAGGAGGTGGGTCATAGAGGACCTTGCTTTGATTTATGTCATTGAGTGTTCTGCCTATGTTTTCCTCCAAGAGTTTTTTTTATAGTTTCTGGTCTTATATTTAGGTCTTTAATCCATTTTCAGTTTATCTTTGTGTATGGTGTTAGGAAGTGTTCTAATTTCATTCTTTTACACGTAGCTGTCCAGTTTACCCAGCACCATTTATTGAAGAGGCTGTCTTTGCCCCATTGTATATTCTTGCCTCCTTTGTCAAAAATAAGGTACCAGGTTCACAAAGGTGCATGGGTTTATTTCTGGGCTTTCTATCTTGTTCCACTGGTCTATATTTCTGTTTTGGTGCCAGTACCATACTGTTTTGATTATTGTAGCTTTATAGTATAATCTGAACTCGGGAAGTTGATTCCTCCAGCTCCATTCTTCTTTCTCAAGACTGCTTTGGCTATTCAGGGTCTTTTGTGTTTCCATATGAATTGTGAAATATTTTGTCCTAGTTCTATGAAAAATGCCATTGGTAATTTGATAGGGATTGCATTAAATCTATAGATTGCATTTGGTAGTATAGTCATTTTCACAATATTGATTCTTCCTACCTAGGAACATGGAAAACCTCTCCATCTATTTATGTCTTCTTTGATTTCTTTCATTAGTGTCTTATAATTTAAGACATTAGTGTACAGTTCTTTTGTCACCTTAGGTAAGTTTATTCCTAGATATTTAATTCTTTTTGTTGCAGTGGTGAATGGGATTGATTCCTTAATTTTTCTTTCTGATTTTTCATTGTTAATATATAGAAATGCAAGTGATTTCTGTGTATCAATTTTGTATCCTACAACTTTGATAAATTCACTGATTAGATCTAGTAAATTTCTGATACTATATTTAGGGTTTTTCTATGTAAAGTATCATGTCAGCTGCAAACAGTGAGACCTTTACTTCTTCTTTTCAGATCTGGATTCCTTTTGTTTCTTTTTCTTCTCTGATTGCTGTTGTCTGTAGTTAGCACTTCCAGAACTATGTTGAATAATAGTGGTGAAAGTGGACACCCTTGTATTATTCCTGATCTTAGAAGGAATGCTGTCACTTTTTCACCATTGAGAATAATGTTTGCTGTAGGCTTATCATGTATGGACTTTACTGTGTTGAGATAGGTTCCTTCTATGCCCATTTTTTGAAAAGTTTTAATGATAAATTGTTGCTGAATTTTGCCAAAGGGTTTTTTCTGCATCTATTGTGATTATCTTTCCTTTTCTCCTTTCCTTTTCACTTCTCTTCTTTTCACAGCTATTTATAAGGCCTACTCAGACAGCCATTTTGCTTTTTTGCATTTCTTTTCAGTGGGGATGCTCTTGATCCCTGTCTCCTGATGTCACGAACCTCTGTCCTTAGTTCATCAGGCACTCTGTCTATCAGATCTAGTCCCTTAAATCTATTTCTCACTTCCACTGTATAGTCATAAGAGATTTGATTTAGGTCATAGCTGAATGGTCTAGTGGTTTCCCCATTTTCTTAAATTTAAGTCTGAATTTGGTAATAAGGAGTTCATGATCTGAGCCACAGTCAGCTCCCATCTTGTTTTTGCTGACTGTATAGAGCTTCTCCATCTTTGGCTGCAAAGAATATAATCAATCTGATTTCGGTGTTGACCATCTGGTGATGTCTGTGTGTAGGGTCTTCTCTTGTGTTGTTGGAAGAGGGTCTTTGCTATGACCAGTGTGTTCTCTTGGCAAAACTCTATTAGCCTTTGCTCTGCTTCATTCCGTACTCCAAGGCCAAATTTTCCTGTTACTCCAGGTGTTTCTTGACTTCCTACTTTTGCATTCCAGTCCCCTGTAAAGAAAAGGACATCTTTTTTGGGTGTTAGTTCTAAAAGGTCTTGTAGGTCTTCATAGAACCATTCAATTTCAGCTTCTTCAGTGTTACTGGTTGGGGCATAGACTTGGATTACTGTGATATTGAATGGGTTGCCTTGGAAACGAACAGAGATCATTCTGTCGTTTTTGAGATTGCATCCAAGTACTGCATTTCAGACTCTTTGTTGACCATGATGGCTACTCCATTTCTTCCAGGGGATTCCTGCCCACAGTAGTAGATATAATGGTCATCTGAGTTAAATTCATCCATTCCAGTCCATTTTAGGTCGCTGATTCCTAGAATGTTGATATTCACTCTTGCCATCTCCTGTTTGATCACTTCCAATTTGCCTTGATTCATGGACCTAACATTCCAGATTCCTATGCAATATTGCCCTTTACAGCATCGGACTTTGTTTATATCACCAGTCACATCCACAACTGGGTATTGTTTTTGCTTGGCTCCATCCCTTCATTCTTTCTGGAGTTATTTCTCCACTGATCTCCAGTAGCATCTTGGGCACCTACCGACCTGGGGAGTTCCTCTTTCAGTATTCTATCATTTTGCTTTTTCATACTCTTCATGGTTCTCAAGGCAAGAATACTGAAGTGGTTTGCCATTCCCTTCTCCAGTGGACCACATTCTGTCAGACCTCTCCACCATGACCCGCCCGTCTTGGGTGGCTCCACATGGCATGGCTTGGTTTCATTGAGTTAGACAAGGCTGTGGTCGATGTGATTAGATTGACTAGTTTTCTGTGAGTATGGTTTCAGTGTGTCTGCCCTCTGATGCCCTCTCACAACACCTATTGTCTTACTTGGGTTTCTCTTACCTTGGACGTGGGGTATCTCTTCAAGGCTGCTCCAGCAAAGTGCAGCTGCTGCTCCTTACCTTGGACAAGGGGTATCTCCTCACTGCCACCCCTCCTGACATTGAACGTAGAGTAGTTCCTCTCCACTCTCCTGCACCAGTGCAGCCACAGCTCCTTGGACGTGGGGTTGCTCCTCTCAGCCACCGCCTCTGGCCTCAGACGTGGGGTAGCTCCTCTCAGCTGCTCCTGCACCCTCACAGCCTGGCACTCTCGGCTGCCGCCCTGACATTGTACTTGGGGTAGCTCCTCTTGGGCACCACCCCTGACCTTGGGCGAGGAGTAGCTCCTCTCGGCCATGCTTCTGCGCGGTTCGTCACAGCTGGTGCACTTCTGCAAGGTCTGGTGAAAAGAAGAGAAGCAAAAAGCAAAGAAGAAAAGAAAAGATATAAGCATGTGAATGCAGAGTTCCAAAGAATAGCAAGGAAAGATAAAAAAGACTTCTCAGTGATCAATGCAAAGAAATAGAGGAAAACAACAGAATGGGAAAGACTAGAGATCACTTCAAGAAAATTAGAGATACCAAGAGGGCATTTATGCAAAGATGGGCTCGATAAAGGACAGAAATGGTATGGACCTAACAGAAGATATTAAGAAGAGGTGGCAAGAATACACAGAAGAAATGTACAAAAAAGATCTTCATGACCCAGATAATCACAATGGTAAGATCAGTCACCTAGAGCCAGACATCATGGAATGTGAAGTCAAATGGGCCTTAGAAAGCATCACTATGAACAAAGCCAGTGGAGGTGATAGAATTCCAGTTGAGCTACTTCAAATCCTAAAAGCTAATGCTGTAAAACTGTTGCACTCAATATGCCAGCAAATTTGGAAAACTCAGCAGTGGCCACAGGACTGGAAAAGGTCAGTTTTCAATCCAATTCCAAAGAAAGACAATGCCAAAGAATGCTCAAACACACAATTATGCTCAAACGCACAATTGCACTCCTCTCACATTAGTAAAGTAATGCTCAAAATTCTCTAAGCCAGGCTTCAGCAATACGTGAACCATGAACTTCCAGATGTTCAAGCTGGTTTTAGGAAAGGCAGAGGAACCAGAGATCAAGTTGCCAACATCTGCTAGATCATCAAAAAAGCAAGAGAGTTCCAGAAAAACATCTACTTCTGCTTTATTGACTATGCCAAAGCCTTTGACTTGTGGATCACAATAAACTGGAAAATTCTGAAAGAGGTGGGAATGCTAGACCACCTGACCTGCCTCTTGAGAAACCTGTATGCAGGTCAGGAAGCAACAGTTAGAACTGGCATGGAACAACAGACTGGTTCCAAATAGGAAAAGGAGTACGTCAAAGCTGTATATTTTCACCCTACTTATTTAACTTATATACAGAGTACATCATGAGAAACGCTGGGCTGGAGGAAACACAAGCTGGAATCAAGATTGCCGGGAGAAATATCAATAACCTCAGATATGCAGATGACACCACTCTTATGGCTGAAAGGGAAGAGGAACTAAAAAGCCTCTTGATGAAAATTAAAAAGGAGAGTGAAAAAGTTAGCTTAAAGCTCAATATTCAGAAAACTAAGATCATGGCATCTGGTCCCATCCCTTCATGGGAAATAGATGGGGAAACAGTGGAAACACTGTCAGACTTTATTTTGGGGGCTCCAAAATCACTGCAGATGGTGACTGCAGCCATGAAATTAAAAGATGCTTACTCCTTGGAAGGAAAGTTATGACCAAATTAGATAGCATATTCAAAAGCAGAGACATTAATTGCCAACAAAGGTCCATCTAGTCAAGGCTATGGTTTTTCCATTGGTCATGTATGGATGTGAGATTTGGACTGTGAAGAAGGCTGAGCACTGAAGAATGGATGCTTTTGAACTGTGGTGTTGGAGAAGACTCTTGAGAGTCCCTTGGGCTGCAAGGAGATCCAACCAGTCCATTCTAAAGGAGATCAGTCCTGGGTGTTCTTTGGAAGGACTGATGCTGAAGCTGAAACTCCAATACTTTGGCCACCTCATGTGAAGAGTTGACTCACTGGAAAAGACTTTGATGCTGGGAGGGATTGGGGGCAGGAGGAGAAGGGGATGACAGAGGATGAGATGGCTGGATGGCATCACCAACTCAATGGACATGAGTTTGAGTGATCTCCAGGAGTTGGTGATGGACAGGGAGGCCTGGCATGCTGTGATTCATGGGGTCGCAAAGAGTCAGACACGACTGAGCAACTGAACTGAACTGAACTGAACTGAACTGATTGAGATTATCATATGGTTTTTATCTTTAAATTTGTTAATATGTTGTATAACATTGATTGATTTGTATATTTTGAAGAATCCTTGCATCCCTGGAATAAGCCCAACTTGATTATTGTGTATGAGCTTTTTGATGTGTTGCAGAATTCTGTTTACTAAAATTTTGTTGAGGATTTTTGCATCTATCTTCATCAGTGATATTGGCCTGTAGTTGTCCTTTTTTGTTGTTGTTATCCTTTTATGGTTTTGGTATCAGTGTGATGGTGGCCTCATAGAATGATTTTGGAATTGTTCCTTCCTCTGAAATTTTTTGAAAGAGATTTAGAAGGATAGGCATTAACTCCTCTCTAAGTGTTTGATAGAATTCTCCTGGGAAGCCATCTGGTCCTGGGCTTTTGTTTTTTTGGGAGATTTTTGATCACAGCTTCAATTTCAGTGCTTGTAATTGGGTTGTTCATAATTTCTATTTCTTCCTGGTTCACTCTTGGAACATTGAACTTTTTGAAGAATCTGTCCATTTCTTTCAGTTTATTTTATTGCCATATAGTTGTTCATAATAGTCTTTTATAATCCTTTTTATTTCTGCATTGTTTATTGTAACCTCTCCTTTTTCATTTCTAATTTTGTTGATTTGATTCTTCTTTCTTTTTTTCTTGATGAGTCTGTCTAAGGGTTTGTCAATTTTATCTTCTCAACGAACCAGCTTTTAGTTTTATTAATCTTTACTATTGCTTCTTTCATTTCTTTTTCATTTATTTCTGCTTGGATCTTTATGATTCTTTCCTTCTACTAATTTTTTTTCTTCTTTTTCCAGTTGTTTTAGGTGTAAAGTTAGGTTGTCTATTCAATGTTTTTTTTGTTTCTTGAGGTAGACTTGTATTACTATAAACTTCCCTCTTAGAACTGCTTTTGTCCTGTACCATAGGTCTTGAGTTGTCGTGTTTTCATTGTCATTTGTTTCTAGAATTTTTTTTATTTCCCTTTTGATTTTCTTCAGTAACCCGTTGGTTATTTAGAAACATATTGTTTAGTCTCCATGCATTTGTGTTTCCTCCACTTTTTTTTTTTTGTAATTGATATCTAGTCTCACAGCATTGTGGTTGGAGAAGATGCTTGATATGATTTCAATTTTCTTAAATTTACTGAGGTTTGATTCATACCCCAAGATGTGGTCTCTTCTGGAGACTGCCCCATGTGCACTTGAGAAGGTTTGTTCTTTTGCATTTAGATGGAATGTCCTGAAGGTATCAATGAGATCCATCTCATCTAATGTATCATTTAAGAATTGTGCTTCCTCATTAATTTTCTGTTTTGATGATCTGTTCATTGGTGTGAGTGGGGTGTTAAAGTCTCCTACTATTATTGTGTTACTGTCAATTTCTCCTTTTATGTCTGTTAGTGTTTGTCTTATTTATTGAGGTGCTCCTATGTCAGGTGCATAGATATTTACAATTGTTATGCCTTCCTGTTGGATTCATCCTTTGATCATTATGTAGTGTCCTTCCTTATCTCGTGTAATCTTCTTTATTTTAAGGTCTATTTTGTCTGATATGAGGATTGAAACTCCAGCTTTCTTGCTTCCCACTTGCATGGAATATAAGTTTCCATCCTCTCACTTCCAGTCTATATGTGTCTTGAGGTCTGAAGTGGGTTTCTTGTAGACAGCATATATATGGGTCTTGTTTTTGTATCCATTGAGCCAGTCTGTGTCTTTTGGTCAGAGCATTTAACCCATTTACATTTACAGTAAGTATTGATATATATGTTCTTATTGCCATTTTCTAATTGTTTTGGGTTGATTTTGTAGATCTTTTTTCTTCTGTTGTATTTCTTGACTATACAATACCATTTAACATTTGTTGTAAAGCTGGTTTAGTGGTACTGAATTCTCTTAACTTTTGCTTGTCTTAAAAGTTTTTTTTATTTCTCCATAAATTTTGAATGAGATCCTTGCTGGGTACAGTAATCTTGGCTGTAGATTTTTCCCTTTTAGTACTTTAAATATATCCTGACATTCCCTTCTGGCCTGCAGAGTTTCTGCTGAAAGATCAGCTGATAAACGTATAGGGTTTCCCTTGTATGTTACTTGTTGCTTCTCTCTTGCTGCTTTTAATATTCTTTCTTTGTGTTTAGTCTTTGTTAGTTTCATTAGTGTGTGACCTGGCCTGTTTCTCCTTGATTTTGTCCTGTATGGAACCCTTTGCATTGCTTGCATTGATTGCCTATTTTCTTTTGGGAAAATTTCCATGTTGGGAAAATTTTCAACTATAATCTCTTCAAAAATTTTCTCATACCCTTTCTTTTTCTCTTCTCCTTCTGGGACCCCTATAATTCAAATGTTGGTGCATTTGGTATGGTCCTAGAAGTCTCTGAGACTGTCCTCAGCTCTTTTCATTCTTTTTACTTTAGTCTACTCTTCAGAAGTTATTTCCACTATTTTCTCTTCCAGCTCACCGATTCATTCTTCTGCTTCAGATATTCTACTATTGATTTCTTCTGGAGTATTTTTAATTTCAGTAATTGTGTTGTTTGTCTCTGTGTGTTTATTCTTTAATTCTTCTAGGTCTTTGTTAATTGATTCATGCATTTTCTCCATTTTGTTTTCAAGGTTTTTGATCATCTTTACTATCATAACATTCATCTTTACTATCATTATATTCTTTTTCAGGTAATTTGCATATTTCCTCTCCATTTATTTGGACTTCCATGTTTCCAGTTTGTTCCTTCATTTGTGCAGTATTTCTCTGCCTTTTCATTATTTTTTCTAAGGTATTGTGTTTGAGGTCTCTTTTTCCCAGGTTTCAAGGAAAGTTGATTTCTTTCCTTGAAGAAGGTTGAATTCTTTCTTTCTTTTGGTTTCTGCCCTCCTAAGGTTGGCCCAATGGCTTGTGTGAGCTTTATATAGGGTGAGATTTGTGCTGAGTTTTTGTTTGTTTGTTTGTTTTTCCTCTGATGGGCAAGGGTGAGTGAGGTGGTAGTCCTGTCTGCTGATAATTGGGTTTGTGTTTTTGTTTTGTTTGTTGTTTAGTTAAGGTATCCTGAACAGGGTGCTACTGGTTGTTGGGTGATGCTGGATCTTGTATTCAAGTGATTTCCTTCATGTGAGTTCTCACTATTTGATACTCCCTAGGGGTAGTTCTCTGGTAGTCTAGGGTCTTGGAGTCAGTGCTCCCACTCCAAAGGCTCAGGGCTTGATCTCTGGTCAGAAGATTCCAAAAGTGGTTTGTTACGGCATTAAGTGAGATTAAAACAAATATCCAACAACAAGAAACCAGAGACGAACCCCAGACAAATGGCAGTTACAAAATCAGACAAATAATAATTAAAATAATGGAATATACACATATACATATACACCCATGAGTAAAGTGAAAATAGCCCAACCGAAAAAGGACAGTAGATTGACCTGGGAAACAAAGGAAATCAAAAATTATATTTACCAGTTAAGAACAAAACTAACTTAAACACAAACTGGAAAAAAAACTAAAGCAAGGTACCAAGTGGTGAATAAAGCAATGAAAATAAAACTAACAAATATGTTGAGAGGAAAGGAAAGAAAGAAAGAATAGATATGCAAAGTTAAATAGAGGTAGATGAAGAAGATTTATATACATTAAAGATTACCTGCAAGGGGGAAAGAATAATAGGAAAGGCAAACAAAGAATAAATGTAGAAAAAATATAATAGGTTTAAAAAATGAAAATTATAAAAAAGAGAAAAAAAATTTTTTTAATGGAAGAAGAAAGAAAACGGGGGCGGGGCAGGGGGGGAAACTCCACAGAACTGCAAAATCACAATGTAGAGCCAGAGGTTTATAACAACAATAGAAAGTGTGGCTGAGTATACACATATACATATACACCCATAAGCAAAATCAAAACAGCCCAACAAAAATAAAGAACAATAGTTTGACCTGGTGAACAAAGGAAACCAAAAATTATATCTACCAGAACAAAACTAATTAAAGCACAAACTGGAAAACAAAACTAAAGCACGGTGCCAACTGGCGGATAAAGCAATGAAAAGAAAACTAACAAATATGTTGAGAGGAAAGGAGAGAAAGAAAAGAAAAAAAGAATAGATATGCAAAGTTAAATAGAGATAAGTAAAGAAGATTTATATATGCTAAAGATGAACTGCAAGGGGAAAAGAATAGTAGGAAAAGCAAGCAAAGGAATAAATGTAGAAAAAATATTAATAGGTTTAAAAAATTAAAATTAAAAAAAGAGAAAATGAAAAAAAAAAAAGAGGAAAACTCCACAGAACTGCAAAAACTCAATGTAGAGGCAGAGGTTTATGACAATAAAAATGTGACTGAGGGGGGGAAAAAACTCAAAGGCTTAATTGGATTTCTTAGTGCCAATAAAATTGACAACTACTATGTGGGGGCGGGGGGGAGAGGGTGGCAGGGGAAAAAAGAGAAAAAAATCCAAAAGAATATACAGAACAAGTAAAAAAATAAGAATAATAAATGTTTTTCTTGAGTCAGTGCTGTCAGTGTCCTTTCCCTTGCTGGGAGTCACAATCCACCTTTACCTCCCTAAGATGTCCTCCAACACAGTGCTGATCTCTGAATCTGCTGTGGAGCCACCTCAGATTCTAATCTGGTCCTAATCTTGTGTGTTCTTACCTCCAATGTCCACAGCTGTCAGAGCTAGTGTGTTTTCTTTTGTGGGAGCTCTCAATGGCCTTTTATATATTTCATAGACACAGAGTCTGCTTAGTTGATCATGTGAATTTAATCTGAAGCTTATACAGCTGGTGGGGAGGTTTGAGGTCTTCTTCCTTAGCCAAACTGCCTTTGGGGTTCAATTGTGGGTTTATTTCCATCTCTACATGTGGGTGGTCCACTGGGGGTTAGCTCCTGAGGCTGCCCTGGAGGGTTTGTGTTTGTCCCCTGTGAGGGCCAGGTGTGGAGGTAGTGCAGCTGCTTGGGTCGCAGGGGTTCTGGCAGCACCAGGTACTCAGGGGGGTTGGTGACTAGGGTAGCAGGAAATATAATGCTCTTGAATGGTATGGCAAACAGTATTGGCCAATACGCTCCAGTATTCTTGCCTGGAGAACCCCCTCTCTGACAGAGAAGCCTGGAAGGCCACAGTCTACAAGATTATAAAGAGTTGGACACTACCAAAGCAATCCTGCGGGCATAGACACAAGACATCCCCCCACCCCACCCCCGCCCCCATGGCAGCTCTGCCCCAGTGAGAGTTGAACATGAAGGTGGCACAGCTGCTTGGCTTGTGGGGACCCTGGCGGTGCCAAATGTGTAGGGACATGGACCACCTCTGCCGCAGGAGTTGTGGCCCTATCAGAGTCTTTCTTTTTTAATATAAATTTATTTATTTTAATTGGAGGTTAATTACTTTACAATATTGTATTGGTTTTGCCATACATCAACATGAATCCACCACAGATATACATGTGTTCCCCATCCTGAACCCCTCTCTCCTCCCTCCCCATACCATCCCTCTGGGTTGTCTCAGTGCACCAGAGTCTTTTTTTATGAGTCTCTTGTAGCTGGCAATCAGAAGACCTCTTTGGTCAGTCTTTCCCGTAGCTCCACCCATTCAGTCACTTAGACAGCTCCTTTGCCTGGAATCCTACTCTGTTGTTCAGTGCATCAGGCACATAGAGAGCCCTCCTTGACTGAGATCCTACTTTGTGGATTGGGACATCAGACACTTAAAGGGGCACCCTGGGCACCCCACCCTTCAAAACAAGACCCAGTTTTCCCCTCAGTCAATCTCTTCCATTAGGAAGCTTCCATAAGCCTCTTATCATTATCCATCAGAGGGCACACAGAATGAAAACCACAATCACAGGAAATTAACCAATCTGATCACATGGATGACAGCCTTGTCTAACTCAATGAAACTATAAGCCATGCTGTGTAGGGCCATCCAAGAGGGATGGGTCATGGTGGAGAGGTCTGACAAAACGTGGTCCACTGGAGAAGGGAATGGCAAATCACTTCAGTATTCTTGCCTTGGGAACCCCATGAATAGTATGAAAAGGCAAAAAGATAGAACACTGAAAGATGAACTGCCCGGGTTGGTAGGTGTCCAATATGCTACTGGAGATCAGTTGAGAAATAATTCCAAAAAGAATGAAGAGATGGAGCCGAAGCAAAAACAACATCCATTGCAGATGTGATTGGTGATGGAAGTCAAGTCCAAAGCTGTAAAGAACAATATTGCATAGAAACCTGCAATGTTAGGTTTATGAATCAAGGCATATCGGAGGTGGTCAAACAGGAGATGGCAAGAGTGAATATCGACATTTTAGGAATCAGCGAAATAAAATGGACTGGAATGGGTGAATTTAACTCAGATGACCCTTATGTATACTACTGTGGGCAAGAATCCCTTAGAAGAAATGCAGTAGCCATCATGCAGTACTCAGATGCAATTTCAAAACCGACAGAATGATCTCTGTTCATTTCCAATGCAAACCATTCAATATCACAATAATCCAAGTCTATGCCCCAACCAGTAACACTGAAGAAGTTGAACAGTTCTATGAAGACCCACAAGACCGTCTAGAACTAACCCCGCCCCCCCCAAAAAAGATGTTCCTTTTGATTATAGGAGACTGGAATGCAAGATTAGGAAGTCAAGAAATACCTGGAGTAACAGGTAAATTTGGCCTTGGAGTACAGAATGAAGCAGGGCAAAGGCTAATAGAGTTTTGCCAAGAGAACACACTGGTCATAGCAAACACCCTCTTCCAACCACGCAAGAGAAGACTCTACACATGGACATTCACCAGATGGTCAATACCAAAATCAGACTGATCATATTCTTTTCAGCCAAAGATGGAGAAGCTCTATACAGTCAGCAAAAACAAGATGGGAGCTGACTGTGGCTCAGATCATGAACTCCTTATCGCCAATTTCAGACTTAAATTCAAGAAAGTAGGGAAAACCACTAGACCATTCAGGTATGACCTAAGTCAAATCCCTTAGATTATACAGTGGAAGTGAGAAATAGATTTAAGGTACTAGATCTGGTAGGTAGAGTGCCTGATGAACTATGGACGGAGGTTTGTGACATTGTACAGGAGGCAGTGATCACGACGATCCCCAAGAAAAAGAATGGCAAAACAGCAAAATGGCTGCCTGAGTAGGCATTACAAATAGCTGTGAAAAAGAAGAGAAGTGAAAGGAAAAGGAGAAAAGGAAAGATATATCCATCTGAATGCAGAGTTCCAAAGAATAGCAAGGAGAGATTTTAAAAAAGCCTTTCTCAGTGATCAGTGCAAAGAAATAGAGGAAAATAATAGAATGGGAAAGACTAGAGATCTCTTCAAGAAAATTAGAGATACCAAAGGAACATTTCATGCAAAGAAGGGCACCATAAAGGACAGAAATGGTATGAACCTAACAGAAGCAGAAGATATTAAGAAGAGGTGGCAAGAACACACAGAACTATACAAGAAAGTTCTTCATGACCCAGATAATCACGATGGTAAGATCAGTCACCTAGAGCCAGATATCCTGGAATGTGAAGTCAAGTGGGCCTTAGGAAACATCACTATGAACAAAGCTAGTGGAGGTGACAGAATTCCAGCTGAACTATTTCAAATCCTAAAAGCTGATGCTATGAAACTGTTGCACTCAATATGCCACCAAATTTGGAAAACTCAGCAGTGGCCACAGGACTTGAAAAGTTCAGTTTTCATTCCAGTCCGAAGGAAAGGCAATGCCAAAGAATGCTCAAATTACCGCACAACTGCACTCATCTCACATCCTAGTCAGTTCATTTCAGTTCAGTTCAGTTGTTTAGTCGTGTCCAACTCTCTGCTTCCCCATGAATTACAGCACGCCAGGCCTCCCTGTCCATCACCATCTCCTGGAGTTCACTCAAACTCACGTCCATCAAGTCGGTGATGCCATCCAGCCATCTCATCCTCTGTCGTCCCCTTTTCCTCCTGCCCCCAATCCCTCCCAGCATCAGAGTCTTTTCTGATGAGTCAGCTCTTCTCATGAGATGGCCAAAGTACTGGAGTTTCAGCTTCATCATCATTCCTTCCAAATAACACCCAGGGCTGATCTCCTTCAGAATGGACTGGTTGGATCTTCTTGTGGTCCAAGGGACTCTCAAGAGTTTTCTCCAACACCACAGTTCAAAAGCATCAACTCTTTGGCACTCAGCTTTCTTCACAACCCAACTCTCACATCCATACATGACCACTGGAAAAACCATAGCCTTGACTAGACGGACCTTTGTTGGCAAAGTATTGTCTTGCTTTTGAATATGCTGTCTAGGTTGGTCATAACTTTCCTTCCAAGGAGTAAGTGTCTTTTAATTTCATGGCTGCAGTCACCATCTGCAGTAATTTTGGAGCCCCCCCCAAAATAAAATCTGACACTGTTTCCCCATGCTAGTCAAGTAATGCTCAAAATTCTACGAACCAGGCTTCAACAGTATGTGAACTGGTGAACTTCCACATGTTCAAGCTAGGTGTGGAAAAGGCAGAGAAACCAGATATCAAATTGCCAGTATCCACTGGATCATCAAAAAAGCAAGAAAGTTCCAGAAAAACATCTACTTCTGCTTTATTGACTATGCCAAAGCCTTTGACTGTGTGGATCACAACAAACTGCTGGGGTCCAGCCCCGGTGGATCCAGGGAATTCGAAGTGGGGACGGTGTTGGCGAGAAAAGACTTATTTATTTATTAATACAAGATTAGATTAGGAAGAAATAGTGTAGTAGGAAAATTAAGTGGAGAAAAGAGGCTGAATATCTTGGTTTACGTGGAAAGCCAATAAAGTTCCAGACAAGGAACTTGCACCATCTACATTAGGCCACAGGCGCCCATTTGAATATCGGAGAGTGCCCCGCCTTGGGCTCTCTCTCTTATGGATCATAGAAGCCGGGACAAGTAAGTAGACATGGTGAGCCTCCACGCCCCAGATGGGAATTCAGCCTGAATTTAGAGTAAAGAGGAGACACGGGGGAAGCCAGTCCTTCCAATGACTGGCCCTGCCTCTATTGTTTAGAAAGGCCTTTTATACCTTTTTGATTGTATATATAGATCAATGGGTAATACAGAATTATGCAGCGTTAGCAGCCCAGACTCTTTCTGTATATCTTTTTGTATACAAAAGGTCTCAGGTGATTTACATTATCTTCTGGCCAAGAGGCTTGCTAACACTTTTTGGCTCTCTTCCTTAATGAATGTTAATCTCGTTTCCCCTGAAGTGTTTTTTCTTTTAATCTGCATCTCCTTAAAGCAATAAAGTTACATCTCTATAGAACAGAGGCACAGTGGGTTATAACAAAGAAAGTACTTAACTCAAAGATCTGATGTTGCTACTTGTTTTTTCTATATACCAACTATATCAACAAGTAAAAGATATGAAAATTTGGCAGCAAGTATTGGCTCAACAAATGAAACCTTTAGTCAGTCCTATTCTAATGATTTTGACTCCTCGGAAGCCCCTACATTCCTAGGATGTTTTAAGCTTCCTGTGCCTCCTGCGGTCAGGAGGCCTCAAACAATCACATGCGCAGCCTGTCCTGCAGGCAGGCTAGAAAGCCATCAGAGGGGTTTTTGGATTGAAACACTCTTATTATGCCCAGGAGATTTATTATCTAAAAGCTCTAATTTTTCCAGAAAAAGGTGGGGGGGGGGGGGAACAGCCCCCTGTTAATGATAGAAGAGTAGGTGGAAAGCATAGCACAGTAAAGCAGGCAGACTCTGGTCTTGGGGGATGGATGCTCAGGAAATTCCAGGGGGAACCCCTGAAGCCTGATCACGTCCTTGCGTTTTGTCAGGCTTCCTTCAGCATGACCTTGTCACGGGTGGGATTCCTCACGCTGGCCCCTGGCAACAAACTGTGGAAAATTCTGAAAGAGATGAGAATACCAGGCCACCTGACATGCCTCCTGAGAAATCTGTATGCAGGTCAAGAAGCAATAGCTAGAACCGAACATGGAAAAATAGACTGGTTCCAAATCGAGAAAGGAGTACGTCAAGTCTGTATATTGTCACTGTGCTTACTTAACTTATGTGAAGACTAAATCATGAGAAACGTTGGGCTGGATGAAGCACAAGCTGGAATAAAGATTGCCAGGAGAAATATCATTAACCTCAGATATACAGATGACACCAGCCACATGGCAGAAAGTGAAGAGGAACTAAAAAGCCTCTTGATGAAAGTGAAAGAGGAGAGTGAAAAAGTTGGCTTAAAACTCAATAATCAGAAAACGAAGATCATGGCATTAGACCCCATCAGTTCATGGCAAATAGATAGGGAAACAATGGAAATAGTGAGAGACTTTATTTTCTTGGGCTCCAAAATCACTGCAGATAATGAGTGCAGCCGTGAAATTAAAAGACACTTCCTCCTTGGAAGAAAAGTTATGACCAATCTCAGTTCAGTTCGCTTTAGTCATTCAGTTGTGTCCGACTTTTTGCGACCCCATGGACTTCAGCACTCCAGGCCTCCTTGTCCATCACCAATTCCTGGAGTTTACTCAAATTCATGTCCATTGAGTTGGTGATGCCATCCAACCATCTCATCCTCTATTGTCCCCTTTTCCTCCTGACTTCAGTATTTCCCGGTATCAGGGTCTTTTCAAATGAGTCAGTTTTTTGCATCAGGTGGCTAAAGTGTTAAAGTTTCTCAGCTTCAACATCGGTCCTTCTGATGAATATTCAGGACCAGTTTCCTTTAGGATGGACTGATTGGATCTCCTTGCAGTCCAAGGGACTCTCAAGAGTCTTCTCCAACACTACAGTTCAAAAGCATCAATTCTTCCGTGCTCAAATTTGTTTATAGTCCAACTCTCACATCCATACATGACTACTGGAAAAACCATAGCTTTGACTAGATGGACCTTGTTGGCGAAGTAATGTCTTTGTTTTTTAGCCTGCTGTCTAAGTTGGTCATAACTTTTCTTTCAAAGAGCAAGACTCTATTAATTTCAAGGCTGCAGTCACCATCTGCAGAGATTTTGGAGTGGATTTTGGAGTGATCTAGTGGTTTCGCTACTTTCTTCAATTTAAGTCTGAATTTGGCAATAAGGAGTTCATGATCTGAGCCACAGTCAGGTCTCAGTCTTGTTTTTGCTGACTCTATAGAGCTTCTCCTATCATTTTGCCTTTTCATACTGTTCGTGGTTTGCCATTCCCTTCTCCAGTGGACCAAATTCTGTCAGACCTCTCCATGAGTCCCTTGGACTGCAAGGAGATCCAACCAGTCCATTCTGAAGGAGATCAACCCTGGGATTTCTTTGGAAGGAATGATGCTAAAGCTGAAACTCCAGTACTTTGGCCACCTCATGCCAACGGTTGACTCATTGGAAAAGACTTTGATGCTGGGAGGGATTGGGGGCAGGAGAAGAAGGGGACGACAGAGGATGAGATGGCTGGATGGCATCACTGCCTCGATGGACTTGAGTCTGAGTGAACTTCAGGAGTTGGTGATGGACAGGGAGGCCTGGCATGCTGCGATTCATGGGGTTGCAAAGAGTCGGACATGACTGAGCGACTGAACTGAACTGAACTAAACTGATAGAGCTTCTCCATCTTTGGCTGCAAAGAATAAAATCAATCTGATTTCAGTGTTGGCCATCTGGTGATGTCCATATGTAGAGTCTTCTCTTGTGTGGTTGGAAGAGGGTGTTTGCTATGATCAGTGAGGTCTCTCGGCAAAGCTCAATTAGCCTTTGCCCTGCTTCATTCTGTACTCCAAGGCTTAATTTACCTGTTACTCCAGGTATTTCTTGACTTCCTACTCTTGCATTCCAGTCTCCTATAATGAAAATGACATCTTTCTTGTGTGTTTATTTTAGAACGTCATGTAGGTCTTCGTAGAACCATTCAATTTCAACTTCTTCAGCACTGGTGGTCAGGGCATAGACTTGGATTACTGTGATATTGAACGGTTTGCCTTGGAAATGAACAGAGATCATTCTGTCGTTTTTGAGATTGCATCCAAGTACTGCATATCAGACTCTTTTGTTGACTATGATAGCTACTCCATTTCTTCTAAGGTATTCTTGCCCACAGTAGTAGACATAATGATCATCTGAGTTAGATTCACCCATTCGAGTCCATTTTAGTCCATTTTAGTCCATTTTTATGACCTACCTAGGCAGCATATTAAAAAGCAGAGACATTATTTTACCAACAAAGTTATGTCTAGTCAAAGCTATGGTTTTGCCAGTAGTAATGTATGAATAGGAGAAGGAAATGGCAACCCACTCCAGTATTCTTGCCTGGAGAATCCTGTGGACAGAGTAGCCTGGTGGGCTGCTGTCCATGGGGTAACACAGAGTCGGACATGACTGAAGCAAGTAAGCATGCATGCATGCATTGGAGAAGGAAATGGCAACCCACTCCAGTATTCTTGCCTGGAGAATCCCAGGGACAAAGGAGCCTGGTGGGCTGCCGTCTATGGGGTCGCACAGAGTCGGCCATGACTGAAGCGACTTAGCAGCAGCAACAGCAGCAACAACATGTATGGATGTGAGAGTTGGATTATAAAGAAAGCTGAGCAGCGAAGAATTGATGCTTTTGAACTGTGGTGTAGTAGAAATCTTGTGAGTGTCCCTCGAACCACAAGGAGATCCAACCAGTCCATCCTAAAAGAAACCAGTCCTGAATGTTCATTCGAAGGACTGATGTTGAAGCTGAAACCCCAATGCTTTGGCCATCTGATGCAGAGAACTGACTCATTTGAAAAGACTCTAATGCTGGGAATGATTGAAGACAGGTGACAAAGGGGATGACATAGGATGAGATGGTAGGATGGCATCACCAACTCAATGGTGATGAATTTTAGTAAGCTCTGGGAGTTAGTGATGGATAGGGAGGCCTGGCGTACTTCAGTCCATGGGGTCGCAAAGAGTCATACACGACTGAGTGACTGAACTGAACTGAACTGAGTGGGGTCCTACTCTGTAGTTCAGTGCCTCAGGTGTTTGATGGGGCAGCCTCTCTGCTGTTCAGCTGCTGATGCTGGCACGTGGGGAGAGAAAGTCTATGGTAATAGTTCCACCCCCTATGCGTGACTCAGCAGTATCCCCTTGCTTCCATGGCTGCCTGGCTTTCCTCCACCAGCATTTCCCACCATGATCTCCTCCCTCACATCTGTTCAATCCATCTCTCCACAGTCAACAGCATCCCTCACCCTGGGATTGCTGCACAATCCCTTAACTCCAGCTTCCAAGTGCTGTCCCTTCCAGGAGACCAGCTTTCCTGTCCAGGGTATGTATGTCTGTGGCAAGGACTGTCTGATTCTCATTCCATTTAGGCTGCCACAGATCAGCTGTTTCACTCTCAGCTTTAAATGTTTCTCCTCGGATTCAGACAATTGTCCCGCTGTGGGGACAGGACCTTGCTTCAGTTCCCCCACCCATTGAGGGCAGGTGCAGTCCTACTCCTACTGTTTTTCTCTAGTTCCTTTGTCCTACTGAGCTTTGTGTGGTTCTGTCTATTCTTTCCCATCGGTCAGGTACTCCTGTCAGCTCTCAGCTGATGTTCTGCATGCATTTCTGCATCTGAAGCTGTATTTCTGATGTATCCCTGGAGAGATATGTACTCCACGTCCACCTACTCCTCCATTATCTTGTTCTCCAGCCAGTACTATTTTTTTTTTATTTTTTCTTTTTAAAAAAATTTATTTGTTCTTTTTTTTTTTTTAACTTTAAAACATTGTATTGGTTTTGCCATATATTGACATGAATCCACCACAGGTGTACATGTGTTTCCATCCTGAAACCCCTCCCACCTGCCTCCCCATCGCATCGCTCTGGGTCACCCCAGTGCACCAGCCCCAAGCACCCTGTATCATGCATCAAACCTGGACTGTCAATCCGTTTCACATATAATAATATACATGTTTCAATGCCATTCTCCCAAATCATCCCACCCTCGCCCTCTCCCAGAGCCCAAAAGACTGTATACATCTGTGTTTCTTTTGCCATCTCGCATACAGGGTTATCGTTACCATCTTTCTAAATTCCATATATATGCGTTAGTATACTGCTTTGGTGTTTTTCTTTCCGGCTTACTTCACTCTGTATAATCGGCTCCAGTTTCATCCACCTCATTAGAACTGATTCAAATGTATTCTTTTTAATGGCTGAGTAATATTCCATTGTGTATATGTATCACAGCTTTCTTATCCATTCATTTGCTGATGGACATCTAGGTTGCCTCCATGTCCTGGCTATTATAAACAGTGCTGCGATGAACATTGGGGTACATGTGTCTCTTTCAATTCTGGTTTCCTCAGTGTGAATGCCCAGCAGTGGGATTGCTGGGTCATATGGCAGTTCTATTTGCAATTTTTTAAGGAATCTCCACACTGTTCTCCATACTGGCTGTACTAGTTTGCATTCCCACCAACAGTGTAAGAGGGTTCCCTTTTCTCCACACCCTCTCCAGCATTTATTGCTTGTAGACTTTTGGATTCTGACTGGCATGAAATGGTATCTCAGTGTGGTTTTGATTTTCATTTCTCTGATAATGAGTGATGTTGAGCATCTTTCCATGTGTTTGTTAGCCATCTGTATGTCTTCTTTGGAGAAATGTCTGTTCAGTTCTTTGGCCCATTTTTTGATTGGGTCACTTATTTTTCTGGAATTGAGCTGCAGATGTTGCTTGTATATTTTTGAGATTAATTCTTTGTCAGTTGCTTCATTTGCTATTATTTTCTTCCATTCTGAAGGCTGTCTTTTCACCTTGCTTATTGTTTCCTTTGTTGTGCAGAAGCTTTTAATTTTAATTAGACCCCATTTGTTTATTTTTGCTTTCATTTCCAATATTCTTGGAGGTGGGTCGTAGGATCCTGTTGTGATTTATGTCAGAGAGAGTTTTGCCTACGTCTTCCTCTAGGAGTTTTATAGTTTGGGGCCTTACATTTAGATCTTTAATCCATTTTGAGTTTATTTTTGTGTATGGTGTTAGAAAGTGTTCTAGTTTCATTTCTTTACAAGTGGTTGACCAGTTTTCCCAGCACCACTTGTTAAAGAGATTATCTTTTCTCCATTGTATATTCTTGCCTACTTTGTCGAAGATAACATGACCATAGGTGCATAGATTTATCTCTGGGCTTTCTATTTTGTTCCATTGATCTATATTTCTGTCTTTGTGCCAGTACCATACTGTCTTGATGACTGTGGCTTTGTCGTAGAGCCTGAAGTCAGGCAGGTTGATTCCTCCAGTTCCATTCTTCTTTCTCAAGATTGCTTTGGCTATTCAAGGTTTTTTGTATTTCCGTACAAATTATTTGTTCTAGCTCTGTGAAAAATACCATTGGTAGCTTGATAGGGATTGCATTGAATCTATAGATTGCTTTGGGTAGTATACTCATTTGCACTACATTGATTCTTCCAATCCATGAACATGGTATATTTCTCCATCTATTAGTGTCCTCTTTGATTTCATCCAACAGTGTTTTATAATTTTCTATATATAGGTCTTTGGTTTCTTTAGGTAGATATATTCCTAAGTATTTTATTCTTTCATTGCAATGGCGAATGGAATTGTTTCCTTAATTTCTATTTCTGTTTTCTCATTGTTAGTGTATAGGAATGCAAGGGATTTCTGTGTCTTCATTTTATATCCTGCAACTTCACTATATTCATAATTAGTTCTAGTAATTTTCTGGTGACATCTTTAGGGTGTTCTATGTAGAGGATCATGTCATCTGCAAACAGTGAGAGTTTTACATCTTCTTTTCCAATCTAGATTCCTTTTATTTCTTTTTCTGCTCTGATTGCTGTGGCCAAAACTTCCAAAACTATGTTGAATAGTAATGGTGAGAGTGGGCACCCTTGTCTTGTTCCTGACTTTAGGGGAAATGATTTCAATTTTTCTCCATTGAGGATCATGTTTGCTGTGGGTTTGTCATATATAGCTTTCCTTATGTTGAGGTATGTTCCTTCTATTTCTGCTTTCTTGAGGGTTTGTTTTTTTTTAATCATAAATGGATGTTGAATTTTGCCAAGGTTTTCTCTGCATCTATTGAGGTAATCATATGGTTTTTATTTTTCATTTTGTTAATGTGGTATATTACATTGATTGATTTGCAGATATTGAAGAATCATTGCATCCCTAGGGTAAAGCCCACTTGGTCATGATGTATGATCTTTTCAATATGTTGTTGGATTCTGTTTGCTAGAATTTTGTTAAGGATTTTTGCATCTAAGTTCATCAGTGATATTAGCCAGTAGTTTTCTTTTTTTGTGGTATCTTTGTCAGGTTTTGATATTAGGGTGGTGGTGGCCTCATAGAATGAGTTTGGAAGTTTACCTTCCTCTGCAACTTTCTGGAAGAGTTTGAGTAGGATAGGTGTTAGCTCTTCTCGAAATTTTTGGTAGAATTCAGCTGTGAAGCCATCTGGTCCTGGGTTTTGTTTGCTGGAAGATTTCTGATTGCAATTTCAATTTCCATGCTGTGATCAGTCTGTTAAGATTTTCCATTTCTTCCTGGTTCAGTTTTGGAAAGTTGTACTTTTTAAAGAATTTGTCCATTTCTTCCAAAATGTCCATTTTATTGGCATATAGTTGCTGATAGCAGTCTCTTATGATCCATTGTATTTCTGTGTTGTCTGTTGTAATCTCTCCATTTTCATTTCTAATTTTATTGATTTGATTTTTCTCCCTTTGTTTCTTGATGAGTCTGGCTAATGGTTTGTCAATTTGATTTAACTTCTCAAAGAACCAGCTTTTGGCTTTGTTGATTTTTCCTATGGTCTCTTTTGTTTCTTTTACATTTATTTCTGCCCTAATTTTTAAGATTTCTTTCCCTCTACTTACACTGAGGTTCTTCATTTCTTCCTTTTCTAGTTGCCTTAGGTGTTTAGTTAGGTTATTTATTTGACTTTTTCTTGTTTCTTGTGGTAAGCTATTATTGCTATGACCCTTCCCCTTAACACTGCTTTTACAATGTCCTATAGGTTTTGGGTTGTTGTGTTTTCATTTTCATTCGTTTCTATGCATATTTTGATTTTTTTAAAATTTCTTCTGTGATTTGTTGGTTATTCAGCAGCGTGTTTTTCAGCCTCCATATGTTGGAATTTTTAATAGTTTTTCTCCTCTAATTGACATCTAATCAGAGGTTAAAGCATCTTCCTGGAAAGCAGGAGACCCGGGTTCGATCCCTGGGTTGGGAAGATCCTCTGGAGAAGGAAAATGGCAACCCACTCAAGTGCTCTTGCCTGGAGAATCCCATGGAGGGAGGAGCCGGGTAGGCTACAGTCCATGGGGTCGCAAAGAGTCAGACACGACTGAGCGACTTCACTTCACTTACTGCATTGTAGTAAAAAAAGATGCTTGGAATGATTTCAATTTTTTGAATTTACCAAGGCTAGATTTATGGCCCAGGATGTGATCTATCTTGGAGAAGGTTCTATGTGCACTTGAGAAAAAGGTGAAATTTATTGTTGTAGGGAACAAGGTATAAGGAAGGTTGGGAAGTGCTTGCAAACGAGACTCTCAACCAGGGCTGAACATTCTTGCAAACGAGATGTTCAGCTAAGAATCCTCTGTTTGTTCCCGCGGGAAAAGAACATTTCTTGCACACAAGGATGTTTCTCTGATTCCTCAAAAGGAACAGACCCAGGGACTAAAACGGTTTCTAAGTTGATAAGGAAGTTCCCAAAACAAAGTCTTAGCTGCAGTAAATAAGTCAAGGTAAAGGTTATCTCACCCTGCGCCTGCGCACTGTATAGTCGCTGAATTATGGTGTTTGGCAACTTGCCCTGTAGATTGTTGTGTAAAGGATATAAAATAAAGCAGCTGTAAAAAGCAAGGAGTTAAAGTAAAAGATTCAAACCACTCTGCAGTGTTGGTGTTTTATTCCGTCGCCAGCAATTGTTTTGGGATGAAATGTCCTATAGATATCAATTAGGTCTAACTGGTCTATTGTATCATTTAAAGTTTGTGTTTCCTTGTCAATTTTCTGTTTAGTTGATCTATCCATAGGTGTGAGTGGGGTATTAAAGTCTCCCACTATTATTGTGTTATTATTAATTTCCCCTTTCATACTTGTTAGCATTTGTCTTACGTATTGTGGTGCTTCTATGTTGGGTGCATATATATTTATAATTGTTATATCTTCTTCTTGGATTGATCCTTTGATCATTATGCAGTGTCCTTCTTTGTCTCTTCTCACAGTCTTTTTTTTAAGTCTATTTTATCTGATACGAGTATTGCTATTCCTGCTTTCTTTTGGTCTCAATTTGCATGGAATATCTTTTTCCAGCCCTTCATTTTCAGTCTGTTTGTGTCCCTTGTTTTGAGGTGGGTCTCTTGTAGACAACATATATAGGGGTCTTCTTTTTATATCCATTCAGCCAGGCTTTGTCTTTTGGTAGGGGCGTTCAAACCATTTACATTTAAAGTAATTATTGATAAGTATGATCCTATTGCCATTTACTTTATTGTTTTGGGTTTGAGTTTATACAGCCTTCCTGTGTTTCCTATCTAGAGAAGATCCTTTAGCATTTGTTGGAGAGCTGGTTTGGTGGTGCTGAATTCTCTCAGCTTTTGCTTGTCTGTAAAGCTTTTGATTTCTCCTTCATATTTGAATGAGATCCTTGCTGGGTACAGTAATCTGGGCTGTAGGTTATTTTTTTTCATCATTTTAAGTATGTCCTGCCATTCCCTTCTGGCCTGAAGAGTTTCTATTGAAAGATCAGCTGTTATCCTTCTGGGAATCCCCTTGTGTGTTATTTGTTGTTTTTCCCTTGCTGCTGTTAATATTTGTTCTTTGTGTTTGATCTTTGTTAATTTGATTAATATGTGTCTTGGCATGTTTCACCTTGGGTTTATCCTGTTTGAGACTCTCTGGGGTTTTTGGACTTGGGTGATTAGTTCCTTCCCCATTTTAGGGAAGTTTTCAACTATTATCTCCTCAAGTATTTTCTCATGGTCTTTCTTTTTGTCTTCTTCTTCTGGGACTCCTATGATTTGAATGTTGGGGCGTTTAACATTGTCCCAGAGGTCTCTGAGATTGTCCTCATTTCTTTTAATTCTTTTTTCTTTTTTCCTCTCTGATTCATTTATTTCTACCATTCTATCTTCTATCTCACTAATCCTATCTTCTGCCTCCGTTATTCTACTGTTGGTTCCCTTCAGAGTATTTTTGATCTCATTTATTGCATTATTCATTATATATTGATTCTTTTTTTATCTCTTCTAGATCCTTGTTAAACATTTCTTGCATCTTCTCGATCCTTGTCTCCAAGCTATTTATCTGTAACTCCAATTTGTTTTCAAGATTTTGGAATATTTTCACTATCATTATCCAGAATTCTTTATCAGGTAGATTCCCTATCTCTTCCTCTTTTGTTTGGGTTGATGGGCATTAATCCTGTTCCTTTACCTGCTGGGTATTTCTCTGTCTCTTCATCTTGTTTATATTTCTGTGTTTGGGGTGCCCTTTCCGTATTCTGGCAGTTTGTGGTCCCTCTTTATTGTGGAGGTTCCTCGCTGTGGGTGGGGTTGGACATGTGGCTTCTCACGGTTTCCTGGTTAGGGAAGCTTGTGTAGGTTTTCTGGTGGGTGGAGCTGGATTTCTTCTCTCTAGAGTGCAATGAAGTGTCTGGTAATGAGTTTTGAGATGTCAGTGGATTTGGTGTGACTTTGGGCAGCCTATATATTGAAGCTCAGGGCAATGTTCCTGTGTTGCCGGAGAATTTATATGGTATGTCTTGCTCTGGAACTTGTTGTCCCTTGGGTGGTGATTGGTTTCAGTGTAGGTATGGAGGCGCTTGGTGAGCTCCTGTCAATTAATGTTCCCTGGATTCAGGAGTTCTCTGGTGTTCTCAGGATCTGACTTAAGCCTCCTGCCTCTGGTTTTCAGTCATATTCTTACAGTAGCCTCAAGACATCTCCATCTATACAGCACTGATGATAAAACATCTATGTTAATGATGTAAAGTTTCTCCACAGTGAGGAACACCTGGAGAGGTGCACAGAGTTACATGGAGAAGAGAAGAGGGAGGAGGGAGATGGAGGTGACCAGGAGGAGAAGAGGGGGAATCAAAAGACGAGAAAGCAAACTAGCCAGTAATCACTTCTCTATGTGCTCTCCCCAGTTAGAGGTGTTCACGGAGTTACACAGAGAAAAGAAGAAGTAGGAAGGAGAGAGGTGGCCAGGAGGATAAAAGGGGGAATCAAAAGGAGAGAGACAGATCCAGCCAGTAATCAGTTCCCTAAGTGTTCTCCACAGCCCAGAACACACAAAGGGATTCAAAGGGTTGGGTAGAGAAGAGAAGGTGGAGGGAGGAGATAGAGGCTACCTGGTGGAGAAAAAGGAGAGTCCAAAGAGGGAGAGAGCAATCTAGCCAATAATCTCTCTCTCAGGTGAAAATGGGTACTGAAGATTGGGTTCTTAAAGGTACAAAGTTGATAATAAATAGCAAAAAGCAAAGATTAAAAATCTAGAGTAGAGGTTAGATTCTCAAAAATACAATATTAAAGAAAAAAACAAAGTCACAAAAGTTTTAAAATATATACATATGAAGTTTGCTTTAAAAATAGGGTCTATTTTTTGCAAAGTAATAGTAGGTTATTAAAATGAAAATTGAAGGAGTAATAGAGGATTAATTTTTTTATTAAAAAAAATTTTAATGATAATAGTAAAAATATATCTAGGATTTTCTGTGGTGGTGTTGTGGACAGTGTGTGGTCAGTTCATTTTCAGATAGTAACTTGATCCGGCTTACACTTCTCAAGATCTGTAGACCCATTCTTATGTAGTCGGCGCTAACTGCATGGTTTTAATCTATTGCAACTGTCACTTCCAAAGCTGTTCCCTCTGTTTATTTTAGCTTCTTCTGTTTACTGGTCTCTTCAGTGTCTAATTTCCACCCTGACACAAGGGGGCAGTGGTGGTCACTTTTTTTAGGCTCTCTTGTTCAGGCGTGCTGTGGGGAGGGAGGAGCACTGCAAACAAATATCACTGGCATCTGCAGGGAGTGCTCCCAGTGTCTCGGCCACACTGGGTTTGCCCCCACTCACAGCATGTGTGCTTTCCCAGTCTACACTGCTCAGGCTCTAGGTTGCTCTGCCAAGAACTGTCTGAGGCCAGTCCTGGGTTGTGTGCACTTCCCAGGTCAAAGCTGCTCAGGTTCAGGTTCTCAGGTACTCCACAAAGATGCAGACTTGACTGGGCCTGTGTTTTGTGCCCTTCCCCAATCCGAGCAGCTCAGGTGACCAGGTGCTTGGTGAGCTGCGATTTATTGCCTCCCCCATCCCAGCCCCTTGGTTTTCTGGGTGTACAACAGGCATACCTTCTTAGATGTGCCATGCGTCTCTTCTGGTGAGCTGATCTCTGGCTGTGACCCTCCTGACAGATGTTGATCATCCAGAATCCCAAGGAGTCTTGGTTAGCAACAGAGCCTGCTTCAGTTTGGTAGATGATGCCTCTCTGGGGCCAAGATTGCCCCCTTCTGGCTCTGGCTGCCTTCGCCTGCCTGTCTCCAGTGGGGGATGGGCCGGTCTGCAGCCGGCTAGCTCTGCTCAGTTCTTTGTTCTGTGAGCCGGCCTGGTGGTGTCTTCAGTTCAGTTCAGTTCAGTTGCTCAGTTGTGTCTGACTCCTTGCAACCCCATGAATTGCAGCACGCCAGGTCTCCCTGTCCATCACCAACTCTCAGAGTTCACTCAAACTCATGTCCATTGAATTGGTGATGCCATCCAGCCATCTCATCCTCTGTCATCCCCTTTTCCTCCTGCCCCTAATCCCTCCCACCATCAGAGTCTTTTCCAATGAGTCAACTCTTCGCATGAGGTGGCCAAAGAACTGGAGTTTCAGCTTTAGCATCTTTCCTTCCAAAGAACACCCAGGACTGATCTCCTTTAGAATGGACTGGTTGGATCTCCTTGCAGTCCAAGGGACTCTCAAGAGTCTTCTCCAATACCACAGTTCAAAAGCATCAATTCTTCAGCACTCAACTTTCTTCACAGTCCAACTCTCACATCCATATATGACTACCGGAAAAACCATAGCCTTGACCAGATGGAACATTTTGGCAAATAATGTCTCTTAGGTTAGGGCTTTTTGCAGGATAGCTATCCCACAGTCTGGTTTGCTATCCCAAGTTAGTTCCCTCAGATTGCCCTCAGGGCATTCAGGCCTGGTCCTTACCCTAAGCAATGCAGCCTGGGCCTCCCTGCCCAGCCCAGCCTCTGCTTGTTAGTGGCGGATGCAAGCATCTGCACTGCTTCTCCACTGGGAGTTGCCTTAGGCACATAATCTGTGGGTTTTAATTGTTTATTTATTTTTCCTCCCGGTTATATTGCCCTCTGAGTTTCCAAGGCTCACCATAGATTCGCTGGTGAGAGTGTTTCCTGGTGTTTGGAAACTTCTCTCTTTTTTAAAACTCCTTCCCGGGACAGATCTCCATCCCTCCCTCTTTTGTCTCTTTAACTTTTATATTTTTTTCCCTACCTCCTTTCAAAAACAGTGGGCTGCCTTTCTGGGTGCCTGATGTCCTCTGCCAGCATTCAGAAGTTGTTTTGTGGAATTTTCTCAGTGTTCAAATGTTCTTTCAATGAATTTGTGGGGGAGAAATTGGTCTCCCCGTCCTATTCCTCCACCATCTTAGGACCGCCCTATTATTTTTTAAAAATAGCATTTAAGTAGAAGATGTGTAATTTTAAACTATAGTTTGTCAGAGGTTTGCTATTTAATCTGCATTTTAAAATTTAATGATAAAGTAGAATATTTTTCAGACGTATACTGACAATTTATGTTTGTGTAAACTCTATCCTTTCACTCCCCCTTCTGTTTTCATGTCACCATTTACATCTTTTTATATTGCATACCTATTAACAGTTGAAACTATTGCTACTTTTAATGCTTTCCTTCTTAAACCTTTATGTTACAATTAGTAATTAATATGTAACACCATATTAATACAATATTATGGTATTCTGAGGGCTTCCTGGGTGTCACTAGTGGTAAAGAACCCTCCTACCACTTCAGGAAGTGTAAGAAGGGCTCAATCTCTGGCCTGGGTTGGGAAGATACCCAAGAGGACAACATGGCAAACCACTCTAGTATCCTTGCCTGGAGAATCCAAGGACAGAGGAGCCTGGCCGACTATGGTCCGTAGGGTCACAGGGAGTCAGACATGACTGAAGCATCTTTGCACACATGGTATTCTGAAAATGGCTATATGCTAGCCTTTACTGGTGTGTTGTACATTTTCATATGTTCTCATGTTACTAATAAGTATCATTTTGTTTCAGCTTGAAGGACTCCACTCAGCATTTTTTGCAAGGAAGAATAATGGTGATGAAACCCTTTTGGTTTATTAGGGAAAATCTTTATTTTCTCTTGTTTCTGAAGGACAACCTTGCTGAGTGTTCTCAGTTGGCAGTGTCTTTTCCTTTTTTTTTTTTTTTTTTTTTGGCACTTTGAATATATTAATTCCATTTTTCTGGCCTGCAAGGCAATCTACTGAGGGCCTTATGCCAGTTCCCATATATGACCAAATATTTTTCTCTTGCTGCTTTTAAAATTCTCTCTTAGGCCTTGATTTAAATCAGTTTTATTATTATGTGTCTGGATAATATTGCTTGGGATTGAAATTTTGAGGTGACTTATCAACTTCAACACTGAACAAAAATAGTTAGCTTCAAACTTGGATATCCATGTCTCTCCTCAGGTTTGGGATGTTCTACACCATCATTTTGGAGAACACAATGGCAACCCAATCCAGTTCTCTTGCCTGAAAACTCCCATGGATGGAGGGGTCTGGCAGGCTGCTGTCCATGGGGTTGCGAAGAGTCAGACACAACTGAGCGACTTCACTTTCACTTTTCACTTTCATGCATTGGAGAAGGAAATGGCAACCCACGCCAGTGTTCTTGCCTGGAGAATCCCAGGGACGGAGAAGCCTGGTGGGCTGCTGTCTATGGGGTTGCACAGAGTCGGACATGACTGAAGTGACTTAGCAACAGCAGCAGCAGCATACCATCATTTCCGTATAAAAACATTCTACCCCATTATCTCTCTTTTCCTTCTGGGACTCCATTGATACATACATTATTTCTTTTGATAGTGTCCCATTGGTTTCTTCATTCCTTTTCATTTTTATTTTTTGTTTCTCTGATTGTATAATTTCAATGATTTGTCTTTAAGATTATTGATTCTTTCACCAGTTTATTCAAATCTGTTGTTGAAGCTCTCTATTAATTTTTTCATTTCAGTCATTGTAGTCTTCAATTCCAAAATTTCTATTTGGTTCCTTTTTTTCTTATAGTTTTACTGAGGTATAATTGACATACAGCAGTGCAGAAGTTTAAGGTGTGCAATGTATGATTTGACTTACATATATCATGAAATGGTTATCATAATAGATTTAATCAATATCCATCATCTCATATAGACATAAAATAAAATGAAAGAAAAAAAACTTTCCTTGTCTTATAACTGTTGGTATTTGTAAGGTGGGTGCAGAGAAAAAGAAAGTGAACTGAACAGTTAGGCAAGAAAAGGAAATTGATTAAAGGGCGAACAAGAAAGTGACTGGCCCTTGAGAAGAACCAGTGTCCTCCCTTTTTGACAGGGTCCTTCTTATAACCTGCCAGTGGAAAATTCTCTGAGGTGGTGGTTAATTTTTAGCTGCAGCTGGAGTCTTGCAGTCACACAGACTGAGGTCTAGAATCTAGTGGTCGCATAGCCTTGAGAAAATAGTTGCCAGCAGGAAAACAGAATGTCGCTTGGGCCATGTGATCAGTCTCAAAGGTCACTGCGACTTCATTCTTTGTGAGGTCAACATAATGAGCCATTTTAACAATGAGCCCCCATGTAGACCCTATTGATATTTACTCTCTTAACAACTTTCGTATATAACTTCAGTTGTGTTGATTTTATTAACCAGGTTGTGCATTACAGCCCTAGTACTTGCTTATCTTACAACTCGAGTTTGTTCTTTTTGATTATCTTCATCCAATTCTTCCTTCCCTGACTCTCCTCCTCTGTAACCACAAATCTGATATTTTTTTCTACGAGTTCATTTGTTTGTTTTTGAAATATAATTACCTAAGCCACTATATTAGTTTCTGGTGAATAACAGTGATTTGATATTTCTGTACATTACAAAATGATCACCAGAATTTCTTCTTAATGTTTTCTACTTCTTTGGTGAACTTCTCATTTGTTCTTTATTGTTTTCTCAATATTATTAAATTGTATAAACAATATATCTATGGTCGCTTGTAGTTCTCTGCATCTTAAGAGTGATTATTTTGAATTCTTTGTGGGCAATTCCTGGATTTCCATTTCTTTGGGACCAATTACTGGAGGTTTACTGTATTCCTTTGGTGGAGTCATATCTCTCTGATTCTTCATGATCTCTATAATCTTGTGTACATTTTCATGCATTTGAAGAAGCAGTCATTTCTTCCAGACTTTATGGACTGACTTTAAGGAAAGCCTTTTGCCTATAGTTGAGGACATGCAGGTTCACAATGCTAGTGCTACAGGGTGCCACATGTGGAGTTGTGTGGTGGCCTTGGGTCCTGGGGGACGTGATGTCTTTTTAGCTCAAGTCACTAGAGTCCACAGCATCCACTCTGTGGTTCTTGGTAAGCACTGCAAATGGTCCACAAGGGCTGCAACACCTATGGGGTCCTCAGTAGCACCTCCAAGTCCAGTAGCTAGGTACCAGGGCAAGCAGTAGTGGTGGCCAGTGGTATGCGTATACTTGGTTGTGGCAGCCTGACGCAGACTCCTAGTAGTTGCACAGGCCATTGCCAGACACACACACATGATGAGGGCCAGAGCAGGTGGTAAGGGCCGGGACCAACAATGGCAAATGCAGAGGTCCTGGCCATGAGCATTCTCTTCCTCTGGCTGCACACTCTCTCCCTGGGTGCATACATCGCAATGAAAACAATGATAGGGTGCAAGCTGGGGGCATTCAGATGCACAGCTGGAAGGACTAGCTATGTGTAGGCACAAGGATACTAGCCAGCAACAGAAGACAAGGACTGATCTGGGCCCACAAGCAGTGATGGGCACCTTGGCTACTGGTGTGTTAACCTGTGACTACACACTTTCTCCCTGGGCATGCATGCTGCAGAGGAGGCTAGTGACAAGCCAGTGGGTGCAGGTGCACAGCTGGACGGGCTAGCCCACAGCATGCCTATGAGCACAAAGAGGAGGGTCAGCTGGGGGGATCCTGGGTGAAGTCTTACAATCAAGGAGCCACAGGGGCCTTGGATGGCTGATGGTGTGCTTCCTAAGGTCCAGCAAAGGCAAGGAGGGGAGAAAGTGAGAAGGGATTCAGGCAGCTGGCAACAGCAAGTATGATGCTTTTGAACTGTGGTGTTGGAGAAGACTCTTGAGAGTCCCTTGGACTGCAAGGAGATCCAACCAGTCCATTCTGAAGGAGATCAGCCCTGGGATTTCTTTGGAAGGAATAATGCTAAAGCTGAAACTCCAGTACTTTGGCCACCTCATGTGAAGAGTTGACTCATTGGAAAAGACTCTGATGCTGGGAAGGATTGGGGGCAGGAGGAGAAGGGGATGACCGAGGATGAGATGGCTGGATGGCATCACGGACTCGATGGACGTGAGTTTGAGTGAACTCCGGGAGTTGGTGATGGACAGGGAGGCCTGGTGTGCTGTGATACATGGGGTCACAAGGAGTCGGACATGACTGAGAGACTGAACTGAACTGACTGAACTGATACCTATGGGAGAGAAGCTGGTGAAATCTGCAGGGAGTCTAGTGGCTGTGTTGGCCATTGCTTTGTCAGTGGTGAAAAGTTCTTAGTTTGTCTGTAGAGCAGGTCTTTCTGAACTGTACTCACTCCCACGGTGCATCTGCTAATAATGGCCTCTGCTTTTCTTCCTTGTTTCTAGCCAGAATTGTATGTCTTACCTTTGCCAGTCTGGGTAGAATGAAACCAAAGATCTTTGCATAGCGTCCTGAGAGACTGGAGAATCTGGTCACTCATCCCATTCTTCCTTTCATTGTGAGAGAAATTTTTTCTAGCTAGGAGATTAGTTCTTGGTGCTGAACAATGCTGACTTGTGGAATGGGATGATCAAGACGAAAATGTAGCTGTCTTCTTTCTCTTCTTGTGTAAATTATTCTGGGACTTTTTGTTCCACTATTACTAATACCTCTTAAGTGGGTTCTAGAGATCCTCTAGAGTTGTTTTATTTATGGATAGCTGTCTAATTGTTGATCTCTGTGAAGGAAAGGGGAAACTAGGTTCCTATATGTTGTCATTTTTCCTGCCTCCACAATCTTTGTCTTAATTCAAGTTTCAAAATATGTCTGTGTGTGTACGTGTGTGTGTTTCTAAGTTCCTTCTCTGGTTCTGTTAGTCTATTTCTCTATTTATGAGCCAATATGAGAGCCTTATTGACAGTAGATTTATGATAAATCTTGACATCCAATAAGTCAAATTCTTCCACCTTGTGTCTCTTCTTTAATAGTGCCTCAGCTATTCTTTGCCATTTACGTATTTGTAGAAATTTTAGGATCGGATTGTTAAGGTCCACATATGTGTGTGCAGATATACACAGAGTTGGAATGTTTATTGAATTGAGCATGAGTATGATTTCTGCAAAGAGGTCTTGTATATTTTAAAAGATTTATTCCTAGGTGTTTAATATGTTTATGCTATTTCAAAGTTATAATATATTATTGTTTTTTTGCTGCTGATATATAAATATGCAGTTAATTTTTGTATATTTACTTGCACAGAAATTTTGGCAAGCTCATTTTTAAATTCTAATGATTTATCTGTTTATTCTTTTGGATTTTCTATATACATAATTATATTAACTATAAACAATGACAAATTGTTCCTTTATATTTTATATATACTTTGATATAAATTTAATCTCTTTCTATCCTTCCTCTCTCTCTCTTTACCTTTTTGTAATAGCTACAACTTTTGGTACAATATAGAAAATACTGATGTTATCAGGTACCTGTTTGCTTCAAATCTCAGGATGATTGCAGCAGATTTTTGAGACTATCTTTTTCAGAGTAAGGAAATAACATTTTTTTTAAACTGGAGGACAATTACTTTACAATGTTTTGTTGGTTTCTGCCATATAATAATGCAAATCAGCCATAATCACATAGATAGATATATTTATATAGAGTTTAAATATATATATATTTATAATTTTATAAAATTATATATTTATATATATGTTTATATGCATATATTTATATAGATATATTTTTCTGTATATATAATTATGGCTGATTATATATATATCCTCCCTCTTGAGCCTCCATACCCCTTCCTATCTCACCCTTCTAGGTTGTCACAGAGCACCAGGCTGTGCTCCCTGTGTTATACAACAGATCCTCACTATCTATTATACATGATAGTATATACATGTTAATGCCACATTTTTCAATTTGTCCTACCCTCTCTTTCCCCACTCTGTCCAGAAGTCTGTTTTCTATGTCTGCATCTCCATTCCTTCCCTGCAAATAGGTTCATCAGTACTATTTTTCTAGAGTGCATATATATGCATTAAGGTACAATATTTATTTTTCTCTTTCTGACTTACTTCACTCTGCATAACAGACTCTATGTTCACCCACCTCACTCCCACTGACTCAAATTTGTTCTTTTTTATGTCTGAGTAATATTCCATTGTATATATGTACCTCATCATCTTTATCCATTTATCTCTTGATGGACATCTAGGTTGCCTCCATGTTCTGGCTATTGTAAATATTGCTGCAATGAATATTGGGGTACATATGTTTTTTTGAATTTTGGTTTTCTCAAGGTATTTGCTCAAAAATGGGATTGCTGGGTCATATGTTAGTTTTATTTGTAGCATTTTAAGGAATCTCCGTACTGTTTCCATAGTGGCTGTTTTAATTTACGTTCCCACCAACAGTGCAAGTTCAATTCAGTTCAGTCACTCAGTCATGTCCGACTCTGTGACCCCATGAACTGCAGCACACCAGGCCTCCCTGTCCATCACCACCTCCCAGAGTTCACTCAAACTCACGTGCCTTGAGTTGGTGATGCCATCCAGCCATCTAAGGAGGGTTCCCTTTTCTCCACATCCTCTCCAGCATTTATTGTTTATAACTGTTTTTTTTTTCTTTCTCTTTTTTGGTGAGGGCCATTCTGTTTGGTGTGAGGTGATATCTTAGTATAGTTTCAATTTGCATTTCTCTAATAATGAGCAATGTTGAGCATTTTTTCATGTGTTTATTAGCTATCTACATGTCTTCTTTGGAGAAAGGTCTATTTAGGTCTTCTGCTCATTTTTTGATTGGGTTGTTTGTTTTTCTTTATTGAGCTCTATGAGCTACTTATACTTTTTGAAGATTAATCTTTTGTCAGTTGCTTCATTTGCAATTATTTTCTCCCATTCTGATGGTTGTCTTTTCATCTTGTTTATAGTTTCTTTTGCTCTGCAAAAGATTTTAAGTTTAATTGGGTCCCATGTGTTTACTTTTGTTTTTATTTCCATTACTCTAGGAGGTGGATCAAAGAGGATCTTGCTGTGATTTATGTCAAAAAGAGTACTGCTTATGTTTTCCTGTAAGAGCTTTATAGTTTCTGGCCTTACATTTAAGTCGTAAATCCTTTTTGAGTTTATTTTTGTATATGGTGTTAGGAAGTGTTCTAAATTCATTTACATGTAGCTGTCCAGTTTTCCCAGCACCACTTATATACGAGGCTGCCTTTTCTCCATTGTATATTCTTGCCTCCTTTGTCAAAGATAAGGTGCACATAGGTGCGTGGGTTTATCTCTAGGCTTTCCATCTTGTTCCATAGGTCTATACTTCTGTTTTGTGCCAGGACCATACCATCTTGATGACTGTAGCTTCATAGTATAGTCCAAAGTCAGGAAGGTTGTTTCCTCTGGCTCCGTTTTTCTTTCTCAAGATTGCTTTGGCTATTCATGGTCTTTTGTGTTTCCATACAAATTGTACATTTTTTTCTAGTTCTGTGGAAAATGCCATTGGTAACTTGATAGAGATTTCATTGAATCTGTAGATTTCTTTGGGTAGTATAGTCATTTTCACAATATTGATTCTTCCAATCCAAGAACATGATATAGCTCTCCATTTGTTTGTGTCATCTTTGATTTCTTTCATCTGTGTCTTATAGTTTTTTGTTTTTTGTTTTTTTTTTTTTTTTGCATACAGATCTTTTGTCTCTTTAGGTAAGTTTATGCTTAGGAAGTGAAGTGAAACTAACTCAGTTGTGTATGACTCTTTGCAACCCCATGGACTATACAGCCCACGGAATTCTCCAAGCCAGAATACTGGACTGGGTAGCCTTTCCCTTCTCCAGGGGATCTTCCCAACCCAGAGATCAAGCCCAGGTCTCCCACACTGCAGGAAGATTCTTTACCAGCTGAGCCACAAGGGAAGTCCTTAGGCTTAGAAATTTTATTCTTTTTGTTGCAATGATGAATGGAACAGTTTCCTTAATTTCTCTTTCTGATTTTTCATTTTTAGTGTCTAGGAATGCATGAAATATCTGTATATTAGTTTTATATCCTGCTACTTTATTAAATTCACTGTTTAGCTCTAGTAATTTTCTGGTGGCATTTTTATGATTTTTTATGTACAATATCATGTCATCTGCAAACAGAATTTTATTTCTTCTTTTCCAATCTGCATTCCTTTAATTCTTTTTCTTCTCTGATTGCCATGGCTAGGACTTTTAGAACTATACTGGCTAATAGTGGCACCCTTGTCTTGTTCTTAATCTTAGAGGAAATGCTTTCAGTTTTTCACCATTGAGAATAATGTTTGCTGTGGGTTTGTCATATATGGTCTTTGTTATGTTGAGGTATGTTCCTTCTATGCTGATTTTCTGGAGAGTTTTTTAAAATCATAAATGCATGTCAAATTTTGTCAAAAAGTGTTCTCTGCATCTACTGAAATGACCATATGGTTCCTATCTTTCAATTTGTTAATGTGGTGTATCACATTGATTGATTTGTGTATATTGAAGATTCTTTGCATCCTTTGGATAAACACCACTTGATTATGGTGTATGATTCTTTTAATGTGTTGTTGGATTCTGTTTGCTAGAATTTTGTTGAGGATTTTTGCATCTATGTTCATCAGTGACATTGGCCTGTAATTTTCTTTTTTGTGATATCTTTGGCTGGTTTTGGTATCAGGGTGTCTTCCCTGGCAGTAAAGAATTTAACTGCCAATGCAGGAGACGTGGATTCAGTGGTAGCCCTGTAGAATGAATTTGGGAGTTTTCTTTCCTCTGCAATTTTTGGGAAGAGTTTGAGCAGG
The DNA here is from genome assembly GCF_023091745.1 of Budorcas taxicolor. Taxonomy (NCBI): domain Eukaryota; kingdom Metazoa; phylum Chordata; class Mammalia; order Artiodactyla; family Bovidae; genus Budorcas; species Budorcas taxicolor. The sequence goes on from NC_068912.1 coordinate 32,978,952, forward strand.
ATAGATGTTAGCTTCTTCTCTAAACGTTTGATAGAATTCACCTGTGAAGCCATCTGAGCCCGGGCTTTTGTTTGTTGAAAGATTTTGATTATACTTTTGATTTCAGTGCTTATGATTGGTCTATTCATATTTTCTATTTCTTCCTGGTTCAGTCTTTGAAGGTTGTACTTTTCTAAGAATTTGTCCACTTCTTCCAGATTGTCCATTTCATTGACATATAGTTGCTCATAATAGTCTCTTATGATTCTTTACATTTCTTCATTGTCTGTTGTAATTTATCCTTTTTCACTTATAATTTTGTTGATTTGCATCTTCTCCCTTTTTCTTGATGAGTCTGGCTATTTGTTTGCCAATTTTATCTTCTCAAAAAACAGCTTTTAGTTTTAATGATCTTTGTTATTGCTTCCTTCATTTTTTCCATTTATTTCCGATCTGATCTTTATTACCTCTTTCCTTCTACTAATTTTGGGATTTTTTGTTCTTCTTTTTCTAGTTGCTTTAGGTATAAGAAAAGATTGTTTGTTTGATGTTTTTATTGCTTCTTGAGGTAAGCTTGTATTGCTATAAATTTACCTCTTTGTACTACTTTCACTGCATCCCATAGGTTTTGAGTCATGGTGTTTTCATTATCATTTTCTTCCTTGAAGTTACTTAAAATTACTGTAAATGCAGTTGACTTTTGTCAAATGTTTTCTCTGCATCTTGAGATATTCATATAATTTTCCTCTTTTTAACTGATAACTCAGCCTTCCTCTACCATTATTGAAATAAACTCAACTTGATTGTTATGTAATATCCTCCTATATATTGCTATATTCAGTTTAGCAAAATTTGTAAAAGATATTTACATCCATATTCATAAGCAAGATTGTCTTTTTCTTTTTTTTATATTTTCTGAAGGAGAAATATTAATAGAACCTAATCTAAAGTCTGCAAATCCTCTAGATATTCCACACTCTACCTTGGATTGAACCATACCAGCAAAGTATTGTTTATCTGGACAGTATCATATTGACCCTCCTTCAATACTTTTACTTTGCATCTTCTTGTGATGTCATTGCTCTCTCCTATATATTGATAATAAACCTTTGAAATTCTTTATTGTGTTTATTATAAATACGATGTTAAGGACATGGTTTGTTATGTTGCTTTTAGTATCCTTTTGAGGATCCTCAGGTGAAATTTCTCTAAGAGAATTAAAGGCAGAGGAAGTTCAGTACCCTGGACACTTCACTGAATGTTGGCTATTTTGGATGGGTAGCAAACAGCATTCATTTTAAGAATGTGAAATTTATGTAATTGGCTATATCTAAGTAAAACTTTATTTTTAGAGCATTCCTGCCCACTTTTGCCAGATTTTCCCTCTTGGAGCTATGGGATCAATTTCATATTTTCAAGCTTATCTTGGAAATCAGGGCCAATTGTGTAGACTATAAAAGTCAGAGGTAAGGACATTAAACCAAAGAAAGATGTTGGAAAACAGTCACCAGAATCTTGGAGAATAAGGTAATTGTTGCAGGAATTTATTCCACTTGTCTTAGCCCAAACACACACTTATGTGTATTTGCTGTTTTTAATCAGGGACTATTCTGGATGTCATTAGCTAGTTTAACCTAGGATATGTATGATCTTGGAATGTTATTCAGACTTCAATAGCAATTTTGATTAAGAGTTATATTTTCTTGTTTTCTTCCTATCCTTACCTCCTTTCTTTTTCTTTTTTGTTTTATGTTAGTTTCCTCTTTCTGAGGTCACTGTGAAAAAAAATGCTGATAGACCAGAGAAAGCTGAACTTCTTATGAGTTTAATCTAGAACTATCCTAAAGGTGATATAAGGTTGCAATCATATTAAAAGAGGTCAAAGTAAATAATAATGGAGTTTTATATTAACTAGAGTTTTAAAGGATTAAAAATATTTTAGGAACCAGGCCATTCAAAATAGTTTCTTCTTCTAAAATACATTGGCTAATCATAATTAACAGGGGAGAAATCTCAGTTCTCCCTGGAATGTTTTCTAAAAATGTATAATGGTCCACACATCTCTCTAAGTCATGTCGCAACGACAAGAACAACCTCATTCTAGGCTTAATAGATCAAAAAATATAAATGATCATGGGTCCTTGTGCCTTCTTTGATCTGTGGTATCATCTCTGGATTGTTTACTTCTAGACTTCTCAGTATTTTAGAAAAAATAAACGTAGAATTTTTAAAAAACACTTTAGAGTTTCTCTAACTCACAGCTAAATACATTCTTCTTCAAAACAAAGGGCAGTCATTATTGAACAGGATTTACTAAATATTTAGCATTTATTTATCTATATGATAGGCACTGTGTGATACCCTATGGATACAAAGAAGGCTGTTTTGAGTTTTCTGAAGCATACCTGCCTTGCCTGTTTAACTGCTGGGAGGCTTTGATACAATAGGTATTCCTATATCTTATCTGTCTTCATTCCTTTGCAGAGTCTGTATGGTGCCAACAGCAGAGTATTGTCGGTTTGGGAGTTATCTTAAAGAGAGGATATTAACTATGATCACAAAGATTCTTTGAACTAGTAATAAAGGGTTGCCATAGCATAGTATAAGGAATACAGACCCTGGAATTACAGTAGAATGTTCACATTCTGGCTCTACCACATACAAATTGTAAGACCTGAGTTAGTAAGTTGACCTGCTAAACCTCAGTTTCTTCATCTGTAAAGTGGAATAACAATAGTATCTACCTCATAGAGCTATTGTGTAGATTAAATGTAGATAAAACACTCACCAATGTCCCTGGCATGAACTAAGAGTTCAAAATATGAGATATTATTATTATTTATATAAAAACATAAACATACAATTATTGCCTACATACATAAAAGAAACAGATGAATCAGATTTTTCTGATAGATGGGAGAACAGATAAGGTGGGTCAGGGAAGACTTCATGGAACAGCTGTATTTTAGCAGCACTAATCTGACATTGGGTCAATTTGAAGTCAGTTTCTCCCAAAATGACTATCAGCATCAGGGATCTGAACAAAAACCTGTTTAGCCACATTTCATTCTAGTCATTAACCAAGTTATTGGCTGTAGTGAGTGGTTCATGGACTGGAAAACTGGAGACCAACATTGGGACTTATGATGTAGTGACTTCATCACAATCTGGTTTGAGGAATCAGTCACAGAACTTGTTGCCACATGTGTAAGTTTCATACTTACTGAGGATCTCCATCTGGAAATGTGAGTAACACACTGTCTTTCCAAAGAAGCAATGTCCTTAACTGGAGCTACTTTATCATTCATACTTTCCCAAAGGACCCGTACTTTTGTAATTTCAAGAACTGCTAATAGAGTATTATATTTAGTAATTTGGGTAGTGTGTAGGGAGGAGCTAATTCCTAAATAGTATTTATATATACATAATTATCAGGCCATTTTCTCATCAAAATCAGAGAAGTTTAGAAAAATCTGCATGCTCTGCATTCCCTGTTGTTGTGCAACACTCTTATGTTTTAATGAAGTCCCTCAGGCTTTAACATCAATCTAAATAAAGCAAAAAGTATTAAATTTGAAAACAATGATTCATGGAACTCATTATAATTAATTATCTAATTATCCTCCCATTTTACCAGTGTATTCTAAGATTATCAGTTGTTTTTAGAAGCTGTCAGAGACTTGTCTGACAGTCCAGTGGTTAAGACAACTTTCTTTCACTGCAGGGTGCATGAGTTCAATCCCTGGTTGATGAACTAAGATCCCACTCCATGTGGTATAGCCAAAACAATAGGGAAAAAAAAATTTTTTTTAAGCTGTCAACTCTGCTTTCTTTTTAGACCAAGGTCTCCCAGGCTGAGAGATACAGATATCTAGAAAAGATTTTCCCCTCTATTTGTTCTCCTTTACCAAATTTCCCTCTCTTATTCATAAGGATGGGGCAGGCAGGTTCTGAATGATTACTTGAGTTATACTCTAAGGAGTTGAGGTAGGTAGTTGGAGGGTTTCTTCAGCAGTTCAACCATGTCAGAACTCAGATGCTTTCTCAGTGATTCTTTGGATCTTTCTCCAATGATTACAAGATGGCAATATCTCCAAGCAAGAGACCTGGGTTTGATCCCTGGCTTGGGAAGATCCCCTGGAGAAGAGAAAGGCTACCCACTCCAGTATTCTGGCCTGGAGAATTCCATGGGCTGTATAGTCCATGGGGTCGCAAAGAGTCGGAGACAACTGAGTGACTTTCACTTTCACTTTTGCACAAATATGTACAAAAGCAGACATGGAGAGGCAAGGTTTCTCTACATCCCTCAACAAGGGAGAAAGCTTTTAGAATTCCTTCAAGAGACTACAGTTTATATCTCAGCTAAGATTAGGGCTATCTCATGTACCAAGCTTTGGCATTTGTCTCATCAATGTAATTTTAACTTTTAACGTTTTATTAAAATTTCAATGTCAAAACACCCTAACATCCCAATGTCTTGAACCCCTCTTTTTTTCAGTCACTAAATTAATGACCACATCATTCTTCATCCCTGAAATAACGAACAATAGTGACTAAAGCCTCATGAAATTCTGATTCTCTCCCTCTCTTACTACCATCATACCTGTGGACTGATAATGACATTCAATAACTTTGCTTTTGTCTCTCTCTTGTCCTCAAAGTTTAATAGTCCCCACCAATTTTTGCTTTCACCTCTCTCTAGTTATAGAGGGAACTGTATAACCTTCTGTTCCTACATTTTCAACTCTCCTGTCTCATAGTCTTCCTGGTACATCTGCCAAACACAGATTAATACAACCATCTGGCCCTTCTACTCCTATTTGACTGATGGGGAACATAAAACAAACATGCAGATTGGTGTCACTTCAAAAAATATGGTGTCGATTCTCCACTGCATTTCTTGGAAATTCTCTTACATACTAGCAGCCAAACTTTTCTCATATTTTCAGTATCTATTCAAAATATTTACTTCTCTCCTCAGCCCCCAAACATTGCATCTATCTTCTGTATTTTGTCAGATAAATTTGTTTCTGTTTCACAGAAAAAGTAGAAACATTTTTTGTAGTGAAGTAACAATAATCATTCGCACACAGTATTAAGACGATGAATTCACAAGAGTTTTTGTTTCTTTACAGGAAAAAACCTGAGACTTTTCTGAAAAGAAAGTTACATATGTATGTGTGTATGTGAGTGCTAAGTCTCTTCAGTTGACTCTTTGTGACCCTATAGACTGTAGCTTACAGGATTCCTCTGTCCGTGGGATTTTCCAAGCAAGAATACTGCAATGGGTTGCCATTTCCTTCTCCAGGAGCCCTTCCTGACCTAGGGATCAAACCCAAGTCTCTTATGTCTCCTGCATTGGCAGGCAGATTCTGTAGCTTTTCCACACGTAAGTGCCCCATTTGCACATACACACAATATTTTGCACTTAACTTCAGAAGTTAATTTTGCACTGACTTCTAGAATCCTATTCATATACTTCCAAAGATTTGATAACCCCAGTTCTAGGGTTGTTTGCAAGTGTTTAACAGGTAAATATGCAAATTAAACTTAAGATAAAGTTATTAAGACAGGTCAGGGATAATTTCATAAGTTTTTTAACAGAGTACCATATATATAATATATCATTATGAATCAATCAAGTTTAGTTGTTTCTTCCCTGATAACTCAGTTGGTAAAGAATCTGCCTGCAATGAGGGAGAACAGGGTTTGATCCTTGGGTTGGGAAGATCTCCTGGAGAAGGGAAAGGCTACCCACTCCAATATTCTGGGCTGGAGAATTTCAGGGACTTTATAATCCATGGGGGTCACAAAGAGTCGGACACGACTGAGTGACTTTCACTTTTCACTTTTTTCTTAGATATTTTAAAGACATTTACTGAGGTAAAACTTATACACTATAGGAAAAATCACCCTTTGTAAGGTTTTGACAAATATTTTCAGTCACGTAACCATGACCACAGTAAAAAGAGGGGAAATTTATTCTATCCTCTAAAAAATTCCTTTGAACCATTTTGTAGTGAATTTAATCCCACTACATACATACATTCCACCTTGGCAACCACTGATCTTATTTGTTTGTATAGTTTTGCTTTTTAAAGAATATCATATAAATAGAATCGTGCCATTTGTAACCTTTGTCTGGCTTCCTTCATTTAGTATTATGCTTTTGAATTCATCCATGCTTTTGCAAGTTATCTGTAATTAGTTTCATTTTATTTCTGAGCTGTATTCCATTTTGTGAATATACTGCAATTTATTTATAAATTTACAAATTTATGAAAGTTTGGGCTGCTTTCAATTTTTGCTACTGTGAATAAAGCTGTTATGAATATTTATGTACAGGGATTTCCCTGATAGTCCAGTGGCTAAGACTCTGCGCTCCCAGTGCAGGGGACCCGGTTTCAATCCCTGGTCAGGGAACTTGATTCCATATGCTGCAACTAAGAGTTCACATGCTGCAACAAAGATCCAACACAGTCAAATAAATAAATATATTTTTTAAATATTTATGTACAGGTCTTTGTGTGAACATAGGTTTTCATTTCTAATGTATAAATGCTCAGGAGTAAGACTGTTGGGCCTTACGGTAAATATATGTCTAAGTTTGAAAGAAACTCTCTTAAAGATATTTTAAGAGAAAATTCTCTGAAGGTTTCTGATCACCCATCTGAGAAATTGAGCCAGACATATTAGATCTCTGAAGCTCAGTTTTCTCATCTGTCTGTGTTGATAATATCTCCTTTATACAATTAATAATACAATGAGTTAAATAGATAAATGTTAGTAGGTTAACACAGGTAAAGGATTAATCAGTTAACCCTGTGTTCAATAAATAACACTCAAAAATTGCTACATATAAATAATGAAACTTTGACACTCTATCTCCATCTGGTGGCAGTATATAACATTTTCAAAAGTTCTACTAAAAGAGAAAACACATTTATGGATAAAATCTCACAAATCGCCAAGACAGTTGAATGATTGTTGCTTAAAGTCCAAAGTGCTATTGTAAGAAGCTTCCATAATTTCTGAGCCACCTTCTGTCTGGAAAAGAGCAAAAGTGCCTCACATGTACACATGGGCACAGCCAGGAGGGAAGTAACGGCCCTTCCTGAGGCCTTCCATGGTCTGCACTATATTCTCCACATGCCCTTTCTAAGAAGTCTGGGTGTAGGGCCATCCACAGCATCTCAGCACATGAGGAATATCACACTGGGACCACCCTGTGCTTTTGTACTTTCAAAATTACACAGTTAACTTGTCTTGAAGAAAGAGACCCAATAGATAATTAGAGAGCAAATATGAGTATGGGATTGTGATTTTGAGACACACTCGCTAAAGGTGAAGGGGAGAGAATCAACTGTAATATGACTGATGTTCTGAATTGTTTAGGTTTAGGGCCAGAAACTGCAGACATGAAATGAAAAGACGCTTACTCCTTGGAAGAGAAGTTATGACCTAACTAGACAGCATATTAAAAAGCAGAGACATTACTTTACCAACAAACATCTGTCTAGTCAAGGCTATGGGTTTTCCAGTAGTCATGTATGGATGTGAGAGTTGGACTATAAAGAAAGCTGAGGGCCGAAGAATGGATGTTTTCGAACTGTGGTGTTGGAGAAGACTCTCGAGAGTCCCTTGGATAGCAAAGATATCCAACCAGTCCACGCTAAAGGAAATCAGTTTCAGTTTAGTCACTCGGTCATGTCTGATTCTTTGCAACCCCATGGACTGCAGCACGCCAGGCCTCCCTGTCCATTACCAACTCCCGGAGTTCACCCTAACTCATGTCCATTGAGTCAGTGATGCCATCCAACCATCTCATCCTCTGTCATCCCCTTCTCCTCCTGCCCTAAATCTTTCCCAGCTGCAGGGTCTTTTCAAATTATTGGAGTTTCAGCTTCAACATCAGTGTTCCAATGAACACCCAGGACTGATCTCCTTTAGGATGTACTGGCTGGATCTCCATGCAGTCCAAGGGACTCTCAAGAGTCTTCTCCAACACCACAGTTCAAAAGCATCAATTCTTCGGCACTCAGCTTTCTTTGTAGTCCAACTCTTACATCCATACATGATTACTGGAAAAAACATAGCCTTGACTAGATGGACCTTTGTTGACAGGTAATGTCTCTGCTTTTTAATATGCAATCTAGGTTGGTCATAACTTTCCTTCCAAGGAGTAACTATCTTTTATTTCATTTTATTATTTTTATTTAAATTTTTATTTTTACTTTATTTTACTTTACAGTACTGTATTGGTTTTGCCATACATTGACATGAATCCACCACGGGTGTACATGCGTTCCCAAACATGAACCCCCCTCCCACCTCCCTCCCCATAACATCTCTCTGGGTCATCCCAGTGCACCAGCCCCAAGCATGCTGTATCCTGCGTCGGACATAGACTGCCGATTCGATTCCTACATGATAGTATACATGTTAGAATGCCATTCTCCCAAATCATCCCACCCTCTCCCTCTCCCTCTGAGTCCAAAAGTCCGTTAAACACCTCTGTGTCTTTTTTGCTGTCTTGCATACAGGGTCGTCATTGCCATCTTTCTAAATTCCATATATATGTGTCAGTATACTGTATTGGTGTTTTTCTTTCTGGCTTACTTCACTCTGTATAATCGGCTCCAGTTTCATCCATCTCATCAGAACTGATTCAAATGAATTCTTTTTAACGGCTGAGTAATACTCCATTGTGTATATGTACCACAGCTTTCTTATCCATTCATCTGCTGATGGACATCTAGGTTGTTTCCATGTCCTGGCTATTATAAATAGTGCTGCGATGAACATTGGGGTACATGTGTCTCTTTCTATTCTGGTTTCCTCGGTGTGTATGCCCAGCAGTGGAATTGCTGGGTCATAAGGTAGTTCTATTTGTAATTTTTAAAGGAATCTCCACACTGTTCTCCATAGTGGCTGTACTAGTTTGCATTCCCACCAACAGTGTAAGAGGGTTCCCTTTTCTCCACACCCTCTCCAGCATTTATTGCTTGCAGATTTTTGGATCGCAGCCATTCTGACTGGTGTGAAGTGGTACCTCATTGTGGTTTTGATTTGCATTTCTCTAATAATGAGTGATATTGAGCATCTTTTCATGTGTTTGTTAGCCATCCGTATGTCTTCTTTGTAGAAATGTCTATTTAGTTCTTTGGCCCATTTTTTGATTGGGTCGTTTATTTTTCTGGAATTGAGCTGCATAAGTTGCTTGTATATTTTTGAGATTAATTGTTTGTCAGTTGTTTCATTTGCTATTATTTTCTCCCATTCACAAGGCTGTCTTTTCACCTTGCTTATAGTTTCCTTTGTTGTGCAGAAGCTTTTAATTTTAATTAGATCCCATTTGTTTATTTTTGCTTTTATTTCCAGTATTCTGGGAGGTGGATCATAGAGGATCCTGCTGTGATTTATGTCGGAGAGTGTTTTGCCTATGTTCTCCTCTAGGAGTTTTATAGTTTCTGGTCTTACATTTAGATCTTTAATCCATTTTGAGTTTATTTTCGTGTGCAGAGTTAGAAAGTGATCTAGTTTCATTCTTTTACAAGTGGGTGACCAGTTTTCCCAGCACCACTTGTTAAAGAGATTGTCTTTACTCCATTGTATATTCTTGCCTCCTTTGTCAAAGATAAGGTGTCCATATGTGTGTGGATTTATCTCTGGGCTTTATATTTTGTTCCAGTGATCTATATGTCTGTCTTTGTGCCAGTACTACTGGCAGGATTTGTCTCTCTCCTTCTCATTCCTCTCTCTTATCCTCCTGGCCACCTCTATCTACTTCCTCCCTCTCCTCTTCCCTGTATAACTCCGTAAATACCTCTGAGCGGTCCAAACTATAGAGAGCACATAAGGAAGTGACTACTGGCTAGCTTGCTCTCTCCTCTTTTTGTCTCACCACATCTCATTCCAGTCACCTCTAACTACCCCCTCCCTCTTCTCTTCTCCTTGTAACTCAGTGAACCTCTCTGAGTGTCCCTCAATGTGGAGAAACTTTTCATCTTTAACCTAAATGTTTTATCATCAGTGCTGTATAGATGGAGAAGTCTAGAGGCTACTGTAAAAATAAAACTGAAAACCAGAAGCAGGAGGCTTAAGTCCAAAGCCTGAAAACATTAGAGAACTCTTGAATTCAGGGAACATTAAGCAATAGGAGCTCATCAAATGCCTCCATACCTACACTGTAACTATCTTTTAAATTCATGGCTGCAGTCACCATCTGCAGTGATTTTGGAGCCCAGAAAAGTAAAGTCACCCACTGTTTCCACAGCCACTGTTTCTGCTGTTTCCCCATCTATTTGCCACGAAGTGATGGGACCAGTTGCCATGATCTTAGATTTCTGAATGTTGAGCTTTAAGGCAACTTTTTCACTCTCCTCTTTCACTTTCATCAGGAGGCTTTTTAGTTCCTCTTTACTTTCTGCCATAAGGGTGGTATCATCTGCATATCTGAGGTTATTGATATTTCTCCCGGCAATCTTGATTCCAGCTTGTGTTTCTTCCAGTCCAGCGTTTCTCATGATGTACTCTGCATATAAGTTAAATAAGCAGGGTGACAATATACAGCCTTGACGTATTCCTTTTCCTATTTGGAACCAGTCTGTTGTTCCATGTCCAGTTCTAACTGTTGCTTCCTGACCTGCATATGGATTTCTCAAGAGGCAGGTCAGGTGGTCTGGTATTCCCATCTCTTTCAGAATTTTCCACAGTTTATTGTAATCCACACAGTCAAAGGCTTTGGCATAGTCAATAAAGCAGAAATAGATGTTTTTCTGGCACTTTCTTGCTTTTTCAATGATCCAGCAGATGTTGGCAATTTGATCTCTGGTTCCTCTGCCTTTTCTAAAACCAGCTTGAACATCTGAAATTTCGCGGTTCATGTCTTGCTGAAGCCTGGCTTGGAGAATTTTGAGCATTCCTTTGCTAGTGTGTGAGATGAGTGCCATTGTGTGATACTTTGAGCATTCTTTGCCACTGCCTTTCTTAGGGATTGGAATGAAAACTTACCTTTTCCAGTCCCATGGCCACTTCTGAATTTTCCAAATTTGCTGGCATATTGCGTGCAGCACTTTCACAGCATCATCTTTCAGGATTTGAAATAGCTCAATTGGAATTCCATCACCTCCACTGGCTTTGTTCATAGTGATGCTTCCTAAGGCCCACTTGACTTCACATTCCAGGATGTCTGGCTCTAGGTGAGTGATCACATCATCATGATTATTTGGATCATGAAGATCTTTTTTGTACAGTTCTGTGTATTCTTGCAACCTCTTCTTAATACCTTCTGCCTCTGTTAGGTCCATACCATTTCTGTCCTTTATTGAGCCCATCTTTGCATGAAATGTTCCCTTGGTATCTCTAATTTTCTTAAAGAGAGCTCTAGTCTTTCCCATTCTATTGTTTTCCTCTATTTCTTTTCACTGATCACTGAGGAAGGCTTTCTTATCTCTCCTTGCTATTCTTTGGAACTCTGCATTCAAATGGGTATATCTTACCTTTTCTCCTTTGCTTTTCACTTCTCTTCTTTTCACAGCTATTTGTAAGGCCTCCTCAGACAGCCCTTTTGCTTTTTTGTATTTCTTCTTCTTGGGGATGGTCTTGATCACTGCCTCCTGTACCATGTCACAAACCTCTGTTCATAGTTCATCAGGCACCCAGTCTATCAGATCTAGGCCCATAAATCCATTTCTCACTTCCACCGTATAATCATAAGGGATTTGATTTAGATCATACCTGAATGGTCTAGCGGTTTTCCCCACTTTCGTCAATTTAAGCCTGAATTTGGTAATAAGGAGTTCATGATCTGAGCCACAGTCAGCTTCCAGTCTTGTTTTTGCTGACAAAGAATATAATCAATCTGATTTCAGTGTTGGCCATCTGGTGATGTCCATGTGTAGAGTCTTATCTTGTGTTGTTGGAAGAGGGTGTTTGCTATGACCAGTGTGTTCTCTTGGCAAAACTCTATTAGCCTTTGCCCTGCTTCATTCTGTACTCCAAGGCCAAATTTACCTGTTACTCCAGATGTTTCTTAACTTCCTACTTTTGCAGTCTAGTCCTCTATAATGAAAAAGACATCTTCTTTGAGTGTTAGTTCTAAAACGTCTTGTAGATCTTCAGAGAACCATTCAACTTCAGCTTCTTCAGCATTACTGGTTGGGGTGTAGATTTGGATTACCATGATATTGAATGGTTTGCCTTGGAAATGAACAGAGATCATTCTGTCGTTTTTGAGATTGCATCCAAGTACTGCATTTTGGACTCTTTTTTTGACCCTGATGGCTACTCCATTTCTTCTGAGGGAATCCTGCCCACAATAGTAGATGTAATGGTCATCTGAGTTAAAATCAGCATTCCAGTCCATTTTACTTCACTGATTCCTAGAATATTGACATTCTCTCTTGTCATCTCCTGTTTGACCACTTCCAATTTGCCTTGATTCATGGACCTAACATTCCAGGTTCCTATGCAATATTGCTCTTTGCAGCATTGGACCTTGCCTCTATCACCAGTCACATGCACAACTGGGTGTTGTTTTTGCTTTGGCTCCATCCCTTCATTCTTTCTGGAGTTACTTCTCAACTGATCTCCAGTAGCATATCGGGCACCTACTGACCTAGGGAGTTCATCTTTCAGTGTCCTATCTTTTTGCCTTTTCATACTGTTCATGGGGTTCTCAAGGCAAGAATACTGAAGTGGTTTGCCATTCTCTCTCCAGTGGACCAGGTTTTGTCAGAACTCTCCACCATGACCTGTCTGTCTTGGGTGGCAGACAGTCTTGGCCAGTATTTAAACAGCAAAAGATTAGATTAGAATGGAAAATAGCAGATATAACACATGTAGTAAGACATTGTTTTAGAAAACATGTACAGATGCCATCCAAGACAGCCTACACGGCATAGCTTTCCATCCTGAATATTCATTGGAAGGACTGATGTTAAAGCTGAAACTGCAATACTTTGGCCACCTGATGTGAAGAACTGACTCATTTGAAAAGACTCTGATGCTGGGAGAGATTGAGGGTGGGAGGAGAAGGGGACAACAGAGGATGAGATTGTTGGATGGCATCACCGACTCAATGGACGTGAGTTTGAATAAACTCCGGGAGTTGTTGTTGGATAGGGAGGCCTGCCGTGCTGCAGTCCATGGTGTTACAAAGAGTTAGACATGACTGAGCAACTGAACTGAACTGAGGGGCAGAAAGCTGAGAATTATTATTATTATTTATCTTTTGGATCTTAGTTCCCCAACCAGAGATTAAACCCACATCCCTGCAGTGGAAGGCGAAGTCTTAACCACTGAACCCCCAGGGAAGTCCTGGGTTGTTTTGTTTTTTTTTTTAAGACTTGCCTTGTAATTTTTTTTTTTTTTAATATTATGAGCTCATCTTCCAAGAAAGTTGTTTTCTGTGGAAGTCTCTCAGGTCCTGGAACTTAGGAACAATGTTGGGAGGAAGTTTCAAATTTCCCTGTGTTCCTGTAGTGTCCATTGGTTCCAGAGAGAATTTTATAATATAGCTTGACTCAATTTCCATACTCCTTGGGTGTGCAACTATGGAGATCATTTATGTTGATCTAGCTTGGAGGGTTAACTCTCCTCCATTAACTTTCTAGCCAAATTTCCATGAGAATATCAGGCTTACTTGTGGTGTCTCTGGGTTGAAACAGAAAAATTCTATCTTTTGTTTCACAAAAGAGTGACTCCCAATTTTAAGTGGAAAATTTATTTGTAATTGTCTGACAAACCAAGGCCCTGGTCTCATCAGCCATTCCTCTGTCACCATTAAAGTCTCATTGCGAGAGTGCGTGTTAAGCTGCTTCAGTTGTGTCCAACTGTCTGCAACCCTATGGACTATAGCCAGCCAGGCTCATCTGTCTATGGGGATTCTCCATTGCCTTGACATTTATCTGGTTCTGACACCTCTAAAGACACTCATCTTTCACTTCCTGCTTCCTTTTGCAATTTTGTTGTCCCTCTTCATTTCCAGCACCTGAGAACTTTGCTTTCTTGTTTTATACAAGACTTCTATAATAAAAATAAATAATTTTTTAGAGACACATTTTACTTCAAGACTTAGTTCCCCACAAATGTACATGTTTTCTAAAACAATATCTTACTACCTGTGTTATATCTGCTATTTTCTATTCTAATCTAGTCTTTCGTTGTTTAAATACTGGCCAAGACCCATTACATAGAATTCATAACTTATTATTGGATTGCTATGTATATAGAAATAAGTTATAAGTTAAAGTTATAGAAATTATATTTTACCTACAATATCTGTTTTAAGGGGAAGGAATTATACAGCCAATTCATATTGTCACATTGTCTACAAGTTCAAGAAAGATCTTTCTAAAACACAAAACATCATGTTCTCCTACATTAAAGTTCTTCAAGTTTGTTTCATTGGTCTTATGATAAAATCCAAAGTCCTTTACTTGGGAAATTGAGCAGAATAGCTCAGAGTCTGACCTCAGGAGTTCAAATGATTCAAGTTCAGTTCTGTTCAGTCTCTCAGTCATGTTGGACAGCAACCCCATGGACTGCATCACGCCAGGCCTCCTTGTCCATCGCCAGCTCCTGGAGTTCACACAAACTCAAGTCCATTGAGTCGATGATGCCATCCAACCATCTCATCCTCTGTCATCCCCTTCTCCTCCTGCCTTCAATCTTTCCCAGCATCAGGGTCTTCTCAAATGAGTCAGTTCTTCACATCAGGTGGCCAAAGTATTGCAGTTTCAGCTTCAGCATCAGTCCTTCCAATGAATATTCAGGACTGATTTCCTTTAGAATGGGCTAGTTGGATCTCCTTGCAGTCAAAGGGACTCTCAAGAGTCTTCTCCAACACCACCGCTCAAAGGAATAAGGAATCCATTCTTCAGCTCTCAGCTTTCTTTGTAGTCCAACTCTCACATCCATACATGACTACTGGAAAAACCATAGCTTTGACAAGATGGACCTTTGTTGACAAAGTAATGTCTCTGCTTTTTAATACGCTATCTAGGTTGGTCATAACTTTTCTTCCACGGAGGAAGCGTCTTTTAATTTCATGGCTGCAGTCACCATCTACAGTGATTTTGGAGCCTCAAAAATAATGTCTCACACTGTTTTCACTGTTTTCCCATCTATTTGCCATGAGATGATGGGACCGGATGCCAAGATCTTAGTTTTCTGAATGTTGAGCTTTAAGCCAACTTTTTCACTCTCCTCTTTCACTTTCATCAAGAGGCTCTTTAGTTCTTCTTCACTTTCTGCCATAAGGGTGGCATCATCTGCATATCTGAGGTTATTGATATTCTCCCAGCAATCTTGATTCCAGCTTGTGCTTCTTCCAGACCAGTGTTTCTCATGATGTACTCTGCATATAAGTTAAATAAGCAGGGTGACAATATACAGCCTTGACATCCTCCTTTTCCTATTTGGAACCAGTCTGTTGTTCCATATCCAGTTCTAACTGTTGCTTCCTGACCTGCATACAGATTTCTCAAGAGGCAGGTCAGGTGGTCTGGTATTCCCATCTCAGAATTTTCCACAGTTTATTGTGATCCACACAGTAAAGGCTGTGGTATAGTGAATAAAGCAGAAATAGATGTTTTTCTGGAACTCTCTTGCTTTTTCCATGATCCAGCAGATGTTGGCAATTTGATCTCTGGTTCCTCTGCCTTTTCTGAAACCAGCTTGAACATCTGGAAGTTCATGGATCACATATTGCTGAAGCCTGGCTTGGAGAATTTAGAGCATTACTTTACTATCATATGAGATGAGTGCAACTGTGCAGTAGTTTGATTCAAGTCTGTATTCAAATATGGTTTCTTAACTATGTGACTTTGAACAAGTTAATGTCTTAGCCCCAGTTTCCTCATCTGCAAACTAGGGATAATTCTAGTACCACCTACTTCATAGGATTGCTGTGAACTTTAAATGAGACAATGTTGTTATCACCTACAAAAGTGGGATGAAACCTCATTCAAAATTTGAGATTGATAATGTTACAAATGCCCCAAGAGATACTGAGGTTGATGATGGTACACATACACCAAATATTAGGAAAAGGTTCATTACTTAATGAAGCTTTCTGGGGAGAAACACAACAAACAACAAAAAACTCTCCAATCTAGGCACTGAGTCTCCCCTACAGTCTATAGAGGAGTTTCCTCTCCTCTATATCACCTAGAAGACTATCCAAAAGGTAGCAAGAAAAGGAGATACCAAGGCAATAATGAAAATGACCTTGGTCATTTCAAATAATGAAAACTACATTATAATCAATGTAGTTTTTGTTGGAGAATTATGCTCACCATGTGTCCAACTGGATAACTTACGTTCAGAAACTTGTTTTGAAGGCACTTCCCTAGCTGGAGGATGAAGACGTAAATGCTATTAGCCACTGGAATCTCAGCTCTGTGTCTTGATCACCAGACTTTCATTTTCAGATCGAAGTTGGTCTGTGATGGTCAAAGGAGAAAAGCAACTGAACTTCTCAGTATGCACTACACTGGGGCCAAAGGAGGTGAACCAGACCAAGAGGAAGCAAAGAGAAGTAGGTAGAGATGACGGTGAACACTGCTTTGGGCTAGTTCTTCTACAGCCTCGCCAGACTACTCCATTCTTTCCTTGTTCTCCACACTCACTTTGGACTAGAAATACACCTTTCCAACTTCAAATTTTCTCATAAAGTAATGAGGTATTTCCTAGTTGCTTACAGGAAAACTTAAGTTTTTGTATGGTGAAAAAAGCAGTGGCCCAACTTCCCTCCAAAACTATCTAAAGTAATAGGTCTAGATATTTGCAGAATGTTCAGTCTGTTTTTTAACTCCAAAAACAGCTCCAGGAAGTATAGCATGGCAGTCAGGAGCCCTGAGCTGAAAGCCAGACCACCTGGATTCAAATTCCAGTTCTACTACTTCCTGGCTGGGTGACCTTAGGCAAGCTATGTAACCTCCTTATGCCTCAGTTTCCTCTGCAAAATGGCAATGAGAGTAGTACTTACCTCATAGAGAGCTCCGAGGTTTAAAAGCACTCAGTTCAACAGTCGGCAAGCACAAGAATATTATCTGCTATCATTATGTCTTTCTCACCAAAAAATGTGCTGTGAATCCCCAAATCCCTTCAATGGTCCCCTAAGGAAGAACTACTGGTCCAGTGTGTGCACCTGAGGGCTTTTTCATTCTTGGCATCTAACTCTTTTTACTTCTGACCCAGAAAGTCAGAAAGCATGGAAGTTAAGCAGACCAGACACTGGATTCACATTGAAGTGAAGTGAGGAAATGTTAGTCGCTCAGTTGTATCTGATTCTTTGTGACCTCATGGACTGGGGCTCACCAGGCTCTTCTGTCCATGGGATTTTCCAGGCAAGAATACTGGGGTGGGTTTCCATTTTATTCTCCACATTGCCTGAGCTAAAATCCTCACTCCCATTCTCTGTGTGACCATGGGAAATTATTCAACAATTAGCTCCTCTGTTTCTTTATGAAATGAGAATGGTAGTGAAAACAATGATACCTCATAGGGACGTTGTGAATGTTACATGACATAATCTATGTAAAGCTCTTAGAAGACTGCCTGGCATATTTTAATTGTTCATTAAATATCTGTTATTATTATCCATTCCACATCCTGCAAACATTTACTATCCAACTACCAAGTGCAAAATGCTGCTAAACACTGGTCATTATTAAAGGAAGCCTCTTCTTAAGGAGCTTGCTGCTGCTGCTGCTGCTGCTGCTACTGCTGCTGTTAAGTCGCTTCAATCGTGTCTGACTCTGTGCGACCCCATAGACAGCAGCCCACCAGGCTCCCCCGTCCCTGGGATTCTCCAGGCAAGAACACTGGAGTGGGTTGCCATTTCCTTCTCCAATGCATGAAAGTGAAAAGTGAAAGTGAAGTCGCTCAGTCGCGTCCGACTCTGTGCGACCCCATGGACTGCAGCCTACCAGGCTCCTCCGTCCATGGGATTTTCCAGGCAAGAGTAATGGAGTGGGGTGCCATTGCCTTCTCCCTTAAGGAGCTTAAGACTTTCCAAATTAAAATCTATCAATCCTTGGTTCATCTTATGGAACCCATTGTTATTTTGACCCTATTTAGAGACTGGTCCTTAGGGGGTCCATCTCTGATGATACTTCCCTTGCAGAATCTGTTTCAGAGAAGCTGTCCTGCCGGGTCCATAGGTGGGATCCAGGAATTCTACTCTTCCCTCAGGTGATTCTAGCCTCTAATTCTCATTGTCTCTACTAACCTGGGTTTCCCCCGTGGCTCAGTGGTAAAGAATCCACTTGTAATGCAGGAGCTAAAGGAGATGTGGGTTCGATCCCTGGGTTGAGAAGATCCCCTGGAGGATGGCATGGCAACCCATTCCAGTATTCTTGCCTGGAGAATCCCACAGACAGAGGAGCCTGGCAAGCTATTGTCCATGGGTTCAAAAGAGTCGGACATGACTGAAGTGACTTAGCACTCACGCACACACACAGTAGTAAAGAGATGTTCTACTCTCCAATTCTAGCTCTGTTGCTTCTACTTGACAAGTTATTTAACCTCTCTGAGCCTGTTTCCTCACCCATAGAATGGGGGTAAAGCAGCTCTTACGTCTTGAAGCTGTTGCGAGTGTTAAGTGAGTAAATGTATGACAATAGGCTAGGATATTGCTTGGCACAGAGTAAGCACTATAGAATAATTTGTTGTTATGATTATTATTTACTTTAATGAGTGTCAACACAGCACGGAACCTAGCCAACCAACCTGGAGCACTCTTTCAACAAGTGTGGCTCATGAGGGTGTTCTGCAATCCACTAAAATCTCTCTCTGGCACAGTTTTGACAAGTCCTGGTCCTAGGAGACAGAGGAAGTGAGGCTTAGAGGGCTAAAGGGATGGGGCAAGTAGGGGGAAAGGCCATATTAACACCATTGTCTAGAAACAGTCACTTGCCCTGTGTTACCACAGGAGTAAGGGGAGACTGTTCATTTAGAGAAAGCCTGTGGTTGTTTAAACAGAATCCAGGCACCTTCTCTCACCATCCCGTGCATGCTCCTTCTCTCTCTCTGGCAGGTAGCCTGTGAGAACAGGGCCCATCTCTGGCGGTTTTTATAAGAACCCAGCTCAGGTTCGGG
The DNA here is from genome assembly GCF_023091745.1 of Budorcas taxicolor. Classification (NCBI taxonomy): domain Eukaryota; kingdom Metazoa; phylum Chordata; class Mammalia; order Artiodactyla; family Bovidae; genus Budorcas; species Budorcas taxicolor. The sequence goes on from NC_068912.1 coordinate 32,998,038, forward strand.
GCAAGTCACAGATGGCCTTGGAATCAATCAGGCAACCAAGGGAACGTGATAATTTCTACAGGTCCGCCACCAGAGGGCAGAGCATCACCACAGGAAATCTTGAGTCAGCTGTCGTGGAGCCCACCGCCCAGCACTCTGGGGTGAATTCTCCAGAATGCTGGGTTGCAGCTCTTCCAAATTCAGTTTCCCTGGAGCTTGGCCCAAGATCTTGGAGATCATGATAATAACTGCAGACATTCCTCCTCTTCAGATCCCTCGCCCCAGGCTACACCCACACAGGTGTCTAGACATTTCCGTGCCAGGCACCATTTGTTTGATGAGGAGAAAAGTCAGGGAGAGGTTGGGACAGAGGAACCATAATATTAGCCAAACAGCATCCCAGGCTGGGGCCTGTCATTTCCCGCTGGAGCACCTGGATATAGAACGTGTTCACTTGATGCAGAAAGGGAAAGGAAGGCACATCAAGATGAGAGATTGGTTTGCTCCTCTGTGTTACTGCTGCGTTTTCACACCTTAGACCCTGGAAGCTTAGGTCCTAATTGAGGGCTCTCATCAGAGCAGATTGTAGTTGTAGGGCATTTGGACAGCCCTTCATTCACTGGCATAAAGTGGCATAATTCCTAAATCAGCATTCCCATCTCCTAGATCCTCCTTATTGATTTTACCTTTTCAACCTTGTATGTCATGAAAACAAAGATCAGAGAGGGTTTTAGGGTGAATGGCAACAGAACTCTTGTACTCCGTGCCTCTGTCAGGGTTTAATAAGTGGGGTTATCTGTGGCTGTGCAGAGAAGGCTCGGAGTGGTCCCATTCAGGTGACATCAGTTTCTGGCTTCCCCATCACCTCTACCATGAGCAGGATAAAACAGTGCCAGGAAGGCATAGGGCAAAGCGTCTTGGGCCAGAGAATAGGGCCCTTTCACCCTTGGTTTACTCCTACCTTCTGGGGAAATAACTAAGTGTTCTGGGCTCTCCTTTCTTGAATTTGACGATGATAGCTCCTCTTGAAGGTCAGTATTGCAGGGGAGACAAGTTTGGGTTTTTTTTAATCTTGGAATTGTCTATCCCATTTCAAAACGATCCCTGCTCAAGCCTCAGGAAGACAGCTATATGAAGAATGAGGAATCAAGATCGGCTGAATAGAGGTTATCAGCCAAGGTCATGAATGGTGTGAAATGTCAGATTAGCCTGATTTCGCTCTGTGTTCTCACACGCACACTTCCTGTCCCGGGAGTTTAATTAGTTTCTTCTAGCACAGGAAATGTGGCACATCCGGAAATACCTCATACTTAGTGTATTATTAACCTACTGTGAAACTCCTCTTGTTCTGATGATCACCTTAAGCAACGTCTCACGGGAAAAATCTCTGGCAGGCAGTCTTGGGAGCAGTGTTTTAGCCATAGCCATATTTCCTCAACATCCCAGCTCACTTTGGGGTCATTTTTTTCCCCAGTACAGTCTTGGGCAAACCACTTACCCTCTCTGGTTGTCATGATGGTTGCAGCATTTTTTAAACTGAAAGTCAGAAGAAAATTGTCTTCTGCTCCCTTGCTTCTTCTCAGTACTACCTTCTTCCTTCCTCTCACTCCCCATCCCCCACAGCAGATTCTACATTCCAGCCACTTCCTGCCCTAGATACACGCAATGCTCTCTGCTTTGAATTCTTTCTTAAAACATGTGCTTTCCTGCTAACTCCCACCGATCCTTTGGGACCCAGCTTTGACGTCATCTTCTCCAGGAAGGCACCCCTGCCGTCTCCGGGCCACCACTTCCCCTTTGACGTCCCTGTTCTGTGTGCCCACAGCACCTACACACCCACAGCCACGGACTGCCCTTGTCTTATTAATTTGCCTTCTCTTCTGGATCATCAGCTTACTTTGCACATCCAAACTCAAGCTCTGGTCCTCATACTGTCTTTGCTGCTAGGCTCAGTTTTTAGTATAGATTTACATGCTCCTCACCCAGACCCTGCTTTGGATGCCAAGTAGAGAGTCCTGGCTATGCTCTTAGATACTCCTGCCATTGCAGCAGAACTATAATTCCGAGAAACCAAAGTTTTTGGTTTCCATCCCAAAGGTTGGGCTTCCCTCATAGCTCAGTTGGTAAAGAGTCTGACTGCAATGCAGGAGACCTGGGTTTGATTCCTGGGTCAGTAAGATCCCTTGGAGAGGGAAATGGCAACCTACTCCAGTATTCTTGCCTGGAGAATCCCATGGACAGTGGAGCCTGGCGGGCTACAGTCTATGAGTCGCAAGAGTCGGACATGACTGAGAGACTAAGCACACCAGAGGTTGAGGGGATATTTTTGAATAGTTTCTGTTGAGAACTGAAAACTTTCCAAGAAGAGGAAAAACCACATTCATCTCACGAAGTTGACCATGGACAGGGAGTTTTCATGTGCACTTTAATATTCCCAAGTAGCCTCAGACACAGTGATCTTCTTTGAGAGATTAGGAGACTAAGGCCCCGAGAGGGACTGACTCAACGTTCCAGAGACAGGAAGTCATGAAGCTGTGACTGGAAGTCAGATGGCATCCCAACCCCAGTCTCCAAGTCAGGGAAAATATGCTTCCTCACACTTCCTCCCACCTACCATGCTTCTCAGACACTGTTGTCTGTCATGCCTGTGAGAGCCCCAGAAAGAGTCACAGAGGCAGGTGATGGGAGCAGACGGCTTCCTGCGGTCTCAGAGAACACCGTGTACTCTGTCCCTCCTTATCTCAACAGTGCATCGATCCCACACTTGGAAAAATCAATATTGGCAAGGACAGGAGAAAGGTTTGCTCAAACACATTTGTCACTTGAGGTGCCTTCAAACACATTCACACAGCAGTAGCCCTCAGACTCTGTTCCCCCATCACAGCTACTTACTCAGACCAGACTTCCTGCTATGGGCAGAGCCCTGTGTGGGGAATGGGGTCATGGAAGTTCAGGGTCAGAGGCGTCTCAGAGGCCCTTCAGCCCAACTCCCCCGGCACGGTTGAGGAGTCTGAAGCCAGGAAGCGAATGATGTGCTCAGGGTTACTCAGCTGGGGGGGCAAGAGGACCAGGATATGAATTCAAGTCCTTGGATGTCATCCCCGCGCCCTCACATCTGGATCACATTATATATGTATGAGTGGTCAGGAGGCCTCCTTTTCTTCCCTGCAGAAAAGTGTCAGACTGCCCAGGCCCCTGTGTCTGGCGCTCCTCTGTCAGAAGTCAGTGCCTGTATGAAGGGAGTGTAGAGCAGTGGTTAAGAACAGAGGCCTGGGACCAGATGGGCCTGAGATTGTAACCTGTTTCTACCAGAAAACTATTTAGCTCACCTATCTCCTAGTTTCCATATCTGAAAATCAAGTTATGTGCCAAAGATTGATTTAATGACATATTTGTGTGTGTGTGTGTGTGTGTGTGTGTGTATGTGAGTATGTATGTAAGTCACTCAGTCATGTCTGACACTTTGTGACCCTATGGACCGTAGTCCAACAGGCTCCTCTATCCATGGGATTTCCTAGGCAAGAATACTGGAGTGGGTTGCCATTTCCTTCTCCATTTAATGACATGTATTAACTTCTTAAAATCATTAAAACAGTCCCATGAGATTGATTCTGTTGCCTCTGCCTACGGTCACTTCAGACCCAGAGATTCTGCTTACCCAGAGTTACACACCTAGGAAGCTGCAGCTGTGGACCTTGAACTCTGGACAGCAGGCTTTGATTACTGCGCTGTCATCCTGCACGCTGAACGCGCATCTCCAACACACCCACCCCATCCAATCTGGCAGGCGCTGCACCTGTCTGCAGACAGTAACACACCCAGGCCAAGGATACCAGCTCCATGCTAGGCCCTTGGTCAGCTTGTCCCATAGTTGACCCAGAGAAACAGAAAGGGAAAACCATTAGTCAGTGTGGCTTCTTTGGGGTTCCCTAGACTGTGTTGCTGTGTTCCTCCATAAATGTACACTTCCAAGACATTCTTTTATCACCAGAGTCTGGTTTTGCTTTGTGCAGGCTTATTTCTGAAGCTGAAAGCTACAGTGGCATTTGGGCATATCCAGGAAAGATCTGACAAACAGATAAATGTTTTTGACCCCACGGAGTCCCACAGAAACTTGCTTCCACAGTGAGGATGGCCCAGGCTGGATATTCTCAAAGTTCTCTCCACTCAGCATATTAACTATTCATCCTGTCCTTAGATACTCCTCTGTGATGAAATGCTAAGTGACACATTGAATATTCATCACAATGCACCTAGCACGGGGCCAAGGGTAGAATTAAGCAGAACAAATGTGATTTCTGATTATATCTGTTTAATTCTAGGCACTGAACACCCTCAGGCAGCTAGGAATCCATCCCATTCTGAAAGGAAGCCAGGAAACTAGGTTCCACAACATTCCTTTATGTGCTGCCAAACTGTCATGAGAATCCTGGCAAGAAATTCTTTCCCTTTTTGCTTTCTTTTTTAACTTTTAAAGACTGAAGTATTATTTACATGCATATTTGTATGCACCCAAGTAACCACCACTTGACTCAAGATATAGAACATTCTAGCCAGCCCAGAAGATTTCTTCATGCTTCTTTCTAGTCAATACTACCACTCTCTGACACACACGCGACACCATTATTTTGACAAGTAACCATTTTTTTGTAACACTAACTTAGAGTATTCCTTCCATCATTTCTGTTCAATTCCTCTCATTTTTAATTTGAAGGTGAAGGCCAAGGAGTTATCTACTGTTCATTGACCTGAAGTTCACTAGATTGGAAGCAGAGGAAACAAAAAGCTCTTGGACAGTTGGAAGAGAGATGGTGCTGGCTTGGCTGGAAGAAGGAGGCTGGAAAGTAGAAAAGGAGGAGTGAGACTTGTAGAATGTATTTGGGAGGCAGCGGTGACAGGATTGGATGTGACAGCAAGGGAAAGGGTGGAATCAGGCATAATCTATGGGTTTTGACATGACTTTCCTGTTGGAGGGTGATTCCATTTGTTGAAGCAAGGAAGATGGCAAAGGAGCAGAGTGCTATCAAGAGCTCTGTTTGGACTTGATATCTTGAGACAGATGCTAGGTATCCAAGTGGAAAGACAAAGTATCTAGCGTTCAGGGGAGAGATCAGTCCTGGAGAGAGAGACGTATCTGAGAATTATCAGCCTGTTGATGGATTTCAAAGCCTGGGATAGCATAGAATTACCCAGGTGAACAGAGCAAGAATAGGACCCATGACAGACCCCTGTAACTGTTCTTGGTGATGCTAATACTTGCCTTCAATAAGCTAATACATAATTTGGGCTTCCCAGGTGGCTCAGTGGTAAAGTATCTGCTTGCCAAGCAGCAGATGCAGGTTTGAACCCTGGGTCAAGAAGATCCCCTGGAGAAGGAAATGGCAACCCACTCTGGCATGCTTGCCTGGGAAATCACATGGACAGAGGAGCCTGGCAGGCTACAGTCCGTGGGGTCGCAAAAGAGCTGGACATGACTTAGTGACTAAATAACAACAACAGCAGCAACATATAATTCGGCCTCAAAATATAGTGAATTTATTTTCAGCTTGGAAAAAATGCTTCTAAATGTCCGGCAGCCTCTTGCAGTGATACAGAGAGTTCTGATGATAAATTTTTGCCAGATAAGCCAACCCTGTAGTGTCCCAGTAGTCTCTGACCCAGTGAACCCAGACCTCTAGATGATTTTACTAGGGATTTCTGGGATTTCAAAACATTTGATTGAAATCGTATGTCTACTGTATAAAGATGTATGATGAAGAACCTACCATAAAGACGTAACAGAAAAACCTGAATGAATTTTTTTGGCCGACCCAGTATGAGCTAACCACAGCATCAGTTTTTTCTGCTCTGATTAGAAATATATTTATTGGCAACACTGAATGTTTTGTGATGATCAGCTTGATTTGACAGTGACATGTCTTCAGTTATCTGTTTGTATGAGCAAATGTATGAGTGACTAATTAATGCACTTTTCACAGAAGACAATTATTTCAAAGACTCGGTTTATCAATCTTTAAAGATGAGAAAAATAATCATTCCTACCTCTTTGGGTTATTCTGCAAGATTAAAGAGATGATGTATGTGAAGTATTCAAGCTATGGTGGCGGTGACTGTCGTTACTGTAAATATTCTTGATGCAACACAGAGTCCAAAGGGAATAAATAAAACTGCCCTTTGTATGAAGGGTATGGACACCACACTAGCCTTCTGTTCTTTGAAACGTCCTTTGACACCAATCATAATAAGCCATTGCCTGGAGTTGGGAATACTTGCTACCAGTTCAAATGTTTCTGTTTATGTCAAATGGTATGATCTCATTCCTATTCAAAGAACATCAAGAAAACTGGAAAAGTGGCCTCACTCCCTCTCAGTTGGGCCTCAAACTATAGGAACAAGCTGTATATATGCTCAGACACTCATTCGTGTCTGACTCTTTGCGACCCCATGGACCACAGCCCGCTAGGCTCCTCTGTCCATGGAATTCTCCAGGAAAGAATACTGGAGTGGGTAGCCATTCCTTTCTCCAAGAGATCTTCCCAGCCCAGGGATCGAAGCTGGGTCTCCTGCATTGCAGGCAGATTCCTTACCATCTGAGACACCAGGGACCCAGCAACAAGCTAGCATCTGTAATAAAGAAAAAAAAAGAAATTCAGTCTTTCCTGAGCTGGCTCAGATGATCAGTCAGAAACAGACAGGCTGAAGTAATCTGGCCCTTGGAAGTAATTTCAGCTGATTTGTTATTTTGTTTGCCAACAATGGTGCTTTTGAAACTCAAAAAAAACAACAATAACAATACAAAACAGGGCAATTTGTACTTCTACTGTCAAAAGCCAGGCCTCCAGCTCCCAGCACAGATGGAAACAGTACACACAAAGTCTAAGGAATGGTGTGGGAGGGTTTAATTATGAAGCAGCCAGAAGGGAGGCACGTGTGTCCAGCCCCAAGGTGACAGGAATGGCATTTTAATAAGAATATCTGATTAATGTTTTCAAGTTTTCAAAGCACTCCCACATAAATCACCCCATGTGACCTTCAAAATGGCCTTTCCAGATCAGTAGTACTGTACTCTTCAGAGATGAGGATTCTGATGCTCAGAGAAATTAGGAATATATTCTCATGATGGATACAGAACTCATACCCTGGCTTCCCATCCTCTGTCCTGCATGGGAAACCTCAATCACCCTGCAGCCTACATATCTGCCTGGCTCCATCAGGGATACGTCTGCATGGACTGAATCCGTCTTAGCCAAAGGGATGATTCCTATACTTAAGGGCACAGACTTCAGGGGCACAAAATAATCATTTAGCCATGTTGTCAAGCTTTTAAATAACTTGTTTTAGGACTAGAAACATTCAGTCTGGGTATCTGGATATTTCACTCTAGCTAGAGTCAACTAACTGGATGTGTGCGTGTGTATGTGTGTCCACTCAGCCAACCCCATGGACTCTCCCCGACCAGGCTCCTCTGTTCATGAGAGTTTTCCGCAAGAATACTGGAGCGGGTTGCCATTTCCTCCTCCAGGGGATCTCCCGAGCCCAGGGATGGAACCCATGTCTCCTAGGTTTGCTGCATTGGCAGACAGATTCTTTACCACAGGAAGCCCCCAACTAACTGGATATTTTAATATATATACATCTCTGTATTTGTTCTGTTTTCTCCCAAATATTTTGGCCTTTACAACTAGAATGATTCTCAGTCTCATTTTTATTTTGGCAGAAACCTAGGACACTGGAAAATTACAGCTGTTCACAGTTTTTTATTTAAACTATTAAATAGCTAAGTGATCCAGCACAATTCGCTCAACTCTCTAGACACTTACAATTCAATAGAACCTTTGGAAATGTTCTAGTCTGACTGTCCGACATGGTAGCCATTAGTCATCAGGTTATTGATAAACTGAATTGTGACTAATGCGACTCAGAAACTGAGTTAGTAATCTTAATTAGTTTAAATTTAAATAGCTGTGTATGGCTAGTGGCTGTCATATTAGCAACTCTGAGCCTGTATCCTCCCCTATAAAATGAAATGTTTATGTTAGAATCAGCCTGTCTAAGATTTCAGCCACAATTTCTAGCATAATGGCATATGGGGTGCTCGGTAAATACTCGTTGAACAGATATTTGCAGAATAAAAGAATAGTCAAATGAATAAAGAAATGAACAAATAAATTACTGAATATTTAGGGAGTATCACAAGTTGAATTAATTTAGGACGTCTTCCTGGAAAACCTAGAGTTTTGAGGAATGAAGAGAAACACTGGCGTCGGCTGCAGCTGGGTGGGAACGCTTGGCAGCCGTTCACGTGGGAACAGAACCAGGTACAATCCAGGTCGCATCTGTCTTTCCGCTTCCTTCAGACCCGGAAAAACAGCTTCCTCCTCAGAGGTATTTTCATCACCGAGTGTCCCAGTGAGAAGGAGTCTCAGTGCTAGAACTATAAGCTGGGATGAATGTCAGGAAAGAGGGGACAATTGTCAGGAAGCCACAGGGATAGCTGCCAAGGCTTCCATTTCTCCCCCTAGAAAAGAGTTCCTTCAGACACAGCTTAAAATAGACTAGACCCAAAAGTGGTGGTTAAAATAAGCAGGCGAGTCAGGAGCTTCCATCTTGGCATTGAGGCTCTTCTCTCCATTTCTGTGCTGAGGAGTCTCTCCTTCCAGGTGAGACCTGATCAGACACACTTCCTCCTCTCAACATTATTATAGAGGGTGCCTGGGAGGTTTCAGGGGGAGTGTCTGACCCAGCCCCGCCCCCCACCCAACTCCACAGAGCTCCCACTCAAGAGCCAAAACTTGACAGCTTGGCCAGGTTTATCCTTTCTCTCTCTCTCTTCTTTTTAGTTAACTATATGTTTCTCTAATCCGTGAACTTTTTGCTTTCATTTTTTAACTTTCAAGGGGAGACTTTTTAATCATGGTAAAATAATCATAAGCTTTACTACTTTAATAATTTTAAATCGTATAATTCAGTGGTATTAAGTACAACATTCATATTTTGCAGTGATCACCATTACCCATCTTCAAACTTTTCATCATTGCTAACTGTAACTGTAGAGCTTTGAGTAGCAACTCTCTATTCCACTCTCCCCTCAACTCCGGTAACAATTATTCTGTTTTCCATCTCTGTGAATTTAACAACTCTAGGCACCTCATGTAAGTGGAATCATACATTCTTCGTCTTTTTGTGACTGGCTTATTTCACTTAGCAGAATGTCATCAAGATTCATCTATGTAGTAACATGTATCAGAACTTTCTTCCTTTTTATGGCTGAATAATATTCCAGTATGGGCTTCCAAGGTGGTGCTAGTGGTAGGAACCCACCTGCCAATGCAGGACACTCAAGAGATGTGGGTTCAATCCCTGGGTGAGGAAGATCTCCTGGAGGAGGATGTGGCAACCCATTCCAGTATTCTTGCCTGGAGAATCCCATGGACAGAGGAGCCTGGCAGGCTTCAGTCCATAGGGCAGCAAAGAGTCAGACACAACTGAAGCAACTTGGCACAGCACAATACATGATATACTATTGTATGTATATATCACCTTTTGTATCCACAGTTGGATTGTTTCTACTTCGAGTTATCAGGAATAAGGATACTATGAACGTGGTTAAGTATCTGCTTGAGATTCCACTCTCAATTCTTTGGAGTATATGCCTAGAAGTGATTGCTTGATCACATGGTAATTCTATGTTTAACCTTTTGAGGAAATGTTTTTTATTTTTTAAGCCATTACTAAATTCTTTTCCTTTTACCTGTTAGTTCTTGAATTTTATTCCTCATCCCTAAATCCTATATATTTTCAAATTTTCATATCCTGTGTTTTAGCTTTTCATTTGAAATCTTAATCTCATTTCTTTTTTCTTTCTGAAAATCATGGCTTTTAGTATTTTATCTTTTTAATTTTGGACTTTTTAAAATCTAGTTTAGTGTGTTTCTTTCATCTGTAAGCTTTTGCTTTGGTTTATTTTTAAACCATCTTCAAATAATCCTTTTTATTTCTACAGTTTAATTTGTTTTACCTAGATATTTATATAGTTGACTTCATATATCTATAATGTACATCCCACAAATTTATCATGTTTCTGATAATTTTAAATGTCTCTCTTATAGGATGCTATAAAGTGGCAGGGGTGGGGGTGGAATAAAGGCAATTGAAGTCTGTCGTGCATCAGGTTCCCTGGGAAATAGACTGAGGCAGAAATTTGCATTCAGGAGGCTTGTCCGGTAGGGAATGTGGAAACCATGCTTGTAAGGAAGTGAGGGAAGCAGGACAGGGTAGAGGGAGAAGTGGAACTGGGATGCAGTTGTAACTGGAGACCTTAGTCCCATGGGGAGCTGTGAAACTGAGATATATCCTCAGAGATACCACAATTTGAGGCTTAGGATTGAGCCCTTTATTCTCTAGAACGCTGAATGTACCAGCAGGTGTAACCTTGGGTGTGAAGTTCCTTCCCTTGAGGGCAATGCTGGGGGCAGGGGTGAGGCACTATCAGTAGGTGATACTCCTGAGGGAGCGGCGGGGATCTGAGTGGTGCACCACAGCTTCCACTACAGGAGGAAGAGCAATCGTACTGCATTCTAGGGAGGTAAAACCCCATAATCCAGCCCAACAGTGTTCAGGTGATTTGGAGGAGTACATTAAAATTAACTGGAGAAAAAACTTGATAAGACTCTTCCCTACCAAGTGTGTGTAGCTTGAGAAAGAGAATCTGATTATTTTCATACACCTCTATCTCACCTCGAAGTGGAGAACTGCTGGCCAAGGCCAAAATGAAAATACCTCACTTTTATCAATGGCTTCTATAAAAGTTATCTTCAGTTCATTTATAAGACTCCACAAAATACGTGCTTTCTCTCCATGGCAAGTACTAAATAGGGGTGGATTCAGATTTTGTGGAATCCAAAGATTATATTCCCAGGTGGAGCAGTGGTAAATAATCCACCTTCCAGTGCAGAGATGCAAGAGACATGGGTTTAATTTCTAGGTCTGAAAGATCCTCTGGGGTAGGAAATGGCCACCCACTTCAGTATTCTTGCCTGGAAAATTCCATGGACAGAAGAGGCTGGCAGAGTACAGTCCCTGGGGTCACAAAGATTCGGATAGGACTGAGTGCACGAGCATGCACACACACGCACACGCACACACACACACACACACACACACAGAGATTATTTAATTTGGGAGCCCTCTTTAACAAAAATAATACAAAATCATGAATATTAAATTGGCAGGCATTACCCAGGGCCTTGGAGGGAGCCCTTGAAGGGTCCAGAGCTAAGCTTTGCTAGCTTTGCTGTAGATCCTCCCCTGGTCCAAGTCCATTACCATACAGCCTGGCTGAGGGGCCTCCTTCACAGTCTCAGGGAGGGTCACTTCCCCTGGAGGGCTACATTCGCTAGCTCTTGAGCTCCTTCTCACTTTAGAGAGCCCTGAGGAATTCTTCACTGGATGAGACCCAACTAAGTCTCCCCTCAAAGCAAGTAATCTCATCTGTACACCCTGAAGACACTGCATTTCCAGGAACTGGACGGACTACTCTAGACCAGAGGGATGAGTCCAGGGAGATGTGGGCCATCTACTGGGAGCAAGCATACACCAGCCTTAGTTCTGAGCACTTTGTATGAATGATCCATTCAGTCTCCACAGGCACACTGTTGTTGGTCAGTCGCTCAGTCATGTCCGACTCTTTGTGACCCCATGGACTGCAGCACCCCAGGCTTCCCTGTCCTTCACCATCTCCCAGAGTTTGCTCAAACTCGTGTCCATTGAGTTGTTGATGCCATTCAACCATCTCATTCTCCACTGTCCCCTTCTCCTCTGTCTTCAATCTTTCCCAGCATCAGGGTCTTTTCAAATGAGTCAGCTCTTTGCATCAGGTGGTCAAAGTATTTGAGTTTCAGCTTCAACATTAGTCCTTCCAATGAACACCCAGGACTGATCTCCTTCAGGATGGACTGGCTGGATCTCCTTGCAGTCCAAGGGACTCTAAAGAGTCTTCTCCAACACCACAGTTCAAAAGCATCAATTCTTCAGTGCTCAACTTTCAGTTATACTCCAAGTCTCACTTCCATACATGACTACTGGAAAAACCATAGCCTTGACTAGATGGACATTTGTTGGCAAAGTAAAGTCTCTGCTTTTTAATATGCTGTTTAGGTTGGTCATAACTTTCCTTCCAAGGAGTAAGCGTCTTTTAATTTCATTGCTGCAATCACCATATGCAGTGATTTTGAAGCCCAAATAAATAAAGTCTGACACTGTTTGCCCATCTATTTGCCATGAAGTGATGGGACCGATGCCATGATCTTAGATTTCTGAATGTTGACCTTTAAGCCAGCTTTTTCACTCTCCTCTTTTACTTTCTTCAAGAGGCTCTTTAGTTCTTCACTTTCTGCCATAAGGGTGGTGTCATCTGCATATCCGAGGTTATTGATATTTCTCCCAGAAATCTTGATTCCAGCTTGTGCTTCCTCCAGCCCAGCATTTCTCTTGATGTACTCTGCATATAAGTTAAATAAGCAGGGTGACAATATACAGCCTTGACATACTCCTTTTCCTATTTGGAACCAGTCTGTTGTTCCACGTCCAGTTCTAATTGTTGCTTCCTGACCTGCATACAGGTTTCTCAAGAGGCAGATAAGATGGTCTGGTATTCCCATCTCTTTCAGAATTTTCCACAGTTTATTGTGATCCACACTGTCAAAGGCTTTGGCATAGTCAGTAAAGCAGACATTCTTTTTCCAAGTTGGGGGATGGGCATTTATTTCTGTGACTGTCACATACATTAAAAAAAAAAAAAGAACAGAATTTTGATAACAGTTGTGGTGAATGGGCCACCCTTATCTCATTCAACCTTTGCTCCACAGCATGGGTGAACAGAATTCCTTTCTTCTGGCTTCGATTTATTTCCCTGAAAAGATGAAGATTCTCCACCTTAACACACATGACCTTGTCTTCTCAGACAAACAGTTTCCTTTTGAGGATAATCTATATTTATTCTGTAGGCTCAAATAATATTTCTGGAGATCAGGATTGTCAGTGATGCCAATGAGCCCTTGTTTCACATGATTATGGCATGAGTGGATTCCCGTGGATGATTCTTTCATGGATAGATTAAATGTTTTAAAAATCCTTGACAAACTTACTTTCTTCAAAAAACAGTAGTCCTGAATGGTAGTACATAGACTGGATCTCAGGGAACTTACATTTCTATCTATACTGTATATTGTGACTTGTCCTTTTTTTTGCTGTTGTTGCTCAGTTGTGTTGAACTCTTTGGGACCCCAGGAACTGTAGCCCAACAGGCTCCTCTGTCCATGGGATTCTCCAAGAAAAAATACTAGAAAGGGTAGCCGTTTCCTTCTCCAGGGAATCTTCCCAACGAGGGATGGAATCCAGGTCTCCCGCATTGCAGGCAGATTCTTTATCGTTTGAGCCACCAGGGAAGCTCGGATAAAAAGTCTACATTTTCTCCTCACTTATCTTTGAATAGCTTCCCTGGAGCCTATCTGTAATTACCATTGTGCTGGGGTGGTCAGGGGACAGGCAATAAATGCACCAGGTTTTTCTTGCTCTGTTTGAGCTGTTACTATCAAAGAATCTTTAAACCTTGGGGGCCTCAAAGGAGAGGTTTCTTCTCTCATCACCTCTGAATGGCTTGCCATTACCTTAAAATGATTCTATTCTCACTCTGTTCCAGCAAATGTAAGACTTAACCCTCCTGGTGCCTTTCTTGACTGGGAAGAAACATGTAAAGCAGAAATCAGAAGAGACTGTCCAGGAATTTTCCAAATGAATTTTTCATAGACTTCTCATTCCATAAGAAAACCTTAAGCCATAGGAAAGCACCTAAGAGTGTCTGTTACAGTCTTTATGGACAGAAATTGCTTATTAGAAAAGCTACCTGACCTTGATATTGATTTCAAATATTGACGCTTGTGAAAAACATGCAGAATACACCTTTCATTGTTCTAAGAGTTGGAGGAATTGGAATGTGATTCTGGTGTCTAATGGACATCATCCAAATAGAATGAGGTAAAGAGGGATGTGTCCTGGAATTTTTAAACATTGTATGCAAATGACAATAACACTAATGTGATAGGCACACATTCCCATTATATTAAAAAGAATACAAAGATAACATTCTTTTGTATTAAAATGACAAAAAGATGCTCAAAATCACTAATTATTAGGTAAATGCAAATCAAAACCACAGTGAGACACTACATCACACTCATTATGAAAACTGCTATCAAAAGCCCCAGGAAATAACAAGTGTCGGTAAGAAAAGAAATTGTTAAAGAAATTGAAACCCTGGTGCTCTGTTTTTGCGAATTGTAAAATGGTAGAGGTACCAATGACATAAGAAAGTAGTACGGTGGTTCCTCAGAAAAATAAAAATAGAATTACTTTATGATCTAGAAATCCCACTTCTGAGTAAATACCCAAAAGACTTAAAAGCAAGATCTCAAAGAGATGCTTGTACAACCATATTAATAGCAGCATTATTCACAATAGCTAAATCATGAAGGTAAGCCAAGTGTCCATCAACAGATGATAGATAAAATGTGGTATATACATGCAATGGGATATTATTCAAGCTTAAAAGGGAAGCAAATTCTGACAGATGTTACGACATGGATGAATATTGAAGATATAATGCCAAGTGAAATAAACCAGTCACAAAAAGACAAATATTCTATGATTCCACTTATATGAGAGATCTAGAATGGTCAAAATCATAGAGACAAAAAGTGGAATGGTGGTTTCCAGGGTCTGAGAAGAGGGAAAGTGAAAATTTATTGTTTATTGGGTTCAGAGCTTTAGTTTTCCAAGATAAAAAGATCTCCAGAGAGATGGATGATGGTGATGTTTGCACAACAATGTGAATGTACTTAATACTACTGAACAGTACCCTTAAAAATGCTTACAGTATATCTTAAAAGGATACATCAAGAAGGGTTCACTGTTCAACGTTGAATGTTCTATGATTGCCCTACAGAGAACTGTTGATGTTTCACTTGCTTTCTTTTTCTTTCTCTGCTAAATTTATTACAGCTATGTTCAATTGCATTGTGATCATCCAGTTACTAGTTGAATCAGATCCTAAGTTTCTGTGAATAACAAAAACCTGGAAAACAAAGGTGTAAAATGAGAAGTCCAAAGGCAGATAATTCAGGGCTCACGTGGCCATTGCATGGTCAGGAGAGACCCAGGATTTTTCAGGATCTCTGCTCCATTGTCTCCCTGATGTGTGGTCCTCAACTTCATGGTGCAAGATGGATGCTGAAGCTCTAGCTATCACACCTATACTCCAAAGAGCACAATGGAGGAAGGAGGAAGAATAGCTAGCTACATTCAATATAAGAAAACTTCAGAAACCCCACATAACATTTTTACAATATATCATTTTTTAAGTTTTAGCTGCATTATCAGTCTCTTAGATTGTCAGTTATGTGTCCATACAAAAGTCAGTGTTCTGTTATTTCTAGATAGAGGGAACATGGGTATTTAGGAGACAGCTAGCAATCTCTGCCACGCCTGGCCAGTGCCTAGACAGATAGAGAGGAATTTAATTTCAAATTCCATCTATTTTCTAGCACTCTACTGCTGTTCACTTCAGGACAAAGAAATGGCATTAGCCAAAGCACAAAGCTTTTCGAATTTGGCATGTCTCTAATATCAGGCAAGTTGTTTAATTTATTTGTGCCTTGGTTTCCTCACTTGCACAAAAGTTAATGTAAGTAAAGTGCTGAAGACAGTGCCTGGCACAGAGTATGCTCTGTAAAACTGTTGTTATTCTTGTTATCATTGTTGTTATTAAATGCCATGCAGCCAAAAAGAAGTGAAGCAGGAGGCATTCTCTTGGTGCTGAGAGATAATAGAGGAGAGGCAACTAGGGGCTTCCTTCTTGTTATAGCCGCTGGTCAGTGTAAGGAGGACTCCTTCCAGAAGCCAGAAGAGGAGATAGATTTTGGTGAATGTGAAACAGCACCCCACTCCAGATTTTTCTTCCTCCCAGAATATTCCTTGTTCTTTCCTTGGCTCAGGCTTTAGGCTAGATGCCTCAAGGCTCAAGATCCATTTTGTCTTTTCTGAAAGGCAGACCTGGACTTGGTTGAGAAAGCATCACTTTAATGGTCCTGTTCTGGGTCTTCTCCAAGAGGAAGGGAAACTCATCTTGCAGCTAAAATCCTGCAGAAGGAAGGAGCTTATTTTTCCTGTCCAGTAAAGGGCTGACAGTGCCTATGGCTACTGTTTCAGCTCAGTTCAGTTCAGTCGCTTAGTCATGTCTGACTCTTTGTGACCCCATGAACCGCAGCATGCCAGGCTTCCCTGTCCATCACCAAATCCTGGAATCCACCCACACCCATGTCCATTGACTCGGTGATGCCATCCAACCATCTCATCCTCTGTCGTCCCCTTCTCCTCCTGCCCTCAGTCTTTCCCGGCATCAGGGTCTTTTCAAATGAGTCAACTCTTCGCATCAGGTGGCCAAATATTGGAGTTTCAGCTTCAGCATCAGTCCTTCCAATGAACACCCAGGACTGATCTCCTTTAGGATGGACTGGTTGGATCTCCTTGCAGTCCAAGGGACTCTCAAGAGTCTTCTCCAACACCACAGTTCAAAAGCATCAATTCTTCAGTGCTCAGCTTTCTTCACAGTCCAACTCTCACATCCATACATGACCACTGGGAAAACCATAGCCTTGACTAGACAGACCTTTGTTGGCAAAGTAATGTCTCTGCTTTTTAATACACTATCTAGGTTGGTCATAACGTTCCTTCCAAGGAGTAAGCATCTTTTAATTTCATTGCTGCAATCACCATCTGCAGTGATTTTGGAGACAAGAAAAATAAAGTCAGTCATTGTTTTCACTGTTTCCCCATCTATTTGCCATGAAGTGATGGGACCGGATGCCATGATCTTCGTTTTCTGAATGTTGAGCTTTAGGCCAACTTTTTCACTCTCCTCTTTCACTTTCATCAAGAGGCTCTTTAGTTCTTCCTCACTTTCTGCCATAAGGGTGGTGTCATCTGCATATCTGAGGTTATTGATATTTCTCCTGGCAATCTTGATTCCAGCTTGTGCTTCCTCCAGCCCAGTGTTTCTCATGATGTATTCTGCATGTAAGTTAAATTAGCAGGGTGACAATATACAACCTTGACGTACTCCTTTTCCTATTTGGAACCAGTCTGTTGTTCCATGTCCAGTTCTAACTGTTGCTTCCTGACCTGCATACAGATTTCTCAAGAGGCAGGTCAGGTGGTCTGGTATTTCCATCTCTTTCAGAATTTTCCACAGTTTATTGTGATCCACACAGTCAAAGGCGTTGGCATAGTCAATAAAGCAGAAATAGATGTTTTTCTGGAACTCTCTTGCTTTTTGATGATCCAGTGAATGTTGGCAATTTGATCTCTGGTTCCTCTGCCTTTTCTAAAACCAGCTTGAGCATCTGGAAATTCACGGTTCACCTGTTGCTGAAGCCTGGCTTGGAGAACGTTAAACATTACTTTACTAGCGTGTGAGATGAGTACAATTGTGTGGTAGTTTGACCATTCTTCGGCATTGCCTTTCTTTGGGATTGGAATGAACACTGACCTTTTCCAGTCCTGTGGCCACTGCTGAGTTTTCCAAATTTGCTGGCATATTGAGTGCAGCACTTTCACAGGATCATCTTTTGGGATTTGAAATAGCTCCACTGGAATTCCATCACCTCCACTAGCTTTGTTCATAGTGATGCTTCCTAAGGCCCACTTGACTTCACATTCCAGGAGGTCTGGCTCTAGGTGAGTGATCACACCATCATGACTATTTGGGTCATGAAGATCTTTTTTGTACAGTTCTTCTGTATATTCTTGCCACCTCTTCTTAATATCTTCTGCTTCTGTTAGGTCCCTACCGTTTCTGTCCTTTATTGAGCCCATCTTTGCATGAAATGTTCCCTTGGTATCTCTAATTTTCTTGAAGAGATCTCCAGTCTTTCCCATTTTATTGTTTTCCTCTGTTTCTTTGCACTGATTGCTGAGGAAGGCTTTCTTATCTCTCCTTGCTATTCTTTGGAACTCTGTATTCAAATGGATATATCTTTCCTTTTCTCCTTTGCCTTTCACTTCTCTTCTTTTCACAGCTATTTGTAAGGCCTCCTCAGACAGCCCTTTTGCTTTTTTGCACTTCTTTTTCTTGGGGATGGTCTTGATTCCTATCTTCTGTACAGTGTCACGAACCTCCATCCATAGTTCATCAGGCACCCTGTCTATCAGATCTAGTCCCTTAAATCCATTCTCAATTCCACCTTATAGTCATAAGGGATTTGACTTAGGTCATACCTGAATGATCTAATGGTTTTCTCCACTTTCTTCAATTTCAGTCTGAATTTGGCAATAAGGAGTTCATGATCTGAGCCAGTCAGCTCCCACTCTGTTTTTGCTGACTGTATAGAGCTTCTCCATCTTTGGCTGCAAAGAGTATAATCAATCTGATTTTGGTGTTGACCATCTGGTGATGTCCATGTGTAGAGTCTTCTCTTGTGTTGTTGGAAGAGAGTGTTTGCTATGACCAGTGCGTTCTCTTGGCAGAACTCTACTAGCCTTTGCCCTGCTTCATTCTGTACTCTAAGGCCAAATTTGCCTGTTACTCCAGGTGTTTCTTGACTTCCTACTTTTGCATTCCAGTCCTCTATAATGAAAAGGACATCTTTTTTGGATGTTAGTTCTAGAAGGTCTTGTAAGTCTTCATAGAACTGTTCAACTTCAGCTTCTGCAGCATTACTGGTCAGGTCATAGACTTGGATAACTGTGATATTGAATGGTTTGCCTTGGAAACGAACAGAGATCATTCTGTCATTTTTGAGATTTCATCCAAGTACTGAATTTCAGACTCTTTTGTTGACCATGATGGCTACTCCATTTCTTCTAAGGGATTCCTGCCCACAATAGTAGATACAATGGTCATGTGAGTTAAATTCACCCATTCCAGTCCATCTTAATTCACTGATTCCTGGAATGTCGATGTTCACTCTTGCCATCTCCTGTTTAAGCACTTTCAATTTGCCTTGAATCATGGACCTAACCATTCCAGGTTCCTATGCAATATTGCTCTTTGCAGCATTGAACCTTGCTTCTATCACCAGTCCCATCCATAACTGGGAGTTGTTTTTTCTTTGGCTTTACCTCACGTCCAAGATAACAGAAACTCAAGTAAGACAGTAGGCACTGAGACAGGGCATTAGAGGGAAGACAGACTGAAACCACAATCCCAGACAACTAGCCAATCTGATCACATGGACCACAGCCTTGCCTAATTCAATGAAACTAAGCCATGCCATGTGGGGCCACCCAAGACAGGCGGGTCATGGTGGAGAGGTCTGACAGAATGTGGTCCACTGGAGAAGGGAATGGCGAACCACTTCAGTATTCTTGCCTTGAGAACCCATGAACAGTATGAAAAGGCAAAAAGATAGGACACTGAAAGAGGAATTCCCTAGGTCGGTAGGTGCTCAATATGCTACTGGAGATCAGTGGAGAAATACCTCCAGAAAGAATGAAGGGATGGAGCCAAAGCAAAAACAACACCCAGTTGCTGATAGGACTGGTGATAGAACCAAGGTCCAATGCTGTAAAGAGCAATATTGCATAGGCTACTCTTTAGGGCCAGAGAATTTCCATGGGAGTCTCCCAAAGCCTCAGAAATTTCAGCAGCAGTTCTCTGCTTCAGAGAAATAGAGCCTCACTCCAGTCTAATTTAAAAGAAAACCATCTTCCCAAGTGCCTGGAAATAATTAATATAACTTCAAAAATAAAATCATTTTTAATGGCACAGCACTTTCTCCAGATAATACTTAGATTAGTTTGAGGATAATGTTGCCAAGATGTAAAACTGGATGCTGAAAATGATTGCTTGCTCCAGAAAGGTTGCCACTCTATATTTCATGAGAGCACCAGCAAAGCAGTGTTATGAGGTTGGTATCATCATCACTATTTTTAAGATAAAACAGCCCCTGGGAGGGTCATGGAGCTGAGTGAGGTTCAATCCTGGGACTTCTTTTTTTATATAAATTTATTTATTTTAATTGGAGGTTAATTACTTTACAATATTGTATTGGTTTTTCCATATATCAACATGAATCCGCCACAGGTATACACATGTTCCCCATCCTGAACTCCCCTCCCACCTCCCTCCCCATACCATCCCTCTGGGTCATCCCAGTGCACCAGCCCCAAGCATCCTGTATCATGCATCGAACCTGGACTGGCAATTCATTTCATATATGATATTATACATGTTTCAATGTCATTCTCCCAAATCAACCCACCCTCTCACTTTCCCACAGAGTCCAAAAGACTGTTCTATACATCTGTGTCTCTTCTGCTGTCTCACATACAGGTTTATCATTACCATCTTTCTAAATTCAATATATATGCATTAGTATACTGTATTGGTGTTTTTCTTTTTGGCTTACTTCACTCTGTATAATCGGCTCCAGTTTCATCCACCTCATTAGAACTGATTCAAATGTATTCTTTTTAATGGCTGAGTAATACTCCATTGTATATATGTACTACAGCTTTCTTATCCATTCATCTGCTGATGGACATCTAGGTTGCTTCCATGTCCTTGCTATTATAAACAGTGCTGCGATGAACATTGTGGTACACTTGTCTCTTTCAATTCTGGTTTCCTCAGTGTGTATGCCCAGTAGTGGGCTTGCTGGGTCATAAGGCAGTTTTATTCCAGTTTTTTTAGGAATCTCCACACTGTTCTCCATAGTGGCTATACTAGTTTGCATTCCCACCAACAGTGTAAGAGGGTTCCCTTTTCTCCACACCCACTCTCCAGCATTTATTGCTTGTAGCCTTTTGGATCGCAGCCATTCTGACTGGCTTGAAATGATACCTCATTGTGGTTTTGATTTGCATTTCTCTGATAATGAGTGATGTTGAGCATCTTTTCATGTGTTTGTCAGCCATCTGTATGTCTTTAGAGAAATCTGTCTGTTTAGTTCTTTGGCCCATTTTTTGATTGGGTCGTTTATTTTTCTGGAATTAAGCTGCAGGAGTTGCTTGTATATTTTTGAGATTAGTCCTTTGTCAGTTGCTTCATTTGCTATTATTTTCTCCCTTTCTGAAGGCTGTCTTTTCACCTTGCTTAGAGTTTCCTTTGTTGTGCAGAAGCTTTTAATTTTAATTAGGTCCCATTTGTTTATTTTTGCTTTTATTTCCAATATTCTAGGAGACGGGTCATAGAGGATCCTGCTGTGATTTATGTTGGTGAATGTTTTGCCTATGTTCTCCTGTAGGTGTTTTATAGTTTCTGGTCTTACGTTTAGATCTTCAATCCATTTTGAGTTTATTTTTGTGTTTGGTGTTAGAAAGTGTTCTAGTTTCATTCTTGGACTTCTTATACCAAAACTTGTATAATTTCCTACTGACCAGCATGTGGCACTGTTAGCCACTATCTATTTCTGGTAACTCTCTCCTTCTGACTTCTATGATTCTAACTTCCTCTGCTTTTTCCTCCCTATGTAACTTATTTTTCTCCCCTGTTTACTGTCTGCTTATCCCTCAGAGACTGACAAATCCCAATAAGCTGTTTCAGAAATATATCTCAAATCTATCTTCTCTCTTTTTTTTTAGAATTTTAAAAATCCAAACACACAATTTTAAAAGGCAAACAGAGCTCTATTGTTTCTAACTGAATAAAGCAATCCCATTCCGTCATCAACCTGCCCCAGTGCTGGTCCTGCTTCCAAAAGGCAGAACTTCTGCATAGAGCTGTGTAGGTTGTGCAAAACTCAACTTGGGGAGGGGAGGGCATTTAAACACTTTGTGAAAAGAATGGCACCCTCCAGACTTGGGAATCCGTTAACCTTCACCACCAGAGATAGCCTAGCCAAATTGTATCCACTTTCAATTCTTTCAGCTATTTCCTCTAGAACTGCTTTTAACATTCTAAATAATAAGCTTGTACAGCGTTTTCTTGATTCTCCAGTATTGGTGGTTATGTACTGAACTTCTCTGATAATGAGCTTTCCTTGTGGCTGAGCTGGTAAAGAATCTGCCTGCAATGCAGGAGACCTGGGTTCAATCCCTGGGTTGGGAAGATCCCCTGGAGAAAAGAAAGGCTACCCACTCCAGTATTCTGGCCTGGAGAATTCCATAGACTGTATAGTCCATGGGGTTGTGAAGAGTCAGGCACAACTGAGTGACTTTCACTCTCTGATAATGATGACCTCTCAAACCCCGCCTAATGATGTCTCCTCTTTTATCTTTTTTGTCTGAATTTATACATCACAGTTTCATTTCAATCAGTATGCAGTATTCAGCCTAATTCTGTGCTGTGCCTAGTTGCTCCGTTGTGTCCAACTCTTTGTGACCCTATGGACTGTAGCCCACCAGGCTTCTCTGTCTCTGGGGATTCTCCAAACAAGAATACTGGAGTGGGTTACCATGTCCTTCTCCAAGGGATCTTTCCAACCCAGGAATCGAACCGTGGTCTCCTGCGCTGCAGGCAGATTCCTTACCAGCTGACCTTCCAGGGAAGCCCTGTTCACATAAATGCTGGGACCACATAAATACTGTTTATTCCTGTATCAAGTAGCATACTATTATTATGATTGCCTCCTTGTTCAATGTTAGGTTTTTTTTAGAATCAATATGTGCCTCTCCCTAACCCCCGTTTTCTTTGTATTCTATGTACCAATGACTCTGTATTCAGTCTCTTCATTTCCTCCAACAAATTTTCAAATGCAGTTTGCTATCATACCATATTTTCATTTCCTTTTTCTTTTTGGCCTGGAGAATTATCTCCTGAGACTTTAATCTTCCTGTTCTATGGATTGGTTACTCTCTAGTCAGCTACATGGCTCTTGTCCTGAGACTTTCCTTCACCACTAGCCTGGAAATTTCCTTCACTTTTCTCCCGTCCTTCTTGGATTTCATGCTTCGCTTTTCCTCCCTGAGTGGAACATATTGCCTAGTAACTTCTTCAGACATGATACACTGGAGGTAGGTTTGCTAAGATTTTTTAATATCTAAAATATCTCTGTTCTGTCATCACAAATCTTGATAGTTTGTCTAATTGTATATTCCTAGAGTAGAAATAATTTTCTCCATAATACTGAATGTAATTTCCCACTGTCTTATCATTCAAGATATCTGCCCACTACTAAACCTTTGTATGTAACTTTTCTTTCTGGAATAGCTTTCCATTAATTCTTTTCTGCTGGTATACTGAAATTTTATGATGTGTCTTGGTGCAGCTTTTAAAAAATTTATCTTGGGAGGAACACTTTTTAGACTTTTAATACCTTTGTACTTTGGTTCTCCAAAATGCCCCCAGTTTATTTCCTTGATAATTTTGTTTCATCCATTTTTTTCTGTTCCATTTTTCTATAATCACTATCAGTTTCATATCAGAGATTGGATCCTCAAACTTCCTTATCCTTTTCTCTTTTATTGTTTATATCTTTGCCCCGTGTTCTACTTTGAATGAGATTTCTTCACCTTACTCTTCCAATTCTTCTTTTGGATTGTTACTTACTCATTGCCTGTGCTGGCTCTTTGCTGCTACATGGGCTTTCCTCTAGTCTAGTTCCAGCGCACTGGGGCCACTCTCTAGTTTTAGCGCTCAGCCTTCTCACTGGGGCGGCTTCTCTTGCTGTAGAGCACAGGCTCTAGGGCCATGAGCTCCGTAGTTGTGGTGCACAGGCTTGCTCCATGATATGTGGGATCTTCCTGGACCAGGGATCGAACCTGCGTCTCCTGCATTGATAAGCAAATCCTTCACCGCTGAGCCATCAGGGGAGCTCCTTCTTTTGAATTTTTAATTTTAGTTATATTGCTAATTTGCAAAAGCTTTTGTTTATTCCCTTATTGTTCCTTTTTTGCAGCATCTGTATTTCTCTGAGAATGTTAATTATTGTTTTCCTTGAGGTAAGCTTTCTTCTGCTCCTTGGTTTGGAGTTCTTTTTTTCTCCCTCTGCTTTCTATGTTGTCGCACTTTCTCAAAACTCTGGACCCTATACTTTCTGTTTATTTTTAAGATTGAATTACTAAAAGAGTAATTAGACCTCCTCTGTGATTGGGCAAGTTCAAATTATGGACTGTGTTGTTTTCCTTGGGGAAGTGTGTGTGTGCGCGTGTGTGTGTGTGTGTGTGTGTGTGTGTGTGTGTGCGCGTGTGTGTGTCCCCTTCCCTTCTCCCCTGCCAGGGCCTTTGAGATTCTCCAGACAAGGATGCTTCAGTCTTCTGTCATGAGGGTGTAAGGAAGGTTGTCTTCTGTCCTGTAGGGAAAGGGGACTGAGTACCTCACCATTCAAGATGCAGGCTTTCATGTATTCCTCTCTTTTCAGTTGACCACCTCATCTAAGTGTTCTGCCATGCCTGGTATCCAGACTCAGAGGCCTTCTGATTGAATTGATTTAGAGAATAAATTCTCTCTCTCCCATCAAAGTGAGAGAGGGCTAATCACCTGTATATGCAGGGTGGGATCTTTGAGGTCTACTCAATCCTTTTACATAGAGATTTTCAATCAATTCCTCTATTTTCGACCATATACATCTATACCTTCTAGAGCACTTAGTACCTCTAGGCTTTTGTTCTGTTTTGAATTCTTCAGAATGAATATTATTTCTTCTCACTGATATGCCCTTCTATAGACCCTTAACTTTAATCTTTTTACACTTTCTCTGCTCTGCTAAATCAATTCTCAACATTCCATATAGTTTTTGTCTTTCTATATTATGGTTTGGGAGTATTTTTTTTTTCCTAGTTTCATCAGTGATGAAACACATGCTTTATTCTAGTCGTTCTTATTGCTTTGGGTAATTTTTGAAAGAGAGGTAAACAGAAATGTAAACTTAAAACCAGAAGATGCTCACTGCTTCCTTCCCCTTCCACTGATTAATTTATGTCTTCTGTGATTCTCACCTCTATCTTTCAAGCATCATCTAGCTGTTCTCCTAGTTCAGTTTCTTTCCCTTCCAGTTCATCCTTCACAGATGCTCTGATCTGATTGCATCCCTCCCCAGCTCAAGAATATTCAATAGCTACCCACAACAAATAGAACTATGACCTTCTCAATTTGGTTTCAACCAAACTTTCCAATTTTATTTACCTCCATATTTGTAAACTTTATTTTCCAACAAGCATCTGTTGAAAAGTTGTCATATGCCAGGGCCATACTAAGTGGTGTATAAAAATACAATTCATGTATTCAAAACCCAAAGAATCAGAGACAAGTAAAGTAATAAAGCTCTTCTTTCTACCTGGAATCTGCTTCTTACCCATATCTGTCCATCAAAATTCTATCCATTCAAAGTCAGTCTTAAGTAACAAGCTTCTTTTATCTCAATGCTGGAATTAATCTGTTCCACCTCCTCTCACCACACTCCCCTAAGCTGTTCATGAGTACTGCTAGTATTGAATCTGATTGCCTTAAATAAACCTGTAGATATATATGTCTCTCTCACCTGATGGAGAAGTCCTTGGTGGTAAGGTAAAGATCTCTATTATATCAGAAAGCATTTTTCATAAAACAGAAACTCAATAGAAATGTATTAGAAATATCAAATTTTCCTGTTACTGAATTTAAGAAAAAATGTTCAGTTGGTATATATGAGGGACACTGAACTGTTTTGTTTATCTTTTGACATTCAAACATTTATTAAACTTTTGTAGACCAGACCCTGTGCCATTTACTGTGGTTACAGAGATGAAGAAGACAGCCATATCCTAAAGCGGCTCACAGTCCAGCCAGGAGATGATAGTGCAAACAACTGCACATGTGATAGGTGTTGTAAAATAAGGGGGGGCTAGAATGGAAAGAGTTTAAGACTCTGCCTGGGAAGTGGGGAGGGCACCAGAAAGAAGGTGGTATCCAGCTAAGATTTCAAGAACAAAGAGTAGTTCCCTAGACAGCAGAAATAAAAAGGAAATTCTAATGGATATTATTTTCACTTACAGCTGTATTGAGGTAGAAACACCCATAATTCTTGTTTAAACAGATTCACCCTTTTGATATTCAAATAACTTAGTAAGGACCTACTATGGACCAGGTGGGCTTCCCTAGTAGCTCAGATGGTAAAGCATCTGCCTGCAATGCAGGAGACCCAGGTTTGATCCCTGGGTAGGGAAGATCCCCTGGAGAAGGAAATGGCAATCCACTCCAGTATTCTTGCCTGGAGAATTTCATGGACAGAGAAACCTGGCAGGTTACAGTCTATGGAGTCGCGAAGAGTCAGACACGAATGAGCAAGTAACACACACATGTGGACCAGGTGCCATGCTAAGCAGATATTTTTAGTATAAATTATTGTCTCTGAAAGATAGATAAAGGGATAGCACATTTTAATTCAACAAGTATTGTATAGAGAAATGCAATAATGTAGTCCAGGTAAAGGGTTCTAATGATAATTCAAAGAAAAGGCTAGGAGAAAGCACATAGATGACATATGTAATGTAGATAACATATCTTTTAGGCAGTTTCTCTCAGGTATCAGCTGTCCCAGCAAACATTTGGCAAGAGCTGCATTGCAGTCAGTCCCTGGTTGAATTCTCTGATGGGGGTCGGAAATGCCAATATTCTGAGATATTTATTTAAGAGGGATTCAGATGTTTTACATGCCAGATGCACAGGAGGTGGGGCTGATGGCCTGTGCTGGATGGTTAGGAGCCTGATTTATGTTCTCTTTCAGAGACAGTGGCAGTATGCTTCTCGATGCAGTGGAGGAGCAAAGTGTGTGTGTGTGTGTGTGTGTGTGTGTGTGTGTGTGTGTGTGTGCACGCGCATGCACATCTGTGTCTAATACTGACCTCATGCCAAAGCACCATGCAATGAATGCTCTTTATCTTTAAATTTCACTTTGATCGTTTTGAGTTATGGAAATGCCTGGTGACACAGAAAGTGTTTATTTTGTTTTATCTATTATTGTTATTATTTATTTTCAAATTTAGCAGGAAAACTGCCAGCCATGTAGACACAGAAAGTGTTTATTTTATCTATTATTGTTATTATTTATTTTCATATTCAGCAGGAAAACTGCCAGTCCATGTAGACACAGATATCCACCTTGGGACATATCTTTCTGTTTAGTGAAGAATCACTTGAGTAGCCACTCTTGCTTTTGTAAATGTAAGACAAATGGACAATCCAAGCCCCAGACAAGGTTCTAATAACAATTGTATTGTGATTGACTATGCTTTTCCCTCCTAATTTCTCTGAATATGTGGAGCTCATAGGTAGAAAGGGACTGTGCACATTTGCATAGGACCAAGAAGTTCCAGGAAGGTAAGGGGTGGAAGAAAGCCTTTCCTTCCGAGGCTCAACATCATTAGAAACTCTTTGAATGAGGTCTCTCCCAACTTAGATATCAGTGCCACAAGAGGTTTCCCCTCTGTACCCACAGGACCTATATCATGGCTAGCACATAGTAGGTGCTCAATAAATCTTCTTGAATGATTTTAATCCCAGTTCTTTATCTCACACTCTTGCTCCCAAGTTTTCCAGACCAAAACTTTACTTTTCGTTCAATTTTTCATTCCTGAAGCAATTAACCAAAATTTCAGCACTTCTAAAGTCTGTTTCTATTTTCCCACTCAATTGAAAATTATAAAATCGTGTCCTCAAGTAGAAGAGACTGGCTCCTCTTCTTGTTATAATAATCGCAAAGAATGTGCAACCAGATTCTCTAATATTTATGCCACATTGTTCAAATAAATAAGCTAAAAAGAACTGATAGGTAATAAAAGGGTATTTGAAACCATTCAGAATTGAAACTGTATCCACTATTAGGCAGATGCTACTTCCTTCTGATTTTAATAGTAAGTTTTCTTCACTGGAAGCTATGATAAAGTTATTGTTTTGAAATGACATATTGTTTATAAAAAGATTTTTTAATTTTTTATTTTATGTTGGAGTATATGCAGAGTACATCATGAGAAATGCTGGACTGGAAGAAACACAAGCTGGAATCAAGATTGCCAGGAGAAATATCAATAACCTCAGATATGCAGATAACACCACCCTTATGGCAGAAAGTGAAGAGGAACTAAAGAGCCTCTTGATGAAAGTGAAAGAGGAGAGTGAAAAAGCTGGCCTAAAGCTCAACATTCAGAAAACGAAGATCATGGCATCCAGTCCCATCACTTCATGGGAAATAGATGGGGAAACAGTGTCAGACTTTATTTTGGGGGGCTCCAAAATCACTGCAGATGGTGACTGCAGCCATGAAATTAAAAGACGCTTACTCCTTGGAAGAAAAGTTATGACCAACCTAGATAGCATATTCAAAAGCAGAGACATTACTTTGCCGACTAAGGTCCGTCTAGTCAAGGCTATGGTTTTTCCTGTGGTCATGTATGGATGCGAGAGTTGGACTATGAAGAAGGCTGAGTGCTGAAGAACTGATGCTTTTGAACTGTGGTGTTGGAGGAGACTCTTGAGAGTCCCTTGGACTGCAACGAGATTCAACCAGTCTATTCTAAAGGAGATCAGCCCTGGGTGTTCTTTGGAAGGAATGATGCTAAAGCTGAAACTCCAGTACTTTGGCCACCTCATGCGAAGAGCTGACTCATTGGAAAAGACTCTGATGCTGGGAGGGATTGGGGGCAGGAGGAAAAGGGGACGACAGAGGATGAGATGGCTGGATGGCATCACCGACTCGATGGACGTGAGTCTGAGTGAACTCCGGGAGTTGGTGATGGACAGGGAGGCCTGGTGTGCTGTGATTCATGGGGTGGCAGAGTCGGACACGACTGAGCGACTGAGCTGAACTGATGGTTGATTTACACTGCTGTGTTAGTTTCAGGTGTACAGCAAAGTGATTCAGTTATGCCTATGTCTATTCTTTTTCAGAGTCTTTTTCCATATGGGTTATTACAGAATATTGAGTAGTGTTCTCTGTGGTATACAGTAGATCCTTGTTGATTCTCTATATTATATGTAGTAGTGTATATATTTTAACCCCAAACTCCTAATTTATGCCTCCTCCCACACATTTCCCCCTTGGTAACCATAAGTTGGTCTTCAAAGTCTGTGAGTATATTTCTGTTTTGTAAATAAGTTCGTTTCATTTTTTTTAGATTACACATATAAGCAATATCATATTTTTGTCTTTGTATGACTAATTTTACTTAGTATGATAATCTCTAGGTCCACCCACGCTGCTGCAAATGACATTATTCTATTCTTCTTTTCTGGTTGAGTAACATTCCATTGTACATATACCACACCTTCTTTATCTATTCGTTTGTCAATGGACATTTAAGTTGCTTCCATGTCCTGGCTATTGTAAATAGTGCTACAGTTAACACTGAGGTGGGTGTATCTTTTTGAATTGTGGTTTTATAAAGGATATATCCCAGGAGTGAGATTACTGGATCATATGGTAGCCCTAATTTTTGTTTTTTCAGGAACCTCTATACTGTTCTCCATGGTGGTTGTACCAATTTAAATTCCCACCTACAGTGTAGAAAGGTTCACTTTCCCCACACCCTCTCTAGTATTTATTGTTCATAGACTTTTGGGTGATGGCTCTTCTGACTGATGTGAGGTGATACCTCATTGTAGTTTTGATTTGCACTTCTCTAATAATTAGCGATGTTAAGCATATTTTTGTGTACTTTTTGGTGTAAAAATATTTAATCTTAAGACTTTGGATGGTTTTAGCTGAATTCCATTTAAAGTGTTTTTAAATGACTTTGTCATCACCATTTAGGTGTTTTTAGAACTCTTTATGAAACTAAGTCAACAGTCTATTAATCTATGATTTGAGAAGAAATCAATGCCACTTCAGTTCAATTCAATTAACATACATTGAAAACCAACTATGTGCCTGTTTTGAGTTGAAGCGAGGTTCATTCCATCTTAATCTTCTTTATCCACTTAACCCCTCAATTACCCTTCTACTACTGTTATGGGAATGGTCAGATTTAAGGCAATAATATTTAGGTTTACAATAAGCTTAAAGGAGAAATACTGACCTTCAAACTTGTCTCAAATATCTATCTGAAGGATTGAGATAAACAATGAAGGTGGACAATTAAATAGTCAATAATGCTGGCTCTTTGTTAAAGATGTAAATGAAATTTCTCCTCAATTTATTCTACAGACTATCATAAATATTTTTAAATTGCTATAGTAAATGGTCTTGGCTGTAATTTCATCTTTTGGTAAAGCAGCTTTCCTTGGAAAAGAGACCAAGAAGAGCAACCTTCAGACCAGATTCTAGAAATCACTGCTATTCTGACAGTTAACTCTCCCACACTGTTAAGTTTGTCAAAAGATGTCTGAAAAAACATCAAATTCAGGAAGATGTTTTCATTTTTCTTGACATTATTATTTTTTAAATATGTTCCAGGGAGCTATGCTAAGCATTTTCCCTACATTACCTCAACTAATCTCACAACAAATCTGTAAAGAAGGCTTTATTGTCTTTCCTCATTTTAAATGAAAAAAATGGAATCACAAGGCCGACAGGATGTAAAGTCTGTATGGGAAGAGTCTGTTGTTTCTTTTGTTCCCTTTTATATCCTCAGAGCCTAGAACAGAGCCTGGAACTATATAGATGCTCATAAATGTTTACTGAATGAATGAAAGGATGGATGACTAAATGGTAAAGAATTTGCTCAAGGTTACATAACTAGAAAAGGATAGAGTTGGGACTCCTACTCAGGTCTATATGATTTCAAAGCCTATGTTTCTAACTCTGCTTTATTTTCTGCCCATGGCTTGAAATTGCCTTTTAAGTCCATTCCAGACAACTAAAAAATCAGAATATCCATTACTTCCAGAGGCACCGATTGGCAAATTGAACCAGTTACTCTTGCCCAGAAACTAGATTGGGAGTGGATGGAGCAGTCCTCATTTTAAGGGGTCCCAGAGAAAGGAACACTGATGGCTAACTTACTCTTAGATTCCATCAAAGTTAGGATCTTTGAAGACACATTGTGAGGATTAAATAATAGCCTATATGAAATGAGCTTAGCTTGGCACTTGAGACATAGTAAGTACTTAACACATTGTTGCAAGAATGAAGAAGGTGACTGTAAATTCTATAGAACATATTAGCTGTTTTAAATTTTTTGAAAGCAAATGACGGTAGAGCTTTAGAGTGACTTTAGATAGTAAAACCAAAGCCCACCATGGTTGCCTGACTTATACAACAAATAATCATTTGAAAGATTGAGTGATTTTTTAAGGAATCTCCACACTGTTCTCCATAGTGGCTGTACTAGTTTGCATTCCCACCAACAGTGTAGGAGGGTTCCCTTTTCTCCACACCCTTTCCAGCATTTATTGCTTGCAGATTTTTGGATCGCCACTGCTGGGCTTACACACTGAGGAAACCAGAATTGAAAGAGACACATGTACCCCAGTGTTCATCGCAGCACTGTTTATAATAGCCAGGACATGGAAACAACCTAGATGTCCATCAGCTGATGAATGGATAAAAAAGCTGTGGTACATATACACAATGGAGTATTACTCAGCCGTTAAAAAGAATTCATTTGAATCAGTTCTGATGAGATGGATGAAACTGGAGCCGATTATACAGAGTGAAGTAAGCTAGAAAGAAAAACACCAATACAGTATACTAACACATATATATGGAATTTAGAAAGATGGCAATGACGACCCTGTATGCAAGACAGGAAAAAAGACACAGATGTGTATAATGGACTTTTGGACTCAGAGGGAGAGGGCGAGGGTGGGATGATTTGGGAGAATGGCATTCTACCATGTATACTATCATGTAAGAATTGAATCGCCAGCCTATGTCTGACGCAGGATACAGCATGCTTGGGGCTGGTGCATGGGGATGACCCACAGAGATGTTATGGGGAGGGAGGTGGGAAGGGGGTTTATGTTTGGGAATGCATGTAATAATTAAAGATATTAAAATTTAAAAAAAAAGAAATGTAAAGAAAAAAAAGATTGAGTGAGCCTTCTATTTGCCTTCTTATTTTAACATAACAAGGATATTGGAAAATAAACTTTCAAATTTCTATTGTAAGCACTTTACAATCCTCACTTAACCTTCATGACCACCTTTGAGATAGATGTCATCATCATAGATAATTACACTTTACATATTTGATTGCAGCTTGTCAATAATCTGTTGATTTATGACTTGAGAAGAAACAGAGACACAGAAAGGCTAAGTTGTTTGTCTCACATAGCTGGTAAGTGCAGGGATAGGATTCAAAACCAGACAGCCTGGGTTCAAGTCTGCGCTCTTATCCAGTACATTATAGCAAAGGGACTGGTCTGGTCAGGCCCAATTCCTAAGTAATATGTCTCAGTAGGTAAAGACTCTGCCTGCAGTGTGGGAGACTTGGGTTTGATCCCTGGGTTGGGAAGATCCCCTGGAGAAGGAAAAGGCTACCCACTCCAGTATTCTGGCCTGGAAAATTCCACAGAGTGTATAGTCCATGGGGTCGTAAAGAGTCGGATACCACTGAGCGACTTTCACACTGGTTGTCCCTGTGGCCTTGGGGTAAAGAATGTATAACAGACAGCACAGTAAAGGTTTGTGATGCTTCTGATGGAGCCAAAGCGGAGTCATGGACTCACAGGAAGCCTTTCTGCACACCTGAAAAGGCACAAGCTGTGCAACCTACTACTCAGAGTAGTTAAGAGCAGCACAGGACACTGATAGATACCAAAGTGTCATACACAAGTGGAAGACTGTTATTCATTGTCTTCCTCTAGTTTTTCCCTCACGGGCATAGATTGTTATTGTTCAGTTGCTCAGTTGTGTCCGCCTCTTTGTGACCCCATGGACTGCAGCATGCCAGGCTTCCCTGTCCATCACCATCTTCCGGAGTTTGCTCAAACTCATGTCCATTGGATTGGTGATGCCATCCAACCATCTCATCCTCTGTTGTTCCCTTCTCCTCCTGCCTTCAATCTTTCCCAGCATCAGGGTCTTTTCCAATGAGTAGACTCTTTGCATCAGGCGGCCAAATTATTGGAATTTCAGCTTCAGCATCAATCCTTCCAATGAATATTCAGGGTTGATTTCCTGAATCAACTGATTGACTGGTTTGATCTCCTCGAAGTCCAAAAGACTCTCAAGAGTCTTCTCCAGAACCATAATTCAACGGCATCAATTCTTTAGCACTCAGCCTTCTTAGACTACACAGCGTGAACATAAACTCTTTAAGGGCACAGTCTGAACGCCTCTTTCTTTTTAGATCTCACTCAGGGGCACACACAGGAGATTCCCATAAATACACATCAACCCTGTCTCAGATGGTTCTTTAGAAAGAATACCTGAAGCCCCAGGAATTCTGCTTACTGTCCCTCTGGCTTACAGCAAAACCAGTTTTCTGTCTGATTGGATTATATTTAAATGAAACCCCAAGGCTATAATGTCTAATGAGGTGGGAAAGAAGCAATTGCTGTTCATTAGCTTCTTAGAAGACTATTCGTGGTACAGGGTCTGGATATTGTCTTAGTTCCTTTTTAAGGCCTTTAGGGTTTATGTCTTTGGGAGATGAATGCCCTATTAAAGCAAACAAATGAAAACAAAAGTCAGTTAATTGACCCTTTCACTGAAGAATGGCCAGCTTTTGCACATAGCATTCTTTCTTTTCCTTATTCACAAAGTGACAAAGGCTATTTAGGATCATAGTCAGACATATCTGATTACAAGCAATCTTCCATCATCCTGTTGATATCTTTCAATTTCTTCAAAAGCTCACAAGCAGTTCCTGATATCACAATTTCAAAATAAATGAAGGAAAATTGAGAGAATTGAAGGGAAAAATAGACAAATCTACAATCCTAGTTAAAGATTTTAATACTCATCATATAGTAATTGATAGAATCAAGTAGACAAAAAATTAGTAAGTATACAAAAGACTTGATCAACTCTTTCGGTCAACTAGATCTAACTGACAAGTATAAAATATTGTACTATAGCCTCAAACCACATAATATGCATTAATATGCATAATATGCACATCAGTCCAGTTCAGTTCAGTTCAGTTGCTGAATCATGTCCGACTCTTTGCGATCACATGAATCGCAGCACGCCAGGCCTTCCTGTCCATCACCAACTCCCGGAGTTCACTCAAACTCATGTCCATCCAGTCGGTGATGCCATCCAGCCATCTCATCCTCTGTCACTCCCTTTTCCTCCTGCCCTCAATCCCTCCAGCATCAGAGTCTTTTCCAATGAGTCAGCTCTTCACATGAGGTGGCCAAAGTACTGGAGTTTCAGCTTTCACATCATTCCTTCCAAAGAACACCCAGGGCTGATCTCCGTTAGAATGGACTGGTTGGATCTCCTTGCAGATCTCTCAAGAGTCTTCTCCAACACCACAGTTCAAAAGCATCAATTCTTCGGTGCTCAGCTTTTTTCACAGTCCAACTCTCGCATCCACACATGACCACTGGAAAAACCATAGCCTTGGCTAGACGAACCTTAGTTGGCAAAGTAATGTCTCTGCTTTTGAATATGCTGTCTAGGTTGGTCATAATTTTTCTTCCAAGGAGTAAGCGTCTTTTAATTTCATGGCTGCAGTCACCATCTGCAGTGATTTTGCACATAGGATATTCATTAATATGGGCCATATCTGTGCTATTAAGCAAGCTTCAATATATTTCAGAGGATCAAAGTATATAGAGCATGTTCTCTCTCCATGGTCAAATTTGACTTAATGAATAACAATCTATAGAAAAACTCCATGTATTTATAGATTAAAAAAACAATAACCATGGGTCAATGAGGTAATCACCAGGGAAATAAGAAAATATTTCTAACTGAATAATCTTAGTTTTACAGCATATTAAAAGCTATGGAATGTAGTTAAAGCAATCCACATAGGGAAATTTATAGTTTAAATATCTTTATTAGAAAAGAATATAAGATGATCATAAAATCAATGATCTAAGCTTACTTCAACCTTAATAATCTGGAAAAAGAGGAGCAAAGTAAATTCAAAATATATAGAATAAAATAAATAATAAAAACAAGAACAGAAACCAGTTAAAAAATTTAAATGGACAAACAGCAAATAAAATCAACAGATTCAAGTGCTGATTGAAAGGATTAATAAAATTGATTACCTACACTGATTGTGAAGGTTGCAAAATGCGGTTGAAACTTTATACTCTCCCCATCATGAGGTGGAATCTATGTTTCTCCCCTAAATCTGAGCTGGACTTTGTATCTTTTCTTTCCCCAACAGAATTTGGTGGATGTGTCACTAATTACTTCCAAGCTTCATCAGGAAAGGCCAAGTGGCTTCTGCCTGGTTTTGGGGGGGATGATTGCTCTGAAGGAAGATAGCTGTTATGCTGGAGAGACCGCACGGAGGCAACCCATGAACAGCCCCATCTGAACTTCCAGTGCACACCCAGCACCAACTGCCTTCCTGTGAGGAAGCCATCTTGGACCTCCAGCCTAGCTGCCTTTCACATGATTGACACCTCATCTGACAGCTGAATTCCTACATATCAACAATAAAAGATAATTTTTAAAAAATATGCCCCAGATTTGAACAGACACTTCACAGAAAGTGATAAATAAATGGTTAATATGCACATGAAAAAGTACTCAACATCACGAGTCACTAGGGAAATATAAATTAAAATCTCAGTGAGGTACCATTTCATACCTAGCAGAATCACTAAAATCAAAAAGACTGGTAATACCAACTCATGGGGTGAAGTCATGAAACAACTAGAACTTCGTGCATTGCTGATGAGAGAAGCTGAAATAAATTTAACATGCATCTACCTATGACTCAGATATTATGCTCCTAGGTATTTACCGCCTCAAAAATTAAATCTGCAAACCAAAACAAAGTCTGCAGATGGCTTCTACAGGAATGCTCAGAGCAGCCTTACTCATAAGAACCAGAAACTATAAGCAACCCCAAAGTATATTGATAAGAGAATAGATAAACAAATTGTATTATCTTCATACAGTGGACTGTTATTTAGGAATCAAAAGGGATATACTACGGATACATACAATAATCTGGACAGATCTGAAAACCTTATGTTGAGTGAAAATGAGTCAGAAAAAAGTACATACTTCATGATTGTACTGTTTGATTCTATTTAGGATATCTAAGAATAGGCATAACTATTCTATGGGAATAGTAATTGGAAACTGCCTCTGGGTAGATGGACAGATGATGAATTGACTAGAAACAGGCACATGGAAACTCTCTGGAGCAACAGAAACACATTTTGTTTGGCATGTACATAAGTGTATGTATTAGTTCAGTTTAGTTCAGTTGCTCAGTCATGTCTGACTCTTTGCAACCCCATGGACTGCAGCACACCAGGCTTTCCTGTCCATCACCAACACCTGGAGCTTGCTCAAACTCATGTCTATCAAGTTGGTGATGCCATCCAACCATCTCATCCTCTGTCATCCCCTTCTCCTCCTACCTTCAATCTTCCCCAGCATTAAGGTCTTTTCCAATGAGTCAATTCTTCACATCAGGTGGCCAAAGTTTTGGAGCTTCAGCTTCAGCATCAGTCCTTCCAAATATTCAGAACTGATTTCCTTTAGGATGGACTGGTTGGATCTCCTGGCAGTCAAAGGGACTCTCAAGAGTCTTCTCCAACACCACAGTTCAAAAGCATCAGTTCTTCAGCCTTCAGCTTTCTTTATGGCCCAACTGTCACATCCATACATGACTACTGGAAAAACCATAGCTTTGACTAGATGGACCTTTATCGGCAAAGTAATGTTGCTGCAGAAACCAGTAATCGAGAAACCAAGCACCACACTTGCAGAGTTGGAGAACTCAGGTTTATTACACTGGAAGGCCCAGAGGAGTTAACACTCCGAGATCTGAGCCCTGAACAAAGGGGTTACAGAGTTTTTACAGACCTTCTATCTTGGGCAACACTAGCTGCTAACGGACTGGTTTAAACTAAGGGGTTTCGTGCACACAAGAACAGCAGTCAAGATGCAGGTGGGGATGCCTGACCTTTACACAGACAGACATGATTAAGCAGGTTGCAGGGGCTGGGCAATTGCAAAGAGCAGGACAAGAGTGAGTGAGATAAGCTCCAGTTCCTAGTACTATTAAGTCCCCACTTTCTGAGACTACGTGACCTACATGATCCAGACTTTGCAAGGAACAAGCTGAATTACAGAGGCAGAACGAGCAGGAGGTTATGTAAAGTTTTAACTTTTCCTCTTCAAAATCTCTGCTTTTTAATTTGCTGTCTAGGTTAGTCATAACTTTTCTTCCAAGGAGCAAGTGTCTTAATTTTATGGCTGCAGTTACCATCTTCAGTGATTTTGGAGCCCAAGAAAATAAAGTCTATCACTGTTTCCATTGTTTCCCCATCTATTTGCCATGAAGTGATGGAACCAGATGCCATGATCTTAGTTTTCTGAATGTTGAGTTTTAAGCCAACTTTTTCACTCTCCTCTTCCACCTTCATCAAGAGGCTCTTTGGATCCTCTTCACTTTCTGCCATAAGGGTGGTGTCATCTGCATATCTGAGGTTGTTGATATTTCTCCCAGCAATCTTGATTCCAGCTTGTGCTTCATCCAGCCCAGCATTTTGCATCATGTACTCTGCATAGAAGTTAAATAAGCAGGGTGACAATATACAGCCTTGCCATACTCCTTTCCCAATTTGGAACCAGTGCGTTGTTCACGTCTGGTTCTAATTGTTGCTTCCTGACCTGCATACAGATTTCTCAAGAGGCAGGTGAGGTGGTCTGGTATTCCCATCTCTTTCAGAATTTTCCAGTTTGTTGTGATGCACACAGTCAAAGGCTTTGGCATAGTCAGTGAAGCAGTAGATATTTTTCTGGAATTCTCTTGCTTTTTTCTATGATACACCGCATGTTAGTGATTTGATCTCTGGTTCCTCCACCTTTTCTAAATCCAGCTTGAACATCTGGAAGTTCTTGGTTCATGTACTGTTGAAGCTTGGAGATGTGTGTGTATATATAGCTGTGTATATACAGTTGTCAAAACTCATCAAACCAAACACTTAAGATTTGTGAGTTTTATAACATGGAAAAGATACAACTAAAGATGTGTAAACACTAAAGCACACACACACACACAAACACACACACATGTGCCTCATATCCCACAGGGAGACTCCCCAATCCAGTCTCAATCCTTGGTGAAGAGGAGGATTCAGTATAAGACCCCAACTAAATAAAAACAGGAGGATTCACTGTAAAACAGAACTAGAATGCACTGACCTCACTCCCCACCACCATTGCCCTGCAAAAAGGTCATAGGTATCTTGCTGTGGTGAGTGGACGACCTGGCAGTTCTGGGGATGAATACCATGTGAGATCTGACAGGACAGGATTAGGGGAGCGGTCAGCTCTCCAATGTCTGTTTAGACTCGTCTCTCATTGGACTGGGTGCCCTTCATTGGTCTGAGCTCACATGGATGTTTTCCTTTTCTGTGCCAACTCCTTAAGTAATTGCAGCTAAATAAAACCCCCTCCCCCTATCTCCCACCACCTCAGCATGGTATTTTCTAGTTATTTTAACAAGAACATTCTATTTCAGTCTGTTTCTATGGGCAAAATATCTTCTTAATGCCCTTTCTATCTACCCTTCCCTGTGTCTTATTTCACTTTCAGAAATGTTTTTAAGATGACTCTATGCCTGGGCTTTTCAAATTTTAATGCATTATGAGTCACCTATGGATCTTATTAAAATTCCAGTTCTGATTCAGTAGATCTGGGGTAGGGTCTGAGATTCTGCATTATTAAGTTCCCAGGTGGTGCCAATGTGTTGGTTTGAGAATCCCACTTTAAACAGAAGACTGTCTGTAATATGCCAGCAATGCAGTGAATGCTGTTTGCTCCTCTTATTTTCAGGGTAGGGTAAATTAATGCAGAGTGTGGTGTCAGAAAGATGGGTAATGAAAAAAGCAATTCGCTCTCTTTTTCTCCATCTCAAATCCTGCCTTTCATGCTTCTTGCTACATAAGACAAATGGCTCTGTTTTCCTAAGAGCTATACACACCCGCCCCCAGTGACAGCTGTCTTCTTCTAAAGATGTATCAGAGAAGGAGGGAAGGCAGGATTACTCATCAGAGCCATGATTTGCTCTGTCCCACACTGCAGACAGGAACACTGAGGCATGAAGAGGCGAATCTTCTGAACTATAAACTAATACAGCACCAAGTGTTACCATTCACAACCACAACTGTATGACATTAGAATTAGACATGTTGGCCAGGATTATCCTAGTGGCTAATACACTGAAATTAGAACCGCTCCTTTCCTACAGTTGTTAGATCCATGTGGTGTTCCAGAAAGGCTCTGGATAGAATGGCAAGGCATTTCTTTCCACCTCATGTCTTTCAGTCTCTGACTGATACCTACTATTTTCATTCATGAGACATTTACTGAGCAGCTACGAGTCCTACGAGTCTGGGCTTTGTATAGTTTTTGTGAATGCCGAGAAGAATAAGCTAATTTCTTATTCTAAAGAGGAGGTAGACACACACACACAGAAAATGATGAGATAAAAGAGAATAGTTACCAAGTAGCTACTACCTGGGGCTTCCCAGGTGGTGCTAGTGGTAAAGAACCTGCCTGCAATGCAACCCACTCCAGTATTCTTGCCTGGAGAATCCCATGGAGAAAGGAGCCTGGGAGGCTACAGTCCAGAGGATCTCAAATAGTCAGACGCAACTGAAGTGACTTAGCACACACAACCACCACCTGCCGAGGTGATGTAGCCTATTTCAAGTGGCCTTGATAGAGGTGGGCACAGAGTGCTGAATTCTGCGGGGGAATAGAGAATCTCTAAAGCAGCTTTGAGCTCTGCCTTGAGAAAAGAGCAGGCATTCACAGGTGGCTAGGGCACAGAACGGGAGGGCGTTCTAGGCAGCAGGAGGACAGCATGAGCAATTAACACATGATACTCAGGCTTCCAAGTGGTCCTGGGTGACAGGAGTGTGAACTGTGGGTTGGGGAGGTGGAGTGGGTGGGAGGAATAGGAGCAATCCCTTCCAACTTCTGTCTTTCGAGTTTATGCAGTTGATTCACATGCATTATGTTACTTGATCTGAACAGCCTGCTCTTCCATCCCCAGTCACAGCACTAATTACCTGTCAGCTGGAATGAGGGAGGCTTAGGATACACCTAGGAAGGGCGAGAAAAGATGTTAATCAAAGCCAATTCTGAGAAAGTGATTAAAATTTCAAATGTGGTCTACAAGTCTTCTGCTTTGCTGGAATTCCAACATGATTATTCAATGCAGTCCCATTTACTGAGAGCCAGTCTCTCTCCAAAGAGGCTTGCTGAACAGCTCTGACATTTCAGAATCAGAGGCTGCACTCCCAGCTGGCTGAGCTGGCCTGACGGCTCCCTCTGCATCTCCAGCAGTGACCTGCATCTGCCTGGCAGTGCCCTTTGTTTTGGACCTGAGGCTCTTGCACACCTCTGCTGGAGGTCTCAAACACCTCTGTGCAGGCACCAGTCAAGATCTGAGGCCTCTCAGAGGCCTAAGGTATACAGAACTCTCAAGAAAGTTTGCTTAAATACAATGTTTTTCCAACATCTGTGTGTATTTCATGCACCCCAGGGTAGGGGTCATGCTTATTAGAAGTTCAGGTGGTCTGTTCCTGATCTGGAGATTCTGAAACCAACCCTGAAAATCTACTTTTTATACATGCATCCGTTATACGTCCATTATACATTATACATGGCTGAGTCCCTTTGTTGTCCACCTGAAACGATCACAACATTGTTAATCAACTAAAAATACATCTTCCTTGGACTTCCCTGGTTGAGAATCCACCTGCTAATGCAGGGACATAGGTTCAATCCCTTGTCTGGGAAGATTCCTCACACCGCCAGGCAACTAAGCCCACGCGCCACAGCTACTGAACTCACGTGCCCTAGAGCCCATGCTCCGCTGCAAGAGAAGCCACCACAGGGAGAAGCCTGTGCACCGCAGCTAGAGAAGCCTGCACACAGCAACGAAGACCCAGCACAGCCACAATTAAATAACAGCTAAAATAAAAAGAATTTTCTAAAAGATGCATCTTCTGGTCTACTGGGATATAAACCAAAGCTTGAGAATATTGGTGTTAGGATTTGGAAGTTTAGTGAGAGCATCTAGACTCCCTCTCTCCACTTTCCAGGCTTTTCCTCACACAGGCCTGGGCTCAGTTTCTGATGTGAAACCAAAGGTAACATTGGGAGTCACAGATTAAACCTCATCAAGTTCACCATGCACAGCATGACTCAGGCATGGAGGAGAGGATGACTTTTGTTATTACACTTTCAATCCCATTTGCTGTGGCATTTCCTTCTTGCCCCAACATGGCTGTGACAAAAATTACTAAGGGACCCAGGAGCCAC
The DNA here is from genome assembly GCF_023091745.1 of Budorcas taxicolor. Lineage (NCBI taxonomy): Eukaryota > Metazoa > Chordata > Mammalia > Artiodactyla > Bovidae > Budorcas > Budorcas taxicolor. The sequence continues at coordinate 33,039,353 of NC_068912.1, forward strand.
GAAGGCCTCTGCCCCACCCTTTACAGGGGCCACTGCAGCCACAGGAGGATGATCTGAGCCTTCCATATCAGACACAAAGCCCTCACACACTGTCATCTGTTCACCCACAGCAGCCTCTCTGACCCTGCATTGCCTGCTTGGGCAAAGGAACCTTTGAAAGCCATTTCCAGCCTGGTTCATGATATAGTGCTTTGGGAAGTGCCACTAAGATGAAAAACAGCTCACAAATAGGGAGTCCTCGCTATGTTCAGCACCACAGCCAGCAAGAAGCTGCTGCCAAGCAGGATCAAACTTCTGGGGAATGTTTCTGAAAAGCTGATGGAAACAGGGGCCTCTGTCACACTTTCGTCACACCTCATCCCTGCCTGTGGGGAAAGCTCTCTTGGAATGGATCTTCATCGGTCTCAGAGACACAAAATCTGTGTCTCCAGCAGCATTGCCATTTTCACTGCAGACTTGAAGCTCTATTCTCTGGTTTCCACTGCAGAAAGAGAAGAGAAACCATCCAGGCTTTATCTAAAATAATTGAAGCTGGATAATGGTGCTGTCTAAAAAGATGTCTCCCAAAGATTTCCATCACCCCCACCCCTGGCCTGAGCCTGAGCTCTACCTAATTACCTGCATAATATCTTTGGCTCCTGTGCAGGGCTCCAGGTGTCCTCCTTGTCCACTGGAAGCTGAACCATATGTTAGACAGCTCTCACTGATCTCCCTGGCTCCCCTCTTACCTACACAACTCCATTAGCTTGGGGGCTGACAGTTCTGCTAGGATATTTGTTTTACCTCTGCCAGATTTTTCAGCTAAGTGGCAGGGAGGGAGGAGCTCCCCCATCCAGAGCCAACTCTAGCCTTCTATGGCTCTGTCCTCCAATCTGTTAGGAAAAGGATCCTAGATCCACTTAGGAAAGAGATAATGTTTTCTTAGCAGCTGAACACTGCAGCTCAGGTCCTCCTTGCAGACTCAAAGCAGAGAATTATTTGTTTCTTTCTCCAAGTAAAATCAAGGTGTCACCGTGAGCAGCAGACAAATCTAGAGAAATGAATTCATACTGTGATTCAGGACCAAGGAAAAAAAATTTAAAGTGTCCTTTGGAAACAAACAACAGTTGAATGAAATGACCATCTCTATTGTACAGATGAACTTATTTGTAAAGCAGAAATAGAAACACAGACATAAAGAACAAATATACGGAAACATATGAGTGGGAAAGGTGAGGGTGGGATGAATTGGGAGACTGGGTGATATATATACACTATTAATACTATGTTAAAAAAAAATAGGTAACTAATGAGAGCCTACTGTTCTCAGAGAACTCTACTCAATGCTCCTAAATAGGAACTGAATCCTAAAAAGAGGGGATATATGTACCCATATAGCTGATCACTTTGCTATATAGCAGAAACTAACACAATATTGTAATGCAACTATACTCCAATAAAATTAATTTTAAAAAATGACTGTCTTTAATCTGCTAGTTATTTTCCCGCTCTCCCACTGTTAACCTTCAATTTGAGTTTTCCTGGGATTTAGGTAAGGTTTCCTGAGATAAATGAGATTGAGCATACAGAGATGAGCACAGTGTGGAGGTGTGCACTTGTCTAGAGATCACCCAGCCAAACAAACCACCTAGAAAGTTCACGCCAGATTAATTCACCCAATGAATCAGTGATGGGCAGGATGCAATCACAATACAGGAAGAGCCAGAAACCTGGAAATAGCCTCAACACTTCCCTCTGTCTCTCATCCTTCACACCCAAACCATCATCAATCTTACAGAGTTTGACTCAAATATCTATTAAACCTGCCCTCCTTCTCTCCATTTCTATGGCTAATGCTCTAGTTCAGCGCAACCTCCTCTTGCCTGAATGACTGTAACAGTCTTCTGATTAGGCTACCTGCCCCTCCCAACCTACTTTTCACATAGCATCCTCTGTGCAAATCTCATGCCATTCTCCCAATAAAATCCTTCAATAATGTATTTTTCTCCTGCGTTCCCAGGTGGCTCAGTGACAAAGAAGCCACCTGCCAAAGCAGGAGATGCTGGAGACATGGGTTCAATCTCTCCATGGGATCAGGAAGACCCCCTGGAGGAATAAATAGCAGCCCACTCCAGTATTCTTGCCTTAAAAAAAACATGGATGGAGGAGCCAGGCAGGCCGCAGTCCATGGGATCACAAAGAGTCGGACATGACTGAGTGACTGTCTTCCCCATGCCCTGCTTTTCTCTGCAAAGTCTTAGATTCTGCATGATCTAGCCCTTGCCTCTTTCTCCTGCCTCAGCTCAGGACTTCGTAGGCTCCAGCAAACTAAACTTCTCCTGTGCAAAATGGACCATATGCTTTTCCACTCTATGGGCTTCCCTGGTGGCTCGGACAGTAACGAATCTGCCTGAAATGCAGGAGACCTGGGTTTGATTCCTGGGTCAGGAAGATCCCCTACAGAAGGGAATGGCTACCCGCTCCAGTATGGCTCAGCAGGTAAAGAGTCAAACTGCAATGCAGGAAACACAGGAGATACGGGTTTGATCCCTGGGTCAGGATGATCCCCTGGAGGAGGAAATGGCAACCCACTCTAGTATTTTTGCCTGAAAAATCCCATGGACAGAGGAGTCTGGCCGGCTACCGTCCAAAGGGTCACAAAGAGTCAGACGCAGCTAAGCGCGCACTATTTCTCTTTCTCTCTGGGGCCACCATGTGTGCTGTTTTCTCTGCTTGAAACAACCTTTTTCACAGTCTTAAGCCCCTTAAAGTAGTTATTTGCTGCTTGAAGTTCAGGTCTCAAATAAAATGCCACTTCCTCTAGGGAGACTTTACTAACCCTCAGGGCAGCCAGGCAGTCTCTCCTCCATGCTCCTTTAGCACGTGAGGCAGCCCCGCTTCTATTCCCCAAAAGAGCAGGGTCTGTGGTTCTCAGGGTCACCATGGTACCCTTAGCCCTGGCCTCAATCAAGCTTCTTTAATAAGTAAATTTCTGTGTGGCTGATTTTTTTGCTGCGTATTGCTGGAAAGATTACAACTATAGCTTATTTCTATCCCATCACCTTAAAAAATTTTCCTCTTCCTCAATGGGATTCAAGACAAACTTGTATCTTTTTCTCTCCTTTCCTCTTTTTCCCCAAGGCCTGCCTGTCAAGAGGATCTCTCTCATTGCATTTTGGTGGAAATTTTCGTTAGTGCCTCCTCTGTACCAGTTTACCCCTTGAGCTATGCTCAGTCCAATTCAATCTCCTGAAATCAATGTATAATATCTCAAGATCATAGCGTTCTTGTCTGCACCACTTATTTGGCAATCAATCAAATGCTGCCTTGTGATAGTTCTTCTGCTCCTGTTTTAAATTGTGCTTATTATTACTCAACATTTCACAGCTTTATAGCATGTCTCCTGACAATACTGTTAAGTCCCTTTAGAACTCAACTATCCTTGGGTCCCCTCACCACTTCCCCACAGGAAATCAAGCTCAACTAACAAGGAAAGATATAATTAAATATTGAATGAATAAATGAATGTTAGGTACTCAATACAGATTAGATCTGTTTATTTTTTGGACAGTATTGAAAGAGTTCACAATTAGCCTGAATTTAGGAGTGTCTAAAGGCAATGGTTTAGTGGTAAAGAATACACCCGCATGCAGAAGACATGGGCTCAATTCCTGTGTCAGTAAGATCCCCTGGAGGAGGAAATGGCAACCCACTCCAGTATTCTTGCCTGGGAAATCCCATGGATAGAGAAGCCTGGTGGGCTTACAGTCCAAAGGGTTGCAAAGAGTCAGACACAACTGAGCACAACACATACACACAAAGCCAAATAACTGAAACCTTTAAAAAAAAAAAAAAATATATATATATATATAAAATGACTTGGCTTTAAGGAAGGAGGCAAGACTTATACGGAATAAATTAAGCCAAATAGAACCAAGGCATTCACAATTAATTCTGCTGTTTCTATTAGCGCCCATGAGAGAAAGAGCATCTCCGTAGCTGGGAGGGGATGTTTCCTATGAGATGTCTCCCAAAGGCCCTCAAGCCTCTAGTGACCCTAGGAGAGCTGCTGAGTGAAAAAGCTAAGATTCTGAGGCTTTTGTCTTAATTTTGCCTTGGTCCTCTATCAAACAATGGGAGGAATTCTGCACTGGGGATAAAGATACTTCAATTTTAGTTTCAAGATCAGTTACAATTTACATTGTTTTGTTGGCCAAGACATTTAATGGATCTGAGCCATAGCCCTATATGTTTATAAAGATTCTAATGCTTAGTCTGTCTATCTCATATGCATGCTATGGTGATCAATTAGAGTTGGATAGGATGACACTTCAGAGGAGTTTAAAGAAAAACATTTGTGAAATAGTAACTTCATCATCTCAGACCCACTGGCAAACTTTCTTGGGCTTTTGCTTCTCACCCCAACCCACAATCCTCAATCCAACAACAGAGGAGTGATGGAGTCAAGTATTTGTTAAAGTTTTTGTGTGATTTACCATTGTAAATAATTTCTTACTGAGAAAAGAGTATAGAGGGAAATGGAACCCTCCCGTCAATGGTCTTTGCTCTAGATCTTTTCCATAGATAGTCGAGTGTGAACTGCTTATTTTCATTGCCAAAAGAATCTCTTGAGTGCCCACCAGTGCCAATATTGTACTAGACGTATTGAGATAAGATAAATAAACCCTAATAGAACTCATTACATGGTAGGGAAAACCCATAAACATGTCAACCTGATTCATCTGACTATACATTACAGCATGGCAACTGCAAGGTGAAAGGAAGAGAGAACAGAGCGTGGATTTAGAGTTAGACCTGACTTTATTAATTTCAACATATGTAATGAGAGCCATTCTTGAAATAGGCACGTGCTGTGTCAGAGGCATGAAGGAGCCTGGCGGAGCTAAGACTGACTTCTCATGCCACTCTCAGACATCTGGGGCATTTCAGTATTGATCATACCATCCCCTTCCCAATGAAAGCACTGCAGAGAGCTATGTCTCATCACTCCCCTCAACCCACCACACATCTCATAGATAACAGGCACTTCCAGGGCAAGGGCCCCAATCTATTGGCTGTTTTCAGCACTAAGGACAGAGGAACATCCTCTTCTCCAGCTCCAGAGGTTGATCATGATTTGGGGACTGAATTTTAAGACTACACCAGTCAGTTTAACCTAAAGTTTATTGTGCTGGTGTTCTTTCCTTGCTAAGCTGAATAGTCATATACCTGAAGCATTGGATAATATTGATTCTGTGTGGCTTTACCGACCTAGATCCTGAGATATAGGAACTAAGTGCTTAGTGGCAATTGCCAACTTTTGTTGTTGTTGTTCCTAAGTCACGTCTGATTCTTTGCAACCCCATAGACTACAGCATGCCAGGCTTCCCTGTCCTTCACTATTTCCTGGAGTTTGCTCAGATTCATCTCCACTGAGTTGATGATGCCATTTAATCATCTCATCCTCTGCCACCTCTTTCTCCTACTGCCTTCAATCTTTCCCAGCATCAGGGTCTTTTCCAGTGAGTCAGCTCTTTGCATTGGGTAGCCAAAGTATTGGAACTTCAGCATCAGTCTAATGAATATTCAGGATTGATTTCCTTTAGGATTAACTGTTTTGATCTCCTTGCTGTCCAAGGGACTCTCAAGAGTCTTCTCCAACACCACAATTCAAAATCATCAATTTTGGGGGGCTCAGCCTTCTTTATGGTCCAATTCTCATATCCAGTCATGACTACTGGAAAAACAATAGCTCTGACTATACAGAATTTTGTTGGCAAAGTGATGTCTCTGCTTTTTAATATGCTGTCTAGGTTTGTCATGGCTTTCTCTCAAGGGGCAAGCATCTTCTGATTTCATGGCTACAGTCACCATCTGCAGTAATTTTGGAGCCCAAGAAAACAAAACCTGTCACTATTTCCACTTTTTCCCCATCTGTTTCATGAAGTGATGGGACCAGATGCCATGATCTTCATTTTTTGGACGTTGAGTTTTAAAGCCAGCCTTTTCACTCTACAGGTCCTCTTCACTTTCTGCCATTAGAGTGGTATCATTTCCATATCTGAGGTTCTTGATATTTCTCCCAGCAGTCTGGATTCCAGTTTGGGATACATCCAGCCCAGCATTTTTCATGATGCACTCTGCATGGAAGTTAAACAAGCAGGGTGACAATATATCGACTTGACTCCTTTTTGAACCAGTCCATTGTTCCATGTCCAGTTCTAACCGTTGCTTCTTCACCTGTATACAGATTTCTCAGGAGGCAGGTAAGGTAGTCTGGTATGCCCATCTCTTTAAAATTTTTCCACAGTTTGTTGTGATCCACACAGTCAAAGGCTTTGGCTTCGTCAATGAAGCAGAAGTAGATGTTTCTCTGGAACATCTTTTCCCTTGCTTTCTCTATGATCCAAAAAATGTTGGCAATTTGATCTCTGACTCCTCTGCCTTTTATAAACCCAGTTTGTACATCTGGAATTTCTTGGTTCACTTACTTCCAACTCTAGAACTGGCATTCTTGCTCACATACAGCCTGGCTGCCTGGTCCTATGCCTGCTATTTAAAATCCATCTGCCTGTCTCAAATATTGCCTTTCCATGCCACAGTTTATTATTTTCTGTTCTGCTTTGCAAATCACATTTCCAGAGGCTAATCCAGATGAATCCTATCAACACAGTAAAACTTCATTTATCCCTGATGCCACAGGAAAGATTAGATACCTGGATTATAACTGGACTGACTAGGTAAGGATTAATCAGTAAAGTCAGCAGAGCAAGATGAGAGAGGACATATATCCAGTGAGCACTCTTCTATGACAGGTTTTGTAATAGACTATGAGCTTATTGATGATAGGAACTAAATTTTTTTACTACTGTGTTTCCAATACCTGGCACATGGTAGTCATTCATTAAGTAACTATTAAGCAAATGAATAGTTTACTGACTGAGCCGTTAGGGAAGCCCTAGGTATAAATAGGTAGACTAACCAGGATCTTCCCGAAAGAGGAACTGAACCAGGGTCTCCTGCACTGTAGGCAGATTCCTTACCAGCTGAGCTACCAGGGAAACCTGTAATATGTATCTCGGAGTCCTATAGACATTTGATTTTATTTGAATAAGATGTGGCCCTACCTTCAAGGAGCTTACAGTCTAATAAGACAAACAGAGTGAAAAACAATATATAAACTACAGCGCTATGCACAGGCTTTATAGAGGAGAATAGTACAAAACCCAAAGTAGGCATACAAAGCAAAGTAGAATTCAAATAAAAGGAACAGAAGTGATTTTCAAAACAGGTGAAATTCTCACCTGTGTAACCTGGAAAAATTTATTAATTTTAAAAGTTTTAAAAGTTTATTAACTGGTCTTTGTTATATCAATGAATAAGTTGATCATTCACAGAAGGCAAACCACTCATGATTCACTGTATTTCCAGAGGAATAAGAGAACTTCATTTCCTCCAGACCAATACATCTGGCAAGTTTTCTTCAGCTCTCAGCATATTCTTGTCCTGGGTCATCAAGATTGACCAGACAGAGAAAAGTCTCTGGTCTGGCTTCCTTATCCTGTGCCAGGACTACTGTTCTGGTTTCAAGGGTCTTGCTCCTAGATTCTGCCCCTTGATGTGATCCAGGCATCAGGAGATTCACATTCTTGTTCCAGCTCTGCCAGTACTTTCTGTGTGTCCTTGAACAAAGCAGTCTCCTCTCCATCTTTCCTACCCATTTCCTAACCACAAAAACAAGGTTAGCTATCCTCTGATCATGTTTTCCCACCTCCATTTCCTGCTCATGTGGGTCCTCACATCTGCGGGAGGCTCCCTCATTTTGCAAGCTCTACTTATAGGGATCCAGACCGGACTTCCAAGCTCACTGAATGAAACCTGGAACTTTTCTTGCTTCCCTTATGGCCCTAGCTCTCTGCTCCCCTTACACAGTGATTTTCAACCTTGATTGCCCATTAGAATCACATGTTGTCGTTGTTGTTGAGTCACTAAATTGTCATGTCCTACTCTTTGCAACTCCATGGACTGTAGCACGGCAGGCTGCAGTCCACTATCCCCCAGAGTTTGCTCAAACTCATGTCCATTGAGTCAGTGATGCTACTTAACCATCTCATACTCTGCTGCACTCTTCTTTTGCCTTCAATCTTTCCCAGCATCAGAGTCTTTTCCAATGAGTTGGCTCTTCACATCAGGTGACCAAAAGAATCACATGAGAGGATTATAAAAGCACCAATGCCTGGACCTCACCCCAGACCAATTAAAGCTGCACCTCTGATGGTGAAATAAGTATAGTACTACAGTTGCTTAGGTGACTGTAATGTGCACCTGGGGTTGAAGACATTGACACCAAGTCATAAGTTTTTCGTGGCACAGATTGTCCACTCATTTTCTGACTCTAGAACACTCTTAGGAGAAAAGATGAATGGAGAATTCACCTAGTTCTGAATCCATGTCCCCAATGTCATCAAAATTCCATCCTCACCTCTAATAGGCCTTGGTTTTCTCTTTGCAAAGTAAGAGAGTTCTACATAGCCAAGGCTTCTTCTTGCTCTAGGACTCAAGAATTATTATTGCATGAGAGATAATAAGCCTTGGGATCTACTGGGGGAGGAAAAAAAGGACAGTTTTTTTTCTTCCTCTTCCAAAAAACTTTTTGCCCTCATCCTATCGTGATGCTATGTACCACACACAGCCCAGCACTCTAACACCTTGCCTGACTGTGGGAGGTGTGAGGAGCTTGAACTTCTGCAGAGCTATTTTGGTGCTGCCCAGAGGGCACGTGAACTTGAGAACAAAGTGGATGAGGCTGAAATGAAACTCACATCATAGCTTTGCCCCCAAATCCAGGCACAAACAGGGAAGGGCTTCTTCTCCAGCCAATTACGTCAACTATAGGAGCATTTTGACAGCAAGAGCTATGACCTCTTTTCTCTTAAAGCCAGATCTAGACTCCAAAGAGAAAGGCAGAATCGTATCAATAAGCTAATTTAAGCTTAAAGAATCCTCAAAGTCCTCTGGTGGGTGGGGGCAGGGGCAGGGGGGAGGAAGGAAATGCTTCAGTGTATTTATTGTTGTGATTTGGTTTTGTTTTTTCATCATGCACAAGCTTATTTGTCTGTATATTTTATTATGGCCAAGTTTGCTCCTTATATGGACTTCCCTGGTGGCTCAGACAGTAAAGCGACTGCTACAATATGGGAGACCCAGGTTCCATCCCTGGGTCGGGAAGATCCCCTGGAGAAAGAAATGGCAACCCACTCCAGTACTCCCACCTGGAAAATCCCATGGAGGAGGAGCCTGGTAGGCTACAGTCCATGGGATCACATAGAGTCAGACATGACTGAGCGACTTCACTTTGCACCTTATTGCAAATTATTTTATCTTCCTTAGAATGTTATGCCAGTTCCACACCACCAGGAGCTGATTTATTCTTTTTTTCTACATGTGTATCATATATATGTGTATTTTTTTTTCTCTTTGCCACAACACAGTAATGCTTACGTATGACTCTGTTGTGTTAGTCCTAGGGCTACCGTAACAACATACCACAAACCAGAAGGCTTCGACCAACAGAAATGTATTGTCTCTCAGTCCTGGAGGCCAGAAGTCCAAAATCAAGGTGTTGGCTGGGCCACGCTCCCTTTGAAGGCTGTAGGGAAGGATCTGTTTCAGCTTCTGTCTTAGCTCTGATAGCCTCAGGTGGTTCCTTTGCTTATAGATACATCATTCTGAACCTCCATCTGTACATATTTCTCCTGTCTTTATATCACCTTCCCTTTGGGCATGTCTTTCTCTGTATCCAAATGTCCCCTTTTAATAAGAACATGAGTCATTGCACTGGGCCTTTATCCTTCTGTTGTCGTTGTTTAGTCTCTCAGTCGGGTCCAGTTATTTGCAACCCCACGGACTATAGTCCACCAGGTGCTCTATCCGCTGGACTTCCCAGGCAAGAAAACTGGAATGGATTGCCATTTCCTCCTCCAGGGGATCTTCCCAACACAAGACTCGAACCCATGTCTCTTGCACTGGCAGGCAGATTCTCATTTTAATTTGATTACCTCTGTAAAGACCATATTTCCAAGTAAAATCACATTCTGAGGTAGTGGGGGTTAGATTCCACATATGTTTTGTTTGAAAACCCAGTTCAACCAATAATAACACATGTCAATACTCCATTTTTGTTATGTTAGTATAGAAATGACCAAAATGCTTTAAGTAGTTGGCTGACTAATAAATCCAAAGTTCTTTTCCTTCTATGCATTTGTGTCATTGCTAGTAAACATGCAACCATTTCTGCTGCTTGGGACCAACCATGGTATTCTTGAATATCTGGATCTCAGGAGGCCTTAGAGACCATCTGTCCCAACCACCTACCTGTGGCTTAAATCTCCCCCAGAACAACCAAGACCCATGGCCCTTTAGGTTCTGCACACACACCACCGTGCCAGGGAACTTGTTGGGGTCTATTCCTTCTGTGATCAGTTCTGCCTTTGAAAAGTGCTTCCTTATACTGAACCCAAATCTCTCATTTTCGGCCGCAAAGAATCAAATCCCTAATCTTGGGCTAAACAGAGGGCTTCAGATATTTCAAGGGTTGAGAGGGTGATCATGTGCCCCATTTGTTCTCTACCCTAGACTCAAACAGCCTCGATTTCTTCCACCCAGACCACACACAAGATGGAAGTCTGATTTGTACAGAGCAGAGTAGAACAGTTACATCCTGTTATATGTCTACAAATGCAGCCTGAAATTACATTAACTCTCATAGCAGGCATCCCTCTAGCTCCAATTTCTGTGTTACAGTGAACTTAAGTGAACTTTAAGTTCACTTCCTGTTTAGAGTCCAGATGATCAATGATGTAGCAAGATCAAGTTGTGTATTCCAAGTTGACTAATCCCTAGTAACGTCTTTGGTTAGGGCCTTTCATTACCTTCCCTAATCCTCACAGAAAACCTGGGTGGTACAATAGATTTTCTGTCCTACTTTACTGATAAGAAAACCCACTCCAGTGTGGCTCAGCAGGTAAAGAGCCCGCCTGCAATGCAGGAGACCCAGGAGACAGAGGTTCGATTCCTGGATCAGGAAGTTCCTTGGAGGAGGAAATGGCAACCCACTGCATCATTCTTGCCTGGAGAATTCCATGGACAGAGGATCCTGGTGGGCTATAGTCCAAAGGGTCACAAAGAGCTGGACATGACTGAGCGACGTAGCACACACTGAAAAGAAACCCAAGAATACTATTTGTCACAGGTCTGTTGGGGGCAGAGCCCAGAATCAAGCACGTCTTTTGTGTCTAAGCTGTTGGAAAAGGCAGTCTCATGCACTCTGTCTTTTAACCTCTGCACACCTGCAGAAGGGTAGACCTTGGGCCCGAAACAATTTTTTTTTTCCTCCCCATGTTTTTGGCTACACCTGAGTTGTATGAGAACCTAGTTCCCTGACTAGGGATTGAACCTGCACCCCCTGCAGTGGTAGCGCACAATCTTAATTACTGGACCACCAGGGAAGTATTTGAAACACTTTCTTACCTTGAAATAAAGAGTCCCAGAAACCTGTGCTGGACTTGTCATGCTGTGTAGGAATAACTTTCTCTGTTTCAGATTCAAGCAAGACTTTGTATTGCTGAACCATGTGTATCAGATGGCACCTGGACAACCCTGGTGCTACATCAGTCTTCTGCAAGGAGTGAATAGGATCCTCCTGTCACACCACAAGAGGGCCAATTGCCCTGTGTTGGCTTCCGGGAAGGGCCCACTGGCCATGGGAGACCAGTGCCCACTACTGAGGCTGATCTTGCTTTGTAAGTAAAACATTGATCCATCCAGGGCTTGATTGCACTGTGCTTTCCTTGTGGGCAGACGTACTCTCATTTGTACTCCTAATAATAGGCAACAGATGCCACTGGCTCAACGTAAGCCAAGTGAACTTTCTATTATGCTGCATCACTGCATCAGAATTACTATTTATAAGCCCCTGTTGTGGTGGCAATGGGTAGGGCGCTGTCCAAAACAAGAGGTCAATCCTTTTGGAGCTTTTGCTAAGTCGCTACAGTCTTGTCCAACTCTGTGTGACCCCATAGACGGCAGCCCACCAGGCTCCCCTGTCCCTGGGATTCTCCAGGCAAGAACACTGGAGTGGGTTGCCATTTCCTTCTCCAATGCATGGAAGTGAAAAGTAAAAGTGAAGTCGCTCAGTTGTGTTTGACTCTTGGTGACCCCATGGACTGCAGCCTATCAGGCTCCTCCGTCCATGGGATTTTCCAGGCAAGAGTACTGGAGTGGGGTGCCATTTAGCTCTGGCCAAAATGCTTAAGTAAGAAATATAGGCAAATGACTGTTGATTTTGTATAAATAATTCAGATGCAATTGATTTTTATCTTTCAAATTGATCTTACCTGTTGGCTTGGTTCAATACATAGTGTCAACATCTGGAAACTTAAGATGCTAATCCACTTTGCAGTGATGTGAGCATTTCTGGCCATCTACTCCTCCTGTGCTTGTTTTCTATTTTTATCTCATCTCCATGAGTCTGTCTTGTGTGCAGCTTGCAGGCCTTTGGGAAATAGATATGAGACATGAATGATTTGTTATCATCACTGTTTGAGTTTTTTAAATACCATGGACACTGTATTCAGTTCTTTCCAAATAAAAATTCATTTAATCCCCAGCAACAATTCTGTGAAGTAGGCACTATTACCCTCATTAAAACTATGAGGAATTGAGACTTAATGAAGTTAAACAAATGAACTTAATTAATTAAATTATGGCACATTGGTACACTATTTACCAGTAAAAGAAAGAGATATCTTTATGTACTGACACAGAAAGATACTCAGAATACAGTAATAGGAAAAAAAAAAAAACAACTGAACAGTAATAATAATATAGATGGGAGAAGGAGAAGAGGGTGTCAGAGGATGAGATGGCTGGATGGCATCATCGATGCAGTGGGCTTGAACTTGGGCAAATTCCAGGAGATGGTGAGGCCTGGGAGGCCTGGCATGCTGCAGTCTATGGGGTCACAAAGAGTCGGACATGATTGGGCAACTGAACAACAACATGATGATTTGAGAAAAAATATTTTTATTACAATATTCACTAAAAAATAATGAAAGAATATATATCAAGGTTTCAACAGTGGTCATCCTGAGGTCATCATTTTAGGTAGTGAACTTTTTATTTTTCATGTTCAATATTTCTGTCATTTTAAATTTATTTTATTTATTGGGTGTTTGTTTTTTTTTTAATGGATGTAGTCACATAAGAAGTTGGCTTAAATAAGTTGCCCACCCAGCTATTAAGTGGTATACTGAAACTTATTTCTGAAACCTAAGTTTCAGAAACCTGAACTAAGAGTTCAGAAACCTGAACTCTTAATCATAATGATTGATAAACACCATTAAGTTATAGCACTAAGGCAATGGCACCCCACTCCAATACTCTTGCCTGGAAAATCTCATGGGCAGAGGAGCCTTGTAGGCTGCAGTCCATGTGGTCGCAAAGAGTTGGACATGACTGAGCGACTTCCCTTTCACTTATCACTTTCATGCATTGGAGAAGGAAATGGCAACCCACTCCAGTGTTCTTGCCTGGAGAATCCCAGGGACGGGGGTAACCCCAGTGGGCTGCCATAGTCTATGGGGTCGCACAGAGTTGGACATGACTAAAGTGACTTAGCAGCAGCAGCAGCAGCAGCAATGCCCATTTTTCTGAATTGAGCCTCCTTGGAAAGAACAAGAAGCCATGGATTAGTTTCTCTCCACTTTGATCAATTTGGGACAAGCAAGCTTATGGACAAGGCAGTATTGAATTCTCTGGGATATATGGGCTGGTATCTGAATTCAAAAGACAGTCAAAATAAGTGCTCTAGATCCCCATAAAGACTGTGATCTTCACATTCTTCCCATTCTTCTCAATACTGGGAGAAATCCAAGAAAAAAATTCAATGAAATCAGGTCAGGGTCCTTTGGGTCATTTAACATAATAAATCAGCCTAGAGGAAGAGATTCCCCAACCAAAGGGAAAGCACGCTACTGCTGCTAAATCACTTCAGTCTTGTCCGACTCTGTGTGACCCCATAGACGGCAGCCCACCAGGCTCCCCCGTCCCTGGGATTCTCCAGGCAAGAACACTGGAGTGGGTTGCCATTTCCTTCTCCAATGCCTTTGCTGCTAAAAATTCACAAACTTTCCATCTTCACTGTGTCTCCCCCAGGCCCTTTGTGATAACAATAAATAACACTAGTTCCCCTTACCTGGAGGGGCCCACTTCCCTGCAGATGCCCTGACACCCCCTCTATGGGGACATAGCTTTTCCAGGATCTTCTTCGGGTCTTCAGGCTGGCCGAACCTTCCCAGGCATCACCATAAGAAGTACAGTCCACAGGCCAGCAACATCCACATCAACTGGGATGGAGATGGATCACAAGTCCAAATCCAGCCTTCCATTTTTGTCAACAACTGCACATTTTTGTCAATAAAATTGTATTGGAACACAGCCACACCCATTGGTTTAGTACGTTAAGAGACACAAGTTCAATCCCTGAGTCGGGAAGATCCCTCAGAGTAGCAAATGGCGACCCACTCCAGTATTCTTGCCTGGAGAATCCCATGGACAGAGAAGCCTGGAAGGCTGTAGTCTATGGGGTCACAAAGAGTCAGACACTACTGAAGTGACTTAGCACACACACAGGGTTCCCTTTGTGCTGGTTGCTACAGAGGAGGTGAGCAGTTAAGACAGAGACCCCATGGCCTGCAAAGCTGAAAATATTGCTATATGGTCCTTATACACAGAAAACTCATGCTGAGCCTTGGCTTAGGAGCTTATTAGAAACTAAGAACTTCAGGCCCCACTCCTAATTCCCAGTAGTTCCTAAAACATTGAAGTTTGAAAACCAGTAGCACTGCCTTGGAGCTCACTAAGCCATTGCACTGCTTCCATGTCATCGTGAGAAGGTGTTGAGCCTGAAAAGGATGTTATGAGAGCGTTAGGAGCCTAACAACACCCTAAAGCCCCAAAGCAGATAAACACATTTGTCAGTAAGATTTGGAGGAAAGGCACTGACCAAAGGCTACAGGGTTGAGCTGACCTTTAAGAACAACTAAGATTCTCAAACAGTTGTATCCAGATCGAAAAAAGCAGAAACTGTGAGATTCATTAAGGATTGGTGGTAGGGGATTCTTCATTACCTAAATCTTTTTGCAAAGGAGATCAAACCAGTCAATCCTAAAGGGAATCAACCCTGAATATTCATTGAAAGGACTGATGCTGAAGCTGAAGCTCCAATATTTTGGCTACCTGATGTGAAGAGATGACTCATTGGAAATGACCCTGATGCCGGGAAAGATTGAAGGCAGGAGGAAAAGGGGATGACAGAGGATGAGATGGTTGGATGGCATCACCGACTCAATGGACATGAGTTTGAGTAAACTCTGGGAGATGGTGAAGGACAGGGAAGCCTGGCGTTTTGCGGTCCATGGGGTTGCAAGGAGTCGGACACAACAGAGCAACTGAACAACGAAATCTTTTTGGTTTTGAGAATCTTGATAATGAAAGTGAAACTGGGTGACTAACACAATCACTTTCAAGATTTTCAAAACCAAAAACGTTTAGATAAAGAAGAATCCCCCCCTCTAATCCTTCCTTAATGGATCTCACAGTTCCTGCTTTTTTCAGTCTGGATACAACTGTTCTCTCCTCTTACCTTAGAAAGAGGCTTCATTCCATGCTTCAGAGGTTGCTAGGAGCTCCGTTTTCAGGATGAGGAAAGCCAACCCAGAGAGGGTGCATACAGGCTTCCAGCAGCCTCCTTGGAGGCCAGGTCAGAGTTGGAGTCATCACGTACGATGGTTCAGCATGTCAGGGTCAGAGGCCCATAGCCTTCTCCAT
The DNA here is from genome assembly GCF_023091745.1 of Budorcas taxicolor. NCBI lineage: Eukaryota > Metazoa > Chordata > Mammalia > Artiodactyla > Bovidae > Budorcas > Budorcas taxicolor. Next base: position 33,055,220 of record NC_068912.1, read on the forward strand.
CTGTCTTAGCTCCCTTCTACATTTTGGTGCCTGACTCAAGAAGGTGCTCTTGAAGGGCTGAGGGAATGATAAGGCCTCACCTGGAGGACATGGGGAGGCCCACTGGAAGGTGTGTCCAAGGGTCACCAGACCAAGCTTCTTTAAGGAGGGCTCACCTTGGCATATGCGCTCCCAGTGGCACCTCCAGGTTGGACTTTCCCTGTCCTGGCTAGGGAACTCCTAGGACTCTCTGATAAGTAAAACAGAGCCATTTTCCTAAGACAGGTTTCCCTAGTGGCTCAGATGGTAAAGAATCTGCCTGCAGTGCAGGAGACCAGGGTTCGATCCCTGGGTCAGTAAGATCCCCTGGAGAAGGGAATGGAAACCCACTCCAGTATTCTTGCCTGGAGAATTTCATGGACAGAGGAGCCTGGGTGGCTATAATCCATGTGGTCACAAAGAGTCAGATACGACTGACTGAGCAACTGATATTTCCACTTTCATTTTTCTAACATGGTTCTCACCCCTTAAACAATCATATCCAGATTGAAAAAACCAGAGGTCACTTAAGAAGAAGGATCCTCAGATACTCAGACTCTGGTCCAGATTCCCACATCCTGGACAGAACCCCAGCTACCTAGACCCTATGTATGCCATGTCCCAACCCCACACTGCTGGCCTCCAACCCCTTCAGACTCCCAATTTCTTCATGGCCTTGCCCTGCAGTTCAGATGTGCCCCACTGCCCATCCGGGAATGAGGTGGCTCTTTCTGACTATGATGTCACTTCCCTCCAGGCAATGCACTCTCCCTGGGTCTGGGTGACTCTCCTCCTGGCTCAGCAGACCTTAGAGACCCAGCCCCCTCACCTGGGCACCAGCTTTTGTGGTGTTCTCACAAACCCCAGAGAGTTCTGTCTGGGGACTCATTTCAGGCTGTTGTCAACAAAGCATGACTTTTGTTTACCTCCATTCCCAGTTCTGAATGCCTTGGCCCATCACTTCTTTCCTGTGGGATTGCCCATCACTAGCCTAGTCAAGAGGAATGTCAGAAACAGCACGACTCCCTTCCTGGAAGCCTGAATGCCCTTTAGAAGCCTTGGGAGACATATGCAGAACTCCAGGGAGGGCTTTTCATGAAAATGACCGAATTGTCCTGTTCTTTCAGATATTTGGGGACTGAATAGCTCCTTAGCTGATGCCTCCTCATAATTCCAAGTTGCTGGCAGCTGCTGGTCAGCTTGTGGGTTCAGAGCAGGACACTTCTGTCCATTTTCTCATTTCTACTCGTCTCTGGCCTCTGACAAATTATCCTAACTCTAGAAAAGTACACTCCTGGTCAGCATTTATGTGTGCTCAGCTGTGTGCCTCCTGCTAATTACTTGCAGCAAAATGCTCTAATGCAAGCATTTCAGCTGCTCCACGGTTTATTTGGACTTCTGCCTCCTTGGGAGTAATTCGTGGGTCCTCTCTTCTTTTACTGACTATCCTCTCTGGCCCTCCTTTTCTTCTGCAGCTTCTACTTCTTCCTGTTGAGACCTTCAGGTGGAGCCATGGCCTGGCGGTGGGGATGCCGAAGTGGAGCCTGGTGGGATGATAAGATTCCCATGGGAACAGGAGGTGAGAGCCAGGCTCAGGGAGGACTGCAGGGGAACTGCAGGCAAGGAGAGAATGGGGTTCCCTCTATTCTCTTAGCTCCAAGCGTATCTTGCCCTGATTTATAGACAAAAAAATACAATAGCAGTAAGAACATAAATACCTAAGTTTAAGAACTAGCTTTACACTTCTTCTTCTTCTTCTTCTTTTCTGGCCACACTGTGCAGCTTGTGGGATTTTAGTTTCCTGACCAGGAATCAAACCCAGGTCTTGGCAGTAACAGTTCAGGTTCCTGACCACTGGACCACCAGGGAATTCTCTGCACTTATTCTTTGTTTGATTCTGGGAATATTAATTACTCTCTGTGAAGATAATATCCCCCAAAAATGGAAGAATACCAACTACCCTGTAGGATAGTTGTAGGAATTAAATGAGGATGCATATAAAACATCCAGCAGTGTCTGGCCCATAGAAATCCTTAAGGAGTATTTTGTCCTAGGGATTCCTTCTCTGCTCTTCTCCAGTGCTTTCCCCAGCCTTCAGTCCCCTCAAAGGAAGGGATAGTTGAAAATATTTATCCCAGGACCCTCAACCTTCTCATCCCAGCTTGACTTCTGGGTTGGTTAAGGAGTGGGAAGAAGGAAGCTATGGGAAGCAGCAGGTGGCTGGTAGGTGACTAATACTAAGGGCAATCATTTACTGAGAGCTATTATTAATCACAGCAACTCCAACAGCTAAAAAGTCGAGGACGCTGCACGGTTTTGCCAAGTAAGCAACTTGTCCCACACCACACAGCCAAGCCTTCATTTGAATCTGGCCTGACTCCAAAGCCTACTGGCTTTTTCATTGTATCTTAATGCATCCTATGAAGATGGGGAAATAAGTCAGAGAGAAGCTTAGAGGAGATAGGGAGTGAGCATGCCGAGAGAAGAAATGTGAAAATGGGTAGGGTGGAGGAGGATGGGGAGAATTTAGGGAGGAAAGACTGCAGGTGAATGGGGACCCCAGGGCTGTCCCTGCACCATGTGGTCAGAGCTGGACAAGAGGTGCAGAGGCTGGTGCACACACACACCCAGGCTCCCCAGCACAGCTGCTGCACATGAGGCAATTCAAGGCTCTCGGTGCCCTGCGGCTCCTGGGTACAGAGTAGGTGTGCAGAAGAGATGTGTGACACCTCTTTAGTCCCTCTCAGGAAGAGATGGGAGAAACAACCCATGGGGGAAGGGAGGTGGCAGGAGAGGGCAGGCCCAAGCTGACACCTTGAGGAAGTAAAATGGAGAACTTTTAAAACTTTTGTTATCGCTGCTCCTCTTTACGGATAAGTCTGAGAGGAGCTTCCCTGTAGTTCCTGCCCTTCCTCTCAGCCCTTGTTTCAGAATGTTCTGGCCACCATGGAGCTCTCTTGTCTAAAGCCAGAAAAGGGAAGAATAGCCACACAGAGCCACACCCAGCCTGGACCACTGCCCCTCACCTGACATCCTCAGTTCAAACCAGCAGGAGCCTCCTACCTGAGCCTCTCCTAACCCCAGGGCAGACTTCGTCCGCCCGCCTCTGGGCGCTCACTGCGCTCAGTTTGCACCTCAGTCAGGCTCTTACACCGTGTCTATGCTCTCAGGTTTCCTCTACTGGACTCTGAGCATCTTGAAGGCAGAGGCTGTGTCCTGTTTATGAACTCCCAGCACCTAGACACTGTCAGGTTCAGAGGAGAAGCTCAGTAAATGAATTTAGAAATGGCATTTACTGATTAGTACATGAATTTAGAAATGGCATTTACTGATCAGTATTTGAATTTAGAAATGGTATTTACTGATCACCTGCTTAGGACCAGGCACTATGGACACAGAAATGGACACCGCAGACTATTTTCAGTTGCTCACGGTCCAGAAGCAACTGTTAGAACCAGACATGGAACAACGGACTGGTTCAAAATTGGGACAGGAATTCATCAAGGCTAAAAGAAAAGCTATGACAAACCTAGATATTGTCACCCTGCTTATTTAACTTATATGCAGAGTACATCATGTGACATGCCAGGCTGAATGAAGCACAAGCTGGAATCAAGATTGCTGGGAGAAATAACAACAATCTCAGATATGCAGATGATACCACTCTAAGAAAGCAAAAAGGAGCTAAAGAACTTCTTGATGAAGATAAAAGAGGGGAGTGAAAAAGCTGGCTTAAAACTCAACATCCAAAACACCAAGGTCGTAGAATCTGGCCCCATCACTTCATGACAAACAAATGAGGGAAAAAATGGAAACAGTGACAGATATTATTTTGGGAGGATCCAAAATCACTGTGGGTGGTAACTGCAGCCACAAAATTAAAAGACACTTGCTCCTTGGAAGAAAAGCAAGGAAATGGCAACCCACTCCAGTATTCATGCCTGGAAAATTCCATGGACAAAGGAGCCTGGCAGGCTACAGTCAATGGGGTCTCAAAGAGTCGGACATGACTTATCAACTAAACAACAACAGACAGCATATTAAAATTCGGAGACATGATTTTGCCGACAAAGGTCCATATAATCAAAGCTATGGTTTTTCCAATAGTCATGTATGGATGTGAGAGTTGGACCATAAAGAAGGCTAAGCACTGAAGAACTGATGTTTTCAAATTATGGTTCTGGAAAAACTCTTGAGAGTCCCTTGGACAGCAAGGAGACCAACCAGTCAATCATAAAGGAAATCAACCCTGAATATTCATTTGGAAGGACTGATGCTGAAGCTGAAGCTCCAATACTTTGGCCACCTGATGCAATGAGACCCAGTTCATTGGAAAAGACCCTGATTCTGGTAAAGATTGAGAGCAGGAGAAGGGGGTGACAGAGGATGAGATGGCTGGATGGCATCACCAACTCAATGGACATGAATTTGAGCAAACTCTGGGAAATGGTGAAAGACAGGGAAGCCTGGTGTGCTATAGTCCATGGGGTTGCAAAGAGTTGGGCTCAGCTTAGCAACTGAACAACAACATGGTCTGTGGACCCTTTTTTTTTTTTTTTTTTTTTTGAGCACATAGTAAGAATAGAGCAGGAAGCTTTTGTTATCATCGCCATCATCATCAGCCCTGGAGACAGCACTGCAGCCACTTCGTACTTTCAAGTGCCAGCAACTCTGTGATCCCAAGGTTCCAACCCCACCCTGCCGCTCAAGGTGCCCTCAAACTCATGCCCCCACACACTCTGAAAGTGGTTTTTAGTCGCCCACACCCACCCTAGCCATGAGCCATCAGTGGAACAAAGCACAGAATATCCTTTTGCCTGCCCAATGACTGCCCTCTTCTTTCCCTCCCACTGAGATGGGCTCATTTCACCATCTCTGCAGCCCATTACTGCAAACAAAAGTTACCTGAGAGCAGACTTGATTAAGCAGGATAAGGAACTCAGAACAATTAGAAAGAGGGTTGCTGACCAGGGAACCTCGGGTAACAGTATAGAAATGTGGACTGTAACAAGAGCATTAAGACATGGTCCTGGGCTCTGGCCCATGGGGAGCAGCAGGTGGAGGCTGGCCCAGGGACAGGCTTCAGCTGGGCAGGCCTGGGGTCAGCTTCTAAAAAGAGTCAGAGAGGGCAAGGGATTTCGAGTGTCATTATCCATAGCCAGTGTCCTCAGCAAACTATAAACCATTGCCTGGCACTGCACCCCACTCAGCGTCCTCCTCTGCTCTTTTTGGATGTGACTAGGATGGTTAGATGGAGGATGATCAGATGAGTGGCTGTTTCTACCCTTCTCAGCAGTGATAGACATGGATGAGGGAGAGCAGAGTCCCAGAGGAGGAACTCTGGCCCTGGGCCAGTCCCATCCTGACAAGCTGGAGCAGGGCTTTCCTGTCCTGATTTACATCTTGGAGCTCCAGGCAGCCTCACAGGAATTGTTAGCAAAACGGAGGGTCTGGCTGCTCACCGCTCAAAAGCCAATAAAGAGACCAGGTTGGTTAAAAGGAAAGTTTGCTTTATTTCAGATGCTGTCAACTGGTGGGGAGGGCAGATGTCTTTCAAAAGGCCAACTCCCACCCGCCCCCCACCCCAGCCCCTAACAATCAGAGGGCAAGAGCTTTTACAGGTAATTGGGGGTGGGGGGCTACATGCGTATCTTCAGATTGGTCATTGGTGATCTGACCAGCGTCATCCGGATTGTTTTAGGTTCAGTTCATCTTCAGTTCCAGGGTTAGTTTGTTTCCATTTCTTTGGGGCCAATTCTCAGAACTGTGGCAGCATATGTCATGGCCACAGTCTGCTCATCATGTGTAGTTCACTACTTTCACCTGGTGGGGGCTTCAGTAGCTATAAAACAGCTCACAGGATATGGCTCAGAATATTATCTGTGGCCCTTGAGAAGGAACTAAAAGTCCCTGACTATGCTTAATGACTACATTATTATTACTTGGTCTCCTTTTACTGTTTTCCTTTGTTTCTGCATATTGTCATTTCTCTGATTAAACTTCAGTTCAGTCGCTTAGTCGTGTCAGACTCTTTGTGACCCCATGGACCGCAGCATGCCAGGCCTCCCTGTCCATCACCAACTCCTGGAGTTTACCCAAACTCATGCCCATTGAGTCAGTGATGCTCCAACTATCTCATCCTCTGTCATCCCCTTCTCCTCCCACCTTCAATCTTTCCCAGCATCAGGGTCTTTTCAAATGAGTCAGCTCTTCGCATCAGGTGGCCAAAGTATTGGAGTTTCAGCTTCAACATCAGTCCTTCCAATGAACATCCAGGACTGAGCTCCTTTAGGATGGACTGGTTGGATCTCCTTGCAGTTCAAGGAACTCTCAAGAGTCTTCTCCAACACCACAGTTCAAAAGCATCAATTCTTCGGCACTCAGCCCTCTTTATAGTCCAACTCTCACATCCATACATGACTACTGGAAAAACCATAGCCTTGATTAGATGGACCTTTGTTGGCAAAGGAATGTTTCTGCTTTTTAATGTGCTTTCTAGGTTGGTCATAACTTTCCTTCCAAGGAGTAAGCGTCTTAATTTCATGGCTGCAGTCACCCTCTGCAGTGATTTTGGAGCTCCCAAAAATAAAGTTAGCCACTGTTTCCACTGTTTCCCCATCTATTTGCCATGAAATGATGGGACCAGATGCCATGATCTTAGTTTTCTGACTGTTGAGCTTTAAGCTAATTTTTTCACTCTCCTCTTTCATTTTCATCAAGAGACTCTTTAGACTTATTCTTTGATTAAATTTTTTTTGGACAAAGGCAGGCTGAGATCACAGTGGGGCAAGAACTTCAGGGTCCTGCTCCATTTCTGAATGAAGAACTCAGCTATGGGCCCCACCTATGACTCTAGTCTTAATTTCAGAACTGACTGGTCTTCTTCCAGCAGAATCATGGCTTCACATAAGAGTATCCTTCAGGGCTATTTCTGCACCAATCACAGCATCCTCCATTAGCTTTTTAGCCTGAGCTGTGTTTCTCTCAATATTCCTAAATCCTCCTGTGCCTCTGAACTTGGTCAGACCAGTCTTGACCCTGGAAAATACAGAAACCAGTGACCCCATCCTCCCCAACCCCACATCACCATCCCAGTACAGCATTGAAACTCCTAAAAGGGAACAATAAGGCAAAAAAAATGGAGCAGGAGCAGGATATGGAAGGGAGAATTCACAGTTATAAACAGCCTTTCCAGCCCCAGCAGTTTATAAACTGCAGCTGAGCTAACTTCTTATCTGGTATCTGGGATATACCTGTCTTGGGAGGAATAAAGGAGGGAAAGGGGGGTCCAACTCTTGCTGGCAGTCATAGCTCTCCACTGGAAAGCTCTCAAACGTATTTATATAAAGATCCACAGAAGAACTATTTTGAGACTTTGTCTCTATTTCCTTTCAAAGAGAAAGAGAGGTTTGGGCACAGAGGTAAAAGCTGTCTGAGAATCTCTGAAGGCTCTCACTCTAGGGGATGACACAGCAGCTGAGTACAATACTTGGAAAGAACTGTTGAGGGTGAGAAAAGAGATGGAAGCAAAGGTAGCCACCTCTCCCTACCCCCACCCTTCCCTTCAGCCTATGAGAGCTTTTCAAAGATGCTGGAAAGGTGATGCAATAGCAGCTCTTGCTCTGAGTTTCTTAGCCAGGCTGGAAAGAGGAAAGGAAAGGCAGGGGGCGTCTAGAGGATGGCTAGAGGAAGAATTGGGTGAATTTCACCAAGGAGAGTCTGGTTAAGGACTCAGGCCCTGAAGTTACAGAGAGAAGGGTTCAAATCCTGGCTATGCTATCTATGAGTTGTGTGACATAAGCTTGCTTTTTGCATCTATGTAATCGATTATCTACCTCGTAGAATGCCTAGAGGGTTAGCTCAGATGATACATTTAAGTTAGCACATGCCAGCAATGGGTATATGTTGTTATTATTATCCGAGACATTAAAGCTACTGTAGACCTGATATACCACGTAAAGTATACAGACAGAGAGCTTGTAGGAAGAAAAAGGTCCTGGGATGAGAGGGCATCAGTAGTTTTGCTGAGAAGACATGATGAACTGGTCTTGAGTTCTTAGTCCCTGGGGAAGACATGCCCAGACCTGCCATGCTGAGAGAAGTCAGCGGACTCCAAGACATTGTCTTCTCTCTTTCCCTTTCCCCATCAAAACTTGCCTTGATGACAGTTGTTCACAGGTAAGTCAAAATTTAAGCTGATGTGCTAGTCCTCCCCACCACCAAGTAAACTCCCCACTTGCCACTTGCAAGTGAACTCCTTGGGGTTTTGTTTTATTTTTTGGTAGAGATAAAGTGTTGATCAATTATTAAAGAAAATTAAGGTAAGGAAATAATAAGTAGTGAATAACAAGCAGGGAAAGTATTTGAAGGCAGGGAGCATGCATGCCCTCACAGAATCATACCCTATAAGTGGTAAAGGTGTGTAGCAGCTGAGGCCAGAGGAAGGTAGACCAGATGCCCAAATCAGGGGTGGCATCTTCATGGAATCATTAAAGTCCATAAAGAGGGGGAAAGAGTGAGATGGCCCTGAAGGAAGACTGGGGAAGTCAGACAATCTCCCTCTACATTTCAACTCATCATTTTTCCTTTCAACTTAGTCTATACCTCCTTTCATTCTGTTTTTTATCCGGTGGCTTTGAAGTTGCCTTGTAAATATTTTTCAAATCTCATTAGGCAGAAAAACATTCTCTCTGCCCACTGAGTGAGCATTACGCTGACATTTCTCAGTACCTAAAGTGCCCTCTTCCATTCTCCCCACTTCTGAGCTCAAAAAACAAGCATCTGCCTACAGTAAACACAGATCTGGCCTCTGTAGACTCAGGCCTGTAGGGCAGAAAAAAAAAGGAGCTGCATAGAGTCCTTTTAGGATTCCCTACTTAATTAATGAACACTAGGGACAGGCTAGAGAAAACAAGCAGGGACTCCAAAGAAAAATAACAACATTAAAAAATATATATCACCACCTTGTCTTTACATAACACTTTGTATCTTCCATAATTCTTATCTATTTGCTTTCAAATCTATATTAGTTTCCTGGGGCTGCTGGAACCAGTTCCACAAACTGGGTAGCTTAAAACAACAGATATTTATATTTTCACAGTTCTGGAGGCTACAAGTCTGAAATCCAGGTGTTAGCAGAGCCATGCTCCCTCTGAAGGTTCTAGAGAAGAATCCTTCCTTGCTTCTGCCTGGTTTCTTGTGACTCCTGAAATGCTTGACTTTCTTTGGCTTGGTCACTGCATCACTCCACTTTCCAGTATGGCCTTCTTAACCTGTGTGTATCTCTGTACATCCCTTTCTCCTCTTAATAAAATCATCGGTCACTGGATTTAGGGCCCACTCTAATCCAGTATGACCTCTTCATAACCAATTACATCTGCAGATCCTATATCCAAATAAGGTCACATGCTGAGATTCCAGGCAGATGTGTTTTGGAGAGACCTTGTCTTTTAACTAGCCCCTTTCAGGCAAGTATTCGGCTACGATCATGAGAGTATACCTACCATTCACTCCTTCTTCCAGTTCTGCCTCCAGCTGCTCAGTGGCAGAAACTTTCTTTCCATCCTCGTAGATCCTATTCAAATATACTTACCACAGATTATGTCTTTTCAGCTAGGTTCCCCTGAAAGCAGACGCTGGAACAAAGATTTGACTAGAAGAAGTTTCTTTGGAAGGCAATCCCAAGAAGCACCTGTATGATATATGGGAGTGGAGAAAAGGGAAGGATGGGAGTCAACATAGGGTTTGCCATTGCTCAGTGGGCAACTGGGCTCCACTTTTCCTAGGCACTTCCAGGAGAGTGTGTAGAGCAATCTCAGAATTGATCTACCTGAGGGGTTAGGAAGCCGTGGTATCTATGCCCTGACTGCCACCGGTCATTAGTTGAAGAGTGCTCCCAGGAGCACTGGTCCAAGCCACACTGTGCACAGGCTGAGTAAACTCCTACAAAAAGAGAAAGCCCCAAGTCAGAGAGTCACAGATGCTTTCAGGAAGGACCTAGTAGCTTATTGAGGAATCAGGAGTGTTAAGAGGATGTGGATATAGGCAAACTACGCTACATTCTGCTACAACTAGGAAGACAAGTCGCTTTCTAGAGTTTTCTAGGTTCCTCTTACATAGAAAGTGCTCAATAAAAGTTTGTTGGATTGAATTGGCACAGATCATCTGAATAAAGCAATAAAGAATAAAAGGGGTTCATTTAGTCATTAAACAAAGATTTGTGAAATATTTACAACATTTCACGCACAGTATTAGATTTTAAAGATGGCAGCCTTGTGTAAATTTGTGCTTTGCGTGGATTAACAGCCAACCAGCAAGTGGTTTTCCTGGTTTTCTTATCAGGGCATGCTAAATTACTCAGACGTGTCCGACTCTTTGTGATCTTGGACTTGTACTCTTTGGACTGTAGCCCACAAGGCTCCTCTGTCCATGGGATTTTTCAGGCAAAAGTACTGGAGTGGGTTGCCATTTCCTCCCCCAGGGGATCTTCCCGACCCAGGGGTCAAACCCACGTCTCCTATGTCTCCTGCATCACAAGTGGACTCTTTACCTGCAGAGCCATATTGGGGCTTCCCAGTGGCTCAGATGGTAAAGAATCTGCATGCAATGCAGGAGACCGGGTTTGATTCCCTGGGTCAGGAAGATCCCCTGAAGAAGGGAATGGCTACCCATACTCCAAGAAATACTCCATATTCTTGCCTGGAGAATTCCATGGACAAAGGAGCCAACCAATCCTGGCACTTACCCATTACAATCTTGAGGTCTTCCAGAACTGACCTTGCCTGAATCAGCAAAATGCAAGCTTTATGTGTCTCTGAAAGTGAAAATTCACTGTAGCACATGGAACTGAGACTATCTTCCTATGCTCTCTCATTAACTTCTCATTCTTTCCAGTTCTCAGATTCACGAAGAAGAAAAGCCCCGAGTAGGTATTCCGGACCAGCAATGACGAAAAGGTCTCAAATGTTTGCCAACTGGATTTTCATCAGTCTAGGAAGTTAACTTGGTAAATTTGAACCTTGTTACTTAGTAGACACAAAAGAAAATGTTACTCTTGACATTGAGACTTTATCCATCCATCTTCCCTACACCCCAAACCATCCCACTCCAGTGGAACTTATTGCTCCTTTTAAAGAGATATCCCATAACAGAAATCTGCCCCTTGCCTCACTCCTTACTCCAGAAAGAATTATTCTCTCAAGGTCTCAGTAATACAGCTTCTTTCTGCCATCATTCCAGAGTGAGTCAAGCTCACAGTTTAGACAATTCCAGAAACATCCTCTCCCTCAACAGCCAAGCAGTCTAGTGAGCAACAATCCCCAAGAGCAGACTTGTCAGAGACCAGAGCAGACTCAGGCAACAGATTTTGCATTGTGTCAAACCCTGCTTCTGTCCTTGCATACTGAAGAGTTCCCTGTCTCTCTGCCTCCCTCAGTCCCTTGATGTGCGCTTTTAATATTCATCTCCTTCTCCCTCTCTGGATGTGAATTAAAAGAGCAACTTGCAAGGCAAACACGGGGAAAATAACAGATTGCTGCTCCTCATTAAAGCTCCAGCTCAATAGAGTCTGATAAGAGCTAGGAGATTGGTTCCCCCTCCCAGGTGCAGGTGGGGAGTCAGGGGCAAGATAATTACAGCACCTTGGATCTGCTCTGAGCTCAAGGGATTTTATGGATGAAAATGTGTTTTTCTTCCCGAAGATTTACTGCCCAGTGGAACCCCAGAGTCTCGGCTTGTCTCTCTGACATATAATCTTAGAGAATTTACTCCACTTTTCTGGGTTTCATTTTTTTCTCTACCTGAAAATGGAAGAAAAATAAAAAAGACAAATAGTCTTCTAAGTGAACTGTAAGGCTAAACAAATGAGTAAATATGAAAGCATTTTGGAAAACTATCTCCTGTATTCATTCTCTCTCTCTTCCCCATCTCTCTTTCCATCAGCAATTAAGTCTGATTAAACAACTTCCACTTAAACAAATAAAATCCTCCTCTAAACATAGGTCTCACTTTAACTGTCATCTATTTCTTTTCTCCCATTTGAAGTCAAATGTCATGAAATGTTGTCTATATTTATCCTTGTTTTCTCACCTCCCACTCCTACCCCTCAGCTCACTACAATCTGGCTTGCATTCCATCACCCCCCTGGGGAAACCGTCCTCGTCACTGACAAAAACAGACCCTGTTGCTAAATCCAATTAATACATTTTAATTGGATTAAAATTTTCAAATATTAGTTATTATCTACGACTTTTTTTCAGCTGGTGATTTTTTTCCTCATGTGTGTCATTCTTTTCTTGGGCATCCAAGTATCACCTTCTCTAGGTTTTTCTCCCAAGTGTCTGGGTTAAGACTTCTTAAACACGTTTCTTGGCCTCCCATTAAATGTCAGTGTTTCCAAAACCCTCTTTCATCCTGATTTTTTTTTTTTTTTTTTTTGGCATGGCCTGTGGGAGCTTAGTTCCCTAACCAGGAATCAGACCCATGCCCCCTGCATTGGAAGCATGGAGTCCTGACCGCTGGACCACCAGGGAAATCCTCAGCCCTGATTTATCTGGGCATAGCTCCTGTATTACCAGTCTATATCTTCAGCTCAAATCTGTCTCCAGAGGTTTAGAATCAAATACCTAGTGGCTTAGTGGATATCTCACAGGTCCTTCAGACTCAGCATCATTTTTTCCCTCTTGATGCTCTCCTTTTCTGTTTCTAGTCTAGAGAACAGTAATATTATGAACTTCCTTCCCAAGCTAGAGGACTGGAAGTGGTTTTGGATTTCTCTCTCTTTTTGACCCCATATATCCCATCAATACCCAAGTTCACCAGTCCTTCCTCCCTTTCATCACCTCCCCACCCCTCCCTATCCATGTCTCCCCCACTGAAAGCGACTGTTCCCATTTCTTTACCCTGATGGCTGCAACCATCTCCAAACAACCTCCTTCCCTCAGCCTTACCATCTCCCAATTTGTTCTCCACACTGCTTCCAGGACCATCTTTCCAAAGATGCAAATCTGATCATGACACCCTTCTTCCTCAAACAGTTCAATGACCCCTCACAGTCATCAGGATGAAGCCCACTCGTGAGTATGGTGTGGAGGCCTTTCTTGTTCTCATCTCTCTGCTGTTACCCCTGGAGCTCTCTGTATCACTTGCCCTGTCCTTGCAGTCCCCCGTGTATACTACGCACACATGCACCCCCACTCTCTCCTCTGATCCATCAACATGCCCTTCCCTCTTCCGGGAATGGTTTTCCCTCTACCCCTTATCTCCATGGTCTGGCAAATTAATTTCTGTCCTTTAAAACTCAGCATAACTATCATCTTTTGGGGGAATGCTTCACAGCTGGGTTTGGGTCCCTCTTGAATGTTCCTCAGCATCCCTGTGGGTCCATCCCCATAGCAATTATCACTTGGCATCACAGCCACCTATTTACCTGTGAATCTCTCAGACTGAAAACTCAGTGAGGGCAGTGACTGTGCTCCTGTAATGAGCATCTAGTCTGGTCTCAGGCATGAAATACTTTTATCCTTAACAAAAGTAGATAGTATGCTGAGGGGCGATCATCATCACTGCCTAATAAAGGAGAAAACACCCAATTTGTCCTATTTGGTTGAAAGAGAAGCTGTGGCATCAACAAGAAAATGGGTGTGAGTAGAAATCAGTGGTTATTTTCACAGTCATAGAGCACAGGCTTGCCTCATTATTCTGTTCATGTCCAACTCTTTGTGACCCCATGGACTGTAGCCCACCAGATTCCTCTGTCAGAATTCTCTAGGCAAGAATACTGGAGTGCGTTGCCATTTCTACTCCAGGGGATCTTCCCAACCCAGAGATTGAACTTGGTCTCCTGCATTGCAGGCAGATTCTTTACCATCTGAGCCACCAGGGAAGCGCTAATGTCCACACTCCTCTCTAAATATGTTATTTCTCCCTTCAAGTGAATGCGTATTTATAAGCTGCACTTGAATTGAAAAACTAGTGAAGAGGTGCTAACATTAATTGTGTCTGGACTTGTTTAAGCTCTTTTTTCACTTTTCATTTGACTTCTCAATTTGTGCACATTCTATCAATATTCTCTGTCTCCAGCTTACTGATGAGTAAGAAAGGGCTGAGAGGAAAAGGAGTCAGGGTTGTCTTGTCTTTCCCTTTCCTTCTATGTCATCGTTTTTAGCGTAAGTGGTTGGTTAATTCAGAGAAGTAAAATGAGCAAGGATAGGATAAGGTTTAGTCATCTGTGGGCTTAAAACATCATTGCAGTCTGCTTTGGAAGCAAGTTCCAGTCCAAATGGAAAGTCCACCTCAAATTACTCAACCACATACATAGCACATTTACCTTGTGTTTTCATTGAGTGTCTCATACCTCGTGACTCCGGGGAAATTCTATGCTCAGGGGACATCACAAACACTGTAGGAAATTGGGACAGAGGCCAACACACATCACACACTACTCTTCTCACACACATTCTCTCCATCATCCCATCAGACTTTACCTACAAAAAGCTGTAAGATAAAATTATTAAGACTTTCAAGATGGTGAGAACAGAACATTAAACCAAACCTGGGACCTTCTGAGGGCAGTTTGCGTGCTCATAAAACCGACTCTGCTCCTACCCCCGTCACACTGTGGCAGACACACCAAGCCAGCTCTGGACAACGCCCCTAGTTCATCTGCCCCAGTCTGATCCCTCCTGGCTCCTGGGCCCTTCCCTCTTCCTTGAGTGCATCCTGGTTCATTCTCTGGCTCATTCCCTTTCAGTCTATGTTTGGCCCTTTGGGATCAGGGCTCATCCCAATACCCCTCTCTAGGAAGTCAGATCCATGCTTGACTCTTGGCTCCTGATTTGGGCATTTCCCTCAGTGTCAGAGAAGATATCTCACCTTCAACTTCTGCTTCACTCATCAGTGGTGCCAACCCTCCTCTCACTTTAGCTTCACCACCTTTTAGTCAGGGCAGGAGAATTCAAACAGGACTCAGGTGAATACACACACACACACACACACACACACACACACACACACACCCCCTTCACTTGACTGTTTTTCCCTTCCTATCACTTTAGTACAACGGTACTTCTAAAGACCACATTACAAATTCAAAAATTGCTTACATCAGTTTCCTGGATCATTTTGGGGCCATTGCTACACTGACAAAATCCTCTCCTTTGGCTTCCATTATACTGAATTATTCTTATTCCCCTACATTTTCTTACTGTATTTTGGAGTATATCTCTTCTGCTCCTGGCTGTCAGTTTCCTTTAAGACTCAGGTCTTTACCATCAGCTCTTTCTCACTTTCTTAATTCCCATTCTTCTCAGCTCTTGGTCTAGACCTTCCATTAGCACCTTAACCTAAGACCACGTTCCTTCTGTGAGTCTCAGTGTCCTAGACCATGAAATGAGAAGTTTAGACTGGTCTTATACTATTCCTCCCATTTAAACCACGTGTCCTCTCACAAACTGAGTCTCCTTCCTGATGACCCTAATTCTACTGAAACCTCAAACAGAGAGCATCAATGTTCATGACATTTACTTTTCTCCCTAACCAAGAAATTAAGGGACAGAGCTTTTTTTTTACATTAGGATTCGAACGTACAGATCCTTTTTCTTTTACATTGGGATCCTTTATCTGGAGTCCTAGGTGAGTTTTCTACTCATTCAGATTTTCAAAATAAAGAACACAACAGTGGAAGGAAACCTCAGGTCACAGCATACATCTCAGCAGGCAAATTACAGATCTGTAGCTTAATCAATCCATTTGACACAGCTTAAGCAATAAGACTATGTTTATACATTTATTTGTTACCCTTCTGGTCTGTTTATTGCCCAAGGAGTAGCTGATTTACTCACCTCCAGTCTTTGAAAAATTTAATTCTTTCCTAATGAGTGACAAATCTCATCCCAATGGATCCTTTCTGCAACCAACTGTTCCTCAAGCCAATAATCCTCTAGCTTCCTTCTCTACAACTTTTAAGTGAGTCTTTTCTGGAACCTCTCCATGGCCTACTACATTTGCCTGAACTTGAATTCCATCAACCCCCTTTTTACCCAATGGAAACATTTCCTGGTCTTACAGTTATTAATAACTCAATAAACCATCCTAATCATTAAATCAACAAGTATAAATTACAGTTTTTTATTGAATAACTACAACTCCCCCGTTTTTTAATTTACAGGAAGGAAAAAGAGTATATGTGGCATTTAGTTTCAGATTGAGGAGGTAAATTTTTTCAAAATCATAATCACATTCAAATTATGAGTCATTGAGGGCTCATTAATTCTCTCAACCCTTCTCCTTCATTCTCTGTGTCAATCAGCCACATAGGTCTCGTGACCTTCCCTTCAAACCGTTTCTTTCTGCACCCTTTCCTTTCCATTCTCAGGGCATCTACAGGAATCTCTGGCACAGTTTCTTTAACTCATCTCCTTGCCCCTAGTCTCTTCCTGGGCTCACCCTGCAGACCCCAGGCAGAGTGATCTTCCTCAGACACGGCCCACCTAATGTCCCACCCTTAGTCCAGCATCTTCACTACTTGGCTTCCCAGGCTCCCCAGGACTGAGTCCAGTCTCTGCCCCTGGCTATACCAAGAACAGAGTGAGTGAAATGGTAGGAAAAGCATGAGTTTGGAACCAGACAAACGAGGTAGTGATTCCAGCTCTACCATGGCTATCCTGGGGTACTTAACCACAGAGCCCTATTATTCTGGAATACTTAACCTCTTGGAGTCTCAGTTTTCTATTAAATGGAAATAATGATATACAGTTCTCATTATTTGGGGAATAATTAAAAGGAATGATAAATGTAAAATGTTTAGTGAGCAGTGCTTCTAAAGCTCTAGTTGGAGCACAACCAGTAGAAGCTCCCACTACTTGCCTTCCCAAGCCCTCATCCTGACACTGAATAGAGGTCTGCCTTGTGCCCCTCTTCAGATGGTTCAGGTAGGTTCACTTCCTCTCTGCAGATAGATGAAGACCTTTTGAAGGTAGGGGCCATGATTTGTATTTCTTTGAGATCCCCAAGAGGGCACACTCTGGGAGCTCAATAAATATTCATAGAATCAAAAAGAAGGTTGCAGGTGTGGTATCATTATGTTGGGGGAGGGAGGGCTGTGTTTGGGGAGCTTCCTATTTCGGCAATGTTTTTCTGAGCTTCCACTTCCGTAGTACTCACTGACCAGTCCAGGTAGCAGAGGCATGGGGTTGGGATGCGAGGCAGAGAAACAGAGCCTGGAAGCAAGCATTCATCGATATATGCTCTGTCATCGTTTGCCTGATTTTAGGTCTCTTCTCTTAGTGGAGTGCCCTGGGTGAGCAGCATCTCTTTTTCCTCCTTCGCTTCCATCTCTCACCAAGATCCTGGCAGGGCATGTTGAACATAATTTGGGAAGAAGAGCCTGTGTTGTACAGCATGGTACATGATTAATAGGATCCCTGGGGTAACAGGACCCCTCCTAATAATCCCTGGTAGCTCAGCTGGTAAAGAATCTGCCTGCAATGCAGGAGACTCTGGTTCAATTCCTGGGTCAGGAAGATCCACTGGAGAAGCGATAGTCTACCCAATCCTGTGTTCTTGGGCTTCCCTGGCTCAGCTGGTAAAGAATCAGCCTGCAGTGTGGGAGATCTGGGTTCAATCCCTGGGTTGGGAAGATCCCCTGGAGAAGAGAACCGCTACTGACACCAGTATTCTGGCCTGGAGAAGTCCATGGGGTAGCAAAGAGTTGGACGCAACTGAGTGACTTCACTTGGGAAAGCAGAGACCCATTTTATTTGTGACTCGTGTGCCTGTTTTTCAGAAGGTTGTGTGGTAGCATTAAAAGATCCTATAAACTGTTGGTCAGGGCAATGGCTCTAAACTCAGCCCTCACCAGATAGCTGCCTTCAAATCCGTTCCTGCTAGTGACCGTGTCAAGGCACCGTTTAGGAAAGATGGTCCAGTCAGGAAAATGCATCCATGTCACAAAGTTCAATAACTTAAAGAGAGGTTGTTTGTAATTGTTTAGTCACTAAGTCATGTCTGACTCTTTTTGACCCCATGTTTGCAGCACATCAGGCTTCCCTGTCCTTCACCATCTCCTGGACTTTGCTCCTCAGTACTATATACTGTAGGAAGTTAAAGGATCATAAAGGAGGGTGAAGCAAGCCTTACCAACCCTGGGCTGCAGAGAGAGGGAGGGTGTGATGTCACCTTATCCCAGGGGCAAGACCATCCTGTGGACAGAGGAGCTGGAACTAAGATAGAGCTGCCAGTGGTGTCCGAGGTCACAGAAGAGACTCTCCTTGACTCTCCTGCTCAGACTAGCAACCGGGCCTCCTGAATTCTCTTGGTCTTCAGTCTCCTGCCAGTGCCTCTCATTCACTCAGAAGCCAGAGGACAAAGGAACCTGGGACACGTCATTCTCAGGGGTTGGCCCCTGTGGTGCAGAGCCGAGCAGGGGAAAAGCACTGGATGATAAATATCAATGACTAGTATAGGGCTGTGGCCTGACTACCCCCATTGTCTCCACCAACCCTCACAGCCACTCCCAATAAGCAATCTAATTTTTTAAAATGCCTTCTGTGTAATTTCATCTTTAATATAAGTCTGTTAGCTCCTTCTTCCAATCAAGATGTCACCCTCAAATTTCTCCACCAAAGTCCTAAAGCTGGGGCCTTCCCTACCATCTCCAGCCTCACTCTACTGGCCTATAAAGCAAGAAGGGTAATGAGACTTCAAAATTCTCTTACTTCATTTACTCCCCAGAACACTGCAGGCTCAACTGTCCCAGCCTGACTCTGGCAAAACCTCAGCTCTCAGTTTCCATGTGAAGCTGGACTTGGCCAATAATTTTTCATGCGACTCTTGAAGGTCACAGAAGTTGGAGGTTTTCAATTATGAGAAGGCTAGGTGCGAGAACAGCAGGGAGCTGCCAGGAAATGACAAGTGGTCGGCACAGTCTTTTTAGGCTGGGGCACGTTTCAGCTGCAGTGATAAATGTGCTCAGCCTCCTTCGGTTGGCACCAACCTGTCAGCCCTTGATAAAGAGCTCACCAAACACTGTGCTAATATGAACAAGAATAAATGGGATAGGATTTCAGCTCCATTTGAAACACACTGCCTGGGAGTAATCTGAACAGGCAAGGTGAGGAGATGGGTCCTGAAGGACAGGAGTCGCCTATGTGTCATTCCTGCTGTGTCTAGTCAGTTTCCCCTCCTGTCCACTCAATTTCCCTAAAGTAATCAGTCCTGATTATCTCAGCAAAAGGGATTCCTTGGGACATAAATGACAAGAAGACTGTGAATATGCTATCCTCAAACCTGCTTCCCAAGTGGCACTAGTTGTAAAGAACCCACTTGCCAATGCAGGAGACATAACAGACTTAGGTTTGATTCCTGGATCAGGAAGATCCCCCTGGAGGAGGGCATGCCTACCCACTCCAGTATTCTTGCCTGGAGAATCCCATGGACAGAGGAGTTTGGCGGGGTACAGTCCGTGGGGCCACAGAGTCAGTCAGTCCTACACGACTTTGCACGCGTGCAAACCCAGAGCAGACACCAGGGGGCGCCTTGGCTGGAAACGGACAGAAGGCCTTGAAAGCCTTTGGGAGAATTTGGGCGTGTTTCTGAAAACAAAGTGAAAGTGAAAGTCTCATCCAACTCTGCGACCCAATGGCCTATATCAGTTCAGTTCAGTCGCTCAGTCGTGTCCGACTTCTTGTGACCCCATGAACCGCAGCACGCCAGGCCTCGCTGTCCATCACCAACTCCCGGAGTTCACCCAAACCCATATCCATTGAGTTGGTGATGCCATCCACCCATCTCATCCTCTGTCGTCCCCTTCTCCTCCTGCCCTCACTCTTTCCCAACATCAGGGTCTTTTCAAATGAGTCAGCTCTTCGCATCAGGTGACCAAAGAATGAGTTTCAGCTTCATCATCAGTCCTTCCAATGAATGTTCAGGACTGATCTTTAGGATGGACTGGTTGGATCTCCTTGCAGTCCAAGGGTCTCTCAAGAGTCTTCTCCAACACCACAGTTCAAAAGCATCAATTCTTCAGTGCTCAGCTTTCTTTATAGTCCAACTCTCACATCCATACATGACCACTGGAGAAACCATAGCCTTGACTAGACAGACCTTTGTTGACAAAGTAACGTCTCTACTTTTCAATATGTTGTCTAGGTTGGTCATAACTTTTCTTCCAAGGAGTAAGCATCTTTTAATTTCATGGCTGCAATCACCATCTGCAGTGATTTTGGAGCCCAGAAAAATAAAGTCAGCTACTGTTTCCCCATCTATTTGCTATGAGTCCATGGTATTTTCCAGGCCAGAATATTGGTGTGGGTAGCTGTTCCCTTCTCCAGGGATTTTCCCAACCCAGGGTCTCCCACATTGCAGGCGGATTCTGTACCAGCTGAGCCACAAGGGAAGCCCAAGAATACTGGAGTGGATAGCCTATCCTTTCTCCAGGGGATCTTCCCCACCCGGGAATTAAACCGGGGTCTCTTAAATTGCAGGCATTTTCTTTACCAACTGAGCTATCCTGGAAGCCCTATTCTGAAAACAAAGAAGCCATCAAGTGCTTGTGAAGAAGAGAGTTATGTGATTACAGTAGTCTTTTCAAAGAAGCTCTGGGGCACCATGCTGCTGGGTGAACTGCAGGGGGTGGGCATGGAGAAGGCAGAGATGGAAGGACCCTTAGGAAGGCTGTTCAGAAGTCCAGCCAAACGGTGAGGTAACCCATTTCAGGGTAGGGACCAGACTGTGGGTAGGGGAAGAAAACATCTCCTGTGAGGAGACTGCTGGAAGTTTAGGACAGCTGAGCACTGTGGAACAGTGGTTTCCAGATAACTCACAAGTTTTGAGGTCCATAACTGTATTGACTGAACAGAAATGGGAGAGAGTGTGTTTTTGTTTTTGTTTTTTTTATGCTGGGTGCTAGACTTGTTGGGTTTAGATGGACAGTGAGATTCATAAATAGATATTCACACCAGGCATTGGACCCTGGGGTAAGAGGACAGGACTACAGCAAAAGACTTACTCATCGTAAAGGAGATGGATGAGGCTATGAGACTCCATGGACTTCAGCCCACCAGGCTCTTCTGTCCATGGGATTCTCCAGGCAAGAATACTGCAGCGGGTTGCCATTTCCTGTTTCAAGGGATCCTCCTGATGCAGGGATTGAAACTGTGTTTCTGGTGTCTCCGGCATTATAGGCAGATTCTTTACCACTGTGCTACCTAGGAAGCCCTCTTAATGAAAAGATAATAGAAATAGAAAAATAAAGCCAGCCTGGTACCCATCAAAGAATAAGAAGGATTTCCACAGTATGTGGTTCCCAAGTTGACAACTTCAGTCTCCCCAAATCTCTAGAGATCATTTTTTCACCCACCAGTCTCTTCTCTTTTGCTCTTCGCCTGACGATATGAGCCACGTCAATACTGTAGATATGTATTATTGCTTCCAGGGGAGGCCTAGGAGGGTGAGATATTGCATTTGGGCCTCCAAGGATTAACAAGAGGATTTTTCTTGCAGCAATCTACCTATCTGACCAGGTGATTGAAGGAAGGGCGAAGTCAGCTTCCTGAGAAACCTCAAAGTAAAATGGACATCCTGAGTATGACCTGACTTGACCTCCTGCCGTTCCCCCTGGGTGTGTGTGGAGGTGGGGGGTGCAGTCCAGATGCCATCCGGGCGACAGCCCACTTCCTCCGTTTCTCCAGGCGAAATGTGGTGGTCATATCTCTGAGTAATCTGAGATTTCAAGAGCAAGAGGGAGAGGGTTTTAATCTTCAGGGAAAAGAAAAAATCAAACAGATTAAAACTCAAATCCCTCCAGAGGGAACCACATATCAAGGGGATCAAACAGCACCTGAACCTCAAGGATACTGTTGTGCTCAGGTCAGGTAAGGACCTGCTCAAACAGCTAATGTGGTTTGATATATCTCTCTTGGGTGGTTTTGGTTTTATCCCTTAGTGGATCATGGTGTGGGTTTAGGAATGGGAAGTCTCCCTAGGATTTGGTGGAAGAAAGGAAACCAGCACAAAGCAATCTGGGGGTACTCTTGTCTGGTCTGGCTTCTCTCAGTTTTCCAGGAAAAGCCTTCCCATTCATTCCTTTCTGTCTGATAGGCAAATCCCTACTCATCATTTAGTACCCCTTTCTGGATCCAGAATGGTTGGGTTCAAATCTAAGCTCTGTTTGTTTATGTGTTCAACTCTCAAGCCAGACTCAGCCCCTAAAAGGAAAGCGCTATATCCTGTTTTCCTTTGAATTCTCTGGACTCAGGACAGTACCTGGCGCCAAGGGGGTTCTCAACAAACACGTGATGAATGAGTAACTGGGAGCCAAAAGCATCAACTCTGGAACCAATCTGCCTGGGTTTGAATCCTGGTCCTAATGTGTTTTGACTGTGTGACACAGGGCAAGCTTCTTAACCTCTCTGTGACTCAATTTCTTCATCTGTAAAAAGGGATAATAATAGCACCTATCTCATAGGGCAGATGTGAGGATGAAGTGGGTTTCATATATACATAATATTTAGAAGAGTGATTGGCACAATGAAGGTCCTCAGTAAACACTAGCTATTATTGCTATCAGCACTTTCACTGGCCCCTCAGATGAATTATTAGCTGCTTTTTAAAATCTTTTTATTGTTTATTTTATTATTTATTTCTCTAGCTGCTCCAGCTTGTAGCTGCAGCATGTGAGATCTAGTTTCCTCACCAGGGGTCAAACCCAGGCCCCCTGCATTGGGAGCTCAGAGTCTCAGCTGCTGGACCACCAGAGAAGCCCTAGCTGGCTCTTTTTTTTAAAGAGCTGCACATTAATCATAATGGGTTGGTTAATAATTTCTCTTCAACACCATGGTTTGTGAGGAATTTATGTTTAGATGAGTTAAGAATCACAAAAACAAATTATAATTCAGGATTTCCTACATACTTTGGTGCAAACATAAAATAAGAGCCAAATTGGCTCATTTGTCTCTGCTCCAGGAAGGCCCCCTGGTCATGAAGGGAACCACTCACCAAGAAGTGCCACCAAAAAGGAATTTGTTTTTGAACCACAGTGATTGGACTATTTTTCAACCTCTGTTTCAGGTGATACATTTTTACTTTGTTTTAAGAAAGAAAAGAAAGAGGTTTCAAGGGGGGAAAGTGCAGGAAGTGGCGGAAGGCAAACATTGCAAGACGTATGGGAAGTGAATGTCCATGAGAACAGAGGGGTGAGCCACCAGATCTCGTTCAAGGCCAGGCCACTACCAGCAGCAGCCTCCACTGCTGTGACTTTAATGTCAAGGTGACAAGGAAAGCTCACTTACCCCGGAATACGGTAACCCGACTGGACATCTGTGCCGTGCTGCCAGCTATGCGCATTCATACAAGCACCTCAAAGTCAGGGACCAAGACTAACTTCTCTGTGTCTTCTGTAGCAATAATGATAATAGCTATCACTTGTGGCGTATTTGGGATTCCCTGGTGGCTCAGACAGTAAAGAATCTGCCTGCAATGTGGGAGACCCAGGTTCAATCCCTGGGTCAGGAAGATCCCCTGGAGAAGGAAATGGCAACCCACCCAGTATTCCTGCCTGGAAAATTCCATGCACGAAAGAGTGAAAAGTGAAAGCTACTTTCATTTTTCATGGAGTATTTAGAAAGTGCCAAAAATGCTAAACACTGAACATAGATTGCCTTCTTTTCTCTTCACAAAACCCTGTGAGGCAGAGTCCCAGCCCTGTTTTACAGATGCATCAGCGAAAACAGAGATTTGCCCTTGAACGCACAGCTAATCAGACTTTGAACTCAGAGAATGTGATCGTAGTGCTCTTGTGCTTACACACAACACTCGCTGCTTTGTAGGATGGACTGTACAGCAGCAGCCTCTTAAAAACTGTTTCATTTGCTGGATGAATAAATGAGTGAATGAGATTGCTGTAAGATGGAATCTAGAATTCATCCTTAGAATCTCCCCCACTGGCTCTGGTCTCCACGAATAGATACCTGTGGTAGGTAGGTTTCTCCTTTTCCAGGCTTAATTTTAGATGATTAAAACAATACCAGGTGGTGCTAGTGGTAAAGATCCTGCTTGTCAATACAGGAGACATAAGAGACACGGGTTTGATGCTTGGGTGGGGAAGATCCCCTGAAGCAGGGAATGGCAATCCACTCCAGAGCATCCCCATGGACAGAGGAGCCTGGCAGGCTACAGTCCATAGGGTCTCAAAGAGTCAGACACGACTGAAATGACTCACCTTGCCCCAAAGCAATACTTTGGACTGTGGGTCTGCCCTGGAGTCTACCCCTGGCTGAGCACACTAGCACAGGGGTAGTGGCCCCACACCTGTCCTCTGGAATTTTATAGTGACATGAGTTTTAGATTGAGAATCCACATAGCAGTCATGCTGCTGCTGCTGTTGCTAAGTCGCTTCAGTCGTGTCCAACTCTGTGTGACCCCATAGACGGCAGCCCACCAGGCTCCCCCGTCCCTGGGATTCTCCAGGCAAGAACACTGGAGTGGGTTGCCATTTCCTTCTCCAGTGCATGAAAGGGAAAAGGGAAAGTGAAGTCGCTCAGTCATGTCCGACTCTTCGCGACCCCATGGACTGCAGCCCACCAGGCTCCTCCGTCCATGGGGTTTTCCAGGCAAGAGTACTGGAGTGGGGTGCCATCGCCATGAAATCTTTCAAATTGCAGGTTCCTGAATTTCTCAAAAATGAGGCAGAGTCCCAGCCCTGTTTTATAGATGCATCAGTGAAAACACAGAGATTTGCCCCTGGACACACAGCTAATCAGGCTTTGAACTCAGAGAACGTGACCCTAGTGCTCTTGTGCTTAAACACAACAAGCGCTGCTTTGTAGGATGGACTGGATAGCCGCAGCCTGTAAGTCACCATTTTTGAGAAAACTAAGCCAGGCTCCTCTGTTCATAGAATTCTCCAAGCAAGAATACTAGAATGGGTTGCCATTTCCTACTCCAGGGGATCTTCCTGATACAGGAATTGAACCTGTGTGTCTTACATTGGCAAGCGGATTCATTTTACCACTGCGCCACCTGGGAAGCCCTTTGAGAAAGCCACAGAATCTTTAACCTGCTCTGAGAGACTATATTTCTCCTTTGCTCTCTGGGAACAACAATCACTTTCAAATTATTTCAAGCTGACCTTCAAAGACATAATCATGGACAGTCTGTGGGGACCAAATAGAAAGCAGGTCGTTAGGACCCAGAAGCCCCGGCTAGAGCTGGCTACCCTGACAGATAGCCTGACGACAATAAAAGCCATAGGATTCCGATGAAAAATGAGGACTCACCCCAGCTCCCCTGCCTCCTGCATCATCAGCCACCAAGCTGCGCACGGCTGTGTGCCAGGGGTGTCCCACTTCCCTCCCCCAGCCTACAAATAATAAGCATTTGGGCCATCCACCATGTTGGGGAGGGGTGGGCAAGCCCTCGTGCTGGAAATTCACTAGCTGAAGAATCACAGCTTTATATCAGCTCCATCTCCCAGGGCTGTGCAGATCTGCTCCTGATTACATTGCAGCAGCTGGGCATGATCTCTTTTCTCACCACTGAAAATGATTTGGGAGGGAAATAGACAATGGAATTTGCCATATTAATATTCTCTGCACCCTGCAGGATGTGGGGTGCATACTAAGCAATGTTGAAAGCTCATCCACCAGGATCTGGAGGCGAACGTAGGCTCCAAAGGGTGAGGAGCTGGTCTAAAAGAGAAAGCCCCTCAGCTCACTTTTATTCTAATTTCTGAAACTGGCTGGAGAGGTGGGCTGGTCATTCTAGCTGGGGTCTGGTAGTAACTGAGTCCCAAGCCTCAGATTGGGGTAGGAGTCAGCAGCTCAGTGCCACAGAGGAAGGAGGCCCTTTCAGGCTTATTGAAAAGCTTAGTAATAATAAGATTGGCTATTTATTAAATACTCACTATGAGTCTGTGTTAAATCATTCACAAATATTTATTTAAATTTAATTTAAATAAATAAATAAATTTAATATTTTATTTAAATAATTCAATAATTTAAATAAATAAATTATTTAATTTTAAAGTTATATTAATTACAAAATGTCCATGCTCATTATTTTAAAAGTAATATAGATGAACAAAATGAAAAAATAAATCCCTTGTAATCCCATCTCCCAAAGATAATCAGCATTAATGTTTGGCATGTATATCAAACAGCGAGGAGGTGTAGATATTATGCATAAGGTCAAATATCTAGATAAAAAGCCACTACACTGGGAGCAATCTAAACTCCAGTTCTTTCATTTGATGAATGTTTACTGAGAACATAAACTCTGTTCTGAGAATCAGGATTACGGATCCTTAAGGAATAAGGCAGATAAGATTTTTGTTGCCATGAACAAAATCTAGTGGGAGAACTAATCAATTCACAAACAAGTGACCACTGAAAATGGCAAGTGCCACAAAGAAAAGAAAAATGAGACACCTTCACATTGTTAGAGCCTGGGTAGCTCAGTTGGTAGAGCATCAGACTTTTAATCTGAGGGCCCAGGGTTCAAGTCCCTGTCCAGGCACTAAGTTCCTATATTTTCTTGGGCCAGAGAATACTAAACTTGGGCTTCCCTCATGGCTCAGAGGATAAAAAATCCGCCTGCAATGTGGGAGACACAGGTTCGATCCCTGGGCCAGGAAGATCCTCTGGAGGAGGAAATAACAACCCATTTCTATATTCTTGCCTGAAAAATCCCATGGACAGGAGCCTGGTGGACTACAGTCCAAAGGGTTACAGAGGTCAGGCACGACTGAGCACATTCCAAATGGGGAAGGTAATAACTTGGAATAGGCCAAAGAATGATTTTTTGCAGAAATAACATTTCAATTGTTTAAAGAAACATTTAAATTGTACTTTTTTTTAAGCAAATGCTAATGCACTTAGACCTCCAAAAATCCTATGATGTAGGTGCTATTATCACACCTATCACAGATGGGGAAACTGGGGCACAGAGAGGCTGAGTACCTTGTCCAAGGTCACACAGCTAGAAAGTGGTGAAGCCCAAGATATATAGATCCAAGCAGGTTGGCTCTAAAGTCATGCTTGTAACCATTCCCCTTCACTTTCTCTGTTTGAACTGAGATCCAAATAATAAGGCTTCGTCCATGGAAAGTTCTGGAGAGAGTACTCAAACAGAAGGGACAGCAGGAAAAAAACAAGGAAGTAGAAATTGTGCTTGGCATGACTGAGTATCAGAAAGAATAATCAAGCTAGATTACGCAGGGCCTTGTAGCCCAGAGGAAACCCTTTGGGTTTTATCTCAAGAGTAATAGGAAGAAATTGGATATTTTCATCAGAGAAGTAACTTGACCACGTTTACATTTTAAAGAGATTCCTTTGCCTGTTGAACAGAGAACAGAATTTAGGGGTTGCAAATCAGAGTGGATGCATGGACCTGGAAAGGGTTCAAACTAAAGGTGAAAGTAGCTCGCACAAGGATAATAGCCCAGGAAATGGAGAGAAATAGAAAAATTTTGCCAATTTAAAGTTATACTTTCCCCGTTTAAATCTCACTCACTGCCTTAGAGAAAAGCATTTTGGAAATAGTTCCTTGGTAAGCAAAGGAAGGCCACCTTGTGGAGTTGCATTGAAGGCATAAAAATGATAGGAGCTGGTCCTTATTAAATCATGAGCTGGAATCAATGCGAGAGTTTTTCATAAAGGTACAGGAAATAATACCTAAGACTAAGTGAATAGCTAATGTGTTCCAGGTGCCATTCCAAGTTTTTTCCGTATACTAACTTATCAACTCCTTATAATAATCCTATGAAGAAAGTGTTGTCATTCATCCCACTTTACAGACAGGTTAAGTCAAACCTACTCAAGGCCACAAAGCTGACAAATGGCAGAGCTGAGTTTTCAACCCAGGCAGGCTGAATTAAAGACCATGGCTGTTAGCCACGACACTGACCTGCTTTTGAGAGATATCCACTAATCCAGCCCACAGGCCCAGGGAGCTACCAGATGGCAGATGGGCATGCACACAGCAACAGCAGCAAGGGCCTTCCATTATTTCCTAAGAATGGTTTGGGCATTAAAAAAAGAAAAGGTACAGACGGTCCTTCTTTCCATGCTGGATTTCACATAAACCCCATTCATGCGACCATAGTCCAGGCCACCAGTTGCTCATCCCGGAAGGAGAGGGAGCAACACCTGAGGCCAACTGCATATCAAGGCTTTAAAGCTGGGTACCAGGCCTGGTTCCAATTTGGGAAAGGAATACTTCAAGGCTGTGTATTGTCACTCTGCTTATTTAACTTATACGCAGAGTACATCACGCGAATTGCCTCACTGGATGAAGCACAAGCTGAAATCAAGATTGCCAGGAGAAATATCAATAACCTCAGATATGCAGATGACCCTACCCTTATGGCAGAAAGTGAACAACTAAAGAGCTTCTTGATGAAAGTGAAAGTGGAGAGTGTAAAAGTTGGCTTAAAACTCAACATTCAGAAAACTAAGATCTTGGCATCTGGTCCCATCACCTCATGGCAAATAGATGGGGAAACAATGGAAACAATGACAGACTTTATTTTGGGGGACTCCCAAATCACTGCAGATGGTGACTGCAGCCATGAAATTAAGAGACACTTGCTCCTTGGCAGGAAAGTTATGAGCAACTTCGACAGCATATTAAAAAGCAGAGACATTACTTTGCTGACATAGGTCGGTCTAGTCAAGGCTATGATTTTTCCAGTGGTCATGTATGGATGTGAGAGTTGGACTATAAAGAAAGCTGAGTGCTGAAGAATTGATGCTTTTGAACTGTGGTGTTGGAGAAGACTCTTGAGAGTCCCTTGGACTGAAAGGAGATCCAATCAGTCCATCCTAAAGGAAATCAGTCCTGGATAGTCATTGGAATGACTGATGCTGAAGCTGAAACTCCAATACTTGGGCCACCTGATGCGAAGAACTGACTCTTTGGAAAAGACCCTGATGCTAGGAAAGATTGAAAGCAGGAGGAGAAGGGGACAACAGAGGATGAGATGGTTGGATTGCATCACCGACTCGATGGACATGAGTTTGAAGAAGTTGATAGACAGGGAAGACTGGCATGCTGCAATCTATGGATTCGCAAAGAGTCAGACACGACTGAGTGACTGAACTGAACTGAACTGAGCAGGCCTAGGCAACTTGGATAGAGAGTCTCAAGGTGGCAAGTCAGGAGATATGAGGAGATCAATTTGACAATAAAGTGGCAATTATTCAACTGACTGCTCAGACTCTAAGCCATGGGAGTAGCTTTGTAAATTTTTATTGAAAAAAATGAATAAATGCATGAAGTAGACCTCAGTCAAAAGTGCAGATGGCAGGTGCTTTTTGGCATGGCAGCCAGAGGCCACGTTAACCCTATTTCTCTAGATTCATTCTCTTGTCCCCTTACCCTCCTTTAATTTTTTGTATGCCCCTTGTTATCACTTAACTTTAGTAAACATGTTGTTGCTGTTGTTTAATTGAATTATAGTTGATTTACAATATTGTTAGTTTCAGGTACACAGCAAACTGACTCAATTATATATATACACATAAATACTTTTTTATATTTTTCCCTTATAGTTTATTACAAAATATTGAGTACAGTTCCCTGTTCTATAGAGTACGTCCTTGTTTTTATCTATTTTTGTATATAGTAGTGTGTATCTGTTAATCCCACCCTCTTCATTTACCCCTCTCCTCCCCCTTTATTCTTTGGTAACCATAAATATGTTTTCTATGTCTGTTGGTCTATTTCTGTTTTGTAAATAAGTTCATTTGTATCTTTTTTTTTTTTAAGATTCTACATATAAGCAATATCATATTTCCCTGTTTCTCTCCTTCCATTTCTCTCTGTCTCCTGGATGGACCTAGAGATTATCATTCTAAATGAAGTAAGCCAGACAGAAAGTAAAGGTGTTTTTTATGTGTTTGTCTTCCCTACTGAAACAAAAGTTTCAGAAGGGTGGGTCTGGACTTTTTTATTCACTCAACACTTCTTAACAGTGGCTGCCACATAGAGGACCCTCAGTAAATATTTGTTGATTGAATGATGAAGGTATCATTCAAATGAATCATCTCATTCACGCCTCGGAATTTTGCCAAGTAGACAGAGAGGGAGTTAGTATAGGGCCCATTTTATGGATGTTGACACTAAAGTCAAAAAGGCTAAGTGAGCTAAAGCTGACACAGGTACTGAGGAACTGAAGCTTAGTTCTGAGAACTCATCTGCTGCTGCTGCTGCTAAGTCACTTCAGTCGTGTCCGACTCTGTGCAACCCCATAGACGGCAGCCCACCAGGCTCCCCCGTCCCTGGGATTCTCCAGGCAAGAACACTGGAGTGGGTTGCCATTTCCTTCTCCAATGCATGAAAGTGAAAAGTGAAAGTAAAGACGCTCAGTTATATCCAACTCTTAGCGATCCCGTGGACTGCAGCCTACCAGGCTCCTCCGTCCATGGGATTTTCCAGGCAAGTGTACTAAGAGTGGAGAACTCATCTAGTGTCTTTCAATACACCATGCTGTCTCCCTAATGTTTCCAGTGAGTTATTATGTAACAATTCTATTGTGAATCAATAAAAGAAACACCCAAACAAAAAATGTCTCTGTATTACCTGCTGAATTACTGTTGAGGACATTATATACTACTAATAATCAGAGACTTTATGTTAAGAATCCATGGGATTTTAATGCCAAGAACAATTCTGGGTCTCC
Organism: Budorcas taxicolor; assembly: GCF_023091745.1. Classification (NCBI taxonomy): domain Eukaryota; kingdom Metazoa; phylum Chordata; class Mammalia; order Artiodactyla; family Bovidae; genus Budorcas; species Budorcas taxicolor. The sequence goes on from NC_068912.1 coordinate 33,085,911, forward strand.
TAAAAACTGCTGTTTCCTCTGTCAAACAGCATCTTATAAATTATGGGATTTCATTTCTTGTCTTGACTGTCAGGAAACACAAAAATTGAATTAGTGCTTAATTACAGTAATAATCTAATTTCTGGTCCAATTACAATCCTTTCCTCCTATACATGATTTTCTGATCTTTATTTTCATTTTAACCAATTATGCATATGGATACAGTGTTGGTTGTTAGCTATATCAAATCCCTTTTAGAAATAGCTATGGTAGAAAATTTAGAAAATAAGCAATAACTGCTGCTGCTACTGCTGCAGCTAAGTCGCTTCAGTCATGTCCAACTCTGTGCGACCCCAGAGACAGCAGCCCACCAGGCTCCCCCGTCCCTGGGATTTTCCAGGCAAGAACACTGGAGTGGGCTGCCATTTCCTTCTCCAGTGCATGAAAGGGCAAAGGGAAAGTGAAGTCGCTCAGTCGTGTCTGACTCTTGGCGACCCCATGGACTGCAGCCTACCAGACTCCTCCGTCCATGGGATTTTCCAGGCAAGAGTACTGGAGTAGGGTGCCATTGCCTTCTCCAAAGCAATAACTAACACTAATCAAATGGTCCATAGGCCAGGTGTCGATTTTATACATGTATTAACTCACTTCATCATCAAAAACAGGAACTTTATATTGCCAGAGATACCAGATGTTATAATATGGCATAATAAAATTAGTATTCTGAATTATTAAAAAAAATATGAGATGTTCCTTCTTGCTCCCTCTGCCAAACCCCTTCACCCAAACCTTCCCCTTCCCCATTTAAGACTCACTCCAACACCTCCCACTTCCATTATCTCAGTTGTTTGCTAATTAGACTCCCTGCTTCCACCCTTGGCCTTTCGGTCTACTCTTCAAAGAGTGGCTATTAATTAATTAATTAATTAATGCTGTGAAAACAAAAGTCAGATCACCTCACTCTCTGCTCAAAACTTTCAATGACTTTCCTTCCTAGAATAATGTCAAGGTCCTTTCAAGGATCCACAAAGCCCTACAAGATCTGGTCCCAAATGTCTCTGGCCTTATCCCTGACTCTGATCTGTAGCCACATTGTCCTTCCATGAATATTCCAGGCAGCATTTCACCTCAGAGTCTTTGCATTTGCTGTTGTTGAAGCTTGGAATATACTTTTTGGTATATAGCTGTATGGCTTGCTCCCTTGTCACTTTCAGGGGTCAAATGTTACTCTCTGAGGAAGGCCTTCCCTGATCACCTACATCCCCTCCCTCAATATTTCCCATGCCTTGTCTTGTTCCATATTTCTCCCAAGCACATTTAACTAACATACTGTTTGTTTTTACTTATTTATCATTTCTATTGACAGACTCTCCAAAAGAAGGCATTTTTGTCTATCCTGTCCTTTGCTACAATTCCAGTTGACTAGACCAATGTTAGGGATATAATAGATGCCCAAAAACTATTTTCTAAATTAATGAATCAGTGTGAGAGATGGAGGGATATTTTATCACAAACCTATCATATTTTGCAAATGCAGAAAATATAGAAGACTGAAATATTCACTGTAATTATTAAACTGTTTTTCCAAACTCCTTCCTTCCTCCCACATACTAACACTATCAGATAAATTGAGTTAACATTGACCAGTACATTAACAATTACATTGTCTCAGCAATTTAGGTACGTGGGATCTTCAGATGTTCAGGGCATCTTGCCTGGCTGAGCTGAGGTTCCAACACTGCCCCATAGAGACTGCCTTTCTCCCCAGTATCATTTTCTCCAAGATCTTTCTCATTTATCAATATCTATGAGAACTTTTATGTTGTAACTTGGGAAGCTGGGATAATAGGATTTGGAGGAGTGAGAGTTAGGGGCAGAGGAAAAATAAAAGGAGGACAGTGATACAGGTAGGGACCAATTCTCTGTATTCATTACTACAACTGCAGCTTCTAGAAGTGCTAGGCACATGACAAGCAATCAGTAAATATTGACTCATTGAGTTGTTCACATGTCCCTTTGGACTGAGTCTGAATATTTAGGGCTGGAAAGATGAAGGCCTGAAGTTAGAATTTTTTTCTTGGAAGCTTTCTGAGATTCTGAGCAGAAAATTCCCCCCAGCTTTGCCTGGCAGCTTGGAACCTTGAAGAGATAGAACCCCCAGGATGACAGCTATATCCAGGAGTGAGCAGGGCCAGCAGTGATGCTATTTTAGGGGGCTCTTGGGCAAGTACAAGGTACCTCACAGTGGCTGTAGCTGACAGATTGGGTTGGGGGCACACAAGAGACACTTATTTGGGAACTCCCAGTAGTAATGGAGGCACTTTGAGAGGGTAACTCCATCAGAAACAATAGGCTCACAAGGTTAGGTTTGAGTGTCATGTGACACCACAGAATTTAGACTTGGAAGGATTTTTAGAATCATTTCAACAACTCATCATTGCATTTAGAAGCGTCTTTCATCTTCCTGGAAGAACAGAAACACATAAGTTTAGCATAATTTAGTCTCTCTTTTCTCTCATGTATCTATCTTTGAGTTTATCTAGATTGTTGTAAATCCATATCAACCCCCACAGCTATCGACATTGAGGATTTTCTTCTCTCGAACTGTCTGGCTCATTCTGCAGGTGAGAGCTTTTGTTTCTCTCCACTGTGAGTGTGCCTCACTGTTGACACTCCTGCCAAGTATCTTCTTCCAGTTTTAATTGCTAGTCTTGGTATGGGGCGGTTCTCCTTCTCCTTTGGAAGAAAAAGAGCATTCATTTAATTTCTAACCCAACTAAACCATGAGCTCATGAGCTCGTGCTCTGTGGGCCAGAGTGATAGGCTCTGGAGACATGAGCAGAATAGAAATTGCCAACATTAACATGATTCCCTCTTTCCCATCCAGGAATGACTAACACAGGGTGAGATTATGTTTGTGCTTCAGTAGCTTTTTTCAATTATTTAATCAGCAGGTACAAATTCAAAAAACAAGCTTCTGAAAATGTTGAGGACTTTCTGGTATTCTTGGGAACCACCAGGGCAATAACTCAAGGGGTTGAGAGGAGCCCTCTAAGAGCTGCCTAGTGATGCTGATTCCAACCGTCTTGATTCCACAACTTTGTGGGGGTTGCATTCAGCTTCAAAGAGTTACACTGGTGATAAACTGGCCACGGAGCCAATTTATCACAGTAGAAAGCTACGGCTGCTTTGCTCTTGGTGGAATAGGAGACCCCTCTTTAAGCCTCAGTCTCGGGCAGCAAGATAGCAATTAGCTATAGAGGCAGTTCTGCATGGCAGAAGAGCACTGGGTCAGGAGTCAAGAGATGGGGGCTGTTTAGGTGCTTCTTAGCTGTGAGGATTTAGGTCAGTCTCCCAGTTCTATGGTCTTCAGTATCTTTTTCTGTGAAACAAAATGGCTGTGCCAGATGATCTTAAAGATTCCAATGGTCTTGACTTTCCCAGAGGGTGAATATCAGTGAATGGCACTTAGATACTTGCTGATGCTTGCATCTTTCCTTCTCCAGCCTGCCTCTGCTTCTGGTCATGGAAGGCAGTCACACTGGAAAAATATTTCTTTGAGTTCATTTCCAAGGCAGCGTATTGCAGTTTCTTGAGTCTGAGAGACCTGAGCCAGGGCTCTGATGGAGACTATGGACAGGGAATCAGACACGCAATAGAGTGCACAGGAAGAGAGATGTGTGGTCTTGGGGGAGTAAGGCCAGCAATACAGAGAAATCTAGGTTTGGTGGAGTGGGCAAAATGGTAAGAAAGAAAAACAGTAATCCAACCTTCAATAGGAGGGTGAGAATAGGATGGGATGCCAAAATTTCCCTAGGGCTCCCCTAAGATAGGCCAAAAAAGAAAGGGAATGACCCCTGAAAAGAACTGCTTAATGTTGCAAACATGTGATCAGGCCCTTGGGTAATATGAAAGCTCCTTTGCCACTTCCCACAATGGATTGCATGAGCTTTTGAACCCCTCTCTCTCACAAGCACACACTCACACAGTAGGGATTATGTGTGTCCTTGAACTCACTGTATGCAATTTTTATACTAGAAAGTGTGGGAAAGCTATACTACCAAGAGAAGAAAAAAAAAAAATGAGCTGTATAGTGTTTAATAATACAATCTCCTGACGTTTTACTATTAGGTATTAAAAATAAAAAATAAAGCAGTGATAGAACATACCCAACATCTATTTGAATAATGAAATAGGGAATTCATGAGCTAATTAATTAAGTTAATAAGGGAATTAAAAACTCATCTCTTTATGAGGATGGTTCTGTCCTGCAGTGGCATAAGGGCCCTGTTTTCTAACAGCATGTTTTACTTTTTTTTTTGAGGAAATCTCTGTAAATTCCTTTTTTCTGTGAATAAATCAAATAAGTGTATCTCAAACATTTACAGATTCTATGTAAGGCTTTATAAGCAACAGGAAGGCTTGGAAAAGTACTGCCTAAAGGCCATATCATTCTGTGTTGCCACCAGCCAATCTGAAATGCTGAGAAACAAATGTTCTCAATCATTTTGTATAGTTTAGTAGGCTCATTTTCTCACAGCTGTGTGAGATAAAAACAAGTAACTGATTTTTTCCTGAGTAAACCAAATTCCAATTGCATAACTTATACAGAAAAAGAATCTACTTAAAGGCACATATTCTTGTTTCATATTCTTTGACATGTACAAAAGGAAGACAATATTCTGTCATTTCATCGCTTTCTCTTCCAGTAACCAAGACAGAAATCTATCCGTCTGTGTTAATACCTTCCATATAAAATTATGACAATGTATTGCTGAGTAGAGTTCTTTAAGTAAGTCAAGAAATACAAAAATCAAAGTTCTCCTAACTACATTAACTTCTCTTCTTGCATAAACTTTTCCCACTCGGAGCATCATCATTGCAGGTTCCTGGTGATGCTTGAGACATCCTGGATGTCTCGGGGTGGCTCTGGCTGAGAAAAGAGTGTCTCAAAGCCTTGCAGAAATGGTAGCTGAAGGTACAGAATTTAGGTCAAGATGAAATAAACAAAAGTCAAAGCTGACTCCTTCTGTAGATAATACACACTAAGTCGGGGAGATTGGACATGGTTATCCTAAATGAAATAAGGCAACAGATGCCCATGTCCAGACCATTCCATTAATGCATCTGGGGATCCAAAGCTGGTCTCCAGAGGAAGCATAAGGCACCAAACAATAATGGACACTAAAACATTCTTAGGAAGGTAGCAAGATGGAGAAAATTATATTTCCAGAATTTTAAAATTCTATAAATTTCCTTGGGGTTGAGGGAGTGACTCTTAAGAGTTATGCTCAAGATTACTAACTGATTCTTAAAGGGTGAGTCCATTTAACTACAGAGATTCTGTTCTGCAAGATAAAAAAGCCCATCTGGACCAATGATAAATTGTTTGGGACCATTGAGAATGTGTGCCATCTGTCTGCTGTCTTCTTTTTGTCTTTTTTCTATACAGCATTCATCTTTTCCTCTAAATAATTAGGAAAATATTTAACAAATATGAGTTGAAGAATAGCTACCTTATTAGCCTGCAGTCTGGTTGGCCCTGAGAATACTTCACAGTGGGAAATTTCCTAGATCTGTTCTCCTGCCCCACCTCCAACCAACACCTTCCTCCAAAGGGGATTTCCATGGTTCTGGGTGTTCATGACTTCTCACACATGTCCTCTCTTCTTGGTTTGGTGATTCTGATCCAGTCAATCTATGAAAAGATAAATTTGAAAACTGCATGGGATGCTATAGCATGGTCCCCAGACTCTAAGGTCAGATCTTTGACTCCAGATTTCTTGGCCCTCAAAATGCTCTGAATTGATCCCTAAACACGATATTTCATTTGAACAGGAAGATCAGACAGCATGGTTCACAGCAGAAAATGAAAGATTGGAAGTCAGAAAGTCTGATTCCTAGTTCTATTTAAGTCATTAACTTGCTATGTGGCCTTACCATATCCAAGTTAATCCTCACCAAATACCATGGGATCATTTACCTTCCCCAGCACCCCATTTATTTGGGTTAGGACCATGTGACTACATATTTGCCAATGAAATATAAACAGAAGTGGCCTCTGTCACTTTCAGTCCAAGGTAGTTAAGAACAAGTATGCATCCTCATGCTCTCACTCCCTGCTGCGACCTTGGAGGTTGCCTGTTCCAGATGGCAGAGCTACAAGATGGAGAAAGATCACTGAGTTGTATCTAATGGTGACATGAAAAATAAACTTTTATTGTGTGAAGTCACTGGTGTACTGCATTTGTCTGTTGCAGCCAACATTAATAACCAGTAATGACCGCCTTGGACTGCAAGGAGATCCAACCAGTCCATCCTGAAGGAGATCAGCCCTGGGATTTCTTTGGAAGGAATGATGCTAAAGCTGAAACTCCAGTACTTTGGCCACCTCATGTGAAGAGTTGACTCATTGGAAAAGATTGTGATGCTGGGAGGGATTGGGGGCAGGAGGAGAAGGGGACGACAGAGGATGAGATTGTTGGATGGTATCACTGACTCGATGGATGTGAGTCTGAGTGAACTCCGGGAGTTGGTGATGGACAGGGAGGCCTGGCGTGCTGCGATTCATGGGGTCGCAAAGAGTCAGACACGACTGAGCGAATGAACTGAACTCAACTGAACTGAACTGAATGACAGCCTGCCTTTCTGTGACCCAGCTTTCTTATCCAGCTCCAATATACTGAACCACATTTAAAGAACATGAAATGAAATCCCAGAGTTGAAATTGTTTCAAAATAGAAAGTTAATATTACATAAGTAAATTGTCATCTCTTGGGTGCAAGAGCCACCCAATACAGATGGCATTTACTAAATGTGAAGTGTGCTCATCACTGTGGATGGGTCTCCATTGCTACTGGTTGGGGCTGCAAGGGGGTCTTCTTTCTTTTGAGAGCCCCATGGCTCCTTCACAGTGCCTAACTATGTGGGACACAACAGATATTTGCCAAGTACCAAATGTGGTGACCAAAGATAAAAACTGGGTTTATTCATCTGAAGCATGTTAGAGTTCACACTAATTTTCTGTGACTTGTCACCAACCAGCCATCAACAGGTTCAGATTAGTCCTGGTGGAGAGCTTCCTAGGCCACCAATGGACGGTGATCTTTTCAAACTATCCTAAAGCAGCTGCTTGGAAATGTAACTATGGGAATTTGAGCTAGATACATTTTTAGAGGCCATCTAATTCACTGAGTATTGTGGCTCAGACGGTAAAGAATCTGCCTGCAATATGGGAGACCTGGCTCCAATCCCTGGGTTGGGAAGAGGCCCTGGGAAAGGGAATGGCTACCCATGCCAGTATTTTTGCCTGAAGAATCCCATGGACAAAGGAGCCTGGCAGGCTACAGTCCATGGGGTCACAAAGAGTCAGACACAACTGAGCAACTAACACGTGTGGTAAATTCAATTCTTGCAGTGATGGGAAAATCATTTTCCCAATAGAAATCCAATCCCATTAGTGTAGTTTTAAAAATACTGCTTTTATTTAATTTAAATTATTCTCCTGCATCTTCCATTTATTGTTTAGGTGTTTGATGTCTGGAACAATGCATTTAAGTCTATTTTCTTTTTCACACAACAGTTTTTCAATACTTGAAGACAAATATTAACTCCCCACTTAGATTTCTATTTTGCATGTTAAACTTGCTCAGTTTTTTCTACAAATCTTCATATAACATTTTATTTATTTCCTAAATTTATTTATGTACTACTCTTTCCCAAGAAAATGTAAGAATGAAGCAAATATACTAATCCAAAGGGTTTCTGGATTTGAATATCAAATATGGTTCTGCGTTTCCTGGCAGCTAAGACAAAGAGTTTAGGATGAATTTACATAGCTGTCAATATCAGAAACAGAATGCTTACATAGCTGTCAATATCAGAAACAGAATGCTTACAAAAAAGTTGCTTCTAGACTCTTTGCATTCTCATCATCTTTCTCTTAAAGTGTTCTAACTTACCATTATTTTTCTTAAACTGCTATGAACAAAACTTAACATAACCCTTCAGATAAATCAACAGTTTGTTTAGAATAGGCTTATGAAAGAGTAAGTAGGTTTAAACAAAAAGCTATTTTCTGAATATTAGTTTTGTGGATCAAGAGTGTTCAGTTCAGTTTAGTTCAGTCACTCAGTCGTGTCCAACTCTTTGTGACCCCATGAATCGCAGCACGCCAGGCCTCCCTGTCCATTACCATCTCCCGGAATTCACTCAGACTCACGTTCATCAAGTCCAAGATGCCATCCAGCCATCTCATCCTCTGTCGTCCCCTTCTCCTCCTGCCCCCAATCCCTCCCAGCATCAGAGTCCTTTCCAATGAGTCACCTCTTCGCATGAGGTGGCCAAAGTATTGGAGTTTCAGCTTTAGCATCATTCCTTCCAAAGAAATCCCAGGGTTGATCTCCTTCAGAATGGACTAGTTGGATCTCCTTGCTGTCCAAGGGACTCTCAAGAGTCTCCTCCAACACCACAGTTCAAAAGCATCAATTCTTCAGTGCTCAGCCTTCTTCACAGTCCAACTCTCACATCCATACATGACCACAGGAAAAACCATAGCCTTGACTAGATGGACCTTAGTCAGCAAAGTAATGTCTCTGCTTTTGAATATGCTATCTAGGTTGGTCATAACTTTTCTTCCAAGGAGTAAGCGTCTTTTAATTTCATGGCTGCAGTCACCATCTGCAGTGATTTTGGAGCCCAAAAACATAAAGTCTGACACTGTTTCCACTGTTTCCCCTTCTATCTCCCATGAAGTGATGGGACCGGATGCCATGATCTTCGTTTTCTGAATGTTGAGCTTTAAGCCAACTTTCTCGCTTTCCTCTTTCACTTTCATCAAGAGGCTTTTTAGTTCCTCTTCACTTTCTGCCATAAGGGTGGTGTCATCTGCATATCTGAGGTTATTGATATTTCTCCCGGCAATCTTGATTCCAGCTTGTGTTTCTTCCAGTCCAGCATTTCTCATGATGTACTCTGCATAGAAGTTAAATAAGAAGGTGACAATATACAGCCTTGACCTACTCCTTTTCCTATTTGGAACCAGTCTGTTGTTCCATGTCCAGTTCTAATTGTTGCTTCCTGACCTGCATACAGATTTCTCAAGAGGCAGGTTAGGTGGTCTGGTATTCCCATCTCTTTCAGAATTTTCCACAGTTTATTGTGATCCACACAGTCAAAGGCTTTGGCATAGTCAAGAAAGCAGAAATAGATGTTTTTCTGGAACTCTCTTGCTTTTTCCATGATCCAGCGGATGTTGGCAATTTGATCTCTGGTTCCTCTGCCTTTTCTAAAACCAGCTTGAGCATCAGGGAGTTCATGGTTCACATATTGCTGAAGCCTGGCTTGGAGAATTTTGAGCATTATTTTACTAACGTGTGAGATGAGCGCAATTGTGTGGTAGTTTGAGCATTCTCTGGCATAGCCTTTCTTTGGGATTGGAATGAAAACTGACCTTTTCCAGTCCTGTGGCCACTGCCGAGTTTTCCAAATTTGCTGGCATATTGAGTGCAGAACTTTCACAGCATCATCTTTCAGGATTTGAAACAGCTCAACTGGAATTCCATCACCTCCACTAGCTTTGTTCATAGTGATGCTTTCTAAGGCCCACTTAACTTCACATTCCAAGATGTCTGGCTCTAGATTAGTGATCACATCATCATGATTATCTGGGTTGTGAAGATCTTTTTTGTACAGTTCTCCTGTGTATTCTTGCCACCTCTTCTTAATATCTTCTGCTTCTGTTAGGTCCAGACCATTTCTGTCCTTTATTGAGCCCATCTTTGCATGAAATGTTCCCTTGGTATCTCTAATTTTCTTGAAGAGATCTCTAGTCTTTCCTATTCTGTTGTTTTCCTCTATTTCGTTGCACTGATTGCTGAGGAAGTCTTCCTTATCTCTTCTTGCTATTCTTTGGAACTTTGCATTCAGATGCTTATATCTTCCCTTTTCTCCTTTGCTTTTTGCCTCTCCTCTTTCCACAGCTATTTGTAAGGCCTCCCCAGACAGTCATTTTGCTTTTTCGCATTTCTTTTCCATGGGGATAGTCTTGATCCCTGTCTCCTGTACAATGTCACAAACCTCATTCCATAGTTCATCAGGCACTCTATCTATCAGATCTAAGCCCTTAAATCTATTTCTCACTTCCACTGTCTAATCATAAGGGATTTGATTTAGGTCATACCTGAATGGTGTAGCGGTTTTCCCTACTTTCTTCAATTTGAGTCTGTATTTGGTAATAAGGAGTTCATGATCTGAGCCACAGTCAGCTCCTGGTCTTGTTTTTGTTGACTGTGTAGAGCTTCTCCATCGTTGGCTGTGTAGAATATAATCAATCTGATTTCGGTGTTGACCATCTGGTGACGTCCATGTGTAGAGTCTTCTCTTGTGTTGTTGGAGCAGCCGCGAAGAGATACTCCACGCCCAAGGTAAGAGAAACCCAAGTAAGATGGTAGGTATTGCAAGAGGGCATCAGAGGGCAGACACACTGAAACCATACTCACAGAAAACTAGTCAATCTAATCACACTAGGACCACAGCCTTGTCTAATTCAATGAAACCAAGCCATGCCTGCGGGGCAACCCAAGACGGGCGGGTCATGGTGGAGAGGTCTGACAGAATGTGGTCCACTGGAGAAGGGGATGGCAAGCCACTTCAGTATTCTTGCCTTGAGAACCCCATGAACAGTATGAAAAGGCAAAATGATAGGATACCAAAAGAGGAACTCCCCAGGTCATTAGGTGCCCAATATGCTACTGGAGATCAGTGGGGAAATAACTCCAGAAAGAATGAAGGGATGGAGCCAAAGCAAAAACAATACCCATTTGTGGATGTGACTGGTGATAGAAGCAAGATCCGATGCTGCAAAGAGCAATATTGCATAAGAACCTGGAATGTCAGGTCCATGAATCAAGGCAAATTGGAAGTGGTCAAACAAGAGATGGCAAGGGTGAACGTCAACATTCTAGGAATCAGCGAACTAAAATGGACTGGAATGGGTGAAATTAACTCACATGACCATTATATCTACTACTGCAGGCAGAAATCCCTCAGAAGAAATGGAGTAGCCATCATGGTCAACAAAAGAGTCCAAAATGCAATACTTGGATGCAGTCTCAAAAACGACAGAATGATCTCTGTTCGTCTCCAAGGCAAACCATTCAATATCACAGTTATCCAAGTCTATGCCCCAACACAGTAACGCTGAAGAAGCTGAAATTGAACGGTTTTATGAAGACCTACAAGACCTTTTAGAACTAACACCCAAAAAAGATGTCCTTTTCATTATAGGGGACTGGAATGCTAAAGTAGGAGGTCAAGAAACACCTGGAGTAACAGGAAAATTTGGCCTTGAAATGAGAAATGAAGCAGGGCAAAGACTAATAGAGTTTTGCCAAGAAAATGCACTGGTCATAGCAAACACCCTCTTCCAACAACACAAGAGAAGACTCTACACATGGATCAAGAGTGTACAAGATGCTTTATATATATATATATATATATATATATATATATATATATATATATATAGTGATTCTCCAACAGTCTTGAAAAGTAAAAGTATTGCCATTTAATAAACTAAGAAATTGAGTAACTTAACAAAGGTCACAATTATTACAGATCCAGGTCTGTCTGGAACCAAAGCTTATATCATTTTCATGAGTCAACAGTTCTCAACTGAAAAGATTATATCATTTCTAAAGGTGCCTCGCTGAATACTCCAGGCGTGTTGAGTCAGAGGGAGAATATGGTTGGGTGTTTTAGATCTGACATTTTCTTAAAACCAACACTGGAAACTGTTTTCATCTTCTTCCGGCTCCTTAAGGAATCAGAGAAACACATGTGAGTTGGGGGTGGTTTTGTTATGTACACTTCAGCAGTTACTCATTTTTGTCGGGGGTAAACTCAATGCAAACTGGGTCTGGATCCACTGGGCTTTGTCAAACACAGGTGCTTATGTATTGATTCAAGTTTGGGTTGGCAGAGTAATGTTCAATATGGAGGTTTACGTCTTTACATGGAAATACACAGCAAGGGAATGGGGAAATTTCCTCCCTATTGACTAAAGAGAGGGAGCCTTTTCTCCATTTCTCCCAACATCAAGCCTTTTCTCTCCATTCCCAGGGCCACCAACTTAGATGAAACTCTTATTAGCCCTCATTTTTACTACTGCAATAGCTTCTCATGTATCTCTTATAGCTAGCCTTTCCCCAAACCTTGCCCATCCTCCACACAGTCCCCAGTTTTGTCCTTAAACATAGATCTATTTTGTCACTTTCTTGCTTATAAATATCTGTCAATTTCCATTGCCCGAAAGATCAAGTTGGAAATCTGTATCATGACACATGAGACTCTTTACTATTAGGCATTAATTTGTCACTCTTGGCGCATTTCTCTTCCTCTCTCCCTACTACCCCATGCTGTCTATCTGTGTGTGTGTCTTAGTAGCTCAGTCTTGTCCAACTCTTTGCAACCCCATAGACTGTAGCCCTCCAGGCTCCTCTGTCCATGGAATTCTCCAGGCAAGAATACTGGAATGGGTTGCCATTCCCATCTCCAGGGAATCTTCCCAATCCAGGGATCAAACCTGGTCTCCCACATTGCAAGCAGATTCTTTACTATCTGAGCCACCAGGGAAGCCCGTCCCATGCTCTAGCCACACTTGATTTCTCAGCGTTCCCCATGGTGACTTTGGAGAAGGCAATGGCACCCCACTCCAGTACTCTTGCCTGGAAAATCCCATGGATGGAGAAGCCCAGTAGGCTGCAGTCCATGGGGTCGCGAAGAGTCGGACACGACTGAGCGACTTCACTTTGACTTTTCACTTTCATGCATTGGAGAAGGAAATGGCAGCCCACTCCAGTGTTCTTGCCTGGAGAATCCCAGCGACAGGGGAGCCTGATGGGCTGCCATCTATGGGGTCGCACAGAGTTGGACACGGCTGAAGCAACTTAGCAGCAGTATGGTGACTTTTCACTACTCTGAGTCTATGTATCAGTGGCTCACTCTTCCTAGAAACGCCCTTCCTCTACACCTGGAAAACTTCCACCTTTAAAACCAAGCTTAAAAGTTGTCTCCTCAATTAAGCCTTTCCTGACTTTCCTAGCAAAAATTGGATTCTCCCTCAAGGCTCTGGGTTCTCATAGTCTCACCTCTATTAGGTCACTTAGAGTTTCTTTTGGGGGCTTCCCAGATGGCCCTAGTGGTAAAGAATCCACCTGCCAAAACAGGAGGCACAAGAGGCGCAGGTTTGATCCCTGAGTCTGGGATATCCTCTGGAGTAGGAAACAGCAACCCACTCCAGTATTCTTGCCTGGAAAATTCCATGGGCAGAGGAACCTGGCAGGCTACAATTCATGTGGCCACAAAGAGTCAGACACAACTAATCACACACACATAATCTTTTTTACATTTTATTCTTTCCTACCTTCAGCACTCTTTAGGGCCATAATTATACATTATTTAAGTATGTAAGTCCATGGGGTCAGACATATACTTAAGAATAAGATATGACTCAGTGACTAAACAACAACAACAATCCTCAAAGTCTGGCCCAAAGAAAGTCTTCAATAAATGTTTATTGGACAAATGTCCCCATCACAGTAGCCAAATTGTGTGCACAACACCAGGATTCGACAGCTATGAACACCAAAACTGAAATTAGGATTATCTTCTGTGCACAGAGTCAGTACAGATCAAGTGGTAATGAATGATAGTCACCATTTATAGATAACGCAACTCCAAAATCTATATTTGAAGACTACCCAAAATAGAAGTATGATGACCTGGATGTAACTTCAGAGAGACTTACCTGGATTATGGTTTTTATGATAATGTTTATTTAATTTTTCTTATAATAAAATTAATATGTATTTTTATGATAAAACTTTTAAAAAATATATACTAGACAAATAAAAAAATTATTCATAATCTAATCACCCAGAGAAATTTATGTTAACTAACATTTTGGTGTATCTATTTTCACAAACACAATAATTTGATCACATTGTCTTGAAGCATGCTTTTTTGCATAACAATGTGTTGTGAAGATTTTAATGTAAATAAATTTTATTCTAAACCATGACTATATATCATCCTGTTATGTGTATATATAATAATGAACACAATGAACACCAAATTTGCTTCCAGTTTTTTGCGTTATTATTAGTGTCAAGAAACATCCTAGTAGCTACTGACATTTTGTGCGAAAAGGTCTCCAGGAAGATTGTGTTAATTTTCTAGTAATGAGCCAAGTATAAGAATGTCTATCTCTAAACTGCTGCTAACTATAAGCATCTTCCAAAACTTAACACCTCTGGCAAAAATATTCCAAGACCCAAAATAGAGGTCAGCCCTCACCAGAGTCTGTGCCCAACAGTATCAGCTGACCAAGTGTTGTTGTTTTTCTGAATATGAGTTTCTACGAGCTATCTTTGGAGATTTTGATTGGGAAGTCTAGGATGGGTTGCTAGTTCTTAAGGCTCTGCAGCCACTTCCCATGTAAGCCAAAGGTTCAGATCCATGGGCCAACTGTGATAGGCCAGTTAAGGTCCATATCCTTCAAGGACTGGCTGAGAGACCAGCTGGCTCTCTCCAAAAGATTCTAAATGATGGCCTTTATTTCCCTATTTGTCATCTCAAATGAGAATAGATAAAACCAAGAATAATGACAATAATTATGTCAAGTTGTTTACTGTATCCTGAGCACTTCTCAGACACCAGTTCATTCTACTCTCACAGCATTTTTATGAGTTCTAAGGCTCAGTTTCCCTATCTCTAAAATGAAAATAACAACCTACAGGTCAAATATTTATAAAATATTTCCTTATAAAAATTTTTTTTATTTACCAAAAGTTCCTTTCCTTTGGATGGCTCATAACTATTATGAGTAATAATATTACTTTAATTGTTATCACAACTCTAGACCTAGCCTGTTATGAGAAGCAATATAAAGAGAATTCAGTGGGAAATGATTCTAGCTAACCTTTTTCCAAATGGGTCAGAATTAGATGTGGAGCTTATAAAGCAACAGTGTGGCAACATTAGGGGAAATGTGATGATGAAACATCTTGTTGAAAAAGAAGAAAATCCCACCTCTCTAGAACGTTTTCATTTTCTCTTTTGTCCCCTCAGTCTCCTGTGGATTCTGAGAAAGCTGCTGTTACCACGATTCCTGACTGCTTCTCTAACGGCTGGAGCCATGGCACCTCTCTGAGGGTGGGGCTTAGCTGGAGAATCTCCAAACCCAACCAAGCCTGGTACACTCTGCTGAGAATGGGAAAAACCCAGTCAAGGCCCAATGCCCAGCCACAACTCCAAGTCCAAGCTAACATGCTCAGAGCACTTGAGATAAAGACAAAGAATTCAGAATAAACCCTAGGCTGTGTCTTGATCAGGAAAGCAGTCCCCAGATCCTTGAGAAGAGTTCGAAGAGGAAAAGAGATGTTGGACAGCTATTCAGAGATTAGAGAGAAGCGAAGCTTGTCATTTTAGATACACAGAACAGACCTATTGTTAATCTGCCCTGTTATTATAAATCATAGAGCAGTCAAGGGGTCTGGAAAATGCCCTCTCAGACAGTTTCTTCAGCCATCATACAGGCATATGAAGGCAAGGTCTTCTTTAGCATTAAGATGGAACTAGGACTACTTCACCGGCTCCCCTGGTAGCTCAGCTGGCAAAGAATCTGCCTGCAATGCAGGAGACCCCAATTTGATTCCTGGGTCAGGAGGATCCCCTGGAGAAGAGATAGGCTACCCATTCCAGTATTCTTGGACTTCCCTGGTGGCTCAGATGGGAAAGAATCCACCTGAAATGCAGGAGACCTGGTTCGATCCCTGGGTTGGGAAGATCCTCTGGAGGAAGGTAGCCCATTCCAGCATTCTTGCCTGGAGAATCCCATGGCCAGAGGAGCCTGGAGGGCTACAGTCCATAGGGTCGCAAAGAGTCAGACAAGACTGAGCGACTAAGCAGATCAGAGCAGAGCTCAGGACCACTTCACACACTCCAGCGGGCAGGTAGGGGGTTCCGGGAGCCTAATTCAGCACAGAGCCACATATTGCAGGGGCCAGAACACCCAAGGCTTGGGGTGGGAAAGTCACACTGTCATCCTGTACAACATGCTCATCCCTAGAACCAAATCAGGATGAAACCCACTGGCCACCTTGAGTCCTGCAGACTCATCCTTGCCTCAGACTTCACTCCTTAGGCTCTCACAAGTCTTGGCAGAAGAAGAGGTTCTGAGAATAAGAGATAGGCATCTGGAATGCGCAGCACAAGCTCATGGAGATGCTTGCCAAGCTCAAGGGAAAAATCACGTCGGCAGGGGGCGTGGTCACGCTGCCCTATGGCCTCCCACTGCCATACCCCCCACCCCACCCCCCACCAATCCACATCAGTGGATATCAGAAGGCTGCCTCTTGTTACACCCCTGGATCCCTCCTTTCTCCTAACATTAGCCCCAGGGAGCCTGGGAAGGCATGGGGATTAGAGCAGAGTCAGGAGGGAGAAAGGTGGGGAATGAGTGCTGAGCTGCAAAGAGATTTACAAGTGAGCAAAAAAATGTCAGTGAAATATCTGCTCACAGCAGGCTGAGATGAACAGACTGGTGAGCTCTGTCTGTGACGAAGGACGGCTATAAACACAAAACCCAGATACTCCTGAATTCGTGTTTCTGTTTCAAAAAGAAAAATACATATTTGGAATTACTTTTTCTCTTTCTGGACGTAGCATTAGCTGTCTTCCTCCACAATAAGCTCCCAAATAGAAAGAATGCGTGAGAGAGGTGGGAGCTTTGAGGACAGCCCAAAACCAAAATTAGAACTGAGTCCTGGGAGGCAGCAGAATTCTAGATTTTTTTCACAAAATCTGCTCTCCAAATCTGGCCTCAAAAGCACTGCTCTTTTGCTAAACTGGCAACAGTTGCCGCTAGGTACCTCAACAGTATCTCGCACTTGTCGACTTGGGTTCCCTGGCAATGATTCAACTTGGTCTGGAACTGGTAGTTGTTGCATTTCCCAGCCCCCATCAGCTGCCTTCCCTGGACCTCTTTGATTTCTCATTTGGTTCTCTCCCCCACTGCTTGTCATATTTTTGGAGGCCATAAGCTTTGATTACAAAGGGAAAAGAAAACAAGGCAAATGTTTTTATTTCCCAGGTGTAGATTATCTGTAACACCATCCTTGGGAAAGATAGGCTAACCAGCTGAAATGGGCAATTTGCAGGGAACAGCCTGGCCTGCCAGAGACACGTTAGTTGAGCTCCACTGTGCTCAGATCTTATTTCTGTGCTCAAAGATTTTCTTCATCTGGTTTGCTGATGAATTTGTGAATCTCATCTCTCAAGGCAGGTAGATGTGCCTATAGATGAAACAGTCTAGTTTAGCAAATCCAGGAAATTTGGCAGCCAGGGATATGCTCTATAAGTTAATCCAGGCAAGTATAAAGGTCTGATTAATGGACCAAGTGCTATGTGGGCAATTATTATTCATTGACTCAAATTGAATTAAACTGACCCAGGCCAACTGTTGATACACAGCTGTCTCTGTCCAGCAGCCAGTTCTTCCATTCGAGTGAGAGATGATGCTGAGTGCCAACATCTTGCTTCCAGTGAAAATGGGCAAGCACATTTAGAGCATATCACATTAAATACTTAACTGGCATTATGCTAGGTACTCTTTGTATCTTATTTCATTTAATCCTCAAAATCACCTTGTAAACTGGTTGTTATCATCCTGTAATAACAGATGAAGAAACTGAAGGCTTGGAGAGGTTTAGGAAACCAGGGAGCCAGGATTTATACCCTGTCTCTGCACTCAAGAGTCTTGAGTTCTTCTTATTACACCTTCAGACTTCCACCTGCACATACACTAGGCAGACTTTAGACTATGCAAGCTTGAAATTAGAGGGCAATCTAATGAAATAATCTGTAAACAAGGCAACAGCAAGAACATAAGGATTAACTAAAAGAAGAATGTGATATCTTACTCCATAAGGAAATGAACCAGAACACATGCAAACGTGCCCATTGGTCCAGACTCTATGTCACTTCATAAAAAAAAACAAATGCAATGGAGTTGATTGTACAAGATATCCCCAGAATAGAAATGTCACCAACACGTACACAGAAAAGTAAACGTGGTGCTCTGACAGAAAGACTAAAGAGAAATGAAAACTGAGAAACATCAAAGTGGGCACACTGCCTCTAAAAGTGAAGCAGCCTGACACGCCTGTTAAAGTCTGGAGCTGGGGCTCAGCCCTGCCTTGGAATCAGCTCAGGAGATCAGACACTTATCAAATCATTGGGAAAGTTCTGTGCCAAAAATAGAATACTATAAATATACTTGGCCAAAATGGGCTATGTATAAAAATAATTTAAGAGCTCCAGAAAATATTAAATTAATACTATTATAGTAATTATATTTTTTAAAGAGTATATATACATATATTTAAATATATGTACATGCCTGCATGATAAGTCACTTCAGTCTTATCGAACTTTTTCAACGCTATGGACTGTAGCCCACTAGGTTCCTCTGTTCATGGGATTCTCCAAATAAGAATACTGGATTGGGTTGCCATGCCCTCATCCAGGGGATTTTCCCCAACCAGGGATCAAACCTGAGTCCCTTATATCCCCTGCATTGGCAGGCTGGTTCTTTACTATTAACACCACCTGGGAAGCCCCATATTATATGTTGGCATGCATAAATATTATATATATAAGTATAAATATACGTAACAGATAAATAGATGGATGTTAAGACAGTATTATGTGAGGTACTTTGATGCTTTAAGAATATTATCTCTAATCTTCTACATTTTAAACAACTCCATTCAAAAAGATACATGTACCCAGTGTTCATAGCAGCCAATGTTTATGAAAGCCAAGACATGGAAGCTCCTAAGCGTTCACTGATAGAAGAATAGATAAAGGAGATGTTACGCACACACACACACACACACACACACACACACACTCATATTCACACTGGAATACTACTCAGCCATCAAAAGGAATGAGCTAATGTCATTTGCAGCCACATAGGTGGACCTAGAGACTACCACACTAAATGAAGTAAGTCAGAAAGAGAAATACAAATACCAGATGACATCACTTATATGTGGAATCTAAAATACAACACAAATGAACTTATTTACAAAACAGAAACAGACTCACAGACCTAGGAAACAAACTTATGGTCACCAAATGGGAAAGGGAGTGGGGAGGGATAAAAGGAGTTTGGGATTAGCAGATCCAAATCACTACATATAAAACAGATAAACCGCAAAGTCCTATGTGGCCCAGGGAACTGTTTTCAATATTCAAAACCACTCTGCTGTATACCCAAAACTAACACAATACTATGAATCAATTGTACTTTAAAAATAAAATAAAATAAAAACAGCTAGTTTAAGAATTCGATTAAACCAACCTCCTCAAAAGGTAGCTCTGATGTTCAGGTCAGTTTCCCCATTCAAAGGATAGAACCTCAACTTATCTCAAAGAGCAAGTATACATATTATCCATTATCATAGTTTTAAATGAAAAAAAAGTGAATGCTAAAATTTATTAGGATTTTTTGCTGGTTGTCCAATTTTCAAGAGATGTAACAGACATATTTTAAACAACCATTGATTTAACTATGGCCTTGGTTTTTACTTTTGTAACAATATTTTTTCTCACATTCTATGTTGATTGTTATGCTAAATGTTTGGCAGTTGTGTACTCGTCATATAAATTGGTCTTCATGTAGCTAGCCAAAATTATTTCTGACAGCCTTTTATATCAAGCAGAACTACAATAGTCTGGTTTTGGAGTCCAAGGCATCATTCAGGAAAATAGATAAATATAGCAATTTACAATGGTCCAACATATTTATTGTGAAATTTGGTATTCTTAGCACATATCATATTAATACTTTTAAGCTGTACAGATTTATATTAGAAAGAACTGGAAATATTTAATCAGGATTTTTAATCTCATGAGCATCTTTTAAAACATCATGCAGAAATTTGATGGCAATGAGCTTTAAAAATGACTATCAGCAGTGAGGATTATTATAATATTAATTGAAGTCCCACTCCTTCAGCTTAATACATTCTAAGGGCAAAAAAAAAGACCAAAGTCAGATCACAAAAGTAAAGAAATCACTGCTTGGTAATATTATTTCCTAAGCCAGATAAAGATAGACTAAAAGATACGTTTATCTCCTGCCAAAGACAGCTTCTTTGGCCTGTTCACACCCTAATCTGAATTCTGCCTCTGTAGGTGAGGATTTCCATTAAAAGTCAGGTTGGTTCACATACACTAGTTGATGCTGTAGCTAAGAACCAAATTGGCCTCCTAATATGTTTGTGTGCTACTGGTCTCTGGTTGATAAAGGCAGCAACCCACAGGAGTTACTGGTCATGCATCACTGTCCTTTGTGTTTTTTCTTTGTCTTCTTGCTTCCTAAGCAGGAGTGGCAGCTGATGTTTTGTTTTAGCTTGTATCATAGCCTGAGAACCCTTAGAATATTGCATCCCCAATGGGCAGTACACCAGGGAGAGTACTGCAAATCAATTAGATTTATTTCATATCTGAAATTAAGTTACCTGGTTTCCAACATGTCTTCTGTCCTCGAAGAATGATGCATTTATTTTCTTGGTTATTTGGCAGAAATTGAAAACTGGGATTGAAGACTGTTTTCTGACTCTCAAGAATTAATCTGTCTTAGCAACTGAAACTGTTTTATAGTCTAGCCCCAGAGCCAAAGGCCCTGCTTTTCCCTGCTCTATATTATACAGGAGTGTTGTGGATTTTTCACTGCATTTATACAAACTCCATACTGTGTGTAAGGTGCATATAAATAAATAAATATCTTACTAAAGCTGCTATCAGGATTGGGGGAAGGGTGACTGGAGATAAAACTATAAGAAAGATGATTAAAAACATATACTAATCTGTCTTTGTATCATTGTCATATTGAAATGTAGAGCTTGAAATCCACCTTATTCTCCTGAAGTTTGCATTTGGGTGCAAAAGTAGCATTGACCTAGCACTTCACACTCTGTCTCAGAGATTTTATAGACCTGGTACAAAATGTATATTTCTAAATATGTTAAAATGGGAAGAAATTACATAAGTGGTTGCAGACTATGACAAAGACTGCATTCAGGCAGCAAAAAAACATGTTAAAATGGATCTGTGAGCTGGATCCTTGGTCAATACAGAAGATGAATAATTTATTAAGCATTCTACTAATATCTATGGAGGCCTACTATGTAGAAAAGCACTCTACCAGGCACTGAGGAGGGAAACACTGAAGAAGGCATGGGCTGCACTCCTGTATCTAAACAGAGAGTTTATAAAACCAACCTATTTTGGAGTTTCCTAAACAGGAGATCATTTACCAAGTAAATTAAGAAAAACTGGCAAACCGACTATTAACATGTTTCTTGGTCTTGCCATCAGTTTTCTGTTAGCTTTTTTATTATCTTAGAAAACTCAGAAGACCTCAGTTACAGTGTATTGTATGTGACATATAGTTAAGATTTTTTTGACCTCCAAAGTCAATCTGGATTCAGCAACGACTGACAAAAAAAAAGGAATATTCCAGTAATCTAATCACCCTCTGCTTTTCCTCTGACTCAGGCACACAGCATTTTAACAAATGAGAGCAGTTCACTTATTAGTTTCTCAATATCCGGGCTTGATAATGTAGCTGGATCATTCGTGAAGCAGTAAAGTACTCAGATGCACTTAAAATATTCTCAGTTTACATATTTGAATGTGAGCATCTGGAATATTCTCTCTAGTTGGAACCTTTGATTCCATTCTTCATGCTGAGGTGGGCCCAGAGCTCTTGTGCTTCAGAATTAGGGGTAATTGAGTTTCAGTCCATTTGTTTAGAAGTCAACCTTGCGATGGAGTGTCAAGAGTACTTAGCAATGCATTATGTCCCAAAGCCCAAAGCTACGTAGCCTGTGTTTTCTGGGCACAGAGGTGCACTTCTGCCCATTAATAACATGCACCACAGCAGCACAGTAAGCTTCTACATCTCCTAGATGGTGACATTTGGGGACTGACTCTCTCCTTCCAGATTTTGCTGTTTTATTCTCCTGAGCGCAAGAAAGCAATATACCCATCTCTGAAACCTGTCATCTTGCCAGGGTCTAACCTGACAAAGCATCTCCTCATCAGGGAGATGGAGGAAAGGGAATCAGCCATATCTAGTCTCATCCACACTGGGGTTGGTATAGTAGTAAAGGTCCAGACAGCTTGATGACTAGGAGGGTAGCCCTTGGAGATCAGGATTCGGACAACAGTTGGTGGCACAGGTAGCGGGGCCTGTCGTCCAAGGAGGAGCCTGGTAGAAGCTAGTGGGAATTAAACAAAAGTGAAATGTGGCAGAACTCAAGTCTTAAGTACTAGGTGAGCAGGACAGGAGGTGGGGCAGACCACAGCTTGGTGGACATGCAGATACCTTAAGGTTCACATCAGCATATCTGAATTAGGACTTGTGACCTACTCCAGGCCCCAGTAAGCTGGTGCTGTTGAGGTTGCTGCCCCAGTTGGAATGGGTCCGGGAATCACGTAGTACTGATCTTCTCAAGGGTAGATGCTTCAGTGTTATGACTGAAGGCAGAGGTTGTCATGCTCTCCCCAGCAGGGGGCACCAGTAAAATCATGAAAAGGGAGAATCTCAACTCTGCCTTGGGGCTTCCACAGTGGCTCAGAAGGTAAAGAATCCGCCTGAAGTGCAGGAGACCTGGGTCAGGAAGGATCCTTGGGTTGGGAAGATGCCCTGGAGAAGGGCATGGCTACCCTCTCTAGTATTCCTGCCTGGAGAATTCCATGGACAAAGGAGCTGGGGTTGCAAAGAGTTGGACATGACTGAGCAACTAACACATGCACCAGCTCTGGCTAAGCTTCTCACTGTGCTAGAATTTATGGGGCCAAAGCTGAGGAGCTCCAGGGAAGAAACCCTACCTTATGGATGGATAAGCCCAGAAGCTGTAGAAAGTCTGGAGGAGTAAAAAGGGCCAAGTAGAGAAGTCAGATAGTGCAAAAAGAGCCCAGCTGGTGCTGAAGATACAGACAGGACTGAGGGTAGGACTAGGGAGGTGAGGTAAGGCAGGACATCTCAAGCATGTCTGAGAGCAGACACATCTCATCCATCTTGAATTTTGGGTGTATAGCAAGTGAAAGAAAGGAGGAACAGAGGGAAAATGGTCACCAAATAA
This sequence comes from Budorcas taxicolor, assembly GCF_023091745.1. Taxonomy (NCBI): domain Eukaryota; kingdom Metazoa; phylum Chordata; class Mammalia; order Artiodactyla; family Bovidae; genus Budorcas; species Budorcas taxicolor. Next base: position 33,109,112 of record NC_068912.1, read on the forward strand.
ATGAGTAAATTAATAAGGAAGAAAAATAGGGACAAAAGTTCACAGAACCTGGCTGGAAATCAGTGAGATTAGATTTTGTTCTGACTCTGTCACTAACCAAATGCTGGACTTTGAATAGAAGTAACTTACATTTTGAGACCATAATCACTCCAGCAATAAAACCAGTGTGTTAGACTCCTGTTCACTCACTTGTGCATGAGTGGCTGCTCAGTCGTGTCCACTCTTTGCAACCCCATGGACTGTAGTCAGCCAAGCTCCTCTGTCCATGGGGTTTTCCCAGCAAGAATACTGGAGTGGGTAGCCATTTCCTCCTCCAGGGGATCTTGCCGACCCAGGGATCGAACCTATGTCTCTTGTGTCTCCTGCATTGGCAGCTGGATTCTTTACAATTTGTGCCACATGAAGCCTATGTCACACTAAATCATCGTTTTTAAAAAAGAAAGTTCATTTTAGCAAACATTTTCTGCATGACTGCTAACTGCAAAGCACTGAGTTTTGAAATGACTGAGATGATAGTAACCAGGAAATGCCAGAGTTCTGGCTATAAAGGATTCCCTTTGTTCTCTGGTGAGTTCTGTAAGCCCTGCTAAGTGGGGGTGCTCCTGGACCACAAGTTGATTAAAGCCAGAAGTGAGTGATGTGGCCTTCTTTGAGATACAACAGATTGCATGGCACATGGCCTTTCATGATCAGAAGTATGATTGCAGTTTCACAGTGATCTCAACAACTCCATGCTCTGTCCCTACACCATGCATTTATATTGTCTGGAAAGTATGAGTGAATGAACCACGACTGAGCACCTAGTGTATGCAAGAGGAAGAACTGAGTAATTTCACATAAATAATTTCATTTAACTCTTATGCAGCTTAAAAATTATTTTCTTCATTCATTTTACAGGTGAGAAACTGAGACAGAGAAGTCAAATGAATTTGTCAAGGTCACTTTAATTCCAGATAGTTTGACTCCAAGGATAAAACCCTTTGGGGTGCACTGTGGCACATCATAACATTAGCTTTTTCTGAACAACATAATAGATAAACACACTCAAATAGAAGACTGTTTCTGAAAGCTAACCTTTGCTATAAAAGCATTTGGCAGAAAGTTCTGTTCATAAGCACATTGAGACTGGCATCTTGCTGATGGATTCATAGATTCAAATGGAGTTTTATGGGGTTGGGAAATCAGGACAATTTATCCTTTATTATATCAGAGAAGGCAATGGCACCCCACTCCAGTACTCTTGCCTGGAAAATCCCACGGACGGAGGAGCCTGGTGGGCTGCAGTCCATGGGGTCGCTAAGAGTCGGACATGACTGAGCAACTTCACTTTCACTTTTCACTTTCATGCATTGGAGAAGGAAATGGCAACCCACTCCAGTGTTCTTGCCTAGAGAATGCCAGGGACAGGGGAGCCTGGTGGGCTGCCATCTATGGGGTCGCATGGAGTCAGACATGACTGAAGCGACTTAGTAGTATATATATATATTCTTATTTGGCATTTACAATACAGACGGAATGAAAACCACAATCACAAAAAACTAACCTAACTGATCACATGGACCACTGCCTTGTCTAGCTCTATGAAACTATGAGCCATGCTGTGTAGGGCCACCCAAGACAGACAGGTCATGGTGGAGAGTTCTGACAAAACGTGCCCCACTGGAGAAGGGAATGGCAAACCACTTCACTATTCTTGCCATGAGAACCCTATGAACAGTATGAAAAAGCAAAAAGGTATGACACTGAAAGATGAAGTCCCCAGGTTGGGAGGTGCCCAATATGCTACTGGAAAAAAGTGGAAAAATAACTCCAGAAAGAATGAAGATACAGAGCCAAAGCAAAAACAACACCCAGTTGTGGATGTGATGGGTGATGGAAGTAAAGTCCAATGCTGTAAAAAACGATATTGCACAGGAATCTGGAACATTAGGTCCATGAATCAAGGCAAACTGGAAGTGGTCAAACAGGAGATGGCAAGAGTGAACATCAACATTGTAGGAATCAGTGAACTAAAATGGACTGGAATGGGTGAATTTAACTCAGATGACCATTATATCTACTATTGTGGGCAAGAATCCCTTAGAAGAAATGGAGTAGCCATCATGGTCAACAAAAGAGTCCAAAATGCAGTACTTGGATGCAATCTCAAAAACGACAGAATGATCTCTGTTCATTTCCAAGGCAAACCATTCAATATCACAGGAATCCAAGTCTATGCCCCAATCAGTAATGCTGAAGAAGCTGAAGTTAAATGGTTCTATGAAGACCTACAAGACCTTCTAGAACTAACAACCAAAAAGATGTCATCTTCATTATAGGGCTGCTGCTGCTGCTAAGTTGTTTCAGTCGTGTCCGACTCTGTGTGACCCCATAGACTGCAGCCCACCAGGTGCCCCCGTCCCTGGGATTCTCCAGGCAAGAACACTGGAGTGGGTTGCCATTTCCTTCTCCAATGCATGAAAGTGAAAAGTGAAAGTGAAGACGCTCAGTTATATCCGACTCTTAGCGACTCATGGACTGCAGCCTACCAGGCTCCTCCGTCCATGGGATTTTCCAGGCAAAGAGTACTGGAGTGGGTTGCCATTGCCTTCTCCATTGTTATAGGGCACTGGAATGCAAAAGTAGAAAGTCAAGAGATACCTGGAATAACAGGCAAATTTGGCCTTGGAGTACAAAACAAAGCAGGTCAAAGGCTAACAGAGTTTTGCCAAGAGCATGCATTGGTCCTAGCAAACACCCTATTCCAACAACACAAGAGAAGACTCTACACATGGACATTCACCAGATGGTCAATACTGAAATCAGGTTGATTATGTTCTTTGCAGCCAAAGACGGAGAAGCTCTATACAGTCAGCAAAAACAAGAGTGGGAGCTGACTGTGGCTCAGATCATGAACTCCTTATTGCCAAATTCAGACTGAAATTGAACAAAGTAGGGAAAACCGCTAGACCATTTAGGTATGACCTAAATCAAATCCCTTACGATTATACACTGGAAGTGACAAATGGATTCAAGGGATTAGATCTGATAGAGTGCCTGAAGAACTATGGACAGAGGTTTGTGACATTGTACAGGAGGCAGTGATCAACACCTTGGGGATCAAGACATCCCCAAGAAAAAGAAATACAAAAAGGCAAAATGGTCATCTGATGAAGCTTTACAAATACCTGAGAAAAGAAGAGAAGCTAAAGGCAGAGGAGAAAAGGAAAGATGTACCCATTTGAATGCAGAGTTTCCAAGAATAGCAAGGAGAGATAAGAAAGCCTTCCTTGGCGATCAGTGCAAAGAAGTAGAGGAAAACAATAGAATGGGAAAGACTAGAGATCTCTTCAAGAAAATTAGAGAAACCAAGAGAACATTTCATGCAAAGATGGTACAATAAGGACAGAAATGGTATGAACCTAACAGAAGCAGAAGATATTAAGAAGAGGTGGCAAGAATACACAGAAGAACTGTACAAAAAAGATCTTCATGACCTAGATAGCCACGATGGTGTGATCACTCACCTAGAGCCAGACATCCTGGAATGTAAAGTCAAGTGGGCCTTAGGAAGCATCACTACAAAAAAAGCTAGTGGGGGTCATGGAATTCCAGTTGAGCTATTTGAAATCCCAACAGATGATGCTGTGAAAGTGCTGCACTCAATATGCCAGCAAATCTGGAAAACTCTGCAGTGGCCACGGGACTGGGATTTTCATTCCAATCCCAAAGAAAGGCAACACCAAAGAATGTTCAACCTACTGCACAATTGCACTCATCTCACACACTAGCAAAGTAACGCTCAAAATTCTCCAAGTGAGGCTTCAACAGTACGTGAACCATGAACTTCCAGATGTTCAAGCTGGATTTAGAAAAGGAAGAGGAACCAGAGATTAAATTGCCAACATCCGCTGGATCATTGAAAAAGCAAGAGAGTTCCAGAAAAACATCTGTTTTTCCTTCATTAACTACACTAAAGCCTTTGACTGTGTGGATCACAACAAACTGTGGAAAATTCTGAAAGAGATGGGAATACCAGACCATCTCACCTGCCTCCTGAGAAATCTGTATGCAGGTCAAGAAGCAACAATTAGAACTGGACATGGAACAACAGACTGGTTCCAAATAGGGAAAGGAGTACATCAAGGCTGTATATTGTCACCCTGCTTATTTAACTTATATGCAGAGTACATCATGTGAAATGCCGAGCTGGATGAAGAACAAGGTGGAATCAAGATTGCCAGGAGAAATATCAATAACCTCAGATATGCAGATGACACCACCCTTATGGCAGAAAGTGAAGAAGAGCCTCTCGATGCAAGTGAAAGAGGAGAGTGAAAAAGTTAGCTTAAAACTCAACATTCAGAAAACTAAGATCATGGCATCCGTTCCCATCACATCATGGCAAACAGACGGGGAAACAATGGAAACAGTGAGAGACTTTATTTTTCTGGTCTCCAAAATCACTGCAGATGTTGACTGCAGCCACGAAATTTAAAGATGCTTGCTCCTTGGAAGAAAATCTATGACCAATCTAGACAGCATATTTAAAAGCAGAGACGTTACTTTACCAACAAAGGTCTGTCTAAGTCAAGGCTATGGTTTTTCCAGTGGTCATGTATGGATGTGAGAGTTGGATTATAAAGAAAGCTGAGTGCTGATGAATTGATGCTTTTGAACTGTGGTGTTGGAGAAGATTCTTGAGAGTCCCTTGGACAGCAAGGAAATCCAACCAGTCCATCCTAAAGGAAATCAGTCCTGAATATTCATTGGAAGGACTGATGCTGAAGCTGAAACTCCAATACTTTGGCCCCCTGATGCGAAGAACTGACTCATTGGAAAAGACCCTGATGTTGGGAAAGATTTAAGGTGGGAGGAGAATGGGATGACAGGGATGAGATGCTTGGATGGCATCACTGATGTGATGGACATGAGTTTGTGTAGGCTCCGGGAGTTGGTGATGGACGGGGAAGCCTGGCGTGCTGCAGTCCATGGGGTCACAAAGAGTCGGACACAACTGAGTGTCTAAACTGAACTGAAGTATATAGATATATAACATATATTTAAATAAATTTATATATATTTGGTTATTTATATATATATGTAGAAATTCATTAGTTTAGTATTTATTTTGTGCTACACTGAGTCTTCATTGCTTAACAAGGTTTTTCTTTAGTTGTGGTACTTGGGCTTTTCATTACAGTGACTTCTCTTGTTACCCCCTGGCTCTAGGGCATGATTGCAGTAGATGTGGTGCATAAGCTTTAGTTACTCTGCAGCAGGTGGAATCTTCCCAGACCAGGGATCAAACTCATGTCCCCAACATTGGCAGGTAGATTCTTAACCACTGGACCACCAGAGAGGTCCAGTTCACTTGAACGACTATATAAGCAACAGACTTCAGCTTAAATTGGTTGAGCATTTCTAGCTGTGTGTTTCAACCCATGTAACTCAGTCATGAGACATTCTAGAACTTCAGTTGACTGGTAAAGATATGAAGTGGAGCCGGAAATGGTGAGAACACAGGCTATGAGAATACATTCACCTTTAGCACAGGTCCTCAGAGAGGGTGGCCAACTTCTCAAGTGGTAATTCCTAGGTGCGCTGCACATGTGCTCAGTCGTGTCCAACTCTTTGTGATCCCATGGACTGTAGCCCACCAGGCTCCTCTTGGTCCATGGAAATCTTCCAGGCAAGAATACTAGAGCGGGTCACCATGTCCCCCTCCAGGGGATCTTCCCAACCCAGGGATTGAACTCCCATCTCTTGTGCCTTCTGCATTGGTAGGCAGATTCCTTACCACTGTACCACCTGGGAATCCCAAAATTCTTAGAGGGGAGATAAAATCTACGTGCAAGCTAGGAAAGTCTTATTATCCATGGGGTCCAGACCAGTGGCACAGGTAGGGCCACAGGAAGGGCAATAGCAATGGCAATCTAAGTACTCAGCTGGGTGGAATCTGTGTAACACCAGGAGGACCACCTCACATAAATAAGAATTCCAACATATGGCAGAGCTCAGCTTTTGGGGGACCTACTAGGGTAAAAGGAGAGGTGGGATCTCAACAAGCCAGTCAGGGTTTCAGGATAGGCTTTTTGTCTCAATGGGCAAACTGGAGAGACAGCAGCAAGCTAAGCAGAGGTCTGGTCCTATTGCCATGCAAAATATGGCAGACTTTCGACACAAGACTGAAGTGTTACAGGCAATGGGTGTTGCATCTTAGGCACACTCAGCTTAGGGCAACCAGGTAGACTCTGGACCCACTGTCATGGGTAAGGGTAAGAATGAGATTTCCAACATATTTTGAGAAGTTTGCTTAGAATTGGCTCATATACAGAACTGTCCTGAGTGAAGACTATAAAGATTTTCAATACTTGCAGCTGAGTCTGGATCTAATCTATCACAGTGGGGGTTAATTTTATTTGCATCCATCTTATAACCAAGTGATGTATTCTTTGCATTTTATCTCAGGTATGATGAAGTCCCCAAAGAATTGCATTCATATTCTTTTGTCATTATAATGCTCAGTACTTACTGGATCTTTCTGGACTTTTATATACTTTCATTAACAATATTGCCATTGTAATGAAAACTCAATAAAACTGTAATACTATTCTTGAATTGCTTTGTCAGCATCATTACAAAACCTAATGACAAAGTAATAACACTGTGACATTATGTCTGTAGATTAATAAACTATGTTTTAGTTTTCACCAGAATATCAATTCAAAAAAATCACAGTCAAAATTTAACCTTGACTTTACAGCATTTCAATAGATTTCTATAAATGTCTGCTAAAGCTTTGCAATTTTATGTCCATGTATGCTCAAAGTTCACATTAGTATCAACTCAATCACGTAGCTAAAATAATCCCTTTTAGCTCTTGAAATTAATTTCATTGTGGCTCACTCATGACCTCACAACAAAGTTCAGCACAGAGGAACAAGAGGAAACAAAAGGAGTTTTCTAGGTATTTCAAAATATTCTTGGTCAAATCCACTTTGAGGAAAACCATGGTGAAAGTGTTACGTGTAATGTACACCTAACCAAAAGAAAGTGACTACATCTGTAGGGTTCTGAGGCCATTCAGTTGCTTATACAAATGTTCAGATTCCCAGCTGCAAACAAATAATTGGCACATAACAGGGAGCTTCACTGCTTGTCTCACCATTAATTGCCCATTTCGTCTATGATTAGAGGTATGACGGTGACTGATTTTTCAATAAATTAACCAAAACCAGAAAAAGCCTTGCAGGTGTTTCAGTGTCTGATTGCATCCTCTTATACACAGAAACTCAAGAAGAAACATTGGACTTATTTAAATGCTTCCCCTAACGGAATACTTCAACTCTTTGGTGGGCACATTTGTTGACAGAATTCAGTCATCTAACAATAGAATTTTTTCCAGAAAAATCAGCCTGCCATGAACACAAGCTGTTGGGTCAGTCTGAGGGACTGAGCAACATCAGAGAGCCACCCGAACCCAAATCAGGACCCCAAACCTCAGGAGTCTGCATCTACTTCTGGAATCACTTCCTCACTTCATCTTTTAAAAAATGATACAAATTCAGGAGAGCATATTCTTAATCGTTGCCTTGGGGAATAGGACTAACACCTTCATTATGGTCATTCAGCCTTTTAATGAATAAGTGTTCATGCTTCACAACCACTTTTTTCTACTATACTATTCAGAAAACATTTCTTACCTCTCAGCACAATATTAGACCCTGGAAATATGAAAATGAATGAGACAAGCCTTCTAATCCTCACAAAGATAGTCTAAGATAGGGCTTGAGATTGTAGACTTCTCAATCTGAATCCCGGTTCTATTATCTCCTGCTCGTGTGCTCTTGCCACAGTGATGCCACCAGCCTGCACTGTTTCTCCACACGTGAGCTATTATACTACTAATATGACCCACCCACAAGGCTATTGAAGGTTACTATATACAAAGTGCTTACACAGTACTGGCTTAGCACAGGGTACTCACTGCTCACTATGTTAGCTATTAGCATTATGGAGTTCATATGCTCATAGGGGGACAGATCATATCGTATGTACTAAATATAGTTCAGTAAAGCCCTATAATGGAACTCTGAACAAAATGCCACAGAAGCTCTGATGAGAAAGGGAATCGTGAATTTATTACTAATCAGTTTTATTTTGTGATTTTTTTTTGAAGTAGTAATCATGGCTGACAGCAAGGCTGAGGGTCTCATAAGAGGTGACCTTTAAGCTGGTCCCTGAAGATTGAATTCACTAGTGGGGAAAAGGTGAACAGGATGTCCAGGGATCTGCAACATGAGGAGATAGTGTGGACAAAGGCTTAGCAGTGTGTGAGTGAGTGGCACGTCCAAGGACCAGCAAGTGGTATAGAAGGCACACAGAAGATGCCACCAGAAGGATAAGTCAGGGCCAATCATCACAGCAGCACCAGAGAACAATGTGATCGAATGTATGGTTTACGAAAATAACTTGGCTACTTCCTGGAGGATGAAATACATAAAAGAGAGACTGAAAGCAGGGAGCCTGTTATGAAATGATCATGGCAGCAAGAATGCAGAGGTGAGGACAGAATACAAAGGGACCTAAAGAGAGAATAGAAAGCACATAGTGACTGACTGGATGAGGGGGACAGAGGAGTGATTCAAGGGTGACTTCACATTCCCACATGACATAAGAAAAAAGGAAGAGATGCAAGTTTGGAAAGAGAGAGATAATGAGTTTGGTGCTATAAATATCAAGTTTGGGATATCTGCAGGAAGAATACCCAAGTAGAGAGTTTAAAATGTAATTCTGGAGAGCAAGATAAATCCATCCATGATGGTAAGGAGAAGGGAAACTAGAGTAACAGGGAGGAAGTGACACTTTAAAAAACAATATATTTATACATACACACACGGCTCACCAGGTTTTATGGAGCAGAACCAGAACTGGACAGATTCTTTTCCAAAATGACCCATCTACACTAGCAAAACTGGTTCACTCACAGTACCTTCACATGCCTTGTGCTTTCACTCTGCCTTTTTACTCTCTTCCATCCAGCATATACTGATTGAGCATCCATTACTGTGCAGGTGCTGTTCTAGACTTTGGTGACTCAAAAGCGAAAAAGCCAAAAACCCTGCCATCAGAGAGTTTATGTTTTACTGCAGGAGACAGTCAATAAGCAAGTAATCAAATAAAGATAAAATTCCAAGTAAATAAATGCAATAAGGGAAAAATAAAGTAGGTTAGAGATTTACCAAGATGGGAGACATAGGGGAACTCCTGAAACTGAGTAGCTGTCACCAAGGGAGTCAGCTCTGATGAAACGACATTTTATTTATGCCTTCTCAGTGCATATTTATATTAATTGCTATTGCATATTTATATCAACTGTGCAATAGCACTGATTGATTTTCATTTACTGAATTTGATGGAATTCGAGGATTTGATAAATACCTACATGTGTATTCTATCGCAGACATCGACATGCCTATCGACATGCTTGTGCGCACCGTGACACCCATGTGCCATGACACACACCACCACACGACAGACGTATGGCGCCCGTCAGGCCATCCCCGTGTCGCAACAGGACACGCGGTGTCAGGACAGACCAGGCTCTGTCGCAGGCCTCGGGTTTTGCCCTGGCATATCTGGCCGTACTTTTCGTGGCAGAACCCAACACTCATGGTGTGACTTTTTTGTCACAGGTCGGTGGGGGTCGCAACATCCCAGGGACCACAGGGACAGGAAGGGGCAGGCGCGCTCTGGTTCTGTCCTCAGCGGGTCGCTGTTGCGACAGAAGTGCCGTGTCGTGTGTCCTGGTCTCCATCCTGACACATCACATCGGCTTCCTTGTTGTCTTGTTGAGATAGAAGCCCCCACCCCGTGTTGCCACGCCCCTGATAACACCGCGCGGGGAATCCCCAGTATGTCAGTGTCCCTCGCACAACACAGCGTAAACATGTGATCTTTCCCTTCTTGGAAACTGTGGTCTTCTTAAAGGCTTAGCTCCAGGCCCAACCCTGTGCCTGCTCAGGATGACCTGCCCTGTAAAGGAAAGCCAATTGCTTGAATGCAAAGAGGGTAGAGCTCAAAGACGAATTTACCAATAGCTCCCCAGAAAGGGCAAGAAAGACAGTGAACCCAGAGGGTTTCTCATTGTCTCTGATAGTCATCAGAAGTTTGCTTTGGATCCCCTCACTGCCACCAATCGACGAAGTAAATTTGAAGATCTTGTCTTTGTTAAACAATTCATGCATTGAGCAACATCTCATCTAGGAAGCAGAGAGATACTCCAGTTCTGAAGAGACATTTTTAATGGTGACCTAAAGTAATGGAGAAAGCCATATGAAAATTCAGAGGAACAGTGTGTCAGGCAGAGGGGAGAGCAAGTACAAAGACCCTAAGGTAGAAGCCAACTTGGTATGTTTGAGAGACAGCAAGGCAACCAAGTTGGCTAGAATAGACCAAATAGTCCCAGCTGACACTTCTGGTACTGTTGTACTGCTGTCTTGTATTGCTAACTAACTACTGCTGCTAAGATTTTCTTCTGGATTTACATCCCATCTTTCTAACTCCACATGACCCAACGGAAGGCGATATCTATGTTCCAACTTCATACTTTCACAGTACCTAGAACAGTGCTTTGTACACAGTAGGTGCTCTTTCTCCATTCATTTATGCATAATTGTAATTAGTGGCAGTCTCAAGGCCTGTCTTGTCCCACTCTCAAAGCTTTCTGGGCTAATGCCAGAGGCTGCTAATATGTAGTAGCTAATAAGCTATTTCTAGTACTGCTGTGATCAGTAAGAAACTCAAGCTACTTTGAAAGCAACATAGAAAGTCCAAATACCAAGATTTACCTTTGCTGCTTGTAAACTTGATGGTTTTACTTCCAACACTGAAGATGGAAATATAAGGAAATTCTTCACATACTTGGAGAAGCTGTTAGCTTTGCCACAGTATTCTCCACATACTTGGAGAAGCTGTTAGCTATGCACTTTAACATTATAGTAATATTATTATTATCCCACAGGGGTGTCATGAGGATTAATGAGACATTTTCAAATCACTTTGAGCTACTCCACTGGGGGAGGTACTATAAATAAATGGTATGTGTTCCTCTAGAAGTGCCATTTTCGACATTAATTTGTTGTGATGGGTTCTGGTGTCCAACAGGGCTGGAATTTGCCCACCAACTTATTTTCTATAAACAAGAGACTAGCCATCAGAAGGCAGTGGTTTTCAGTTAAAATAAATATGAATTGAAGTGAACTAGTCAGCAATCAGAAGAAAATAGGCTGCTGTTAGACTCTAGTATTTATTAAGCACTCACAGTGATTAACATAAGAGTTTCACAGTGTGATACAGTAGAGTGAACACTAGATTAGATTTGGAAATGATCCACGATTTTAGGCCGAACCCTGCCACTAACCAGCTGTGTGAGCTTGAACAAACTGCTAAACTTCTCTGGGCCTCAAATATAAAGTAACGGCCATCCTAAGTCACTCATAAGCAGTCTTCCAAACACAGCAAATGGATAAAAGGAATGGAAATAGTCACTTCTAAATGAGAGAGATCACAGCAGGGAGAAGTTGTGACCATCCATCACAGGACCATCCTCTGTTCTGCTCTTCCTTGCCATTGATTAATATTAATTTCAGGACTAATTCCTGCAAATGGAGAAATTAATCACTTTCTAAGTCAGACATAGAAGTGCATGAAACATTTGGTCTTTAAAAATAGGGTCTTTGCCTTTCTACAAGCCATCCTTGCAGTAAGTCATCTGTCTTATTCTTAGATTTAAATATATGAATGATTGATTATACTGCTACTCAACTGTGTTACCAGTTCAAATACAGTGTTTTAGTTTTGTGAGAGAGTATTTTACATGGTTGTCTACTTTTAACATGTTACTGCCTGCAGTGCCTGGTACTGACCTGGAAGTCACATGGAAGATAAAAAGACAGTAAAGAACAGGGGTGTTACTTGTACTCAGAAGAGGCAGAGGTGGAAACCCTGTGGAGTAACTGAAGAATGTGCTGTACTGGGAGCTCAGTTTCTCCCCACCCCTCATCCCAGGAAACCCAGTGATCCTGGGCTCAGAGCAGATAGAAAGACAAAGCATCACTTGTAGGGAAATTCAATACAACAGAAGTAACCTGAATTCCTACTGTTTATCAGGGACTTTCGCAGTTGCCAGGAATATAAAACTGAGTAAGATCTGGCAAAGAGCTGACTCATTTGAAAAGACCCTGATGCTGGGAAAGATTGAGGGCAGGAGGAGAAGGGGACGACAGAGGATGAGATGATTGGGTGGCATCACTGACTCGATGGACATGGGTTTGGGTGAACTCCGGGAGTTGGTGATGGACAGGGTGATGGACAGGGAGTTGGTGATGGACAGGGAGGCCTGGCGTGCTGCAGTTCATGGGGTCGCCAAGAGTCGTAAACAACTGAGCGACTGAACTGAACTGAAGACCTGGCTGTGCTCTAGAGAAACTCACAGTTGAGAATGATATGGAAAGCAATGACCGCAAATCATGCTTACTTCAAGTTGAATTGTCAGATGAGGGAACTGTCTACGTAAGAGTTCCTCTTTTGTAAATGATTTGAATAATACCATGGAAAACACATTTTTAAGTTGACTCTAAATTGAAGTTGCTGAAATGTCTGGAAACAGAAATTGTGTTCAGTGCGCCCACAACCATTTGGAGAAATAGTTTATGTTCAAAGGGGAGAACTGTAAGTCATTATCTCCAGGCTAAAATCAAGCAACAGAGATACACGTTGCGGGATGATTGTTGTCCTAGTTTAACAACTAGAGCGTGGCAAATTCCCCAAGCAAAGGGTCTGGCTTACGCCCCTCCCACTACGGACTTGAGATGTGAATTTCCTTTCTCGTTTTCCTCTCATATTCGCACGGATAGGAAATCTTACTGGATTGGAGTGACCAGGCTGCCCTCGCCAAACCGAATTTGGTCCTCGATTCTTCCTCATGGCTAAAATCTCAGCTACCAAAGGTAGTGTCAACTATTCACTGCAGAAGCAAAGTCTCCGAATGTCTCAATGACCATCTTCTTCAGACTCCGGGTGCGAATCTCCCATTACTCCGCTGGCCTTTTCAACCAAACAAAAGCTTAATTATCCCTCCCGGTCTGGAGCTCTTTCACCCTCAAGTGGGCACCCGGCTTACCTCTTGTCCTAGGCGCCCACCTGACCTGCCACTCCCTCCCTGGATAACGCGGCAGCCCAGAGCAAGCCGCCGTCCTGCCCTCCCAGCCTGCCTCCTCCTTTGACCAGCCCGGCCGCGCGGAGCCTGCTTCCTCCCGCCCACCCAGGTGGCGCGTGCGGGGCGAAATGGGTAAGTCCCGAGATTGGGACACGGCCTCGGGGCGATAGGGGTGCGGAGAAGGGCTGCCTTGGCGGGGCGAGGGGCGTGCAAAATGTGAGCGCTCGGGTTACCCAGACCGGCGGGGAGGGGTTGGGCCGGGAGGCTTTCGGGGAGTCGGGCGCGCGCGCGCGCGGTGGGCCGGAATCCGGAGCGGACGCGGAGGGGCGGGCGCGCGCCCCGCGGGGGAGGGAGGAGGAGGGCTGAGGAGGCGTCTCCTCTGAGGAGCCGCGCGGACCGCGCCAGACCCAGACCGAGCCTCGCGGCGGCGGCGACGGCTGCAGCTCAGCAACAGGCGGCGGGCTCGGCGGGAGGCGGAGGCGGTGAAGGGGCGGGGAGCGCGAGGCGGAGCGAGCCGGCCCCGCGCCGCCGCCGCCTCTCCCCGCCGCATGGACGAGCACCTCAGCCTCCTGAGCTCGCCGCCGCAGCCCTCCGCCCGCCAGCGCGCCCACCCTCCGCAGCACACACTGGTGAACCCGGGCTACGCCGAGCCCGCCGCGGGCTCCGAGCTGCCGCCCGACATGACGGTGGTGCCCGGGGACCACCTGCTGGAGCCGGAGGCGGCCGACGGCGGCGGGGAGCCGCCTCAGGGTGGCTGCGGTGGCGGCGGCGGCTGCGACCGGTACGAGCCGCTGCCGCCCGCGCTGCCGGCCGCCGGTGAGCAGGACTGCTGCGGGGAGCGAGTGGTCATCAACATCTCGGGGCTCCGCTTCGAGACGCAGCTCAAGACCCTCTGCCAGTTCCCGGAGACGCTGCTGGGCGACCCCAAGCGGCGCATGAGGTACTTCGACCCGCTCCGCAACGAGTACTTCTTCGACCGCAACCGGCCCAGCTTCGACGCCATCCTCTACTACTATCAGTCTGGGGGTCGAATCCGCCGGCCTGTCAATGTGCCCATCGACATCTTTTCCGAGGAGATCCGCTTCTACCAACTGGGCGAGGAGGCCATGGAGAAGTTCCGCGAGGACGAGGGCTTCCTGCGGGAGGAAGAGCGGCCCCTGCCCCGCCGCGATTTCCAGCGCCAGGTGTGGCTGCTCTTCGAGTACCCGGAGAGCTCCGGGCCGGCCCGGGGCATCGCCATCGTGTCCGTGCTCGTCATCCTCATCTCCATCGTCATCTTCTGCCTGGAGACGCTGCCTGAGTTCCGCGACGAGAAGTACTACACCGCGTCGCCGTCGCAGGAGCTGTTCGAAGCGGCCAGTAACAGCACGTCGGGGGGCCCCGCGGGAGCCTCCAGCTTCTCGGATCCCTTCTTCGTGGTGGAGACTTTGTGCATCATCTGGTTCTCCTTTGAGCTGCTGGTGCGGTTCTTCGCTTGCCCCAGCAAAGCTACCTTCTCGCGAAATATCATGAACCTGATAGACATCGTGGCCATCATCCCTTATTTCATCACTCTAGGCACCGAGCTAGCTGAGCGACAGGGCAATGGACAGCAAGCCATGTCCCTGGCCATCCTGAGAGTCATCCGCCTGGTGAGGGTCTTCCGCATCTTCAAGCTCTCCCGCCACTCCAAGGGGCTGCAGATCCTGGGGCAGACGCTGAAGGCTTCCATGCGGGAGCTGGGGCTGCTCATCTTCTTCCTCTTCATCGGCGTCATCCTCTTCTCCAGCGCTGTCTACTTTGCCGAGGCGGACGACCCCACTTCAGGTTTTAGCAGTATTCCGGATGCCTTCTGGTGGGCTGTGGTAACCATGACAACAGTAGGTTATGGTGACATGCACCCAGTGACCATAGGGGGCAAGATTGTGGGGTCACTCTGTGCCATCGCAGGTGTCTTGACCATTGCTTTGCCAGTCCCTGTAATTGTTTCCAACTTCAATTACTTCTACCACCGGGAGACAGAGGGGGAAGAGCAAGCCCAGTACTTGCACGTGGGAAGTTGCCAGCATCTCTCCCCTTCAGCTGAAGAGCTCCGGAAAGCAAGGAGTAACTCCACTCTGAGTAAGTCGGAGTATATGGTGATCGAAGAGGGGGGTATGAACCATAGCGCTTTCCCCCAGCCACCCTTCAAAACAGGCAATTCCATGGCCACCTGCACCACGAACAATAATCCCAACTCCTGTGTCAACATCAAAAAGATATTTACCGATGTTTAATATAT
The DNA here is from genome assembly GCF_023091745.1 of Budorcas taxicolor. Classification (NCBI taxonomy): domain Eukaryota; kingdom Metazoa; phylum Chordata; class Mammalia; order Artiodactyla; family Bovidae; genus Budorcas; species Budorcas taxicolor. The sequence continues at coordinate 33,124,573 of NC_068912.1, forward strand.
GAAACAAGTGACATGCTGTGCTCAGTATTGTGTGGAACGTGCCCCCTTGGTCTGTGTATGCCCTTGTTTTATACATTTTCAGACCATTCATCAAGGAAAGGACATGAAGAAGTGGAAAGCACACTTCATTCTCCCTCTCCCTACTGCTTCATACTGAAACAGGTGTCTGCTTTGCAAGTGGGCTGCATTCTCTCAGCTCTCCTTTCTTTAACCCCTCTCTCCCTCTCTTAATATTTCGGCAACAAACTTACTTTAAACTTGATTTTTAGCACACGCTCTGTAAGAAAAAAGCAAAAACCAACTAAAAAAAAAAAAAACCACCCAAACTGTACATCCTGGGAGGAAATGAAACTGAAGAGCAGTTAGAATAACTGTTTAACCTCAGAATCGACAGGGAGTTGTTTCTTTACTAAGTAAAGCAGGAATAGACTTAAAGGATGCTTCAGTTTGATGGACCCTTCAACACTGTTGAATATTTAGTTGAATTGCCAACACTGTGGATATTTGAATGAAAAGTCTATTTAGAACAATGACTTGTAAACCCACCATAAATTTATTTGGTTTTCAACTGGGATTGCTATTTGGACTCTCCCCCCTGGAATTTTAAGGATCTCTGGAACTTCGGACTAAGGGAAATGCCTAAAATGTCCCAATCTAATTAGTTTAACTCTTTGGGGCTTGTTAAACCTTTTGAAAGTATTAGAGTAACAGATTCCTGTGAAACTGTGTGCATTCCAGCTAGTATCTATCAGAGTCTAGAAACAGATGTTTTCAGCGCTGCTTAAACAAAAAAATTTTTCCTAATGTGTCTGAGAGATAAGCCTCTGCAGTATCACAAGAAGATTAAAGTGGCAGACACTCCTTCCAGCGGAAGTTACTAATTCGGACCTGACTGATGCAGTTCCCATAGCAACCCTTGTTTCCCGGGAAACCCGAAAAAGGTCGTCATGGCATCTCTTGCTCTCTAGCCCCACCCCTTAGCCCCAGCCGTTTCCACGGTAACCTTTCCAGATGGTTCCTCCTTACATGATTTCACAAGGAAAACCACTGTTTGAATAAACCGCACAAATAAAGTTAAGTCTGAGGATTCGAGGCAGTGAAATGAATCACAAAATGCTTATTTGTACTACAAAAAAATTTTAAAAATCACTGATGTCATCCCATACTGACTGAATCGAAAAGGAAAATGTCGTCATTGGAATGTTAAACATACACAATAGGCCATGATTTGAATGAAATGCCAGTAATTGGGCAATCATTTTGAAAGAAGCTTCTCTACTGTTTTCTTTCCCCAAGAAGTTTCAAGCCAACAAATGAAATTAAAAAGCAAATGTAAAAGCATTCTGCACATAAGCAAATGAAATGTTCAGTCAGTATACCTGAAACTTTACTACAAGGAACCTTCAGACTTCCTCTTTAAAAAAAAAGTATCCAGATCCCACAACAACACTCACCATCACAGCCCTTGAAAAACTAAATATATTTGAAAAGTATAAAGGATGCATGCTTTTAACTGAGGGAATTGCAGACAATCAGTGAAAAGGAGTCCCAGGAAGTAACCAAACGCTGGGGAAATACCTGCAAGTTTCAGCCATGTGCCAGGGGTGGCCAGAAGACAGACAGCATCAGGTGAGCACTGTGTGGGCTACTGGGGCACTCTCTTTTTCTACAGGGAACCAGGGGGATGCCATTCATATCTAGATTTGTGCTCACTTGCAAAATCAATAGGTCTATATGTATTACAGGCTAGGTGCCTTTTGAAGATCATTTATAATACTTTTTCTGTTTGATGTCCAGGTTGCCAACAATTGTTTGGTTTCTATTGTTTATTGCAAAAAAATGGGGAAAAAAGTAATTTCTCTTCAGAATAACCTTCACCCAAACTGAGCTGAAAATGACTCTGTTCCTTTTACTAACCTCCTTGGCTTCTGAACAAGCTGTTTCCCATGAAAAAAGGGTAAAAGGCAGACCTGCTGTTAAATTATTGGTCTGATTTTATTTACATAATTATGTAGTAGTACACAGTAGTACAGTTCTCAAAACAAAGATGGATAAAATTGCAACAAGGGTAACATTTTAACATGTTATTTTATACACATTATATAAATCATGTTATTTTATATACATTATATAAATTATACATTATACATTATCCACAATTGCTTTTTGGATTGATAGGTTTAACTCTTTTATCCTAGGGTAAATGAGAGTAACCCTATTTTTAAAGCTCATAAAATATTTTCAGGTAGTCAGAAACCTACTTACTTTATTATTTGTGCATTTGAGAGAGTGAAAAATAATGATTAAAACTATAAGGGGGAAAGAGAAAAGGAAAGACAAAAAAAAAAGAAAGCAGGAAATCTGTGTACCCGGTCATAGAGTCATTGTTCTTATATATAAGCTTTGAAATAAAACTCCTTTATCTAGTTCCCTTTGCTACTTATTTGAGCCTTTAACATTGATACACCTTTTGACCAAACGTTTGATATTTTTAATGACCAGAAATTCTTCTTATGACCCATTTTGGTGGTGATATGTTAGACACACAACAGTCATTACATAAGAATAATTTTTGTGTCTGTTCTTAAAAGATGTAAGCATAAAGATAAATGAAGTGCAGTGACAATTTTTTTCACAGTTATTCAGAAGATATAGAAACCCTGATAGTTCTATAAGTAAATTATGGTTATGCTATAATTTTGGAATTGTATGGTTTTTAAATAACAGTAATACAAAGAAGACTTTTTTTTTTTTAGCCAGAAAAATATGGCTTTTGAGTCATGACTTTAAGGTAGTATTATTGCTTCTGGTCGCCATATTGTAAGCTCCTTGAAGGTTATAGGTTCCGTAGTCCTGACAAAGTTTTGGACTCTAGTGCCCTGCACCAAATGTAGCATTGTGTTTGTATTCAGTACATATTTGATGAGTGAATGGCCATTATCTTACAATAATGTTGTTTTCAGGTTTTTAATGAAGTGATTTATAGCATAAGTTCTGCAGTCATATTGCCAGAGTTTGAATCCTGACTCTACTGTATGACCTTGAGCAAATTATGTAATCTCTCTGTGCCTCAGTTTCCTTATTTGTACAATAAATATAATAAATAACACCTCATAGGGTTGTTGTAAATATTAAATGTTAATACAGGTATATTGTGTCAGAGATTTTGCCAAGAGATTACATTACATTATATTATTTTATATTATTATTACATTATTTGCTAAGAGATTACATTATTATTGGGATCATTACTCACAGGCCTTATACCTGTGAGCCTTGTGAATGGTGTGAAAAACATAATCAGCATCTTACTATTTACTTTCTATAGTAACAATAATAATTGCAATCTGTTAAGGGTCAGTCACATCCAGAACACTTCTCAACTCTGCAAGGTAAGTGGTATTATTAACCCCATCTTAGGAGGGTAAAAAAAAAGATGGTTAAGGCTAAGTGATTTACCCAAGACTTTACAGCTAGCAAGAGATCTAGCATGATTTAAAGCTAGTCACTGTGGCCCCAAAACCTATGTTCCTTTTACTGAATGACTTGAAAGAGACTGAGAAAATAAATTGCTTATACTTTTAGATTTGACTTCAGCCCATGTTACTAATTAATGGATTCATGGAAAGATCATAGCCCCAGAAACCTAATCATTCAGTGTACTGAAAATTAACCCTTTTTAAACTATCAGATATTTTTAACCATAGGAACCAAATATGGTATTTAAATCAGATGAAGAGATTGACTCTTCTAGTGACAAAAGATTATTTTCTTACCTGATTGATTTATCTAGATTTAATATTAATTTAATCGGTCTTGGTAGTGATACAATGGTTATTAGGACATTATCCAATGGATAATGGGTATTTTTCAGGTTTAAGATTAATTTCCTATTTTTATGTGTTTTACTCTACAATAGATGATAGTATTATGCAGATTATTATTTTTCTATCTTCTCATTCTTTAATTGGACTACTGAAGAACCATGCCAGAAAGTAGTATAAACATTTTGACTCTCCCTTGTTAAGAAAGGAGAAATTACATAGAACAAACACAGGGAAACCAGAAGGAGATTGCCATTTTCACTGAAATTTGACATTATTGCCTTACTTAACCACTCCATGACTCTTTAAGAACATCCGTGCTGAAAAAAAAAAAAAAATCAAGATATAGCTGTGTCCTACATAATATTTGTAGCCCCTTCCTCAAGGTCCTAAGGCATTTACAAAATGAAATTGGATAGTGAATTGGACTTAGAGCAGAATGCTAAGGAGCCTCAGTTTACACATGCTAGTTAACTTTGTTGAACCATAGACTTCACTGAGCTCAGTTGCATGTCCTGGATGTTGAAAGGTATACCTATGCCTGTATGTGCAAGAGATTCATGGGAGGAGATGTGACTGGATCAGTGCATATCCATCAGCACCCTGGGAAATATATATATACCCTACAGCTAGAGAATCCAGAGATAAAAACAATAGCATTATTTTATTTTTTATATGGTGTTTTAAACAGATATTATAGCAAACTTAAATACCCACCAACTAAGGTGATATAATCACAAATGGCCACACATAAGAGGAGTGTTACATTATTTCTCAACTTTGAAATAAAATTTGGGGACTGAAATTTTAAATACACAGTATAAAGAAATTTAAAGTTATGGTTCGTTTACATAAAACTTATTGTTTGCCTCTTTGGCATATAACATACTCAAGTAATTGCTTTGCTGATTGTACATAAATCCAATATATATACTATATACTAGTAGTCTGTTCTTTTGAGAACCATAACTAGAATTTCCTGACTTCCTATACATTTAAAATTTCAACATTTTCTACAGCAGTTCCAAGACCTTTCCATCTCTCAGCTGTGAATAGAAGTGCTAATCCCTCACACTAAGAAATGCAAAAAAGCACATGTGCCCCCAGTCTGAAGACTCATGCAAACACTGAGATAGAAGTGAGGAGCATAAGAATGGGGAAGAGGATGTTTAGAGATTGCATTTTAGGGTGGGATTTTTTTTCTTCCTGTTTTGTATTTGGCCTTTTAAACTAAGGAGGATAAAACTATTGCTTTAAAACTAATTTCCTAATGCCGTTTGCAGTGACATGGATAGTCCTAGAGAATGTCATGCTGAGTGAAGTCAGAAAGAGAAGTATCATATGACATCCCTTATGTGTGGAATCTGAAAAGAAATGATACAAATGAACTTATATACAAAATAGAAGCAGACTCACAGACTTAAAAACAAGATTTTGATGGCTCAGGGGAGGGAGTTAGGGAGTTTGGGGTGGGTAGGTACACACTGCCATATTTAACATGAGTAACCAACAAGGACCTACTGTGTAGCAAATGGAACTCTGCTCAATATTATGTGGCAGTCTGGATGGGAATGGTGTTTGGGCGAGAATGGATACATGTATATGTATGACTGATTCCCTTCATTGTTCACCTGAAACTATCAGCTATACCCCAAAACAAAATTTAAAAAATTACTAATTTCCTACATTTCATTTAGTAATTTTATATATAATAAATCACTTTTTTAAAAATAACCTGCTGTAAATGGTTGATAGTCTTTGAGAGAAAGCAAATCAAAGAAGATAGAAAGGAGAGGAAACCACGCAGAGCCCAAACTGTATGGTTGTGACTCAGCCCCAAGCCTCCTGCCTGAAAATGGCAATTGCCATATCATACATGATAATAGTATTCTTTAAATGATTTAGGTTAGAGCATTTCAGATATTTGTCTTAGTTTTCAGTGATGCTATGAATGAATTTTGTCTACTTTTCTGTGGTTTTTCTCTTCTCTCTCTCTCTCTCTTTTTTTTTTTTTTTTTGGTCCTGGATGTGTTTTTTCTTATATTTCAGATTTTGCACTATTAACCATCAAATGCGTTAAAGAAGTGATCTGAAAAAGAGGCTCCATCATTTTCTTGGGAGCCATTTTATTACTGCTGCAACCTAAATAGTGCAAAATAGGAACTCTTGCCGGAAAAATAAATCTTGGGATTTTTCTGACTGTTAGTCAGATAGCATTCAAGTGGACAAAAGATCACATTTCATCCTATCTAAAGAATGTTAGGGATAAATCTGTGTATGCAGGGCTCTGACTTTGCAGGTCCAGGGATCATAGCCCCCAGCCTGGTGGTAGGAAATGGAGAGATACTTTTTCTCTTCTGATGAGCCCCCAACCTCCCCTCACCCCTTCCTTGAGGGTATAAAGGCTCTGGGGAATCTCTGTGGAGAGTCCCCATTACCTCTTTAGAATGAAAGTGAGCATTGCCCCTGTGTGTTAGAGGGCCATCAGCACTGCTCTTTCAGTTGTTCTCTGTTAAGTTTATTTTAAACTCCTTTAACAATTCTAAGGTTCTTATTTTTATACATTTAAACATTTCCTTAAATTAAAGCATTTAATTTAACTTGAAAGAGAAGCCCATGGAATTATTACATGCACACACTTCACCTCTTCAGAAGTTATACGCTGTCCTATATGATTTTTATCTGCATATGCTTTTTATCTGTAGATCTAAAGTCTAATTCATCTTCTGACAATTAATGAATTTCCAAAATATTTGTTTTCATTCATATGTGCAGCATAAACATTGAAAAATCATTTTAATTTTTTTAAAGCCTTTTAAAAGGAAGATTTATTGCCAAGTAGTCTCAGTGTATCAATATCTATTAATGTAGTAATAAATTCAAAGAGAAGTAAATATATTCAGTCTATCAGTGAGTTCTGTCATTTCACCTCCTAAATGTCTCTAAAAAAACCCACTTTTCTGTACCGCTGCCACCACCACTTTAGTCCACATTCCTATCATCTCTATCCTGGATAAGTGTGAAGGTCTCTCATCTGGCCTTCCCACATTTCCTGGGGCCAATCTGACCCTTTCTCCACCTGGTAACCAAAATAATCTTTCTGAGACTCAAATCTAATTATATCACCTGCCTCTGCTTAAATTTTTTTCAAGGTCTTTTTCTTGTTCTTAGGGTCTCTTGTGTGTGTGCTCGGTCATGTCCGACTCTTTGTGACCCCATAGATTGTAGCCCATCAGGCTCCCAAATATCTAGCCCTATCCTATACCTGTGTTCCTTCCCTCCCCTCCCCTGTTGTATTCCAACAACCCTAATCTTCCAGTTACAGAATAAGCTCTCATTTTACCTTAAGCAATGGGGATCTTTGCAAATGTTCCCACTGCTAGCCCCTTTCTTCCCTCCTCACCCCATTCACTTCTATCTTTACTTCAATACTTCTCCAAGTTATCTCTCATGACTCTGGTCTTATCTATTCATCTGTTATGGTATAGTTCATCAAATTTAAGGTGCTCTTCTTTACTAGAGCCAGCATTATTTTATATGCCACTAAAAAAAAAAAAAGAAGAAGAAGAAGAGAAAAACTGCCAGTTATAAGGGAAAGTACCAGAGATTTTGAGATACATCCCAATTTCATAGCTGCTCAAATCTGGAAAAGTATATCTTGGAATGAATTAATATAGTATGTTATCTTGACATAGCTGTAATTTTAAGTTAATTTATGTTATATAATTAGTGTCTGTTTCCTATATAAGAGTTGGGACTGTATCTCTCTTTGTTTACCATTGAATCCCTTCCCATTCTCTCCAGACAGGCTTTCACCCCTACCAGTTCACCAAAATCATACTGTTTAGGGTCCTGGTGACCTCCTGAAGCTGTATCCAGTGGCCATTTCTCAGGACTCACTTCATTTGACCAGTCAGAAGCATTTGGCCCTATAGAAAACATCCCCACTCCTAAGAAGAAATGTTTCATCTAACTTGCAGGATACACTGAATTTTCTTCCTACCTCTCTGGCCTCGCCTGTTCAGTCTCTTTTACTGGTTCTTCTGCACCCCTCCTGGGTCTTCATGTTGAAGAACCCCATGGGCCATGATTTAGTCCTTAGACCTCTTTTTCTTCTCCATTCAGTCTAATTCTCATAGCTTTAGATGACCTATACATAAATTTGTATCTCCCACTTGGCCTTCTCTCCTAAACTCCAGATTGAATTTCTGACTGTCCACTTGACATCTCCACTTGCATAACTAATAGATATCTCGAACTTAATATGTCCAAAACTGAGCTTCCTTCTCCTCCCCAACCCCTCCCACCACCACCCCCCTCTCCAAGCCCATGCCTCCTGCCTTCTTCCATACAGGACAAAACAAAATGCCTGGTGTATTTGAGGAAGAGCAATATGTATTTGAGGAAGTCACTAATCTATTACCTTTATAAAAAATTGTAATTAAAGTCAGTCAAGAGCGACTATATGTCAGATTTCAAAATGTAGTAAGCAACTAAAAACCATAGACAGAAACAATTTCTCCAAGTAAAATCTGTGTTTGAATTGCTTTATGGCTCAATTCTATAAAGCTTATACCTGCAAACATTTTAACTCATTTTGAAAGGTCAATTTGTATTACTCTGTAGCTAGGTGGCTCAGACGGTAAAGCGTCTGCCTACAATGCGGGAGACCCAGGTTCGATTCCTGGGTCAGGAAGATCCCCTGGAGAAGGAAATGGCAATCCACTCCAGCACTCTTGCCTCAAAAATTCCATGGACAGAGGAGCCTGATAGGCTACAGTCCATGGGGTTGCAAAGAGTCGGACATGACTGAGTGACTTCACTTTCACTTATGTGTTTTGAGGAGATTTATTTTTAGTAGGCCTAAATACTGCTCTAAGTAGTATTTCTTACACCTCATGGCTCATTTTCTCATGACTTTCAGACTTTTGACAAAGTTCTACATCTTGGCACATTACCAGTTTTAATTACTAAGTGAGTTAAAACGTTTTTTGCTTGCCAAGACTATAATTTCAAAGAGGCCAATCAGAGAACTATACATAATTCAGCAAGAACTCTTTCTAGTCTTTGGGGCTAATTCATGACCACTTAGTTGGTAGAATTTGTAGAGGTTGTTGATGTGCAGCCAACACCAAGTTATTCAGTAGATGTCAAAGTATAAACTCATGAAAACCAAGTGTCCATAAAACCATGTTACAGAAATTTCAAATTTTTCCTCATCAAATACAAATTGTGTCACTTTTCGACCCGTGGACTGCAGCATTCCATGCTTCCCTGTCCTTCACTATCTTCTTGAGTTTGCTTAAACTCATGTCCACTGAATTGGTGATGCCATCCAACCATCTCGTCCTCTGTCTCCCCCTTCTCCTCCTGCCCTCAATTTTTCCTAGCATCAGAGTCTTTTCCAGTGAGTCAGCTCTTTGCATCAGGTAGCCAAAGTACTGGAGCTTCAACTTCAGCATCAGTCCTTCCAATGAATATTTAGGATTGATTCCTTTAGGATTAACTGGTTTGATCTCCTTGTTGTCCAAGGGACTCGTAAGGGTCTTCTCCAGCCCCACAGTTCCAAAACATCAATTCTTCAGTGCTCAGCCTTCTTTATGGTTCAGCTCTCATATCTGTACATGACCACTGGAAAACTATAGCTTTGACTAGATGGACCTTTGTCAGCAAAGTGATGTCTCTGCTTTTTAATACACTGTCTAGATTTGCCATAACTTTTCTTCCAATGAAGAATTTGATTTCATGGCTTCAGTCACCATCCACAGCAATTTTGGAGCCCAAGAAAATAAAATCTGCCATTGTTTCTACTTTTCCCCTTCTATTTGACATGAAGTGATGGAACCAGATGCCGTGCCCTTAGTTTTTTGAATGTTGAGTTTTAAGCCGGCTTTGTCACTCTCCTCTTTCACCCTCATTAAGAAGCTCTTTAGCTCCTCTTTACTGCTTTCTCCCATTGCAGTGGTATGGTCTTTTTATCTGAGGTTGTTGGTCTTTCTCCCAGAAATCTTGATTCCAGCTTGTGATTCATCTAGCCCAGCATTTCGCATGATGTACTCTGTATATACATTAAATAAGCAGGGTAACAAATACACCCTTGACGTATTCCTTTCCCAGTTTTGAACCAGTCTGTTGTTCATGTCCGGTTTTAACTGTTGCTTCTTGACCACATACAGGTTTCTCAGGAGACAGGTAAGGTGGTCTGGTATTCCCATCTCTTTAAAACTTTTCCAGTTTGTTGTGATCCACACAGTCAGAAGCTTTAGCTTAGTGAATGAAACAGAAGTAGATGGTTTTTTGGAATTCATTTTCTTTTTCTGTGATTTGACAAATGTTGACAATTTGATCTCTGGTTCCTCTGCCTTTTCTGAATCCAGCTTGAACATCTGGAAGTTCTTGGTTCACATACTGTTGGAGCCTACCTTGAAGGATTTTGAGCGTTGTTACCTTGCCAACATGTGAAATGAGCACAATTGTATAGTAGTTTGAACATTCTTTGGCATTGCCTTTCTTCAGGAATGGAATGAAAACTGACCTTTTCCAGTCTTGTGGCACTGCTCAGTTTTCCAAATTTGCTGACATATTGAGTACAGCATTTTAACAGCATCAACTTTTAGTATTTGAAATAGCTAAGCTGAAATTCCATCACTTCCACTAGCTTTATTCATAGTAATGCTTCCTAAAGGCCCACCTGACTTAACACTCCAGGATGTCTGGCTCTAGGTAAGTGAACACACCATCGTGGTTATCCGGGTCATTAAGATCTTTTTTGTATAGTTCTTCTGTGTAATCTTTCCACCTCTTCTTAATCTCTGCTGCTTCTGTTAGGTCCTTACTGTTTCTCTTCTTCATTGTACCCATCTTTGCATGAAATGTTCCCTTAGTATCTCCAGTTTTCTTGAGGAGGTCTCTAGTCTTTCCCATTCTTTCCCATTGTTTTCCTCTGTTTCTTTGCATTGTTCATTTAAGAAGGTTTGATTATCTCTCCTTGCTATTCTCTGGAATTCTGCACTCAGTTGGGTATATCTTTCCCTTTCTCCTTTGCCTTTCACTTCTCTTCTTTACTCAGCTATTTGTAAGGCTTTCTTAGACAACCACTTTCCTTCTTGCATTTCTTTTTCTTTGAAATAGTTTTGGTCACTACCTCCTATACAGTGTCATGAACCTCCGTCCATAGTTCTTCAGGCACTCTGTCTACCAGATCCAATCCCTTTAATCTATTCATCACCTCCGCTGTATAATCATAAAGAATTTGATTTAGGTCATACATGAGTGGCGTAGTGGTTTTCCCTACTTTCTTCCATTTAAGCCTGAAGTTTACAATAAGGAGCTCATGATCCAAGCCAGTTAGCTCCAGATCTTGTTTCTTTTGACTCTACAGAGCTTCTCCATCTTTGGCTGCAGAATATCATTAGTCTGATTTTGACATTGACCATCTGGTGATGTCCATGTGTAGTTGGTTGTCCATGTTGTCCATGTCCATTTCTTGTGTTGTTGGTAGAGGATGTTTGCTATGACCAGTGTGTTCTCTTGAACAAACTCTGTTAGGCTTTGCCCTGCTTCATTTGATAATGCAAGGCCAAACTTGCTGTTACTTCAGGAATCTCTTGACCTCCTACTTTCGCATTCGCATCACCTATGTGAATAAAGGACATCTTTTGGGGCAAGGGTCTTGTCGGTCTTCATAGAACTGTTCAACTTAAGCTTCTTTGGCATTAGTGATTGGCCTTAGACTTGGATTACTGTGATGTTGAATGGTTTGCCTTGGAAACGAACTGAGATCATTCTACTGTTTTTGAGATTGTCCCCAAGTATTGCCTTTCAGATTCTTTCATTGACTATGATGGCTACTCCATTTCTTCTAAGGGATTCTTCCCTCAGTAGTAGATATAATGGTCATCTGAATTAAATTCACCCATTCCTGTCCATTTCAGTTCACTAATTCCTACAATGTTGATGTTCACTGGTGCCATCTGCTTAACCACATCCAGTTTACCTTGATTCATGGACTTAACATTCCAGGTTCGTATGCAGTGTTTTTATTTATATCATCAGACTTTATTTTTACCACCATACGCATCCACAACTGAGCATTGTTTGTGCTTTGGCCCTGCCGCTTCATTCTTTCTGGAGCTATTTCTCTGCTCTTCCCCAGTAGCATATTGAACACCTACCGACCTGGGGAATTCATCCTCCAGTGTCATATCTTTTTGCCTTTTCATACTGTTCATGGGGTTCTTGAGGCAAGATACTGAGTTTTCATTCAAGAATTCATTTCGGTCTGGGCGGAAGTCTTAATTACTTTTTCACAGGCTTGATAGTGTTGCCAAAATTTGGCCTCTGTTCACGGTGCTGAATAGAAACTCAGAGATAGAGTTTTGGGTGAAGTAGAAAAGAGTAGCTTTTATTGCTTTTCCATGTAAATGAGGACACAGCAGGCTAGTGCCCTCAAGTCTGTGTGACCCACCCCCGGGGGGTAGTAAGAAGACTTATAGTGTTCGAGGAGCAGAGCGTGATCAGCTCATGCACAGTTCTCGGATCGATTGGCATCAGGTAAAGTTTCAAGCATCATCAGCTTTCTGGTTTCAACCAGTCTAGGGTCTGTGTTCTTGTGGTCAATGCTTTCATCTGGAGGGGGTCTGCTTCCTGTAAAAGCAACTTAGGAATGTGTATCAGGCTTCTATCTATATCTTTCAGGGAAATGGGTGTTCAAAGATTCTGCTATGTGGCAGAATTATAGTCTAAATTGTTACCAGTTTCCTGGCCCAAGGGCTGTTCTTCGTTTCTACATCTTCACATTTCCCAATCACTAACTCTTTATTGAAATTTTCATTTATTTATTTAGGCTCTGCTGGGTCTCTGTTGCTGCACGGGATTTTCCCTAGCTGTGGTGGGCGGGGGCTCTTCTCTAGTTCCTGTGCATGGGCTTCTTGTGGTAGCATCTTTTGTTGTGGAGCACAGGCTGTAGGGCATGGGGGCTCCAGTAGTTGAAGCTCCTGGGCTCTAGAGCACAGGCTCAGTAGTTGTGGCACATGCTCTTAGTTGCTCCACGGCATGTCGGATCTTTCCCAGATAAGGGATCGAACCCGTGTCTCCACATTGGCAGGTGGATTCTTTACCACTGAGCCACCAGTGAAGCCCCCAGTCATTAACTCTTGAGTCAGCATTTTACTTTAAAAGACAAGGACACAGGAGCTTGTGCACAGTTTCAGTCGCTGTTGATATTTGACCGTTCTTATCCTGTTTTCTTGCTTTGTTTGTTAGAACATTTATTTGGTGAAATAGCTTCAATTATGTCACCATTTTTTATTATACTTCCTTTCTTTCTTTCGTAATTTTGATACTTAAGCCAAAGTCCATTTTTCTAAGTCCTTCAACCCATTTCTTAGCTCCTAATATAAACAATATAAGTGAAGTCACTCAGTCGTGTCTGACTCTTTGCGACTCCATGGACTGTAGCCCACTAGGCTCCTCCATCCATGGAATTTTCTAGGCAAGAGTACTGGAGTGGGTGGCTATTTCCTTCTCCAGGGGATCTTCCCGACCCAGGGATCGAACCCAGGTCTCCCACATTGCAGGCTGACGCTTTGCCATCTGAGCCTCCAGGGAAGCCCTAAACAATATAATTACCATCTAAATATCCCTTTTACTTTTTCCTTTTTTTTTTGTTGTTTTGTTTCTGTTGAATTACTACTCCTTCCACACCTGCAGACTTATTAATCCTAAGAGCCTTGGGGCAGCTATTAACTCATGAGCTTAAAGAAAGCCCCAGCCCCTTATATAAAAAGGCTGTGTCAAGAAAAGAATAGCTTAATCTCAACATAGCCAAAGCTGCACTGGCATTGAGCAGAAGTTAGGCACTGAGGACATAAAAAGGTTATTATATCATCATGTTGCTTTTCTTGTAATTAGTAGTCATCAGTAACTTGTAGATCATTGTAATTTTCAAACTTTTATAATGAACATTAAGTGTACTGTGATGCAAGAATGTACTCTTACTTTTTAACTAAAGACTAGCGTTAAAAAGAAGTTACTTCTTTCATGAAGGATGAGCAAGTATAATCCAAGCCAAAAAGGGAAGACTTTTTACTAGATAATTTCCCAGCATGGTAGGCATACAACATGTAGTTCCGTGAGTGAATGATTCTTCCATGAAAAGCATACTCAGATTCCAAATTGCCATCATTAAGCATTTATCACTGATTTTGAGATACCTGCCAAAACCAAGAGTACATATGGGAAACAGTTTTCTCTATGTATTATGATGGATAATATTCACATATTGAAACCTGAAGCTGGGTATAGGATTTTCTGTTTTTGTCTTTCTAAGTTTCACAATAAATTATATATCCAATTTACATTTTACAGAGTAGTAGGGATTTATTCATTCACTCAGCATATGAAGTGTCTGTGTGCCAGACACGATACTAGATTCTGAATGTGGCAGTGAATAAGACAGCTGTGCTGCTCTATGCTATTTTTAGGGACACTTTACTGTCTGCATTTCCAAATAATTTTTTCGTAGTTGGTGAGAAGAAAACAATAAACTTGAACTTTAATTTCTTGGTTCTCCAGAAACCCTGGTTAAGTGGTTGTTGTTGTCTTAATTTTTTTTTTTCTTAAAATAGTATACAACTATGCAGAGTTTCCCCTGGAGAAGGAAAAGGCAACCCACTCCAGTATTCTGGGGCAGAGTTCCTATTTTAAAGGATCAGTAGATTTGAAAGCTATTTGTAATAATTGGTCATACAGAGTATCTGTAGTACCTAGAACATGGTTATCAAAACACTAATTTTGAGACTGTTTTGCTGTCTCCTTTTTTCCCTCTTCACAACATTTATCTGAGCATGAGACTTCAATTCACTTCGAAGGAGTTCTCATCTTAGATTACTACAGTGGAATGTACAGAAAAGAAGCAAGCCCTTGAAAATACATTGAGAAAATTGATACATGTCTTTTTCTAAAAAGCAGTTGGCACTTGGTACATTTCAGATGGTTCTTAAGATGAATATAAATTTTCCTATTCAAAGAACAATCACATTGGTTTAGACTACATTTGGAGGTCAACGTTAATAAGCGGGGGCGGGAGTTATAATTCTAGAATACTCTGAAACTTTTTCTTACATAAATGAAAAGCACTCAATATGTGGTTAATATATTTTGTAAATTAAATTGCTCAAACTTTTCAAGATAACAGTAAATAGTTTTTAAAAGTATAATGAATAGAATATTTTATATTGACCTAGTCTATATAATTTTTTAAAAACTAAATTACAGTAAATTATTGTGTTTACTCTGTCCAACAGATACCAGAAGAGCCCCACATAAAGAACTGTAGAGCTGCACTGACCAGTAGAATGCTCTTTTTAAATTGCCTAGAACAGTGAATACAGTGTTGATTATATTGCTGATGAGCAGTGATATGTCTGCCAACACATAGTTTCAGTTGACATTAAATAACATGTCTCTAACAAATGCTTCATATACAAGAAACAGCCCTGAAGCTGGAGGATTCTCTTCAAATTGTGTGCAGTTGAAAAGGTATTGACCAAGAGATAAAGAAGAACATTAAAAATATCAAAGTATCATTTGACATTTTGATGATATTTAATCATCCAAAAACTAATCAGTACTGCTGATAAAGAAAGCCTAAATGGTTGTTTCCAATAAGCCAACTTATTATACTGTTCTCCTCTTTCAGTTAATTACTGGACTGTGTTTAATCATGATATGTATTAATGTTATCTTCTATGTACAACTTTATTTGTGAAAGTGTGTTTTGTACCAAAGGCTTTCATAGAAACTAGTCCATTATGTGTAAATAAGTGAAGTCTACACTGTGCCCAGGTGAATGGTATTAAAGACAGACTTGCCTAAAAGAAATGTGCCTTGCTTGATTAAACATTCTTTTATTTTTTGATTCAAAAATGATAGATTTGCAAATTAGTCTTGTAGGTAGGTTCTAGCTGAGCTTAACTTTAAAAAATATATTAGTTCTTATTATATGTTTAAGTTATCTATCTTAATACTTTTCAACAGTTCATATATAATATACTCATTTAATTTAGTTTTTCTGCTGTGTTTGATGTAGCGAGACAAAGCACATTCTTAAAAATATATTCGATCTACTGTTTTTAGAATTTCCTTAAAAATCATAGCTGTAAAATGCTTCTTGACTCATTTTCTATTTTTATATTCTTTTAGAAATGGAATTTTTCAGTTAAAAAAGAAAAGCAAAGTTTTATTTGGAAAAGTAACTTAGGACGTCATGAAAATGATTTCCCATTTTGGGACATTTCACTTCTGTGCCATTATTAATGTATTTACTGTGACATTTCAGCAGAATGGTAGCTATTTGTATATTATTTAATAAGCCTTATAGAAAGTCAAACT
Organism: Budorcas taxicolor; assembly: GCF_023091745.1. Taxonomy (NCBI): domain Eukaryota; kingdom Metazoa; phylum Chordata; class Mammalia; order Artiodactyla; family Bovidae; genus Budorcas; species Budorcas taxicolor. The sequence continues at coordinate 33,140,790 of NC_068912.1, forward strand.
GTGAACATTTAATATAAAGAAGACTCTTTTCATTTCTAAAATATGGTGACCAAATGCATAAAACTCCCATCTCCTGTTATTTAAATACATAAGAATGCTAAATTAAGAGCACTTGTAGAATTTCAATTACTATCAAAATATTGTGGTAGGGAAGGCAAAATTATAATACTTTATGATGTCCCACAGAAGGAAATACGGGTCATGGATTTCATTGTTAACGTATAAGAATCAGTAACTGAAGCAATCTTATACCTACTAGCTGCAAAACAAACAGACAGAAGATACAATCCAGGTAACTTTCTTCTGAGGCAATGTCTACAATGATTTGCACAATCTGCTGGTAATTTCTCTGGTCAAAACTTTGAGACCAGATCACTCTGGGAAAAACTGAAGTAAAAAATGACAACTATCTCAGATTTGAGCTATGTGCACCTCCAATCTGGATAATTTGTTTTTAAGATGAAAATACAGCCACCAAGGTGTTTTTGTTCTGTGTTAGCCCATGTAGTAGAGACACTGGCCCAGAGAATAGTCCATTTCCTACCACCTTAGTAACTCATAACCGATGATCACAGCCTGGTCATGTCAGCTATTGGGATGACTGAAACAAACCAGTCAACTGTCTTAATAGGAGGTCTAAGACATGCAGATGTTTTGGTAAAGATTAATAGGTGTTACCAAAATAAGACACAGGAGCTACCTTTGTAAAATACCAATGACACAACCTTAAGCATTATAGTAGGTTTAATATCATATCCACATTATTATAGGCTACAGTTTCAAATAAAGACAAAACCTGTACTTTTAAGATCAAAGCACAGAATGGTACCAGATGAAGAAACTGTCATAGCAAATATGTTTCACCAAATGGGGAGTAAAAATAGTATTACTCTAGATATTGGGAGACCAGAATTCTTACCCACTTTCTGCCTGTGGGACCCTAAATGCATCACTGACCATTGCCAGGCTTCAGTTTCCTAATTGCAAATGGATGTTCTGGGTTAATCTCAAAAGGCCTTTCCAGTCCCCAAATTCTCATTATATGCGTTTGAAAAGTCTTGGAAGCAGACTTAAATACTCAAATTTTCTTAGGTATTTTTGAAAGAATGAATAAATTGAAATGAGATTTAAGTCTTGAAAGTGTCATAAATATATCATTCTTCAAGTTGCTTGTGAGAGAGGATATGGGTTTTTTTTTCTCCTCTAAGAATTGTCACTGGTCTCTAAATGGGATCATGAAAAAATTAAAAACTCACTCTGCAGAATGAAAACAGATTAATAAAGTACCTGGAAAGGAGGGGAGGTTATTTTTTAAATTTAATTTGACATTTAAGGTGATTTGAAATCATATATGAAATGCTAAAACTGCAACAGAGCTTTATCATACTCAACATTATAACCATGGGAGTAGGAGAAGGTGGGAAAAGGTTGGAGGGATAGGGGAGTGTTTGCCTTACAATCTCTTGATCATTTCCACATAAGCCACAGTTTGGTAGAGCAGGTGTCTCTGCGCTTTCATTTTGGCTCTACCAATAACTCTCATGTACCCTAGGAAAGTTCCTTTAACCTCTCTGAGCCCCAATTTCTTTTAGTAATCTGTATGTTTCTTTACATTTTTGAGTATTCTATATTGTTTTAGGATTGCTGTAATATACATGTCCATGTCGCTCCCTCCAATCACTTAGATGCCATATCTCTACTCATGGACTGAACAGACTGCAAATCCAAATGTTATTATTTCCAATATTGCTAATCAACCTCAGCAAGACGTAAGGCATGTAAATATTTTTATTTTGACCATGGTTTAATTATTATGATTTATCATTTCATCCTTTAATGTTGCTAATTATCTAAATGAAATGTCTGTTCAAGTGAACCTTATGAAAAAATTTTGTAGTTGAGTAAACACTTAGCAAATCAAAACTGAATATGTTCCCAGTGAAATGTAGCTGATTGTAAGGTGTGGTTTTGTCACATTTATAAGTTAATATCCTTTTGGCCCCAGAAACAATGGCTGTAATTTAAAATAATAGTCACAAAATTTTATAAATTTTTGTGAATACAAAAGAGGCTTGATAGAGCCATATTGTAATTAATTTTGCTCAGGAGTGCGAAACAAAATTCAGGGATAAACCAACGCTTCTGTTTGGCTTTAGTGGATGGTTGGGAGAATGAAAGGCTATAGGTTTTGCACAACATAGCTAAGAAATAAGTATACCCACTGTAAAAGAAGAGTATATTCTGGTTAGTGGTTTATGGTAGAAAGAGATTAGGATAGAAAGATGCTAAACTATGGACACTAGGGAAATTCTTTAAATGATAGTCCATTTGAATAATACAGAAATATTTTGTCATACTGAGATTATCTGTCCAAAAATATAGTCTTATATCCTTCCATTCAGAAAAGGGGGCAGTTTTTAAAGGCCTCTATCATAATAGGAAATGTATGTTTTGATTAGTGGACCAATTCATTAAAACATTTAATCTGATCATTTTGGTTACGTGAATCTGAATTTTCACTTTAGCTATAACTGAGTCTTATATGTTTGTGTTAGTAATCTTTGTAAGAAGTAATTTAACCATTTTTTTAAAGTTGATAAAATTTGCTAAATGGTGATTCTAGCATATTGTGTTAATAGTGTATCTTACAACAATCTGTGAACTGACCATATGAAAACAAACCATAGTAGTATCTCTTCTGGTAAAATGTTTCCATGGTGTGATCTCTTATACTGGGTTTGGGGTGGGGAGGTTACGTATTTAGTTTATGTAAAACTAACTGTTGAACTGTTTTTCCTAAATGCCATAAAATTGTATGATTATAAACCAAATAGGAATATCCTATTAAAGGCACTGTATAGACTATTTTTGAAGTTATCCCATAAAATGACTTAGTTTCTGTTAAAAAGTTTCTACACATACAAGGGAAAGCAAACAGTGTATGTATTATTTCTGTGTAATATGCTAAATGTTTTAGAATCCATTTTTTAATCTTATGCAGATGGAAAGTGATTTTGCAGATAAGAGTAACAAATACAACTACAGCACTTCAGTTTTTTCACAGAGATGTCTCATACATGTTCATTATCTTAGAGTTTGCAAAGATCATTCACATATCTTATTTACCTTTAAAATATCCTTATAAAGTAATAATACTATCTGAAGTTTAGAGATTAAACAACCAACGTTTAGAAAGATCGTGACTTGTCCACGATCATAAGGGCAGCAAATGATTTTACATTTCACGTTCTTTACACTTTTCATTCTCTGTCAAGTTTTTTCTTTCCTACCAGTGCCATGATCTTTAAGACTTTAACTAAAATTTAATTCCAAATGATACACTGGGAAATTTCACAAGGCACTGTGGCTGTTATTGTCAGACCTTTCTAAATGCTTCTAAAATAGAGTCATCCCACAGGGTGATAGCTGAACATTTTCCATCTAAAACATATTTAAGTCCCCATACTCTGACTACAGACATTAAATCCAGATGATATCAAAACGCTGGACTGAAAAATTATTTTCTCCACTGATCTCCTTTCTAATTTCCTTTTTAAAAAGTCCATCATAATGACTGACTTATGAACAGTTCAAAGAAACAATAATCAACCCAAGAAACTACAGACATTCTAATTCAGAGAAAGCATACTCTAAGACCCACGATATTGTCCATTTTTCAGCTTATTGTTTTTCATCAAATGTGTTCTGTGATTAGGGGAGGACAGGGAATGGGGAGTGAGTAGAAAAACTGCCTTTCTTTTAAGAAAACCTCATTATTTCCTGTAACTGTTCAAAAAGAATTGATATCAAGTATTAGACAACAGGATTATTAACATTTAGCCATAGTTCAAATATATGGTAAAGTTGATACACATATTTAAAAATTCACTGAAGTAATTTCCTGGATAAAATTAAAATCTGATGACTTCTCAGTTCAAATATGGAGAACATTCATGTGTTAATCAATGGCATAATGCTACATTTTAATTCTTTTTTAAAATAACAGAGAGACACTGGAATTGCTTTCCCTTGTAAATCAACAGTCTGTGATACATTCTGTACTTTTACTGACTAGCAATGAAGTGTTACTGTGAATAATTAAATGAAATATAAACTATAGCATATCAGAATTTAAAATTTTGTAACCTTAAGTTTAGTTCTCCTCCTCAAACAGATAAGTCAAACAAGTATTATTTTGTATGGAATGAAATAATAGTCATTCTTAAACAATGACATAATAAATAATGGAGTTCTGATAAAATGTAAGATCAAAACATTTTATATTTTTCTACATTTGTCTTCCTTTGACATTGAATTATGTTAATTTACCACATATTATTGTAAAGTTAAAATAAACTATTATGCCATGTTCTGTAATGTTCCTGACATAGTAATTTTGGGCCTTCTGTTAACTAAATAACAGTAAATACCTGTGAGTTAATTATGTGATATTTTCATCTGATTTCTTTTATAAATCTGTCATTGGATTTAAAGTGTTTTCATTGGAAATGTTATGTGCAGAATTCAATAAAATACCAAAAACTCCTAATACTCATATTAATAATTAGCTCCAGGTCCTTCTTCCTCCCCCTCTACTTCCTTCCTTCCTTTTCTTTCTTTCTCTTTGTTTCATTTCTCTTTTCTTTTTCTTTTTTTTTTCAAAATAGGAAACACCAAAGCTGAGCTATTGTCAGCGGTTCAAGTGCCAGCTACCTTTGGACAGCTCTGCACACTGTCCTCTCACGTGACTGTAGCGACACTCCCGTGCATTACACTCAGCAAGTCTTTTGAATGCCAACATTGTTTAGGTCTCCTTTATTGCTGCCAACTGTACACTGATGGGGGCCCAGAAACATCTGAAGGGAGAAAAAAAAAATGTCATGTCTGTGCCTTGGCACATTCTGTCAGTTATATGAGAACAAGGTGAGAAAGCAAATGTACATCATTTCATCCAATATATATATTAAGCATCAATTATGTGCACCCCCCTGTTCAAAGCACTATGAGAGGATATAAATGTGAATAAGAAGGTGAGCCTGCTCTCAGAGAACTTAAGAGTCTAGTGGGTAATGTATTCCTGCTTTTATAGGTTAGGATTCTCATTATTTAGATCTAGAACTGTCGAGTGTTAAATAAGATCGTTTTGTTTTCCATAAGTATATAAGTTTCGTGTATGTAAGTCCAATATTTTTCCCACCATGACGCACTATAATTTCTCTGAATCAGCATTTGTATACCCATTGTTCTTATTTTGTACTTAGTCATGTTGATCCTGAATCTTTCTTCTAATAGCAGCTAGTTATTCAAATGTGTTTGTGCTTTTGGAATGGCAACAAATGCTACGTCACCAATACAGAGGCCCTCTTGTTTCCATCTGAAATTTTACTTTGTCTTAAAAAAATTACAGATTTATGCTGTCTTACACATGTAGTAGTTAGCTATTAGAGAAAAGAACAAAACATATTTTTCTGAGTCTCCAGCTGATACGAGAAATAGCTGTTTTTAAGCTTTCTGGCCATGCAGCTTTGGTTGTGGACTCCATGAGCCGTAATTTGTTAAGTATTTCATGTTAAGAAGCCAGATCTTAAAAGTCTTTTGCAAACATTTACAGGATGAATTAAGAAATGCAGGTGGCTTCCAATGGATTACAGCCATCCTCTTTGAATCATGCCTTCATCCAGGAGAACTGTCACGTTTCTGGTGGACTTCGACAGAAACAAATTTGTGCATAGTTTTATAGCTGTACATTTCCTATGGATTAGGGCCCTCTCTTTTGTATTATAATGTTTATCAATACTGAGCCTTTCTCGCCCTTAACATCTATTTATCATTTCTTTATAAGTTCCATTAATCACAGCCCAAATGGGTTACATTATTTTGTGTTTAAAACAATCCTTCTTTGTTCACTCCAAATGATATCTGATAACTTGAGTCGTGGTAGAAAAAAAGGTAGGAGAAAAGGCCAAATGAAGAACTGAAACCCCTGGTGACAATACTGGCTTTTTACAAGTTAAGGTCAGTGAAGTCATTGTTTTGGAAATGAAGCCGCAGAGAAGGAACAAAACAAAGAACCCAGAAATCTGATTTCAAAACACACAATTGACAGGGAAATGCGCATACATGGCACAGTCCCTCACTCATGTCTGGTCCAGTTTGGGATAATAAATGCTTTTAGATGAAGATGAGGAACACAAATTGATTGACAAGCACTATCTCATTAAACCTTCACAATGTTAGTGAGATGCAGCTGCCAGGTATTGCTAGTTTAATTTATACGCGTTCTGCCAGCCATGAAAACCAGCAGTTATTTCCACATGATCTGAATCTACAAGCAATGATGGAAGTTACTCAGAGGACCTAAGAGGAATCCAGAAACTGAGCTAAAAGATGATAAATATGCCTATGTCTTTAGTTTTCTTTCATTCCTATAGAGAAGCTGGGGAACTCTACAGAGGGAAATGCTTGTGTTGTCTTTTGATTTATGGTGACGGAGATGGACATAATTGGGAGAGAGAGGGAAGTGGCATTCATAATGCGGATGTAAAGTTTGAGGTAGAGTTAATTTTTGCCTTACAATTTCTGGAGGCAATTTATAATGCTGTTTGAATTTTATGTGTCCTAATCTTGAGAAAGTAATGAGTTTGTGATTTTAATATGCTTCTCCCTCCAGGCACTTTCTGTGCCAGCAGGAATGCTCTACACTCTCAGTCAGGCCAAGCTCTCAATACGTGTGGCAGCCAAGAAGGAACCTGGCGCACGGTCCTGTATGCTTAGAATTAGCTCCACGGGGACTCTGCACAAGCCAGCCACACTCTCAAAATGCCTGGAGTATAAATTAATGGGGCCTTATAGCTGCACTGTGCTTTACAATATTTATAATACACACACATAGACGTATATTTGAAAGCATTTTGTGAAATCTGTACTCTAAAATGAGCAGAGAAGGTCACATCACATACTTGTTACAAATAAAGAAACTAGATACATAGTTACACAACTTGTGTAAGCTCATGTGGTCAGTAAATTTCAGAAAGTGGCTAGAATCTAGGGTTTCCTGACCCCTAAACCAAGGTTGTTTTTCACAACCATAATCCCTAGGCCTCACCATCCCTGCTATCCCAAGTTTTGGCTTCCTTAAGAAGTGAGGTAACTGAAGGTGTTGCCATCAGGTATCTTTTTTCTTTATTTATTTTTAATGGAAGAATAAATGCTTTACAGTATTGTGTTGGTTTCTGCCAAACATCAGCATGAATCAGCCATAGGTCTACATATGCCCTCTCCCTCTTGAACCTCCCCCACACCTCCCTCCATCACCTCCATCTTTCTCTGGAAGAGCAGGAGAAAGGCCTTTCCACTGTGTTTGTCTTACTCAGCATTCAAGCTGGCAAGACGAGCCCTGCCTCAGCCTGCCTTGACCACCCAATTCTCTTGCCTTAAAGTGAGACCCCAGAGAAATGGAATCCTAAATTCTGCAAACTGGCTCAGTCACCACTCCATGCATCTATTCATTTACTATTCAAGGATAGTTACTGACTACCCCCTTATATAGTCAGTAACACACACAGCACAGCCCCTGATATGCCATTTTCCCTGTCACTTCAGTGGAAAATTGTCCCAATCTCTTGAGCTCCAGTCATCTTATTCAACCCCCTCCCGACTTGCCTTCATCAAATATTGACTGTCTTGGCTCTGTCCTTGATATCTCCCCAGCCCAGAATCTGGGGAGATTTGATTAGTATATAAAAGTTTCCTGGACCATAAATCCATCTTCAGCCTTATTTTCCCCATTCCATTCAAAGCCAAATTTTTTTTAAAGAAATTGTCTTTACTCCTTCACCTCTCATTTATTTGACTTTCTACTCATGTCATCCCATTGTAATCTGGCTTCTGTCTCCACCTCTCGCTGGATATTTCCTCACTACTAGTTTCCTTGTCATTCTTCCGTTCTCTTCTTACTCAGCCTCTGTAGGGTTTGACCCGGTTGGTCTCTTCCTCTTTGCTGTTTTTTGTAGCACTACCCTTCTTTTCTTTGTCTCTATCACTGACTTATCTTCCTGTTGTTACTTCTTAAACACTGCTGTTCCCCAAGGTTCTTTTTTTTCAGTCTTGATCTTTTCTTACAGTCTAAGCTTTCCCCAGGTAATATCAACCAATACTTTGGTTTTAACTACTTCCCCAAATCTTTATCTCCAGCTCAGACTTATGTGGGCTTCCCTGGTGGGTCAGATGGTAAAGAATCTGCCTTCAATGCATGAGACCAGGGTTCAATCTCTGAGTCAGGAAGATCCCCTGGAGAAGGGAATGGCAACCCACTCCAATATTCTTGCCTGTAGAATTCCATGGTGTGCTACAGTCCATGGAGTCACAGAGTCAGACACAACCGAGTGACTAACATTTTCAAACGTACATACTGAATACTCTTCTTAGTGTACTCCAGGCTCCTGTTTTCTCAGCCCACCATTTCCTACCTGCTCACATTCCGTTCTTAGATTCCACAGTCTAGAAGGGACAGCACTAGAACCCACAGAAGCCCATCCTCTGTCCACATGTGGTCATCTAACCCAAAGCGAGCCAATCAGATTATCTCTCGCTGGAATTCATAACTGAGACTTGGAGACTTAGAGGCAGAAACAAGTAGGCAGAGATCTAAGTCATATGGGGTCGAGCCAAGGTCAGCCTCCTGACGACCCTAGATCCATGCAATCCATGGTCTGGTGAAGCAATAGCTAAGCCTGCTAGAGAAGCTTAGAGAATGAAGCGGAAGTGAAGCAGAACAACCACACTGCCTCGGTGAAAGATGAGCAGTAGCTGCAGACAAATTTCTAGTATGTGGGATCCTCAACTCTACCTACCCCCTGCTGTTGAGATCAGTGAGACTCTTCCATAACCTTCCAAAAAGTCAGGATTTTGTTAGCCAGCTTCACAGAATTTCCTGACCACATGGACAATTTATCTTTTGCACAACAATCTCCTCGCTAGAAACATCATATTGTTGTAGGAAGGGGGACCCCTTCCAGGGCCCAAAACTGGGCTCTTGTCTAACACTCGGAAATGAATTGTCCGAGGAGACACGTGCTGACAAAGCAAGAGATTTTATTGGGAAAGGGCACCCGGGTGGAGAGCAGTAGGGTAAGGGAACCCAGGAGGACTGCTCTGCCGCGTGGCTCACAGTCTCGGGTTTTATGGTGATGGGATTAGTTTCCGGGTGGTCTTTGATCAATCACTCTAATTCAGAGTCTTTCCTGGTGGCACACACATTGCTCAGCCAAGATGGATGCTATCGAGAGTGATTCTGGGAAGTGGACAGACATGCAATGTCTCCTTTAGACCTTTCCTGAACTCTTCCAGTTGGTAGCTTATTAGTTCTGTATTCCTTACCAGAATCTCCTGTCATAAAACAACTCATGCAAATGTTTACTATGGTACCTGGCCAGGGTGGGCTGTTTCAATCAGTGTGCTTCCCCTAACAATATTAGGTGATCTTGAGACTATCCAAGGTACTTCAGACTCAACATGGCCAACCAGAATGACTCATTTCCTGCACTCAGCACCACATCCTATCCTGTTATTTCTTATCTAAGAGAAAGGAACCATTTCTCCTTAATACTACCGTTTAGAAATCTGGAAATCTTGTAATCTCAGACTTCTCTTTCTCACTCCTCGTGGCCAACAAATTCTTGAAACAACTTCCTTCCCCACCGCCTCCTCTGAATTGTTTCAATCTCTTGTCGTTTCTTGCCTATTTTGCTGCAGTAGCTTGGAAACTTTTGTACTACAGCAAAAATGATCTATGTAAACCACAAATATGCTAGTGATTTTCCTGGCGAAAATACTTCAGTGACTCCTCCTTTATCCTTTTAGGATTAAGCCTAAACTTTTTAGTATGACATCCAAAGCCTTTCATAACCTAGCTCTGTTGACCTTTCTAACTTCATCCCTTGTTACTCTCCAATAGGTACACTCTGCTCCAGTCACACTGAATTATTATGAATTCCTTGTATGTAACATGCTCTCTCTCCTACATACCTTCACATTCTCTTACTTCCTCTGTCCACACCTTTTTTTTTTTTTCGCCCCCTTCTCCACCCATCCACATTTTTCTCCTCAGCTGGGTAATGGCTAACTATCTTTCAAGTTTAGATGATGTCTCCTCGAGGTAGACATCAGCTAAGTATCCCTCTGATGTATCCTAAATAGCCCTTTGTCAAAGAAAATAGAGCAAAATATAACTGTCTACTCTTCTGTCTCCTTTGCAAAACTGTGAGCAACATGAGCGCTGCCCTAGTCATTATTGTAATTATAATACAGTGCCCAGTTTATAGTGGAAGCTCAATAAACATTTGTTGAATAAATAGGACACCAAAAAGACATAACTTCTGCACTTAAAGACCTTATAGAAATAGTGAAAAATGAGAAAGCCTATGTATATGGAATGGTATCAAATTCAACACCAAGTAGACATGGGGTACTATGAGAAAGTTGAAAAGAATAATTGGCTCTGTCCAAGGACCTTCAGGAAATAAGACAGGCATTTCTACTTTCTCTTCAAGCCTGAATGCCTGTCTTATTTCCTGAAGGCTGTTGAGCTACTTGTAGCCAGTGCCAGCCTGCTTATCTTTCATAAGCTGCAAAAGCTGCTACATGTTGATGTACCACAGTTTAAAGGCTCTCAATGCTAGATTCATAAAACAAATTTACTCCAAGGAAACTAGATAGCTGTCTTAGCAGTGGAAAACTAAAAAACTTTTCAAGCTATTGGAGTATTTAAAAATATCTTGGATTCAATAAAACCCCAAATATGTCTCACTCTTGGAAATTTTCCCTCTTAATTTTGAAACATATGAGTAGTGTTGAAGAAATTAATCTGTACTTTCAAGTTAACCACACTTACCTCATCCAGTTGCTGTTTTAGAAGATCTGTGTATTATTCCAGGAAACTCCAGGGTCCTTATTAGAAGCTTTCAATCAGATTGTATCTCCAATGTAAATTTAACCTCAGTAGTTAAACATTTCCAGTAATTTTTAGGTTTCATCAAAGGATTACTTCAATTTCCAATCCTTTGAAGTATTACACTTGGACAAAAGTTCTTGTGTTTAAATTGTACAGAATTTGCCTGTTGATATCTCTATAAATCCTCAGTCAAAATGACTCCCAGTTCAAAAATTTGCATACCTTCTCTTATCCTTGTGGAATCTGTGAGAAATTAGCCTACAAGGGATATCAAACTTTCAGTTCAGTTCAGTTCAGTCGCTCAGTCGTGTCCAACTCTTTGCGACCCCATGAATCGGAACACGCCAGGCCTCCCTGTCCATCACCAACTCCCGGAGTTCACTCAGACTCACGTCCATCGAGTCAGTGATGCCATCCAGCCATCTCATCCTCTGTCCTCCCCTTCTTCTCCTGCCCCCAATCCCTCCCAGCATCAAAGTCTTTTCCAATGAGTCAACTCTTCACATGAGGTGGCCAAAGTACTGGAGTTTCAGCTTTAGCATCATTCCTTCCAAACAACACCCAGGGTTGATCTCCTTCAGAATGGACTGGTTGGATCTCCTTGCAGTCCAAGGGACTCTCAAGAGTCTTCTCCAACACCACAGTTCAAAAGCATCAATTCTTCGGCACTCAGCCTTCTTCACAGTCCAACTCTCACATCCATACATGATCACAGGAAAAACCATAGCCTTGACTAGACAGACCTTAGTTGACAAAGTAATGTCTCTGCATTTGAATAAGCTATCTAGCTTGGTCATAACTTTTCTTCCAAGGAGTAAGCGTCCTTTAATTTCATGGCTGCAATCACCATCTGAGATCATTATAATTCCCAAGAACCATTGACTAACGTAGTATAAGATTTTGGTTACTGGTAATTTTAAGAAAACTCCTTAACAAAATTTGAAAATATGGACTTTTCTACCTGCAATAAGAGGGGAAGAATATAGATTTATTAGAAAATAAAATACTGAATCTAAAAGTTGCAAATGGCTCTTAATTCATATTAATCATTGCAATTCTTTCAGGTCTATTAAAAAGGAATTTAGGGAGCCAAAGAAGAAGGTATAATTAATGTCACCTAGTGACTTATTCAATTACAAACTATAAGGCTGCTACTGTAAACGGTTCCCACTATCTTAGAAGGAACGGAGCTCTTCTCCTTTAAGGATGAAAGCCATTATCAGATAAACCTCATTTCATTTTTCCCAGAAGTTATCTCCCAGCTGAGGAGACCTTAATCTGGAATCCTACTCTGTGGTTTTCTTTGAAAAGACTTTTAACATCCAATGCTGCTTAAAAACTTTGTATTTTGAAATATATATTCTTGTCCATCTATGCCGTATTTGTTCACCTCACATCTGAGTTGTTACTAGTTGATTGAATAGGCATCTGCAGTGGTTAAAGTTGCCACTAAAAAGCCAAACTCCCCTTAACTGGTATCAGTGCATCTTGATCTTTGGGCCTTTTTGAAAATGATGCAGACCCTGTTTAATAACCTAGGAGAAATGACTGTCTGCTGTAGGATACAAAACTGCCTTGCAGTAAAGGGGGATATTACATGACTAGAAGCTTGAATCTAATTGAGACGTCTTTCCCAGTGAAATGAGCATACGGAGATGTCTTACCATGCTCTTTCGAATCATGGTCAGTCTAGAATTTAAAGTGTATTTCCCGTTTCTTTTTCTAACATCACATTCCTTTGAAGATTGCCCATTCTCCAAAACGAAGCTCACAACTACTGGGATTTTTTAATCACACAACTTGTAATTGTGAGTCACTGGCTGATTCATCTTATAAAGTCACTAAACCCCTCATCTTATAACACGGACCTTTAATTCCTCCACTGGTAATTCAGACGTGAGCTTGCAGCTGTTATATGTCACCATTGTTGTTAGTTGTTAAAAACATGTCAAGAGTTTTGTTTTGAGGTGTTGGGGTTTTTTTTTTGTTTGTCTGTTTATGCAAGTTTAGACTGAAATAAGATAGTGCCAGAAAGTAATGCTTTTAAGCAGGAGTTCACTTTCAAATTACTATTTTAATAATTATGTCTATATTTGGCTCAATTTCACTTGAGATTTGGTCCAACAGTCATCTCTTCAAAATATCCTGAATAAATCAAATGCTGAAAAAAGAATCCTAAAAATGATGAGCTTTATCGAATTCTGAAAACACGTAGAGGAAAAAAAAAAAAAAAAAACGCTAATAATCACACACTTGTAAACCAAGAGAAAGCCCCTCACAAAATTCAGCCAGGCAAAAAGCCTAACAGTTGAACGTAGCTTTACCTGACTTTCTTTGTCAGAAAGGCCTCCAAAAAAAGGAGGCTTCAGGCTTCCATTGGTCACTGTCAATCTCTTTCTCTCATGAGGGCCCAGTTCTGTTATTATTGGGTAATTCCAGCTTTGTATCTGAATAGGAAATGGAAGAACCCTTTCCTCTAAACCCACACCTTGGTTCAAGGTGTCTTGGAAGAGCTGGCCTCAAAAATCTCACTATTTTGCTACCTACTGGTATCCAGGTACCTGCAGCATCAGCATCGCCTAAGAGGTTGTTAGAAATGCCAAATATCAAGCTCTACCCAAAACTGCTAAATTAGAATCTGAATTTTAATAAAATCCTCAAGCGATTCACATACCCATGAAAGTTTCAGAAGCAGTATTTATTATCAGTACTATATAATCTCACTGAGATATTGCACCTGTGAACTATCAGAACGGATAAACAGTATCTTCAGTCCAAATTAGACTTAAGCTAAACTAGTTCATCTCGTACCTATATAAATTTGGTTTTTTTTTTTTAAGTCCAAAAGTAACTTGGCAAAGAACGAGTCTTATCATTATTGAATTCTAAGTATTGGAGAGCTACTACATTTTTCTGTTTAGAATCAGATTCTACTTTTCAATGAAGTCAAAACATTTTATTTTGTTACAAAACGAATCCTACCAAAGCTCTCCACCAAGCCTGTCCCTCAAAAGCTGTTAATCCTTGGTAGAACCCATGTTTGGGCTAGTCTTGGACCTTAATAAGCTAGTAAACCAGTAGTTCTCATTTATCAAATGCCAAGAACAAATGACAACAGCTTTATCAGGCGTAGTTCTAAGCTGTTACCTATTTAACTTACTGAATCCTCAAAACCACCCTAAAACGTAGGTTCTATCATTATAATCCCTGTTTTAGAGATCAGGAAACTGAGGCATGAAGAGGTTGAATAATTTATGTCTGGTCATAAAATCACACAGTGTCAGAGCTGGCATCTGAGGCCCCTTCCAGAGCCTAGACATCTAATCCTGAGGCTATAATACCACTGAACTCCAGGTGTATGTTATCTCTGCCCCTCACAACAGCTCTACAGTGTACATAGTGTGAGAACACCAAGATCTCATAGACTAGGATGTGATGAAACCCTTGTGTTTCCCCCTGAGTTCATGCTACCTCCCAGCTCTTCCTAACAGGCTGGCCCAGGAGTTCAGTTCCCTCTGTCAACATAACAAAGGTAAGAACACCTCATTTCATGCTTTTCCCCTCCAGCCATATCCAACGTGTATTTGATATGAATCCAGCATGGTATATTTTCCAAAGGTGGGTTTGCAGCCCTGTCAACTGTGATCCTTCACATTTACAAGTCAAACCCTGATCCTGAACACAAACGATCCTGAACACAAACACAAATCTGATCACTCTGTAGGGCCTCCTTGCAGCCTCACTGGAAAGCCAGGTTTTAGTTATCATTAGTATTCTGGTCAGACAGGAAACCTCCCTTGAAGAGTTGCAGTGGAGGGGAATGAAGCTTTGCACACCATAGATAGTGATTTTATTAAAATGTAGAAAAATTGTTGAGAAACAGAGACGTGATGGGTAGGAGGTTGCCATGGCAACTCAACCATTCCCTCGGTTTTCAAACAGTGGGAAAGACCAAGGAATAGTAAATAAAGAAAAGGAAATAGAGGAAGTCTGGGTGATCACAAATGGAATGAGAGCTCAGATGGACGAGTTTCAAATCGAGTGATGAGCTGGGAGGCAGAACTGGGCTTCACAAGGTATTGCCCTTCCTCAAAGATTCAGGAACCTGATGAAGGCAAATCTTAGTCATCAGCTTTGCAGTGTGGCTGAGCCATAGAGGCCACCAAACAATGTGGCTCTCGACTTATGGATAGACAACTCTCACAAGGAGGCAGGGATTCTCCTGGCATGCTGCTGGGAATTACCCACCATGATCTCTGTGTATATTTTAATATATTGCTTCTGGGATCAGTATTATTCATGCCCATCCCTCACTTTAGCATTGCTGATTGATTCTGGGCAGATCAAGAAATGTCAGGGCTGTTCAGAATGCTACCCATTCATACCTACTTTTTGTGACCCCATAGACTATAGCCCACCAAAGCTCCTGTGTCCATGGAATTCTCCAGGCAAGAATACTGGAGTGGGTTGCCATTTCCTTCTCCAGGGGATCTTCCCGACACGAATCGAACCCGGGTCTCCCGCATTGCAGGCAGACTATTTACCATCTGAACTACCAGGGAAGTACAGGGTTAGGAGGGAAGCAGGCAGGAATTAAAAACTGGCCCCAGATAATCCACTGATCGCCTGGCAGAACATTGAACCATAACGCATATATCTGGAGTACAGTATCAGCCCCACACTGGCCAGATCTCAAGAATAAGCCTCATAAGCCTTGGGCAGGGCTCAAGACAGCTGACATGGTGGCTGAAGGGAAAGCATTGCCAGAGAGAAACTGCCCTCCAGGCAGAGTCAGGGCCTCCTCAGACTGTAAAAACATGATGGACAAGAGGGAAGGTTCTAGGTGAGATAAAGGCACACTTGATCATCATGTTCCAGAATGCTCTTCCCGGAGAGCTGAACACTTGAGGAAGTAAGTTCAGTAAGGCCCACAGGCATTCAACATGGTACGTATCAGGTCTTCATCCGGAGGACAGAACTGATGGCCTATGGTGAACGGAGATTTAACTTTGGGACCAGGGACCAGGCTTGATCACTCAGAACTTTTGTGTGGCAGAAGCTTTATTACAGTGAAAAAGTACAGAGAAAGGTTCTGACAGACATCAGAAGGAGGCCGGAGAGTGCCCCACTCACTAGCCTTATCGAGGTCTTAACATACTTTTACCAAACCCACTTCCACAACATCTATCTTAAATTAACAAGATTAGAACTAACAATAGGAAGGTCATACCAGGCCCACTCCCACAACATACCTCTAAAGATAACAAGATTAATCAGAAGGTTCCTGTTAAGAAGGAGAAACATGTCCTCAAGCAAGATACATTTGTTATTATATAATCATTAGTACAGAGCTTAAGGAAAAACATAACCCTGGATCAAGATGAGTTGTTGCATTGTATAATCATTAGCTGTGGGCTTAAAGAAAATAATGTCTAATGTGACTAAGAGGAAGAAAAGTAGAAGAAAAAAAAAAATGCTTGTCCATTTCCCCTCCTAGAGAGCCCCAGTCCCCTTTCTACTCCTTGGCGACCCTGGACTTCTTTTCAAACTATCTAAGAATTAACTCTCTCAGAACTAAGACTCAAGAAGGTAGACCATGAGTTTGAACTGTGCACCCCATCTTTTGCTTCTCTCAATATTCCTCACATTTCTTGCAGTGGCAGTTGCAGTGGTGGGGGTGAGGGGCAGGATAGAAACTCATTAATTAGGTAGGCATGGTTGCAAAGTTAAATTGAGAGAAATCTGTGGTTTTGAATTATACATTTGCAGGTTCAGCTGGGGAAGTTGATGAAGAACACCAATATTCACAACTTCAAGTTATGAAGCCATAAGCAGTGGGTTTCCTGTACTAAGTCGACTATGAAATGGTTGAAATGATCCATTTATTTTTTTCTGTTTTCTTTCTTTAAACTTTTTATTTTGTATTGGGGTATAACTGATTAACAAACAAGGTTGTGATAGTTTCAGATGAACATCAAAGGGACTCAGCCATACATATACATGTATCAATTCTCCCCCAAACCTCCCTCCCATCCAGGCTGCCACATAACATTGAGCAGAGTTCCATTTGCTATACAGTAGGTCCTTGTTGGTTATCCATTTTAAGTATAGCAGTGTGTACATGTCCATCTCAAACTCCCTAACTATCCCTTCCCCTCCAGCAACCATAAACTAGTTCTCGTAGTCTGTGAGTCTATTTCTGCTTTGTAAATAAGCTCATTTATATAATTAAGTGATCCATTTCTACCAGACATAAAATGCTGCTTAAAACACTCCCTAGTCTTATCATCTCTCCCTACAAACACACACACACACACACACACACACACACACACTCACACAATGTATTCTGTTACTTCCCAAATCTCTCCTTTCTCTTCCCTTTTATCTTTTGTTTAGTCCCACACAGTCTTTCACTTCTTCATCAGCTGCATTTATTAATCCAGGGCAAGTGTTTGAGCATCTGACCAGCTAAATCTCAGGGCTGAAACTGCCAAAGTGCTCTCTCCAAGACTGCATTAACTAACAGACTGCCAAGAAAAGCTCACAGTAACAATAACTGCTATTTACTGAGCACCTACTTACCATGTGCAAGGCACTGGGATAATAACTCTCATGCATTCAGATTCCTCAATAACTCCTTCAGTCCCTACATAGGCAACCATTTGGGAAGTGTCACTGTCCCTACGATAGAGGTGAGACCCTGAGCCAAAGAGGGGTGGGTGACTCACAGAACTCACAGAGCTGGTAAACAGTGGGGTTAGGGAAACAGGAACGGCTTTCCTCTGCCTCCCCAGTGTTGAACATCTCTCTGATGTTGTCCAAGCTATTTTCCTCAAGAATAAATGTTTCACAGTACATTGGTGGATGCCAGGGGCTGGTGGGGAGGTGGAAAGGGGCAACGGGGACTTAGTGTTTAATGAGGACCAAGTTTCAGTTTTGCTTGCTCAGCTGCTTCAGTGGTGTCTGACTCTTTGCGACCGCATGGACTGTAGCCCACCAGGCTCCTCCATCCATGGGAGCTTACAGGCAATAATACTGGAGTGGGTTGCCATTTTCTTCTCAAGTTTCAGTTTAGGAAACTGAAAACTCAGGAGATGGATGATGCTGAAAGTTGCGCACAGTGTGAATGTACTTAGTGCGACTGAACTCTACAGTTAAAAATGGTCAAAATAGTATGTTTTATATTATGTGACTTTTACCACAAAGAAAAAATTTTTTTAAATAAATATTTCATATTAAAATGTTTTAACTGATTTAACATTTGGTTCATAATCAAGCTATTCTGTTTTGTGTCATGTTCGTTTTCTCGGTGATAGTTAACATATGCCCTCTCTCCATTTCTGCCACTAACATCCACTAACATGAGCCTCTTAATACCTTGGCATCTGGCAGCCACTTGGCATCTTGCTCTGGTTCTCTTCCCTGATCTCAACTTTGCATGTTGGGAAGGAAGGCAGGACTGAATGAGCCAGCAGCTCGTCTCTTCCTTCAGTTCCGTGAAGGCTCTCCAGTTTCCGCTCTGACCTGTCTCTTCTCCAGACTCTGTCCTCTCATTCTCCTCGCCTTCCCTCATTCTTCAGTCTCTTTTTCCTTCAATAACCAAAAACTGCTTAGACCCTCAATAGTGCACTGTCCCGGAACCCCACGCAGATGGTGCTCAAGGGTCACCACAGCTTTCAAGCAGCTTTCTCCCCAGGTCTCGCCCTCCTCATGGCTCCATCGTTTGGCTTCCGCAACACTGAGCTGCCTTGCTTCCCTCAATACTAATCACTCCTCGCTTATCCTCCTCGTGGTCCTTTTCATCTGCCTTGCCCTTCAGTGCTACATCTCCAAGGTTCAGCTCAGTCCTCTTTTCTTCTCCTCCAATCTCTTCCTGGGTCATCAAATTCATTCCAGGGCTTTCCTCTCCTTGGACTAACTCCCTAATCCATACCTCTATCCTTAGCCTCACTCTTAAGCTCCTCCACTTCCAACAGTCTGCCAGGAGCAGCCCCTGGAATGACTCATTGGCACTTCCAATCCCACCTGTCCAGGTAAAGCATTCACCATCTTTCACTGAATCAGCCCCTTCTGTCCTCCTTATTTCTAGGAAATACCACCTTCAGTTACCCAGCTAGAAAAATACATCTTCCTCACCCATGGTATTCTACTAGTTTTAAAGTATGAAGATTCTCCTTACATCTCTCTCGTTACTACTCTATTCAAAAACCCTCAGGGGTCCTTTGCTGCCTGTTGATGAAGAGCCGGCTCTCACACTATCTCTGCATTTCATCTCTCCATTGGTAGCCCAAACTGATCCTTCTTAACATAGTTTGCTCCCACCAAACTAGCCACTACCCTCTTCTCAAACACATCCAAAGCCTTCCTGCCTCCCTGTTCTGATGCCTGCTGTTCCTGATACCTGCAACATCTCTTCCAACACATGTGAGGTCTTTCCCAACTCCCTTCAGTTCAGTCCAGTTCAGTTGCTCAGTCGTGTCCGACTCTTTGCGACCCCATGAATCACAGCACGCCAGGCCTCCCTGTCCATCACCAACTCCCGGAGTTTACCCAAACTCATATCCATTGAGTCAGTGATGCCATCCAACCATCTCATCCTCTCTTGTCCCCTTCTCCTCTTGCCTTCAATCTTTCCCAGCATCAGGGTCTTTTCAAATGAGTCAGCTCTTTGCATCAGGTGGCCGAACTTTTGGAGTTTCAGATTCAACATCAGTCCTTCCAAAGAACACTCAGGACTGGTGTCCTTTAGGATGGACTGGTTGGATCTCCTTGCAGTCCAACAGACTCTCAAGAATCTTCTCCAACACCACAGTTCAAAAGCATCAATGCTTCGGCACTCAGCTTTCTTCACGGTCCAACTCTCACATCCATACATGACTACTAGAAAAACCATAGCCTTGACTAGACAGGCCTTTGTTGGCAAAGTAATGTCTCTGCTTTTTAATATGCTGTCTAGGTTGGTCATAACTTTCCTTCCAAGGAGTAAGCATCTTTTAATTTCATGGCTGCAATCATCATCTGCAGTGCTTTTGGAGCCCCCCAAAATAAAGTCTGACACTGTTTCCACTGTTTCCCCATCTATTTGCCATGAAGTGATGGGACCAGATGCCATGATCTTCATTTTCTGAATGTTGAGCTTTAAGCCAACTTTTTCACTCTCCTCTTTCACTTGCGTCAAAAGGCTCTTTAGTTCTTCTTCACTTTCTGCCATTAGGGTGGTGTCATCTGCATATCTCAGGTTATTGATATTTCTCCCAGCAATCTTGATTCCAACCCCCTTCCTGACAACTTAATGAGGCTTCTTAAATTTTTGAGGTATCTATCATGTTCTGCTCTCTGTTGTTTCCCTTCATGGATCACAGCCTTGTTGTGGCGAGAGGACTTGGGCAACTGAGTGAAGCTATGAGCCATGCTGTGCAGGGCTACCCAAGATGGATGGGTCACAGTGAAGAGTTCCGGCAAAATGTGGTCCACTGGAGAAGAAAATGGCAACCCACTCCAGCATTCTTGCCTGGATAACCCCATGGACAGAGACATCACATTGCAGACAAAGGTCTGTACAGCCAAAGCTATGGTTTTTCCAGTAGTTGTGTACCGATGTGAGAGTTGGATTGAAAAGAAGGCTGAGTGCTCAAAAACTAATGCTTTCAAATTGTGGTGCTGAAGAAGACTTTTGAGAGTCCCTTGGACAGCAGGGAGATCTAACCAGTCAATCCTAAAGGAAATCAACCCTGAATATTCCTGAATATTCAGTGGAAGGACTGATACTGAATGAAGCTAAAGCTCCAATACTTTGGCCACCTGATTCAAAGAGCCAGCTTATTGGAAAAGACTCTGATGCTGGGAAAGATTGAAGGCCAAAGGAGAAGGGGACAGCAGAGGATGAGATGATTAGCTATCCTCTGCAAGCAGTGAGATCTTTGGAATAATGGTCATAGCTTCTGAGCACTGCCACATATTTATTTAACTGTTTAAACCTCTCAGCAACCCTGCAAAGTTGGCGCTGTAATTCCTGTTTCACAGATGAAGAAACTGAAACACAGACAGTTTCAACGGCATGTTTAAGTTCACAAAGCTAGAATGGAGGCACCCGGATTCTCACCCCAACCCTCTGGTTCCAAAGCCCATGCTCTGACCACAATGGTGTAACGAAATGCAGATTCTAAATGCTGAGAGTTTACTGCTAGGTTTTAATGGCCAAAATAGCAAACCCACATCCTGGGCTGATCTTCACAGGTACGACCTGACATGCACAGATGTGTATTTGATTGTGATTGTGATTCTGAGTGTATAAGCCATGCAGTGGGGGAGCAGGGTTGCATTCTGCAGTTTAGCTGGTGTTTGTATATCTGCTACTTCTTCCCCAACACAAGCTTCCAGAGAGGAGGCAGTACTCTTCATGATTTTATTCTGCCTCTGGAGTCTAACCTAGGGTCTAGTATAATCTAGTCTAATCTGTCTTATCATACAGTAGATGACCCACAATTTTAGAACTGCATTGTATTTTCATGTGTAAAGTCAGTTCTCAAGCTACACACCTCCTTTAAAGCTTCTGTTGTTTGCCCCGACTTCTCCTAGCCTCCTGACGCACACCTACTCTCTCACAGAACAGGTGCAATTCAGTAGAATGTAAGCAAATCAGCTATGAATGTCAAAACAGGATTTAATCAATTATTAATTTGGGAGAACCAGGAGAGCAAAAAGTAAATTCCCCAATGAGGTCATGCTATGAAAAATGTGAAAGTCTCTTAGACCTAATATTTAATTTAGACTTACTGTCTGAGTTACTTCCCAGCTTCCCAGATGCAAGCCAGAGGCCATCAGACAAGACTTGTGATGATACTCAGCAGCCATAGAGGCCCAATGCAAAGGCCAAAGAGGAACCACTCCCTTGGGACAAGTGCCCAGAGGGCAGAGGCTGCAAAGCTTCTCCAAAGAGACCAATT
This sequence comes from Budorcas taxicolor, assembly GCF_023091745.1. Classification (NCBI taxonomy): domain Eukaryota; kingdom Metazoa; phylum Chordata; class Mammalia; order Artiodactyla; family Bovidae; genus Budorcas; species Budorcas taxicolor. The sequence goes on from NC_068912.1 coordinate 33,162,690, forward strand.
AGCTCAAGTGTAGGAACCAAAGAGCCTGAGCCCTGACATCTGGGTAAGTCAGCCTGCCAAGTCAGGGCTTGGTCTGATTCTGTAGGAGGCTGGGCTCTGAACCAGCATCAGCATCAGACTCTTACTTGCTCCATTCTCTCCAGGCCAGCCAGAAGGGAGATACAGCATGGAAACATTACCTAGGGCTGAGGCGAGAGGGCTGAGGCTGTAACAGTGTTGAGGTGTCAGGGCCACAGCGAAAGCCAAAGGGGAGAGCGAATGGAGGACGGAGGAGTGGAAAGGCAGTGAGGGAAGCAGCTTCAGAGCATGAGTTTCCCAGCTCACTCAACTCACTTCACTTCCCCTGCTAGTTCTTGGCACCCATGTCATCTTAGCCACTGTCCCTGATCCCAAAAAACTGCCTTCCTATAGCCTCCCAGTGATTTCTCTCTCTCTCTCTCCCATGCTTGTGCCCAGGGACCTTCTTCCCTTGTTCCTCTGAGCCTCTAGACTCAGTTTCCTCTCCTCTGGTCCCTCTCTGAGAAGGATGTGTCCACTCCTTGCTCAGCATCCCAAATCCATAAAGCAGACTCAGCTCCCAGGGCCAGGAAATCCATGGAGGTTTAGGATACAGAACAGAATCTCTTAGTTACTTAGTGATGCTCCAACAGGGGACTTCTCAGAGCCCAGTGGGAACAAGTTACCAAAGTGTCTCTTATAGGGCTGGGTCCAGACCTCCAGAAGGGCATCCACACCAACCAGACCCCACCTGGGATGCGGTGTGTGTTGGGGGGTGGGGGCGGGGGGGTGGTAGCGTGGGGAGAATCAAGGTCCAGGCAGGTCCTAATGTACCAATGCTCTATCACGGAGTTGATGGATGGTGATTGGTCCAGCTGCCTGCAGAGCTTGCTGATGAGCTGCTACCCAGGGAGGAAGTGCTGCCAGTGAGCACAGAGCAACTCTGCAACAGAAAAGGAAGTGGCAGGGAGACACTCCCACCTGCCAGTCAGTTGGGGCTGGAACCCCCGCCTCACTGAGCACACTACAGCCTCCCAAGTGGGTGCAGGTTACTTTAAGTGACACATTCTTCCCTACTCCTCACATTTTTTCCCCAGATCAAATCTGATATCAATGAGCATCCAAGACAGCCCTAAACCAACACCATTGACCTGGTCATTGAGAAAGGTCTAAGAAGAACTGGTGCATGGCCCATTCATTTCATAGATTCTTGGGTGGCAGGGTGCAGGGTGGGCCTTCTGCATCCTCTGCAGTCCCTGGCTTCTGCAAGGCTGGTGCTGGTGATGGAGCCCCCAAATCTTTGTGAGACTGCCCCCTCCACTGGTGGACAGTTCCCAAGCAGCTCAGAGTTGGTGAGCTCTAGCTATGTGCCACACTCTGGGCCAGCTGCTTTCCAGGAGTTCTCTAACTCTCCCAGGTAAGTACTGTTGTGATTCCCAGATTCAGATAATGAAGCTCTGGCTTACAGAAGAGGACTTCCTTGTCTAAAATCACAATAGCTCAAAAGTGGCCAGACCAAGACTCACACTCTGAGTTCTTAACTAGAACAGGGTTGTGAACTATCATCCCTGCCTGGAGATCAGTGAAATTATGCAGGAGGAAAGGTGGAGGGAGGTGGGACCTGTGATGGTCTGGGGTGTATTTACCTTATTCAGAGGAGGCAGCTGCCACCCAAGTTCTATTTCTTGTTCCATGAGAGAATATGAACCTAGGTGATCAGATCTTCATATCTGAGGTTAGAAGTATAGATTTATAAACATAATCTCCCAATTGCATTTGGTTATTGACAAAATTTTTTTTTTAATTGTGGTGCAGGCCAACACTGAATAGGTCTCATAACCACATCTGAGAGCAGGCTCCTGATGGTGCTCACTGTAATGCTATTCTAAAGCCCAGGGTCTTGGCCACTGGGATTTGCTGTCTTCAAATGACTGTGTAGGTCTAGCTCTGGTGAACTGGAATTTTTCTTCTTGTTATTTCATCTATGGCCTCAGTTCTGACATCAGGAGCAGCAGGGATTCCAAATCACTCTTCCCCTATCCTCTTCACTAGACTAAATACCCCAACCTTCTTAAGCATCCTCTTTTGGTTGGTTGGCAGGACCTTTGCCATGCTGACCCCAGACTCAGCCCTGCTCACTCTCGCGACTCCCTAAATCCACTGCTTGGAACTGAGCCCTACCTTCCCTGAATGGTCTTTGCCATGTAGAGCAAGGCCGGCTCTCTGCCCCACCAAGATTCCTCCAAGAATGGGACCCAAAGTCACTTGCCTTCTTTGATGGTTGACAATTTGCCTCATGTTTAGTGAAGGGTTCCTAGCCCCTCTCCCCGGTGCTCATTGTCTCTCTTGTGGGGAGTGTCACCCTCAGCCACCAGCCCGTCACCAGATGGGCCTGAACAATCACTCCAGTCCTTACAGGGACCGCCCCGGGGTTAGCCCTCTAACACCCATGGCTGTGAAATCCACGCTTGGCTAAACTTCCCTTCAGAGAAGAGAGCCCTTGGCACCAATAATCCAGCTCGCTGAGTTGTGAAACAAACCTCACCCTCCTCCGTGCCTCTGTCCCAGTGTTTGGGGGACTTTTCTATGACTCATTACGTTCAAAGATTCTCCCCATTGCCTGATACTCATTGTCCAAACATACCACGCACAGACTAAAAGCCTGGCTGGAGTCACCATGGGTCAGAAGCCAAAGGGATGAGACAAAGGTGAAAACTCAGAGGGTCAGAGGGAACAAACGGTCCATACTTGACAGCTGTGGGCTTCACCATCTGCCACAATGAGGGGCCTCTTTTAGTTCCAGTCCTGCCTGCCAACTTCCCTTATGAAACGGGGAAATGTAGATCTGATGAGCCGAGCTGGAAACTGAGAAAAGCAAAGCAGCCTGTTTTCTGCTCTCTCTCTGCCTCCTGGTTCTTCCCCGTGACCACTGAGGCTGGGACTGAGCAGAGCAGCTGGAGTCTCCCCTGAGCACACTCACAGATGTCGTATCTCTGGCACAGACTCTCAGCGAGGTCCCAGCTGGGGAGGTTTCCTGGTGGCCAAGTGATCCCTCACAGCTGCTAGCCCAGCGATAAGGGATTCCAGCTGGTGCAGCAGGGTGACAAAATACAGATCCAGGCTTTGTCCTTTGGCTATGGAACCTGTCTGCCCCAGTCACTAGACTCAGGATGTAATTTATCAGCAAGGTAACTATGGGGAACCTGAGCCTTTGGCCCATCAAACCACTTTAGTAAAAGCAGATTTCTGAGATAGCATCACAAGCATCACCAAAGAGCATCAGCTTTTCACTGAGCAGAGAGGTCCTGAAGCGGCCCATGCACCCTGCAAGTGCTTAGGCGTACGCACGGATGGGGGTTGCATACGGGGACACAGCACCACAGACATTACTCATAGCACAATGGCATCAGGCTTTTGCAGCGTCAGCATCAGGAAAGACCATGAATTCTAACAGTCTTAGTAGCTGAACCCTCAGTCCAAACACAATCCTATGCAGAACCAAGGTCCAAGAGCGGCCGCTCAGGTGGAAACCTGGGTAGACCAGAACCACGCCAACTCAGACTCTCCCAACCTCTACCCACGGGTTCCTTAGCCTCTTCTGCCGAGTCCTGGGCTCCACTTGACACAGCTGACAACCCACCACACTGGTTCAATCCCTCATTGTTCAGCAGGAGAAACAGGCCCAGAGCATGTCGTGCATTTTCCAAGGTCACATGGTGAATACATAGTACAGATTTAGCATAATAAAAGGACTTGTAAACTGGGCCTTCAGTGAACCAAAACATCTGTACAAACGGTAGCTCCAGCAGGTAAGAAGAGCAAGAGAATCTGCACACAAGATGAATTTTAATTTTGTCTTTGCCACTTTGCAGCTGCCTGTACTCAGACCAGCCCCCCATCTCAATTGGCTTAAGGCTGGGGCTAGGTCCAGCAGCTTCTTGAGGATTCTCCCGGTCAAACTTCAGCATCTAGAAAATGACAAGGACTCAGAAGAACAGAGCTGCCAGTGAGCGGAGAACAGGGTTCCAGAAAAAAGGGCGTGCCCAGGATGCAGGTGCTGTGTCCAGGCACCACCACCCCCCCACCCCGAGGATTCAGCATTTCTGTTGCAGTTCTTAGTCACCGTGGCTGTCATCAGGCCACAGACTGGTGCTCTGCTCTGGTTGCAGGAGTGGAGAATGAAGAAAAAGCAGAGGAGAGGAGGAAGGAGGAGGCAGAACCCTGGGAGGGAATTCAGCCCCCCAGGGCCTCCACCTGCAACTGGGTTCTGCTTATCCTTCTCTCGCCCCACATCTGCTCCTCTCCTGTCTCCCATAGCTCCCCCTGCACCTGGACCCTCACCTGCCTGATGATGCTCCTGCACTCCTCACCCTAGGGACACCTCATCACTTCTGATGGCACTTAGTTGCTGCCCTTTCAAATGGTGAAGGCTAGTGTTTCCCCTCTCCCCAGAGTCATGGCCCACAGCCCTCCTGTTACAACCCTGCTCTTGGGAGGCTCCTGGACCTAGTGCAGCACCAGATTCCCTTGCTTTTTGACCATCTGTCAACAATCTGTCCATCCCCAGTCCTCTCAAGCCTTGGCACCCGGCCCGTAGGCTTCCCCTCGAGTCTAGGCGTCACCCTGACGTCCAGGCTCCTGGGCATAGTCATTGCTCACTGACCTCCTCCTTTCTTCCTTCAGCCTATCCGTGACTATGAAGGGCTCTTAAGGGTACAGACTTGGAGAAGGGCATGGCAACCCACTCCAGTATTCTTGCATGGAGAATCCCACAGACGGAGGAGCCCGGCACGCTACAGTCCTTAGGGTTGCAAAGAGTCGGACATGACTGAAGCAACTTAACCTGTACACAAGGATACAGACTAGGCAGAGAGAAGGGACTTGTTTTTCTTTTAAGAGAAAGACTGATTCTTGCCCTCCCTTGCTAGGTAACAGGAAGCACCTGAAGATTGCTGATAAAGCATTATGTAAACCCAAACCTGAAACCCGGAGAGTAGTTACCAAGAAAGGAAGTGCTGATGGAGCTCACAGAAGAGTAAACCATCATCCGGTGTCAATCTGGAAGATTCCTAAAAGTAAACCTACAGCTCAGTTTCCAAGGAGGTGGGAGAAACCTGGGACAACAAATATGAGCATGGATAGTATTCACCCACTCCAGTACTCTTCCCTGGAGAATTCCATGGACAGAGGAGGCTGGCAGGTTACAGTCCATGGATTGCAGAGTCAGACATGGACACGACTGAGTGACCAACTTTTTTCGTTTTCAGACAAAGAATGATGTGAGCAAAGGCAGGAGGACGGGAGCTGAATTGCAGGTCATGTTGAAGCATATAACAAGACATGAGAAAGTGAGCTTTGATGGAGGCACCCCTTAAAAGCCAAACAGGCCGTTCTGAGTCTTCACAAAAGCAAGGGATCTGTGAGGGAACGGAGGTGAAAGGAAGGTGCTCTGAGAAGGATTCTGACCAAGGACACTGCGGGTATGTGGTGACCCCAGGATGAAGGGCTAGACTCTGGGCATTGGAACTGGAAAGGGAGGGGCCAATCCCAAAGCATTAACTATAACTCCAACCAGCATATTAAGGCCAGGGGGAGCAGAGGTTGGGTCCCCTTCAAAGACAGAGATCCTGCCGGAGCTTTGACAGTGCCTGGCCTGCCATAGACCCAGCTGTCCGTGGGCTTTGTGCTGCCATCTGGTGGTGGTGGAATGGAAGGCCGGTCTGAGTGATTCCAAGACTTGCAATTCGAGGTGCGGCCAGGGAGGGTGTTGTGATTAGCTGTTGGAGTTTGCTGAGGCTCTTAGTGAGAGGTGGTGACACTGGGGTCCTCAAATCCTTAGTTTTTCTAAAAGGGGCAGTTTCCTTACCCTTTTGTCATCCCTTGTATGGCCACCATCTAGCACAGGGTTTGGCACAGAGTAGGAGAAGGCAATGGCAACCCACTCCAGTACTCTTGCCTGGAGAGTCCCATGGACGGAGGAGCCTGGTAGGCTGCAGTCCATGGGGTCGCTAAGAGTCAGACACGACCGAGTGACCTCACTTTCACTTTTCACTTTCATGCATTGGAGAAGGAAATGGCAACCCACTCCAGTGTTCTTGCCTGGAGAATCCCAGGGACGTGGGAGCCTGGGGGAGTCTATGGGGTCACGCAAAGTCGGACATGACTGAAGCGACTTAGCAGCAGCAGCAGCAGCAGGCACTTGGTATTTATTGTTTTTTCTAACAATAATAATGCATTAAAAATTGTTGGATGTATACGACGCAGCAGGTGCTTATGTATGTTATCTAAGTCATATCTCATAACAACCATGAGGTGGAAAATAGCATGATTTTTTTAATGAAAGAGGGAACTGAAACTGAGCAATTCACTGAATCACTCGGTGAGTATTTGCTGAGCATTCGCTGTGTGTCATATGGTGCTAGACGCTGGGGATGGCGAGGGGAAGGCCAGGAGTGGGAACTCTTCTAGAGTTAACCCCTGTGAGGAGAAGAGAGGGATGATGCAAATAACTCCATAGTAATTAATGGATTTTAATTGTGATGAATACCCTAAAAGTATTCACTCAGGAGGAAAAGTACAGAGTACTTACAGATGTTATTGTGTGCTCCATGCTCAGCCATGTCCGACCATTGCAACCCCATGGACTGTAGCCCACCAGGCTCCTCTGTCCATGGAATTTTCCAGGGAAGAATATCAGAGTGGATTGTCATTTCCTTCTCCAGGGGATCTTAACTTTTAAGTCCTTCTGATTAAAAACATTTGATTCTCCCAGCCTGACTAACTTACCACCACATCGCACAGACATATACTCTTGTCTCTTTACTTTCCTTTAGCTTTTACTTCCCTACTTTTGTTTCTGTCTCTTCGTGGAATCTATTCTCTTTTCTCTCTTCTTGATCAATTACTCTTCTCTGCCAATGCAATAACTTTCTGTGTGTCATTGTCAGCATCTGGTGAATACACGCTTACATAAATGGATGAATGGATCAATGAATGAATGAATTCATGGACACATTTATATCACAAACATATGTCACTTATTCACCACAGTCCACACAGTGTGCTTGTGAAGACATAGATCCTGTTCTCGAGTTACACATGGGAAGGGAGAAATATGGCTACAAATATTCAAATGTTGAATAAGCACACAGGGAAATAGAGAACAATTGTGCTAAGAGGAGGTACCAAATGATGCCCACTGCTCAGGGTGATCTGCAAACATCGGCAGCATCTGGACAAATCATGGCCATCACACCAGTTCTTTGACTCTTTAATAAATGTCCTCTGATGGGACCTCTATTTATGCTGTCTTGTTAAATTTAATTTTCTGGTTTACTGAGACTTATTCAATTTCAATAACAAAAATGCATTTCCCAAATAGGTAGTTCTGAAACTTATCAGCCCTTAGGATCACCCGGGGATCTTTTAAAATCTCTGATGTCAGCTTCTCATCCCAGACACTTTGATTTAATTCATCTGAAATGTGACCTGGATACCAGGAACTTTAAAATCTCCCTCAGGAGGCTGACTCTGAGAACCACTCTTGAAGATCCTCAAGGGTCTGGCTTGGAAGGTGCATGGAGCCAAATGCAAGTTTGAGGAGAGCATGGGAGGTCCTGCAGCCAGGGACTTGCTCCTGAGTCTGAAGGGCAAGCCCATGACCCTCAAGCACCCCTTGCTGAGCCCTAAGTCAATCAACAGTGTGTGAAGTTGTGTCCGCTCACCCAGCAATCATCTAGCACTCACTTGCACCTCCACTGAGCACAAGTCAGCTAATCCGTGGTCTCAAGGATCTGCTTAGGGAGATGGGTCTAAAATGTTCAAGAGAATCTTGTGTGATTGACAGTAAGATTGGGAGGCCCAGGGTGTGAAAAAAGCACTGCAGTGGGACATCTTATCTGGCCTTCTTTACCCTTTCAAGTCCTCTGCTCCTATGCAGTCCTCCATAAAGAGAACTAGACCAATAAAAACCCATGGGGCACCCAATATATGCCAGGCACAAGGCGCCAGGCACTGGGTGAAGCCCCTTAAGGTAGTGCAGAATTGAGCGAGATGGAGCCCTGCACTCAAAGGGTTCACAGATTCAGGGGGATGGAGTCTTTCTCTCTCATTTTTCCCATACAAAACAGTATGGGGTGAACCCAGTCTCCGAGTAGAAACCAGTGCTGTAGGGATATGGAAGATGGTCAAGTCAGCCCTCACGCAGCTGGGGAGGGGACTCTTCCCAGCAAACCTTAACAGATGGTGGGATTCAGAAGGTGAACATGGAGGATGGGGAAGCATTTTCTCCTCCCCTATTTTGCTAGACTCTTTTCCCTTTTCTCTCTCTTCTTTAAAGCCCATGGATCAAACCTGAGACGCCAGCTCCCACTCAGGACATGCCAGCTCCCACTCAGGACATGCCCATTGTGGAGAACAGAGCTGGCAATTGCCTCTTGGCCTTTTTGTGACCCATACTGATTAACGCTGTGGCTGCACACTGCCTTTCCCCTTATCAGGGTGCATGTGCAACCTGGGATCAGTTAAAATCCTTTCAACCATCACCATCACCTCCAAACAGTAAGGTTTTGTTGGTTAAGGCATGGGAACTAATAGTGAATTTTTTGTCTCATTTCAATCATCCTTGTGGTACTGAATTTAAGAAAAAGGGTGACTCAGTATTGACCAAGAGCCATCCTTCTAAATATAAATGTTTGCCCCAAGGCATTGCACTACTTTCTATACCCTCTTTTCTCATTCCTGTCCTTGTTATTCACTTCCTGTTCACCTCACAGGAGTTTCTGCCTCTCTCATTTCCTCTCTACCCCAAGCCTGGCACTAACATTTTATATAGTTAAATGAGTCTTTAGATGTCTCCAGTTTTATCTTCATTTTCTTCCCTCACCATTTTTCTTTTCTTTCCCTACTCTACTTTTTCAGATTTAATGAATTCTTAAACACTTAATTCAACATCTACTAAGTGCTGGCTTCAGTCATGGAGTATAGAGAAACCCAGGAGCTAGTCCTGGTCCTGAAGCCCTTATAATCTAACAGATGAGACGAGGACAAGCATAAGTAAATCAAGATAGCATGGCGTTTAAAAAGATGACATCATGCCATTTGCAGCAACATGGAAGGACCTAGAGACTGTCATACTGAGTGAAGCAACTCAGACGGAGGAGGAGAAATATCATATGACATCCATTGCATGCAGAATCTAAAAATAAATGATGCAAATGAGCTTCTTACAAAACAGACTCACAGACTCAGAGAACAACCTTATAATTTCTGGGGTTGGTGAAGGATGGAAGGAAGGGATAGTTAGGGAATTTGAGATCGACATATGCACACTGCTATGTTCAAAATGAATAACCAACAAGGCCCTACTGTATATAGCACATGAAACTCTGCTCAGTGTTATGTGGCAGCCTGGATGGGAGGGGAGTTTGGGGGAGAATGGATACATGTATATGTATGGCTGAGTCCCTTCCTGTTCACCTGAAACTATCACAGCATTGTTAAAAGACTATACCCTGATATAAAATAAAAAGTTTAAAAAAAAAAAACACATGGCTTTAGCCAGCAAACTCTTGTTGATGTAAACATGAGGTTTAGGTGGTTAGGACTTCACATTTCAAGGGAAGGAGACTTTAACTTGGGCCAGTAGATGGAACATGGGACTGCAAGGTCTTTGTGACTGGCCATTAACTGAACACCTACTATGCGCCAAGCACTGTGCTTTCTTTCCAGTGTCTCATTTAATTCTTAACAACTCCTTGAAGTAGTTTTTATTATTCGTGTTTTACTGATAATTAAATTAAAGTTTCTGTAGACTGCATAACTTTCCAAAATCACAGAGCCAGGAAAGAGCTGAGCTGGGAGTCTCGCCCAGGCCTATGCAATCCCAGTCATCAAGGTTTGGGCCAAGGGCTGCACCACCTTCAGAGTCAGTTTCCTGTGTGTGACATAGGGACAGCAATTTCTGCTTCACACTGCTGGTGGGAATAGTAAATGAGATGTAGTGAAGAACTGACTGAAAATGTACCCAGTAAACAATAGCAATTTCCACCATCTTCATCATCATCCTTGTAACACTCTTATTATTTAAGCATCACAGAGGAAGCAAAAAGTGAGTGATGGATTTTTTTTTTTTAATGTGGAAAGGATTGGCATTCCATCCAGGTAGGTGAAAAGAACAAAGACACAGGCCCCAGAGTGCATGGTGTTCTCAGAGACTCAGGACTAACCTGGTTTAGCTAGAACCTGAGGTGTGGGCAGGGCTGAGGGGTGAGGGAAAGCTGGGGAACAGACTGCCAAAAGCAGGCTTAAGAGTTTGTACTTAAGCAGAGACATTACTTTGCCAACAAAGGTCTGTATAGTCAAGACTACAGTCTTTTCAGGAGTCACGTATGGATATGAGAACTAGACTATGAAGAAGGCTGAGTGCCTAAGAATTGATGCTTTCAAACTGTGGCGCTGGAGAAGATTCTTGACAGTCCCTCGGCCAGCAAGATCAAACCAGCCAATCTTAAAGGAAATCAACCCCAAATACTCAATGAAAGGACTGATGCTGAAGCTCCAATACTTTGGCCACCTGATGCCAACAGCCAACTCACTGGTAAAGACCTTGATGCTGGGAAAGATTGAAGGCAGGAGAAGAGGGCAACAGAGGATGAGATGGTGGTGTGGGATCACTGATTCAATGGACATGAACTTGGGCCAATTCCAGGAGATTGCAAGAGACAGGGAAGCCTGGTGTGCTGCAGTCCACAGGGTCTCAAAGAGTTGGACACGGCTTGGTGGCTGAACATCAGCAGACTGTGAACACTAGTGTCCCTGTGACGGGCACTTCGGCGTTGTCCACTCTTTTGCTGCTACAGGTCATTCTGCCACGACTGACCTTGTGCAGGTGTCATTTTGATAAATGCAGGTGCAACCACAGGATAAATCCCTAGGATGAAATTGCTGGGTCAAAGCCTAAATGCATTTGTCATTTTGAAAACTATCGCCGAAGTGCGCTGCACAGGCGTCAGATCAATTAACACTCCCACTGACAATGAACCAATGAGAGTGCCTGTTTCTCTAGAGCCCAGAACATGAAGTGTGTAGTCCTATTTTTGAGTTATTGTCAAATTGATCGGTTAAAAAAATGATATCTTAGTGTAGTATAAATAGCACTTATCCTAATTATGAGTGAGAGAATGTATCTTTTCACACATCAAGGGACACTTGCATTTCTTTGCCTGTGGTCATTTCCCATTTTTTATTGTGTTGCTTATCTTTTTTCTGTATTAATTTCTTTCAGTTATTTATTTATGAAGGAGATTAGCCCTTTGTCTGGATTATGAGTTGCAGATATTCTTCCTAATTTGTCATTTGTCTTTTTAATTTGCTTACTGTATTTTTTACTATGTACAACTGTATTTTTGTTGTTGTTGAATTTATCATTTTTTATGTTATTCTCTGATATTTTGAGATAATGCCAGTAAACAATTTTGAGTCCTATATAGAAAGACATTCTCTCATAAAGCATTACCCCAGATTTCTTCTAGTATTACATTTCACTTTTTACATTTGGAGCTTTGTTATTGTTCAGCTGTTAAGTTGTGCCCGACTCTTTGAGACCCCATGGACTGCAGCACACCAGGCTTCTCTGTCCTTCGTTATCTCCAGCAGTTTGCTCAAACTCATGTCCGTTGAGTCAGGGATGCCATCCAACCAACACACCCTCTGTCATCCCCTTCTCCGTCTCTCAATCTTTCCCAGCATTAGGGTGTTTTCTAACTTTCTAATGAGTCAGTTCTTCACATCAGGTGGCCAAAGTATTGGAGCTTCAGCTTCCAATGAATATTCAGGGTTGCTTCCCTTTAGAAGCGACTGGTTTGATCTCCTTAACGTTTTACACTGGGAAAGGGTATGAAGTAGGATCCAACTCTTTCTTCAGATGACCACTCGATAATTTTTATACCATTTATTAAGATGTCAGCCCTACCCCTATTGCTGTGATGTGTCACGTTCATCGTATATAAATTCATATGGACACTCAGGCTATTTCTGAAATTGCTGTTCTAATCCATTGGCCCATTTATTCATGATCCAAGACCACCACATTGTTCTAAATATTGAGGTTTTACAGTATGGCATGAAATGGCCAACTCCAGTGTTCTTGCCTGGAGAATTCCATAGAAAGAGGAGCCTGGTGGGCCACAGTGCATGCAATCACAAAGAGTCAGACACAAATGAGCGACTAACACTTCTCACTTTCGTGATGATTAGCGGGGCTTTTCTCCTCTCATTAAAAGAGTGTGTTTAGATTATTGGTGGATTAAAGAAATTGCAGAAAAATCCCATGGACAGAGTAACCTGGCAGGCTACAGTCCACAGGGTCACCGAGAGTCAGACACAGCTGAGCAACTGAGCAGAGAGAGAAGCAGAGCCGTTGGAATGTTTCTGCAGTGGTCCAAGGGCTGAGTGCATCTGAATGGTCCAAGAGGCAGAAGCTCCACCATTCTAAAGGAAGAATTGCCAGGGCTTGGAGATGAAATCTTAACGAATGAAGGAGGAATGAGAAGTCAGAATGACTCCAAGGTTTCTGGATCGGTAGCCCCAGCTCTTTGGGTTGCCTTGCCCCTGGAAGGCTCTGAAGCCTAGAAAGTTTTCCCTAACAGATCTTTCTCCAATTTTAACCCCCACTTCCAAGACTTGCCACTATGCCCAGCTTTATAAGGTAGTCCCTTTTGCTTAAATGTTTACATTTTCCATTATAAATGTAATACAGACTATGGAAAATGTAGGAGGGAAAGAATAAAATGCTCCTAATAGAATCTCCAAACATCCATTTTTGATACATTGGTATATTATTTTCAGGCTTTTTTGGGGCCTACGTAGTAGTCGTTCTTGTGCAGTTTGAACAGCTTTCTTAAGATATGATTAACACACTATAAAACACACTTGTTTTAAGCCTAAAATTCAATTATATTGTAATAGATTTAGAGAATTATACAACCATCACAACAAAAAGTTCACGCCTACCTTTTAGCAGTCAACCTTCACACCCCTCCCCTGCCCAAGCCCCAGCAACCATTGATCTGCTTTATTTCTCTATAGACATATCTTTTCTGGAAATTTAGCATGAGTGGAATCATGGAATATGTGTTTTCTTGTGTTTAACTTCACTTAGCATGCTTTGAGGCACCCTTGCAGCAAATATACCAAGGGTCCATTCATTTTTTACTCCTAAATAATATTCTATTATACAGATGGCTTCCCAGGTAGCTCAGAGGTAAAGAATCTGCCTGCAACGCAGGAGACCCAGGTTTGATCCATGGTGGGAGGATCCCCTGGAGAAAGGAATGGCAACCCACTCCAGTATTCTTGCCTGCAAACTCCCATGGATGGAGGAGCCTGGTGGGCTATAGCCTGTGAGTCTGTGGGTCGGTGGGGTCACAAAGAGTCGGACACGACTGAGCGACTAACATATACATTGTACACATATACTACATTTTGTTTGCCTGTTAATCAGTTGGTGGACATTTGGATTGTTTCTGCGTTGTGGCTATTATGAGTAGTGCTGCTATGAACATTCTCATATAAGTCATTGGATGGACATACGCTTTTATTTCTCTTGAATGAATATGTAGGATTGAATTGCTAGCATGATAATAGGTGTATGCTCATTTTTAAAAGAAACTGCAAACTATTTACTGAAGTGGATTTACCATTTTTCACTGCTAGCAACAGTGTATGGGATTTCAGTTTCTCCACATTATCATCAAAAACTGGCATTGTCAGTATTTATTATAGTTGATAGTGTGTAGTGGTTTCTCAATGTTATTTTAATTTGTATTTCCTGATAACTAGTGGCGTCAAGCATCTTTTCATGTGCTTATTTGCCATTTGTATATGTTCTTTGCTAAGATGTCTTTTCAAATCTCTTGCCCATTTTTAAATTGTTTTTTTTATTATTGATTTGTAGATATGTTCTAAATTAAGAAAAAAATTACTTAAAGCAGCATCAAAATAATCAAATACTCAGGAATAAATCTAATCTAATAAATGCTCAAGAATAAATGTAGGAATTCTTTATACATTCTGGATGTGAGTCCTTTATCAGATGTAGGATTTGCAAGTATTTTCTCCCAGCCTGATTCTCTTTTTGCTTTCTTAATGATAAGAGCAAATGTTTTTAATTTTGGTGAAGTAAATTATGCTTTGTCAACCTTTTTCTTTTATAGGTCATGCTTTTTTAGTCATATCTAAGAATTTCCCAATAACACAAGGTCACAGAAATTTTCTACACGTCTTCTAGCAGTAATTCAGCTTCAGCTCTTTCACTTACGTCTATGATCTGTTTTGAGGCTGATTTCTGTATATGGTATTGCGAAAGGCCTAAGTTCACATGTTTATGTACAGCTCTTCAGTTGTTCCAGCCTTATTTCTTAAAAAGACTGTCCTTTCTACACCGAATTGCCTTCCCATATTTATAAAAAATGTCCATATATGTGTAAGTCAGTTTTGGGGCTTTCTTTTCCGCTCAGTAAATCTATTTGTCTATCTTGACACCAGTATCACAGTATCTTTGTTACTGTAGCTTTATAATAAATCTTGAAATCAGATAGTGTTAGCCCTCTAACTTTGTTCTTTCTGAAAGTTATTTTGGTTAGTCCAAGGTCCTTTGCATCCCATTTGTTAACTTCTATTAAAAATTATGCTAAGATTTTAATTAGGATTGCACTGAATATATTGAGTCAACGCCAGGGAAGAACTGGCATCTTAGCAATACTGTGTCTTCTGACTTTGGAATGTAATATATCCTTCTGCTTATTTAGATCTTTTATGTCAGCAGTGTTTTGAAGTTTTAAGTGTGAAGTTTTTCACACCTTTTATCAGATTTGTCCTTATGCATTTCATATCTAATGCTATTGTAAATGATGTTTCTAATTTCAATTTCTAACTGTTTGTTGATAGTATTTAGCACTAATGTGGTTTTTATACACTGATCTTGTAACCTGGCCAGTGAATAAATTCAACTATAGACTCTAGTAGCTTTTTTTGTAGATTTCATTGGAATTCTACATAATCACGTCATCTGTGAATAAAGATAATTTTACTTCTTCCTTCCCAATATGGATGCTGTTTTTTTTTTTTCTTTTTTGCCTATTTCACTGGCTACAAGCTCCAATAGAATCTGGAACAGAAATGGTGAGAGTGGACATCATTCTCTTCTTGATGTTAGGCAGAAAGCATTCCATTGTTCACCACTAAGTATTACGCCAGCTGAAGGTTTTTTATAGATGCATTTTATGAGGTTGAAAAAAAAAAGGCCCTCTATTCCTAGTTTGCTGAGATTCTATCAAGAGGGAGTATTGCATTTTGTCAAATGTGTCTGTTGAAATAATCATATGATTTTTCTTTTTTATTTCTTCAGTATGTTAAATTACATTGGTTCTTGAAAGTTAAACCAAACTTGCATACCTAAAATACCCATTTGGTCATGATGCATTATCTTTTTTCTGTTGTTTTTATTGATTTGATAAATTTTGTTCAAGCTTTGCATTTATGTTCATGAAGCATATTGCTCTGTAGTTTTCTTTTCCTGTGATGTCTTTGTCTGGTTTTAACTATCAGGGTAATGATGGAGTATTTTCTTTGATTTTCTGAAAAAGTTTGTGTAGAATTATTTCCTCTTCAAATATTTGGTAGCATTCAGCTGAGCCTGAATTTTTATTCAGGGGCAAGTTTTCAATGACAAATTTATGTTTTTAATAAGCAGCAGAGTATTTGGCTGTCTCTTCTGGGTGAGCTTTGGTACTTTGTGTCTCTCAAGGAATGTATCCCTTTCACCAAGCTGTTGAAATTATTGGTATAAAGGTGTTCAATAAATGTTTCTCTTATTATTATTTTTGTGTCTGCCGAATCAGTAATAATATCATCTCTTTTATATATGGTATTGTTTATTTCTCTTTTCATCTGGTTAAACTACCTAAATACGTCAATTTTATTGACTTTTTCTCAAAGAATTGGCTTTGGCTTCATTGATTTTCATCAATTGTTTTCTATTGTATTGATTTCCATCCTAATCCTTCCTTTTGCTTACTTTGAGTTTCATTTGCTCTTCTTTTCCTAATTTCTTCTGTGTGTGTGTGTGTGCATGTTACCATTGTCTTTAATGTAGAAATTGGGGTTACTGATTTGAGATCTCTTTTCAAGAAGATTGGCGTACAAAGCTATAAATTTCTTCTAAGTACTGCTTTAATGGCATTCCAAATTATTCTGATGCATTAGATTTTTCTCTTTTAATCATCTTTTTGTATTATTTTTAAAACTTAACCTTAGTTGTATTTGCCTTCATTCTTAAAAGATATTTGAGTGGATAAGGAATTTTTTTTTTTCCTTTTTTTCCTGGTACTTTGAACTTCTCTTTCCATTGCCTCTATGTCTCCACTGTTTCTCAGGAGAGGTCAGCTCTTAATCCCTTATTCCCTTGTCTGAGTCATTTTTTCTCTGGCTGTTTTCATGACGTTCTCTTTATTTTGGCTTTCAACACTTTGACTACAGTGTGTCTGGGTGTGGATCTCCTTGTGTTTACCCTGATTTGGGTTTTTTTGAGCTTCTTGGGTCTGCAGATAATTTTTTTAATCAAATTTGAGAAGTTTTCAACCACAGGAAAAAAATCTTCAAAATGTATTCTGCCCCTTAATCTGTCTCCTTTCCTTCTGGGAGTCTCATTACACATAATTTTGATACACTGTGTATTGTCCCAAAGATGTCATAGCTCTACTCACTTTTCTTCCATCTTTTTAAATTTGTTCTTCATGTTGGATGATTCCTATTGATCTACCTTCAAGTTCACCAGTTCTTTCACCCTGACATCTTAAATAAACCTATTTAGTGTATTTTTCATTTCAGTTATTATACTTTCAATTCTAGAATTTACATGTGGCCCTTTTTTAGTGTGTTAATGTTAGTCTCTCATTCATGTCTGACTCTTTGCAATCCCACGGACTGTAGCCCACCAGGTTCCTCTGTCCATGGAATTTTCTGGGCCCGAATACTGGAACGGGTTGCCATTTCCTTCTCCAGGGGATCTTCCCAACCCAGGGATTGAATCTGGGTTTCTAGCATTGCAGGCAGATTCTTTACTGTCTGAGCCACCATGGAAACCAGGATTGTAAAGCTCAGATTTTAAAGAATCTGCCTGCAGCGCAAGAGACCCAGGTTCAATCCCTGGGTGGGAAAGATACCCTAGAGGAGCGCACGGCAACCCACTCCAGGGTTCTTGCCTGGGGAAGCCCACGGACAGAGGAGCCTGAACATCTACAGTCTGTAGGGTCCCGCAGAGTCAGACATGACTGAAGCAACCTAGTATTAGCACCCCTTTGAACTCTCCAAACTGGCCATTCAGGGCATCCTGTTTTAGAGTTTTTATTTACCTAGATTCTCTCCCTACATGTTGGGTCATTGTCATATTTTCCTTTAATCCTTTAAACATTTATAATAGCTGTTTTGAAAGCTTTTTCTGCTGAATTCAACATCTGTGCCCACTTTTTAAAACTGCTTTTTTCCCCTGAGTATGGAACACACTCTCCAATTTCTTTGCATGTCTTATAATTTGTGGAAACTGGACATTTTTAGATAATATTTTGTAGCAATTCTTGACCCTGATTTTATTCCTCTAAGGTTTTTTCCTAGTTTTGCTTTGTTTTGATGAATAACTTACCTGAACTTACTCTGTGGTTACCAGTCAGTTTGTCATGCGCTGCGACTGATATATCTGCTCAGTTTAGCCTGTCTTTGAAGGCTATCTACAGAGCAGTGTAGACATAGTTTAGTGATCAGCAGTTGATGGTCAGAGGTTGTGCTCAAGCACCTTGAATCAGTATGGCTTCCACCCTCTACCAACAATCTGAGTGTGCACTGGGGATCATATTCAAAGCTCAGGCAGGTTTTACTTTTCATTCTTTTTTATTTTTTAAATTATGAAAATACGGTAATACATTTACAGAAGACTTGGAAAATATAGAACAAAGTTACATATAGTTCCATTGTATATTACAATCATTTTTAGCACATAAATTAAGAGTTATAGTTGGAATTTCAATATCAAGCTCTCAAAAATTAATAGAATGAATAGACAGAAAAGTAGAAGGATATAGTAGACCTGAAAAGCACTATGAACCAACTCAACATAATTAAGATTTATAGAACTTTCACACAATAGCAGGATACAAATTCTATTCAAGTTCCCATAGACTATAAACCAGCAGACACTGGAACATATCCAGGGACACAGAACAAGATGCAAAACTGTCATGGTCTGAAGGTATTGAAATCATACAGAGTCTGTTCTCTTACCAATGTGAAATTTTGTTAGAAATCAATATCAAAAGATATTTGAAAATAACCCACTTATTTTCAAGTGCAATGTGACATTAAGAGAGATCTTAGGCTTAGCCATTGAAAGCCTCAATAAAGCTAAAAGACAAAAAACACAGAGGGTGATTGTAGAGAAGTATTTAAATGAGAAGTTAATATCAAAATGAGAAATTAAGATCAAAGATACTTTAAAAACCACATGTATTCAGAAATTAAATGTCCACTTTTAAATGATGGGTGTTATCTAAGAAGCCATAACAAGGAAAATTAGAAAATATTTGTCACAGAATAAAAATGAAAAGAGAATGTATCAGAATTTGTTGCATGCAGCTGAAGCTTCAAGCAGGTTTTTATCTCAGCTTTTATTTCCTCCCAGGTCCTCCCAGGACATGTTTGTGCAGGAGCAGACTCCCAGACAGCCAGAAATGTGTGCAGAGTTTATCTCGTCCCTTTGGAGCTATTTTATTTCCAGCTTTTCCTGTTAAATTTCTGGATACTCGACAGATCTGCTACCCGCCTGAAACTTCAAACAAGCAGGGCTGTGGGCTTTCCCATTTGTCTTACTCCAAGCTTGCTACTTTTACTGAAACTCTGTTGAACATGGGACTTCTGCCCTCCTTTCTAAATCAAGCAGCCTCCTCCAGCAGTGAAACTGCTGGTTTTCACAGCCAGTCATATTCCACTAGATCTCTCTCTCCTGAGCTGGGTGAGAGGGGGCAGCCTGAAGCAAGAGCACCTCAAACTCCCATTGTTCTTACCAGAAGTTCAAGAGTTTTATGAATGAATTTTTCTTAATGTGTCATTTGTATTTGATCAATTTTCAGAGCCAGCCCCGAAATGATTGTTTATGACCATTTTGTCCAGTTAAACATTATTTTTGGATGAGATGATTTGCCAGTGTCTTCACTTTGTCATGGGGCTTCCCTGGTGACTCAGGCAGTGAAGAGTCTGCCTGCAGTGTGGGAGACCTGGGTTTGAACCCTGGGTTGGGAAGATCCCCTAGAGAAGGGCAGGGCAACCCACTCCAGTATTCTTGCCTGGAGAATCCCATGGACAGAGGAGCCTGGTGGGCTATAGTCCATGTGGTCACAAAGAGTTGAACACGACTGAACGACTAACAATTTTCCTTTTTTTTTTTTCACTCTGTCATAAAGTTGTTGTTTTTAATGGAGTTATAATCATGCTGTACATACAATTTTATGTTCCAGAAATAGCTGTATTTTATTGGGTTAAAGCATTATGCCACCTGCAAGGGCTATGGTTAAAATTAGCCCACTAATCCATTTTTCATGGACGCTCGTGAAAAATTAGTAAATGAACCTTTATTCACCCAGCAAAGAACAGCATTCTAAAGAGTGGGACTTTGCAGGACAGAACAAGTCATGTGCCAAAGCCAGCATTCACACTCAGAAATCTCCAGAGACTGGTGTCTGGCGGAGGGTGGGTGGGTAATACTGAGGCACTGTAGTTATTTTAGAATTTCAAAAAGCCCAAGGAAAAGTCACACCTTTACTTGTAACAAGGCTGCCCGAGCAAAAGAGAATGTCAAGTGACTTTACTTTGGGCTGAATTCTCACACTTCAGCGAGGCGATCCACAGCCTCTCATGTTGGCCAGAAGCTGTGTTGGCCCTTATAAATGTTCACGTTGTTAACACTGGATAGACACGCTCATTGTTACATAATGAAAGCAGTTTGTTTTGCAGGCAAAGTGATCCCATACATGGGGTACCTGGGGGTGTGTGGGGAGGGTCTTTTAAAAGGAACTTACTGGGGGAATGGATGAAAAAGCAGGAGCCGTGTGGAAGATGGGAAGACCTGGGGGTCTTGACTTCAGACGCTGCCTACCCTGATCCTTGTACTCACCTTCCAGCCACATCCTCAGTTCAGGTCATCTGTTGGTTAAAGCAGCAGTTCACCACCTCACTCCCTGCCCTGCCCAGTCCCATCCTCAGGCCCTCTGCCAAGTGAGGGCCCTGTTCTGAACGGCACAGTGTTCACCCCGAGAAGGGGCAGTGGGAAAGATAGGCAAGACCACTTGCAGCCACGCCTGGGAAATAGTGTGCATACCATCAGAAAAACGGTCCACCGAGCCCAGCGGGCCAAATCACCACACAGGCCCTGCGGTGAGGGGAGTGAGCAGTGGGTTCCCAACATGCTGCATGGGCCCCGGAAACGGTGAGGTGACCTCTAAGATGTTGTCCAGCACCCAGGCTGCAGGGCAGAGCTGCCTGCATGGGATTCACTCAGAAGAGAACAGGGAGGGTCTGGAGAAGAGACAGGATGTGTGAGGGCAGGGACTGAGTCTGGATGCTAGAGATGTCAGACTTTTTCTGAGCGCTGAGAAGTCAGAAAGGAGCCTCCTAGCCCATGTTAGTGGCTAATCTGTTTCTCTCTCCCACACTCCCCACCCTCATTAAGCCAGATTCTGCTTCCAGGAGGCTCTCAGAATCATAGTTCACAGCAGAATTTGCTGAGGAAGGTGTTACATGGATCAGTGGTCTTCTAGGAGATTAGCCCCAAGTCACCCTGGCAGGCTGGGAACACTCTTCCTGAGGTGGGTCGATGATTGCAGGGTTTGTCAGAGAGAGGAGTTTGTGTTAATTAAAGCTCCAGTTTCTGGGTTCTGTGTTTGCGAGGAGGAAGGGACTGTTGTCAAACAAGCTGATCTCAGGTGAGTTGTAAGTGCTGAGGTTTGGAGTTTGACAAATAGTGGGGGCAGGGGAACCCATTTTAATTAACTCTCAAAATCTCTCTGCAAGGAGATCCAACGAGTCCATCCTAAAGAAAATCTGTCCTGAATATTCATTGGAAGGAGTAATGTTGAAGCTGAAACTCCAATACTTTGGCCAGCTGATGCGAAAAACGGATGCATTTGAAAAGACCCTAATGCTGGAAAAGATTGAGGGCAAGAGGAGAAGGGTACGACAGAGGATGAGATGGCTGGATGGCATCACCGACTCAATGGGCATGAGTTTGAGTAAACTCCAGGAGTTGGTGGTGGACAGGGAGGCCTGGCGTGCTGCAGTCCATGGGGTTGCAAAGAGTTGGACACGACTGAACGACTGAACTGAACTGAACTGAACTAAAATCTCTCCCGCCCTTTCTTAAAGCGCCTCGGGATCCGGGTTAGCAAAGATGCAGGGAGCATCTTAGAATGCAGTTTAGAAACCATGGCTTGTGGATACTCACTTCCCTTCTCTCCGGTACTGGTGAGGGAAGGGTGGCTTCAACCTCCAGCATTGCTGCAGCCGCAGTCTGTACCTCAGTGCGGAGATGCCGCCGCGTGTGGCGCCCTCTGGTGGCCACGGACTGCGCATGCATCTGGTTCTTTGTGCCGAGCGGATCTCCACTTTTCCTGCGTAGGTCCACTGGGACCCCTGGGAGTGGGAGCAGATTTCAAAGGCATGACAAGAGTGCTTAGGCCAAACTGTTATTACCTGCTGGTTAGTAAGTGCTTCCTAGGTGCCGCTCACAGGGTTAATATAGATATTACCATCCATTCATTTATTTCCCCAATATGTGCTAGGCATTCTCCTAGGAAGTCATACATAAGCAGAGATGCCATAAATAAAGCAAGTCATGAGACTGGGAAACAAGTCTTCTAAGCCCTGCTGCAGGGATGTACTTGGGTTTGAGGATGGGCAAGGAGGCGGCTGGTCCAGCCAAATGAACATAGGAGGGTGGCTGGAAATGAGGTCAGAAAGGTATCCAGGGCACAGATGGTTCAGAACCTTCCAGGCCACAGAAAGGCTGAAGGTGGTGCTGAGAACCATTGGATTTTGGACAAAGGCATGACATAACCTGATTTCTGTTTCTAAAAAATCCCTCTGGCTTCTGCCTGAGGCAAGCGTAGAAATGAGACCTGTTGAGGGCCCAGGTGAGACATGAGTACCTGGCACTTGCATCACTCTTGGAGGAGATAACACAAAGCATTCAGAATACACTGAAAATGGAGACAATAAATAGAAGTTGCTGATGGGTTAGTCAGTGGTAAAGAATCCACCTGCCAGCGCAGAAGACCAAGAGGCACGGGGTTGGTCCCTGCCTGGCTTAAGCAGATCGGCTGGAGTAGAGAAGGGCAACGCACTCCAGTATTCTTGCCTGGAAGATTCCATGGACAGAGGAGCCTGGTGGGCTACAATGCAAGGGATCCCAATGAGTCGGACACGACAGCACACACACGTGCACACGATGGGTTGGTCAAAGGCCGTCTCCAGGGCCTGGGCCCCAGGCAGCTGAGTGAAGAGCAGCGCTATTTAAAGGCATGGAAGAGGGCCAGGCGTGGGGGCGTGGTGACAAAAACGAGAATTCCACTGGAAGTTCCTAATTGGCTGCCTATTAAAAGTGTAAGTGATGGTGCAAGATACACCTGAGCATCCTTTTCCTTCTCTCCTTCATAACCCTCCTGTGCCTCTTATCAGAGGGCCAAGCATCCCCTATCCTATTTCTCCAAAGGAAAGCCCACCCAGGGCAATAATGCCAAAGAGAAAGATCAGAGGGCTTCAGTGATCTTCCAGGGTGCAGCTCCATCTGAATGGCAAAGCTGGGGAGGAGGCTGCGATTCTGGGTTCCTGTGACTTACCAGAGAAGAGTTAGAAGAGGAGGAAAGTATTTTACCACAAGCTAATAAGTTGTTCTCTATGTGGCTGGACCACCCTACTGCAGAGTGTGGGATCCTACAGTCCCTGAGAGGGAGGCAGCCACCACTTCCCCTTGTAGGCAACAGTGCCTGCCGAAGGCTGCCTCCCCTGTCCTCTGCCAGTCCTTTCCTTCTCAAACACCTT
Organism: Budorcas taxicolor; assembly: GCF_023091745.1. Taxonomy (NCBI): domain Eukaryota; kingdom Metazoa; phylum Chordata; class Mammalia; order Artiodactyla; family Bovidae; genus Budorcas; species Budorcas taxicolor. The sequence goes on from NC_068912.1 coordinate 33,185,826, forward strand.
GTTCAAAACTCTCCACAGCTGGATACTGGTCCTGATCTCAGGTAGCCTCGGCCTGCAGCGGCTTGAAGCAGGATTTTGGTACCCCAGCCAGGGGTCAAAGTCAGGCTGCAGCAGTGAGAGTGCTGAATCCTAGCCAATAGACCACCGGGGACAGTGCTGGTGTTCAGTCCCTCAGTCGTGTCCGACTCTTTGTGACCCCACGGACGGCAGCACACCAGGCCTCCCTGTCCATTATCTCTTGGAGCTTGCTCAAACTCATGTCCATTGAGTCGGTGATGCCATCCAACCATCTCATCCTCTGCTGTCCCCTTCTCCTCCTGCTTTCAGTCTTTCTCAGCATCAGGGTCTTTTCCAATGAGTTTGTTCTTTGCATCAGCTGGCCAAAGTATTGGAGCTTCAGCTTCAGCATCAGTCTTTCCAATGAATATTCACGGTTGATTTCCTTTAGGATTGACTGGTTTGATCTCCTTGCAGTTCAAGGGACGACTCTCAAGAGTCTTCCCCAGCATCACAGTTTGAAAGTATCAGTTCTTCAGTGCTCAGCTTTCTTTATGGTCCAACTCTCACATCCATACTTGACTGCTGGAAAAACCATAGCTTTGACTAGATGGATCTTTGTGGGGAAAGTCATGTCTTTGCATTTTAATATGCTGTCTAGGTTGTCCGCTTTTCTTCCAAGAAGCAAGCGTCTTTTTTCGTAGCTGCCGTCACCATCTGCAGTGATTTTGGAGCCCAAGAAAATAAAATCTGTCACTGTTTTCACTTTCCCCCAGTCTATTTGCCATGAAGTAATGGGGTCAGATGCCATGGTCTTAGTTTTTTGAATGTTGAGTTTTAAGCCAGCTTTTTCGCTCTCCTCTTTCACCCTCATTTTGGCAACCCACTCCAGTACTCTTGCCTGGAGAATCCCATGGAGGGAGGAGCCTGGTAGGCTACTAGTCCATGGGGTCGCAAAGAGTCAGACACCACTGGGTGACTTCACTTCACTTAGCTCCTCTTTGCTTTCTGACATTAGAGTGGTATCATCTGCATATCTAAGGTTGTAGATATTTCTCCCAGAAATCTTGATTCCAGCTTGTGAGTCATCTAGCCTGGCATTTCGCATGATATACTCTGCATATAAATTAAATAAGCAGGGTGACAATATACAGCCTTGTCAAACTCCTTTCCCAATTTTGAACCAGTCCATTGTTCCATGTCTGGTTCTAACTGTTGCTTCTTGACCTGCATGCAGGTTCCTCAGGAGGCAGGTAAGGTGGTCTGGTATTCCCATCTCTTTAAGAATTTTCTACAGTTTGTTGTGATCCACACAGTCAATGGCTTTAGCTTAGTCAGTGAAGCAAAAGTAGATTTTTTCTGGAACTCTCTTGTTTTTTCTGTGATCCATTGGATATTGGCAACTTGGTCTCTGGTTCCTTTGCCTTTTCTAAATGCAGCTTGAACATCTGGAAGTTCTCAGTTCATGTACCGTTGAAGCCTACCTTGAAGGATTTTGAGCATTACCTTGATAGCATGTAAAATGAGCACAATGCTGTGTTAGTTTGAACTTTCTTTGGCATTGCCTTTCTTCGGGATTGGAACAAAAACTGACCTTTTCCAGTCCTGTGGCCTCTGTTGAGTTTTCCAAATTTGCTGACATATTGAGTACAGCACTTTCACAGCATCATCTTTTAGGATTTGAAATAGCTCAGCTGAAATCCCATCACCTCTACTAGCTTCATTTGTAGTGATGCTTCCTAAGGCCCACTTGACATAACACTCTAGGATGTCTGGCTCTAGGTGAATGACCACACCATTGTGCTTGTCCAGGTCATTAAGACCTTTTGGATAGTTCTTTGTATTCTTGCCACCCCTTCTTAATCTCTTCTGCTTCTTGCCATTTCTTTCCTTTAGTGTTCCAGGGACAGTAGCCTTTTACAAGACCCCTGGCCCATCAGCTTTGTAAAAATAAATTTCCTCAGCAACACAGAAGGTAAAGAAACAAGTAAAATGTTCATGTGCTCAGTCATGTCTACCTCTATGACCCCATGGACTCTAGTCCACCAGGCTCATCTGTCCATGAAATTTTCCAGGCAAGAATACAGCAGTGGGTTGCCATTTCCTACTCCAGGGGGATTTTCCCACTCCAGGGGGATTTTACATATCCAGGAATCAAACTCGTGTCTCTTGCATCTTCTGAATTGGCAGGTGGATTCTTTACCACTGTGGGACCTGGGAAGCCTAGTACAGTGTTTATTAGGAGGAAAAATGGTACGTATGAGTAGACTCACAAGAGCAGACTCAGAGAAGGAGCAGCGGCCTTGGTGATGGTTTGAATCACGGACACAGGGCATTTCTTCCAGGTTTCCTTCGGCCGATCATCTTGCTCTGCCTGTTTCTGAATCCATTTGGTTTATCTCAGGGTCCTCCCCCACATGTGTGCGTCTCTTAGTCAAGATGGAGTCTGACAAAGAGGCCTATGGGTAGGTTGACATCACCTACTGCAGAGTGACACCCCCTCCCTTTTTGACCCCCAACGTGCATTTCTGAGCTTGTGTAGTTGGGAAGGTCTCCTGGACCTTGAGAATGAGAAATATGTGGTCTCTTTCTCTCTGATCTGGACAGGGCTCAGCTCCTCTCTGCTCCTGCTATCCTCTTCATCTTGGCGTATCTGTCCGCAGGGGACAGACTCTAGCTGCTCACCCTGGGACCCAACTATCTCCTGCCTCAGGCCCATCTCTATACTGCAGTCCACGCTTCCAAATAGATGAATGAGAAGGACAAGGTTACTTTGGATTAAACTCTGGTGCAATTTTACCAATTTGTAATGTATTATTTTTAGCTCTATACATGACACTAATAAATTATTTCTTTCCCCTTGAAGTAGAAGTCTTGACCCTGATGTGGTACAAACATTGGCCCCAAACAAATACCCAGTGCTGTCGGACTCTGCCATGTCCTGTACTTGTGTGGGAGGGATGAGGCCGCGGGACTCGGATGGGGTGCCAAGTCCTGTCAATGGAGGATGTAAGTGTCTGCTCAGCCCTGGCCGGGAAGTGGCTGTCTGGGCCGTGGCACTCAGACCTTCCTCCTGCTCCTCCAAGAAGGGCTCTGCTGTCTCCTCCCCCTGCTCTCCCTTCCCTTCCCCACAGTGTGGGTGTTCTAGATACTCCAGCCTCCTTCTCCTGACCTAGTGACACTAAACAACAGCAACAGCAACAGGCTCCCATCCAGGAGGATCTCATTCTCCCCTGTGGCTTCAAACACCCTTCCCGGTGATGACTCTGAACTCTCCATCCCCTCTCTCCTGAGCATCAGGCCAGCACTGCTATCTGCACACGCCACCCTCTGAGTCCCCTCCTTGGTCCAAGGTACCAGCATGTTCCCCCTTCCTCTCCAGTCTCATGGCCACTGAGCCTTTCTGACTCTCTGTAAGGGCTCCTGTTGGTGCTTTCTCTTTGCAACCAACCTCACTGTTCCATCCCTTCGCCCCTTGTCATTTCTCACCTGGAGAAGCAACCTTATGCTTACTGATTTCCTGCCTCTGTTCTCAGATCATCCATGTTTTCATTACAAGTTACAGTACATTCCTGAAACCTGTGTTGGCTCCTGTCACCCTCCAACACAAAACCCTACAGGACGAAAATAGATTGACTCCTTAGCGCAACATTCCCAATATTCCCCAATGACCCTTCCTGTCTTGCTGGGTCCTTCCATGCTGCCTGACTCGGTGTTCCTGGAACAACTGAAGCTGCATCTGTGCTCCGTCCCTGTTGCCCTCCAAACCTTATGTTCAGTCACTCATTTAGACATTTATCTTACAATTATGTATTGAGCACCCACAGCATTCCAAGCACCCTCCTAATGGAATTTGCATTCTAGGAGCAGGGAAATAAGACTATGAACAAATAAGTATGTAGCAAATCAGCAGCTAAAGATAAATGCCATGAAGAGAAATACAGCAGGATTAGATGCAGAGAGGTGGGGTTTGCTGTGTGAGATGGGCTATTCCAGAGCGCCTTTCTGCAGGGGAGTGAATGAATGGGTGAAGTAGCAGGGAGGTATCCTGATTTCCCAGGCGGAAAGCCTCAGTCCTGGCTTCAACACCCCTTCCAGTCTTCAGACATTCTCCTTAAAGACGCCTCTCAAGTGCCCCAACTTTTATGAGGGTTTCCCTTTTCTTAGTTGCTCAATCCTGCCTGACTCTTTGCAACTGCATGGACTGCAGCCCCCCAGGCTCCTCTGTCCAAGGGATTCTCCAGGCAAGAATACCGGAGTGGGTAGCCATTCCCTCCTCCAGGGGATCTTCCCGGTTTTTTTATGCCTTTCTGTACTTCATTCCTGAATTTAGCCTAGTTCATTCTGCCCAGGTTTAGAGCTGACAGCTGACAAGCCCGTTGCCCTCTCCAGCTCTAGAGAAGGATCTACTCATTCAACTCATATCTGAGTGGCTCCTGTGTGCCAAGCTCTGGGTGTCCCCACAGTGCTTGCTCATGCTTGGTTTAGAGCTGGGCTGGGGAGTCAGACAGACTGAAGTGCAGCTCCTGCCTCTTGCACCTGGTCACTGGCCACGTGGCCGTTGGCCAGTCACTCAACCTCACTAAGCTTCAGTCTCTGTATTGGTAAAACGGGAATGAAAAATAGTACTCACCCCTGTTAGGTATGATCTGTATCACAGAAGCCTGGAGAAAAGAGTTTCCATTAGACCCTCATTCTCAGGTTCTATTGTGTTTTCCTTAGGACTCATGCCCCATCTTACCATCTAACTCTGGGGTCCCACTTTTCCTAGAGACAGAACTTTGCCTAGTTCCCAGAAGTTCATGGACCTTGGGCAGGGTGAAGCTGAAAGACAAGTGTGCAATTCATTGTGAAGTGACTTCCAGGCCCTTCCTGCTGCCCCGGAGACCCTGCCTTGCTGACCTGGCAACCACCATGACCTTGGCTGTGGCCAGTCATCGCAGGGCAGGGGGACTGGAAGCAGTTGGCATTTGCCTTCTCGGCCTCTTATCATCCCAGAAAGGGAGGCCTGGGGGAGCGGCTACAGACACCCTTGCCCTTTTAGGTCTACACTCAGGGAGGCTTCAGCAATCTACAGATCAGGGAAATTCTGTCTTGATGCTGGGAAAGATTGAAGGCAAAAGGAGAAAGAGGCGGCAGAAGATGAGACTGTTGGATAGCTTCACCAACTCAATGGACATGAATTTGAGGAAACTCCAGGAGACAGTGAAGGACAGAGGAGTCTGGCTTGCTGTAATCCATAAGGTCACAAAGAGGTGGACACAATTTAGCAACTGAACAACAAGTCAGGGAGGCTTCAGGAATCTATGGATCAGGGAAGCTCTGTCTTACCCCAGCAGATTCTAAGCTCAGAGAAGAGAGCAAATCCTTTGGGGTGTGCAGGAGTCTCAGATAACATCTAGGCCTATAGCCAGAGACCCCTGGGAAGCCCAGCACCACATCCTCAAGGCAGAAAGAAGCCCGGAGTTTTCTTTTTCCGAGTGGCTGTGTACTTTTCCTCCTCTGTCTGGTTTGGCTACCCTGAGCACCTCTTGCATTTCACCCACATAGCCGCTGGGTGGCATTGTTGGACGAGCCTGGAATTTCAGGTGACAAGCTGGCAAGCCAAAGACTCTGGGTTGGAAGCATGGAGGAGTAGGAGAATACATTCCCACTCCCTTTCCCTCCTTCTAGCCATTCTTCATGCCCCTAGCCCCTTGTTCATTCGTAGATTGTCTTTCCTTCACTTTCCCAGGTGCATCTTGGCTCTGCAACACCTGGAAAGTTGCCAGGATGGCTCGATCCCCTCCACGCTCTATCGTCCCTTTCTTTCCCCTTCTTCAAAAGAAAGGCTGAGTCATCCAGAATCCCAGATCTGAGTTCCCTGGACTGCCGCCTCTCCAAACTAGAGCTCATTCCATTCAACAAACACAGATTTGCTAGCCAATAATTTCCTGTCCAATCTTTCACCCATCTAAAGAGTCAGACACAACTGAGCGACTGAACAAAATACTACTTTCTCAGCATTCTTGGGAAGGCCATTCTTAAGTGATGCAGAGCAGGGAGTCAGGCCCCTACCCTGTTCTTAGAGGCCTCCTTTGGGTCACTTGGTCAGTTAAATGTCCCACAGAGTCCACCATTTCCCCCCATGTCTAACCGAACACTCTCACTGTGGTTGAAACCCATTTTCTCTCAATAGGTTCTCAGAATTGAAGACTCCCTGAGTCTCCCTTGTAATGACCCATCTTGGACTCGGAGAACATTATTAAAATGCGCTGAGAATCAGGTTTGCACTGTTTCGAATTATTTTAGGATTCATTTCAAAGTGATTTGGCAGTTACAAAATTCGTTCCTCCCTTTTTCAACAGGCAGTGAGCTGTGACAGGGGAACTGCTGACTTGGGGATCAATGAGGCCTGGGCCTGAATCCCAGCTCTGCCACTTACTAGAGCTGTGTGACCTTGAGCAGGTTACACAACCTCTCTGAGCTTCTATGTCCTCTAGTATAATCAGTTCACTTTGAATATTAGTGGAGGGACTTCCCTGGAGGTACAGTGGATAAGACTCCTTCCATTGCAGGAGGTGTGGGTTTCCTCCCTGGTTGGGGAGCTAAGATACCACATGCCTCATGGCCAAAAAACACAAAACACAAAAGAGGTGCAATAGCATAACAAATTCAATAAAGACCTTAAAAATGGTGCACATCAAAAAAAATCTTAAAAAAAAAAAATACTAGTGGAACATAAATGAGACATGTCCATTTGTCTATAAGAAGCTCCCATTCCTTAGCTGGTGCAAAGTCATGGAACTAGTCATAAAACAAGAAGAGGTTTTATACATACATACATACATATATATATATATAATGTAATCCAGCTTTCCCATTTTACAAAGGAAGAAGCTGAGGCCCAAAGAGGGGAAATGACTTACTCAAGGTCACATGCCCCAAGATCACCCAGGTGGAGGCGGACCTGGGCTGAAATGCCAAGCCAACTGTCTTTCCATGATGTCAAGTTGCTTCTGCTTTGTCTGCTCCACGCCCCTTCTCTATGGACCAAAGGCCATAATGAGAAGAGAAGGGTGTAGGGGTTATAGTAACAATCAGGCCATGGGCTATCCACACTAAGGAGACAGTGTGTGCTAGGCTTCATTTATTGGGCAAAAGAGGCAACCCTGCCCACCTCTGGGCTGGTTGGGCCACACTTGGGTCAAAGCACTCTCCTCTGGGGACCTCATGTGAAGCATATTAAAAGTTGGATAATTTTCAGAGAAGGGCGTGGTGATACAAAGTCCCAAGCCATGGCATTTTAGGAAGAGTTGAGGGCCTAGAGGCGATGACCCCAAAGAACAGAGGTCGTAGGGCTCCTGGCCACTCTCTTCAGCTTTGTGAAGTGCAGTGCAACTGTGTGCTGGGGAGGGGGTGCAGAGCGGTATTTTATGGCCACGAGTGGAATAAAGACCCCTGAGTGAAGGCTTCAGGAAGGAAAATTCCAAAAGATAAAAAGCTAGCTCTGTCCAAAACTGGAATGACCCATGGTGAAAGGCAGTAAGCACCCTTCCTCGAGGGTGTATGTGCAGAAACGGGAGAAGCAGGAGTGAAAGAGTCCTTAGGACTCCTTGAAAATCTAACAGTACAGGGTGACAAGCGGGCGAGATCAAGCCCATGTTGCACATCCCGCAGCATGCCTGGATACGCAAGCTATGAAACAGCACAGCAGAATAGCTAACAGCACGAATTCTGGAGCCTGAATTTAAACCCTGGCTCTTGCCTAGACTAGCTGTGTGACCTTGAGCAAGTTGCCTAACCCCTCTGTGATACAGAGATGGAGCCACGTCTCTCTGGGCCATCATCCACACTCCTCTGCTATCCTCTGATGCAGGGGCTTCCTGGGGGCACCCTTACCACTGGAGGTGGCTAGTGTATGGCCGACCCTCCTGCTTGACCACTCTAGGCCAAAGGCAAGAGTCAGGAACAGCCCTTTCTGGTCCTGCAGTGACTCCGGGTTCTTCAGAAGCAAGGCCTTTCCAGAGTTGCCAAGTCTGGAGGCTGAAAGGCAAGGAGAGATGGTTAAGCTATCGGGCAATCACTAGTTCACAAACACTGTTGGCCCAGCTGCTCTGTCTGTGCCTGGCTGGACCAGACACAGGGATGCAGGCAGAAGACACAAGTCCCTGCCCTCAGGATGCTCCCCGCGCAAGGGAAGAAAGTGTGGGGACAGTGACAGACCCCAGAACGCAATGCAAGGACCTGTCTCCCGGGTAGCATTCAGGCACTGCCTTAGAGGGCAGGGTCCAGGGAGGTGGCCCAGAAATACTTCAGGAAGGATGTGACTCAAGTTGAATGTTTAGAACAGGAGTCACTGGGGTGATGAGGGAGGCAGGTGGATTCTGTGCAAGGAGGCTAGAACCATCTGGAAGCTCATCGTTCTTGAGCCCTCCCTGCAGATGAGGCACTGGGATAAACACCCTGTTCACATCCTCTTGTTTGATCCTTGGAGTGAGCATTAGGTCTTATTACTCCCATTTTACAGATTGGAACTCAGAGAGGAAAAATACCCTACCTGAGGTCACATGAGGGGCAAACAGCAGAGCCAGGACTCAACCCCAGGCCTATCTGACTTCAGGTCTTTAGCTAATCTGTATGTTTTAAGCCAGTTCCAGCCTTCAAGATAGTTTAGTTTGATGCCAGTATAAGTATGTTGTAAGTATGTTATCACTCAGTCATGTCCAACTCTTGGTGACCCCATGGACTATAGTTCACCAGGCTCCTCTGTCTGTGGGATTCTCCAGGCAAGAATACTGGAGTGGATTGCCATTCCCTTCTCCAGGGGATCTTCCTGACCCAGGGATCAATCCTCTGTCTTCTGCATTGCAGGCAGATTCTTTACCGTTTGAGCTACAGGGAAGTCCTTGATGCCAGTTTAGACTTCGGGAATGGGTGACGCAGGGAGAGCAGAGGAACATTAGATCAGGAAGGGCTTTGCCTGCCTTTTAGGACATGCAGTTTGCATCACAGCAATCGGGGCTTCCTAGCTGGTGCAGTGGTGAAGAATCCACCGGCCAATACAGAAGATGCAAGAGACGCAGGTTCAATCCCTGGACCAGGGAGATACCTTGAGGGAGGAAATGGTAACCCACTCCAGTATTCCTTCCTGGAAAATCCCATGGACAGAGGAGCCTGACAGGCTACGGTTCATGTGGTCGCAAAAGAGCTGGCCGTGACTGAGCTACTGAGCACACAGTAGGGAGCCAAGGAGGAGCTAAGAGGTAAGTGACATGAGTGGATATGCGCTTTAGGAGGATCACTTTGACAACTGCGGGGAGAAGAGGCCAGGGAGCTAGTCTGAAGGTAGAGGACCAGGAAAGGACACAGTGGGCCAGATCATGCCTACAGGTAGCTTAAACCAGGGTGCAGGAGGGGGAGAGGGAGCCGGAAAGAAGAGAACAGATGCCAAGACCAGGTGACTTATTGGCTGTGGAGGATGTCAGGATGGGGAAAGCAAAGAGAGCTTTTAAGGACTCCCAGGTTTCTGGTTTGGGCAACAGGGTAAAATGTGGCATCTTTCCCAACACAGGGCACATGAGGGAGAAGCAGGGCTGTGAAGTGGGGCTGATGAGCTATAATTCTGGAGACAGGCCTGGGCCAAAGACAGAGCTCCCAGGGACCAGTCTTGGGCAGGGCTGAAGAGAGAGGTCATCCTTGCTACAGACCTTGACCTGACCCGGGCCAGCTGGCTCATGGGATTGAGCTGGTTTCCTCTTGAGCCACCGGGACTCCGTACAGATGGCAGCCATCTGCGAAGCCAGCTGGAGAACTCAAATTGTCCCTCTTACAGCCGAGAGGTCGGGGCATTCAGAGTTGCCTCTCCTGACATCCAGGCCAGGCCAGGCAGCCTGAGTGAGCCACCCCAGCCTCAGAAACAGCCCTGAGTCGAGGAGCCCATGAGACTGTGGTTGAGGGGGGCATTGCCAGCACACCCAGAAACTGTCCTCCACGGGCAGCTGAAGTTATAGGTGGTCCAGGGGATGTGGCCTGGAACACAGAAGGCGTCAGCTGTCACAGCTCACCTAAACCCCTGCCACGCCTGTTCCTAACAGAGAAGAAGACCGTGGTGGCCAAGCTATGACAGCGGTCTGCTGATGGCTAACGCTCAGTGTTGGCCAGGGCACAGGCGCTGTTCCTAGCGCTCGGCATTCCGGTCACTCCATAGACATGTGAGGCGAGGAACCCAGTCACAGCCAAATCATGCCAGCTGTGGGATTAGGCCCCGGATCAGCCAACACTAGCAGCTGTGCTTCAGCCACTATGCTGTTCTGCCTTTGGATGTTAACAAAAGGGCCCTGATTGTGAGATGAGCAGCGTAGCACCCGACATGGAGGAGCAGCTCCAAAAGGTGAGGAAAGGCCCACCCTCTGAAACCAAAGCCCAGGGCTCCACACAGGAGTTCCTTGCTGGCAGCAGGAATTAATCTCAGAAGGCTTCCTGCAGAAGGCAGCCCTTGACCACCTTAGGAAACTGCCTGTAGGAGGCAGCTCTTAGGTAAGTAGGGGGCTGGAACGATGCTCCTTGCACTTCCCAGGGAAGTCCTCAGACGTCAGGCATGACATCAGGCACACTGGCAGAGCACAGCCACAACAGCAGTGATGACAATCACAAGAACAGTGTACTGTTCCACATGGATCAGGGTTTTTTGGCTTTTCCAAGTGTGTCCATGATCCTTATAAATGAGATTGTAATACACACTGACCTGAATGCTAGTTTCCTTCCTCCCTCCTTCTTTCTCTTTGTGCATGCTCAGTCATGTCTAACTCTTTTGTGACCCCATGGATGATATAGCCTGCCCGTCTCCTCTGTCCATGGGATTTCCCTGGCAAGGATACTGGAGTGGGTTGCCATTTCCTCCTCCAGGGGATCTTCCTGACCCAGGGATCAAACCCACATCTCTTGCATCTCCTGTATTGTCAGGCGGGTTCTTTACCATTAGTGCTACCTGGGAAGCCTCCTTTTTTGCTTTAAATCCTATGAAACAAATGAGGTGGTGAGGGTAATCTATCCTTCCTATTTAACAAGTATACTGTGGCAAGAAAGGTCAAGTGAGCAACCTTGGATCACAGAGCTCTACATGCTAAGACTACAGCCCTGGTCAGATGCCCTGCATTGTATATGCCTTTGCCGGGGTGAGGGATGCTGAGCCCTGGATTTTGCAGATGAGAGAAGAATCAGTAGAGCTGCTCTAGCAAGGGCACAGGAGGAGCCTTCAAGTCCTGAATCTTGTACCACTGCCTAACTCCCTTGGTGTGAACAGTTAAACACCATCAGCACCAATCCCCCTCTAAAAAGACCTCCTGTCAGGTTGGACATCCTCCGCAGGATGTGTGGGTATGCCCTGCGGCTCTGCAAGCTCTGCTGGATTGGATCCACGTTCCTAAGACCAGGAAGTGAGCCCAGAGGCCTGGCTTCTCACTAACAGTGGAAGCAGGCAGCAGAAAGGAATGGTGATTTGCAAAGTCAGACAGTCCAGTTCCATCCTAGCCTCACCACTTACCAACTAAATTACCCCGGACAGCAACTGGCCTACTCTGAGCTTCAAGATCTGCATTTGTGAAATAGAGATAATGGCATCTTTCCCACTGGGTGGTGGCAAGGATTAAATCAAATGATCTATGGACAGGTGTCAGCCCAGTGCCTGGGCTCACTTTCCATGCTTCCCTGCCCTGCTTCTGGTGGGCTGGCGAGGGCTGTGCTGCCACGTTGGGTGGGTGGGTAGGGGGGCTAACCTTCACAACAGCCTATGAAGTATTCCCATTTTGCAGCAAGCATCAGCAGAGGTGGCAGTCATGCAAGAAGGGAGAGATGGTCCTCCAGGAGTGACTTCCCTCCCCCCATACCCCTACATTCATAAGTTGTGGTGGAAAGACCTAAGACCCTCCCTTCTGTCCCTGTGGTGTCTGGGTGGGTGTGGGGGTGAGTGTGGGCATGGACGCACTGTCATTAACTCCTTTCAATGGCTGTAGTGTTGGAGGGCAGGAACCAACGGACTCCTTTCTTGTGATGGCCATTCAGCAGTCTTTCCCTCTGCTGAAAGCAGGGCCTGGCCTCCAAGAAGGAAACAGGACTGAATGAGAAAAGAGTGGTCTTTGGGGTTTAACTCACCCCGGGAAAGGTATCAAAGGGCACTCTAGCTGATCTTTTGTGACCAAAATAGAAAACTGTGACCTCAAGCTAAAAAGATTAAACACCTAGGTTAAGCTAGCTTACCACCCTATGAAGTCTTTTGCTATTTTACTGACAAATGAGGAAGCTGAGGCTCAGAGGGTTGACATAACTTGCTCAAGCTCATACAACTAACAAGCAAGTGTCAGGGGTAAAAATTCTATTATCTTTCTTTTTTCTTTCTTTCCTTCTTTAGTTAATTCCTTTTTGGTTGTTGTTCACACTTAGATCAGGCTTTAATGAGGAGACGTGGGGTGACACTGGGCTTCCCAGGTGGTACAGTGACAAAGACTCTGCCTGCAATGCAGCAGAGTCAGGTTCAGTCCCTGGGTGGAGATGATCCCCTGGAGAAGGAAACAGCTATCTACTCCAGTATCCTGCCTGGAGAATCCCATGGACTGAGGAGCCTGGAAGGCTACAGTCCATGGGGTCGCAAAGAATTGGACAGGACTGAGCAACTAAACGACAACAAGGATGACATGCCCCTGAGTTCAATCAGATGGAAGGAGGGTCAGAGGAATATCCCACAAAGGAGAACGGAATTTAAGGGCTGCCCATTCTACTTGAGCAGTGAGTGTAGTGGCTACAGGTAGGTGTTAAGACCTGATTCAAGTCCCAGAGCCACCACTCATTGGCCTTGGGCAGGTTGCTTCATCTCTCCTCCTGTTTCCTTTCCTCTGAGATTGTGTGTATGTTAGTCACTCAGTCGTATCTGACCCTTTGTGACCCCATGGACTGTAGCCCACCAGGCTCCTCTGTCCATGGAATTCTCCAGGCAAGAATACTTGCGTGCATTGCCATTCCCTTCTCCAGGGGATCGTCCTGACTCTGGGATCAAACCCAGATCTCCTGCATTGCAGGCAGATTCTTTATTGTCTGAGCCACCAGGGAAGCCCAAGAGATGGTTCTGATGTAGAAATCACCTCCTAGAGCTATGGGGATTACATGTCCCATTGGCATTGCAGGCAGATTCTTTATTGTCTGAGCCACCAGGGAAGCCCAAGAGATGGTTCTGATGTAGAAATCACCTCCTAGAGCTGTGGGGATTACATGTCCCATTGGTCTAGAGATGCCTGGCGCAGTGTCTGGCACATGTTAAGCATAAGTCATCAAAGAACATGATTATTAATTCTCCCTTGAGAGTTTTTCTCTGTCCATGGCCTGCATTTCAACAAAGGAGGGCAAAGAAAATATATAGACTTGATCAAATGGATAAGACTGTTGTGCATTAATTGACATAAAGATCCAATGTGGCAAGAAGGAGGAACAGAGTCCTGTGGGACTGGTCAGGAGAAGCTTCCAGAAAGACTGTGGAGCAAGGTTCTGGAGGACAATTTGGTGAAGGAGACGGGAATGACTGAGACCTCAGGGAAAGAGAAGGGTAGGGCAAACTGGGAAGCAGAGAGAACCTGGTGATTGAGCACTTCTTAGAGAAAGAGCCAAACGCTTAGCAGCAAGACGGGAGTTAAGACGGGAGTTTCCTAGGGAAGCAGAGTGGAGAGACTCATTCATGGCATGTCTGCCTGGGGCCTAAAGTCTACGTAAACAACTGAACCATCACAACAGTTTGTGAAGACTCTTCATTTTCCAGATGAGGAAACTGAGGTCCAAAGATGTGAATGAGCTTGCAGGATGTAAGTCCCAGCCTGGCTGGCTCTGAAACACCCAGGCCACACAGGCTAGGACACTGCCAGGGCAGCTTCTATGGGGCCCTAAACCAAACCAGTCCTTCCTGATAGTCACCTGTTGTCCCCAGAGCTCACTGAGGTCACTGCCCACCCAGACTACGCCAGCAGCTCTGGGTAGGCCCCAATCTTAAATCCATCTGCCAGTGCAGGAGACTAAGAAACACAGGTTCGAACCCTGGGTTGAGGAGCCTGGTGGGCTACAGTCCATGGGGTCGCAGAGTCGGATACAACTGAGCAGGCATGCATGCACCTTAATGAAACACTGGAATCCCACAATCCTGGCCCCTGTGGGCTCTCAGAGCTTCTATCTGAAACTACAGGCTTAAAGAGGAGGATTCACTGAGCAAGGAGGGATCAGCAGCAGCCTCCCTGGGACTAGAGGCCCTCTGCACACAGGATTCCATGTCTGGTTCAGATCTGGGCTCAAGGAACCGCTGTTTGGAACCATAATTCGGACAGCAGACAAGAACTGGCAGGGGCTTGGGGCTGTCATGGGCCTTCCAAGAACATCCCTGACCCTCTCAGGCCCATCATCTGAGCAGAGGGCATCCTGGGCTTCCCACACACTCTTACAGAAGCAAAGGGTATCCTCCGCCACCCACCCCGGGGTACCATAAGCTGCATCCCCAATTTCAGAGCCCCGTAGGCCAGCTGGCTTCCTAAGGTCTGTGAGGAGCCCATTTTATAAAGAACCTGGCGCTTGCCTGGCGTGCTGCAGTCCATGGGGTCACAAAGAGTCGGACTGAGTGTCTGAACTGAACTGGAGCTTGCCTAGGGCAGCTGCACCGCCCCCTCAAGCCCCTAACCCCAGCCTTTCCTGCCCCTGCTTCTCCGCGGGAGGGAGTCCAGAGGGCCGGCGCTGCAGTTCTGCCGGGTTCCTGCGGCTCCTCCCCGTGGGGGCGAACACAACACCGAGTTTGTGCCACACTGCGGCCCACACCTGCTGTATTCCCCTCTGCGAAGCCAGAGCTTTGGCTGGGTAAGCGGGAGGTGGACAGGCAGAGCTGCAGGAGGGGGCAAGCCGGCGCGAGAGGGCAAGGAGAGGGTCTGCAGGTTCTGTCTGGCAGCATCATATAATATATAGCAACACGTCTGCCACGCGGCTGGATCCCTTCTCGGGCCTGGGATAGCTGTATTGATTGTTTCCTCCTTGGCTTACTTATGGTTGGCAGGAGTCTCTCATGACCGCTCCTCAACTCTGGTCCCCGGTTCCCCGGCGCGCCGCAGCACCCAGCTCAGCCCTCCGCGAGGTTCTGGTTAGTAAGCTGAGCTCTGCCAAAGGATGGGGTGCTTTCCTCGCGGGGAGGGGGCCCAGGTCCGGGGGCCTCACTGGGCGGACAGCGGGTGGCGGCACCTCGCCGCCTCGGGCCCCCGCCGGCCCCTTTAATTCGAGTCCGCCGGCGGCCAGGTGCGGCGCTGCGTGGCGCGGTGCGGCGCGGTGCGGCTGCGGGCGGCGGCCGGGTGCTCCGTACTCGCCGCCCGCGGGACTGCAGAGCCGGCGCCGGCTGGCCGCCCGCACGGCGCCTCCTGCGGTCATCCAGAAACATGGAGGCTCCGGGTGCCCATCGGGAAGGGTAAATGGGTGTCGGGGCGCTCGGCTGCGCGTGCTACCGCCCCCCTGTCCGGGCTGCGGGGCACCGGGCGGCACAGCCTGCAGCGCGGCGGGCTCGGGCTCAGTCCGGGGCGGGCGAACCTGGGCCGGACCGAGCCGGGGCGGGCGATGGGGGGCTGGCGACCAACGGAAGGAGAGAACAGGCAAAGGGCTAGGGGACCCTCCGGGCAGTGCCGGGCGCGCGGGGCGGAGGGCGCAGAGAAGGGCTGGCGGGTGATGGAAAGCGCAGCTGACATAACCATGTCTGGTAAATAGCGCTGGTTGGTAGGACACGAATCACTTGGGACTGCCCGGCGGCATTCCCCTCTCCAGCTCAGAACGAAAACGGCTTTGCGGCAGAGAAGGGCTTTTCCGCTTCCCTGGGGCCGTGGGCTGCCAGGGAGCCCCCGCTCTTAGAGGAAAGCCAAGATCTGGGGCAGCATCTACTCCCCACCCCCAGAGTTTAGGTTCCAGTGTTTTCTGGAGGGAGATGGAGCCTCGGCGGTCCCTCGGACCCTACGGGCAAAAGAGCTAGGCTGCGCTCGGGCCCCACCGCTAGAGCCCCCCTCCGGACCGGGCAGGAGGGGGTTAAGGTGGAGCTGGCTGCAGCAGCCAGCTGGTGGGTCAGGTCCACCCGCGCGGAGCGCGCGGGGCTGAATCCCAGCCGGAGACCGGAGCGATGGGGAGAGGGCTCGGACCCCTCCCCGCCCTGGGGCCGGCGGGATTGGGCGGGCAGGGGGCCAGCCCGGAAGCTGGCTTCCTTCAGGCTCCCCCTCTAGCTGCTGCCAAGCTGCCTCGCAGCCAGGCTGACTGAGACTTGGTTCTGCACTCACTGCCCAAGAGACGTGAGGGGTTTTCTCTTGGGGAGAAATCGGTGGTCGGGCGCTGCCCGGTTCGAATGCCACCCTGCCGGAGGGAGGCCTGCCGTGTGGGGGTCCCTGAGGGAGAGGAAGTCCTGGGACCAAGGAAACCAGCTTTTGGAGATCGACCTTTCTGTGTGAGAAGTCTCCCTAGATGAGCTCTGGAGGAGTGTGTGTTGGGGGGAGCCAGGCTGGGGAGGAGCGGTTCTTCCTCCAGGACTCTGCAGAGGTCAGAGCTGGGAGTGGGGCTGCAGTGTAGGAAGCTCTTCCCTTGGGAGATGCTGTGTCCTGACCTCGGGATGGGAGGGCTTTGCCCAGAGTCCCTCCTGATGGCTGCAGAGGACCAATGGGGAGCCTGGCTGAGCCAGGGGAGGCCCCTGGAGGAGACAGGCCCAGCCAAGTCTAAAGGCTTGTTCCCTGGGAGAAAACGCTTCCAATGGATGGAAGCCTGCCCAGAAGAGGCTAGGAGGCTGAGGGATACTTCTCAGGTATGACACCAGAATAGAAAATGGGCATGGAAGAGAAGCTGCCAGAGCTCTCCTGAATCTTGGCACCAGCTGCCCAAAAACTCTGATTCCACCTTGCTGCTGTTTTTTCCAGGCAACGTCACACCTCCTGAGGGCAGCCGGGAGAACTCTGGCTTTTGCTGAGCATTACATCTTACTTCCTTCCTTTCAAAGGCTCCAGATCCCAGCTTACCTGTCCCCGAGTCCTGTGTGCCCCTAACCAGGCATCCCACAACCCCTCCAGCCCAGCTCAACCCTAGAGCTCACCTCCAGGCCCTGGAGCCTGCCCTCCTGCCCAGAATGACTCACCATTATTTCTATCTCAAGTGAGAAGACGTGATGGGGTGTCGGGCTGCCCGTTTGTATATCTAGGATTCCTGAAGCATCGGATCAGCTCTGCAAGGAAGAGAGCTGCAGATTCCTGCCTTGCCAGGTAAATCAATCTATTGTTTAATAACAGCCGTGTGTAGAGTCACTGGGGTGGGAGCAATGAGGGAGACCCAGGCCCAAGATTTGTCACTGCAAATACCTCTCAGGGTGCAGGGATCTGCAAGGCATTAGTTTAGTGCCTGGGAGAGGGCTCCCTTCCAACCTCTTGTATGGGGCTGTGCTCCATGAAGCCTGCACAGTTCAGGGGGACCTATGTCAGCCCCCTGACCCCAGCTCAGGGCATTCCAGAGCTTTCTTGAGAGACCACCACCTGCTTCCCTCTGATCCCCAGCCCAGGTAAACATAAATCTTACTTTTTTGTGGTATCGGTGGTGGTGATGTTTTTGAGCTTCTTGGCTGAGAGAAGGAGGGGGGGGAAGCACCCCAGGTCGGGCTGCCAGTGCTGAGTGGTCTTATGTTCTTAACCACCTCTATCTTCCAGCCAAGCAAGGCTCTCTCTCCAGCTCTCAGGGAGCCCTGCGGGCTCTCCCGCTGGAACCCAGGCTGATGCCGCTGTGTTTCCTGGGGCCGTAAGCACCATCCCAAGCTCCCAGCCACCAGGCAGCTAGAAGGCGCAGCGAGAGGCGCCCCTCCCGGTTCCAATTATGACGGTGGCCACCGGAGACCCAGCGGATGAGGCTGCTGCCCTCCCTGGGCACCCACAGGATACCTATGACCCAGAAGCAGACCACGAATGCTGTGAGAGGGTGGTGATCAACATCTCGGGGCTGCGGTTTGAAACCCAGCTAAAGACCTTAGCCCAGTTTCCAGAGACCCTCTTAGGGGACCCAAAGAAACGGATGAGATACTTTGATCCCCTCCGGAACGAGTACTTTTTCGATCGGAACCGCCCGAGCTTTGATGCCATTTTGTACTACTACCAGTCTGGGGGCCGGTTAAGGCGCCCCGTGAATGTGCCGTTAGACATATTCTCTGAAGAAATTCGGTTTTATGAGCTGGGAGAAGAAGCAATGGAGATGTTTCGGGAAGATGAAGGCTACATCAAAGAGGAAGAGCGTCCTCTGCCTGAAAATGAATTTCAGAGACAGGTGTGGCTTCTCTTTGAATACCCAGAGAGCTCAGGTCCTGCCAGGATTATAGCTATTGTGTCTGTCATGGTGATCTTGATCTCAATCGTCAGCTTCTGCCTGGAGACGTTGCCCATATTCCGGGATGAGAATGAAGACGTGCATGGCAGTGGAGTGGCCTTCCGTACCTCCTCCAATAGCACCATCGGGCCCCAGCAGCCCACTTCCTTCACCGACCCTTTCTTCATCGTAGAGACCCTCTGCATCATCTGGTTCTCCTTTGAGTTCTTGGTGAGGTTCTTTGCCTGTCCAAGTAAAGCCGGCTTCTTCACCAACATCATGAACATCATTGACATTGTGGCCATCATCCCCTACTTCATCACCCTGGGAACAGAGCTGGCTGAGAAGCCAGAGGATGCTCAGCAGGGGCAGCAGGCCATGTCACTGGCCATCCTTCGCGTCATCCGGTTGGTAAGAGTCTTTAGGATTTTCAAGTTGTCCAGACACTCCAAAGGTCTCCAGATTCTAGGTCAGACCCTCAAAGCCAGCATGAGAGAGTTGGGCCTCCTAATATTCTTCCTCTTCATCGGGGTCATCCTTTTCTCTAGTGCTGTCTATTTCGCAGAGGCCGATGAGAGGGAGTCCCAGTTCCCGAGCATCCCGGATGCCTTCTGGTGGGCAGTCGTCTCCATGACAACTGTAGGCTATGGAGACATGGTTCCGACTACCATTGGGGGAAAGATCGTGGGTTCCCTGTGTGCAATTGCAGGTGTTTTAACCATTGCCTTACCGGTCCCTGTCATAGTGTCCAATTTCAACTACTTCTACCACCGGGAGACAGAGGGAGAGGAGCAGGCCCAGTACTTGCAAGTGACGAGCTGTCCAAAGATCCCATCCTCCCCAGACCTAAAGAAAAGTAGAAGTGCCTCTACCATTAGTAAGTCTGATTACATGGAGATCCAGGAGGGGGTAAACAACAGTAACGAGGACTTTAGAGAGGAAAACTTGAAAACAGCCAACTGCACTCTGGCTAATACAAACTATGTGAATATTACCAAAATGTTAACTGATGTCTGACTGAACCCGATTAACCTACTCACAGCTCAATGGAACTAATGCAGATATTGCATAATAGCCTGCATTGTAGTCAGTGTGTTCTACAGTGTGTATCTGGTTCTGCATGGAGAGCAATAGTCGTGCAAGTGACTTTCGATCTTTTGATTTTTGATTTAGAACACAGAATATCTATCCATGGCTTTCATGCAAATCTTCATCACCGGCTTAGGGGTTTCCAAAGATGGGAGTCACCTATGGAAGCCAGGATTTCAGAAGGACACATTGAGGCCACCTCATAGCAGATATAGAACCCATCACATCAGTGTCACCTTTTCTTCCTAAAGAAATGCACACAGCATCTCAGAGATGCAACTCCCACCACTACCACCCTCACCCTCCCACCCCACCACCCCACTTGAGCCTACCTCCCCCTTCTCAGAGAAAAACCATGGTGGCTTAGCCTTAAAGTTCTGGTAATTATTCAAAAGGTCATTCCCATTTTTGCATTGAAAAGAACACACAGTGCTGTGTGTTGGAATTACTTTCTGTGTCACAGGCTGGGGTTTGTGAATTGCAGTTGCCAAGTAGATGCTCCGGAGGCTTGTGTTTCATAACGGAAAATGCAGCATTTGGTTTTTTTCTCTGCAGTGTCGAAGTGAGGGAACCCCGGGGGAGGGACAGTTAGGATGACCGAATGTGAGTTGTCAAGTTTCACATTTGCTCCCTTCGCCCTACAGGGAGAAGCTAACAAACCAAGGGACCTCTCAGCTTCAGATTTCACCATTTTTGCAGGCTTCAGGGTCACAAAAACATGTCTGATTTCTTCGTTACGTTGGAGTTTGCAGGCATCTGCTTTCTAGTGCTGTGGCCCAGCTACACTGGCACTGCAATGAAATCTACCAGTGATGCGATAGAGCTGCATGGATGTTTGTTGCATGAATCTCAATATTTAAAACACAGGAGATAACCTATTTTCTTAGTAGCCTACACAGTATTCATATTTAGAGTATTAATAGCCTAGGAATGGCATTGAACTAGGGTTTGTTTTTTTTTTTCCTTTTCCATCAGAAGACAAAAAGCCCTCAATCAAGAGAAAAAAAAAAAAAATAGACTGTTTGGAGTGAGGAACCAAAACTTCTGGCCCTCTAGCCCACCCCCATCCCTGTTCTTCCAAGTGGGGGCACAGACCTCAGCAAAGCCAGGAGAGTGAGCAGGGAAAGCAGTGTCTAACACCTCACGTGACTGCACCTTAGGAATGAACCTAGTCATGGGCAAGACTGTACAGCTGACTGGGGCACGTTGTCCTGAGCACAGGCGGATCTGTGGATCCAGTGTATATACCTATGCATCAAGTGTCTCTTCCATAAGTTCCTCTCCCTAGCTAGCTATAGAGAAAATTGCATTTGAACCTTGTATAAGCTTATGCAATATTTTTGACACAGGGCAATATATGCATGTGTTTGACTATGTGCACTAGAGTGTATATACACGCATATATATATATTTATATATACATATATATACACACATATGTGTGTATATGTATATATGCACACACACACACACACACACACACACACACATATATATATAGTCATTCTCTGGAGTTCAGGTTCAGGAGCAAACCCACTGCTTGGTGGGTTGGTTGTCTCAGAGACCTAATGGGTTCATTTGTCCCATTGGTCACCCCACTGGGCCTGGGTTTGCTGCCATTGCCTCCGACACTCCAGTCTTCATGGATTCTTAGATGTTCGAATTGTCTTTCTGCCCTTCATGTGCTGCAGCTTCAGTTTCCCACAGCTGAAGCTTGTCTTACTGAGTGCACAAGGGCCCCAGGGCCCTCACAGCTCCAGCTGACCTGGGCCAGACCCACCCCAGGCAGCCCCTCTACAGCCCATCACCTTCATCATCTCCATTCTCATTGTCCCTGCCCTGTCTGGTTTTCATTTGAAACACAGAATGTATTTAACTAATAGAGAACATACACACGAGAACTATAAACACCATGTCAAAGACATAACCCACAACTCAGATGCAAAATACGCAAAATGATATGGTCATCTGGCTCCGCATCAGTCACTTCCGCGAACCTTTCACTAAAGAGCCAGAATGGATCGCCTTCTTTGAAACCAAGGACATGGAGGAGGAGGGATCCTGGGGCCCCAGTTCCACAGGTCTAGGCTAAAAGGGAACCTCCTCTATGTGGAAATTTCTGAAGTTCAGGACCAAGAGATGGAGTCCCTAGTTGAACCACAGGCATCATTCTGATCACCAGGCTCAAGCTGTCTCCCCCGTTAAACTGGCAACCAGGGCTGCATATGCCACCGAAGGCTGGCTAAAGAATCATTCTCCAACCCTAAGAGCAGGCTGAGAGTGAAGGTCACACCGCATCAAGGTAGAGTTCTGGCTGACCCTGGAACGGGTGCAGATGGGGAAGCTTTTGCCTCACAAACTAGGCTTCTTTGCCTTTCAACATCATTGTTTAAATTTCCCAAACACAGTGAGCTGTGTGGTCAGGCTGCCAGTCGTCTCTCCAGCCCTGGCCTCACGGTTGGCTCTTTAGCATCTACAGTTACCTTGGGGGGGTGGGGCACCAGCCCAGGGTGCTCGCTAGTTCCTGGTCACCCACATCCTCAGGAGTCTACAGGGCATCCCAGGCCCGGCACAAAGCCTCCGTGCTTCTCTTCCTCTCCTTCATGGGAGACGGTGCTGTATTTCCAAGGCGTGGGCTGGAGGGATGCAGACTTTGAAAAGATAAATGGTAAAATAGCCTGTACCTAATGCCTAGGTCGGGTGGTAGATATTTTATCCCAGTGCCCTTGACCTGGGACTATAAAATGTTTACCCACACCGGCACACAGACATACATACCCACCACAAAAGAGATCTACATTGTTGCCGTACACAAATACAAAATACTCCCACACATGCAAAATACACAAAGACCAAATTAATAAAAAGGGTACTCAAAAGATATACACTTATATCTGTATCCAAAATACACACACTCAGCCCAGACATGGAATGTACATATAGAACATACACAAAAGACCTGCAAACACCATGCAAAAGACACAACTGCAACTCGGATGCAAACCATACAAAATGACATGGTCACACAGAGTGTACACAAATACCTGCACACACCTCAGATGCAAAATACACAAAAACAACATGGGCACATGGGTATACATGTGGGATACACGTATACCAAGATAATTTACTATTGTTTGCACATAAAATACGCACAAACTCAGTTTATACACCCAATACATCTATTCATATTAGGCACACAAAATACAGCATACATACCCAAGAAATTACACACAAACACACGCTTCAAATATACTGAGATCCATTCTTCTGCCTCTATATCTGTAAGTAGGCATAAACAAAAGATCAGATTTAATCACCTTTCCCTAGCCTGCATCTTTCCCCCTCAGTATCCTTCAGGAAATCTCTTCCACTAGTCTCTTTCCCTCTTATTCACAGGTTTCAGAAAAATAACCTCGAGGCTTAAAGCAAAAAGATGGGCCACCATGGTCAAGCAGATCTCTGGTTAAGACTGGGAATCTGATTGGGTTTCTACCTATTCACCTTCCTCCCACCAGAAACCCGGGTGCCAAGTGTGGAAGGACCTGGGACAACTGACAGCCCATTAATATACACCTTTTGGCAATGCCCTTTCTTTCAAAGAAAATCCACACAGACAGTGCAATAGCCCAGGCAGCCCCACTCCCAACCCCTGGGATCTCTGGATTCATCCCCATCCTTCTGAAAGCAGTGTTGGCTCAAAAATCTGCAGGGTCCTGGGCCCAGAATGAGAGTGAAGATGCCCCCAACATTCTTCCAGCCCTCAGATCTTACTGCTCCTCCATCCCCACTGGCTTTGTCGGGGGCTGGGTCAGAGAGTCAAGACCCTATATAGACTTTATCTCTTAAAATGAGTCACCTTTACTTGCTTGTGGCATCTCACTTGCTCTTGGGTGTAAGCCCAGTGGGGTCAACTCCTGAGTTCCCCCATGAGTGTGCCACCCCAGGCAGCCTTTTCCACTTGCCCCAGCTCCACCTGGACACCTGTCTTCCATCTGATGGCTGTACCTTGAGGAAACACACACCAATTCAGCTTACGTAAAACGTGGTTAAGGATAAACCTAATGTTACACAAGCAAACAAGTCTTTTTTAGAAGGCCTGTTTCATATCCTATATCCTAAGGCCAGATTTAAGTGCTTTGTAAGATTATGTGCTGTTCTGGGATTACCCGCAGAGCTGGCTCTTCCTACTAGTAGGACTAGCTGAGAGCTAGGTGTGTTTTGGCAAAGGCCTCACCTCAGATGGAAGTTGGGGAGTCGAAGTCAGGTTTCAGATTGAAATCAGATCCTCATGGCCTCTACTCCTGCTGCGATCCAGGCTGTGTCCCACCTGCCCTGCTAAACATGGTCACAGCTCCCCATCTCCAGGAAGGAAGCAGCAGAGGACGGGCGAGTGGATCCATATTTGCACACTTAGTGCAATGTGCTGGGCCTTTCAAGTGTTTTCAGGTCAAAATACCCATTTTCCCTTTAGCTTCAGCAGGTGCCTCCTTGGCTCAAACTTTCAAGAAATTTGGAGTTCTCAGAATTCTAAAGAAAAAGAGGTCCAGGTTGGGTGGAGAGGGTGTCAGAAAGAAAGGGTAACTGAGCTAGTCAGATTTCAGAGTCAACTTTTTAGACGCTGAAATTTAGTTAAGGTCATAATGAAGCTCTGTGCTTCCTGAAGCTTCTGTGGTGTTTGACATACCCTTCCTCTCTGCTTCCTCTGCCCCTCTCAGCTGGGCCTCCGAGGATGGAGTAGGCATGAAACCAGGAGGTTAGGCTTGAAAGGGGGCCCCAAAGGAGCATGCCCCTAGACTTCATTGACCTGATATGGAAAGGGCTTCCAGGACAGATTTTTTTGGCCTGAGCCTCCAGCCTGGGTGCTCATGTGGCCGCCCCATGTGGGGAAGGCTGCAAGACTAGCTTGTCCTCTCTGCTCTCCCTGGATCTCTCACTCCATTGTACTGAGGTCTTTGGCCAACTTCCCACTCGTGGTCAGCCATAACATGTCAGTAGCATCTTTACAGAGGGCAGGCTGGGGCTTCACTGCTGCCCACGGTAGTGGAAAAGAGAGGCAGAGACTGACTTTCCCCAAAGGAAACCGTAGGATGGTTTGCAAATTGTATATGAGAGTGGCACCAGACCCCCATGGCAGACAGGAGGAGCACACTGCTTTGAATTGCTTCCCCAGGAGTGGGGATGGTGAGCCCTGCTCCAGCTCTGATTCTCCCGGAGCCCATTGCCATAACAGCCTCCATCCTGGTGATGGCTGTCTGGTCTGAGAGGACTGGTCCACACAGGCTATACTGTCCAGGGTGCTCCTTGGTTACACACTGGAGGCTCCCCCCGCCTTGGCAGATTTGAGCCCACAAACTCAACCTCATTAACATCGTTCACCACCTGAGCCAACCAGCAGAGCGCTGGATGCTGGGAGGTGTCCAAATGGCTAGTGTGACCTTCATCTAGATCCGCAGACTTGGCCCTTGTTGAAACCAGCCCTGTTCTCTCATCAGAGCAGCAAGCAGAGAGGGGTGGAGGTGAGGGATCCCCGACAAGCTGGAATAAGTCTCTTTATCAAATGAACCTAGTTGTCTTTTCCCTTCTTTCTACTTCCCTTCCCACCAACGTTCAACTCCATCTCTCATAGTTTATTTTTTAAAGAGGAAAAGTGCAATAAACTAAATAGTGACTGTTTTCTTTAGCAATAGCTATTTCAAAATCTTGTTCTCAGGACTGAAAAGTGATAGTACCTGGATTCTCAGATAATGCCCTTGGCTTCTGGGCATCAGTTCACTGTCTCTGTAGCTCCCTCCTCCTCCCACATGGTCACGTGACCCCTGCACTCTGAGGCCCTGGGTCTCAGAGCCCTCCTCTGGAATGTAAACACGCACAGGTCTGCTATCTGCACAGGGAAGGTCCAGGAGACTTTCTTTGTCACTCTGACTCCTCCCCGTGTGCACCTCTCTCTGTCTCTGTGTGCGTCTCCGTCCCTCTCGCCTTCCACCTGCCCCCTTCTGCCTGCTCTCACATGGCATTCTCACAACCTCTGGGCACTGAAACCTTGAGTTTGAGTGACCTCACACCAGCCCGTCTCACGGACTTTCAGTCAGACTGGCAGGGTGTAATGGAAGCCTGCAGGAAAGCATTTACCAACAGATAAGAATAAAGCATCCTGAGCCATCACAGAAGAGCATTCCTATGCACTAAAGGCCATTACTTGGTCCATTTGTTCCCCTCCCTCCCCTCCCTTGGGAGATGGATGCTAGAGGAATGTGGCCTGGAGGTGTGTGCACCTGAGATGGGTCGCCTGGGCTGATTTGGGGAATTGCCCTCTGACTGCCCTTCAAAATAAGCTGACTTGTTTAACCAAACGTCTGCCATGAGAGCTGTGGAGGAAAGCAAGTGTTGTGGATAGAGGTCTACAGGGACAGTGTTTGGGGGTGGTTAGGGCCTGACAGTAGCGAGACAAAGACCCCACCACCCGCTATAGTGTACTGTTGCACAAATATTTGCACATGTTAACTGGGGACTTTAGAAGAGCTTCCTTTCCTGGAAAAAACAAAAAAATCTGTGCAGCTGAACTTTCAGACTAGACGATCAGGGAAGGCTGGCAACTCCAGGGTCCCACTGCATTCCTTTTCAATCTACCTTGCTCTGTACCCGCATATACAGCAAAACCTCAGTTAACTGACGGGGAAATCCTCAGGGAAGGAAGCCGTCTGATGGCTTTACAATTATGGGTTTTTTGGGTGGGAAGGGGAAAATGTGTTTTGGTTCACCCTTTGTTATGGGGGAAAAAAGTCTTTCCTAAGTTGGTTAGTATAAACTTTCCTGCCTTAGTAAGCAGAATGTTTGAAGTTGATAGGAGACCTTGCATTGCTCAGGGTCAGTATTCTCAACCTCAGTGCTCATTGTACAGAAGTGTGGGTGGAGAAGACCAAAGAAATAGGCTAGATGTCTGCTGGCGACAAGACATCTCTGGAAGTTGGACATTTGGGCTCATTAGATAATACCCTTGCTATCATTTGCCTCTTTCTACTGGAAGCAGAGTAAGAAAACATAATTCTTGTTAGTCAAGGTTTTGGTTAATTGGTCCTGAGTTATCAGAGGTTTTCCATATATACATATATCTGTGTATATATATGTATAGTATATGTATATATGTATACCATTGCTTCAAAAAATTATACAGTTATACAGTGACCAATCCCCTTAGCTTCACTAATGTGGAATACATTTGGCAACCCAAGAAATACTGCATTTATTTGAATTTTTAAAATGACCTCCCTTTGCATTCTTACCATTACTTCAGTTCAACCTTTTTTCTCCTGCACAGGGCCTTCTCTAGAAGGTAGTTCTTTCATAACAGAAGATCAGGCTCCAGCATCTTTCCCTTCCCAGATGGCTGCCTGACTCAGGGATAAAAGGGAAGTCTGACCTAAGAGCCAAGTGCTTTATCCTTTGTTCTGCCTGTCCGACAGGAAAAGTTATTACAAACTTTGTAGTTCTGGGTGAGGGGAAAGCTTAAAGACCTGGCAAAGGACGGATCTCTTTTGCTTTCTCTTCGTCATCGGTGGTAACCTAGGCTTGAATTTCATGAGATCTGAAAATAATAGCTAAAGAACGCCTCTGTCCCATGGAAGGTGAGATGTGTAGCAACCCATGAAACTAACAAATCCATCGTCTTGTTGAGCCTGACCAAATCTAGGTTGTGGGCGTAGGCAGTAGAGCGCCCATAATTCAGCTGCCTCTTTGGAGAAACACCAGGGTCTGAGCTGAACCATGCTCTCATTCTCCATCTCCCTGGCAGTGTGTCAGACCCATGGGAGACAGCTCCAGCCTCGCCTCCTGCAATTGACTGTATGTGCTCTATCTAGACGCGGTGGGAGGGGTTCCTATTATCTGATACAGTTGAGATGGAACAGGGGTGCTTGCCCTCTCTCAACACTCCCAGCATTAGTGTATGTACTAGCAGTCAGCTAGCAGAATCTCATAAACCAGACTTAGCATGGCCAGCTGGTAAACTGGAGCAACCGAGGCAGCTTCTCTGGATGGCTCCTTCTTACACTGCCTGAACCTCAGCAAGGAAACGGACATAACTTTCTGTGTTCCTCTGCACTCCTAAAATAGTCAGATATGTTCCAGATAAGTGTGCAGCTGAGAACTGCCTGCATCATTCCACGGACAGATGCACCAGGCAGGTGTAATTACGTAACAGTGTGGACAGCTGCTACAACATCTAGGTAATTGAGAGCAGTGTAAACGCGGCTGTGAGCTAGGACCTTTGACAGCTACTCAGAGAGGACTCGGTCCTGGGGTGTCTTCTCCATTCTTCTGAGAGGACTGTAAGCCTTGCCTCTCCTGGAAGATGATTCCCCAGACACTGACTTTGTTGGTACGAGCACATAAACACTCTGGGCTGCTAGAGAAAGCAAGACAAGGAGCTGGGAGGGATAGGATTTTCAGGGGTTCACTTTGCTACTCATTTCCATGTCAGTGCCGACATGCCTGCCTTTTGAGCTTGTGAAGTGCAGGGTGAGGACTGTGATTGCCAGGTAGGGCTGGAAAGGAGCAAGCAGCCGCAGGCTAAGAAGTGGGAGAGAAAAGCAGGGAGAGCAGCCTGGCTGGCTTTGGCGAGGGTGAGTGTCAACTCTGAAGGGTCTGAACATGCTCCGTGCTTGCCCCAGTTCTGCCTTCACGTGGGATCCGGTGACCCAGTTTCCCTTTGTTGTCGTGCTTGGATGATTCCTTCATTTGAAGGGCCCCAGGAAGCTGGAGAGTCCCATGATCCAGCTCCAGCCTGCTGAGCAAACAATGCCCTGGCCAAATTGGCCTTTGACTGGGTTTCTGCATCCTTGCACCCCTTGCTCCACTAAGGGTAATCTTGGAACAATCTGGATTAATCATGCCAGCAACCAAGGAAGATTCTCTAGTTTTCATCAGGGACACAGCTGTAAAGCTCATGAGTGCACGATGCTATTTCCTTTTCTAGACCTGTGTGTGTATGTGCTTCTATAGGCTGTTCTGGAGATTTTATATATTGCATACATATGTATATAAAATGTGGAAATGGCCACTCACTTAGGCTCACACAGCACAGATTCCAATTAGGGTTTGCACTGGCTTCCTTGCTGCTCAGGCATGGCTCCACAGCTGCCTCTGTGTCCCAGCTCTAATAATTTCTGAAAACTCAAAAAGGAAAAGCAGATAAATAAGCCTCCCTGGGATCAATAGGAGAAGGAACTCCAGGGCTGATGGTAAAGCTCCGTAAGCATGATGCCAAAAGGGAATGGGGTCTCCATGGTGATAAGAGACCGTGGACCAATGGGAGCTGAAGGCGGAGCAGGACTTGTGGGGAAGACTCATGGGAGTTGGGAGTCATTTAACTATTTGTTTGCTTCGTGAAAATTTAGACACCAGCTATAATCGCATTGAACAGGATGTATAGATATTATCATTCTTGCTGACATACTCTGGAAGCTTTCAGCCCCACCAACACTGCCCTGCCCAGCACTTCTGCAGCTGAGAGTTTCTGTGTCAGTAGGGTCTGATATTTGTACATAGGTTATACATAAATGTGTACATACGTGCCTCAATTGCCTGTCCACCTGATCATAAGTGTACATAGACTTCATAGAGCTCCACAGTCTTTTGTAAATATCAACACAAGTAAATAAGTATATAAATATATATTACTGAGGATTTATTTTAACATCATTCTGTGTGAAATGAAAGAAAGAAATAAAATTTTTGACAGACCCTGATGATTTCCACTTCTTTATTGCCCAACTGAATTACCATCTCTCCACCAAGCACATGTGCTTGCCCCTCCCTCAGTCCAGTCTCTGTGGCCGTGAGGGCCCATCCAGAGACCAGGGCAGGACAGGAAAGGGCTCTCCTGGAGGCGTCAAGGACTGCCCAGGCCATGTGCTCACCTGCTCCTGTCCTGAGAGCTCAGTGCACGTGAAGCAGAAGGTGGGGATGGGAGTTAGTGGAGGGCTCGAGATGCCCATTTGTATGAGTGCTTCCTATGTCTTTTGTGGAACTAAGGGATGTGTGGGGAAGGGGAACCCCCTTTGAAAACCAGAGGCAATCAGACCCCTGGGAGGCACTGAACTCCAGCTGCACCCACCCTTCCAGGTCCTTTTCTCAAACCCACCCCCATTTCTGCCCATTCCTGCCAAAGCCTTCGAAGGAGGAGAGGGCTGGTTTTCCAGCCATGCAGTGGCACCTCCTTGGAGAAGATTTTGACACTCACACACCCACACGTTGCTGAGGCATTTCCTCTGAGGGCTATCTTAGTTCATAGCTGAGCTCCCCTGCACTCACAGAGCTCAAAAGTGGCCATGGTGTGGGGTGTGACAATATAGTGTTTTCCCCCCACCCCAACACCCCTAACCCCTAGCCCCACCCCCACCCTCACAGAAGTGTCTCATTAATGATTTCTGCTTATACCTATTCCGGTCCGCCACACTCTGCCCCCGGGAAACAGGCCAACTGAAGCACCTGGCCCTCCCGCTCCCTCCCACTTCACCTTCAGAAAAGCTCTGTTCTGGGCAGCAGGTGCTGAGGTGACAAGGGAGAGGGTGAGAAAGAAAGGAGATCCATTTAGGACAACAACGGCTGCTGCTGGCTCCCTTGCCCAACAGGCATTTCGCCCAGCGTGGAGGAGGAGCGTGAAGTACCCCCAGAGAGCTCTAGACGGCTGCAGAACAGCCCCAAGCAGACTTGTGGGGCGGGGCTCCTCTCCCCAAAGAAATGCAACGCTGAGTCAGTCTTCCAAGGTCAGTCCCTCCTGCTGGACAGGGAACTCCCACCTCCAAGGAGCTGAGAGCCGACAGCTCAGGAGAGTTTCTTCTCTCCCTGAGTGTTTAGATTCTGTCAGGTAAACACCTCAAGGGAAAAGTGAGGGGGACAAGAATGCATGGAAGTTACAGCCTCAGGGTTCCCATTCTTCACTGTGTTGGGGCCGAGGGCTCAGTTAGTTCAAGTGCAGAGCAGCCTGGCCACCTGAGCACAGGGGCCCCTTCCTTAGTAGGCCTGGGGCACCTGCCCTGTGTACTCCCCACCACAAAGGCTAGAACCCTGGCATTTGCCCACCTAGTTCCTTCCAGTGAAGGGGGGTGCTTGGTGGGGTGGGTGCGAGAGGAACAGCCCATATATTCCTGGAGCCAGTGTGGTGGACTGGAGGAGTGAAGCTTCTTTGGAACAACTGAGAAACTAGTTTAATCCCAGTGATAGGGGAAAGGCTCTGGAGCCAAAGGCTTGGGCTTGAATCCCAGCTCCATTGTCCATGAGCTCTGAGACCCCGGCATACTGCAACACTCTCCTTGACCTCAGTTCCTCATCTCTGTAAAAGGAATCTGATGCCTACCTTATCTGCTGAAGACTAAATGAATGCCTGGCACATCCTGGGAGCCTAATAGCAATAGCAAATACTTCCAGAAAGAATGGCCCAGGATTCTCAGAAATCTAAGATGTAAAAGTTAAAGGATTTTTCCACCTCTTCTGATCCAGAGGTTCCTCATCTGGGCTAAAAGGTACAAGAATTTATTTCAAAGGTTCTAGGAAACTTCTGAAACTACATACAACGTGCTGTCATATGGTCATCTTGCCATGGAGAGGA
Organism: Budorcas taxicolor; assembly: GCF_023091745.1. Lineage (NCBI taxonomy): Eukaryota > Metazoa > Chordata > Mammalia > Artiodactyla > Bovidae > Budorcas > Budorcas taxicolor. The sequence goes on from NC_068912.1 coordinate 33,216,874, forward strand.
TCCATAGCTGTCCATGGCCCCCAAACTTAGAATGACTGGTCAAAGTTAGACCCATCACCTTCTCCACAATGTCCAGGAAAAAGTGATTTCCTCTGAGTCATTTTCACTTCTTGAAAAAGTAGATTTGTACTTGGTCCTTAGGATACTTTGCCCTTGTGGGTCTTCTAGGGCAAGACAGAAATTCACCCGCTGTGAGTTAGTAGCCGACTCAGAGCCAGACCTGCTCCCGGGACATCTCTTTCCATTAATCTATTCTCTTTGTAGCAGCTGTGCCTGGGCCTCAGGCCTCCAGATCCAGACCTGAAGATTCCCCAGGCAGGTTTAGCACAGCAGTAGGGAAAGGACCACATGTTTTGATGTGAAATTAGTGCTATTGAAATAATATGCAAATGAGGTAGGTCCGCATCTCTTTGATCCAAGGACTGGGGCATTTTTGAATCTGACTTGTCAGCTCTGATTATCTTCTCTCTTCTTTTCCCGTAGCCTCCCCCCTCACTCAGGGCAGTAAATAGCCCCCAAATTACTGGCTTATCCTCAGAAATGAAGGCTCTTTGGCTCTGTCTCTCTTCCAACCTGAACACAAGCCAGAGCTCCATGTTTAATGGTTTGTGGTGAAGTTAGAAGAAAACTCACCCATCTGCAGGGATTCCTGTACCCAGGAAAATCTGCCCTTCCCCAGGTATGTTTTGATGGAAGATTTACACTCTTTTCACAGATCATTTGGGAACCACCAACAACCATGTGAGAAGTCAAACCACAGCCACTCTATTTCAGTGGCATTTGGTGCCTTCTCTCTCCCAGCCTAAACTAGGTATCTCCAAGTATCTTATTAATCTCTGACTCCCCGGCATCTGACATAGTGCTAGGCACAATGAATATTCATTGAATGAATGAATATCTACATCACAAAGTCACAATGGTGGCCAATATATCCATATTCTTAGAACAGCAAAGATACAGCCATACCCTAGCAACACCGCCCCCGCCCCCCAACAACCACTTTCTCCTGTATCTCTCTCTGGGTTTACAAGAGACCTTGAATCCTACTTCTCCCAGTCTGGGTCCATCTGGTCCATGGTCAAGGTGCCATACATCTCTTAACGCCCTCTCCCCAGCACCCACTTCCACTGTTCCCAGAGAGGATGCCCTCCAAACAAAGCCTGCCCAATCCCACACCAGCCTCAGGGCCAAACCCTTCCCATATCCCAAAGGACTAGAATCTACCCAGATTCTAAAACTGAGAAGACCTAGGTGTCTTGGGAAATGCTGGGCCTCAGAGCCAAGGCTGGGCTCCATTTCTGGCTCTAGCGTATAGTATTATCTATGTGACCTTAACAAGGGAGGTAACGTTTCCAAACTTTTTTTTTTTTCTGTCTCAACTTGAGATTAAAATGCCTGCCTCACAGGATTGTCATGACATTTTTTTCAAAAAGCATCATACATATATATATATAAATTATGCACATATAAATATACACATAAACATATATACATATACATTGTGTGTCAAGGGCTTGCTTTGCACCAGATAGTCTGCTCAATGCTTCACAGGCATTATGGCACTTAGTTCTCATGACAGACTTGTGCCTTGGAGAAGGCAATGGCAACCCACTCCAGTACTCTTGCCTGGAGAATCCCATGGACAGAGGAGCCTGGCGGGCTAGAGTCCATGGGGTCACCAAAGAGCCGCACACGACTGAGCGACTAGACAACAGCAGTCCTGTGAGGTGAGTTATTATCTGTCTTTTACAGATTAGGGCATCAGACCTCAGAGAGATCACATAACTAGCCAAAGGTCACACAGCTAATAACCGGCAGAGCCTTTGAGTCCAAAGCCCACACTCTTAAGAAGAATGACAAACCATGGGTGTTAGTCCTTCCACCACCAACTTCTTGCCTCATGTGGTTGAGGGCACATAGATTAAGTCTTATAAGAAGATAAACAAGAAAACCTCATCTGTCTTAAGGAGACTTGATATAATCAAAACAGCCCAGCTAGCCTGGATGAGCCAGGATAGGAATGACTCGTCTTTCCTCTAAGCTTGGTCATACTGAGCCCTGAGACACAGCATCAGAAGTCTGTGCGATGGGAAGATGCACCAACCCCAGGAAGAGTGGTCTCACTTCCCATTTCAGCCCCGATCGTCTGAGTGTCCAAGGCAGCGGGTAACAGACCCCATCCATCCAGGCCTTCACATGCCCAGCATCCTTCCTCAAGCTGGGGCCAGACCTCCTAGCCACTCTGTGCCACCTCCACCTTCCCCCCCACCGATCTATCTGCTCCTAGTGCTCCTTCCCAGCCAAGATGCTTGAGATGGTAGCCGTGCCTGAATGGAGGAGCTCTCAGAGGGTGACATGGGGACAGAACTCCCTGGGGGGAAATAGCCACATGATTGTGCATGCACGCATGCGTGCACACACACACATGCACAGTCAGGCAAATCCTCACAAAATCTTAGGACCTGCTTTATCATTCTTAGCCTAGCCTCCCTCAGGCCTTAAGCTTTGTAGGCTGTATTATCTCAAGTTATTGAATTAAAAAAGGAGAAAGGCTCCTCTTGCAAAGTGGGTAATTATGCTGATGAATAAATGATTCCAATCAACTGAGATGTGAGAACCAGCACCCACATGCAAGCACTGTGCTGGGGAGTTGGCCCATCTTACCTCATTTAGTCCTGACTACAACTCTCTGAGATCGTTGTCATTATCTAGATTTTCAGATACAGAAATTGAGGCTCAGAGAGGCAAAGTCATTGCCCGAACCAGCACTCTTGCCTGGAAAATCCCATGGACGGAGAAGCCTGATAGGCTATAGTCCATGGGGTGGCAAAGAGTCGGACTCGACTGAGCAACTTCACTTTCACTTTCACACAGCAAATGAGAGAGAGGCAGCTCTGGGACTCAGATCCAAAATAGTTGGAAACATCAAAGCAAATTCTAGTCCCCTTGATAAGACACCAGAGGCACCCAGGTGTGGTCAAATCCAGCTGGGTCTCTCAACAACATTGCAACAAAAGTCACCAAGAACTCCAACTCTGTCCTTGAACCCTTGATCTCTGAGAGCCTCCAGGAAAATATAGGGATGAGGAATCTTGCGGAAGAGTCAGGAAGTCTAGAGATTACGAGGTGCAATGGAATTGGATCAACCTCCTTAGGTATTTTTGTCAATGGGATTCACGAGGCTGCAAGGTGTGAATGAGCAATCGCTATATTAAAATTTCCTGAAAAAGCTTCCTCCTTTGGGCCCCAGCTCCTGAGAGACAGAGTCAGGGAGGAAGACTTGAGGGGAGGGGCTCTGCAACTCCTCCATAGTCCTTCCCTTCATGTGCCTCTTGAGGGCCCAGGAACTGGATGAAGGGACTGGCTTTACCGCTAGTCTTCCTCCTGCTGGTATCCTGACCTAGTCTCATCACTTATGAAACAGGGTGGCATGGGCGGGTAAATCCTCTCCATGGGGGAGCCATAAGGATGAAATGCATATTGGAAGTTACCTGGCACTTCTGTTTCCGGGGGAGGAAGTGCCCATGAGGCCAGGAGCCCAGCTCTGCACTGGCAGGTCTGCACTGGAATCCCAGCTCTGGTTTGTGAGCTCGCTGAATCCCAACTTCCTCATTTATAAAGTGGGGTGAAACTGCCCACCTTGTGGAGTCGTTGTGGGGATAAGGGCCTTATATAAAACCTCTCAGGGACCCTGACAAGTAGTCGGTATTTAATGAATGCTGCTGAATTCTGGGCTCTCCCACAAATTGTTAATTCACTCAGCGATCATGTCTGGAGCACCTATGTGAGCCTGGCACTGTGCTAGGCTCTGAGGACTGGTGGTAGATAAGATGCTGCCCTTGTGTCAAAAAGCTCACATGGTAAGACTGCTCCTTCCCTAGAAGGAAAAGATGGAGTAAAAAGGGAAGGTGAGGACATGAACCTTGAACCACTGATGGCACGTGAATAGGCTCTTGATAAATGATCACAGAATGAATGAATCATCCAGTGAGTGAATAATAAAAGCAAATGCTTACACGGCACTTGCTCTGTGCCAGGCCCTGTTCTTAGGGCTTCACATATCTCACTAATTTAATCCTCACAGCCACTGTATGTGGTGAACACTAATTATCCCATGTTACACGCAAGGGAACTGAGGCAGAGGAGAGCTTACATAACCTGCAGCATCAGGACTAGAATCCTGACTATCTGGCTCCAAAATCCACGCTGCTAAGTCTCCCTCATTTTTATGACCCAGACTCCAAAGCAATTTCTCATCCTTTAGCACGTCTGTGCGGCAGTAGGCTGGGCAGGCATGATTGTTCCCAGTTTACAGAGGAGGAAACCAAGGCACTCAAAGGATGGTAATTTACCAAGGACACTCAACTGGAAACAAACAAAGAGCCTATATCGATTGTCACAAGAGTGAGGTGAGGAGTGGGAGTCTGAAAGCAGTAGAATCCTGGATTGTCAGATCTGGAAAAGGTCTCAGGGGTCGACCAGGCTCACTGTTTCATTTCACTGATGAGAAGATCGAGGCCCAGAGGGAGACAACAGTTTACCTTAAGGATACACAGCACATTGGTAACTGAGATGCCAGATGCCAGTCAAGCCACCTGCACCACGCTCCTCTTGGAAAGAAGTCAAGAACAAAAGTGTTAGGTAAGGGGGAGCTGCACAAAGTCAGGTAGCAGGAATAAACCCCTTTCCTGTCTGACACCTCCCTTGATTCTATGAAGGATGCAGAGAATTGTACCCCAGTCTTTGCTAGTCTGGGAATATACACATCAGAAAGCAAAACATTCAGAGTTCCTGCCCTCGTGGAGGTTGAGGAGACAGACAGTGAGAGTGGTGGGAGGGGGGTCTTTTATGGGCAGGGTGGGTCTCTTAGTTTCAAGTAAAGACCTTGAGGAAGCCAGGGAGGTGGCCATGCAGATTGGACAATATGCCAGGTTTAGGGAGCAGCAGGGTTAGGGTGCTCCCGACAGGAGATGGAGCTCAGTGTTGCTAGAGTAGAATGGGCAAGGGGAAGGCAGTCGCAAATGAAGACAGGGAGGGAGGCTGGGAATGGGGAGGAGGCCTTGCAGACCACGTAAGACCTTGCAGTGATGGAAAGGACTCTGGGTTCTACCAGGGGTAAGAAAAGAAGCCATGGGAAGCTTTTAGCAGAGGAGAGAATTGACTGTACATGTTTTCTGGGATGACACCGGATGCTGTGTTTAGAACAGACTGTAGCAGGCCAGAATGCAGAAGGGGGACCAGTTAGGAGTCCACCACAACAGTGCAGGTGAGACAGCATGGCAGCATGGATGGGGGTGGCAGCGGAGGAGCTGGAAAGAAGCAGTTAGATTCTGGAGCTCACCTGTGTATCCAGCCTACATATCCTGTGTGTAAGGACAGAGCCAGGAGGAGTCACTGCTGGACAGTGTGCGCTGTAAGAAAGTAAAAGTGTCTAGAATGACTCCAACCTTTTGACCTGAACATCTGGTATAATGGACCTGCCATTTCCTGTGATGAATAAATCCATATGAGCTGATCAAAATTCACTTACCCAAGGTGTTCATCTAAGGATTCTCCCTTCTAGCATCCCTGCAGTCTTAACTGTGGGCAAATGAGCTCTGTTGAGGGGGTCTGTCTCAGCCACAACCAGAATCAAGATGGCCCCTCTCATGAGCGCCCACACTATCCCACCCCCGCATCCCAAATGTAAACCTCGTGCCTTCTCAGAAGCAAACCCTGGCCTGTCCTGGGAGCCGAAGGCCAGAGCCCAAGAGGGGTCAGAGCCCAGATGGTCAGCCAAGCCTGGCCCTGATTTAATTATGAGATCAGTCCAACCAGCTGCCTTGCCAACAGCAGTGCCCCTGGGCCCGAGCTTGGCTAGCCCCTGGGGCACAGCTCTGGGGCTTGTCAGAGGGAGTTAGCCTCACAATAGCCTGCCTGGGTCCCATCCAGCAGGCCTGGCTGGCCCTGCCACTGGCCACCAGGAGTCTGAGTAGAGTCCAGTCCAAGCCAGCCCTAGGCCATGGGATTTAGAGTGCAGAGCCTCTTGAAACATGGACTGCTGGGGTTCCTAGGAAAGGAGGGGGACCATGAATAGTGGAGCTGACTGCTAGGGAGCCAACCCAGCTGCAAGGCGAGGAGAGGGAGTCCTGAGCACTGATCTAGAAACTCAAGCAGGTACCCCTTACCCAGCCTAGGGGAACACTGAGGGAAGAAGGCTGCATTCTTGGGCACCCGGGCTCAGCCGCTGGATACCTGGAACTCCGGGAGATTCCAAACACTGTTCAGGGGCCAGGGTAGGGTCACACCTGCCCAGGTCTTCCAATGAGGATCCAGAAGAGACCAACAGCTCCAGTCTGTACAACAAGGTACCCGCTTTCAATTCCTCCCTGAGCACCTCCTCACTATTCTCCAAATGGGCTTACTGGAACACAGGTGTACTTCCACATCGCTAAAATGGATCCAAGCACAGTCCATAGGGCCACGCTTCGTCCATTAGATGTTACAGAAAAACCCGAATGCACCTTTAGGCCAACCCAGTACATTATGATTTTCCAGCCAAAGCTTTCACATCAGGCCCACAGGTGGCTCCCTCTGGGGTCCCCCCATCCCAAGAATAACACATCTCTTGTTTCTACCCAGTTGTAAATCAACTCTTGCAGGTGCTGGCTCAGCTATGAAGAAACAGAACATCAGGGGCAGGCAGGGAACTTGGAGGTCGTCTTACCTATTATTCAGATGGGAAAATTAAGGCCCAGAAATAGGAAAGGACTTGTTCAAGAGCTCAGAGTAAATGGCTGATGAAAACTGTCAGGCGAGTGTACTCGCCTCAGTTCTGTCTCATCTCAACAAAAATTTGAAGCGACGGACGTTAGAGCCCTCGATGTGCCGTAGCTCTCAGAGACCTTGTTACAGCTCTCGGGTCTTGGACAGACCGTGTTATAGCTCTCAGGTCTCGAACAGACTGTATTATAGCTCTTAGACAGATCAGTATTACAGCTCCGTGTTACAGCTCAGTCTTACTTAGAAAAAAGTAGGAAAATAATCCTCAAGGCATGAGAGCACGCCAACCCAAAGACTCGAAGAGAAGAGAGGCTAGCCCCAGCCCTTTGCTCCCCTTTCTGCATGCTTTTCCCTCCCCCTGGGCCTGCCCTATGTAAATCGGGCAGCCAGGAGTGCAGTTTGCTCTACCTGAGGTCCTCACTCTGGTCCTCGGACCTTCCTTTGTTCTATTTTCATGGGCTTTTCCTTCCTTGTCTTTTAGCCACCGCCATTCTGGACTCCTGTTTCCTATTCTAACCACCTGAGGAAACCAAGAGGCCAGGTCATCTGACTCCCAGCCCAGTGCTGGCTCCACCAAGCCACCATTTACCAGCAGAGCCATGTGGCCTTCTTCCCCTGCCCCCCTCTCAGGCCTCTCCCCAGATCCAAGACCTCACACAGCTGAGGAACCTCCCAGAGTGACCCTCCTCTCCTCCAGCAACTCCCTCCAACATTCCTTTCTTCTCCTCCCCTCCCCTCAGGGTCTCCACTCAGCTTGACAGTGGAGTGATTGGGCCAGTGGTAAGCCAATCTCACTAGACAAGGATCACAGTGCTCCTGACTCCGGGATGCCCTCGGGGTGTAGTTATAATGTGCCCTTGCGTCCTTTACCTTTGTACACTACTCTTTCAAATGTGGACTTCCCTGGTGGTTCAGACGATAAAGCGTCTGTCTACAATGCGGGAGACCCCTGGGTCGGAAAGATCCCCTGGAGAAGGAAATGGCAGTCCACTCCAGTACTATTGCCTGGAAAATCCCATGGACAGAGGAGCTTGGCATTTCATTTGAAACTGAAGTTCAATACCTCTAAGATACCTACATATTCTTATCTTCTTTTAACAATAGGAGAAATTGAGGCTCAGAGAGGCTCACCAAATAGCGTGCTACTTGGACCCAGATGGGTCTGATTCTGTGAGCCCCACTTTTTCCACAACACACCCAATTCCCTGAGGAGGGTTTCAGGTGCGAAACTCGGGGCTCAGAGAACTCTCACATTCTACATCTCTCTGTGCCTCACGCTGACAGCCCGCGCTCATTGCTATTCCCCTTTGGCAGATGAGAAAGCTGGGGCCCAGAGACAAAGAAACTTGCCGAGGTCATGCAGCTGTTGGGATGGAGAGCTGAACTGGAAGCAGAGCTACTCAAAGCGCTTGTACACCTGCTGTGTCACACCCTCCTGGAGGCAGGAAGGGGACTCACCAAGACCTCATGTGCTCCCTGACCTGCCAAGGCCACTGAGCAGCAGGTCACAGAGCCAGGATTGGAACCAGGACCTTGGTGGTCTTGGGGTTAGAGGGATTTGATCAGGCAGCCTTGCTGCTGAGTGTAATGCAGGCCCCAGCCTGATCAGAAAGTAAAATGGGGTGTCTTTTACATGCTAGGCATTGCGCTGGGTGCTTTATATACACTGCGTACAGTCCTGGGAGACAGCATCTCTTCCTTTTCACAGATGAGACTGAAGTTCAGAGAGAGTAGGTGACTTGCTCAGAGTGACACAGCAGGAAGTGCTGAGCCGGGAACTGGAGCTGCCGCCCAGCCCTCATCACTGGCATCCTTTGGTTCTCAGCTTAGATGGTGCCATCACAGGCAGGTCTTTCCCAACAGCCCCATCTAAGCCATGCTCCTCACATTCTTCGTGTCTGCACTCTATCTTCTTCTGAGCATTTTTCATACTCAGCAGTTCGTTTCATTTATTTGTCCCCCTGTTTATTTTCTGACTCTCCCACTAGAATCTAAGCTCCAGAAGGGCTGAGACGATGTCTGTCTAGTTTCTTGTAGAACCCCTAGAACAGAGCCTGGCCCACAACAGATGCTTATACATGCTGATTGAATGAGTGAATGAAGACTCTCAACACTGGCCCAAGTGCAGTGAGTCTGGCTGAGTCAGGCATGTGTAGAGGAAGTTCCACTGGCCCAGTGTGGTTGGGGGAGTGTGGATTCTAGTGTCAGCCAGACCTGTGTTCTAACCTCAATATTTACTTGCTATGCGACCTTGAGCAAGCTATAGCCCTTGGTTCCCTCATTGGTTAAATGGACACAGCCACCCTTGCTTTCAAAGACTGCTGTCAGCATGAAATAAGATCAGAGAGACTGAGGATCCAGAAAGGATCCTGGCACATCCCAGCTCCAGCACATAGCACCTCCCATCCCCCTCCCTGCTAACAACAGACCCTGGGACTCCAGGCTGGGAATCATCCAGAACCTCACTTGCATTAAGAGGCAGCCTCAGAGCCTGTTACTGCTCCCCCCACACTCCCCCCACCCCACCCTCTATGTATGCAGCAGCCAATTTCAAACTATGTAAATATGCCAGGCTGCCTCCTCAGCAAGGGAACAGCTATACTTAGTGCAATTTGCATGTATTTTAAGCTGACTTGTTCCAGGCAAAGAAGCCGATTCATGAATTTAATAACATTCATAGATTGCCAGAATGTCAGCACTGTGAGAGACGTCAGAGATCATCTAGCCCAGCCCCTCGTCTGGCAGAGGAGGATGCCCAGGGCAGCGGTATGTCCAAGGTCACAGCTTGGCTTGGAGCCCAACTCCAGGGTTCTTTTCAGGGCCATCTGTAGTTCACTCTACTCGCCTCCCAGGCGCTCATCTAAGTGTGAATTTGCAGCCTGCAGTCCCTCATGCCGCCTGGACCACCTCAGCTCCAGTGGAGACATCTGCCCTCCCAGGCAGTCTTGAAGGCAGAGGTGAGGGTGTGGATGTGAGTCTGGGGCAAGCTGGGGATCAGCTGCATGCAGAGGACAAAACAGCCCAGTGGGCACCTAGTGATGAATCTTTCCCTGCCTGGTCACAGACACACCCATAGAACAAAATCCCACTCCCTTAACAGCCCATTAAAGTGATGCAGTAGGTCATCCAGGGATTTACCTAGAGCAGAGTTTTAACTCTAATTGACAGTGATTGCATCTGCCTGCCCAGCGAGCCTTCTCCCTTCTGGTAACTGCACAATTCTTTGCTTTATGGGAATGGGCCCCCACCTCCAAGGGCTCATGGGGGCTGTCAATCAGAGGACCCTCAGGCCCTGCCACAGGGCTGGGCATGTGACCCAAACCCAATCTGGTTAGAGGTCCAAGGGTGGTCATGTGACCCAAATAGTCCTTTTGAAGAATGTGATGCTTGCTCAGGAAGAGGCTTGTCGCTCTTTTCTCTGAAGCAAGCTGTGGGATGATAACAGCAGCTAGCTTTGCCACCAGGAGGAGGAAGCCTACCTGAGAAAGAAGCCACACAATGAGAAAGAGGGCCCAAGATGACAGTATACTGATGCCACTGTTGACAAATGTCTGGGTGCACACACGCCTGAAGCCCAGCTCAACCCCCTGGGCTTCCTTGTTTTCTCAAGCTGATTTCGGTTGCATTTCTTCGCTTGCATCTGAAATAATCCTGTCTTAGTCACTAATCTGCATCATCTCCAATAATAAATCCCATGAGGTGAATCCTGTCACGTAAAATTGTACCTCTTTGAGGGAAGGGTCCTAAACCCACCTTCTTAAGCTTTATAACAGTGTCTCCATTCACATGAAAGGTTTTGGAGCCTTTCTGTGCCAGATGCTCTTATATAAAGTCATTCGATTACCCTAACAATTTTCTGAAAAGTATTATTATCATTATTATTCATAGTAGTCCTATTTTAGAGATTAGGAAATAAGCTCATTGTGGGCCAGTAACCTCACCAGAGTCATGTAATAGGAGGTAGTCTGAAATTTAGGTACTGTGATTCCAAATGCGCTGATGAAAGTATCTGATAATGACATGATGGTGGTGAGGAGGAGGAAGATGGTGATGATTGTTCTTGATTGATGAGCGTTTGCCACGTGCCAGACACTATTCAAAGCACTTCAATTACTCCTCCCAACACCCTTGACCCTTTGCTGCTGAGGAGACCGAGGCTCTGGGCACTAATCTGCCAGGGCCATACGGGGAGCTGGGACCGGCCCTCGCCCCAGCTTGGCTGCCTCTCAGCCCGGCGTTCCAATGCGCCTGTTCATGCTGCTCGGGTTCTCCCTGTGTTGCCGCGCCTTTCGTCCTCTCTTAGCTTTTGTCTTTCTGGTCTAAAGAGACCCATTCCCTTTGAGCTGGTTTTCACTTCTCTTGGAGTGTCAGCCTGCGCCTCCAGTCAGGCCTGGGCTGGCCAAGCTCACACAGACTCTGCTGCCTCAGATTCTCTTGTCCAGGCTCAAGAGCCTAAGGCCCCAGGGCTGCCTCTGGAGTTTCCTTGACCATTGCTGTCAGTGAGGGGCAAACAAGGGTGGTGTTGCCTCTATCTGGGGCCACCAAGAGTTGGCCATGGGGGGACTCCAAGTCTCTGCCCCTCTGGCCCTCACCTCTTTGGGAGCCCTGCTTTGGGGCACAGTGGGCTGCTGGTCCCTGGGGGTGCTGGGCAGTGGCTCCACTGCATTTGTTTACAGAGCAAGAACAAGGCCCGCCTGGAACACTGGCATGCTGCCTACCTTCCAGGAATAGCTCAGCGACCTAGGCCAAAGAGTCTCCATGTTTGGCAGAAGGAAGAAAACCTTTACGCAGAACAACAGAATGGTCCAGAATTCCTGTCCTCTGCCAGGGCCACTCTCCCAGGGTAGACACCTTCTGCTCCCTGACAGGGCTCTTAGATATCCTCCACAGTGATGACAGCCAATGATGGGCCACGGTCTCTGCTAGCTGTGCCCCACCTGGGGTGCCAGAGGGAGACATAGGTACCCATCTAGCAGGCAAGAATTTGTTTTTTATTGTCACCTAGTCATCCAGACACTTCCCAGGCTGGGGCTGGCCTTAAAATGCCAAGCCATCCTTGGAGGAAGCATCTGGGACAGCAGGCACAGATGGTGCCATCAGGGCCACCATCCATGAGTCTCCTCAGTGGACACTGGGGCCATTTTGTCCAGTTCTTGGCCCTCATTTCCTCCTGGGTGAGATGTTGTAAGCGCTTTTTCAGAAAACGTCCTATGGAGAACAACTTCATGGGTTCTCTCAGCCACAGTCCAAGAGTCAGTTGCCCTTTGGCTTCATGGGAATCTACCTTTGCGCAGCCTCAGCCTCTGTTTACCTCTATCCACTGTGCCCTGAGTCCCAAGTCACAGGAGATAGCATTTTGGAGTAGATAGAGCATCAGCTTCAGTGTCCAATCTGGACCTGAAATCCAGTTTTCTTATTCAACAGTTATGTGCCCATGTTCAGATAACTTAACTTTTCTGAACTTTGGTTCCCTCATCAGTATAATGAAAATAACTTGCTCTTGCCAGGTAGCTGTAAGAATTAGAAAGTATATATACAATGTTCCAGGCACAGAGTAACTATTCAGTAAAAGATAGACCCTACCACTGGGTGGGATTGTGTTTCCAATGTTATGCCTCTAAAAGCCCAGGTCTTTCTGCCCATCAGTTCTCTTACCCACAGCAGCTTTCCCAGATGAACACTTTCTGGAGTCCTCTTCTCACACCCATTTCTTAAAAAGTCTTCTCTTCACCTAGGCTTTCTGGAGGTAATGTCCCCATTTCAAATATTATATCCAAAAGCTAGAGGTTTAGGGTCACTCCCACCCCTCAGAATGCTTGGTATGGAAACCTCGTTTCTTCTTTCTGTCCATCCTCAGACACCTAGAAGAAGCTCCATCCCCCTGGGAAGGGCCTGATATCCCAGTTCCAGGCAAGTGACCTTCGAACCCTAATGCACACTCACATCACATGCAAAAATTAATTCAAAACTTATCATAGCCCTGAAGGTAAAACATAAAACTGTGAAACTTCTAGGAGAAAACTGGCAAGAAAAATCTTTATGATCTTGAATTAGGCCAAAAAATTCTCAGAGATGATACCAAAAGCAAAATCTATTTTTTAAATAACAAATTAAACTTATCAAAATTTTAAACTTATGCTCTGTGAGGGAGACTATTAAGAGAATGAAAAGACAAATCACATACACAAAGAAAATATTTGTAAATTACATATTTGACTTTGTTCTTTAACTTGCATCAGTATATATATAAAGAACACTCAAAATGCAACAGTAAGAAAATGCAATCCTCTCCCAAAATGGACAAAAGATTTGAAGAGATGTTTCACCAAAAAAGGTGTATGCACAGAAAATAAGTACATGAAAAGATGCTCAGCACCTCCAGTCATTAAAGAAATGCTCATTAAAACCACAATATGCGTGGATTTACCACATGTGTAGATACCCCCACACATCTATTCAGTTCAGTTTAGTCGCTCAGTCGCGTTCGACTCTGCGACCCCATGAATCGTAGCACGCCAGGCCTCCCTGTCCATCACCAACTCCCGGAGTTCACTCAGATTCACGTCCATTGAGTCTGTGATGCCATCCAGCCATCTCATCCTCTGTCGTCCCCTTCTCCTTCTGCCCCTAATCCCTCCCAGCCTCAGAGTCTTTTCCAATGAGTCAACCCTTCGCATGAGGTGGCCAAAGTACTGGAGTTTCAGCTTTAGCATCATTCCTTCCAAAGAAATCCCAGGGCAGATCTCCTTCAGAATGGACTGGTTGGATCTCCTTGCAATCCAAGGGACTCTCAAGAGTCTTCTCCAACATCACAGTTCAAAAGCATCAATTCTTCGGCGCTCAGCTTTCTTCACAGTCCAACTCTCACATCCATACATGACCACTGGAAAAACCATAGCCTTGACTAGATGGACATTTGTTGGCAAAGTTACGTCTCTGCTTTTCAATATGCTATCTAGGTTGGTCATAACTTTCCTTCCAAGGAGTAAGCGTCTTTTAATTTCATGGCTGCAGTCACCATCTGCAGTAATTTTGGAGCCCCCCAAAATAAAGTCTGACACTGTTTCCACTGTTTCCCCATCTATTTCCCATGAAGTGATGGGACCAGATGCCATGATCTTAGTTTTCTGAATGTTGAGCTTTAAGCCAACTTTTCCACTCTCCTCTTTCACTTTCATCAAGAGGCTTTTTATAATCTATTAGAATGGCTAAAATAAAAAATCCTGACAATAGCAAGTGCTTGAAAGAATGTGGAATAACTGGACTCTCATACATGAAGGGCTGACAGTTGCTACAGCCACTTTGGAAATCAGTTTAGTACTTTCTTATAAAGTCAAATATATACTTAATATAACCTACTAGTTATGTACCTAAGAAAAATGAAAACTTATGTTCACATAAGAACCACTATGTGAATGTTATAGTAGCTTTATTCACAGTTATTGGGAACAACTCAAAATGTCCTTCAGCCAGTTACTGGATAAACAAACCTATACATCCAAACAAGAGAGTATTATTCAGTAATAAAATGTAATGCATGATACACCCAAAATGATGTGGCTGGATCTCAAATGCGTTTTGCTAAATGAAAGAAGCTAGACCCGAAGGTTGTAAAACATATGCTTTTATTTATATGATTTTTCTGAAACAGGCAAAACTATGAGGTTAAAGAATAGTTCACTGGTTTCCAAGAGGGGAGAAGTTGACTATAAAAGGACAACACAAGTGAATTTTGTGGGGTGATGGGAGTATTCTGTATTTTTATTATGGTGATCAATGTACAACTCCATGCATTTCCAAAAATCTGTAGAACTATACACCACATTGACTGAATTTTACCGAATGTAATATTTAAAAGTGAAGTCTAATAAAATATTTTTTAAAACAAATAAGAGATTATAAACAATAAAACAAAGTAAGTTGGCAGAGTTCAGCATAGAAATAAAAGAGAAAAATTAGAATATCACAGGTATAAAAGCTGCATTAGAAGAATTGAAAATAGAAGCCATGTAACTAAGATATTGCCAACAACATGGCAGACAGGAAAGAGGAAATTACAAAACAATGAGAAAAAGAATAAAGACGTAAAATTATCAGACAATAGAAATACAAATGGCAAAGAAATCCCTGTGTGAACAACATTTGCTGTTTGTGGGGAAGGGAACAGATCTAGCTGAACAGGTGAAGCATTCAAAGATATGATCATAGAAACTTTTTTGCAAAGTCTGACTATAAGAAAAAGCACATAGTGTTCTAAGAAATAAAAATCTGTGAGGAACAATCTACACCGAAACATTCTACTAAAGTTACTGAAATTCAAAAATAAAGAACCACAGCCACATTAGGAAGAAGAAAAGTTACTCGCTATAGTGAAAGATACTAATTTGTTAATTCATGAATTTTATAAACCTGTATTAAGCACCTACAATGTGCCAGGCACTGTCACAGATGCCGGAGATGAAGTGGTGACTAAAACAGAATTCCATGGAGCTTACATTCTAGCAAGAAGAGATAATGAAAACAATGTCAGTCAATAAAAACACATAACGTGAGTGAGAGATATGAAGAATGATGAGGCAAGATGGGGGAAAAAAATTAGTAACGGATTTTGTTTTATAGAGGTGGCCAAGAAGAGTATTTCTGATAAGGATACGTTTTTAATCTGTTGCTTTTCTTTTAATATATACTTATTTATTTGGCTACATCAGGTCTTCATTGCAGCATGTAGGATCTAGTTCCCTGACCAGGGATAGAACCTGTATCCTCTGCATTGGGAGCACAGAGTCTTAGCCACTGGACCACCAGGGAAGTTCCTATTTCAGATAAGGATATTCTTGAACAGAGAGAACTAAGGAACGTAAAGAAGAAGCCATAAGGCTATCTGTGAAATAAAGTGGAAGTGTTACTTGGTCACTTGTGTTGGACTCTTTGTGACCCCCTGTAGCCCACCAGGCTCCTCTGTCCCTGGGATTCTCCAGGCAAGAGTACTGGAGTGGGTAGCCATTCCCTTCTCCAGGGGATCTTCCCAACCCAGGGATCGAACCTGTATCTCCTTCGTCTCCTGCATTGCAGATGGATTCTTTACCATCTGAGCCACCACGGAAGTCCTCAAGGCCATCTGAGGGTATAGCACTCCAGAAAGAAAAAAGAGCAAGTGCAAAAATCCTGAGGTGGGAATACACATGATGATTCAAGGAACAGCAAGAAGATGGTGATTAGAACACAGTGAGTAGATGAGTGATAGGCCAAAACAGTGGCAGAGAGGCTATCTGGGCAGGCGCTCGTAAGGTCTCATAGGAATTATTCTAAAGTGATGGGAGACCATTAGAGGGCTGAGAACAGGGGAGGTGGCATGATTTAATTCTAAAGGATAATTGTCTACTGTGTGAATTATCTGTAGGATAGGATAGGGTGGGAGGGACAAAGTAGGATAGGATAGCATGGGGAAGGGCAGGACAGAACAGAATGGGATGCGACTGGAAAGAACAAGAAAGGTTAGAAGCAAGAAGTCAATTAGCTGATTGCAATAGAGCAAGGGAGAGACTGGTGATTTATATCAGGACAGAATCGGTGGAAGAAATAAGCGGTCAGAATTATGGGTATATTTTGAAGGTAGACTCACCTTTTTTGCTGAAGGACTGAAAGTGAGGTGCAAGAGAAATGATGACTCCAGGGACTTGGCCTGGACAACTGGGTGTACTAGGAAACCCTGGAGGAGGAATAGTTTGGAGGAGTTCAGTTTTGGTCGTGTTAACTTTGTAGAGCCTGTTAGCTCTCCAAGAAGAAGTGCCTCCGAATTCTCCTGAGCCACACTCAACCTTAAAGACAAGGAAATAATGCCTACTACATTCTGAAAAGAGAAATCCACAACTTCAAAACCAGTAGATAACCAGCAGGACATTTGGGGAAACTGCACTGTCAGTTCCTTGGACTCTGTGATATCTACTTAACATTTCACGCTTGCATTTAATACAAACAACAACAACAGCAACCAACAGACAGACATCATGGATGTAGTATAAGGAGCTCTCTTCAGAAAAACCATTTGACAATAAGTTTAGCCAACTAAACAGTGAATCGAAATAATTCAAACAGAAAATTTGTGGTTAAAAACCCAACAAGTAGCAGTGAGCATGCCATAGTAGCCCGCAGTTCATAGGTTAAGATTAAGTAGAAACTACAGTTATAGAACAAAGTCAATGTTATTACTTTGGACAATAATATTACCTGTCCAAATTACTTTGGACAAGCAATGCTTTGAATACGTGATGTGGGAGAGGTGAGAGGAAACAAGGAATGTTCTAATTTCCTCATCTTTTACAACAGAGAGTCACAAGATAGTGTCTCAAATTGTTTAAAACTTCAGCTCTTTTAACATTTATGACATTTTCTCTTCATTCTGCAGGCAATTTTAAAAACAAATACTTCATGTGGTGAAAAAACATGTATCTGATCTTCAAAATTCTGCGTCAGTTCCTTGAGTTTCTTCCTGCCCTATTGAAAATCCCAATTAAATTTGATACATTTTCAGTAAAAATGCCAAGCACAGTATGATTCCATCTTAGTGGAATCATTTCCCCTATTAATCCAAGTGCCTTGTCATCTACTGCTCTCGACACACACACAGAGATACGGCCACAGTGGTCACCCAGATTGTCTATGAGGACTCTTTTGGGGTAATATGAATTGGGAAATTTTTTTTTCTCAATCATATATTTTCTTTTACTAACAATTATTTACATGTAACTACAAAATATGAACTTTTAAAAATTTTATTGGGTATAGCTGCTTAACTGTTGTGTCAGTTTCTGCTGTACAGCAGAGTGAATCAGCCACACACATACACATATTCCCTCTTTTTTGGACTTTTTCCCATTTAGGTCGCCACAGAGCACTGAGCAGAGTTCCCTGCGCTCGACAGTGCGTTCTCACTAGTTATCTGTTTTATCCATAGCAGTATACACATGTTAGTCCCAATTTCCCAGTTCATCCCATCCCCCCTTGATGCCCGCACGTTTGTTCTCTACATCTCTGTCTCTATTTCCGTTTCGCAAATAGGTTCATCAACACCGTTTTTCTAGATTCCACATATGGGCTTCCCTGGTGGCCCAGCTGGTAAAGAATCCACCTGCAATGTGGGAGACCTGGGGTCGATCCCTGAGTTGAGAAGATCCCTTGAAGAAGGGAACGGCTACCCACTCCAGATTCTGGCCTGGAGAATCCCATGGACTGTATAGGGATTGCAAAGAGTCGGACATGACCGAGTGACTTTCACTTTCTTTTTCACACATTATCCGCTTTTTTTCTTTCTTACTTACTTCACTCTGTATGACAATCTCTAGGCCCATCCACATCTCTGCAAAAGGCACAATTTTGTTCCCTTTTATGGCTAAATAATATTCCATTGAATATGTGCGTGTATGTTAGTTGCTCAGTCATGTCTCACTCTTTTCGACCCCATGGACTATAGCCTGCCAGGCTCCTCTGTCTATGGAATTCTCCAGACAAGAATACTGGGGTGGATATCCATTCTCTTCTCCAAGAGGATTTCCCGACCCAGAGATCACACCTGGGTCTCCTCCATTGTAGGTGGATTCTTTAGCATCTGAGCCACCAGAGAAGCCTTCTCCATTATATATATGTGCCACAAAAATACGATTAATTTTTAAAACTGAGTAGTAAGCATGAACTCAGCTGGGTAGTTAAGGTTCTAGGTATTTGAAAACTCTAGGAGAAGTTGAAGAGGCCCTTGGTCATTGTCTGGTTCCAGTTTCCCTGGGCACTTGTACCAGCCCCCTAGAGGGAAATCACTGGTCAAAGACATAGAATTTTGAATCCTGGGAAACACAGAGTTCCCCAGACCAGGCACCAGGCATCTATCTAGCAGTGCTGAAGTTTGGCCCAGGGATTAGATGTCCAGCAAGCATGTGGGTGGAGGGTGGAGGAAGAAAGGAACTCTGTGTTTTTCTGTGTCTAAGCTCACTATGGACAATAACCAGTTTTCAGGAGTTGGTCGAAGTAGAAATTTCTGGGAGGTGGGAAATTTGTGTCCCCAGCTAGTCTGTCTGTGAACTTTTAGAACAGCAAGCAGAACCCACTAGAAACCAAGTGGGGTTTCTAAAACAACACTGCCCAACTTTCAAGATTCCTTTGTGACAGGCGAGAAAATCACTGTGTCCTGGTGTCAGGAAGACATTCAACAGAGCTTCTCATAAAGCCCTGTGGACACCTCACAGAAGGCTCCAGCGGAGGGCAGGCGAGCTGCTCCGAGATCAGGTGCGAAGTCTATGCTGATGAGCATCCCCACTGACCACTGGGATAAGGAAATGGCTAGCAGGCAGATTCAGCCTGAGAAGGTGCAGAGCCAGGAGAGGTGTCAGAGTCCATCTTGAAAGATTCTGCAGGCTGGTAAAACAAGCTGCAAAGTAACATGTTCAGCTAAAGAATCGCAGAATGGGAAATAGCTAGCTTGGCAGCGTTGCTTCAGGCAAAGACTTAGGGGCTTTCATTGACTTGTCTTCACATCAATGGAGCTTGGGATGAGTGTGTGTGTCCTCAGTTTCTCGGAAATGTCTGACTCTTTGCCATCTCTTTGTAGCCTGCCAGTCTCCTCTGTTCATGGGATTTTCCAGGCAAGAATACTGGAGTGGGTTGCCATTTCCTTCTCCACGGGATCTTCCCAACCCAGGGATCAAACCTGCATCTCTTGTGTCTCCTGCATAGGCAGGCAGATTCTTTTCCTCTGAGCCAGGGATCTTGGGGTACCGGGCTTTTCAGAGCAAGATGTGTTCTGGGTGCCACAGTACACTTCACTGTTTTCATCAAGGCATTGCCTCCTCTTGACTCAGGTGTCAGTCCACTGCTGCAGAAGAGCCCCAGGTCCCACTGCCCCTCTGCGCTGTCTAAACCTTTAGCCCAAACCCATTACAGATTGGACTAAAGGATCAGGTATTCCTTTGTCTTTGTGAGAGGACCTAAGCTTCTGCGCTTTTTTCTGTCTGTGTCCTCATCACCCAGCATTGCACCCAGAACAAGGAATAAATGCTTGATGAAGGAGCGGGTGGGCGAGTGAATGAAACGCGAGGAAGCAGCCCGGGAGACCTAGTGAGCGACCCAGTGCGGTGACACAGGACTCCATGTGTTTTAAAGCCCTGTTGTCACCATCTTGATTTTTTTTTTTTTTTGCAAAGTGGTTTTAGTTATTTATTTAACATTTTTAAAATGTTTAAACTTTATATTGGCATATAGTTGATTAACAGTACTGTGTTACTTTCAGGTGTACAGCAAAGTGATTCAGTTATACATACACAAGCATCTATTCTTTTTCAGATTCCTTTCCCCATTTAGATTGTTACAGAATGTTGAGCAGAGTTCCCTGTGAAATTCGTAATTTTTGAACAAGGTACCCCACATTTTCATTAAGCAATGAGCCCTGGAAATTATGTTGTTGGCTCTATTCATCTGCGTGTATGAAAGAAGTCATTTTTACTGTAAGTTTAAACTATCTGATGACTATTAAAATTGAAGCCTACTTGCATCTAATCTTTGTCAATTCATGGAACAAATATTGGTCTATGTTTTGCATAATTGTCATCAGAAAAAAATACTACTTCTTTTTCCACTTATCATTATTTTGAATGTACATATTTGTCCAGGCCTTGACATAGTTCCCATATTTGTCAGTTTAAACAGCTCTATCATATTTTAGAATGTAAATATACCATGGGTTTTAAGCCAAACCCTGATGGCTAGGCATTTGGGTTGCTTCCAATTTTTATAAATAGTATTTCTAAGAGCAAGCAAGTACAAATTACTTTCTTTTTTCTCTTTGAGGCTATTTCCTTGGAGTATATTCTCAGAAGCAGATTTATCAGGTCAAAGGGTAGGAAAAGTTTTCTAATTCTTAAATATTACTGGATTATTTTTTTGAAAAACTGGACCAACTTAAGAAGCGATCAGCAATATACATGAAACTGTTTCTGAAGTTCTGAAATGATTATTTCCTACTAGGTTAATAGGTATATCATAGTATCTTAAAATGGAAAATAGCCCAAATGTTCAACAAAAGGGAAGTGCATTTTAAAAGCATAATAAGTCTATACCTTTTCTATATGGTC
This sequence comes from Budorcas taxicolor, assembly GCF_023091745.1. NCBI lineage: Eukaryota > Metazoa > Chordata > Mammalia > Artiodactyla > Bovidae > Budorcas > Budorcas taxicolor. Next base: position 33,237,753 of record NC_068912.1, read on the forward strand.
AGTAAGAATCAGTTTTTAAGGGCACCCAAGACCTTCGGCCTGGCACACAGTCAGTCCCCCTCCCAGCCTCAGCTCCTTTGTGGTCCGCAGGGCGATCTCAAGTGCAGGTCCCCCAGAGGACAGAAGGCCTCGGCTCCAGGCCTGTGCCACAGAAGCAGACAGGGCAAGCCGGATCCCACACCACCGTTCCTAGCCATGCACTCCTGTGAGTCTCTGCTTTTACCCATGGGCTCCGGGAGGTCACCACCAAGTGCCTTCCAGGGTTGAGAGAGGATTCAACCAAAGCATGTAGGGCGCAGGCTCTTTGAAAGCATCTAAAATAGTTACTGGCATCATGTTCTGGGAAGAGAGCTGGCTGTGCAGATCCTCTGATCAATCCTGATGCTCCCGGGTGACATGACGATGCTCTACAGAATCTCAGCTGTACTCAGACAGGAAGAAACAACCCTGAACTCGGGCTGCACACGCACCACGAGCTGTGTGCCTTGTCCGAGAGAGCAGGGCAATCCAGGACCCACTCTGATCTTCCCTCGAACTTAACAGTAATATGTATTTACTTAAGACATTTAAAAGCGCTTACTGTTCCATGAGTTTCACCAAATTCGACCACTTAATGATGTAGTGAGGAAAAGATGATCCCATTGCATAGGTGGGGAAAGAGAGGCATAAGAGGTTGAGTGACTTGCTCCAAATGAGTCAGTGGACAGACAGCTCATGATGGAATGGGATGCAAGCCCAGGCTCCAGAATCCACATGCTTGTCCTATAAGCTGTACGTACTATCTCCAGGTGAATAAAGGAACACCAGAGCCAACACAGGCCCTGAACACCATCTACTCCAACCTCCTCGTTTTTTACATAAGGAAACTATTGTTGTTCAGCCACTCATTTATTTCTGACTTTGTGACCCCATGGACTGCAGCACACCAGGCTTCCCTGTTCTGTCTCCCGGAATTTGCTCAAACTCATGTCCATTGAGTCAGTGGGGCCATCCAATCATCTCATCCTCTGTCGCCCCCTACTCTTCTTGCTGTCAATCATTCCCATCAGGTGGCCAAAGTTTTAGAGCTTCAGTTTCAGCATCAGTCCTTCCAATGAATATTCAGGGTTGATTTATGATTAACTAGTTGATCTTCTTGCAGTCCAAAGAACTCTCAAGAGTCTTCTCCAGCATCACAGTTCAAAAGCGTCAATTCCTTGGCACTCAGCCTTCTTTATGGTCCAACTCCATCAGAAAGCTTGCACAGATCTCTTATCCTCATCTATTAGAGGGCAGGCAGAATGAAAACCACAATCACAGAAGACTAAACAAAATGATTGTATGATTCCAGCTTTGTGTAACTTAATGAAACTATGAGCCATGCTGTATAGGGCCACCCAAGATGGAAGAGTCATGACGGAGAGTTCTGACAAAACATGGTCCACTGGAGAAGGGAAGGGCAAACCACTTCAGCATTCCTGCCTTGAGAACCCCATGAACAGTATGAAAAAGAAACTGAGGGCTTGTCAGGAAAGATAGTCCCAGAGCACTCAGTGTGCAGGGCTGAGCTGGACAGAAACCCAGCCTGCCTGACTGCCCCCAGGGCAGTGCTCCCCTCCCACTTCATCCTGAGGCCCATCTGCTGTCCTGAGATCAGTGAATGGGTTAGGAGGGGACAACCTCTTACAGTACCCATTCCTGAGGGCCCAGGCCAGGGAGCTGAGCAGTCTCAGTGCTGAGGGAAAATCAGACTGACAGGTCAGCTCTAGAAAATCAAGCTGAGACCAGTGCTTTCTGGAGAAACACCAAAACCATCATTTGCTCTGGCCAACAGAGCAGTTTCCTTCAGGTTATTTCTGCCCAGAGGAGTCAAGGGCGTGGAGAGAAAGGGGTGAGGTGGCTAAAGCACATTTCTTTTAAAGAATCTAATACAAAAGGACAGAGGAAGGAGCACTCCCCAAGGTCTATCCGGTTGGCCCAGGGGATCTGCCAGGCTGGGTCCTCCCACCAGTTGTGTGCACCCATCCCCGCCCTTCCCAACCTCCCCGTGCCCAGCCCTCCCTGCAGCAGGACACCCTCAGCTCCTTCTGAGATGAGTTCTGATGCTTCCTCCCCCTCCTCTGCCTTGCTGACGTGCACCTTCTTTGAGCCTCTATAATTATAAATAAATGATGTCTGGATTGATTAGAGGATTGGTTTTCTTTCCAGCAACAACCTTGACCTCTCATTTCTGAAATCTTGCTGCCAACCAGCATCATTCAAATATCCTGTTGCATTGGGAGTTTAGCGGAAAGAGTCCTCACCTGAGAATGCAAGAGCACTAAATCTGAGTCTGGAAAGGAGAGTCCAGTCCGGGTCCTACCACTGATGTTCTGTGTCCTCAAGGCTGGTCACTCAATTCTCCCAGCAGTCAGTAAAGGGAATGGTAATCCCTGGCCACGTTCCTTACAGAATTGGGAAGAAGTGAATAAGTGTGAAAACACAGTGAACTGTAAATGCCCAATGCAGATGTCAGCTACGGATTTGCTCCACCTTGCAGCTGACCAGCTCTGTGACCTGGGCAAATGGTAGTAATTGCTTGGAGCTTCACTGTCTTTCTCCGCAGTAGATATAACCACACCTTCTCTTCTTCAGTGTTGTTTTGGGGACAAAAAGCTCATATACGTGTGAAGACATTTTTTAGAAATAAAATGTCCCACCCTACTGATATATAGTGACTATAAATGATGCTTATGGAGAATGTCGAATGAAACAACTACACTACAAGTGAAAAATTCAGGATACAAAATTGTGTATACAATATATAAAGAAAAAACACATAGAAGGACTAGAAGGAACAGTGGCAAAGTGCTAACAGTAGATGTCTCCAAATATGAGGATGCTTTACCTACTTTATGAACTTCTGTTTTTTCTACAACGAGCATATACAATAATTAACAGAGTGTAGGGAAATTAGAATTTTTATTAAGGTTTTTAAAAAGTTGTTGAGAATTCTTGTTCTCAGGTTGTTCAGACAGATTCAGCACTAACTGCCAGATCAGATCTGTGCCTAACACAGAATCTGCTGGGCACAGTGCGTTAGGGAGGGAGAGGGAGAGGGGTGTGGCCCCACAGGGAGGGAGGAGGGGAAGTGGTCAAACTGCCAGCCTAGCAGCCACAGGAGCACTGCCTGTCACTTCTTGAGCCACCACAGGACAGCAGAGATGGCAGGAAGCTCAGAGACCCCTAGTCACTCATCATCCTCGATCCCACTTTCCAGATCATCGTCTGGGGCTAAGATGGGAAAAGTGGCTTGTCTAAGATATCAGGTCTCCCATCTCCTGCTTCTCCCTGCCTTCTGTGTCATCTCTGGGGACTGGGGACTGTCTGCCTTTCTGCTCTCCAGCTGCTACTCACCTTCCCAGTTTTCAGGTCAGCATATCTGCTAGGGAATCAGAATCACTAATATGAACTTGAGCACAAAATATTCAGGATGTGAATCTGCCTATCCTTGTCCAAAAAATGAGGCCATTGCAAACACAGCAGCTGAATAATAAAAACTATAAAATTCAGAGATCCTAGAGCTTGGCACAATATCTTCCTCCTGCTCACAAGAACACTAATACAGAGACCTTGAGTGACTTACACTAAAAGTTCATTTGTGGACATGCCAAGTCACATGCCTAGATCTTTTTATTTCTAGATTCATCATCTTTCTCATTATATTGTTCAGCTCCTCAAAAATGAATTAATAAATTAATGAATGGAACAAAAATTGACTACAAGCATTGTGATTTAATAGATAATTATCACAGACTGGGACTTCCAAAATACTGGGAACATGTATAATAATCAAACAGTTTATGTCTTTATATAAAAAGATTGCCTACGAACCAATAAGAAAAAGATAACCCAATAGAAGAAAAGAATAGATAAAGGATACAAAGAGGTAATTCACAGAAGAAGAAATTTAAATAGCTGACAAATATATGTCCTACTTTTATAAGATAAGTTTGTCATAAAAAATTCAATTCATTCAAAGGAGGATTGGATCGGGAAGTTTGAGGCATCTTGCTTTTTACTTTATGTATTTCTGCATTATTTAAATTTATTATAACAAATATTTTGAAATTTTTAAAAACTGGCCTTCTAAAATTTAAACATATAATCACACAATTTCAAAGCTAAACATTTCTTTGTTGTTTGGAATTATATTGGCCAGTATTTGCCTTTGTCCATCTACAACCTTAACATGCTCTAACAACAAATTAACATATTCACATCACTGGCCAAAATTAATTCCAGGTATGTCAAAATGTCCAAAGTGAAACACTACTTTAAGAGTAGGTAACCATTTTCTTCTCCAGGGGATCTTCCCAACCCAGGGATTGAACCTGGGTCTCCTGTGTTGCAGGAGGATTCTTTACCCTCTGAACCACCAAAGAAGTTAAAATATTACATGATAATACAAAATAATTTAACCTTGGGCTGAGAAAGGGCTTCTTAAACAAAACACAATACTGGAAAACCATAAAAAACATAGCTGACAGATTTAACTACTTACCAATTTGTGCAAGACTTATAAACCAAGAAAAATGAGAGGATGGGAGAAAATATTTGTAATATATATAACACAAAAAATATTAATGTCTATACTTTAGGTTCAGTTCAGTTCAGTTCAGTCACTCAGTCATGTCCGACTCTTTGCAACCCCATGAATCGCAGCACACCAGGCCTCCCTGTCCATCACCAACTCCCAGAGTTCACTCAGACTCACATCCATTGAGTCCATGATGCCATTCAGCCATCTCATCCTCTGTCGTCCCCTTCTCCTCCTGCCCCCAATCCCTCCCAGCATCAGAGTCTTTTCCAATGAGTCAACTCTTTGCATGAGGTGGCCAAAGTACTGGAGCTTCAGCTTTAACATCATTCCTTCCAAAGAAATCCCAGGGTTGATCTCCTTCAGAATGGACTGGTTGGATCTCTTTGCAGTCCAAGGGACTCTCAAGAGTCTTCTCCAACACCACAGTTCAAAAGCATCAATTCTTTGGCGCTCAGCCTTCTTCACAGTCCAACTCTCACATCCATACATGACCACAGGAAAAACCATAGCCTTGACTAGACTGGACCTTAGTCGGCAAAGTAACGTCTCTGCTTTTGAATACACTATCTAGGTTGGTCATAACTTTTCTTCCAAGGAGTAAGCGTCTTTTAATTTCATGGCTGCAGTCGCCATATGCAGTGATTAATAAAGTCTGACACTGTTTCCACTGTTTCCCCATCTATTTCCCATGAAGTGATGGGACCGGATGCCATGATCTTCGTTTTCTGAATGTTGAGATTTAAGCCAACATTTTCACTCTCCTCTTTTACTTTCATCAAGAGGCTTTTTAGTTCCTCTTCACTCTCTGCCATAAGGGTGGTGTCATCTGCATAACTGAGGTTATTGATATTTCTCCTGGCAATCTTGATTCCAGCTTGTGTTTCTTCCAGTCCAGCGTTTCTCATGAGGTACTCTGCATAGAAGTGAAATAAGCACGGTGACAATATACAGCCTTGACGGACTCCTTTTCCTATTTGGAACCAGTCTGTTGTTTCATGTCCAGTTCTAACTGTTGCTTCCTGACCTGCATATGGATTTCTCAAGAGGCAGGTCAGGTGGTCTGGTATTCCCATCTCTTTCAGAATTTTCCACAGTTTATTGTGATCCACACAGTCAAAGGCTTTGGCATAGTCAATAAAGCAGAAATAAATGTTTTTCTGGAACTCTCTTGCTTTTTCCATGATCCAGTGGATGTTGGCAATTTGATCTCTGGTTCCTCTGCCTTTTCTAAAACCAGCTTGAACATCAGGGAGTTCATGGTTCACATATTGCCGAAGCCTGGCTTGGAGAATATTGAGCATTACTTTACTAGTGTGTGAGATGAGTGCAATTGTGTGGTAGTTTGAGCATTCTTTGACATTGCCTTTCTTAGGGACTAGAATGAAAACTGACCTTTTCCAGTCCTGTGGCCACTGCTGAGTTTTCCAAATTTGCTGGCATATTGAGTGCAGCACTTTCACAGCATCATCTTTCAGGATTTGAAACAGCTCAACTGGATTTCCATCACCTCCACTAGCTTTGTTCATAGTGATGCTTTCTAAGGCCCACTTGACTTCACATTCCAAGATGTCTGGCTCTAGATGAGTGATCACATCATCATGATTATCTAGGTCATGAAGATCTTTTTTGTACAGTTCTTCCGTGTATTCTTGCCACCTCTTCTTAATATTTTCTGCTTCTGTTAGGTCCATACCATTTCTGTCCTTTATCGAGCCCATCTTTGCATGAAATGTTCCCTTGGTATCTCTAATTTTCTTAAAGAGATCTCTAGTCTTTCCCATTCTGTTGTTTTCCTCTATTTCTTTGCATTGATCGCTGAAGAAGGCTTTATCTCTTCTTGCTATTCTTTGGAACTCTACATTCAGATGCTTATATCTTTCCTTTTCTCCTTTGCTTTTCACCTCTCTTCTTTTCACAGCTATTTGTAAGGCCTCCCTAGACAGCCATTTTGTGTTTTTTGCATTTCTTTTCCATGGGGATGGTCTTGATCCCTGTCTCCTGTACAATGTCACGAACCTCATTCCATAGTTCATCAGGCACTCTATCTATCAGATCTAGGCCCCTAAATCTATTTCTCACTTCCACTGTATAATCATAAGGGATTTGATTTAGGTCATACCTGAATGGTCTAGCAGTTTTCCCTATTTTCTTCAATTTGAGTCTGAATTTGGTAATAAGGAGTTCATGTTCTGAGTCACAGTCAGCTCCTGGTCTTGTTTTTGTTGACTGTATAGAGCTTCTCCATCTTTGGCTGCAGAGAATATAATCAATCTGATTTCGGTGTTGACCATCTGGTGATGTCCATGTGTAGAGTCTTCTCTTGTGTTGTTGGAAGAGGCTGTTTGCTATGACCAGTGCATTTTCTTGGCAAAACTCTATTAGTCTTTGCCCTGCTTCATACTTTAGGTAATAACCTAAAATCAATTATAAAAGGCCAAACACCCAATATAAACAAAAAATGGGCAAAAATTATGAATAGGCAATTCAGCAAAAAAAAAAAAATAAATTTAAATGGTTAATTAATAATTTTTATGATACTCCACTTCATATATAATTAGACTACACACCAAATAGTCATGAAAAGTGGTTTAAAATTATAATTTGTATTATGAAATTAAAAGACGCTTACTCCTTGGAAGAAAAGTTATGACCAACCTAGATAGCATATTCAAAAGCAGAGACATTACTTTGCCAACTAAGGTCCGTCTAGTCAAGGCTATGGTTTTTCCAGTAGTCATGTATGGATGTGAGAGTTGGACTGTAAAGAAGACTGAGTGCTGAAGAATTGATGCGTTTGAACTGTGGTGTTGGAGAAGACTCTTGAGAGTCCCTTGGACTGCAAGGAGATCCAACCAGTCCATTCTGAAGGAGATCAACCCTGGGATTTCTTTGGAAGGAATGATGCTAAAGCTGAAGCTCCAGTACTTTGGCCACCTCATGAGAAGAGTTGACTCATTGGAAAAGACTCTGATGCTGGGAGGGATTGGGGGCAGGAGGAGAAGGGGACGACAGAGGATGAGATGGCTGGATGGCATCACTGACTCAATGGATGTGAGTCTGAGTGAACTCCGGGAGTTGGTGATGGACCTGGAGGCCTGGTGTGCTGCAATTCATGGGGTTGCAAAGAGTCGGACACGACTGAGTGACTGAACTGAACTGAACTAAACTTCAAGGTGTTTTTTTAATTAAGGCCAATCTGTATGTAAAAAAAATACGGGAAGATCTTCAAACATATTTCATATAAAAATATGTTACAGAACAATACAAATATCATGCTTAAAAGCTTTATATCTGTTTTAAATATGGACAGAGGAACCTGGCAGGCTACAGTCCTTGGGGTCGCAAAGAGTCAGACACGACTTAGCAACTAAACAACAACATATACATGTAAATATATGGGCAAGATTCTGAAAGAACACACATCAAACTGTGAACAGTGGTATCCCTCTGGAAGGTAGCAGCAATGAAAGAGGTAACTGGGAACCAAGAATGTGTTCACCATTTACTTTATTTACTGATGTATGTATTGTTTGAATCTTTTGCAAAACTGTATTCCTCTGTGACCTGTTTATTTTGGTGGTGGTGGTTTAGTCGCTAAGTCCTGTCCAACTCTTGCAACCCCATGGACTGTAGCCTGCCAGGCTCCTCTGTCCATGGGATTCTCCAGGCAAGAATACTGAAAGGGTTGCCATTTCCTTCTCTGGAAGATCTTTCTGATCCTGGAATTGAACCCTGGTGTCCTGTACTGCAGGCAGATTCTTTACCAACTGAGCTACTAGAGTAGGTTGACATTTCCTTCTCCAGGGGATCTTCCAGACCCAGGGATCGAACACACGCCTCTTTCATCTCCTGTACTGGAAGGCAGATTTTTACCACTGCATCACCTGGGAAGCCCCATGTTTCTTTTAGAAAGCAATAAAATAGAACAATGGAGAGGTCTTCATGACTGTGTTTTCTCCTGAACCAGATTATCAAGAATTGCCTCAATTTTAGGAATAATCTCCCAGGAGGAAAATGAGACAACCAACTCACTAGGAATTTTCTTCTAAGTCCACCCTTCGCCTCCATGGTGCATGAACCCTGGCCTCTTTCCACTTGTTCAATCCTCAGATACCACACAAAAGAGTGACCTCTCCAGACTTTCATACAGAAATGTCCCACTTCCACCTCCTCCCACTTTCCATCCCTCCTCTCCCCACAGGACAGGTTCCCATCTCTGCATCTAACCAGGTCTCCCTGCCCCTGGAATCCTCCTGTAGGAAGGCCAGCTCCAGAGACTCTGCTGGCAAAACCCAGGCTGTAGACATTTCAAGTGAAGAAACTTTGCAAAATTTCCGGCCACCTCGAAGAGAAGGTCTCCCAGAATCCTTGGTCATTTTCATTACCTACACCGGAGGGATGAGAATTTTTCTTCTGCACCATTAGAAGATGCCATATTCAGAAAGCCATCCATTCATCACAGGGTATGAGCATGTACTTACATGCCAGATATCACACAGGAACTTTTGTTTCATTCAGGCCACACCACAGTCCCAAGGTGGGCACTACTGCTTGTCTACATCTTACCAATGAGAAAACCCAGATCTGAAAGGTGACATCACCAAAGATCAGTTCCAAGGTGTTAGGGACACAGTTTATAGTCAGGATTTGGACTCCAGTCTGTGTGCCTCCAGGCTCCATGCCATCTCCACTTGCCACATTGAAAAATATTTTTCTCTACAGTGAGGAAATCTTGCAGTACAGATTATACTCAACAAGAGAGGTCAGTGTCAAGCAAATAGATGAAAACCAGCTTGACAGAGTTTTACCCAAAAGTATGCCCCCAAGGAGATCAAACCAGTCAGTCTTAAGGGAAATCAACCCTGAATACTCCTTGGAAGGACTGATGCTGAAGCTGAAACTCCAGTATTTTGATCATCTGGCATGAACAGCTGACTCACTGGAAAAGTCCCTGATGCTGGGAAAGATTGAGGGCAGAAGGAGAAGAGGGCATCAGAGGATGAGATGGCTGGATGGCATCATCAGTGCAATGGGCATGAACTTGGGCAAACTCTGGGAGATGGTGAGGGACAGAGAGGCCTGGCATGCTGCTGTCCATGGGTCACAAAGAGTTGGACACAACTGGGTGACTGAAAAACAACATGTCCCCTAATGAGCTTTCACTCTGGGAAACACCATCAAAGAGCCCAGCTTTCTCATTTAGCCTTGGCCTGGGAAAGTGTAGCCCTTCCTCACTATACTTCACGTGCAGTTTTAGGGCTGGAACTGCTCTCCATATGACCCCTGGAATCTCAAATTCCATGGTGCCATCTCACCTCTCCAGACCCACAGGCAACCCCCTACACGCCTCTGTCTTCTCTGCTTTCAACTTTCGAGCTGATCCTCACGGCCACTTCTTGCAACCTCAATCCGTTTATCAAGTAGTCTGAGCTAATCTCCCCACTCTCGATCCATGCCTCTGGGACTGCTCCCAGGATCCACACAATGAGCAGCCCTCCCCCACACATCCTGGCCGCCCCCGCTCGTCTTGACTATGCCTGTCACATAACTCTAACTCGGTGCTCACATTATCCCAGCCAGGGGGCCTCAGCAGGGACCAATATCCTTGAGTTAACTCCTCCCTAGTTACCTTCACTACCAAACACATTTCTTGTTTCCCCTGCCTCAGAGCAGGCACATCTCAGGCGAAGCCCATTGCCCACAGAATGGACACTTTTTATCCCAGAGTAGGAGAAAGTATTTCTCCAATCACTGACCCATCCCCACTGGGTCTTGACTTATCCTGGAGACTTAACAGGATACTTCTCTATCTTCCCTCTTCCTCTGCACACCTCTCAGCACACACATTAGGCACCAGCCAGCCACACAGACATAGCTGTTTAGGCAGAGGCATCGTGCTTTAGCACAATGGAAGCCAGAGCTTCCGTGGAGCCTCCCCCTCCCGCAAATGCAGACACCAGAGATGCAGCCCTTGGCTGCCTGCCCAGGAAGCTCCCCATCCTCTCCAGCCCCCGCTCTTGGGTTCTCCTGACGAGCTGACGGTAGCCACAGGCCACCACACATCCCCCTCCCCGGCCTAGAGGATCCCATCCAAAGCAGCAGGGCTTTTTAACGAATAATTAGCTTGAATTTTTCATTAGCTGCAGCTTCCTTTGAAGTTCCTGCCTCTAAGCCTTTCACATCACCAAGCTATGTATAGCCAGGGAGGCCTAGGCCATCATAGCGGAGAGCCTAGTGGAAGTGTGGGTTAAGGTTCCCGTGGACCCACCTCTGAAGCAGACCCCTAATGAAGCTGACTATCAATTCAGTCCATTTCCTCCAGACAGCCCATGCGTGGCCTACTTCAGACAGGGGTTTCCAAGGGCATCAGCAAAGCCCACTCAGCTGTAAGAAATGTTACTCTTCCCTGCTGTTGAGGATGACCATGGTAAGGACAACGAAGGTGATAAAAGGGATAAGGAGAGGTAGATGCCTTCCATCTGTACACCATTTCATTGTTAGCAAAGATCTTACACATTCAGACTTTCATCTCAGCCCCTTAGCAACCCTGTGAGGTCACTGTGATCATGACTTCTGGCTTCTGGCTTACAGAAGAGGACACTGGGTTTCAGCGTTGTGACTTCATCCAGGGAGACAAAACAAGGGAATGGCTGAAGTAGGCCTGAGGCTGTTTCCAATGATGAATTCAGGCTGGATATTTCAAAATGAGGAAGCCCCAGGCCAGGGAAACTCTGTCTAGATGAGTGGATGGATAGATTTTCAAGTATTGCTACTCACACCAGTTTTTTTGGAGATGTTTTCAAGAAAATGAAAGAAGAAAAAAAAAAATACCTTTTTTAGTTCTAAGTACATATGCAGGCAGTGAGGGAGGAGCCCACACACATCCACTCTGGGAAGTCCAGAGACTGGACTTAAATCTCACCTCCACCAGCACTACCAAGGACACCTACCTCATGTCGGGAAGACAGAGCTTTTCCAGGGGAGTGCCTGTCATTTTAAGGCCAGCAGGAAGGCAGGTGCCCTGGGAAAAGGAAGGAAGGCCTCTCCAGTTCCAAGAAGAAGAAACCTGAGGGGAGACCTCACCCCACTGCTCCCCACAACCTGAAGAGAGGGCCACCCACCTGTCAGATCTGCCTCAGGTACTGATTTGGCTCCAAGTTACCTCAAAGCCCAGGGTAGAACCAGCAGAAGCTGGTTGTTTTAGATGGATCTGGTTGCTTTGTGGCACCTAGTGGATGGTCAATAAACTATTGTTGGTAAGTGGAATGGGATGGGATGGGATGGGATGGGGGGGATGCGTGGCATGAGGGGGATGGGATGGGAAAAGAGCAGAGAGCAGGTCACAGTATGGCCCACTCCCCGACTCCCAACCGCATGTCCACCTCCCCAACCTCCTTCCCACGGTAAGCACCCTGGTCTCCCACTGCCTCCTCCTGTTTCCGTGGCCTTGGACTTACCTCCAGTTCTCCGTAAGTCTTCCCCTCTCTGCCCCAGAGTTTCCATGCCTTTGTGGACACCAGTGGGACCTTGTTCAGCACACATGCCTGTGGAGTCCATAGGTTCAGGAAACCAATGCCTTTAGAGGCAACACTCAACCAACGGGACAGAAGAGCCCGTAGATAAACGCACACCGTCAGGTGGACAGTTGTGAGACACATCTTATGGTCTCCCCAGACGGTCTCGGTGAGGCCCAGCCCCATTTCCCTGCAGTAGCACCCTTTATCTTGGATTCTCCTCCTTCCTTCACTTTCCCCCAGGTCTCCCAGATACACTACCTACCATGAGACCCCTCAGAGAGCTCTCAGGACCACTGGCCCTCTGCTATTTCCTTGGTTCCTGTCTACAGAACAGGTAGCCTGTTTTCCTCCCTCCCTGAGAGAAACCCTGTTGGGTGCTGTCCCCAGATGGCAGATTAACAATGTAGCTAGCCTGGCCAGAGTCCAGTCCCATGCATGAACTGGGCTGTGTGCTTTCTAAACCTTATTTCCAAGCCTCACAACTATTCTCTGGGGCAAGGTGTTACTTTTCCCATTTTATAGATCCACACATCAAGGTTCAGAATATGATACAAGTCACAACTAGAGACACGGGATTGGCAGGGCTGGAAATTGGCCCCAGGACCCCCTCGGGCCCCCTCAGTGTTACACAGGATGGTAGTCTTGGCCCCAGAACAGTAGAGCGACTCTCAGGACCAATTTGGAGACACGTGGAGCTGTGAGATTGGTCCCCTATCACTCCTGGCAGAGGGACACTAGAACATGCCAGAAGGTGGGAGGCAGCACGAGGTGTGGAACGGTGAGGCAGGACTGAACTAGAGCAGAGAGAGCAGGCTGAGGGGCTGAGAAGGAGGATCTAAGTTCTGGTGTACCAGCTCTGCCTGTTGGGAAAAGTGGATTCCTCCCTGAGGGCCACCTGGAGCCTGGGGAGGCCCTGAAACAAGGGACTGCTGCTGCTGCTGCTGCTGCTGCTGCTGCTGCTGCTGCTGCTGCTAAGTCGCTTCAGTCGTGTCCGACTCTGTGCGACCCCATAGACGGCAGCCCATCTGGCAGGGTGAGACGTCTGTTTCAGAGACGGGGGGGCGTGGTCACAGAGGGACTGGGCGTGGTCACAGGGCAGATGGGCGTGACCAGAGCAGCTGGGCCGACAGTCCAGGAAGACGATCAAAGCCTGGAGCTGGACGAGTGACACACAGGGCACAGGGTGAGGAGGGACTAAACCCCGAAAGATGTAGGAGTCCAGGGAGAAGGTGGAGTTGAAGACAGCCTCCAGGGCTGGACCCAGGGCTGCAGCACTCCCTGCCAGGCAGCCCTCCTTAGGACCTGTCTGTAGCGGGGGTGTAGGTCCATGAAGGACGTGCCCCAGTACCACATGCCCACCGGCCGCACCACGGCAAGTCTGGTCTGTATCTCTGGGCAGCCCCTCCATGCCCCCCGAAGCTTCAGGCCAGGCTCCTCTCCTGCCCGGGGCATGGTCTGGAGCCTCTGGGAAAGGGTGTGGCTTCCTCAAGCCCCGTCCTGGGAGTCTCTGCGGGGCCAGCTCTGCCCTCTGAAACCTGTGATATATTTACAGGCAGCCAAGCAGGGGAAGTGAGTGGGAGTAGAACATGAATTATTGACAGCTCACTCTCATCCTGGCCGGGTCTGCTGGGCGGAGCAGAGACCCAGGGGAGCCCCAAGGCAATCTATGGGCATTAAGCAGAGCTCTTGAGGAAGCCAGAGGAAGAGGCTTCTGACTGTCAGGGGAACCCTAGGTGGCCTGAGCCGTGTGGCCCGTGGCCTGGCTCCCTGGGGTGCCCGGCGTCAGGGAGGGAGTGGTGAGCAGATACTCAGTAAGGAGCCCAACAGCCCAGACCCAGCTTTACCAAGCCCAGCCAAGGCACCCCTTCTCCCTCACTGGCTGCCACCCAGACACCAGGGACGTGGCCTGCCAAGACCACCAAATCCCCTGCAAGCTGCCTGTCACTACAGAGGTCCACTGTCCCCTCTGAGATGACTGTCACTGTGGTCCCGAGTCTTGTTCAGTCACTAAGTCATGTCTGACTCTTTGAGACCCCATGGACTACAGCACACCAGGCTCCTCTGTCCTCCACTATCTCCTGGAGTTTGTTCAAATTCATGTCCATTGAGTCGGGGATGCTATCTAACCATCACATCCTCTGCTGCCCACTTCTCTTTTTGCCTTTAATCTTTCCCAGTATCAGGAACTTTTCCAATGGACTGGCTCTTTGAATCAGGTGGCCACCATATTGGAGCTTCAGCTTCAGTATCAGTCCTTCCAATTGAACATTAAAGGTTTATTTCTTTTATGATTGACTGGTTTGATCTCTTTGCAATCCAAGGGAGTCTCAAAATCTTCTCCAGCACCACAGTATGAAAATTTCCCAGTCCTGCAGGGCACCAAATCCAGGCCGTGGAGTGGCCCCGAAGGGCAGACCTCTTTTGCTCACACAGCATCTCTGCTGGGTTGAAGCACAACCTCTGCAGAACTTGCCCTAGGAAAAAGGCCTCTGGGTGACCACTCCCTACTCCAGCTCCTCTCCAAGGAAAGAGCTGGATCCCGCCATCAAGGAGCCAAGACTCAGCAGACATGGGTCTGAGTCACAGCACCAACCACTAGCCAGCCATGGACCCAAGCTTCAGTTTTCCCATCTGAGAAATGGATATGAAAATAAAACCTGGCCTACCCTCTGGTGCTGGCAGGCATATCCCAGAGAGCACGTGAGGATGAACTCTGCAGATTGAGGTGTCATTCTTACCAAGCCCAGTTCTCCCCTGAGTCTTGGCTGCAGTCAGCGCCCCAACCTTCTCAGACGGTAAAAACCTGACAGCCAGGGTGACAGGCCGCCCAGCCTTGTGGTCCGTGTGATCCAGCCTCAAGACCAGAGGCTTTTTATATTTTCACATTTGTCCTTCCAGCCTCCTGCCAGGCTCCCTCCCCGCCTGCCCGCCTGCACAAGACAGCCCAGTCCTGAGGTGAGGGAAGAGACCAAGATGGGATGGGGGTGGTATGTCTCTGGAACCCACAGTGAACAGACAGCATCTGGGTCACTGCCCTCTCTCCTCACTGAGCTGGGGCACTCACCCAGCTCCTGTGGGCCTCTGGTTTCTGCTGGTGGGCTCTGGAGGCCTTGAGCATTGTGGACAGGGAAGGACCCCGCCCCCCATGTATTTCCCAGAAGCCCACCCCCTCCGGCCTTGTGGTCCAACTGCCCGCTGCCGAGGAAGCCAGACCCATAGGCAGATGGTGTTTCTGCTTCTCATTTGCTTGCCACCTCCCTCTCCACAGCTCATGGCACTCTGAGAACTTTCCAAGTTAGCAACCACAGCATCTTCCAGAGGAGAGAGAGAAGAGGTCACTAGAGGGTTGGGTGTATAGAAGGTGCAGGGTTGAAGAAAAACCATGCAAATCATTTGTATAAAATGTTTCATTCGATGTCTGTACTAAAAAAAAAATACATACAACCTGAAAGTAAAGAGTTATTTTATTTGGTGGGAATGTTTAGGACTCAGAGCCCAGGAGACAGCATCTCAGTAGCTCTGAGAAAACTGCTTCAAGGAGGCAGGAGGGAAGTCAGGCTGTATACAGGTTCTCAACAAAGGGAGCAGACAGTCTGAACAGCAAAGATCAGGTATCAAGTTAAAGAATTTAGCATTCTTTGTATGGGAAGATGCAAGCCTCTAGGGTCACTGAATTCATCCCTTGTATATAATATGCACCTCAGCTATCTCCAGCCAACCCTGTTTCCTTGTTCACCTTAAGGAGTGGCAGATGGCTATTTCTTGAATTCCCCTAGCTCCTCAGCAATCACCATGGGGGGGGGGGGGGGGGGGAAGGGCAACAGTATCCACGGTATAACAGTTTTGGGAGCCCTCATTCATATTTGGAGGCCAGAAATTGCTGATGGCTGTGACATTTCTTGGTTATTGATATGGCAGGAGATATTTTCATTTCACAGACTGGACACAGTATTTCCCAAAGGGGACCCTATTGGCTTTTGGATGGAGATCATCCTTGGTTGTGTAGGATCATCCTTCATTGCAGGATACTTGGCCTCCCTGGTCCTTCCTTATGCAGCACCTACCCTCAAGGTTCTTTTACACTCAAACCCCAAGTACATTTCCAGTGGTCTCTAAGGATGAAGTTCTGCCCCATTAAGAACCAGAGGCTCACCACAGCAGAGACCTGGTCGCCCTCTTCTCTTTCTGACTCCCTCTGCCCACAGCACCTGGTACTCATGTCAGCCTGCAAGGTGCACACAGAACACGCTCCTACCTGCCAACTCAATGCCTCCTCCAGGTGACTGTTGGACAGACAATTTCTGCATGCCAGACTGACTGTCCAGCTAATTGGATGGGCAGCTGGACTGACCAAGTGCCTGCTTAGCTAACCGATAGAAGACACAAGCCTTTCCGGAACAAGTATTCCCTGAAACTGAGCACAAATCTGCGTCAACTACACTCTCTGGTGTCACAGACTCTCCACCATCTCATTCAGGGGGTTCTCATTTGCCTTCATTCTCTTCCTTTGGGAATTCTCTGCCACCACCCTTGAGGGACAGAGGCCTTTGGCCCTGGCTCTAAGACCCCAGACCTCCTGCAGTTAAGCCCACACCCCAAGAGCCCATCTCCACCCCTGACTCAGCAACCGGAAGCTCCTCGATTCTGCCTGCCTTTAGATTGATCTCCAGGATGTGTCAGAATGAGTCATGGCCCCCCACCTAGTGCTTTCCCTGCAGGTATAAACACACAGGAGCAGCTCTTTCCCACACCTTACCTGAGTAGGATCAGACTCCCCCACCCCGATTCAGATCTGGCTGACTTGGCGTGGGTGAAATCAAAAGCCCTCTCCTACCCATCCTCCTTCCCCCTGGACTCTTCAAACCCTGGCCTTCCTCCACACAGGGTAACATCCATCTATCCTTCTATCCATCCAGTCATCCATCTATTAATAGCTCTTCACCACCTATCCATTTACCCATCTACCTGTCCAGCCCACACTCCATCCATCCATGTACTAAGTTATGCACTCAAACTTCAGAGTTTATTCAGTAGGTTAATAATGAGGCCACACCTGGCTAGTGTCCATCACTCTCACTCAACTAGCCCCCTTATTAAAAGACTTCAAAGTCGACTTTGTCAAATTGCATCCCCTAGAGCCTACTTCTTCCACTCATCCCACATGTGTTTATTAAGTACCTATTCTGTGCCAGACACTGTACTAGCTGCTGTGGATACAATGGTAAAGAATGTGGTGCCTGCTTACCCAAGGCTAGTTTGTTGCTGAGGACAAATCACTGAAACAAAAAGTTGGCCCGTGAGCAAAGCATGCCAATGGAGAATCAGGTGACAGCAATGCCAGCATCTCCACGGGACTCATCACATCTGGCACCGCTCTGAGCCCAGTGCTTACATTAGCTCAGCTGATCAGAAGGGGGACACCTGTTCCAGGGGGAGGGGGTTCCTGACAAAGGGAAGAGTCTGTGCAAAGGCAAAGGCACAGTGACTGAAGCATAGGAGACGAATGAAGGAGAGGCAAAGAGGAGACTGAGAAGGAGGCACTGTCACAGTCATGCACTGTGCTGGGACCCAGGGTTTCAGCAACCGTGCAAGACAGAGAGCCCCAGCCTCACTGAGCTTATAGTCTAGTCTTAGAGCAGTGACAGGAGCAGAGCACATCAGAATCTACTGAGGACAGTTTGCAGAAGCCTCTGTATGATTCTGAAGTGTATCCTTCACCCAGGGTGAAGATTATTGTAGCCAATGGTCTCAAAATTCACTCCTAACTTTAACACTCTATAAAAGGGGCAGTTAGCAAAAGGAACCAAATCAACCTGCCTCAAACGATTCTGAGGTGCTAACCTTGGTCTTGGAGCCCAGTCGGGGGCATCAGACACTGTGGGGGTCCCTTCCTGCCCACATCACGATGGGTGACGGGAGTGTTGTTGTACATCACCAAACCTCCCCTGCATGATAGAGGCAGTCATTCCCACAGTGGCTGACAGCTCAGAGCTGAGTTCCTCTCCAGCACTGCCCTCTGAGGAAGGGACCTACCTCCCCTAAGCTTATACCCTAGGGCAGCCTGCATCCAGTGACTGATGGAGGGACATAGAGATTTTTGCTCCCCAGCCTCAAACAGGAGTCTCTTGGAAAGGTCCAGAGCTCCCCATGAGATCAGCTGAGATCTCTGTACAACTGATCACAGTTCAGCCCCCCCTCAGCCCAATGTCTCCGAAGTGCTGATACCAAGTGTCCATCCCAATAATCCTCCTGCATGCAAAGTTCTGTCTCAGAATCTTTTTCCCTTGGAAAACTCACCTAAGACAACGGGCCATATCTGAGTTGGGCACTAGGAGGGAGCTGCCTTGACAAGACTACCCAGTCACCCACCCTCCCATCTAAACTCCTGTTCTGACTTGACAGTCCCACCAAGGAGACTTGCTCTCCATTCCTTTAACATCATTCATTCTTGCAGTATCTCTATATTCCAGGAAAGTGAAAGAGTTAGTCACTCAGTTGTGTCCAATTCTTTGCGACCCCATGGACTGTAGCCCACCAGGCTCCTCTGTCCATGGATTTCTCCAGGCAAGAATACTGGCGCCACTACCAAATCTCTCCTACCTTAAAATGATTATAAATGTGGTTATCTTGGCCTGGAGCTCCATCACCATCACCCACTACCCTTTGCTCTGTACTCTGTTCCTTCAAACTAACAAAAAACAAACAAACAAACAAAAACCTGTTTCCTCTTCCAGGAAGCCTCCCTTGACTTCCCCTGAGTTTGATGAATTTAGAATCCTAGAGCACTTGAACTTCCAGCTGTTGTTAGTTTGGAAAATTTTGTGTGTTTATAGATGGATATTTAAAACCATGTTTTGGGGTTTCTTTGAAGTCTATATTTGTGCAGTGTCTGCCCTCAGGAATGTGTGTTCTGTTTCTCCAGTAAAAGAGGGGGCGGAGATCCCCCAAGATCAAGGGAGTCTTTCATCTGTGCCTCCCCCTGCCTCTGCTTGGCAACCACTTGGCTGCCCAGAGAAGTGACCAGGGTCTGATGAGGACCCAATAACTCAACAGGAAATGGAAGTAGGAGCACAACCTACTTGTAGCCCTTTTTCCCATCGAAGACCTGAGTGCACTGTCTCTCCAGAACCTCTGGGGGAAGGCAGGACAGCCATCATTATGTCCATTGATAAATGAAGATCCTGAGACCAGAGAGGTGAGGTGACTTGCCCAAGGGCACCCAGTCCTCAAGCAGCAGTCTTTTAGGCCAGACCCCAGGCCGCTGTCCTCCCAGCCCAGGGCTCCTCCTGCCACACTCTGCTGGTGAGACTGGCGATGTCCTGGGAGCTTAGCAATCTGGTCTGCAGTGGGGCAGTGTGCTCCTGGTAGGCGAGGGAGCCTCATCCACCCGGGGGCTGGGAGATGCTGTCAGATGCTTGCTGGGGCACCCCAACTGCTACCCCTTTTCCAAATGGCCTTGTGCAAAGAACCCTTTCAGGAGACCCAGGCACCAAGGAGACCTGGGGAGCCACAGCTGAGGCTGTGAGGAACCTGCAGAGTCATTCAAGGACATGGTCAGAGGCTGAACCCATCTGCAGGAAACAAGGGTGTACCAAACACACAGGACTTCACTGCCCCAGTCACCAAAGGCTCTGGTCTCCTCTGACCTCGCCCCAGACCCTGAGGAGTACACAGAAGGGCACTGAGGGTTCAAGGGCCACAGCATCATTGGAAGCAAGACCCCTGAATCTCACTGAGCTATAAAGAGAATGCTCTATCAGGCAGTTCTCTGGTAGGCCTGCAAGTGGGTGGGCATGGGCACTGCCTTGTGGAGGAACCCTGAGAGCTCATGGCCCCGACCCTGCTGCGGTGAGGACCACAGACAGCTCTATGACCAGCCTGGAGCTTGAGGAAAGGAGGGGCAGAAGCAGGGCTTAACAATATTAATAGTAAACCCTTAGATAGTTCTGAGCCCATGCCAGACTCTGCCTTAACATTTTACATAGAGAGGTAACTCGGTGAGCCTCCCAGTAGCTCCAGGAGGCAGCTATTATTATCATCCTTGCGCCAGTGAGGAGACAGATGGAGGAGGGTGGTGGGATCATTTGTCTAAGCTGACCAGCTAGAAGTGGTAACAGAGTCTGCTGGTTTAGCCACCATGTGATATCACCTCTTCTAGTGTTCTGGGGTGTTCTTGCCCTAAACATCAGTTCCTAGCCCACAGAATTTACCAGAAAGGGACACTCCCCCTACGCAACCCCCCTCACCGGCCACGCACACACATGCTTTGGGATGCGATCCGACGGTGGTGCCCCGGCGGGAGGCCAAGGCAGCAGAAGCCCCTCGCTGGAGGCCTCTGGCAGGGCCGGACCGGCAGGCTGCGGCGGGAGTCGAGGACCACAGAGCCGGCAGCGGTCCCCACAGAAACCACCGCTCAGCCCCCGACTCCATCCACACCCGCAGCGGCCCGGCCCACAGCGCCGGGCCTCCCTTTGGTTAAAGGAGGAGAATCAGACCTTCTCCAGCCGCCCAGCCTGCGGACTGGGCCTCCGGGAGTCACCTGAAGATGCACGGGCGAAACCCCATCGGTTCCGGTTTGCTCGCGGCGTCTGCGCCGCATCCGCACCCAGGCAGCGCCTTCTGCTGGTCTGGCCGGCTCTGTGCGGCTGGGAAGTTGCCTCCGGGCCGGGACAACCCAGAAGTCTGACCCTTCTCCCCCTGGGCTTTTCCAGGAGGACACAGACGCCTGCCGGGCAGCCACCTCAGCCTGACCTGCCAGTCCGATAAAACGCGAGCCTTGGTTTATCTCTAAAGGGCGGCTGAGAAGAAAAGCCAGTGGAGGGACCAAGATGCACAGGCTTCCCAGCAGAATAGCCCCAGTTCTGCTCTCCCTAAACTGATGGAAGCCTCTTTGACCATTGGTTTACTGATCTGTGCAACGGAAATGATGATTCCTTGGCCCCAGAGTTGTTGGAAGGGTTGAATGTGGTGAGGTTAAGGTTCAGGCTAACAGGAGGTGGTCATCATTCCATGCTCCCCACCCCCAGCCCAGCACAGATAAAGAGGTGCCCTACCCTGCTGGAATAGTGACCCTGGGTACTCTGGGCTTTGGCCCTGCTGCTCCTCCCCAGCTTCCTTCCCTTAACCATAAGGGTGCCCAAAAGATGGGCCCTCTAAGGAAGTTCATCCCCAAGCAGAGGTCAACCAACTCTCCATGGTCAAATCAGTCCCTTCTCTGGGCTTCACTGTTACACTGTGGTTCCCAGATTCTAGACTGTCAGCATCCATAACACCTAGCAACCACTTTAATAATCCAGATTTCTAGACCCCCACTTCCTGGAATTCCGATCTATGAGATTACTGTGGAGTCTGAGAATTTGTACTTAAATACCCTCTTCAGTTTACTTGGCTGTCCAACAGGATTTAATAACCACTGCTTTAGGTGTTTATCAGGTCTTCTGGTGGTGTTAGTGGTAAAGAACCCACCTGCCAGTGCAGGAGACATAAGAGACGCTGGTTCAGTCCCTGGGTTGGGAAGATCCCCTGGAGAAGAAATGGCAACCCACTCCAGTATTCTGCCTGGAGAACTCCATGGACCAAGGAGCTGGTGGGCTGCAGTCCATAGGGTCAATAAGACTGAAGCTGCATGCATGCAGCTCCAAGATTCAATGACCTTAGACAAGCTGATGACAAGGCCTTGATTGATCCCTGAACCTTGGTCTCCAGTCTCGAGCAGCCTACCTTCCTTTCAGAAGGTGGTTCCAAAGGGTTTTTCCTTATCTTTTTTCCTCCTTGGAAGAATTTTGGGAATTGGCTCACGGTTAGCAGATACTTTGGGCTATCTTCTTAAAAAACACACTCTTGATTTCTTAGTAAGAGATCCAGTTTTGTTAAATGGTCCCTTAATCAGAGACAGTGATAGTAATCGTGTTTCTTCTCAACCAGTTCTGATCATCTCATTTTCTTGGCAAGTATTTATTCAAGTAGCATCATATAGACTAGTGTTGGGCGAGTAACATGAAAGGGAGTTTGGGGGGGGGGGGCGGGGGCCGGGGGAGGGAGAGTAGTTAGGGAGGGGTGTTGGGCGAGTAACATGAAAGGGAGTTTGGGGGGGGCGGGGGCCGGGGGAGGGAGAGTAACATGAAAGGGAGTTTGGGCGGGGGCCGGGGGAGGGAGAGTAACATGAAAGGGAGTTTGGGGGGGGGGGGCGGGGGCCGGGGGAGGGAGAGTAGTTAGGGAGGGGTGTTGGGCGAGTAACATGAAAGGGAGTTTGGGGGGGGGGCAGGGGCCGGGGGAGGGAGAGTAGTTAGGGAGGGGTGTTGGGCCAGTAACATGAAAGGGAGTTTGGGGGGGGGCGGGGGCCGGGGGAGGGAGAGTAACATGAAAGGGAGTTTGGGGGGGGGGGGGCGGGGGCCGGGGTGGGAGAGTAACATGAAAGGGAGTTTGGGGGGGGGGGCGGGGGCCGGGGGAGGGAGAGTAACATGAAAGGGAGTTTGGGGGGGGGCGGGGGCCGGGGGAGGGAGAGTAGTTAGGGAGGGGTGTTGGGCGAGTAACATGAAAGGGAGTTTGGGGGGGGGCGGGGGCCGGGGGAGGGAGAGTAACATGAAAGGGAGTTTGGGGGGGGGGCGGGGGCCGGGGGAGGGAGAGTAACATGAAAGGGAGTTTGGGGGGGGGGCGGGGGCCGGGGGAGGGAGAGTAACATGAAAGGGAGTTTGGGGTGGGGGGCGGGGGCCGGGGGAGGGAGAGTAACATGAAAGGGAGTTTGGGGGGGGGGGGGCGGGGGCCGGGGGAGGGAGAGTAGTTAGGGAGGGGTTGAGAAAGGTTACTTAAAAAGAGATACAGAAACAGGCACTCCCTCTTCTTTCCTGGATATAGTCACAACTAGATGTGGACTGCAAGGAGATCCAACCAGTCCATTCTGAAGGAGATCAGCCCTGGGATTTCTTTGGAAGGAATGATGCTAAAGCTGAAGCTCCAGTACTTTGGCCACCTCATGCGAAGAGTTGACTCATTGGAAAAGACTCTGATGCTGGGAGGGATTGGGGGCAGGAGGAGAAGGGGATGACAGAGGATGAGATGGCTGGATGGCATCACGGACTCGATGGACGTGAATCTGAGTGAACTCCGGGAGTTGGTGATGGACAGGGAGGCCTGGCGTGCTGCAGTTCATGGGGTCTCGAAGAGTCGGACACAACTGAGTGACTGAACTGAACTGAGATGCGATGTCTGGAACTTCAGCAACCATTTTTCAACTGTGAGCGGATGTTTGAGGGGAAAACCCCTCAGCCTGGAATTCTTTTTTCCACCTGACTCATTCTCCAACCTGACTCATTCTCCAACCTGACTCATTCTCCAACTTGACTCTTCCTTGTCCTTCAACCCCTCTCTCAAAAAACACTTCCTCAAGAGAAGAACCCTCACACTAGCCTGGTAATCTCCTATTCTCCTTGTTCACCCTTCTCAGGCCTCTTAAGTTTGCATTTGACATACGGATCACAGTTTGAAACTATTCATCTATAAGATTACTTGGTCAAACACGTCCCCCTGACTAGACTATAAACTGTAACCTCAGCACCTCATACGATGCCTGATAAATCAGATGTTTCATACACCATTGTCAAATGAATGAATAAGCAAATTCTCACTTTCCCAAGGAAGGATCATGCTCATTTCAAAATCTACTCCCAGAACTTTAGGCAAATAGATTCCCACTTCCTAACATCGCTCTTCTGTGAAATCAGAGAATGCTGATGTTACATGAGCCCCGGAGATTTTTTTTTTTTTCCCAGATAAGCAGACCAAGGCCTCAGGGTTCACTCCATTGTCAACAGTTCCTATATGTCCTCTCTGCCCACTGCTGTGCTGGGTGTTGGGAGCCAGAGTTAACTAGGGCAGGGTCCCTGCCCTCTCAGAGCTCTGTCTGATGGGCTTTCCCGATGTTTCCTCCCTTCTGCTCTCCCCGACCCAGTTCTCCATCTGTCCTGTGAGGCACTAAAGCCAAGGAAAGTGAGACAGCTAGACACACGGGGTGCCACTCCCTCCTGGGGGTGACCTAGGGACTTCTGGAAGCTCTCGTCTGGAAGGACAGAGAGGTGTCCAGTCAGTGCTGACCAGAGGCTGAAATGAGGTCTTCTGGTCAGTTCAGCCTGCACACCAGCCAAAGAAAGAAGCCATCAGGGAATGCCCAGGGTACAATGAATAGCTTGTAGCTACCTCAGTTTCCACAGGGTGACTTTCTTCCTCAGAAGCAGAGATTTCTGGGCAATAGCAGGAGAAGAATTCAGGCTTCATCTCAGAAACAGATAGAAGTCCCAGAGAAGACTCCTCTGCTTCCACCTCTGGTGCCCCTTCATCCCTCTCTAAAAGGAGGCCAGCCTCACTGGCCGGGAGAGCTCCTGAACCCCTGAGGCCTGAACTCAGGACTGACAAGGAGACTGGGGACAGGGGTCAGCTCTGGCTCTGGGCAGGGGTGAGAAGACATTCTGAGGTTGGAAAGTTGTCACAACAGGGTACGGGGAGAGAGCTAAGATGTGGAGCTGAGAGAGGTCTGCAGGAGAGATGAGATGCATCTCATCTCATCTGAGAGAGATGGCTAGCATCTCTCAGCAATGGACTTTCCAGCTGGGCAATTACCCACATTGGGCTCCGAAGTCCAAGCTTCTGCATCCTCCAGAGCTTTGCTCTGCCTTACTCCCTCCCCTCAGATGAGGGGCCTTGTGGAAGATGCCCCATCACCAAAGAATCCCCCTACAGAGGAGGGCTGGAACCAGAGGGAGCAGGACCCTGGGGTGAAAAGGTTCCTTTCCTGGAGACTTCAGGTGGTTAATGTTGGAGAGGAAGCTGGAGTAGCACCCTGGGGAGAGAAGAAAATGGGAGAGGAATTCATTCAAGGAAAGAGCTGCTTTGTAATTCCTTAAAGACATTCTCTATTTGCTTTCCTCCTCCTTCCCCCTCCTCCCTCCCCTCTCCTCCTCCCTCCCCCTCCTCCCTCCCCCTCCTCCCTTCCTCCCCTCCTCCCTCCCTCCCCCTCCTCCCGCCCCCTCCTCCCCCCTCTTCCTTCCTCTCCCCTCCTTCCCCCTCCTCCCTCCTCCCCCATCCTTCCTCCTCCCTCCCTCCCCCTCCTCCCGCTTCTCTCCTCCTCCCTCCCCCTCCTCCCTCCCCTATCCTCCCTCCTCCTTCCCCTATCCTCCCTCCTCCCTCCCCTATCCTCCCTCCTCCCCCATCGTCTCTTCCTCCCCCCTTCTCCCTCCCTCCCCCTCCTCCCACCTCTCTCCTCCTCCCTCCCCCTCCTCCCTTCCCCTTCCTCCTTGTCCCTCCTCCCTCCTCATCTCCCCTCTTCTCCTCTATCTCTCCTTTCCCTTCTCCCTCTTTCTTCTCATTTTCTCTCTGTCCCTCACTCACTCATTCTACCCCTCTGTCTTACTCTCCCTTTCTCTCTCTTCCATCTTTCCCTCCCAGCACTGACAGTCTTTATACGATTAAAGTAGGACAAGAATGTTTTCCAAGGCTTTAAAATATCCTCGTTAAGGAAATTCACTGGGAGGAAGGAACTCTGCTTAATTTCTTGGAAAATACAAAGCATATGGTGAGAACTGCTGTTGTTTCCTCTGTCTTCCGGATCCCCTCCCGAGGAGATCACGTCTTAGGCTCACCTGTCAGGCACACCAGGCAGGTGGGGCCTGGATGATTATGGCCAGATCCAAATTTGCCATCTCCCATCTGGCTCCTGTCCTGAGTTTTGCTTGACAGGTGAGTTTAGGGACCAGAAAAACACCTTTGAACATCTTCTTGCTAAAAAGAGAAAGCAACAGTTCTTCCCACCTCCCTCAAGGGGTCCTTCTCCCCATACCCCAAGCCAGAGATTCAGTAAACTCACATGGGCCCCACCACACCCCAGAATAATCATTGCAAAGGCTCACTGTGTAGACAGAGGCCAGCTAGGGAGTGGAGGTGGAGAATGGGGGCAGGGGAGGAAACACACCTAGAGATAAAGCAGCTTCTGCATCTTTGAATTCTTTGCTGTCTGAGCCACCAGGGAAGCCTTTAAAGAACCTGCCTGCCAGTGTAGGAGACTGTGAGAGATGTGGGTGTGATCCCTGGGTTGGGAAGATCCCCTGGAGGAGAGCATCCGCAACCCACTCCAGTATTCTTGCTAGAGAAATCCCATGGACAGAGAAGCCTTGTGGGCTACAGTTAATGGAGTCGTAAAGAGTCAGACACAACTGAGCAACTTAGCACGCATGCACACATCCTTGAAAGACATGGAAAAGACCCAGAAAGGACCAATTTTGCCCATAAGAGTAAACAGAGTGGTTTACAGTGGTGGTACTTAGATTTTCTGGATCACCTTGGGGATCTGATGAAAACTATAAACCTGTTCCCCCCAAAATAGACATATACAGGACAACAAGATTTTTCATATAATTTCAGTAAGTCCATTGAAGCCAGGTTAATAATCCCTGTATTAGAGGACAGCGTCACATTAGGTCCAGCCAAGAGGGGACCTTGCCTTGTGCCTCAAGCTTTAAAGGGCTTCGTGTGGAGCATAATGTAGTTCTCTGGTACTGATACTCATATATACACTAAGAGATAATGGTTCTTTCCGTCTTCCTGGTAGCCATGATTGCCTGCAGCCTTCCTGTCTCCTTCCTCCGGGCCCACAGGGATCACGGCCAAGTCCTGATGTTCCTGAGCTCTCTGCCACTCTGCCCCAATCTTCCAGTCCCTCCGTCTCTCTGTCCCACACTAGTCTGCCTGTTCCCAATCTCCCCCTCACACCTGGTTGCCTGGCTTCTAGACAACAGGAGGTGGAGTGAATGCTGAGCCCTCCTAGGGGTGCCAGAACAGCAGCAGCAAGGCAAGGACTGGGTGAGAGGCAGAGCCATTCCCAGACGCTGCCTTCTCCTTCCGCTCCATCTTCTTCTTGGCGGGTTCCTTCCCTCTCCAGGGCCTTCCAGGTTCTCTATAGCTTCTACTCTTTGCACTAAAATTCACATCAATGTATGAAGGGCTTGCCTGGTGGCTCTGTAGTAAAGAACCTGCCTGCTAATGCAAGAGATGTGGGTTCCATCCTTGGGTTGGGCAGATCCCCTGGAGAAGGAAATGGCAACCCACTCCAATATTCTTGCCTGGAGTATCCCATGGACAGAGGAGCCTGGTGGGCTACAATCCATGGGATCTCAAAAGAATCGGACATGACTTGGCAGCTAAGCAACACCAATATATATTAAGCACTTCCTATGTGCCAAATGGCCTGTACATGCATTATATATTTCTCCTTTTATATTGAAGCTTATGAAATGGGTCTTCTTATATCCACTCAATAGATGAGGGAGCGCACAGGTTTGGGGAGGTTACACTCTTCTCACCAGGTTATCAATTGCAGTCAAATTCTTGTTCAGAGTTTCTTTCTTCCAGTCCACTCAGCTTCCTGTAACTTTTTATTAATTGCCAAAGACTGATAATGAATTTTCAGGCTACCACCTGCCAGATGGACAAAGCATTTCAGGGTCAGAAAGGTCTTGGAGTCCTACTGCAGAGCCAGCCTTCTTCCTCTGCCATGTTAGAACTTAGTATAGTCAAGAGGAGTTTGCAGTGAAGCCTGCTGTTGGGGCTGTCCAAGAGAAGCAGACCCATGAGAGCTCGTGTTGCGGTCCAGATAGAACTCTCTGATCTCATCAATCAAAATGCAGGGCATCCAGCTCAATCTGAATTTCAGATAAACAAAGGATCATTTTTTTAGTAAGTATTGCATAAGGTATATTTAGTCTGTACTATTCTAAAAAAATCATTCACTGTTTATTGCACTGACACCAAACATTTAATCTGGCCACCCTGGGCCCAGGATCCTCAGGTGTGGGCTTCAGCCAGGCAAGTGGAGAGGAGGGCAGCTGTGGTTCCCTGTACCACTACCCCCATAGGTGGACAAAAAAGCTTGGAAAGGCCCATCCAGCCAGAGCTGCCAAGGGAGGGAAACAGAGGCCCTTCTACTCCAAGCTGCCCTCTTCCCCTGACAGTTCCTTTGCCCTAGGTCACACCCTGCCCCCTCTCTAACCCTCTTCCTAGGTCCCCCATTCTCCCTCTCTGCCTAAGAAGCTGCCCCAGGCCAGGGGGCTCTCCTGCTCTGCTGACCCCAGCACAGGTCTGTGATCTGAACATACAAGACAGCTCGGCTACCTTTTCAGTGACCTGAGTTGGCAGGGTTAGGAAGGTGGCCAGATCCTCAGGCCGCCCAGATGCTTTTCAACCCTGGAAAATGCCTTTATGGCAGATTTGCTCACTGGGGCCACCATTCCTTGTCCCCAGGAAACTGAGGGCTGTCCTCAGTGCAGAAGGATGTGAGTCAGTACCCACAGCAAGCAGGCCAGGGGGCCCCAGCTTCCCTCCCACTTTCACACTCTTTCCAGCCTGGAGTCTGAAGGGGACACAGGACACTTCCTGCTTCTCCAAGGAAACTGTGAGCCATTAAAAGCAAGTGCTTTTATGTTTGTCTTCTTTGAATGCATTTTTAAATTAGAAGCGAGTCCAGGTAAACATTACTGCAGCTCAAGCGGCAGGTCAGCAGATGGGCTGAGGGAGTTAAGAAAGGATTGCTGAAGGCACGGTGCACATGGTGAGAGACCAAGGGTAGCCAGAGCCCCCGGGCTGGCGGCTGGAGGACAGGTCCCAGGTATGTGAGTGCCAGCCTGGTTGAAGGCTGGTAGCTTCTGAGGTGTAGATCAAAGCCAGAAGTTCATCACTCTCAGGCTAGGGGTAAGGATCACAGGTAATGATGGAGAGGAATTTGGAGGATTCCTACATTGCAGATGGCTTCCCAGATGGCTCAGTGGTAAAGAATCCACCTGTCAATGCAGGAGATGCGGGTTCCATCTCTGGTTCAGGAAGATCTCCTGGAGAAGGAAATGGCAACTCATTCCAGCATTCTTACCGGGAGAATGCCATGGAGAGAGGAGCCTGGTGTGCTACAGTCCATAAGGTCGCAAAGAACTGGACATGACCGAGTGACTGAACAACAATGTACATCGCATATGTGGTCGTTTGAGGACAACTCCGGCAGGGAATGTAAGGAAAGCAGGAGCAGCGATTCAGGCGATTCTCTAGTCAGCATTGTGCATAGTGGACCGGCTTCACTTCTTCCAGAATAGAAGCGTAAGTTACTGGGACTGCAAGACTCACCTCTCACCCTCCCAGCTCCTGCCCCTGGGCCTGTGCACCCAGGGGAGAACAGACAAGTTTCTCATTCCTTCCTTTGCCTGGCCCTTTGACTGCCCCTTCCACACCGCCACCCACCTCAGAGCAGCAGAACCAATGAGAGGACCCTCCTCCTGCCCCCTACACACTCAGCTCAGAAACACCTTGACATCCCCACCTGACTCCAGCAGGGCTTCTGGGACCTGGAGCACGGAGTGGGACATCAAAGGTCAGCTCTTCCAGGCCCTTCATTTCATCATGGGAAAGTGGAAGCCCAGGGGTGTGTGTGTGTGTGTGTGTGTGTGTGTGTGTGTGTGTGTGTGACTACTCCAAGGTCACACTAGAGCCACAGACCACCGAAATCTTAACTGGTGCAAGTTCTTTCTGCTATGTTACCCTGATCTTCTCCTAATTTGGGGTAATTTTAGCAAATGTTACAT
Source organism: Budorcas taxicolor (assembly GCF_023091745.1). NCBI lineage: Eukaryota > Metazoa > Chordata > Mammalia > Artiodactyla > Bovidae > Budorcas > Budorcas taxicolor. Next base: position 33,267,440 of record NC_068912.1, read on the forward strand.
TTCAGAGAAAAACATTTAAGTCCAATTATCATGACCCAATTCTCTTTCATAACTAGTAAATGCAGACTAGAAACTGACAAATAAGAAATTGCTTTTTAAAGAAAAGATGTGTTTCTTTTTAAAGAAAAGATATTACAATAAGAAATATATTTGAAAAGGAGCTGTAATCTTACAACGTACTTATTATTTTCCAAAACAAACAAGTTTTGAACTAAAGAGCCTTGGCTTTGAAGTCGGATGGCTCTGGGTCCACAGCTTGGTTCTGCCACTTACCAGCTATGTGATCTGAGGCACGGTAGTTAACTTCTCCGTGCCTCAGTTTTCCCACTCACGAAATGGGGATAAGAACAGCGTCTATCACACAAGCTTGTTGAGATGACTAAAGGAAAGCATGGAAAGCACTTAGCCCAGGCCTGGCACACTGTAAACCATAGTAATGAGCCAATATCCACTGAGACTTCTTCACACTGTCCCCAACCAGTTTCAAGGCTAATAGGAGCCTCCCACTTATTATTGTTATGAAACCAAGTGAAGCACAACAGTCACTGCCAGATTACAAGAATCCTCTTTCCTGGACTGACTTCGGGCTGCTCAACCCAGAGAATGACTGCTATGGACTGGATTGTGTACTCCCAAATTCATGCTGAACTCCTAACCTTTATTGTGACTATAGCTGGAGATAGGACTTTAAAGAGTTAGTTAAGGTTAAATGAGGTCATCAGGATGGGGTCCTAGGCTAAGGGGGTTGGTAGCTTTATAAGAAGAGGAATAGAGAGGCTCTCTTTCTCTCTCCAGATGTGTGCACTAGGGGAAAGCCTCGTGAACACCCAGCAAGAAGGTGGTCGTCAGCGAGCCACAGAGAGAACTCTCATCAGAATGTGACTGAGCTGGTGCCCTGATCTCAGACTTCTAGCCTCCAGAACCATGAGAGAATACATTTCTGTTGTTTAAGCCACCCAATCTATGGTATTCTATTATCGCAGCCTGAATGAAGATAATGACCAACCCGTGCTGACTCGTTGGAGCATGACGGCTCCCAGCCACAGGGACTAAAAACCACACATCACACCCTGGCCGTGGAGCCTCGTGGTGAAACACAGACTGCCTGGAAATAAATATCAGCTCTGTCACTACCAGCTGTGTGATGCTGGGCTAGTTACTTTTCCTCTCTGTGCCTCAGTTTCCTCATGTACAAAACAGGGGCTCATGATGTTGCTGTGAGAATTAAATGGGTTAATGAATACAGTGATCTCAGAGCAGGTCACTCAGCAAATACTTGCCCAGTGTCTACTCTTGTGTCAGACACTGGGGGTGTCTAGCAGACAAAACAAAAATATCCCTGCCTCCATGGAGCAGAGGACATGGGTGAGAAGACGATAAATACTGAGGACTTTCTTGGCAGTCCAGTGGTTAAGACTTCACCTTCCAATGCAGGGAGCGTGGATTCAATCCCTGGTTGGGGAGCTAAGATCCCACATGCTTCATGGCCAGAAAACCAAGAGCCCACAACAGAAGTAATATCGTAACAAATTTAATAGAGACTTTAAAAATGGTCCACATCAAAAGAAAAACCTTTTAAAAAAGAAGGAAGAGAAATGCAATAGTGATAAGTACTAAGGAGATAAACAAGGAGAGGGTAGCGTTGGGGTGGGGACTGCAGTTTTGGACAGGTAACCGGGGACGGCCTGATGGAAGTGACCATGCAAACACCTGGAGCATTCCAAAGGAGGGGAAAGCAAGTGCCAAGGCCTCAAGGAGAAAGCATGTGATCAGGTCTAAGGAAGAGCAAGGAAGCTCATCTGAAAGAAAGTGCGCAGGAGAGAGCCCTGACAAAGAGAAATAAAGGGGGCTGGCTTCCCTGGTGGCTCGGCGGTAAAGCATCCTCCTGCCATGCAGGAGGCCTGCGTTCAATACCTGGGTTGGGAAGATCCCCTGGAGGAGGGCATGGAACCCTCTTCAATATCCTTGCCTGGAGAATTCCATGGACAGAGGAGCCTGGTAGACTATAGTCCATAGAGTAGCAAAGAGTCAGATACAACTGAAGCAGCTGAGCACACACAGAATAGGTCAGGCTCTACAGCCACTGAGAGGACTTTGACCTGTATGCTGTCATGGAAGCCATGGAGGGCTTTGAGAAGAGACACGCACTGTTTTTGTTCTCTTCCTTTTTATAGTGTTTATTTATTCATGTGGCTGCGCCAAGTCTTAGTTGCAGCACTGGGGATCTTTGATCTAGTTGCAGCATGTGTGATGCTCCCTGAACAGGCACTGACCCCAGGCCCCCTGTCTTGGAAGCATAGTGTCTTAGCCACTGGACCACCAGGGAAGTCCCCTTATATTTTTACAAGCTCACCTCGGCTACTGCTTGGAGACTGTGCTGTGGAGGATGGAGAGCAAGTATAAAGAGGCCAGTTAGGAAGCTACTGGAATAATTCAAGTGACAGATGACAATGGCTTGAACTGAGGTGGAACAGTGGAGGTAGTGAGATGAGGTCAGGTTCTGGATATATTTTATTGGTAGAGCATTTTGACTTGCTATAGATTGGATGTAGAAAGTGAGGAAATGAAGAGTCAAGGCAAGCACCAAGGTTTTGGTCTGGGCAACTAGAAAAGGTATATTTGCCATTTAGTTGCCATTTACTGAGGTTGGAAAGATGCCAAGAGAAGCTGGTTTGATGGGAAATATCAGATTCATTTTCGGCCTGTTGATTTTAAAAAGCCTATTAACCATCCTAATGGAGACAAAGGGTAAACAAATACACAAGCCTAGAGTTCAGGACAGATGTCTGGGCTGGAAATAGTTTTAGAATCATCAGCATATAGAAGATATTTAAAGCATGAGACTGGATGAGATCACCAAGGCAACCAAGGCAGATAGAAAAGAGGAGATCAAGGGTTCTAGGTCAAGATAAATTATAATACAATTATTATATTGCATTGACCTTGATCCCTCCCACATTGAGTGCTTATAGAGCCTGGGAGTAACCAACAGAGAAGAATGAGAAGGAGTAGCCAGCATATTTACTGCGATTCAGTATTTGCAGCTATTATTATTCATGTTCATTGTTGTTGTTGGCTGTATTGTGGCAGCATCAATCCTCAGGTCAGGGTGATGCTATCTAAAGCTGACAGAGGGCACCTGAAACATCTGAAAATTAGATAGAAATGCTAGATTAATTTTTCATCAGACCAAAAGAGTGATAGGGAAGAAACATACTCAGTTGTGTAGTGATAAAAGCTGGGACAAGGAAGATGAAAGATCCTGCCACAGAAAAATAGAAACAGAAAAACATCCCCCAAGAATAAAAGGGTAAAAAGGAGAAATGGGGAAGTCGCACCACTCCCCCCGCCCTGAAGCCACCCCCTTCCACCCGGCTGAAGGACAGAATAACAGGAGACAGTGAGAAGACAGAAATATTTTTTTAACTGCTATCTTTGTTTGAAAAGATCAACTATACTAAAACAAGTAAGGTGCTTTGTTTGATGGAAGGATGCAAAGTCATACATGGTTAGGATAGGAAATGCCTCTTAGATGCTGTTTCATAACTAGTTGGCCTCTTTGACTTCAATCCCAAAGGCACTTATGAAATTGCATAGCCTGGTGGGCTGCAGTCCATGGGGTCGCTAAGAGTCAGACACGACTGAGCGACTTCACTTTCACTTTTCACTTTCACGCATTGGAGAAGGAAATGGCAACCTACTCCAGTGTTCTTGCCTGGAGAATCCCATGGATGGGGGAGCCTGGTGGGCTTCCGTCTCTGGGGTTGCACAGAGTCGGACACGACTGAAGCGACTTAGCAGCAGCAGCAGCAGCCAAAGCCGTAGGGGTTATTTAGGAGCACAGAGGACGGGAGGCATCCATAAGGACCACAATGGGGTGAATACTGAGGCATCTCTGAGCACTGTGATGGAGTGAAGGTGGAAACAACCCGAATACTGAGAGTCCAGGTAACCCTCCAGGTACACAGCCAACAACTCAGTTTGCGCCAGGCAAGATGTGGAACAAATATCCAAACAATTCATGTGCAACCACCTAGAAGATGACAAGGTATGACAAGACTGCCAATGTATCCTTGAGGAAAAGCAGAAAGTGCAAGAGCAAATTCAACAACCTCATAGTCCAAGGAGGCAGGAGGGAGATGACAACATGGATCTTAATTTATTTGGTTACTGTTCTCAAGCAATTCACATGTCATGTGTACATCACATGTATGTAATAAAGAGGGCTGTCTCTTATTGGGCTCTCATGTGCATATAATTGAACCCTTTACATAAATTATCATATTTAATTCCAACAATAACCTTGTGAGGGGTGTTATTTTTACTGCCTCCTCCCCTCTCCCCGGTGGCTCAGTGGTAAAGAATCTATCTGCCTGCAATGCAGGAGATGTGCATTCAATCCCTGGGATGGGAAGTTCCCTAGAGAAGGAAATGGCAATGCACTCCAGTATTCTTGCCTGGGAAACCCCATGGACAGAGGAGCCTGGTGGACTGCAGTCCATGAGGTCGCAAAGAGTTGGACACAACTTAGCAACTAAACAACAACAACTCCTCAAACAGATTATTTGGTTTGGGCATAGGAGGAGTCAGTTGACCTTCCCAAGGTCACATGGCTATTAAGCAGCTAAAGTGAGCCTTGAACCTGGGGCTGACTGGCTCTAGAGTCCAAACTCATAATCCCTTACCACTGTCTCCTTTCTGGAAGTTTACAGGAATTCACTTTCCTCTTCCTCCCAGACCTCCTCCACCACTTTCTTGATATCCGCTCCCACCTACTACCCTTCACTGCCAGTCAGTCCTAGGCTGGTACCTACCTCCTGGCCAGGCACAATGATAGGCACATGGTAAGTACTCAACAAACACTTCCTGAATTGAATATCTGGTATCAACTTTGAACTGAGTTCTCTAGTATGCAGAGTGATGAAACTCAACCTCAAGGGAGGCAGAGAAACAAAGCCTTTGATGAATGTAGAAGCAAGCTGAAATGCGACTCTTTTTCACGTAACTTTGAGAAACCTTCCACATGAGCCCATAGATTGCTCGTGGGCCATTACTGGCTTCCTGCCATTATCAAGCTTCTCCACCAACATCAGGAGACTGATGACCAGCTCATTCACTGTGTGACAATCTCCATTCTGTCAACACTATTGTGTCAAAGCAACTGGTCATTTACATGGGGCCAGAGGGAGACCACTCAGGCCCTCTAGTGCTATGTAGACATCTAAATATCACTTGTCATATGTTTTACCCTTGTTAACTCTTGTGTGATATTTAGTAGGCATGACCCACACAGAAATGTGTATTCCTTTGCCTTTCTGTCCCTAAAATGAAAGTTTGTATCATAACCTAGGAATGGTCTCTAATCACAAAAGTTATTTAGTAAAAAGGAACAATCATGGCAGTTTCATATTCAGAGGCTTTCTAATGTCAACAGAAGAGATATCATAAAGTGAGAAGGTTGGACTAAACGATCTGGGAGCACAGGTTCTGAGTCACCACCCCAGGATTGTCTTTCTGAGTGAGACACAGGAGACTGGAAAGATACCTTAGCTGGAGCATCTCCGAATCTATAGGTCAGGCTCAGTGTCCCCCTCCTCCAAGTTTTTCTAGTAACCAGAAACCTAGACACATGGTTGGACAAGAGATTACTAAACTATTTCTATAACCGAGAGGCACCCTGGAGATATTGCCGAAGTGGCAAAATATTAGAATTTCAGAAACATTGCGATGATTCATGAAAACAATGTGATAGCGTATCTGAAAATTGGGACCATACCAGAAAACCCAGGCTATATATGGTCATATCATCAAAATATAGAGTGCTTATCAAAGATATTTTGCCAAACCATTCTGCAGGCTTAGGTGATACAAGTCAAATTCTGTAACAGTAGATTTAAGAAAAATCTTTGAGCCCCAGGTCTACAGCACACTAATTGAAGCAATGTTTTAGAATCCAAATCCTAAAAGTTTTCAAAAATTTTCAACAGAGCCTCCATTCTGTGAAGCTCATTTTTGTTTCCTAAAGCTGGCCAATGGTGCAATACCTCAAATCTCAGCACCAAGGACAGAGCTCAGTGTATCAGGGAATAATGCGCGGTTTTTCAACTCTGCAGATGAGAAATTTCTGTGAGTTCAAGATAAAACCACAGAGTATTAGTGTTAGAGGCAATTAAGTAGCTCAACATTTTTTCACGTTACAGATGAAGAATCAAATTACCTGCTTAACATCCTAGAGCCAGGGCACTAGAACTCAGGTCTTCTAATTCCCAGCCCTGTGCTGTCTCACTGCATGATTCTGAGACCTGGAATCACATACAGATCATTACCATGCTCCTCTCCAGAAAGCTTCCACGATCTGTCAGTGTTCAGTTAACAGTGCCAAGAGAGAATATTTGGAGTGACAGGGAAATGTCCAAAACAAACAAACAAACAAACAAAGGAAAGAGAAAGCTCCATGACTCCTCAATAGGGAAAGCTTTTCTTATTACCTTCTGGGAGTGCGACCAGTTGGAGAGAGAGTACAGGTAATGAAGCACACGTAAGTGAATTGCTACTGCCAAGGTCACAGCTTGGAAGAGTGGATGGCAGACGGGAAGCCCCAGCCAGCCAAACCCAGGACTGGGGAACAAGGTTTAGAGACTATTTCCCCAACCCCAAATGTCAGCCAGTCAGCAGCACAGGTTGAGACCCCAATAGACATACACAACACCAGGTTCTTGGAGTCAAACACAAGTATGGTTCCTGACCTCAGAGATGCACTCGGGCTGACATGCCGTATCGCTATGGAACCAGCTATACCAGTGAGAACAAATCCATGACCCCTAAATGTGAATCCACCCGTGGGGAGGAGGCAGGGGCTGTGTAACTCTGGACAACTTATGCAAACTCTCCGAGCCTGAGCATTCATTTCTATAGAGTGAAAGTTTCAATTAAATGATCTGGAAGTACACTTCCTGAATCACCATCCCATGATTGTCTTTCTAAGCAAGCTGCATGGGACTAGGAAGATACCATTAGGCAGTGGGTCCCTGAATCTGTAGGTTAAGCTCTGTGCCTCCCTCCCCCAGCTTCCCCTACCAGTCAGGAGCAGCCACTTCCCTGATCTCACCCTAGACTTATAAATGCCAGGATAACAACATCAGCCATAGAATTGGAAAGGAAGGTGGATATTAATGCAGGGGTTACATGAGGCCGGCTGGCTGAACATCAAAGCCAGCTTTTTATTTTGATGAGCTCTCTGCTGACAAGATTCCAGCCCTCATCCTTACAGATTGATAAACTCAAACTCTATCAGGATTCCAAACAAAATTTGAACAGATTTGGGGATACTGATATACACTAACAAATCTTACATGAAGACCAATAAATAAGACCAGAATGCCAATTAAATCACAATGAGAAATATAACTGTCAAGTGAACTGGAAACTTATTCAAGCTGACCAGCCTCTCCATGGGAGTCAAATTATAGAAACATTGAGGAACTGGCCAAGACAAGCTAACTAAGTTATTTCATTGTTTACTGGCATCAGTTCAGTTCAGTTCAATTCAGTCACTCAGTTGTGTCCGACTCTTTGCGACCCCATGAATCGTAGCACACCAGGCCTCCCTGTCCATTACCAACTCCCGGAGTTCACTCAGACTCACGTTCATCGAGTCCGTGATGCCATCCAGCCATCTCATCCTCTGTCGTCCCCTTCTCCTCCTGCCCCCAATCCCTCCCAGCATCAGAGTCTTTTCCAATGAGTCAACTCTTCACATGAGGTGGCCAAAGTACTGGAGCTTCAGCTTTAGCATCATTCCTTCCAAAGAAATCCCAGGGCTGATCTCCTTCAGTATGGACTGGTTGGATCTCCTTGCAGTCCAAGGGACTCTCAAGAGTCTTCTCCAACACCAAGTTCAAAAGCATCAATTCTTCGGCACTCAGCCTTCTTCACAGTCCTACTCTCACATCCATACATGACCACCGGAAAAACCATAGCCTTGACTAGGTGGACCTTAGTCGGCAAAGTAATGTCTCTGCTTTTGAATATACTATCTAGGTTGGTCATAACTTTTCTTCCAAGGAGTAAGCGTCTTTTAATTTCATGGCTGCAGTCACCATCTGCAGTGATTTTGGAGCCCAAAAAAATAAAGTCTGCATCAGGCTCTCTTATCCTGCCATACTCATCTCAACAATTGGGCTTTACCTGACGGGAGGAAAGTTCCTCCCAATAACTACAGGGTCTTAGATGAACTCTGATGCTTTCACCTGGCTGATTCCCCTTCCTTCTGCTTCAGTTTCTAATTTCCCTTCTGACTGGTACTTTCTGTGTGTGTGTGTGTGTGTGTGTGTGTGTGTGTGTGTAAATTCATTTACCATCAAGTCTTTTTGGTCTCATTGGCATTTTCTTTCTTGAAGTTTATCTTTGTAACTCTACTCTGACCCATTGTATACTGGTGTTTACTACTCGCTTGCCAAGTTTAGGGATTAGAGGAGGGACACTGTATCAGTAGATTTGTAAGATCACAGACCACTCTCAAACTCAGTGGTTTAAAACCACAATCATTTATGACTTTTCCTGCATCTGCGGGTCAGCTGATCTCAGCCAGACCTGCTCCTATATCTGGGGGGTCTGCTGAAAATCATCTGATCTGAACTGTACTCGGCTGAGGAGGCTCTAGTCTTCACGGCTGTCACCCTCTTTGGACCAGCAGGGTCGCTAAGGCACGGTCTTCTGAAGGCAGTGACAGATGCAGGAAATGGGGCAGAAACCCCCGTGACGTCCTGAGGCCCAGGCTGGGGACTGGCACACTGAAACTTTCACGTTCCTCTACAGGCCAAAAAGGCACGTGGTTGAACCCAAAGTCAAGGGCTAGGAGAAACTACAAAGAAACTTCATACGTTGGTACTTGGTGTAGTCTTACACATCTATTTCACAAACAAGGAAACCTGAAACTCTGAAGGATTTTGGAAAATGGACTCCAATTCCCCTGTCTCCAGATGCACGCTCTTCCCCCTCAACTGCTCTGCCTCCTCCTGCCCCAGCAGAACCTTGATACAGAATCAGGCACCTTCTCTGCCTCTCAGACCGTGTGGTTGGTTGGTCCTCATGCTCCTGCACCATCAGAACCCAGACCTCTGCCTGCCCCAGTTCTGAGTAAGCAGTGCCCCCCTCCCCTGCCCTGGCTGACTCCTTGAGGTCCTTGTCTGGCACCTCCCCATCCTGCCCCACCTGCCCCTCCACAACAGCCAGCAGCCAGCACTCATTGCTGATCTGGGAAAGCAGCATGCTCCCTGCCTTAATTCACCATCCTGGGGGGTGGGGATGTCCTGGCAGTGGGCTCTCTGCTCCATCCCTCTTGTTGCAGCTTATTCTAAAAGCATCCAGGGCTGAAGGGACTTGGCCTACAGATCACAGACTGAATGGCCCAGGGTAAGCTGGGAGTGCTGTCCTAAAATGCAGGAAATTTGGAACCGACCTCTCAGGTTGCAGTTTCAGAAGCTGCTTGGAGATAATTCAAACTCAAGGGGAAGAATTACCAGGATCCAAGAACTTGTGACTTCCCAAGTGTCCCACCAACTCTCTTTGGAGTTTTCCTGAAACCTCTAGTCATTTATTCAACAAGAATTGATCAGGGGCATACTGTTTATTAACACTGTGCTAGTCAGAGAGATAATGCAAAGGTGAGTTAGACAGTGTCCTTGGACATAGGAAGAGGAGGCACAAGCAATTACAACATGACCTCTGCCGCATAGAGGACTAGGCCTGGTACTGTAGGAGCATGAGGGACAGAGGGCCTGTGCGAGCTTGTATGTAAGACCTGGAGAAAGCTCTGAAAACAAGGTGATGCTCCAGCCAGGACTTGAAGGATACACAAGTGTTTGCCAAGTGCACAGGATTCAGGGGAATGGACTGAGGGGAAGCACCCCCAGGTCAAGGGACAGCATGGGCAGAGCCCAAGGAGCATGTCATCCTGGCATTGTTGAATTCACGGAGGAAGGTCAGGGAGCATGATGAGGTGGGACTGGTCTTGTGGGCTTAGTTGCATTAGGTTTGATGAAAGGAACAAAAATCAGAATAGAATATTATTTCTCTCTCACATAAAGGCCAGATATATGATCCAGGACTAGTATGGATTCTACCAGCAGGGAGCCAGGATCTTTCTCTCATGCTTCCCTGTGTGTATACTTGACCTTAGGGTCAAGAAGGGACATCTTATTCCATTTGACACAGAAGAGCAGAGAGTGTGCGAGTGCTGACTCTTGAAACAGGACTCGTAGGACGCTACCAGCTAATACCTCACTTACTCCTTCCTTAGTCACTTGACCACACCCAGCTACAAGGGAGCCTGGGAAATGTGGTCTTTGTTCTTGCAAACTCTCACCCAGCCCCAAAATGACGGTGCTAAGCAAGAAGAGAGTACCAACATTCAGGGACAATAAGCCACACACGTTATGAAAGGAGTGTAAATAGGAGTTTAAGTTTTGCACCGCGGCAGATGGTGAGTCCTTGAAGCATTCTGAAGGAAGGAGTGACAGATCTGATTTGCATCCTAGAACAATAACTCAGGATGCTCTGTGGAGGAAAACCTGAAGGGGAAAAGACGGAGGAACCTGGACAAAGACCACTTCAAAGCATCTGCAGCCAGGCAGACTGGCACGGAAAGGAGAGATGCCAGGGAGGTGGAAATGAGAGGAGTAAGTGATCACTTAGCGTAGAGGATGCGACACGGGAGGGAGTCAAAAATAACCCAAGTTTCTAACTTAAGACAATAGTAATGCTCAATAGTTAAACTTTTAAAATGAAGGGTTGTTATGTAGGATTAAAGAAAATAACATTTGTAAAATGTTTAGAACAGTGTCAAGCACATATAAGCACTCAGAAAGTGATCCTTAAATCTTCGGTATAAGAAACGGCACTAGGTTAACAGTCTTTCTTACTGGATCCTACACAGAAGGATAAATGGCCTTCTATGTAACCCTGTCTCCCCTCTCTCCTGCTCTCATCCTCCACACTCCAGATTGAGGAGGTGTCGGCACCCTGGCCGTGAACAGGCAGGGCACTGCTAGTGCTGGGTCACCAAACAAAGCTAAAGAGAATGACCCAAAGGGACCCGGGTTTTTCAGTCCTTTCGGAACCCACTCAGAACAGCCAGGCAGTTCTAATTTTAAATCAGAGGAGTGGGAAATACCAGGTCAAGGGATTTGGTCTGTGAGCCAAGGGGGTAGGCAGTTGGGTGCAGAGTCTGTGAGCACATAGTCACAGAATGATGGGGGGTGAGGGCAGGGGGCGTGTACTACCCAGCCCCTACCTCAACCAAGTCAACCATATTTAGAATTAAAATATTCCTTAAGAAATGACTCAACTAGTTGAGAACATCGGAGCTATTTTCTTCATACCCTTCTATATTTTACGATTTTTCTATTGAGACTGTATTTCTAAAGAGGAGGAAAATAAAATTTCACACACGTGTGCAGACGCTCTTGTGTGTGCACGTGCACACACATACACACACACACACACACACACACACGCACACACACCAGCTCTAAGTGCTAGCCTGCTGTAGCTCTGAGGAAAGGTGGGACCCGTGGCCAAAGAGGAAGCTTACTGATTCTCATCAACCAACCATCATGGAGCGGAAGACCCCTCTCCCCATTAAACCTCTCTGCCAGGGGCTAACTGACTTTGCTATTGGCCCGAGGATGCTCCTTTCATCCTATTGGTCAGCCCTCTGGGCCTTGCCCCGCCCCACTTGGAGACTTAATTTCATCAAACGTTTTTCAGGTGCCTCCTGTGTGCCAGCAGCTGAGGACATAAAGATGACTAAGCTTTGGCCCGCGGCCTGGAGTCGCTCACACGGAGAGACCTATTAGGACTGGCCTGCTCTGGCGGTCAGAATCTGGCTGGAGCTGCCTGTTCGCGCTCCTTTGGCAGATGGAGATGGAGGGGTCTGGACCAGAAGGCAGTGCCTGCGGAGACAGTGCTGAGTCGGGAGCTCAGATTTTCTGCTACCACCCCCATCTTCTGGGAGAAGCCAAACTAGAGATAAACAGAGCCCTGGCCCCCAAAATGCTGTGTCTGTGCGTAAACAACCCTCCCCTTTCCATCTTAGGATTCAGGGGGACCCGGCCTCCAGCCTTGCTCACTACTGCTTTGTTAGGAGAGGGACTTGTGAATTATGGGGACAGGGGCTGACCAACAAGACCTCGGCCGGACTGTGTGGGCGAGTTTCTTCGTTAGTGCGCCACCTGCATGACGCTAGTGAGAATACATCCCCACAATCACCCCGTCGCATCCTAGAGCTCCCCTAAGCCTGGGGCACACCGCGTTCCCCATCCGGTCACTCTTGAAACGTTGCCAGTTGGTCAGTGGGGTTGTTTTGTGAGGGTCAGGGAGGGAGGCCGGAATCTGCTGAGCGGACTGAGCTCCCATCTGCCTTCAGCCGACTAGAAACTGAGCTACTTAGAACCTGATCCAACGTGTTTTTTTCCAACCCAGTTTGATTAAAGTGGTGGTCATCTGAAACCCAAGTCTAATGGATGACCACAAGGCGGCCCTCTCAGCCAAGCACTCTCCCTCCCTGCAGCCCCTTGGAACCAACCTCAACAGGCAGGAGGCGCCATTACCATGGGGGCCTGGATCTGGGCCCTGTCTGAGTAAGTCGGAAATGCCACTCTAGAAATCTCAGGACATCAATATTTCATGCCACTGGAGCTGTCTTTGTTTTTTGCAAATTGCTCAGGTTGCCAGATGGGCATGGACTGGCAGCATCATCTATCACTGGGCTGTTCCCTCCCTGAAACCTCAGTCGCTGCCAGGGCCCCCGCAGGTTGGCCTCAGCTGTGGTCTCCTCTCTTGTTCCCTCTGCACGGTGGGCCACAGTCCTGTCCTGAACACTGGGGGACTCAGAGGATGCCAGAGGCCAGGTGACCACGCTGGGGGACCCCCAGATGAAAGACTTCAATGATGAGATGGAAAGCAGTTTGTCACTTCAGTACTGTAAGGCAGGCATCACATCTCCAGTTTGCAGATGAAAAACCGAAGTTCAGGGAGACCAAAGGGCTTGCCCAAGATCACCCAGCAAGTTGAGCAGCAGAGCTGGCCCAGGGTGCCCTCCCGTCCTTCAGCCGCACCTTGCAGCTGATGGCTCTGTGAGCCGTGCTCTGGATGCTCTGTCCATGCTCTGCATTGTTCTAGCTTCCGCAGCTTCTGTCCCCACAGCTGGGCCACCAGACCCCACTAGCAACCTCAGCCAGGCCACGACTAACCCTTGCCTGGTTCCCAGGGCTCGAACCCATGTCCAGGAACCTATCAGTGGCTGCTTCCCCTAGCTGCTTGCTCTTAACATGTTCTTGCCCTTCAGAATCATGAGTAAGAGACATCCCAATGCTGACTCCTACCTGGTGGCAGAATACCGTGGGATCTCTGGGCTCTGCCCTGTGGAGGTACCAAGCCACCTGTGCCCATACCCCAATGCCAGCTTTTAAGCTGGAGTCGCACACCCTTGGAATTACTCAGCATGACATCCTTCCTAACCTTGCTGCCACCCTATCCCACCCCAGTCAGTGGGTTTTGTCCTACCAGCCAGCCCCTATGTGCCCATTCTCCCCAGTGTCTCTGACCATGAAGGGACCAGACCCCATTCACAGCCTTCTGTCCTGCCTGGTCCATCCCACACCTCCAGGGTTCCAGGGTAGCCATGGTGATAAGAGTGACACTCAGGGTGGGACCCTCCAAGCACGCAGCTCTAGATCCCAGGGCAGAGCCTGCAGGGATGGGTCAATTCCCTGTGATGTCACTAGGCTGGAGCCAGCTCAGCCAAAGGCTCCTGTAGAATGGCCCTACACAGGGAAACCGGGAGACCTGTGGCTAACTCATGGGGGGCCGTGGGTAAGTCATGGGCTTCTGCATCTGGATAACTCAGAAGTTGAAATCAGTGACTTCCAAGGTGCCTCTAAGTCTCTGCATCTATGAACCAGTGGTCACTACTCCTAACCACTCTTTCCCCTTTTAATTCTCCTCTAGGACAGGGTCAACTTGAGATGCAGTTAATGGTTATGGCCAGAGTTATGCTGGGCCAGTGACCTTTGCACAAGCCCAGAAGTGTCACACAGTCTGGTCGACCCCCGGCAGGGCTGCTGTAGAGGGACTCCCCACATTCAGAAGAGGCTGGAGCAGACCACTCCTGATACCTCCCGACTTCAGAATTCCAAGTCTCAGGTTCTGCATCTCATAGAAAAGGCACAAAGTCCCATGGACCATGTCCCATGACGACATGTTATCATTTCACCCTTACGTCACAACAGCCTGGCAAGGTAAACTGTTGAAGAACTGAGACAGAGAAAGGTTAAGAAATGCCCACAAGGCCACACTACTAGAGCCTGAACCCAGGTGTGTCTGAGTCCAGAGCAGCCCTCCACTACATAGCGCTGCATGGAAGGGACCCTGGCATCATGCAGGCAGGACATTCCTGAGCTTGGAGTTTGTAAGGTAAGCCAGGCTTTCACAGGCACCAGTGCCTTCCTCGGCACATGCTATTTTGTGCATGCATGGAATGCCCTTCTCCCTATCCCTCCTTTTACTCCACAAACCAAACCTCTTCTCTGCTGTGGGAGATCCCGACTATTTTACAAGGCTCAGCTCAGGGTGCTCCTGAGAGATGAGACCTTCCCCTCCTCCTTGCTTTTCTCCCTCCTCTACCCCAATCTAAGTGCTCCCACCTCTTGTGATCCCCTAGCAAAGACGCTCCTTTTATTGCCCCAGGCAGCAGGCTCAGAGCTGAGTGCTGGCTCATGCAGCATCTATCCAGTCCTCTCCATATCGCATGAAGCAGTGCTTGCTGTTTCCATTTTGCAGTCATGGATCTGCACCCTTTTGCTCTTCCTGGTTTCCCCCACCACATCTCTGTCTCCAGCACTGAGCACAGAGCCAGGGCATCCATTAGGTGCTGAGCAATCCTATGTTCCAATGACAAGAACCTGCTTGCACCACTAACGTCTTCAGAGGCTATGATGAAGCAGGTCTGCCCTTTGGAACCCTGAGCCTAAGCCGTTCAGATCTGGTGGTGGCTTGTTCTCCCATCTGCAGAAAACAGCTCCTTTTTTGCTTCCAGCCTTGACTCCCTCTCCCCCTGCCCAGGCCGCCCCTCTCTCTCACTGCCAAGAGTATGTAGTTGGTGACGGATGCTCCCTTGAAATGCATGCAGCCCTGCTCATCCTTTTTCCCCAGAAACTGGAGCGCAGGGGGTTAGGTCACAAGGACGGCTGCAGACTGAAGCCTGAGAGGCCCCAGGATCTGATAGGGGGTTCATTTTTCATGGCTCCATGTCCAATTGGTAAAACAGCTGGGGGCAACCGGCCCCTGGCCCTGCTCCAGCAGGTGGTGGTAATAGAGCCAGAGGTCAGAGTGGAGAGCAAGGAGATCAGGTTCTTGGCAAGAACCAAACTGGACTGCATCACTGGGCCTGCACGCCGGGAGAAGAGGGTCACAGACACATCCAGGTTGGGGAGGGGTAGGGTGACTGGGGAGGTCAGACCTCAAGAGGGAAGCATTGGAAACAGTAAGGACTTAGCTCGTGGGTGTCAGATCATGTTCCAGGGAGCTGGGGAGGGTCCACAGAGCAGGGATAAAGGGGTCCAATAGGCAGAATTCAGGACCCCCACTCCTTCCCTACCTCGAGCAGAACAGCCTCTCTTTATCTGTGTTCTATACTGGACCTGCAGACAAAACTTCCTTTGCAGAAAGAAAGGATTGCGCTGTGATGCAGATGAAGAGGAAGAGGACTCGCCATACCCTGAATGTTCGATGCCCTGGATCTTGCTCCTCTGCTCCTGTTGCCCAGTCTCAGGTTCAGCTGAGTGTGGAAACCACTAGCAGGCGTCCCGGTTGGTGAAGGGTCCACACCATCACTGGGGAGCCTGGCTGGCTCGTGAAGACACAATCTCACATGGTTACTCTCTTCCTAAGCACCCTGCACTCCAGTCGTCAGAGGGTCACTCCTGCCATGACACTGCAGGTCCCCTCTCCATGGGATGACGCCATCAATGGCATCTTTTCTCAGCCTGAGCCCCTTTCCTTTATAAAGCTCAGGTGCTACCTCCCTGGGGAACCTCGCTGACTTCTTCAGGCAAAGTTAGTCCCACATACCTACCTACCAGCTGCACTGCACATCTACATACACTCCGCAGAAGTGAAGTCAGGACTCCAGATTCACATTTCAGCTCTGCAAGCAAACCTCCCTGGTGACTCAGTTTCCCGGCTTAAGATAATAATAGTACCTGCTGCCATTGCTGCGGGCCAGGGAGGGGTATTCAAATGAGATGACATACCTAAAGCGCTAGGCTGGGCCCAATCCCTAGGTTGGGCTGGTCCCCTGGAGGAGGGCATGGCAACCCACTCTAGTATTCTTGCCTAGAGAATCCCCATAGACAGAGGAGCCTGGTGGGCTACAGTCCTTGGGGTCGCAAAGAGTCGGACATGACTGAGCGATTTTCATTTCTAGGCCCTATGCCTGGTACAGAGTAAGTGCTCGATAAATGATAACTGCTGTAAATATTTCTTTGTCCAGAGAGTTTTTGTGAGCCATTCCAAGTTCCCTCTTCTGCACCTTTTCCCCACCATGACTTTTGCACACACATCTGTGTTCGTCAACTCTTTTGACAACAATGACAGATTCTCATGCCAGTGAGAATAGAGCAGAGAAGCAATGTCAGGAAGAGAAAATAAATGAGAAAGATAGTTTATTTATAGTTTTATAGCAATCAGGAGTCTCTTTTTTTCTCCCCATAGAAAGTCCTATTTCTTACCCAGTATTTATGGCATTATGTTCTTTAGCTGTGACCCCAGTTGCCCTGCTGGCGCCTAACTTCCTTGTTCACCAGGCAGGTGGAGGTGGAGGGAGCAGTCCCCTCTGAGAAGCACCCTAGGCAGCAGCCATCTGCCCACACATAGCAGGACGTGGGGCTGCTTGACTCATACTCACGCTGGGTCCCAGCACACGCAGCCCCCTCTTTCCCTGTCAAGACTCCTCCCCCTGCTCAGAGGAATCAGACCCTCAGGGATGGTGAGCCTCTCCGTGGCCTGGAGCTTGTCTGCAAAGTAGCACTTCTTTTTGGGGTATGATCCACCGTTTCTGTCGCGTTGGGCTGCCCCCCAGACCATGAGAACCTTGGAAGGTGTCCACATTCGTTCCCCCACAGTCCAAGCACCCAGCACAGCTTCTGTGACCAATAACTGGCTGTGGAGTGAACGAACAGTGTAAGCAACTGACATGTCACTAGAGGAACCGAGAAGCTGTGGCCCTTACTCCCCAGCCCTCTTAGACGGGATTCAGGTGTCCGGAAGCGACTTCTCAGAGCCCTCAGGGACAGGGATGTGAGCCCACCCAGGTTGAGCCCAGCTGCCCAGGTGGAAGAGGTACCCCAGTACTCCTTGCCAGCCCATCTCCATCTCCAGGGGGGGCATCTCTGGGGCAGAGAGGGAAGGCACAGCCCTGGGCAGCAGGATAAATGCCAAGCATGCGGAGTCCCTTACCCTCTGAGACTCTACTGTCTTGTCCGCTCCTCACAGGGCAAAGCCACCTGGGAAACCCTGAGGGGAAGCAATAACAGGAAGAGAGAGGCTCCGGCGGGGCCGGCGGGGCAGGGGGGGGGGGGGGGCGGGGGGGGGCGGGGGGGGGGGGCGGTGCGCGGTACGGTGGGAAGGGCATCCTTTATTGATGGACTCATTAGCTATTGATGAGAATGGCCTTGGTGATGAGAAAGGCCTCAGCTCCCTGTCTCGGGGAGCTGAGCTGGGATGGGGCCAGGGCATTTCTGGTGGGCCACAAACTCTTCCTGAGCCAGAACTCAAACCTTGATTCAAGGAACTGGTAAGATTCCTTGGAGCACCAGGATCCATGGAGCATCAACTCTCCTCCAAAATGGAGGCCCAGAAAGCATCGTGCCAGCCCCTTATGAGAAAGAACAAAAAGATCTGCCATCCCAAGATCACCCAAAAGGCCCACCAGCAGAGCCTCTTGGGCAGTAAAGGCACTGTGCATCCACCGATGCCTGAAACCAAAAGGTGTACTTCACCTAGCCTACTACATCACTATGCCAGACGTGGTTTCATGTGTATTAATTTAGCTAAATCTCACAGCAGGGTTGCGACAGATGAACTATTTATGGATGAAGAAATGGAGGCTCAGAGAGGTTAGGTAGTTTGCCCAAGGTCACACAGCTTGTAGCTGAGCCTGGATTTGGACCCAGGCAGTGGGCTCCAGAGCCTGTGTGCTGAGTCACTGTGCTGTGGTCTCTCAGAAAGATTAAGGGATAGGCTCAAAACGACAAGCTGGTAAATGTAAACTCGACACCAAGCCTTCCAACACCAGTGCAGGCCTGCTCTACCTTTCTGCCTCTTCCTCGTGCTGTTATGCAAATAGATCACCTATTTAGGTGACGAGTGCAAACAGCTGGGACAGTTCCCTCTCTCTACATTGGCCCTTTGGGGGTGAGACCTTCTCTCTCCTCCAGGCCAGGGCCCTCCCAGGTGCCTGCAATTCTGGTTGGAGTTGGAAAAAGGAGCCTTCCCTGGTTGGTCAGGTCAGGGTTCTATTCCCCAAGCCCAGTGGGACTGAGGCAAGCCCCCAGCTGTGCCCTTACCCTAGCCTTTCTCACAGGTGGCCAGGTGTGGGGAGGCCCAGATGGAGTCCAGGGCCCTGTCGAAGAATCTCAACGCCAAGGATCAGTCACTGAGCAAAACCATCCTGACTTGATCACCCATTTATGGGCGAAATATCCTACAAGCTGGGAGTAATATGGGGAGACACAAACTCACCACCACCACCCTCTGTGCCTACATGTTATCATTTGCTCTTAGGACACTGGGTCGAACTAATTCAGCCTCTGGGGTCAGCATCTGATCTGTTCACTCAGATAGAAGGCCATCATTTTGCCAGGTTTGCCCGTGGTGCCCTGCACTTTGCACCCTGCCTGCTGACCCTCACTGGATCCTCTCTCTCAAGCTTCCTCCAGAGTCACAGACGCCAGGACGATCCTATTTCATAGGATAGGATTTCTGAATCCCAGGCATCAGCTGGGCAGGCTCCTCCTGCCAGTCTGCCTGTCTGCCCGGAGACCAGCAGATCCCCTCGGCCATGGAGAGCTGACTTAGCGGAGCATCCAAGCCTACTCAGGCCGAACCAGAAGCACCTCCTCACCCACTGCTCCTGCTGGTGAGTTCTTGGCCACATTTTTCCCTTTGATCCACACATCAATTTCTGCCCCTGGATCTTAGCCACCACATCGAAGGGCCCCAAGCATCTTTCTCCTAGAGCTCCTGAAGCATTCTCGGGAAATTGCAAGCATGAGCTCTCCAGATGGGCTTGTTTCCCAGCATGTTCTTAGGGAGATGCATCACTCTGATGGTCCACATTCCTAGGTTGTTTTGTTCGGAACCTTTCAAGAACAGCAGTTTCAATCCCTCAGCTAAAACTGAGCCCTGTCTTTGCACCAGAAGAAAGCTGAGCTGTCCTGGGATCCCCACCCACTATGTTCATTCCTGCTCCAGAAATTCCAGAGCTTTCGAGTCCCACTGCTCAGTGTGCCACATAGGACCCAATAGAAGAACAGATCCAGAAACAGAAGAACTTTGGTCTAGTAGGACAGACAATGGCCTCTGTGGTATTTCGTCAGGCACATAAGCAGCTTCCACCACCCACCCCACCCCACACAGCCAGATGTCTGCAATTCCACCACAAGTGCTTCATTCCACTAGCTCACGCCTTTGTGTACCAATCAGTGAATTATTCAACCAATATTTACAAGGTTCTTCTATGTGCGAGGCAACATTCTAGGTATTGGGGTGATCTGAGGATATGAATCCTTCCCCAAAATCTCTCTAATGATAATAATAATGTGTGTTATTACTATCCTTGCTTTGTAGATAAAGCAGTGAAGACACAGAGATATTAAGTAACTTGCCCAAGGTCATACAGCTTAATACATCCTGGAAACACAGCTATGGGATGGTTCTTTAGGGAGGTGATCCCAAGAAAATAACTCAAGATTGTGAGTTCTAGCAAAAAGGAGAGGCTAGCATTTGGCATTTTGTTGTTCAGTGTCCACACTTAGCCCCAGGACCTGCTTCCCCAGCCCTAGGCTGCTCTGGGGCAGGGAGAGGACTGTGAGAAGCAGGCAGGGGTGATGAGTGACTGCCAGGTGGAACGGGGTCAAGCTGGTCCCTCCTCTCTGGTTCTCTGGAGGGTACAAGTGTCCACAGGCCCCAGGACAAGCTGCAGAGACCAGATCAGGGTGGGGTCCCACCACAGTGCAAGAGAAAAAAGGCCCAGGGTGCGTGCCAGGCTGAGAAAGGTGGGAGTTGATCTGGGTATGGAGGAATCTGCTAGAAGCCTTGTGCAGGGGAGACTGGGTCCATCTGGCTGTGAAGTACCCACATGGGGAGGCCATGGTGGCAATCAGGCAAGAGGGGAGGTCTGAACAGGTGGATAGGGGAGTGGGAACAGCAAGACGTGACCTAAAGAAAGCGGATCCCTCATGGTCTAGAAACTGATGGGGTATGGAGATCAAGGAGAAGGAAGACTTTACCTGAACAAAGACCTAGACAGGAGCACAGCCTGGGAGAAAGAGAAAGCCTGTGCACTCGGACAATAGCTGGGGCACTGAAGAAAGACCCCAATTACGCTCTCAAAACCAGGCCAAGACAAGGCAGCTAGTCCCTGGGGCAGGCAGGCCCAGGCTCCTTAACACTTTATAATATAACCTTTATGTAGAACTCACCATCTGTCTGGTGCTATTCTAACCTGTGTGTTTTACAAACAATTTACTCCTTTAATCAGTTTGACAGAACTAAGATATAGGTAGTCTCCCCATTTTACAGACAAAGAAACTGAGGCAAGGAGAATAAGTGACTTACATAGGACTCGTTGGTCATAGTTGCAAACCTAGGCCCACTGACCCCAGAATCCAGGCTTGTAACTGCTGTTCAAGCTGCCTTCTGGGCGGGTGGCGAGGGGGATGAGATGGTTTTAAATAAATTTATAATGAGGAATTGTAACATGTTACTGAGAAGATCAGGTGCATCCCTAACCTTGAACAAGGCTGCAGAAGTATTTTCCCCAGTGTCAAAGGGGAAAATTCCAGTCTCATGGTCAATAGCAGTTACCTTGTAAGCCCTTACATTCCTGCCGGAAGGAATTATCCTGTGAACATTCTTTTCAGCATCGCTGCTGTTGCTCAGGAT
Organism: Budorcas taxicolor; assembly: GCF_023091745.1. Lineage (NCBI taxonomy): Eukaryota > Metazoa > Chordata > Mammalia > Artiodactyla > Bovidae > Budorcas > Budorcas taxicolor. The sequence goes on from NC_068912.1 coordinate 33,288,665, forward strand.
TTCAATGAATGAAGATGTCATTCTGTCTCTTTCAAAAGATAGCTCTGTCCTTGAGCAGCCCCTGCAGGGAGAGAGACGCACTGCCCACGCAGGGCCCACCCCGCCCTGGCAAGGAAGAGAGCCACGTGACTGGCTCCCAAGCCCCTCCAGCCCTCCTTGTCTTCTTTCAGTGACTTTAAAGAACAGGACATCCTCCTGTTCTAAGAGGTAGACAGACTAGACAGGGGCGGAGGTGTCAGGGCATACCTGAACAGAAACATCTGTGGACGTGGGTGGTTTGTACAGCTGCAGGTTTGTACACGGCAGCCCACTCGTGGGTCTCTGCATATTTGCACATGAGCACATATCTGTCTGTGTGCACAGGTGTCTTGGTGATTTTCCTTGTAGCAAGCACATATCTGTGACTGTTTGGATGAGAAGGCTCACGGAGCCATGTTGATGTGTGTGTCTGAGTATGTGTACGGGGGTCTGTGGCAGTGAGTGCCTGTGTGTGACTGTGGCAGTGTGTAGATCCATGTCTGTGTGTCTGTGTCCTGGGCAGCATCCCTGGCTGAATGAGACTAGGTCTCAGACAGCAGTGGATGTGCTATTGTGGGACTACAGTATAGAGGGGGAAGTGTTGGCTTTGCAGCTAGAACACTTGCTTTTAAGTCACAGCTCCATAACTTAGTGACCAAAGGACCTTCGACCACTCACATGCTTTTCTAGTGGGCTTCCTAGGTGGTACTAGTAGTAAAGAACCCGTCTGACAATGCAGGATAAGTAAGAGACACAGGTTCGATCCCTGAATTGGGAAGATTCCCTGGTGGAGGGCCGCTCCAGTATTCTTGCCTGGGAAATCCCATGGACAAGGAACCTGGCGGGCTACAGTCTATAGGGTCACAGAGAGTTGGATATGACTGAAGCGACTTAGCATGCACGCATGCTTCTCTAGATCTCAGTGCCCCTATTTTTTTTTTAAGATTTCTTTTTAATGTGGACCAGTTTTTAAGATCTTTATTGAATTTGTTATAATACTGCTTCTGTTTTTATGGGGGGCTTTGGCTTTGAGGCATGCGGGATCTTATTTCCTGGCCAAGGATCAAACCCACACCCCTTGATAAAGTTTTAACCACTGGACTGCCAGGCAAGTCCCCCACTATTTGTTAAATGGGGATAATAACCCGTACCTTATTATCGTAAGACCATCGTGGGACTCAAATCTGTGTAGGAACACTTGACCTGCAGGAGCAAAGGTGGTGGGAGCAGACAGGAGAGAGTGCCTTCACACTGGTGAGGGGCTTTGAATACAGGCCATACACGCAGTCCGCCTCAGATGGTCCCAGAGCTGCTTGCCCGCAGGCCGCCCCTTCCCTGATGAGCCTGCCTGCACCTGCAGGCTTGGCCTGAGTAGGGACAGCCTCCAAAAGGGCCCAACTCCTGCAGCAGTGGGGGCGTGACGCACACATTTTAACAGTGCGGGAACAGAGAAGGGCCATCCCACCCCTATCCCTGACCCGTGGCGCCGCTGACACAAGCCACCAGCCTTTGTTAAGCATCTGTCACTTGCTCTGTGCTTCTATGTGGTGTCACTTCCTCATGACACCCTTAATGAAGCAGGTGTCAGCAAGGCCACTTGTCCTCCGTCACACAAGACAGTAAGTGGCCAAGTCAGGCTTGAGAGCGGGCTCTCCCATCTGCCCAGAGCCTGATGTTTTAACTTGGCTGAAGAGTGCTTCCGGCTCCCAGGGAGCCAACCCCCTGCAGACCCTCACCCTAGCCGGCTGACTCCACCTTCCCCATTGAGTTCAGGTCTCCCAGCAGGATGCTGGTCTCAGCTTCCAGCTTTACCCCTCTGATGCCTCCCAGGCTCCCATTTCAGCCAACTGCCTTCTGCTAGGATGGCTGAGAGAGGAGGGTACTTGGGTCACCTCCCTCTATGGACAGGAGGGCGGCTAGGACAGCAAGTCTTGCCTAAGACTCCCTCTCACAATTCCCCACTTGGGGAAACTGAGGCCCTTGGAAGGTGAAGTCCCCACCCTGACCGCCAGTTGGGCAGAGAGGACGAGAAGCTCTTTTCTTCAGGCTCCTATCTAAAGCTGGGCCGGTCATTCAAGGTGAGCACAGGAGAGGCAGCTGGACTGATGGCGGGGCAGAAACTAGGGAGAGGAAGCATGAGAGTCACATGGAGGGACAGTCAGTGGCCCCGAGGCTTGGCTGGAGCAGAGGGGAGAGAGGCAGCTCCCAGATGGAAGGAAGAGGCACTGTGGAGTCATCTCCACAAAGTGGGCCAGGAACTGCGTGCAGCGGAACAAGGACTCCCTCTTCTGTCTGAACATAGGCAGCAACAGTCTCTGCCTTCCAGCCACTCCTTTCAATCATTCTCTTATTCACTGGACAGCAACCAGCGGAACCCCACCCTGTGCCAAACCCACTTGCCCACCTCCTCATCCCCCAGCTGCTCCCAGCCCTGTGACATCTGAGCTCGCCCTCTATGCAACTCTGAGTTTCCCGTCCCTGAGGCTCTCGGGGCGGCAGCATGCACAGTTGCCTGCATGATGACTTCTTTCAGCCAGTCTCTGACTCAGGGATGGCTGCCACCTCACCTGAAAGTGGAGGAAGTGTTAGGGTTGCTAGGCAACCAAGGGCAACTGACTGCTCCTGATCACTGTGAACTTGAGAGACCAGATTCTCAGGCATCTTTGGAACATTGTTTTGGGAACAGCACAGGGCTGTGCCCCTACAAAGCCCTGTCTGCAGGAAGTGCCCAGCTTAGTCCAGGAAGAGACCACCAGTGCAACAAAGCCACGTCTGCAGACAAAACTGAAGTGCTCCAGAGGGAGGGAAGGTGGCTGGGGTCACTGTGTTCCACACCAGGCAGCCTCGAAGGCTTCCCAAGATAGACAAGTGTGAACCATAGTGGCTGCCATCTAGGAATGCCTACTATGTGCCCTGCATGCTATTCACAACACATATTATCTTTTCCTCCCCCAAGAACCTTGAGGGAAGATATGAGTAGACCCATTTGGAGAGAAACAAAACATTGTTTATGGAGGTGGTGATTTACCCAAGGCCACATACCTACTGCATGCAGAGTTGAGATTCAAACCCAAGCCAGTCTGGCTCTGGGGGAGGAGAAGCAAAGTTCAGTAGGGGGGGAGCTGTAATATGTGCTGGGGACAGTGAGTAGACCTGCCTGTCCCTGCCTACAAAGATGCCAAGGGACCAGAAGACGACAGGGCTCTGGGGAGATGAGGCATGGATCCAGAAAACTGTCAAAACCTTGTGCGGAGGTTATCAAGAGGGCAAGAGCACCTCCCTGTCTCCTTAAGGAAAGTTATATCTTCAGGTGAAGTCAGAAGGAAGGGATGCAAGGTACAGGACCTGCACAATCAGTGACCCAGAGGGAGGAAAACACAAGTATGTTCAGAGGGGGAAAGAGGTCATTTCAGCCCAACACACTGTCTTGGCACTGTGACAGGCATGGCAGAGGTATGAATGGAATCAGATGTTGTAGAACACTCCTGAATACAATGATCACTTCAGCTGTGGGTGAGGGTTCAGCTTTGAATACTGGTAATTCTATTGAAGCCCTAGAATGGTGCACAGATGAAAAGCTACAAGACTCAGGGAAAACTACCAAGAACGGCGAATAGAGTGCCCCAGGACGCTGCCCACCATGAAGTGAGCTGTCCCCCAAGTACCCCAGCCCCACAACTCCACCCTCACTGGGGTGCCCCACTGCACCCAGAATGTCCATCGCCTGCCAGGGGGCCATGGCCGGGGGAAGGAGGGCGGCCCAAGGTCAGAATCAGTTTCCATCTTGGCTACCACGAACGGAGCCAAGGACTATTCCCTGGCAGCTCAGGCTGTAAAGAATCTGTAGGCAATGCAGGAGACCTGGGTTGGATCCTTGGGTCGGGAAGATCCCCTGGAGAAGGGAATGGCTACCCATTCTAGTATTCTTGCCTAGAGAATTCCATGGACAGAGAAGCCTGGAGAGCTATAGTCCATGGGGTTGCATTCTATCAAAGCCCTAGAAAGCTGGGCAGATGAAAAGATACAAGACTCAGGGAAAACTACCAAGAACGGCGAGTACCCTGGGCAGGTACCCAGAGAAAACCATGATTCAGAAAGATACCTGCATCCCGATGTTCACTGCAGCACTATTTACGATAGCCAGGACATGGAAGCAACCTAGATGCCCACTGACAGAGGAATGGATAGAGAATATGTGGTATATCCATATTGTGGAATATTACGCAGCCACAAAAACGAACAAAATCGTGTCACTTGCAGAGCTGTGGATGTACTAGAGACCGCCATACAGAGTAAAGGAATTCAGAAAGAGGAAAACAAATATTTGTATGTTAAGGCATATATGTGGAATCTAGGAAAAATGGTATATATGATCTTATTTGCAAAACAGAAATAGAGACACAGACATAGAGAACAGGTGTATGGACACCAAGGGAAATGGGAGTGGGGGGATGGGATAAACTGGGATACTGGGACTGACTTACATACACTACTATGTATAAAATAAATAACTTATGAGAACCTACTGGAGAGCACAGGGAACTCTGCTCAGTGCTCTGAAGTGACCTAAGTGGGAAGGTAATCCAAAAAAGACAGGATGTGTATATAGGTATGGCTGATTCACACTGCCGTACAGCAGAAACTGACACGTCTGTATAAAGCAGCTACAGTCCAGTTTTAAAAATTAATTAACTAATTGTTTTACTAGAGAGTTCCCTTGGCCCCTTGATAAGCCTTTCCTCTCTCTCCCCACCCGCTTCCCCAGGCAACGGCTGATCAGCTTTCTGTCACTCTAGGTTAGTTTGCAGTTTCTAGAATTGTGTTTAAATGGAACTATTCTAAACGCACCTTTTTTACCTGCCTTTTTTGACTAGCATATTTTCTTATTACAGATTTTTTTTAATGGAGTTTTGATAAGGAAATACAAGTAGTCAGTGATCAAGGCAGTGGCGGCATGGCAAGCCCAGGATGCTATCTGCCACGCTTCATTCACTCACCAGAGGTTAGCTGAGCTCTGAATGGGCTCGACACCGGGCTAGGTCCTGGAACCATAATGGTGCACAAAGCAGAGATGATCCCCTTCCCTGTGACCGTGAACTTCTCACTTCTTTCACTCATGCATTCCCGTCTTAACAAATATTCACTGCACGTCCACAACCCTGTTTGAACTTGGCACTGCCCACCACTTCTTACACCCCCCTGACCCTCATCAGACATTTCTCTGTCCACCACATTGAGCTGGGTGCTGGGATGACGCAGTGGGGGGATCATCAGATGTAAATATTGCCACCTAAGACTGTGCAGAGCAGAAGAAAAAACTTTAAGACGCCATCCTGCTCTCTCAAAGCTCACGAGAGAGTGGGCGCCCTGAGGCTGACCTGTGGAAGCTGGAACTCCAAAATGAGTGCAAAGCGGACCATCTGGGCAAGGAGATTCAGACTCAGGGAAACTAGGGGGCTCTCCAAGCTGGACTGGCCAGGCTAGGTTTATCAGACAAGCAGGATCCAAACAGCCCCCAAACAGGCAGGGAGGAAGAGGAAAGACAGAGGAAGAGGAGGTGGATGCTCAGGAGGAGCCAAACCAGCACAAAGGCACAGGGGCAGGATCAGGAGTGCAGATAGGAGGGCAGTAAGCTGGGAATTCCTCCCGGGGCCGTGTGAGGCCACATGGAACTTTTTTCTGCTTACACATATGTTACATTGGCTTTACATATGGGGCAAAGGGGAGGGGAGTGAGGAGGGTCATTCCTTAAATTTTTGTAACAGCTCACTATGTGTTCTTACTGTCATTACCTCATTGAGTTCTCAGTTTGATATGGGAATTGCCATTATATTTCCCTTTTCATGGATCAGAAACCCGAGGCTCATAGAATTTAGTGATTTGCTCAAAAATACACAACTCCTAAGGGCTAGAGCAGAGAAGGAAATGGCAACCCACTCCAGTTTTCTTGCCTGGAGAATTCCGTGGACAGAGGAGCCTGGCAGGCTATAGCCTATGGGGTCACAAAGAGTCAGACATGACTGAGTGACTAACACACACACACACAAGGGCTGGGGTGGAGCCTCAAGCCAGGTCTCTTGTCCCAAGACCAATTCTCTTTCTTCTGTCCATAACGAACAACAGTTACTACTCTAAATGCAGTGTGTCAACTTCCCTAGTGGCTCAGTGGTAAAAAATCTGCCTGCAATGCAGGTGACTTGCAGGAGACGCAAGTTCAATCCCTGGGTTGGGAAGATCCCCTGGAGAAGGGCATGGCAACCCACTCCAGTATTCTTGCCTGGAGAATCCCATGAACAAAGGAATCTGGCAGGCTACAGTCCACTGGGTCGCCAAGAGTCAGACACCACTAAGCAACTGAGCATGCATCCATGGAGACGCGCATACATGGAGACACGGAGACATGCATACATGGAGACTTGCATACATGGAGACATGCATACATGGAGACTTGCATACATGGAGACATGCATACATGGAGGCACGCATACATGGAGGCACGCATACATGGAGACTCGCATACATGGAGACTCACATACATGGAGACATGCATACATGGAGGCACGCATACATGGAGACACACATACATGGAGGCACGCATACATGGAGACACGCATACATGGAGACACGCATACATGGAGACACAGAGACATGCATACATGGAGACACGCATACATGGAGACACGCATACATGGAGCTCCAGTAGACCACAGAACACTCTGAACTTAACACTGTTCTTCTCCCTCCTACACCACCTGACCCTCTTCAGCCACCCCTGTACCTGTCATTTTGAGCTGGAGGTGGAAGCAGCAAAGAGAACAAGAATGCGGAAGGAAAATGGTCTGGTTCCCAGGAGAGGAAGTTAATTTGGCCCAAGAAGCTCTCCCTCCTCTCCACATTGCCTCCCAGACCCTGATAAGAAGGAGCAGGCTCCTAATAAGGGCCCACTCTAGCCCCTTGGAGCTGTCCCAGACACCCGGATGGTACCCCTTCTTCTCAGTCTGGATAAAATGGAGTGGGATTCAAGCCAAGGAAACAAACCCAAAGCTTCACCCAGGGTCAGGATCCCAAACCAGAAAGTACAGCCCTGAATTCACAAGGCAGACACAGAACTGGATTCCCAGTCCCACCTCTGCTCAGCAGCCCAGTGTCCCAGGATTGGGCCCCTAAATCATCGCATGGACCCCTGCAAAGGAGCAGCAAATATTCCTCCAGGGCTGACAGTGTGCAGGGTCAGGATTCCAGCTCACAGCAATGGGCTCAATTCTAGAAATTCTTAACCGCTGCTCCATCCTGCCTTCCAACACTCTATAGCTCACATGGTACCTGAGACTCTCAGTGGTGGGTACATCCCCCCAATTCCACAATCAAGAGGCTGAAGGTCAGTGAGATTAGGTGGCTTGCAAAGGCCACACACTCATGATGGGACAGGTGTTCAACCCATCCTGGCCACTCTAACCTGAGCTCTCCACCCCACACATTGCCCCTAAACTGAGGAAAGAGGGTGTGGGACCGAAGGAGTTCTGAACTCTCACACTTCTGAGGTCCTGGGCTGCAGCTCCCCAAGAGGCCTCAGCTTCCATGCAGTGGGCCCCGTGATCTAGTGGGTCTACCAGGTGGGGAGGCAGGTTCATGTCGGGGCTCTGTGCCACTAATTGTGTGAACTTGGGAAGGCCACTTGGCTCCTGTGACTCAGTTTCCCCACCCATGAATGGAAATAACATTTTCCACCCTCATATGACTATTGTCATTTAAGTGAAGGTGAATAAGTGAACGTGGAATCACTTTGAAAAGACTACAACCGTGGGCACTGCAGGTTACCCTCGTTATCTGTAAATGAAACTATTCAAAGCTATAACCACCACAGACTTTACCTGTCTCCCACAGTCACCCCCAGCCTGCCTGGTTTCAAGGTTCTCATGCTGAAGTCAAAGCTTGAATGGACCTAAAGAAGGAATCTTAGTTTATGTTTGTGGATATCCAAGCTCACTGGCATGTTCTCCTTAACCCCATTCCTAATAAACACACACATGCACACGTACATGCGTGCACACACACACAAACACAATAACTTACTTTCTACTGCCTCGAAAGACTTTTAATGAAATCATTTCCCATAAACATCTTGGATTACAGAATGGACATCATTAAAAAGTCTACAAATAATAAATGTTGGAGAGGGTGTGGAGAAAAGGGGAACTCTCCTACACTGTTAATGGAAATGTAAATTGGTACAGCCATTATGGAAAACAGTATGGAGGTTCCTTGAAAACCTAGAGTTGTAATATGATCCAGCTATCTCACTCCTGGGCATAGACCCTGACAAAACTATAATTCAAAAAGATACAAGCACCCTGATGTTCATGGCAGTACCATTTACAATAGCCAAGACATGGAAACAATCTAAATGTCCACCAACAAATGTCTGGACAAAGAGCATGTGGTATATAAACACAATGGAATATTACTCAGCCATCAAAAAGAGTGAAATAATGCCATCTGCAACAACATGGACAGATCCAGAGATAATTATACTAAGTGAAGTCAGTCAGAAATAGAAAGACAAATGCCAAATGCTATCCCTTATATGTGGAATCTAAAATACGACACGAATCAACGTATCTATGAAACAGAAGACAGACTTGTAGATGCCAGAAGGGAGTAGCTGGGTTAGGGAAGAATTGGGAGCTCGGGATTAGCAGATGCAAACGCTGGTATACATAGGATGGGTAAGCAACAAAGTCTTACTGTATAGCACAAGGAACTACATTCCGTAGCCTGTGATAAAATGTAATGGAAAAGAATATATATAAAAAACCAAGTCATTTTGCTGTACAGCAGAAATCAACACATTTAAATCAACTATACTTCAATAAAATTAAAAAAATAAATAAAATACATCTTAGACTTAGGCCCAAAAAATATCAGTGGCTATGGGCTTCCCTGGTGGTTCAGACCAAAGGTAAAGTATCTACCTATAATGTAGGAGACCTGGGTTCGATCCTTGGGTTGGAAAGATCCCCTGGAGAAGGAAATGGCAACCCACTCCAGTATTCTTGCCTGGAGAATTCCATGGACAGAGGAGCCTGGCAGGCTACAACCCATGGAGTTTCAGAGTCAGACACGACTGAGCAACTAACACTTTCCCTTTTGTTGGCTTCCAAAGTCGCTGTTATGCGTATGGAGACTCTGGGTGGAGAAGTTTTCCCCTCTCAGTCCGGCTCTGTCTTTCCAATCTCTTCTCTCATTATTAGTGTGCAGACTCCAAGGATGCAAACTGGTTTCAAGAAGAATGTTGCCAAAATAACCACAAGGTTCCATCCTGAGCTAAAAAATGAACCATTTTCTAACCTATTGGTAAACCTCACTGCAAGCTGGATCAAGAACCAGCTGAATCCTATACTAGCTCTTGCATGATGCCCTTCTTCCTCTCCACAGCTCACAGCAGGCGGGGAAGACTGAGGGTCTTCATGCTGTTTCCCTGACACCCTAGGATGGATGTGTGTGGCTGGAAAGAAATGGAGGTTGCTCTGGTCAACTTTGATAACTCAGACGAAATCCAGGAAGAGCCAGGCTATGCCACAGACTTTGACCCAACCACCCCAAAAGGCCGGCCTGGGAGGAGCCCCTTCTCCAACTGGAAGACCCTCGTCAACGACAGCACCAGCCATGAGACGGTCTTCTCCAAGCTCCCAGGAGACTACTTTGATTCCCCAGGGCCTGAGACGGCGGTCTTAAATGAAGGAAACCAGCGGGTGATCATCAACATTGCTGGCCTGAGGTTCGAGACCCAGCTCAGAACCCTCAGTCAGTTCCCAGAGACCCTCCTGGGAGATCGGGAGAAAAGGATGCAGTTCTTTGACTCCATGAGAAATGAGTACTTCTTTGACAGGAACCGGCCTAGCTTCGATGGGATCCTGTACTATTACCAATCTGGTGGGAAGATTCGGCGCCCGGCCAACGTCCCTATCGACGTCTTTGCAGACGAGATCTCCTTCTACGAGCTGGGCAGTGAGGCCATGGACCAGTTCCGAGAGGACGAAGGCTTCATCAAAGATCCTGAGACACTGCTCCCCACCAATGACATCCACCGGCAGTTCTGGCTCCTCTTCGAGTACCCCGAGAGCTCCAGTGCTGCCCGTGGTGTGGCCGTAGTCTCCGTCTTGGTCGTGATCATCTCCATCACCATCTTCTGCCTGGAGACCCTTCCTGAGTTCCGAGAGGATAGGGAGCTGAAGGTGGTGAGAGACCCCAGCCTCAACATGAGCAAAACAGTCCTTTCCCACACCTTGTTCACTGACCCTTTCTTCATGGTGGAGTCCACCTGCATCGTGTGGTTCACCTTCGAGCTGGTGCTCCGGTTCATGGTCTGCCCCAGCAAGGCTGACTTCTTCAGGAACATCATGAACATCATCGACATCATCTCCATCATCCCCTACTTCGCAACCCTCATCACGGAGCTGGTCCAGGAGACAGAGCCAAGTGCCCAGCAGAACATGTCCCTGGCCATCCTGAGGATCATCCGCCTGGTGAGGGTCTTCCGCATCTTCAAGCTCTCCCGCCACTCCAAGGGGCTGCAGATCCTGGGGCAGACGCTGAAGGCTTCCATGCGGGAGCTGGGGCTGCTCATCTTCTTCCTCTTCATCGGCGTCATCCTCTTCTCCAGCGCCGTCTACTTTGCCGAGGTGGATGAGCCAGAGTCCCATTTCTCCAGCATTCCTGATGGCTTCTGGTGGGCGGTGGTCACCATGACAACGGTGGGCTATGGGGACATGTGCCCGACCACCCCAGGGGGGAAAATCGTGGGTACTCTGTGTGCCATCGCAGGGGTCCTCACCATTGCCCTCCCTGTGCCTGTTATTGTCTCCAACTTTAACTACTTCTACCATCGGGAGACTGAGAATGAGGAGAAGCAGAGCATCCCAGGAGAAATTGAGAAAATCCTCAACAGCGCAGGCTCAAGAATGGGCAGCACAAACTCTCTTAGCAAGACCAACGGTGGCTGCTCTGCAGAGAAGTCCAGAAAGTGATATCTCCAGGGCTTCTTGGCCCCGAGTCTCCCAGGTCTCTCTGTCTCTCCTCCTCCCACCTCTTGCTGTCTGTCTTTCCAGAGACCAAAATATATCATTTGTGACCACAGACCATCTTTGATTGGAAACTATTTTAATAAACTGACACTTCTGCTGTATTTTCTCAGCTGTTTCTTTTTCAACTGACTGTAGAAAGATTCTATGCTCCTTTCCTGTGAGGGGGATTTCAGGTCCTTGCGCCTCACCTGTGGTGCCCAAGACCAGCAATATCATCATCGCATGGAAGCAAGGACATGCAGACTCCAAGCCCACCTCAGACCTGCTGAAGCAGAATCTACACTTTAACCAGGTCCCAGGTGATTCGCTGTCACATTAAAGATGAAGAAGCGCTAGCTGTGGTCTTCCTAAGAGGAAGCACCTTGAAAGGCCAACAATGGCTGGGAGCAATGAGTAAGAGCTCAGAGTTGTTTTAATAATAGTACCATACACTTGTGTAGCATTGCTTACATTTTCCAAAGCCCTTTCACCTACATTATCTCACTGCATCTAGAAATAACCAGTAGAACAGACGTGACTATTATTTCCACATTGCAGAACAAACCAGGAGATGGCGACTTGCCTAAGGTCACCCATAACCATGAACAGTCAGTGCTGGAACCCAAATCTCCCATCTGCTGGTCTTGACTATTATTTCTACGTTGTAGATGAACAAACCAGGAGACCGCGACTTGCCTAAGCTCTCTCAGAATGGTAAACAGTCAGTGCTGGAACCCAAATCTCTTACCTGCTAGCCAGGTGCTCTTTCCACATGAGGAGAATGTGATAGAACTGCGGACAAGGGGGAGAGGAACTCGAGGGGTCTGTCTTTCAGAGGATCCAGGCAGCACATTTCCAGACAAGCACACTCTTCCTGGGGGGGGGGGGGTTCCCCCCATTTCCGTGCAGCCTGGGAGGCAATGCCTGCCTGGCCTCCTTCTCCTCAGTCCCTCCCTTGAGCAGTGGACAAGCAGAAACGTTCTCTTGGCCCATCTCCATGAATTTGTGCAAACACTGGGGATCCTGAGTGTGGGGAGTATATATACCAGGGCCTCAGAGAACTGCTCCAGGAAAATGTACGGGCCCACCTACCTTGGGGTTCAGCTCCCTGAGTCATCAGGAATTGACCAGTAGCCTGTGGGGCAGCTGGGGTGGGAACAGCAGGACCCTTAGACCTGTGTGCAGAGGCCAGTCCCTATCCCCAAGGAGGACGGTTGTCATAGGAACTGAGGAACTGCCTTCCTGAGAGAGGATCTTGCTCAGCACATCATGATCCCAGGATGAGGGAATGGAGTTGGGATTCCCCTAAAAGCAAGGAAGGAAGTCTCTACTCTGTCTCTCCTCCTCACCCTTCAAGTTAGGAGGCCCGTGCCTTCCTCAGACCCAATAACCAATGTCTGGTCACACATCAAAGGAGAGTCAACATCAGAATAATGCCCCTGGGCTGCAGGTCACTGCACAGTTCCACTTTATGCAACCCAAACCATACACCCACAGTATTCAACCTTGGAACATGCCCAGGTCCACACAACCCTGGTGGACACAGCACTGTAGCCCCAGGTACCACCATACAACTTCCACTTCCAGGTAGACTAAAAAATGAACTGGTGTGGGGGAACGCTGATCCTCTCCTCTCCTGTGTCCTTAGTCTAGGCCCTAAGAAGCTGGGCTTAGTCACCTTAAGTCTCCATCCTGCTCTAAAAGTCTCAATCTCCTTCTTGCATGTTAACTCCAATATGTAACTTGGCACTGAGTCATAGAAAGATCTGGACCTTGGCTTTACAGCCCTTGGAGCTGGGCCAGCAGGACTCCTGTCCCAGACCTTAGCCTCAGGGTTCTCAACTTTAGTATACCTTCCTCACAATTTCCTAAGTTCCCTTTCAATTTTCTTCTTGAGCTCATTCTCCGATTCTCTTCACACCCTTCAACTTCCAAGCATAGGGTTGACCAGATGTCCTGGACTCACACCTATGGGATTACCCTGAAGCTTTATGCCAGGCTCCAGTGCCAGGATGGTGGTCTGGTGAACAGGTTGCTCCCACTGTCTGGGGTGGCATTTCTTTCACAGGCTGATACAAGCTCAGATGCCAGGATGGTGATTGGCACTCTGATTTAGGGTGATGCAAATTTTTACATACACCAGGGCCCTTGCAAAAACTATTTGCCCAGAATCGAAAGCATATTCGACAAAAGAGCCCACACGCCCACATTCTGCCTTCTGGGAGCCACGTCATCATAATCCTTTATACTAAAATCTCTCCCCACAGAGAAACCCTTTGCCCTCTCACATCAGCCTTCCAAGTAGATATTATTACCCTCATTTTGCCATATGAGGAAACTGGTTCAGAAAGGTTCAAGGGCACACAGCCAGGAAGCAGTAGAGAGGGATGTGAATCTAGGTCTCTTTGATGTTAAAATGTATCCCACCCGGCTGCCTACCCAGAGCATCCTAACCCAGAGAACTGCCTCTGCTGGAGCGAGGAAGTGGGATTGTGTCATGATACAGACTGGGCACATTCCTGGGAGCAAGTAGGCTCTTCACCTAAGACCCCTACTTTCTCATTCTCTCTAATTTCATATTCAGAGGCTGAGCCACGGGCTGCATTACAGCTTCACATAATGCAAACAAGGTAAGATACTTAGACTCCAGAGCAGACTGGACCAGAGTCCCCAGAAGCCAAGATAGAGCCCTGGAGCTGTAGCCATTCTCTTCCTGGGATCCGGTAGGAAGAGTCCAGTCTAGCAGGGCAGAGGGAGCCACTCTTCCTCTCCAGTCAACCCATTTATCCCCAGGAGTTAAGAGGACTGATCATAGGATTCTGATGCCCGGGAAGCAGGTCTAGGCCTTCAGGTTGGAGTAAGGGAGTGGGGCTGCAGAAGCAAGCCCTCCAAGACCCCGCCCCCACCCTCCTCCGCCATGCCACTGCTGCCAGTTGGCCTGGTGTCATGGGCTCTGGGTGCCTGTACTGAGTCATCTATTTCTTCTCCAACAACCCAGGGAGCTGGACTATGGGAGTTCCATTCATCATCCATCTGCCCAGCCTCCTGTTGGCAATGGGATCTGTGGTCCACAGTGGAGCACCTGAGATGGCTTATGACAAACAGAATGGAGAGAGGCAGGGCAGACAGGACAGGGCTGCACAGAGGGTCAAGTGCCAAACACAGAAGGGAAAGACATTCCCACTCTTCTCAAGGAGGGAAAGACTGGTCAGCAGCTGGGCTCAGAGAAGCCTGCTTTAAGGAGGGCAGAACAGAGCCCTGAGGCTTCATTCAGCCAATTAATATTGATTGAGCTCCTACTGTGTGGCAGACAATTTATAGCCACTGAATAAGGATACAGAAAGAACGAAAAGTGTCCCTTTGAATTTTCACAGTAAAAATATGCATAATAAGAGAAACAACAAAAACATTTTCACAGGATGCTATAATTTGCAGAAGGCTTCCAAATCTTGTGTTTTCTTTTTTACCATGTCATGCTGGCTGTCTTCGCAAAGACTGTGCAAGTCAGGACCAACATTTGTGTCTATTCATCATTCTCTTTTAAAAATGCTTTATAAACCAAAAAGAGTTTCAAAAACTTAAGGATTTTTTGACTAGAAAGCTTTCTAGATTTGAAATCAAAGGACTTGGCTGAGTTCTTATTAATTGTATCACTTTGACCTCAGTGAGCCTCAGTTTCCTTATGTGAAAAATAGAGATTAAAAAATGCCTACCTTGCAGTAAATGGGGCCATCCCCCAACCCCAACACACACACACAGACAGACACACAGCAGGGAATAGTTTCAGAGACCTCCCAGCTGCCTTCTTTTACCCAAACTGGCCAACCGGGCTCCTCAGGACCTCCACAGGTTGCCAAAGTGGCTGCTTGGGACCTGCCTTCTGCTTGAGACAGGTCCTTTTGTGACTTCTTACTTCTCTCATTCTTATACTTGTACTCAACCTCTCTGAGCTTACTTCCAAATCTAAAAAAAAAAAAACGAAAAAAAAATTGTACAGAGTTGTACCTGCCTCACCAGGCTATTGGGAAGAATCAGTGACGGAATGTTATTAAAAGTAGCTTACGGCTGTAAAGCACTACACAAATGGAAGAAATTGTTACTCTTTAAAAGCTGTCATTTTAGACCAGTTAACACTGTCCAAGTGAGTATCAGTTCAGTTCAGTCGCTCAGTCGTGTCCGACTCTTTGCAACCCCATGAATCACAGCACGCCAGGCCTCCCTGTCCATCACCAACTCCCAGAGTTCACTCAAACTCATGTCCATCGAGTCCGTGATGCCATCCAGCCATCTCATCCTCGGTCGTCCCCTTCTCCTCCTGCCCCCAATCCCTCCCAGCATCAGAGTCTTTTCCAATGAGTCAACTCTTCGCATGAGGTGGCCAAAGTACTGGAGTTTCAGCTTCAGCATCAGTCCTTCCAATGAACACTCAGGACTTATCTCCTTTAGAACGGACTGGTTGGATCTCCTTGCAGTCCAAGAGACTCTCAAGAGTCTTCTCCAACACCACAGTTCAAAAGCATCAGTTCTTCGGAGCGCAGCTTTCTTCACAGTCCAAATCTCACATCCATACATAACCAGTGGAAAACCATAGCGTTGCCTAGATTGACCTTTGTTGACAAAGTAATGTCTCTGCTTTTCAATATGCTATCTAGGTTGGTCATAACTTTCCTTCCAAGGAGTAAGCGGCTTTTAATTTCATGGCTGCAATCACTATCTGCAGTGATTTTGGAGCCCCCCCAAAATAAAGTCTGACACTGTTTCCCCATCTATTTCCCATGAAGTGATGGGACAAACTGAGTATAGAACTAGCTTTACAATCCAAGTCAGATCATGACTTGGTCTCAAAGATAAAAATTAATTTCAAAGACAGTATTAAGGTAGAATGAATGGATACAAAGCAGGGAAACTAGTAGGAGTAACATAATATTATGCTTAATTAACAACTGCCCTCTTCTGGATGTTCTACACATTTCCTCCAAAGCAATCGCTATAAGGTAAGTATTATTTCCGTTTTGCAGATAAGGAAACTGAAACTTCAGAAAGTTAAGTAACTTCTCCTTCTGCTATACTGGGGGGAGTCATCATAGGCACCCCAAAATCAGGCTGATCAGATACAGAAGGTACTCCAGTGGTCCTGTCCTACCACTTTCTTGCACCACACGGGCCACAACACTCCCTATGGTCTGGGACGTTGGAGAAGCTGAGTTTGGAGCCTCCACTCCCACCACACCAGCCCCTCTAGGCCCACACCTGTGCAGAGGCCACTCAGGGGAGCTCTGAGAAGGCAGGCTCTGCAAAATTCCCAGGACAACCTCCTGGCAGAGACCAGCAACCACAGTGTGGCCTGGAGTCGCTGCCACCCCAGACTGTCAAGCACAGGCTATGTGTCCTGCTTCCCCAGCTTGGCCAGAAGCTTGTCTCCTGATGGCCCTTCCCAGCCTTCGCTCTGCTCTACACACGGTCCCTTCCCTGTGACTTGCTCAGCACTCCCTCATGTGGCATGAGCTGGGGCAAAAATGCCTCAGGCCAGACGCTTTAGTTGCAGGTGGCAGAAACCCAACTCAAATGGAACCAAAAGAGAAGACTTTATTGGCTCACATGACTGAGAAATGCAAGAAAGCTGATGGTAAGCCCACTGGGCCTGGGGACTCACACACCACCTTCAGAGCTCTCATTACTTCTGCCTATCGCCTTTGTCTGGACAGGCAAGCATTCTCCATGGAGAGGGAGCATAGCAGTCCCAGGACCCAGTCTTATCACCATCTAACCAAAAATGTATCAATGCATATTTAGGGCTTCCCAGTGGCTCAGATGGTAAAGAATCTGCCTGCAACGAGGGAGACCCGAGTTCAACTCCTGGATGGGGCAGATCCCCTGGAGAAGGGAATGACAACCCACTCCAGTACTCTTGCCTGGGAAACCCTATGGACAGAAGAGCCTGGTGGGCTACAGTCCAAAGGGTCGCGAAGAGTCAGACATGAATGAGTGACTAACACACACACACTTAATCACTTTTGGATCTAATTACTTAAAATCCTCACATGTTAGATCCAAAAGAAAGGCGTTTCCATCTATCTCTGACTGCTTAGTTACTCAGCGGTGTCCGTCTCTGCAACTGCATGGGCTACAGCTGCCGGGCTCCTCTGTCCTTGAGATATCCCAGGCAAGAATACTAGAGTAGATTTCCGTCTGTCTAGTCTACTGCTGTATCCCCAGGATCTACTACAAGCCGAGAGCAGTTGTTCAATCACTGCTTCTTGAATTAATAAATTGTCCCTTCAAGCTGCCCCTCCCAACTACCCTAAGGAGTCCAAACCAAGCCACTCTGTAGGCCTGGGGAGATCTTATTCTCCCCCTACTCCCAATCTCCCCCAGATCCTAGACCTACAGGCTGAAAATATTTCTTAATGAGGAGTGTGATGATAAGTGACTCTTGAAGGCGTTATAGGGGTGGGCTCTGGGGCCTGGCTGTAGTTAGAAACGGGCCAGGGGAGGCCTGGCCTAGCGCATGCTCCAGTCACCCTTGGGGAGATCATTCTGCCCTTCCCATGGGACTGCTCAGCCTGGCGGACAGAAGAGAGGACCGCAAGGAGAGCCGGGACCCCCTTCTCTCTCGGACAGCCCCACTCTGAAGGTCTCCCTGTCTCGGACCCCTTCACAAGCTTCCCACTGGAATAAGTGAGCCTTCACAAGTCTTCCCTGCTCAAGGATCCTGGATGTCCCACCTCCCATGTCCATTTGGACTGCTTCCCCTAATGCCCAGGCCACCCACCGCGCCTACTCCTGCAGGCCCTCCTCTCCTGGAGTCCTGCAGACCCGCCTCCACAGCAGCTGCAGGGGGCGAGGGGAAGAGAGTGCACCCCCCACAGGTGCCAAGGCGCCCACCAACCCTCTCCCAGCCCCACCCTTCACCCCTTGTTCCCTTGCAGGTCCTGGGTTGGAAAGGAAAGAGATCCCTGCCAAGATGATTCTACCCAGAAGCTGATTCCAGCCCCCTAAAAAATAAAATGCATTCATCTCGTGGAATGCAGCACTCCACAGGCCCTTTGAAGTGAGAGGAAGAAAGCTGCCCCATCTCCCCAGAGAGCACTGAGTCTAGAGACAGTAGAGCTCTTGCCCTCAAACGCAGGGATGAAAAGGAACGGGGGAGGCAGGGAGCCGAGCGATGGGGGAAAAGGAAGATCAGACACACTTTTGTTATTGCTTCTCAGGGGAGGCGGAGGTAAGAAGCTGCCTGCAAAATGTCACCGGCTAATGAATGCTGTTTCACTCCCGGTGCCGAGGTGTCAGTCAGGAGGCAGGCAGAGGGATGACAGCCGTCCTCATTAGGGACTTTGGGGGGATCTCCTGCTCTTCTGAGCTGGAGGGGCCAGGGCTGTGTCCCCTCCTTCCAACCTGACTGTATAGTTCTCTTGTTAAAGGGAAGAATAAATATAAATATAACAGGAAAAATAAGCATGGCAGAATAATACAAAACTACCAAGGTTATTGTGAGAATTAAATAACATATGAAATTCCTTACCGAAGGGTAAAACATGCTACCAAGTAGGAGGAGATGGATGAAATCTAGGATCAAAACTCCCCTGCAGGTAGTAAAGAGTTCAAGGGCCGTGGCTGTGCCTTTTTAATGTTGGTACACAACAGTTGCTCAATGAATCAAGGGAGGAAAGGAGGAAGAGAGAGGGGCAATCCAAGGCAGAGCGAAGACCACAGGAGGGCAAACCCAGAGGTCCCCACTTCCCCCCACACTCCCCCGAATGATAATAATCGTGACCCATTTATCTGGAGACTTTGGGTTGAAGTAACTTCTTGACACAGAATTTTCTGTGCAGCCTCTGAATTCTCTGTTTTCGGAGAGTCCAAGGAGGAGAAGCAAGGACAGCGAGATCAAACCAGTCAATCCTAAAGGAAATCAACCCTGAATTTTCACTGGAAGGACAGACGCTCAAGCTGAAGCACCAATAATCTGGCCACCTGATGCAAAGAGTTGACTCATTGGAAAAGACCCCGATGCTGGGAAAGATTGAGGGCAGGAGAAGGGGACGACAGAGGATGAGATGGCTGGATGGCATCACTGACTCAATGGATATGAATTTGAGCAATCTCCAGGAGATGGTGAAGGACAGGGAAGCCTGGTGTGCTGTGGTCCATGGGGTCTCAAAGACTCAGACATAGCAATTGAACATAACAAAGCAGAAGAAGATAAAGAACACCCACCATGTGCCCAATTAACTTGCTTAGGCACATAGACGGCTTGCTCACTCTGTGCCCCCTATGAGCCAGACACCAAAAAAGGCTCTGGGGTTACAGAGACTGAGAGGGGTCCCTGCCCTTGGGGAGCAGAAATGGCCTTCACAGAAGAGCCAGAAAGCCAAGCCCCACCTCCCCAGAGGATGGGTCTGAGGCCTGTGCCTCCTGATAAACCATCAACTTTCTGAGCTCTCCTGTGAGTAAATAGCCAACTCCACTCCCTGATTCGTGGCTCCTTCAGACTGGAGGGGCCCCAGCCCCACGTAGACCCAACCCCCTAACCCGTCCTGGGACAGAGCCCACAGAGGGGAGACTGTGGACACAGCTCAGTCTCCCGCCAGGCACTCTGCCCCATTGGAAGCCCCACGTTGACGCGGGAATGAATCTGAAGTCCAGGGGGACAATTCTGCCAGCGCTGACAGAAATTCTAGTCCAGGAGAAGTCTCCTGCCAGGAGAGCAAAGCGAGAGTCATGCTCCCTTCTGGGTTCTGAAGGATCAAATACCAAGATGTTTCTCTTTGAGCAGAGAGAGGAGAAAGCAGGGTTTTGTATTTCCCAAGAGAGGCTCATCCAGCCTCGTCTTAGGGAGAGTGGGGACCTTGCTGCAGGGGGTGCTGAAAGAGGCCAGGTCTGTGTCTCTCTTTCTGTTCTTTGGGGTGGCAGAGGGGCACAGAGAGGAAGGGAAGGCTTGTGGCTGGGGCCTGAAGTCTAGCAGGTTGATAACGGAAGAGGTTTTTTTTTACAAAAGCTTAAATAAGTGAGTGGAAAGAGCAGAGAGCTGCAATCTTCTCTTTAAAACTGGATAAAGGGGCAAAAAAGAGGGGAAAGCTAAGGCTAAGAGTAGTTCCTTATAAAGGAAAGAGGTGCTCCGATGTCTTGAGGTTTGTTTTAATTTTCTCAAAAACATCATCGGTAAATGAAATGCTCAAGTTCAACTGTTTTAATGAGAGATGGGTGCTTTTTTAAGTTAAGTAGGCTTGGAGCACTGTGCTCGCTGGTAAGCACAAGCAGATATGGCCATGTTGGATCTGAAAAGTCAGGATATGCAAGGAGCTGGGCCTTGACAGCCCTTCTATTACAAGTCCAAGTTGCTCACACTCCCAGACACTCAATCTTTTCAACCATAATTTGGAGCTATTAGGGTATCTCTTCTAGAGATGCCAAGAGAATCGGATGAGATGTCAACTACAAAGCCCGTTTCATAGAACTAGCACTAAATAATTAGTAGACTTCGAATTTCCCTGAGCACCTCCATGAGATCTCAAAAAAAAAAAAAAAGGTTCAAAACATAATCAGGGTCCCTGTTGCCACTTGGTGGCAGCATACCTGACTCAGGGTGGCCCACTGCCTGGAACACTCCTGAGCAAGCCTCTGGCTTCTGCCCCTAGGGGACCCTTAGGACAGCACCGCGTTTTCCCAAAAGCAAAGACGCCTCCTTCCAACTCCCCTGTGACACTTCACCATGTCCTCAGAATTCCCTTCTATGACGGGAATAACCACAGTAGTAATTAATGCTGCGGTGGGTGCATGCGTGCCTGCTAAGTCGCCTGACTCTTTGCGACCCCAGAGACTGTAGCCCGCCAGTTTCCTCTGTCCATGGAATTCCCCAGGCAAGAACACTGGAGTGGGTTGCCATGCCCTCCTCCAGGGGACCTTCCTGACCCAAAACTTGAAGCCATGTCTCTTCAATCTCCTGCACTGGCAGGCAGATTCTTTGCCACTGAGCCACCTGAGGACCCAAGACCTGGTGCACCCAAATTAATTAATTAATTAAAATATGCATTTGTTATTTCATGGTGTCTGTGAGCCAGGAACCCAGGCACCGCTTCGCTGGGCCCACAGGCTCAGGTCTCCCGTGAGGCTGCCCCCAGGCATCAGCTGACGCAGCAGTCACCCTGGGGCTCAACTTGAGAGCAGGGATCTGCTTCCAAGCTCACTCACGTCCTTGTCGGCAAGACTTGGTTTCTCCAGGGCTTCTGGACTGAGGGAGACAGTCCCTCCTGCTGGCCAAAGGTCACCCTCAGTTCCTTGATAGGTGAACCTTTTCATAGGGCAGGAGGCAAAAAGGCAATTTGCTTCCTCTGAGTGAGCAGGTGAGAGGCATGAGTGGGGCAAGTGAGGCGGGGTCTACAGTCTCGGCCAGCCAGCCCCGGCACTGATACTCCGTCACTCCCAGGTATTGGCTACAAGCAATTCATTCAGTGTAGCCCACACTCAAGAGGACTGGGGCATGGGGTTTTGTGGAACAAGTGTCCAGCTGTGATGTCCTGGCTTCAGTCCTTGGTTCTCTGAGTTTATGTAAAGAGATCATTCAGTTTAGGGGACAGGGAGGCTATGTTGAGGATGCTTGATGGCATTCTAATGAACTGGTCCTGCGACAGCCATGGAGAAAGGCCACCCTCATGAGAAAGACGGCAAAGTGTGCTCTGAAGGGAGTGGGTTTCCGGAGTCAGTCTTCCAAGGAGGAGGGTCTTAGACAGGTGGAGTGGGTGTGCACCTCTACTACACCCCCCCTTTCTTGGAGACCTCAAAGAGGGAAACTGTCTCGATATGAGCTTCAGGGCAGAAGGCAATAAGATGACATGCGAGGGAGCATAATGGTCCCCTAAGCTGTCCACACTGTGATTCTTAAAACCTTTGAATATGTTACTTTAACATGCCAATAGGGGTTCTGCACATGTGACTAAGTTAAGGATCTTGAGGTGCGAGGGATGACCACAGATTATGTAGGACCCACGAGAGTCTTTATTAGAGGAGGTGGGAGGTCTGAGTGAGGAGATGTGCCAACAGAAGAAACTGTAATGAGACCATGAGCCAAAGTGTGCAGACAGCCTGTAGTCTCTGGAAAAGTCAATGAGGAGGATTCTCCTAGAGCTCCTTGAGAGAATACAGCCCTCCTGACACCTTAGCTGTGGCCCACTGAGACCGGTTTTGGATTCCCAACCTCCAAAACGATGAGTTAATATGTTTGTGTTGTTTCAAGCCACTGAATGTGTACCAATTTGTTGCAACAGCAACAGATAACTAATACCGTTTGGAACCTGTTAAAAGAAATGGAGATAGAGTGGGTCAACACATAGAGCTTAAGCCTGACTTCTAGGGACTTGTTGCTCATGTGTACTCCCCTTTGAGTCATCTAGGGCCTGTGCACTGAAGCCATGCACCCCTGCCCGGGCCAGAGGGTTAGAAGGAGCTGCACCCTTCAGGGGACCATGAGGTGAAGGCAGCAGGGATTATCAGAGATCCCCGAAGCAGAGGTGACTTGCCTGTGAGGTCCACCAGCCTCTACTCTCCAATGAGTCTCTGAGCCATGCCCACCCTGGAGGAGCAGGTCTTATTTCTTGGGAGATGGAGGTCAAGGCTTATAGGAGATGCCCCACCCCCCTACGCTGACATCCTCTGCAGTACCAGGAGGCCTGACATGAAAGTCCCCTGCTACAGGGCCTTAGATGCTAGGGGGTGGCTACCAATAAACCTAAGGAGATAATCAAAGCTGCCAGAAGCTTCAGGGCCAAATCCTAGAGACAGGGCCTCTTCACTAGCCTGCTGTGGAGCCTCTGACGAAGCCAGCCTGCAGCCACTCCCCCTGCCCAGAAGGTGTCCCCATCAAGTCACAGCTCTCAGCTGCCCTCTGGCTTCAGCTCTCAAATCCTCCCTCAAACCCTGTTAGGACTACAAAGATGACATCTCATCTGGGGTGAAAAAAATCTATAAAAACCTTTGTAGGTGTTCCGGAGCCTGGTGAAGTCCAGCTGGCCCTTGTGGAATAGCAGAGCTGCAGGAAGTTGGTCACAGGATGCCCCAGGGAGGGACAGGCTGCCGTGAGTCCAGGTAGGGCACGTGGAGAGAGCAGCTGAGCCGGCCTGTTTCCCTTTTCCTCCGTGCAAAGCCGTGGCCCATGTCAGGGGCTCTGAAGCACGGCTGAATTGGCACCATACTTCCCACACTATAAACTGGGACACTCATTGGCATAAGAAACATCCTGGCAAATGGAATCTGATTTCAGAATTACCATATTTTCTAGGACACTGCAACCAATTGAGAGAACAATGGGACAGAGTATTTAAATTCTAAAACACGGTCTCCCTCAATAAATCTAGCCACAGTAAGCTCTTGATACCTGCCATCCCTACAAAGCTCCAAAAGGTGAAGGTCATGCTTTCCTCACCACTGATGCTTTCTCACCTAGTGCTAGGTGTATGTCATAAATATTTAATGAAAGAGAGAGAGTGAAAGAAAGCATTCGCTTTGACAAGGCCCAGACAAATTCCCAGCAGATTTGTCCCAGACTTCATGCCAGGGCTGTCAGCTATTTGGGAAAGACCACACAGCCGTCCCCCGTGGCTCAGCGGTAAAGAATCTGCCTGCAATGAAGGCAACAAAGGAGACGTGGATTCGATCCCTGGGTCAGGAAGATTTCCCTGGAGAAGGAAATGGCAACCCGCTCCAGTCTTCCTGCCTGGAGAGCCTCGTGGACAGAGGAGCCTGGGGGCTGCAGCCCATAGGGTCGCAAAGAGTTGGACACGACTGAAGCGACCAAACACACATGTGCAGTCTCCTGTTTCACCCTCTTTCACCTCTCTAGCTCAGTACCTCCAGGGGGCAAGGGCTTTTTCAGGGTCCCTCTGCCCCTGTTGGGGGAGACACACTGGAGCCCACCTGGTACTTGAACCTCTCCGGCCTGACCAGTCCCAGAACAAGCTACAGTGTTTCCAAGCAGGCCAGGCAGCTTTGATCCCCCCACGCCTACTCCCCACCCCCAGGAGCTGAATGGGAAAGGACAGATGACAAGCTGGGTGGTGTGCGGTGACAGACACAGTGGGGAAGGGAGGACACCCCTTCAGGATGCCACTTGTTATGAACTGAACTGCTTCCCTCCAAAATCTATATGTTGAAGCCCAAACCCCGATTGTGACTATGCTTGGAGGCAGGGCCTTTAAAGAGGTCATTAAGGTTAAATGAGTTCATCGGTTCAGTTCAGTTCAGTTCACTTGCTCAGTCATGTCCGACTCTTTGTGACCCCATGGATTGCACCACACCAGGCCTCCCTGTCCATCACCATCTCCCGGAGTTCACTCAAACTCATGTCCATCGAGTCCGTGATGCCATCCAGCCATCTCATCCTCTGTCGTCCCCTTTTCCTCCTGCCCCCGATCCCTCCCAGCATCAGAGTCTTTTCCAATGAGTCAACTCTTTACATGAGGGGGCCAAAGTATTGGAGTTTCAGCTTTAGCATCATTCCTTCCAAAGAGCACCCAGGGCTGATCTCCTTCAGAATGGACTGGTTGGATCTCCTTGCAGTCCAAGGGACTCTCAAGAGTCTTCTCCAACACCACAGTTCAAAAGCATCAATTCTTCGGCGCTCAGCTTTCTTCACAGTCCATCTCTCAGGGTGGGGCCTTAATCCAATGTGACTGGTGTCCTTATAAGAAGAGGAAGTGACATCAGGGGTGTGTGGGTACAGAGGAAAGGCCACGAGAGGACATAGCAAGAAGGTGGCCATCTCATCTGCCAGTCAAGGACAGAGGACCCCGGAAAAACACAGCCTGCCAACACCTTGATCTTGGACTTCCAGCCTCCAGAACCAAGAGAGATAAATTTCTGTTGTATAAAGCACCCAGTTTGTGGTATTTTGTTACAGCAGCCCTACCAGATTAGGACACTTCTCAAGGTGAAGAAGATGCAGAGGTCTGAGTGGTCAAAGGTGAGAAAGAGGCCTGGGAGACATACGCACAAGGGCCCAGTGAACTTGGCCAGGGAGCAGGCTGTGGGTGGCAGAAAGCCCTTCCTCTCCCCTGGATATTTAAATAAATCCTTTGAGTCTAGTCCAAAACCATAGCCCACCAATGGCTAGAGTATCCACAGGGCACCTTCTGTGCCAACCTGTCAGTATGTCTCTCCTTCTTGAATCTTCTCAGATCCCAACTTCTCTCCCTAACTGGTCTGTGTCTGGGACTCCCTGGAAATGTGTGGACTCAGGGACATGCTCGGGAATTCTCTACTCTTTGCATGTTATTCAAACCCACCAGGGCCACAGGTACAGTCACTAGAGCTCTGGCCCCAGCACCCCACCTCTACAGCTGAGGGCTGCCTGCTTCATGGTCTCAGGAGCTGGTGTCATGAGACTGGCCACCAGGGTGACTCCAGGAGTCCTGGGGACACAAGCCTGAGCATCTCGATGGCCAGTTTTCCCACAGTCCACTCTCTCCTTATGAACGACTTTCTTAATGAGAAGTGTCCTCAGGGAGCTAGAATGGGTACAGTGACTGAGATGTGGTGCTGGCGGTGGTAGATGGCATATAAGACTCCCCAGGCCACGGTTCAAAGCTGCAGGCCTTGTGGCTGCCCCTGCCTAGGAAGCTCCTTGATGCCTCCCACAGACCCTAAAAATAAAACTTCAAGGACACAGCTATTCTGGTTTCAATGCTAGATGGAATCCTGGGAAAGAAAGGAACTCTCAGGTTTTGTGGCGCAGGCCAGATGGTGGGCAAGGACTAAAGGGGCAAGGCCCAGCACCTCTGATGGAGCTTTATTGTCACCCAGAGGAGGTGGCAAAGGCCCTGAGCAGTCTCAGAAAAAGAGATGCAATTCCACCAGCCAGGATAGGGAGCTGACCTTGGTCTACATCTTACCAGCACCAGCCCAGCTCCAGAAAGCATCTCCTGAAGCAGGTCCTGGCTGCCCACCAGGCTCCCTGGAGCTCGAACTCCTTGCGGGGATTCGGGGAGAGCTGTCCTGCCAACTAAGAAGGGCTGACACAGCTCTCAAGCCCCTGGGGCACACACTAGCACATCTTTGCCTGGCCGGCTCTAGCTCAAAATGTAATTCTGATATAACAGATGATCCAGAGAGGTCAAGGACGGAGGGGCCCAGAAAGCCAAGACTGGAAAGGGAAAAGCTAACCAGAGAGAAGTCCGGTGAATGAGGGGTTTGAGGGCAGAGGCCATGTCTCCTATGTGTCCGCGTCTCCTGCTGAAGCTGGCAGTGTGCCCTGCACACAGCAGGCGCTGAGTGAATTCTGTTATTTGGCTGGCCTGGGGTGTAAGTGTGCTAAGTCGCTTTAGTCATGTCCGACTCTTTGTGACCCTATGGACAGGAGCCCGCCAGACTCCTCTGTCAGTGGGAAGGAAGAAACTGGAGGTATGCAAAGCTGGCATTTGAGGTTAGGCCACTAGAGGGCACTCCAGGACAACAGCTGAGCACCCCTCACGTTATTTAAAAAATTTACAGACGACGCTTAAGAGTATGTTTATTCGTTCAACATACATCTTCAGAACAATCACTCTAAGTGCTATGAAGTTTGTTTATTCATTCAACGTACATCTTCAGAACAAAACACTAAGTGCTATGAAGGATGCAAAAGGATTGAGATACGACTCTTGTTCTCAAAGTGAAGTGAGGTGTTGGTCGTTTAGTCGTGTCCGACTCTTTGCGACCCCATGGACTGTGGCCCTCTACGCTCCTCTGTCCATGGGATTCTCCAGGCAAGAATACTGGAGTGGGCTGCCATTGCCTTTTCCAGGGGATCTTCCCAACCCAGGGATCGAACCCGGGTCTCCCACACTGCAGGCAGATTCTTTACTGTCTGATCCATCAAGGAAACCTATGTATCCATCTTTATCTACCAGTAACTTCTATATTTTAAGAGCTGATTATCCTTCAAATGGGCTTCCCCAGTGACTCCGTGGTCAAGAGTCTGCCTGCCAATGCAGGAGACGTGGGTTCAATTCCTGGGTTGAAAATATCCCCTAGAGTAGGAAATAGCAACCCACTCCGATATTATTGCCTGGAGAATTCCATGGACAGAAGAGCCTGTCAGGCTACAGTCCAGAGGGGTTGCAAACATCAGACACGGCTGAGCACGCACGCAAACAATCTTCACACACTGTTCCTTCTACCTATAAAGCTTGCCCCTCGCTCATATCTGTATGCCTTCTAGCCTCTTGCATGTCACCTTTTCAGGGAGCCTACCCTTCCCACTTTGCTTTATAACATAACGTGTTCCCACAGCACTCAGTCATCTCACCCCACTCCACTTTCTCCAGTGGAGCTTAAATCATCCAACACGCTGCCCAGTTTACACACTTCTTGTCTCCACAGTCCATATTCCCTACAGGGATCCTTGGAGGTGGAGGCTCTGTGTGCTGTGTTCACAAAAGGACATGGTGCATAGAGCAGAGCTTCACACCCAGTAGGTACTCAAAATATATATGTATTTTTTAATAAACAAGACTAGTGGCAATTCTAATTTGGAGAAGGAAATAGCAACCCACTCCAGTATTCTTCGGAGAAGGCGATGGCACCCCACTCCAGTACTCTTGCCTGGAAAATCCCATGGACGGAGGAGCCTGGTGGGCTGCAGTCCATGCGGTCGCTGAGAGTTGGACACTACTGAGCAACTTCAATTTCACTTTTCACTTCCATGCATTGGAGAAGGAAATGGCAACCCACTCCAGTGTTCTTGCCTGGAGAATCCCACAGGCGGAGGAGCCTGGTAGGCTGCAGTCCATGGGGTCGCTAAGAGTCAGACACGACTGAGCGACTTCACTTTCACTTTTCACTTTCATGCATTGGAGAAGGAAACCCACTCCAGTATTCATGCCTGGAGAATCCCAGGGACAGGGGAGCCTGGTGCGCTGCCGTCTATGGGGTCTCACAGAGTCGGATATGACTGAAGCGACTTAGCAGCAGCAGCAACCGACTGAGTGGCCAGGGTACTCCTACTGTTTGAAGGGTAAGGTGGACATTGAGTGCATTAAGGCGGCTTCTCAGGGGACATTTAAGCTGATCTTAAGGGATGAAGAGCAGCTCACGAGTCAGAGAAAGTAGAAGGGGACAAGGTGCAGAGCGAATGGCAGGAGGAAAGGCCCAGAGGCCAGCCCTGCAGGGTGCCGGGTGTGGTCTCAGCTGAAGGACAGGCCGGATGTTTCTTCCGGCCTCAGCAGGAGCCACTGCCGTCCCTGGTGGGTCAGGGCCCCTGCTCCAACTAGGGCTTCTGGGCAGTATCCCGGCTGCGTTCCTCTGCCTGCCCAAGGTCTCCCCCGCCGCTACCTGCTCTTGGTGTGTATTTGCAGTTCCTGCTACCTAGGGCTTCCTGATGTGGGCGACCTCCAGCACTCCCGGTGAGGAGATATCCTTCCCCTCTGCAGCTGCCAGGGAGAAACAAACTGCACAGCTCAGAAAACCATCCATCACTTTGTCATAACATTTCCATTTCAAAGACTTCCTTTCCAAGCTACTCTCTGGCCAGAGCTTCCTCTCATTAGCATGAAAAGAACTGGCAGGGAAATGAGTGAAGAGGAAGGAAGAAGAGCTGGAAATAGGGCTCGAGGCCTGAGGCCTCAGCCTGTGTGTACTCAGGGGCCAGGGTGGAGCAGGGACTGGTAGGAGGCCTGGAGGCTTTGTGTGTGTGTGTGTGTGTCTGTGTCTGTGTCTGTGTGTGTCTGTGTGTGTGTGTGTGTGTGTGTCTGTGTCTGTGTGTGTGTGAGCTTGCTTGTCTCAGCACTTATGAATCATGCCTTCAGGTCAGACACTTGCCTGCTCATATCTCAAGGCAGAAGTCTCCACATTGTGCCAGGAAGTCCCCTGGGCACTGAGGAGCTGAGGACTCAGAGAGGAAAGCTGTCAGGGACTTGAGCAGAGACCAACGTGTCATAAATAACTAAGTGGCGAGATAAATGCTGTTGTAAAGATCCCCGCGGAGCAATTAGGAAGCTGGGAGGTTGCGGTCCAGTGGAGTTGGAGGGGGGTCACCTCAGGACAGTTAAAGCTGGTCTTGAAGGGTGGGGAGCAGTTTACAGGTCAGAGAGAGTGGAGGGAGAAAACAGGCAAAGGGCATGGCATGAGCAAAGGCCCAGAGGCCAGCCCTGCAGGGCACTGGGTACTGCCACACAGCGGGGAGAGGGCAGCAACCTCGCCAGGAGGTGGCACGCCTCCTGGCCTGGCTCCTATCAGCAGACGGTGCTCGTGAGGGACGCGGCAGTGAGCCACCCGACCCTGGAGGGGCTCTCCCAGCATCACAGCTCCTCGCTGGCCTCCAGGTTCGCTTCTTTACAAACAAATGACAGATGTGCTCCTAGCAAGACCCCTTCATCACCTTGCAGACCCCCCAGCAAGGTGGGCCTGCTGAAGAGCCTTGCCTGGGCCCCTTGGCAGAAACTTAAAACCCTGCACGCAGCTTGGCTTCTTCTCTCCCATTCAGCAACCCCCCTGCACATGCTAAGCCATTCCCCAGGCTCACAGCGGGAGGGAGAAGGTGCCTGAGTGTGCAGTGGGTACAGATATGAGGATGGCAAGGAAACAGGAGACAAACGGCGAGTAGTATGACTGATTCAGCAATACTGATGGGGGCATTCCACGAGTTAGGCCTCCCGAGATATCAAAGAGAGGAGTGTCTGCCCCTAGGGAGCCCACCGTCCTCGAGGGAAACGGAGAAGAAAATAAAAATGCCAACTGGACCCTAGGGGAAGGGCTAGGCCCAGCAGGCGCCACAGGAGGGCGCCAAACCCTTGTCAGGAATCCTGGACTGAGGGGGGATTTGGAGGGCAATTAAAAGCTGGAGAAAGGAGTAGGAGTGTGGAGAACGTTGCAAGCAGAGATTTCTCTGCAGCAAGGAGAAACTCCAGGAGCAGACTGCGGGGTTGCCATTGCCCATGAGCCCCAGAGGGGTGCTGCCCGCTCAGGTCACCACCCAAGCCAGGTGGGCAGAGGTTGCAGTGGGGGCCATTTGGCCCAAGCTTCCCATTTGTGAAAGTCATCATATTTAGGACTTTCTACATTATCTCCAATTGAGGTTTGGATGTTTAAAATACAATTTGTTAAGTGCAATCCATTGAAATATACCTCAATTTTTATGAGCCTGTTCAGTTTTTGTTTTTTTTTTAACCTAAAACAAGCCTAACAATACTGAAAATGGCCCAGTTCTGTCTCATTCTTGGCAAACAGGCAGCACTGATTATAGATAAGAGAAGTGAGGCTTAGACTAGCCACCTAATGCATGCTAGCACTTACTCAGCACCGCACTGGCCTTTCTGATTCTGTAAGGCTCGAGCACCAAGGATGTCCTCTGCCCTTGGGGTCCCAGGATATTCTCTTGTCTCTTCTGCCCCAACCCATTCCAGGACCCTCAGTTCCCTGGGGACTGCAACCTAAGCCCTTCTTCCTCCACATCACTCTGCACAGTGCAGCCCGGCTCCTTCCCTCCTGGAGGCCCCCAGTTTCCTCTGAGGCTCAGCCACAGACCCAGAAAGCCACTGCCACAGCACCTCTGCCGCCCTGGGCCCCGTTTTGTTTATCCTCGGGTATGGCTTCCCCAGTGTCTCAGAGGTGAAGAATCTGCCTGCAATGCAGGAGACGTGGATATGATCCCTGGGTCGGGAAGATCCCCTGGAGAAGGGTATAGCAACCCACTGCAGTATTGTTGCCTGGAAAATCCCATGGACAGAGGAGCCTGGTGGGCTAGTCTATAGGATCGCAGAGTCAGATACAACTGCAGTGACTTAGCATAGCACAGCACACCACAGCTGGGAAAGACCCCAGGAGATGCCCCCAGAGGGTCCCATCTGCAGCTCCTGCTGGGGGCCCCTCTCCCCACTTCCTAAAGGACAGTTTCCTTTGTGAAGTGTCACAGCCAAACCTGTAACTTCAGGCTCTCAGAGATGTGCTACGTGACACCTGCTCCTCGGGTCTCTGCAAGGGATGTGTGGTCAGCATACGCTGGGGGCAGGGACTAGGTAGTAACGAGGCTCCAATCCCCCTTCTGAGAGTTCAGCTATTATAAAGGTGTGACTTAAAGCACAATCACCATACTGGGGACAAGACTGGCTGAGATTTAGAAAAATGAAGCCTGATCAATTGCACTGTCCCCTTTGGAGAAAAGACTAGAAGGGGTGCAGAGAGAAGGGAGAGAGGTGGAGGGAATAAACATGTGCAGGCCTGGCCAAGGGGCCCAGCACTGGGACTTCCTCAGGAGGTTGGTTGGCTCACCCATCACAGCACCTCAAAGTAGCATGATGGAGAGACACCTCTGACATATGCCTAGATGCCCTTGTTCTGACCCCTTGATATTTGTATTTCCTCAGTGGCCTCTCCCCTGCTCAGGAGGAGCTACCTGTGAGCCTGGGTGGTCTATTCACTGGCATCTGCGGTCCTTGCTGAGCTTAGACACATCCACTGCTGTGAGCTGGTGGACACGGGTCTACCCCTGCAATGTAGCCACTTTTCAGGCACTGGCAAGCCAGGTTTGAAGCCTCTAAGACAAAGGATGGGACTCTGGGCTGTGGCTCTTCCCCATGACAACCCCAGGACCCTCAGACCTTCCCAGATACCCTCTGCCTGTCCCACTGTCTTCTCCAAATGGCTATCAAGACCTAGAGCTATTGTCTCGCTGGGCAAGCATTCTCTACTCAATTCCACCTCAAGCCCTTGTTCTGCAGGTACAATCTCAGCCTAGAAAGGTCTTCCTTACTGCATTCTTTCCCTAAAAATATGTAGAATGAGGAAACAGGAAGACAAAACGGATCTTGTTTTTAAAATCCTGACCTGATTTTGAAATGGCCAATTTCCTTGTGAAGGTCTCCACCTATCAACTCCCCAACCCTCCTCCACGCATGTGGCCCCGGCTCTGCTGGACACACCATGTGACTGTCACATCCCACCCCCAGAGCGGTGCAGGGGTTCAGCCCCAAAGAAAGCCAGACTTTGCAGAAAGACAACATTTATTGAGAATCATCTGTCTGGAAACCTCATCTGTGTGTGCACACGTGTGCTCACGTACATGTGTGCGTGTGTATGTGCAGGTGTGTGGGGACAGTGAGGTTCTTGGTCAGCGATGTGATCAGATGGCTTTGGCCAGCCCCACGAGGTTGTTGGCCCTGTCAAAGACGCTGTAATACTCTCGGATGAAAACATCCCCCAGGATCCATTGATGGGAATGATTTTCACCCTGGAAGCCACTGGTACAGAAGCCCTCCTCCTGGGAAAAGGAAGCAGGCATGAAGCTGGTTCCAACCCCAGTTGCTGTCTTTCCCTACCCCACCCCCTCAATCACCCTCTCATCTATTATCTCCTTTCACCCTTGGAATCACCTTCGGAGGTAAGCAAACACGTATCAGATTTGTCTGCTCAACAAATGAAGAAATTGATATTCAGAAATAAAGTGACTGAATCCAAGGTCATCTAGTGGGTCCCCTCCCCCCTCACTTGTCCTCCCCAACCCCCCACCCTCCTGCTTTCAGCACCTACGGCCCTGACGACCCGCTCCCCCCACCGCCCCCAGAGAAGGTCTGGGGACCCCAGGCCTTGACTGTTTGGAGTGCTGAGGATTAGGTTAAAGTTGAAGCCAGCAAGGCAGTAGGGACAAAGTTTGGGTGCCCACAAAGCCCAGGCTACTAAGAAAAAGCCTGAACAAAGCCCAAGGCCCCAGGACTTAGAAGTCAGCACAGTGGATGGAGACTCCTATGAGTGGCCCCGCCCTCCCTTGGGGCCTGGGGTCTGTCCTTCTGGTTTGCCCTACTTCTCCCAGGATGAAGTTGCCCCCAGGACAGCCTCATCCTATTCCGAAGGGCCGAGTGGTCTAAACATACAACCTGTTCTTTCCATCTAGGCCTTGCCACTTTTCACTAACATGCTGAGTTGCCAAGAGAAAGGAGGAGAGCTGGGTGAAGCCAGGCTCCTCTCTGGAGATGCATACCTGGCTGGTATAGGCGTAGGGGGTCAGTGGGTACATTTTGCCATTGATCTCAAAGACCACAGTGGGCATGCTGCTCAAGCTGTCGCAGTCGATGTCAAACTAAAGAACAGAGGGAGGGAAGTCCTCTTAGAAGGGCCATGGGTGCGATCTGACTGCCAGAGGAAGTCAGAGGAAGTGTGATCTGACTGCCAGAGGAAGTCCCAGGCAGGACCCCTTGCTCTGCACTGGAGCTGAACAGAGGGGAGGATCTGCTACTCAGAGGACCCCAGGGAAGTTCTTGGATCTCAAGGGAGTCGCAGTGATGGGGACCACCTGTCATCCAGCCCAGGGACAGACACCAGCTGGAGACAAGGATAGAGACAAGGGGGCGTTGGCCTCGACGTCTCCCTCCAAGCCCAGCCAGAGCTCCCAAGGACACTGGGAGCACTTAGCTGACAGGGAGAAAGCGGGGAGACTCATCGGTGGAGGGCATAGCAAAGCTCAGAGAGTCAGGGATGTGTGACCCTCTCTGGGGACAGAAGGTCAGACTGCTGTCACTGTGTGAGACATAGGAGCCCCAATGCCAAGTGGCCAAAGCTAGAAGAGCCAGGTCATCGTGAAGGCCTCCCACCCCCTGTAGGAGAACAGGCCCCTCACCATTTCCCTATGTCATTGCCTCCAGGTACAAAGCGGGTTCCCTCTTTGGAGGTTCTGGGGAGGTGGGGATACGGGTCTGGCCTCACCTCGCCATACTGGTTCTGTGTGGCTCCAATGGCCTGCTGGATGTTGAGGATGTCGCTGCTGGGCCCGACCAGCTTGGAGGTGCCCGTGTCCAGGATGGCCTGACAGCCACCCTCACAGGCCACAACCGCACCGCTGATGGTGACACTACAGAGGGGAGACAGGGCGGCCTTGCCATGCGTCCAGCATCCAGCCCTCCCTCCTTGGACCCCTTCTAGCCTCCCCTGCCACGGACCTTGGCAGGAAGGAAGCCCAGCCATCCCAGGACCTTTTCTTTCAGTTCCTTTCTAGAGCCCCCATAACTTCCTGAACTCAGAGAAAAAAACCCAAAATCATTTTCTCCCAATTCAGCAGTGGCTAAATGGAGGCCGCCTGATATCCTCTGGGACAGAAGCGTCACTGAAACAACAAAGTCACATGCACTAAGGGAGAGGGTAGGAGGAGCCCTGCACGTTTTGCCCAAAGATCTGGTTTCCAGTTTTCTCCTGCCATGTCCTTGCTGCAGGCTCCCCAACCTTCCTGCACTCAGGCTTCTCATCTGCAAAATGGGTCCATTAGCACCCCTTGACTTCCTTGACTTACCCAGGGGATGGGCATGAGGTTCAAACTCGATGTTAGTAAATTACAAAATGAAGATAATCATAGCACCGCTCTACAGGATTTCAGTGAGGAGCAAATGAAGCAGTCACATTCTCGCCCAGCACAAAGCCTGGCAGGTAGTAGTGCTGGATAAGCACAGTGCCCATGTTAAGCTGCTTCAGTTGTGTCTGACTCTTTACAACCCTATGGACCGTAGCCCACCATGCTCCTCTGGCTATGGGATTCTCAGGCAAGAGTACTGGAGTGAGTTGTCATTTCCTCTCCAGGGGATCTTTCTGACCCAGAGATAGAACCCACATCTCTTATGTAGAACCCACATCTCTCTTTTTTTTTTTTTTTTTTTGGGTTTTTTTTTTTTTTTAAATTTTAAAATCTTTAATTCTTACATGTGTTCCCAAACATGAACCCCCCTCCCACCTCCCTCCCCATAACATCTCTGTGGGTCATCCCCATGCACCAGCCCCAAGCATGCTGTATCCTGCGTCAGACATAGACTAGCGATTCAATTCTTACATGATAGTATACATGATAGAATGCCATTCTCCCATATCATCCCACCCTCTCCCTCTCCCTCTGAGTCCAAAAGTCCGTTATAGACAGCTGCGTCTTTTTTCCTGTCTTGCATACAGGGTCGTCATTGCCATCTTTCTAAATTCCATATATATGTGTTAGTATACTGTATTGGTGTTTTTCTTTCTGGCTTACTTCACTCTGTATAATCGGCTCCAGTTTCGTCCATCTCATCAGAACTGATTCAAATGAATTCTTTTTAACGGCTGAGTAATACTCCATTGTGTATATGTACCACAGCTTTCTTATCCATTCATCTGCTGAGGGACATCTAGGTTGTTTCCATGTCCTGGCTATTATAATCAGTGCTGCGATGAACATTGGGGTACATGTGTCTCTTTCAATTCTGGTTTCCTCGGTGTATATGCCCAGCAGTGGGATTGCTGGGTCATAAGGGAGTTCTATTTGCAATTTTTTAAGGAATCTCCACACTGATCTCTTATGTAGAACCCACATCTCTTATGTAGAACCCACATCTCTTATGTCTCCTGCAGAGGCAGATGGATTGTTTATCACTAGCACCATCTGGGAAGCGCCATCTGGGAAGCCCCAGATAAGGCTTCCCTGGTAGCTCTGCTGGTAAAGAATCCACCTGCAATGCAGGAGACTCCAGTTTGATTCCTCAGTCTGGAAGATCCTCTGCAGAAGGGATAGACTACCCACTCCAGTATTCTTGGGCTTCCTTGGTGGCTCAGATGGTAAAGAATCCACCTGCAATGTGGGAAACCTGGCTTCGATCCCTGGGTTGGGAAGATCCCCTGGAACACGGCATGCAACCCACTCCAGTATTCTTGCCTGGAGGATTCCATGGACAGAGGAGCCTGGCGGGCGACAGTCCATGGGGTCGCAAAGAGTTGGGACGTGACTGAGCGACTAAGCGCAGCACAGCACAGTCTTATTGATAAAGTGTGAGTGAATGGTCAGCAATCTCACTATCAAGGACCCTTGGCCCTGGAGCGTCTGATTCAGACTCGGACGGGACGAGCTACTGGGCTGTGCCCTGGATCCCTGCAGCCCCACACTGGAGCCGGCCTCTGGCGGGGCCGCGGCTGCCCCGCGCCCACCTGTCCACGGTGAACTGCCAGTACTTCTGCAACGTCACGGGCACCCAGTGGAGGGACCCTGTGTAGTAGGACGGGTCGATGGCCCCCAGCGTGAGCATGCTCCCCTGGCCATTCCTGAAACCGAGGAGAGGCATGTCAGTGGACCCTGACACCGTGGCTCTGAGAAGCGGTATCCCAGCCCCACACAGGGCAGAGGCGATTCAGATCCCTCCCCGCTCTTCTCCCAGCCCCAACCCCCACCTCCGCCCCAGAGGCTTCAGATGAGCTCTCCCAGCTCTTCTCCCCGCTGCTCCAGGCTCTTCTCTAATATCCCCTGCATACTGAAAGGAGAAGCCTGAACTCCCTCAGAGCCTACTATAAGCGTCTGAGAATCTCAATGACATCAGTAAATGATTACTGAGGCCTATCACTTTGGGAGAAAAAAAGAGGTTGAAATCCCCTATGCAGAGATAGAGTCAAGCTTCTTTTCTTAAATGCCAGAAATGAAGGTCAAACTCGGGCCCAGTGGACCCTGGCTGCATCCACGACCCATGCTGGGGCCTTTAGACAGAGGGTTAGATGTGCCTGAAAACAAGGAGAGGTGTGCTTCGATGCTGGTGTCCTTGAACTGCAGTGTCCCCGAGAGGCAGCCCCTCCTCAGTCAGTGGTCCCTGCCAGGCCACGGAAGTCCAGCCCAGGCTGGGTGCAGCTCCTACCTGTCCATGTAAACTGAGAACAGGTCCTGGGCCACCAGGCGCCTGTCCATCATGTTGTCAAACACAGGCACTGAGTACTCTGAGGCGAGTGAGGGGTAGGCCATCCCCAGGATCCCGTCGAACTCGGCATAGGTGAAGACATCCCCAGGCTCCTGGGTGCTCAGGCCTACTGTCTGCTGGATGTCCACAATGTTGGAGACCTGCAAGAGAGACAGAGTGACCTCCACCAGGGGGCCCTGCGGCCAGAGGACCCAGAGAGGGCTCAGGTCAAGCCCGTCTTCTCCAGCCCGCCCTCCCCTCTATGGGCAGTGTAGTATGGGCACTTAAGAGAAACGTTTCCCTTTTCAGCTCTGTGCCGTGGTTTTGAGGGAATGGGTCTGACGAGGCAGAAGGCTGATTGGCAGGGGAAGAGAGGGCACAGGTGGGGGTACAGAGAGCAGTGCTCATGGTGCAGAAATTGAGGGTGAGCTGAAAGAACGGGGTGAAACAAGGGCTGCTCAAAGGGACCTCTGCCTGCCCGCAGCCCTTCCACTGGCTGCACCCGGGGCGCCTCCCTGGGAAGCGCTGTGGGCACAGTAGGATGGATAGAAAGAACATGCCTGCAGTGTG
Source organism: Budorcas taxicolor (assembly GCF_023091745.1). NCBI lineage: Eukaryota > Metazoa > Chordata > Mammalia > Artiodactyla > Bovidae > Budorcas > Budorcas taxicolor. The sequence continues at coordinate 33,325,944 of NC_068912.1, forward strand.
CATCTGAAAGACCTCACTGCACATCCTTGCTTTGCCATGAGCTGTGTGACCTTGGACAAGTACTTCTCTGAGCCTTCAGGCTCACAGCAAAACAGACTCCAGCCAGACGCCAGGAAGAACTCAAGGAAGAGCAAGCTGATGAGCACCAAGGGATACTGCTTGATTTTAATTTTAGATGGTGGGTGAGGATGGAAGGAAAGATGCTAACATGTATTGGGCACTTACTATGTGCCGGCCATTGAATCAAGTACTTCAGAAGGCAGAGGGCCAAGAGCAAAGGGAGGCCTTGTCCAGAGGGCACAGATGCTTTCTGACTTGAAAGGAGGTGCTGCTCTATGACTTATAAAGTGAAGTCAAATCCAGAGAGGCGGAGACATGGGTCTGACAGCGCCCACCATGACCAGCTGTGTGACTTCAAGCAAGTTATCAGCTCATCTGATCCTCGGGTCCCTCGTCTGAACAATGGGGGTGAGACTAGCTTCCTCAAAGGGTTGTTGAAAGAACTAAATTTAAGATGAGATCACAGAGACTATGCCAAAGATAAGCGAAAAGGGGATGGAAACTGGACCCACAGAAGCCTCTTGGGTGGGAGCTGATATGGAAAGGAAAAGGGGAAGGGAGGGAGGGACACCCCACAGCTGCTGCTGGCTAAAACCCCTCTCAGAATCCTCTCCCAGGGGGGCCACCCACAGGGGCAGGACACAAAGAGCCCCTTGGCACCAGCCGTGGCACAGCCCAGAGCCAGGGTGTCTGGGTGGGGCAGTGGCTGGTGGGCAGGGAGAGGGGAGGACCGGCTGGCCCCAAGGTCCACTCACAGTGACGGTGTCGTAGCCCAGGATGCCCTGCATGCTGCCCGTCCCATAGCGGATAAACAGGGGCTTGCCCAGGTTCTGGAAGGTGGACGACTTTCTTGGGTCGAAGCGCTGGTGGTTTTCTGGAACACAGGCTCAGGGTTAGTGGGACCCAGAGCATCTTCTCTCCACTTGACAGTGCTAACAGGAGCTAAATCCTTACCAGCTCTCGTAAGAATATGGTCTCAATACCGACCATTCTCTCTACTGAAAATAAGCAGCCAGTTCTATCTGGATCCCACAAAGCTCAGTCAAGAAAATTTTCTTTGCTGCTCAATCCACCTCTCTGACCCCCCAGTGCTACCTTCATAACTTCCAAACAAAACGAAAAAAGAAAACCATCTCTCTGGTTTCCAGAGACTAGCTTATACCAGCTTTGTAATTTCCAACAAGTCTCTGCTTCTGTCAACCTTGGTTTCCTCACCTGGTGAATAAGGATAAAAAGAGCACCAATCTCCCAAGATGGTTGGAGAAACAAATTATTTACATATATTTAATGTTTTCTCAGTACCTCTCACTTTATTCCCTTAGAACTGACTGGCATGTCGTGGCCCTATTTTATAGAAAGAAAAACTGAGCACCCAGGAGGGTAAGGTGTCTGCCTTGACTCCTAACAGGGCCAAAAATATGAAACAAAGTTCCCCCATGTCTAACTGGTGCTTTATGCATCAGATCTGTGATTTGCACATCTACCCAGTCTGCGGCCAGTGGGAGAGTTGAGCAAGGAGATAGGACACAACTGGGAGTCTGGGAATGTCCAAGCCAGCTCTCCCCACAACACACAGACACATCCCACCCCAAGCCTGGCCACCCTGACCACAACTGGCAGAGCAGAGGGGTGGGCGGGGCCGGGGGTGCCACTCACTGCAGGCATTGCTCTTGCAGTAGACAGAGGGTATCCAGAAGTCAGAGGAGCCGGTGTCAAACAGCACGGTGAACTCCTGGGGCGGGGTCCCGAGGTAGATCTTCCCAAAGTACTGACTCTGAAGACAGACAGCACCGGGTCAGGCTGGGAGCACCACGTGAAGGATTGGCGAGTGTTGATGCCCAGCCTGGTGCCTGTTCAGTTCTGTAGGCTCCGTGATTTCTGCCGCAAATCCTGCAACCCCTGCTGGAATTGCCCCCAGAGCAGACACTAGAGCAAAATGTAAGCCCTGCCTGGTAAGGAGCCTGGGGCACCTGCCAGGGACAGGGACACAGAGGTGGGATACCAGCCAGGTACAGACCCCAGACCCAAGGTGCCCCAGACACACCTCCTTCCAGCTCTCTCTGTGTGTCAAAACTGGGGCTCAGATGGAGGTGGGGATGACCTAGATAAGGAAACGAGGGCACCGAACAGAAAAAGGGTGGGTTGTTTACTGAGTGACAGATGAGAGAGACAGGCTCCAGAAAAGAAGAGGGCATGGGGGAGATCCTGTCACATCCTGGGCAGCTGACAGTGGGCACCAGCTGCCCCCTCCCTGCCCTGGAAACCTAAGTCGTGGCTTCCTTGGACCTGGAAAGTTAGGTGTGAGGCTGGATCTGGGCGCAGACCATGTGTCCCCAAGGGATGCTGTCTGCGGGCAGGTCATCCGGGCTCAGACCCTTGAAAGTGGGAGGACTGGTTTTGCAGGGCCTGCTACTTCCTGAGAGCTACTGAGGGGTGGGAGATGGCTTCACACACCCCGATAGGGCTCCCTGATTCCTGAAAGAGGGAAAGGAGGGGTGGGGTGTCCATCACGCTGTGTGGGAATCATTACTGGAAGGCTGGCAGAACCACTCACATCCAGGTAGTTGGTCAAGGGCACACTGGCCACCTCCCCAAAGCCAGAGTAGTCGCTGCTGACGCCATATTGCTGTTTCTGCAGGAAGTCCTCCAGAAGCCCACGCTCCTTCAGTGCCTTCCTCAGAGGCTTGCCTTTGTACAGTGGGATCCTGAGGAGAGGGGAAGAATTAGTGATGAGGTGGGCATCTCCCCAGGGCCACCCAGTCTCAGAGGAGCCCAGAGGGTCTGGGCTCCATAAGTTATTTCTCCATTTTTGTATCATTACCTAAAGTAAAAATCGAGTTCTACATTAGCTCATGCTGGCCATTACCAGCTGCAATGCACTCTGGTATTTCCAACTCCTTTCTCTTTTTTAATGCTGGTGGAAACTCAGTCGATGTATTTTATAAGCCACTAATGGGCTTCCCTGGTGCCTGGGCTTCCATGTTGGCTCAGATAGGAAAGAATCTGCCTGCAATACAGGAAACCCAGGTTTGATTCCTGGGTCAGGAAGATCCTCTGGAGAAGGAAATGGCAACTCACTTCAGTATTCTTGCCCGGAGAAGTCCGTGGACAGAGGAGCCTGACAGGCTGCGTCCATGGGGCTGCAGTCAGACATGACCGAGCAGCTAACACACACAGTGAGTTTGCAGCTCTGCGGTTTGAAAGGCACTCAGCATACTCTCATTCAGTCTCCAATTCTAGTAGTGGACCTACTATGTGCCAGGCACTGTATGGGGTACCGGGGACACATGAAAAGCCTGTCTCTACCCTCCAGGAGCATACTGTGTAGGGAAGAAAATGGTGTCCCCCACACTCTGGAAAAAGCTATGACCAAGCTCCCACACTTGGCCAACCCCTGTTCTCCGCTCTGTGGGCAGCCTAACATGGGTGGAATTTCTTCAGACTGTTTCAGCACAGAGCAGGGTCCCCAGTGAATATGGTTAGAGTTTAGATGATAGATGATGGAGGCAGATCAGCAGGAAGAGAATCAAGAAGGAAGACTGCAGAAGCTGGTTGGAGACTTGGTCTCTGGCAGCTGGTGGCTGGTCAAGCCCCTCTGAGCTTCAACTTCCGTGCAAAATGGATTCTCTCTCCCTTTCCAGCCACTCTCGGGCACGGCTGTGGACGAACTGAGTGACTTAACCTCCCCAGCTCTTAGTTTCCTCTCCTGCAGTGGAAGACTAGAGCGTGATCGTCCCCAGTGTCACCCAGCTCTGAGTCACGTGGTCCTCCTCCTTGGGGCTGTTTTAAGGCCAACTGGAGCCCACAGGTGTGAAAGAGCTTTGAGAGTAATATAAGGGCAGCAGGTTTAAGACTTATAAAGAAAATGGGTTTTCTCACGTTGTTCATGTCTCAAATGGATCCCACATGGAACGCCTCGTATATTAATGATGGTCTCTCCTCTGGTGCCTCCCGCCCCCAGCCCTCATGTGTGAGTTTGGCTGGGACCTGATCTATTAATAGAAATGAAAGGTTCTCCAGACGTTTCTCAGCCTTTGTCTCTGATGACAGAAAAGGACTTCAGCCCGAAAAGAAGGAAGTTGGGCTGAGCTCCTGGGAGCAAGACCACAGCTGTCCTTTCCCGTGTCCCCATGCCTTTCTGCTTGTTCCAATCTGGTTCCCAGTCAGCTCAGGACCCACAGGCTGAGCGCCTGGTGACTCTCGCAGCAGTAGCTGCGACTCTACTGATCTGTCCTGTCCCGGCACAGGACCCGGAAAGCCACCCTCGAGGCAAGCGAGGCTCGAAGGCAGTCTACTGCCCCGTGCTAAGAACCAGGGATGCAGCCCTAAACGTTTGCAGCTCCAACCACCGTGGAAACCTCCACCCCATTTCTGCCTCCAGATGCCACGCTGAGCCGGCCAGGTACCTGGCACTTGAAAGAACTCCACTGTTAAGACCACCACCTGCAGCCCCCACTGGTGAAAGACACCGGACCCCTTTTTAGGGACCCTGCTTCCCAGGGATGAATTCAGGTTCCCCTGGGCTCGGGCCTTGACGGAGCTCGAACCTGGGAACCAGAGGTAGTGTGGCGTCATGGCAAGAGTGCCAGTCCAGGGGACTTCCCTGGTGGTGCAATGGTTAAGAAGCCATGCTTCTGCTGCAGGGGGCACGGGTTCAATCCCTGGCTAGGGCACTAAGAGCTCAGATGCTGCACGGTGTAGCAAAAAAAAAAAAAAAGTGCCAGTCCACTTAGGACCAAGTCTGGCTCCTTCATATCTAACCACAAGGCCTTGGACAGCTCAAGGACCCTCCCTGAACAGCAGTTTCCTCACCTGTGAAAGGCAAAAAATATTATCTACCTAATCCCTGAGGCTTAGTGAGAGTATAGGTAAAGCCCTAGTTAAGTGTCTGGCATCTAGTAGCAAGCACTCAATAAATACCAGTTATAATTCAGGGAGGAGAACCTGGAAACTCCACCCACAAAGGGTGTGGCACAACAGAGAACTCTAACTGATGCACACATAACTCTTAAAACGTGCCAGGCACTCTTCAGAGCACTTTATAAATACTAACTCATATACCCCTTATGAGGGCTCCCCTGGCCCATTGGCTAAAGAATCTGCCTGCCAGTGCAGGAGAGTCAGGTTTGATTCCTGGGTAGAGAAGGTCCCCTGGAGAAGTGAATGGCAACCCACTCCAATTTTTGCCTGGAGAATCCCATGGACAGAGGAGCCTGGTGGGCTACAGTCCATGGGATCACAAAAAGTCGAACATGACTTAGAGACTAAACAGCAAAAACTTACCCTTCAGGACAACCCTATGAGATGGATACTTCTGTCATCCTAAATTTATAAGTTTACGTTATGTTCATGATGAAGCTGAGGATCAGGCAGTTTGACTCCAGGAGCTGTGTGCTTAATTCCCACACAGCCCATCTGACCCCCTGTTCTTGTTCACCTCGCCCTGAAGAATAGGGGAATGCTTTGGAGGAAAAGGCCCCAACATAAAAGGCAAAACTGACTGGTAACGATTATCCTGGGAACCTGCAGCATTTCCTCGAGGTCTCCCGAGGGGAACCGATGGCTGGAAGACGAGGGAGACACCTCCCCGCAGCAGATGCATGCGATGCCCATCCCCTCCGCTGAGGCCTGACACTCACCTGGTGATCTCAGCGCCCTGGGAGAGAGCGAAGACAGCAAGTAGCACCACAAGACACCTCATCTTGGATCTGGGTCCGGCCGCTGCTGCAGCCAGGGCCCACTCCCACAGCTTTTATAGAAGGTGCGGGGCTCCCTCTGGCTGGGAGCCCAAGCTGCAGAGATAGCCCCTAAATTCGGGCCACTCCACAAACACATTAAGATAGCACCCAGACTACACAACACCCACTCTGATAAGGGCCATGGGTTCCACCACGCCGGGGACTTCAAAGTTGAAGGGTACGCATGCCTGATCTTCAGGCCAGGAAATGTCATGCAAGCCTCCCTGACCTGATTTCCCCTTTCAGACAGGACCTCTTGAGCTAACACAGGTGGGGCCACCGCCAAAGCCCTATTTCACGTCCCACCTTGTGGTCAGTAAAGAGGCCCATTCTCAATAGGCCCCTTCCAGCCCTCAATGCCTCCCTTCCCTGGGCCTGACTTCACAGGAGCCCCAGCCTGCCCTGTCCAGGGGTCTCGCAGCCCAGTCCTCCCAGCCCAGGTTTCCAGAAGCCGCTCAGTCTACTCCCCAAGGGGCATCTGATGCCAAGGGTGCTTGTTCAGTCTGTCACCTTCATCTAAGAGAGTTGTAGGGGCTTCCTTGGTGGTCCAGTGGTTAAGTCTCCATCTTCCAATGTGGGGCAAGGGCAGGGGCGGGGAGGGCGGCGCAGGTTCAATCCCTGGTCGGGGAACAAAGATCCTGCATCCTGCATGCTGTGTGGCATGGTCAAAAAAATAAAATTTTTAAACCTCCAAAAAATAAAAGAGATGCAGGCCCAAGACCGCTGCTCCCCACAAGGCTGTGGCCCTTGGTTCCATGTTAGAAGGATGTTGGGAGGGGAGGGTTAGATGCCAGACTCCATGAGCCACTGGGAGGCCTGGGGAAGGTGGGCAAAGAGGGCAGACTTGTGCCACACACAGAGGAAAAGGAGGAAGCTACGACATGATGGTCAGGTTTGGGGGATGGGTTAGGCGTCTGAGCCACACACAGAGGACCCGGAAGAGTCTCTCAGGGGCCCACGTGCAGGGGCTTGGGACAAGTAGAGGGTCCCAAGGTCCAGGCCAGACATGCTCTCAGGCTTGGAGCCTGGGAGAGAATCAGGCCTAAAGGGAAAACAAAGACACAAACACAAAAGTGGAGATCACATCCCAGGTGTGAAGGGAGACTGGGAACTGGAAGATCAGGTTCAAGTCAGGTTAGGGCAGGGGCTTTGGGACCATGGATGTGAGGGAGACTGAGGTGCCGGCCACCCATGTTCTGCAGGACAGAGGTCTACAAAGTGAGGAAGGCCTGATGAGGTGGAAGATAGGGGCATGGACCTGGAGCAGAGAGGACAAGCTGGGCAGTAGAGAGGTGGACCCTGGACACAGGGAGGTGAGGTGGTGGGGGACTCTGAGAGGGACAGATCCAGGAGTTTATGTATTTGACTTGCAAAGGCCTCAGGAGGCCAGGGGACCTGAGTGTTTTATGACAGGCCTTAGGAAGACAAACAGGGAAAGATTGAAAGCAGGAGGAGAAGGGGGTGACAGAGGTTGAGATGGTTGGATGGCATCGTCAACTCAATGGACATGAGTTTGAGCAAATTCTGGGAGATGGTGAAGGACAGGGAAGCCTGGTGTGCTGCAGTCCATGGGGTTGCAAAGAGTTAGACACGACTTAGCAACTGAACAACAAACAACAGGAGGGCAGGCATACCCCATCCTGGCCATGGCAGTGTTCCACCCCCACGTCCTTTCCCAGCAGGCCAGGACGTTGCTGCTTCTCAGGCCCCAGGAAGCAGCCGTGGGCACATTCAGTATTCCAAAAACACCCTAACAGCATCATCACGGCACCCTCCCTTTCCAAAAGCCAGGGAAGTAGAGAGAAAATAACACCACCAAATGGTACAGCGTGTGCCTTGTTTCCTTCCCTGAGGAGGCTGTCCTGCCAGACCAGGGCCTGCATGTCCTCTCTCAGTGGCCCTGCATCCAATCGATGCTTCCCCCCCACACATGCCCAGCATGACCCTTGGTGGGCTTCCCTGGTGGCTCAGATGGTAAAGAATCCGCCTGCAATGCGGGAGACCTGGGTTTGATCCCTGGGTTGGGAAGATCGCCTGGAGGGGTAATGGCAGCTCACTCCGGTATTCTTGCCTAGAGAATCCCATGGACAGGAGTCTATGGGGTCCCAAAGAGTCAGACATGGCTGAGCAACTAAGCACAGCACAGCATTGACACATGACAGATGCTCAATAAATGCTTGGTTGAGCAAATGAATGGACAATTGATCTTGCCACCACTTATGGAATAAATAGAGGGTCACATCTTTATTATGTCCTCAGATGAGGAGATGGAGGCTCGGAGAGGTTAGAGTTCTTGCTCATAAGGAAAAAGAGCTTGAACATTAAAAAAGGCCTTTCACAAGACTCCTGGTTTGATGTGCTACAGTTTAGCACAGGGCCTGACAAGTTATGGGGGCAAGGTGGGGTGGGTCTTGAGTTTACACTGTCAAGTCTGGGGCAGCACTGCTTCAAGCTCACTGCTCACAACCTCTGGACATCCCTTGGGACAGTCATACTTATGAGCAGTGGGCCCATCTGTAGTATCTGGGGCTGGGACCTGTGGGTGTCAGCACATGGGGCAGGAGTGCGGTACTCCACCCACCCCCCACCATCTCCCCCCGCACCAGCTCCACGTTGCCAGTGGCCCAGCATGACCCAGTAGCAAACAATCCTGGACAATGAGCCTTGAAACTCAGGCTCAGCCCCCTCTCCCTCTGGAAGGTGACCCTCAAAGCCAAGAACCAAAGCACTGGTTTTTCTGTGTTTATTCACGAGATTGGGATCATTCTAACAGCATTCAAGTGCACACTATCAGGAAGGCTACCTCAGACTGCACAGGATGTTAGGACTGCTAATCCCCGGGAAGCAGGCCAAACACTTCAAAAAGCTTTTTGAAAAGCCACGATAAGATTTCATCACTGGTTACCCAGAGCCAGGTGGGGACAACTCCCCTTGGTCTAGATTCCTTGCGTCAGGGAACTGACCCACAGAAGTGGCTCAAACAAAATCAGGGCCCAGGGACAGCCTCTCCAGGGTACCCAACGTTGTGACCTCCACTCAGACGTGAGCAGCAACAAGGTCAAACATGCACCCTTCCCTGAGCATCTCCTATGAGCTCACACTGTGTGGAGATGGGCGGCTTATCTCATCTCCACCTCCAGGGAGCCCACAGTCAAGTGGGGGAAAGATTGGTTCTGGTTGGTGATCCTGCTGTGATCCAAAGAACCAGACACCTCTTCTACCAGCATTGGTTTGCAGGGGAGCATGGTTTCTGGAAAGTATGTGTGGGACAATCCTGGGCTTGAACCCTGGCCATGTGGCAGTGTGACCTTGAGTGAATCCCTTTACTTCTCAATGCCTCAGTTTCTTCTTCTGTAGACTAGAGACAATGACACTGAGAGGGTCATGTGAGGGTCAAAGATAAGAGAGTCTAGAGCTGCTATTCGTTACACTTCCTACAAATGGGAGACAGAAACGACTGAGGTTGTGTGACCTTGAAAATTTCAGTCATTCCCCAGTCTCAATTCTTCGTCTGTGAAATATGGGATTCACAAGCTCACAGAGCTGGTCTCAATCTCTGCTGTGTTCAAAGCAGCAGTTCTTTTTTCTGCTCGAGGAATCAACTGAATTTCCGCACTGTGCCCCCAGCCCTCCGGACTGAGGGGCCAATTAACCTTAGTCGTTTCTGCAGAGCCCCGCAGGTGTGCTTTGATGCACATGACTCTCCAGCTGGTCAAGTTTGCAAGGGGTAGGCGGTGCGTGGTGGTCTTCCTTGTCCCTGCCTGGGGTCCTGTTGCCTCCACGTCTCACCTGAGCCAACCCAGTCTTCTGGAAGTTGCCTCGGTCCTATTCCCCCAGACAAACCACACGGACCCTCCACCCTGACCTTGCCTTCTCCCTGCACCACACCAAGAAGCAGGATCTGGGTCCCCACCACTCAGAACCTGCCTGAGTCCCCTGCCTCTGCTACATCCTCTGAGGGGCCCCAGGTTCTTCCAGGGCTTCAGGAGAAACGTCCTGCCCTGCCAGTCCTTCTGCTTCCTGCCCTGCCCACGTCTTCCCTAAGACAAACAGGCAGAGCTGGCTTTCCTTTCCTGAGGAAGAGAAAGGAGAAAATGAGAGGATTTTTTAAAACTAATAGATCACTACCTCAAAACATTATTCAAAATATGATTCTTGGGGGTGCATCCTCTCAGCTTGACCACATGACCCTCCCAGCACCAAAACCCTATAGTTCAGCAAAGATGACCACATTACATCCACACTCAACAAGCCTCTGGCTGAAGAAGATGGGAGGAGTCCAGGGGTCTTCAATGCAGGACAGAGGAAGTGCAATGGCTCACCCGAAAGGGATCTCAGAAGGCCGGAAACCTGGAAAACACGATGGAAAAGACTGCTGGCACCTGTGGAAGTCCCCACCCTTCTCCCCTCCTGACCACAAAGGGATCCATCCCTGTGAGTGACATCCTGGCCAGTCCTCCAGTCTTGGTCAGCAGAAATCTGGGAGAGACCAGCTCCCAGACTCCAAACCCATACCTCTGTTCTGCATCAAGTGACCTGAGTCCTGGGAATGTCTGCCCAACACATCACAGAATTGCTGGGTCCTCTCATGTGAACACTGGGGTTGGGGACCCGGCCCCCGCACACACAGGAGAACACATTGCGAGTTATGGGAAAATGCCACGGGGAAGCCCATTCCAGCTTCCTGAATAGAATGGGGGAGAGACAGAGGTAAAAGTGATCTCCCCCAACTCCAATGCCGGACTCAGGGTCCCCAGCAAACCAAGTCTCTGGATCACTGGGTCATGCATCTTAAGATCGTGTTTTGCTTTATAAACACAATTTTAAGGAATCACCAAATAGTTGGGAAAGAGGATTTGGTCAACATTAAGTAATAGTTTTGTCAAGTTTTGTAACAGTAATGTCAATTTCTGGCTTCAATACTTGTTTTTTTACGTGTTGTTTAGTTGCAGGAATTCTTTGCATATTCTGAATGTTAACCCCTTATTACGTATTTGATTTGCAAATATTTTCCCCCATTCAATGAATTGCAGTTTCACTCTGTTGACGTGCCCTTTGATATACGAATGTTTTTTGTTTGTTTCGCTGTAATCTAATTTGTTTCTTTGCTTGTACTTTTGGCATCAAATGCAAGAAATCGTTGCCAAATCCAACGTCATGAAGCTTTTGAAGTTGAAGTTTTGGACTGAGTTCTCCTCCCCAACTATTTAGTGATTCTTTAAAACTATATTTATAATGCAGACACTCATGATCTCAAGATGCATGACAGAGAGATTCTGTTTTGTTGTCCTGCAGTGGCTCATGTTCTCCATAGCCAACTTCTTTGTCCCCTTTTAGCCCTGGTTTGTCCCATCGTGTTGTGGAAGCATCTTGTGAAAGTGGAGGAACAGTCGGGAGGGGCCTGATTTCTACCAGAGTATCTTCTCATCCCTTTCTTCTTCTCTTCCCCCCACTTTTCCTCCTCTTTTCAACTCCCTGCTTGAAAAGCAACCCCACGTGGAATTTAGGAGCAACCTGCCAGCCCCTCTTCCCAAAACTCCAGCTCAGTAGCTTTCCCCGGAGTGGGGCTCTGGGTATTGAGTAGCGTGCTCCATTGCTGTTTGGTTTCTAACTTCTTCTGAATGTGCTGAATGTCAAATTTATGACTATGGAATTTATTTGAAGAGGTCTTTGGATTGTCTCAGTCTTTAAAATCTTTTTATTTAGAAATAATTTCGAAATAAATTGTACGGAGATAGTACAAAGAATTCCTGATACCCTCAACTCAGATATGGAAAATGTTGAAATCTGACCACACCTGCTTTACTTTATCTTATATGGTGTACTTAGAGAGGTCAGATTCATAAAGTCAGAAAGCGGAATGGTGGTTGTCAGGGCCTGGGGGGAGGAAGGAAATGGGGAGTAATTGTTTAATGGGTATAGATTTTTCAGTTTGGCAAGATGAAAATAGGTCTGGAGATGGAGGTAATGATGGCTGCACAGAATGCAAATGTACTTAATGCCACTGGACTGGACACTTAAAACGATCAACATGCTAGATTTATGGTGTGTGCTTCTTGGTATTTAATCACTAAGTCGTGTTCGACTTCTGTGTGACTGCATGGACTATAGTCTGCCACGCACCTCTGTTCATGGGATTTCCCAGGAAGGAATACTGCAGTGGGTTGCCATTTCTTCCTCTAGGGCATCTTCTCCACCCAGGGATTGAATACGAGTCTCCTGCATTGGCGGGGGGATTCTTTACCACTGAGCCACCAGGAAGCCCCTTAGTGGACAGTAGGCTTTAAAAAAGCATAGCCCTTATTATTAATATTTTTCTCCTCTCTTCTAATCACCACCAAAAACATACAGAGTGGCTATCTTTACCCATATTTTACAAACGAGAAAAATGAAGCTTAACAAAGCTGTCACTTACCCAGCTCCCAAATCAGAATATGATACTGCCAGGATTTCAATCCAGGACCAGTTTGACTCCAAAACCCGTGATCTTTCCATTCCACCCTGCTTGGGTCTCATTTAATGGATGAGAATCCTGAGGATTAGTGACACTGAGCACTAGGAGAAAGCTCAGATGCCCACAGGGGCCAGGCAGGTAATGGAGAAATCACCTGCCAGAGATTCTACCGAGAATCTTCGCTTTAACTAAATTACCGGTGAAGCAAGTAATATGATATGCGCCTATATGGTACTGGAGATTGTGTTCCCAATTCTGATTTTTAAAGTAGATATCAAAAAATAGAAATACACAGTTAATTTAATTGCCTTCCAAAAATTTTAAGCGTAATGCAGCCAGCACTGTGTAAATCAAGCAAATTATTTTCAGATCAGATGTAAACTCCAGTCACCCGGTGGCCACCCTAAGGAAGGTGTGACGGAGACCTCGACACAGGTGTGGTGAGTTCAGATGTGTCTAAACAACCCTCTACAGCTGAATACCACACCCTCCAGTTAGGGCCACTGTGGGAACCCAATTCCAAGATGCCAGGATTCATCATTTTCTAAGAGGTATAAGAAATGTAAGGGCTTCCCACATTCTCAAATGGTAGAGAATCTGCCTGCAATGCAGGAGACCCGAGTTCCATCCCTGGGTCTGACAGCCTCCCTGGAGAAGGAAATAGCAACCCACTCCAGTATTCTTGCCTGAAAAATCTCACGGACAGAGGAGCCTGGCGGGTTTCAGCCCACGGGGTCGCAAAGAATCGGACGTGACTGGTGGACTAACACTTCCACTCTAACACTTTCATAGGAAATGTGGGTTTGGGGGAAATATACCAAATTTTAAATACAGGTCACTTTATTTTTACACTGTGCAGACAAAATAAGACAGGTCTGCAGGCAAGCCCATATCGTCGGCCTCCAGTGAGTCTCCTCACTCTCGGGCACAGCCCAGACTCAAAAGAAATCCTGACTTCTAGGAATGGCACCCCACTCCAGTACTCTTGCCTGGAAAATCCCGTGGACGGAGGAGCCTGGTAGGCTGCAATCCATGGAGTCGCTAAGAGTCAGGCACGACTGAGTGACTTCACTTTCGCTTTTCACTGTCATGCATTGGAGAAGGAAATGGCAGCCCACTCCAGTATTCTTGCCTGGAGAATCCCAGGGACGGTGGAGCCTGGTGGGTTGCCCAGATGGGGTCGCACAGAGTCGGACATGACTGAAGCGACTTAGCAGCAGCAGCTGCAGGCTGTAATGAAACCAGCCTGTGGTTTTTCCAGCCCAGAACTGGAGCGGGAGGCACAGAGGAGAAAGGATAGGCTGAGTGAGGGCAGTGCAGGATGCCCAAGCCTGACAGAACCCGCCTGAAGAGGCAGGTCTACAGACAATCATGGCTCATTTTTTCTTCCCTCAGTCAGATCTTTGCCTGAAGCTACACCAGAAGACCTGGCAGCCCGTTGTCAAGGGGAGGACTGCATGACAGCCGGCCACGCTAATTAAAGGGGATTTTTTTTCCTCCCAGATGAATGCATGTTAAAAATATCAAATATTAATCACTGGCAACATTAATTTATAATAATGCTTGTCTCCCTTTCAGCTTCTAAACCGACATCTGGTATGACTGCTTTGAAACTGACACCCGCTCCATCGAGGGATTTATAAATAGCCTGGGTTAAAATCTTCACCTTGAACCAAACAGGCTGACTCCATGCGGTGGTTTATGGAATGAAGAGGGCTGCCTCGGGCACTGAAGTCCTGGGTGGGTCTATTTGGGATAGTGTTTAAAACGTTAAAAAAATAATAAATTAAAAAGACACCAACAGTGTACTGGGAGGGAGGGTTCTAGAGTGGCTCTGATGGCTTCCTCCCTGGAGGAGGTCAGCCTGCCTCCCACCTAGCCCATTTCATGCTAGGTGAGGCTGGATGGGGCACAGGCTGTTTTATCCTGCCCTAAGTTCACCGTCCAGTTTCTATACTTGCTCTTGGTGACTGATTAGTGCAGACACTATCCTTTATTGAAGGGGCACAAAACCCACTTTCTATGGGCAGAAGAACAAGTCCTCTATCAGCCTGTAGAGCGCTGTCAGTGCACAAGCTCACTGGGCCTGGGGTTCGCACCACCTCATTCCAGCCTCACGACAACCCTGCGAGGGGAATCCCAGTGGGAACGCCATTTCACTGAGGAGGAAGGTTAAAGAAGCTGCTTCCCTGAGGTTCCCCAGGCAGCTAGTGGTGGGCAGAGTCAAGATCACCCCAAGAAGAGGGGGTCCTTGGAGTCTCCTTGCTTAACACCTTTCCAACATTTTTCCTGTGGCTAAAACCCCAGTTTCCCAAGGGTCCCCTTTCCAGGAATTGGGATCCAGCATTTCTGCGATGGAACACAGGACTCTAATGGTGGGTACCTAATGAACAACCCCCACCATGCTCGACCACCAGGGAGGGTTGGGGCCACATTGCTGTGGGGTCTACCTCACAACAAATTGGCCAGAGTCGCTGTCCACATGTAGCGGAGGTGCAAACAGACTCTGAGAGCTGCCTCACCCCTAGCGGAGCTGAGCTGAGAATCTCAGCCTCTGGCCCCAGTGTCACCAGGAGGGCCAGGACCATCAGACGGAAGGGCAGAGGGAGGACGGAGCATGCCGTGGAAGGGAGAAGGCAGGTGGGGGATGCGGAGGGCAGCATCTGGGAAGGAAGCTGGGAGATGCTAAGGGCAGCACAGGACCCCATTTCTGATCGTCCCAAGCTCCCCAAGGGCTCAGGGCATCTCTGGGGCAAACAGCGAAGCCCTTCCTGACCCACAGACTTTGCCATCCCCGTGGGTCTCCCCGGCCCAGGGCTCCTAGGAGAGTGCAGGCTGTCCGGGGGTGTGGTGGCCCATAGGTAGCCTTGCCCAGGATCAGAAGTGCCCACAGGCCCTGATGGAAGGAAGGAACAAACACCTGGAGAGCAGACCACTGACAACACTCCTTAGTTACCTCACAGCTGCCCTTGCCAGTGAGGACCCTGGGGCCGGAGACTCTACAGGGTGCCCAGCTGGCGCTCAGCACCCCGCTGGGGCCAAATCCTCCTGAGAGTGTAATTCTACCTGACCCCCAAAACAGTCGTCCCTGTGCCTCTCCCAGGGCCTCACTGAGCCCCTTCTCAGTGTCCCTTCCTGGAAGCTAGTGAGGTCAGGTAGGCAGTCCCCACAGTGAGCTCTCAGAGGTGTGTCCCCTCCCCACACCTGGGAGTGAGCTGTGGGCTGCCTCGGCCCATGGGGCTCCTTGCAAAGTTCTCCATCCCCGGCAGGCTCCTGGGGCAGGACAACCCTGAGCCGAGGGGCTTGGGCCCCATTTTCTGCTGCCCCGTCTCCCAAACACCCCCTGCTGACACGGAGCATCCCATTCGGCGGCTCAGGCCCAGGTTTCCACAGCTGGGCCCCAGATGGGGGCCTGGGAACATATGTAGGACACGTGTTTGCCTCTTGGCTGGGGCTTCGGGGCAGCCAGAGCCGCCTCCTCATCTGCAGGGCTTCCCAGCCTCCAGGTGGGGGCCCAGCTGTCCGCCCTCAAGTGAGCGGAAATTACAGCCCCACGGGGGGCCTCCCCTCTCTCCTCATGGTGGCCCCCTCCTTGTGTTCCTCTTCCCCCTTGGTTTCACTTCAGCGATTGAGGTTTCTCCAGGGACAGTTGCACAAACCTTGAAACCTAATTTTGGTTGGACACAGACCCCATCACATTCTCCCTGCCGTCCCTCCTGTCCTGCTCGTCCTTGTTTTAATATTAAGCCCACGCTTTAGCTCGACTGGAGCTTTTCCTAATGGAAACTAGTCTCTTGGTCCCTTGGGGGAAAAGTAGGACTTTCATCATATGTTATTTCCTCCAAAGGCTGGGGAGACAGACAGGGTGGGGCAGCGTTTCTTGGGAAAGGAGGCACCGGGACCACCAGCATCAGTCACAGCTGGAGGGGGCTTGTTGTAGGCCCCACTGAATCTGAGTCTCTGGAGGTAACCCAGGAAACAGCGTTTGAACATCACCCTTTGTGCTTCTATGTACACTAAGGTTTGGGAACTGCAAGTCTACAGAGTAAACGACATTTCCTAGTCCTGGGGTCACCAGCCCTGAGATGCTTATCTCAGGGGACACACATGCGTTGGCAGGTTTAATTTGAACACAATCTGAGAAGAGCCAGAATAAAATTCAGAGCCCACACTCCTTATGCTTTTCCTAGAAAAAAAAAATTGTATAACGCAGTATTAAGATCATAGCCCATATTGAGAAAACATTCCATTTCACTTGGAAACAGTGACTCATATATTTAAGCAGGGTATTAAGAAGCTCTTAGATAAGATTTGTGTAGTTATGTTCCCAAATGGAGTGTTATTAAGCTTTTCCCACATAAACCTGTGCTTTTAAACTACATCATAATAATGGCACACAGGCCGGACAAACTGAGATTTTTTCCTACTGCGTTCAAATTCTGGGAAAGGGAAACGCATCCAAGAGCAGGTGTTTGTTTCTTCCTGGCAGTTTTACGAGTCTCTCACAGGGGAGATGCCTCAGGTAACTGGCTTAGCGAGCCAGGCAGACAGATCCCAGTGCTAACTGGGATGTCTTCATAAATAAACAAAAAATGTATAAAACATTCCCATGGAGCTTCCACTGGCCAAGGCCGCCCTAAGCTCTTCTTGTGCACTAACGTCTAATCCTCACACCAACCCAAAGGGGCAGGTACTATTGTTATTGAACCAAACTTGGGACCCTTTGCCCAAGTGCAGGAGAGCCAAGACCACAGGTTGTGGTGAAGCAAATACAGTGTTTATTGCAGGGCACCAAACAAGAAGTCCTGGCAGCTGAGACTCAAGATCCAAACTCCCCAACTTTCCAGGGGTAGGCTTTTAAAGACAAGGTAAGCAGGAGTTCCCTGATGGTCCAATGGTCCAATTCCCTGATGGTCCATGCTTCCACTGCAGCGGGCATGGGTTCAATCCTTTGTTGAGGAACTAAGATCCCACATGCCACAAGGTACAGCCAGAAAAATAAAATAAAGACAGGGTGACAGAGAGGGTTCCAGGGTGTGTAATCAGCTCATAGACATTCTTCTTTTGGTTAGTAGTGAGGTCATGGGGAGTCAACATCATCAACCTTCTGTTTTCAACCCGTCTGGGGTCTCTGTGCTTCTGGGCAACATACAGTCACTTAACTTCTTCCACCCGGTGGGGGTTTCAGTATCTGTAAAACAACTCAAAGGATATGGCTCAAGATATTATGTAGAGCAGAGAAGGCAATGGCACCCACTCCAGTACTCTCGCCTGGTAAATCCCATGGACGGAGGAGCCTGGTAGGCTGCAGTTCATGGGGTTGCTAGGAGTCGGACACGACTGAGCGACTTCACTTTCACTTTCCACTTTCATGCATTGGAGAAGGAAATGGCAACCCACTCCAGTGTTCTTGCCTGGAGAATCCCAGGGACGGGGGAGCCTGGTGGGCTGCCGTCTCTGGGGTTGCACAGAGTCGGACACGACTGAAGTGACTTAGCAGCAGTAGCAGCCCCCTGCTGCTAAGTCACTTCAGTCGTGTCCGACCCCCAGCGACCCCATGGACTGCAGCCTTCCAGGCTCCCCCGTCCCTGGGGTTCTCCAGGCGAGAGCACTGGAGTGGGCTGCCATTGCCTTCTCCACAAAGCCCCTGACGGGGAACTAGATGTCCTTGGCTTTGTTTAATGGCTAAACTATTATTATTTGTCTCATTTGACTGTTTTCCTTGCTGCATTCTCTCACTTCTCAAATTAAATTTATTCTTTGGAACTCTAGCAAGGCCTAGGAGGTGAAAGTTTTTCTACAAATAAGAGGCAGTCAGAGAACATGGAGAGGTCTGTCCAGGCAAAGCCCCATAGGATTCTGCTCAGTTACACTATTATTATTATTGCTGCCCATTTTACAGATAGGGAAACTGAGGTAGAGAGGCTTAGTAACTTGTCCACGGTTCCTATCTAATAAATAGCCTGACCAGGGCCAAACCCACAGTCTGTGCTGTTACCGCTGTGTCACCCCGGTAGCAAGGTAACTTTGCTGCTAATTCTGTGAGAGTTGCCAAATGAGCCAAATGCAAAATGCCAAGAAAATGTCAAGCTGCCATTTGACAGATTTGTTTACTTGGTCTTCGGGGCTTAGTTTCATGATGAAATCTCACAGGTTTCTCTATGCCTTGTCTCTGTCAGAGCTATGCCCACGGCTTCTTACTCATCAGCCTGTCTGTCTGCTTAGATCCAGTTAATCCTCCTCACTAATCTTCAGTCCTCAAATTAAGGCCCCTCTGTCCTCACTAGGCCAGGGGCTTTTCCTGCCCCTGAAGACATGAGCCCACTCTGGGGGCTCTGATCCCTTTTAAAAACCACACCCGTATTTTTCCTCCACATCACACTCATATTTAAATAAATCTAATATACCTATGATCCATGAGCAGTAGAGCCTTCCAAGTAGGGGTCTAACACAAGAAAGAATATTCTAGATGGAGGGCCGCAGATTGTGACCCTCCTGCCGTCCTAGGCCCAGTGGTCCCCTTGAGGCCCACACACTGTTCTCTCAGGCTTGTGGCTGACTCTAGGCTCCCACAGGAGCCTTTCTTTATAAACTTTGAGTGGAAAACATCAGTGGAAGTTTATGGAGGTCAAGAGGGGTGTCAGAGGACCGAGGGGGAAGCCAACAAGGAGAGCATCCTGTTTCACCGTTATTCCTGCCCAGAGTCAGCTGTCCCAAGCCTCTGTCCCCTGGCTGTGCAGCTGCTCCAGCCACGACCTTCACCATTCAACCCTGGGAACACAAACAGGACTCAGACACTGCCCTTCCTTCTCCTGCGGAGGAGGCTGGCCGAAACATGAGAGCTTTCTAAGGACAGGGGTTAACTCAGGGCCTGAGGTGTGTCCCAGTCACTGTGTCGAGGGATGAAGGTGGAGGCGGGGGACGCATGTGGGTTAATCTGCACGATGCTTTGAAGTCACAGGACATGAGAGGAAAGGAAAGCATTCCCCACAGAGGGAACGGCCTGGGCAAAGATATACGTGGCGTCTTCCACAAACCAAGACAGTCCTGAGGTTGGGAGGGCTGGTGGAGACAGAGAGAGGGTGGCCGGGCCAGACCACAAGGAGCTTTTCACTCCTGGACAAGACAAGCTTTCTCCTTTGTTGCAGAGAGGCCTTCTGGGGGATTTTTGATGAGGAAAGAACCGGGCAAATGTGCTGCCTAGAAGGATGACTGGTGGGCATGCAGGGCTGGAGTCTAAGGAGAAACTGGAGGCAGAGAGAATAGGTAGAAACAGTTGCCGTGGACCACACCGAGCAGGGTGAGGGCTCAGACAGCCCCGGACTGGAGGGAAGAGGGGCAGATCCGAGAGACTTTTAGGAGAGAAGAGAGAGCTTGGTGATCATTTGACAAGAAAGTCAGAGACAAGGGACGGTAACAGAGAGACAGACAGTTCTAGACTGCCCTCGAGCTTCAGACTTCATAGTAGCGGGCGGTGGGGGCACGGAACCATCAAGACCAGCAGAGAAAAGGAAGATTTGGGAAGACAAGCAGTTCTTCCCGTGCAGTACTCTGCTGCACACAGACAGGCTGGCGGGTGGTGGGGGGGAGGGCGGGAGGGGCAGCACCCAGTCATTTTCCTCTGACCCCCATCCAGCACCACTCTTCTAATCCTGAAGAATCCGTGAGAGATGTCTCACCGGAAGATGACAGAGGCTTCCAGGAAAGAAATTTGTAGGGTGGAACTGGGAGCAAAAGAGCAATTAAACATGTGTCCTGGCATGCCTCTTCACCCAGGTGGAAGCATCATCCCTCTGAATCTCTGACTGAGTATAACACCTGGGATGTCTGGGGAGCAGTCCCCATCTGCTCTGAGAGCTCCCTTCTTTCTGATGCTGCCATCTATTCCTCCTCAGCTCTTCTGTGCCACCCCCATGTCAGCCACTAGATGGCACCAGACTCCACCAGCTGAGAAGGAAACCTAGCGCATTTGTGCAGTCCTTTGCCTCTCTTTGCAACCCCCTGAACTGTAGCCTGCCTGGCTCCTCTCTGTCCACAGAATTTTTCAGGCAAGCATACTGGAGTAGGTTGCCATTTCCTTCTTCAGCGAATCTTCCTGACTCAGGATGGAACCCACACCTCTTCCGTCATCTGCATTGCCAGGCAGGTTCTTTACCATTGTACCACCTGGGATTTGGGCCAATATGGGGCAGTCAGACTGTCACTAAAGGAACCCACATCTTGAAGGGCTGTCCATTTCACCTAAGTCTAATTTAATTTAATTCTTCTAGAATGCATTCTTATTGTGTGTATATTATTCTTACTAGTTGGTTCTTTGATAACTATGAAGACAGTGAAAATGTTAGTCACTCAGTCGTGACTCTTTGTGACCCCATACACTGTAGCCCAACCAGGCTCCTCTGTCTATGGGATTCTCCAGGCAAGAGTACTGGAGTGGGGTTGCCATTTCCTTCTCCAGGGGATCTTCCCAACCCAGGGACTGAACCCAGGTCTCCTTCATTTCAGGCAGATTCTTTGCCACCCATATATATATGTATATGATATATTCTTCATATTTATGAATATTCATGAAGAATATATCCCTAAATGTAAAGAATTCTCACAAATATACTTTCCTTGGGCTTCCCTGGTGGCTCAATGGTAAAGAATCAACCTGCCAAGACAGGAGACGTGTGTTCTATCCCTGGGTTGGAAAGGTCTCCTGGAGAAGGAAATGGCATCCCACTCCAGTACTCGTGCCTGAAAAATCCTGTGGACAGAGGAGCCTGGTGGGCTACAGTCCGTGGGGTCACAAAAGAATCAGTTACAACTGAGCGAACAAACAACATACTTTTCCTTAGCTTCCCTAGCCTCCCCTGTGATCTCTTCAATCTTAAGGGAAAAAAAGCAGCAGGGAACTGGGGCAAAGACCAATTATCAGTTCCTCAAAATTCTGATATAAAAAGTGAGAATCAGTCGTGTTAGATTAAAAGGATGGTTTGGCCCATCGACAGGTCTGCAGATCAGCTGGCTCCCATGGGAATGAAAAGGCAGTTGCAGGCAGCATGTCAGCAGCCACAGGGTCCCTCGTGCCTGCAGCCACCCCGCGTCTCTGCTCCATCACACTGATTCCTGCAGCGATGCCCCACCCAGGTCAGCTCTGCTTACAGAGGGCGACTGGCTGGGAAAGCACCGCACACAGCATGACCTGGCAGCAGCAGGCGGTTCCTGGAGATCCAAAGGACAGGATGGACAAATTGGATTCCTGGACATGGAAAGGAACTCTACATTCAGTACCTGAGCCTGAAAGTCAGGAGCCAGGAGACTCAAGGGCTGCAAGAAGTGGGCAGATGAGCAGAGCAAGCACCAGTGTCTATCAATGGAGCCAAAATCAAAGAGCAAGCCCTGTGTGGGGCCCAGGCCCAGCCTGGGTGGGCTCTGCAGTAAAGCCTGTCCTGAGCATGCCCTGAGCAAGGTTATGACAGGGTTTAGGGCAGAGAAAGGAGGGCAGGACCCCAGGACTCAGAAACCAGTCTCCTTGGAGGCTTCTGAGAGGCAGAGGATACAATATACTTTTCATCTTATATTTTGCACTTTCCTAGACTAAGAATTCGGAGAAGGAAATGGCAACCCACTCCAGTATCCTTGCCTGGAGAATCCCAGGGACGGGAGCCTGGTGGGCCGCCGTCTATGGGGTCGCACAGAGTCAGACACGACTGACATGACTTAGCAGCAGCAGCAGCAGCAGCAGCAGACTAAGAATTGAGGTGAGGAAGGGCCACAGGGCTAGCACTGAAGGAATACTCCAGTCCCTGGTTCAGACGCAGAATCAGGGCCTCACCAGCCCGTCCCTGAAGCAGACTTTCTCACCATACGTGGTGACCTGGTGGCTTCGACTATTTGACACTCGACAAAAGGGACAAAAGGGCTCAGCTCACAAGGCCTCCTGCCTCCAACCCAGAAACCCATTTGAGCCACACCCTCCTCATCACCTAGAGCCCACCGAGCTGCCTCGAACCCTTCATGCAAACGGACCCTGTATCCACTTTCTCCAAAAAACTTGCCCCAGAGGGGAGGAGGGATTCCAGTCACATCCCTCTCCTACCCGGACGCAGCCCGGCCCTGCCCCCTCCCCACATCCCCCGGCACGGCAGGAACACACAGCCACTCGACCCTTGTTCATGCTTTTATTCTGCAACCAGCAGTCAGTGCGCACAGCTACCGGCATCACCATGCCTGCGCGAGCCTTGGGCAGGGTCCAGATGGGAGGTGCTGAGGGGGACTGGGGTTGTACACCAGATGGAGGCCAGTGGTGTGACACCCAGACAAACTGCTCTGAACTTCAGCCAACCCTCAGCCTCTAGAGAAGATGCCATATTTATAATAGATGTGGGGCACACACAGCCTGGCCATGGTCCTGGGTCGTGGTCTCCTCCTGTGCCCAAAATCAGTGGCCCGCCGGCTAGCCCCCATCTCTCCTCCAGCTGAGCAGAGGCCAGAGGCTTCCTCGAGGTCACACACAGACCTGCTCTTGACCCTTGGAAGGGGGCTGTTGGAGGGAACTCACTCACAGCCTCATGAACCACCACTGTCTGCATTTCACAGGGAGGCAGCAGGATCCAGGGCTTCACTGTGAACTGGTAACGTGCTGGGAGGGGCATGGGAGGCCTGCAGTTCTGACCCAGCGGGCTGGCCACAGGCTGAACCCACAGCAGCCGTGTGGAGGCCGACTGACCTCTTGGGGCCCCATACTTTGCACGAGCTCACTGATGCAGGCAGAAGTGCACCTGCCGGAGGGGAGCGGCAGGGCCCAGGGAGGACGGTTCACCTGTGGTGGAGGAAGGGCCGGGCAGGGAGAGACACAAGGAAGGAGTACGTCCCTGTTACTCACCACCCCTGAGCAGTGCACCCGGGCTTCCTCCAGGACCACAGCCACCTGCCAGGACCCCACAGCCCGGCCGGGCAGACCGTAAAACCCTGTGACGTGTGTCTGCGTCGGTGCACATATGTGGGCAGGGGAGCAAGGGCGTAGGTCAGCAGTGCAGGGAGTGGGACAGCAGAGGGGATGTGGGGCTGGGCCTTTCAGCAGAAATAAAAGTCCAAGGGAGACCACCACAGGCTGTGCTCAGAAAGAGGCCCGGGACCCCTGGTGGGTGTCCTGAGACCAGACACTCCTAAAAGTTGATGTTCTTCAAGTCGGTGGAGCAACGGTACCTGCCGTCCAGGCCACGGGAACATAGCAGGTTGGGCAGGCAGGGGCAGGCATGGTGCTGCCGCTTTCTGAAGAAGGGGACCTGGGGAGAGAGAGGAGAGGAGACGCCACGTTCACCAAAGGGAGGCGGGCCCCCGGGGGGAGCCTCTGGCCGGCCCAGCCCTGGCTGAAATGTCTCATCGCCTGCACCCCAGCACCACAATAATGGCTTTTATAGAGGAGGAAACTGAGGCACAGAGAGGTTAAGTAACATGCCAAGGCCACACAGCCAGTTTGTGGAGGAGCCAGGGTTTGACCTCAGGCAGTCTAGCTCTGACACTGATCAGCCACTGCGCAATATGGCCCACCCGCCTATCCCCCAAACTCCACGAGCCCCCACACCACCCACCGGGGTCCCCCCGCTGACCCAGCACACCCACTCTCACAAATTCACACCCACACCGGTGATTGAATATCAGTTGTAGCTCAGCCATTACACTCTCCACCCTATGTGGGTGTCGAGGAGGTGGCTGCACAGGACAGGGTCCCTGCCGGGTGACTCACACCCACAGGAAGGCTGAGCCACTGAGGGTTCCTCAAGGAGGGTGAGTAGGAGGGGTTAGGAGTATAGATAAGTCGCACAGCCTGGGCTCAAATTAGGTCTGCCAATTCCCAGCTGTGTGACAACTGGCAAGTTATTTAGCCTCTCTGTGCTTCAATTTATTATCCGTAAAAGGAGTTAATAATAGTGGCTACCACATATGGTTGTAAATAGGTTTTCATGATAAAGAGGTTTAAATGTGCAAAAACATCACTTAGGATGAAGGTTGGCACGTGGTAAGCACTCGGTGTATTGCCTCTGCTGCCTGCTTTGGGAATACCCCAAGGCTACAGGGACTCTGCTCTGTCTCCCTCCCCAGCTCAGCCTCCTCACGCCTAGGAGGGCTGCCAGGGAGGATCATGGTGGGAGGATGCTCCTGGGTGCAGGCGTGCTCCCCAGAAGGGCTTGCAGGGCATCTTGGCCACAGAAAGCCCAGGGAAGGGGGCGCAAGCCCACAGGTGCTGCTGCAGCCACCTGACAGAAAAAAAGGCCATGGGGTCGTTCTGTGGTCTCTGGGCTGGGGGCTCCTCAGGAAGCAGAGTGGGTGCTGGATGCCTAGGGCACAGAGGAGTGAGTCTCCTTAAAGTGTATGCCCTGGGGGCCTGGCCAACCTCACCCTGCACGCCCCCTCACACTCGGGCTCTGGGTGGGAGCCCACTTCACAGTCTTACTGCGTTGTGTTCTTGAGGGGAGAGTGTGTGTGCGTGCTCACTCAGTCGTGTCCAGCACTTTGCCACCCCACGGCTTGTAGCCTGCCGTTCTCCTTTGTCCACAGGATTCTCCAGGCAAGAATACTGGAGTGGGTTGCCATTCCCTTCTCCAGCAGATCTTCCCAACCCAGGGATCGAACCTGTATCTCCTTCGTCTCCTGCATTGCAGACGGATTCTTTACCACTGAGCTACCTAGGACGTCCGGAGGGAAGAACCCTGTGCAGTAAAGGGCATTCAGGAGACTCTCAGAATCTGAATTTATCAGGTCAGAAACTTTAGGGGTGTCAGTCTACTCCCCTCTCTGTATGCATGAGGTAACTGAGACCCAGGACCTTCAGCAAATGAGGAACAGCCTCCAGGTCTAACAGGCTGTGTGATTAGGACCCCACTGTACCCCAACCACCCCCAAAGTAAGGAGGTGGCAAGAAATCCCTAGACTGGAGTCGGAACACTGGTCTAGCGCCTTGTGCCTTGAGCCAATGTGAGCAGTACCTTGTGGCTGCCGGGGTGGCACTCCTCTCCTGCCCGCCCCAGTGGGGTGCACACCCGCAGCCCACGCAGCCACAGGCTGACCGCACAGCAGGTGCCCGCCCTGCACTGGATATCCCGCTCGCAGGCCTGCAGGGGAAAGACAAAGGGCCGTTAGTGCCCGTGAGCACCACCCCAGAGAAACCAGATGGGAAAGTACATACAAAAACCCTTCAGAGGGGTGCTGGGAGCGGTACCCAGGCCCCAGCCCCCGGGACACCGGGGGCCACCCCTGCCCCTGCCGAGGCAGGAAACTCAGGGCTCAGCAGGGAAGCAGACTTGGATCTGAGAGCCCTCTGAGCTCCTCTGTAGCCACTCGGTGGGGAGGCTCTCCTCTGACAAGGCTGGAGCTTAGGAGACAGAGCTTTTCTAGCACCAGGAGGTGCTCAGTGGGTGCTAATGAGATTGAGTTAGCTCGAATTCTTCGAGGGGGAGGGTCCCAATGGCCTGCACCCCAGGGTGGTCCGTGTCAAGTTTCTGTGGACAGGGACCCTCCAGCCCTCACCCAGCAGTACTCGGGGCTGGTGCCTCTCCTCCCCACCACGGCCCCCTCAGTCCTCCCTGGAAACCCAGTCTCATCTGAGGGGCCAGCACCCCCCGATAGGTATTTCCCCCCAGGGCGTCTCTGCTGGCCTGCCTGGCCCCTATGTGACAATTGGCAAGTTATTTAGCCTCTCTGTGCCTCAGTTTACTACCAGTAGAATGGGTTAATAATAGTAACTCCTCTAGCATGGACTCCTCTGGGTTGGGCTCCCAGAGCAGGGGCTGAGTGGCCCTGCCTGGTTTCTGAAAGGTGCCATCTATGTGTGTTTTCATAGCTCAGTTGTGTCTGACTCTTTGCATCCCCATGGACTGTAGACTGCCAGGCTCTTCTGTCCATGGAATTCTCCAGGCAAGAGTACTGGAGTCGGTTGGCTTTCCCATCTCCAGGGGATCTTTCCAACCCAGGGACTGAACCCCGGGTCTCCCGAATTGCAGGCAGATTCTTTACCATCTGAGCCACCAGGGAAGACCCACACAAACCTGCTTTAAGCAAAAGCCTACATTAAGGAAAACAGAACTAAACTTCTCCAGACTCAGGAGAGGCCACCTTGTTGAAGCACCCCACCTTCCCATTTCAGAGATCTGTGGCTTCTCTGAGCTGAAGCTGGGAGCTGGGTTTGGGTTGGCCCTTTTCCATTGGGCTTCCCTTGTTGCTCAGGTGGTAAAGAATCCGCCTGCAATGGGGAGACCTGGGTTCAATCCCTGAGCTGGGAAGATTCCCCCTGGAGAAGAGAAAGGCTACCCACTCCAGTATACTGGCCTGGAGAATTCCATGGACCATATAGCCCACGGAGTCGCAAAGAGTCGGACACCACTGAGCAGCTTTCACTTCACTTCTTCTCTACTGGGCCGTGGAGCGCCCTCTGGCTGCCTTGTGGGGCACTGCAGTAAAGTGGGGCATGTTGAGGCTGCTCGACACTCCGAGGAGGTGCAGGGGGCAGTTATCTGGTCTCCAACCTAGTCAGCCGGTCCCTGAAAGCTCAGGGTCAGCGCTGAGTGGACTCCACCTGACTCTTCTGCCACAGAGGTGTGGCATCACTGTCCCGCCTGGGAGGAGGGCCCCTCCAGGACTGAATTTGGGACAGTCGGGGTCTAGGGAGCAGGGCACTGCGGGGATGTAGAACCCAGCCTCTTTCTGAGAGTCAGACGGGGCAGCAGCAGGGCTCGGAGTGCAGAGGGAGCCACTCTAACCACTCTGGCTACTCGCAGTCGGGTCTGCTCTGCGTGGCCCTCTTCTCTGTTTTCCCAAGGTTCAGCTTGGAGGCTCTTCTAGGAAGACATTTTCCCATCTCTAAGCCCTCCCTCCTGCCAGACCTGCTTCTGGGCCAGACTCAGGGTCAACCTGCTGCCTGATGGGGTAACCAGGGCTTCTACCCTCTGCTCTCACCCTCCCAACCTTCAAGCTGCACGAGAGGAGGGCAGCCTTCTGTAGTTCACATTCATTAGGTGCAATTCTGTCCTGACAGTTGTATTTATGGTTTGGGTCCCAAAAGCATCGGCTTGCCTTTGATGTTTGTTCTGCTTTGAAACTCAGTCTTTTTCCTCTAAAGGGAGAAGAAAGAGACTTCGCTTTCTGTGAACGTTACAGTTAATCCAGTTCCAGGAATGGTTTGGCCTTCTCTACATTTCCATTTTCTGTGTAAAAAGCTGGAGGAAGTTGAAACAAAAGTGAATGTCTCTTTTTTATTGTTCTAGTGGCTTTTTATCTAGAAACCTCCCAGGTCAGTCATTACTTTCTGTTTTTATAAGAATGGTCCCATCACCATCACACAACCTGTGCCCATGAGAGGGTGGGTCCAGGGGAAGTCAAACTTCTGAGGGAGAACCACTATTGGGGTGTCTTGAATACTACAATGTGCCTGCACCCACAGTGGGGCTGGATTTCTGCTTGTTATCCAACACTTGTTTCTGGGTCACTTAGCCAATTGTTGGCATCACCTTTATTCCTATCAACTGGGCACAGAGTTAAAACATATAAACTGCACAGGGAAAGAAAGAGTTTCAAAATCGACTTTCTTAAGAGTAGAGAAAGCAGAGATTAAACATACCCAACAGAAGCTAAATAAGGTCACAGCCTTTAATTAAGTCAACTTGCTATGAAAATTACACTTGACATGTGAACCAAACCATGCATGAAAACTAAAATTTACACCAAAGATAAATTAGTGCTAATCCACTTTATAAAAGATTCTTTATTACTCAAAAATCTTCTTTTGACCAAAGGTCCAAACTTCAGAATTTGCAATGCTCTCCTCATTTATTGAAAGCAGAATTTGATTTACACAGTTTCTCTGAAGCAGGTCCCCTTTATCGAGGTCTAACTAACATGAAAACCCTGTGAGATGCCTCTCAGAAGTGTGGTCTGGAACTGGCTCCCATGCCCTTGGTTTGCCTCCTGTGTGGTTCCTGGGTCCTGTCCCATGCAGACCCTGACATCCTCCCCAAATCCAGGGCAGAGAGAATGTTGGACGACTTACCCCGGTGATCACGGCACAGTCGGACGCGGTCACCAAGAGGAGTATCACTGAGACTCGCGCGGCGCCTCTCATGGTCAGTTGGGGTGGAGGCAACCACTGCCAGCTCCGTTGCCTCCGCTCCGCCTCAAACCTGCCAGCTCGGAAGGCCAGGCTCTCCTCTGAGATTTATAGTGTCCGATCCAGGCTGCCTGTGGATGCTTTGTCTCCACTCTTGCCCATGACACTGTTATTCAGATGATCTCAGAGATGGAGATGAGACCTGAATCCCAAATGACATTGAATCACCATCGAAACCAATAAAGATGAACCATCGGCAGCAGTGACAGTCACTCTGACTCTCAGGACGCAACAATCCAGTCAGCTCCATGCATCGCACCCCACAGTCCTTGTCGCCTCTGGGGTGTCCTTCTGTTCTGCTTGGGGCCAGGGGAAGGCTTTGGCAATAAATCAAGGGATTAGCAACATCACCACTCACTCCTCCCTGCACCAAACCCGGGATCACCAGCTCCTTCACACTCAAGCCAACAAGAATGATCTGGGCTCTTCCTGTTGGCTCAGCACTGCTGTCGGAGTGAGGGGCTGAGACAACACAGTGAGAAGGCAGTGTCCTTGGTCCCCTAGAACAGGGGTCCCCAATCTCCAGGATCTAATGCTTGATGATCTGAGGTGGGGCTGATGTAATAATGATAGAAATAAAGTGCACAGTAAGTGTAATGTACTTGAAATCATCCCCAAACTATCCCCCCAACCTGGTCCGGGTCCATGGAAAAACTATCTTCCATGAAACTGGTCTCTGGTGCCAAAAAGGTTGGGGACTGCTGCCCTAGAAGGTAAAATTCCAATAGGGAGACATAAGACAGTGAGAAAACAAAGCCAGGCTTGTGGGGTTGATGTTCCTGAGAAGTTCATAAGGAACTGCCCTCTAAGAGGCTCTGGACAAACACCAAGTGTCACTTGGCTCAGGAACCAGAGGGCAGAGGATGAGCCAGTTGACAGGTCCCTGGGGAAAAGCGTGCTTGAGCTGGGTTTCAGCTAAAGGTACCAGGAGCCATGTGCCTTCCTGTTCTATGGGTTGAGCTTGACCTTATCCAGGGGCTAACAAACATGGTGGGCTTGGACACCAGTCTTGGGGAAGGTGAATCTGGGCACAGCCCCTCCTACCAACTGATGGACCTTTTATCAGACAATCCCCACAGTGATAAAAGTCCCTTCTCTCTACAGTGATAAAAGCCACTATTGCCCAAGAAATGTCCTCAGTTCAGTTCAGTCGCTCAGTCGTGTCCAACTCTTTGCAACCCCACAAACCGCAGCACACCAGGCTTCCCTGTCCATCATCAGCTCCTGGAGTCCACCCAAACCCATGTCCGTTGAGTCGGTGATGCCATCCAATCATCTCATCCTCTGTTGTCCCCTTCTCCTTCTGCCCTCAATCTTTCCCAGCATCAGGATCTTTTCAAATGAGTCAGCTCTACATCCTGCAATATGTTAATAGGTGTTGCTACTGTTATTGCTAAGTTGCTTCAGTCGTGTCCGACTCTGTGCGACCCCATAGATGGCAGCCCACCAGGCTCCCCTGTCCCTGGAATTCTCCAGGCAAGAACACTGGAGTGGGTTGCCATTTCCTTCCAATGCATGACAGTGAAAAGTGAAAGAGAAGTCGCTCAGTCGTGTCCGACTCTTAGCGACCCCATGGACTGCAGCCTACCAGGCTCCTCTGTCCATGGGATTTTCCAGGCAAGAGTACTGGAGTCGGGTGCCATTGCCTTCTACATGCACACAAATACATACATATGAGATTTCCACAGTCGAAGCTTTGGGAAACTGATTACACAGTTCCACCAGCATTTTTTTTTTACCACAGGACTTTTCAGGGCCTTTTATATACTAGTAAGCACTTGAAACATCAAGCAGGGAAGTGCAATTTGTAATTATTTCCTGAACAGATTAATCCATCCAGCACTTTTTTCTTAGAGTGTCTCAAGGGACTGTGACTCGCAAGTAGACACGTTTACCAGAGTCTATGAGTGAGAGAGAGAGGAAGAGAAAAGCAGCTCAGCTTCACAACCATGAGCAGAGTGAGAATCGCAATCTAGCCTCAGTCTTCTCATCTGTGGCATGAGGGTGAGAATAGCACTTACACCATGGGCTTTTGTGAGTATTTGTCCATGTATTTATGTATTCATTGACTATATAGTTAGTCACAACTACTGTATTGAAGGGCTCAGACAGTAAAGAGCCTGCCTGCAATATGGGAGACCCAAGTTTGATCCCTGGAGAAGGAAATGGCAACCCACTCCAGTATTCTTGCCTGTAAAATCCTATGGATGGTGGAGCCTCGGGGGCAATAGTCCATGGGGTCGCAAAGAGTAAGACACGACTGAATGACTTCACTTTCACTTTCTTTTCACTCTATTTAAGACACTATTTTTGGTGCTGGAAATAGACCAGTGAGCAAAGCAAGATCCTTGCCTTCATGTGGGGAAGACAGATAATAGACAAATAAGCAAATAGATTTATAGTGAAATGGCTAGGGGTGCCGAGTGCTATTAAAAAGGAAGATGGGGGACTCCTCTGGTGGTCCAGTGGCTAAGACTCTATTCTCTCAATGCTGGGGCCCTGGGTTTGATCCCTGGTTGGGGAACTAGATCCCACAACCAAGACCACACAACTAGATGCCACAACTAAGACCATATGCAGCCAAATAAATAAATAAAAATAAATATTTAAAATAAAAAGGAAGACAGAGAGGACAGCAGAGCATGACAAGGTATGGTGCTTTAGATGGGGTGAGGGTCTCTCTGAGAAGACACTTAAGGACCCTGATGAAGTGAAAGAATGCACTGGGCAGAGCCTGGGGGGAGGAAGCGGTGCAGAGGCCCTGTGGTAGGGCCTTCTTGGCCAGTTCCAGGAGCACTGAGGAGGGTGGAGAACAGGGGAAGGGGGAGGGAAGGATGCTGTTGGAGCAGGAGCGGGGGCCACACCCTACCAACCTCGCAGGGCATGGTGGAGGCTGACAGCAAGGGTGATGCACACCCTTGGAGTGTTTGGAGCAGAGGAGGAGCAGGATGTGATTTACACTTTGAAGGATCTCTCTGGTGGTTCGTGGAGAATTAAGTGAGATGCTGCTGCTGAAGTGCTCAGCATGATGCCTAGCACACAGCAGCACTTGCAACTATTGCCATTTTCTATCATTAAAAAGATGGGTCTATGGGGAGAAGGGATAGTTAGGGAGTTTGGGATGGACATGTACACACTGCTGTATTTAAAATGGATAACCAACAAGGACCTACTGTACACCACAGGGAATTCTGTTCAGTGTTATATGGCAGCCTGGACAGGAAGGGAGTTTGTACGAGAATGGATAGATGTGTATGTATGGCTGGATCCCTAAGCTGTTCACCTGAAACTACCACAACATTTTTAATCGGCTACACTACAATACAAAAGTTAAAAAAAAATTAGATGGGCCTGAGTGGGGGACAAGAGGGAAGGACTGGGAGTTTGGGATTATCAGAGGCAAACTTTTATATATAAAATGGATACACAACAAGGTCAGACTGTATAGCACGGGGAACTTGTATTCAATATCCTGTAGTAAACCGTAATGGAAAAGAATATTGTATAACTGAATCACTTTGCTGGACAGCAGAAATTAACACAACATTGTTAAATTAAATTTTTTAAACTGATGAGCCTGTCTGCCTTCATGTAAAATTCCCCTTCCAGGTGAGAATCAAAATAATATGGTTATGGCCAATCTGTACACTATGGCACTGAGCCAGACACACCACAGGAGAACCAAGAGACCACCACCCGTCAGTAACAGAGGGAGAAGGCGGCATTGTGCCGGGTGCTGGGAGGGGCACAGAGGCAGGCCGGCCTGTGTGCTTCAGGGGCCCTGCACAGACCACCAGTCTCACACAGGTCACTTTGCAAGAGACAATGTTAACTAACAGCGATCTCAGGCTAGCACTCACCTTCTGCCCGCATCCCGCATTCTCACCCCCTCCCTCACTCTCCGAAACACACAAAACTAATTATCGCACACAATTGCGTGAAGAATGGTAGTGAGCAATGCTGCTGCAAACAGGACCAATAACAGCAATTGAAAGCACTTTATTCCTCTTGGATACTGGTGCTTGAGGACAAGCCAGTTAGAGGGAGGCAAGGGATCGACAGCAACCTGGTGGACACACCAAAGGAGACTCTAGGGAGCTTTGGGGTTCTTGACTCAATAACTCCCGTCAGCAGATGTTCACGCAGAGCCTCCCACATGTCAGGGTCAGGGTTCACGGCTGCCGGGTCAGCTTTCTTCCGGAACTGAGGGCTCTCCTGTTCTGGTGCACAGGGGGATGTCAGCAGTATCCTCTCAGCACCCACCACAATACCAACTTCTCCCTCTCTCTGCTTTAGTGTTGTGGTGCAGATGTCATCATTCTATGGGACTGTTTATACAGCCAGTGTGTGTGTCTGTGCGGTGAGCACAGCCATCCCCTCAGGCATAGGTACACCCTGGGACAGAGCCACAGGCTCAGGAAGCCCGACTTGACTCAGTCCCCAAGGTCATTCACCCTCATACGTGGGGTAACTTGGACTCCTAAGGGTTCTGAGCTCTACCTTCAGCTCTACCATGAGGCCATTGCGTTGCAAACTAGAAAGGGAGTGCATGTCCACAGGCCACACAGCTCCTGCCTGTGACAAGGGTGATCACTTTATTAGTGGTTCATTAGTGGCTAATGATTAAACGAGAGCTGCCTCTGATCCACTTAAGAGAGATGTGAAGAAAGAAAGGAGCAACCAGGGGCTTCCCCTGCCGTCCAGTAGTTAAGACTCTGTTCTTCACAGCAGGAGGCATGGGTTCCATCCATGGCCAGGAAACTAAGATCTCACATGCAGTTCAGTGCAGCCAAAAAAGAAAGAAAGAAGCAATAAAACAATGGAAACCAACACATCCAAACCAGCATTTCTTAACCTAGGATCACACAGCTCCCCAAATGGTTCATGAACAGAATTCAGAAGATCCATGAACTTGGGCAGAGAAAACAATTGCATCCTGTTATCACTCACTGCTAAGTGAATCGTAACATTCTTCTTCTCTAACCATAGGCCACAAACACAGAAGTATTCATCATACCTGGGTCCTTGTCACCAAGAGAAATAAGAGATCTTTTAATATCATATTGCTACCCCACATTCAAGGTAAGAGAAACCCAAGTAAGACAGTAGCTGTTGCGAGAGGGCATCACAGGGCAGACACACTGAAACCATACTCACAGAAAATTAGCCAATCTGATCACACGGACCACAGCCTTGTCTAACTCAATGAAACTAAGCCATGCCGTGTGGGGCCACCCAAGATGGACGGGTCATGGTGGAGAGGTCTGACAGGATGTGGTCCACTGGAGAAGGGAATGGCAAACCACTTCAGTATTCTTGCCTTGAGAACCCCATGAACAGTATGAAAAGTCAAAATGATAGGATACTGAAAGAGGACTCCCCAGATTGGTAGGTGCCCAATATACTTCTGGAGATCAGTGGAGAAATAACTCCAGAAAGAATGAAGGGATGGAGCCAAAGCAAAAACAATACCTAGTTGTGGATGTGACTGGTGATAGAAGCAAGGTCTGATGCTGTAAAGAGCAACATTGCATAGGAACCTGGAATGTCAGGTCCATGAATCAAGGCAAACTGGAAGCGATCAGACAAGAGATGGCAAGAGTGAACGTTGATATTCTAGGAATCAGTGAACTAAAATGGACTGGAATGGGTGAATTTAACTCAGATGACTATTATATGTACTACTGTGGGCAGGAATCCCTCAGAAGAAATAGAGTAGCCATCGTGGTCAACAAAAGAGTCCGAAATGCAGTACTTGGATGCAATCTCAAAAATGCAATCTCTGTTCATTTCCAAGGCAAACCGTTCAATGTTACAGTAATCCAAGTCTATGCCCCAACCAGTAACGCTGAAGAAGCTGAAGTTGAACGGTTCTATGAAGACCTACAAGACCTTTTAGAACTAACACCCAAAAAAGATGTCCTTTTCATTATAGGGGACTGGAATGCAAAAGTAGGAAGTCAAGAAACACCTGGAGTAACAGGCAAATTTGGCCTTGGAGTACAGAATGAAGCAGGGCAAAGGCTAATAGAGTTTTGCCAAGAGAACGCACTGGTCATAGCAAACAACCTCTTCCAACAACACAAGAGAAGACTCTACACATGGACATCACCAGATGGTCAACACCAAAATCAGATTGATTATATTCTCTGCAGCCAAAGATGGAGAAGCTCTATACAGTCAGCAAAAACAAGACTGGGAGCTGACTGTGGCTCAGATCATGAACTCCTTATTGCCAAATTCAGACTTAAATTGAAGAAAGTAGGGAAAACCACTAGACCATTCAGGTATGACCTAAATCAAATCCCTTATGATTATACAGTGGAAGTGAGAAATAGATTTAAGGGACTAGATCTGATAGATAGAGTGCCTGATGAACTATGGATGGAGGTTCATGACATTGTACAGGAGACAGGGATCAAGACCATCCCCATGGAAAAGAAATGCCAAAAAGCAAAAGGGCTGTCTGAGGAGGCCTTACAAATAGCTGTGAAAAGAAGAGAAGTGAAAAGCAAAGGAGAAAAGGAAAGATATAAGCATCTGAATGCAGAGTTCCAGCTTTCCTCAGCGATCAATGCAAGGAAATAGAGGAAAACAACACAATGGGAAAGACTAGAGATCTCTTCAAGAAAATTAGAGATACCAAGGGAATATTTCATGCAAAGATGGGCTCAATAAAGGCCAGAAATGGTATGGACCTAACAGAAGCAGAAGATATTAAGAAGAGGTGGCAAGAATACACAGAAGAACTGTACAAAAAAGATCTTCATGACCCAGATAATCACGATGGTGTGATCACTCACCTAGAGCCAGACATCCTGGAATGTGAAGTCAAGTGGGCCTTAGGAAGCATCACAAGAACAAAGCTAGTGGAGGTGATGGAATTCCTATTGAGCTATTTCAAAGCCTGAAAGATGATGCTGTGAAAGTGCTGCACTCAATATGCTAGCAAATTTGGAAAACTCAGCAATGGCCACAGGACTGGAAAAGGTCAGTGTTCATTCCAATTCCAAAGAAAGGCAATACCAAAGAATGCTCAAACTATCACACAATTGCACTCATCTCACATGCTAGTAAAGTAATGCTCAAAATTCTCCAAGCCAGGCTTCAGCAGTACGTGAACTGTGAACTTCCTGATGTTCAAGCTGGTTTTAGAAAAGGCAGAGGAACCAGAGATCAAATTGCCAACATCTGCTGGATCATGGAAAAAGCAAGAGAGTTCCAGAAATACATCTATTTCTGCTTTATTGACTATGCCAAAGCCTTTGACTGTGTGGATCACAATAAACTATGGAAAATTCTGAAAGAGATGGGAATACCAGACCACCTGACCTGCCTCTTGAGAAACCTATATGCAGGTCAGGAAGCAACAGTTAGAACTGGACATGGAACAACAGACTGGTTCCAAATAGGAAAAGGAAAACGTCAAGGCTGTATATTGTCATCCTGCTTATTTAACTTCAATGCAGAGTACATCATGAGAAATGCTGGTCTGGAAGAAGCACAAGCTGGAATCAAGATTTTTGGGAGAAATATTAATAACTTCAGATGTGCAGATGACACCACCCTTATGGCAGAAAGTGAAGAAGAACTAAAAAGCCTCTTGATGAAAGTGAAAGAGGAGAGTGAAAAAGTTGGCTTAAGGCTCAACATTCAGAAAATGAAGATCATGGCATCCAGTCCCATCACTTCATGGGAAATAGATGAGGAAACAGTGGAAACAGTGTCAGATTTTATTTTGGGGGGCTCCAAAATCACTGCAGATGGTGACTGCAGCCATGAAATTAAAAGACGCTTACTCCTTGGAAGGAAAGTTATGACCAACCTAGATAGCATATTCAAAAGCAGAGACATTACTTTGCCAACAAATATCCGTCTAGTCAAGGTTATGGTTTTTCCAGTGGTCATTTATGGATGTAAGAGTTTCTTTTCTGTAAAGAAAGCTGAGTGCTGAATAATTGATGCTTTTGAACTGTGGTGCTGGAGAAGACTCTTGAGAGTCCCTTGGACTGCAAGGAGATCCAACCAGTCCATTCTGAAGCAGATCAGTCCTGGGTGTTCTTTGGAAGGACTGATGCTGAAGCTGAAACTCCAATACTTCGGCCACCTCATGTGAAGAGTTGACTCGTTGGAAAACACCCTGATGCTGGGAGGGACTGGGGGCAGGAGGAGAAGGGGATGACAGAGGATGAGATGGCTGGATGGCATCACCGACTTGATGGACAGGAGTTTGGGTAAACTCCAGGAGCTGGTGATGTACAGGGAGGCCTGGCGTGCTGCAATTCATGGGGTCACAAGGAGTCGGACACGACTGAGTGACTGAAGTGACTGATTGTTGCAAATAGCTCAAAATATTTTTGTTCATCACTACATTGAAACTACGGTAGTTATTAGTCCAGGCCATGTTATTTGATTGATGGGCATGAGTTTGAGCAAACCCCAAGAGACTGTGGAGGACAGGGAGGTCTGGCATGCTGCAGTCCATGGGGTTGCAAAGAGTCAGACATGACTGAGAGACTGAGCAGCAGCAATGCTATTTGATACATTAATAAGAAGGACATATATCACCACATCATAAATTTGTTTTTAATATAATCATTTGTAACATTTAATTTCAGTATAATTATTTGCAATCTTATGTATTTATTTTTATACATTTTAAAGCATTACTCCAAATGAGAGTCACAGACTTCCAAGACATCCATGGTACAAAAATAGCTAAAAACTCCTGAGGAAGGGTGAGGAGACTTTGGTGGGGTATAGGGTCATAAATTCAGGCTAGCCAAACTTCGCTAGAACATTAGGCTGGACACATCTGGGGGGAAATTGTCAAAAAAAAGCAGATCTCTAACAATCTAGAGGGGTGGTGTGTGGTGGGGGTGGGAGGGAGGTTCAAGAGGGAGGGGACATGCGTATACCTATGGCTGATTCACATTGTTGTATGGCAGAAACCAACACAACACTGTAAAGGAACTATCTTCCAATTAAAAAAAAAAAAAAGGAAAAAAAAGTCAGAAAAAGAAAAGAAAGAAGCAGACGCAGCTGAAGCAGCCAGCCAGAGCATGCAGAGAGCTGTGTCTGGGGTCAGATCAGCAGCAGGACCTACACTGTTGGTGGCTGTTCCCACGTGAAGGGGTCACACGGTGCTCTGGCTTTTGCTGCTGGTCTCAGGAGACTCCATCCTGGGCCCCTGAGACTCCCTAACCCACAGAGAGCTTGTTCTTTATCTACCTCATCTTCAGAACTCAATTGGATTTTAAAAATCCAAGGACCAGGTCCCAATCAGTCCTTGCATCTTAAGTCCCCACCAAGTTACTTCCATCCCAACTATCTAAGTGGGTTGACAATGACTGATCACCAGACCTCTTTCTTCCACAACTGGAAGATGCAGTTAAAGAGAAGACACAACTACAATGAATCAGAGACTATCAAGTACCTAAGAAGAAATACTCCACAACCTGGACTGATCACCCACAGTCACCCCGACAGCATCCACACCACCAGCTCACTGCTCGAAGCAGCTGCCCTTGAGCTTGCCCTTGAATGTGGCCCCACTCCCCCCTTCAGCTTCCACCTGTTCCTCTTCCTCCTTGCACTGTAGGTTTCTAGAAAGTTAGGCTCCATTTCTCCTCTCCTGTCCCCTGCTCAACCCTCTCCAGCCTCTCTTTGGTTCCCACTTCACCAGTGAAACCACTTCCTCTAAGCCTCCCTTGTCCTCTAAATGCCAAATACATAGTAGAAGGTGACAAATGCCATAAATCAACCATACTTCAATGAAATTTTTTAAATTAAAAAATAAACAAAAACAAACAAAAAAAGCCAAATACAAAACTCCATTTTCAACCCTCGTCTCACTTGCACATTTGCAGCCTTTGACACAGGCACCTACTCTTTCCTTAAACCCCTCTCTCTTGCTTTTCACATTGTTTTCTCCGAGACCCCCACCATTTTCAGTCTCCTCTAGAGGTGCCCTAGGGCTGCACACTCACTAGCCTCTTGGTCCCTCCACAGGTTTCGTGGTCACCTAAGTGCTGATGACCCCAGACCTGTCCCCACCTGAGCCACCCTCGTCCCTGCCTATCTAGCCAATATCCTGTTGGATGTCACAGATTGATACCCGGGCACCTCACCTTCACGTGCCCCTGTCCTCCAGCATCCTTTACCATCACTCTTACCTCTGTACCCACTCATACAGCTCAGGGATATTAGTTGCAAATAACAGAATCCGTCTGACCAGCTTAAGCAAAAGGGAATTTAATAAAGGTTAATGAGTAGTTCACTGAGTGGCTTGGGGTCTTGAGAAATGGCTTGAAGCTGCGTGTCTAGGAACAATGCCCAGAACCACACCACAGAGTCGACTAACAAGGAAGGCATCTCCTTCAGGGCAGCTCTGCTGACATCCATACCCAACACGGGCCCTCTTTCTTCCTGCAGCTTCATTCCTACAGAATAGAATCAGCATGGCTTGGTTACAGAGCATGAATCCAATGCCTGCCCTTCTGCAAGGACCCTGGGAAGGACCCAACTCATAACTGAACACAGAGAAGATGTTCAGAGCTCTTGGGTAGCTATAAAGCATGGGCACCCACCACCCCATCCTTCCTGCTGTGTCCCCTACTCCATTAGTGGCCACAACACAGTCTGTGGCTGAGCCTAGGAGTTTCCTAGATTCCTGAATTTCCCTGCGCTCATCAGTCATGTAATCCTGTCACTCAGCCCTTCCCTGGACCTCAGACTCTCCCCTGCTTTTCCCCTTGACCACCAGGGTCTATTATCATCTTCCTGACTGGCCCCCCTCCTTTCAGGCTTACCCATCTTCCACACAACCCAGAGATCTTCTCATTTTTGGAGATTCAGAGTTCTCCAAGGAATCCTCGCCAACCTCAGGATCAAGCCCAGACTCCTAGGGCTGGCAGCCAAGGGCATGAATGACCCAGCTCTGCTCTCCTTCCAGCTTCATCTCCATCACCCCCATCCTCACACACTTCCCTCTCCAGCAACACGAAGCCATTCACAGTTCCTCCCCAGGCCAACCTGCTTCATTCCTCCCTACCTCCCACATTCTGGCCCCCTTTCTTCTCGTCTGGGTGGA
This sequence comes from Budorcas taxicolor, assembly GCF_023091745.1. Taxonomy (NCBI): domain Eukaryota; kingdom Metazoa; phylum Chordata; class Mammalia; order Artiodactyla; family Bovidae; genus Budorcas; species Budorcas taxicolor. The sequence continues at coordinate 33,365,435 of NC_068912.1, forward strand.
CAAGACCTACATTTCCATTCCCTTCCAGCCACCTACTGAGGTATGAACTTGAACAAGTTAGCACACCTCTCTGTAGCTCAGTTTTCTCTTCTGAAGATGAGAATGATACCCTCTTCCCAGGTGCATTGTGAAAAGCACGTGACATGACCGGGCAGGGTGCTTAGACACTACTGCAGGCTGAATGGTGGCCCCCAAAAGACATGACCCCTCCCATTCCAAACTGTGAATTATTTGGGGAAAAGGTCTTTGCAAATGTAGTTAAGGATCTTGACACAAGATCACCCTGGGTTAACCAATGAGTCCTAAATCTACTGGCAAGGGTCCTTATCAGGGAGAGAAAAGGAGAAGGCCATCTGAAGATGGTGACAGAGATTGGAGCTATGTTAGCACAAGCCAACGAACGCTAGGAGCTACTAGCAGCTGGAAGTGGCAAGGAGAGGTTCTCCCTTGGAACCTCTGAGGGAGCGCAGCCTTGCCGACACCTTGAGTTTAGACTTGTGGCCTCCGAACTGTGAGAGAGCACATTTTTGTTGTTTTGAGCCACCAAGTCATGGCAACTTGTTAGGCAGCCATAGGAAACTAGCACAGATGCCCGCACAAAGGATGTTCATCTCCTCCTCCTTCCTCATCCCTTCCAGCAGGGGTTCCATCAGGGATACTACTGGACTGGGGACCCCCACAGCTAGGTTCTGGCCAGCCAATGGCACATCAAAACACCCCATCTCCTCTACAAGCAATCACCACAGAGATGGCCTCTCTGAAGGACAAGTTTGAATGCAGACATTGCTCCACTCTCACCTCTGGATGGGAACAGGCTTCCAGATGGAAGCCTGGACCCAGATGGTCCAGAGCAAGTGAACCCAGGGGACCAGAGAAAAGCAGCTGGTCCACCAGCCTCATAGCTCAGGGGCCGGGCAGGATGACTAGCTCTCATTTATCTTGGTTTCTTAAAGATGCCCCAGGGACTTACAGCTTATGTTTATTTGTTTATTTCTAACCTCTTCTAGGAAAAAGGAACATTTTTTTTCCCTCCTTTAGAAATCTGAGGGCCCAGTGACATCTGATTATTTTGACTAAACTCCTCCATCACAATTCCTAATGATCTACATAGGAGCTTAAATTCCCAGGTATGGACTTCCCTGGTGGTCAAATGGTTAAGAATCCACCTTGCATGGCACTCAATCCCTGGTCTGGGAACTAAGATCCCGCATGCCACAGGACAGCTAAGCCTGCAGACTGCAACTACTGAGCCAGCGAGCCACAGCTGGAGAGAAACCTGTGTGCCACAGCAAAGATCTCGCGTGCTGCAACTAAGACCCAATGCAGCCACATAAACAAATATTCAAAAAACAAAAAAACAAAGTCCTAGACATTGTAAGAACACTGACATCACTGTCCAGAGATGCACTAGGCCAGGGCTGGCTGAGAGTGTCCAGGAGAAGCCAACCATAGAAGAGAGGCCTTTTTTCTATGCTCGCCAGCATCCACAGCAGGTACCATTTGGCATTTTCATCCTCAAGTCTGAGTCCCAAAACAACCTAGTCTCTCCCTACCTCTTCATTCCACAGAGAACGAGCTCAGCCCAGAAGGTTGCAGAATCTCCTGAAGCCACACCGGGCTAGACAGCGGCAGAGCCCGAACTCTCCACCCAGCTATGGCAGAGGAAGAAGAGAAGCAAGTAGAGCATGGAGAAGCCTGGTTTCAAATCCTGTCTCTGTGGCTTATGTCAGCAGTGATTCCCTCCCCCCGCCCCTCCTGCTTTCAAGAGGACTGAAGGGCGAGGGAGCGCTAACATGCTTGCCAACCGCGACATCTTTCCCGTAAGTGGGCCAACCGCGATATCTTTCCTGCCAACCATGATATCTTTCCCAGAAGTGGGATATCTGTCCTTGGCCCAGAAAGAGCCCCCACCATGTAGGTCTAACATGGAAAACCATAGTAATGCAACTATCTTCTCAGGTCTTCACGGTGGGGCTCTTGTTAAAGAAAACTCACGTTGATTTGGCAGACCCTGGAAAGCAGGCAGCCGGGCGGGTCCATCCTAAGCAGCGTTTGTTTGTACCTCCTCAGTGCTTGGCCAATGTCAGACACAGGATGGGGGCCACTAGGAACTGCCAGGCTGGCAGATCGGCTAGTAAGGACTGAAGAAGGGGCACAGTAGATATCAGTAAACTCCCCGGTCTCCCCCCAGCCCACACATTATTCCATCCCATCCTCCTCCCCTTTTCCCTCTGGGGCTCTCCCACTCACCCCCAAAGCCAGGCTTTTTATTCCAGTCCAGTCCAACCCCATTCCTTTCTCCATGCAGGTTTGTATTTGAGGGGCTCTGGGACACAGGAGGGACAGGACAGCCTGGGGTCTTGAGCCCAGAGACACACTCCACAGTCCAGACCAAACTTTTCCCATAAGGCCCAGCCCAGGAAAAAAAGAGAAAGAGCCTTGGAGAAGGGGGGCTTCTCTCTCTGGCTGTGTTCCCAAACAGTGGGAATGCAAGTGTTAAGCTTGGGGGTTAGATGATTGGCAGGACAATTTCCTATCCCACCTGTCTCGCAGCCGGCGGGTCCCAGCCAGAAGCACAGCTTCCTGATCGCCTGCCTCCCCAGCCCATGAGTGGTCCTCCCTCCCACCATCCTGTCACCCATCAGCTTCTAGACCCTCTAGCCCTAGACAGCAGTCCCAGAACCACACTGGCTCCCTACTTCATCAGTTGCAGCCAGAGTGGGTGGGCAGGCTGTTTTCAGGCAGGTCTTGAAACGGCAACGAAACGTGAGGAAGAGGTTTCAGATTCTTAGCCTGGAAAAGCAGGCAGGATGGCCACCTTCCACTGCAGTAATCCACTACCGAGCTGTCTACGGCATCATCTGACTGAATTCTTACAACAGTCCTGAGGAGATATAATTGCCCATTTCACAGCTGAGAAAGTGGAAGCTCAGTAATTACCCAAGTCAAACAGATCGTAAGTCACAAGGCTGGAATCTGACCCCAAATCTGACTTTAAATGCCTGCTCCCCAACACCATGCTACCCCGCCTCTTACCTAGGGGAAAGGATGATAGAAGGAGGGTGGCTGAAACTTCTTCTGCATTACTTCAGAGGATGAAAGTGGGAGGAAAGTATGGAAGTTACCGGGAGGACGAGGAAGACGATTCCAGCAGGAAAAGAGCCCTTCAGGCTCCTCTGTCCATGGGATTCTCCAGGCAAGAATAGTGGAGTGGGTTGCCATGCCCTCATCCAGGGTATCTTCCCAACCCAGGGATCAAACCCAGTTCTCCCACATTGCAAGCAGATTCTTCACCAGCTGAGCCACCAACGAACACCCCTCTACAAAATAGGGATTTGCAGACGCTGTGCCTTAGGGACTGTGCTGGGGAAGAAGAAGCCTCCCATGACTAGTGAGGTCCAACCAAGGGTCCCCCACCCTGTCCAAGAGAGCAGCTATTCTCAGCTGTCATATTCTGGGGTTCCACATGAGTTCACTTAATCAAAGGACTTGTGCTTTGACTTGTTAAAAGACCACTGGGTGACTGGGTCTTGAATGTTCCCTCCAAGCCCTAGAGGCAGTTTTAGAAAGGAGAGCTCAGTCCCCCAGGATGCCTGCTAAAGTGGAGCCCCTCATCTGAGTGTCATTACTGAGGCCTCCTATACCAGGACACACTCCGAGCCCTCTGCCTGTCTAGTCATGAGGTCACATCAAAAAGAAGCATGGGGTTAGTATGTACTCTTGCCTGGATATATCCCATAAATTTCTGGACATTCCTAGTATCTGGGATGGGTTTCTTTTTCCCATAACAAGATCCCCCAGGCACCAGAAATTTCTCTGGTTCATTAGCTGGTTGGTTCTCCTATAAACGTCAAAGCCACTCCTCTATGGAAGCTAAACTGTGTCTTTGAAGTGGCAGCGGCCATAAACAGCCCTGGTGCTGCCTCGCTAAGGGCAGGGCATGGAGGTCTGCGAGACAGCAGGGTGACTCCGGCCTGCCTGCACTCTAATTACTCCCAGTTATGCAGGAAGAGGCCCAGAGCTGGCAGACAAGCAGGGCAACTGCTAAAAGCCAGCGGCCTAGAAACAAGGAAACCTGTGGTGGGCTAGACCCCCTTTCCTGGGCAGTTGGGGAGAGTTCCTCCGCTTTCTGCAGGTCATAGCAGGGTTCTCAGGAGAGGGAAATTCAGGGGTAAATACTCCCAGCCAGTTCCCATCTGGTCCAGTCCACACAAGTGCCTTCCTAGGCATAGATGGAGCCTGAGCCAAAGAAAACTCAGGGTCAGGAGGAGGGTACGTAGAGAGTCCCTGAGGGATCTCCCTAACTCTGCCTCTGAGTTCTCAGTGGGGTGTGGGGGTCTCCCCTGGTCCTTGGTTTTCCATCCATGGAATGAGGGGGATGTCCCTACAAAAATCACAGACTGCTAGGACAGAAATAGCTCAGAAGTCTTCCTTCAGCTCAACAGGAGGCAGGGGACTTACTGGACTGGGCTGTGGCAGTTTGCAGTGAGGGCTGGGACCTCTGCCCCCTGCCCAGTGTGCCTCTGCCTCCCGGCATGGACCCTCCTGAACCCGACTCTGCCGCCGGCTTTCTCCTGGCCAGACTCCTACTTGTCCTCTGCCTGTTCACCCAGCACTCCTTGGTCACTACCGAAAACCAGTGTCGTGGCCCCTCTTGTTAACTCAAGGTTCCTACCTTACCCTCTTAGGACCTAGCTTCTCAGGAAGTAGGTGACGCCCAACCCAAAGGACAGCACAATTACAAACAAACCTTCTTAAGAAGTCACTTCCATGTCAAAAATGAATAGTGCTTTTATTTCACAATGTATACAAAATATAAAATCATTACTTTGTATACTTGAAACTAATGTATCAATTATACATTGAGAAAGAATGAAAGAAAGAACGATGGACAGTGTTCTAGAGCAGTTTTTCAAACTGTTTTTTACCATGATCCACCTTAAGAAATAAATTATAGCCCAGCACCCCCAGATGTGGATGTATGTTTATATAAAACTGAAAGAAAGGGTCTGCGCAATAATATTCATTCTTATCACATGCAATGTGTCCAGATAGTTCTTATTCTAGTCTAGTCAGTTTCATCCTTTAATGCTAATTGCAATTTTCTAGTTAGGCATCAGCAAACTTTTTCTGTAAAGGGCCAGATAGTAAGTATTTTAAGCTTTGAAGACCATATAACCTCTGTTGCAGCTACTCAAGGCTTCCATTGTGGTGGGAAAGCTGCCATAGACAACAGGAAAGAAATGGGCCCTGCTGTGCTCTGATAAAACTTTATTTACAGAAATAGGTAGTGGGCTGAATTTGGCCCATGGGCTGTAAATTTAAATCCTGATTTCATGATCACCAATGAGTTAAAGAGAGTTCCAGAAAAACATCTATTTCTGCTTTATTGACTATGCCAAAGCCTTTGACTGTGTGGATCACAATACACTGTGGAAATTTCTGAAAGAGATGGGAATACCAGACCACCTGACCTGCCTCTTGAGAAACCTATATGCAGGTCAGGAAGCAACAGTTAGAACTGGGCATGGAACAACAGACTGGTTCCAAATAGGAAAAGGAGTACATCAAGGCTGTATATTGTCACCCTGCTTATTTAACTTCTATGCAGAGTACATCATGAGAAATGCTGGGCTGGAAGAAGCACAAACTGGGATCAAGATTGCCGGGAGAAATATCAATAACCTCAGATATGCAGATGACACCACCCTTAGGGCAGAAAGTAAAGAGGAACTAAAAAGCCTCTTGATTAAAGTGAAAGTGGAGAGTGAAAAACTTGGCTTAAAGCTCAACATTCAGAAAACTAAGATCATGGCATCTGGTCCCATCACTTCATGGCAAATAGATGGTGAAATAGTGGAAACAGTGTCAGACTTCATTTTTGGGGGGCTCCAAAATCACTGCAGATGGTGACTGCAGCCATGAAATTAAAAGACGCTTACTCCTTAGAAGAAAAGTTATAACCAACCTAGATAGCATATTCAAAAGCAGAGACATTACTTTGCCAACAAAGGTCCGTCTAGTCAAGGCTATGGTTTTTCCAGTGGTCATGAATGGATGTGAGAGTTGGACTGTGAAGAAAGCTGAGCGCCAAAGAATTGATGCTTTTGAACTGTGGTGTTGGAGAAGACTCTTGAGAGTCCCTTGGACTGCAAGGAGATCCAACCAGTCCATTCTGAAAGAGATCAGCCCTGGGATTTCTTTGGAGGGAATGATGCTGAAGCTGAAACTCCAGTACTTTGGCCAGCTCATGTGAAAAGAAAAGACTCATTGGAAAAGACTCTGATGCTGGGAGGGACTGGGGGCAGGAGGAGAAGGGGACGACAGAGAGTGAGATGGCTGGACGGCATCACTGACTCGATGGATGTGAGTCTGAGTGAACTCTGGGAGTTGGTGATGGACAGGGAGGCCTGGCATGCTGTGATTCACGGGGTTGCAAAGAGTTGGACATGACTGAGCAACTGAACTGAACCGAACTGAATGGGTTAAACCGTGGTTTGAAAAACACTGCTCCAGGAGATCATTCCCCACATCCTTCCCCCTAACAGAAACCAAATTGTTTTCAGTGCGTACCTCCTCTCCATGTAGCACAACCCCCAGGGAGCTTAAAAGCTGTGACTCAGGAGAGCGGCCGTACTCCCTGTACTAGCACTACGCCTCCGTCAGTCACAACAGCCCATCACGCCGCGCACATTTTAACCGCTGTAGCTCCAGCGTGGACACAGGACGTAAGCTGGCCCAATCAGCCTCAAGAGAAGTATATGAAGTCCATGCCTGGGGGAGTGGTTTCTTTCTCCCGAGTGATACCCAGTGGCGCTGTGCCTGTTTCCCCTGGCATCACTGGGGTTGGAGGATTGGGCCTGGCAGGGTAACCAGTCTTAGGAAGAGCCCAATCTGAGGAAGACAGAGCAGAAAGAGGAAAAGAATCTGGATTCTTGATCTGACCACATGATAAACCGCTTTGAGTCAGATCTTTCCAGTTCTTGTGGCCAAAAGCACCCAACACCAGGGCTGCCCATTAGGGCTCTTGGGCCCTTGTCCACAGATGGAAACTTGCTCCATTCCAAACCATTTCCAGTTTCTAGGGAAAGACCCATCCTCACTCTAAGTAACTGGGGCCTCCAAACCCCTCACCCACAGACCAGTGCCCCTCAATCAGGGGTACCCACCCCACAGAAGCAGTGGCCTTCAGGGCATGTTAGACTTGGGTCGTCCCTCAGTCCCATGTGCTGACAAGAGTAGGCTGGCACTCTCTGAAATCAGGACGAACTCACTTCAGTTTTCATCTGAAAAGTCTTCTGCTGAGAGAAGTCAGGCTTAGCAGGAAATTTACATCTATCAAATGGGTGATGGTTGGGAAATTAAGCAAGGAGGTCACTAAACTGGGGTGTCTTTGACGCCTTAGCAGCTACATAAGCACTCCCATGCCTAAGTCAGAGTCAATGCACTTAACTCTGAGAAAAAGACACTTAAGGAGATCTACTCAAAAACAGACAACTCAGCTTTCCCAAATAAGACAACCACTTCAGCTACAGCCAAGCAAATCATCTCACTTGGCTTCAGCATCTTCTCAACAAAGGCTTTGCCCCAGCTTCTGTCACTGACATGCTCCTAGTCACCTTTGGTTTGGTACTGACTTATTCAAATTGATACATGCTCAAATACACTCAAAAACGATGCCTCTTTTTAACATGGAATAGAAACCCAATTTATAAATGGGAAATATTGGGTATCCAAGGCAATGGCACCTCACTCCAGTACTCTTGCCTGGAAAATCCCATGGAAGGAGGAGCCTGGTGGGCTGCAGTCCATGGGGTCGCTGAGGGTCGGGCACGACTGAGCGACTTCACTTTCACTTTTCACTTTCCTGCATTGGAGAAGGAAATGGCAGCCCACTCCAGTGTTCTTGCCTGGAGAATCCCAGGGATGGGGGAGCCTGGTGGGCTGCTGTCTATGGGGTCACATAGAGTCGGACATGACTGAAGCGACTTAGCAGCAGCAGCAGCAGCAGCAGGGTTTCTCAGGTGGCTCAGTGGTAAAGAACCTGCCTGCCAATGCAGGAGACACAGGAGACTCAGGTGTGATCCCTGGGCTGGGAAGATGCCCTGGAGGAGGAAATGGCAACCCACTCCAGTATTCTTGCCTGGACAATCCCATGGACAGAGGAGCTTTGTGGGCTACAGTTCATGGGGTCACAAAGCAACTCAGCATGCACACACTGGGCATTCAAGCTGACTTTCCCTTTTGACCCAGGAAAGAGGTTCTCGTTTAGGCTACGAAGAGCAAGAATGAAATAAAGTGTCTAATGCCACTGAATTGTATGTTCAAAAATGATCAAAATGGAAAATTTTATGTTATGTATATTTTACCGCCAAAAGGGAAAAGGAGGAAAATAACATAAATGAAAGACACTGAGGGCAGCAGGGCAGGGCGACAGCACGTTGAAATCCTACACAACCTCCTTGGAAAGGTGGTCACAAAATACTGCCCTGCGGGGCTGTTGATGTGGCTTCATTTCCAGGAAGGCCTGGGTGGGAACCGGCTTTGGGGACAGTAGGCTAATGGGCTGGGAAAACGGGGAGCGGCCTGGAGCTGAGTCAGTAGCAGCAGCAACAATCAGACGCTTTCAGTAGCATTTTTCTCCCACACTCAGCCTTCTACCCTGCCCTCCCAACAACTCTGTTATGAACGGGGAGGCTAAGAGGAGCACTCTTTTATTTAGTTAGTTTTGTCGAAGTATAGCTGATCTCCTACGTTGTGTTCAATTCAGGTGCACAGCAAAGTTATTCCGAATATACACATTCTTTTTTCATATTCCTTTCCATTGTGGTTTACTGCAAGCTACTGAATGTAGTTCCCTGTGCTATGCAGGAAGTCCTTGCTATCTATTATATATGTAGTAATACGTATCTGTTAACCCTAAATTCCTAATTTATCCCTCTCTCCTCGTTCCCTTATAGTAACCATAAACTTGATTTCCATATCAGTGCATCTATTTCCATTTTGTAAATAAGTTCATTTGTATCATATTTTAGATCCCACGTGTAAGTGATATCATATATTTGTCTTTCTCTTTGTGACTCACTTCACTTAGCACGATGATCTCTAGGTCCATCCATGTTGCTGCAAACGGCATTGTTCCATTCTTCTTATGGCTGAGTAGTGTTTCATTGTGTGTATGGGTATATATATCTCTCTCTCTCCTTTATCCAGGAGGAGCAGTCTATTGGCCAGTTACTATCGGCAGGTGCCATGACAGGAAGGGTATGGAAAACGGCAAGAACTAAGAAACCTGACAGGCTCACCAAAGGCCTTGATTTATTTCCAGCTCTTAACTTGCAGTTTCCCAGCTAGGGCCAGGAGGAGGGGCAGGAGGCAAGGGATGCCCAGATCACAGCCACCTGAGGCAGGAACCCTCTGGTTTTACTCGGATGCTGATGCTTGTGGGGAACGTAAGAAGGAAGGAAGGAAGGCGGCATCTCCCCTCACTCCCCGAGCAGCCCCACCTGGCAGAAGCAGGTCTCTAGGGGATGGGCTCTGGTATGCGAGCAGCAAGCCTGAGCTCAGGAAGCAGCTCCCACTTCTTGGCATTTGGGAGGAGAAAGAGGAGATGGGTCCACAACAGCTGTCTTTTTCATCAACTACATCCCCGATAAGCAGGAGGAGGAGCCCCATAATTCCAGATGTCCCTATATGACAGGCTATCTGCTCTTTCCTCCTGTTTCTACAGGCTAAACTGTAGGGGTTTCACCTAGGAATGAAATTCTACCACAATGAAACAAAACCTTGGGAGTGGTTGAGATGTCTCAGTGCTAGGCAAGAAAAGTCATGGAAATAAGGTGCCATCTTTCAGAAAGAAAGAAAAAATAGCTTTTCTGGTTCTGGGAAGGGTCCATCTGGGATTTCCAAAGAAAGTGTGAATTCGGAGATACTGCCGAGTGATGCCAGCAGCTAGGCAAGATGGCGAGGGGGCAAAATCCATCTTCTGGTCCCTGATGGATAGCACCTCCATAGTGTGCTGATGCAAAAACACCTCCCCCCCAACAGAGAGTCACCAGAAGTGCTGTTCATCACTAACATTTTCATTTTCCGACTTGACAAGCCAAGCTTCCTGACAGCTAGCCCAGTATCCAATCTTCCTAGAGGAGCTTCATCTCTGACTGGAGCCTCAGCAATTTGTCCAGAAACATACTTTAGCTGGGGGAGGCAGAAGGCCTGAAGGACCAAGAAACACACAAAAGATGGGAGATGAGATAGGGGGACTCCCAGTCTGGTCACTCATTCATCACAGTATGTATCGAGCTCCTGCTGTGTGTCAGGCATTATCCCCCCCCCAGTAACCCTGTCAAGTAGCCATTCTTGTGGGGAGCAGGGTATAGGCTGGTGAAAAAGATGTAAGCTTGGGAATCAGCTCTTGAATTCAACTCCTGCTCTGCCATATGTCAGTTGGGGAAGCTGGTGGGCAAACAGGTGATGCACTCCAGGAAATGGACAGACTGTTAGCAAAGCACTAGATCCAGTGGCGGCCAAAACAACAGGCCTCAGGGAGGAGAGGATGCTGGAGCTGGAGGCAGAGTGGAGTTCCCTCAACAGACATGGAGAGAAAATGCTCCAGCCAGAATAAGTCATGTTTATGAAGGCAGAAAGACAGACAGGGCCCAGTGCCCTCGGGGGCAGCACTCAGAGATACAGACTGGAAGTGGCGAGCATCAGAAGTGAGACTGGAGTCTGGTTGGGCATGCTGACACGGGGAAATTTCTTCTTGCGGATGAAGAATTATTTGAGAGAGTCTTCAGCAAGGGCAGGATGGATGAGCGGAATCAATTGTGGAGATGCTGTGCTAACCAGGAGGCTATGTCAATACATGGGGTGAGGATGGAGAGGGCCCGGTCTAAGTGGGTGGAGGGGTGGGTGAGGGAGAAGGAAGAGAGGCAGATGACGGAGGTCTGGAGAACCATGTAGGAGTCAATGAAATTCACCAATTCAGGGTGTGCAGGAGAAGGAACACACACCTATCAGTGTCTCCACAAGAAATGGGGGGACTCAAAATAGAATAATGCAGAGAGTACTCTCTTAAAAGCACATGTGGGCTTGGTGTAAGAGAGAGACAAGAGCTAATGCAGCGATCGGGGCTAGTAACAGCAGAGAGGATGTGCTTTCAGGCCAGAAGACAAGAGGGAAAACGGTTGCCTAGACCAGAAGGGGAGTCTTATAGAGAAGTTCTCTTGAGAGGTTCTGCAATATTTTGGCCAAGGTTCTGTCCCTTTTGGCCTAGAGACAGCCAACTCAGGTGACCTCACTGGGAGCATGCCAGGGAAATGAATGCCTAGTTTTCATCTTTTCCTTTCCTCCAATCATCTGAGGTTCCCACTAGCAAAAGCCAACTGGAGGCCAGCCAGCACAGGAGCCCATGGTTGCCATTCCCCAGGGACACAGCCTCCGGGACACAGCAGGGCAAAGAAGTGGGGGAGCAGACTTGAGCAAAGAGCTGATTCAAAGGGTACGGCTGAGTGACCGAATCAGCAACAGTGAAGAATCTGCTTCCGAGAACTGGGGGCAGGTCAGCGGGCTCCAGTGGATGGAAGAAGACAGCCTGGGGTTGAAGGCAGTATCTCAGGTTGAGGAATGACCTCAAGACCTTGCATCTACTTGATGGCCACCTACAAAAGACTGTGAAAAGGAAATAAAAAAGGAGTCAGTTTTGCTGAGAACTCTCCACAACGGAACCAGGAGGCCACTGAGGAAGGGTGACTTATGCACATCCCAGCCCAGGTGGAATCGAATCTTTTGACCATGTAGTGTCCTGACAAAGGCATCAAGAACTTCTGCCAGAAACTCAAGACCCTCACCCTAAAACAACCCATAATGGTCTGTCCCTGAAGGACGAATAAATATTTTCTGTTTGTGCCAGAAGACAGTCTGATGGTTTTGGCCTTTATAGCCTCCTGATTGTTTCTTTTCCTCAGAACACTTCCTCAATTTTACCCAACTCTGTGTTTCCCAAACTGCAATTCTTAAGACCCCCAAATAAAGTTCTCTGTTCTTTGTAGCCTCGATGTTGGTTAGTACGCCACAGAATTACCAGATGACCAGCACTGTGTTCCAGAGTAAAGGCTCTGATCTGTGCTCGGAGAGATCGCCACCTGGGTAAGTGTGACCGTTTCGACCACAGAGCCGTCCACACGGCCTCACTAAGCACAGACTGTTGATAGTGCGGTGGGATCGGGGAGCAGGGATTAGGCAGGTTGGGAGGTGGGGAATGAGTACAGCCTGATTCGGGGCGGGGGGGGGGGTAGGGTGCAGGAGAATGTGCAGAGATGAACTCAGTTTAGTGTTTAGTTTAAATTTTTTTTAATTTAGTTAACGATTTAGTGAAGGAATGAGAGGCTGGATTGGGTAGGCAAGCAGGCAGGAATTCATGAAAGACCTGAGTGCCCACACTTGGACTTTTAATCAGGTCTGAAGCAGTGGGGACAGGAGAACACAGTCAGGTATGCTTGGGAGTAGTCTGTTGCAGAGGGATGTTCAGTAAGCAGCATCCAGACAGTTGTTATAATAATAATTACTGTGAAAAGCTTCTTTTAATGCAGCTTTTGTACTTACAAACACCAGCAAGTTCCCAACAACGCTGGGGAACAAAGTCCAGGTCCCTGGTGAGGGCAAAAACATGAAAAAGGAAAAATGCAACAGTTTATCTCATATTAGGAATCCATCCACCTGGAAAAGATTATATAAGCTCAAAACCCAACACAGCCCTCCTGCCCACTCTGCATTCTGCTATTACAAACCCAAAAGGCTATGGTCTGTGAGGAAGCGAATGGTTGTCTACCAGTCCCTGGAAAAGAGAGAACTCCACAATCCCTCACCTAGGATGAGCCATGGAAACACGTGGAAAATAAAAACTCAGGATGGTCTGAACATGGCGATGGAACATCAGAGCAGACAGTTGCAGGAGCCGTCTGCCTGCCCCACCAGTCAGGACACAGAGGCAGGGGGCTCGCCAACAGGAAGCAGGTACTATTTCCAGCCGGTGCTGATTGACGAAGGCGATACACGGAAGCTGCTATATATTAGGTCATAAATCTGAGCTTGCCAATTTCCCACTAACATAACTCAGCTGCATCCTCCTGGAGAGCCCCGGGGAAGCAGGGAACAGGGGGGCTGGCCCAGTTCAGGCCTGAATCACTCTCTGCTTCTCGTTAAAGAATAATCCTTCAATTTCTGAAGCTTCGGCAAGTAGGATGACTGTGGATGACAGTTTTAATATTATTCTTCAACCCACGATCTTTCATGCATGTGAAATATTTCATTGAAATAAATAAAAGCAGTTAAATTACAAATAATTCTCTTGGTGGCAGACTGGGGACTCTCTTCAGCTGAGGGACCTGTGCTACTTCCCTCCATTTCTTTTTCTTTTGTTCGATATAGTGACTGAACATTAACTCTTCTTTCTTTAAAAAAAAAAATTATTTATTCATTTGGCTGTGCCAGGTCTTAGCTGTGGCATGAGGGATCTTTAGTTGTGGCATGCTGAACTCTTAGCTTAGCTGTGGCATGAGGGATCTAGTTCCTTGACCAGGGATCAAACCTGGGCGCCCTGCATTGGGAGTGTGGAGGAGTCTTAGCCACTGGACCACCAGGGAAGTCCTGAACACAACTTTTCTCTAGTAAATCCTGAAATCAGCAGGGTATGGAGCACTGTTGACTCCTTTAAGGTAGGGGGTCTTGGGAGGCATGGCTGGCCAGTGAGCCGAGGGCGTGGGCCAGCTGCAAGGCACCAGGGACAGAGCTCTTGCCCCTTGCTGCCCCTCAGGAAGGAGGAAACCCCAGCCCCACTTCAAGCTGCCCTGTCTGGAGATGGGAGAAGTCCCAGGGCTTCATTTAGGAACAGATAGAAACAGAGGTTGCTTGTGGCAAGTGAGAAGAATCACGCATGCAGGCATGCTTGCGACCCTACGGACTGTAGCCCCCCTGGCTCGTCTGTCCGTGGGATTCTCCAACCAAGAAAACTAGAGTGGGTGCCGCACCCTCCTCTAGGGAATCTTCCTGACCTAGGATGGAACCCGTGTCTTTTATGTCTCCTGTATTGACAGGCAGGTCTTTACCATTAGTGCCACCTGGGAAGCAGAGAAGAATCATACCAAGTCTTAAATCAGAAAAGGTAGGACCAAATAAAGACCCGTGACTCTCTAAACCCAACTTCCTCCATCTACCTCCACCCTTCCCAGCTATCTCCTGCCCACATTCTTTTTTTTAATTGAAATAGAGTTGATTTACAATATTGCATTAGTTTCTGATGTACAGACAAGTGTATATACATATATACATATTATTTTTCATATTCTTTCCCATTATGGCTTACTACAGGATATTGACTATAGCTCCCCATTCTATAGAGTAGTGTAGTACTGAGGTATAATATATAGTATAGTGTATAGTGTAGTATACAGTACTATATAGGCTGGAGCTATTCGCTCAGATGGTAAAATGTCTGCCTACAATATGGGAGACCTAGGTTCGATCCCTGGGTTGGGAAGATCCCCTGGAGAAGGAAATGGCAACCCACTCCAGTACTCTTGCCTGGAAAATCCCATGAACAGAGGAGCCTGGTAGGCTACAGTCCATGGGGTCCCAAAGAGTCGGACACACACAACTGAGCGACTTCACTTTCACTATACCGTAGGACCTTATTGTTTATCTCATTTCGAGTAGTCTGTTTCTGTTAACCCCCAAACTCCTAATTTATCCCTCCTGCCTCTTTCCCTTTTGGTAACCATAAATGTGTTTTCTATGTCTGTGCGTCTGTTTCCGTTTTGCGAATAAGCTCATTTGTATCGTTTTTTAGATCCCACATATAAGTGATACTGCTGACGTTCCTCTTTCTCTTTCCGACTTACTTTACTTAGTATGATCACCTCTAGGTCCATCCTGGTTGACTCAGATGGCATTATTTCATTCCGTTTTATAGCTGAGCAATACTTCATTGAGTATATATCTCACATCTTCTTTATCCATTCATCTGTTGATGGGCATTTATGTTGCTCCCACATCCTGGTTATTATAAATTGTGCCATGATGAACATTAGGGTGCATGAATTTTTTGAATTTGAGTTTTCTCCAGATACGTACCCAGGAGTGGGATTGCTGGATCGCATGGCAACTCTACTTATAGTTTTTTAAGGAACATCCACATTCTGCCTTCATTCTCATTGGGAAAAACAAACAAACCAAAAAAAAAAAAAGACATCCTGAGCGCCTTCTAAGTGTCCTTCCAATGAGAACTTGACACACAGCTCCTGCCTATGATTATAAACTAATTCAGGAAAGTCAAAGGAATTCATTCCATAGGCCAATGCTGACTGATTATAGTGGCTGCCTAGAGAAATGTGTTGAGACTGAGATCTGAAGTCATCTCTGGGCTGTGTGAGAGAGACCGCCAGCACTGAGTGGTGAGGTCTACCATGAGAACAGGATGGGAAAGTGTTGCCACACATCCCATGTATTTTCTAATCAGGGGACTCTATTCAGAAATAATTCATTTATGCTGGGAGTATCCTGGAAAATGTCAATGAGATAACAACTGAAGGCTCAGGATCAAGGAATTTTCAAATCCCAGTGCAATTTTGCCTCTGATCACAGAAATGAATTCTACAGTGTATTTGTTCTCCTGATTCAAGTCAACAAGTCAGAATCACAGTTCTTCCTTTGAGAGCTATGGGTTGTTGGTGCTGGGAATGGAGTTATGGCTGATGATTACTTTCCTGTATCTAGTGGTTAATGAAACAAACTGCCTTAAAAACAAACAAACACCTCTTGGCAAAAAGGCCAGGGCTGAGCCTTGGAAAACCTGCCAAGGACCCTTACCCCTGGGCTACCAGGACCTCCTAGGGAGGTCACTGACCTGGGTGGCCATCCTGGACAGAGGCCATGTGACACACACACGTGGGCCAAGATGACTTCTACAGGCTCAGAGCATTTGCCACAAAGTGAAATACTGTTTATTTCCCCTCAGTTAGTGGTTCATTTCAATTTGAGCTGAAAATAAGACCTTTGCACATTCAGGTCTGAAGGTCAGTGGTTCCTACCTTGTCCATCCACGCAACATCCCTTTAAGAACTGTTTCCAGAGGCCAACAATTCATTCCCTTCAGGAAACGGACACCAGAGTGGCTGCAAGGGGTCAGCCATCCTAATGGGGCTGTGCCTCATCCTCTGTACTTCCCCTTCTGGTTCTACATCCACTGCAGGGGTGGGAGTGGGGGCGCACGGCCTTGGAGCTTGCTTGTGGTAAAGACTCTCCCTCTCTCTCATAGGGTCTGAACAAGATAACAGGTCCCTCTTGAATAGAGTTCGATAGATTTACAGGCAAAAGAAAGATGTGTCACTTGCAAAGTAAGCCCTTCATGTACAAACCAGTTCAATCTACTGACAAGGGCTCAGTGTACCCTGGAGCGCAGTCCAGAGAGGAAGTGTGTGACTGAACACAGAAGAAAACCAAGCTGGACAGAACATGCCTTGGATGAGTTAATGAGCTTGCGACTGAAGGTGGCTTATTGATGGGCAAATGTTAACATTAGATGGCTAAGCGGGAAGAGCTGGAAAGAAAAAGGGAATGTACAATGTAACCACATTTTATGTGTGAGTATGCAAAAGCATGGACACACACAAAGAATAAGATGGTAAACTGTCCACATTTCATCTCAGCAAGGAGGAATTACTAATGAGCTTGGGTGTGGTTCGTCTTGTTGGTTCTTTTGTCTTCATATGTTCTTTCTACATTTTCTGATTTTTATTTGGGCACACATTCCTTTCGTAATAGAAATGAAGTAAATGTTACTTTGAAAGAATTATAAAAGTGTGGGAAAGGGAAAATTAAAACAAACGTGAGTATTGGAATTATTTAGAACTAATAGGAATCCTCATTCTGTTCGTTTTTAGCTGGCGTCCTTGGATAAATTCTCTTCCCCTGGCCTCTATTTCCTCTCCTTAAACCACAGTGCATGCCTAGACAAAGAAGGCAGACTTAACTGTTTTTTATGGTGGTTGGTTATTGGTTTCATAGCAGGGGTGCTTAGCAGCCAGCAAAAGATGGCTGTGGTGCTTGGGAGAGACGTGTGGTTTCTTCTGCTGGGATGGAGGGTCTAGAGTGGGCGTGAGGCAGCCTGGTGCATGCTGAGAAATGGCACATCCGGGAGGCGCCCAAGCTCACCACCCAAACCCCTTGCAATGCCTCCAACCCAAGCATGGGGAGAGGCGACCACCAGCGATCTTGGGAACTCCAGTCAGCAAGATTCCAGCCCATCTGTAGCCATGACTGATGTGAGCTGACATTCACTCACTGGGACCCAGTCTCCAAACACAGCCACCAGACATTTCCTTGAGAAACACTGCGTTAGGTGCTTACGAGCTGGGGGCCAAGTCAGGCTAGCAGAGGGGACAGACGGATTCCCCTGCAAGCTGATGAGTCCCACATCCAAGTAAGGCAGCTGGGCCCTCATGGCAGAGGTGCCAGGGACACAGGGGATGCCAGGATGGGGCTGAGCATGGCTCCAAAGGCCTCTGGGGATACCGTACACCATGTGCGAGATCATCCAGTGGCCCAGCAGCTCCAGCCAAAAGGAGCTGTCCTGGGGCCATTCTGCTGTGTAAATTTGGCTCCAAATCACTCACGTTAATTTCTGCATGAGCTCCAGACTGTCCAGAGTTCCCAGCTGGACACATAATTCCACCTTCTTAATAGATCACCGGAGTTTCTCCTGTCGTAGGAAAAACAAGATTGACAGCCAGTATCTGTCAAGAAATTATCTGAAAGCAGCAATGAGAGTCTCATGAATATGTAAGAAGACAGTAATTTCTCCTTTCTCAGAGGCAGCCTTGGAAGGTCAGGTACACTTGCCCTGAGGACGGCTGACCCAAGGCCCCCCAGTTGCTGGGAAGAGGTGCTCCTGCCTCCAGCAAACTGTAGCTGTTCCCTCTCTAGAAAAACTACGAACAGCACATCTTTGTACCCCTCCCAAGCCAACCCAGGAGCTTGGGCCATAGATATCACATGGCATCAAGGATGGTTCCAAGAAAAGCAAGGAAAGGAAAAAAGAAAAAGCCTCTGTGTGTTATGTGCATCTGAAAAAGGCTCTTGTGTTTGTTCATTTTATGTTTCACTTATGTGTTGGCATTCAGTAACTCCTTTCTTGTGTGGATGATGACCAAAGCAGGATCCAAGCATTTTAGAGCTGGAAGGAAACCCTGAGATTAGACAGCAGCCCCCGTCCCCAGCACAGCATCCTGGACTCAAGTGCAATATCCTCACTTGATGGGTGAGACTAGGGTCACGGTCAGACGTTCTAACCACAAGTCCGCTGCTCCCAATGGCTCTACCCCAACATTCCTGCTTCAGTCCCGTTCAAGAAACCAGAGCACACAGTGAGGAGGCAAAGCTGAATGAGACAGAGCCCCTGCCCTCCCCCGAGGGACTGGTGGGAAAAGCAAGCATGTAAGTGACTGTGATGTTAAAAAATAATACTAAAAATTTAAAACCTGGAAATCAGGCCATGAGAGGACAGTAAGTCCTTCCAACGTCATTTGGTCATTGTTTCTCAAGCCCACCCAAGGACTATTTAATTATCTAGGGGAATGTATCTTTGTTCAATGTCTATTTACCATTAATGAAGGGCTCAGATTCTGTGAAGTTACATGTTAACTTGTAGATCACGCCCAGTAAATGTATAAATAATGTCTATCCAATAGAAGACATAACATCAAAGATTGATTCTTTTAATTGCCCTGTAGGACATCAACCAGTTATGCTTTGTTTTTTAATTGTGGTAAAATACACATAACATAAAATTTTACCATCTCAACCATTTTCCAGTGCACAGTTCAAGGTCATTAGCTACATTTGCATTGTTGTGCAACAATCACCGCTATCCATCTCCCGACCTCTTTTCATCCTGCAACACTGACGCTCTGTACCCATTAAACAATAACTCCCTACTCTCCCCTCCTGCCAGCACCTAGCAACCACAGTCTACCTTCTGCCTCCATGAATTTGACTACTCCACATATTTTATACAAGCGGAGTCATGCAGTATTTGTCCATGAGACTGGTTTATTTCACTTAGCATAATGTTCTTAAGTCTCATTCACATTGCAGTATGTGTCAGTTTCTTTCCTTTTTAATGCTGAATAATATTTCACTGTACATATACACCACTTTAAGCTTATTCATTCATCTATCCATGGATGCTTGGGTCGCTTCCACCTTTCGGCTATTGTGAATGCTGCCGCTAAGTCGCTTCGGTCGTGTCCGACTCTGTGCGACCCCATAGACGGCAGCCCACCAGGCTCCCCCATCCCTGGGATTCTCCAGGCAAGGACACTGGAGTGGGTTGCCATTTCCTTCTCCAGTGCATGAAAGTGAAAAGTGAAAGTGAAAAGTGAAAGTGAAGCCGCTCAGTCGTGTCCAACTCTTAGCGACCCCATGAACTGCAGCCCACCAGGCTCCTCCATCCATGGCATTTTCCAGGCAAGAGTACTGGAGTGGGGTGCCATTGCCTTGAATACTACTACTCTAAACCTGGGTGTACAAATCTCTCTTGAGACTCTGATTTCAGTTCTTGTGGATATCTATCCAGAAGTGGGATTGATGGATCAAATAACAACTCTAATTTTCTGTGGAACTTCCATACTGTTTTCCACAGCAAATATACAGTTTCACAGTTCCACCAGCAGTGCACAAGGGTTCCAGTTTCTCCAGATCCTTCCCACTTGCTACTTCTTGGAGTTTTTTTATTCTAATGGGTATAAGGCATCTTATTATGGTTTTGGTTTCCATTTCCCTAATGGTTAGTGATGTTGAGCATCTTTTCATGTGCTTATTAACCATTCGTATATCTTTTTCAGAGAATTCCAGCTCAAGTTCTTTGCCCTTTTAAAAAAATCAGGTTGTTCAATTTTTGTTGTTGAGTTGTGAACATGAACATGAAGTCGCTCAGTCGTGTCCAACTCTTTGCGACCCCATGGACTGTAGCCTACCAGGCTCCTCTGTCCATGGGGTTTTCCAGGCAATAGTATTGGAGTGGATTGCCATTTCCTTCTCCAGGGGATCTTCCCAACCCAGGGATCAAACCTGGGTCTCCTGCATTGTAGACAGACGCTTTACCGTCTGAGCCACCAGGGAAGTCAGTTGAGTTGTAGGAGTTCTTTTATATATTCTGAGTATTAACCCCTTATGAGATACATGATTAGAAATGTTTTCTCCCAGTCCACGGGCTGTCTTTTCACTCTACTGACAGCATGCTTCCGTGCATAAAAGTCTTTCATTTTCATGTAATCCAGTTTATCTATGTTTTATTTTGTTTCTTGTGCTTTGGGTGTCATGTCCAAGAAATCGCTGCCAAATCCAATATCATGAAACTTTTCCCTTATGCTTTCTTCTAAGAGTTCTGCAGTTTTAGCTTTTCCATTTTGGTCTTTGATCCGCTTTCAGTTAATTTCTGTACATGGTATAAGGTAAGAATTTAACTTCATTCTTTTGCATGTGGATGTTCAGTTTTCCCAGCACTATTTGTTTAAAAAAAAAAACAACTGTCCTTTCTCCATTGAATGATCTTGGCATGCCTGCCAAAAATCATTTGACTATATATGTGAGGGTAACCAGTTTTGTTTTTAACTTAGAAATTTTACTAACATTTCCTTTTAAGTGCTTATAAATACCCAGTTCCTCAAAATGTCTTTGAACTGGCTTTGCCATTTTCCTGGTTCCCTCATCCGTGAATTTCTAAATCTCTGAAGCTTGCCCATTCCATGTTTTATGAAATGCATGTTTTTAAACATTTGAATGTTATGCTTTGGCAGTGACATACAAAGTGCTGTGGGTATCAGGGTGAAGATCATTTCTAGTTGAGGGATTCAAAAGCCTTTTCACTTTTGAAATCAGCTTTACGATTAGGCTAGGCTTGGAAGATAGACATGGTGGTTTGGGGTGAACATTAAAGCCCCCAGAAACAGCAGGAAGACCATTTCTTGTGTGTCTTAGCCAGCAAAGTCTATTGGCCAACACAGGTGTTGATACTTTTTATGAGAAAGCCTTGGGGGGAAAAAAAAGTTTCTTGCCTCTTCCATAAGTCAATTTCTTCACAACAGATTCCTGCCACAGTGCCAGGTCAGTACCTTCCTCCTGAGCCTGCACCCCTATCTCACCCCCTTCTCCTGCCTCAATGAGAGATTTGAAAGGCCTGGGCCTTTCTCTCCCCGTTTTGGATTCGTCTCTGATTATGTCTTAACCAGGGAACCGCATTTCCTGGCTGTCTCCTTCCCACCACATGGGGCATCAGTGAAATATCTCCCTGACAGAATCGAAATGTTACCAGCATCAATCACACAGATAAACCACAAACAAGCCCAAGACAGAGCAGTCATCTCTGTCGGATCCAAAGTGGTATTAATTAGAAAACTAAACTTCTGGCCTCGGAGGATGAGAACTGCCACCCTCAAGTGACCTTTGTCTCAGCAGTGTATCTGCAGCCACGGTGGGCAGCGAAGCCCCTCTTTCTGGGGACCTTTACTCTGCAGGGTGCTTCTGCCCCTGGTGGAATTTAATGCTGGAGCTTGGTTTCCTGGGATCTCAGGTGTGCACATGCCTCCTTGGGTTTTTGAGATGACCTTGTTGTGGTCCCCAGGCTTTCCCCACCTGAGCTTCCTCTCCCATGGCCATGGCATTCCCTCAGGCTTAGCGGCCACAGCAGCCTGCCCGTGGCTGGATGCTGGGTGCCCCAGCTTCTGTCTTGCTGAGAGGCTGTGACTGGCCTCCCTCTCCTCCATGGGAATCTACATACAGCTGTGACCTAGAAGAGCCTCAGCAGAGCCTGCACCCTGCAGGCTGGTGTGACGCACGGCCTTGCGCTGGCCCATTCCTACCCTCCCAGAATCAGCTGTCCCGACTCTCTGACCGGGACCCCTCAGCTTTGGTTCAGCCTCTACAAAGAGTAAAGATGCCTCCCCACTGGGAGGGCTCCCTATGGGGCCAACCAAGGAAGGAGTGAGTCGGGTGAAGATGCAGAGATCTTGAAGCAGGGCTGCTGGGTAACTTTCCCAGTTGGGTAACCAGTGCGGACTGTGGGTGGTTGAGGGCAGGCTTGGGCTCAGCCAGCCTGCACTTGATTTCGGCCTACACTAGCTGAGTGACTGTGGGGAACTCGCTCAACCTCTCCGAGCCTCAGTGCTCATAATAATACGTCACAAAGCTGCTCAACAGTAAATATAAAACTGTATAGCACCTGGCAGTACTCGATCCTCAACAAATGTTAACAATTTCTTGGGGATCAGGGGGTGGGTGTTGCCATGCTTGTGCTCTTGCAGTTGTGTGTACATAAAGAACATAAAGTCCCAGGAGAAGGACAAGGGAACAAAGGCCAGAGACCCTGCCACTCACGTCCCTAGACCCTCTCTTTCCTAATCAATGTTTCTGCAAACTCATAAAGGAGGTCATCCTACTTTCATATCTGCTTGTACAGAGAGTGATAAACTGTTACCTCCTTAGAGTAATCTGATCTGTTTTCTGCTGGGCCCTGCTCCACCTTGACAGATAGAATTACATTCATCTCCCTTCCCCTTTGGCCATCGGAAAGATCAATGAGATGTTAGCCTCCTTGCCTCCTCCTTTTTCCTGGGGGAAATGCTGACAGCCCAGAATTAATGTGGCAATTGATTTACCCGTGGTATCTAGAGGCACAAGACAAGTCCTCCCACTGCTGGGAGGGGAGACGGGGAGACAGCAGCCTCCGGCCACTTTATGGGTCTGACTCACAGGCCTGCGCTGTCTAGACTCGTTGGGGAGACAGTGGCAAAGGGGCCGATTCACCTGGGATCTACAGCCTGGAGACTGGCCCGCCCTAGTCTTGAAGTCCCAAAGCCATGGACACTCTCAAATTCTACAACCTTGACAAGCTGTAGGCCTCTCCAGACCTCAGTTATTTCATCCACACAATGAGGCTGGAGATCCCTGCCCTGATGACTGGGGGGAATATGAATAGAGGTGCTTTGTAAATGTTAATTTTTTATCTAAGTACAATGTAAATGTAATGTTCTTGAGTGAGAAACTGACCAAGTCTACAGATATTAAAACTGAGGCCTAGAGAGATGAAATCCATATCATTTAGTGAAGTTAGGAAGACTGTCCACCGGCTTCACTGCTGTTGACTGACGCTGGGATGGCCTCCCATTCCCCACTTTCTACCGGTTCCTTGGGAGTGAGAGTAATGGACAGATGAAGGGTTGAGAGGGTCACGTTCTTGAGATTCTCAGAGGAGATTTCCTCTTGAATGGAACATTTGTTGGACACCTTCTGTGTGTCAGATGCTTTCCTAGGGACCATGGAAAGCAGACTCTCCTTGAGAGTCCCTTGGACAGCAAGGAGATCAAACCAGTCAATCCTAAATCAGTCCTGAATATTCACTGGAAGGACTGATCCTGAAGCTGAAGCTCCAATACTCTGGCCACCTGATAACAAAGAGCCAACTCTTTGGAAAAGACTCTGATGCTGGGAAAGACTGAAGGCAGAAGAAGGGGACGGCAGAGGAAGAGGTAGTTGGATGGCATCACCGACTTGATGGACATGGGTTTGAGCAAGCTCGGGAGCTGGTGATGGACGGGGAGGCCTGGCATGCTGCATGCAGTCCATGGGGCTGCAAAGAATCATATGAGGCCAGTGAACTCATAACCATGAGACCAGCAGGGAAGTCCCCCCCGCCATATAACTCATTACTCACACAGAGGATGAGACGGCTGGCTGGCATCACTGACTCAAATGGACATGAGCTTAAGCAAACTTCAGGACAGGACTGAGTGACTGAACTGAGGGACCAGGAGGGTAAAGACAACACGTTCAGGTTCTGAAAAGCCCTCCATCCTGAGGATCTGGTGATTCTCTTTCCACCCTTTCTCTCTCTCTCATCTTCTCCCTCCCAGAAGCAGCTCTGCCTGCCCCACTGAATCCCTTCCTCACAATTCAGGTTGTTACTTGCCGGGAGCCACCACGGGAGATCCCACCCATGACAAGGTCATGTGGAAGAGAACTGTTAAGCAAGGCTTCAGGACTCAACGGGCTCTCTAGGCTTTCTCGAGCATTTACCCCAAAACCAGAATCTGTCTGTTTTACTATTTCATGACTTTCACCAACTCCTCTGACATTAACAGGGGGCTGACCCTGACCACTTTTCTCTGGAAAAAATTAACTTAGGGCTCTAGCTAATAAGTCTCCTGGACATGAGAGGAATATTTCCAATCAAAACCCCTCTGTTAGCATTATAGCTTGCTTGGCAGGTATATCCAGACTCTTGCAGCTACGCATATGATTATTTACATCCTCGCAACTGTGAGAGGCATGGAAAGCCTAAAACATAGAGCCTTTTAAAGAGTTAAAAGTTATTAGAGTAGTGCTAGGCATAGGATTTCATTATTGGGCCAATGCTTGTTGGTAAGTTCCCATATCTCTTATCCACTGTGCACCTGGGAGTGCATTAGTTAACATAGTTGGAAAGTAAGAAAAGCAAGTGTAGCCTTGAAATTAACCACATCAGACTTTTGAGCTAATTGGTTCTTTCTTGGAACTCACTGAACCTTTGCTTCGTGAAAATGTAACTCTGTTTAATAGTTTTTGAGGCTGACATAGATTAAAAATATAAGAAAAAACATTTCAAGGGAAAATAAGTTTTCTGGTTGAAAAGCCTTTATCAAAAGAGGGTCATAAAATGTTCACAGGCCTCCAAGGCCAAAAGATAATGTACACAATATTGTTTTTGGAAAAGGTTTGCAAAAATAATCCTGGTTTCAATAAAGACAAAACAGATGTAATGTTTGGGCTAACTCTGTATGACTTTACATCTTTCATTTCCCTCTATGTATAAGACAAGGTATAAAAGTACCTTTTAATAATAAAGCTATTGGGCCTCATTTTTTCTCAGGCTGATCCCTTGGAGCATAGAGGCTCCCTGCGTTCACTTATCTGCCCGGGTTTCTAAGACCTGAACGGGAAGACATTCTGCGTCTTCACTCCCTCGGGAGACCGGGAAGGCACCTGTGGCCTCTGTGAACAGGGCGAAATTCTTGTCTCGAAGTTTTATTGGCTTTCTATGTAAACCAAGGAATATCAGCCTCTTTCTCTCCTCTATTTTCTTGTCTACAATATTCTTTCCTTATCTCTCTCTAAATCACCCACCGATGCCGTTTTTCCTTCAGGTTCCCCTGGATTCTGCGGGGGCTGGACCCCGGCAGTTACTGGTAATGATCATTGGTCTGAAAAGTTTCTCTTACCCAAAATAAAACTTGGGTGTCTTTTTTTTTTTTTTCCTTTCATTGCTGCTGCTAAGTCACTTCAGTCGTGTCTGACTCTGTGCGACCCCATAGACGGCAGCCCACCAGGCTCCCCCGTCCCTGGGATTCTCCAGGCACCTCTAGCTTATTTAGTGTATAGAACATAAACTCCTCCAGTGAGGAAGCTCTGCCTAATTTGCTACTAACTATCCACTTGCTGCTGCTGCTGCTGCTGCTGCTGAAGTTGCTCAGTCATGTCCAACTCTGTGCGACCCCATAGACGGCAGCCCACCAGGCTCCTCCATCCATGGGATTTTCCAGGCAAGAGTACTGGAGTGGGGTGCCATTGCCTTCTCCAACTATCCACATAGACTTTGGCAAACTAAGAGTGAGAAATCAATTTTTAAAAATGGAACTACAGATCTATCGCAGGGGGCGGGGGCCAGTGCACAGCCTGAAGCTGGCTGACCTACAGACTGAGATGCAGTCTTTATGGCCCCTGTCTTTGGAAGCACAAAGCAAAATGACCAGCCCCTTGAATTCTACATACTTCTTTTTTCGTTTTTTGGCTGCGCGGCTTTTTTGTTGCTGTACTTGGGATTTCTCCAGTTGCAGTGACAGGAGGTACTCTGTTGCAGTGCTTGGGCTTCTAATTGAGGTGGCTTCTCTTGTTTTGGAGCACGGTCTCTGGAGTGCTGCTTTCAGCAGTTGCAGCATGTGGGCTCAGCAGTTGCAGCTCCCTGGGTCTGGAGCGTGGGCTCAGTAGTCGTGATGCATGAGCTTAGTTGCTCCGAGGCACGTGGAATCTTCCCAGACCAGGGATAGAACCTGGGTCCCCTGCATTGGCAAGGGACTCATGACCATGGGACCATCAGGGAAGGCCCCCCCCAACATATAACTCATACTCACACAGAGGATGAGATGGTTGGCTGGCATCACTGACTCAAATGGACATGAGCTTGAGCAAACTGCAGGACATAGTGAAGGACAGGGAAGCCTGGCTTGCTGAAGTCCATGGGGAGCCACTGAAAAACAACTCACCCAGAAGAAAGGGCAGAAAGCTCCCCCCTTCCCTTGCCAGGAGGCAGAACACTGACCAGTCAAGTTGCTCTTGGAGCTGTGGAAGGAGCTGTGGGTGCCCCACCTAAGAACTTCCCTCATGCAAAGCAAGAAGCCCCCTATAGGAGACACGGGAAACACTCTCCAGCTGCCAGGCCCCATGTGAATGCCTTTGCTTTGCTCAGGGCACTTTCAGAACAGATAGAAAAGGCAGGCGTTTCCTCTTCAGCCTCCTTTGCACCTAAAGCCAGGCGTGTGATCCAGGCTGCATCACTTAAGCCTACCCACGTGAGACTTCAATTCAGAGGCTCTGGTAAAATCCTACCCTGCTAGCAAGGGCAGCAACAGAGGGGTCTGGCTTCAGGGCCGTAGTGGTTACAGAATTAGGTTCCTGCCCCAGTAACAGCCTTGGTGCCACACCTGTTGTGTGTTGCTGTAACACCAGTGGCAGGGGTGGCATGGTGGGATTAGAGCTTCATCACTAGCAGCTTAGACTGAGCTCTCCAGCCCGCCTAACAGTTGGGTAACCATGAACTACTCAGTGTCATTTTACTTATTTTTTTTTACGTGCTGAGCTTTTTGTTTGTGTTTTGGCTGTGCTGGGTCTTCATTGCGGTACACAGGCTTCCCTAGTTGCGGCACAAGCCCAGTATCATTTAAAAATGTCCTTTCCTACTCTATAAGCCAGGCTCAGCTTCTGTTGCTTGCAACCAAGAGCCCCAAATGACAGTCTAGTTCAACTTTGCCTCAGCCATCATTTCCTGAGGTCCCGGCAACAAGAGCAGCACACACATGTTCGCTGTCTGCAGTGGTCTCAGTGACTGGGTCAGGGGCTTTGTATGCATGTCTCAAGGAGTTCCTGCACTGTGAGGTGGATACTATTCTCATCTTCAGTGAGAGGGGAAAAAAATCTGAGCTATCAAGGCATTAGAGGACTTGTCCAAGGTCTTACAAGAGGGTAATTCAATGTTGCAGCAATAGGTAAGCTCTCTTAGTTAAACTCGGATTCCAGGAGAGACGGTGGCAGTCAATTGCTTTGCATGGCAGGATGCGTAGAACTAGGCGGACCATCTTGTCTTCACAACATTCTCTACTCTGAAGTAAGGACCAGAAGCACTTCATTAAGTTCACAGAGGGTGAAGTAAAGACACAAAGATGTTTCACTGTCCGAAGAGGATTTTTCCAGGACAGTGGCAGAGATTATTAACAAGGGATCACGTTGTTACCCCACAAGCATGTTTTCTGAAACTTGCCAGGGGAGTGCCAAGGGGGTCCATGCCTGGTAGACACTGAGGGGCAGCCAAAGAAGCTTAAAGCCTGCATTTAAATAAAAAGCATCAGTTTGCTCAGGCCTGCACTGAAAATACATTCTAATACAGGTAATTTCTGTTCCATTCATTTTCAAGCACTGATTTCATTTACGCAATTCCAAGGCCAATAAATCTTGGCATTAAGGCTGGCTTGATGTGTGATACAGACAGTCTCCTTAAGGATAGGGCATTTTATCAGCTCCTCTAAATTTCCTTTCCCCTAGTATACAATTTTTTATACGGTGCTGATCTTTTTTTTATTCATAGGGGCTTCACTGCCATTTGTCATAGCTGCATTAACTGGGCATCGAATGAAGACTTGGATATGGAAGTCTGCATCTCATCTCTCCTCAACAGGGAAATTAATAAAGCAGCAGGAAAATAGCTTCCTGAACTGAAATGTTTTTAGCCCACCCTGAGTCATCTACTTTAAGAGACACTGTTCAATTTCAACTTGCATCCACTGACAGCCTGTACCCTACTCTGCTATCTAACATATCACTTGGAGAGGCTTGGATCAGAGTATGCAGAGCCTATTTTCCCACTACCCTCTCTACACACATTTGCTGAGCACCTGTCATAGGCCAGGTTCAGGGACAGAAAACAGGCTCTAGAAGGCCACAGTCAAATGAGTTGTGCTACCACTATTGGCCAGTGTAAGAAAAAAGTCTTAGTTAGCCAAGCATCAAGGCTGGCAGCAAGCTGGGAAAATTAGCTGCTCTATCATTTTGCCTCTGAGAGTGAGCCTCCCAACTCTTTTCTCCGTAAGTGTTGCCTGTGATCACAGACATTAACTTTTATGGATATGTGAGTACACTGGTTTCCCAGGGGTGTCACAACAAAGTACTACAGGCTGAATGGCCTGAACAACGGAAGTCTATTGCACCACAGCTCTGGATTCTAGGTGTCCAAAATCAAGGTGTCAGCAGGGGTGGCTCCTTCCGACCGCTGTGAGGAAGTGATCATGCTTTGGCTTGCAGATGGCCATCTTCTCTCTCTGTCTCCTCACATTGTCTTCCCTCTATGAATGTATCTAAATTTCTCCTTCTAATAAGGATGTCAGTCATATTGGATTAGTGAAAGTCACTCAGTCTTGTCCGATTCTTTGCGACCCCATGGACCGTAGCCTGCCAGGCTCCTCTGTCCATGGAATTCTCCAGGCAAGATACTGGAGTGGGTAAGCCTATCCCTTCTCCAGCAGATCTTCCCTACCCAGGAACTGAACCAGGAGCTCCTGGATTGCAGGCGGATTTTTTACATGCTGAGCTACCAGAGAAGGACCCACCCTAATGACCTCATTTTAACTTGGTTACCTCTGTAAAGACTCTGCCTCCAAACAAGCTGACATTCTGAAGTACTAGGGGTTAGGAGTTCGACACATGAATTTTGGAGACACACAATTCAACACATAGTAATGAGTGTCTCTAAAACTGGTTTAACTGGGAAATGCCGTAGTGGTCCAGCGATTAGGACTCCACGCTCCCACGGCAAGGGGCCCAGGTTTGATCCCTGGTCAGGGATCTAAGATCTTGCAGGCTATCCGGCGTGACTAGAAAAAAGAATTTTTTTAATTTAAAATAAAATAGGTGTAAATAAGCAGTAGCAGCACAAAACAGCTAGAACACTGCATAGAGGGCTAAGAATTCCATGTTCAAGTTCTAAATTAGCCACTTCCCCTCTCAGAGTCTCGGATTCTTCTCTAGGGAATAAGAGGGGCTGGATGGGGCCTCCAGAACCCTCTCACCCCCCGGGGATCCTGTTGCTGACAAAGTGAGAGAAGTTGAAGCAGCAAGGCTGGGAGGTTAATGATGAGGCTCCCCCACTCACAAGAAGACTGATCCTGAGCAGGGACTGATGCGAGCCTCGGGGATTTTTTTTTTTTTTTTAATACTCTAAAGTGAGGACAGTGATAATAACTACTTTGAAAGGTTCTGAGGACTAATAAGACCTGTGAATTGCCTGAGTCACAGTTGTCACTCCATGCGTATGAACTTCTAAAGGTATTACTGCTCTTATTACTACCAGGAATCAGGCATTGGACCTAGGACTCAGGTCTCAGGTGGTGTCCGCGATGATCGGAAGGCAGGGTCTGTGTCCCAGGGTCCTATCCCATAGCTCACGTGGCGTGAGAGGCTGCAGCTGGCAGAATTCCTGCGAACCCTGTAGCCATTCTCTTCTCCAGGGGAGCTTCCTGACCCAAGGATTGAACCCGGGTTTCCTGCATTGCAGGCGGATTCTTTACCGCCTGAGCCACCCGGGGAAGCCCAACTTTCCCCACCTCCACGTTATCCAAATCCCATCCCATTCTGACATCCACATTCATGTCATTAGGGTTAGGGCTAGGATTTCAGGTGATTTTTTTTTTCCTCACTGTTTTATCAATTTTATACACCCTGGAAAAGTTTAATAAAATCTATTTAATTATCGCATTTAAATGCAGCCCTGTGACCTCACCCCCACATGAACACTAGATTGCTTGGGGTCTGTAGTAATCATTCAGCTCTAGCCTTCATTGAACTGTTAATTGCTATGTGTCTCCACCTAGACTGAAAGTAACTTGAGGAAACAAATGGGTCTTCTTAGTGAAATATAGCAAAGCTTATCGACTGACTCCCACAAGGCACGGGCCCTCTTACATAAACTATCTCATATCCTCCTGATAGACTCTGAGGCTCAGAGCTCGCATGGGAAGGCAGTGACCAAGCTCAAAGTCCAATTCCACATTTGTCTGACCCTGAGGTCACCAACCTAGCCTAGTGCTGTCCTCAGCAAGCTACCAGCTACGGAATTGTGAGCGCTCCTGCCCCTCACCTAGGCTCCTCCGGCGTGATCAGGGTTTTCCGTGGGCTTGCTGCCCCCTGGTGGCCTGTGAAGGCCTGCTCCCCTCCCAGCTTCAGGCTCATTCCACTCCAGACCTGAGACCCTAAGCACCTCCAAGAGTTACCAGCGGGGCTGGCCTTGGCGTAGCAGAGCCCTCTGCACCTACAGGAGGGCTAGAGCCTCTTGCAGAGTGTCACTTTTTAAATGGACCCCTCTACCAGGAGGATTTTGCTCCTAACAGCCAAAGAAGAGGGCTTAGGGTCCGGGGCCAACAGCTGTGAGATGACTTACAGGGTTTGGTTCACCCCACCCAGCTTCTCATCTCCTGCTTCCCAGCCAGGTCACGTGGGCGTGGACACTCTGCAGGATCCTCCTGGGATTTCCATTTCCCAAGAGCTTGCTTATGGACCAGAGGAGGGAGAAAAGGATAAATGCGGTTAAAGTTAAGAGCTTAAAGTTTCTTTACATAACACAGTCCTTTTCTCAAAAAACCCATCAAGATTCTCCAATAAGTACTACTGGATTCCTACTGTGCTCCGCAGCTACAAGGCTCAGGATGCAGAAAACACTCTGTCTTGAAAAGTAAACATAAAAAATTACAATTCAGTGAGACAAGCACTCTGATACTGGCGTCCTGGGACTTCTATCACACGAAGAATGGTTATCAGCACTCAACAGTGCGAATAGTTTCATCACAAACTGAAGAAAGTAGAAAACAATTAGGACTCAGACACCTCCTCCAACTAACCATCACTCCAACCCCCAGCACCTCTGTAACTTATATAAGCCGCTTGCCCCCTCTGCCTACCTGGGCAGGGGAAAACCATCAAGAGGACACAGCAGGAGGGGGTGCTGTGGAATAGCCTGTCTTTCCATCTCCGGAGGGACGAGGATGTTTGAGCCAGCGGTCATCCTCTTCCTACTTGTTCATTTTCCCTCCAAAGACCTTCCTTAACAGAATAAAAAGTGATCACTACCTTTTCTGAGACTCCTATAATCACTGTGGAAAATTCTGAAAGAGATGGGACTATCAGACCACCTACCTGCCTCCTGAGAAACCTGTATGCAGGTCAGGAAGCAGCAGAACTGGACATGGAACAACAGACTGGTTCCAAATCGGGAAAGGAGTCCGTCAAGGCTGTAAACCGTCACCCTGCTGATTTAACTTATATGCAGAGTACATCACGTGAAATGCCAGGCTAGATGAAGCACATGCTGAAATCAAGATTGGTGGGAGAAATATCAATAACCTCAGATATGCGGATGACACCACCCTTATGGCAGAAAGCGAAGAAGAACTAAACAGCCTCTTCATGAAAGTAAAAGAGAGTGAAAAAGCTGGCTTAAAACTCAACATTCAAAAATATAAGATCATGGCATCTGGTCCCATCACTTCATGGGAAATAGATGGGGAAACAGTGGAAACAGTGTCAGATTTTATTTTTGGGGGCTCCAAAATCACTGCAGATGGTGACTGCAGCCATGAAATTAAAAGATGCTTAACTCCTTGGAAGAAAAGCTATGAAAAACCTAGACAGCATATTAAAAAGCAGAGACATTACTTTGCCAACAAAGGGCCATCTAGTCAAGGCTAGGGTTTTTTCAGTGGTCACATATGGATCTGAGAGCTGGACTATAAAGAAAGCTGAGTGCCAAAGAATTGATGCTTTTGAACTGTGGTGTTGGAGAAGACACTTGAGAGTTCCTTGGACTGCAAGGAGATCAACCAGTCCATCCTAAAGGAAATCAGTCCTGAATATTCATAGGAAGGACTGATGCTGAAGCTGAAGCTCCAATACTTTGGCCACCTGATGTGAAGAGCCAACTCACTGGGAAAGACCATGATGCTGGGAAAGGTTGAAGGCAGGAGGAGAAGGGGACGACAGAGGATGAGATGGCTGGATGGCATCACCAACTCGATGGACACAAGTTTAAGCATGCTCCGGGAGTTGGTGATGGATAGGGAAGCCTGGAGTGCTGCAGTCCCTGGGGTCGCAGAGCTGGACACGACTGAGCGGGACTGAACTGAAAATGCTCCAGCCCAGCAAAGTTTCACACCACAAGGGATCACTAGGGGGCGGTACTGCAGTGCCAAGCTGCCTGGGGCAGGACTTCCGTCGCCAGCCCGCCAGCTTGTTACATTTTCTAATGCTAATTTTTAAGGACAGTTTTAAACTGCTCTTTCTAAAATTTAAATGACCCATAGTCCTTGACCCCTAAGTTAGTATAAATAATTTCTCTAGGGCAGGAATCTAAAACTCCTGAATTACAACATTCAAGACTGGAACTAAGAAGGGGGAAAAAAAAGTAATTTTTAAGGCAGCTGCAAGTTTCTCATGGTCACAGCTCAGGAATGAAGAGAGACTCTGAATTTGAGAGGAGCCTTGAAGCTGAGCCCCAGAACAGAAGGTGTACTGTAAAAGCTGGAGGGGAGAGGGTTGGAGAAAAGGTAGATACAGGCGTGATGTAAGGAGGGAGGGCTTAAGCACAGGGAGTGAGGACTGCCTTATGGAGGATGGGTGAGCTTGGGACATAACTCCCACTTTTATCAAAATGCTACCAATCTTACTGTAAACTGGTACCCCCTTTCTGGGGCACAACATGTAAGTGCATATTAAGTCTTCAAAATGTCAATATCCTTTGACCCAATAATTCCATCTTAGTAACTTATAAGGAAAATTTTAAACTACGCAAATATTTGGCTATAAGGATATCCAGCATTTATAATAGCTAAAACCCCAAAAATAACAACAACAACAAAAAACTATAAAGAAACTAACTGCACTTTAATAAAGTGAAGTCGCTCAGTCGTGTCCGACTCTTTGCGACGCTATGGACTGTAGCCTACCAGGCTCCTCTGTCCATGGGATTTTCCAGGCAATAGTACTGGAGTGGATTGCCATTTCCTTCTCCAGCAGATCTTCCCGACCCAGGGATGGAACCCAGGTCTCCTGCATTGTAGACAGACGCTTTACCGTCTGAGCCACCAGGGAAGTCCACGATATGAGTTGCTTAAATGAGTTGCGCTTTAATATAAGTTGCTTAAATCAATTAAGGACTATTTTGTAAGTATGACAAAGGATGTGCAAATAAAAACTTACCTGTGCGTGCGTGTGTGCTCAGTCGTGCACACTCTTTGGGCCCCCATGGACTGTAGCCCCCCAGGCTCCTCTGTGCATGGGCTTTTTCAGGCAAGAATTTTGGCATGGGTTGCCATTTCCTTCTCCAGAGTGTAAGGTATAGTTCAGACCGAGGCAGAAAGAGGAAAGATGACCTCAACAGAAGTAGGTTACCTTTATTCAGGCAAGGAGGGGCAACGGTCAGCCTAACGACCAGGGTGAGCTCCGAGAGGGATCAGGGAGGCTCCATGTTTATAGGGAGGTTTGTGAAAGCGATAAGGGAAACTTTAATCAGGCGGGATGTTTTGGGTATTCTTTAGTTGAGATGGCATTTGTAGTTGGGCAGGGGGTGATAAGTCTTCTGGGCAGGTGTAGGGGGTGGAAGGTTTCTAGACAGAAGGTGATAAGCCCCAGACAGATGCAACCGGCCTGGAGCATCAGGGCGGGACCTAAAGTTCTGTTTTGTTTTCTCCGAAGTTAGATGATTCAGCAAGGGCCTTTGAGACTGTTGTTTTCTTTTCTAGGCCCCAAAGTCTCCTTCATTCCAGACCTTGAAATCATAAAAATATGGGGAAAAGGATGCCGTATCTCTCTGGCTACTTCCTGCTGGGTAGGGGCGATGATTTGGGGTCTGGAATGGAGGATCGTCCTAGGGCTCAGGGTCTCCTTTTTCTGAGCTTGGGGTGAGGCTCTCGAGAAGAAGAATGGTCTTGACCTGATCTTGAAAGATGGCCTGAATCTGTTCTGGGAGAAACCTTTGAAAGAGATTGAAGAGACAGGGTCCAAATAAGAGGAATAGAATGGTAAGTACCAGTGGTCCCAGGAAAGGGAGCAACCAAGGGAGGGCCTGTTGGAACAGGTTTTGGGGGGGGTGTAAAGGTTTTGTAACTCTTTTCTGCGGCGTTCAATTCTGTCTCTAAATTCTTTGACTCTGCCCTGGACTATGCCCGTTTCATTAACAAAAGAGCAGCAGTCCTCTCCTAGGAAAAGGCAGGTCCCTCCCTTTTCTGCAGTGAGAATGTCCAGGGCTTGCCTACTTTGTAGGGCCACAGAAGCTAATGAGTTAATTTGTCTTTGAATTGAAACGCAGAACTCCACTACCTGCTCCATGTCTTCATTAAGTTCTTGGGACAGCTTGTAGTAGAAATGGGCAGAGGTCGAGATGCCTCCAATCCCGGTGCCTAGGGCTGCTGCTATGCCAGTCCCAGTCAGGAGGGGGGCTATGACAGCTCGTCTTTTCCTACGGGAAATTTCCCCTTGGGGTTAGAATATTTGTTCTACTTCTTCTTCTTTGAGGAATGTTAGGCCCGGGGTCAGGAAGACCAAGATGCAAGGTCCAGGGGGGTCCAACGG
This sequence comes from Budorcas taxicolor, assembly GCF_023091745.1. Taxonomy (NCBI): domain Eukaryota; kingdom Metazoa; phylum Chordata; class Mammalia; order Artiodactyla; family Bovidae; genus Budorcas; species Budorcas taxicolor. The sequence continues at coordinate 33,400,403 of NC_068912.1, forward strand.
GAGACATGAATATGCGTAAGTCCTGCAGAGAATGGAGATTCCAGGTTTGGTGCAATTCTTTGTGCTGTTCCAGAGAACCCAAGTGGAACAGAAGGAGGGAGTGGAGTTTGCAAGATAGTGTAGTTGGGACTAGATTAGTTAATACAGGTTAGGTTTGAAGAGGCTGAGAGTAGGACATTGTCAGAGACTGGCCCGATGAGTTGTGTAGTTTTCTGTTGGGGAGGGGAAGTATAGTTGCCCTTGTGACAGCCAGGTTGAAGGTAAAGGTGTTGCTATGTGTGGTGAGGGAGACAGTGACATGCATGTCCAGCACTGGGATGTGTGTTGTGTGTACTGGAAGAATTGGAAGGAAGAGTTGAGAAGGCGAGTAAGGTGTTGGTTGCCAGAGGGAGGTTTTAGGAGAGGCCGTATTTGGGAAAGGAGGCCTAGGCGTTTATAAGGCTCAGGGGGTCGCCTGTAACCGGGAAATTATGTTCTTTATGACTTGTTCTTGTTTCTTTTCCCATTTTTGATCTAGTACCCCACCCCTGTCTGAGTACCCCCAGTGGGTAATGGGATAGAAACATGTTTCTTCCATTGGTTTATGCCAGGTACTCACGAAACTCCCTCTCTTTTGTACTTTAACACTGAGTAGGGATTTGGACTTCCCGCCCCCGAGGTTCATGATGCATGATTTTGGAGCTGTATTATAACATGAGGAATGTATATAGGAATAAACGTCAGAGCAGGGGCAGGGAGTAGCCAGAAGGCTGGGGAGTGCAGCAAGGATAAGGAACAGGGGAGTCATGGGGCTGTTAGTTAGGCAGCACAGAGGAAATAGCACCCTAGGAGTAGAACACAGCTCGCAACGCAGGTGATACCCATGGAAAGACGAAGGATAGGTGGCCAGTCCTGAGGGGAGACAGTTACTAGGCCTATAGCAAGGATTAAGATTTAGAGTGCTATTATAGTTAGAGAGACAGGGAGAGGCCAGTCAGGGCGAGGGGAAAAAGGCCCCAAGTTGGTGGTTGGTTGCATCTGAGGAGGACAGTGTTCACTAGGATGTAGAATGATGTAGAGAATGAGAGTAAAGAAATCAATTTTGTCTGGAGTCAGATTGTAGAAGGTTCCCTGGAGACACAGTTGAGACACCAGTGTGGTCAGGTCTTTGAAGGAGGTTCCTGTCGGGGCGCTGGTCCAGAGGTCTTGTAGTAGTTGGGTCAGGAATAGTTGTAGGTTGAAGAGAGTCCAGGTCATTCAGTGTCTTCTTGGACTGTTGACAGAGGTTGTCGCGGGTAAATTTTAAGGAGGTGGATCCTGTGAGGGAGACCTGACAGGGGTCAGTTAAGGAGGGCAGCGCAGGGTCAGAAGTGACCCATTTTAGGCAAGAGAGGTATACCCAGGAGGTGACCTTCTCGAGTTTAGCTGCAGTTGGGGTAAGGAGGATGATTTCGAATGGTCCCTGGCACTTTGGGGTTAGGTCACCCTGGGGATTATCTGACAGATAGACCATGTCCCCAATTTGTAAAGAGGGCAGGGAGGCTTGGGGGTCAGGGGCGGGCAAGTTGTGGTTGACGTATTTCCAGAGGGCATTGCGGTGTTCTCCCAGCAGAGGGGAGTGTAAGAAGCTTGGTATAGGAGGAGGTTCAGGGGGAAGTCCAGGAGGGAGCATGGGCCTTCCATGCTGCTGCTGCTGCTGCTAAGTCACTTCAGTCGTGTCCGACTCTGTGCAACCCCATAGACGGCAGCCCACCAGGCTCCCCCGTCCCTGAGATTCTCCAGGCAAGAATACTGGAGTGGGTTGCCATTTCCTTCTCCAATGCAAGACAGTGAAAAGTGAAAGTGAAGTCGCTCAGTCGTGTCCAACTCTTAGCGACCCCATGGACTGCAGCCCACCAGGCTCCTCCATCCATGGGATTTTCCAGGCAAGAGTACTGGAGTGGGTTGCCATTGCCTTCTCCATGGGCCTTCCATACGTCACCTCAAAGGGGCTCAGCCCCAGGGGCTTTCTGGGCAAAGCTCATATTCTGAGGAGAACAATTGGCAAAAGTTTAGTCCAACCCAGATGTACTTCGAGGGTTAGTTTGGTAAGGCTTTCTTTATTCTATTCATCCTTTCTACCTTTCCTGAGAACTGGGAATGATATGGAATGTGAAATTTCCAGGGTATCTGTAAGAATTGGACAAGCTGTTGGGTGACCTTGGATGTAAATTCCAGGCCCTTGTCAGACTGTAGGGATGAAGGCAGGCCAAACCTGGGGATAATTTCTGTGAGGAGGATTTGGGCCATGGTGTGGGCTCTTTTGTTTGTAGTGGGAAATGCTTCTACCCATCCTGAAAAGGTGTCCACAAGGACCAGGAGGTATCTGACTCTCCGGACCAGGGGCATATGAGTAAAGTCTATCTGCCAATCCTGTGCTGGGAGGCTGCCTCGCATTTGATGGGTTGGAAAGGATGTCGGTTTAGGTTGGAATTGGGATTAATACATTGACATGTTTGACAGGAGCAGGTAAGGTTATCTAAATATTGTTGGTCAGCAGTGGATATGGGGAAGTGGTTATGGAGGAACTGTTGGAGTGTCTTGGATGAGGGATGGAAGAGTGAGTGTAGATAAGAGAGGATTTCTCTGGTGGTGGGAGGGTCTGGAGGAGTCAGAGCTAAGATGACAGGTGACTGGAGGGAGGGATGGGACAGGGCTATCTCCTTGCCTTCTGGTCTGCAGCATTGTTGTAGGCTGATATGAGACTTCCCTTTGGATGTCCCCTACAGTGGAGGATGGCGGCTTTGTTTGGTAAGAGTGCTGCTTCTAGAAGTTTGTGGATCAGGTCTGAATTAATAATGGGGGGGGGGGTCCCTTTTGGGTTAGGAAACCTCTTTCTCTCCATATTAGGATGTTTGAGTGAAGTATGTTATAGGCATATTTGGAGTCTGTGTGGATGTTAACCCTTAGATTTTTAGCCAGAGTTAAAGCTCTGGTGAGAGCTATCAGTTCTGCCTGTTGGGAGGTGGTATGAGGTGGCAGAGGTGAAGCTTCAATTGTCTGGGTTCCGTGATTGTGACAAAGGTCCCCCTGGATGATGGGAAGGGTGGGGATTTTTGAGAGCTGCCATCAACAAACCAGTGTGGGGTGTCTGGGTCTAGGATGGGCTGATCTGTTAAATGTTGGAAGGGGTTTTGGGTAAGATCTACTGTTAGGCTACAGCTGTGTAGGAGGGAGTCTGTTGTAGAGGATGTGTGTAATAAGCTGGCGGGGTTAAGGGGAGAGCAGGGGGAGAATGAGAGCTGAGGGTTGAGGAGAAAGGCATGTAGGACCTGTACCCTGGAAGGAGGAAGGGAGAGGAAAGCCCGATGTGATAGTAAGTCTCGGAAGGTGTGTGGAGAACAGACTGTTGAAGGGGCGTGTCTAGAGAGTTGATTTGCTTCAGGTACGAGGGCTGCAATCGCAGCCATGGCCTGTATGCAGGGAGGCCACCCCTTGGTCACCATCTCAAGCTGTTTTGATAGATAGGCTATGGGAGCCCAGGTCTCTCCGGCCCACTGACATAGAAGTTCCAGGGTGTGTCCTTGGTTGGAATAAGCAAAGAGAAAGAATGGTCTGGTGTGATCTGGCAGGTGGAGAGTTGGCACTCGAAGGAGGCTCTGGGCGAACTGGCGAAGAGGATTGGCCAGCGAAGAGGGGTTAAAGAGGGGCTCATCCAGACATCCTTTAGTTGCCTCATAGAGTGGCTTTGCAATGAGGAAGAAATTCGGGATCCAGATATGGAAAAAGTTTAGGAGGCCGAGGATTGACAGGAGTTCCCTTTTTGTTTTTGGAACTGGACAGTTAATTAAGGCCTGGATTCTGTCTCGGGGAATAGTTCTTTGTTGATGGGATATGGAGAGCCCCAGGTAGGTGATGTTTGTCTGGGCTACTTGGGCCTTAGATTAGGATACCCAATAACCCCAGGATCCCAGGGCCCCAAGGAGTTTTGCAGTATGTTGGAGGCAGAGATTTCGGGTTGGGCTACAAAGGAGGAGGTCATCTACATATTGGAGGAGATGACTTGGGCTAGGTTGAGTGTCTGTAGGTCCTTTTGTAAAGCCTGTCCAAAAAAGTGGGGGCTGTCTCTGAACCCCTGGGGGACAACCTGTCCATGTTAGTTGTTGGGCAATGTGAGTCTTTGGGTCTTGCCAGGTGAAGGCGAAAAGGTGTTGGGAGGGGGTGGAGAGGGATGATGAAAAAGGCGTCTTTAAGATCTAATACCGTGAAGTGGGTTGCAGTCGGGGGTATGGTAGACAGAAGGGTGTAAGGGTCAGAGACTACTGGGAATGTCGATCTGATGGCCTCATTGACTTTTTGCAGATCCTGGACCAGTCTCCAAGAGTTGGGTCCCTTCCTTACTGCCAGAATAGGGGTGTTGTGTGGTGAATGGGTAGGAACTAGGATAGAGGCTTGAAGAAGGCGGTCTATGATAGGCTTAAGTCTCTTGTGGGCCTCCGGGGTGAGAGAGTACTGCTGTTGGGTGATTATAGTCAAGGGGTCTTTTAGGGTAATGTGGACTGGGGGATGATGTTTGGCTATGGATGGGTGATCAGTGTCCCAGACTTGGGGGTCTAGGGCTGGTAGATCCAAGGGGAGGTCAGGGGTGAGGGATAGGGACCGTCCAGGTGCCATCTGCATGCAGAATATAGACTATATCGAGGGGGGTATGGTAATAAAGACCCCCAATTTGGATAACAAATCTCTCCCTAGGAGTGCCATCAGGCGCTGAGGCATTATGAGGAATGAGTGTATAAGGCTCGATTTTCCAAATTGACAGAGTAATGGAGGGCTGATTTTTGGCCTTAGGGGAACCCCAGAGACCCCCTTGATTGTGAGTTCTGAGTCCTGAGTTGGGCCAGAGTAGGAAGTTAAGAGAGAGAAAGTGGCTCCAGTGTCTACTATAAAGGAGGTCTTTTTTCCGGCCGCTACCCTGTCTACCCTAAGTTCCGAGCTCCTGTTCAGGACACAGGGGGGTTGGAACCCGGGCCGTCATTGGAACAACTCTCGTAGGGTTGGGCTGGGGTTCTGGGTAGAAGTGGGGGTTTCCCCAGAGGCGCCAGGGTGTCCCTGTGGGCATTCCACTCTCCAGGTCTGGGAGGTGGGGACCTCCCCAGGGCTGCCAGGGCATCCCTGGGGACAGTCCATCTTCCAGCGTCCCCACTGGCCACAGGTTGGGCATGCTTTTGTGGGGGGGCCGCGGGTTTGGGCATGCCTTTGCCCAGTGTCCTGACTGGTTGCATCAGAAGCAGGGTCCGGGGTGGGGATGGTGGTGGTCTTAAGCCCCGTTCTGGGATGACTTGGGCCAGGCTGATCTCTTTTCTTAACTGCTGCCGCCAAAAAGGCATATTTAGCTTTTCTCTCATGTTCTTTTTTTCTCTTAGCCTCATCCTCTTTATTACTGAACACCTTGAAGGCTACTTCTAGGTCTCTTTGGGGGGTCTTGGGGCCCTTTTCTAGTGGTTGAATCTTGCGTCTGATGTCAGGGGCGGACTGGCTGATGAATTGAACATGAAGGTAGAGTAAGCCAGCAGGGGTGGTGATATCTAGGCTGGTCTACTTCTGGACTATGCCTGTAAGGCGTGCCAAGAATAAGGCTGGATTTTCGTCTGCCCCTTGGGTGATTTCTCTGACTTTATCATAACTAACATGGATATGAATATTTTTTTGCATTCCTTCTAGAATGCAGGTAATCATATGATTGAGTCTCTTGATACCTGGGTTACTGGGCTGGTAGGTCCGGTGGGGATCTAACTGAGGCACTGCCTCATCAGCAACTGAGCTATCCCAGTCTTGGTTGTGTAAATGATCAGCATGGGCTTTTGCCACTTGCCAGATATGGTCTTTTTTGTCAGGGGTGAGAGTGGCATTTAGGATATAATATATGTCACTCCATGCGAGGTTATAGGCCTGGGAGAGTCTCAGGAACTTTTTTTCTGTATCTGGTAGGATTTTCGGAAAATGATCCTAACTTTTCTTCTATCTGGCTCATATCTGACAATGAAAATGGCACGTGGACTCGGATGGGGCCCTTTGGTCCTGCCACCTCTCTCAGGGGAAACATGTTGGGTGTGTTGGGTATGGGACCGTGTGGGGGTGGGGAGGAAGAGGGGAGGGGGAGTCGGTGAGATGGGGTAGCAGGGTCGAGGGGAAGTCAGGAGCGGTTTCCACGCCAGTAGGTGAGTTGGATGAAGGGGAAGGAGAGGGTTGGCGGGGCAGCGGGTAGGGAGGGCGCTTGTCCGAGGGGTCGAACTCCGGGGGTGCGGAAGGTCAGAAGGTCGTGGTCTGCAGTTAGTTGAGGAAGAGCCCTTTTGCTTGGGAGGCAAGGTGCATAGAAGGACCTCATGGGTGGAGCAGGCCTTGCATAGGGAGGGCTGATCCGAAGGGCCCGAAAGGCTTGGGCATAGGGGACCTCTGACCACTTGCCATTCCGTTTAAGGAAGTCGGTGAGATTTTGAAGAATGTTAAAGTCAAATGTGCCGACTTCAGGCCAGCAGTCTTGATTGTCTAATTGGTATTGAGGCCAAATCTGTGTACAGAGTTGTTTTAAACCGTTAGCTTTGCGTTCAGTGAGTGAGAGTGGTTTGAGAGTTTTGAGAACACAGGTCAGAGGGGAATCTTTTGGGACAGATTGGCCAGACCCCATAACTGAAAGGCAAGCAGAGGCTCCTATTGAGAGCTCAAGTCGCAATAGGAGTTATGAGAAGAGAGCTCTGTGTCAAGGTGGAGCGTCCCCCACCGTCGCCTACAGAGTGGCCCTGGGCCGGGGGTCCCGGGACTCAGAGAGGACTGAGTTCTAGGGCGCCTCTAGAACACCGTCCGGATCTTACCTTAATCTAGGGGCTGGCTTGAGTGGAGTGTTGCAGTAGAGCAGTCGAATGGCAAGAGTTCCCTATTCCGGAGAGAGGGAGGGGGTAGAGCCGAGGCCTGGGGGTAGGCAAAGCACCAGTAAAGCCTTAGCCCAAGGCTTGCACCGCTCACGAAGGCACTAGGCGTCCCCAAGGGGAACTTGAGCCCCGGCAAAGTGAGCTCGGTGGATGTTCGCCCTCCCAGACTCCAGGAAAAGGGAAAACAGTGAGAGGGAGGGAGAGTGAGAGTGAGCCGAGTGCCTCTCCCCTTCGCGGGTTTCCGCACCAAGAATGTAAGGTGTAGTTTGGGCTGAGGCAGAAAGGAGAAAGACGACCTCGACAGAAGTAGGTTACCTTAATTCAGGCAAGGAGGGGCGACAGTCGGCCTAACGACCAGGCTGAGCGCTGAGAGGGATCAAGGAGGCTCCATATTTATAGGGAGGTTTGTGGAAGCGATAGGGTTTATAGTGTGGCTCAGACGGTAAAGCGTCTGCCTACAATGTGGGAGACCCAGGTTCGATCCCTGGGTCCGGAAGATCCCCTGGAGAAGGAAATGGCAATCCACTCCAGTACTATTGCCTGGAAAATCCCATGGACAGAGGCTATAGTCCATGGGGTCTCAAAGAGTCGGACACGACTGAGCGACTTCACTTTCACTTTGTGGAAGCAATAAGGGAAATGTTAATCAGGTGGGATGTTTTGGGTATTCTTTAGTTGAGATGGCATTTGTAGTTGGGCAGGGGTGATAAGTCTTCTGGGCAGGTGTAGGGGGTGGAAGGTTTCTGGACAGGAGGTGATAAGTCCCAGATAGATGCAACCGGCCTGGAGTATCAGGGTGGGACCTAAAGTTCTGTTTCGTTTTCTCCGAAGTTAGATGATTCTGCAAGGGCCTTTGAGACTGTTGTTTTCTTTTCTAGGCCCAAAAGACTCCTTCACAGAGAATCTTCCTAACCCAGGGATCGAACTCACGTGTCCTACACTAGCAGACAGATTCTTTACCGCTGAGCTACCTGGGAAGCCACTTACTGACATGGAAAGACATTTATGCTATATACTGTGCAAAAGATCAGCAGCAGAATTGTATACCCAGTATGTGTGTCGATTTAGCTTTAAAAAGATACAACAACATAAAAGCATTTACTTGCAAAGATAATTGCTTGAAGAATATTCTCCAAGGGATTAATATTCATCTTTGGACAGAGACTATGGGTGGGCTAATTAACTTTTTTAAAAAGGTTATTCTTAAGTAGTCCTATCCAGTCTTTATCACAAATGCCAGGTTCTTTCCCTTGCCAAAGGGGAAGAACCAACCTTTTCCTTAAAATCCCGACCGTTTCCCGAAACCTCCATTAGCCTTGTTCCATCTCGTCCTCTAGTCTGTGTTCAATCTTCTCCTACAAGCCTGGGGATCCTTCATTGGGATCCTGTGTCGCTCTTGTCTGTCCCTGCCCCACCGCCTGGATGAGACCCCGCGGAACAGGGCAGGTTATTTATTGTAAAACTTCAATTAGATCTGGCCCGACTTCTCGGAATCGGTGGGACTGCAGACCTCCCTCCTCAGGGAACATTCCACGCAGTCCAGTCGCCAGTCGCCGCGCGGGAAACAGAACCCCTGCCAATACGCCGCGTCGGGCGCGTAATGATGTCATCCTGGACACAACGCGGAGGACGCGCCGCGAAGTTTGTCCCTTTGGAGGCGCCGTCCTTGCTCACGGCGCGCTCACGTCATGTGACCGCCCGAGAGGCACCTGACACCAGTGGCGAAGAAGGAGGCGACCCGCGACGAGATGGAGGCTACCTTAGAGCAACACTTGGAGGACACGTGAGTAGTATCCTTGTCGGCCCGTCCTGGGGTCGCGGCTGGAGAAGATGAACCGGACAGAGTGCGAGCTGCGAGCGCCGGCTGGACGTCTAGGAGACGCTCTGTCCCGGGGCCTCCGGTGGGGGTGCGAGGTGACCCGGAATTAAATTGCGCCGGGGCTCCGCACACTCCCTCCCGAGCCGGTCTCCGCGGTCCGAGCCCCAGCCCCTCTGTCGTGCTGAAATTGGACAGTTTTAGGAACCCGGTTCTTTTGAGCGAAAGATGTACCACCTGTGCCGAGCCCTGCCTTTATAAACGTAAACACACATGCTTATTTCCTTCCGGGTGTAACCAGTTACTTGTCGCCTAAGGAAATGAAAGGCATCCCTTAAATTTTTCGAATGAGTAATATCTACGTAAAATCCATAATTGGAAAAATATAAGACAGCGTACAGGGGAACACCTCCTTCCCATCAGTACCGCTCAGCTTCCCACTTCCTTAGCGTGAGGCAACCCATTGTTACTTTAGAGTTTCTCAGCAGTTGTTTCAAGTGAGTAGATATGCTAAAGTATGCATTTTTAACAAAGGCAACTAGATCCCAGGTATTGCAGCGTTCCTGGCCCTCCAGAGCTCAACAGTGCCGTGCCAGTCTTTTCTCTCATGAGAGAAAAATTGGTTTAACTATTCAATTTAAAATAGTTGTAATTGAATTTTTTGGGGGGTAGGAGTGGATGATAAGTGAAAAAAGATTGAGTAACACGAATTTAATGTCTGGTACATAGAAAGCCTCTTTGTGGTATAATTAATGTCATTTTTCCACATCATTTTCTTCCTTTTTCCTGTGTTGCTGGAATTAGAATGAAGAATCCATCCATTGTTGGAGTCCTGTGCACAGATTCACAAGGACTCAATCTAGGTTGTAAGTATCTCACATCATCCCTTTTGGTAGACTGCATAGCACTTGATGTTGACTGAGAGCCTAGTGTGCTGTTGTTCTCTGGTTTTTATTTCCTGTTATCCTGACACTTTCTGGGGACTTTTATGAGAGTAGATATCATCTCCAAATAACAAGATTAGAAAACAAACTTCTCAGTTGACATTTATAAAAGTAGAAATGTTCCTTGCAGTTCTGGCACTGCACAGTTGCTTCTACTGTAGTAGTATTTGAATAATCTTAAATTGGGTCTAGAAAGGACTTCAGATAATGACAGTAGTTACTATTTATTGAACAGATACCATATGTTGGGGCTGCTAAGCTCTGTATACATTATCTAATTTTCACAGTAACCCTGCTAAATGTGTGATGGTGTTATTTTTCAGTTCAACTTCACTTAACAGTAAGTGAGTAGGCAATAAAATTGTGGGATGCAGGGTTGGACACACGTAGGTTCAACCCCTTGCTCTTCTGTTTACTAGTAGTGTGAACTGGGACCAAAAAGAACATCTCAGAGGCTCAGTTTCTTTACTGAGTTGTTTTTTAATAATAAATATTATGGAATTGCATCCATGAGCTCTTACTGTGTACCAGGTACTATTCTAAGTGCTTTACATATACTAAGTCATTTAATCCTCATGACAACCCTATGAGGTAAAGAAACTGAGGCACAGAGGTTGAGTAAACTTGCCTAAGGTCACACAGTTAGTAAATGGTTGAGCTAGGATTTCAATCTGGCTCCATAGTCTTTTAATCACAGTACTATAAGATTATATATGTAAAACACTCAACACAGAGTTCAGACATAATGCTCAATAAATGGTAACAGTTACACATGAGAAAATAAACCCAGAAAGGTAGACAATGGAAGGCTTCAGCTAAGTCATGTCAGAACAAGTAAACCCAGGACATCTTGCTCTTTACTCCTCTGTACTATGGGGCTTTTTAAAGCTCAGAATTGTTGCTGGGAGAGTAATTGAAAGTAGTAGTCTGTGTCACCCAGTTAGATTTTGCACACAAACCAGTTGGTTGGAGGGAAAAGGGCAGATTTTTTGAGGTTTGTTGCCACGCTCACAAATGGAAAGGCTGAAATTCAAGTGCAGAAATCTAAAACTAAATGTATTCCTTCAAGAAACCTTCAAGGCCCAAAAGATTTCACTGTATGTCCAATTAATGCTTTTTTGGGGGGAAGGAGGGATGGAGGCAAGAATACTGGAGTGGGTTGCCATTCCCTTCTCCAGGAGATCTTCCCGACCCAGGGATTGAAGCCAGGTCTCCGGCATTGTAGGCAGACGCTTTACCGTCTGAGCCACCAGGGAAGTTAATTAATGTTTTACATAACAACAATAAATCCATCATCCCTGCCGTAGAGGCATATCTATGACCTGACTTAGTTTCAAGCAGAGGGGCTTGTGTTGCCTTTATATACAGAAAGATATTATAAACTTAGTAATTACTTTTTGGACCTGGCACCCAAGATTTAGTTATTATCTACAGGCTAAAACAAATATTAGTAAAAAGTCAGTTCTGTTGCTCTTTGAAAACAATCAGCTTATTCTAGTGGAAATAACTGCTCACAGAATATTTATATATGCTGTCAGGGTGATCTACAGCTGAACTCGTGAGGAAAAATCTTTATATCCTTTGAGGTTGAGCTCAGTAAAAGGAAATCAGATTTCCCATGAGGAATTAATTAGTGTCAACAAGTCTCTGGCCCTTACCGACTGCTTTTTGTCAGTCTCACCTCTGAATTTCTTCTTGGTTTCAGTTTGCTTTCAGATTGACTTGAATTATAGCTTACTCATATGCTTGAGAAGGTGTTTAGAGACGGTGATGGGAATGACCTCGAAAATTGAGTAGTTATGACCTTACTGAGTTAAAAGCTGTTGTTGGCTTTCTCGCTAATGTAACCAGCTGAATATCAGGGCAGAATGATTTTGTCACCACATAACCTAAGAGACCATGAGAACCCTTTTTCTGTGAATAATTCAGTTCAGTTCTGTGGTACCTCTGGACTCATTTTTGGACAGTCAGGCAACATGATATCATCTCTGTCTTCCAGGCCGTGGAACCCTATCAGATGAGCATGCTGGAGTGATATCTGTTCTAGCCCAGCAAGCAGCTAAGCTAACTTCGGACCCCACTGATATTCCTGTGGTGTGTTTAGAATCAGATAATGGGTGAGTAGATGGCAACAGATCCCTTCCTTTCCTATTTATTCAGGAAAATGCCTCAGAAACACGACCGGGGCTTGCCCCGTGTTCATCAGTGATTCCTCATTCCAGGTACTTGGAGGGAGGTTCCACCCTTTGGACGACAGGACCAGATGGGTTGGTCTCTGAAGCTAATGTGCTTTCAGACCACAACAACATTTAAAGGAAGAGTAAGAGTTGTCATGAACTATCAGTAAAAGAAAGCAATAAATAACACAGAGGAAGACTCAACAACAGAAACAATGTCTGTAATAATAGAAGTATTAAAGACATTCCATGGAGAAGGCAGTGGCACCCCACTCCAGTACTCTTGCCTGGAAAATCCCATGGATGGAGGAGCCTGGTAGGCTGCAGTCCATGGGGTCACTAAGGGTCGGACATGACTGAGCGACTTCACTTTCACTTTTCACTTTTATGCATTGGAGAAGGAAATGGCAACCCACTCCAGTGTTCTTGCCTGGAAAATCCCAGGGACACCAGAGCCTGGTGGGCTGCCGTCTATGGGGTTGCACAGAGTCGGACATGACTGAAGCGACTTAGCAGCAGCAGTAGCAAAGACATTCCAAGTGAGGGTCCTCCGAATATTAGTGAAAAAAGCAGAATACAAAACTATGCACATTATGATCACAGTTTTATATCAATAAAATGAGAGAAAATGTATATATAGTATACATGCAGATTAAAAAAAGGATAATATTAATAGTGGTTGTCTTTGAGGGATAAGGTCCATCTAGTCAAGGCTATGGTTTTTCCAGTGGTCATGTATGGATGTGAGAGTTGGACTGTGAAGAAGGCTGAGCACCGAAGAATTGATGCTTTTGAACTGTGGTATTGGAGAAGACTCTTGAGAGTCCCTTGGACTGCAAGGAGATCCAACCAGTCCATTCTGAAGGAGATCAACCCTGGGATTTCTTTGGAAGGAATGATGCTAAAGCTGAAACTCCAGTACTTTGGCCACCTCATGCGAAGAGTTGACTCATTAGAAAAGACTTTGATGCTGGGAGGGATTGGGGGCAGGAGAAGAAGGGGACGACAGAGGATGAGATGGCTGGATGGCATCACTGACTCGATGGACGCGAGTCTGAGTGAACTCTGGGAGTTGGTGATGGACAGGGAGGCCTGGCGTGCTGTGATTCATGGGGTCGCAAAGAGTCGGACACGACTGAGCGACTGAACTGAACTGAACTTGAGGGATGGCAATGGCAACCCACTTCCAGTACTCTTGCCTGGAGAATCCCATGGACAGAGGAGCCTGGTAGGCTGCAGTCCATGGGGTCACTAAGAGTTGGATACGATTGAGCGTCTTCACTTTCACTTTGAGGGATAGGATTATAAGATTAATTTCACATTTATATTTTATACTTTCCTGTATTTCCCAAATGTTTTATTGTGTTTAGATATTGCTTTCATATATAGAAAAATAAGTATTACTTTTTTGTTGTATCCTAAATCAAACAGCCTCTTTAATCTTACACTGCCACCCACTTGTAGCACTTTACTGAGTATCTTCCACATTGCCTTTCAGGAACATCATGATCCAGAAACACGATGGCATCACAGTGGCAGTGCACAAAATGGCTTCTTGACATCTCGTGTCGGTGCTCCTGCATATCAGCTCTCTTGCAGCCTGTCACAGGGACTCGGTCGCACCTTATGTGAATTAGCTCATAGAACTATTAAACCATTCGTGTAATATGCATTGGGCACTTTTCTGTTAATTTCAGAGTAGGTTGCTTTTTGACACTCTGTGGATTTAGTTAGGAAAGGATCATGTTTTGAAGCAGCAGGTTTAGGTCACCTTGTATATAGAATTTTGTTAAGTTTAATAAACCTGGTTGGAGGAAAGCTTGGATCTTTTCTGAATTCTTTAAACTCTTAACAAATGTTCATTTTTTTAATTATCAAATTGTAATTTTTCTTAAAAAGGGTAACTACTCCAAATTGTTCTCTTTCAGAAGCTCCTGAAATACATAGATTCTCACAGAAGCATCTATGGATATGTAAACCAAGTCAAGCTTACTGTTACCCCATAATAAAAACATAATAGCAGATATCATAAGTATTTACTATATGCCAGGAACACACTTAATTCTCATTAACAACCATATATGGGTTTTCCTAGCAAAAAGGTGGAAGCAACTCAAATGTCTTATTGATGGGTGAATGGATAAGCAAAACATGGTATATACATACCATGGAATATTATTCAGCCTTTAAAAACTAAGGAAGTTTTGACACATGCTATAGCATGGAGGACTCTGGAGGACATTATGATAAGTGAAATAAGCCAGTCACAAAAAGACAAATACTGTATGATTCCATCTATATGGGGTGCTACCAAGAGCAGAAAAATTCATACAGACAGGAAGTAGAATGGTGGTTGCTAGGGTGAGAGGGGAAAAATGGGGAGTTACAGTTTAATGGGTACACAATTTTTGTTTCACAAGATGAAAAGAGTTCTAGAGATGGATGGGGTGATGGCAGCAACAATATAAATTATTTAATACCACTGAACTGTACGCTTAAGGATGATTATGATTTAAAAAATGATTATAATAGTAAATTTTATGTTTTATGTATTTTACCACAATAAAAGTTTTAATTTAAAAATGAATAAAAATACCACATGAATAAATAATTCAGCACAATTCCAAGAGGAAGATCAACTTATAAAAGTGAAAAGGATTTTTCTGTATCTCAAAATAGAAAACAAAACATTTGCAATAACAATAAAAATAATACATTTAGGAATTTAATAAAGGATAAAACCTATATAGGGAAAAAATTTTTACTCAAGGATTAAAAAATGAGCAGCACTAAGTAATTATGAAATATAATAAAACAAAATATCAAATCTGCAAAGACTTTTTCCTGAATATAGTTTTCCTAATTTTTCAATATAGTCCTAATAAAGATGGCAGTAGAAAATTTTTTTGTTAACTTGATACACTTTTCTAATATTTCATGGAAGAATAAAAGTTTCATAAATAGTTGTCAAAAAAGCCCATATGGTAAGTACTCATTTGTCCCGTTTTGCATTTGTATAATTAAGGGATTAGCAGTCACCATTTGTACCTAAGATTTCAACTCCGAATCTTACTTGTCTTGGTTTCTCCCATACAACAAGGCAAGTCATTCATAATTATAAATAAATTCCTTCCCTCCAGAGCGTCCCTCCCCTTTGCTCACCCCATCCCTCCAGGTCATCACAGAGAGCCAGACGGGGCTCCTTGTGCTATACAGCAGCTACTCACCAGCTATCCAGCTCACACCTGATAGCATGTACATGTTGAGATGGGCAGAAGGCCTAAACAGAGCCTTGTTAACAGCCCGATCACTGCAGAAATAGGTATGATTGGCCAGAAGAAAATCTACTGTTCGAAATACGTGCTATCTTCTTTTTCAGCCTTTATCATTCTCAACAACAGAACAGTGCACAAGCAGATTAAAAAGTCTTCATTTTGTTGAATTTGAATGCAGCTTCTGTTGCACTCTAGCAGTTTAATATCTGACAGTATAAAAAGAAATCTCCAGAATAATATTCAAAAATACCAAGCACCTATAAATAAAAAGTGCTAGTTTAAATTAAGCCCAGTGGCCTACTCTTATAATTTAAGAAATGGTGGGAACTCTCCCCAAATCTTAACTCTTCTGCACAAAGAGTGAGGACAGAAGAATTCCGCTAAAAATAAAATCTTGGTAGTTCTGTATTAACACTCTAGGTCCCCAAGTGCCAAAAAGTATTCATGGGATATGTTTGTCAGTGGATTGACAGTGGTGACAGGAAAACCATGCTGCATTCTTGCTGAGTAACTTTAAGGCCAAGAAGGCTGAGGGAATTATTTATGCTTAGTTCAAGATCCTAAAAGCTTTATTAAATCAATTGGGTACAGATGTCAGAATTTAACCAATATTCCAACGGTGGTTTAAGAATTCTGCTCTTGATATTAAGCCCCACATGATTAATAAGAACCATTTTCAATGAACTAAGTATACCAATAGCAGGTCATTTAAGTGCAGTTACTATATATAGAGTCCTCACAACAAACTTTCAAATAATATTAGCCACATTTTACACGGCTGGAAGCAGAGTCAGAAAGGGTAACTTGCCCAGAGTCTGCAGACTTAAATAATGGTAAGGTTGAGATTCTAACCAAGTTTGCATTTCCCACTGTACCTCAGAGTTTTCTGTATGAAAGATATGTTTCAAGGGGTTCATCTCTTACAGCATATTTGCAGCTTTCCTAGCTTCAGTAAATGACTCACTGTTCTGCTGCATTTTAAATCGGACCCCGCCCTCAGTATCAGAGCTGTCTATCAATACAAAAGCCTCTTGTCATCCTATTATCAGAATCATAGACAGCCCTGCTTTAAAGAGTAACAAGTTCCTACCCCTCCCCCACAAAAAAATCTTACAGATGTTTACTAAAAAGTTATTTTTAGAGTATGATCCATGCTACCAACCACACCACACATAACTGCCCACTTAGAGGGCATCTTCTCAAACCACAAAAGCTCTGCTTTTTAAAAGCCTGAGAAGCCCCTTACTTTTTAAAAAGGAACATGCATAAATATGTGCAGATTTTCCAGATAAAACAAGAAAAACACACATTGGCCTAAAACACACTCTGGTTTAAAACCGGGAATGTTGGTGGTGGGGAGATGAAAGGCAATTTCCTATTTACTTTTTTTTTCTTTTTGATGTGGAGGGTGGAGCAGAGGAAGGAAATGGGATAAGAAAACTGAATTATCCCAGTTATTTTCTAGGAGACTCAGCCTTCACCATTTCCAAAATGCAATGGGAAAAAAACAAGTTGCATTAAAATTATAAGTATATACCTTTCATAGGAGGTGTTTGGAGTTAAGGTAATCAAGTATAGAAAAGTAATTAAAACAGGGCTTCGAACTTCAAAGTACTAACCAGAATCTTCAGTCATTTCACAGAAGCACACACAGAGAGGCTGCAGGTTGCCATTTGTAGCCCAGAAATATCTCTCTGGAGAAGGAAATGTCAGCTCACTCCAGTATTCTTGCCTGGTAAATTCCATGGACAGAGGACCTAGTGGGCTACAGTCTATAGTGTCACAAGAGTCAGACACAACTGAGCATACACCTCTACTGGACTTTACAGGTTTCTCAAACTCCTTAGGTCCAAAACAGAACTCAACTCTCCCCTTGTTTCTTTGTTTTGTATCTGTCCCAGCTTGGGACCTTGGAATTAGCCTAGACTTCTTTCTCATTCCCTGCATCCTGGCAGTCTTCCAAATCTGTTTCTCTTAAAGAATTCATGGGCCTTGTTCATTCTTCTGCTTGATTTTCTTCAAAAATACCATGTTGACTTAATTTCCAAGTTTAAATGTATTATTTGTACAGGCAGTATTTTCTTTAGACATTCTTTAGGGATTTTTTTAGGTATTCTTTAGACAATGCGAACATACAAGAAAGGTAGTCATTCATCCCACCAGCAAGTGATAGTTTATATTATTTTACTGTATTACTTGTATTTCAAAAAACAACAGCTTACATGCTTGGGAACAAATGTATGCTTGCTATATCTTGTTTTGCTTTGTCACTTAAGTAGGAGCATTTTTCTTGTCGTTAACAATTCTCAGGAAGCATGGTCATACTCTTGAGAGTCCCTTGGACTGCAAGATCAAATCAGTCAATTACAGGAAGTCAACCCTGAATATTCATTAGAAGGACTGATGCTGAAGCTGAAGCTGAAGCTCCAATACTTTGACCACCTGATGTGAAGAACTGACTCATTGGAAAAGATCCTGATGCTGGGAAAGGTTGAAGGAAGGAGGAGAAGGGGACAACAGAGGATGAGATGGTTGGATGGCATCACCGACACAATGGACATGAGTTTGAGCAAACTCCAGGAGATGGTGATGGACAGGGAAGCCTGGCGTGCTGCAGTCCATGGGGTCACAAAGAGTCCGGCACAACTGAGCGACTGAACAATAACAAACTGTTATACTCTATGTGCTGCTCTTAAGTTCTTGCCAAATAACTCTGATAATTATCTTTGTTAAAAAAAAAAAGAAGAAACTATTTCCCAACTCTGGGGCCCCACCCCCTGCCTTGAGCATAGAGTTAAAAGATAAATCGAAGCATATTTAAAGTGATAAAGAGTTTTTTTGAGCAAAAAAATATTTGAAGCGGGCACGGACAAACCTGAAGAGGTTAGGAGCAGTCTATCATCAGGAGTTTAGGGAGAGGCTTGTATTTCAAAAAACAACAGCTTACATGCTTGGGAACAAATGTATGCTTGCTATATCTTGTTTTGCTTTGTCACTTAAGTAGGAGCAGAAGCAAAGCAAGGCAATTATTGATTGGCTACAGCTTAAAGCCTAGTTCAGTTCAGTTCAGACACTCAGTCATGTCCAACTGTTTGTGACCACATGGACTGCAGCATACCAGGCTTTCCTGTCCATTACCAATTCCCAGAGTTTGCTCAAACTCATGTCCATCGAATCGGTGATGCCATCCAACCATCTCTTCCTCTGTTGTTCCCTTCTCCTCCTGCCTTCAATCTTTCCCAGCATCAGGGTCTTTTCTAATGAGTCAGTTCTTTGCATCAGGTGGCCAAAGTATTGGAGTTTCAGCTGTGTGTGAATGCCTGTCTCTAGGTTTTAGTTTCAGACTCTTTAAGCATTTACAGGCTTAGGTTTGGGTTTGTTTGTGTAGGCCACACAGCACTAGAGCCACCTTAAGTTTCTAGTGGCCTCCTTCTGCTTTAGCCAAGTGACTTATCAACTTCTTGTATTCGCTACAGTACCAGAGGTGTTGATCCAGGTATAGCGGGAGGTTTGCCACGGTACAGACTCTTCCTGGTTTAGCCAACAAGTAATTTAAAGCAATTCTACTGTCTCAAATCATCTTACCAAAAGCCTAGGGACTTTTGTTGTGTAGGTATGGCTTTAGCAAGATTCAGTGAGTTGCCAGAGGAGCATTGTCTTCCCAGGCATTAACAGAGAGAAAGAAAGTAGTGAAAAGGCAAAATGAATAATGGTTTCAAATAGGAGATGAAGATCTTGATCTATGATCTTGGGAGAGCTGTCCACCTCAAGATGTTATCTGTTTCTGGGGAGGAACTTCCGTAAGCCAATTTTAATTTTAGGTCTCCAGTTAGTACACAGTTCTTGGAGTCCGGAGGAGCCCTTTTTAATTGGGAGATATGGACCCAAGGTTTAAGGCTCTGAAGTTTTACTGCTGACTTGGTGTGGTACCTTCTAAGGAGGTTCAAGAGCAACCTTTGTTTTTAGTGATTTCAAATCAGAAGGGTGGGAGAAAATTGGAAATCTTAGTTTGGAGAATAACTAGATATTTGAGAAAACTAGAACAAAACTAGAAAACTAGAACAATTCAGGATTCAGCTTAGTTTACAGGTATTTAACAAAAGCTCAGAAACAATGAATAGGACTAGAATGTGATACCCACAAGATTCTATTATACTTTTCAATTGAAATTTAATTTTTTTGCAATCACTCCCATCATAGTAAGACTAACTTGTTTGCAAAATAAGTCTAGTCTCATTAAACTTGGCCTGATTATTTTCAGAGGTGCAGTAAGAATAGTAATTGACCATACAGTTTCTTTTAAAAAGCTCTTATTCTAGAACTTTTTTTTGCTAGAACTTTTAATAAGGAATCTTAGATTGAACTTTTAAGGCTCTCCAGATTAAGAAGCCAAATTAAGAATTTGTCATTTCAGACTGTATCTGGAATACCTACAGATTTGGGTGAAATCCTCTCTTCTTGAGGTTCCCAAGATATCCTGAGGTTCCTGGGCCTGCCAGGAAGTGACCATTCTTACTTAACTGGTAAAGTTTCTAGGAACCCTGTAAACAAGATGCCAAGTCAGTTTTTCTTTAGGAGCTTTATTGCATCCATAAATTCAACCTTAGTTCCTTAAAACTGTCTGGTCATATCTGATTTTATGTATATTCTCAAACATGACATTCTAATCAAAGCCTTGGTAATATACAATGCTTTCAACTGTGTCCTGTTATAAGGACATATTCTTATTGGGCTTATGTAAATCACAGTATTGCCATGAAAATAAGAATACGTAACAAATTTCCAAATTCTGGAGGGATCAGGTAGGGAAAAAAAGTGAATGTTTCACTTTTGTTTACCAAGGTACACTTTACCAAATTGCCTGAAGTAGTTAGTTTAAGAGAGAACAAGGTTTTGTTAAATCTGGAAAATAAAACATTAATGAATAAGCAGTATTTCAAAGAAAAAGTTGTTAAAAAATTATCATCAGTTCATTTAATCATGTTATTAATTCTTATTGATATTGAATCCTGTCTTTTTCCTTAGCTTTGAAAATTCTTACCCAGTTCACTTTTATGATCTTAAACTTATCAGAAACCTGTATTCTAGATCTTTCCATGAATCTCTCAAGACAAAGAGGGACTTCTGTGAAAGCATCAGTAAATAAGTCTCCGTAAATGACGAAAAGACTTTTTAATAAAGTCCTTCCATACCTTTCCTTACCCTCCAGACACATTTTACCTTCCTTCTTACTTTACACACACAGTTGTTTCCTTTCACCCTTGTATTTCTAAGTGGTTTTTAATTACATATAATGATTAGCATTTATAACCTTAGAATCCTTACTTTCTAGTAGAAACTAAAGAGAAGTAAGCAACTGTAGACTGTCTGTTACACTAGCATTCTGTGGATTGGCACATTTATAAATACATTTCATAATTTCAAGAAATATATTTTTCCTCATAGTAAAATTTTCAACGTGGCATAAAACATGTTTGCCAATAAACCCAAATATCTTTGAAACAAGGGTCTGGGGCTCAGTGGTAAAGAATCCACCTACCTGTGCAGGAGACACCAGTGATCTTTAGTTCCTCTGTGATAAGAAGCCAAAGTAAATACAAAATCAAAAGTAGGTAAATCTGTGTTCAATAATTAAGGTTTCAATATTTTATTTTATTTGGAAATGATCTAGATAGTCAACGAATATCCAAAATTTAACTTCGTATAACTTTTTCCTAGTTTCCAAATTGCCCTACACACAGTTTTTGTCCTTCTAATAAAAATCACCTTCCTGAGATCTACATTTCAAAGAAATGTCTCTTGAGATCTAGAATACTTACATCTCCAAGCTCTAAGGCACAGAAGAAAGATGTTAAGTTCCACCAAGAAGGACCCTGATTCCTTAAATCCAGATGTTTTATAACATCTGCAAGCCTTTTGAACTGAATGGGGAGGTTTCGAGATTGGTAAAAAGGATAGGTGGGCTTTTCATTATTTCTAGAGCTACATTTCTGTTCTTGTCAAGACTTGATTTTTAAGAATGATTTGTAGTCCTTCTTAATCCCTCAAAGAACTGGGTTGCAAGCTAAATGATATGAAGAGGCCCAAAGGACCCACCCATCCAACTATATTATCTTCAATTTGCTTCTTCATGTCAGGGAGATTCTCAACTAAAATGAAAATTAAGATTCCTCTGTTCCAGATTTAGGGCTGTGCCTCTTTTGAATGGTTTAGTAAATCCTTCCAGAGTGGCTTCAGAATGTTTTTCTTTTTCTCTGGGTACCCAGTTTCCCTTCAGCTTAGGGAAGAAGGCCTAAAAAATGTTCCTATCATACTCTGAATATCAGCTTCCAATGTGGCCAACTTCTAACCATGGAGCTCACTAAAAAATCCTTTGAAATATCTTACTAACACATTTTAGTTGGGACAAACAGTAAATATTCCTGGCAATACCAAACAAAACTTTCTTTTACTTTTAAACCAAAGGTATCCATATCAAATGAATCAAAACCAAAACCATGGCTTAATCACGGATGCAAGAGGCATTCCCAAAGAAGATGAAAAAGATATTACTCCCTCATCCGCAAGATCCAGAGCCACTTCCAAAGATGGCCAAAGACAGACTTAGACAATACCCCTGAGAGAGGGCGACAGTGGATACTAGCTACAAACAGGGTGCCACCCACATTCCTGTCCAGCCATATTTTGGGGGCCTCCAACATGACAGCTGAGCTGCCTGCACAGATACAGAGCTGCCAACCTGCATGCTCTGATGGGCAGAAAGCCAAGTCAAGGTCTCAACACAAAACAAGATAAATGAGAAAGAAATAGCAGTCCCTGGGTGTAAGAAATAAAAACTTAAAAATGGACCATTTTCAAGAATAGCTAGCTTTGAGTGACAGCTTGCTGATGTAATAGCCAAGAGCTGGGTTACAAAACTGAAAAGTGCAGGCAAAGGGAGGGCAGGATGCCTAGTATTTTTGCACTTGTTTATCCTATTGGTGAATTCAAAACATCATGCCACCCCATGGACTGCAGCACCCCAGGCTTCCCTGTCTATCACCAACTCCTGCAGCTTGCTCAAACTCATGTCCACCGAGTCGGTGATGCCATCCAACCATCTCATCCTCTGTTGCCCCTTCTCCTCCTGCCTTCAATCTTTCCCAGCAGCACAGTCTTTTCCAATGAGTCAGCTCTTTGCATCAGGTGGCCAAACTATTGGAGCTCCAGCTTCAGCATCAGTCCTTCCAGTAAATATTCAGGACTAATTTCCTTTAGGATTGACTGGTTTGTTTTCCTGGGAGTCCAAGGGACTCTGAAGAGTCTTCTCCAACACCACAGTTCAAAAGTGTCAATTCTTTGGTGCTCGGCTTTCCTTATGGTCCAGCTCTCACATCCATACATGTGAGAAGGAATAGGTGCTCGAGAAAGGGAGAAACAAGATGTCAAGGGGCCAGCCCATAAAGTGGAAGGAGATAAAGCTACATGATGTCTGGGAAGATTGCTTACTCCATAGTACTTATCTAATGAGGAACTGGGGGAGGGACTTATGTGCTAGGGACAAATTGCTCATTGTAATGACTCTGGATGTGCCTACCCACCAGACACCCAATCTTGCAAGACCATCATTAAAACTTTGCTTCCCACTCACCTTCTGTCTCCAAGTCTGAGTTTGGGTTGGTGTGTTTCTCACACTGGGGAGGGGAAGAATCCAATCATCAATGCAGATGTAAATGAAAATTCACAAGCCACCATTCAAAGATCTAATTTTTTTTCTCCTGCCACTCTGAATCTAGAATGGAAGGAACTCTGTAAAACTGCACCATAGGTGGTGGTCCAGAACTGACTTTGGTAAGAATTCTCACCCTTTTGGGGCTTCTGCCAGTTTTCCCAGGATCTTATCAGCAGGCTCTCAAGCAAGTGGGGTGTCCCAGCAGGTCTCATCCTGGCCACTAGAAACTTGGGGAACCACTGACTGAAACCGCCTGCCCTGTCCTGGCACCATAGTAATCACTTGCATGAGTTAGCTTAAATAAGAAATCCGGGTAAGGAATGCAGAACAAGCTACCAACAACCAGAAATATTTGAGAAACGTCAAAAGGTGAGAGAAGACCCCAGTCCATATGTCCTACCAACCTCCCAGAATCCTGGCTGGAATCCATCTTGGCTGAACAATGTGAGTGCCACCAGGAAGGATCTTGAGTCAAAGGTGTTAGCCAGAGACAACCCAGGAACTAACCCCATCACCATAAAACCTGAGACTGTAAGCCATGTGGCAAAGGAGCTCTGCTTGTTTCCTTATCCTGAAGCTCTCTGCCCAAGTGCCCCTTCCCAATAGTCTCTTACTTTGTCAGCACATGTGTCTCCTTAGACTATTAATTTCTAAGTGTTAGACAAGAGTCCACTCTTGGGCCCTGGAAGGGGTACGCTTCTAGCAACAAAATTGTAGGGGAGAAAAAATAATTTTCCTTCTACTCTTAAAGTGCTTGGCTGAGCCCCTTTTTCTCTAGAGCACCTCATAAGTGGATAAACTTTTCTAGGTTAAAAGCTTTCCACTGTGGCCACTGTAATACAAGATTATCTTTGGTAAGTTTAGCCTATTTGTCACCCTTAAAATTTTATTCACCTGAGACCTCACACAGGACCAGCCCAGTTTCAGTCCAACCCAACCCTGGACCCAGGGCAACTCCAGCCAGTTTCTGAATGCAGTCTGGAAAAACTAATGCTCAAATAAGGTCTGATGGTTCATGAAGCAAAAGCTGCAGAGCTGGGATGGAGGAAGGGCCAACCCCCACCTCCAGAGGCAATGAGACAGCAGTGAGCCCAGTGGGCTCACTGGGTATCAACCTTGGGCTCCTCAGGGTCTCCTTCCTTTGCTCCCTCTTCTGATACCAGAACTATATTTGAACAAAAATCAGTTCAAACTGCACAGTAACTAGATATTGGGAGTGCTCCACTGACTGGAGCTCAGGGAGAGGTTTTTACAGAGAGAAGGCAGAAGCAAAGTAAGGAAGTTATTGATGGGTCAAAGCTTAATTCCTGGCTGATTGTGACTGGTCATCTTTAGGTTTCTATTTTGTAGCCCTGTTTCAATTTCTGGTTTGCTTTCATAGGCTGACTTGGCATTAGAGCCACCTCAGTGTGTTGGCCTCCTAGTTTAACAATAGTTATCCAAAGGATTTTCTACTTGGTTTACTCTGGTGCTTGTTTTTGAGATCACGGTGAACAAGTCTATCTTCTGGGTCAGGGTGGGTGGAGGGAAGGGCCTAGTATAATGTCAAATCCCAGTCTCCCCTCCTCCCCTCAGGAAGTAAAGTCCATCAGCAGGAGTGCCTAAGTTGGCTCTAGCCCTGAGCTCTTACAATGCTTGCTTGTTTTCACAGGGCAGCCGAATGAAATGCTTTAGAAAAAGCAACATTCTGGAAAACCGTATAACTTTTCTTCCCAGATTGCTTCAAGTCTGTGGAGGATTCCCTTGCTGAACGCCACATCAAAGGTAGGATGAAAATGGGGTTGTGTTGGAGTTTGTTCTTTATCATGTTTTGAATGACCAGCATCTCTCCCCGCACAGCCTGCTCACCAGACAGTCATGCCCCACACTCTGCTGGCAGATTCTCCTTTCCAGGAAGAAACAGACTGCCTGCCTATCTGCCAGTGGCAAATAAAGAATGCTACTCCCTCTCTCAGAATATTTACATTTTCCTTTTGCTATTTCTCTTTTTATGTATTTATTTCATTGAACCACTTGTGTGAAGGTAGAAGACATGACACTTCACTCCTGAGCATTTTAGCACACGTCTCTTAAGAACAAGCACATTCTCTGACAGAACCACGAGCCCACAATCACCACCAAGAGATCTAACCTGGTCTACTATACAGTCCTTATTCAAATTTCCCCAACTCAGTTCCCAAAGTCCTTCCCAACTTTTTACAGGCCTGGAATCCACTCAGGGAAGTCATTGCCCTTTGTTGTCACGTCTGCTGCTAAGCTGATAAGTCACTTCAGTCATGTCCGACTCTGTGCGACTCCATAGACGGCAGCCCACCAGGCTCCTCCGTCCCTGGGATTCTCCAGGTAAGAACAGTGGAGTGGGTTGCCATTTCCTTCTCCAGTGCATGAAAGTGAAGTCGCTCAGTCGTGTCCGACTCTTAGCGACCCCATGGACAGCAGCCTACCAGGCTCCTCCATCCATGGGATTTTCCAGGCAAGAGTACTGGAGTGCGGTGCCACTGCCTTCTCCGGTTGTCATGTCTATTTAGTCCCTAAGAATATTTTCATTTCAGCAACTGCTGTGAAAGGGAATATCCAAACCTGAAGTTCCCCATTCCTTTGAAAATTTCTCTAATTTTAAGAGCTTATTACCCAGAGGACCAGAGGGTGGTACACAATTTTGCCCTAGGATTTGACTTCAGACCTGGGGGGAGGACAGTGTGAGGAGTGACCACCCAGCAATTAATGAGGTCAGGCTTTGCAGTCAACTCCTTTGCAGTTCCTGCCTGAAGTGAACTGGTCATCTTTTAGAGGCCATTCTCACTTTTCACTTCCATGCACTGGAGAAGGAAATAGCAACCCACTCCAGTGTTCTTGCTGGAGAATCCCAGGGATGGCAGAGCCTGGTGGGCTGCATCTATGGGGTTGCAGGGTCGGACACGACTGAACCGACTTAGCAGCAGCAGCAGCAGCAGCAGCACACTGGTGTAAGAGAGATTTCTGTGGTTGTTTTGATGTCCTTCATATCACAGCCTTTTGTTACATTTTTCTATTTTTTCCCATGGTTCTGCCTGGTTTGTGATTATGGAATAAACAAAGATTAAGGGGAGTCTAGTTGGGCAGTCTTATGTTAAGGACATACTGCAAGAGAACTCTCAGCACTCTGGAATTCCAGGGGAAGTCAGGCAGCAGACCTCCACAAATATTCCCCAAATGGTACAAAGCCTTGCTTGTATTTGTGAGGCTGAGATCAGAGAGCCTATAAACAACTTTAGACATCAGAAGTGTTGACTAAAAAGATGTACAACTTGAGAGTTGCAAGTTTTATCTGGGGCAAAATGAGGACAGCAGCCTGGGAGACAGCACCTCAGCTAGCTCTGAGACTGCTCCAAAGAGGCAGTCAGTGAAGGTCAATATATGATTTTGGTGAAGAGGGGAGTTCAATGCAATCAAGTGCTTACTTTACAAAAAGTTTTCTGCTAGTCACAAGAACCTGAAGTCATCAAGATGGGATTTAGTGATTTTCTAGATCTGAAGAGATGTTAAGGATTGGGATCATAAAATCAGTTCCTAAAAATATCTATCTAAAGACCTGCTCCACCAGATTCCCTGGAGCACAGAGGCCTCATTCCACCTTGAATTCCTTCAGGGGGTGTTGAAGGCTAACAGCTACAGTAGCACAGGGTTCAAGCTCCAGAGGCAGATGGCAGATCCCTTGTTGCTGTTCAGTCGCTGGCAAAGTCTCTTGGAAAATGCCAATTTCTAGTTGACAGGCAAGTGCCAATTTGCTGACAAGAAATCATCTATTCTTAAAGAGGTGGGCTGAAAAAAATTACAAGTGGTTTTTAAATTTATTTTTGGTGTGCTGGGTCTTCATTGCTGCATGTGGACTTTCTCTAATTGCTCCAAGTGGGAGGTTACACTCTAGTTGCAGCACATAAGCTTCTCCTTGCAGTGGCTTCTCTTGTTGTGGGGCATGGGCTCTAGGGTGGACAGGCTTCAGCAGTTGCAGGTTCGAGTTCTAGAGTACCAGCTCAGTAGTTGTGGTGCACGGACTTGGTTGCTCCATGGCATGCGGGATCCTCCCGAACCAGGAATCAAACCCATGTCTCCTGCATTGGCAGGCAGATTCTTCACCACTGAGCCACCAGGGAAGCCTGGCATAAGTAGTTTTATACCACAGAAAAATAGAATAAAGTTTAAAGTTCAGATCAGTTTCTCAACTAAGCCAACGTCTGTCTTGGATTTGTCACAGGGATCTTCTGCATTTAAAACAAACGAAGCATCATGCTGAAGAGGAAGTTTCAACCTTACAAGAAAACCCTGGATGGAGGTTGGGGATGGATGGTCGTATTTCATTTCTTCCTGGTAAATTACTTTCTCCTTCCCCACTGCCTGAAAGAAAGTTTTCTGGGGAAAGGCTCAGAGCAGCCTAACAAGAAGATCACGCATGAGCCCCTTGACATTTGAATGGAAAGGGGATCCAAGTGAGGCCAGGAACTGCCCATGAAACTTCAAGTTGAAAATGTTCTCCTTGAGTGAAACCAGAAACACTGCCATCCTGTCTCCTACTCCTCCTCAGCATTCCTTAACCCTACAGAATGCTCCAGCCACCACTAGCAGCTTTGCCCTGGCTGCATGGCAGTTAGGATTTGGGGACAATCACATTTAGCCATCCGAGAAATAGCACTGCTGCTGCTGCTGCTGCAGCTGCTAAGTCGCTTCAGTCGTGTCCGACTCTGTGCAACCCCATAGACAGCAGCCCACCAGGCTCCCCCATCACTGGGATTCCCCAGGCAAGAACACTGGAGTGGGTTGCCATTTCCTTCTCCAATGCATAAAAGTGAAAAGTGAAAGTGAAGTCGCTCAGTTGTGTCCAACTCTTAGCGACCCCATGGACTGCAGCCCACCAGGCTCCTCCATCCATGGGATTTTCCAGGCAAGAGTACTGGAGTGGGGTGCCATTGCCTTCTCTGGAAATAGCACTAGAAACTGCTAAAATTTGCTTCTGCCAGGGTGGGCAGGGAGGGGATTCCCCAGCTCAGTCAAGTAAACATGTAACTGCTGCAAGCAACCTCCTTCTCTCCTAGGAGGCGGGGACCTTTCTTCTGTTCTGCCTGGTGTCCACTTCCCAACCCATCCCCACCAACCATAACTTATGCCAGAGTTAGGCCCAATGTATATTTCTGACATGTCTGGAAAGGAAGACAGGGTTGTGAATCCTGAAACTGGAGCCTGATTTTTTCCCTTCATTCATAAGCAGATCCAACTCTTTTTAAATTAACTTCTGTCCCTCATCCTCCCAGAAGCTCTGGGGGTTGTTATGTGAGACTGTGGTGATCTGAACCAGCATGGTCATCCTGATGGGATTGATGAATACCTTCACTGCTATACCTTAAACCCTGAGTGTGGCACCAGTTCCAGGATGCCTCTTAAGTGTTCCCAAGTAAGTCAACTTTAAGATGTCCTCAACAAAGATATCCTTCCCTCCTGATCTTCCTCCTCAGCCCAGTCCTACAGTAAGAAGCTTCCAAGAAGGGGAGTTCAGGTCCTGGTGACTTCTAACTAACCTGCAGCCCACAGTATAGAAGGACCACACCTCCTCCATCATGACAGAGAATGGGAAAGGAGGAAGGCAGAGGTCCTCAGCCAGGATTTACATAATACAAAACTCATAACCTAAGGACTATTTGTTAAACATTAGCTTCATTACTAAAGAACACGGAATCTCTTTTCCTTCCTCCCAGAAGTGTTACTAGAAAGGAAAACAAGGACACACTAAGTCTGAGAGCCTTCCTGTGGCTGGGCCACCTCCTCACATCCCAGGCTTTGCAGAACCGGCGTTATTGGTGAGGACCTTGAGTTCTCCCACTTTTTCCTGCATTATGCTCTGAGGATAGGAAGTTATCAAATTTAGTGGCTGCTAAGAACAGTTGTCTAATAATGAGATTAGTAAACAATCTCTCACTTTTTATGGGCTTCTCTGGTGGCTCAGTGGATAAAGAATCTGCCTGCAATGCAGGAGACACAGGAGACGTGGGTTTGATCGCTGGGTTGGGATGATCCCCTGGAGCAGGGCATGGCAATCCATTCCAGTGTTCTTGCCTGGAGAATCCCAGAGACAGAGCATGGCGTGGTGGGCTACAGTCCATAGGGTCACAAAGAGTTGGACATAATTGAAGTAACTGAGCACGCACACTTTTTGGGGGGTGGTGCTACTCTTAAGCACACACATAAAACATTTTGGGTCCGCAAAATGTTAATAATTAACTCAGGCCAATCAGCCACAGTAGTAAGTTGGGTACTTGGATGATGATGCTTTCGTGCCTGTATAAGTCTGCTTTTCTAGAATAGATGAGCTCCTGAAAAGGTGAGTGAAAAACCCAGGAAATAACATATCCTTCAGGAGCTCCCTACTTTTTTTTTTTAAAGGACTCATTCTGACTTACCATACTTTAAAACTGCATAATCTGCATGACTGTTTTCTGTATTCAGCCTGTCTCTCTGGACTGAATGTTCTATGAGCACAGGGCCATTTGCTGGGTCTGTTTACTCACCACTATAAGCCAAGTTCCCTGATCAGCAGCCAAAACACAGAACGCACTCAATAAATACCTGCTGGAAGATGGGCGGATGGATGTACTGATGGACACATTCATGAATAAACAAGGTGATAAATATGAAGTTGGAGAGATGGGCAGGGACTTTGGAGGACTTTTAAGAAAAAATACAGATCTGAGCAATATTGAAGAGATATTGTTAAGACTGTAGAGTAACTGAATATCAGGGAGACAGGGAATCATGGAGTCCTAGGATGCTGGCTTGGACAACACGGAGGATAATGCCCTTCACTGAGTTGGACATGTGAAGGGGACAAAACCTAAAGAAGGCTTGAAGGGCTTAACACTGGGCACTGAGTCTGGGAGACTTGTGACATAACCAGTCATGTATGTGTTCAGTATAGTACACGTGTATCTGCAGCCAAGGATCTGCATACTGAGACTTGTGAGTTAGCAGCACACACAGGGATTTCAACTATAAGTCAGAGTATTCAAGTCACCAGAGAGTACAGTTCAGTTCAGATCAGTTCAGTCGCTCGGTCATGTCTGACTCCCTATGACCCCATGAATCGCAGCACACCAGGCCTCCCTGTCCATCACCAACTCCCGGAGTTCACTCAGACTCATGTCCATCGAGTTGGTGATGTCATCCAGCCATCTCATCCTCTGTCATCCCCTTTTCCTCCTGCCCCTAATCCCTCCCAGCATCAGAGTCTTTTCCATTGAGTCAACTCTTCACATGAGGTGGCCAAAGTACTGGAGTTTCAGCTTTAGCATCATTCCTTCCAAAGAAATCCCAGGGCTGATCTCCTTCAGAATGGACTGGTTAGATCTCCTTGCACTCTAAGGGACTCGAGAGTCTTCTCCAACACCACAGTTCAAAAGCATCAGTTTTTCGGCACTCAGTTTTCTTCACAGTCCAACTCTCACAGCCACACATGACCACTGGAAAAACCATAGCCTTGATTAGACGGACGTCTGTTGGCAAAGTAATATCTCTGCTTTTTAATATGCTATCTAGGTTGGTCTTAACTTTCCTTCCAAGGAGTAAGCATCTTTTAATTTCATGGCTGCAGTCACCATCTGCAGTGATTTTGGAGCCCCCCAAAATAAAATCTGACACTGTTTCCACTGTTTCCCCATCTATTTCCCATGAAGTGATGGGACCAGATGCCATGATCTTCGTTTTCTGAATGTTGAGCGTTAAGCCAAATTTTTCACTCTCCTCATTCACTCTCATCAAGGGGCTTTTTAGTTCTTCACTTTCTGCCATAAGGATGGTGTCATCTGCATATCTGAGGTTATTGATATTTCTCCTGGCAATCTTGATTCCAGTTTGTGCTTCTTCCATCCCAGTGTTTCTCATGATGTACTCTGCATATAAGTTAAATAAGCAGGGTGACAATATACAGCCTTGATGTACTCCTTTTCCTATTTGGAACCAGTCTGTTGTTCCATGTCCAGTTCTAAGTGTTGCTTCCTGACCTGCATATAGGTTTCTCAAGAGGTAGGTCAGGTGGTCTGGTATTTCCATCTCTTTCAGAATTTTCCACAGTTTATTGTGATCCACAGAGTCAAAGGCTTTGGCATAGTCAATAAAGCAGAAATAGATGTTTTTCTGGAACTCTCTTGCTTTTTCCATGATCCAGTGGATGTTGGCAATTTGACCTCTGGTTCCTCTGCCTTTTCTAAAACCAGCTTGAACATCTGGAAGTTCACGGTTCACATATGGCTGCAGCCTGGATTGGAGAATTTTTTCAGTAATCTTTACTAGCATGTGAGATGAGTGCAATTGTGTGATAGTTTTCAGCATTCTTTGGCATTGCCTTTCTTTGGAATTGGAATGAAAACTGACCTTTTCCAGTCCTGTGGCCACTGCTGAGTTTTCCAAATTTGCTGGCATATTGAGTGCAGCGCTTTCACAGCATCATCTTTCAGGCTTTGAAATAGCTCAACTGGAATTCCATCACCTCCACTAGCTTTGTTCTTGTGATGCTTTCTAAGGCCCACTTGACTTCACATTCCAGGATGTCTGGCTCTAGGTGAGTGATCACACCATTGTGATTATCCGGGTCGTGAAGATCTTTTTCGTACAGTTCTTGTGTATTCTTGCCACCTCTTCTTAATATCTTCTGCTTCTGTTAGGTCCATACCATTTCTGCCTTTATCGAGCCCATCTTTGTATGAAATGTTCCCTTGGTATCTCTAATTTTCTTGAAGAGATCTCTAGTCTTTCCCATTCTGTTGTTTTCCTCTATTTCCTTGTATTGATTGCTGAGGAAGTCTTTCTTATCTCTCCTTGCTATTCTTTGGAACCCTGCATTCAGATGCTTATATCTTTCCTTTTCTCCTTTGCTTTTCGCTTCTTTTCTTTTCACAGATATATGTAAGGCCTCCTCAGACAGCCCTTTTGCTTTTTTGCATTTGCTTTCCATGGGGATGGTCTTGATCCCAGTCTCCTGTACAATGTCATGAACTTCCATCCATAGTTCATCAGGCACTCTATCAGATCTAGTCCCTTAAATCTATTTCTCACTTCCACTGTATAATCACAAGGGATTTGATTTAGGTCATACCTGAATGGTCTAGTGGTTTTCTCCACTTTCTTCAATTTAAGTCTGAATTTGGCAATAAGGAGTTCATGATCTGAGCCACAGTTAGCTCCCGGTCTTGTTTTTGCTGACTGTATAGAGCTTCTCCATCTTTGGCTGCAGAGAATATAATCAATCTGATTTCAGTGTTGACCATCTGGTGATGTCCATATGTAGAGTCTTCTCTTGTGTTGTTGGAAGAGGGTGTTTGATATGACCAGTGCATTCTCTTGGCAAAACTCTACTAGCCTTTGCCTTGCTGCATTCCATACTCCAAGGCCAAATTTGCCTGTTACTCTAGGTGTTTCTTGACTTCCTACTTTTGCATTCCAGTCCCCTATAATGAAAAGGACTTTTTGGGGTGTAAGTTCTAAAAGGTCTTGTAGGTCTTCATAGAACCACTGAACTTCAGCTCCTTCAGCATCACTGGTTGCGGCATAGGCTTGGATTACCATAATATTGAATGGTTTGCCTTGGAAATGAACAGAGATCATTCTCTCATTTTTCAGATCTCATCCAAGTACTGCATTTCAGGCTCT
Organism: Budorcas taxicolor; assembly: GCF_023091745.1. Taxonomy (NCBI): domain Eukaryota; kingdom Metazoa; phylum Chordata; class Mammalia; order Artiodactyla; family Bovidae; genus Budorcas; species Budorcas taxicolor. The sequence goes on from NC_068912.1 coordinate 33,432,879, forward strand.
TTTGTTGACCATGATGGCTACTCCATTTCTTCCAAGGGATTCCTGCCCATAGTGGTAGATATAATGGTCATCTGAGTTAAATTCACCCATTCCAGCCCATTTTAGTTCGCTAATTCCTAGAATGTCAACGTTCACTCTTGCCATCTTCTGTTTGACCACTTCCAATTTGCCTGGATTCATGGACCTAACATTCCAGGTTCCTATGCAATATTGCTCTTTACAGCATCGCACCTTGCTTCTATCACCAGTTACATCCACATCTGGGCATTGTTTTTGCTTTGGCTTCATCCCTTCATTCTTTCTGGAGTTATTTCTCCACTGATCTCCAGTAGTATATTGGGCACTTACCGACTTGGGGAGTCCCTCTTTCAGTATCCTGTCATTTTGCCTTTTCATACTGTTCATGGGGTTCTCAAGGCAAGAATACTGAAGTGGTTTGCCATTCCCTTCTCCAGTGGACCACATTCTGTCAGACCTCCCCACCATGACCCGCCCGTCTTGGGTGGCCCCACACGGCATGGCTTAGTTTCATTGAGTTAGTCAAAGCTGTCATCTGTGTGATTAGATTGACTAGTTTTCTGTGATTATGGTTTCAGTGTCTGCCCTCTGATGCTCTCTCACAACACCTACCATCTTTCTTGGGTTTCTCTTACCTTGGGCGTGGGGTATCTCTTCACGGCTGCTCCAGCAGAGAGCAGCCACTGCTCCTTACCTTGGATGAGGGGTATCTCCTCAAGGCCGCCCCTCCTGACCTTGAACATGGAGTAGCTCCTGCGCAGCTGGGCAAGAACCCTGGGGAAAGTGAGGCCTAGGGGATGGGCGGAGGATGGCTCAGAGGAAACTGAGAAGCAGTTAGCAGTTAGCATCCCAAAAACTAAGGCAGAAATGTGCAGAAGCAGATGGTGCAGAGAGGCCAGATATGATAGAAATGATATGACCTATTGGTTTTGCAACAATGAAGTCTCTAATAACATTGATAAGAGGCATGCATTGGAGTGAGATGAGAGGAAGCAGAGATAACCTAACAGACTAATCTTTGATGAAAGAAGTTTGTGAAGGTCAAGAGCTAAGGTGATACTAGAGAGGAACCTGGAGTAGTATAACGTAGTTTTGTTCAGTTGTGTTCAACTCTTTGCGACCCCATGGACTGCACCATGCGAGACTTTCCTGTCCATCACCAACTCCCAGAGCTTACTCAAACTCGTGTCCATCGAGTCGGTGATGCCATCAATCATCATGTCATCCTCTGTCATCTCCTTCTCCTCCCGCCCTCAAATCTTTCCCAGCATCAGGGTCTTTTCAAATGAGTCAGTTCTTCGCATCAGGTGGACAAAGTACTGGAGCTTCAGCTTCAACATCAGGACTGATTTCCTTTAGGATTGACTGGTTCGATCTCCTTGCAGTCCGAGGAACTCTAAACAGTCTTTTCCAACACCACAGTTCAAAAGCATGTCAATTCTTTGGTGCTCAGCTTTCTCTATAGTCCAACTCTCACATCCATATATGACTACTGGAAAAACCATAGCTTTGACTAGTCGGACCTTTGTTGGCAAAGTAACATCTCTGGCTTAATATGCTGTCTAGGTTAGTCATAGTTTTTCTTCCAAGGAGCAAACGTCTTTTAATTTCATGGCTGCAGTTACCATCTGCAGTTATTTTTGAGCCCCCCAAAATAAAGTCTCTCACTGTTTCCATTGTTTCCCCATCTGTTGTTTGTCATGAAGTGATGGGACCAGATCTTGGTTTTCTGAATGTTGAGTTTTAAGCCAGATTTTTCGCTCTCTTTTACTTTCATCAAGAGGCTCTTTAGTTTTTCTTCGCTTTCTGCCATAAATGGGTGGTGTCATCGGCATATCTGAGGTTAATGATATTTCTCCTGGCAATTTTGATTGCAGCTTGTGCTTCATCCAGTCCAGCGTATCTCATGATGTACTCTGCATAGAAGTTAAATAAGCATGGTGACAATATACAGCCTTGAAGTACTCCTTTCCCAATTTGTAACCAGTCTGTTGTGCCATGTGCCGTTCTAACTGTTGCTTCTTGACCTGCATACAGATTTCTCAGGAGGCAGGTCAGGTGGTCTGGTATTCCCATCTCGTGAGGAATTTTCCAGATTGTTGTGATCCACACAAGGGCTTTGGTGTAGTCAATAAAGCAGGAGTAGACGGTTTTCTGAAACTCTTGCTTTTTTGATGATCCAGCAGATGTTGGCAATTTGATCTCTGGTCCCTTTTCTAAATCCAGCTTGAACATCTTGAAGTTCATGGTTTATGTACTTTTGAAGCCTGACTTGGAGAATTTTGAGTATTACTTTGCTAGCCTGTGAGATGAATGCAATTGTGTGGTAGTTTGAACATTCTTTCGCATTGCCTTTCCTTTGGATTGGAATGAAACTGACCTTTTCCAGTCCTGTGGCCAGTGCTGAGTTTTCCAGATTTGCTGGCATATTGAGTGCAACACTTTCACAGCATCGTCTTTTAGGATTTGAAATAGCTCACCTGGAATTCCATCACCTCCAATACCTTTGTTCGTAGTGATGCTTCCTAAAGTCCACTTGGCTTTGTATTCCAGGATGTCTGGCTCTAGGTGAGTGATCACACCATTGTGTTTATCTCGGTCATGAAGATCCTTTTTGTACAGTTCTTCTGTGTATTCTTGCCACCTCTTCTTTCTATTTATGTTTGGTCCATACCATTTCTGTCCTTTATTGTGCTCATGAAACATTTATGTGCATGAAATGTTCCCTTGGTATCTCTAATTTTCTTGAAGTGATCTCTGGTCTTTCCCATTCTTTTGTTTTCCTCTATTTCTTTGCACTGATCAATGAGGAAGGCTTTCTTATCTCTCCTTGCTAGTCTTTGGAACTCTGCATTCAAATGGGTATATCTTTCTTTTCCTCCTTTGTCTTTAGCTTCTCTTCTCAGCTATTTTTAAGGCCTCCTCAGACACCCATTTTGCCTTTTTGTTTCTTCTTCTTGGGGATGGTCTCTATCCCTCCCTCTTGTACAATGTCACAAACCTCTGTCCATAGTTCTTCAGACACTCTATCAGATCTAATCCCTTGAATCTATTTCTCACTTCCACTGTATAATTATAAGGGATTTGATTTAGGTCACACCTGAATGGTCTAGTGGTTTTCCCTACTTTCTTCAATTTAAGTCCAAATTTGGCAATAAGGAGTTCGTGATCTGAGCCACAGTCAGCTCCCAGTCTTGTTTTTGCTGACTGTATAGAGCTTCTCCATCTTTGGCTGCCAAGAATATATCAAAATGATTTCAGTATTGACCATCTGGTGATGTCCATGTGTAGAATCTTCTCTTGTGTTGCTGGAAGAGGGTGTTTGCTATGACCAGTGCGTTCTCTGGGCAAAACTCTATTGTTATTAAACAATAATCTCTGACAAAGCCTGTGTTCTGCATTAAAAAGGAGCCACTGTGATCCAGCCCTCCTTTCCCAAGACAATATTCTTAGAATGGTCTGGTGAGGGAGTTCTTACTATGGGAGTGGGGGTGGGGGGACGGCATGCTTTTAATGATAAAAAGGAAATAAGAGGGCTGCAGAATTTCTAGGGGCTTTTATTTTGGGGGAAGACCATTTATAATGTCTGATGTGGACTCTGGAACAGGACTGAAACCCATCAACCTTAGTCTAAAACATGAGATGAAATAGTAGACTACAGACTTCAGTTAACTAATGGAATATCTAGACCTTGGGATCTAGCCTGAAAGTCTAGATAGATTTGTACTATCTAAGTCAAATAGGAACAAAGTTGGAAGGTTACAAGTTAAGGGAGGGAGGCACAGTAGATACAAAGGCTGTTTCTTGGTCTTCTTGATATACACAGTGGAAGGTACAGTCCCAGGGAGTAGAGACAAGTCACATCTAGTTACTGCTGCTATGCTGAGACATCAAGGAAAGACCAGAGACAAAAGGTTCTTTTTTGGGGACCAGTAGTTCGCCAAATTCAGGTGGCTAAGAACCTAGAAGCCAGCATCCTGCAGATGCCAGCACGGAGTCCATGACCACAGAAGAGGAAGGGTAATTTTATAGAATGAGGACCCATTGTATTGCTCCTTGCTCATTAGAGGATGCAATCACCACTCTGTATTCTGAACCAGAAGAAACAAGTCTGTGTCATTTAAAGTTCATGCATATTCTCTAACCTCATTTCCTGATAGAGGTACCTTTGAGGAACATTATGATTACGAAGTGCTTGATAAAATACCTTTTCATTTTTTAATATATAGCCCTGGTGTCCATAGCATTGTTCACTCTAAATAAGTAAAGTCTTATAGTTTCTATCAAGTCAGAATGGGAAGAATACATTAAAGGACTTCCTCCTCACCATCTCTTCTTTTGAAGCCTTTGAGCCACCACTGATTCCTAGTCCCTCACTCCAGACAAGAAATAATATTAATCTGAAGAGTCTGTTGGTGAGGATGGAGCAGAACGTCTTGGTTACTTTATTTAGCAGGTAGAAGCTGAGAAAAGGAAGTTTCTAAATGGAGGCAGGTCTCTGATTTGGATGAGTCAGTAGATGGTACCCATCAAGAGAAATGAAAAGGAAAACAGGCATGGGGGAAGAGAAAGATGAATTTACTTCTGAGTAAGTTAACCTGAGTTAGAAAGATATCACAGACAGTAATATGAGTCTCAAGCTCTTGGGAAAGTAGAATGGTTACACAAAATGACAAAAACATAGTTAATAGGTTATTATTTACCAGAATTTTCTGTCTTCACAGTCCTATGAACTAGATGGAACTATGAACTATGAACTAGTCCTTTATCTCCACTTTACAAGAGAGGAAGTGCAACTTTCGTAGTTCACCCGAGGTCACACCCCTAGTACAAAGCAGAGCCAAGATTCCAGCAGAGGCAGGCTGACTGCAGGCAGAACACAGTATTCACAACTCCAACATGACTTCCCTCATAGCTCAGTCAGTAAAGGATCCGCCTACAGTGCAGGAATCTGCCTGCAATGCAGGACACCAGGCTTTGATTCCTGGGTCCGAAGATTCCCTGGAGAAGGAAATAGCAACCCACTACAATATTCTTGCCTGGAAAATCCCATGGACAGTCAATCATAGTGAATGACTGTCTATGTCTATCTCACTATAAATTGAGATCAGTGCAGAACCAGAGAGAAAGAATCAGTGATAAGGAACCCAGGACCTGTGGTCCTTCCACAAAGCATAGAAAGTGAAGTCGCTCAGTCGTGTCTGACCCTTTGCAACCCCATGGACTGTAGCCTACCAGGTTCCTTCATCCATGTGATTTTCCAGGCAAGAGTACTGGAGTGGGTTACCATTTCCTGCTCCAGATCTTCCTGACCCAGGGATTGAACCCAGGTCTCCCACATTGTAGGCAGACGCTTTACCGTCTGAGCCACCAGGGAAGCTCTCCACAAAGCATGGCCAACTTCAAAGCAGAGAAAGTAGCCTTCAAACAAGGCCACTGAACAAAGGAAAAGAAAGGGGCCACTAGGAAGCCCCTGTAGACAGAGTGAGTAGGCGTGGTTTCTGGGCTTTTTTACTAGAGACTGGCTGAGCCTCCCTTCCAGTTCCCCTCAGAACCTTGCTCCTCACTGACCCCCTTCTAATCAGAATTCCAAGAAACAAATGAGAGTACTGCACTGAAAGAAAACCTGACCTCAAAGAGGGTGCTCCCCCTAGTGGAGAGAAGGATGGTGCGGGCAAGGAGGGTAAAGTGGGACTGAAGAGTGGGGCACATGACCCAAACATAAGGGGACCATACACCATCATTAACCCTTGCTGTCCCGGCATATTCAGCTCAAAAGCAGAGTTAAAGCAAACTCTTGGGTTATTTGGACCAACACATCTCTCTCACAGAGGTAACTAGAATTAGCTGTTTTTAACAGATGCTATTGTTAACAGAATGGTACAGTGGTTGGTCAATAAGCTCTCTAAACCTTAACTTCCTGTATTTCTTCCTATCTGTCTGGCTGTGCTGGATCTTTGTTGCAACACACAGGATCTTCAATGCAGCACAGAGGATCTTTAGTTGCGGCATGCTAACTCTTAATTGTGGCATGTGGAATCTAGTTTTCTGACCAGGGACCAAATCTGGACCTCCCTGCATTAGGAGCATGGAAGGAAGTTCCCTGAATTTCTAATACAATATTAACATACCTATTCCATGCGCCGTAATGAGGATTAAATCGATGCTTTCATGTAACGTGATTAGACACTCTAATGGGACAACCATCCCATAAAATACGTTACAAAAAGGAACTGGCAAACAAACTTGTAAAATACAGGTGAGCCAGAATCACAGCTGCCAGCAGTCCTAACCTCCTCTGTAATGGCTTACTCACCACCTGACTTGGACTCTGCTCTGCTTTGATTTAGGTAAATGTATTTGTGATGGGGATGACCAAGACTTTTGCAATTTTCTTTGTGGTTTTTCAAGAAGAGTTTGAAGGCACCTCAGAGCAAACTGGTTGGATTGGATCCATCATGTCATCACTTCGTTTTTTTGCAGGTATAAGCTTGTTTTCCAAGGAGAAGGAACACACAGGGCAATTTCAAGAAGATTCATCGGTCAGTCACTCAAGACAGAAGCATTACTAAAACTCAGGTTCATTTATCAATATGTAAAGCTGAGAAAAGTAAGGACTTACAGTGTTCACCTCCACTTAACTTGGCAAAACTGGAAAAATTGGGGTTCAAACAAATGAAGTTGAAGAATAAATTTATCATCATAGGTTCAGTGAGTCAGTCTCTCAACTGGGAAGTCAGACCATAAAGCTCTGACCTGATCATCTAAGCATACTCATCACAGTGTAGATAAATAACTGAACTTTGTTCTAGTTTTAGGTCACTGGACACAATCTTTTCTTGCAGAGGTTTTATAATACCTTTTCAGTAAGCTTCCATTCCAAACCTGCTTATTTACATCTTTTCTTCAAAACAAACAAAAAACAAAAACTCTTCTTCTAAAAAAGCAAAATAGTATGGAACTAGGAATATTAAGAAACCCAAGAGACACCCTTTGAAGGATACACAAAAGTAAAGTCCTTTCATTTTCCCTCAGTTGCCCATTTAAACTGTACACCAGAAGAGAAGGGATGCCGGGGCAAATTTAACTCGTATTTGTTTCTTTTCCCAAGGTCCCCTAGTTGCTGTTATTTGTGATATAACTGGAGAGAAAACTGCCTCCGGTCTTGGGGCTTTCCTTGTTGCTGGTGGATATCTGATCAGCAGCTGGGCTACAAGCATTCCCTTTCTTTGTGTGACTATGGGACTTTTACCTGGTGAGTCCACTGTGAGAATAAGACTTAAAAAAAAAAAAAAGGAACCAGGAAACTCTCCTTTTACTGTGAGTTCAAAAGGCCAACTTATATTACCTCAGGTTCAGGCGAATATCTCATCCAGTACCAAGCCACTTTATGTGAAAGTGACTCCTAGCTATTAACATTATGTTTTCCTTTTAGGTTTGGGCTCTGCTTTCTTGTACCAAGTTGCTGCTGTGGTCACTACCAAATACTTCAAAAAACGATTAGCTCTTTCTACAGCTATTGCCCGTTCAGGGATGGGACTGACATTTCTGTTGGCACCCTTTACGAAAGTCCTGATAGATCTGTATGACTGGACAGGTGAGTCCTGAACCTGCAGAATCAATTCTGCAAGATTTAATGTTGAGCCCTCCCCCTTTGATGACTAGAGAGGAGGTGAGCATGATTCTTCTCTGGAGAACAGATAGCAAAAGAGACTCTGAATTACTTCAAGGCCTTCCCTGCCTACACAGGCAACTCAGAGTTCAAGTCTAAGGGGATGGAAGGCAATTTGTGTGGCTGGGGGAGCACACCTTTGCAGGGATAGCAGTACTCCTGGGAAGCAAGAATCCCTGCCTCAAACAAAGCTTCTCTTTTCACATTTTTTAAGAAAAACATCTGCATTAGAAAAATAAAAGACTCCTCCATCAGATTCACTAAAAAGGATAGAACTGGGCAAAAAGAGGATTATGTTCCTTAATAATATTTATATACTGTCAACTATAAATTTTCATGAATGAATAAAAATCATTCACTCTATAATTTTTCTCATACCTGAGATAAAACAATTGGTTTAAAATAACCTCGTTATTGGTGAAAAAAATCTATGTAAATATACATATATGACTATTCCTACCTACAGAGCAATTTTGTTGAACTTTCCCTTTTCTATTCCTGATTTTAAAAATCACTAATATAGTGAACAGCACCAGCTGACAAATCCCTAAGACAAGATAGCAAGATAGTAGAACCTACAGCCAATTCTATCTCTAGAAGCAACACACACAAGTCACAGCTTTGGTCAGGACATGCTGAAGTTCAAGCAACTACTCAGTTTCAAAGGCAACACTGGTATCTGTCTTCTTTCAAGGAATCTAAAACATCATGAGATGAAACAGCTATCTCCTCTTCTAAAGCAGTTTCCAAATAATTCCCATTGCCCAATTTGGTATTTTCTGTACCTAAATCTAATGCCTCAAATCAGAATTTAAAACACATTGTAATCTTCTAACATTTGAAATATGACTCCCCCTCTCCACCCCAACCAACACACCAAAACATTTTTTTCCTCTAGTACAAATAACTCCTCCCAGGCCACTTTTGGTATGGCTTTCTGGCTATCTCCAAAGGTCTCCGTTTTCACAAAGATACAGCAGTGTGTATGGCTAACAGTTAAGTCAATGGATTTAAATACTTTCAGCTAAATTCAAAGACAAAGCAGTGCTTTCAGGAATTATTGTACTATGAATATTTAGTTGTGGGGCCTCTACTGAGTCTAAGGATACAGAGTATTGTGAAATCAAAGAGGTAATTTTAGCTTCTCAATTTTTCTCTCCTGTTTAGGTGCCCTTATATTACTTGGAGCTATCACATTGCATCTGGTTCCTTCTAGTATGCTCTTGCGACCTATTCATATCAAAATCAAGAGCAATTCTGATATTAAAGATGAAAGTAGTTTATCTCCAAGTGGTCCAGAGGCAGCATGTGGAACAGAAACATGCTGCAATGAGATACAAGAGCTGGCCATCAGGGACAGTATTATGCACAAGGAACGACGACCAGGTATAAGTTTAACTGTCTCACAAAATCAAAGCAAAGAGTCCAACAATGAACAAAACAGAAACGGACTTTTCCAAAAAACTAATGAAGAAACTTATTGGAAAAAGGATACTTCGCAGAGCTGTAAACAAAAACTCTTTGACTTTTCTCTCTTTAAGAATCCTTTTTTCTACATATTTACGTGGTCTTTTCTTCTCAGTCAGCTGGCATATTTCATCCCTACCTTTCACCTGGTAGCCAGAGCCAAAACACTGGGGATAAACATCATGGATGCCTCCTACCTTGTTTCTGTAGCTGGTAAGAAAGCCTACTTCTACCTTACCCTCAAAAGGAAAAATATATTCTACAAAAATTGGTTACATTTTATTAAAAAGTTGAAGAAAAATAATATTTTTAAAAAGGAGTTTTGGGAGGGCCAGGAAAGCAAGTCTTTTGAAGCTGATGGGAGCAGCAAGCTTTCCCGTCCACAGATCTGTCACTGCATCTTGCACACAGGCTCTCCCTACAAGACAGTGGATCCCAAACCAAGTTTTATTTTCACAGGTCAGTAGCTAAGTATTTGCTAGATACTGAACCTTACAAAGCTGGATCGTAGTGGAAACAGTCATTTTAGGAAGCAAAAAAATCTGACGTAGACAGCACAGTGCAGTGGTTTAAAGAACTGGTTCTAGACCTAGATTTTCCAGGTTCAAGCTTTTGCAGTGTATGACCGTTATGACCTTGGGCAAGTTACTTGCCGCCTCTGTCTCCTGATTTCCTTATCCGCAATATATGAATAATAGTATCTACTCTCCTAAGGTTACTAGGATTAAACAAGTAATGCATGTAGAGTTTAAAATAGTACCTGAACTATCATTAGCATTCAATAATGTTTTAGCAATATTTGTAGCTAACGATTTTCCCCCTTTAACTCATAGTAAAGGGATAAGACAAGTATGTGTATTTAGGCTAGTCATTAATGGATTGGCTAACATTTAAAATGAACTAGAATGAAAAATAAAACCAATCATTTTAGTTGAGTATTTATAAAAATAAATGGAAACAGAATGCTTGATCCAGAAAATATGGATTCTTTCAGCTGACAAAACAGGGAATCTAAAAACGTGAAAATGAAGGAAACAGAACTGCTTTGCGCTACCTGGAAATTCTCAGTAGCACAACATTAACTTCTCTCTTGCTAATTTCTGGAAAAGACTTTTACCAAGTCCTTGCAAAACTGACAGCACCCCATTTCCAACTGCTTTGGTCAAATAAAACTTGTGTGCGCCAAGAAAAAGATACATAGCTAAACTGATGTTTTCCACTGAAATATCTGGTAGTATCAATTTAGATCAGATTAGGGCTTTACAGGGCTTCCCAGGTGGTGCTAATGGTAGTGAAGAACCTGTCTGTGAATGCAGGAGACACAGAAGACTCAGGTTTGATCCTTGGGTTTGGAAGATCCCCTGGAGGAAGGCAAAGCAACCCAGTCCAATATTCTTGCCTGGAGAAACCCATGGACAGCTGAGTGTGGCAAGCTATGGTGCACAGGGTCACAAAGAGTTGGACACGACTGAAGCAACTTACACACACACACACGGCTTTACAAGGCCAGAATATAAGTTTCGATATGCATTCTAGGAAAAACCTGTAAAAACAGATATGGAGATGGTAGTATGCATTTTAAATACCTTTTTGTGGAGCAATTTGCATTTGAACCGTAGGAAGAATTTTAAGTAAAAAACAACTGCAGCTCAAGCTTCTCTTGGTGAAAATCTCTTTCAGTATTTAACTGGTACATTACATATAATAGGATAAAGGATAAGAAGGTTCTATTACCATGAAACTCAGTAAAAAATGTTATTCTTAAATTTTATTTAAGTTACACCACAGCGCCAACATTCAAAACATGATTTCCCATTTCCAGACTTCCTACATGTTTTCAAGTTAACCATAATAACCTTTGGAGGACTTAACTACCCAAACCTCATATGCAATTTTAAGAAAGTGTCTCAACATCTATTATTTTTTCCAATGTAAGACTTTATTATTTATACTCCAGTCATCCACCATTTGACTTCCCTAAGACACTAACCTGTGGGTCTACTAATCCTCAAGAAATCTCACTTCCTCACCTGTAGGACCTCTTCAAGGGAGGCCTACTGAGCCCAGGGTCTTCTATAATCTGGTATTCCCAGTTTGGTGGTATAAAGTTTCCAAACACAATCAGAATAAACAATTGATAACTCCTCCACCCAAATCTGGAGGGGTTTTTTCAGTATTTTATTAAATGTTTGGGTACAAAAATGATAGAATCTACTGATACAAAGGAAATCAGCCCTGAATATTCACTGGAAGGACTGAGGCTGAAACTCCAATACTTTGGCTACCTGATGTGAAGAACTGACTCATTGGAAAAGACCCTGATGCTGGGAAAGACTGAAGGCAGGAGGAGAAGGGGACAACAGAGGGGGAGATGGCTGGATGGCATCACCGACTCAATGGACATGAGTTTGAGTACACTCTAGAAGTTGGTGATGGACAGGGAGGCCTGGCCTACTGCAGTCCACGGGGTCGCAGTCAGACATGACTGAGCTGAGCAACTGAAACGATACAAATCAAACCATTTTTTTTTCTCATATGCCCTAGCCACAGGGTGAATGAAGTCTTACAGCATAGGAAAAGATGCCTTACGCATTTACATTTTTCAAAAGGGCTAGAAAAATGCAATTGGGATTTCATAAGACCTTTTCAATACTGTTCCAGGTATCATTGAAACAGTCAGTCAGATTATCTCTGGATGGGTTGCTGATCAAAACTGGATCAAGAAGTATCATTACCACAAGTCTTACCTCATCCTCTGTGGCGTCACTAACCTGCTTGCTCCTTTAGCCACCACATTTCCATTACTTATGACCTATACCATCTCCTTTGCTGTCTTTTCCGGTGGTTACCTGGCATTGATACTTCCTGTACTGGTGAGTAGACACACTTGTTAATGTTCTTACACCATTTAGTAAAAGTATGAAGAATCATCTCCCCCAAAGAGAAAACATACTTTGTATTACTTTCATAACTAAAAACAAAAACAATATACCCAAGGCCTCAGAAACCATGTAGCTACATCCTATCCAGCTATTCATCTTATCTTGAAAAGAGGGATGATGAGAGGACTAGCCATGTGGAACAGGAAAGAAGCAAAAGCAAAATAGGGAACAGAAGGATTCTACTTTATCAGTCTCCCAGGTTAGGCTTCTATTCTTTACTTCAGCTCCAGAAATTTCTTTGGTTCTAGGATACATCTGGGAAGAGTTCCTTAAAAGAAAAAGGGGCTCCCTGACAAGTGATGACCTCTCTCTTGTTGAGAGAAGTTCTGTATACCTTAACAGGGATATTGTGCTTTTAACTCCTCTCCATCTTTATCCCAAATCGACATAAAATCCTAGAGCTGAATGGAATGGAGTTGTAGAAATACTCAGTTTTTCTTGGAACCCCATGGGTCCTTAGAACTAGGTTCCCAGTGTGCCGGAACATAATCCCCAGGAATCTTCAGGCCTGGTATCAATATTAGCATAAGTGGTGAAGAGTATTATGAGGCTTAAGCAAAAATTAAAAGTTTCTAACACTTAAATCAACTTCCTGTGGTATCTGATTTCTTATAAACCAGTGGTTGGTACTCAGCCATAGGTGGACTGAAGAATACTACTATCAGCTCCAACTGTAAATATCATTTCCTAACAGAAAAGAGCAGTGAGACTCAGGGGGGAAAATATCCCTGAACTAACTAACTAAAAGATTTTTAAAAAGAAATTAAAACCAATGGTTCATATCAGGGTAGAATGCCATCCAAACCACTCAGAAGCCAACTGTTCATAGCTTGAGACAACATACACAGTATTTTATCCCTCTGTAGGTAAAAGTCTCTGTAGAATACCACCCTCAATATGGTTAACACTGGATTCTAATCCCTACAGGTTGATCTGTCTGGGAATTCTACAGTACACAGCTTTTTGGGACTTGCAAGTTTCTTTGCTGGGATGGCTGTCCTTTCTGGACCACCTTTAGCAGGTAACGGCTCAGCCTTAGTAAACTTCAATCACAATGAACCAAAATGTTGATCCATGATTAATGGTAACATGGAATGACAATATTAGATAGTTAAAAGAAACTGATGATCATCTCTGCTGTTCATGTACCAACTCGCACAACTCCATTATGAAACCAGGAGAATCTGAGGGTTAATTCACCAGATGTGCACTAAGCAGATTTCAGTCTTGTAGCAGGGACTGTGTATGTATCTACTTCTCTGGAGAGACAATCCAGAGTTTTATCAGAAGCCCAAAGGTATATGATGCTTAAAAATAAAAAAAACAAACAAAAACTACTAGCACCTTTTATCTAAACATCAGTCATTACATAGCTTGAAAACTGCAGGCCTGATCCCTTTGCTCTTCAGACGTGCCTTAAGACTAAATGCCAGAATCTGTGCAGAGGACATGTGCAGCCACTAGAGAGAGACACATTAAGTGTAAGCATAGTAAAACTTAGGGGAGTTCTGTTTTTAAATAAACTTTAAGACCGAAGTATTGTTTTACATTCACTTTTTACCTACTGGAACATAAGACTATTAAAAGACTAACCACTCACACACAAATATTTTTAGGAAACAGACTTAAGCCTTAGTATCTTATGCTATAGGTTCTCAACTATTGAGAGCCTATAAGAATTACAGTATATAGAATATACTATATAAGACATTAGTAAAAGAATTATAGTATGCAGAATTACAAATTACTACAGCATTTCTAATCATCCACAATAAGGAATCCAATCTAAAAATTACTTTTGCTTCCCTCAGTCCTGAAGTAAGACAGAAAAAGAGTGGGATCTTGCCCCACATTTTTTTAATATGTTTTATAATGACATAAGATTTGCACTTCTATAAACTTGAGACTGAGAAAAGCAAATATCAAAAGAAAAAATATAAAAACTTAAGAAATTATTACTGAAGGTAAAAAAAAATGTACCACTAATCTGAGGTTAAATTTCAGTATACCTATCTAAAGAAAAAATGTATACAAATATACAACTAAGTCCTGATTTGAATTTATGAACACACCTCTTTCCATGAGGTCTAACTTGGCCAATACTTCATAACTGGAAAATAGGCAAGAATTTTATAGCCCAGAATTATTATATAACAGGAGTGGTAAAAAAAAAAAAAAAGACGAAACACTAGAGGCTCCAAGAAGAGTTACGCTATGTCCTGTATCCAGGTCAGTGAAATAGAGGAAAATAGAGTTCAAATACAGTTTGCTGATAAATTTTTTCAATCTTAACCCTTCTTCGCTCACTGTGCCAAAGACACTTTGGAACTTTCTAAGTTCTGTTAAGCCAAAAACATCGGAGGTAACAAGTACCAGGGCACAGAATATATTATTCAAATGATAAAAGCAAGTAATAAAACTACATGTTTAGAGATACACATTTTTGTATACATTTAAAATGTTTAACAGTTCAATGTATGTATGGGAAGACAACACAAGCATTGTGAGGAGTATTACTTAAAAGGAAAAAGCTATATATATACACATGTAGGTTTCAAAACTAATTTGTTGGTCTTTAAAAAAAAATTTTTTTAAATAAAAAAGGACCACAGAGCAGATCAGAAAACAGAGTGCATCACTTTATTGTGAAATTTATTTCACAAGCACACACACTTATGTAATAGAAAAAATATATATGTGATATAAATACATTTCTTATTGTGAGTCAAAAGAAAAGTTACAAGCCTTTTGTTACCCAATATCCACAATATCCTAGCACCATATCTAAGGATAAAGACAGAGCTCATGGTAGAATTTTTACCTGCTAACTTTCAGAATACTATGTAGGCAATCATAAATTTTATAAGTTCTACAAAAAAAGTTAAAGGAAGTGATAAGGCTGTTGCTAAAAGCTTAAGTATAGATTTTTAGTATTGATATATAATTCAGTTAAGCTTCCTTCTCTGTATCATGATCTCTCATTGACTACAAAGTTGTGCTAGGCATCCTGTTGAAGGGAGATTTCAGGATAGTCCTTGCTCCTGTAAGTCACTGTTCTGTGAAATGACAAAGAGGATTTTACAAAGGCTGTTATATTTGTCCCTAACTTCCAGCAGCAACTACTTAAGAACATCAGAAATAGTGATTTGCAGATCCATTTATCTCTCAACTGGTATGGACAGTTATACTATTGTCTTTAGCTTTAACTAAATTGAAAGGCTTACTGGTTACAAAATATTTTTCTAAACCAAACTCAGATCTTCTGAACTGTATGAGATCCTCATTTTATACTTACCTAGATTTGTTACTATCAAATTAGAAAAGTTGAAATTCCTATAAAAATTACAGGTATTACAAGTGAGCAATCGAGCAAAGAGTAAAATGTTTCACAATAATCCTCAGTCAAAAGACTAGTTAAAAATGGTACATGAACAATAATTTTCTCCTTCCTGTATGGAAATGAAAAAGAAAAACAAGTTAGTCCTATACAGCATATTTTAATAACTCAAGGAAAGGTCGGGGGGGGAAGCATAGGACACCCAAGGAACCTATTTTCTTAAAAAAAATGTTTTAAGAAAAAAGAATGTTTAAAGAAGTAAGAAAATTATATATACACTTTTTGTAACACATAATTATTAAGAACTACAGTAGCAACAAAATTCTTTATCAGATCTTGACTAAAACTGACAGGGATTGAAATAAATTAGTAGTTCTAAAATTAATCCCCTCACACACACACACTCCCCACAAGGGATCACTCTGCCCACTCCACCTCACAGCCCTCCCTGTTCTTGTCACTACTGAGCAACAAATTCAATTTTAGTTAACAACATGACCTGCTTCAGAATGGGTCAGCTGACCCAAGTGTAGGTCAAACGTCACTGTTCATCCAAACCCAAATTCTGTTTTTTTGCTGGTAGATGCCATCCAGAACTATACACTAACACCAAGATGGAAGCTTGAAAGATTGTGAAAAAATAAAAAATATTAATATTTTTAAAACATAATATACATTTCCAATAGACCTCTGTTAGCAATATAAGTACAAAAATAGTGCTTTGGGCAATATATCAATACAAGACAGATATACATTACTTATGTGAAATTCCTAATCTTGTACCCTAGGGATTTGACATGTGAGCTCAAAATGCTATGGACTGTTCAGTTTCATTTAAAAATAAAAACACCAATGGCCCATATTAGCTGCCTATAAGACAAACTGAGTATAGTTCCCTTCTTCCACCTACCCCTCCATTTCCCAAATGATAAATGCATATATTAAGCTAAAATATATGTTTATATTTGAATCAAATGTCTGAAAACTCACTTAAAATGTCATAGATAACTGTTTTTTGTTTTCACCACCAAAACTTTATTTTCCATCGATACAGTCGAGGTCTCTCTTATCCATTTAGCCCTCCCCTCTGCCCCTTTGCCTATGATAACCACTACTCTGATCTCTGCATTTACATGTTTGTTTGTTCATTTATTTTTGTTTGTTTCATAAATCATAGCCAGGACTTAACACTAGGACTTCGTCTAGAATGTTTCTTTCCCTCTTGCTATGATTTTTCAACCTCACAATTCATCAGAAATACCATGGAGCAAAACTGGTTAATTTTGCATCAACATTTTATCTGTGTTTTACAAGAGAAGACAATGACTAAAATGGAAATTCATCCATCTAAGCCTGTCTCTCTATTAATGCAAAAAAGTGCATCTCTTCATGAAATGAGATCATTTCCTACCTCTATTCCATCCTTATTTCAGATACAATGTTAAACAAATATTCCACCCAGTCCTCACTCAAACTTTTATCAACCATGCCCTCTACAGTTTTACCAGTCATCTTACCCTGTCAGTTGAAAATTTCTCTATGGCCTAAAATTTTATTTGGAAAACAAATACACAAACAACCTTTTGGTCTGCTATAAATCCCTTTTGGATATTAAGGGTATGGGGGACAAGTAAGAAGGCAGAACAAAGCTCCTTATCCGTTAAATCCTGAAGAATATATTATACTCTGAAGAGGCAAAAGAAAACAAATCATTTATTTTGATTTATTTATGATTTAAATCATTTATTTATCCAGTGGTTATTTTCCCCATAAACAACAAACCGCACAGAATTTTACTTTGATTCAGTATCCCTAAGATTAATGAATCCCTATAAAAACATCAAAAACAAATTCCAAACAGCTCTCTACTGTGGTTTAAAAAAAAGAGGAGGAGGTAGTCCTTCCCTTGCAAGGCCAAGAAATCAAGTTTCAACATCCTAACACAGACCAAAATCCTCTTAATAAAATTTATAACACAGAGCCAATAATTAAAGCACTACCAGTAAATCTTCCAGCAAACTTCTATCACAGGGTCTTTAGGGAGTTCCTATCTTAAAAGACACTGAGGTTTATATCTGCTAAACCATGTTTCCCAAGACTTTCTCCCCTCATGGCACATATAGGAAGTATTTGTACAGCACACCCAAAGTAAAAAGACAAGGCTGCTAAAAGCCAGGACCCCAGGAATGTGAAAAGATCATTATCTCTGTACCTCAGAAGTCTAGCACTATGCTACAGCCCAATAGCTAGCTAGGAGCTCTAGTTCAACAACAGCAAATCACTTACAGAATTCTCAACTAGTCTGAACTACTACCAAGGAACTTTGGAATTAAGGGCCTTTTAGGAGTATTTTAAATCTTAACAAAAAGACCAATAATAAACTTACAGTAGTAATCCTACTGTAAAGGATTTATAAACCCAGCTAAAAATCACCTTCTGAGCTATCACAGACATGAATACTTTTTAGGCAAGATGTCAGTCATTTTTAAACATGTATGGTTTAACCCATAAAATGATAGAGTAGTTTTAAAATGATGACATTTAAAAAAATGAATTTAGAATACTATATTAAACACCAATCTTGAAAGATTCTAATCCTTTTTGCCTATAAGAAAACTGGTTTTCAAAACTGTTTAAGGAAGCTGAGTCCTATCTCCCCAGTTGTTTTAAATTATCACAGGAAACATTATTTGACATTTCTGTCCAGAACAAAGGTTACACAGTTATAAGGATTTGGACCCCAACTTCATTGTACGTAAGAATCAAATGGGTGCCGCCTAGGAGGAAGATGTTTAGGAGCCAATGAATTTGCACAATTAACATGCATCTTAAGTGTATCTGGCACAGGTAGTCTGGAGACATTAAGGAAATGCTTAGAGGGCACTTCAGCTTAGGAAATCTGCACCAGCAGCCAGTACTCCTCAGAATGTTGACTACATACAGTATTCCCTAGTGTGGAGTGGAGGCTCAGATCCATGCATGCTTTCCTAGACTGTAGCTGGTATTCTCTGCCATTCACAATGCTTTTGCTATGACCACAGAGAAACCCAGTCTTAAATGTCAATTTATGTGTGTATTTCCTTTCAAAAATGATTAGAATGCAGTGGTTTCCAAACTACCAACAGTAACCCTGAAACTCATTAGGGCTGAAAGTACATTTGTATACAGCTACTTTATGCTATTATTAAAAAAGTACAAAGATCTAATAAAATCAAACCAAATATACCATCTTTTTGTTTGTTCGTTTTTGACTGTGCCTGGCAGCATGCAAGATCTTACTTCCCTTGCACTCTATAGGGGAAGCATGGAATCCAACTGAACCACCAGGGAATTCCGTATAGAGTCTTTTTTTACTTTCAGTGGTGGGGAAAAGCTAATTATTCCAACAAGAGAGACGTTTGGTTAGAACAATGAAGCTATAAATTTAACTTAGCTAGTTGTTGTTTAGTCGCTAACTCGAGTCTGACTCTGCAAACCCATGGATGATAGCCCACCAGGTCCTCCTGTCCATGGAATCACCCAGGCAAGAATACTGAAGTGGGTTGCCATTTCCTTTTCCAGGGGATCAAACCCACGTCTCCCGTGTTGGCAGGCAGACTTTTAACCCCTGAGTCACCAGGGAAGCCCCACATTTACCTTGATTATGAAGCTAATACTTTCACAGGACAACTAATTAATAATAATACAATTTAGTCGTCTATCTCACTTTTCACCTATTTGCTATTATAAACAGCATCATAAAACTAGCTACTCAACTGTACATTAATATCCTACTGAATGGCAATTAGATCTTAGAGAAATAATTTTAAAATATGCAAATCTCTCAATTCTCAAGCATGAACAGGAGAAATAGATTTAAAACAAACTGTTTCATTAAACTTTGCACTGGGAATTCCCAGGCAGTCCAGTGGTTAGGACTTGATGCTCTCACTGCCAGGGACCCGGGTTCAATCCTTCGTTGGGGAGCTAAGATCCTATAAGCCACATAATACAGCAAAAAAGTAGTAATAATAATTAAAAAAAAAAAAACAATCTTTGCATGGAAATAAAACTTTTGCATGGAAGGAGTTCTATAGTATGCTAAATAATTCCCTGCCCTGCTAAGAAAATATACTAAATATATCTTAATCTTTAATGTTTCAGAAACAAGATTCTGACTTTAAATGTGTGTGAAATGAATGGCTTTATAAGCAGTTTTCTCTCAAACTGTTTAAGTCCCTCTAGGATTTATAAAACAACTCATTTTCACTATTTTTAGCTTTATCCTCCTGACCCTTCAGCAGCACTAGCTACCTCCTTGTCCAAGAACTTCTAGTCTTTTCCCAGAGTACAACTTCTAATACCCCTGCTATGTATATACACTCTAAAGGACTAAGGGAGGGGTGACAAAGGATAAAAGGGGGTGCTGCTGATATCCAGCTTCTCCTTTATAGGCATTTCTAGAAAAGTTAATTAGAATGGTCACCTGTTTCTTAGATATCTAAAGGTCAGTCAACATAATACAAAAACATGTGAGTAGGTTTCACTATTATGCTTATCTCCAAGAAACATTTAATTGAGGTCACTGATCAAGCAAGGAGTTAGTAAGTAGAAGCAACTTAAAGTTAGCTGAATTTAAATAAAACATCCCATTTATTCATTACATTTAGAAAAGGAAACAAAAAGCTAATAATGCAAAGAAACAAAAATTAAAAGTATTTATCAGAGCCAACTAAGAGAACAGAGGACAGGATAGGAGATAAAGAAATACACAATCAGATAAAAATTTTATTTTAATCAGACCCAGCCAGTGAGAAATCACGTTCCAAGATATAAGTGAAAATCAAAAGACATGACGTCAGCTCCATGCAGGCAGATATTTTCATCCATTTTTATCCAGATATAGTCTTAGTATCCAGAACTGTGCTTGCACATGGTACCAAAATTTTTTGAATAAATGATCAGAATAGCCTTAAGGTTTTTTTAGGATTTTAAATATAAATACTTATAAGACTCATATTATTATAAGTTTGCATCTACAAACATAATATGCATACAATAATCTAGAAAAGATTGTGAAACCCTAGAGGTCCTAAGCCCTTTTCAGGGAATCTGAGGTCAAAATTATTTTCCTAACAATGTGTTACGTCACTTCAGTCATGTCCGACTCTTTGCGACCCTATGGACTGTAGCCCACCAGGATCCTCTGTCCATGGGATTCTCCAGGCAAGAATACTGGAATGTGTTGCCATTTTCTTCTCCAGGGGATCTTCCTGATCCTCAGGGATTGAACCTGCATCTCTTGTGTCTCTAGCATTGGCAGGCAGGTACTTTACCACTAGCACCACCTGGGAAGCCCTTTCATAATAATTTTGAGACTTATGCCTTTTTCATAGGAATGACTTTTGCAATAATGTATAAATATTGGTGCCTTGTACTAATATTCCTTGCCCCCAAACTCACTTAAAAAAAAAAAAAAAGGCATTTCACTTAAAGTTCTAGTGTGTGAAAGTCTTTTTCGCTCAGTCGTTTCTGACTCTTTGTGATCCAATGGACTGTAGCCTGCCAGGCCTCTCTGTCCAGGGAATTCTCCTGGCAAAAATACTGGAGCGGGCTGCCATGCCCTTCTCCAGATCTTCCTAACCCAAGGATCAAACCTGGGTCTCCTGCATTGCAGGTGGATTCTTTATCATCTGAGCTACCAGGGTGATTCGAGTATGTGCCATCAACCAAATGATTCTGAGAACCCTTCAATTCTTGTTTTAAAAGAACACTTTGATTTCAGGGAGAAATACTGTCATTGTTTAACCCACTTGGCCAAGTCAGTTCCTTTTCACTTGTTCTCACCTGAACCATCCCTGCATAGCCCTTATTACAGGTGTAATACCTAAAGCCCCACTAACTATGAGTGCAGGGGCCATGTCTAGTTTGGCTCATTATGGTATCAACACCTAGCACATCGCTGGGAACATAGAAAGAACTCAAATGTTTGTTCAGTGAAGAAAAAAAGATAATAATCAGTTCTCACTTTTTCCCTTGGAAAATAGTTCAGTTTTTTTTTTCTTTGTAAGAATAATTGTAAAATGAAATGGTGTGTGTTCCCAATTTCTCCAACTTTCATTATAACACTGGAGATGGGCTCTGGGTCCACAATTACTTTTTCGCCAAGGTTTAAACCACTAACTCAGATGGAACTGATTCAGCTTCAACAGAAAATAAGACAGGTAAGCAGCTTGACTAACTTTCTAATGGGTCACAATACAGACTAATTACAGGAGGCTCCTTCCTTCAATGGTTCATGGCTGAGAACTACTAATGGCACGATTTATATCATTAATAGAAATCCTTCCTTCCTAATAGGCTGGTTATATGATTATACCCAGACATACACCGGCTCCTACTACTTCTCGGGAGCATGCTATCTCCTCTCTTCAGTTTCCCTTTTCTTCGTACCATTGGCTGAAAGATGGAAAAACAGTGTGACGACAAAGAGAGAAGACTGCAGTCAAGTGAGAGGCTAAAAGAAAATCCAAACTAAAAGTCACTGGAAGAAAAAGCATAGAAGAGAAGTACCCTCATTTATAGAATGAAAAGGTGAATCACATAGTTTTTTAAGATTCCTTTTTTGCTTTAGCATTCTGAAAAACGTCTAACTGGTGGTAAGAAAAGAGTAATAGCAACTTAACAGTTTGCTTCTTAACTAGAGATAACCTTTTTCTTTTCATTATTTTGTTTCTTAAATTTTCTATAATAAACATGTTTTGCTGTGCAATAAAACATAAATAAGAACTGCTAAAAACCCAAACAAGAAAACTTTATTTCAAGATTGTTTCTGAATACTATTTCTATCCATCCAATGTTACTTTTTCACTATATTTAATTATCTGAAATGATCAAGCTCACTATGTAGACACAACTTTAGAACAAGTTTTATATGAAAGTTGAATAGGTGGCTCTTAATGGGAGACAAACTAAGATGTTTTCTTAAAAACCATCCTAGTGTTCTCTGCAATACCAGTCTCTCTAGAATCTCCTTCAGCTTCTGTTATTACTATCATTATTCCATCTTTCCATTCCTCTCTGCTTTAAAGTATATTAATTCCCTACAGAGAAAAATCCAAAATGAAAGCCTGGTTTTAGCTCCAAAATGTGGCACTCTCCCACTCTCTACATGTACCTTTGTGCCACCAGTTGCAACCCCAATGGCTTGCCATTGTCCACCAGACAGTCTCGCTTATCCTTCACAATCTGACTCACCAAAGGCTTCTGGAAAACCTCTCGCAGCATGAAGTCATTCTTTCCTCTGGAATCTCATCTGACTTTTAACAGAGCACTATATGAGCTGATATGTCAATCTTTGGCATCAGTCTGCAAGATTAACAGGCCCAGCACCAATTTTGGAACCAAATTTATCTGAGTTCAAGTCTAGGTTATCTTAAAAACTGTAGTTGGTCATGTTTGAAATGTACAGGTTTTACACATAGATGTTAATGTCTAATATTCTTTTTACATTTTAGATGTAAGACAATATGAATAGTCAGAAACAGTACCCCCTCACACAAACAGGAATAATAATAAATCCAAGCTCTGCTACTTGTTACTATGTAACTTCATGAAAATTAGGGACTCAACTGCTCTTCATGAAAACTGGGACTCAACTGCTCTTGAGTCCCAATTTCCTCCTCTGTAATATCAGGATGCCACCAACCTACCTCACTATGAGGATTAAATGAAAACATACTTGTACCAAGCAAAAAACTCTTCAGAAAGAGTAGCCACCAATTTCCTTTCTTCTTTCTACAGCAAAACACAAGATTTAAAAAATCAGTGACTTACTAGGAACCACTCTAATCCGCCCCAGATTCCCTTTTGAGCAAAAATAGTTCTCTAAAAGACTGACTACCTAGGACAACTAGATTCTTTTCTCCAATGAAAGCAAACTATACATTGTAAGTAGAACCAACTAAACAGAGTTCCCTGGTGAACTAGTGGTTAGGATTCTGGACTTTCATCACCATGGCCTGGGTTTAATCCCAGGTTGGAGAACTGAGATCCTGTACACTGTGCAGCCAAAAACAAAAAACATAACAAAACAGTAAAAGTAGAACCAACTAACGAACTCCAAGTTGAATTCTGATTTACCCAGGCTTCATGACTCAAACACAACTGAGTAGTTCTTCATCCTACTCAGTGGCAATAGGCCCCTCTAAATCTGGGTGGTGTGGATCAAGAAAGGGTGAATCCCCAGACCATAGAAAGCTAAAGACTTAATAACTAATGTACTCATTGTACTAACAATTAACTTAAAATGTTCCTATTTACTTCTGCCCTTGAACACAACAATATTATAAGATGTCAACACATTTTTAAGTAACCATAATCTAGAAATATTATCTCAGACACATATAGGGTTTCAAGAAAAGCAAAAGAGTACACCTTTCTCAAGACATCCCAAGTGGGAGGGGGGTTGGGTGTAGGGTCCCTGGTGGTCCAGTGGTTACAACTCTGCCTTCCAATGCAGGAGGCACAGATTTGATCTCTGATCTGGGAACTAAGATCCCACATGCTATGAGGTGCAGCCAAAAAAAAAAAGATATCCCATGGGACAAAGAGGAAACAAACAATAGACATCGCATGTGTTTGCAGAAGTAGGCTGGTGAATAACCTTATATCAACATCTAATACATACCAGTCACTGAGGCAGATACATTTTATATTTAATCTTCAGAACCCTTAGAAGAAAATACTATGATGACCATTTTACAAATAAATAAAGCTAAGGTCAAAGAAATTAAACACCCAGTATGTAGAGTCCTAACTCAAACACAAACTAACAGAAAACCCTATACTTTCCTTTAGACAATCTTGGCTTCTTGGCAGTATACAAGATTATGGAGTTAATTTCATTGCAAGCAGTTATCTTGTAATAAATTTGTTCTAACTCAAATTGGCATCATTTTAATATCTAGGTTGAAATGAAAAAGAGGAAAATATCTAAGAATCAAAACAAAGCCACAAAACATCTGTTACAATACAGGAAAAATGTAGTTATTAAAAAATAATGAACATTTTAAAATCTTCCAATATTCACCAACCCTGACCAAAGAAGGTAATGCTTAAGTATGGGCCACTTATAATTCCTTAATACAAAATTTTAGTTGAAATGTTTATAAAGTTTAAGAATTACCTATAAATACATATATATTTATTTAGTAGAGCCATGATAATCTGAATGTAAAAGTTCAGTTGGAACTTTTCAACACAAAAGTTCAATACTTTCTTCACACTTACTGAATTATTTAAAACTATTAAGATAACCATTTCCAGCGGTTCTAACTCAAAGAAATGCCATACCATTAATGTAAAAGGAATTGTCTATATACGCTGTTCATGAAATACTGTTTCTGGTACTAAAACTCTACCTTATAGTACTTTTAAGTTTTAAACGTTCTTTCCCACCTATTACTTCATCAGCATCATGTCAATCCTGTGAGGAAGATGGATAATTATTAATATTCCTATCTTATATCTAAGGAACAAAAGCAAATTAAGACCAAGTTATTTGTCTAAAGTTACAAAGCTAATCCTAAGGGAGCCAATTGTGAATACTAATTAACAATGTTGATTAGAGCATAGCCCCTGGCTTTTCTTCTTTGATGATGAGTTTAAAACTTAATAAAAGAAACAATTATATTTAAATGGACTGAAATAATCTGTGGTATTTTTCAAATAATCTAGGGACATTAACATATGTGATGCTATCTGTTTATCTGCAAAAAATCAGCTCCTTAGTACATAAACTTGCCTAATTGTAAAATTAGCTTTTTCCATGAGGAGAAAAAAAAAAAGCACAGTGTATTATTAATATTTGAATTTAGATGTAATTTTTAAAAGAAACAGACTCCAAACCTGAGGACCTAAATTTAAAACCAAAGCCCAATACTTTTTAAAAACCTTGAGTGATTCGCTTAAGACAGAAAAAGCTTGTATGAGGCTTTATGTCCATATATTTGCCTCATTTGGCTACTCATGCACCACAAGCATCTACCTAAATGTCTCATGTTTATTACCCATAGTCTTCATATATACAAACAAATGAAAAACAAAAAAAGGCCTTGGAATCATCTTTTAAATAAATCAGATTAAAATTCATGTTTTATTTCTATGAGAGGGAAGCTGGCATTGTTTACCTAGGATTACTGAGACAAATAAAAACAATCATTTCCTAAAAAGAACTTACTGTCTTGTACATTCTGACTAACACATCATAAAAATCTACTTTCATCCAAAACAATGATCAGTAACAACCTAGTGAGGCTGTTTCAGAGATGCAGAGGATAAGATGGGGCTCCACACAGAGCCAACTGTCTGGCTTGCCTGGAAATCAGGGAGTTCCTGGGACGGCGGACTCTCAGTTTTAAAACTAGGACAAGTTGGCCACTCTTACCAAGGAGTAATAACACATGTGGATGTCTGGATACTTCAAGCCACATTTACCAAGAATCACAAATTTAATTTCTTTTATATCATTCAAGGGCTAGTAAGCAAAGAGAAACAAATGGGATACACAGCAATACTTAAGGAATAGAGGCATACACTTTTTAATGAAAATCCACTTTCAGGCATTAACTGATCAATAACTTGTGAAGTGAAATTTCAAAAACTGAATTAACTTTTCTGGTGGCTCAGATGGTAAAGCGTCTGCCTGCAATGCAGGAGACCTGGGTTCAGTCCCTAGGTTGGGAAGATCTCCTGGAGAAGTGAATGGCAAGCCACCCCAGTATTCTTGCTTGGAGAATCCCATAGACAAAGAAGGCTGGCAGGCTATATAGTCCATGGGTCGCAAGAGTCAGACACGACATAAACAAACACACCCCCCCCCCCAAAAAAAATTCCAATTTTCACTTTTACACTATTTTTACAAAACTGACAAACTGGGCCAAAATAAAGCCAAGATGTCCCTTTCTTTGGTTGGTGTCAACACATCAACATTCTTTTGGCAAGGAAAAGAGAAATCTATCCTTTAAGAGTAGTATTTCAGGACCAAGGAAATGAGCCTTCCTTCAATATCTCAAAGCTAGTCAGAGTTCAGTATAAATTATTTACATATACCAACCTCTAGAACAGAGGACTTTACCACACTTGATTAAGCCATTTCAAGCCTAAATGCCCCAGCTATGCAGCACAGTCCTCTGAAGCCATGGTAATAAGATGACTCACCAAGTGGCAGGTGTCTTAGGTTCTACGATTAATGGGTGTCTGCCTGGATGAGAACATATGTATGTGCCCAACAGACGATCTCATCCTGTTTGGCTAAGAGAAGAGACAGGCTAAAAGAACTGGTCAGTAGTACAGTACCTGCTTTATAATGGAAAGAATCAGACTTTGTCCCAGAGACTTGTAATTCATGCAGACTTTTAAAATGTCCTCTGTATGCATTATACCCCAATTTTCACTTACCAGAAAAGTACAACAGAGTGATCTAAGAGGATAAAAACCAACTTTATCACCCCGAAATTAGATATAGCTGAAATGTGAGAATTATCATACTGAGTGCATTGCTTCAAGATATGTGAAGTCAGAGTCATGAGAATATTAAATCCATATTTAAACCCTCCTATTACATTTGATGACTTGATGTCAGTTTCCACTCAAGTAAAAATCAGTAATTCATATTTGAGTTCTAGCTCATGAACGTATATATCCTTATGTGAAAACTGATACCATGCCACAGTTAATAAGATACGGGTTTATAAATATGGAGTTTAAAAGAAACTTACCCTTTCCCTTTGTGCAGCTCTGACTTCCAACCCAGTTTCTATAGAAACAGAAGGACAAGTGCCAATGCCAGAAGTCTGCCAATTAGAACTCATCTTTTAGTTGCTGAATAATAAAGCCATATCCCAAAGTCGGCTATAGGTTTTTGATTGTCAGTAGTTCCTAAAAAGAAACCCAGGAGGAAAAAAAGACATTTAACCAATTACTATACTTGAAATGCTCCCTCCTTTAAACTTGGCTATTAAAAGAAAATAGAGGAGGGTAGATCTAACACCATGTGTTAAATTTTTTTTTAAATTAGGGCTTCAGACACTTCTACACTTAAAAAGCAGCAAATAAAAGGTGTCTTTGAAGGTTCACAATACCTTTAAGCTAATGTATTAAAGAACACTCATGTATCACAGACATAAAGTATTTTCAACCACCAAACCTTAAAGTTCAGATGAATTTCATCCTTTTTGTGGAATGAATTTTCAGTAAGATTTTTAACACTGCAGAGGGTAAACTTCATAAGTAAAATTTGTTGGGAGAAATAAAGGATACAGGTAAATTTCCTTTGAAAAATAAACAATTCTCATGTCTCAGGAGGAATCTATAAATCATAAATGAACCCTAAAGAGGTTTTCTAAAGATGCTGACATTGCTGTGCTTGATGAAAAATCCCTCTAAAACTTACATGCCAATTGAAAAACTGTGAGACATGAGAATAATCTGGCTGCAATTTCTCATTCGGTATCAACATGGCTGCTTGGTTAATGTACTTTAGAATCCTTTACCTTAAAAACTTAGGCATTAAAAAAGCATTTCTGTAATAAATTGATACCATGCAATTCACAGTATTTTCTGAACATTCACATTGGTCCATTCTCTTCAATATATATCTTTATTACTTGTCACTGTGAGCTTTAACATAATTAGATTCTTATTGCTATGTGTGGAAAATCAGTTTCTTAATGAAGTTACTTTTGTACTATGACTAAACAACAAAAGCAATCAGGAACCACTCCTCAATCCTGTCCATATCTATGCTCTCCACAGAAAGCTCTGAATCCATCTCTACCAAATCTCCTAAATTATGGGGCACCTATCAGTACAGTCTCAAATATTCTCACCTGTATCTATCAAAAAAGAACATGCTCTATCTTACAATGAAAAGAGTGGACTAGAACAGAATGGGAGGGAGAGAAAAAACATATTTAAATGTAACAAAATAAGCAAGACCCAACTAAGTAGGATGGGCTTCCCAGGTGGTACTACTGGTAAAGAACCCCACGTGCCAATGCAAGAGACATGGGTTCAATCCCTGGGTCAGGAAGATCCCCTGGAGGAGGGCAGGGCAACCCACTCCAGTATTCTTGCCTGGAGAATCCCAGGGACAGAGTCAGGTGGCAGTCCAAAGGGTCACACAGAGTCGGACACAATTGAAGTGACTCAGCAAACCAACTAGGATAGACAACAGATAACCCTCCCATGTCTTGGTGACAGAGACCTCTGGTAATTTTCTGGTCACTAGAGTTCACTATCTATGAACACTTGTACCTACTTTTCTTGATGAAAATATGTATTTTTTTTAACCCTTAAAGTAAATGTCCTTTACTCTAGCATAAATCTGACAATCTTATGCATGAGGGATAAGATGCTAATCACCAACTTTTACTACCCTAAACATTTATATATCTACATATTAGTAAGTACCTATCAAACTTTCCAGTAGAGGAATCACTTGGGGAATCTGAGTTCATTCAATAGGTTTGTGTGAGGGCTTCTAGTTCTACATTTCTTAACAAGCTTCTGTGTGATGCTACTACTGCTGGTCTGAGGATCGCACTTTCAACAGCAGAAATTCTACAAGGCTAAACAATATACACACTGCACTGAATCCAAATTCACTCTGAAAGTTTTTGGTTCTGATGTCTGAACAATTTTTAAGAGGCTGATTGTGTATGTGTTGGTCAGTAAGTTTACAATTTGACTCTCAAGCAGTGATTCTCAACTTTGGCTACACACTAGAATCAGGTGAGCACTTAACACTAGCACCTTGGCAGAACCCCACTGGACCTAGATGAGTCTCCTGGCTACTGGTATTAAAATTCCTCACATGATTTTAATGCATAGCCAGGTGTGAGACCTCTGCTACAAAAGAATTCTAAAGAATGCAGTTTATTGAAGTGCTTCTCTATAAAAGAATATACATAAACTATACAATTATCTTGGGAGCAAGGCAAAACTGAGAGTCAGTTTCTATATGCTAAAATAAAAATTTTATGAAACAATTTCCCCAAAATTCCTTAAAAACATGAAATATATATGTATATGTGCCTCAAAGTGTTCATTTTACCTGTAATAATAGTTCTACTCTGAACATTAATGCAATAAAAGGTTATGTATGGGTTTTTCATTTAGCCTCTTTTTTGGAGTTACAGCAGAAATTATATGTGACTACAGTGTAAACTGTCGTGACAACTTGCTGAAAGCAGAAAGAAAACTGACATGCTGAGAAAACGAGGTTATATGAGGAAGGCCTCAGGATGGCCAACAATTGTGAGACTGAAGAAATAAAATCTCTATTATAATATTTAAATAAAAGAACAATGCTTATCTCTAAGCAAGAATATATTCACAGTCTTGCAGAGAATTTGAAATGCTAATCTATCTTTGAAGGAAATATTATTTTTGATGTGTTAATGGTTGAAAGATTTCCCGTTTTGAACTACTTATACTGCCTTTGTCTTCAATTTGTATAGCTAATTAACTAATTCTTCAAATAGTTTAGTATCTACTATATACCAGGCACTGTTCTAGATCTTGGGAATAACTGAAAGAAATCTGAAAGACATTTGTTCCTTTCCTGAGATATGTAGCCAAATCTTGACCAAATCACTTGACCCCCTTGCTTAAAACCTCTGCATTCAGCTTTAGAACACAATCGAAACCCTTGGTCCTTGGCAATAAGGCTCCAACTTAGTTTATGACCTCCCTTCCCTGATAGCTCACTTGGTAAAGAATCCACCTGCAACGCAGGAGACCCCAGTTGGATTCCTGGGTCAGGAAGATCAGCTGGAGAAGGGATATTCTATATTCTTGGGCTTCCCTTGTGGCTCAGCTGGTAAAGAATCTGCCTGTAATGCGGGAGACCTGGGTTGGATCCCTGGGTTGGGAAGATCCCTTGGAGAAGGGTAAGGCTACCCACTCTAGTATTCTGGCCTAGAGAATTCCATGAACTGTACAGTCCATGGGATCACAAAGAGTCTAACAGGACTGAGCGACTTTCACTTCACTTTCTTTGGTTATAAGCTCCATGAGAAATAAAGACCTCACCAATATAATCCCAAGACCTAGAATACTGCTTGATGCATAATAAGTACCTGAATATTTGAAGTATTAAATAATTAGCTACACCAACTGAAGATAAACCCAGTAACAATAATTCAAAACGGGAAATCTTTCAACAATTTACAAGCCAAAGATACAC
This sequence comes from Budorcas taxicolor, assembly GCF_023091745.1. NCBI lineage: Eukaryota > Metazoa > Chordata > Mammalia > Artiodactyla > Bovidae > Budorcas > Budorcas taxicolor. The sequence continues at coordinate 33,463,544 of NC_068912.1, forward strand.
TCAATTTTACCTATAAGTCCATTGTACCTCACTCAAGCCTATCAGTAACCTAGTTAGAAGTTAGTAGACAAAAGTAATGGTTCATTCACAGAAATTACTTACATGTGTACATACACAATCAATCTCAAAATCACTTTCAATTTCAAGACAGACTACAATCAAATTATTTTTTAGATTAACGGAAAACTTAAGGATATCTCAATCAATTCCTGACAATACACCCCTTAGCTAAGCCACAAAACTTTTCTGGTATCTCTTTAGCATTTCATAAACTAAACAGCAGCCCTTCTTCACAGACAGTTATAAGGTAAAATTTAACACTCAGACTGAATATCTGGGGGAAATAATTACATGACAATAAAACTACTACTTGTGACAATGTTAAGTGCTCAATTCCATGGCATCTGCTGCTTCCTTCTGCTTGTCCTTTCAATAGTTCTCAATTTATCTTCTGGAAGCTCCTCTCAGCTTCACAATCTGAATACTATTCTGGTTCTCCTACCTGAGACTCTTTTCTGGCATCATCTTCTTTTCCCATGCCTTAATATGACACTACCCCAAGTTTACACTTCAACACTCTTCCTCTCTAACCAATGCTGCTCAACCCACGACCACTGAACAGACTACTACATCAGAATTACCTGGAGAGCTTGTAAAAGAACAAAGACTCCTGGGCCATGCATGCTGGTCCTAACAAATCCCAATTTCTGGGGTTGGAGAAAGGGCCTGTATGTTTCCCAAGAACTTCATAAAATCCACCACCCAGACATTTTCTCAGGTTTGCAGCTTTAATCCCATCCCAGTCTCCTGAAAACAGTGTTATGACAGTACAGTGACCAAAAGCCCTAGCTAGAACAAAAGCCTGGCCTAGAACCCTGGCTGTATCACTGTGAGAGTATGGTCTGTGGTGAAAGGTAGATGAGACGATGTTTGTCAAGGACTTGGCAGAATGCTTGGTCTCAAGTATCTAATAAAAATGACTGCTATTAGTACTGTTGTTTTATATCCATATCCCTCAACTAACTATCCATCCTCACTCCCCACCTGCCTAAAACCAGCCTTTCAGGACTCCCTATTGTTGCTGACCCAACCATATTACTAGTTTTCTAGACTTAGCCTGAATCTTTCCCATATATCAACAAGCTGCTCTATTATTATTAATCATGCTTGATAGACTGACATCTCAATTCCAACCTCCCTCCACCATTCTAGGTTCTAACAAATTATTTTTTAAACTCTTTCATGATCAGCCCAGCTTAAAAGTTCACATACTCAATCATATACCCATATTGCCAGTAAGAAGTCAATTAATCAAATATTGGCCTGTGACATTTCTCCCATGGTTGTCTTGAACAATGAACTTGCCCCAATATTTAACTATTTCCCTGTTTCTATCTAGTTTCTCCAATCATAGGAGTAGAGACTATTTGATACATTCTTCTCTATGGTCAATCTTACTTAACATACAGCCAGAATTTAATTTATACAGGAATCCTACCTGAATGCTTAATAACATAACATTTGGGAACAGAAGCATGTTAAACAATTTTACCTCAAGATTAAAATCTTGGTTGCTTCTCAGCAACAAGCTTGTCTGAGGTTTGAAGAAATTTTGTTTACTCTGCTTAAATTTATAAAATTAGTCAACTCTGTTTAAAACTTGTAACTAGGTTATAATTCAAGTTTTTAAGTAAAAGGCTCTTAACCAGGAAAGCTTAAAAATAGCAAAGTGGAATGGGAGATAGAGGTGATGGTCAGATAAGCCATAATCATATATCCTACTGCAAAAAGAAAAATAAATGCTGTACAAACCATAAGTATTAAATTTATTGCCTCAGATAAACAACTTGTAAACAACAATGTGACTTAACCTACTGAAGTGGCAAGTTATAAAATCTAGGCTGTTTTACTAGTCAGAGTAATCCCCATTTTCAATTTTAATACAACTAGATCCTTCAAAATGAACTCAGAGATGTTCTTGGAACTATTTCTTTTACAGCAGAACCCTAAATCAAGATCCTACAAAAGACACTGGGAAACCACACATATAATCCAAAAGGGCAGTTTCCAATTTATAAAACAAGGACTCTAGATCTAACACTCAACCCAATTAATATTTTTTTCTTCATGGTGTAAGTAGAAATAAAATGATTTCATTGAGTGGTTTCAAAAAATAGTGTACCCTGTGGTGGATTCATGTTGACGTATGGCAAAAACAATACAATATTGTAAAGTAATTAACCTCCAATTAAAATAAGTAAATTTATATTTTTAAAAAGTGTACCTTTCCATTTTGCATCACATATACAATAAACAAATGCCAAACAAATGCCCTGTCTGCAATATTTTTTCTTCTTGAGATAAAGCCTGAGATCTTAAGAGATACCAAACATGTAGGAATAGGTTTTGAGTATAATAAAATTTTCCTCAAATTGCCACAGTGATTTTCTTTTTTTTTAAAACTAATTAGAAAAACTACTTAATGAGCTTTCAGTATGGACTAGTCAGAGAAAGAAAATACACAGGAAATTAACATTTCCAACAGGAATAAACAGCTTAAAGAAATGTACATGACAGATCATTTAGCAAAGCTTTAAATGGCAGTCAATTCATAAGCAGATGTTTTACAAATTCTTGAAAACAACATACTGAGAACCTGAAAACTGCTGTACTTCACTTTCCCCATTTGGAAAGAGATGAAAAACAAGTATCTAATGAAACAGAAAAATCCTCTTCAAAATTTTTGATCCCATTTAAAATACAGCAAAGAAAACCTAAATTGTATTATACATTTAAAAAGCTGTCCTTGTGTTCAGCTGCCAAAGCCTCACATTTGATTAATAACAGAGGAAGGGGCTGGAAGGGCTCAGAAGGTTAGTAGCACTAAATGGACAATGAAAATGGTTAAGAGATTTTACTCAACACTGCCCATTCACTTTCCTAAGTTTATTGCAGCTACCTAATGTTATAATTAAATCTCCCTGTGGAAAAAGAAAAAAATTAACCATTTTGGCTAAATTATCTATCACTCACAGTCCAATAATACACTTTCTTGCTACATATACTAAAATATTCTTAACTTGGAGGTTTAGAGATCAGTGTTTGTAATAAGCAACATTTTTACACCAGTTGAGTTCTTCCAGCACCACTGAATCACCAATAACAGTGAAGGCTACAGTTAAAGAGAAAACGTCAGATTTTTACAGGTCCAACCAAATTCATCACCAGAATTTTAACACTTTGGCTCCCACATTTAAAAGAATTTTTTCAAATGTTAAGATAAACTTTAAAACTTAAATATATCAAAACACCAAGAACAAAAGTTCTGGTCTACAACTTTGTTAATATAACACTTTGGTGAGGGGAGGAAGCTAGTAACAGCAGCAGAGTGCCTAAATCAGAGAAATATATCCCCAAACATTAAAAGCCCTCACCCTGTTAATCATAATGCTTTTGACCTCTAAAAACCCTCTTACCTGTTCATAAGAGTTTATACAGCTGTTTGCCACTGGAACACCACCTTGCAGAGTATAAGCGTGGCATCCTTTGTTGATAATCACCTGTTGCCTAAGTAATCATCATCCCGCATGGAGACAGACAGCACTAGGGCTCTTCCATCCGAGGTTAAAATTCAAAACAAGCCCAACAAGCCTGCATTTCAAGGTGGTCTTCGTCTGCAACTATTAAGTTTAAAACTGGCAAACAACAGTGGTGTCTGAAGCCAATGGTGCAGCACTGCTGGCTTCCTCTTGAATTCCAGCGTTGTCACTGTGCACCGAAGTCTCCTGCGGCAAACAGGGGAGTTGTTCTCCTGTACTGGGAACAGCTTCCAAACATCAGGAGCCCCTGTACAGGATAATGCAGGAACTAAAGGCAAACACTTTTTCCTCCTTAAGGATGCCTCCATTTTTTCCTCACAATCTGTACTACCAACCGAAGTGACTGGGCCTGAGTGTGCGTTCGTACCTATGAAACCGTCACGGTGCATGCACATCCAAGGCATGTGGAACCACAGGTGAAATAAGGCACAGATACCAAGTAATGGTTCTAATTACAAACGCTAGCTCTCAGGAACTCTTCATCCATTCAGAACTAAACCCATCACTGCATAACTCTGGTAAGAAGCCCCTGAAGATGGAGGAGCTCCTCAAGTGTGTCAGGAAAGGCTTTATTAACATCATCATTAACATTTAAAAAGCAAGCGGAGCATTTCTCCTTCTTTTGGCAATTTGGTGCAAATGTTAAGTGCAAGATAAAGCAATTTCAAACTTTTCTTCAAATTAAAAATGAAACTAAGGCCAAACGTGATGGGTGGACAAAATAAATCAAAACTTAAAATTCAGCAACTCCGGCTCTTCAAACCAGCAAAGCCCCAGACTTGTGCACTGTGGTGAGGCTTACGGTGCTTGCCCCGGCTTCTTGCGTGCCAGCAAACAGCACCATTTCCTCATCAAGTTGAGGACTGAGAAGCAAATGATCCCCTTCACTGCAAACAAAGGGGGTCACAGTAACACTAGTGATCCTTCAGAATTGACACACTGTGATAGTCAAAATGATGGTCTCCCTGCTTCTTGCTCAAGACATACAAGATCTGAGCAGCAGCAAGTACCCCCTCAGCTGCAAACAAAGGGGTCAAAGGTTTGCCGTCAATTCACTTCCAGGCAGAAAAACATTTTCCTCAAAAGAAACAATTTATTTAGAATAAAACAAAAGCAGCTCAACTGTGAGCGCACGTTTGAGTGACAGCTACTTTTAAGCTGTGTGAGCCATAAAAAGGGTTTTTCTTTTCCAGAAATCTTGTGTACACAGCACAAAGCAAGGTCATTTTTTTTTCCACTTAAAACACCGGCATTGGCATCACAATAGCAGATACACAACTTTAAGCTGCCATTTTAGTAAAATGCACAAATACTAAACAGATTAGCTTTCTTCCATCAAGAGGCCCATGTAAACTTCACATAAGCCACAACTTCTCTTCAAAAAGGTCCATTAGAGCTTTGAATTCCATGTCTTCATCCGTTGTTCACCAGTTTTGCTTGCGGGGGGGGGGGAAAAAAAGGTTATTCAGTACAAATGTTTACAATATTAAAAATATATATATTTCCCCTATGCCATTATAGATGAACATAACATTAACAAGACCTTCCTGGACAATCCACCTTGACTTCAAAAAGCACCAATAATACCCACTGGCACAAGCCTTGAAATGAACTTACTGTGAACAGACAACAAGTAGAACAATAGGGTGAATTTTTTTTTTAAAGACTGCAATTAAGGATTATAGGACTGAAAATATCCTTTGTACTCATGTAACTGAGTAAAACATGTCAAAAAAATTTCAGAAAAAATCAAATTTATAATCAATTTACAATCAATATATTCTATATAAGTTAAAAAAATGAAATTATAAAAAGGTGGAGTTTAGTCAAACTTATACCCCCTCTATTTTCATTCTGTAATTTATATGGAGTAATACAGACCTACTCCATTATTGTAGAAAGGGGTCAAGATACAAAACCTTTTAAAAATCCACCTTCATTTATGTTACCAAAGACAGCAGCTGTTATTTTCTTTAAAACACTCATACAATCGCTAAACAGCCAAAGAACACTGTGGGACTTTAACTTTCAAACTGTTTAAATCATACATATAAAACTTCATTAAGCTAGACAGTTCACTGTGGTCACCTGAAATCATTTTCTCCCTTTAGGCACATCACTATAACCAGAATGTTAACAGGGTCAGCTCCATTTCTCTTCCTGTTCTCATACCTAACTCCTATCTCCAAACCAAATACTGTGGCAGAGATAGAAAAAAAATGTCCCGAAATTCTCTCCAAAAACTTTTTCACAAAAAGGTCATTAAGGCCCTCTTCTCAAGAGGATTTCCTAGTTCTGTTACCACAGAGTTTTTGGTGAATGGTTCCTATATGGACCCAAACTGCAGTTTAAGCTGTACCTGCGTAATGAGCAATTTCACTGTCTGAAGAAACTATTAAAAAAATTTAAAAACACAAAACAACAACAACAAAACTGTCAGTGAAAATCTGCTCGTAAAACAGTTTTTAAATAAACTACACAAGTGTTAGACTCTGAAAGCAACACAACCCTTACTTTTGCTATTGTACCTCAAGTGGTCTAACTGAGCTAAGGGCCAGAACATATTACCTTCAAAATGTGACAAAAACTTATTATCAGCCAAAGGACGGACGTTTTAAGATGTAATCCTTAAAGGGGAAACTCTGCTTACTCTCGGGTCAGTCAAAACAGACATCTCAAACCAGGAATTTAAATTTTTTCGTGGAAAACTCTTTATAGGAATTCCAGTAACAACCAACAAAATAACACTAAAAATAAATTGGCTAGGAGCTGAATGATTAATTTTTCATAAACTTTGAAATTGTGATTAAAAATCTAAATTAGCTTGATGGTTCTTTTTTTACCAGTAATACTTAATGAGTCATTTAATGATATACTTAAGAAATTCCATTCATTTGAACTTGAGTTCCAGAAAAATCAATTTAACAAATACATTAAAAAAAAAATAAAAGCAAAAGAAACAACTGGCTGTCACAAAGAACATCCAATGTTGAGATTACAAATTCTGGCTAGTGAGAATTAGAACCAGATTGTTTTAGACAAATGCCTTCATTCCACTCTTAAGTTTAGGTAGATAGTTTACCAATGTTATAAACCTGAACAATAGAATGAGCAACACAAATAAGATTCATCCAAATGATGGCACTCTGTAGGTAAGCACCAAACTAAACATAATTTTGTTATAATACATACATTTAGAAATGGTATCAAGCCATTGTTTCAAAAACACTGAAGCACAAATTGCCCAGATCTAACAAAAGCCACGATGTCAGATAAAGAATCAAACAAACATGGAGCAAAACCCACAGTACTCTACTCTTCGATAAGCTGGCATATCAACTTAAAAAAAAAAAAAAGAAAGCCACATACACTTTGGATTAGAGTAAAATTAGGTATCAAGGACTTCACTCTCTAAAAGAGTAAAATCATTTGTCCAGCCATCTTATCAAAAGGTATTCAAAAGTTAATGGTTAGTGAGACTATTTAAACCGGAAAAAATGTATCTAGCCACAAATTGTACTTTGACCCCATTTATTTATGCATAGACTGCACACTGACATAAGTTTCTGAACAGGTGTCTATTCCATATTAGCGTGTCAAGCAGTTTTTTAAAAGCAAAAGGACCAAAAGTGTTCATTGTAGGACTTCAGGTATTTTCCCTACAGGCACACCAAGGACCTCTGTGCTCATAGCCTATTATCTTCCTTCTCTCAAAATGGCTAGTTTTTCCAGTTTAAAAACAAAAAACACAAAAGTCTCCAAACTTACAAAGAAAACTTATAAATGCATAGTGAAAACTAAAAAGGTATGACACAGCAGTGATGAGGCTTTCATGCTAACATGCATTAGACACCTGTCATAACGGACAATTAAAAATTACATGACGTTTTCCTGGGTTATTATTGGTGCTATTTTAAAACTATCAGCTTTGATAACAGAAAGAAAACAGTTGAGTTCTGCCAGGCTTTCAGTAAGTCACTTACATAGCATAGATACATGACCATGATCCAAAGGTCCTCAAGCTTCTAATCATAATTAAATATCAAGGGCTTTAGCTAAAGTCCTCAACATTTAAACCACAGGGGAAAATACACTTACAAACGACCTGAGAAACTAGGGGTTGGGGGTGGAGGAGGAAAATTAAAAAGACAAGGAAGCCATGAATTAATGTTAAGCAGCAAAAGCTCTTGTTAAGAATCAGAAATTGATAAATCTTCAGTTTTGGAAAAAAATGTGGAGATGGGCTAAATTATTTTATACTAATTTCAGGTCTCTGAGAAAATAAACCACTAAAAAACGGTTTTCCTAAACTGATTATTTCAATTCTCTGTGGCTGGACACCAGCGAAAATATAAACACAAAATTTCAAAGATACTCAAAATACTTTCAATAATGTGAAGTCATCGCTGTTTAAATATGAAAACAAAACTCCAAGCAAAATTTTTAGATTATGTCAAAAGTATTTCACAATGACTTTAAAAAAATTCTGCAATCCAGATATGGGTGATTAATGCCCACTGAAATAAAAGGATGACTTATGAGCCTGCAGACAACTCTTCTTTCTATTACTGAAGTCAGAAATTTGGGTGAATACAAAAATAAAAACTCACCTCTGATGAAAAACACAAGTTTTGAAATTTGCAACAATTAGAACTGTACCTGCTATACCCCTCTGAAAGTCAGTGAAAACACCACCACACACCAATAGCTGACCAAAGAATTGTGATTTTAAAAGCATCTACTCACTTCCTGCATACTAGTGTAAGCAAAAGACAACGTGGTTTGTAACACACTCCTCTATTTTTACTGAACAGCTACAAACCAAAAGTGCATATATGGGATACAGAACTCAAAAACTAATGGTAAAAACATATATGTTAAAGCAAGCTCTTGGGAACACACCATTTAAGAAAAATACTCAAATACCTGATTAAAGTAATTGCAACATTTTATGTATGCTTTACCAGCTTATACTCCTGAGATCCCTGCTCAAATTTCAGCCACACAAATAATATTTCTGGTACAGGAATTATTTACCGACCTACCAATCAAAGTCATTTTTAGGTGTGTATTATCTTTTTACAGCTAGTGGGCTCTTTGTTTTTCAAATTCTAACTTTTCAAATTTCTGGTTTTGTAACTTTGAGGATTTTTTTAAGTTCAAGATTAAAAAAGAAAAAAAATTCGCAGAAAAAGAGGAAAACAGTTACACATAAGAGTGGAAACTCCTAATTAAAGTAAACCACTTGCCTGCTACCTTTAGGGGAGTCCTTTCACTTAAAATAATAGCTAAACTCTCCTGACTTCTATTTTTTAAAGAGGTTTATAAAAATATAAAAAAGAAAAAACCTAAAACTAAACAACTAATTAAAAAGAAATTTTCATCCGATGCTGTATCCCATTACACATCACAAAACAGGAACCATGTCAAAGTACTAAATACAAGTTACACATGGACTTTAAGACGCACCACGGACAATGATCATGACCAGGTAATCTTCTTCAGATTTGGCCAGTGCCTTGGCAGGGGAATCCAGGAACTGCTGGGAGAACTCACAGGGTGGAAAGGCATGAAGGACTCCGGTGTTTTCCTTGTCTTTGTTGCCCCCCACAGGGAGGCTGATCACCCCAGCGGCCTGCTTTTGCTTTAAGTAGGACACGAGGTTCCTAAGTGGCCTCTGAGTAGAGGTGGCAGTGTCTGATGTGGCTGAGGAAGAAGACGACCTGCTATCAGAACTTCCAGGCACAGCCAGAAGAATAGCATAACCATTGGGCCCTGCCACTTTGATGCGTCGCGTTACTTCATCCAACTTGGGCTGGTCCAAACGAAGACGCTGAGTGATCTTGAGCTGGGCCACTTTGCCTCCAGTTGAGCCCTCCACAAGAAGACTACTAGCCACCTGGAGGTCACCCTGCAACAGATGCATGTTGGAAGGAAAGTTGCTGTTCTTCAACAGAAGCATGCCCTGCCAGGCCAAACAGAGTTTGGGAGATGCTGCTGCTGCAGGGGCGGTCCCCCCATCCTGTTTCTGGGAAGGGGACTTCAGCTTCGATGAAGCAGTGCTGGTGCTGGATGCACTCCCGTCAGGCCGATCTTCTTTTTTCAGAGGGCTTTTACCCTCCGTGGAAGCAGCTGTCCGGTGCTTCTTATCCCGTTCAGCTGATGCGGAGTTTTTACGGTCTCGCTTGTCACCCTGGCTCTTCTCCAAGCTACCTCGTCGGTCTCTGATTGGAGAGGGCCTTTCCAAGAGAAGACGGGAAGATCGATCGTTGTCGCTATTGTAGCGATCCCGGCTACTGCCCAATTCTGGACTGCGGTCAGGAGAAGGCGCGCAATGACGTTTTCGTGGACGGTCACTCTCTGGGGACCTATCCAGATGCCGACCCCCACTCTCCTCAGGCAGCCTTCGCTTCCTAGGTTGGTCTCTGCTGCTGGGCAGATCTCGGTCACCTCTGTCCCGGTCCAACGACCAGCCATCCCGCCTGCGATCCAGGCTATCCAGTGGCTCATAAGCAGGCACAGCCGTAGCTGCAGTCCGAGTGCTGCGTTCACGGACTGGGGGTGGGGGTGGAACCCAATCAGAGTCAGGATAAAGGTCCCTATCACGATCTCTGTACAGTAAGGGTGGTGTCCTATCCCGAGCACCCCTCAAAGGGTCCGGTGCCCGGTGTCCAAAAGCATCTGTCACCAGTTCATAATGAGTTAACGGCAGAGGCTGCAGATATTGCTGCTGGTAACGATGTTCTGTGTCTGCAAAGTCTACTCTAAGGCGACGATCTGGGCCACCAAGTGGGAAGCCCCTCATGTGGGTCCAAGCAGCATGAGCTGCATCCAGGCTTTCGTACTGGATATATGCCCAACTATCACCTTTGCGGTAGTCAATGGTGCGTATGGTGCCAAATCGGTCAAACTCCCGTGCCAAGGCAGCAAGAGGCACCCAAGGACCCAGGCCACCTACCCAAAGGCGGGTGGTCGGTGTAGCTTTGCCATAGCCAATTTTGATAGGATTCCGAATGATAATTTTGCCAGACATCGCTAGTTTGGCCCGGTGAGACATATCTAGATTTTCAAATTTGAGAAAGCCATAGGTACTGGTCTGGCCCCGAGAAGGCCTCTTGATGTCTACCTCTGTGATGACTCCGAAACGGTCAAAAGCCCTTCTTAGATCACTCTCGGTCACAGTGATGTCTAGGTTGCCCAAGAAAAGCGTCCGGTTAGCTCGCTGATCATCCTCGGGTGAGATCTCATCTACTTCTCTGAAAGGAGCGGCCCCTGCTCCAGTTCCCACCCTTGGCTCAAGACTGTAGGCTGGGCGCACTCTCTCATAGAACGAGTAGTCTCGCTCTCTCTCCAGGTCTCGGGGCAGTGGTGGCGGAGGTGGAGGGGGCAGGCGGCCAAGGGCCAACTGCTGCAACCGGTAGTCTCTGTATCCCAAGGCTGCACCACCAGGGGAAAGTGATCTCTGGCCTCCACCACCTCCTCCAGGGGGGTGCCGGTGACCACCTACAGAGGACCCGACCACACTGGCTGAAGGAGGATAGGAATCTTTGTCTAAAGGGGAGCGGCTACGGCGCCGGCTCACATACACAGCTTCTATCTTCAGAGGCCGATCATAGAGCACTAGGCGGCCTCTGGCATGCTTGGCCGCCCGCGCGTCCTCTGGCCGCCGGAAGTTCACAAAGGCTACTCGCTCATCCCCGCTGCCAGAACCCGAGAGATGACTGATTTTGACACTTACATCACCGAAGCGTTTAAACTCGTGAAACAATCCGTCCTCCACTGCTTCGTCACTCAGCTGGGACCCCAACTCGCTTATCTTCAGTGTCTTGTATTCCCCGCCATCGCCGCCGCCAGGAGCCGAAGAGGCGGCCCCAGAGGAACGTGACTCCCCGCCTCCACCCCGGGAGCTGCTGCGCGACTCGCCCCCGCCCGAGGAATTTTTGGTGCTTGGGGAGCTGTAACTATGCAAACGGCTACTGGAGCTGCCCCCTCCGGTGTCGTACTCGCGGCTACCACCTCGGCTGCTAGACTTGTCCAGATGAAGGCTGCGCCGCGACCCGCCGCCGCCGTCGGTCTTCCCGCTGCTGCTCCCATTGCTGCCACCAGAGCCCCCTAACTTCTTGCTCCGCTCCCCGCGGGAAGTCGAATCCTCACCACCACGGGAGCGTTTCGGCTTGACCGGAGAGCGCTCTTTTCCCTTCATGGTAGCGGGGCGTCGGAGATCTTCTCCGCGGAACTGACTAACCCGCCGCCCCGCGCTGGTTTCACACAGCGGAACCGCACGCCGCCATCTTGGACTCTGCCGCGGCAGAGGGTCCCGCCCCGCAGTCTTCATTGGTCAATTAGCTCCGCTCTTCTACAGTCTCATTGGGAAAACTATTTGTCTGTCTTTACATCTCCCCGCGCTCCGGGAAGGCGCCCGCCCGACCACTGTTATTGGGTTCCCAACGCCCTAGTCAGAGTACCTCATTGGTTGTATTCGTTGTCCATCTTAACGGTTCCTCGCGCCAGACTGTAGCCCCGCCCCTTGTACTCGACGGTCACCTGACCCAAAGTCTGGAGGCGTTGATTGGGCAAGAAGTCTGCCCTCTAACGGTACTTCTTGCGGGGCGAAAGCAGTGATCCCGCCTCCTCATAACTTTCATTGGTTTATGACCCCGTCCTTTAACCTACTATTTGGGAAGTCAGGCCATATGTTCTAGCATTTTTTTTTTTTTTTCTGAGAGGCCGGCTCACAGCGATCTCGCGAGAGAGAGAAAGCTCCCTCTTTCGATGCCTTTCTTCCAACTCCTCCGGCGGCTGAAAGAAGTTTAAATCTGATTGGATGTTGACGATGAAGTTGATAGGCCGAAATAACTGTCCATCACTCGCTTAAAGGCGTAGGCTCTTACAATGAGGAGGCTGTCTGAAGGTGAAAGAGTAGAATACGTGCTTGCTGTGCGACGTCACTTAGACGTCGCGAAATGGTGACCATGAGACAGTTCCGCCTTTCTGCGTTCGGCGTTTTCCTTTCCAACATTTGTTCGCTCCCACGGCGTACTTGGTTGGGGTTTGGCCCTCGGACCTCAGAACTTCTAGGCTCCCTACCTCCTACCTGTGTGGGACCAGGCGCTGGGCTTCTGCCTCTTCCCTCCCACCGTTGGGCCCGCGAATCCTTCAGGAAACCGTCCCGGGGCGCCCAGCGGACACCATCTTAGCGCCGTTGGCCTTTGCGTGAACGGCCTTTAAAAGCCCCACCCACCGTACGCAAGAAAGCGCTCTGGGGCCTGCGGCGCCGGTAGGGCCAGGTTCACAGTTCAGGAAGGGCCGGGTCACACTAACGCCCGGGGGCGGGGCGGGTCGTAAGCTGAGCTCAGGCCTTTGGGGTCCCGCAGCTCTGGAGCCGGTGCTTAGCCCAGGCTGGAAGTCGGCATTGCTCGGTGCGATTCATTCCCGCCCGAGTGTCCTGGGGTAACCTAGGAAAAAGAGAGACTGAAGCTTCCAGTTTCGACTCCTATAGGCAGGGTAGGGACTCGGGCCACGACGGACGAGTCTGGGCTTCCTGATTTATGTTGCAGATTCACGTAGATTTGGGGTTTTGTCGTCCGATAATATAGCTGCGTTAGATTTTTATATGTTAACAACCTTCTCTGGTAAATAATCGAATGAAATGAATGTACTTTGCTCCCTGCAGATGTGTCGCGTTTTTTCCTGTGGTTTCTTGTACGTGCCCTCACCTGCAGAACGGAGTAGAACAGCCACCGTGCTATCTAAGTCCATCTCTTTTGACTCTGAAAATCATTCGCCGCTTTAAAACCCAAATTTCTTTCCATAGACCTTCATTGTGTCAGAAAGTAAAGCTCTTGTGCGGGGTGCTGGTGATACCGAGTTGATAAAACGTACAGTTTCTATCCGATGAAGGGAGGTAGTGCTGAGTTCATCACAGGGCTAAGCTTTTATGCATTCCTCCTCATGTCCTCTGGGCAGAGGAAAGGGGATTCTTGTATAGATCCTTTCTGCAGCTGCATCTCTCAAGATTCTATCTTTAGGAGACAATGTGACATGTTTTTAAACATGACATCTTTTGAGGTAACTAGGTCCCCCAAACTGGAACCTAAACTTTGAAACTTTTAGAGACTGAAAAGTGTTTCAGTTCAGTTCAGTTGCTCAGTCATGTCCGACTCTTTGCGACCCCATAAATCGCAGCACGCCAGGCCTCCCTGTCCATCACCAACTCCCTGAATTTACCCAAACTCATGTCCATCAAGTCAGTGATGCCATCCAGCCATCTCATCCTCTGTCATCCCCTTCTCCTGCCCCCAATCTCTCCCAGCATCAGTCTTTTCCATTGAGTCAACCCTTCGCAAGAGGTGGCCAAAGTACTGGAGTTTCAGCTTTAGCCTCATTCCTTCCAAAGAAATCCCAGGGCTGATCTCCTTCAGAATGGACTGGTTGGATCTCCTTGCAGTCCAAGGGACTCTCCAGAGTCTTCTCCAACACCACAGTTCAAAAGCATCAATTCTTCGGTGCTCAGCTTTCTTCACAGTCCAACTCTCACAGTCGTACATGACCACTGGAAAAACCATAGCCTTGATTAGACGGATCTTTGTTGGCAAAGAAATGTCTCTGCTTTTCAATATGCTATCTAGGTTGATCATAACTTTTCTTCCAAGGAGTAAGCGTCTTTTAATATCGTGGCTGCAGTCACCATCTGCAGTGATTTTGGAGCCCCCCAAAATAAAGTCTGACACTGTTTCTCCATCTATTTCCCATGGAGTGATGGGACCAGATGCCATGATCTTCGTTTTCTGAATGTTGAGCTTCAAGCCAACTTTTTCACTCTCCTCTTTCACTTTCATCAAGAGGCTTTTTAGTTCCTCTCCACTTTCTGCCATAAGGGTGGTGTCATCTGCGTATCTGAAGTTATTGATATTTCTCCGGGCAATCTTGATTCCAGCTTGTGCTTCTTCCAGCCCAGCATTTCTCACGATGTATTCTGCATAGAAGTTAAATAAGCAGGGTGACAATATTCAGCCTTGACGTACTCATTTTCCTATTTGGAACCAGTCTGTTGTTCCATGTCAAGTTCTAACTGTTGCTTCCTGACCTGCATACAAATTTCTCAAGAGGCAGGTCAGAAAACTGTTTAGCCTTGCGTTTTTAAGAAATTTGGAGAAAGTGAAGATGTGAGCCTTTTATCTAGGGTAGACCATAAAAGCTTAAAAGAAACCAAATATGCAGAAGCATTTATATGATATTGTAATGTGCGGACATAGTCATTCTGTTAAAATAACTTCATAAGGCGTGGTATGGTGTGTATATTATGCTACCATTTGTAGTCTTAAAAAATGATATGCCTGTTTATGTGTTTGTACATTTATATATATATATATATTCATAGAAACAATTGAGACTACTTAGGAGGTTACTGAGATCATGCTGAGGAGAGGGGAGTTGAGGGTCTGGGTGGGAGAAGGACTCAAATTTTCATTATATAGCTTTATGCGTTATTAATACTTGTTTTACTATGTGCATGATATTGCTACTCATGTTTTTCAAAATAGCAATTATTTTTAGCTTTCCTTAAAAAACTTTTAATGGAAAAACTAAAAAATGTACAAAAGTACAATGCTGCCTTGTACCCAACATTTCAGCCATTTTCAGATCATGTCAATCTTGTTTCATCTACATTGTCCTCTTATTCTTCCCCCTCTTCATTATTTTGTTCCAAGCTTATTGGCCCCGGAAATGAAATAAACCATTTCTCCAAGTAATTCTGGTTCTTTTAGTGGGAAATGATACTTAAAGATAGAATTTTTTTTTAATTTAGGCCAATTAAAAAAAATTATTCAAAAGAAAAAAGACTTTACATAGGGGATTTTCATCTGTTTCAAGGTTATATTAATAGAACACAACACAAAATTGAAGTTAAGCCATTATCTGATTAAGCATTATCTTTTATAGCTAACCTAGGAAAGATTAAAGGCAGGAGGGGAAGGGGTCCACAGGATGAGATAGTTGAAGGGCATCATCGACTCAATGGACATGAGTTTGAGTAAACTCCGGGAGTTGGTGAAGGACAGGGAAGCCTGGTGTGCTGCAGTCCATGGGTTCACATGTGGGACACGGCTGAGCAACCGACTGAACAACAACAGCAATAGCTAACCTAAATAAATCAGTGTCCAGGGCGACTGTTTTTGGCCTAAATTGACCTGCTTAGGTGACTCACTGATTTTTTTTTTTTTTTAAGTAAAAATAATGACCAAATAAGTATAGTATCCCAAGTCTCGTAGGGACTGAAGAAGCACAAGAATTGAGGGAGAGAATTCAGAGAATGATACTGCCATGCCTGAGGCTCTGCGAGGCTTTGCTGTTGCTGTTGCTGAGTCGCTTCAGTCGTGTCCAACTCTGTGCAACCCTATAGACGGCAGCCCACCAGGCTCCCCCGTCCCTGGGATTCTCCAGGCAAGAATACTGGAGTGGGTTTCCATTTCCTTCTCCAATGCATGAAAGTGAAAAGTGAAAGTGAAGCTACTCAGTCCTGTCCGACTCCTAGCGACCCCATGGACTGCAGCCTACCAGGCTCCTCCCTTCGTGGGAGGCTTAGGAACTTGATGGAAGATATTGCCTGCAAGTGGCTATGGTAGGAATGCTTATCTGGGGTGGGGGTAGGGGGCGCCAGAGGGGAGGTAATAGCCTGTATCAAGAGGACTGGTAAGTTTAATGGATAGGTATGAAAAGGCCTGGATTCTATTATCAGTAACAGAGCCAAAATGTTGCGTGCGCGCGCGCGCGCGCGCGTGTGTGTGTGTGTGTGTGTGTGTGTGTGTGTGTGACAGAACTGAATAATGAATGACATGACATGTTGATCCAAGCTGTAGTTAAGTGATTTATTTTGTTTTCATTTCCTTTGTGTTCTTTAAAGTATGAAGTGGCTTAGTGAGGTTATATCAGCCTGTATTCACACATGTGCTTTTGAGAGGGCTGAGAGAGGATCAAAGTGACCCACGGTTTAGAGGGGCAAGACTTTGAACACTTTTTCTACTGTTGGTGATGGAGTTGTTGAGGTCCAGTCCAGGCTTTCATCTGCTCTCCTTGTGGTCTATGGCCAGATTTGTGAGGATAACTGACCTGGGTGAAAAGGATCTTTCAGCGGTCATGAAAATAGAGTTAAGCTACCAACAGATTCCCTGAACATCATAGCAGCAAGATGATCTCTCATTTTAGTGCCTTGTCAAAAACCAAAAAATAGTGTTGAGGAAAAGCTACCATTGCCCATTGTGGCTTCAGTGTTGACCCCTTGGAGCTGTACAACTCAAAGCCCCTAGCTGTCTAAATAAAGTGCTTTCTCCATCTCCTTTAGAATCAGTTTTAGATTAAAAAGGAAAAGCAAAAATGAAAGTTACATTCAAGGAGAAAGCTGTGCAATGAAAAGATACCAGTATGTTTCCTGTCAAATGTGTTCTTTCCACCCTCTTCCTTCCTAGGTTTTATGGTTTGTGTATCCTCAATACACACAGAGACAATTATGACTGCAATATGAAATTTACCTTGGGAGCGGAGAGCCCTTTGATTTCCTGGCAGATGCAAAGAGGCCTGAAGCTGGAAAATTTTTTTTAAATTTCCCACTCACAGTCTTGAATTAAATTTTTCTGTTTCATTTTCTTTCATAAAATGAGTGGCCTGACAGTAAGATTTGTTTTGTTTGCTCTCCAGAAAAAGTGTGTGTTTTACCCATAGACATATATGAAATCCCTAAAATAGCAAATAATCATTTAGGACACAGTTTGCACTATAAAGTCACTTGTTTGTGGTTTGTATGGTTTTTTAAAAATAGCTTTATTAAGATATAATTTACATACCATAAAGTTCACCCATTTAAAGCATACAATTCAGTGGGTTTTAGTATACTTAAGCTATGCATGTGGTTCACCCTTTAACACTGTTACAGAAAGACTCTGCTATAATTTTTTCTACATGACTAAGCCCTAATATAATTATCTCTTTCACTTATTTAGACATTTTATAGGGCAGTGGCTAAGAGCATGAACTTTGGAACCAGCCAGCCTGGATTAAATGCCAGCTCTGCTGTAGGTCTCAAAAGAATTACTATCAATGTCTCTGGGCCTTTATTTTCTCATCTATAAGATGAGAATAATCATAAAACCTCTTTACCAGGAGGATTAAATGGGTTAAAACATACAGTTTGACCCTCAGTATCCACAGGTTTTGTGTCCTTGGATTCAACCAACTGTGGCTCATCTGACTATATAAAGAGCTTAGAAGAGTGCCTGGCACACAGTAAGCATGCATTGCTGTTAACTAGTATATTTTCTCTTTGAACTTTAGTATATAGAATTGGATTTATCATAATCCTCAGTTCCTGAGACATAATCATTAATGGTCCACTCATGGAATTTACTTATCAAAACATAGTACATACCCATGAACCTATCACTCAGTCCAAGAAATAGTTACCAGTATTTTATATCTATCTAAATGTTCCTCCCTTATCCATTGCCTGCCCTCATAGATAGCTACTATCCTGAATCTGATGTTTAGCTATCCCTTGTTTAGAGAACTTAAAAAAAATTTTTAAAGGAATTTTAAAGTCCCTGTCATGAAGTTTGAGGAAAATATATATAAAAGTGGATTTTTAAAAATTCCTTAATATATGTGTACATGGGTGCACTCATGTACATGCACATATATCCCTTTAAAGTATATTATTTTAGTTTCCCTTGTTTTGTAACTTTATACTAATTTGTATCTGTAATCTTCCTGAGGCTTGCATTTTTCATTCATAATGTTATTATGACTCTTCCATGTTATCAGAAAACTTTCAAGGAATGGATTATTTTCTTCTATTTTGATGCCCTGCAATCCTTATGCTACCACAGGATGTATTATATTAATAATATAGCTTTTCAAATTCCAGCCATCAAATAAGCATTTCTGGCACCCAGCAGGGCAGATGATGGGAGGAATAACTGCATGTCCTCCTCTTAAGACCACCTGGAAGTAACTCACTAAAATTCTGCTTCTATCTCATTTGCCAAAACATAGACCTCTGGTCCCACTTAGAAAAGAAGGCTGGGAAGTATACTCTATATACTTTAGCCCAGATAAGAATCAGGGGTCTTTAAGGAGAAAGAGGGAGAACAGGCACTGGGGCCACCAACAGTCTCTTCCACAACTATGTACTGGGTGAATTACATGACACAATGCATGGAAAGCTCAAGGTACTTAGCAAGCTTCGGTGAAAACTGTCATTTCATGATTTCACTTATATTATCCAATTTGATCCTCATAGTAATTATATGAGTTAGGGCAAATGTGATTATCTTAATTGCAGGTTGGGAGACTAAGGTTCAAGAGGCTAATTGCAGTTGCTGGTGGTGGTGGTAGTTTTTGTTTATTTCAATTTAAAGAGTCCAAGGGAAAGGAACCATAGGCCAATTCTGGAGTCCTGGCTTCTCTGGACAACATCTACCTTTCATAAAAACCTTGTAGTTCTATGTTCTCTGATTTTCTGAACCTGGCATGTAAATCTGCAAGGTGTGGGATGGAACTTAAATCTACTAACTAAGTCCCCCTGTGGGACACTTTCCAATGCATCCCGTATGAACCAGGTTGTCGGAAATGAAATGGCTCTCCAGCAGGTTGAGGCCTGAACAAACAAATCAGATTACATAATTCACAAATACATAATAAAAATCAAAGCCAGACTTTACTGAGCGTATACTACATACCAGGTATTCTGCTCAAACTTTTCTCCCATTGGCTTGCTTCACCCTCACAACGACCCAAGGAGATAGGCAGGCTTATAATCCTCCCTTTTATTTTAATGCCTTTTTTAAACAAATTTTGGTAGCAAGTGGACTTATTGCAGTGGCTTCTCCTGCTGTGGAGCACAGGCCCTAGAGTACAGGCTCACTAGCTGTGGCCCACAAGTATAGTTGCCCCACAGCATGTGGGATCTTCCTGGACCAGGGATTAAGCCCACGTCCCCTGCACTGACAGGTGGCTTTTCAACCACTGGGCCACCAGGGAAGTACACCCCCCACCCCCAGCTTCTTTATCAGGTAAAGGAAACTGAGGCTTAGAAATCCAATTTGTTTTACAAATATTTAAGAAGAATAATATGTGTAGGTTTGGTTTTTTTCCCAAGTCTGTGAAAGCATTTGATTTGAAGTCGTTCTTACGTATTAGGGGTGACACTGCAGATTGCCCCCCATATCTATTCTCCCTTTCTGTGTTACGAACAGATACAATACTCTGACAGGGAACATTTTATACCAAAAAATTATAACAAATGATATAAACAACTCTTTGAGTCACTAACATAGAATACATATAGTAACTGTTAGTATCTGCCTACTTGAGAATGGTACTTTAACCTCAGTAGTTTATAACAACTGGAAGAAAGTATTTCATTTGATTGTAGGCAGTTTAGAGGTGAAAATTAGCAGTCTTGCAATGGAGATGGGAATTCACAGATTCTCAGTTATTGGACAAAACTTCTAAAGTCAGAGGCAATAAAAGCTTTATTTGCTGCTCCTTATTGAGTATTAGGCAAAATCCTCTTGCTGCTCCTATGTCAGGTGGAGATTCCAATTTAAAGAGCTCTGGATGGTGTAACCTATGTGTCTTCCTATATCTTTCATGTCAAATTCCATCCACCTATAAACACTGATGAGGTTATAAAGTTGATAGAGTGTGAGTGCTTCTGTCACCAACTGTGTTTCAATTGAACAAAAAGTTGTAGATTCTATATTTCCTGGTGTGTTTAGTACATAAATTTTCTCACAGAAATGCAATACAGTTCTGAGATCTCATGAGCCATCTCTGTGAGCCCACTATTAGCAAAAAGAAACCAGCTCTGGGGAAACCCAGCCCCTCGACACAGCCGTAAATAACCTACTGGAAACAAAAGAAGACTTCTACAAATATTTGTATATGTTTGTCCATGACCATGGACAGTATTTCCTGACATTTTAAAAATTATGAGCTCCTTTAACTAATCAATCTTTTTCAAAGTATGTTCTATGTACCCAGCATAGTGAAAGTACAGAGAGAAATTGTATGACACGAACCCTACCAAGAATTTGCTTGGATGAGAACAAAAATCAGGTACATTTAAAATTTGTCACTGAATTATTAAAATGAAAAAAAATTTAAATTAAGTCAAGTATAGAAGTTTAGTGATAAGAGAACTCAGTGTGGGCTGGGGTAGTCAGGGGAGTTATGCGTGTT
The DNA here is from genome assembly GCF_023091745.1 of Budorcas taxicolor. Lineage (NCBI taxonomy): Eukaryota > Metazoa > Chordata > Mammalia > Artiodactyla > Bovidae > Budorcas > Budorcas taxicolor. Next base: position 33,484,378 of record NC_068912.1, read on the forward strand.
CCTTGTAGAATTCCAGACCATAAAGAATGCACAGGGTAGAATTCTAAGTCCAAGCAATGTTTCATAACGGTTCTGACCCTAAATTTCCTTACTGTGTAACCCTGAACGATCTTTCCAAAACACAAATCTGATAGTTTCCATTGCTCCGCAGATAAAGATAAGAATTCTTAATATGCCCTACAAGGCCCTATATGGTTTGACCCTTTCTACCATTCTTGCCTCATTTTGCCCTGCATTTCCCATTGGCCTTCTTTCTGTCCCACACACTCATTGAACTCCCTCCCTTCCCAGGGCGTATGCTCTTTTCTACCCTCATCACCATGTGAACTCCTATTCATGCTTCAGGGATCATTTCCAGGTTGCGTCCTCAGGGCAGCCTTCCCTGACTAGACTGAAGTCCCCTATTATAGGCTCTCATTTGCCATGTGATGTGCCTCTCCTTCATTGCACCTGTCACAATTGCAATTTTACACTTGTTGTAATTATTTTATTTACAATTTAGTGCATTTGATTTATGTCTTTCTCCCCGCAAGCTTTCATTAAGGACAGTACTGTGTGTGTCTGGTTACTTACCATTTTATCCGCAGTTGTTAGCACACCATCAGGCACACAATTGATACAAGTTTTTGTTTGATGAGTGAATGAATGAACATAATCTATATCAGTATTTCCCAATATCCCATAAAATGGTCCCGAGATAAAGAGTCAAATGAGCTTAGAAAATACTTTATGCTGTATCGTCCAAGGCTCCCCGATGTATCTTTGCATATAAAACACTCTGGCGAAAAAAAAAAAAACTGTAGCAAATCCTACAGTAAAGAAGGATTCATCTTAATTCAACCACAGAATGTAAACCAGAGTTCCCTAGGATGAACTCTGGGCAGTGTTTCCACTCAAGGGAGGTAACCTAGCTGCCCGTGCTGATGTTTTTGGTTCAGCAAATGGTAAGAAGTGTTTTGTGTCCTGAGAGGAATTTCCCAGTGGTTAAACTGCTCTGGGAATCAAGGCAGATTTAGGATTTAGAATTTGAAAAATGGAGCCACAAGTACAAACAAGTTCTATGAATACAATCTGCTCCATTAGCTGAAGGATGGACTTTCCTCAGCACAGTTTTTAGCAGAATAAATATGTGTTCAAAGAATGAATGGAAAGAGAAAATAACTGTGGTGATAACCCTTCAGCTAGTGAGTGGTCCCATCTTAGGAAAGATAACTATAGTTAAGTTCAAGTGTGAGTGAAAGCTTTTTAAGCTATGATGGTTAATGTATGGGCATTTTAACTAGGTACTTACTTTAACACAGGAATGTACCCAGTCACAGGATTTAAAGAGGCAACACTGACAAGGCAAGTAAATACTGATCTTTGCTTCTTGGTTTTGTGATAAACATTTTGTCAATTGTTATTTTTTTCTAGGATTTAACATTAACTTCCTTTTCTGTCAAATCCAATGTTTTATTTTTCCCCTCAGTGTTCATCTCCTTGATCTTTTGGTATCTTTTTGACTGTTTTCAAGAAACCCTTTTTGAAATTCTTCCTGCACCTGTTTTGTGACCTGCATTTTCAATTCAATAGCATTTCAACCAATATTTATTGATCACCTGTGATGTACCAGACACTGGACTATCATCATTCATTTATGAACTCATTCATCAGCGTTCATTGAGTTCCTACTAGATATCAGGCACTGTGCCAGTGACTGAGATACAAAGATGAACAAGATACAATCCTGGATCTGAGAAGCTTCACAGCCTAGGAAAGTAGACAACTAACACATCATGGCAGGAGGCTATGATACAAGTACAGGCTCAGGGGCTGTGGCCCTCAGAGAAAGAATCAATTGCTTTTCTTGGGGGGGGAGAGATACGTTGCATAGCACAGTGCCTGGCACAGGCTGAACCATCAATAAATATACGTTAAAAGAACAAAAAGCCTTCCAGGCAGAGAGACTAGCATGATTAGGGCATCCTCAGGGAGCCCAGCCTGGGACAGAGGACCAGCTTCTCTGGAAGCATGGCAGGGGTGGTGATGGGGATGTTGATCTGAAAGAAATGTTTTTTCCTACTGTTGCTATTTAATTTATAAATTTCATGCACATGCATATTTAAAAGTACATTACATAAATTATTAATTTACAGATTTTTAATATATTTTATATCAAGAATAAGAATACAATTATTGTTTTCACAATACAAATGACAGAAATTAAAGCTCAAACTATAAAAGCTGGTATATAAATAGAGAATACAGAGGTTCTGCAGCAAAGCCATTGTCTTCTTGAGGGTAATGGTGAGATATTTAACAAAAGTGGGAGCAGAACATTGGGCTGAAAGGATTGTATCCTGTAAGTGAGGGTTTGTCAAATGGTGTCAGAATCAAAATCACCTGGGAGATCTCCTTTTATAAAGCAAATTTTCAGGTTCCACCTGTATTAGTCAGCGTTCTCCAGAGAAACTGGAGAAGGCAATGGCAACCCACTCCAGTACTCTTGCCTGGAAAATCCCATGGACGGAAGAGCCTGGTAGGCTGCAGTCCATGGGGTCACGAAGAGTTGGATACGACTGAGTGACTTCACTTTCACTTTTCACTTTCATGCCTTGGAGAAGGAAATGGCAACCCACTCCAGTGTTCTTGCCTGGAGAATCCCAGGGACAGGGGAACCTGGTGGGCTGCCGTCTGTGGGGTCGCTCAGAGTCGGACACGACTGAAGCGACTTAGCAGCAGCAGCAGCAGCTCCAGAGAAACAGATCCAGGAGGATGTAAAGATAGATATAAATACAGATAGATACAGCTATGTCCTATGACCTGCAGGTGGCAAGCTGGGGACCCACAAGAGGTGACAGTATAAATTTCAGTTTGAATTCAAATTCTGAGAACTGGGAGAGCCAATGGTATAAGTTCTAGTCCAAAAGCCAACAGGCTTTCAAGACCCAGGAAGAGAATTTTTCAGTTTTGAGTCCAAAGGCAGGAAAAGACCGTCTCCTTAGTGAAAGTTGCTCAATTGTGTCTGACTCTTGCGACCCCATGGACTGTAGCTTGCCAGGCTCCTCTGTCCATGGAATTCTCCAGGCAAGAATACTGGAGTGGGTTGCCATGCCCTTCTCCAGGGGATCTTCCCAACCCAGGGATCGAAACCAGTTTTCCCTCATTACAGGTGGATTCTTTACCATCTGAGCCACCAGGGAAGCCCATAGTCCCAGTTCAATCAGGCAGCAGGAGTTGCTTTTTACACAGCCTTTTTATTCTGTTTAGATTTTGGATTGGATGAGGCTGACTCCAATTGAAGGGCCAATAAAGTCAATTGACTTTATTCAGTCTGCCAATGCAAATGTTAATCTCATCTAGAAACACCCTCACAGACACATCCGGAATACATTTGACCAAATATCTGTCACCCCCATGGTCATTACAGTTGATCACCCTACCACTTTAAGTGCATGCTGAAATTTGAGAACCTTTGGGGGCCATTCAGAACAGTGGAAGGTTTTCAAGAAGAGAGGCAATTTGATCAGATTATCTGGGAACCGCTTAAGAAGGAACCCTGGCAGTTCCATGGAAGGTGAGTGCTTGTGGGGTAGGGAAGGTGAGGCAGGATGCAGTGTCATGGAACAGACAGGGAGCTTATTACACAGGACACAATGATGAGGTCCGGCTCTCCCCTATGCTAATGACCCCTGTTCCATTGCTATGTAACAAATTAACCCATAGCTTGGGCTTCCCTTGTGGCTCAGCTGGTAATGAATCCACGTGCAATTTGGGAGACCTGGGTTTGATCCCTGGGTTTGGAGGATCCCCTGGAGAAGGGAACAGCTCTACTCACTCCAGTATTCTGGCCTGGAGAATTCCATGGACTGTATAGTCCATGGGGTTGCAAAGTGTCGGACACGCTTGAGTGACTTTCACTTCACATAGCAGCTAAAAAGAGTCTTGGATCAGGAATTTGAGAAGGGCTCCACTGGACAGTTCAAGCTTGAGATGTCCCATGTTGTTGCAGTCAGATGCTGGCTGGGGCTTTAGTCATCTCATCTGGGCTGGATGTCCAAGATGAGTCATTCACTTGGTTGGCGGTTGACATTGGCCGTCATCTGCTACACACGGCCTCCTTAGCAAAGTAGTCTCGGGTAGTCAGACTTTTCACAAGGCATCTGGCTTCATTTCAAGACAACCAGGCAGAAGCTGCATGGCCTTTTCTGACCAGCAGAACTTCCACTCTACTCTATGAATCAAAGCTTCCACTAGCCTGCCCAGGTTCAAGGACAAGGGAATTAGACTCCACTTCTCAATGGGGCCAGTAGCCAGGTCGCAAAGTAGAACAGCCTGTGCAATGGGAAATATTGTTCTGACATCTTTGAAAGATATCGACTTACATAGCTCCCAAATCAAGATTTCCAATCCTGACCTCTTATCTATTCTCTTTTTTAGACACACAATTGCCCACAAGATATCTTACTGGGAAGTCTTGTTGTCAACTCAAACTCAAGTCTAAGACAGAATTTATGACAACAAGCCTTCATCCCATAATCTTATTATTTCAGTAATGCTTAAAACTTAAAAAAAAAAATAGACTAACTTTTTTATCTCTGACTTTTCTCTCTCTTTTTAAAAGAAATCAATTATTTATTTATGACTGTGCTGGGCCTTCATTGCTGCGTGTGGACTTTGCCTAGCTGCGGTGAGCAGGGGATGCTCTCTAGAAGCTACTGTCTAAGCCCACGGTGCATGGGCTTCTCATTGTGGTGGCTTCTCTTGTTGCAAAGCACAGGCTCTAGGGTGCATGGGCTTCAGTAGTTGTGGTGCTTAGTTGTCCCACAGCATATGGGATCTTCCTGGACCAGGGATCGAACCTGTGTTCCCTGCATTGGCAGGCAGTTCTTAATCACTGGACCAACAGGGAGGTCCCGACTTTTCTTTCTCTGAAAAATAATCTGCTAGCAAATCCTGAATTTTCTTCTTCTTCTTCATTACTGATTCTTGGATTCTCCTCATTGCTTTTGGTCAGGCCATCTCCTCCTCACCCTTTGGTCCCCTAGCTGATCACACCTCCACCCCTGTCCCTTGCTGTCACCCATTTTACATGCTATAGCCTGCCTAGTAGTCTTCCCCAAAGCGCACTTCCCATTTTCCTGATCAACATTCTGGAGTGGGCTCCTAATGGAAAGTTTACCAATGGTCCATTTACCAAACTCTGATAGTGGGTTCCTGGAAAAGAGTTTAGCAGGCAGGGTATTTCTTAAATAGTGACTTTGAGACTGACACCCATGGAAGGAAAGGGAAAGAACTTAGATTGGGAGGAAGAAAAGGTGGACTTGCAGTCAGACCCAACCACAGCTCCAGCTGACCCCACTGTGGAATGGATCGTGCCCGTGGGTGAGGCTGCTCTCTGCAGGTGAAGAAAACCTGAAGTGGCTGACAGCTCCAGGTGTCCCTTCCCAGGGGCTGAGGCAGCAGAGCCCCCATACTCTCCACATTCACTGGTGCCCTGTCCTTTCAATTACACAGCTCACCACAGCTCACCTTCTCCTTGGTGCTCCCAGGCTCAACTTGAAGTCCCTCTTTCATTTAATCTTCAGCAAGCTCCATTCCATATCACTCTCTCCACTTTGGCTTTCATGCTGATTATTTCCTGTAGGTTATTTTGCCTCATTCCACCCGAGTTGGGCTTCCCTGGTGGCTCAGCAGTAAAGAATCTGCCTGCAATGCAAGAGACGCAGGTTAGATTCCTGGGTCGGAAAGATCCCCTGGAGGAGGGCATGGCAACCAACTCCAGTGTTCTTTCCTGAAAAATCCCATGGACAGAGAAGCCTGGCCAGCTACAGTCCACAGGGTCACAAAGAGTCGAACGTGACTGAAGCAATCGAGCCTGCACAGATGCCCCCAGGTTAGGGTATGCACTCTTCGAGAGAGGAAAGGAGGTGTGCCTTTTCCCCAGGACATCAGCACAGAGTAAATACAGCACAGAGATAAGTACTCCATATACGTACAGCTGGAGCTCAAGAAATGCTTGGAGATAGGTTAACCAGAGCCTCTGGTTACTCTGAGATTGCTCAGAGGGTACTGTTTCCAATATCCAATACCATAGCCGAATGAATGGTATAGGAAACCACCTCCTCCTGGTCCTTCTGGGGAATAAGAAAACTAACCCTTACTGGTTGTGCAGAGTTACTGAGCTGGGTCTGGTGTGGGAGCAGGCGCTGGGCAGGAGCTCACTCCAAGTTGAGACACAGTCGGAAGTTACTCCCCATCCCTTTCTTCCCACCCATAAAGCAGAGCCAGAGATCCTTTGGTCTCATGGGGTGCTGTGTACATTTAACTAATGAGTGGCCATCAAGTGCTGCCCAAATGCCAAGTGTAATTATAGTGAGCAATTATTTTTGCCTGAAAAGGCAGCATTCCAGCCACTGTCAAGGGAGGGAGATAAATGTCTGTGTTCTCTGAGATCCTGTGTGAACATGAGCTATTTTCCTGCCCTCAGAGGATCAGGAACCCAGATATAGCTTTCTTACACCCAGGGCACACCTGGGCAGGAATTCCCCGGAGGAGCATCTTTCTGTTTGTAGATTCATTCCTGCCTTGGGCAGTGGGAAGGGCATTCTCCTCCCCACTCCACTCCTCCACCCCTGGCAAGTGCTCCACTGGAAGCCCCACTCAGGCAGCTTTGTGTGGGCTTGGGCTCTGAAGGCCACTCACAGCAACCCCTCCTCCCTTGGACCCAGAAAGGCCGTAGGCAAAATTCACTTGGGAATTTCCCATCACCCCACAGTGTCTGAAATCTAACAATAGTCTCCACAATCATAACAATAAATTAAAAATAAAGCACTTTGGAGCTCCCTAAATGGAAGTTTTTCACATGGTTTTTATATTTAGAGTTCTGTTTCTCCCTCTGGGTAGATTTTATAAATAACCAGGGACTGCTGGAGAGAATTTCCATATCTCCTTCTCTGTTCACAGAAGAAACTCCAAGCAAGTTTCTTTCTTGTCACCTTTCTCTCTGAAAGTCCATAAAATTAGACAATGCACATAAAAAGGTAAATAGGAAAGGAAGAAAAGAAGAAAAGACTATATGGAGACAACTTAAGGAAAGTATTTATTTAAAGAAATTCAAGGGACTTCCCTGGAAGTCCAGTGGTTAAGACGCCATGCTCCCAAAGAAGGGGCCTGGGTTTGATCCCTGGTCAGAGAACTAAGATCCCACCTGCCATACAGTGTGGCCAAAAAAGAAAAGAAATTCAATTATGTCATGTCTTGAGATAAAAACAGGTTCATCCCAATATCCTAACCTTTCTAGTTGAAGTCTTAGGCAAATACTAGTTCACACTGGTTGAACCTTTGCCATGTATCCAGCATGATTCTAATGTGTTGCTTAGGTGTTAACTCATTTACTCCTTGTTAACTCATTTACTCCTGTGAGTAGATGCTATTATTGATCCACTTTATAGAGTGGAAACTAAGGCCTACAGGAAAGAAGTAACTTATCCCATGTCAGTCTGACACCAAAGCTAGGGCTCCTAACAAGATGACTCCATTACTAAAAGCTGAGGCACATCGTCAATGTGTATGAACTGTCATTTTCTAAAGGAAAACCAGGACACTATAAGGTCCTGGGACCATGAAGTTACTCCCACGCCAGCTCACTGGACACCCAAGAATCATTTTTCACCCTCTTTACCCATTCAGGGGCTATGCAGTTTCAGAAGCCTTCTTGAGTCTAGAACTCTGAGCCTCTTAAAAGAGGTTGGAAGTAAACATTGAACCTCTTTTCTCTGAGTGAAATTTGTGTCCATGTCCATTATTTACACTCACTGAGAAATAATCTTAGAAAAAGATGTTTTATCATGTGATAGACATTTACATTTACACACATAGATGGAAAATTTTCCCTGCCGTGTGCCCTTTCCCCAGCAGTCCAGGGCAGTGCCCATGCCCATCATGTACTCTCCTGAACTTTTCCTTCAGAACACCCATCATGGTATGAGATTATATGCTGGCACAACTACATGTCCAGTGTCTCTGCCTCACCAGACTGTAAACACCACAAGGCAGTGGCTGAGTCTGTGTTGCTCCGTGTAACATCCCCAGGGTCTGGTGCAATGCTTGGCATGAAACAGGCACCCAGATACTGCTGGAGGAGTAAGGGATGTTATCCATGGCACGATTTGGTTCTGAGAAAATGCTGCCACAAACTGTAAGAGAAACCAGCTTCTCTAAAATCTTTCAAGACCCGCTTCCATTTTCAGACAGAATAAAGAATTTTTCAATATACAATTTCAATCATTTTTGAAATGAGTGGCTTTCCCTTGTGTTGAGAATACTGGTCCTCAAGTCAGAAGGTCTGGTTCTCATTCTCTGATCACTACTCATTGCTTGATGATGGCCCAATATTTTAACCTTCTCAGTGTGTCCCTTTCCTCCTAGGTAAGGTGGGGCTAAACCAGTGTCAGAGCAATGGTGTACAGATTAAAAGAGTTCGAAAGCAAGTGTTCAGAATTGTGCCTGGTGCATGGAAATCCATAAATGTTGGCTGTTATTATCAACATAGCTATCAGCCTAGAACTCATACAATTCTGCAGCAGATTTGAGTCATTTCTAAGAATTCCCAGGATATGAAACCAAATTGAGGCCAGGTGTAAAGGCATCTGGACTCAATATCCCTGCTGTCAAGATCCTCTACGAGGGCAAAGGGAACCTCTCCCAATCCCAGCCTCCGTGAGTGTCATTCATTTTATTGCAGATGTCCTGTGGTCTCAGGAAATGGGGAATTCCTGGTCTTCTGAGGTTTTTGGCTGAGACTCCTGCCTGCTATACTGCCTAGTTGGGTTAGATGCTGAAGAAAGATCCTAATTCAAAGAACTCATGATTTCCTGTAAAGGTCAGCTCCCACCAAAAGTTATTCAAATCCTCCATCATTCCTCCCCGCTCTCCCTCATCCTTCTCCCTATGCCCCCACAGTTTGTCCCCTGCTTTAACCCATCCTCCAGGCTTTGCCCCAGTCAGCTCAAATAGCCAAAGTTTCCAATTTAATAATAAAAACGCACTGCTCTAAGCACCTCACAAAAAAGTTAACTTATAACCCACAGAAACCCAGTGGGGTAGGTTCTGGAGTTACTGCCATTTTACAGATGATGAAACCGAGGGGAGGAGAGGTTGACTGCCTTGCCCAAGGACACTCAGCTGGAGAGTGCAGAGGCGGGGTCTGAATGAGCCTCTGGATTCCCAACTACTACCCTGCCTCTGGAGGAAGGTCTCCCCACCCTGCCCCTGGAGAATGCTCCTCAAACTTTCTCCTCAGTGTCATTCACCAGCTAAGAGGCATGGAGAGGAACAAAGATGTGAGCACAAACCCAGACAAGTGTGGAGCTGTGGGGGGGCGGGGGGGTGGGGGTGGTTGAAAGAGTCAGCTCTACAGCTGGACTATGTGGATTAGAATGCTGGGTTTTCAATTTACTAACCCTGGTAAGTAAAATGGGAATAACAATAATACATATCTTATATAGTTGTTTTGAACATTAACATATATTAAACACTTAGAATAGGGCTTCCTAGGTGGTGCAGTGGTAAAGAATCTGCCTGCCAACACAGGAGACTCAAGGGATGCAAGTTTGACTCCTGGATTGGCAAGATCCCCTGGAGTAGGAACTGGCAACCCATTCTAGTATTCTTGGCTAGAGAATTCCATGGTCAGAGGATCCTGGCGGGCTACAGTCCATGGGGAGGCGAAGAGCTGGACGTAACTGAGCATGCACACACACAAGCACTTAGAACAGTATATAACAAACAGTAAGTACTCAATACTTTTTTTCTGCCTTTTTTGACCTTTTTACATTCTCAGGAGGCAGAAGCTACAACAAATGCTTTTATAGAAAGAATGTTAGACTTGGAATCAGAAGATCAAGTGTGAGTGCCAGCTATCTTCTGTTTACTGTATGATCATGAGTACAACATTTTTCCTCTCTGAGTCCTCACTTTTCTCATCCCCAAAATGGGTATGAAAATAATTTCACTCAACTGACATAGCCTGCTTGTAAAAGAGCTTTGTGAATTCTGAATCTAAAACACAGTGAAGGAGTGATTAAAGAGTCATCCCACTTTGTTATTTAGGGCTTCTCCCAGGATCAGCAGATAGGTACCTTTCACGAGGTCTTTAGACTAAAAGACTAGACTTCCACCACTGGAGAGTCACTGTCAGTGTCCCAGGCTTTTTGATTTTCAAGACTCCCCATTTTAAAGAAGTCTCAGAAAGTGAAGACCCAGTGTGTTTGTGAGGAGAGAGGAAGAGTCTCAGGGATGTGACTGCTGTCTTCAAGAAGCCGAATGGTTGTCATAGGCTGGACAAGTCAGACTTGGGACTGGCTCATCCAAGAGGCAACAATAACAACTGGGTCTCTGAGTGGAAGTAACAGGAGTCAGATTTAGTTTCTAGAAGAAAGGAAGACAATTCTTTTGACTATTCCTCTCAGAATGTGGGGAAGGCTACTCTCGTAGTGAGTGTGTTGTCAGCGGAGGCATTCAAATAGAGAACAGGGACCCCCTCAAAGGGGTAGAAGAAATTGTAATGAGGTAGGAGGAGAGAATCCAGTGGGCCTGAGCCTGGGGCATTCTAGTTCTTCCTAGCAATGTAGCCTAGAGGTGAGGGAGGTGACAGGAGGGGCAGGCAGAAAGAAAGAAAAGGACAGCCAAGGAGTCCGGGCTCAGCTCCGTGAGTTCACTGTTTTGCCAAGGGCAGTCCCCTTCTCTTTGGTCAGTTTAGACCCCAGAGCCTGGAACTGTGAACAATCCACTCACTCAGTCAATTCAGCAAACGTTTGTAGGCCTGAGAGTCAATCCTCGCCACGGCCCCAAGTGGGATCGCCAGCGCTTGCTAACCTCCTGCCCGGCGACCGGCAGGGGGCAGGAGAGACACACAGATACCGAACTGCGCAGCTCGCTAGCAAAGCTTCGCTGCTGAGTAAACTGGGTCACTCGGTCCTTTCAAGCCGCAAGCATTCCAGGGGGGTGGGGGTGGGGAAGGGAGGGGTGGGCACCTTGGGCCTCCCAGCAAGGGCTGTGAGATTCCAGATGCTACCTGGCAGTGCCGTCGAAGTCCCCAGATCTTCTGGACGGGCAGAAGGAGGGATGAGATTGATAACCCAGGATAATAGCTCGGGCTGGCGGAAAGCTGAAGGGAACTCGTTCCATCAAAAGGTGTCCTCCAGCTGGACACATCCCAGGCCACAGCAGGGCCTAGTGCGGTCCTTTGTTTCAGAGAGAACTGTGATCTCAGTAAGGCCTGAGGCTCTCAGTGCCGGTGGAAACCTCCTTCCGGGGAGGGGGAAGGGCTCCGTGGCTGGCCACGAGTCAGCGGATGCTAAACCTGGTTGCTCAGTGGAGAGGTGGCAAGTCTGGAGTCTGATTTGCTTTTGTGTCCTGGTTTTGCCGCCTGTATCTTATAAGATCTTGGGTGAGTCATTTTCCTTCTTGGCTTCCTTTTTTGTAAACTGGTGGTGCGGTTATATAGATGAAGTGGAGGGATGAGGGGAGCCAGAGCATTGCCCTCCTCAGCTCCTCCAACCTGGTGGGCACATCCTCCCGGCACAGCAGTGGAAGAGAGGCCTTCTGCACATGGCAGTGAGGAGGGGAGGTCCACTGTACTGTTAGTCTGGGCACTGTGAACCGGTCCTGCAGGGACGCTGCCCTGGAAGGTGGGGGAGGGGGAGTCTCCCCACACCCTTCTCCATCCCTTGGCACCAGGATCTGGGGAAAGCAGGTCTCTCCACCTTCAAACAGTGGTTCCTTGAAGTCTTTGAGGGCTGAGAAATCAGGGAGGTGGAACAGACCTGGAATGAGAGGGCATCTGGAGGATGGAATGGGGAAGAAGCCACTCTCGAAACTCCAGTTCCTCCCATGGACCCTGTAAAGGTTAGAAGGGCCCTGCATGGGAAGTCAAGGACCTGCTTATGTAGTCTTCCAGACTGTGTGTTTTCTCCAGTCATTTAAGCCCTTGAAGCCGGGAGCATGCAGGCCCTCATCTCCAGGAGAGGGATGGTGGGCACTGATGCTTCTGCATGAGGATTTAGCACAGTGCTCCTTGTTGTGTTTTCCTTGTTGGCTGTTAATAAGGGAGGAATCTTGGAGAACTAATCTGAGCCCCCAGTTTTACTGATTAAAAACAACAAAAACATAAAAACTGAGGCTCAGAGAACAGTGGGACCAGAGAAAGGAAATTTCCTGTCCTTTTCAGTTGCTTCTAGAATCTTTATCCATGACTGTTGAAGAAAGTGATTGGATCCGTACAGTGAGCTGCCCAAACCTAGCAGTATCCCCCCTCCTTGGGGATTTCACTTTGCCCACATCCTCCCAGCTTCACCTCTGGCCACGTTTATATTACCCAACCTCAGATGTGAGACGGGCTGACTTCTCCTAGCCCTACCCTGGCCTCTGGGGCTCCAAGGAGCAGCCAGTGCATCTGAGGTTTAGGGATGTGATGTGATAAAGCAGTTGCCTGAGTTGGAATCCCAACACTAGCTGGAAGATCTGGGGCAAGACACTTCCTATCTCGGAGCGTCCATTTCCTCATCTATCAAATGGGCACCATAATAGTGTTTTCCTTATAGATACTATTCTTTCCAGTCTCTTAATCTGAAATTGGAAACAAGAACAAACTAAATAGCTTTCTTTTCCCCTGAAACAGCCAAAGAGCAGGACCCTGAGAGAAAGAGGTGGGAGCCAGACTTTGGAATCTTCCAGTCTAGTTACTGGGAACTCTGGGGAGGAAATAACCCAGGGCTGGGGAACAGGGCTGTGGCCCAGCATACTTTGTCCCTAGATTGCAGAGTGACTCTGTTCTGGTTGCTGTGCCTCTTTGGCACTTACTCTCCTGCCCTGGACAACAGAAGGGTTGAGCTTGGTGACTTCTTAAGGTCCGTGTAGCCCTGCACCCCAGAGATTCCCATCTGCAGAGCTGGGCCCTCATTCTCTAGGATGCAGCCCAGGCCTCATGCAGCCATAGCAGCTAAAGAAGCAGTGCTTTGCTGGGCTCTGGTCCCCTGCCCAGAGGAGGTCCCTCAGGCCCAGGGAAGCCCCTGGTTTCCTGGTTTGGATGCTGTGAAGGGCCAGGCAACAGAGACTTTGGCCTATTGGCATCTGGTTCCAGCCAGAGCTTGTCAGGGATAGATGAGAAAGAGCAGGGCTGGCAGAAGCCATGAAAAAAAAAACAGTCTGGATCTCACATTCTGTGGCCTTGCTTTGAAATCCACAACCTGAGCCACCTGGGAAGTGATGAAGGCCTGAAAAGAAACAATGGCCAGGGGCCCAGGACAAGTTCCCTGTTTGAAAAGGCCTGGGTAAGGAATGGATTCCATGTGAGAGGACAAGTATTAGTAGCTAGAAGCTCTGTAAAGGCCAGAAAGCAGGGACTAAAGCAGGGACTCCAACACTGACTCAGTCAATAAGCAGGGACTTAATGTGTTCTCTGTGTGTGGTGCTGGGTGACAGCTATGAGAATGTTATCAAAGGGCTCACATGGGGCCAGCTTGGAGGATTTTATGATCCATGAAAATTGTATGTGGTGTAGACCACAAACAAGTGATGAGGGGGAAGGGGATGGGGAGCTGAAGAACTCCCCAGTAGTGGCCCAGAGTAGGCTGCTCTCCTCTGTTAGGTGGATGTTAGGTTGGTTTTCCTCCTTTGGGCAGTGAATCATCCAAATACCCCCTTGTTCATTTCAACAACTACGAAGGCCAAGTCTACCTGACTCTGAATTGAGCCCCGTGCATTGACTGACTGGCTCTAGTGACCACTCTCTGGAGTCACTGGAGGCTGGGTGATTATGATCATCCTTGTCTTCAGACAAGCAAACCAAGGGCCAGTGGGAAGTACTTTACCCAGGCTACCCAGCTTGAGACTTGGAGCTGGGATTTTTCTTTTCTTTTTTTCATTTGGTTGCGCTGGGTCTTAGTTATGGCATGTGGGATCTTTAATTGAAGCATGAGAACTCTTAGTTGTAGCATGTGGGATCTAGATCCCTGACTGGGGGTCGAACCCAGGCCCCCTCCATTGGGAGTGCAGAGTCTTAGCCACTGGGCCACCAAGAGAGTCCTTGGAGCTGGGATTTGAATACATGTCCGACTATCTTTGAATTCTGTATTCATTCCAATAAGATGCTGACTCCCACTGCCTTCCCATTACTTTATAGCAGGGATAGATAACACCCGCAGGGCAGCTGTTGCCAGAATCGTAGACATTTCCAAGGAAAATCAGCTGCTCTGCTTGCCTGTCCCCACTGTAAGCAGCAAGACAGCTCAGTATTTGTGGGGCCACCAGGAGAATGCCTAGTGGCCTTCACCTTCCACAGATACTTCAGCTTGGGACCCAGTGTCATCCAAAGTCCCCCGGGATCTTGATGCCTCCACTTCCACTCAGCAACTCCATTCCAGGACTTCTTGGTGACTCATGCAAAGGAAAAAGCAAGGTCTTTGCAGAGCCCGGCAGAGCCCATTGGAGTCCTGGTGAAGGTCTCTCTGATGACCTTGAGCAAATTTCAGAAGCTTCTGAGCCTGGGCTCCCTCGTCTGTTAAGACAATGATAACCAACCATGCCAGACAAAATGTATAGCCTAGTTCTGAGAACCAAATGAGTTAACCTTTGAAGCCACCTGACTCTAAGATGATATTCAATAAATACTATTCATCAAGAGACAGAATTGGGGGACTTTGTGGCAAGAAGAAAGATTGTGGAGATTATAATCATTGAACACTTAAAACATTCCAGATAATGTGTTCAATCCTTCACTTGAACAATTAAGCCTTCCGACACTGCTATGAAGCAGGTAGTATCTCCTTACTTTGCAAATAAAGAAACTGAGGCTCCAAGACATTAGGTTGCTTACCCAAGGTCCAAATTAAGAATCTGATCCCGAACCCGAGAGTTAAACATCTAAGATGCTCCGCAACAATTCCCACTTTCCTGCTGTGACTGAAGGATCCTTCCCTGAAATATACTCTCATCTATCTTTAGATTCTTGTTTAGATAAACAAGACCCTCTTGAAAGGGCTTCATATGGGTCATGACAATAGTTACTCCTTCTCCTATGTGCTCAGGACACTGTGGTTATGTTTATCCATTTCAGGTTCCAAGCTTTACATGTATTTACACATCTGTTTCTGGCGTTAAGTGGACCCCTTGTAGGGCATAGACAAAATCTTGTTTTATTTCTCTTTGTTTCCTCTCCAAGCACCCTCTCCAAACTTAGCTTTTGCTAAATGTTTGTTGATTTGAGGTGTGTGTTAGGAGGAGTTGAGTAGAGAGCATGACCGAGTTTAATCAGAATCCCTATTCCCACTGAAAGTGTGTGACCCTAGGCCAGTGACTCGATCTCCCTGGGCCTCCCTCAGTGTCCTCAGCTCTAAAATAGGATAATAGTAGCTACTATCATGAGGTATTGTGAGGATGAAGTGAAAAAGTGCAGGTGATGCATTGACACAGTGCCTGGCACATGTTACACAGTCAGTAAATCATGTGTACAATAACACCTGAGGGCTGGGGGCTGGACAGGGTAGATGCTGGTGACAAGGAAAGAAAGAGGCAGCCCTGTGTACCGTGCAGAAACAGGGATGCTGCTAAAGACAGAATCTGCTTACTTTTTAGAGCATGGTGGAATAGAGATAGATAAACAGGAAGGAGATATTTTAAGGAAAGTTCAGTAAAATGGAGAGAAGCCAACAAAATGAGTTTAAGGATGCTGGGACAAGAAGGGGAAGGGAATTGGCTAGAAGTGAGAGAAGCCTGAAGTAGTGTTCCAGAGACTCTGTCCAGAGGACAGGAAAGAAAGGGACTGGAGAAGAGAGAGACACACCTACCCAGCCAAAACAAGGAAAATGCTGGGGAGACCAACATAGGGGGCATGCCGCTGGGAGGACATTACAGTCCAAGGTGGCTGTGGAAGGAGCAGCTTCCATTGGATCCAAAAGGAGGATCTGAAAGCCAAAAGGAATGAATAATCCAGGCATCAGGCTCAAGGCAGGAGGCAGCTGTTCATTTATGTCTTGATGAGCACTTGACTAAAGCCCTTTTAGTTAAACTCCTTTGAATGCTATTTGGACTCAGCTTGTCTTTAGTTGGAGCATATACCTCGATGAAGACCCCATCTAGGAGGAAGCAGAGAGCAGTGGAAGTGGGGAAACCCTAGACCCACGACACGGTCTATGGAGACTGTCACCAGCTGTCAGCCCTGGGATGGGGCAGCTGAAAGTTGCCAGACGGTAGAAGGAAGGCCTTCTGTTGGCAGTGCATTGAGCCTCTTTGTCAAATCAAACAGGGTCCTTCTGAGCTTCAAATCTAATCTCTGCAATTTAATTCAAAGTTTGCTGACCCAGAGGCTTCTACCTGCAAGGGTTACGGGGAGGGAGGAATTTAGGGACCTCTTTCCATAATTTAGAGACAGGGGGCTGCTCTCAACTGAGGTCCTTTCTCCCTCCCCTGACCATCACTCAGCTCATTTTTCAACAATGAGAGAGGAAGAAGCTTGCCAATTGGCAGGAGCCAAGTCATTAACCAGCCTGCAGGAGCAGAAATGGTCTTTCTAGCCTGAGGACCGGAGAGAGATTGTCCAAAGAAATTTATAGGCGTACTTGAAAGGTGACATGGCAGGGAAATGGCTGGGGACCGAAAAATTCCTTCATCCACAGAGCCTCGAGGCCGACATGCCCTGCCTGTTAACCAGAAACAGCACAGGGAGCTGGGAGCCCAGAGGAACACCTCTAGTCGGATGTGAAGCACCCCTGTGCACAAATGTGTGCATGTGTGAACACCCCTCTCGCTCTAACACAGGCCCAGGTTGTGGGGGAGGGGTTCTGTTCTACACAGTTACTCAAGGGCCCAGGTGGCTCTGGCTTTGCCATGCTCAGCACAAGGTTGTCCTGTGTCCCAGCATCTGCTGGTAGGGAGAGAACACAGACAGAGACCGACCTAGGACATCTCTGTGGTCAGGGTTGGAGGTGGTGCGCACTGCCTCACACACCATTGTCCAGAACTCATTCCCAAGGATGCGCTAAACTGCAAGGGAAGCTGGAAAGTGAAGCGTAGCTGTGTGTCTAGGAAGGAGGTGAAACGGATTTGGTGATCCATCAGCAATCTAGGCCATGTGCCCCCAGTCACCCAGGACATTTGATAGAGGATGGGAAAGAGTCACCTGAGAAATAAACCAACTGATGAGAACTGAAAGGCTTAGGACAACATCCCACCTTGGTTTAGCCTTAAAAGTGGCCCCTTCCTTAGCCTTAGGAGCAGGGGGCTGTGTGGGGAAGACACCTGGAAGGGGGAGTCAGGTAAGGTCTGACTTGGAGTGCTAGGAGAACTGTGGAAGCTCTTGGCCTAGGGGAGAGGTGCTCCAGGGGCCTGGGGAATGCTCTGAGGAGAGGACAAGGGTCTGGTCACTCAGGACAAGGTCTGGGCTCAGATGAGGTGGGTACAGGGAGCCTTAGGTCCAGCCCAGGTCACCAAGGTAGGAAAAAAGGCAGACGCAGAGGAAATACACCCTACATTGCTATTTGTTGTTTATTTGCTCAGTTGTGTTTGACTTCTTTGAGACCTCATGGACTGTAGCCCACCAGGCTCCTCTGTTCATGGGATTCTCCAGGCAAGTATACTAGAGTGGGTTGCCATTTCCTCCTCCAGAGGATCTTCCCAGCGTAGGGCTCAAACCTGGGTCTCCTGCGTTGGCAGGTGGGTTCTTTACCGCTGAGCCACCAGGGAAACCGTACTTGTTACAATTCTTGTTACACACAATTCTCCTGTGCCCCACTTTCATGGAAGAAGAGCCTCGGGGCCAGGGCCAAGGAGGGGTGGGGGGCCACCTGGAGGTCAGCAGGCGAGAGAGGTATCACTGCTCAGGAACCGTTGGCGAGAATGGGAAAGGAGGGTGCCCAGTGTCTGAGGAGGAGGGGCCCAGAGTGAGGAGGAAGGGCTCTACTGGAGAAAGGGGACCACATGAGCCAAGGAACCCTCTTCTGTGCAGGGTATAAGAGATGTGGCGTTCATTCTTATGCTGATGTCGTTACTTTTAGATGTCACCAGCTTATCCAGTGGAACTTTCTGCCATGGTGAAAGTGTTCTCTAGCTGGCTGTCCAACATGGTAACCATGTGGTTATGGAGCACCTGAAATGTGTCTAGCCTGACTGAGGAACTAAATTTTGAATTGCAGTATTCAATTTTAATTAATTTAAATGGAAATAGCCACACGCAGCTAGCAGCTACCAGTAGGGCTGCAGGAGCAGAGTTGCAGCCCAGGGCAAGTAGGGCGTGGGAAACTGTGGCTGAGGCCCCTCAAGCCCTGCCTGTCACTGCTCCCAGGCCCTGGATCCGTCCCAGCTTTGGCTTATGAAGAGCTCTGGGTAGATGGTGGGTCTAGTTCTACCCTCAGGTCTGGGCGGACTGGGGGCTTCTGAAATTCTCATTTGCTCTCATCCCTGTGGGTCTGGGAAGAGAGATCAGTCTAAGTGCTGAGCAGCTGGGAAGCACTGCCAAATTTACATGCCTGAGCAGGAGAAGGGGCTTGAAACCTGCGTTCTCCACCCTTGATTTCAAGGCACTGGGCTTTGATCCTAGCTTGTTTGTCAATAGAAGGGTCTGAACCATTGAGTCCCAGTCGATGCATCTGCAGGGCGCTCTGCGGGGCAGCTCACAGCTCGTGGATGGGAAATGTAATTGCATCTGCCACTCATCTGGTCTGTGCCCAGACTCTGCGCAGTAAATGCTTTGAAGCCAGCTATCCACCCGCCACCCCTGCTCACTCCTCCAACCATCCCCCTAACTTTGTTTTGAATCATCAGTACTTCATTCCTTTCTAGCACATCCCTCCCCTGGTTCCCAGACCAGCTGAACTAGCTCTGCTTCCAAGGGTATTGTCACTGTCTGCCATCCTCTCATCACTCCAAACACGGTCGACAGACATGACTGTCTGTCTGTGTCCCCGAGGGACCCCCAGGCTCAGGGCTGCCTGAGCACTGGCACAGTGCTCTGGACAAGGCTCCAGTCCCAGAGTCTGCTCTACAATGTACACTGAGCCACACCCTGCTCTTGGCCCAGGAGCAAATCTGGAGGGGCAGACCTCCACCGATTCCTCCTCCTCCTCTCTCAGCAGCTTTTTCTCCTCTCTTTTCCTTTATTCTCCTCCCCTCTGGAAGGGCTGCTTTTCCTCCTCTTTACAGGATCCAAGGTTGGCTGCTCCCCAAAATAGTATTTGAAAGTAGTGAGAGAGAGTTTATAGGAGAGAGATGGAGTACTGTGTGGCTAGGGTCCCAGAGACTGGAGTCTGGGTGGGCCTGGTCTATTTTTGGCCCCCAAACACAAGGTCACTTTTTCATCAAAACCAAATTTTTTTTCCACCCTTGGAGGATGCCCCAGTCTCCATAGGCCTGAACTGAAGTCATCCTCAAGTCTTGGTTTGAGCCCAGCCTGAGTCCTGCCTCTGGTCTCACTAGGCCTCCCAGGCCTTCTTAGAATGGACACCAGCAAGCTCTTCCTAAAGGGCAAAGGTAAGGTATCCTGCTCTGTGTAGCATCTTCCAGTGGACCCTCAGTGACGCCCCAGTAAGGGCCAGACACCTTAGCAGGACTTGGTTGTGTTACAACCTCTTCCTGTTCTCCAGCCCAGGCTTCTCAAGCCCAGGCTACTCACCTTTTTTCCCTCTAGCTCACATATGACACGTGATGGGCCTATGAAAGGCTTGTACCTCTGCATATAGCCAAGATTATTGACAGTTCGCCGTGAGCTAGCGCTAAACCCACTCATTTCTCTTCTACTCAAGAAACGCCCTCCCTCTCCATCACCATTCACATCTGCTCCAGTACACCACCTCTGTAACGTATTCTGTCTCCTAACACCCGACAGGTGGCAGTGGTCCTCGGTTCTGTCAAAAGCACGTACATGAGGTTTTATAGTTTTAATTTCCTTGTCCATCATGCACCTTCATATCAGCTGGCAGAATGGACTGAAGCCCACCCTGACCACCAGAGAGACTTTCTCCCTGCCTGAAGTCAGATTGCAGCTCCTGGCTCGGAATGGACAAATGAGAAGATGAATGCAGGACCTGTGCCCCTCAAGCATCGACTGGTACTAAAAGCTGATGTTACCCATGCATGGCCTTGATCCCAGCCTTCTCTCCTCACCCAGGGGAGGCCAGTGTACTATCTTTCACAGAGCAGGTGCTCCATAAATATTTATTGGATGATTAACTCCAGTGTTTAACTCTCAGAATGAAGCGAAGTTCAGATTGAGTTTTGTTTTGTTCTCTTTATTGTTTTCTGGTCCACAGGGAAGTGCACAGGACAGTGTTAGGGACAACCAATGTAAGCCACTTCTTCCTACCCACTGCTTTATGATTCTAGAGTCAGAGCTTTCCGAGCTGGGCCCAGCCAGCTCTCCCCCAGACTGCTCTCTTGGGACCAGCTTCCCACAGCCTCCCCCGTCCCTGGGAGCAGCCAAGACGTCTTATTCATGGATGCTCCTTCTGTGCGGGGCTTTGGTGGTGGCTGCTCTTCCACCACTCTGCCACTCGCTCAGCGGGACCCTGCCAAGTTTCCTCCTCCACACCTGATGGCATACCTGGCTGAGTTCTCAGCCTCACTTGGGATTGCTTTCTTTGGTTCCAAACTGGGTTGCCTTTCCTCTTCTTCTTTGAATGAACACCCTTGGTGCCTGGACCTTCACCACCAGTCTGCCACCCAACTCCTTTTCTCTCCTGGCCTTCCCCTGGATACATCTCCTAGAATACCGCCAGGGCCCTTCTGACCTGACCTTTAGCACCACACCACACTTGTCCTCCTTGAGCCTCAGTGGTGCATTCCCTCCCTCCATCAGGCTGTGGAGTCCTTGAGGGGCAGGCTCTGGGACTAAGTACAGCTCTGCAGCCTCCCACACTCTCCACGTTCTCCCATGGGACCTTGCCCATGGTAAGCCTTAATGCCTTTTTATTGATTACTCAGAAATGGAGGCTCATTAAGAGGTTTTTGACACTTGGGATCTCTTCCATTAAGACAATGGTACTTGGGATTTCTTTCACGAAGACAATGTTTCCCAAGGTGAGTTGTAGGATATTAATAGGTATTATAGGATAAAGAGATGCATGATCAACTAAAATATTATGTACATTGTGATTCTCCAAGTTAAAGGATGTGGAAGTCTAGGATCTCCATGGATGAGGATCCCCATGGACCTAGGACCCCAAGACAGGTACTCAGGATGGCAGAGAACATCTGCTATACCAGGTAAAGGATAGAAGGCAACTGGTAAGGGCACTGACTAGGAGAAGGTCAGCAAGTAAAGCCAGCCTCACAAAGATGCAGTCTGGACCACAGGGCTCACACAGTTAATGCCAGATACGGCTCCCATTAGGTGAAGCAGGAACCTCCTCACTCTCATGGTTTTATCTCCCCCCAACCCCCCTGGGGGGTGGGGTGGGTAGGCTGTCATCAATAGCTTAACCAGTAAACCTTCATTCAAAACCACCATACACCTGAACCCAATGGCTAGATTCCAGATAGAGAATTTCTAACCAAGCTGAAGATCTAGGAGTTTTCTAAGCCAGAACTTATAAGCAAAACAAGTGGCTTTCTACGAGGCTGGACAAGCTACAGTCAAACAAATTTGGTCAAGAACCGACTCCCTCGTTTTTTTTCCTAAAACATCTCATGGGGTTGATGTGTCTGGGAACACCTTGGTAAGTGTGCCTTAGAGGCATTACTCTGTCTTCGCACCAGGCAGGAAGCTCCATGTGATCATCACTGGTGTTTTGTGGTCCTTTTGTTTACAAAGCACCTCTAGGCATCTGTCCCATCATAGGAATCTCCCAACCTTTCCCTGGATGGTAAGACTAACATGGCCATTGGTATAGATGATGGAAGGGCCCTAGGATGGATGGTCCTGAGTCATGCATGTGAAAGTTTGCTGTGTCAGTTACTGTTTGTGGGCAATCTATCTCCTAAACGGGAACATCTATCTCACAGGTTTACTGATGGGATGAAATGATAATATGTGTTAGGTTACTGTGTAAAAGCCCTTAGCCCAATATGTGTTTACCGCATCCATGCTGCGCGGCTCTCCGTAAAGGATAGCTACCATTTGCTGGATGCCATGCACAGTTCTTGGCACTTTCTGTATGCTGTTGAATGTAAGCCTCACAGTACCATTATGGGGTTGGTTATTACAATCCCCATTTACTAGATGAAGAAACTGAGGTTCAAAGATTTGAGGAGATTTTCCCAAGTTTAAATATCTAAAGTAATAGTCAGAAAACTTAAACTCAGAGCCAGATGTTCCATGTTCTTTAATGTTAAGAGTTAAGATGCTCATGTTCCATGCTCTTTAATGTTGAGTGAAGATGCTAGTTCTAAAAAAAAAAAAAAAAAGCCTGGCTTACATGTAAAAACAAACAAACAAAAGCACATGAAAAGGATACTCATTCTAGGCTATGCTGAATGGGGTTCCATAGTGTAAAGATCAACAGTATTAATGTTAATCTTTAAAATTAAAAGTAGTAAGTTGGTGTTAAAAGAAGGGTGTCCAAAGCTTAGTTCCACAAGTATTGGTGTAGCAAGTCTCTTTCCTGCCTGTCTTCCATTTTCCTCCTCTCGAAAATAGGGGAAATTGGCATTATTTCCCACGGCTGTTGCAAGAAGTAAATTGACCTAGAATATGCAAAAGCAGCTACAACAGTGTCTGGCTCTTGGCAGACACTCAATAAGTGTAGCTGAATGAGATTCTTTGTAGCTTATAATCCAGCAATAACACATAGGAACATGCCTGCAGATACAGTGATTTTTTTTTTTTAACACTGAATATAAGAGCGGCAGTGAAGACATTAGTGCTCATTTCTATAACTGCGTTTTGACAATTAGGCAGTGAGACATGAGGACAGGGCAGAAGCAGGCAGAATAACCTAGGGGTTAAGAGCACCACCCAACCTGATCAAATCCACTTACCAGTTTTGGGCCCTTGGGAACGTCATCAGCCTCTCCCTGCCTGTTTTCTCTTCTGTAAAATGGCAGCGTAGTTGTGCGGATTAAAAGAGTGACTGTATGCAAAGGACTGGGAACACTGGCTGGCCCAGGGTGAGCGCCATGTAAGCAGCCCCCTCCTCCCACTGCCAGCCAGCCATCTCTCCCTCCTCTGATCCTTTGTAACGCTCATGAATGCCACAGACAGGTCTGGATAACTTCCATGCCTTGGCATTTTGGGGCATATACATGTTTTATCACTCCTACTAGACTGAAGCAATTTGAAGGCAGGATGCTGTCAGATTTGGCCCTCACACGGAAGAAGTGCTCCATAGTTGATTGTGGAATCAGTGAAAAAACTTAGAACACAGCCTTGGGGTCCAGTTCTGAGGGGCACAGGGCCATATGCTTCCCTCCCATGCAACTCCATGGGGGGCCCCTGCTTCTCTGGTCTTGTTCTGGCTACAGAGATTCTAAGAAGAGCACCCTTGCTCTGAAGAGGTGGACTGAGGTTGTAGGGGTCTGGTTACCCCTCCCCACAACAGTTTATCCTTCAGCCAGCACCCGAGACCACAGACCAGCCGGATAGGCTGGCAGATTAAGTGCCCAGAGCATGTGGGTGCGTGATGTAAGAAAGTTCCCCCGCAGTACCGTCTGAAAGCCCACCCTTGCTCTCCAGGCACCCTCTGGGACACAGCTTGAAGATAATTAGCATAGGAAATCATTAGCTATGAGGCTTTCTGAGACTCAGGGTAAGAAAAGTGATCAAGGGCCCAAGGGACTGACAAGGGGAGGAGGAAAGGAGGTGAATTTCTGGAGCCTGGGAGACAGAGGATGGTTCTCTCTCCCCTCCACAGTCCAGGGAGTTAGGGTCTGGTTCACAAGGTATCAGAAGGGAAGGACCCCAGAGGTCCTCTGTATCCAGCCCTCCTAGGGAAATGACAAGGGTAGGCAGACCATACTGCTCACATCTGTTCCAGGATCATTCCTTACCCCTGTCTTTCCATCCTCTTCTCAACCCCCTCCACTGATGTTCAACACATGGGCCTTGCTTTGGGAACAATCAGACCTGATTTCAAAGGAAGACTTCATCAGTTATCATTGGTGTGATGCTGGCCAAGTTCCCTAACCTCTCTGGGCTCCAACTTCCAATATTACTAATGTTACTATTCCAACAACACTAATTTCATAAAATTGTTGAAACTGATGAGGGCTAGTTATGTTAAGTCTCCATTGGTGCCTTGTACCAAATAACTGTTCAGCAAATTTTTACTGGGGGAATACAGTTCCAGGTTCATTGTACCATACAATCCCTTTCCCTCTGTTTCCATCTAGCTGAAAGCCAGTCGGAGTCACATCAAGGAATTAGGCAATCTGGGGCGGGGGTGGGGGGTGAGGATGAGATAGCAGGACAGTCCTTCCTGTTCCCTGGGTGACCTGTCAGGGAGAATTACAGGCTGAATCAAACCTCTTGTCTGTATATGTGTGCTGGGCAAGGCATCTGTCAATTAGACCGAGCCACTTCCTGCCCTGAAACCTCTAGCTGAGCTGTCTGTCTAACCTCCTCCCAAGCCCTACTTGCTTTTCTCCAGTGAAGTCACTGGTATCTGAATAGACAGGTAGGTTGGATGCTTGATTGGGGAAAGATATATTGCAAGAGCGATATCAATAACAACCAATTACAGTAGCAAACTTTTGAGGGTGGACCGTTTGCCTGGTAGATTGTATGCCTGTTACTTCATTTCATTATTATGACTCTAAGAGAAAGGTGCTTGTATTATTCCCATTTTATAGACAAAGAAACTGAGGCTCAGAGAGATCCAAATACTTGTGCATGGCCACATAGTTAACAAGTAGGGACTTTGGATTTGAGTTAACCTGACTTAAGGGCCCATGTACCATGATGAACCCAACACCTTACTAGATGCCTTAAATAATTTCTAATCCTCACAACAACTTTATGAGCTGGATATTGCTTTTTTACTACTAAGAAAACAAATTAGAGAGGATACATGGTTTGCCCAAGGTCATACAGCTAAGAGCTGTGGAGCCAGTGTCCAAATCTGAAGTTTATATATTTTCTCCATCCCATTCTACCCCAGTGCCTCTTATTCATCAGAGCTTGGAAGGGGGGGACTCTGAAAGGAAGGGAAACTGACCTTGATAAACAATAAACACCCAGTAAATTGATGATGCTTTTACACCAGCACCTCATTTAATCCCCACAACCACTCTAATAAGAAGGTATAGTTAGTCCCAAGGAGAAAATCAAGCCCAGAGAATGCAGTGACTTGTCCAAGATCACACAGCTACAAGCAAGAAAATAAGGAACCATCTTCACTATTGGCTCCGGAGGGCTTGCTCTTTCTGCTGGAGTGTACAGTCCACAGTGCCCCCTCTGCTGGCCTGTGACTTCACTTTCTTCCCAACCCAAGGCTTCCTCTGTGCTTCAGGAGGCTCACCTCTATCTCAAGGCTCCTTGTCCTCTGCCTTTTGGTTTGGGTTGGATGAACAGGAAGCTTCAGGAGGAGATCAGAAGCCATCAGAGAGAGTATGGGGTATTTGTTCCACTCACTCTCTGGCTGCCTTGCTTTGATCCTACGGCTCTCCCTGCGTCCTGAGAACACCATCTCAGGCCTGTGGTGGGAACAGCTTCCTGCTGTTGCTCCAGCTGCCTCAGTATTTCTCGTCACACCCCTGCAGATGGTCCCTTAATCATCCCAGCTAACTGTCTTTCTGTGTCCTGCTGGGGCTTGGCCAAGTCTCCTAATGTCCACCTGAGGCTGCCCCCTTAGGGCTACTTGGAAGGAAAGCCAGTGGCTTCTCTGTAGGTCAAACAGGTCCAAGGTTTCCCAAACCAATTAGTGCTGGGCAAGACAGTGGGCAGGCCCTGGGCAGGTCCCTGACGTCATCCTTGCCTCAGTCCGTCTGGAGCTGCAGCTGGTGGGGAGTGCAGACTTTCCACTTCCTCATCTTCAGGATGTGAGGTTCAGCTACAGGTTCTGTCTTAACTGGAGGGCAAAGGACTTACCGATCCCCTGCAGCAAGGCAATGATGTGAGGACAAGAACTTCTGGCTTTTAATTCAGTTGTTAGTTCTCTGCTTTACTCTGCAGCATTTCCCTTCACAGTTCAATAAATATTTCACCAACGGTGACTCAAAATAGTCACCCCCTCCATGCCATCCAGACAGCGCAGGACCTAGAAGCTCACTGCTCTTTGACGTTTTCTTCCACTTTGCCCTCCCAGGTCCCCCGTCTCTGGCTCTTCTCACATGGGAGAGCTGGCTGAAAACCAACATTTCCAGATCCGAAAGGGGAGAAGCCCAGGGAGAGGGGAAGAAGCCTGCTCTCTCTGCACTGCTGTGAGTACCAAGAGAAGATGAATGCGATGCTCTAGGAGCTCTGCTGTCTCCTGAGCAAGAGATGCCTCCATTGATTACATTCCCATCTGGAAAACATGGTTCTTGGAATAGCGCTTGGCTGATCCTGGCACTGGGCTATGAAAACTGAATTACCTCTGCCTCAGCTCATTTCTCCCACATGGAGTATTTGGAGAAAGAGCTGGGGAGAGGTTGAGGAAGAAGGGGGCCCAGGGTGTGGAAGGGAAAGAAGGATGGGCTGGAGATAGAGCATGTGAAGACATGGTGGTGTGGGGCTATGCCCCTGGCACTTCTGGGGGGCAAAAAGAAGGGCCCACGCAGGACTGAGCAGGGGCTTAGGAGCTGGGCCTGAGATCAGAGCCCTCTCAGCCCAGGTGCTGCCCACGGAGACAGTGTTGCTTCAGCCCTGCCTCTGCACTGCCCACTCAGCAAAGGCTCCTTCCCGTTCACACATTAGGGGTCATGTCCAGAGGAGGTGGAGAAGGGAGCCCTTGCATCTTGGCTAGGAAGTTCTGGAGGGGAGCGATAGGGAGCAGCCTGGAGCAGGGCCAGAGGGCAGCAGAGGAGAGAGGACCCATCCGTGTTGGGGCCCAGGGTGAGGAGGGAGAGGAGGGCTGCACTGCAGACAGCTGGTGGTGCCAGAGCTGGGGGCAGAGGGCACACGGCGGGGGACAGGCAGGGGAGCTGCGCTTCATTTCTCAGAAGGGGAGGCCCTGGCCCTCTGATTCCCTTTGGGCTTTTGCTATTTAGTTGAATGACTCCTGGCCCCAGAGCAACACAGCTCTTCTCTGGCACACGCTAGAGATGTCACTTAATTGCCTTCAGATTCTTCTTGGGGTTTTTCCTTCTGAATTTCTCCAAATAGTCTAGGTTTACCCTGACTGCCATTTTAGTGTGTTTTGTCTTCTCTGCAACTTAATGTCCCAGCGGTCCCCAGGAGCTGCACACCTTTCTGTAAGTCCCAGGGTAAGCCTCCCTCTGAAAATCTGGGGACACCCATGCACGGGTTGTGATTCGGGCACCTTGCCCCCTCCCCCGTCCACATACCCTCCTTCCGAGAGCGCAGACTCTCAGACACTGTCTGAAATGTCACAAAATGAAGACAGCTGATAGTAATTCTTCGGGAGAAATTGTAGGCTCCTCTTTTGGCTTAGATTTAAAAATGCAGACTTGAGGGACTTCCCCGGTGGTCCAGTGGTTAAGAATTCAGCTTCCAATGCAGGGGACATGGGTTGGATCCCTGATTGGGGAACTAAGATCCCACATGCAGCAGGGCAACTCTCGCAACACAACCATTTGTGCTCGCATGCCCTGCAACAAAACATGCTGCAACTAAGACCCAACACGGCCAAAAATAAGTAAAATTGAAATTCAAAGTAATACTAATAAAAATAAAATAAAATGCAGGCTCGAGGTAGGGTAAAACCACCTTGCCTGTTTAGGGTGAATTTATCAGGGAGTTTTCATTCTCTGACAGAGATTGATCTGACAGTACCTGGAGCTGCTTCATTCCTCTGAACCCTTAATTTCAAATATGCCACTCTCTGGCTGCAAATCTCATCCTTTCAGCTTTTCCCCAAACCCCTCATTCTTTCTCGAGACCTTCAGCTCTCAACCCCGCTAAGTCTGTCAGCCGCTCCTGAGCTCACCCCTTCCCTGACTAGGTGTCCTTTTCTTGGTTGACTATTTGACCCAGCCTCTTGTGATCTGGCCCTGTGTTAGTGTCCTTTGGCTGCTGTCACCAAGTACCATGAGCTGGGGGTGGGGATGGGGTCTTAAAACAATGGGAAATTTATTGTCTCACAGTTCTAGTGGCTAGAAGTCCAAAATCCAAGTGTTGGCAGTGCTGCGCTCCCTCTGAAAGCTCTAGGGGAAAATGCTTGCCTCTTCCAACTCTTAGTGTTTCCTGGCATCTCTTGGCTTGTGGCAGCATCACTCCAATCTCTGCCTCATCTTCACATGGCTTTCGTCCCTGTGGGTCCATTTCTGTCTTGACGATACCAGTCATTGAATCTAAGGCCCACTCTAATGGGCTTCCGTGGTGGCTCAGATGGTAAAAAATCTGCTGCAATGCAGGAGACCCAGGTTTGATCCCTGGGCTGAGAAGATCCTCTGGAGAAGGGACTGGCTACCTACTCCCGTATTCTTTGCCTGGAGAATTCCATGGACTGAAGATCCCGGTGGGCTACAAACCATGGGGTCACAAAGAGAAGGACACAACTGAGCGATGAACACTTCCTTTCACTTTTCAATCTAGTATGACCTCATCTCAATCTTTACCTAATTACATCTACAAAGGCCCGATATCCAAACAAGTTCACATTCTTAGGTTCTGGGTGGACATGAATTTGGGGAGGACACTATTATACCTACTACAGACCCCTTTTCCTTTCTATACCTGCCTTCCAAATCCCCATACTTGGCTCATGACCACAGCATCTCCCTTTGACCTTGGGGCTGCTATGCCCAGCCCTTAGCTCCTCCCACACCTCACTGCTTGCTTTCACAGCCTCGTCCCTCCTCTCCCTCAGGAGCCAGACTTCAGAGAGACAGTGGAGCTCAGTGGGCAGGAACTCCCTTGACCTCCAGCCCTAGGGCCATCTTTCACCTTTCCCACCTTCCTTCAACCCATTTAAGGCCCTAGATATTCCTCGTCTTCTTTGAGGTTCATTCAGACCTTCACAACTCTATACCTGGTCTATGGTAAACTATCCTGACTGTGTTTTTCTGCTTTCTCATTCATCCTACTCTTGTCTCTCCTCTCATTCCACTCTGCTCCTTAAAAGCCATTCATTCACTCACTTATTTATCAAGCGCCTGCTATCTGCCAGCCATTATACTAGCTCTTGCCACCCCTCTGGCCTCATTTTCTACACCAGTGAAATCATTGTCTGGTCAGAGGTTAATAGTAGAGAAAGAGCTTCCAAAGAGCATTGCCATAGGATAAAAAGTGCACTTTCTTAGGTTGTGGATAACCCCCTTAATATGTGACCCAACTTACCTTTGACCTCTGTCTCCCGTAGCTCACACATCTAGCCAGATCAAGCTGGGCTCATACTTGCATGCTGTGGTGCTTGTCCTCTGACTGATATGCCTCTGCCTCCTGTCTACCTGGAACACTACTCATCTTCAAAGATTCCTTGCTAATGTTACCACCTCCCAGGAAACTTCCAGGACAATCCTGTCCCGGACCCCCTTTTTCTTGTCATATAGAATTCTTATTTCATGAATTATATTGCCTTTCAATGATTTGTTTACATGTCTGTTTCTCTTTTCCCTTGTAATCAAGGACTACATTCATTCATTTTTATATATTCATTTCTATATTCATTTTTATATCCTCTGTATCCAGAATATGTTAATAAATATTCTGTATTCATTTTTATATCCTCTGTTTCCAGAATTAATTTTAATAAATGTTTAAGTTTTTCATAAAAGAGATGGTGGAAATCTCAGTTCAGCTGAGCACTGAACCTGCCTAAAAGAGTTGGAACCTCACCCACTGCACCCCATCCCCTGCACCTGACTCCACTCTGCATTCTCCTGGGCTGCCCACTGCCATGGAGGGTCACATGTGTTAGCAGGTGAATTGTGCTCCCTCCAAATTCATACACTGAATATGACTTTATTTAGAAATAGAATCTTTGAAGATGTAGTTAGTTAAGATGAGGTCATTCTGGAGGAGGGTGGGTCCCTGATCTGAGACAACAGGTGACTCTACAAAAGGGAAACATCTGGACACAAACACACACACGGGATGGGGCGGGGGGCTGCCTTGTGAAGTTGAAGGCAGAGATCACTGTGAAGCTTGTTCATGCCATGCAACACCAAAGACTGCCGGGAAACTGCCAGGAGCTCAGCCAGAGGCTTGGAAGAGACTCTCCCCCCAGCTTCAGAAGGGACCAGCACTGAGGTGGCCCTGATCCCAGAACTGTGAGAAGATACATTTCTATTGTTTAAAAAAATTCTGTTCTTTAAGCCACTCTGTTTATTGCATTCTGTTACCCCAGACCTAGGGAACTAACACTAGAGATAAAAATGCTCAGAGGAAACAGTTTTTCATTTCCATGGCAAAGCCCTTCATCTTTCATACCTAGGTGCCATTTAATCCCCCCTAAACCAGTGAGCAGTGGTCTCCTTGGTTATTAGGCTCCCCATCTTCAGATGAAAAAACAAAAACTGAAGCTCAAGAAGGGCAAAGTCATTTGGCTTTTAGTTTTCCCTGTTTCTTTCTTTTTTTTTTTAAAGACTTCAGTTTTGGTCTCTTTCTACTACTACACCAGGCTGCCTTAAGGCAGCTTTGAAATGTCCAAAATATTATGTGGTTTGTGAAGTTGTTAGCATTATTCACAAATAACAACATGTGGTTAGTCTTCTCCAGGGGAGTCCTGCCTTTGAGGTTAAAGCATGCTGTTCTCACCCAGCTCTGTGGGTCCTCTAGGACCCCTTTCAAGGCCCCCAAGAGCAGGGGACCATTGGGCCATCTGAACACCTAGAACCACTAGGTGCCCACCCCGCCCCAAGCTGAGGACCTGGGAAAGACACTCACCCAGGCCACTCTTGCTATCCACCCTGGCCAGAGGAGCGTCCCCGAAGATTGGCCATTTCTCTCTTCTGACAAAGGAGTTCTGGAGACCAGCCCAGGCCTGCTTTTATGCCTCAGGATCACATCTCATTCAGACACCCCCCCGCCCATCATTGCCTCAGGCCCAGTGACCCTCCACCAATAGGATTGCATCTTTTTTTTTTTTTAATAAATTTTTTTTTTAAGATTTATTTATTTTGGGCTGTGCTGGGTCTTCACTGAGGTGCATGGGCTTTCTCTAGTTGCAGTGAGCGGGGGGTGAGGGGGCAGCTACTCTTCATTATGGTGCATGGGCTTCTCATTGCAGTGGCTTCTTTTGGTGCAAAGCATGGGCTCTAGGGCATGAGGGCTGAATAATTGTAGTGCACAGGCCCAGGTGCCCAGTGGCAGGTGGGATCTTCTTGGACCAGGGATCAAACCCATGTTCCTTGCATTGGCAGGCAGATTCTTAACCACTGGACCCACCAGGGAAGTCCTGGGATTTTCTTTTTAAAGGTTCCACCACCTACTCTCATCCTTGAGAGTTTCCTACCCACTCCACTGGCTGCAAGGAAGCCAGAGTGCTCAGTGGCTCCTTCCTTTTTTATTACCAACTCGGATGCAAACCCACTCACTGGCCACACAGCAACGCCAATCTATTTACCCAACAGCTGTGGGGAAGGAAAGTGCAGCGTTTACTTATTGCTGGACCCTGAGCAAGGAGATGGAAATATCAGACCACCTGACCTCCCTCTTGAGAAACCTATATGCAGGTCAGGAAGCAACAGTTAGAACGGGACATGCAACAACAGACTGGTTCCAAATAGGAAAAGGAGTCCGTCAAGGCTGTATATTGTCACCCTGCTTGTTTAACTTACATGCAGAGTACATCATGAGAAACGCTGGGCTGGAAGAAGCACAAGCTGGAATCAAGATTGCCGGGAGAAATCTCAATAACCTCAGACATGCAGATGACACCACCCTTATGGCAGAAAGTGAAGAGGAGCTAAAAAGCCTCTTGATGAAAGTGAAAGAGGAGAGTGAAAAAGTTGGCTTAAAGCTCAACATTCAGAAAACGAAGATCATGGCATCTGGTCCCATCACTTCATGGGAAATAGATGGGGAAACAGTGTCAGACTTTATTTTGGGGGGCTCCAAAATTACTTCAGATGGTGATTGCAGCCGTGAAATTAAAAGACGCTTACTCCTTGGAAGAAAAGTTATGACCAACCTAGATAGCATATTGAAAAGCAGAGACATTACTTTGCCAAAAAAGGTCCATCTAGTCAAGGCTATGGTTTTTCCAGTGGTCATGTATGGATATGAGAGTTGGACTGTAAAGAAAGCTGAGCACTGAAGAATTGATGCTTTTGAACTGCGGTGTTGGAGAAGACTCTTGAGAGTCCCTTGGACTGCAAGGAGATCCAATCAGTCCATTCTAAAGGAGATCAGTCCTGGGTATTCATTGGAAGGATTGATGCTGAAACTCCAATACTCTGGCCACCTCATGCGAAGAGTTGACTCATTGGAAAAGACCCTGATGCTGGGAGGGATTGGGGGCAGGAGGAGAAGGGGATGACAGAGGATGAGATGGCTGGATGGCATCACTGACTTGATAGACATGAGTTTGAGTAAACTCAGAGAGTTGGTGATGGACAAGGAGGCCTGGTGTGCTGCGATTCATGGGGTCACAAAGAGTCGGACACGACTGAGCAACTGAACTGAACTGAACTGAGCAAGGAGTATGGGCCGCTGGTGCTCAAAAGACCTGAACTCCCAGATGAGTTTCAGGCAAGAGTTTTTAAAGGCAATATTAAGTGTGAGGCTTCCTTGATAGCTCAGTTGGTAAAGAATCCGCCTGTAATGACCCTGGTTTGAATCCCGGGTCAGGAAGATCCCCTGGAGAAAGGATAGGCTACCCACAGCAGTATTCTTGGGCTTCCCTGTGGCTCAGCTGGTAAAGAATCCACCTGCAATGTGGGAGACCTGGGTTCGATCCCTGGGCTGGGAAGATCCTCTGGAGAAGGGAAAGGCTACCCACTCTGGTATTCTGCCTGGAGAATTCCATGGACTGTAGAGTCCATGGGATCACAAAGAGTAGCACACGACTGAGCGACTTACACTTAAGTATGAGTGTTACAGGATGTATGATCAGCTCATGAACACTGTTCTGATTGGTTGGTGGTGAGGTAACAGGGTGATGCTTTGGGAATCTTAATAATCATCAACTGTCTGGTTCCAACTAGCATGAGGTCTCCGTGCTAGTGGTCAGCATATAGTCACCATGATGGGGGTCTTCATTTCGGCAGGAAAGCTAGAAGATAGGTGCGCTTGCACGCTAAGTCGCTTGAGTCATGTCTGAATCTGTATGACCCTATGGACTGCAGTCTACCAGGTTCCTCTGTCCATGGGATTCCCAGGCAAGAATATTGGAGTGGGTTGCCATGCCCTCCTCCAGGGCATCTTCCTGACCGAGGGATTGAACCTGTCTCCTGCATCTCCTGCACTGGCAAGTGGATTCTGTACCACTAGCGCCACCAGCAGGTTATTATATATATTCCTTGAGGAGGAACTAGGAGTCCTGTGACTCTATTGTTCGAATCCTTAACTACTTGAGTCTGCTCTTTGGAACTTGGGGAAGGTCAAGCAAGAAACAGGGGACAGAAATGGAGGGCCTTGTACCCAGGAAGGCTTGCTCAGTTTCAGTCCCTCCTTTTCTTTGATACTCCTCAATCCTGCGGAGAAGAGGGGTTGGACAAGAAAAAGAATACAGTTTTGGATTTTTCGTTGTTCAGCTGCTCATTTGTGTCTGACTCTTTGTGACCCCATGGACTGCCACACACCAGGCTTCCTGTCCTTCACCAACACCCAGAAGCTTGCTCAAACTCATGTCCATTGAGTCAGTGATGCCATCCAACCATCTCGTCTTCTGTCATCCCCTTCTTCTGTCTGCAGTCTTTCCCAGCATCAGGGTCTTTTCCAATCAGTCAGTTCTTTGCATCAGGTGGGCAAAGTATTGGAGTTTCAGCTTCAGCATCAGTCCTTCCAACGAATATTCAGGACTGATTTCCTTTGGGATGGATTGGTTTGATCTCCTTTCAGTCCAAGGGACTCTCAAGAGTCTTCTCCAACACCACAGTTCAAAAGCATCGATTCTTCAGCATTCAGCCTTCTTGATGGTCCAACTCTCACATCCATACATGACTACTGGGAAAACCATAGCTTTGACTATATGGACCTCTGTCAGCAATATAATGTCTCTGCTTTTTAATATGCTGTCTAGGTTAGTCATAGCTTTTCTTCCAAGGAGCAAATGTTTTTTAATTTCATGGCTGCAGTCACCATCTGCAGTGATTTTGGAGCCCAAGAAAATAAAGTCTGTGACTGTTTCCATTGTTTCCCCATCTATTTGCCATGAAGTGATGGGACCAGATGCCATGATTTTAGTTTTTTGAATGTTGAGTTTTAAGCCAGCCTTTTCACTCTCCTCTTTCACCTTCATCCAGTAGCTCTTTAGTTCCTTTTTGCTTTCGGCCATAAGGGTGGTATCATCTGCATATCTGAGTTTATTGATATTTTCCCCAGCAATCTTGATTCCAGCTTGCGCTTCATCCAGCCCTGCATTTAGCATGATATACTCTGCATAAAAGTTAAATAAACAGGGTGACAATATACAGCCTTGACATACTCCTTTCCCTATTTTGAATGAGTCTGTTGTTTCATGTCTGGTTCCAACTGTTTCTTCTTGACCTCATACAGGTATCTCAGGAGGCAGGTAAGGTAGTCTGATATTCCCATCTCTTTAAGAATTTTCCACAGTTGTTGTGGTCCACATAGTCAAAGGCTTTAGCGTAGTCAATGAAGCAGATGTTTTTCTGGTATTCACTTGCTTTTTCTATGATCCAACAGATGTTGGCAATTTGATCTCAAGGAATAACAAGTGAAAAATAAATGAAGTGAGACAGGACCAGGGGAGATGACTTCAGGATACCCTGCCCACTCGGGGATGGCGTTCGAAGACAGGGTTTTGTGTCTTCTCTCTGGCTGGACCTTTGGAAGTAAAAGCCCAAAGGTAAAAGTAGAAGTGTGCTCAGCCACTAAGTCATGCCCAAATCTTTGTGACCCCATGGGCTGTAGCCTGCCCGACTCCTCTGTCCATGAATTTCCCAGGCAAGAATACTGGAGTAGTTTGCCATTTCCTTTTTCAGAGGATCTTCCTGACCCAGGGATTGAACCCACATCTCCTGCATTGGCAGGCAAGCCACCAGGGAAATCTCAAAAGTAGAAGTAGCAGTAATTATTTGAACAACCCTGGGGTCAGATGCAGTGAGGTCTGGCCTCCTTACTACTAGCTTTGAAGGTCTAAAATTGTATTAAGGTAGATAGCAAGTTTTCCTGGTTCACTACCCCATTTCCTAGCTCTCAGCTACTTCAAAATGGTGGATGCCATCTTCACCCCTACCTTCCTGGAGCCCACCCCACCCCTACTGCCCGAATGTCCAGATGGGGAATTCCCTTTGCATAGACCTAGGGTCTGCCTTCTGAGTTCTGGTCTGAGAATCTTCTTTGTCTTCATGACAGATTCTTTCATGACTTTTACCCTACTGGGGGAGATCCTCTCTCTTCCCACCCACCCAAACCACTGTAGCCTCAACCTACAATCATGTTTGAATACAACATTAAATGTACTAACCAAGCAAGAGAATCACACATATGGTACAAGGGGACGTAATTTCTACAAATCTTGATTTTGCATTTGTAATCTATAGCTCTCTGAAGCTGTGGTTAAGAGGGGGATCATCGTAGCCACTCATGTTTGGGCTCTGAATACACCACAATTGAGTCATATGACCTTAAGGAGTTTGATTAATTTCTCTGAGCCTCAGTGTGCTAATCTGCAAAATGAGAATAACAAAAATATTTACCTCATTGGATTACATAAAAAGATGCTTGCAACCAGTACTCTGTCTGGCCCACAGTGAATTCCCAATATTAGTTATCAATATGCTATCCTCACTTTCCACAGCAAAATAGTTATTTTCAACATTCAAGAAAATTGTTTCTATCAGGGTGAGTATGGTGCTTGTCACATAGTAGGTACTTGATAAATGCTTTTTGAAGGAGTGAGGTAAGCATATTTGGTTTGGGAAGACCTCCTTTCAGGCTCCTGACTGATGACAGTCACCATAAGGAGAGCTGTGATATTCTGGTCTATAATAAGAAACACACATTTGGTCTTTGTTCCATTTCCTGGCACAAAGCTAAAACTCTTGGAATTTCCTGTGACGAGAGCAATAAAGGTGTCTTTGCTATTCAAAGAGGTGATTTTTGGAAAACACTTGAGGAAAGGAGGCTGATTGGCTGGGAATTCAGCCATGCTTGTGATTACAGGGTTGGAACCTTTAGTCCCTTTGCCCCCCTCACCTGGGGGAAGGGGAAGAGAGGGGCTGGAGATTGAGTTCAATCACCAAAAGGCAGTGATTTAATCAAACCTGCCTACATAATGAAACTTCCATAAAAATTCCAAAGGATAGAGTTTGGAGGGTGGCTGCCTCAGAGGGAACGGAAGCTCCGAGCCTTTCCGCACATCTCAAGCTGCATTTCTCTTCCATCTGGTTGGTCGAGTCATGTCGTTTGACAATAAACCAGTTATCTAGTAAGTAAAATACTTCTCTGAGTTCTGTGAACCAGTCTAGCAAATTGACTGAACCCAAGAAGGGGCTCATTGGGACCTCCAATCTATAGCAGTGTGGTCAGAAGAACAGGTGACAACCCGGACTTATGACTGGCATCTGAAGTGGGGGCTCTGGGACAGTCTCGGGGGAATGGACTGAGCCCGTGTCACGTGGGATCCCATCTCAGGTAAGTAGTGTCAGCATTGAGTTAAACTGTGGGACACCCAGTTGGTGTCTGAGAATTGCTTGGAGGCATGGGAAAACCACCAACATATTGGAATTGGTTTCAGAATCCTAAGGACACAGTCCATTCCAATGCATGATTGAGATGCAATACTTTATGGTCTCCCTCGATCCTCATTCCCTGGGTGAGGTTCGCAGGTCACTTCGGAGATGCTTTGCTGAAGTCCCTCCACCTGCAGCTGCACAGGGCTCCTTCAGCAGAACCAAGAGCTAAGGGAGGGCCAAAAGAGCACAGGCTTATTGGGAGAGAATGGTGTCACAGGCAAATACCCAAGGCAGAGGAAAAACAAAGAAAAGCTCTAATCTGCTTATCTGTGGTCAGACATGCATGCGCCCTGCTCCTCTCCTAACTCTAAAAAAAAAGAAAAGGAAAAGGAAGCAATGAGGCAACAGATGGACTTAGTTTTGGAGACAAAAAAAGAAGATTTTGTAAATACTGGAGGTTGTCTCTCACGAAAGGGGAGACATGACACCAGCAGGGCAGGGTCCTTCAGCTCCACTCCAGGGATGACAGTTTCTTTCCTCTCTTTCTTCCCTCTGGGATTAGGGGAGTGATGGAGATAATTTACCACTTAATGTGGGCAGATGGCTTAATTAAGCTAAATCAAAAGGCAACTACAGTGGCTGTGAGTGTGTGAACGACTCCAGGTGGGACCTGCCGGATGTGTATTCTCACCTTCAGTCTCCTGGTTCGGCCCAAGGCACTGCAGTGCAGGGTACGAGGGGTGACTCGCTTGTGAATTCAGGGTCCCAACTTCCGAAGCAGCTTCCTCCTGCAGCCTCTGCCAGAGCGTCCTGGGTGGGCCCTGGCCTTCATTTGAGAAAAGCCTCTGGCTCTGCAGACAGCGTCCAGGTCAAGAGACAGCGGCCGCTACAGAAGCCGGTGCTGCTGGGCCCTCCTGAGGCTTGTCCTGAGATTTCTGGGTGCTCAGTGACCCAGGGATTGAAGCCAAGTCCCTGCCCTCAGGGAGTTTATAGTCAGGAGGGGATACTAAACTCAAAGATAAGGCTGAGAGACTCGAGTCCTTCTCCTAAGTCTGACAGATGAACACACGGGGCCCTAGACACTGGAGGAAACTGGCTCACCGTCAAGAGAAGAGGGATGAGAAGCAGCTCCCAGCTCCCGTACTGTGAGCATGCGCAGGTCCAAGGATGCACGAGCGCACGTGTGCGCATGTGCATGTATGGCTGTATTGGGCAATATGACAACAAGGGTTGGAGGATATAGAAAGCACAGATTTTCTAATTCCTGCTCCCGCCCTGCTTCCTGTCTTCCTCAATTTATGGGTTCCTGAGGAAGGCCAAATCCTTTCCTTCCTGCCTCTAGTTATGTCTGAAGGGGGTGGGGGCGGACCCCCGCCACCCCCAACAGGCAGTGAGCTTCTAGGTCCCACCCGCTCCAAGCTCAGAGCTTTACAGCCTTCAGGGGGTGGCTGCACGTCATTTCCTCGGTGAATTCTACTTCCACAGCTCATTAACCTATGCTGTCTGCAGTTGGCAAGTCTGGGGGAGAAACAATTCCTCCGTCCTCTCAA
This sequence comes from Budorcas taxicolor, assembly GCF_023091745.1. Taxonomy (NCBI): domain Eukaryota; kingdom Metazoa; phylum Chordata; class Mammalia; order Artiodactyla; family Bovidae; genus Budorcas; species Budorcas taxicolor. Next base: position 33,522,738 of record NC_068912.1, read on the forward strand.
TCCCCGACCCCCATCCTCAAGCACCTCAAAATTACTGTTTTGGTCCAGAACCGGAGAAGTGATGTTTTCCAAACCTAAAGGCAATGTTTCTTGGCTCGTCAGCTTGATTGCTTTGCCGACTAGGAGCCCCCTCATCACCCCTGCAGGAAGCCCAAGTCTGCCGCCTCTGAATCCCATGCCCCTGGGAGAATCTGAGTGATATGGGAAAGTATGCTTAGGGTCCTGTCCTCAGGGCTGCGCTGACTGCTTCAAGGAGGACTCCAGGAGAGGCTAAACTGGGGAAAGATCACTGGGCAGCCCTGGGCAGGGTACAGGTGACAGTAACTCGGGAGTTCCACTGGGGGTAGTTGGGCAGTGGAACAGGGAACCTGGAGATGGTGGGGCAGTACAACCAGGGATAATGAGGACGCCAGCCCGCAACAATGCTATCTAGTGGATAGAATTGCTCCATAAAACATAAGAAAATATGAGTTTTGGATAAACAATGAATAATTTCCTACTATAAGTATATCCCAAATAGTCAATGGGTCATACTTATTACTAAAACATTATTTGTTGTGGTTTGAATCTCAAGGTTAACTGTAAAAATAAAAACCATCCTGTGTTTTATTCACTACATTGGGCAGCCCTAATGGTGGGAGAGACAACGAAGAGATGGTGGGACAGAGGACCAGAGGATGATAGACAGTAGAATAGGGGGTGGTGGGCAGTAAGCAGGGCATGATGGGTAGAGTGCCCAGGACCTCAGATCCTCAAGACTGACAAACACGGAATGGCTGGGGGAAAGTGGCAAAAGTGAGTTGATAACAAGCGGTCCCCTCAATAAGCTCTTAAAACTTGGCAGAGAGCTAGAACACCCTCTCCTCCCACCCTAGGGCAGCCACCAAACTCAAGCACTCGGGCTGTTTCTGTTAGAGGATTTACAGTATTGCTTTGCAAGCACCCTGGCCTGCCTGTGAATCTGAGCTGAGTCCCCCACTAGCAGTGCACCTGGGCGTGTAATTAACCACTCTGAGCCTCCATTTCTGAGAAACGGGGGTAAAAAGAGAATCAACCTTTTGTCATTGTCTAGTGGGTTAATGTTTATAAAGCTGTTAGATCATAGCACTCACTAAATGATAGCTTAAAATACCTAAAACCCTCTAATCACCACAGGAAAGGGATAATAAAAAATAATAAATGCAGGGAAGTTACACAGTACCAGGTCTTTCAAAGCTCTCACTCACAGCCATTATCCCTCTTTTAGAAATAATGGAAACCATCATTTCCACAGTCCCTTTTCTTACCGGAGAGTAGCACTCACTAAATCACCTCTCCTCCTTCCGTCCCTTCCTTCCCCAAGGCTGCTTTCTCCAGCATTAGTTCAGAACATGAGCTGTAGATTAGAGTTCTTTCACCCCCCTGAAGCCAAGCAGGCAGTGTGTATCTTAGGGGGACCATAAGGTGGGAGACTCTTCATTTATTCAACAAACTTGTATTAAGCCACTCCTGTGTATACGGAGGATAGACTAATGAATCAAACAGACCCTGTCTTTGCCCTCATGGAACTTACCATCTAGTTGAAGGTCTCATCCCCTACCTCTCTCAACAGCTACTGCCACCTTCACCTGAATAGTTTAAAGACTGGAATGGCAAATTGATTAAATGACCGTGCCAGTTCTGTTGAGTCATAACTGGCTTCAGTGTATTTAGCAATGCTCCAGTTCAAATGGGAAAAGTTCTGTGATTGATTAGTGATGTCTGCCATGGGTGCAGGAGGGAGAAGTGGTCCCACATGTGCCACTGATATTCACATCTAACATTTTCTTGTATTCTAAATCCCTGCAGAAGAGCTCACAGCTTGAATCTCAATGCTCTCTTAGGACAGTGAATTCACGTCTCCAGGGAGAAGTGAGAAGCTTGAGTCCCCTGCTCAGCTGAAGGTAACTCTTCAGAACTGGCAGAACTAAGTCCCAAAGGAGGAAAGAAATGGACAGGACAAGAGAAGTAAGATTGCACTCCTGGTTCCCTGGCAGACATGGCTCACAGACAGGAACAGAGCTGACCAGACAATGAGAGAAATTCGACAGTGAGAACAGTCCAGTGATGAGTGATAACCTAGCAGATCTATGGAGTAATGCCATCATGGACCCTATCCCTACCCCATCAAGCTTCTCTAACTGAAAATGCTTTCTTTAAAAAAGTTATTTACTTTTGGCTGCCCTAGGTCTTTGCTGCTGTGTGTAGGCTTTCTCTAGTTGCATGAGCAGGGGCTTCTCTTGATTGCTGTGTGCGGGCTTCCCATTGCAGGGGCTTCCCTTGTTGCAGAGCACAGGGCTTTAGGCCCCCAGGCTTCAGTTGTTGTAGCACACAGGCTCAGTAGTTGTGGCGGACGGGCCTATTTGCTCCACAGCATGTGGAATCTTCCCGGACCAAGGATCCAGCCTGTGTCCTCTGCATTGGCAGGCAGATTCCTATCCACTGTGCCACCAGGGAATCCCTGAAAATGCCTTCTTTGATGATGGATGTTCTGTTGATGCTGGGAGTGACAGATAAGATGGCAGCAGGTGGCCCTGGGTCTGCTTAGTCTGGAAGGCAGCCCCAGGAGGTAAGGACAGAAACAGGAAGCCCTCCTGATACCTGAGATAAATGCCTTGGGCCTTGCCATCAAAACTCAGGAGGTCCTAATTACACATGTTCACGTATGTTTCTAATACTCATACAGATGGGTAGAGAGTCTTATAGCTTGACTGTAACTTAGAGATCATCTACTCCAGGATTTCTAAACCTTGACACGATTGATGTTTTAGCCAAATAATGTCCTTGCTGTGAGGGGGCTGTTCTGTGAGTTGTACAATGTTTGGCAGCATCCTTAGAAGCCAGTAACACCACATATTTCACATTATTACAATCAAAAATATCTCCAGGTGCTGCCAAATGACTCCAGGGAAGCAAAGTCATCCCTGGTGGAAAACCACAGACTCAAAATCATCTCAATTTATGAATAAAGAAATCGAGGTCTAGAGAGGTGACCTTCCCAAGGAAACTTTGATTTATTCTTGGATGAGTCTCTCTGGAGAATTCTTTATACTTCCCATACAAAGAAAGGTATTGTAAATATGCACATAGTGTGATCCTATAATTATTGTTGTAGAATATGTCATGTCCAACTCTTTGAGACTCCATGGACTTTAGCCTGCCAGGCTCCTCTGTCCATGAGATTTTCCCAGGCAACAATACTGGAGTGGGTTGCTGTTTCCTTCTCCAAGGGATCTTCCCCACCCAGGGGTCAAACTCTCGTCCCCTGGTTGGCAGGCAGATTCTTTACCACTGAGCCACCTGGGAAGCCCATAACTCTAATACAACCATATCACATTTTTTAGGGTGAGCCTACTTTTGGGCTTCCCTTGTGGCTCACCTGCTAAAGAATGCCTGCAGTGCAGGAGACCTGGGTTTGATCCCTGGATTGGGAAGATCCCCTGGAGAAAGGAAAGGCTACCCACTCTAGTATTCTGGCCTGGAGAATTCCATGAGTCCATGGGGTTGCAAAGAGTTGGACATGACTGAGTGACTTTCACTTACGTTTAATTAGAAGTGAGCCCTGCTCCTGTACCCTCTCCTGGGGGTCCTAGGGCTGCACTGTTCACAATATGGCTTCCTACCCAGACTTTCCTGGAATCTGGTTTAGAACAAAATGTACCAGGCTTTAGAGATGGAAACACTGTCACTCTCAGCTCCCATGGCTGTGCTCCTGGCTTGAATGTCAGTCTACAGGTCTTGGTATTAAAGGACAGCGAAGGACCTAGGTTTCATTAAAAAGGAGGAACCCCAAGGTTAGTAGTGGATGAGCTGTTTCAGGGGCAGATGAGGTGACTGAATAGGAAACGTGGCAGGCTGTCAGTTTCACCAATAAATCTTATTTTCTTTAAGAAAAGAACATGCCTCTGTTAATTTGTTAGAGCACAGAGTTGCCCACGGCTTTAAAAGTGGCACCGGGAACAGCATTACATTCCTATTATCTTCCTAATGCAGGCATCATGCGGCTATGCTATTTCACATTTCCAGCTAAAAAGCAGGCAATTTCAAAGGCATTCCGCTAGGCCTGAACATTTTTAATGATGTGTTCTTTCTTGACTTCACTTGTAATATCACCCTATCAAGTGAGTCTAGCCCCTGTGATTACTGAAATAGTTGAAGGAGATGGCTAAATTAAAATTCTGCCACTGTGTGGGGTGGTAGGTGGGGCTGAAAGCAGAAGCTTCAGAAGGAAAGGACAGTTTACAGGGCCTTAGCAATTTGGTTAAACTTGAGTCTCTTACTAATTAAAAATGTGTGAGCTGTTTTGGTAAATACACATGACCCAGGTCTCAGCACCACTCAGAGCTTACTGGGGGAACTGCCTATTGTCAACTCACTGTTGCAGCTTTTCCCCTGCCTTTCCATGTCTGTCAACCTTGAGTTTGTTTTTGGCGCAGTGACATGATGCACCATTTCTGCACGAGACTGTAGGGCTGTTCTTTTCATGCTGTGTTGAATACAAAATGTCTTGCTCTCTCTGCCTGAAGATGATGCTGTTGGATTTAGATGCACTGAAGGACCAGCTCATGCCAACTAACCTCCTAAGAGGTTGATGGTAACTCAGAATTGTCTTGAGAAATGTTGTTCCCAAACAGCTTGGAGTCAGGAGTTGTGTGGATGGTATTAAGGCAGAATGTTGGGGTGGGGGGGGTGGGCAGGAGGTTGGCTTATACTTTTAATGGTTAACATACATGCCATGGAGCCAGGTACCTACATCTCTGCTCTAGAAGAATTCCCACCAAGGAGTCCAGGTACCCATGGGGGTTGGTCAGGGCTCCCTCACCTTCTGACAGAGTTAGAAACAGTGATGTTCACTGGCTCTTTTTTGCCTGGACACCATGAAAGCTACTCTATTTCTATCAACTCACCCTTTGCATAAACAGACCCTAATGACCTGTTTATACTTTCAGATCCTAATGACATTTTAGTCCTGGGAGTATCTCAGGTCCTCCCTATAACCCACTAGCTTCTAAAGCCTGGTGACTCCCTTAGAACTCTTAGGGCAGCCAATAAACTTTGAAACAACTGGTTTTGCTACTGCCTTTATCTCCCAGAGGAATGGCTTTATCTGTGCATCCCGGGGAACCTCTCTACAACACCATTCACCCACACCTAGAGGACATGTGCTTTGAGTTCATGGTTTTGAGTGATTTTAACCACCTTCCTCACCCCTCTGAGGTCTCCTTTTGTGACCCAGGAGCACATATTCCCACGAGCAACATGTCAGGGCCAGGATCACCGTCAGTCGACATGGAGCAGCAACACAGTTCAAACCCACAGCTTTAACTAGAATTGAACTAATCAGTTCTCCAGTCACTTCCTCGTTGCCAGACTCTGCATGATAACCAGGGGTCCCTCTTCCTTCTGTACTCTTCATCTCATAGAGAAGACAGACACAGAGACAAGTAACTCTCAGAGAAGGCAGACCCTAATAAAGGCTTAGTTGTAGAACTAACCAACAAAGCACTAGCGTGTTTGTCTCCCTCACTAAATTGAGAAGAAACTGTGTCTTTATTTCTCTCTTTCTTCAGCACCAAGCCCAGGATCAGGCACACATATGTGCATAGTAAATGTTTACAGAATGAATGAAGGAACCGACTTAAGAAACGCAGAACACTTCCCATCTAGGGCCCAAGCCAAGTCAGTGAAAGACACTTTCCATCATTAACTAGATGCTCTTTTTTGGCTTCCAGGCTCATTTTCTCTAGGAAACTTTTTATGCAGTTATAGAAGCGGAACTTTCCTTCTTTCTCTCCTTGCTTGGCTTCTTAATGGTCTTTCACTCTGCCAAGCCAATTCTCATGGGAACTGTACAGACTTAGACACCACTACCAATTCCAGGGCCATCCCTTGGAGATTTGGGAATGATCATTTTTATAATACGTGAAACCAGATAACATGAAGATGAAGGCATCTTAGGATAGGTTTACTAGATGCAAAGAATGGAAAAGCACTCATGCAAGCCAAAATAAAGAAGGAAATTACTGCAATGTTGAAGCCTCCCCAGTGGCTCAGTGGTAAAGAATCTGCCTGCCATGCAGGAGACCAGGGTTCATTCCCTGGGTCGGGAAGATCCCTTGGAGAAGGAAATGGTAACCCACTCATTTTCTTGCCTGGAAAATCTCATAGGCAGAGGAACCTGGTGGGCTATAGTCAATGGGTTCACAAATGATTCAGTCATGACTGAGAGACTAAAACAAACAAAAACCATTTTAAGTTTACAGTGCAGCTCATAGAAATAAAGTACAGCCCAGTTTCTTGCAAACTGAATCTGGAAAATTTGAACACTTAAGAGTTCAAGGTAGGCACTCTCTTTGATTCTCTTGGAAGCCTCCACGATGTCTTGTCTATTTACATGTGGTGCCATTTTCCTCTCTTCAGCTTTTCAAGAAGCTTCTCTGCTTCCTGACAACTTCAGCCTGTGGTTTGTGGGTGAAGTCCTTGCAATAATCTTTGAATTCTGATTGAGTTCTGGCTCTGTGTTTTAAATTCTTGAGAGGGTGACTGATTGGTTATTGACAAGCAATGAGGTTCAGGGCAAGGTGCCCCAAATATGCCACTTTGACACATGGATTATTTTGAGTCAAAGTTATCTTAGGGGACTTCCCTGGTGGTCCAGTGGATAAGACTTCACCTTCCAAAGCAAGGACTGCAGGGTCTGGTCCCTGGTGCTGTGCTCAGTTGCTTAGTTGTGTCCAACTCTTTGTGACCCCATGGACTGTAGCCCACCAGGCTCCTCTGTCCATGGGGATTCTCCAGGCAAAAATACTGGAGTGGGTTGCCATGCCCTCTTCCAGGGGATCTTCCCAACCCAGGGATAGAACCCAAGTCTCCCAAGTTGCAGGTGGATTCTTTACCGTCTGAGCCACCAGAGAAGGCCTGGTGCCTGGTTGGGGAACTAAGATCCCACATGCCTCATGGCCAAGAAAACCAAAACATAAAACAAAAGTGATATTACAGTAAAAAAATTCAATAAAGACTTTAAAAATGGTTCACATTAAAAAAAACCTTAAAAACAAAATTACCTTAAGCAGCCAATGCAAGAACAATACTCTGACCTTCCTTTGCTTCCTGAAAACAGAAATAAATCTCCCACGTGGACGGTACCGTCCCTGTGCCAGGAGACAGAAGGCATCCTTATCACCAGAGATAGACAATTTAGAGCTGAGAAGGATGTACAGGTATCTTCCACTTTTGGAAAGTTTGCTTTATGCCACTTCACTTGTACAAAAAACCTACATTTGCACCTGTTTTTGCTAACTGAAAGAAATCTGAAGAGGTTTATAAAAATGTGTGAAAAGCAAAAATAGCATTCAGCAATTGTTTTGCAGGGCGCTGTTTTAGAGACAGCATGCGCCCCGTGTGGCAGGAGTCGCCCTGTCAAGCTCCTCCCTGCAAGAACTCAACATCTCAGCATCAAGCTCCCACAGCTCTGAACTGTGTCTGTGAGCGCCGGTGCTGTATCTCCATTTATTTCGTGTATCCATTAGCAAGATGTTTCCTTAGGTAATGGTTTCTTTGCTTTATACCAATTCAGCTTGTGAAAGGTTTCACAGGAATGTTCTACCTTTGGATAGCAGGGGAGCCTATATGAGCAAACTTTGCTTCTTCTTCACCAGTTTATTACCCCAAACTCCAACTTCTTTGTCTTGGCAATTCCTCTCAAATGTATTGTTTCTTTGTCTAAAAGGTATAAAAACTGCCTGTTTTGGTCACTTCTTTGAGTCTCATATTTCTATGAGCTCCTATATACACAAAATTCTAGTGGGTTTTTTCCTCCTGCATGGCAGTCAAAGAACCAAGAAGGGAAAAGGGGAAAAGTTTTACTCATAGTTCAGCATTGAGACAGGATCTGATTCTAGTCCAGTCAGCTGGTGGGGAGGGGGCGGTGTCACATGAAACAAATAGGGTAGCTTGAGCCTTTCCCTTCAGTAGGGTTTAGTTCAGATCAAGAAAGATTTCAGAGAATGGGGATTGGTGGCGGGTAGGGGGGTTACTACATTAGATCAGTTTTGAGGTCATCAAAATTAACAACTCTAGGGAAATTCGTGGCAGAAGAGGGGATGTGTCCAGGTCATGGTGTTAATAATTTAAAGAAATGTAAGGTAATTGTGAGTGATTGTGTGGTTTGGCTCCAGGTCACTCTTAGCCTTTTACGTGTGTTCAGAGCCTCCTCCTCCACCACCAGCTGCCTGCCTGAGTCACTGTACAACTGTCAGCAAGAGGGAAGATTCCTGAAGCATGTGGCAGGGACAGTGTCCTCCCCCACCCCATAACCCACCCCCCTTCTGCCATATCCTAAACTAGAAACAACCCCACATGGTTGTCTGCCTTCTGGCAAAACTGAGCCTAAATATTTCCAGGAACAGCTAGCCCTCTTTTTGCTGCAATGTCTGCCTCTAAAGAAGGAGAAACCACCCTCTCGCTCCACACTCCCAGGGTTAAACCCAAGCAGCCCGAGACAGGGCAAGTGCAGGTATTTGGGGTAGGAATGAGACAGTCCAAACAGATTTGAGCTCAAATGAGATTTGCTTCCTATTTTTAGCTTTTTGCTCTTTAAAGATAAGTTTTCTAGACTAGATTTTCCTGACCAACAGCCAGGTTTCTGAATTCAAAACTCTCTCTAAAAAGTCCAGAAACCTAGGTTCCCGTATTATCGCTATTATGTTAGCTGTGTGACCAGGGGCAGGTCCCTTCCCCACTCCAGACCTCAGATTCTTCACCTCTAGGCCAGCTCTGGCAGGCAATCCCTCCCCACCTTGCAGCCTTGGAACCCTCTTCACATAGCGTTTCTGCTTGTCTTCTTGTTTCTCTGGGAATTAATTTGCTCATGCTCACAGTTTGTGCTCAGCTCCATCAACTATCAGCCTGACTCACTAAAGAAGTCTGGTAGCCACACTATGGGATGACTCACAGCAATGTGTGGATTTGGGGTTATCAGGTTGTTGGGCTGCCTCTCGCTCAGTCCACACTGAGATATCATTATATTCTCACCCAACTTCCTGGCTTTGGTTTGAACTTTTCAGGCAGAAGTGTCTGTCCTTCATTATAATTCCCTCTTAATTCCATAATCCTCGATGTCCCCAGTAGCTTGTCTTCTGGGGAGCTCACTGGCCATACCTGGGACTAGAGGAGAGGGCCTCTCTGCATTCAGTTTATTATCAAAGGAATGAGGCTAATATATGGGCAGAGTATCCTAAGAGAAAGGGAGCAGGAGGAGACTGTGGATGGCATGACTTCAAGAAGAGGTGAGGAAGGGGTGAGCCAGATATGGTCCCATCACTGGTGGGAAGGTGGTCTAATCATGGTGTTTCCAGGTGAGAGTGGTGGAGCATCAATAGCTCTGTCCTCTAGAAACTTCCAAGCATCGTGGAAAGTGTTCACTCATTCATTCATTCAAGATTTCCTAAGCTCCTGCCCTGATGTATTTTGTGTAGGCAATATCGAAATAAACAGAGCCTATCTCCTGCCATCTAGGCTGCCACTTGAAGTAAAGAAACACAGAAATAGATCATTAAAGTATCATGAAGCACATCTTTAGAATGGAAGGAGGGTGGATTGGGGAAACTAGAGATGCCTAACACTTGTGAGAGTGTGAAGCAACTGACTCTTTCACGCACTGCTGGTAGAAATGCAAAAGATTACAGCCATTTTGGAAGACAGTTTGGCAGTTTCTTAAAAGTTAAATATATGCTTACCTTACAACTCAGAAATCCCTTTCCTAGGTATATACCCCAGAAAAAATGAAAGCATATGTCCATGTAAAAATCTCTACATGAATATTTATAGCAGCTTTATTCATAATAGTCTAAACCTGGAAACAACCCAAGCGTTCTTCAACTGGCGAATGGACACATAAACTGTGGCACATCCATACCTTGGAATATGACCTAGCATTAAAAAAGAAAGGGTTTCAGATACATGCAACAACATGCATGAGTCTCAAAAAGGTTATGCTGAATGAAAGAAGTCAGGCTCCAGGGTCCATTCATGTGACATTCTGGAAAAGGCAAACTAGAAGGGAAAATACACCTGCCCAAACTGGTGGCTGTGAGAGGCTGGGGGTGGGCAGCGTAGCTGACTATAAAGGTGTATGAGAGAACATTTTGGGGTGATGGAACTGTTCTGTATCTTGATTGTGTTGGTGTTAACACAATTGTTTGTGTTTACCAAAAATCATACAACTGTACTCTAAAAAGGGTATATTTTACTCCGTGTAAATTACATACCAATAAAGTTGACTAGAAAAAAAATATGATATGGTTTAGATACTATGAGTAGAAAGATCTACGGGGTAAGTGCTTCCTCAGAAGGTGGCCCTGTCCTGGAGGTGAGGTAGATGGGAAGCGTGATAATGGGGATTAAAAATGGTGACTGAATTTAGAGGGTCACATCCCACTAAAAGGAAGAGAATAAGGTAATGGCTAAGGGCATGGCCAGCCTGAGAGGCTGAAATGAAGTTTCCCTGTTCAGGAAAGGAATAAGGATCCAGATTCTAAATGTATTTATTTTTTAAATTATTTACATATTTATGTGGGTGCACTGGGTCTCAGTTGCGGTACATAGGATCTTCAATCCTCATTGCAGCATGTGGGACCTTCAGCTGCGTCATGCAAACTCCTAGTTGAGACACGTGGGATAGACTAGATTGGCCAAAAAGTTTATTCCAGTTTTTCCATAAAATGATACGCAAGATCCAAATGGAATTTTTGGTCATTGGTAGTTCCCTGACCATTGGTAGCATGGAGTCTTAGCCACTGGACAACCAGGGAAGTCCCCTAAATATATATAGGACTTTCTGTGGGGGTGTGGGGATAGTGGTAGTATCCGGAATGTACAGATTTAGGAAAGACCCATGTCTATAAATGGCAACCCACTCCAGTATTCTTGCCTGGAGAATCCCAGGGACACAGAAGCCTGGTGGGCTGCCACCTGCGGGGTCGCACAGAGTCGGACACAACTGACGCGACTTAACAGCAGCATGTCTACAAGCAGTGGGGGCGGGGTAGGACGATAAGGGTCGGCCTTGGATCAGCTGAACCCATGTGTGGTGAGCACAGCACTGAGCCAGGAATGTACTTGCGAGCCTCAGAATTTACCAGTGCTTCAAAGAAAACCCCCGGACAGCAAGTGCAGTATAAATAGCAAACAAGCAAACACATTCTTCCACATCAGAATGGAGCAAAGATGTTGGCCCTGAGGCAGGCTGAAGGGGTCCGAGAGCAGCCATCCCCACTCCTCCCAACCCCCCCCCAAAATTGCCCCCTCAGCTCCCAGAAAGCTATCCTCTTTTCCCAGCAGAGTCCAGTCCACATGGCCCCTGAACAAGTGATGAGGAGCAACACTCCCCAAGGGCACTGCCTGCGGAGGCTTGCAGGCTGCTTGCTAAATGGAAGCTTCAGAGGCCTCTGGGGCTGCTGCCGTTGGTTTTGCTGCAAGCCCCTTGGCGGATGCTGTTTGCTCAGCCTGACTAGTGAGCCAAGGAGAGAAAGTGGGGTGCTCCGGCAAAACCAAGCAGGCGATGGTGAGGGGACCTAAAAAGGAGCAGATGCCCTCACGACAAACAGTGCACCAAGGCCTGGAGCCCTCGGGGGCTGAGGGAACCCGCGATGTCAGGTATCTCCTGGCAGTGAGGTCCTTTGGGGGTACAAATGCCAAGGATTTCAGGGGAAGAACTGGGGCCCGTCACCAAGAGTGGATTTTAGCAAAGGGGCCAATCGGGCCAAGAAGTAGAAGCCGCAGCTGTGGAAGTCAGAGCTGAGAGCAGACTGGAGCTCGGTTGCTTGGGTTCAAACCCCAGCCCTGCCCTTTATGGCTGCTGTGCCCCAGTGTCCCTAGGCAAGCTGTGTAACATTCCTGAGTCTTCAGTATGTTAAAAGCTATTTATTTATTCATTTTATTTTGGGCTATTCTGGGTCTTTGTAGCTGCGTGGACTTTCCTCCAGTTGCCGAGGGTGGGCGCTACTCCTCGTTGTGGTGCTCAGGCTTCTCATTGCAGTGGCTTCTCCTGTTGCAAAGCACAGGCTCTAGAGCACAGGCTCAGTGGTTGTGGCACACAGGCTTAGTTGCTCCGTGGCGTGTGGGGTCTTCCTGGGCTAGGGATTGAACCCTGTGTCTCCTGCATTGGCAGGTGGATTCTTAACCACTGGGCCACGAGGGAAGCCCAGTAACTTTCTCAGCTTGTTATTTCTCCCTCTATTCCAGAGGCAGGTAGGGGAATCAAGTGAATTGCACTTAACCATAAGAGTACTCACTCCACAGGGCTCCTTCTTTCTTCATGCAGAGCTCAGGAACCAGTCCCCACTCTGTCCCTAGCTAATACCCCTGTACCACAGCCCGGCATTGCTATGTTTTCAGCAGGACCTAACCTGTCCTACCCACCCGCCAGGGCATCTCTCCTTGCTCTGAGTTATTTTTGGGGGCCTAGCACAGGCTAGAAGAAGAACTGAAGAGCCTTTTGATGAAAGTGAAAGAGGAGAGTGAAAAAGCTGGGTTAAAACTCAACATTCAGAAAACAAAGATCATGGCATCCAGTCCTATCACTTCATGGCGAATAGATGGGGAAAATGTGGAAACAGTGTCAGATTTCGTTTTCTTGGTCTCCAAAATCAATGCAGATGGTGATGCAGCCACAAAATTAAAAGACACTTGCTCTTGGAAGAAATGCTATGACAAATGAGAAAGTGTATTAAAAAGCAGAGACATCACTTTGCCGAGAAAGTAAAAAATATGATTTTTCCAGTAGTCATGTATGGATGTGAGAGTTGAACTATAAAGAAGGCTGAGCGCCAAAGAACTGATGCTTTCAAACTGTGGTACTAGAGAAGACTCATGCGAGTCCCTTGGACAGCAAGGAGACAAAACCAGTCAATCCTAAAGGAAATCAACCCTGAATATTCATTGGAAGGATTGGTGGTGAAGCTGAAACTCCAATACCTTGGCCACCTGATGCAAAGAGTTGACTCACTGGAAAACACTCTGATGCTAGGAAAGACTGAGGCAAGAGGAGAAGGGGACGACAGAGGATGAGATGGTTGGATGGTATCAGTGACTCAATGTTCACGAGTTTGCGCAAACTCAGGGAGATAGTGAAGGTCAGGGAAGCCTGGTGTGCTGCAGGGTTGCAAAGAGTTGGACATGACTTAGCAACTGAACAACAACAGTGATAGGCTCCTTGGTGCTCATTGGGAAAATGATGTCTCCTTGGACTCTCTCCCTAAAACTGTGCAGGTTAACATTTTGACACAAGCATATTGTAATCCAAAGGGCTTCAAGCATCCAGGAGAAGAGTGTGGGGTGATCATGCCTAGTGCTGCCTGGGGAGAAGGGCCTGGATGAACCTCTTGGGCAGCCCTGTCATATCCAGGGCTTTTTCTAAATACTGTCTTGTAGTAGTCTTTGTAGAGAATGTGCATATCTTTCGCTAGGTACTCACCAGAAATATCCACAGGTTACATCACTTCCAGATAAATCCTTATTTATATAACATTTATTTTGTAAGTAGTGGTGGCGGTGGTGGTGTAGCCACTAAGTTGTATACAACTCTTGTGACCTTGTAGACTGTAGCCCACGAGGTTCCTCTGTCCATGGGACTCTCCAGGCAAGTACACTGGAGTGGGTTGCCACTTCCTTCTCCAGAGGATCTTCCTGGCTCAAGGATCAAACCCAGGTCTCCTGCATTGCAGGTAGATTCTTTACTGACTGTAGTCATAATGGAAGCTGTTGTAAGTGGTATCATCTTTAAATAATTTTATTGCTATTGTTGGTTGCTAGTATTATAGAAATTAAATAGATTTTTGTATATTGAAAAAAAAAGCCCCTTGGACTTTTCCAGCAGCCTTCAGTCCTATTGGCTAGGGGCTGTCCTCTGGGTGGGATGCCTTTTTTCCTTTCCCTGCTGCTGGAGACCCATCAAACCTGACCATACTCCTGTTTACTCATCGGCCACTTGCATATCAGTTTTCCAAGGCTTCCAGATTAAGAAGAGCCTAAACACTACAAAGGAGAGATTTTTCTAGGGATTTTCAATGAGTGGCGGTGCCGGCGGGGCGGGATGGGGGAGGAAGGTACGGGGTAGAAGAAATTCTAGTATAGCATCAATAAATTATATTTGGATATTGCAACTGTTTCTGTACTTAATTTTCTTTTTCTCTTCTACTTTTTTTTTTTTTTTTTTTGTCGAATCCTGTTAGAATTCCAGCCTTGTTGTACTGAGTCAAATTCCTTTGACCAGAAGAATGGGCGAGCTTTGTACTCAAAAGGGCGGCAAAGCCCAGAGGTAAAGAGATGCTTTAAAACCCCGAAACCCCCCTCCTCACCTCCCCTCAGTCAAAGCTTGTAAGAGTTTGGTTTTGTTTTAGGAAGAGAGACTGTTCCCTTACAGACCTTCTTTTTTCCCCAAGAATAGCCCTCCTCACTGAAAGAGCTGCTTTTTCTTTTACATCTAAAATGAGGTTTTGAACCTATCAGTCCCTCTCCTGAAATGTCCTCCTCTAACTAATCTCCTTTGTGTAGGGGCACTTTGAACCCCAGAAGCAACTGTGGGTTAGATGATGGCCTGGTTGGCAGAGCCTGCATATTTCAGAGCATCTGTCTGTTTGTCTGTCTGTGTTGCCCGAACATGCTCCTACTTACCCTGGGTAATCCTTTCTGGACCAAGGGTGCCAAAGTAAATATCATTCATTCTATCTCCAGCAGCAATCCTAGATGGACAAGAAAACGTCAGCCTTGGAAAATAAACAGCCCTAATATTAGCCCAGACATGTGGACATGTTTCCCCAACAGGTGTGGGGAAAAAAAAACCCTTAAGTTCTCATGTATTTTTAAAGCATGATGCCTGCACCCAAAACCTCCCAGGGTGTCACTAAATGTATTTTGGCCCAAACAGCAGTTATTACCGTAACTCTTACCCAAGGAACGAGCCCGCATCCAGCCCTCGGTTCCTTGGCCTCAGGGCAGGCAGCTGTCCCCAAACCTGGTTGAGCAGCTCATGTCTTCTGACCCCACATGTCCCCTCTGCCACCAGACAGGCAGCGATTCTCAAGTCACAGCACATGGCCACTCCCTCCACTTAGACAAATGCACAAGTGATAGAGGCAGACAGGTCTCTGCACAGACCCCAGACAGTGCACTGTCACCAGTGTGCACTCACTGCATACAGCAGCAGCCGCGCACAGTGAGTCGTGAGGCCTGGGTCCCGTACCTGCCGTTGTTCCTGGGCTCTGTTCTCAGCACGGAGGCTCCACGAAAGCTCACAGTCCAGGGCTCGCGGGTCTGACAGTCCAGTTGAAAAGGCCAGACATCCTCATCACAATAAGAGCTGACAGTGCCCGACTGTGCAGAGCAGTGCTGGAGAAAAGCTCTCAGAAAAGGGGCAGTCCAGGGAGGACTGCGGGGGCCAGGGCCA
Organism: Budorcas taxicolor; assembly: GCF_023091745.1. Classification (NCBI taxonomy): domain Eukaryota; kingdom Metazoa; phylum Chordata; class Mammalia; order Artiodactyla; family Bovidae; genus Budorcas; species Budorcas taxicolor. Next base: position 33,538,201 of record NC_068912.1, read on the forward strand.
GTGAGGTGCAAGAAAGAAATGGGATCTGAGTGGGGTCCTGGTACAAACCTAGACCTCAAATAAGCAGGGGGAGGAAAGTGCCTCAGGCAGAATCAGGAGAGGCAGGGATGTTGAATTTGATAAAGACCAAGTGAGGCAGAAGCACAATGTTGCTTCATGGAAGCTAAGAGTTTATCCTGTGGCCATCAGGGCGCCAGAGTGACTTAAACACACAGGCCTCACAATGTAGGCTGCACGAGTGAGGCAGTCCCTGCTGGCCTGAACTTGACATTCACATTTACAGAGAAGGCACCTGCAGAACACTGGTAGGCACCGGGGCAAGGCAGAAGGAGTCAGGGGAGAGGAGAGGCCAGGAAAGAATAAGAAACACCGAGCTTTCACTTAGGTCAGAACACAAAGAGCACCCCCGTGGGATAAGACAATCATCAATATAAGGCAATATTCAGAAAGCATCACATAATTGCTCTAACACTCACAGTCTGTTCTTTTAAGCAAACAGAAATATTATCTAAATTATTTGTTATATATTACATAATTATTACACTTTGATAATTTTAATTGTCCTTCCCACATGGCTCAGTGGTAAAGAATCAGCCTGCCAAGGCAGGGAATGCTGGTTAGATCCCTGGGTTGGGAAGATCCCCTGAAGAAGGAAATGGCAACCCACTCCAGTATTCTTGCCTGGGAAATCCCATGGAAAGAGGAGCTTGGTGGGCTACAGTCCGTGAAATTGCAAAAGAATCAAACATGACTGAGTGACTGAACACGCACACATGCAATAATTTTAATAGCTCGAAGTCAAAACCTATGGCAATTTCTCATTTAAAAGATCTTCAAACAAGTTAGAAAAGTTTTGTGCACATCTGGCTTTAATTTCTTTGCTGTCGAGTAAATGAATATCATGTGTATTTCTATCTTTGTAACAATGCCCCAAGTTCCTCTTTTTATTCCAGTTAATAGTTATTATTATTAACAGATAGTAAAACATTTTTAAAGGAAGTCATTTACTGTCCCACGTCTTTCCCTTACTGGTTTGAAATTATTTCTTTCTCCTGTATTTCTATTAATAGTTCTTAAACAAAATCTAGCAAATGCCATTAATTAAGAGTTTAGAAATCTCTATAGTTTTGTGAAAGTCCCTGAGCACTGTTCACCTCACACAACCTGAATGAGGTGGGTTTGAAGTTACTCTGAATCGTGAGGCACAGCAATCATAGTCAAAGTGGGTTTGACTGACTGCTTGTGTGTGTGTGTGTGTGTGTGGCCAGTGGGATTCTAATAGTTCCCTGCTGCTGCTGCTGCTGCTGCTACTGCTGCTGCTAAGTCGCCTCAGTCGTGTCCAACTCTGTGCGATGCCATAGACGGCAGCCTACCACGCTCCCCTGTCCCTGGGATTCTTCAGGCAAGAACACTGGAGTGGGTTGCCATTGCCTTCTCCAATAGTTCCCTGACCAGGGATCAAACCCACAGCCCTGGATTGGAAGTTGAGAGTCTTAACCTCTGAACCACCAAGAAGTCCCAGAAATCTCTATACTTTTAATCAAACATAAAGCAAACTTCTTAGAAGATATATTTTGCCTTAATATTTATTTCTTAAAATTTTTACCGCTATCTATGCATCTTTCTGGAGAAGGCAATGGCAACTCACTCCAGTACTCTTGCCTGGAAAATCCCATGGATGGAGGAGCCTGGAAGGCTGCTGTCCATGGGATCGCTGAGGGTCTGACACGACTGAGCGATTTCCCTTTCATTTTTCACTTTCATGCATTGGAGAAGGAAATGGCAACCCACTCCAGCGTTCTTGCCTGGAGAATCCCAGGGACGGGGGAGCCTGGTGGGCTGCCGTCTATGGGGTCGCACAGAGTCGGACACGACTGAAATGACTTAGCGTGCATCTTTCAATAATGCCTGACAAAAGACTGCATTTTTTGTTCTTGTTGCTGTGTTGCATTTTGTACATGATTTCAGTCAATTTTTTCATGGTAGAAAAAGCAAGGGTTTCCCTAAGGGCATGTGGATTTTTGTGTTTTGCAATTACTGAGAAAGACCAAAAGACTCTTATATATGCTAATCATTACATTTAAAGAAATTTTGTTAAGTACTGAAGTAAGTATTGTAATAACTTTGAGCATCAGTGAAATATTTAAGGAAGCTTATATTCATGGTCTAGATGGTTTGTTTTTTAAATATCTTACTAATTGGAAAGCTTTCTTCTATCATTAGTTAATATCTCAAGGCAAAAACTTAGGTCAATAACCTCATTACCAATAATGTCAATCATATTTTGGGGATTTATTGTTTCATATCCAATTAGTTGTCCCTGCTTTTGCCTTATAATATAACAGATAAAGAGCTTAACCAGGAGAAGAAAGGCCATTCCAGATATTTTCTTATTGTTTCTTACATTTGCTTGGTTGATAGTATCTCTAATCAGGTTTCTTTGTGGTCTCTTTTAAAGCATTTACTCATTTTGTGAATATTATATAGATACATAGTATACACCCAGATGGTGGTCGAACTGAGAAAAATCTGACAGATGATACAATCATGAAGTCATCATTTCCTCCTTAAAAAGCCTTAAGTACGTACAGATCCCCAAAGGTTGAGATTCATGATCTATGGATTCATCAGTGGGGAACAATCTCATGCCTTCAATGGTTTGAAACAGGGAGGGAGAAAATTCTATCGCTGGGTTTAGGAAGATCAAGTTTTTAATTCTCAGGGAATTTTTAGCCCAGAAGCATTTTCCTGGATGCCCTATTCTCCCTTGGGAAGAATAAAAGCAGTTCATGGAACTTAATTCCTCACATTTCCCCTGAGTGATATATACAAGGTGAACATTGGAGGAAGAGCTCCGCAGAGTTTGAGATGCATGCCCAGGCCAGTTGGGAGTTCTGCTGGGAGAATTCAGCTGCAGTTTTCTTCCCTGATAAATGTGAGCTGATCTGAGCTGGCTGGGTTCTAAGTGCAGAGAAAGTGATCCTGGGGACAGAACCAAGACAGGAACTGCATATTGCTTGACAAAGTTTTGAACACACAAAAAGTCATAGCCCTCTGGCAATCTTTAGGCATCAGTTAGGATTACATTTGCCTTCCTGTATAACAGAAACTTATGTTGGCTTACCAAACTGAATAATTTTTTTTTTTTTCCATATAACAAGAAGTCAGGAGGTAGGGAGTCCAGTGATATTGTCAAGAAAGTCTTGAAGTACCTTAGAGCATTCTAGCTTCCTGCTCTCCATCCAAGCATGAAGCTTTTCTTCCCAGAGTCATGAGCTGGCTGCTCCATTCCCACTCATCTGCTCTTTCCAGGCAGGAAGAAAGGGAGGGGTGAGGCCCACATGCAGTCTTCTCCTCTTGGGCATTTGCCTTTTATTAAGGGATGGATAGCCTTCCCAGGGATGTTTACCTGTATTTTACTAGCTGTCCCTGTGTAAATCTGCAAGTAAGCCTGAGCGATCAGATATTTCAACTGAGCACTGCCACCAAATAAAATTGGTGTTCATTTACCAAAGATGAAGGGGAGAAAGAATTCTAGAGCCTGGGTTATTTCATGAGTGAACCACCCATGCTTCAGTTTCATTTGAATAAACCGACACTTGCTTTGCCACAGTCCCCTCTCAAAATCCTTTTCATCATGCCTTGGACAACTTATTACTTTATTTATTTTTGGCTGCACTGGGTCTTTGTTGCAGCACATGGGTTCTTTGTTGCTGCGTACAGACTTCCTCTAGTTGTGATGAGCAGGGGCTAGAGAGTATCTCTAGCTGTCAAGGACAAGCTTCTCATTGCAGGGGCTTCTCTTGTTGCAGAACAGAGGCTCTAGGGCTCGCAGGCTTCAGAAGTCGTGGCACACGGCCTTGATTGCCCTGTTGCATGTGAGATCTTAGTTCCCAGACCAGGCTTCAAACCCATGTTCCCTGTGTTGGCAGGCAGATTCCCACCAGGGAAGTCCCCAACATGTGACTTTAAAATATTGTCAGGAAGCACTACATGGAGAGAAAGTCTTGCAGTGGGCTCCCCATGTGCCCAGTCATGCCCCTGTGCTGGCCCCTGAATCAATCCTAAAATAGTTTTGTCAGGGTGGCAGGAGTCAGGTTGCCTGGGCCCAGGCTTTGGTTTACTGTGGGGCTCCTCCATGTCCTTGACCTACCTTGTGAGTTCTTGAGGAGGATGGCTCCAATTCATAAATAACAGGAGCCATCTGCAAGAGGCTGAGCCTCGCTGGCGAACCAGCAGTGTTCACCCCAGCTGTTCGGCAGACTCCAGGCAGGCTTGCAGCCCAGCAGCCCCGAAGGGCATTAGGTTTCAGCGGCCAGAGACTGTGTGTGGGAGGCGCTCCCAGACAAGATAACCTGGCAGTGGGAGGCTCAGGACTGAGGACCGAGCTTTGCATAAAGCTATGATTTTCTCCAGTTCCTTGGTGGATCAACACTTCTACTCCAAGCCCCTTCGAAGAGTGATAACTAACTATAAGGTCTGTAGATTTTGCTCTAACTGAACTGAATTGATACTAAGTTTGCTCCAACACTGTTTTAAGAATTTTTGCTCCATTCTCATGAAAGTGGCATAACATAGGTGACTCTGAGCAGGGCTAATAATCACTTCTGTGGATGATTAGAAGAGGGATGGATGAGTAGTTTTGTGTTTTTCTCGTTGTCAAATAAATACATACACACTGTTAAAACTTTAGAAAGTACAGAAAAGTTTTGAGAAGCAGGAAATAAAAACCCTTTATAAATCTTAGTAGTCATATGTAGCTTGTATATACACATGTATATCTATATATATGTGTGTGTGTGTGTATATATATATATATATATGCTGTTTGCATATGTTTGTGTGTATACATTATATCCCCATACAGTGCCTAGAAAAATTCTGTTCCCAGTATCATTCTCCCACTCTTCATTCCTACAGTCACTCCAATGTTACATAGGGTAGTGATGTAACCAGATAAAAGATGACATTTTGTAACATTCCTTGCAATTAGCAAGCGCTAACAGATTATATGTGGGAATTAGAGGAACTTTCAGGAAAACCCCTAAAGGAGAGAGGAAGGCAGACAGGGCTTGCATGCATGCTCTTTTATTCCTTTCTGATCCCCCTTTTCCTCCCTGGAATGTGGATGTGATGGCTATCACTCCAGCAGCCATCTTGGATATTTTAGGATTGAACTGTGTGCTAACGACAGTGATGCAGAAAGCTAGAGGGAAACTGCATGCCTGATAACTTGTCAAGATATCACTCAAGCCCTGGAATAACTGCCTCTGGACTTCTTCTATGAAAAAAGATAAACCCCGAGTTTGTGTAAGTCATGTCTGTGGTCACATCTCTGTTAACAACAACTAAAAGAGATTCTTAGCTGCTCCACTGCCTGATACAGTGTTAGTGTCCCGTAAAAGTTTGGGGCAGCTTAGAAAGAGCTTAGAGAAGGTTAGAAAGAGCTTCTGGTAATGAGAAGGGTGAGCAAAGAATCCTGGCCCTTGCTCTATCATCAGCTCTCTGAGAGACCCAGCTTCATGCTCTCTCTGGGCCTCAGTTTATTTTCTGTGAAGTTTGAGTGTCAGGTTAAATGCTCTCACCTTCTTTGGGCTCTTATCCTTCTGAATCTAAGTATTGGACAGAACTGAGTGTTCTTTGGTTCTACCTATTACCAGCTTTGTAACTGTTGGTGGGTCATCTCTCCTCTTGGAGCCTCAAGCTTTTCATCTCAGTTGCCTAGCATATCAGGTTCACAGGAAATATTTGCTGAATCAATGGGAAAATAGGGGACCATGCTACCTGTCTTGGCTGCCTCCCTGGGTGATAGCAAGGATATAGTAAAGTAATCCTACACAGTGCCAGCTAGAAGAGTGGGTTGCTATGATTCAGCTGGATCCAGGCCTGGGTTAACCTGTCTTCCCTCAGCCCCAAGCAGAGCTTTTGGTTGAGGCATTTGCCAAGACTGGTCTCTACTACAAAATGGCCCTGTCACCATTCTCCCCAAGCAGCTTTTTGGATAGCCAAAGTCCCTGGGTGAAGGATCAGAGAGAAAACTAAATCAGTCCTATGACAAGTGTGAGGGAGAAATAGAATCAATATCCTTCCCTGCCTGAGTGAAGTTCCAGACACAGCATCCTGCATCTCCCGGCTGACCCCTTCTGAGGATACCAGGAACTCTGCCATCGTTTGCCTTCAGGAGAGGAAGCTGTGGCCATCCATGGAGTCCCTTGATTCCCATTGGCCCAGAGCTCTACCTGTGCCGTTGTTTTCCAACAGGAAGTTCGTTTGCCCTGGCGCTCAATCTCCATGGCAACCCTTGCTTTTGAGACACTGAATGGAAACTGCTGGTGTGGGGAGGCCAGTAGCAGAATACTGATTTGCCAGGGTGTCTGTAACCACGACTGCATCTCAATACCTTTCCAGATACCCAAAGAGCTAAAAATACATCTGGCTCTGTCTAGGGCTCTCCAGCCAGGCTAAGCATCTTAAAGTGAGTCTGTGCTGACTCTGACCTGCTAATATTGGTTATCTTTGGTAACTTGGGCTTGGGAGACCTAGAGTGGAGCTTCGAATGTAAAAGTGCTGAGCGCAGGTCTGGAGGAGGGGTTATGTTGAAGAGAAAAAGGTAAAGGAGTGAGAAGAAGGATCTCCTGAGAGGAAACCAAAGGGTTGGAGAGGGACAGCCAGCAGAGCCCCACTGAATCCTGACTCTGCAAAGCGCTGGTGAACTTGCTGGTCCGACTCAGATGAGTCAGGCATCTGTTCTTCTGTTCATTCAACAAGCATACCTTAAGTCACACTCTGTTCCAGACTCTGTGCCAGGCACAGGGCTTACAGGTGTGAAGAAGAATGCATATGTTCCCTGCTTTTAGCAGAATTTACAGAATGTTTTGAAATTATCCTGGAAAGTGCAGACATACTCCATATACACCTGGATGCCCTCTCTACCATGCAGCGAGCTTCTTCAACTTGAAGACTGTGTTACATGTAACCTTGGCAGTGTTTCCAGCAATATAGTAGGTGGTGAGCTAATACCGGATCAAAAGTAACAGGATGGAATGTGACGGCGCGGATGCCACAACTATGGCCTCTTCTGCCCCAGTGCAGCAGCGCTCTTCGTGGGCTTCCCCGAGGCGCTGGCCAGGTCTGCAGCCCATGCTCAGGCTGTGAGGTCCTGTGCTGGGGACAGAGGAGGTGGACTGTGCCACTGTCACCTGCTAAGGGAGCTCAGTGCAAATGACATTCATTCCTGGTCTGCTTGGCAGGACCTACAGACAGTCCTCCCCTCACCCCATTTCTTTCCTGTAATCGCTGCACATGTCATTCAATTAATCCTTTATTTCCCAAAGCAGGAAGCTGTGCAGTGTTTAGAGCAAGCAGTTCCTGCCAGCGCTGCTCTTAAAAAGCAGGTGTCACACGCTCAGCCCACGGTCCCAGCTCCAACACCGGGCCCCTCCCCAAGGAAGATAAGCCTCAGAGGGAGGGGGAAATGGAAAGTGACCACGCTCTTTGGGGGCTGTTCTTGGATGTACAGTAGGTGCTAAGCAGGCACATGAAGAGCCCACAAAAGATGCACCAGCTCGTGTGAGGATGCCGCCATGACCCAGACCGCCCTCCTGAGCCTCAGGGGGTCAGATCTGGCAGCTGATTGGTTGGCTTGGAGCAGAGAGAAAGGGCGGGGCTCCTGGGTGCCCCCTACCGCTCCCCGCCCCACCAGATCCTTCGGGCTGTCTGGCTGAGAAAGTAACTGTAACCTAATTCTCTTTTTCGGGCAAAGCCGCTCTGGATATGCCCAGTGGAAGCACCCACTGCCTGAGGGAGCAGCGCTCCTGGTTCCCTGCTGCAACTCCAGGGGCAAAGCTGCCAAGGCGTCTCCTTCTGCCTTGGTATTTTCCTTTCCTGTGTGAGGCGAGAGCAGGTCTCAGATGGTTTTCCTTTCCCCTCCTACTGAAGGAAGGATCCTGCGGCTCCCTGGGGACTGGCCTAGAACTGACCACTTGCCTCTACTGGCACCTCCCTGGGAGGTGGGACAGGGATCTGCAGAGCAAGACCTGGCATGAACGCTTGAGGGCTATAGGGAGGGTCCCCTCTTAGACCAGGACCTCAACCTGTCTTTTGTTGGATTCACTGGGGGCTGTACTTGAGCTGCTTCTTACCACTCCCACTTTTGACTCAAGCTGCCCTCAGAGCCAGTCTGATGACACCCTCAACAAGACATTAGCAGGACCCTTATGGCTGGGGCTCCTGGGTTGCAGAAAGAAACAGTAGAGAAACAGTAGAGAAAACTCAGCTGACCCAGGATACCACTCCAGGAAACAGATGATCCTGTGCCTGTGGCCTGGCAGACGAAAGAGCCTTCCACATGGGAAGAGAAAATCCAGGTTCCAATCCAGCTCTTCAACTAGCCAACTAGTCACGTGAGCTATGGCTAGTCCCTCAGAACCTGTATACACACCTTGCAAGGTTCTCAGGAAGATTCATCAAGACAATGGCTATCCAATTACTGTGAACAAGAACATGCAAATGCGTGGCGTTTATTCAATACCTACTTTGTAGTTGGATGTGGTTGGCTGGATGATATGGCAGATGCTTGTAATATCCAGAGTCAACATCTCACGTCTGTAAGCAGCATGGTATCTCAGATGGCTGGCTGTTGCTCTTTATGAAACTGCGCTCCTTGAAACCATCATCCCCGACTTAGGAGATGCAAACCCACTGTCTTTTTTAATTGAAACAGTTCCCCTGTTGGGACTTACTGAAGCTCAGGTTCTTTTGTCTCAGTACAGAAAGAACAGCAAAAGGCAAAGAGGCAAGTGAAGAGTGAATTTATTAGAATAGGATGCTCATGAGAAAGACAAACAGGCAGGTGAGAAGGCTCTGCCCCAAGGACTGCTGCTACTGCTGCTAAGTCGCTAGGGGACTTTATTTGTATAAACAAATGAAAAGCAGGCAGTGGGGAGGACCACCTTCCTCCTCATTCTTGGGCAGATGTCGAGGCTTACGTCATTAGCTCCTCCTTGGACCCTGCATGGATTAATTAGGATTGTCATTTTGTTTTTCAGTTGCTCGGTCATGTCCGACTCTTTGCAACCCCATGGACTGCAGCACTCCAGGCTTCCCTTTCCTTCACTATCTCCCTGAGTTTGTTCAAACTCATGTCCATTGAGTCTGTCATGCCATCTAACCATGTTATCCTCTCGCCTCCTTCACCTCTTGCCCTCAATCTTTCCCAACATCAGGGTCTTTTTCAATGAGTCAGCTCTTCGCTTCAGGTGGGCAAAGTATTGGAGCTTCAGCTTCAGCACCAGTCCTTCCAATGAACATTCAGGGTTGATTTCCTTTAGGATTTTCCTTTAGGTTTGATCTTGCTGTCCAAGGAACTCTCAAGAGTCTTCTCCAGCACCACAGTTAGAAAGCATCTATTCTTTGGCACTCACCCTTCTTTTTGATCCAACTCTCACATCTGTACATGACTACTGGAAAAACCATAGCTTTGACTATACAGGCCTTTGTTGGCAAAGTGATATCTCTGCTTTTTAATACGCTGTCAACGTTTGTCATAGCTTTTTTCCCAAGGAGCAAAAACGTCTTTTAATTTCATGGCTGCAGTCATGGTCTGCAGTGATTTTGGAGCCGAAAAAAATAAAGTCTGTCACTGTTTCCTTTTCCCCCCATCTATTTGCCATGATGTATTGGGACTGGATACCACGATCTTAGTTTATTAGCAGAAGTGGGCTTCCCAAGTGGTGCTAGTGATAAAGAACCTGCCTTCCAGTGCAGGAAACGAAAGAGACTCATATTCGATCCCTGAGTTGGGAAGACTCCCTGGAAGAGTATATGGCAATCCACTCCAGTATTCTTGCCTGGAGAATCCCATGGACAGAGGAGCCTGGCAGGCTATAGTCCACAGGGTCGCACAGATTTGGACATGACTGAAGCGATTTAGCACGCACATGAATTAGCAAAAGTGTGGTGACATAAACTAAAATATGGTAATTCATCTCAGGTTTTGGTATAATGTCCCCTTTCACCGATTTTTCACTCCTTTTCACCTACATTTCTGTTTTGGCTACATGCAGAAATGCAGCTCTTCAAGGACTATTAAATCCGTGATGTCAAAAAGAAAGATTCAGACACCATATCTTTTGTCTTGTGTTTCAACTCTCAGTATTGGTAGCTTGAGTGTGTCTGGAGCTTGGATGTGCCCGGTCTTCCTTCAGGATAGTATAGATTGTTGCTAGGTTACTAGATTCTTTTCTTGAGTGGTCATTAGCTTACAGCAGACACTTAAGCTCCCTTAAAATTCCCTTTCTGTCCTTAATTCCCTACTGGGATTTCTAAACTGACTATTTTATTATCCTACTCTATCCTTCTCATTTAGTGAAGCCAAGATGGGGTAGAAAGAAGGCCTGCATATGTGAAGAAAACCAAAGCCATAATGAAGTGCCCTTATGTTTAATAAAAGCATTGGGAAATTAGAAGAGAAAGAGGGAGATGGACGTGGCCCAATACATCAAGGAATACTCTGTGGAGAAACTGGCTGAGAGGATGTGAGTGGGCAAAGGATGCTGAGGGTGGAGGGACCTGGTGAGCGCAGGTAAGGGTGCTTCGAGGGAAGACAGCCTGCTCAGCAGACTATAAAGGCTGGGCTTTGGGTTTGATTTCAAGTCTGTCCATCAGCAGTCACTTGTCTTGGACGAACTTAATTAGCCTTAGTCTCGGTTTCTTGACTTATGAAAAGGTTGATAACAATACCTGCCTGAAATGACCAGTGTGAGGAGTCTATTATAGCCAGGCTGCAGCTCACTAGCTGTCTGACCCACACAAGTTCACTCCTCTGAACCTGACTTCTGGTTTTTAGAGAGGGGATCACACCTCCTCCAAAGGGTGATGTTAGGACTAAAGGAGCTAATGCCAGGAAACATTTGGCCGAGTAAATGCCCAGTGAATGTGATGATACGTCAGGTCCATTCCAGGGAGGTGGGCTATTGGGAGGCTTTTTGAAAGCAGAGTTTTTTGAACTGAGCTGTCTGCCCTCTCCCCTCTTACCCATGGAGAGCGTTTCTTTCTTTGTCTTTTTTTTTTGGTTTTATTTTAGTTGGAGGATAACTGCTTTACAGTATTGTTTTGGTTTATGTCATACATCAACATGAATCAGCCAGAGGTATACATATGTCCCCTCCCTCTTGAACCTCTCACCTCTCTAGGTTGTCTCAGAGGACCGGATCTGAGCTTCCTGCGTCATACGGCAAACTCCCACTGGCTGTCTATTTTACATATGGTATATATATGTTTCCATGCTACTCTCTCAATTAATCCCACCATCTCCTTCCCCCAGTGTGTCCACAAGTCTGATCTCCATGTCTTCGTTTCCACTGCTGCCCTGCAAATAGGTCCATCAGTAACATCTTTCTAGATTCCATATATATGTGTTAGTATCTGACATTTGTTTTTCTCTGACTTACTTTACTCTGTATACTGGACTCTGGGAGAGCACTTCTGAGCGCTCCATGTACCCAAGAAGAGCAGAATGGGGAGCAGAGCTTCTCTACACTCCCTCCCAGGCTTAAGCCAGCGAGTTAACCAGGTCAGCCTTAGCCCTAAAGGGTGGACTTTTATCCTCTGAACTCAAATGACCAATTTAATGACTGTAACCAAGGCAGGAAAAGAATCCAGAGAGGGCTGTCCTCTGGCAGTCTCTGGTGGATTGCAAGCCTCATTCCTTTGTTGGAAGAAAAAAAGGAATCATTTCGGTGGATTTATTTGCTTGCCACCACACTGAATCACAGAACCTGGAAATCTTTCCCAGTAGTGAAGACTCTGGGCTCACCACACGCCCCCACTGAGGCCTGGGAAAGGCAGTGCACTCATTCTGCTGGGGCCATGGGGCTCTGGCCACCTGGACCAAGAGCAAGGGTGGGTGCGGTGGGTTGCACGGGCCCCAGGTTGATGCAGAGCCTGCCCTGAGACCCTCCGCTCCTTCCTGTGACCAGTCCTCAGAGACCTGCCCAGAGTAGCCAGACAGCTCACCATAGCGGGCTTGGTCTCAAGGTCCCCCTAATAGGGGGCCCCCTTTACCCACGGGGTCTGAAAGAGCCTGAGGAGAACAAGGACCCTGAACCCAGAAACACTGATCTCAACTCTCCTTTACTGATGAAATATGGAGTTGCCAGTGAGAGCCTTAACCTTTCGGTGCCGTGTTTTCTTTGCCTGCACTATGGGATGCTGTCCCACCCTGCTCATCTCATGGGCTTGATAGGAGACCGTTTGGGTTAACGCTGTCTGTCGTCCTGCCTGCATGCTCCATCACTTCAGTCGTGTCTGACTCTTCGCGATCCCATGGACTGTAGCCCACCAGGCTCCTCCGTCCATAGGATTCTCCAGGCAGGAATACTGGAGTGGGCTGCCTTGACCTCTTCCAGGGGATCTTCTCCACCCAGCGGTTGAACCCGCATCTCCAGCATTGCAGGTGGATTTTTTACCACTGAGCTACTGGGGAAGCCCGTCTGTCATGCTAACACCTTACAAATAATCATGAATGACCAAGTCACCTAAGTGCTTCCTACTCTCTTGGGCAAATAATCCCAAATCCTAGCCCGCCGATCAAATTTGAATCCTGTCTCTCTTTGTGCAACACATTTTCACATTCGTGTACTGTGGAGCATGAAGCTCTCTACAGATAGTCCTCTAAGCCAAGCTAGACTAGTGCACAGTTGAGGGTGGAGGGTGGGCATGGCTTCACGTGGAGGTCCTGCCTGGCCTGGGTTCCCCTACCTGCTGGCACTACCCCCTCCTCTCTGGCTGTGGGCAGCTGCTACCCCAGATACCTGGATCTTTCTCTCTGCCTGCTCACCGCCTCGCCTCCCCTCTCTGCCTGCTGTGCGCTCATCGTCCACTTGTCCTGACCTCAAAGGCTGGAGTGTTAGCCAGGCATGCAAGTGAGGCCAGTGTGTCCCGACAGTCCAGGAACTTGGCCTCAGGAGCAGCCACCTGCCTCTCTGCCTGTAGGCTGGGCTGAACCTCCCCCCATCCTCCCAAGAGAAGCCCTGGGTTTCTCCCAGGGGACATGGCTTCTCTTCTCTGGCCACACAGCTGTGTCTGAGCACACAGACCCTCAGGAGTGTGTCTTACCTTCCTCTTTCTCCTCAGGTTTGAGTAGGGCGCCCAGCTGTGTACCTCACTCAGAGGAAGTGTGTGTCTGTGGGATGAGTAGGTGAATGAATAATTGTGCTGAAGGCCTCACAAAGGCCCTGGAGGAGGAAATGGCGGCCCACTCCAGTATTCTTGCCTGGGAAATCCCATGGACAGAGGAGCCTGGTGGGCTACAGTCCATAAGATTGCAAAGAGTCAGACATGACTGAGCATGCATGCACCTCACAAAGAAATCTCCTCCCCCTTGGGATTTGGTTTTCCTCTGACGTGAAATCCCTACCAACGCAGAAAGTCCCTCCTCCCCTTCCTTGGGCCGGCCACGTGGGCCTTCTTCTCCAAGAGGATAATTCCATTGCTTTTCCTGGGAGTTTCCAACCCCAAAATGGCTCAGGCTTGCGCAGTGGTGCCAAATGTGGCACAAAAATTATTCTGAGCAACTCACAGCCTGGTCTTACACAAATAGTGAAGTAGGGGAAGATGATTCTGGCTTTCTCTTTCTTCATTCCTGTCTTCCCCACTGTCGTTGATTGAGTGAGTCATGCTTTGAATCATTGATTCAGTTGCAGAGCGCCAGGCACTGGTAGGTGCAGGTTATACTAAGGGACCAAGTAAACTGTGTGGCCAGGAAGGAGTCTTTCTGTAAACAAACAGAGCAAAGTGCAGGGCTGCCCATTCTAGGGAGGCCCAGAAGTCTAGGGAAGTAAGGAGGAGAGACCCCTCCTGGGGGTGTAGCTAGAAAGACTTTCAAGGAGAAGAGGCTTGGGTGGGGGGTCATGTGGGCCTAGGCAATGAATGTGGGCTGTTTAGTGATATGGGACCGGGAAGGGTGAGGCCAGGGAAAAAGGAGCTGTGTTTGGCAACCATCTATCTGCAAGCCAGTGTTTCATGTCACACGACAAAAGGGGGCGTGATGACCCATTGTTCTGTCAGCAGCTGATTCCTGCTAAGGTGCTAATTGCTCATTAGGGAAAGTGTTAAGTGTTGATTAAAGGCATAATTGTGAATTAAGCTTTAAGGTGTGGGCCTTGCCCTTTGGTGGGGGTGCGGGGTGTGAGGCGCGGAGCACTTCCCAGTGGCTCAGCAATAAGTAAAGAATCCACCTGCAATTGACACTCATGCTCAATCTCTGGGTCAGACCCTCTGGAGGAGAGCAGAGCAACCCAGTCTAGGGTCCTGGCTTGGAGAATCCCATGAACTGAGAAGCCTGGTGGGCTACAGTCCATAGGATTGCAAAGAGTCAGACACGGCTGAACGACTGAGCAGGCACACACACTCCTTTTGAGGACTGTATTTGTTTTCATCACCTACTGCCTGGGAAGCTGTGGCCTTAGAATTGAGCCAACTTAGGTTCAGAATTTGACTGCAGTTACTACCTATAACCTTGAGCAAGTCATTTAGTTTCTGGAACCTTCCCTTTCTATAAAGTGGAGACAATAATCTCCACCCCACAGGGTTGTTTTGTGGGTTAAATGAGATGTCACATGGAAAGGGCCTAGCTCAGAGCCAGTGCAACACAGGTGCTCAGAAATCTTGCTTTTACCTCCAAAAGTTAAATACAGAATTACCATATGATCCAGCAATTCGGCTTCTGGGCATATACCCAGAAGAACTGAAAGTTGAAGAGATATTTGTACACTTATTATTCACATGAGCCAGAAGGTGGAAGCAACCCAAGTGTTCTCCAGCGGATGAAGGGATAAACAGAATGAAACAAAATGTGAGAGATACCACGTGTGCGCACACACACCCACCCACCCCCACACACACACCACAATGGAATTTTTTCGGCCTTAGAAAAGAAGGAAATTCTGACACACGCTACAATACAGATGAACTTTGAGGACATTACGTTAAGATAATCACAAAAGGACAAATACCGCATAATTCCATTATATGAGGTAACTTGAATAGTCAAATTCATGGAGACAGAAAGTAGGATGGTGTTTGCCAGGACTGGAGGGAGGGGGGAATGGAGAGTCATTTAATGGGTAGAGTTTCAGCTCGGGGTAATGGAGAAGTTCTGAAGATGGATGGTGGTGATGGCTGTGCAACAATGCATCTGTGCTTAATGCCGCTGAACTACACACTGAAAATAACAAATTTTGTTATGCATATTTTATTGCAATTTTAAAAAGAGCCATGTTGCTTTTATTCTTCTTCTCCAGCAGCAGAACCTTTACCAATCTCTCTTCTCTTTTTAAGAAAAGAGGACTAGGACAGGCTTGGTGTTACACTTCTGGAAGGTCACTTGAAGCCGAATTCTCAGGGGACCCCGCCCAGACTCCCAGAGTAGGGACTGATGAATCAGTGTTCTGTGGAGGCTGAGGAGTCTACAGGTCAGACTCACTGGAAGGAAGTGGCCTAAAGTTGGGCAAAGGAAGAAGAGGCAGATCAGCATTCAGGGTGTCCACTGTGCGCTGGGCAGAGCGCTTAGCAGGTGCCAGGCATACGAACGACAAGCTTCTGCCCTCAAGGAATCCACAGTCAGTTTCCACCTTTACCTGCCAGCTGGCCTTGCCCACTGTAGAGATGGCAAGGAGGGCAAGAGGAAAGACACGCCGCTTTGCAATGGTCTTCCTGGACTCGGGCTCAGAGATTTTTCCAGCAGTCTCAGATTCTCCTAAAGCCCTGGCTCCTGAGCCTGGAAGTCCTCTGTGTCCAGACCCTAAGGAGCAGTCAGAGTTGTTTAGGGAGGATCTTCACGCTGCCAAGGCTGGAAAGAGCCCAGGCCAGGAAGCAGCAAGGGGAGGGACCCTCCTGGGGGCCCTGCTACTGTGCCCTGGGTGGGTCAGCTGGCAGGACCTCCCCTTGAGCTGATTGAAGGGACTTGCCTTGGTCAGCAATCCCTTGAGATCTCAGGCTCTCAAGAGTCGAAAACCTTCATGGAGATCACCCAACTGTTTCAAGGTCCTAGAATGAGGATCTCATCTTTCATATATCCTCAGTTTCCTGGCATATGGCAGATGGAGACCTCCACTGCAAAGTGTAAGCAGTTTAAACATAAGGTCCCAATTCCACGCAAGTGCTTTTCATTAATTCAACAAGCATTTATTGAGCCCCTACTTAATACCAGGCATGTTAATAATACAGTCTCTGTACTTAAGCTGTATAACAGATAAGAGACCTAAGTAAAATTTCCAAAAAGTTAAAAGCGTGACTCTCATACAGATATGGAATGAACATATATCAAAGACTTTCTTGAACTTACTAATTAACCAGGGAACCAATAAGATGACAAAGCTGGTTCGAAGAGCACTTAAGGACAGAGATTTAAAGGAAAAGCACACCAAAATAATGTTTTCAAGTTAGAGACAAATCTGGTAAGTATCCTACAGGGTAATAAAACAGGGATTATCTCTCCTACTGGACAGAAACCATTTGAATCTCTACCAGAAAAAATCTGCAAGTTAAAATGTATTTCACAGTCTGAGTCCTTCATTAATAATATAAAAAGACAAAGTCAGACAATGAACTTGCCTCCTAGAGTAGTGCTATCTGATAGTATGTAACATGAGTCAGGTGTGTAACTTAAGTGTTTCTAGTAGCCACACTAAAAACAAACACATGAAATTAATTTTAAGAATATATTTTATTTAATCCAGTACATCCAAGATAGTGTCATTTGACATGTGAAATGTTTGAAATGTCAAATGTGGCTTAGCCACATTTCAAGGGTTCAATAGCCATGTGTTGATAGCACAGTTACAGAGAATTAAATGATCTTCCTGTAGGTCTGTTAAACAAAGCTTCAGTATGACACTGAAGGAATATACAGTCATCCTCTTGGCCTCTAAATTTCGGATAATTTTCCCTAACATACCTACTTGCAGTACCTGTGACCTACTTGGGCGGGGTAAAGGAAAGGTGAGTCCAAACAGTGACTCTTAAAAGGCATCCATATAACCATCCATTGTGACAAATGGTCTTGGACAACTGTATGGGGGCCGTGAGGGCCCTTAGTTTTGCTAGCGGGATGGGATGAATCAGAAAAGACTTCACAAAGGATGAGTGGGCTTCACTCCAAGCAAAGGGAAGAATGTAACCAAAAGCAGGACAGTGTATAAGGTCAAAGAACCCTTCTGCTTGGGTGTGTAAGCAGGGAGGGCAAGGAATGAGCTTCAGGTTAGGCCGGGACCACATAATCAAGGGTCTTGGGCATCTTACCTCTATCCAACAAGGGGCCATAGACGGGTTTTCAGAAAAGAAGGGACATGTCCAGATTCATCTTTTAGAAAGACATGTCAAGGAGCTGTTGGCCCTGTGGCTGGCAGAATCTTCTCCATTTGCCCCAGTTGTGAATAGGGAAGACGTCATGGTTGGTAGCCAAAAATATTTCCTATTTCCATCAAGTTCTAGATGTGATGCCCAAATCCAGAGTGAAGAAAGCTTTGGTAAGGGGGCAGGGATGCAGCAAAAATGTCTCTGGGTCTCAGGAAGGCTGCAAGATGATTTTTATGGATTGGTGACTTATTTGGAGACACTTTAATAGTCTTTGGGGCCAAGTTAGTACAAGGTAAGAGAAATCTCAGCCTGGAATTAACTCAGCCACTGGCCAACTGAGGCAAGAGAGGGCACGAGCTTGATTCTCATCATCTGGATGGAGACAGAGCTGGCTTTGATTTCTCTTGCCCTTTACATCTGAGAGGACTTCCCTTGTAGCTCAGCTGGTAAAGAATCTGCCTGCAACACGGGAGTCCTGGGTTCAATCCCTGGGTTGGGAAGATCCCCTAGAGAAGGGAAAGGCTACCCACTCCAGTATTCTGGCCTAGAGAATTACATGGACTATATAGTCCATGGGATCACAAAGATTTGGGCACAACTGAGCGACATAATAAACTGTGGAAAATTCTGAAAGAGATGGGAATACCAGACCACCTGACCTGCCTCTTGAGAAATCTGTATGCAGGTCAGGAAGCAACAGTTAGAACGGGACATGGAACAACAGACTGGTTCCAAATAGGAAAAGGAGTATATCAAGGCTGTATATTGTCACCCTGCTTATTGAACTTATATGCAAAGTACATCATGAGAAACACTGGGCTGGAAGAAGCACAAGCTGGAATCAAGATTGCCAGGAGAAATATCAATAACCTCAGATATGCAGATGATACCACCCTTATGGCAGAAAGTGAAGAGGAACTAAAAAGCCTTTTGATGAAAGTAAAAGAGGAGAGTGAAAAAGTTGGCTTAAGGCTCAACAGTCAGAAAACTAAGATCATGACATCCGGTCCCATCACTTCATGGGAAATAGCTGGGGAAACAGTGAAAACAGTGTCAGACTTTATTTTGGGGGGCTCCAAAATCACTGCAGATGGTGATTGCAGCCATGAAATTAAAAGATGCTTACTCCTTGGAAGGAAAGTTATGACCAACCTAGATAGCATATTGAAAAGCAGAGACATTACTTTGCCAACAAAGGTCTGTCTAGTCAAGGCTATGGGTTTTTCCAGTAGTCATGTATAGATGTGAGAGTTGGACTATAAAGAAAGCTGAGTGCCAAAGAATTGATGCTTTTGAACTGCGGTGTTGGAGAAGACTCTTGAGAATCCCTTGGACTGCAAGGAGATCCAACCAGTCCATCCTGAAGGAGATCAGCCCTGAGTGTTCATTGGAGGGACTGATGCTGAAGTTGAAACTCCAATACTTTGGCCACCTGATGCAAAGAGTTGACTCATTGGAAAAGACCCTGATGCTGGGAGGGATTGGGGGCAGGAGCAGAGGGGACGACAGAGGATGAGATGGCTGGCATCACCAACTCGATGGACATGAGTTTGGGTAAGCTCTGGGAGTTGGTGATGGACAGGGAGGCCTGACGTGCTGCAGTTCATGGGGTTGCAAAGAGTCGGACACAACTGAGCGACTGAACTGAACTGAGCGACATTCACTTATATCTGAGAAGCCCAGAGAGATTGCTCGGCTGCTATAAGATGCTGTCTCTCACTCCCACAAGAGGCGGGTCAGACAAGGATAGGGGAAGCTGGAACAGGCATGAGAGTATGAAGAACCAAGAACTCCTGAATTTTCTGAAATTTCCTCCTTGGTATCCCCCATCATCAGTGTAAGAGAAGAGGGACCTCACTTCCCTGAATTCTAGTTCTACCTGAAATGCACAGAATGAGCTACTTAAGGCTGACAGTCTGTGGCCTCAGGAAGGGGAGAGGCAGTGTGGAGGAGAAGGAGAGGTTTGGGAATGGCTCTGGAATCAAACCATCTGTCTTGGTGGTGTGTACCAGAGGCCAAGGGGTCTTAAATCAGCTTTTTTACAGTTGATGTGTTTCCAAGTGACCAGTCTGAGAAGGCAGACAACCCTTGGGTCCTATTTCCTCTGGAGGTTATATAATCACCATGTGCAGGACTAACCACCCAGTAGAAACAGGAAAATTCTAATCTCCTTGGAGATAAGACTTCCTCTGGCTTTTTGCCATGAATTGATCACCAGCTGGGGCTTCATGTGAATGTCTTCTGATGAAAACTGAAACCAGCAGAGAGAGAACTGAATTGGAGCTTAGGAAATCGACCTAACTCCCAACCTCATGTTTAGAAATGAGGTGGACAAAATGTCAAATATTCCTTTAAAGCCAAAATCCAGTCCAATAACCAGCTATGTTCCAAATATCAGATATGAGTTCAGTTGCCTCTCTACCACAAAGGGGGCCTTTTGTTTACTCAGATCTCTCTCTCCCACCCTCCAGATCCAACCTTCCAGCCCCAGCCCCTCATGGAAAGTGAAAGTGAAAGTCTCTCAGTTATGTCCAACTCTGCCACCCCATGGACTGCCAGGCTCCTCTGTCCATGGAATTCTCTAAGCAAGAAGAGCAGAGTGAGTTGCCATTCTCTTCTCCAGGGGATCTTCCCAACCCAGGGATCAAACCCAGGTCTCCAGCATTGCAGCAAATTGTTTACCATTTGAGCCACCAGAGAGACTATGTAATTGCCTGTATTCTCTCTCTCCCCAGTGTAGGTCTCCTCAAAGATCCTATAGCGGAGTCTACCTATTCAATTTGGAAAGAGCCTTAGAATTCACTGAGCAAAGAAGGGAGAGAGGAAGCAAGGACATTAAACTTTATGAAATGTTAGTTACTAAGCTAAGTTGTAGCGATGCGGGATCTCACTTGAGCCTTGTGAGGACCAGCTGGGTGCGTGCGTGCTAAGTCTCCTGAGTCATGCCCAACTCTTTTGTGACCTTATGGACCGTAGCCTGCCAGGCTCCTCTGTCCATGGGATTCTTCCTGCAAGAAGATGGAGTGGGTTGCTATGCCCTCCTCCAAGGGATCTTCCTGACCCAGGGATAGGGTCTTTACCACTAGCGCCACCTGGGAAGCCTGTGAGAACTGGCTAAGGTGGGCAGTTTTATCCCCAGTCCACAAAACAAAGAACTGCTGCTCGGCCAAGTTAAGCAAGCTGCCAAAGATTGCACAGCCAGAGGTGGACATGAGGCCGGAGCTCTGGCCCTCTAATTCCTGTTCACATTGGGTCCCAGTAGAGCTGATCTGAACTCTAGAGAAAATGGCGGTGGAGCAAAAGTCCCAAAGTGAGAAGGACTCCTTGGGCCAGGCTAAAAAGCCATGCCAGGGGCCACCTGGCTCCAGCTAACTTCATGGTAGTGCTGGCCCGGCCTCAAGCTTCTAAACTAACAGTTCTTCGTCTTAGGTGTGGGGGTGGGGGTGGCGGTGAGAGGTGGGTGCAAACTCTTCTGAGAATCTGATGAAAGTCTTGAATCCTGTCTCTAGAAACATACGTTTACCCACCACCACACGTACAGTTTTGGCTGCAATTTCAGGTGGTCCATGGGCCCCCAAAGTCATCAATTCTCTTTGAAACCCAGGAGTCTCCATGGGGGCCTCGGTGGAGAAAGAGAAAATGGTTTGGAAGAGCAAAGGAAGATTGAAACCGTGTGCTCTTGGGGGGTAAGGGGAAGGAGCAAAGAGGTGGTGTGGAGGGCACTCAGGGAAGCAGGCGGCCCACGGCCAAGCCTCCGGTGCTTGGGCACCTCGCAGAGTGAAGTTTGCTGACATCAAGTGAGCTCCTCGAAGGGCATGGTAGGGCTCTGGGAGGACTGAGAGAAGGAGGGCCCCCTACACCAGTCCTGACCCATCCTGGAAGTGGGCTCTGTTCTAATCAGGGGTGGCACAGCTCAAATTCCTAAATCCATTTGGAAAGTAGATTCAGAGCCCTTCTCTGAAGCCAGCAGCATCCACGGTTAGAAATAAAAATCCAGAGTGGTCTCGGCCTCAGAGTAATCAAACCTTCCACCTGCCAAGGATAGGGTGGCACCAGGCTAACGCAGCCACCATGCCAGTCTGTTAAAAATAATGATTATGTAAAGAAAACATCCTCAGAAAAGAACCCTATCTAATCTGAGCTGGGCTAGAATAAATGCCTCCTGTTCTGATTTACCTCTGAGGTGAAACGATCTATTTCTTCCTTGAATTGCTCCCCCAGTTCTGCACATTCACGCGCTTGCTTAGCAGACACCCAAACAGAGCGTTTTGGGGTTTGCCCAGCTGTTCTATTTCCAGCCTGTTCAGTTCATGTCAGGTCCCACCACATGGCTTGGTCCCTCCTTCTCCCTGTCCTCCCCACGCCCTCGTCCTCCCCTTCCCGCTTTTCCTGTCCCTCCTTCCTCCCTTTCCTCCTCTGAGATCCCTGCTCTGCCTCCCCCCACATTTCCTCTCACCTCACTGCCTCACTGGCTCCCATCCCCAGGGGCCCACAAGTCTATGTGGAAGTACCTTGGGGGTAGCTCTTGAACCCTGGGCTGTCAGGGCAAGAGGAGGAAGGCAAGAGGGCAGAGGCACGGCCAGCACAGGTGAACAGGCTTCTCTCTGATTTCTCACTGCTTTGGGTAACAAGTACGCAGGTGTCACTGTGCCACCAAGAGGGAAATGACCATACTAGTGAGCCATCTCATAGGGCCTGCATCAAACAGGACACAGCCTCCACCCCATTATCCCACAGTGAGTGGCCCTAGCAAGGCATTTCTGGAAAAGTGTTTTTTGGTGTTTTCTGTTGCAGAAGTCAACCCCACCCCCGCCCACCCCACTGACTGTTTCCCTATATATAAATGGGGAAGGACACTTGTTGAGTACCACTCAGCTACCTGAGTCTGGCTAGCTGTTTCATGTGGTCATCTTCCAATGAGTCTTCCTGGTAAAATTTGCAAGAGATGTCGATGATCCCCATTCCAGGGATGAGAGGTCATGCTCGGAGAGGTTAAGTCATTTGCCCGAGGTTGCACAGCTCACCAGTGGCAAAGTCCATGGTAGCCAGAATCAGCATTCTGAGAGTGGATGATGAATCAATGGCAGTGGGAGTCTAGTGCTGAGGTGCCAGCCCCTCGCTGTGACTGTGTGGCCACCGGGCCAGGGTCAGGCTGAATGGGTTCAGGTCAAAACCAGGCTGTGAAATCTACTCTCTATGGGACCTCTGTGCCTTGATTTCTTCATCCATAAGTGGCAGTGATTGAAAGAGCCCTTACCTCCTGGATTTGTTCTGAGGAGTAATCCACATATAGCATATAGGGCTTAGCAGTGCTTGGCCCACATAAACACTCAGGGTTAGCTATGACTAATCCCAGTGGCACTGACTCTTTGATTCTGGAAGAATATCCCAGTCCCTGAGAGGAGGTTGGAGGAATGGTAACTTTCACTTCTGGTATTGCTTTAGGGACCCAGAGGCCCCATCTACCCTCTTTCTCATTTAATCTTCATAACTCCCGTGGGTGAGAGCCAGGGAGGTTTAATTCCTAAGTCACAGATGTGAAATTGAAGCCCAACAATAACATAGGGCTGGATTGGGCGCCTACAGAAACAACCCCTTCCAGCCTCTCTCTCCATGGCCTCTTATGCAGCAGGACTTGTGCCAAGAATGCACCCCTGAGCAACCAGACTGGCACTCAGAGAACTGGGGAGAGCATGCGGCTCATAAAAGAACACGCTGATGAAGGTTGATGAGGAGAACGATGGAGGAGAAGCCAGGACATGAGCCTCTGGCCCTCCCAAGTGGACTTCACTGCCAATCTAAGCCATTAACACCAGGAAGGAAAAGCCCAGCTGGTCACAACCAGGGAAGCCAAAGGGAATGGGGGGCAGTGAATGGGAGCAGTGGTGGGGGGGGAAGGGTGGTGGAGAGACTTGGCTGGCACACGGTAGTGTGGGAGAAAAGGGAAGGGCCCAACATTCCAGGGAATTGTTCTGGACAAATTTTGAAAACCGACATTGGCTAGAATGACAGATGTGAAGGACAAGAGTCAATAGTGAGCAACTAATTCATTTGCTTTCTCCCCCCTCCCTCCCTTCCTCCCTTCCTTCCTTCATCATTGAGCTCCTGGATGCTGAGCAGGGTCTAAAACTGTTAAAAAGATGAAGCATCCATAACTGAGTAAATAAGCAACAAGCTATACTGTGATTAGTACTGTAATGGAGGGGCAAGTAAGGTGCAGTGAGAGCTAAAGGAAGAATCCAAGAAGGCTTCTCAGAGGAGGTGACAGCTGTGTGGACCTTGAGGGATGAATAAGAGTCTGCCAGGAAGAGGACTCAATACTGGAATGTGGAACGGGGCAAAAAAGAGAGGATCTTTGGCTTAGAGCCAACTGCTATTGCTTATCACTTTGGATTTCCCTCTTGTTAATCAGAGCCAAGCCAGAATTTCTTGTAGAGTCCTGGCCTCTGATGTGACTCCAACAAGGAAGCCCCTGCTTTCTTTCTCCTCTGAACAAAAAAAAATTATTATCTGCACTGTTTGAAGCTCTCTTGTGCTAGGATGTCCTGTAACAGAGAACAAGGCTCTCACTCCCCAAGTTGAGGAGAGGTCTCGTAATCCTATATTCTGAGAAATAAAATATACATGGACTTTAACTTATACTAGAGTGTGGATGACTGACACAAGATACTTTCCTATGCAGAGATTAGAACATGAAGAGAGGATGAAGAGAAGGACCCTGGAAGTATGTGTGTGTTTGAGCAGGGTACTACAGGGAAGCCAGAAGTGAAAGCCCCTGACAAGGGTAGAGAAGAGCCCAGGGAGAAAGATGGAGACCAGTGTTCTTGCCTGGAGAATCCCCATGGGCCAAGGAGCCTGGAGGGCTACAGTTTACAGGGTCGCAAAGGCCGGACATGACTGAAGTGGTTGAGCACCCTGAGACCCACAGGGAGAGTGGTGCTCTCTGGAACCTTCTTACCTGCCGCCTGCTCCCACCATTCTACTCCCAGACTCTCTGGCCAGTGGTTGCCACCTCCAGTGGGGTCCCGAGGGAAAGAAGGTCCCCAACTGACTGCCATGAATACGGTGCTGTTCCCTCCGGGGAGGAGGTGGTCCCAAGGCACGAGGCTGGATGTAGGTGGGACACTGGGAAGATGACAGGTTCCATCACGTTCCTTGGTACTGTGAAACCCTGCTGGACTGAGAGGAAGGCACAGGCTTGGCCCCCAGGCCGACCAGCCAGCAGCCAAGGAAGGGTTAAGGATGCAGGCAGCTTCTACATGGTCTGTTGGCAGTGATGGCACAACTCTGCTCTCCATAGCACCTCGGGAACCACCACCCTCGGGAGAGCCTCCATGACAACAGCTGGTGTAGGAAGAGGTCCTTCGGGTCTCCCTGCCTCTTGGGCTCACCCTCGTCCTCCCGGGGGGGCAGCCGGCCTGGCCTGGGCCGTGATGGGGAGATGAGCCACCTTCGCTCAGATCCCCCCTGGGCCTAGGGCTGAGGGCATGGGGGAAAGCCTGGTTTTGTTTATTTCTCTTTGTTCTGAAACTTTGATCACTGATATCATGTTTGAGGTGACTGTCCTTGAACCTGGGGTCTAAAGATGAATTGAGGGGAGTGTGAAGGGGGAGTCTCTGGGGACATTAAGAATGAAGTCACGAGATAGGTGAGGAATCCCAGTCTCTAGTGCCTGCAGAGGTCTCCTCAGAGTGGTCCCCACCACCCCACCACCCCCACCGTGGCCTTAGGCTCTGTCCCACCCAGAGGCCTGAGCAGGATCAGGAGGCTCAGAGTTCAGGATGGAGCCCACGGGAGGTGAGGGGGCACTTGCATGAGGGCCAAGCTGAGCCAGGCAACTCCGGCCTGAAGGTTTCCTTCCTTCTTTCCATGCGCAACTTCACCTCCTTTATCGTCTCTTTCCTCTGTTCATCAGCCCCTACATCCTTCCTTCTTCCTCCTCTGGACTTCTCCTCTCCCTCACTCCTCCTTTTTCATCACTTTCTTCATTCACTTGAATGTTTTCCTGAGCACCCACGGTGCAGAGAACCCTGGGCTAGGCCCTGAGAGGCTTTGGGATGAATCGGCTCTCTGGGGTCGCACACGGTCAGGGGAGGGGAATTCTACAAGCATGTAGAACACCAGGTAGAAACGGTTACGTTCTGAAAGGAAGAGCTAAGGGAACTCTCCTCTTAATCCCTCTCTTCCAGCCTGCCTTATTATTCTGACAGTTTCTCAGGCAGGAGACGCATAATGTAAAGAGGAGAGCTTTTTATTTCCCCCAAGGACTCCCAGGAATGCCCTAGAAAGCGAGGTGCAAAAGCCAGCGGAGACAGCTTGGGAGGGCTAAGACAGGTCAGAGTTCAGCATTTACTCATGCCAGGCCCACCTCTGCCCTTCATTCACTCATGAAACATTTATTTCACATGGCGCTAGAGCCCAGGGACTTTCCGGAAGGCATGCAATAGACAAACAGAGCTGCAAGGAAGAAAGAAAGATGAAGAGAATGAGCAGCGGCAGTGACCGAAAGCAGCACAGCGGTGGCGGGCTCAGCCAAGCGAAGGGCTGCGGTGAACTGGGTCGCGGTGGTCGTGGGAGGAACAGCGTGAGGAAGCCACTGAAGGTGGCAGAGGCCGGTAGACGTGAGGAAGGTCCCCAGGGGCAGAGGGAGGGGGCAGGAGAGGTCTGCTGAGGCAGGAAGAGGCCTGAGGTTCAGCAGAGCCTTGAGGGCCCGCCTTTCTTTGAATGCATTTGGATTTTATGCAAAATGCAGTGGGAATCCAGCTGAGAATTTTAGACAGGGATAGCATTTTCTGGTTTCTGTTTTAAGAAGCACTCTCTGCTGCGATGGCTGGGCAGTGGGACCCAGGGAGGTCAGGAGAGAGGAGATGGAGCCCACCTCCTGAGTTGAAAGGGAGGAAAGAGGTAGGAAACGTGTGAAGCATTTTGGAGCTGGTAATGGTAGAACGAACTTAGAACTTGCTTGCTAGGGAACGGTACAATTTACTTAGAACTTACTTGCTAATGGCTTGGAATGAGGCGGGGTGGCAGGGGTGGCGGGGAACGCAAGATATTATTAGGTATTTTAATCTACTGGTCCTTTAGTCTATGTCCTCCATTAGAATGTAAGCTCCATGAGGGCAGGGATTTCATTGGTTTGTCTCACTCTTGGTTCCCCAGGACACAACACAGGCATTTCATAAAGATACTAAACAGTCCAACCAATCCATCCTAAATGAGATCAGTTCTGGGTGTTTATCGGAAGGACTGATGCTGAAGCTGAAACTCCAATACTTTGGCCACCTCATGCGAAGAGTTGACTCATTGGAAAAGACCTTGATGCTGGGAGTGACTGGGGGCAGGAGGAGAAGGGGACAACAGAGGATGAGATGGCTGGATGGCATCACCGACTTGATGGACATGAGTTTGAGTGAACTCCAGGAGTTGGTGATGGACAGGGAGGCCTGGCATGCTGTGATTCATGGGGTCGCAAAGAGTCGGACACAACTGAGCGACTGAACTGAATTGAAGTGAGCTAAGGGAGGAGAGGGAGGGATTAACGATGACATCTCAATTTCTGGCTCACCTAGGGGAGAATAATGGTAGCATAACAAGAGAGGAGGACCAGGGGGGCACAGAGGTGAGCGGTGACGGTGCCTGCGAGGGGCCAAGCAGGCAGTGTGAATGGGCATAGAGAGCACAGAGAGGAAGGGGGTGTGCATTTGGGTCACCATTGCACACCAGCAAGGAGAGCAGTGCCTGGAATAACAGAAGAGGCTCGATGTGTTTGTTGAAAGGATGGGTGAGTGAAGGAAGTCACGAGGTGAGTTCTGGACTGGAACTACAAACGTGGCTGTCACCGGTCCCTGGAGGGTGTTGAAGGCCATGGGCATGGATGAGGTCATTTAGGGAAGGGTGTCTGGAGAGAGAAAGGAAGGGAACCCGCTAACCCAGCCACCACCTCTCCCCATACCAAGTTTTGCTGATTTAGGAAGCAGGGACCCTAACTCAGCAAAAAGCAGAGACCTGCAGTTCCAGGAGACTCCTAGGGAGCAGCCATAGAAGCAGGCACATCTGGTGGGAGAGGCCCCACAGAGCTGTCGGGAAAGGAGAGGCTTCCAGCACTAATAGCAGAAGGTCCCTCTGACCTGGAGCCACAGCCATACTCCTGGCTCCCTCTCAGCCCTTGATGCTGTGGTCAAGCCCAACCGAGGTCTCCCAGGAGACAGCAGGTCTCAAGAGCCCCGGGCAGCTATTGCTGGCCTCTGACACAATACTGGCTGTTGGGGCATGGGTGTGCTTATCACAGCCCTGGGTGACTGAGCCCGCTCGTGCACCACGTGCTGTGTGGGTACCAGGGTGGGCACGCACAAGGGCCTGGAGCTGGGAGATGAAGGCAGGGGCTCCCTGTGGGGATGCTGTGGGGGCCTGGGAGGCTGCAAGGGGTGGATGCTGGGTACATGTCATCAACCCAAGCCCAGGGTATCCACCGAGTCACTCTGGACTGGATGAACCCCAAATATCGCTCTCTGCCCCACCCTGTGCCTGTGATTGGCTGGGCAGAGGCTGACAGAAAGTCTAGCAGGGAATTCCACCCTAGAGTTGAGGACTTTGAGGAAAATCATGCTAGGAAATGGAGAAGGCACCCCACTCCAGTACTCTCGCCTGGAAAATCCCATGGACGGAGGAGCCTGGTAGGCTGCAGTCCGTGGGGTCACGAAGAGTCGGGCACAACTGAGTGACTTCGCTTTCACTTTTCACTTTCATGCACTGGAGAAGGAAATGGCAATCCACTCCAGTATTCTTGCCTGGAGAATCCCAGGGACGGGGGAGCCTGGTGGCTGCTGTCTATGGGGTCGCACAGAGTCGGACACGACTGAATCGACTTAGCAGCAGTACCAGCAGCCTGCTAGGAAAGGAGCTTATCTGAGTCCTGTTCAGAAGACGGTTCTGGACCTGCCTCCATGACTGATACCTGTGTGGTTCCATGTACGTCAGAACATCTTAGACCTAGAAGGGGTCTTCTAGTTCCACCTTCCAGGCTGAGCAGAAATTCCTCCCATGAACCCCCAGCCCACGATCATTCAGAATCTCTCTAAACTTCCAGGATGGGGATTTCACTCCCCACAGGACAACCCATTCCTTCAGGAGTTTGTTAGAAAGCCTCTCTTTATCCAAAGGCCAGAAGGACCCAACACCAGAGGTTAACAGTGTCACCTCCAAGGAGGACAGTGGGATTGAGAGAGGGAGACAGGGCTAGCCTGTTGATTTGGTTTGGGATGATTTCAGCACTGTTTGTTAAACTTGTGATGGCAAGAAAGGCAATGAAAATGGCAGGTTTTTCTTGATTTAAAGCCATCCTGCCTTCCTAACATTTCTACCTACTAATCCTAGGTCTTCTCTCTGAGATCAGAGAATAATCTAAACCCATTTCCCCTCTGATGCTCTTCAAATATCTGAGCTTGATCTCCATTAAGTTTCCACCGAGACTTCTTCAGGCTGAGCTCCAGACCAGTCTCCATCCCAGTACCCCCAGAAAATAAAACTCACTGGGTTGCAGAAAGAAGGAATCAATCACTCCTTGAGCTGGGAGTTAGCTCATGCTGATTCATTAGTGAGGCCTGAGATTTTCTTCTCCGTTTTCTGTGTGTGTGTGTGCGCGCGCGCGGCACAGGCGGCATGATCACATCACTTTCTTCCTCCAGTCTTGGTTTTCTTACCATAAAAGGGGAAAACAATACCTTTGGTATGAGAATCAATACAGATGAAGGAAATGAAAAACATTATAAAGCACAAATCTATACCCTGGGTGTGATGACCCAGAAGTCCCATTCCATTTAGGGAGCAGCTAAGTGTAGGGCTCACAGAGCCAGATGGCTTGGGTTCCAATCCCAGCTTCACTGCTTGTTGGATGTGTGACCTTGGAGAAAGGACCCGACATTACTGTGCTGCAGTTTTCTTCTCTGAAACAAGGGACGATGATAACACGAAGCTCAGAATGGGTGTTTAGGAGCATTAGACACATTGCCTAGCACTTTAAAAAGGTTAACTGTTGGGTATTACCACCCCAACTCTATTCCTTCACAGAAAGATAGGGGTTCACAGAAATGAGGCAAATTCATGGCACTTACTTGAAAGGGGAGGTCATTAAACCAAAGCTGTCATTGGAGTGAGTTGCTCCCTGACCCCAGTATTTGTAAACCATGCTTTGTGCTAGGCACTGTGCTAAGGGTGTCTCAGGCCCTGCCTCATCGGATTCTCCCAAGGGTTTCATGATGTAGATACCATTACTGCTCCCATTTTACAGGTAAGGAAACAGAGGTTCACACAGGCTAATTAACTTGCCCAGAGTCACATAATCAGGACGTGAAGGAGCCGTGAGTCTGACTCGCAGCGCCAGTCTCCATCACTACAACGTCTAGCTCTTCTCACCAGCTCCCTCGTTTGGGCACCACTCCAGTTTTGGGGACCAGAGGGAGTCAGAGCCACCGCTTCCTTAACAGCACTGTCTGAGGTGGGGAAGTGGGGTGTCCCCGGATTCTCATTGAATTCCTCCCTACTGTACACTGTCCCTCTCCCTTCAGGGGTCTGAGGGTGTTGCTGGGGACTCCAAAGGCATCTCCTTGGGTCCCCTCAGGCTCTGTTGGCATTGGGTACCCTTGGGCTGCTTGCTGGATTCTCAGCCCCTGACCATGAGATGGTTCCACACTGATCGACGAAAAAAAACCCAAACAAACCAAACAACAATAAAAAACCAAACACCATTTTGGATGTGGGCCCTGATGCGTAATATCATTATGGAACCAGCAGCACATCCCATTCCATTATCGCCCAGCCAAGCTTCTCTGAGGCGAGCCTGGCTGCAAATGGCTTTCTCCTGTCTGGAGGGGTGGGGTGGGGTGGCGGGGCTACAGCCCCTACTTGCCCTCCACTGCTGGAGGAGAGATTTTATCTTTAATTGACAACTGGCTGCCTGCCATTGCCTCACCTCTGCTGGCCCAGGCTCCCAGCCTGACTCTCTGTTTCAGGAACAGGCTTCCCCTTGCTTCTCCCCTTCCCTCCCCTCACCCTGCTCCCTGGTGAGGTCTTGTCCTTTCCTGGACAGATGACCCTGGGTCAGGCCTTCACATTCACTGGCTCTGAGATGGGTGCTATCATTACATCCATTCTACAGGCAGGGAAACAGGTTCAGTGAATTACCCCACCTTACCCAGCTGGGAAGTGGCAGCTGAACTGAGGTCCCCGATCTGCCCACTGACTCGAGTAAGGAGAGCAAATACGTGCCCAGGCTACATAATTCAGAGCCCTGTGCAAAACAAAAACACTGGGCCCTTCTTCAGTAATTATCAGTAACTTCCAGAGGGCAACAGCTGAGCATTAGTTGGTTGTGGGCCTTCTGAGCATCTCAGGGGGCACAGCCCTGAAGCCAAGCCCCTGTGTGACTGTAGGAGGGTCTAGGGTAGGGATGACATCTGAGCATCCCCCACCACCCCCACCTCCTATCTGGGCCCAGGACTGTTCACTTCCCCGCCCTCAGCGGTCCCAGCTGTGGCCCCAGGCCCTTGTCGGCCTCAGTTCATCAGCCATCCAGTCATTACAACTGTGGCATGCCCTGGGCCTCGGCCCACACAGAACTGGTGCAATTTCAGGGAAGAGAGGAAGCCCCCTGCAAAACAAGGAGGAATGCAGTGGAACCGCTGAAATGAACAAGTCTCTTCTTCCACGTTATGGTGGGGGGTTGGGGGCGGGGGGTGGTGGCAGCAGTGGAGATCACTGCCCAGGAGCCTAGGCCCCAGGTTAGTCCTCTTGGCGTGACCTTGGCCAGAATCACCCTTCATCTCCAGCATTCATGTCTGGTTCTAAACGCAGCTGGGCTCCGCTGGTGATTCCTGGTGGGGGTGGGGTTAGGAGTATGCATTTCTAAAATGCTGGGGGGGCCGCCAGGGAGATCCCCACAGACACGGAAAGGAGAGGCGGAGGCAGGCACACAGCAGGCACAGCAGAATGCTCCAGGTGTCTTTATTGGGGCTTGAGCACGGCATGACAGTCACGGGCATGCGGACAGGGCGGTAGGGCCCAGCCTAGGCATGCCTCAGACGCACGAGGGGACAGCTTTAGAAAAGGACGACCAACATCTGGGAGGGGCAGGGCGGGCTGAGGCAGGGGCAGAGGCCAAGGTCGAAGGGGGGCACCTGGCCTCGGCTATTGCACGCATCCTCTGGCCACCAGCCAGGAAGTACAGTATTGCAACTGGTCTCCGCTCGCCCGCGGCTTCCCCTTCTCAGACCCCTGAGCCAGATGGGCAGACAGACCCCTTCCCTGCCCGTCCGCCCAGCAGCATCTTTGGAAAACAAACGGACGAAGGAGACAGAACAAAAAACCAGAAATAAAAAAAGACAAAACACCCCCTCAGTCAAGGACACAGGGAAGGTGGAGAAAGGAGTGGAAGAGGCTGCAGAGGAGCCCTGGGAAGTCCCCCAACAACTGGGGCATGGGGTGGGAGGTAGAGCCCCAATCTGGGGTGGGGTGAGGCCAGTGGAGCAGTGATCCCAGGGGGCAATCTGGCCTTCCACCAGCCTCTGGCCCACAGGGGAAATGCTCCCAAGAGGGAGAGTCTAGCCTGGGACCACCCAGCTGGACTGGCAGTTCCCAGGTGTATGTTTCCTGGGATATTCCACACACACATTCAGCAGAAACAAAGAATCAGTGAAGGGAAAGGGGGTGGGGTAGGGCAAAGATTTGGGGAGACACAGCCTAACAAGACAGACCACCAAGAGCACGTGCACTACACACAATAGTATAGTATGTATGAATATAGATACTATATGTGCATATATATCTCGTCAATGTACAGAACAAGAACATCAGACCCAATGGCTCTGGGCCCGAGGGTCACATGGGAGGTTTTCCATCAGTCCTGTGCAATCAAGGATATGAGTCTTTCCCAGCGAAAGATTCTTGCCTGGGTTCCAGAGTTGCCCTAAGCCTCTGGCTTTCTGTCTGTCTGCCTGTCTCTCTCACGTTGGTGCCGCTTTAAGAGAGGGTGAGGACTTCGGCCTGGGCATAGTTGGACGAGAGGGCGTCTTGGCAGGTCTCTGTGTTTAAAGAGCACAGGTGTGAGACACTGGGACGCACGCTTTCGGCTCAACATTGCCTTCTTGAGAGGTAAGGAGTTCAGCAAAAGAAAGGGAGAAACGAAGAATGAGATGTTAGAAGGAAGGCAGCTGCTAACCCACACGCTGTGGGCTGAGGAGTAGGCCAGAGATGCAAGGCATGGGGCCTGGAGTTAAGAAACCAGAAAGAGCAGGGACAGGAAGGAAAGGGTGAGCCCTTCATCATCCTTCTGCCAACCCAGCGCTGGGCCACAGTGACCCATAGGTGATGTCACAGCTCAGCTCCATGCCTGTCACGTAATGAACTCCAGGAACCAGGAGCCCTCGGGTCCCCAAAGCTGCAGTGTGGTGGGGAGAGGGATCACAGCTCAGCAGCCTGGCATGGAGGCAGCAAGGGAAGTTCCTGCCGGGGCTCTCAGCCCACAGGCCATTGCCTGCCCAAGCCTGTGCTCCTCCCTCAACACAGTTCCATCTGCTGTCACCACCTAGGTCTAGCCCACTGTCCCAGGGGCTGGTGAGGAAGGCTCCTGAGTGTGCTGTCATGTCAGGCCCAGCCCCTTTCCTCAGTCTGGCAGGAAGAGAGTCTCAGCAGCTGCAGGGTGAGTGCTGAAGAGGAAGCTCAGGGAGGATCAATGTGCCCATCTCAGGAGAGGAGGCAGGAAACCCAACACCTCAGTGAGCCCTTCCAGACATCTCCTTCTCAGCCTCGGACAGCAGTGGCCTGGGCCTTCCCTTCCCCTGCCTTCCTAGCTGGGGCACAGGCAGGGCAAGCAGGAGGCTGCAGCGGGGGCAGGGACTTTGGGAGGTGATACTCTCTGGCCAGGGCAGATGAGGCCCTGCCCCGAGGAAGCTCTGCATAAAGGGAGCCAGGGCTGTTTCACAGCTTCTCCTCTGACTCCCATGCACCCTCCCCTCTGGCTCCAGCTCACAGCTTCTCCTCTCAGAAGCCCTGAGGGCTGAGGACTGGTCTCCACAGTTGTCAGCAGCAACTAGTACAAACAGGAAAGGTAGCAACTCCTGCCTGGGCTGCCTGCCCTGCTCTGCGGGGAGGGGCTGGGCCACAGCTAAAGGGGAAGATGGTTAGAAGCCAAAGTAATGGGTACAAGCCCAAATCCAGAGGCAAGGGAAAGCAAACTGTGCTCTCAGATTGTGGGCGGAAGACAGAGCTTTCTCCTAAAACGGGGAGGCCCAGGGCCTGGGCAAGCCTGAGGCCTGTGAAGAGGGCCACCTTCCCAGGCAGGGCCTAGAGTACTGTGGGGCCCTGCATACTCGCTCTGTCCTTTCCCAGGACCCTGAGAGGGAGCTGGGGCGGGCAGCCTACTCAGCGTTCCTGTTGGCTCAATACTGTGTCAGCCCTACAGAAGCCAGAGAGCCAGGAGGGGTGTGTGGGAGCCCACCCAGCCCCCCCAAGGCACAAGGGGCCCCAGGCTGGCACTCCTGCATCATGTCGCCCAGGGACATCTGTGCCCACCATGGGGGGTGCCATGAGCATGCCCGTTCCTGTGGGAGGGAAGAGAGAAGGAGGCGGTGGGTGCCGTGGAAACTTGGGCTCCTGACAACTTGAGGGCTGCCACAGAAATAGCCGCCTCAGTTCCCTGAACCAGAAAGGCAAGTGAGAGGAGGAAATAGCTATAGGGCCCAGGCTACACCAGCCACCTCACTCATGGTGTCCATGGTGGAGTCAGGACCCCAGCACTGGTGAGCCCAGCAGGGGCAGGATCTTCCATCCTACTGGAAGAGAAGCTGGGCTCTCAGCCTGGACTGAAAGGGTAGAAGGTGCCCTGCCCTCTCTCCTGCTCCCCAGGGCTTGCCTGTCTGTGTCCCCTTCTGAGGGGCAGTGGCATGAATGGTCCTGTATCTTCTCAGCTCTTCTTCTTTTCTTCCTGAGAGCAAAAAGGACGCCAGCCCCACAGACCACAGCAGGGCGGGGAGAGCCCAGGACCCACCTTGAAGAGAATTTCCTGTGTCTGCCCAAGGCTGAAGAAGGCATTGACTGAAATAGGAATGTTTCTAGAATATGCTCTTCTTCATTATCCCCTGCAATCCCAAGAAATGGTCTGACCTTTCTGCCCAGTTCACCTTCTGGGGCGGCTTCCAGAGTCCCCCGCCTCCTGCCAAGTCCCCGAATGCTGTCTGGCGGTGCCTATCTCTGCCCATTCTGGAAGGGGCAGACATGGGCCTTACTTAGTCATTCCCTACACAAAGTTGCATAATCTGGCTCTAAAAATTGCCAGGCGCCCAGCTCTGCCGTCAGGTCTAATTCCCATCAGGTGAAACAGGAAATGTCTTGGCTGAGGTGTTCCGAGTTCCCAGGCTGAGGCGGTCCATCCTGGCGAGCCTGGCTGGGGCGCTGGGGGCCTGCCCTGGGGAGGGGCCCCCTGCAGCTCGGCCGGCCCTGGGGGAGGCAGCGGGTGGGGGCTGGATGGCTCCTGTCCCTGCACTTCCCCTCAGCTGCCCCTGCCCGGGGTGCACCCCTGCTCACTCTGTGACTCACAAACCTGTTGTGCTCCTGGGCTCGTTAAGTAAATGAATACACTTAATTATAGAAATTAGATGAGTCTCCGGTTCTGGCAGCGATATAGAGCACAGAGGCTGGGTGGGAGCGGCAGGTGACTCAGAGGCAGGACTGGGAGCTGGAGGGAGCAGGAGAGGAAGCAGAACTGTAGAGGAAGCGGGGAAGCAGCGTGGCCAGCGATGCGCAGCTCAGGGGTTGGGGCACAGATGGGAGGCTGGCTCCGAGGCTGGGCTCCAGCGAGAGGGGGACATGCCCGCATCTAGGTCGCCTATCCTGGGGCTCCAACTTGGGAACCCCAGCCTGTGCCCCACACCCCAGGGGACAGCCTTATTCCTGGTTGCTCTGAGTGTGGATGGACAGACAGACAGAGAGAGATGTTCAACTGCAGGCTGTTTGGTTACTGGTTGAAGGCCCTGAGGGATGGGGGTGCATTTGCTGTGATTTAGGTGGGAGCCTGAGGGAGAGGCAAGGCCCAGAGACACAGTTACAGAGTCCTAGGGGTGACGGCACCTTCAGCTGAGAATGGGAGTGAGTGGGGTAGGAGGCCTGGAAGTAATCTCCCCTCACTCTCAGGCTCCAGGGCTGAACATTTTAGGGAGCTGGGTGCTGTGGACAGGAGGCTCGGGGGCCTCAATTCTCCT
Source organism: Budorcas taxicolor (assembly GCF_023091745.1). Taxonomy (NCBI): domain Eukaryota; kingdom Metazoa; phylum Chordata; class Mammalia; order Artiodactyla; family Bovidae; genus Budorcas; species Budorcas taxicolor. Next base: position 33,573,807 of record NC_068912.1, read on the forward strand.
GTATCCTGTTTGACTCCCGAAGACCCAGGACGGATGAGGCTGGAGGGATGTGTGTGCCTGTTTGTGTGCGGGTGCCCAGGGTCGGGGAGAGCTGAGGGTGCAGCTACGAGGCCAAGTGTCCAGGGGGCGGGCTGGTGAGCGGGTGGAAGGGGTGGGCGAGCAGGGGCTTTCTCGGAGGGTAGGGCGAGCTGTATCTCGATGTCAGTGGAGACAACCCCAGACTGGTTCCAGCCGCTCCCGCTATGTTGTTTAGGCTCCGGGACTTTCCACAGCCTTGGTGAAGAAAAGGCACATGGGTCAGGGAGGCGCAGCTCCTCGCCTGAGACGCTCCATGGGATCCGTGTTCCGGGCACCCAGTGGGGCAGGTAGCCCCAGGGCTGGCTGCAGAGGTCTGGTTCAGCTGGGAAAGGCTTCCTGGCTCTCTCTGGTCTCCAGATGGACCCCAGGGCCCCATCCTCAGCTGCCCTTTGCTTTGTCATCATCCCCAGGTAAGTTTCCCTCCAGTTGTACAAAGACCCCTCAGCCGTCAGGACCCTCCTTTCTCAACCCTAAAAAGCCCTAATGATCACGCACCGCTTTCCTCCCAGGGAGTTCATACTCTGTCACACAGGTCTCACTGGTGTCTGTGCTGGTGGCTGGAGGAGGCCTGGGCCCACTCACTCCTGGACCTGAATGTAGCCCAGCGCAAAGAAGTGCGGCGTGGTCTGGCATGGGTAAAGTTGCCGAATGCACACTGGGAGTTTGGCGATGCTAACTGCCACGCTTCCTTAGCAGGGCCTGTTTCCCAGCAACCCACCTGTTCCCTCTCGAAGGTCACTCTAATTGGCTGAGCTACATGCTTGTTGCCAAGAGGCAGTGTGGAGGCTTCTTGAAAATAGAGCAGCCAGGCCCCACAAGCACCCAGAGAGAGACGGTGGTGGGACACGGGCTCCCCAGCCCCGCGCGTGCTCACACGTGGGCTCCTCAGACGGGACCTGCCCCCCAGGACCTCAGGGTCTCTCCTCTGACTTGCACCCTCACAGCCTCCTCCTCCACACCGCTACTTCCACTGAGTCTTTCCCCACACTGGATGAAAACAGGGGTGCTCAGGATTTGGTTCTGTTTGCTCAAGTCGTCCCTGGGGGGTGGGGTTCCTGCCACCCCACCTTCCATGCTAACCACTTAGCATTCTCCAGCCAGAGCAAGGCTCCAGGTCTGAACTAGGACACAGGAGAAGCCTCGGTGTGTTTGGGGGGGCGGGCAGGAGGGACAGGCACACCCAGAGCCCAAGGACTGGGCTACGCAGAGGCCAAGGGTGACCACAGGAGCACAGAAGAGTGTGTAAGTAGTCTGAGCACCATCCATTTAAAGCTCTAAATTTAGGTGGGTCATATCCAGGTTCCAGATTGCTGCTCCTGCTTCTGCCACCTAACAGGGCACATATCCAGCAAAACTGGACACATAGCTCTCAGGGCTTGGTTAGGATCAGGGTGCCCTGGGGACAGTGGTGATGAGCAGGCCAGGGAAAGGGCCTGGGAAGATATCCCTGGACATTTCCTGGGCTGGGCAGGCCAAGGGACATCCTTGTGGGGACAGAGACATCACAGGCTATTCCTACAGCAGCTACTGTCCCTGCCTCACTTGACCTTGTTTTGGTTTGGGATTTGGGGATGATGGGAAGTAGTGGGGGGAAAGGGGTCGGACTGAGAGAAGACTAGTTAAGAAGTAGCCTGCATACCCAGCTGTTTTGGGGTGAGGATTGAGGTTTATCCTGAAACTAGGCAGGCTTTTAAGAGAGGTTAGATGACAACGACAGGGCAGAAAAGACAACAAAATCATGGGGACTGGGCAGAAGGAACACTGAGGATTGAGAGCCTTGGTCCTCAGCCATCATGGTGCTCCACCATCCCTAATCATTTCAGTCCCACTTGGTCAGGCCAGGAAACCCCTAGCTCCACTGTGGATGGAATTTCAGCTTTCCCTTGAACTCTCTAAATCCTTCAGACCACACCTCAGAACATACCCCCTCTCCCTGCCTACTCCCAGCCCCTGGTCACCTGCTGGCTCTACCTGGAAGGGACAGTCACATCCCAGGGGCTTGCACAGCTGGGGTGTAGGACCCCCAGTGTAGGACAGAGGAGGTAGGGACTGTGCCAGGCTCTCTGAACCTTCACACCAGAACCCCATTCTCACCAGAACCCCATTCTCACCCTGACTCCTGAGACTCCTGGGAGTCTCCTGGGACTACTTAGGAAGTCTGAGCTGTGTTTAAGGGAGGCCTAGGTGAAGGCCAGCAATGACACTGTGGAGTCAAGCCTAAACGCCACAGCAGGAACCAGAGGAAGGGAAGGTGATCAAATGGAAGGAGTGGGCCGGAGCCCTGATCTGCGGTCCCTTCACCCTCCAGCACTTGTCTTTCCGGAGGGCACCTGGAGGGTAGGGGGGCTCTGTGTACCTTCTGGGGATGTCGTGGGCCTTTCTAATCCACGGACTAGAACACCAGGGGACCCATCCTAAAAGCGAGGGTGCGTCCAAGGCAGAGGAGATGGTGGCCACGGCCTCAGAGGAGGAGGGGACCTCAAGCTCCGTGGGGGACACTGGGGAGACTCAGCTCCATGGGGGCTCCCCCCCTGCCCGGCCTGGGGAGCCATACCTTTGCGGACACTACCATCGGCGCAGGCATAGTCCCCAGCGCTGAGCAGGAAGCAGGCAGCTGCCTTCTTGTTTCTGTCTCGGGTGCCGGAGCGGCGCAGGGCCCTGCGCTCCTCAGGGGTGGGGGCGGAGGCCAGGGGCTGGGTGAGGCCGGCTCCCTCCTCGTCCGACAGCACCGCATTGGCATCGCCATTCTGCTTGGAATCTAAAGGGGCAGACAGAAAGGAGGCTGCAGGACGGCTGATCCCTGACCTAAAGCATCACTTACCCAACCCACAGGGAGAGTGCTGCCAGAACCAGGGGGTGGGCCTGCTCCTGGGGGCAAAGAGTGGGATGCTGGCTTTCCTCTCAGTCTTGGCTGGAGATGGAGCCACAGATACCCCAAAAGCAGAGGCTCCCCAAGTTGGCCCTGTGGGATCAGCCCAAGGCAGGCAGTAGAGTCTGCTGCCTTCTTGGGTCTGGCTCAGGCTGACACTTGGATGAGTATGCATTCCCTGGGAGAGTGTCTGGCTTGATGGGGTTAAACTTTCAGAGTGGCTTCCACACCTGTCTTGCTGGGTCACCTGAAGGCACTTACTCTTAGTCACCAGGCACTCCAAGCCAGAGTTGATGCCTGAAGGATTCAGAGCCCTTTGTCTCACGGGCTCACTTGTGTCTGGGGGAAGACACGCCCCCCCCTCACCCCGAGGGGAAGAGGCTCCAGTTCTGCTCCCACTGCTGAAAGCTCTTAGTCCCAACCCCTGCTCCACTGGACAGGCAACAGCACCAGCAAAGCTGAGTCCCTGGGTCTGGAGAAGGGGGGTGGCCAGTTGGTCTGAAGGCAGGGACCAGGAATGCCCTTACTGTGACCGAGCAGTTAGGGTCAGGCTAAGGCACAGCTCATGGTGCCACAGGTGAAGTGTGCATGGCAGAAGCCTAGGGACTTGTACAGTGTGATATTAACTTACCCTCCGAGCCCTGAACGGACCTCAGGGTAGAACTGAAACTCCCTGAGGTACTGGCTGGGAGACTTCTGTTCAGGAATCTGGGAAGAAGGTACCGTTTTTGTGGGGGAGAGAAGGGGAGCCTAAAGGGTTCCATCAAGGTCTTTGAAAGACCCATGCCCTTGAATGACCCCAGCATGTAGGATGGGCCCCCACCAACAGGCCACAGGTGAATATCCTGAGCCAGGCACCTCCTCGCAAGGACAAGTCCTACTTTATCCCCAGAGCCATGCCCGGAAGGAGCTGCTGTCTTATGAGCAGCTCCCCAGTGGCCTGGCATCCAATGGACCCCCCATACTAGGAATCATACTTCTCTCAGGAGCTCATCCCATACCTAACAATTGGGTTCCCATTCTCCAACATAACTCTGTGTTGCTGTGGATGAAGCCAATTTCCTTTCACCTCTTGACTCAGGTAGAAGCAAGTTTTCCTGAGCTAGCCTTTCCCATCCTTGGATAGTATGATTCAGACCCTCAGGTCTGGTTATTCCACCTTGCAGCTACCAGTTTTTTCCCTTTCCTTTCCTCTCTCCCAACATTGTCTGGGCTGCTCCCTCTTGGTTCCCTTGCATCCATGTTAAACCCCAGGCTCAGGACTCAATCTAGCTTGTGCCAAACAGAAGGCAGCCTCCCACAGCCATTACGTTATCACATTTATTAGGCCAAGAGACACCAGACTCGAACGTTTGGAAAGAAATGATTCATGTGTTGATGCTCCTCAGGAGAACAGCTGCCCTCCTGTCCAGCTAATAATGACAGTGCCTGATATTTGTAAAGTGGGTTTAACTTCTCAAAGTACTTTCATATCCGTCATTCATTTGGGGCTTGTCCAAGTCTTGGAAGTAAGATATTGATAGTAAGATATTGATAGCGTTTTACAGGTGAGGCATTTATATCCAGAGAGGGTGAATGACTGGCCTGGGGGCACACAGCACACTGGCCAAGAAAGGATTAGAAACCCAGGCTTCTCACTTACAGCCCCATGCACTGCCCATAACAACCTAAATTTCGTGGGATACTCATTCTACAGAGCCTGATGTTCAGGAAGCTATCAGAAAATGGAGATTCAGCCTCAATACTGTGCCTTCCTAAAGGCATGCCTTATATTTAGGGTAGCCAGTGCGACAAGAGCACAACCCCAAACTCCAATGACTGAGTTTCAGTTGGGAGCTCCCCTGGCCACTACGGGAGAGGTGGCTTTCCTCACCTGCCCGTTTCCTCTCAACCATACCCTCTTCTGGGGCAGGGGGGCTGGCATCACTGTAGGTGCTGTCCCTGGGCGAGGTCTCCTGTGACTTGCAGTAAATGGGCGACTCCAGCTGGGGCGGCCGAGGTACGTGCTTCTTCCGTTTCTTGGGCAGCTTCTGCTTGGCCATGGCCAGAGAGTAGTACATGCCGAAGTTGTTGACAATGACAGGCACGGGCATGGCAATGGTGAGCACGCCGGCCAGGGCACACAGCGCCCCCACCAGCATGCCAGACCATGTCTTGGGGTACATGTCCCCGTAGCCCAGTGTTGTCATGGTGACGACGGCCCACCAGAAGCCGATGGGGATGTTCTTGAAGTCGGTGTGGTCATTGCCCCGCGGGTCGGAGGGCCTGGCGCCGATGCGCTCTGCGTAGTAGATCATGGTGGCGAAGATAAGCACGCCCAGGGCCAGGAAGATGATGAGCAGCAGGAACTCGTTGGTGCTGGCCCGCAGGGTGTGGCCCAGCACGCGCAGCCCCACAAAGTGGCGCGTGAGCTTGAAGATGCGTAGAATGCGCACGAAGCGCACCACGCGCAAGAAGCCCAGCACGTCACGGGCCGCCTTGGATGACAGGCCACTCAGTCCCACCTCCAGGTAGAAGGGCAGGATGGCCACGAAGTCGATGATGTTGAGCAGGTTCTTGACGAAGTCCAGCGTGTCCGGGCAGCACACGATGCGCACCAGGAATTCCAGCGTGAACCACAGCACGCACACGCCCTCGATGTAGGTCAGGATGGGCTCCGTCTCCACTTCCCGCCGGAAGCGCACGCTGGTAGTATTCCCCACGCGGTGAATCTCCGTCACGTTGCGGTCGATGTTGAAAGCCTCGTGGGTCTCCAGGCAGAAGGTGGTGATGGACACCAGGATGAAGAAGAGAGAGGCGAAGGCCACCACCTATGAGCGGGGAGGAGAGTGAGGGCAGCTATGTCAGGAATGGATGCGCCCAGCGGGGACAGGGCCCTCTGCCTGTGGAGGCAGGGGCCAAAGGTCACGAGGCAGCCTGTCAGGTGGTAAGAGGTGGGATTAAGGTGCACAGTGGGGGGCTGGAATTCCCTCCCCAGAGGATGTTCATCCGTGTGTTGCGAGTTGCTCAGCCCTGTCCAACTCTGCGACCCCATGGACTATAGCCTGCCAGGCTCCTCTGTCTATAGAATTCACCAGGCAAGAATAGCGGAGTGGGTAGACATTCCCTTCTCCAGGAGATCTTCCCAAGCCAGAGACTGAACCCAGGTCTCCTGCATTGCAGGCATATTCTTTACTGTCTGGGCCACCAGGGAAGCCCTTTATCCCTGTGGTTGCTAAGGCAGTACTTCCCAGTCCTTGTCAGGTGCATAGAAGTTAGAGGCTGCTCTTGGCTGGAAGGAGCTGAACAGAGAACTATAGCTGCCCCATCCTGCCTTACTGCCCACCTCTGCCCACCTCTAACCTTGTTGTGCTCTGAGCTTCTCAAACTGGAATGGCTATATAAGCCATCTGGGAACCTTGTTAAAATGCCACTCTGATTCAGGAGGTCTGGGGCAGGGCCTGGGCTTCTGCATTTCTAACAGGCTCTCAGGTGAGGCTGCTTGTCCACAGACTGCAACTCGAGTAACTAGACTTTAAGGCAGTGGTCCTCAAAGTGAGGGCCTGGACCAGGAGCATCAGCATCAACATCAATTGGGAACCAGTTAGAAATGCCAAGTTGCAGGCCCTACTCAAACCTACTGAATGACAAATGCTGGGGGGAGGATCTAATAATGTTTCAACAATCCTTCCCAGTAATTCTGATACACACCAAGTTAAGAGAGTCACTGCATTAAGGAGTACCTAGAGGCAAGGAGCTGGCCTTCTACCTATTAAGCTCTGGCCATGACCCACATCTTCAAGCCCTGTCATAGCCCCTCTGGCCAGTCTCTCACCCTAGGATGTCCCAGCTGACTGCCCAGATGGTGAGAAGCATTTGAAGGAAGACAGCCTGCTCCAAGGCAGGAGACAGGGTAGTCTGTGCAGAATATTGACTCTGCCCCTTCTCAAGAGGCTTCCCTGGTGGCTCAACAGTAAAGAATCTGCCTGCAATGCAGAAGTGGCAAGAGATGCAGGTTCGATCCCTGAATTGGGAAGGTCCCCTGGAGGAGAGCATGGCAACCCACTCCAGTATTCTTGCCTGAAGAATCCCATGGATGGAGTCTGGCGGGCTATGGTCCATAGGGTTGCAAACAGTTGGACATGACTGAGCATGCGTGCTCGCCTGCCCTTCTCAAGAACTGACATTTCCTGAGACGCTGAGCGCCAATAAAAAATAAACTGCACCCACTGGGATCAGAGTGTGGCAACAGCCGATCTAGACAGCTGCCGAGATCGTAGCTAGAATGATGACAGCGGCACTCAGCAGAGGAACGGCTGGGTTTAAGTGTCCAATCATTATGAATGGAGATGAAATGCATGTGTAATAACACCAATTACGGAGCCTTCATTTGTTATTCATGTGATACCATTCACCACTGTCAGGGTACTGGTTGCTGGGGTCCACACCCCCTGCTGTAGCCTGTCCTGCTGGGAAGGTGGAGGTAGGTTTGCTCCCTGAGCAGAGGGCTGAACTTAAATAAGATACATGAGGGAAGACTGTGCCCCATGACCACCTGGCAAACCCCAAAGCCCACCCTACTCCGATTTCCACCTGGCCATGGCATTGCCCCCTATCTAATGATGCTCCCCAGAGATGCTTTCCTCCCTGGGGAGTCTGCAGGTGTGGGCGGACACACCTTGTTCTTAGTACCGCAAAACACCAAGGGGGAATATAGAGGGAATGGCGCTCTCCAGGTGGCGCTAGTGGTAAAGAATCCTCCTGCCAGTGCAGAAGATGTACGAGACAGGGGTTGGATCCTGGGTCAGGAAGATCCCCTGAAGTAGGAAGTGACAACCCGCTCCAGGATTCTTGCCTGGAAAATTCCTCAGAGGAGCCTGGTGGTCTACAGTCCACAGAGTCACACGAGTTGGACACAACTGAGCACGCATAAGCTCATGAGCTGGGAAAATGTGCAAGAGATAGTGCCTCCAAGGATTTCTGGAGCAGAAGTGGGTCTGAGACGGGAACTTTGGGGGTGAACATTCACTAGCTCTCTATACTGTGCCTGACACACTTGGGCATTCTGTGTTATCACCTTCAGCCTTCCCTATGAGGTAGGCCCCATTATCCCATTTTCCAAAGGAGGAGCTGAGGATCAGAGAGGTTATATATACTTGTCTAAGGTCACACAGCCTTCAAGAGATGGAAACCAGATTTGAACTCAGCACCATTTACTTTCTTTTCACACCTTCCGGGCAGGGTCAATTCCTAAACCCAGGAAAGTCATATCTGAATTATCAATACTTCTCCCAGCCAGCTCTCAGATGACTGATAATTTCACCCTTAGAACATACACCTTTGACTTGGGACAGACACTCACCACACACTAAGCTAAGATTTATCCTTGAGCATGGACAGGTTGACCAGATACAGTAAGTTAGGAAAAGCAGATTAGCAGACCACAGACATGCTTTCCCACTTGACAACTGTGTAGCTTCTTCTGTCTGCTTCTCCCCATGAAGGTGAATTTCAAGTTCCCTGTCTGGTTTCATTTTTCTTCCCATGAGGAGTGAGCTATCAAGACAATACGGCTGACATGGGCATTAGGCAAATAGCTCCAGCCCATAGGTTTTTCAAGGCCATCCAGAGATGAGCTGGTGGAGGCACATGCCCAGTGGCTGTGGTGACACCAGGAACCCCGAGTCCTGGCACTGCTCTCCCAAGCATAGGAGGCGGGGGTGAGGGGTGGGGTCAGCATATCCCATCTCTGCCAGGAAGCCTGGGAAGCAGAAACTTGCACTCTCAGAAGGAAATGTTAGCCAGGAGAGTTGGCCCACCTGGGAGCCCAGCATGAAGTTAATTAGTGATTTGGATAAACAAGTTCACGAAAAGCTGCCAAGGGAGGGAGCAGAGGATTGCAGGGAGAGGGGGGAGGGGAAGAAGGGTGCTGTGGCGCTGGGACCCTCTCCCACCCGAAGAGCCAAGGTGCCTTCCTCAACTCCGTCCCATGGGCTCCTTCTGCGGCAGGCCCAGCGGGTGCCAGCCACCCCTCGGTTCCTGCACTGTTCACTCGTTATTTAAAAAAAACACTGACCCATCCCATCTGCTTACTTCCACCCTCCCTGCTCCTCTCTCAGAGTGAGGACAGAAAGGGGAACCACATGTGCCCACCTCTCAGGGCCAACAGAGGCACGAGACAGGGAAAAGGGCTTGGTGAGGATTAAACTGGGGCCGGGTCCCCTAACTCACAGATCTTTCCTCTTGGCCCCTTTGTCCAAAGGTGGGACAATCCTCTTTGATGAAACCTACATGGGGCCTCAGGCTCCCGTGTGGCCCCTCTAGGCTGGTCCCAGACAGCACTCACTCCCCAAGGAGACAGGCAGAGCTGAGGCCGAGCCCTGATGGGTGCCTGTGCTCAGGCAGGTTGCCCCATATTGGGTCCTGGGGTTACAGGTCCCCCTTCAGGGCCCAAATTATTCCCCAAGCCAAATTCTGTTGTAAGTGGTGGCTCTACTTTCACCCAGCCTTTGCCCTTTGGTGGCAAGGATACTACTGTCTTTCTCACAGCTCTTTTTTTGGTCTGTGATTTTTTTGTTTTTCTTGCTCGCACTGCACAGCATGCGGGATCTTAGTTCCCAGACCAGGGATCAAACCCACTCCCCCTGCATCGGGAGCACAGAGTCTTAACCACTGGACCACCAGGGAAGTTCCATTCTCGCAACTCTTGATTGGGACATTAAAGGGACCAGGGAGGAGGCAGCTGCACTACCCAACCTAGAGGTCAAGGCCTCACACTTGAGCCTCCTACCCAGCCCCTCCACCCCCACTTTGGGCCGTTCTGCCAGCTGGCAGGGTTCCTCAGAGCACTGCCCATCGGCCCCTGCCCCATGCGGGGCTGTGTGGCCTCAGGGAGCTGAGACTGAAGAATGTGCACTCTGTGTGCGTTCCCTCGCTACGCAGTGGGACGGTACTAGCATCCCTAGTGGTGTTCCTGCAGGACTGAGTGAGCTTCGACACAGCATGTGCCTGGCACACAGTGAGCCCTCAGTAAATGACAACAGAGCTGAGGGAGGCAGGGGACCTCTGCGAACACCCCCTTGCAGCTTCTGAGGACAAGCTGGATCTGGAACCCAAACTATCACAAAGTCTTTGCTTTTCAGAAGTGAGATTTAGAAGGTCGCTGAACTCAACGTCCTTTCTGCTGTTTTACAGATGACGAAACTCGAGGCCTGGGGACAAGCAACTTGCCTTGTTCCCATGGCCAAAGTTGTCCCTAATTTCCCTTGCCTGGGGACAGAGGGCATGGATTTTGCTGGAAGTTAAAACTGTCCAGGTGGAAAGCCGCCCGTGTGAAATGGTCTGGCCAGCAGCAGCCCCTCTCCTGCAAGGTGGGAGGATGCAGGAGGTTCAATCCGCCCTGGACAGGAGGGCCCTAGCCTCTGTGAAGGAGCACCCTGCTCCTTCAAGCTTCCTGCCCTCCTGGGCCCCTCGCACTGGCCGACTGTATCCTGTTGGGGACCCATCTGCTCCCTGACACCCAACTGTTTCAGCTGGTGGGCCACCCCTGTGACCAGAGTCCTTCATCGAGCTCATTCCACAACTGTCCTTGGCAATGCAGGACACACACTATGTAAAGTCACACACTTTTGGGTGCAAGTTGGCTCTGCAGTTACAGCCCAGGAGGCCTTGGGCAAGCTTCTTGATCTCTGTGAGCCTTAGGATCTTTGTTCATAAAATGAAAAACTGAGTACCTACTATGTGCCAGATACTGTTCTGGGTGCTGTGTAACAGCAGGAAGCAAAACACCTTGCCCCTCAGACTGTCAACAAATAAACAAGTAAAATATAGTATGTCAGATGGTATCAGTGTTAGGGAGAAAAAAAGAGAAAGGAGGTTAAGAAGTGAGAGGGTGGGGGAGCTATCTCAAATAGGGTGGTCAGGCAAGGCCTCAGTGCCAAGGTGACGGAAGCAGAGACCTGAAACAGTGAGAGAGCAAGTTAGGTAAAGACCCAGCAGAACTCCAGAGGCAGCAGGAACAGGCAGTGCAAAGGCCCTGAGGCTACAGCATACTGAAGGGCTAAGAGGAGTACCTCTCTAATAGGGTTGTTTCGAGGATTAAAAGAAATGATATTTGTAAAACTTAGCACAGAGCCTAGAGTGGCTCAGAAATCTGGCACAGGCTGGGTCGGGGGGGGTGGGGAGGAGGTGACAGACACCAGTCATTGGGAACTGACTACAATCAGCAGGAGCAGGGGAGGGGAGCCCAAGGAGGAAGGGCCAAGGAGACAGATGGACAGATAAACATAAGAAGATTCATGCCCAAAAACCTATATTAAGGATGAAGTGTAGGAGAAGAGAATTTGAGAACACAGCCAAAGACACTTGCAGAGGAAGATCTGAGGGGATGGATGTGGAGCTGAGCCTTCTGGGGAAGCAAGATCCTGGTGCCCAGGCAGCACTGGAAAGGCTGTAGGCAGCCCTGGGGGCTCAGAGGCAGGAATGGAGAGGGAGTCCGCCGGGCAAGGCGTCTTTGAGATGTCCTTGGACTCCTGGGTGAGGGCCTGTACTGTGATGCCCAGGCAAGGTGTCTTTGAGTTGTCCCTGGGCTTCTGGTTGAGGGCCTGTACTGTGATGCCCAGGCAAGGCATCTTTGAGTTGTCCCTGGGCTCCTGGGTGAGGGCCTGTACTATGATGCCCAGGCCCCAGCCAAAGGCCCCCTGCTCCTCTCCCTTCATAGGCTGCCCTGGGCCTTCCTGTCCTGAGCCAGGACCCTCTGGTTCCAGCGTCAGAACCAGCCTCTACCATGCCCACCCTCTGCCAAGTCAGCACCTGGGGGGCACTCAGGGCCACTGAGCTGCCCAGAGCTGGTGAGTCCCAGCACCAGAAGGAATTCAGTCCAGCCCAGATCCCTGGTGAAGAACTTATTCAGACAAACGTGACTCCAGGCTCTTGCCCATCCGCCAGAACGCCCCTGCCCCTGAAGACTTTCTGTCCCATGCTGCCCTATCTCTGCTCTGGCTGGTCTCCTGGCCAGGAAATTCCCTTCTTCTCTAACTCTGCATGCTTAAGCACTACCCACATTGAATATTTATTTATATATTTATTTATAACCTGCTTCCTTCTAAAAATTATTTAAGGGAACTAAGTCATTATCACGCAGGGCCTACCCAGTTTAACTTCTATTAATATTTCCTTGTTGAAACGTCCCTGCATACCAGCCCCCCTCCAAAAGTGATAAATCCCACACAGTGGTGGGATGTGTGGCTTCTCCCCTCACCTCCTATTGAACTTCATCTTTTAAGACTACTGTGGCCCCTCTCATGATATATGTGTATTATCTTTACCATTTCCTGTTGCTCAATTTTCTCTGGCCGCCACCTACTCCACCTGACCTGGCTCTCTTCAGGAACAGAGCCCACCTTTAACTCATCTCTATAAAAGCCACCCTGGTAGCTGGCATGTAGTACATGCTCAATAAGTATTTTCTGAATGACTAAAGCCAAGGTGACTGCCTGCCTGCTCCCTCTCCTGGTCCTAAGGAGCCTGTCATGACGAGAGATGACAAAGGGGCGCCCAGGAATCCCTCCTGGCACCTGGGCTCTCAGACCCTGTGGCTCTCCAAGGTGGGCCAAGCCTGCTGCCTGATGGGGACCCCTGCCAGGGGCAGGTAACCTCACCCAGCTGGAAGAATACCCCAGCAGGGAGCTGGGTCAGGTTGAGGCAGGCTGGCTGCCCAGGAACAAAGGTGGTATGCATACCCTGGTGCCAGCATCCCAGGCCAACACTGACCATGGCAGAGGTGTGGGGCCTGGAGGCTCCTGGTTCCTAAGGCCCAGCTGCCTGACTCTGTTCGTGCCTGCCCATCCCCCAACTCTCCAAAATAGCCCAAGTTTATTTTATCCCTTCCCCTACCTTACACCCCACCCCAAATGGTGACAAACAGAAACACCTCATCATCCAGAGACAAGATGTTCAGAGACAAATGTTGGTCTGTTCAGAACAAGAGAGGAAAACAGAAAACAAGCCTGGGAGGAGCCTGGGAGGCTGCCTAAGGGCAGAGACAGGTGTGAGGGTGGGAGGCAGGCTCTGGCCTGACACAGCTCCTGCTCCTGGGAAGGAGGCAGAGGGGCTGCCCTGGGGCGTGCTGGCACTGTCCTCCCAGGGGTGCTATGGAAGCCAGGGCACCCAGCCTCCTACTCAGGTTCCTAGCCCTTTCTCACCCAGAGGGCGTGGGGACCTCAAAATCTGGCCTCACTTAGAAGCCTGTCATGCCCACCAAGTGGCTGGTACCAGGCAACATCCAGGCAGAAGTCAGGGCCTTCAGAAAAGGTGAGCAGGAAGCAAGCTCTGCATTTCCTTCCTAGAAGGCCTTGGTTTCATTCCTCTGCCCAGGCCACGGAAACCTGGTCTCCTCTCTCAACCAAGCCTTCTTTCTTTTTGTCCTATAAAAGCCCCACAGTGAGGGAAAGAAAGAGCAAGCAAGCTCAGGTGTGAGCAACTCTAGGGAGCAATGAGATGGGGCTTTAATTCAGAAGGAGATGTAAAGGAAGGGATGGGAGGATAGCAGAGGGCCTCCTGAAGTCAGAGGTCCTCTCCAAGCAGAGCCCCAGGAGGTGGCAGAGGCAGGGGACAAGCACACACAGGGATGCCCAAGATCTGGGCTCAGATCCTAGTTCAACCACCAGCTATGTGACCTTCAACAAGCCCCTTTGGTCCCCGTTTCCTTCTCTGTAAGCTAAGGTTAATACTCCCTGCCTCACATGGGTCAGATATCAGAAAGAGGCCCAGGTGCCAGCACCTGACACATAGTGGATGCCTAGGGGATGTGAAACCCCAGCTCCGGCTGCAGTAGAATCCTGTGGGGTAACCTCTTCTACTCAGAAGGGAAACATCATGAGAAAACTCAAAACAGGTACTGATTTACCCAAAGGAGGACTATCATCCTTAAGAAGGCCAGTAACTGGACTTAAGCCAGATCAGCCCTGGGGACCTCTGGGAACAGGGATAAGGGAGGTGAGCAGCCCAGGGTCCCATCCATCAGGACTTATGTCAGCTGTCAGAAAAGGAGGAAGGCCTGATTCTAGAACTCTGGATGCTGCCCAAACCCCGACTGGTCCCCTACAGTCTGGGAAGCCACCCCCACCGTTGCTGAGCCCTCCCTCTGCCTAGATCGCAGGCAGTGGGCAGATAGGGCCAAGACAAGCCCGCCCCTTGCGCTTGCTCCCAGGTCAGGCCATGGGAACAGAACCACAGCAGCAGCCACCCATGGGCCCAGACGCAGCAAAGGGAGTCGGGCGAGCCCAAAGGGGATGGCTCTGTGGGCCAGGCCAGTAGCTAGGCAACAGCCTCCCATAATCATCTCAGTTTATTTTCCATTTGTATCTGTTTTGCTTCTGTCATAACGCGCTACTCAAATGACCAGCTGCTGTGTGCGGGGAGATGCCTGGGGTCAGAGGGAGGCTCCTCTACCCTTACTGGCCCTGGAAGCCCCCATCCAGGGATGAGGGAGGCAGCAGGAAGAGGCCTGAGGGAGGGAAGATATGCACACAGACCCAGGGGACAGCACTGTGGGGATGTGGGGGGCGTGTTACTGGCCTGGGGTAAATAGAGCTAGGAGAACACAGCCCCAGAAACCTTGTACCTCAGGCCTGGAAGCGTAACTGAGTCAGTGTCCCTTCTGACGTCCCCATCTGCCCGTGTTTTCTGATGTCATCTACAACAGGTTCAGAACCTTGGAACACCTCCCAGACCAGAGTAATGAGCCACCTCAAAAGCATGATTACAAGAGCATGTGATCATCTGAGGAGCAAGGGAGCCCTGATTTTGAGTCCCAGCCCACCGCTCTTGAGCTGTGTGACCCAAGAGAAGTCGTCTGCCATCTCACAGCCTAAGTCTATTAAATAAGGATAATATTAATACCTCTGCTGGTAGTTTACTGGGAGGATTAATGCAAAGTACCTGCACGGAGTGCTCAATAAATGGCAGTTGCTATCAGTTAATTTTTTAAACTTTTGTACTCTCACTTGCGTGTCCCAAAACAGCTGAAGGCTTGCCTTGGCTTGTGTTCCTCTGTAGGAAACGAGCCCCTTCTGGCATGAGTTCCATACAGCTCTGTACATCAGTGTTAACAACCAAAACGCAGGCTGCGTGGGGTGGTTTACTGGTTCTATTATTTATTAGTTAAGTGTCTATGATAAGACACCTAACATCTCTGAATCCTGGTTTCTTTGTTAAGTGGGAAGAACTTACCCAGCCCAGCCCCAAAACTTCTGACCTCAACTGGACTGCCCTGGTTGCTGTGATTCTATTGATATATCAAAAGGGCCAAGTATTAATATCTTGGGCTCATGGAGGACTTCTAGAGGCTAACCAGGCTCTGAGCTTACTCACAGAGCCCCAGTTGGGCCACTCGGCAGTGAGTTAAGGACAAAATAAATGCACTGATGGTACAGCCCCTTGGAATCCAAAGGAGAGGAAACTGAGTAGGCAAAAAGTCTTCAGAGACCCCAGGATGTTCAGAAATAGGGCCCCTAAGAATCTCATCTCATTCCTGCTTCCCTGGCATGCTCTCTTTCCCCAACTCCACCAAGCTAAATCAGCCTCCTCCTCCCTCTACTGCCAACTTTGAAAGAACCTAAAGGATCTGCACTTGTCTCTGTCCCCTCCCCACCCCTCTCACCATGCTCACAGCTGAAAGCGGACATCAGCAGGGCTAGAGGACTGCATGAGAAGCTCGTGGGATTCACAGTCTGCCAGGGCCTCACTGAGCCCTCACCTTCTGAGCGGGTCTCAGGGTTGCAGGGGAAGAAACAGAGATGGCACCTAGCTTTGCTCTCTGTCCTGAAACCAGCCCCTGCCTTTCAGTGGTTGCCTGAGGACGTATGCCTCAGCCGCTGACCCCTCTGCTCCTCCCTTCTCTTAGACACAGGAGATGCATGTGCCCTGGTAGAGCATTTATGCCAGCCTGGCCCCTCCCTGCAGCCCCATTTCCCAATCTCCTGCTCTCCCCTGGGGGTGGGGGGAGTGGAACTTTTCCTTCCATGACTGTGTTGAGGCCCAGCACCAGCGGTGCTGAGGAAGGCGGCAGAGCTCTGAGACTCATTAATGTGACAACTTGGGATGCCAGAGGTAACTACCAGCTTCCGACGCAGGAGAGCATCCCCACACCCAGATCCAATGCATCATGTTGGTCTTCAGTCTCCCAGACAGACCCCAGCCAGGCTTGAGATCAGACACTAACCTCCAGGGTTCTTTTTTTTTTAGAGAATCTAAAGCCATCCTTCAGTTTTTTTTGTTTTTTTTTTTTTTTTAAAGATGCTTAAGCCTACCTCTCCACCACCCCCTTCCACCAAAAAGGATTAGGGAAAAGTGGATTGACTTGAGGAGGGGGTGGTGGGAAGGGACTAGATCTTGCCTAAATCAACCTACACTTCCTCCTGCCCCCCCAATCCATCCCCGTCACCTATTTCAAGCAGTAACCTGAACCAGGGCTTTCTGGGAAGCCAATTTGTGCTGCAGCAGGAAGAAAGCAGCAGCAACAAATCTGGGATCATCACCAGGCAGCCTGTGGCTGGCCACTGGCTGTAGGAGCCGAAGGGCCCAGAACCTTAGGCTCTTCCTGTCTGACTCTCCCCTCATCCCAGCAGAGGCCAGGACAACTCCAATGTCCAGAAAGCCTCAGGGGCATAGCTTGGGGCAGGCATCTTGACTTATCTTGCTCTTCCTGCTTGCTTCTTCTTCGGAAAAAGAAGGACTCTCCCAAACTGGGTGTTCTGGTCCCAGTTCTGCCTATTATGGCTAAAGAGCTGAAGCCTGAGGCCCCTTCTCTAGAACTCACAGTTCTTAGCACACTGAGCTGCCAGGAGGGTTTCTATGAGACGGGACACAAGGAAGGAGCAAACCCCACGATCTGCCAGATCTGCCACTTACACCCTAGTTTCCCTCCCATCGCCCCAAATCCTGCCTGACCCCAGCTCAAGGCTTCATTCTAGCTCTCCAGGGCTCTGTTCTTCAGAGGAATTGGGGGTAGATGTAGAGACGCCGCCTGAGCAGGAAGGAGGGGGTGGAAAAGCAGGAGCGCAGCTACGGGTTGTCTACTGCTTTGAGGGGGGATGCCTTAAAGCAGGAGCTGGATTAGGTCCAAGTAGTAAATCAGGTGGGTGCACTCTCCTGAAGCGTGCAGAGGGCGGGGTGTGGGGTAAGGGGGTGTAATTTCCAAGGGGCCCCATGTAAAGTAAGGTAATTTGGGAGGGAGGTGGTGGTCAAGTCAGTCAGTCTCGGTCGAGAGGAGACCCAGGCTCCTGCCACTCACCCTGGCCGCCCGGGAGGAGTAGGGATCCTCGAAGAGCGCCCACATGCGGGGCTGCCAGCC
Source organism: Budorcas taxicolor (assembly GCF_023091745.1). NCBI lineage: Eukaryota > Metazoa > Chordata > Mammalia > Artiodactyla > Bovidae > Budorcas > Budorcas taxicolor. The sequence continues at coordinate 33,591,086 of NC_068912.1, forward strand.
GCGGCAGCCCCCGGGCCCCGCGCCAGGGCCCGCGCCTCCTTCGTGGGGCCCCAGGCGCTGCAGGGCCAGCTCCCGCTCGTCGTCGCCGGCCTCATCGCCGGGCCCCGCGCCCCCACCGCCTCCGTCCGGGCTCTCGAAGATGTCGAGCGCCTCCTCGGCGTCGCGGTGCTGCCGGTAGGTCATCCAGCAGCAGGGCTCCACGTCGGTCTCGTCGATGCCCCAGAAGGTGAGCTCCTCCTCAAAGAGGGGGCCGCATACGTCGGCGGGGCAATGTAGCTTGCCCGTGCGGTAGTAGTTGAGCACGTAAGCAAAGACGCCCGGGTGCCGGTCGAAGAAGAACTCGCAGCCCCCGCCGCAGCTGCTGCCTGCACCACCGCCATCGGACTCGGGCCGGCCCCCGCCGTCGGGATCGGCCAGCCAGGCGAGGCGGGTGCCCGGTAGGGTGCGCAGGGTGCTGCGGTAGGTCTCATGTCGCGTGCCGCCCACGTTGATGATGATCTTCTCCGACGCCTCGCCCTTGGCCATCTCCTCCTTCAGACATGTTTTGGACGGAGGCTTGTTCCCCGACTTGCGCCCGCGGTAGGAGGAGACACACACCGAGCTGATCATAAGAAGCGCTGCGGGGCTTCGGCTTGGGGCGGCCGCTGCCCTCCAAACACCCTTCCCGAGGAGGCAGCGTCAGACGGGGGAGGGGGAGGAGACGAGGAGGCAGGAGGCGGCGGCGGCCCCCTCTGCGGCGTGGCCCTGCCCCTGCCTCCCCCCCGGGGCACGGAGCGAGAGGAGTTGGATTTCTCGGGTGCACAGGTGGTTGGGGTTTGGGCTGGCAGCGCCGGGGAGGGAGTCAGGAGGGGAAACGGAGAGCCGAGGACCCAAGCGAGGCGCCCGGGGAAGCAGGGCAAGCACACACACGTTACCCCCGCTAGGACCCGAGGCACTCCGACGCTAGAGGCCCGGGACACGCCCCCCCCCTTCACCTCCCGAAAGACGGGGAAGTGCACTGTCCAGGCGCACTGCGAGGGTCCGGGCGGTGCGCGCGCTCACACCCACACGGGCCACCCTCCTGCTCCCAGTCCGCGCCGAGCCCCGGAGCAGCCGGCTTCCCCGCCGCAGCAGCGGCGGCAGCGCAGCAGCAACAAGTCCTGGGAGCGGCTACCGGGGCCGGGCCGGCGCGCTCACGGTAGCCGGAGCTCCGCGGGCCCGGGCTGCGTGCGGTCAACAAGAGGCGGCGGCGGCGGCATGTGGCCTCTTCCCCCCATTCATAAATCCAGCGCAGGGCACGGATGGCGGGCGGGGCGGAAAGCGGCTTTCAGACAGGCGGGTGCTGCGCAGGGCGAAGCGGCAGAAGGAAAACAAGCGCGCCCGCTGGAGCGAGCCTCTGGTCCTGCGTCCGCGGCTCGACAGCGGCGGGGAGCTGCGCTGGGCTGGGCGCTGCGGGGGCCGTGCCGGGGCGGGGGGGCCTCAGACGGGGCGTCCTGCGCGGCGCCGAGCTTGGGGGGGGCGGGGCAGCTCCAGGGAACAGGGCTCTGGGCACTGGTGAAGGAGTCTCCCGGGTGGCGGCCGAGCAGCCAAGGACACCTGCAGGCTTCCTGGGCTGCGCCGAGAGGGAGCCTCAGCGCAGCGCCCCGGCGCCGGGCTCCTGCGATCTGGCGGCACTGGGAGCCACGCCATCCACGCGTTTACCCATCTCTGGGCGGGGCGCTGGCCTTGGCCCGCAGCAGGGGGCGGGCGAGAGGTGGCCTAGGGACGGGGGTTGCCTCCACGCTGGTGGGTTGCGGCTCCGAGGGTTCTCCGTCTCCCTCCGGCGTTGGCAGCGGACGCCACTCCGCTGGCGCCTTTTCCTCCCGGCCCCGCCTCGCTCGGGCGCGCCCTCCGCGGGGCGGGGTGGGCGGGGCGCGGCTCCGGGCCGACCAGGCTAGCGGCAGGGCCCCGGCGGCCGAGCTCTACGTTCCTCCGCGGAGCCGAGCCGAGCCCAGCTCAGCCAGGCGCGTAACCCCCTCGCCGCCTGCGCGCCGCTCTTGCGCGCCTCCGCCGCCATCCTCTCCCGCCCCCTTCGGCCCCGCTCCCCGCCTTCCTAGAACCCGCAGCTCCTCCCACTGCAGTCCCGCGGCCACCGAAGCGCTCTCGACCTCTGACCTCTAACCTCCGCCTGTCCCTTCTGGTCGCTCCCGTTTCCTCCTCCCGATCTAGCCGACCGCTTTGTTGCGGTTTAATTGTGGCCGACTGGAGGCCGGAGGCGGGAGGTGGGGGTGGTGGTGCGGAGGAAAGAGTGGAGAGACAGTGTCGCTAGGAAGAGGCTGCCCCCTCCTGCCCCAGACATTGTGTTAGGGCCTCCTGACGACTCCGCCCCAAACTGGGTCCAAGATCCCCGTCGTCCTGATGCTGGCCTCTGTCACAGTCACCGAAGCCCCCGCCCGGCGGCCTTGGACAGAAAAGCTCCTCCTGTTCTGGGTGGAAGAAAAGCGTAGTCCTGGCGCTGTTACGGGTGTGGGGCAGATGGCCCTGAAAGATCGTTAGGTTAAAACCGTGGCTCATCGTTGTCCCAGGGGGCGCATAGAAAGCGTCCATGCCACACCTTGTGACTCCCTCCAGGTTCTACTGTTTCACTCATTTGCAAATTGACTTCGCCCTTTTTCTGTCACATCTCTGCTCTCCGACCCTGAGCTCTTACAGGCCACACTGCTTTTTCATCTTGATAGCTCCCACAGTGCCTGCCTCTGAGAACCTGTTTGCTAAGTGATTGAGGAGCTGCATATCCAAAATACTAGGCACTAGCCTGACTGCATTGGCTTCAATCCAAAAGCAATGTCCAGATTCATTTGTTTTTATTTGTTAAGTCTAGAACTCTTCCACATCTTTAGTCCTCTTTTTTAATGATTTTTTTTTTACAGTTTTAGCCAAGCCTTCTCCATATCTGTCCAGATCACTGTAAGAAGGATTTTAAAGCAGAAATATAAGGTGATTGACACACCTCCCCGGACACCTGTGCACCATCTGGCTATAGCTCTGAGGAAAGGTTAGAAGCCCAGTACAAATATGGGGAATCCTTACACGCAGAAGTCTCATCCTTAATGAGGTCAGAAAAAGCAAAATAATGTGATGATGAACAGTAATCTCTACTAACACACAGACAAGTTAAACATTCTGGACTGTAATCAGAAACACAAATTTGCTGGCACTCATTTTGTGTCTAGTCTCCCTACCCCTTGGATCTGATGTCTGCATTTCAGAGTTTAGCTGGCTTTGAGTTTGCTTCAGTGAAAAAGAAATCTCCCAAATGTGACTGGGAAGAGAAGACCCAGGACAAGCCAAAAGCTAGAATGAGGAAGTAAGAATCACAACAAGGGTATTAAAGAATTGACTGTAATGAATAGCTTTAAAGCCCTAGCTGACTGTGTCCTGGCAAACTCCGTTGGGGTCTCTCCTCTACTTTCCATTCTTCAGGGTGGTTGAACTCAGTCATTCCAAGAATAGAGAGAGGATGCTGAAGATGGATGGGAGAGGTGAAAAAAGCCTTGTCAGCATCCCACTCCTAAGTCACTTGTTCATTCAATAAATATTTCTTGAATATCTACTATGTCCCAGAAGCTATTCCAGGCACTGGAAATCAATGAACAAAACATAGACCCTCCAGCCTTGCCCTGGTAAATCTCTGCTCTCTTGGTGTTTCCACACTGCGGGGTGTGTAGATGGTGAGAAGCCTGTGGGGAGATGGGTGGAGGGAGAAGGCTACCAGGGAAAAAGGAGGCCTGGAGATCAGAAAACTGGGATGGGGGTAGGGGAACCCAGAAGCAGTAAATGAAAACAGAGGGCCTAGCCTGGGAGAGGCAGTGGGGAGAAAGAGAACTGGGTAGGAGGGCCTCTGACTCAGCATACCCAGCTTCTGGAGTAGGGGACTCTGCCTCAGACCAGAGGCCTCCAGAGAAGACCTCACCACTTGCTGAAGGTTTTATCCTAGAGCTCTGGGCTACTTTGTTACCTGAGTGTCTCTGAAATTTTCCGGAGAATTCAGGATGTGGCAGTTGGCCTCACAGGGCTTGTCTCCCTCTTTCTGTGTGTATGAGGACCTCCTGTTTCCTCAGAGCTCAGAACCCAGGAAGGAGAGAGCCCCCTGCTCAGCCAACCATGTGACAGCCTGCTGTGAATGGGTAGGTGCTGCCCCCTGGTGGTGCTAGGACACCATGCTCCAGACCTCACTTGGCTGTGGTCCTGGGAGAAAAAGGGTCCGTCAATTCCAGGACCTCAGGTTATCTCTCCCATCTGGGTCTCAGCTTGCTCTCTCCCTTTTCCATTGTTCCAAGACCTTGATATCTGACAGTTTTAAGCAAGACCACAAAGCAGCCACAGTTGGAAATTCTGAATTCCACAAACTTCTTTCCCTTCATTATCAGCTTTTCTCCACTTTCCTTCCCTGACTGCCCAGGTTTCTTTTGGCTGTCTGGAAATGACATCCATCTGGGAGCCAGTTCATGCTTAAGTGTCAGCCACAGTATGCTTTCCTCAATAGGGATAAAGGTATGGCAAATGAAGAGAAAAGAGAGTAGTGTTTGATCCCAGAGTGGGCTGGATGGGGCGTGTCAGCTCTGGAATGGCCCCTATAAGTCCCTTTCTCTCCTAGGGCTGAGGCTGATCTGGAAGGCTTGAAAGCCTGACATCAAAGCTATTTACACTTCCTGATTTCCTACTTGGTGCAAGGCTCAACCACTTTGGGATAACATGAGCCACCCAGTCTCCTCTCCATTTTTTTCTTTGGACTCTGCTTGTTTTGAGGGGCTCCAGGCCTAGCAACAGGCCTGTAGGTTCCAAGCCAAGAGCCTAACCATTGCTATTCACATATCCCTGTTTTGGTATTCCAGCTCCAGCCAAGGACCGATCTCTCTTCCCTCAGATACAGGTCAAGGAGCCAGCATCCTCTCCCAGCCTTCCCTGCTTCCCAGACTGGTTAATTGAATTGCTTTATCAGCCATCATCACAGAGGCAGAAGGTGATAGAGCTTTTCCCCTTGTGGAGGGAGAGTTGGGAGGATGAGTGGAGGCTGAAACCTCCTTTGTGCTTATCACTTCACTTTATCCTGCCTCCCACCCCCACCCCCAAGCAGCCTGCAGAGACTTGCAGGCTCCAAATCAAATGCTGATAGCCTTCCTAGGAGGGATCTGGGAAGAACCCAGACATTAGGACAGCCCACTGGGCCTTGCAGAGGTCAGCTGGAAGGGCTCTGCACAAGGGCTGAAGACGGGGCTGGGTTACAGTGAAAATCCTAGTGCAGGTGTATTTGGGGCCCCAGGGGAATTCCAAAGATGGCCTTTCGGTGGCCCAGCTCTTAAAGGGAAAGGATCAGAAGGGTGTAGACTACAAGCTCAGGCCTAGCCAGGACTAAGAGTATCATAAACCATGAATTTGGAGTCAAAAGGCTGGAAGGCACCTGGGTGTCAACTCACAGGCACATTCTCCTTGAGAGATTCCAAGCCTGAGGAGCAGCAGCGATCGCTGGGAGACTGAGCTGGGCCTGGGGTTGCACCAAGGGTCGAGAAGGACCCGGGGTCCATGTGGCTTCTGCAGGTAGAACAGTGTTCATGGGAATCATGGGAACAGTGTTCAGGATTGGGGCAGCTAAGTGGACCCCCAGAGCCCTCCTGGCTCAAGGCTGCTGAGGTAGAGACCTAGCCTGGGGGTAGAGAGTAAGAGTGCCCGTGGACACACAGTAGGTCAGGGCCCAGCTGGTAAGACTCCTTGGCACTCAATGCTTCTCCACCGAGAAGAGTATAAATTATTCCCACTTGGGCCAAATTCCAGCAAAACTGGTTTATTCCATTAGTGTGTTCATTAGTCCCGATGGGCCCGGTCCCCTTTAGCAAGGTCTTGGAGAAAGGAAAGTGGTGTCTGGAGAGGCAGAAAAAACTTTGGCTCCTCTTGGATGCTCATGAAGCCTAGGGGTCCTTCCCTGCTTGGGTCAGCTCTGGGAAGAGCAGATAGACCTAGAAGGCAGCCAGCTCTGACCCAGGGAGCCAAGGGCAGAGCTATCCTCTGCAGCTGGCACCAGGGCTCACATGGAGTAATCCTAATAATGGCTGGGTGGTTGTTGAGTGACAGACATTGTCTTCTCCCCATTTTCCAGGGTTTCTTCCCACTATGTAAGTAAATGCAGGAGAGTCCCTAGCACTGGTGAATATAACAGGGACAGGTGAATAATCATGCCAAGTCAGATTACTATTGCTTCTACAAAGCAGGGACCCCTGCCTGATATTGTATATTCTCAGTGCTTAGCACAGTCCCAGGTGCTCAGAACATTTGGTTTATGTTTGATGGATGAAATTAATGAGGCAGTGGGATGAGGGTAGGAGAGGGCCAGAGCCCTCCCTGTGACCATCTTGGTATACTGGAGGGTGCACCAGATTGGGAGAAACCCAGTCTTTGGCCTCAGTTTTGCCCCCACTTGGTTGACACTCGGGTCCCTTTCAGCCCTTTGACTCTAACTCCATGGTTTATGAGGCTCTGATTTCCCCTTGCTGGGCTCAGTTTCCCTGACTGTTCTATGAGAAAGTTGGGCCAGATCAGCACTAAGGTTCATACGCTGTGAAACAAATTACCCAGATTTCACGGTGTAAATCCAACAAGCTTTATATTTTGCTCATGATTTTATGGGTCAGGAGTTGGGAAAGACTGTTGGCCCTTGCTTAGAGTCCCTCCTACAGCTGCAAGCAGATGTGTCAGTCGGGGCTACAGACATCTGAAGCTCAGCTGGGCTGAGTGTTCACCGTGGTGCATCCATGTGGCTGGCAGTTGATGCTGGCTGTTGGCTGGGAGCTTGACTGAAGCTGTCAACAGAACACCTGCAAACACATGTCCTCTCTGGCACAGGCTGGTCTCAGGATAGTTGCACTTCTTAGAGGGTGGCTGGGTTTCCCCAGAACTCCCAGTGGGAGTGGCATAACCTAGTCTAATCTAGACCAGAAGTCATGTAGCATCACTTCCACCATATTCTATTGGTCAAAGGAAGCCTTTGCCCACCAGATTCCAGGAGTGGAGCATGGATTCCGCTCCCTTGAAGCATTAAAGAATTTGAGGCCTTAAAAAAAAAAAAGCCACCACATGCCTATGGTCTGTAGAAGCCTTCTCCTTCTGTCCAAGGCCCTGGGGGTAGGGCTGGGTGAGGCTGTTTGGCTGGTTATGGTTGTTAGGGGAGCAGGAAGTTGTGTGGGATTGGTGAGACCTCCCCACTTTGATACTCCCTTTCCTTCAAATGATGCCTTCTCTTCCCTCCTTCCTTGATTTCATAGAGTTTTAGGCTGAGACTGACCTTTCTGAATAGCTCTTGGAGAATGACTCACTGCAAGGGTAACAGGGGCCCTGGAATGAAGCAGGCGCATGAATGTACTCTAGTTGTAAGAAGAAAGGAAGCTAATATTTAATGAACTCCTAATTTATTCGTTTAGAAAGAATTCTATACTGAATTCCAGCAGGTTTACTACAAGGAGTTCATTTTTCCTTCCCAATGTCTCTGTGAGGAAGGGATTTTATTGTTATCTTCATTTTAGAAAGTGGGGTTTAGAGGGTTCAGGGACTTGCCTCACGTGGCAGGGTTGACAATAGAGCCATGACTCAGACCTAGCTCATGTCCCTGCCTGGGCAAACGTGCAGCGAAAGAAGCTGTCTCCCATGCCCCTGCCTGGGCAAACGTGCAGCGAAAGAAGCTGTCTCCCGTGTCCCCTGCCTGGGCAAATGTGCAGCGAAAGAAGCTGTCTCCCGTGTCCCTGCCTGGGCAAATGTGCAGCGAAAGAAGCTGTCTCCCGTGTCCCCTGCCTGGGCAAACGTGCAGCGAAAGAAGCTGTCTCCCGTGTCCCTGCCTGGGCAAACGTGCAGCGAAAGAAGCTGTCTCCCGTGTCCCTGCCTGGGCAAACGTGCAGCGAAAAGAAGCTGTCTCCCATGTCCCCTGCCCACATGCCCTTCTCTTCCTCCCTGTCTGCTCCCAGGGCAGGGCCCAAGCTTAACCATTCACCTCCTGTGAGAACTTGTTTGTGCCCCACTCAGGTGCCAATGACTGACGATCTCTGCATCCTCCAATAGGCCACGAAGCTTTTGGTCCCCCTCCCATCAATAGGCGAGGTCTGTATGCCCTTCCGTTAACTCTGGGCAGATGCTGTGACCCACAGAGTATGGCTGAAGTGACACTGTGCCATTTTCCAGGCCCGGGCCTTAAGAAATTGGCAGCTTCTACCTCCTGTCTCTTGAAATGTTCTCTCTGGGTAACTTGAGCCATCGCATACAAGTCTGGCCACCCGGATGTGAACTGTGCTGTGGAGTCCAGTTGTCTGGGGAGTGCGTGAGCTTGGACTGCCAACCGTTCTCACTGAGGTGCCAGTCATTTGAATGAATGTGAGTGAGCCTGCCTTGGGCCCTCTGGACCAGCTTATCTGCTAGTTGAATACCACTGAGCAACCTCAGTTGCCACTAGAAGAGCCACACAGATAAGCCCTGCATGAATTCCTCACCCAATAAACCACGCGATTTAATAAAAATGGTTTTTTCAAGCCACTAAGCCTTGGAGTAAATTGATACATAACAACATGTTATCTCATTCAATCCATTCATTATACGTATCTTACAGACTCGAAAATTAAAGCTCAAAGGGCTTAAATAACTATCTCTAATTATTCTCTCAGGAAGCAGAAGTCTAGCTGTCATTTGAACTTGAACTTGGGACATCTGACTCTGTAACTCCCTCAAACTCAAGCATTTGTGATACTTCTTAGTGAATTAATGTGTCCTTTAGGGCTGGCATTCCAACCCCAAACATTACCTCCAAATAAAGAACTGAATTAATTTTCAAAGAGTGATATTTTTAGTACCAAGACATTCCCCTGTTTGAGAGAGAGGAGATTTGGAGATGGTGGGTGGGAGAGGAGGGCCTCCTTTCTCCAAACTCAGGACAGTGGGTGCTGACTTATTTATCTTTGTATATCCATAGGTGGCACAGAGTCTGTTCATGGTGGACACTTAATAAATGATTGTTCAAGAATAAATCAGCCACGAAGGAATAAGAGATGGAGAAACTGTTAAGTGGACTAAGAGCTGGAGCGAGAGGTTGTTATGCCATCTGGTGGCTATTCTTGGAACAACACTTTCTTCTCTGCGGCAGGAAAAGGAAATAGAAGGTTCCTTGGGGCACTTAGGCTGTGTCAGGGATCAGGCAGCCTCATCCTAGACTGGAGTGGGGTGCTGTGGGGTGGGGCCTCCCCCAGGAGCCAGAGTTTTTGTTTCTTCCAATGTCTGTGCCCCTTGAGAGTGGACAAAGTGGTGCTTCCCCTATCCCCCAGCTCATTCTGTTCTTCAGAGCTGAGCATTCAGCAGATGCTCAAAAAATACTTGAGACTGAATTTTGAGAAAACAAGCAATGTGCAGTCTCATATTTCATCTCTACCCTCTAATGAAGTTTGCGAAAGAGATAGCTACCTTGAAGAGATGGGCCATTCCCTCAGAATTTACACCATGGCCTGCTCCTAGAGAACTCTCCAGTCCCCTGCTGCTCGCTACCTGACTCCCAGGCCTCTAGACACTGGCACCTTCCCACCCCCAGCCCTCCCCACCTCCACCCTGGCAGAACTGACCGGCTTTCTTCCCGGCAGTAAAGCAGGGCAAGTATTTCCCCTATGACATCTTGTACACAGACACCAAACACCATCAGATGGAGCCTCATTTCCCTCACTTGGAATGACCTGGACAGCGGTGCATTTCTGAGCTGTTACTCTGTGCTCACAGATTAGACGTGTGAACTACTCGGAATCCATAAGGCCTGCTGCCAGTGTATGTGCTAGCAACCATTCTGGACAATTCCTAGGGAAATAAATGTGTGCCCTTCTTCATGCCCCTCAGACTCCTCAACTGGACAGCCAGCCAGCTTCCAGACTCCCACAGCGGTCCTCGCCCACACACACCCCCAATCTGGGCATTCACCCCAAAGCTGTCCTCAGGATCTGTGACCTCCCCCATCCCCTCTCCCTGATCCTGGAGCAGGTCAGAAAGGCAAGAGGCATTTGGTAAGAACAGACACTTTATTGTACACCATGTGGGGAGCAGAAAGGAAGGAGGGGCTGCAGGGGTGACGGTGCCTCATCCCCTCCCCTGGCCAAGTGCCCTTGACCCAGGGTTCTGACCAGCGTGGGACACGTGGACTGGAATCGCTCTGAACTGAAGCCAGAACTGAAAGGGTTGCTGCCCGTGTGTGCTTGGGTCTGTACAAAGCAGTGCCTGCGATGAGAAGGGACTCTGGGCCCTCCTTCTCCACCCCCAGTCACTAGGCTCCAGTGAAGGGGCAGCAGGCCCCACAGGTGGGGGCTCAGGGTGTCAAACGTGTCCCAACCTGTATTCTGGTAGCAAGCGGTGGGGGTAGTGCGGCTGAGAAGAAGGGCAGAGGGCAGCCCCCTGCCTGTAACACTGCAGGCCTGCTCAGTCCCGGGACCATGCAGGCTCTGACCCCTAGCCTCACGTCCTATAGGCTGACTTGAGGGGTCTCTTCCTGGCACTAGGAAAGCAGCAGTCCCACGGACTTATTGCTCAAGGGCAAAAGTCAGTCTGGTGGGCATCAGCCTGTGTGCCCACCGATCCACCCCACATGGGTCTCCCTCAGGCTTCAGGTTGCCTCAGTGGAGAGGGCTCCCTGAGCAAGAAGCTGGTGATGGGGGCTGGAGGCCAGGCAGAGGTGGGACCGGGGACCAGGGACTCCTTCAGGGACACCCCCGGCCCGCCCTGCCCCGCCCAGGAGTCTGCTCTGTTACCGGTGGTCACTGCATGGACAGCACCAAAGTGAGCCACCTGGGGACTCTGTGCAGGAACACAGGGGCCCGGCCCTCTTTGACCGCCTCCTGCTCCTCCAGAGCACTTGGGGCTGGCTCTTACCTGTCGGATGCCCCACTTGCTCTTGACCCCACTGGGCCCGCCCACCCCCAGCTCCCCTGAGAGTGAGCAGAGAGGTGTGTGTGTCAGAAGCACGCAGGAGGGGCCGCCGTCTTCCCTGAGCGCCGTCAGGGATGTCTCAAGGACAAACGCCGGACAGAGGCACTCTGAGATGAGGCCCTCTTGGGGCCTCAGCATCTTCAGAAACCCAGCACTTTCCCCGGGGATGAAGAGCTTGTGACGCCAGTGGGCACAGCCGGAAGTCTGGCTGGAAAATAAATGTGCAGACTTCTCCCACCCCTTAAGACCCCTCATTTCCTGTTTCTGGCAAGCCTGATGGTGTGAAGGCAGTAAGTCACCAGCAAGAGGCATATGCTTTTCTCACAGCCTTCCCACAAGACTCTACCCTGAGGCCTTGCCCAACACAGCTGAGAGGAGGAGGCAGCATGGTCTTCAGGAACGTCCACACTAGGAGTCATAGATCAGCACCCTACGCACACCCACATATGTGCGCACACACACACACACACACACACCAAGCTCTGGGCCCTATGCCTAACGGCAGAGACACAACGGGATGGGCCCAGACTACAGCAGCAGCTATAAGCGCTACCAAGCCCACAGGACCAAGCAGACGGCCGCAGCTCAGCCACCCTGTCACAGGCTGGCACGATAGGGCCTGGTCCAGCCACACGCTACAAAATTAAAAATATATCAAATATACAATGAAAATAGATCTGTACAGCACTGAGGATGAAAATAGTCCACCAGCCACAGTATAATATTGGGTTTGTCATTTAACAGCATTTACACCCACATGTACAGATTGAATACACAATAGAAATAGAATATATAGAAGAGTATATATAGTAGTGTCTCTCCTGGGGCCTTGCTTTTCCTGTTGCTATTTCTGCTCGGGATTAGGCACAGGGCCAGGCAGGAGGCGCTGTCAGGTGGAGGGGTGCCTATGCCGGGATGCTGTGCCCCAAAAGCTCATGTCTGTGTGTGGATGTGGACCCCCCTCCCCTCATACACTCAGGAGGGACAGGCGGGGCTGAGAAGGCTGGCAATGGAGCAGGTGCAGGGGAGGGATGAGGAAGAGAGATGGCGAGCGGACCCCAAGTTGGGTGGGGGAAGCCAAGGGACTAAGGGGTGAAGAAGAGGATCTGGGGCTACTGTGCCCCTGCCAGTGCTGAGAGCACTCAGAGGCACAAAAGTGACTCAGGACCCTCTGTGAGGGGCGTCAGGCCAAGCACCGTGGCCTGTTCCTGCCGTGCCCACCACAGCTCTCCAAGATGGAGGTTGGCTGTCCCAGCCAGTCTTGCTCCCTCCCTCGGTCCCTTCTCCCCTTCCTTCCATCCATCCATCCTTGCATCCTTTCATCAGTCCATTCATCGCTCTGCACACTTCTGACCTCTGATCAGATCCTAATCCTCTTAACCTACAACCCTATCCTGGGGGCGTGAAGGTAAGCATGGGTGGGGATGCTTCAAGGCTGGGACCCAGGACAGAGTCCCGGCCCTTGCCCTGGGCAGCTTCGGTGTACCCAGCGCTGCATGCGGCCCTCCCTACCACTGGCTAGGCAGCCTGGGAAAGGTTTCTGAGGTGTCCACACACGCCGTGCACACCAGGTGGCTGTGCTTATCCAAGGAGACTGGCGGTGGCCCAAAGGGGCAGTGAAATTACCACTTTCTCCAGGTGTGAGCCCCTGAACACCAGGGGCCCCTGTTCCAGGAGAGAAGCTGCCACTAGCGAGAAAGTCAGGCCCTGGGTGAGAGGGGAGGGGGTGTGCTTCACAATTGTGCTCCAAATCTGAATTGTGCTGGGAACCATCAGGTGTGTTCTGGAAACCTTTCCTCTCCGAGGGCAGAGACAGAGGCACCGCTCTGGCCTCCACAACAGGGGTGGGAGGAGGGCAGGCAGGCTCAGCCCTAAGGGAGGTGGGAATGGTTCTGGGGCCAGTCATCGCCCTCTCAGGTGGGTGGGAGCACTCCCCACCCACCCCAGGCAAGGCCGAGGTCCTGGAGGGTCTGTCTTGAGCTGGGTGCTAAGGTGCTAAGGAGCCCCCTCATCTCACCATCTCTGCTGCTGTGGCTCATGCTCAAACCAGCGGAAGCCATTTGCCTCACCAAGCTGAGCCTGGGGATTTCTGCAGACTCCATCCCCAAATCAGAGCCCTGAGTCCTGGCACCTCTGTCCCATCACTAACCTGCAGTTGGGCACCTCTCGGCCAGGACACCCTGCCTAACCCCTCCCGATGACCCTCGCCACAGCCGCCACCTGGCAGCACAGACCTAAGGGTCCCAAGACCTAAGAGCTGCAGGCACCAGCAGAAGAGGGAGGGAGGGATGAACTCGAGAGCAGCCGCTTGGAGACTCCCCTGTGCCAGGAGTCGAGACTTCTGGGTGGTTCCAGCTACTCAGCGGCAATTTGGTAAGACGATCTCAGGTTAGCTGGGGTGGGGGCTTAGCTTGGGGGACAGAGCTTCTCCCAGGCCCCACTCAGATCTAGGGAACACAAGTCGGCTGGGACAGGGGTGGGGGGTGAGACAGGGCAGAGCCCCACTCCTTGCGCCGAGGGCCTGGCCTGGAAGGCGAGGCCAGATGGGAACACGTGGGCTGGCTGGGTGTGTGTGTGTGTTGGGGGTGGGGGTGAGGTGGGCAGGGCAGGGCAGTGGTCACAGCTCCGACTCAGGGGTGCCAGCCAGGAGGTAGCCACTTCCATAGCGTCCATTGGGGTTGCCGCTGGTCTCCAAGGGTGATGTACTGCCAGGCCCTAGATAGGAGCGGTGAGTGGGCATGGGGGAGGGCGCCTCGCTGGGCACCTTGCTGAGGATGAAGCGGGTCTCGTCGTTCTCCTCCAGGTTGGAGATGTCCTTCATCATGCGGCCCTTCTTGTAGGACACGGAGAGGGTGTTGGAGCCGTCGGAGAGCAGGTGGAAGTGCCGCAGGACGAACACCACAGGGATGGGCAGGACGGCCACGACAATGAGCGTGATCAGGATGGCCATGGCCCAGTTGGGGAAATACAGGTAGCGCTCGGCAGCCTAGGGGTGCACACAGGTGAGCGCTGCTGCCTGCCTCGCTCTGCAGCAGCCTCACCCTCTCAGACTCCTCCTGCCCACTCCCATCCCTCCCACACTGCCCAGGCACTGGCAGAGTTGGGGTCATCAGGCGCTGACCCTCGGGTCAGCTGGTCCCCTTGGCTAAGGGCTGAGCCTCCCCAGGTCTCATTTTCTATACTTGTGTAAAGTTGGGCTGGTCACAGAGTCATCCACAGAGAAGGGAAGCATGGGTTAGAAAGACTAGACAAGTGCATTCAGCTTTCTGCCTGTTTTCCCATGTGTGTGATAGCAATAAAACCATCTCTCTCTTTGGGTTGCTGAAAAAGTTACAGATCAGATGTACAGAGCCCCTGGTGGGGCCCGGCATGTAAGGGTTTATCTCTATTACCTGTTGTATTAAAAGCCTGGGAAGATGCCACCCCAGATCCCTGGGGTTTCAGGCCCTCACTCTCACCTCCTCCCTGATCCAGGCGCTGTAGCCCGGGGGCGTGACCCCAAGCTGGATGATGCTGGCCGTGGTGAGCACAGCCATGCATAGCGGAGACACGAACTTCCACATGTAGAAATAGAAGCGGTAGGGCTGGAAGCCCAGCATCTCCGTCAGCTCCTGCATGAACCTGCCAGGAGCAGCAGAGAGTCCAGAAGTTGGCACCCCCACTGCACTTGCCCAATGCCCCCAGACTCCTCCTGCAAAGCCTTCCCTCACCAGTCCCTTCTGTCCAGGCTCTTCCACTCTTCACATTCAGTACATTAGTCTGTGGCCCTGATGGCCTCTGAAAAGCCTCTGCTAACCTCCTCTAACTTACTCTATGTCACATCACATCTCACCCAGGGAAGGGGTACAGGCCACAGGGCACGCCCTGGGCACCTGGATAGGCTCCACAGGGCTTTCCCCGGCACCCAACCCCACTCACACTGACCTGGCTCTAGACTCCCCCTGCTGGAAGAGAGGCAGAAGTGCCTGTCCCTGGCGTCCAAAGGCAGAAGGCTGCCCTGACTCAGGTTTCTAACCATTGGGCCTATGGGTGGAATTCGGGACACTGGCAGAGTATGTACATGAATGGCAATTAAAAAATCATCTTTACCTCAGTAACACCTAACTGAAATCTTGTGTTTCTTTCTATTACAAGTGCAAGCAATGACAGCAGTATTATCAGTACCCATGAGGCTGTAAGGAATTGATTAAATCACAGATATTTTATCACATTACAATTGAGATACCTACAAATGTCATTTATGCTCATCACTACTTAGAAATAACCATTGTTATTAGACCCATAGCTAGATCTTGTAACTTAATGCAGTAAGAATAAAGCACACGTGTATTATTGCTATATCACAGATTTAAAACATTATTCCGCTAATATTCAGGATAAATTCTAGGGCTTCCCTGGTGGCTCAGTGATTAAGAATCCGCCTGCCAATCCAGGAGACACGAGTTCGGTCCCTGGTCCGGGAAGATCCTGCATGCCTCAGGGCAACTAAGCCCGTGCTGCACAGCCAGTGAGCCTGTGCCCTAGAGCCTGAGAACCACAGCCACTGAGCCCGCGTGCCTCGAGCCCATGCCTGCAGCAGCAGAAGCCACTGCAATGGGAAGCCCCTGCACCGCAACCTGAGAGCAGTCCTCACTCCCGCCCAGCGGCCTGGGGCAGTTGTGTCCTCTCTCGGAGACTTGCTTTCCCTAAATGATCTGTAGGGGGCCATTTTCTGGCTAACATTCTGACTGTGACCTCCTGCCTAAATCACAAGCAGCCCTGGAAACACAGCACTCTCTGGGGAGTCATGAGGCGACGGACCTCTCCTCCTGTTCCCTACCTCTCCCCACACACCCCCACCCCTTACTTCTTGGTCCCATAGATCCAGGCCACCGCGACATTCTCGAGGATGACGATGACGGTGAGCGGCAGGGTGGCCGAGTAGTCATCAAACATGGTGACGAAATAGTTTCCAGAGCGCTGGACGAACAACAGCCCCACGAAGAATGCAAAGACACAGCAGCCCACTACAGAGAGCCGGGAGGCCAGTGTGGGGGCAAAGGTGCAGGGTGGGTGGGGCCTGGGGTGTCTTCAGGGCCCCCAGGTTCCTCCCATCCCAGCCTTCCCCCCAGCAGGCCTGCAGCTCACCCTCCAGAAGGCCCAGCCCTGCATGGAGTGGGGCAGGGGTCCAGATGCCCAGGTTCTGAGCTCCCACTCTACTAGGTGGGGAGCATCCTGGAGCTGGGAGTATCAGGATGAAACAGGGTGCAGGGTTGGCAAGGAGGGAGGCCATCCTGCCCAGACACCTCAGCAGGCCCTTGGGGAGAGGGGCAAGTGAACCAAGAAAGAGGCCTATCTCCCAGCCCAGGTTTGGCACAGATTCCCAAATAGCCTTCTCCCTTCTGGCTCTCAAGTGCTCTTTTTGAGGTGGTTCCAGATGCGTCCCGGGTTGGGTAGGAGTAGGGAAGCTTTCTAAGTATGGAGTCATGAATAACCCAGTAGGAACCCAATCTTCCTAAAGTCAAAGCCACCACCTGATCGCTTTCCCCGCCCTCCCGGGGCAGCCCACAAGGCCAGTGGGGACCGCTGGGAGGAGTTACCTGTGAACATCTCCTTGGGCACCTTGAAAGTGTCGATAATGGGTGTGGTGATGCCTGCCATGGTGCCGATCATACTGCCCAGGCCCAGGTTGATGAGCATCAGGAAGAACATGACAGACCAGAACGGGGAGGCAGGGAAGTGCGTCATGGCCTCGGTGAAAGCGATGAAGGCCAGGCCTGTGCCCTGCACAGACTGAGGGTGGGGGCAGAGGGTGGGGCTCAGTGGGGGCCATGCCCACCTGGGAGCCTCCTGCTTCCTTCTCTCTGCCCTTGGAGCTTTAGGAGTAACTGTTCCCTCTTTCCCAGTGATCCCTGCCCCTACCTAAATTCTCTTGTTTCTGGCCAGTGGGTCTCAAACTTGAGTGGGCATCAGAATACACCCCAGGGAGTAAAGCACTAATTCAGGACTTCACCTGTGAGACCTGGAATCTACGCATTGTCCAAGGACCCCCAGCGATTCACATGAAGATGCTCTCTTTTAGAGACACAACCAGCTCAAGACTCTCCTCCTCTGAGCAGTGCAGCCATACCCAGCTCTGAGTTCCAGACCTTACCATAGCGGTCTCAGCCTCTGCCGCCCGATGGACTCACATTGGAGCCTTTAAAAAACACTGATGCCTGAGTCTCTCCCCAAGGACAATGATCTGCTTGGCTTAGGGGAAGAGCTGGATATTAAGGTTTTATAAAGCCCCCAGGGGACTCTGATGGGCAGCCAAGGTGGAGAACCACTGCTGCAATGTTGGGGCCCCTGCTCGTGGGGAACTGACCACACACTGTCCACTGACATCACTTCTGCACCCTCCTCACAGTGTCAGGGTTTGGTCAGGGAACACCCACCCCAACTGTGTGAGAGTAGTGCTTGTCATTTGGTTGTTATCAAGATTGTATTATATTTAAAAAATCCTACTTCTGTCCAGAGGACCAGGCCCCACCTGTGAGAATGGGGCAGGGTCTCAAGGAAGGGGACCGTCCTTTATACTGTCAGGGGAAGAAACCAGGGCGGGGGAGCTGAGACAAGGCCTTTTAGCTCTTGATCACATGGGAAGAGGTGAAGGGGACTCAGTCCCTGAGCATTAGGTTGGTGCCAGTAGAACGCAGCTAACTTTTCAACTATTCATGGGGTTCCTGATGTTTGAACAAACTCCCGGAGATAGTGAAGGACAGGGAAGCCCGGCGTGTTGTAGTCCACGGGGTTGCAAAGAGTCAGATGTGACTGAGCAATTGAACAATGACTTTTTAACAAGCAGGGAAAGCTTCACCATCCCTGGCTCCATGGAGAAGGGCAGGGTTGGCAGAGGCTGACAGATGGGAGCTGGCGCAGCCCCCAGTGAGCCCTGGCATGAGCTGGATCCCAGGACCCCATGGGCATGTCTGTCTCCTGTTACCCCTCCTCACAGAACAGTCACATTGAAAGTCTCTGGCTGTGCAAACGGGGACAGAAGCAGAGTGTCTAAGCTTGGGCCTGCTTGTCAATGAAGGGCAGCATATCCCTGCCCTCCCCAGGGGCTAAAGGTCATTGTGGCCCTGTGAGTGGGGGAGGGGCAGAAGCATCAAGACTTGAACCCTGGCTCTCCAACTTCCTAGCTGTGAGATCCTGAGCAGGCTCCCAACTTAAAGGCTGCTTGCCTGTAAAACAGGAGACAACGTTAACACTCAGCTCTCAGCGCTGTCCTGAGGGCCCGGAGGGACAGGCAGCAAAGGGCAGATGCTAATGTAAACACTCACATTCTGCGTGCCATGTCTAAGGCACAGTTCCCAGGGCATCACACATGGCAGTGATGGGTGCACAGGAAACCCGCTCAAGAAACGGGAGAGCTGTCCGGCTCCCTGTGATTTCCGGGATGTGTGTGTCTGTCTTGTCTTCTCGGTGAGACTCAGCCTACCTCAGGGCAGGGGTTTTGGCCAGTACCTTTCTCTCCGGGCACATAGTAGATCCTCGCTTATCAAGCCAATGAATGAGTCCCTGGAGGCTTTCTGCACCCAAGCTCCAGCCACCCATAGCCTATCTCTGGGCCCTGCACTCCCACATCTGCCTTCCTGCCCGTCCTGGAAGGACAGCTTCCCCCATACCTTATCTAGCTCGTCCTCCAGAAGGCAGGGATCGAGGCCCAGGGCTGAGAAATGGTCCTCCTTCACGGTCTTGATGACCTTGTACATCTCTGCATAGTCCTTGGTGGTGAGGTGGGAGAAGTTGACGTGGGGAGGGATGAGGGCCCGGCTCAGGACATCGTTGTTGAGGTACCCCAGGATTTTCTCAGCATTCCTGCAGCACAAAAGACACAGCAAAGTAAAAATTTTTTTTTTTTTTAAATAAGGTTTTTTAAAAAAGTGAAGGTAAAAAGGCAGGACTGGGCACCATCCAGGGGTACCTTGCAGACACCCAGGAAGGTCAATGAAGACCATGGACACAGACATCTCTGAAGCTGGCCCTGTGGTCCAGGGCTGAGGACAGAGAGCTGCTCTGACCTCCATCCCCCAGCCCCGGTGGAGGGGGGCTCTCCCAGGGGAAGGCAGACTGGAGAAGAGAGGACAGGAGGAGAAGGGCCACCTACTCGACCACACACTTCTCGTTCATGATGTTGGCCTTGAAGCCCAGCACAGCGAACACCACGAGGGTGGCCAGCACCGAGGTGAAGAAGTTGATGAAGGACACCAGGGCAGCATCAAAGTGGCAGTTGTTGTCCTGCTTGTTGTAGCTGGAGAAGGCTATGACGCCCCCGAAGCCCAGCCCCAGAGCGAAGAAGACCTGTGTGGCTGCCTCCCGCCATACCTGGGGGTCCAACATCTTGTCCAGCTACAGTAGGGGAGGGGCAGCCATGGCAGGGCGAAGAAAAGAGACACAGAGATAGCGGCTTTAGCGAATTCCCTGGCAGTCCAGTGATTAGGACTCAGCACCTCCACTGCGGTGGCCTGGTTTCCATTCCTGATGGGGGAACTAAGATCCCACAAGCCACGTGGGGCAGCCAACAACAAAAAAGAGCTTTATTCACCTGCAGTAGAATTTCCACCACACCCTCTTTCCTCAGCCTCACAGAGGCAGCGCGGCACAGTGGTAAAGAACTGTGGTTGTGTGACCCCGGGCAATTCCCCTAGCCCCCTGAGCCTCAGGTTCCCCACAGGTAAAATGCAGAAATCAAGAGTATCAGGAATCTAAAACGTACAATGAACTGGTGAATATTACAAAAAAGAAACAGACTCACAGATACAGAAAACAAAGCAGTGGTTACCAGCGGGGAGAAGGAGGTGGGGAGGGGCAACACAGGAGCAGGGGATCAAGGGGCACAAACTATTGGGCTTCAAATAAACTGCGAGGATATATTCTACCTCACAGGGAATACAGCCAATGTCTTATAATAACTATAAACGGAGTATAACCTGTAAACATTGTGAGTCACTATATTGTACACCTGTAATTGTAATAATATTGTACGAAAACTATGTGTGTGCATGTGTGTATGCACGTGTTTGCACGTTTGTGTGCATATGTGTGTGTGCACATGTGTGCGCTCAGTCGTGTCCAACTCTTTGTGACCCCATGGACCGTAGCCTGCCAGGCTCCTCTGTCCATGGAATTTTCCAGGCAAGAATACTGGAGCAGGTGGCCATTTCCTCCTCCAGGGGATCTTCCTGACCCAGGATTGATCTCGCATCTCTTGCATCTTCTGCGTCGGGAGGCAGATTCTTAACCACTGCGCCACCTGGGAAGTCTGTACATCAACTATACTTTAATAAAAAAAAATTGTATCAACTTCAGATGATTGTTGTGAGACCTAGGTAAGTTAAAATAAATGCTGTGTGCTTAAATAGTAATTCCAGGTTAATTTTAACTGCTATCACTGCTTACCACGGAGCTATCATATCAAGGAACATCTTCAAGGCTATCAGCAATGATGTGTAGGGCAAACTCCAGGGAGTGTCATTCGCTTAGACTACAGTGTGAATGGTGCCTCCTGGAGCCATGCAGTATATGGCCTGCACAACAGTACAAGACAAGTAAGAACACCAATATCTCCCTGATACCTCATCCAACCACAAGAAAGACACCAACTCCTCCCTCTTGCTCACCCAAACTCCCTTTTCCAAAAAAGAAAAAGACCTAAAGTTCATTTGCACACGCCCTAGATCACAGAAGAACCACCCCCTCAGCTCACCCAACTTGAAGCACAGAACTCAGACACTTCTTAGAGAGGGGACCCCTTGCCAGACCCTCCACCTGTCCTCGGATGTGAGAAGAGCCAGGACCTCCACAGCATGTAGAGGGCATGGGGTAACTTCCAAACATTTTCATGTCTGTTTTCCTTATACTGTTTGTTCCTCAAGGCAGGGACTAGGGCCTGGGCCCAGCATAGGATTGTAGAATCAGACAGACCCAGATCTAAGTCTGACTCCCTCTTGAAACTGTTGTGAAGGCTTAGGCAAATGACAGTGCCTGTTTCATGAGCTTCTGTTTTCTCAGCTGAAAAATGGGAATAATAATAAAGTCTTCCCCCCAAAAGGCCAAAGAATGTTCTACTACACAATTGCACTCATTTCACATGCTACCAAGGTAATGCTCAAAATCCTTCAAGTTAGGCTTTAACAGTACATAAGCCAGGAACTTCCAGATGTACAAGCTGGATTTCAAAAAGGCAGAGGAACCAGAGACCAAATTGCCAACGTCTGTGGGATCATAGAAAAAGCAAGGGGATTCCACAAAAACATCCACTTCTGCTTCATTACTATGCTACAGCTTTTGACTGTGTTGATCACAACAAACTGTGGAAAGTTCTTAGAGAGATGGGAATACCAGATCACCTTACCTGTCTCCTGAGAAAAGGGTATGCAGGCCACAGAGCAACAGTGAGAACGAGACATGAAACAAGAGACTGGTTCAAAGTTGGGAAAGGAATCGTCAAGGCGTATATTGTCACCTGTTATTTAACTTATATGCAGAGTATATCATGTGAAATGCCGGGCTGGATGAGTCATAAGTTGGAATCAAGATTGCTGGGAGAAATATCAACAACCTCAGATATGCAGATGATACCACTCTTCTGGCAGAAAGCAGAGAGGAACTAAAGAGCCTCTTGATGAGGGTGAAAGAGGAGAGTGAAAAAGCTGGCTTAAAACTTAACATTCATAAAACAAAGATCATGGCATCTGGTCCCATCACTACACTGCAAACAGATGGGGGAAAAGTGGAAACAGTGGCAGATTTTATTTTCCTGGGCTCCAAAATCACTGTGGACAATGACTGCAGCCATGAAATTAAAACACACTTGCTCCTTAGAAGAAAAGCTATGACAAACCTAGACAGCATGTTAAAAAGCAGAGACACTACTTTGCTGACAAAGGTCCATATAGTCAAAGCTATGGTTTTTCCATTAGGCATGTACGGATGTGAGAGTTAGACCATAAAGAAGGCTGAGTGCCAAAGAATTGATGCTTTCGAACTGTGGGGTTAGAGAAGACTCCTGAGAGTCCCTTGGACAGCTAGGAGACCAAACCAGTCCATCTTAAAGAAAATCAAACCTGAATATTTGTTGGAAGGACTGATGCTGAAGCTGAAGCTCCAAGCTTCACTTTGGCCACCTGATGTGAAGAGATGACTCAATGGAAAAGACCCTGATGCTGGGAAAGAATGTAGGCAGGAGGAAAGGGGATGACAGATGATGAGATGGTTGGATGGCATCACCGACTCAATGGACACGAGTCTGAGCAAACTCCAGGACACAGTGACGGACAGGGAAGCCTGGCCTGCTGCAGTCCATAGGGTTGCAGAGCTGGACACGACTTAGCGACTGAACAACTCCCTCCCAAAGTGATTGTGAAGACCAAATGCACGGTCTCAAGCAGTGCCTTGTGCACAGGATCCTTTAATCTTGACAAAATGCCTCTGACCAGGTCAGGCCAGCGGTGGGCTTTTGGTTTTTGCGGGTGTTTGGGGGGAATTTTTTTGGTGGAGGGCAAGGAATTGTTATTCATATTTGGAAAGAGTAAACTAAGACCAAAGATGAAATAACTCACTCAAAGTACTGGAGCCAGCCCACTGAGACTCAGGAGTTACTAAATACAGACTGTCCGACACTGGGCAGTGGCATCCTCCCAGCTCCATCTCCTGACACAGCTGGCCTGCAGCTACCCTCCTCTGACCACTTTCCCCTCGGACCTTTGCTGCTGAGGCCAACCAAAGTGACTTCACTCCAGACAGATGAGGAAGGCAAGGAGTGAACTAGAAAATCTGCCTCCCCTGTGGGGACAGCCCCACATGGTCCCAGGATGGCTGCCCCTTGCTGCGTGCCTGTGAAGGAGTCTGCTCCTTGTGTGCACAGTAAAGTGATGGGCTTGGGCTCTTCCAGCTCTGATATTTCAGCCCTAACACTGAGGGCAGAAGCTCAGCATCTCAGCAGCTTCCCAGGCATGTCTGAGCACCAGGAGTCACTCCCCAGCTGAGGAGGTGGTGGCATGCTTGGAGGCTGGCAGAATGATGGGCTCAGGGAGGAGGAGGAGGAAGAGGAAAAGGAGGAAGGTGACAGCAGAGCCTTCTGGCTTCGGGTCCTGTACACAGGTAGAGGCCTAGGAGCACTGCCTGGCTGGCTAGTATTCGAATTCCAGGGAGATTACAGTCCCCCACCCCGTGCAGAAGAGATAAACCCATCTTTGGCCCACCAAGAAAGCCCAAAGTGCAGACCTTAAGGAGCCAAGAGCCCCTTGCATCCTCCCACCCTCTCTCCCTCACTATACTCTCAACAGCTGTAACGTGCTGGGGGCTCCCTGTGGATACGACATGCAGCCACTCGCTCACCAAACCCTGTGGACAGGCCTGGTCCACAGCAGGTAAGGTCCCAGCTCTCATGGAGCTGACGTTCTAGTTGGACAGATGGACATTGGTCAGACGAGCCTATAAACAAATGCTAAGTTCCAAAAGTGACAAGGGCTGAGAAAGCCAGGTACCTAATTCTAGGAGAGAGTGTGATAGGGGAATTGAGTTGAGTCAGATCAGGGAAAGCTTCCAGAGGAAGAAATCTTTTTTTTTAATTTTTTTATTTTTGGTTGCACTGGGGCTTCATTGCTGCCCTTGGGCTTCCTCGAGTTGCAGCAAGTGGGGGGTTTCTCTTTGTAGCAGTGCACAGGCTTTCTCACTGCGGCGGCCTCTCTGGCTGTGAAGCATGGGCTCTATGTGCACAGGTCTCAGTAGCTGCAGCACGCAGGGTCAGTAGCTGTGGCGCATGGCGGCATGTGCAATCCACCCAGACCAGGGATTGAACGCGTGTCTCCTGCATTGGCAGACAGAGTCTTACCACTGTGCCACCAGGGAGTCCAGGAAGGGTTGTTTGAGCTGCCCACACTAAAGGGAGGGAAGAGGACTCAGACAGAGGAAACAGTGTGTGCAGAGGCCCTGAGGGGGAAAAGGAAGGACACCCTTTTCACACGGGGTGTGTGGAAGAAGGGAAGTAGAGGAGGCCAGCCTGACTGGCGTGCTGAGGACAGGCCGGAGTGGAACAGGAGAGGCTGGGAGAGTCAGAGGAGCCTGAGCAGACGAGCACGAGGATCCTGTCTTGATCCTAAAAAAGCACTGAACAGGGAAAGGTGTAAGGGGTGTGAAAGAAGAGGGAAACAGTCGGGTGGGCATTCCTATAAGAAGCCAGTGAATGCAGCAGACCAGCAAGGAAACACTTTCTGGGGCCCAGGCGGGCGATAAGGGTGGCATTGCCTGGGGTCAGGGAGGTACAGATGGAGAGACTATGGCGGGAAAACCCGAGCCTGCTTTAGCGATGGACTGCTGACGGGGGGCGGGGGGGCGCTGGAGGGAGAGATGCCAGGGTGACGGCCACACCTCTGGCCTGCAGACCCTAGTGGGTGGAGATGGAAACAGTGGATGAGGGGCAGGATTCGATGGGGTTTGAACAGGGGAGGTCCAAACATCCCTTCTAGAGATGTTGAGTTTAATGTGTCCTTAAGATCTCTACAAGGAGATGTCAAGCCAGCAGTCAGACAGATGAGTCTGGAGCTTCGAGGGGAGCACAGAGCTGGAGGTATGATGTGTGAGAAGCAGATGGACCAGCAGGGACTGCAGCTGAGGCTGTGGGTAGAGTGAGAAGAGGCAAGAGCCGGGGCCAAGTCAAGGTCTGCAAGTTTAAAGCAGGAAGGAGGGGGCTTTCCTGGTCCAGGAGTCAGGAATTACCTGCCAGTGCAGGGGACACGGGTTCAGTTCCTGGTCTGGGAAGATCCCACGTGACACGGGGCAACTAAAGCTGTGTGCCGCAGCCACTGAGCCTGTGCTCTGTTACAAGAGAAGCCACCGCTATGAGAAGCCCACGCACCGCAACTCGGGAGTAGCCCCTGCTCACCGCAACTAGTGTAGCCGAAAGAGCAAGCAGGGAAGAAGCTCAGACAAGGGAGGGAGAGGAGCAGCAGCAGCGGCGGCAGGAGGAAAAGCGGCAGAGGGTCACGGAGGCCGTGCGAAGAGAGCCCACCAGGGAGGAGGGGGACCCACGCCACGGGGTGAAGGATGCTGTAGCCACGAGAGCACGGGTGAGCTTAGCTGGAGATGTTCAGGGAGTCCTGAGGCCAGAAGACAAGTAGGAATGAGGAGAGTTGAAAGACAGAGGGGAAGAAAAGGTGGACACTCGGTGGGGAAGTTAGGCTAGGAATGAAAGACAGGGCAGTATTGGGGGAAGGCTAAGAAATCACTGGAGGATCGCTTTTAGACTTGTTTCATTTTTGTTTTTAATGCAGTGACTTGACAGCTGATTGAGAGCAGGGGATCTAGAGGAGAGAAGGGGAGCTGTCATCCATAGGAAACGAGGGAAGGAGGACAGCATGGGGCAGCTGTGGATAAGCTTGTATATCCCGTTTCTATCTCTCTCATCTAAGGGAGTTGCTGTCTTGGTGGCCCCTGTTTTTCCTATAAAGCAGGAGGCCAAATCATCTTTTGCGGGTGAGGTGTGCTGGGAAGAGAGGTCAGAAGGTTCAGACAGTGGAAGCGGTTTAAAATGTTTGCCATGGAACCCGGGAGAGAAAGATGGCCAGAGAAATGGCACAGGGTCATCCCACACTGCTGAGGGCCTGCTCTGCTTGCCGGCTCATCTTCTTTACAAAGGTAGTACAGACCTGCATCTTCTCATCTAAAAACCTTA
The DNA here is from genome assembly GCF_023091745.1 of Budorcas taxicolor. Lineage (NCBI taxonomy): Eukaryota > Metazoa > Chordata > Mammalia > Artiodactyla > Bovidae > Budorcas > Budorcas taxicolor. Next base: position 33,616,731 of record NC_068912.1, read on the forward strand.
AGGCCAGACTGGTTTTGGAAACCAGGCTTTGCTTCTAATTTTATTTTAGAAGGGTAATATGGTGCGTATACCACATAATTGCATGACACCCCCTGTAGGGTTTGGGGCAGCACCCTTAATCAGATACATTTGTATTTCTGAAGCAGAATATGAAAATTCACACCAAGCAAGTAAAGACTATAAATAGCCTCACATCTGTTCAGGTCATTTACTGCCAAATGAGTTATGGGAGAAAGAATAAACATTTTTTTCTGTATTTCAGGGCAATTCAGATTTTGGCATTGTGAATAAAGTTTTAGGGACCTATACATGGTCCTAACAGAAATTTGGAGATTATTTTTAAAATAACATAATCATAGTCTCAGTGGGAAGGAGTGTCGGTACCTCCCTTCTCCTGAATGGCTTTTTTTTTTTTTAATGATCCTCTCAGTCTGACTCTTTGCAACCCCATGGACTGTAGTCTGCCAGGCTCCTCCATCCATGGGATTCCTTCAGGCAAGGATACTGGAGTGGGTAGCTACTCCCTTCTCCAGGGGATCCTCCTGACCCAGCGTCTGAACCTGGGTCACAGGCAGATTCTTTACCATCTAAGCCACCAGGGAAGCCCGGTGGGTGGATTATCTACGCTTAAAAGGCATGCCGTCTAAGTTCGTGGATGTCAGTCATGACTGTCCTACCAAGCTGCTCGAACCTCAGGCTAGAAGCCTAGACATAGCGGGAGGGCTCTGGGTAGTTCGGAGAGTTCCAACCAGGAAGGAGCGCAAAATGTTGTAAGATAGGACCAGGTGAGACAGACACAGCTCTGGTCACATCATTTGCATGCTGAAGTCTCTCTGATGGTTCCCCACTATCTGCTGGGGTTTTCTTGGTGGCTCATTGGGTAAAGAATCCACCTGCAATGCAGGAGATGTGGGAGATGAGGGTTCGATCCCTGGATCAGGAAGATCCTCTGGAAGAGGGCATGGCAGCCCGCTCCAGTATTCTAGCCTGAAAAACCCCATGGACAGAGGAGCCCGGCGGGCTACAGTCCATGGAGTCGCAAAGAGCTGGACATAACTGAGCGACTGAGCAGCAGCACCGTCTGCTGGAAAATCTGTTTCCAGCCCATGTCCTGAACACCCCAACTACTCTTCCAAAGCACCATGACCTTACAGTCTGGTCTTCGCCCAGGCTGTTTCCTCTGCCTGGAATTCCCTTGCACCTATTCACTTTCTGTGAACACATACTTATTTCTCGAAACCCAGTACGAATATCACCTGCTCTTTAAGCTTTTCCTGACTGCCTCTGGCAGAGCTAGTCGTGGTCCCTGGGCTCTCACAGCTCTTGTCAATAGCCTCATGACAGGCTTTATGTGTCTGTCTTTCTTTTCACACTCTGTGCTTCTTAGGGGTGGAGCACATCTCCTGTTCATCTTTGTGTGAGCAGTGCCTGGCACACGGGAGAGAAGGGAAAAGTGATGGAGGGTAAGAAAGAGACAGACAGTGTCTGACCTGTGTCCTGGAGGTGAGCTGAGCAGGAAGGGCCAGATCAGGGGCTATGACATGCCAGCCCTTTTGTGCTAAGATCCAGTCTTCTAGGACAAGAAGATCCTTAGGATTTAAATTTCTACTCTATAAAACAAGGCTATTTCCAAGCTGGCTTCCTTTCATTCTCTTTTCTCTCTCTCTCTTTCTAAAGTAACTCTTTCCTTTTTGATCTAGGTCAGTCATTACCAGGCTTCCCTGGTGGCCCAGCAGTAAAGAATCTGCCTGCTAACTCAGGAGACTCGGGTTTGATCCCTGGGTTGGGAAGATCCCCTGGAGGAGGGAATGGCAACCCACTCCAGTATTTTTGCCTGGAGAATCCTATGGACAGAGGAGCCTGAAGGGCTACAGTCCATGGGGTCGCAAAGAGATGGACAAGATTTAGCAACTGAACAACAAGTCATTACTAAAGTTTTTACAAAAAGGTCTGGGCCATGTGTGAGACCTAAACACACATCATCATTAGGATTTTCACCATTCCCTAAGCCTAAAACTAAGATGTGGGTAAATTCCTAGGCCACCATCAGGGCCAAATCTCAAAAAGGGAGGCAGCCACCTAGGGGAGGACACCATCATCCCAAACTACCAACAGAGCTGGCTCTATGGTGTGTGGGGTTTCTCGGAGGAGGTATAAAGAAACTGTCTGCCAGTGCAGGAGACACAAGAGGTGCGGGTTCGACCCCTGGGTGGGGAAGATGCCCTGGAGGAGGGAATGGCAACCCACTCCAGTATTCTTGCCTGGAGAATCCCGTGGACGGAGGAGCACGGCAGGCTGCAGTCTATCGGGCCGCAGAGTCGGACGTGACTGACACGCACACACACGGGGTAGGACTGTCTTACAGGCAAGGATTTTGGATGGAAACCAAAACTGGTTTGTGTTTGTTTGTATATTAAGATTGTATCTATTTGCTGTTCTTGTTCTATTTTTAAAAACTATGAGACATTGCTTATATAATGTACAAAAGTGGAAAGGATAGTGTCATGAACCCCTATGTACCTATCACCCAGCTTTAGCAATTATCAACACATGGCCACTCCTGCTTCCTCTGTATCCCAACTCTCTCTCCTCCCCCTCCCACCTCTAGTTACTCTGAAGTACAGTAGTGGATCCACATCTGACATTAATAAGCCCCCCAGGAAAGCAGCCGAGAGAGCCAAAGCTGGGCCTTTGTGTGAGTGGTTCCTGGGCATCCCTGCTTCCAGCCTGCAGCATGGAGGTGCACTCTTGACAGTGGAAATGACCAGATGCCCAGTGCTCATCTGGGGATAAACAGGCACCTTCACCATTGAATGCCTGTGTTCCTTGAATTTAAAGGTGCTCTTGCAGGATTTTAGGGATCATGGTGCCTGATTTCAACAAGATCCTGATCATACTGTTCAGAGGATGAGCCCACAGCCAGATCTCAGAAAGCACAGTGTCCTTTCCAGACGTCAGGATGTGACTGCAAGAGGAGAGGTGGGAAATGGGCTTTCCTCACTGAAGTCAAGGCTCGAACCTGCTTCTGGGTGCCCTCCCTGAAACAGAGCGGCAGCTTCCTGCCATTTGCTAGGCACACAGCTGAGTCACTTCCTGACGCAGCGAGCAAGGTGTTCCACGGCTTTTGACTCAGCGGCATGAAGATGCTTTTTGAATCGACAAGCAGCTGATGAGCCCTAGCCTGGACTGGTGCAAAACAGAAGTGCGTGCCCTTGCTTCAGCACAGATGGGCCCATAGACACCAGATGGTACGGAGGCACTGGGTTCCCGATGCCCAAGAACAGTGTCACCTTCACGATGGATGAGAAGAAATACTAGCTAACGCTCACCACGCCGTCTCTGCACCCCAGGACAGTCCTACATGCTCTCCTGGCGGTGCTATGAGCAAGCTGCCATGGATCCCCCTATCTTGCAGCTGAGGAAACTGAGGCCCCAAGCGGACAAAGAACTAGTCTTCCCATGACTGACTGATAAGCTGGGCTTGGAACCAGACTGTCCGACTCCAGAGCCTACCCCTGGGAGCAAGGCTGCCTTTCCATCCTGCTCAAGAAGCCTGACTCTGATTGTGGGGATCACAAAGTTCCTCCACAAACCGCTATGCCTGAGCCTTTGCAGGGAACCCACTTCTCTTCTCTAGGGGTTACCATACACCCTTGACCCTGAGGCCCGTCCTCATCAGGCAGAACCGTTCACTGGTCTCCTCCAGAGGCCACAAAGCGGGTGTCCGAAGCTCCTGCCCGGCTCAGGTTGTGCCGGGCTACAGCCCTGAAAAGCTGGTGTGGCTTCTGTCACGGCTGGTTAATAGTAAAGGGGTCAGGTGGCTTGAAACTGAAAAGGACAGAGAGGTATTCACCCCTGTATGCCAGACACTCAATTCCTCTTCCCTAGATGTAACCATGGTACCAGTCTCTTGCCTAACCTTCCAGTGATATTTCATATGTATATCAATGATATATATTGAGTTGGCCAAAAAATTCATTCAGGTTTTTTTGATAAAGATGTTATGGAAAAAGCCAAATGAACTTTTGTCTAACTATTAAGGGGCTTCCTGGTGGGTCAGCAGTAAAGAATCCACCTGCAATGCAGGAGACTCAGGTTCAATCCCTGGGTTGGGAAGATCCTCTGGAGAAGGAAATGGCAACCCACTATAGTATTCTTGCCTGGAGAATCCATGGACAGAGGAGCCTGGCAGGTTACAGTCCCAAAGTGTCAGACACAACTTAGAGACTACACTACCACCACCATAAATATTATACACACACACACACCACACACACACATCACACACACCACACACACACACATCACACACATACATCACACACACACCACACACACATCACACACACACAATCACACATCACACACACACATCACACACACATCACACACACACATCACACACACATCACACACATCATACACACACAAGCATACACATCACACACACATCACACACACATCACACACACAATCACACACATCACACACACAATCACACACACATCATACACACACAATCACACACACATCACACACACACATCACACACACACACCACACACACATCACACACACACTCATCACACACACACTCATCACACACACACATCACACACACACACGTGTATATTTATTGTTTTTCTCCCCATATTTTCCCTACTGTCCACTGGAGATGTCACCTCAAATTTCAACACTCTCCTATCCTGCAAAGTTGGGAATCCACAGGGTTCCAGGGCTCCTGACAAGCTGTCCCATCTACCCCTGCCCGCTCACACCCTCATCTCCACAGTCAGACTGAGAGACCACCAGGCCAGGTTCTTGGTCCCAGGGCCCAGTTTAGCTCAGCTGCTGCAAGATGCCCATGACTCCTGGGTCATTCTTCACAAAGAGTTCAACCCCAGGATGGCCAGGTCTGAGCCTGCTCTGACTAGAGCCTCCATGCCCCCCTCCAACAGCCTGCACCCTACCACTGGGCCCTGTCATCAGCACAATCCCCCACTGCTGCAACCCATCTCTGGATGTTCTCTTCACCCTCTTGCTGTGACTCAGCAGCTCACCATCCTGGCTGCACAGTAGAATCATCTGGGGAGCTCTGACAATCTGCTTCCATCTGGACCCCACCCCCAGCGATCCTGATCAATGAGTCTGCTTGCTGGATTCTGGTTAGTCAGGGTGGGCCTGAGCACTGGTAGCTTTTCCTGGTTCTTGCAGCTCCCAGGGGAGCCTGATACGCAGGGAAGGGCTGAGCAAATGACCCTAAGGCCGAGGTGGCCCCGGAAGCCTCTCAGGTGAAGGCTGTCTTCTCGCACATGTGGGACCACTGGGCCTGGGGGCACAGGGTGCTGCCCGCTCTCCAGTCCACTCCCCCACATTCCCCTGGGCACTGCCTCGCCTCCCAGCACTACTGCTGCCGTCATCTGAGTGAGGAGAATCGTCGTCTGAGTTCCGTATCTCCATCAATGTCCCCTCCAACAATCTGCCTCTGGCTCCCTTTTCCTTCTCCCTTCTGAGACAGGAGGGAAGGGGGCAGGGCACAGCCATTAACAGAATGACAGGGCTGTTGAGGATACGACGGAAACTGGTTAGAGCCGATTACAGCAAGAAGGCAGGAGATTCCACTTTCAGTGGACCCTGAACCTCCTTATACGCCCACTGTAATATATGAGCTACATGATGTATATCCACAGACACCAGGACAGTTCCCAGATAGCACGAAAGACCAAAAAGTGGGTGATAGCCTAATTTCTGGAAATCCCCACCCTCTTCCCCAAAACAGTTGCCTATGAGATTACCCAGCCCATAAAAACTAACCACCCTATATTTGGGGGCCACTTGAACTTTCCATTCCCTGGGACTGCTTTGCCTGCTGAGACAGACTGCATTCTACCTTTGTGTATCTTAATAAACCTGCTTCCACTTATTCATTCATGGCTCATTCTTGAATCCTTCCTGAGGGAAGCCAAGAACCCTAACTTGGTAGCCCATCAGAGGGACTCACCTGAGAACTAGAACATAACCATCCTCTCACACCCCATTCTCCTGCAACCTCCCCCCACTCTTGTCCTTCCCCCCACTTCTACAGTCACACCACGGCCTTTGTCATGACTAGGAGCTGTGCTCCAAGTAAACCTTAATTTTAAAGATCCCATCTTCCAAAACACCCAACTTTCTAGCTCACCTCTAGTATCTAGACTCTACAACATTTTTCAGCTTTGCTGGGAACTCCAGCCCTTTGGCCTCCCTCCATTTCACTGCCCCTCACCCTGTTTGGATCCTAACTTCCCTTCATCACTGGCTTAGTCAATGTCCATCCTCTTCATACTCCTTCCTCACACTCTCATCTGCCCAGCCATCTCTCCATTGTCACCTTGATAAGCTCCTGACCCGGGTGATGTCCAGCCTCCCTCTACTCTGGGCTGTCCCCAGGCAGCAGTGCTGGACACAATGTAAACCTTGGGCCCTGACACATGGGACCTTGGACTGATTATTTACCTCTCTGTGCTTCAGTTTCTCCAGCTGGAAAACGGGGATAACAATAATACTTCGGGACCTTGCTAGCAGTCCAATGGTTAAAACTCCACACTGCCGGTGCGGGGGGAGTGGGGTTGATACCTGGTCAGGGAACTCAGATCCCACATGCTGTGTCATGAGGCAAAAAGATTAAAAAAAAAAATGTTTTTCACAATAAAACTTCTAGAATCATTATGAATTTAAATGATTTAATATACATAAGATGCCTCACATAGTAAATACTGGCTGCTGGAAAACATGATTGGTTTAACTGCTTCACTGTAGGAGCAGCCTGCCTTCAGAGCTGGTAAAATGTGAATAGCTGTCCACCGTGGAACTGGAACCACACTTGCTGTCTTCACCGCGGTGTTCGACCCTTAACCTCCATCGTCCCCCACCCACCCTGAGTGAACACACTCCCTATCTTGTGTGCAATTACGTCACACTCACCCCTCCTTAGGCCTCCAACCCCATGCCCCGCCACCGTCTCTACTCTCAGCTGACGACCTTGCTGCCCACTTCACATCGAAAAATGACCCAATGAAAAGAGAGTTCCCACACTGAGAAGCTTCTGGCCAGCGCTTCTCAGTTGATAGCTTTTTGTGCTGGCCGGCCCGTCACTCCTGCTTCTGGGGGACAATGTCTGCTCTGAGCTAAGACCAACTCCTCCACCCGGGCGCTGGGTCCCATCTCTCCTGCTTATTCAAGGATTTTGTTCCCTCTTCTCCCATAGCATCAATTTCACCCCTCCTTTTTTTATTTTCAAAAAAGTGTATAATACAATGGTTTTTAGTGTATCACAAGACTGCACAACCATTCCCACAATCAATTTGAGAACATCATCACTCCGAAAAGCAAGCCCATACCCATTAACCACTGCTCCCCATTTCCCCCCCCCCAACCTCCCTGACCACTTGTCTGTTTTCGGTCTCTACAGAGTCCCCTATTCTGGACATTTTATACAAACAGATTCACATAATAAGTGGTCTTTTGCGACTGGCTTCTTTCCCTCAGCGTAATGTCTTCAAGGATGAAATCATCCATGTTGTGGCACGGACTTCACTCCTTTGCATGGCCAGCCAATATTCCACTGTATGAACATACTACCTTTTATTTTTCCATTCACCAGTTGATGGACATTTGGATGGTGTCTACTTCTGGCTATTATGAACAATGCTGCTAGAAACACTTGTGCACAAGTTTTTGAACATATGTTTTCAGTTCTCTTGGATATGTGCCTAGGAATGGAATTGCTGGGTCACATGCTAACTCTGTCTAACCTTCTGAGGAACTGCCAGACTGTTTTCCAAAGCGGCCACACTATTTTACATTCCCACTAGTAATATATGAGGGGTTATTTTTATCATCAGAATTCATAACATTCTGAAATAACACCTTTGATCTCACAGTTCTCTTCTGGTTACCACCGCATTTTCCATTCCTCTGCTCCCCTTACAGCAAAACTCCTGAAAATAAATGGTCTTTATTACTTGTCTCCAGTTCCTCCCCTCCTATTTTCCCTTGAACCCACTGCTACTAGACTTTGCCCCCAACATGCCACCAAAACAGCTCTTGTCAAAGCACTAGCGATCCTACTGCGGCCAAATGCCTTGGCCCTTTCCCAGTCCTCATCATCTGACCTTTCAGCAGCTTTGGACTTGACCCTCCTTCTTAAAGCACTTTCTCCACTTGGATGGAATTCTCTCCATTTCTCTCTCTCTGTGTGTCTCTATCTCCCTCTCTTCTCCATCTCCCTCACTGACTATCTCTCCCCTAGCCTCTACAAGCTGGGACCCCACTGTTCAGTGTTCAGTCCTTTTCTCTGTGTTGACTCTCTAAGTTACTACAACCAGTCACAGCTTTAAACTCTCTAACTCCCAAATTTATACTTCTGCCATGTTCCAAAGTACTCTCATAGTTCCCCATCAAACCTGCTCTCCCCACCGTCTTCCCTCATCTCTGTAACTGTCAACCCCACCCTTCTAGTTGGTCAGACAAAAGGCTCTGCAGTTCCTTGTCATCCCTCTCTCTCACACCTCACATCCAATCCAGCAGCAAACACTGCCGACTCTACTTTCTAACTATATCCTCAATCTGACTACTTCTCATCACTTCCACTGATGTCACCTGGGCTCCCTCCATAGTCACCTCCCACCTGGATGAATTCTGGAACCTGGATGGAGCCTTCTAGCAGGTCTTCCTATTTTACTGTTGCCCCCTCAGACGTCTGTGGTGACCACAGTGACTCTAGGAAGATGGAAGTCAGATCATGTCACTACTCTGCTCGGAAATTTCCAACAGGCCCCACGACACCCTGAGTAAACGGCAGAGTCCTCACCTGGCCTGGCTCCTCACTACCCTCTTGACTGCAGGTCCTATCTCTCTCCCCTCCCACTCCAGCCACAGCAGCCTCCTTGAGAATGCCAGACTTGTCCAATCTCAAGGGCTTTTCATTCATTGTTTTATTTTGGAATGGAACGTGCTCCTTGCAAATATCCACGTGCTCTGGTCCCTCGCCTCCATCAGGTCTTCACTCAAATGTCACTTTCTCAGGGAGGCCCTCCTTGAGCACACTAGCTATGCAGCCCTCTCCCCAGTGCCCTGAATCTCTCTTTCTCTGCTTTTTCTTTTCCTCCTTAGCAACATCATCCAACAACTCCTTTATCTTATATTAGTTGTCTCCCTTCACTAAAATATAAGCTACTTCAGGGCCAGAAAGTTTATCTGCTTTGTTCACTGAGGGATCCCGGGACCCACAACAGTGCCCAGAACATAACAGGAATTCAGTGAACAGCTGTACTTTTGATAAACTTTCCCTGGAATTTTTGGTGGTTAGATAATCTATTCTAATCCATTGTATATTGGGCAACTCACATCATTTAATGTACGGTACCCCATACTGACTTGGGTTTATAACTGGATGGAGAGAAGCAGCCCAAAGAGTTCAAGAAGTTTATTAGCCACTAACATAAGGGACTGTCCCATCAAAGGTGCTAGTGGGTCATCAAGGTATCCTGGCCACACTGCATTCATCACACCCAGTAACAGCTTGAAAACACAGACTGAAAGTTCAGGTCCTCTAGCTTGGATTATTTCTCATGTTGGAAGACTGTATAGGAGGGGGCATCTTCCTGATTATTCGGTACACCCATGGAGGGCCTATGCTTTGTTAAGGTTGATTCTGAATGCCCTGGCCAGAAATCTTGGACGCTCCCACCACTGCCAAATGGTGATGTCATTTACACTGTGGTCGATCTGAATGGAGCAGTGCACAGGTGGGGCGCCCGTGTGCAGCCACCCTGGCTTTCTATAGCACTCTCCTAGAGCGAGGACTTGAAATGCCTCCCAGTTCCCCATATCTCACCAGGCCCATGCTGAAACAGCCCCAGATGTGCAACAGCAGTTTGCCACGTACAGACAGACATTTGTCTCTGAGCGTGGATCCACACTTTATGCAGATGGTTGGAAAGTTTTGTAATAAACAGGAACTTCACCCCAGCTATCACCACTGAGCCTCACTTGCCTAAAACAAATGACACACAGACTTTGAAGGAGATCCTTGATCCTTTGACCTCTGAGGCCCTCAAGCCTCCCCTTCCCTGCTCAATTCATCCCTCCAGGGTCAAAGGTAGGAGCTTCCTGCTCAAGGTCTCAAGATGCGCCAGCCCCCGCCCCAGGTTCTGTGCATACTTGAAACTCACAAGAGCTAGATGGACCAGGTCCCACACCTGCTGGTTCTTGACCTGGTTCCTCTTGAGCCTTTCAGATTTGATTTCTTTAAGCTTCGCCTCATGAAGACTCTGGGGCTCTGCAAATGCTAAAGTGGGACGACACTGTTCTCTGAGTATCCAAGAAAAGGTGTGCGAAAGGAGCACTCCTATTATTCAAAGTGCACATCAACTTCTTGCTTCCATCTGATTGGCAAAAATCAGATGTACACTGCAACTGGCAAAAATTGCAGTGTAACAAACGTGGAGCAAGTAGGACTCCCATAAACAACTGGTGGGAGTGATAATAGATGCAACCACTTTGGACAGTGATTCAGCCAACATCTAGTTAAACTGAAGATACGCATACCCTCTGAGACATCAATTCTATTGCAAAACATATACACCCTAGAGAAATGTGTATTCATGAACATCCGTGTCATATGTTTATTAGCATTAGTAGCAATGGTGAGAATTGAAAACAACTTAAATGGCCATCAACTAGAGGATGAATAAGTAAATTCATCCTCTAGCTTGACCATCAACTGGTCACGTAATGAATAAATTCATTACAGTGGAATACAATACAGTCATGAAAATGGATGCACTAGAGTTACATGTATCAATACAGCTAAAATCTCAAAAAAGAGTATTTAGCAAAAATAACAGCAAGCTGCAGAAGGTTGCATATAATGCATTTATATAAAAATTTAAAGTATGTACATATGTTATATTATTTAAGGATACATATATATTTATTATAAAAATTTTTAAATGAATTAGTAGAATAAACCCCAAATTCAAGATAGTAGTTATTTTAGGAAAAGGGAAATCAATGGGAAGAGAATGGATACTTGCTATTGTTGCTGTATAGCTGCTAAGTTGTGTCTGACACTTTTGCAATCCCATGGACAGCTGCCCACCAGGGGGCTTCCCAGGCAAGAATACTGGAGTGGGTTGCTATTTCCTTCTCCAGGGGCACTTTTATGGCATCTGTAATATTTCATTTCTTAAGAACGTTGATTATATTATTATATGTGTGTTTATATGTCTGAGATGTTTCACTTAAAAAGCTGTGTTAAAGAGTGCTAAATCAGTGAATCAGAAGGGAACAGTATGGTGTGTGTTGGGCCTGGTAGCTAATCTTATGAATTGGTTCCACTGGCTTCTGGAGTTAAGTCCCAGGCTCTCCTAACACCACTCAGGGGCCCATTAGATTTGTGTGAATCTCCACATTTATGATCATCTCTAGAGTATATAATTTTCTCATAAAATTCAACAAAGTATAATGGAAAGTCTCAAGTGAACACAGTAGATTGATCACGATTCTAGAAATACAGTTGAATTCATTCATAAAAACCACTGACTTTCTTCTTACGGCTGTTTCCCCCCAAAGAAAACATTTGCAATTTTCTCTTCTTTGTCAGACATCACATGTTCACAACAACATACCCCAGCCAGGTGGCTCCAGAGTCACATTCATGCCTCAGGAGATTCACTAAGTGCTTCATAGAGCAGACCTCTGTGCTCATCCACACAGAAATCCCAGATGTTACATCCAAGAATGCCGAGGGCCAATCATCCTTGTCTGATGAATATGGAAGGGTGTGTGTCCTGCGCCTTGTTACCCACCCCTAAGCATCAGCTGTTTGTAGCTGCAGAGCTGGGGAACAGGGAGGGAATGGGGCTTTCAAACTCCACCAGATCTGGATTCTTCTCCTTGTGTCATGAGTCTGGACCTTCTGTGTAATCATTAATGTGTGTGTGCGTTTACTCAAACACATGTGTGAAACAGCACTATTAAGGGACAAGGTCAAGACACAGGACTGGACAAGGTCCAGTCTGCAGGCACAGGGCCAGAACCCTGCCAGGCCGGACCGAAGCTTCACCAGGCCCCTGATATTGCTACTGATCAGCTGGCATTAGGAACTGAACTTTCTAGCCTGCCCACCAGGGCGACTAATGTACTTCTTGCCTAGGGTTACCTTGAAGGGCACGCCAATGTGCATTTGAAATTCTCTTATTCCTCAGTGGACTGGTGCATGCCAGCTGTGCCTAGCGGTCTGAAGAGCAACAGAGAGACAGGGCCACCTGGTGGGCAGAGACCGTGCTTAGGAAATTGGGTGTCCACTTTCAGGACACTTATGCCCCTGAGGCAGCCCTGGGAGCCATGCCCCAGAATCCTGCTCTTCCCTCACTGGGCTATCGGGAGGATTAAATGAGAGATGTGGCTGGCTTCAGTAAGGGTAAAATCATGATTCACGCGGTCTTTTACCTTTAATAAAATAGTAACCCCATTCCCCTGATATGGGTACAAGTTGGGATTCCCAGGGAGCTTTCTTTAGGCATCTTCTTGGTTCCTACTGTCATAGATTCACTCAATGAACCCCCACCCCCACCCCCACAGCCTGGCCAAACCTGACTTTCCACTGTGGCCTGAAGCGCGTCCAGTGCCTTTCCGCACTCTTGCGCATATAGCTCCGCTGAAATCTATCTGCACCCTGAGGCCGTTTCAGATGTCACTCCTCCCTGAAGCTTCGGATTTCACCCATACTGATGCGCTGCCTCTGATGCGCTGCCTCTCTCCTTGGAACCGTGCATGCGGGGCCTGTGCTCCCTTCCCTGGTGCCTCCGTCCAGCCAACACAGAGCCCGCCACCCAGCAGGCCCTCAGCGAGTGTTAAACTGCATGAAACACATGAGGCCCAGCAGAGCTGTCCGTGTTCCCCAGGAGCCTGTGACCCTTACCTTGGGAGTGAACATGTGTAGGATGCCGTCAATGGCCCCCCGCAGCAGCAGCCCCCGGACCAGGAAGCAGGCCAGCACCACGTAGGGGAAGAGGGAGCTGAAGTACATCACCTGCAGAGAAAACAAGGACCCACTGTGGGCCCAGCCCCTCCTGCAGCTGGCACCCCCCTCCCTGCTCCCAGCTGGGGTGCACGGGCCACCTCTGATGGCAGTAGAAAGCAGAGCCCCAGGACCCCCTGGGCACGCTGCCAAACCCACCGCACGTCTGGCACTGAGCCACGGCAGAAGCAGGCACACAGACAGGCTGGAGTCAGTGTGGCTGTGCCTGAGGCTTGTTTTCTCCTTCAAGGGTTGGTGGGGCTGGGCCTGCAGCCTCCCCACCCCCAAGGGCTGCCACTGGGGCAAGGAACCCTTTGCTCTTCCCTCTTCATTTTTTTTATGTCTTCATGCCGGCTTTTCTGTCCCTGACTCCAGGGGACTCCCTAAGGATCTCCCCTGTCCTTGGAGCTCCTTTGACAGAAAGCATCCAGGAGGGTACAGGCACAGCTCCCAAACAAAAGCATCAGAATAAGGTCCTGCCTCTTGTGATTATAAAGTATATATTATTTTCTAGCACATGCATTTCTTGAACATTTCTATATCCCCATGTGCCTGGCACAGAGCCACCCACAAAGGAGATGCTTACAAATAGTTTACTGTGCTGAAACAAACCAAGAGGGCTGTTTGGGGAGGATGGCGTAAAGGTTAAAAGCATGCATCTCCAGAGTTAGACCACCTGAGCTCTGATCCCAGCTCTACCATTTTCCAACCATGTGACCTTGAGCTATTCACTTAACCTTGGGGTGCCTCCTTTTCTTCATCTATAAAATGGGTATAATGATTCCGAAGGTTGTTGTGGTCCAAATGCGAACTCATAAATGTGGCAGTGTGTGATCCATGACGTGAAGTGCTAGCTACTAGTCTGGCCTTTGCAGACAGAAGAGGCGGTGGCTGAGATCACACTACCTTTCTAGGGCTTAGCTTCCCTGCTCATCAAATCCACCAAAGAACCTGGAGCCTCAGACAGACAAACCAGGTTCTGGTTTGAGCCCTGGGGTTGACTTGCTGGCTGTTTGACCATGGGTGAGATGGGTAGATTGAGCTATAGGATTTCTAACATCTTTTCCAGCCCTGGCAGTCCATGAATATTGATACATGACAAAGAAGAAAGGGTCCTTATTTGAAGGGAAAATGACCTGCTGGGAGAAGGTGTGTGGGGTTATGCTGGTCTGCATCCTCAGAGGCTCTCAAAGTCCCCTTCACTCAGAGCACCCACCTATTCACAGAGCCCATTAGTTACATATACAGTGAACTGTTAGTTTTCACCAAAAATTGCTGAGCAGGCTCTTCTAGGATTCTTGCTAGGGAAGCTGAGGGGCAAGTGTCTAGCCAAACATTCTAGTTCAATACTCCTGGTTTTTTTTTTTAACCTTAAAGTTTGCAGAGCAGCCCTGAGTTATCCGAGCATGGAGGCAGCTGGGGTCATGGCAATGATCTTCCACAAACCCATCCTGGTGGGCTGTCCACAGGGACCAACACTACAGCGGCGACACTCCCATCTCGGACCTTTCACGGCGGCCCAGAGTTCTCCGCCCCTGCCGTCCACACTTTCTGCAGCACCCTCTCCCCGAGTAAGTGTGGGCGCCCCCTGGCCACTCACCTTCCCCGAGGACTGGATGCCCTTGACAACAGCCATGCCCACGATGCTCCAGGCCACGAGGAGGCACAGAGTCATCTTCCAGTTGAGGCCCCCGCTCTCCGAGATGGAGTTGGAGATGTCCAAGGCCTCTCGGTACCAGAAGTAGGTAGTGGCTGAGCTCTTCTCACACTCTGCCTCCACCACTGAAATGGCAGCAAAGGCCGCAGGGGCCCGTGAGACCACCTCCCCGGCTGGAGCCCAATCCAGGGCAGCTGAGCATGGTAGCAGGAAGGGACTGTATTGTTCTGGGTTAGCCAGGGTCTGGCAGATGGACTCCTGGGCCACCGAGGGACCTGGGAGGCTTTAGGACACACTGATCTAACTGAATTCCCGCTCATGCCATTCCCCTGCCCATGTTCATCAATGGAGAGCAGGAAGGATTGGGCAGAACTGGCCGCAAGTTCCTTGGGAAAGGTCCTGACCTAGGAGCCAGACCCCTGGGTCCTCATCCTAGATCCTTAGAGAAATCAGTGGTGTGACCGTGGGAGAGTTGTTTCTGAACTTCAGTTTACCCATTTATGAGGAGGCATAAATCACCCAGCCCTTTATAGGACTGGCATGTGAATATAGATTGTTTCCAGACAGAATAGTGCTAGAGTAACACAGGGTAATTAATAATAACTAAACAAAACTCACAATTTCCAGAGTTACTCCTACACTCACTATTTCATTCAACCCCTATAAGAACTCTGTGGGACGGGCTGGCAAGAGATCATCATAAGAGGACATGAGGGGACTTCCACGGTGGTCTAATGGTTAAGACTCCATGCTTCCAATGCAGGGGTAAAGGGTTCAATCCCTGGGTGGGGAAACAGATCCCACATGCTGCATGGCCGAAAGAAAAAGAAAGTGGGAGAGATGAGGATCAGAGAGGGTAGGTGGCTTATCCAAGGTGGCACAGCAAGTCAACGAAATCCCAAAATCTGCAGGCAAGGAATGGAGACTCAGATGTGGAGAATGGATTTGTGGACACAGTGGGCGAAGGAGAGAGTGGGATGAACGGAGAAAGTAGCATCAACAGCCTAAGCCTCCCCTCTTAGGCTCTGTGGATTCCTTCCTAGGACAGAGCTAGCTGGAATCCCCAGGTGGGTTCCTTAGAAGAACCATACTTGCCTGCCACGGTCCCATTCCTGGAGACAGGGCACTCACTCCAGGGCAGTGGGTACTGGAAAGACTTGAAGAAGTAGAAGATGCTCCACCCGATGATCACATTATAGTACAGCCCCACAAAGAGGCAGACCTGCAGACAGGGGTCCACGGAGATCACAGAGGCTGCAGGCAGCTCCACCCCCTCCCCTCCCCCATGCACAGCCTTGAAGGAGGAAGAGGAGAGATGGGACGGTGGTAGCAGAGGGCCTGCTCCTAATCCTCCACTCATCTGTTATTCGGGGAATCCACAAAGGAATGTTTCAGATATTAAAGTTCTCTCCTTTAAGCAATGAAGTCTTAAAATGTTAATCCTTTCCAGTTTGAAATTCCTCTAAGATGCTTGAAGCACTTCCCCATCATTTCCTGATGACTCAGGATTATAATTCCAGAACTGCCCTGGGGGGCTATGGAGGCATGCCCAGTTATCGCTGCCACAGTAAATGGCCCCAGACAGCTGTGCTTATTGAGGTCCTGTAGATGCTTCATATTGGCTTCCCATGTCCTCCATTCTCTCAGGATGCTGCTTTCTCTTTGGTACTGTCAGAAGCCTGCCTCTAGAAAGACATGACTTCTCATTTTTTGGAACATGATAACCAACCTTGGTAGAACTGTATTTAAAACAAAAGCACATGGATCCTGACTGAGGCTCAAAGGGGTTTCCTTTGAAAGCAATGCTTCTACATGTAGAGATTTTCTGCATCCACTTGGGATGCAGACCCCTGCCTATAGCCAGAGACCCCCTCTCTTTCCACGGGCCTGGCTATCTGATGTATGTGACACTGCTGGGCAGTGTGAAGGCTGAGAGACCCTGGCTTCATCAATTTTGTCTGAGCCCTGGTATGCATGAGCAGACACTCCCATAGCATACCTTACATGTGTGGGAATATAGCGGGAGACATACCCACTGCCTTTACTGGAATGCTCACAGTCCAAGGAGGAGGCCCCACTCACACTCATGCACATATACACAGCCAGCCCCAGCAGAGGGTGCTGTATTCGGTCCTGTCAACCTGTGCAGAGGTGATCTCTCCCAGTCTCTGCCTGAGGCAGGTTTGGGCTGGCCCTGTTGCCAGGTCTGACAGATCCTTCCAGAGGCAGATTCCAGTTTTTATCCTGGGTGTGTGCATGGGCACCTGCAGACTTTGCTCTTAAGTGAGGCTCGGTTTCCCCACCTGGAGAGCTAAGCAGGGCTTCATCTGCAGCCCTGTGGACCAGCCTGTAACCCTCATGGAGCATTCCCAACCAGGCCAGTGGGGTCTCCCCATCTCCCACTGCTCCAAAGCCACACCCCTCCTGGGTCGGCCACAGATCCCTGAGGCCTTCTTCAGCTCCATTCATGTGCACAGCAAACTGGAAAGGAGACACCATACCCCAAGGCTGCCTTTTCTCACCCAAATAAATACTCTCTAACCCAGGAGAAAGGATGGACCTCCCTCACAGAGTACTGATGGGCTGGTAAGCAGAGCGGGTATCTGGGATGGTCCACTTGTCCCCAGAGAACTCTGGCTGAGATGTCCCAGGCCTTTCCTCCTTCATAACAGTCTCAAATATTACATCATTCAGGCAGTGGTGCCGATTTCCAGTTTAGGAAGTATGTGGTCCTGAGACACCAGCTGGATGCAATACTCAGGATGAGGGTCTCCCTCCCTGCCCTTCACCCCTCCCAGGACTCTGGGCTGTAAGCCCTGTGCCCCAGAGCAGCCCCTCTGCCTCCCGGCCTGTGCCCGCCACCAGCCCCCAACTTACTATGCAGCTGGAGAAGCCGATGCCGCCCAGGCGGGGGCACACATAGTGCCACACGCCGATGCTGCCGCGGCGGATCCTCTGGCCCACAGCCAGCTCCAGGAAGAAGAGCGGGATCCCGATGATGATCAGCAGCACCAGGTAGGGCACCAGGTAGGCACCTGAGGAAGAGACAGGGATGTGAGAGGATGTCTGGAGCATGGCAGCCAGGTAAGGGAGGGGTGGCAGCCAGCTAAGGGAGGGGTGGCAGCCAGGGAAGGGAGGGGTGGCAGCCAGGTCCTACAGCCTCAGCCACATCTCCAAACATCCTCAAACTGTCTCCAGGCCCTGTGCTCCTCCAGGAATGCTCCGGCTTACACATGCAACCTGCCACACACTGGCTGCCCAGACCTCCTTCTCCCCCTTGGCTCCACTGACCCAAAACACTAAGAGAGGAGCCAGATGGATGTCAGTGCCTACTATTCACAAGGCTGGATTCAGAGGCAGACAGCCCCACCTCCCTGCGCATTCTGTGGACACCTGTTCACACCCCCTCCCACCCACAGAGGAGCAGCCCCCACCCACTGGCCCCTCAGAGGCACAGACCCTGGGGCGCCATCCTCCCCAAGTCTGGGGGGACCAGATGCTGACACAGCAGACTGGACAGCTCCAGCGAAGCAGAGCTTGGAAGCTCTCCAGGGACACAGGGTCTGACAAGCATCGCCATTAATCTATAGCTAATTGGGAGGAACGGAAGAGAAATTAGCAGTTTAGGAAAGCATAGCCAGGAGGATCAGAAAGGATAGAATGGATCTCACTAAAGATTCCAGACAATAAATTTAGCTTGCTGTCCCAGGTCTCACTGCAGACACAATCTCGATTCCAAGTGACAGGGCATTTAGCAGAGGAATTAAAGCTATGTCTGGACACAGACAATTGACCCTGGTGGCGAGCTGTGCCAACAACCCAGTCCTGTGAGCAGTGCTATTGGCACAGCCCTGCCTGTCTGTTAAAGGTGTCTCCAGTGCCCACCATTCCCAGACCAAGCCCTGCAAACTGGGAGCCTCCAGAAGACCCCCCAGCCACACTGCTTTGTTCCCCATAATGCAACATCCCAACATGTGTAATAAACCCAGGAGTCAGGCACCTCTGGGGCCCACGACTCGGCACTTGGCAACAGCCCATCGTTAGCTATTCTATCCCAGGGTGTGCAGTGGGGCTATCTGGGCCACGGAAGGCACAGACACTATCCCAGGAGAGCTGGTGGGACCCTCGGGTTCACCTGAGCACTATCAGCATGCACACACACATCACACACGATCAACTGAGCACATACATGCTGAGAGAGGGCCACGGGTCCAATGGAGCTAGTCAGAAAAGGCGCCCAAGGGAACAACCCCCTGCAACTTATATAAGAGCATCTAATTCATGCAACACACACGTGCACACGGTCACATGAACGCACACATTTAACTTGTCACTAAAGAGCCTCTGCATCATATTATAAAAGGAGAGGGACCTGAAGGACCCCCAGTTCTGTCTTTTAACCCAGCTCTGTCTCGTGGTCTCCAGCTCTGGGAAACGGAAGAGGAGAGGAGTGATCTGAAGGACAGCAGAGGGACACAGGCTCCCTGGTGTTGTATTTCACCCACGAGTCCTCAGGTCGGGGAAGACGTGCAGGGAGACAGGTCTCAAGGGTCAGAGAAGTAGGATGGCATCTTCTGTGGATGCTTTTCTCCTCTTCCCAGGGAACTAGGGAGAGTCTCCAGGTAATTGCTATCCAAAGACAGGTCCTGCTGCAAAGACTTGGCCCCCACCAGCCACCACTCAGGCCCCAGGACTCTGACTGGACTGGAGGCTTCTTCACCACACTGAGGTCTAGCTAACCACAGGGCTCAGGGGACTGCAGGCTGGATGAGCAGCATGCTGCCTGGGTTCACAGGTGCTTTTTCATATCAACCCTTATTAAAGTCATTTGGACATGCACCCTCCTCTACCTTAGAAAATACAAGTGGGGACACATCTGAATTTACTTTGATGGTTCAGTGGCTTTCGGGGCCTCAGGTCATCAGTCTAAACAGCTGGGAGCACTGTTCAGGGAGTTATAAAATTTAGGAGAACATGGCTACAGAGAGTTAGATTCTGGGATCTCTGAGGCTTCCTGGATCTCTAGCATGTCTCGCTATTAATAGCAAGCCCCAAGGTGGGCTTTGAAAGACCACCTTGATCTCAGCCTGTTGAGATGCATGCTGAGTGGGGGGTTGAGATCCAGACCCTGAAGTCAGACCTTCTGGGCCTGAGTCCTGGTTTCACCACTTACTGGTTCTGTGACTTTGGGCAAATTGCTTGATCTCTCTGTGCCATTGTTTTCTTATCTATGTAGAGGATGAAAATATTAGGTAGAATCATATGAAATTGCTGATATTCGATCCTTTTTTACTTAAAATGCCCAGTTCATATGCTTCCACTGTACATCTATTGCACAGGGCTGCCATGAGGATTAAATGAGTGACTTACCCACAGTAAGCACTTGGTGACCATTTGCCTACTTCTCACAAAAATAAAGGGAAAAACAAGCAAACTGCGAGGATGAGGAATAAAGACACTGTCAACATCTGGCGGAGCTAGGCGGAGTTTTGGAGTTTCCATTCAAAATTAAGCAGTCCTCACTGGATCACTCAGGGCTCAAAACCAGAGTTTTGACTCTCAGACCAACCATCTCCTATGACAATCTGCCTCCTTCCAAAATACATTTAAGATGACTAAAATGTTTAAGATGGCTATAAAAACCAGTAAAATGTAGGAGTTAAAGGTAGAGATAAAGAAGGATTCCAGGAATTAGAAAGGATGGGAAATGAAGGCAGGAGCATGGCATGGGGAGCTCAGAGTCCTGAGACCTGATAATGCTTTTCTTCGGGGGTTGTTCGTGATGTCTAGTGCCGTGGCAACGGTCTGACGACACTGGGAACTAACAGACTTTGGCAAGAATGCAGCCTGGGGGCAGGGCGGTGGTGGAATGTGTGGCGGGGAGAAGGACTCTGGGATTCAGCACTGAATGCTCAGGCAGACTGATTATCTCAGCCATGAGGGATGCGGTTGGAGGCTGCCAGCCAGAGCCCCTAATGCAATGTGCCCTATGAAGTCATTTTGGGTACTTTGAGCTTTTAACATCTCACAGCACTTGAGGGAATCACACACTTCCCTTTGTAACGTTGCTTCGGGCTGGCCTTATATCAACTCAGTGACTTGGGCCTGGCCATTGTCATACAGGGGGCTTTCCTGGTAGCTCAGCTGGTAAAGAATCTGTCTGCAATGCAGGAGACTCTGGTTCGATTCTTGGGTCAGGAAGATCCCCTGGAGAAGGGATAGGCTACCCACTCCAGTATTCTTGGGCTTCCCTGGTGGCTCAGACCGTAAAAATTCTCCTGCAATGTGGGAGACCTTGGTTCGATCCCTGGTTTGAGAAGATCCCCTGGAGGAGGGCAGGGCAACCCACTCCAGTGTTCTTACCTGGAGAATCCCCATGGACAGAGGAGCCTGGTGGGTTACAGTCCATGGGGTCGCAAAGATTTGGACACGACTGAGCAACTAAGCAGAGCACAACACGGCATGCCATACAGATTGAAAGCTCTGATCGCAGCTATTTACTAGGTTGAGTAAAAATAAAGATCTTCAAAGCAAGGAGAGTACAGAAGGAAGAGACTGTGCCCTGGTGGCAAGATGGAAGTTTCTGGCCCTAAGTCAGGTGGGCATTCTCACTCCCTGCCCTTCAACAGAACTGGCAAAGGAGGAGAAGTCTCCAGCCAGGCTCTGCCTTCTGGACCAGGGAAAGCATCCCGGAGGGGAGGGAGGGACTCTGAATAGGGCTGCATCTCTGGGGGAGCCCACATGGCAGATCCATGGGGCAGGGAGGGAAGTGACAGGGCTAAAATGCCTGTAGAGCTGGGGCCACACCTTCAGGCTGGAGCGTGGCAGTCCCAGGGCACAGGGACCCAGGGGCAAGGAAGTTCTTTGCTGGCTCCATCACTTTCCCAGGACCAGAGGTCTGAGCTTGGAATTGTCAAAGCCCATTGGGTATTTTTTTTTTTTTTTTTTTGCTTATTTTTGGTTCATTTCCCCCTGGTTTCAAAGCAAATTGCCTTTGGAACATTCCAGCCCACCTCAGAGGTGCTAAGGGATAAGGCCTGGGGGCTTCTACCCACCCCAGGAGCTAGAATAGTGAGTAGAAATGGTCTGAAACCAGGGGCAAGATCCTCTGCGGGGAGTGAATCCCCCTCTGGAGGGGCAGCACGAGGGCCTCTCCAACCTGCGAGGCAGCAGGTGTAGTGATTAAGGGTTCAGGCTCTGGGGCCAAGCTGTCCAGGTTTGAATCCTGACTTTATCACCAGCTGTGTGACCTTGAATAAGTGATCTAACCTCTCTGTGCCTCAAGTAACAGCCTCTAATATGAGTTAACCTACGTGTTACCTCACATAGGTTTTTGGGGACAATACCGTATGAACCATATGAAATTGGTGCTTTGGCTGTTCCAAGATGCAGCTTCATGCATTTCAACCTAATATCCAGGAAGAGCTTATCACAGTGCCTGGCATCTATAAGCATTTAATAGTAATGGCCAACAGCTGCTCACTACTGTGTGTCAGATATGTGCTCGGTCACTTCAGTCGTGTCCAACTCTCTACAACCCTATAGACTGTAGCCCACCAGGCTCCTCCCGCCATGGGATTTTCCAGGCAAGAATACTGGAGTGAACTGCCATGCCCTCCTCCAGGGGATCCTTCTGATCCAGGGACTGAGCTCACGTCCCTTATGTCTTCTGCATTAGCAGGTGGATTCTTTACCACTAGCACCACCTGGGAAGCCCCGTCAGCTATAATGGTAAGCATTCTATTAATAAATATAAAGCTCATTTAATTCTCCCAACTATCCTGTGAGGCAGGAACCACTATTATTCTCATCTTACAGATGCAGGATAGCGAGGCACAGAGAAATGAAGCAACTTGCACAGGGTCCCAGAGCCAACTGGCCCCCCTGGGACTTGAATCCAGGCTGTCCAGGGCCAGAGCCCACATTCTCTCCTGCAGCCTCTTGAGAGCTGTTAGCCATTCCTGGGGAAGAGTTTCAGTCTCACTGTGGAGTCCTGAGTTCCAGGCTACAGGGGCCTTGGCTCTGCCTCATAAAGGGATGTTTTTTTTCTCCCCTCAGCCCAGCCCACATGCAGGGCACTCTGGGACAAGCAGGGCTGCCCCTTACCTCCTCCGTTTTTCTGGCACAGGTAAGGGAACCTCCAGATGTTGCCAAGGCCCACAGAGAACCCAATCTGGGCCAGGATGTACTGCAGCTTGCTGTTCCAGGCCGGCCGGTCCTCCGCGTCCAGCTCCTCCTCCGCCACCTTCTGCTTGCCGCCTGCCTCGCCAGCCACATTCAAAACACTCTGCTTGTAGTCCACGGGCTCCTCCAGGGCCAGCAGGTCGGCCACCGACTCCGTGACGTGCTCATTGCTGTGCTCGCGCTGGGTCACCTTGCTGTTCTTCGGCATTGGGCCCCCTGGGTGGCGCAGCCCTGCTTCCCAGCACGTGGAGAAGGTGGGACTTGGCTGCCGTCAGCTCCTTCTCATCCAGGGACCTCTGAAACCAGAAGAGCAGGAGAGGGTTTGCTGACCACACCAGACAGGTGGGGAGCCCGAGTGGACACGACCCAATCAACTCCCTCTCGCACACTCAGAAGCTGGTCAGTGGCCTTGAACTTCAAGCTTGCCTTCTTCTCCAGTGAGGGCCACTGAGGGCCTCAAGGTCTGCACCCTCAGTTTCCCCATGGGCCTTCTCAGCTGAGCATCATCAGAAACGCAAGCCTGATGGAAAGGGTAACACCATACACCAAACCCAAATAAAGTCATCCATCACAACATGGCCATCTTTCACCATCATAGATCCTAGAATGTTCAAGAACATTTGGAGGGCTCCACTGCCTTCCCCTCCTAGGGCAGCACAAGGTGGAGCCAAGTCCTAGCCCTCTTGTGTTCTATGTAGCCAAACCACCTGGTGGGACTCAGGGAAACCAGCACCTGCATTCCAAATGCAGTTGGGGACCAGTGGCATCAACATGCTCATCAGTAACACAACTCTCAGTCCCACCCCAGACCAATGAATAACGTATTTCTACAGAAACTCCAAGTGATTCAGAGGGACATTCATGTTTGCAAAAAAGAAAAAAAAAAAAAAAAAAGGCTAACGCTCTTACATGGAGGCCCTGGACACCAGCATTCCCCAGGCAAGAGTACTGACCAGGCTCAGCTAAAGATTCTGGCAGCAGAGACCTAGAGATGCTTGCTCAGTGCCAACAAATCCTGGGTCATCGCTCAGCAGTGACATTATCTGAAGGCCACCGCAGCCAAGAGCCAGTTCTCCATCCTTCTGTGACAGTTTTACAGCAGATAATGTCTGCACAAGGCAGGCGGGGGAGGCAGAACTCTCCCCTGCCTCTGCCATTCCCCATCCATCTTTCCTGCTTTCCCTTAAACAAATAGAGCACCAAGGAAACGAGTCCTTTGAAGGATCTCAACACTCTGCTTGTATCAAAGCACCTCCTCATTAAGGGAAGGTTGGAGGATTTAAAATTAAACCACGTACACCCCGGCCAGCAGTTGCCTTGCATCTTTCTAGGGATGTAAATCATCCTGTTCTGTCATTACTCCACGAAGCGAAGGGGCTGCCTCTGTTCCCCCTGCATGCGCCATCTCAACACTCGGGCAAGAGCTCTGTGTAGCAGAAGTGTGCACACCTGCCCCTCCTGCTGGCCTTGACCCAGACCTCCTGGCTGACTCCACCCAGCACCTGACCTTTGCAGAGACCTGGCCAGCCAAATCCTATTATACATGTAATGAAGCTAGGAGACCTGGCAGGTGGGGACAACTGTCCTCCCTGGTCTGCGGGCTAGCCAGCCCTCCCCAGGCCAGGTTTTGGATCACACAAGCAAGTGACACTTTCTTGTCCTCTTCATCCAAGGGGGACAGTGATTCTGCAGTGACTGTCCCCTTCTACTCTAGGCACAGTCAGGGTCTTGGGACAGAGCCAGACTGCCTGAAAGACCTCAGAATTCCCTATAAGAAACACAGCTCTCGGTTGGGACTCTGCTTCACAGTGGGTCAGCTGAACACTCCATCATGGCCTGGAGGGTGCCCCAAGGTGGGATTGTATGTCTGTGGGCCCTCAAGCCCTCAGCCTCCCCGCAAGCTGCTATGGTGCCTGTGCTACAGAAGCAAATGGTACCCCTAGGAGTTGTGCCGGGGGAGGCCTGTGTTCCTGCCTAGGCTGCCAGGATGAGCCCCTCCCTCTCCGCAGTCATCAGATCGTGGTCCCCAGGCCCTCAAATGGAGAACAAAACCTAAGGCACACGTGATGGCGGCTTGTCCAACTCGTCCGTCATTCCTCAGCTCCCTTAGGAGTTTTATAAAAAGCTAGCGCTGGGGAGGAGGGTCAGGCAGGTCCTTCCTATGAGCGCAGTCACCAGGGCACCTGAACTCAGAGCCTCCCTGCAGGTACCCAGCCTGCAGCAGTATTAGATCAGAACAATCTGGAATGCATTAGATATGATATACTGTTCATCTTGTCACAACTGGAGAAAACAGGGATTCCTGCAAGTCAGCAGAATTTACCTTGAGGCTGGCCAATTCAACAACACATTTTCCCATAAATAGATTAGTGAGTGGCAGCTCTGGTCACCAGCACAAGAAGAGGGGTAGGGGGATAAGGCACCATTGTAAACTGAGAGGGCTCAAGGACAAAACTGGCACATTCTAATAAATCCAGAGAAGGGTACCCACAACAGCATCACGGAAACCACAGGCATCAGCTCAATATGAGCTTCTTCCTTCTTCCCAAGACATCACTGATGCGCATGAACATCCTGCACCACAGGATGGGGCCTGGGGTCCTCTGGGCCATTAGCAAAGTGCTGCTGCAAACTTGCAAGCTCAGACACTGGGCCAGGCTGCCATCAGGACTGGAACCTTCTGCATCCACGAATCTGCTCGCATTACAGGAGTCCAATGTTCGGAATACTAAAGTTTGAGGGATCCTAGGAACATTCTCATTTTATATATGAGGAAACTGAGGCCCAGAGAGAGAGAAATAATTGCCCAAAGCCACTGGGTCAGACCCAGCAGCGGGGTGGAACACAGGAGGAAGACAGTATCTTCTTTGGGGGCTTTGAAGTCAGAAAGGCCTGGATTGGAGAGCCCATTTCACTCATTCCATTGAGTTGACAAATATTTACTAAGTGCCTTCTTCTGGTGGCTTAGACAGCGAAGAATCTACCTGCAATGAGGGAGACCTGAGTTCGATCCCTGGGTTGGAAAGAACCTCTAGAGAAGGGAATGGCTACCCACTCCAGTATTCTTGCCTGGAAAATTCCATGGACAGGGGAGCCTGGCGGGCTACAGTCTATGGGGTCGCAAAGAGTTGGACACAACCGATCAACTAACACTTTCATTTTCTCTGTAGCAGACTCTAAGTGTGAGGGATACGGCAGCAAGCAAAAGAATCCAGAGCTTCCCCTTGTGGAGGTTCTGTTTCTGGCAGACAGGCCAGACACTCAAAGAAATAGACACACAAAATAACCAGTGGTGATTTTCACTACAATGACAAATATCATGGGATGGAGAGTGAGGTCACCGGCAAGCTGGAGGGCTGCAATGTTAGGATCTGGAAAGGCATCCCTGAGGAGGGGACACTGGGGCAGAGGCACTCAGGAAAGGTACGTGAAGTGCCTGAGTGAGCGAATGAAGTGCCTGTGTGACTTCAAAGCCCCTGCCCTCCACCCCACTCCTCCCCCACCTCTCACCTCCACCCCTCTACCCCCTCCCCACCCCCCTGCTCCGCCAACTCTAAAGACACTGGCTGGTGCCCTGAAAGAGGTGGGCAGCCACCTTGCTTGAATTATGCAAGTGTCGGGCCCTTGCTGGGTGAAAAGCTTCTATCTGATGACAGCTCCTGCGTCCCAGGGAGGGCTGTGTGAGGATTCCATGAGCAGATGTACGCAGAGTGCCTGACACGGGGCTTGGGGCTAGGAAGGACCCCGAGGGTGGAGGCCACAATCTGGAATTCTGGTCTTGTTTGTCTTTATTCATTTAAAATGAATTCATTTAAAAATATGTAAGTCCCCCTATTTATATTTCATTACATAAATGCCCTGTTTCTCCTCAGGAAAAGCCAAAATGAGTTTGTGGGTGGAATTGGGTAGAGGGCGGAGAGCGTTGTGAAGCACCACCAGAGCAGAGATGTCCTCTTTCGCTAGCGAGACGTAGCAGCACCCTGAAGCTGGTGGGGCAGCACCCTGCGAGGTCCAGGCCCACCCACCTGGCCCCGGGGTCAAAGGGAAGCAGGTAAGGGCCATACAGGGCCAGGCCCCAGGCCTGAAGATCAGCAATGTTATTGCTGATTAAAAAAAAAAAAAAAAAAGCATGGCCTCACAGTAAAGCCTGGCAATATTATGAATAGAACTATGGCTCATATTTGGAATAGTTTGAAATCATTTAAAAACATGTTTTAGACAGTCCATGGGCCCAGTATGAGGTGGTGATTCTGCTCCGAAGCCAAACTGACTGGGTTCGAATCCCAGTTTCCCTCCTCACCAGCCACCAGCCTGGCCAGGTTCTTCCCCTCACTGAGCTGATTCCCTCAGTGCCAGTGAATGGAGCACGGCCACCTGGTAATGGCGAGGGGAGGACAGGTTGTACAGGTCTCAGGAGCAGGCCTGGCCCCCAGCAAGTGCTCACAGATGTCAGCTCTGTGACACAGGGGTGTGCCCCCGGGTGGGACAGGGCATGGCCATCATCACACAGCTGTCAGCACCCACGCCTCCTCACTCCTGGGCTCTCTCCATGTCTAAAGGGGAGGCAGCAGCAGTGACTTCAAAGAACCTGCCCTCTCCACAGCCCTCCAGGTCCCTGAAGCCTGGAGACCCTGTGCCGCAAAAGGTGAGCTTTGAGCCCAGGGCCCGGGAATCCGACGTGTACCCAGCGACCTTGAAGCTCAGCCGGGGACAAGCACCAGGATCAGAGAAGGTGCAGGCAGGTAGATTCCTCTCTGCCCTGCCTTTGCTGCTCATGGAGCCAGAGGTGATCCAGGCAATGGGAGGCCAATTCAGTGCTGGTCTTGCTTGACCAACCACCAGCCAACTGTGCAAAGTGGCACCATTACCTGACCTCTCTGCACCTTGCTTTCCCTATGTGTGCAATGGGTAGGTCTGGATGATCCCGGAGGCCCTTTCAGCTCTGCGTATATCCAGGGAGTGCTCCTCCCGCACATGCATGTGAGCAAGGTGTGACCTGCCCCAGGGACCAGACACTGCAGGCCCTTGGGCTTGTCTGTCAGGCCACGCTCTTCCAGATGAGAGCTCACTGGGGTGCTGTGATGATGCTTTGACCACCAGCCCTCTGTTCTCAAAACACCGCCCCCCATAGTAAATGGGGTGGGTTGTAAAGGTGCTTTCCCAAGAGGCACATCAGACGATGCAGTGCCATGGTACACCCCGGAAGGATGCCTCAGCTGCTTAAAACACGATGCCGAGAAAGCCATCGGTTGCCAGATCTGTCACTTAGCAACAGATGCAGCTTACAGCTCAGAATAGCGCATGTGAGAGAAGCAGGCCGGGAGAGTGAACTGTGAATCTTCTTAAAAAGAGAAAAAAATAGTGTGACTAGGAGGCAGACAGGTAAAAATATCTCGGGGCCAGAGGGCTGATGGCTCCACAACAACCTTTCAAGCACAGCACTCACTCAGTAATTACCCCTGGGAAGGGGGCTGGGCGGGGGGATGGCTGCTCACCCTGCAACCAAGGCCAAGCCAGGGGCCTCTCCACCCCACAGGAGCTGGGGAAGGGGGACCCTCTGAGCACCTGCCTCCTGAGGTCAGTAAGGTGGTACCTGGTAACTCAATGGACAAACTCAAAGGAGTCAGTTTCAACCTAAGCCTCCCAGGTGAACTGAGTGGACAAGCTGCTATCTTGGGGAAAGAGGAGCCAAGAGGACCTCAGACCCTGGGGACTGACTTCACTGAAACCCTGGGGGTGCTCAGTGTTGCTGCCTTGGGTGGGTGGGTACTCTGGAGAGAGTTTTACAAGTCTGTAAACGCAAACCTCTATCACAGGGCTTCCTGGTGGCTCAGTGGTAAAGAATCCGCCTGCAACACAGGAGACCTGGGTTAGATCCCTGGATCAGGAAGATCCCCTGTAGAAGGAAACGTATTCCACTCCAGTATTCTTGCCTGAAAGCTCCCATGAACAGAGAAGCCTGGCAGACTGCAGTCCATGGGGTCACAAAGAGTTGGACATGACTTGGCTACTAAACCACCGCCACAGCACAGGGAAGCCGTGGGCCCCCAGAAGAGAAGCGCAGTGGAGAACGCCCAGCTTCCTGGGCCATACAGCCAAGGCCAACTCAGGACTAAGCAGTGGTGAGAAGGAAGCGAGGTCAGGTCCCTTCCTCACAGGGAACTTAACAGCTCCCTGATTTCCAGGTGACAAGCCGTGGTGGTCCACACACTTTTCCTAATTACCTCAGAGCCTCTGGGCTTCCACTGAGCCCAATACAGATCAGACTGTTAAGAGACCCAAGTTGTCCTCCGAATTATTTTTAACTATCTTATTGGAACCTCTGGCAGTCAACTGATACACACTGCTCCAGGCAGGCCCTGGCCTGGGGCGGCCACTCAACTTGGGTTTTCTCGCCCAGGAGGCACAGCCAGGCGCCAGCACATTCCTGGCCTCTCCCTCCTCCACCCTCCATCCCCACATCGCAAAGTCCCGTCAGTGGGTTCAGATCTGTCCTCTCCCAGCCTCGTGCTCTAACTCAGGCCTTCTCTCCATGGAAGGCCAGCACCAGGCGCCCAGCTCACAGCTTCTCCAGGCCTTTGGAGGAGATACCATGTCTCCCCACACCCACTGCCGTCGCATCACCGTGGCAGCTCCTCCCACGGGCCCCCTTCCACCTCCCTGGCCCTGGCTCCCCCCTCCTCCCTGGCCCACTCACCACCCCTCATCCTCTGCCTCTTCGACCTTCTAGTCTTTGAAGGTCCAGCTCAAAGCCCAGCAATGACGTGACGCCTTCCACAACTGTCTAGTGAGAAAGAACATCCCTTTTCTCCCTTCCTCAGCACACTTCTTATAAGACTATTTGCTACTTTTACCATCTGGCTTTCCAGTATAGCTAGTTATTTAAGGCCTGATTCCTTTTTGAACCACAGGGCTCCCTGAGGGCAGGACCCAAGATGGATCAGCTCTGTGCCCCTCCCCATTGCCCCACACCCAGCAGGGCCTGGCACACAGGACAGGACATGGTATTCACAGATGCTCCGAGGTCTCTGCCTGCACACCCTCCAGGAACAGCATGCTTCCCTGCTTCCTATGTTAAATCGGAACTTCAGCCTTATACTTCAAAACAAAGATGTGACGGCGGAAAGCTAACAGCTCTGAGCAGAGACGTGGTAAACCTACCAGAAGTCGTCTGCCCAGCCAGGGGCTCTAATCTGACGCAGCCTTGCAGCACATGTGGGGAGGACCCTAGGCCTTGGAAGACAGATTTCTAGCCCTGACTCTTCTGGAAAATAGGGAACAGCTCTTACCTACTAACTGCATCTGGTTATCACATGGATAGAAGGAGAAAGAGAAAGAAAAGCTTCCTGAAACATCGAGTCAACAGAACGGCCACTTCTGACTCCATTTCACAGATTTTCCAGCTTTGTGCTGTGGTCCCCAGTCGTTATCCCAACTGACCGCATCATTGCTTCTCCAAGGCCAAATTCTGGTGACCAACCACTACATGTGCTCAATAAATACGATATGAATGAACTGAGTGAGCAAATCAGTGAGTTGATGTATTTTGAACTCCTCAAAATTTCCAGAATCTGATGTTATTTCTCAGCTTCAAATTTTCCCATCTTCTGACATGATACTCTGATCCCGGGAGCATGTGATGCCCCAAGCAGCTGTTTGAAGCTAACCTAAACTAAGAAGAAGTCTGGCCATCGCTCAAAGACATTTTGCCTTTCATACAGGAGCTATGATCCGTGCCTCCTTGTCTCCACTTTGCAGGCAGGATTCATCCATACCACAGAGAAGTAATCACTGGATGGCATGGTCTTGGCGTGGAGCCTTCCAGAGGCTAACACACAGGCAAAGGAGCCAGTGGAATCTTCTACACCTCGTCTCACCGTCCTGTTGCATTTACTGAGCAGGTTCTCTGCAGCTGATATTTTATTTTCTTAGTCAAGGAGGAAGGAAAGCAAGAAAAGGGGCAGATGGTCCACGGGGGGAGGAACTGGCACTGGAAAATATGGGAGAGGCCAGTGCCAACAAAAGCTTTTGGTTCAGTTCTACCAAGTCATGTGAGGGGGAATGCACGCCCAGTGAGTGTGAAAGCAAGAGCAGCACCGTGGTTGCCCCCCAGACGCCTGAGCCTCCCACTAGAATTTAGGCGCTGAGGGCAAAGTGGACTGTGGTGATCATGACAGTTTCAGCAGCAGCACGGGGACTCCTCTCGTGAGCCCAGTGGCTAAGACGCCATGCTCCCAATGCAGGGCCCAGGTGGGTCCCTGGTCAGGGAACTAGATCCCATCTGCCCCAACCAACGACCCTGACTGCCACAGCTGAAACCCAGCGCAACCATATAAATAAATAAATAGTTTTCAAAAGACCAGCAGCACATAGGCTATCCTTCTTGAGGGCTGGCTATCCTTCTTGAGGGCTGACTATCCATAGCAGCCATTGTGTTGAATAGACATTATTTCCTTTAACCCAACCAAAAGCTGTATGAGGCTGGTGCCACTCTTATCCCCATTTTACAGATGAAGAAGTAGAGGCTCAGAGGGGATACATTACTTGTAATTTCATTGAACTTAAGACTTTTCAGTGCTGGTACTTTCTTGAACTTACCAGAAAGGGTCCCTGGAAGGTTTTCACCCAACTAGGTCACCACTCCGCTTGACCAACAGCCCATCTGAGACATTGTTGACTGCACATTCTGATTTTAAGATGTGACACTGTGCAAAATTACACATCTTGGGATCGATGAAATATAGCACACAGTCCAAAAGTGGAGGCCTGGAGTTCCAACCACCAACATAAAGTGACTCCAGAATCTCTCAGCCACCACACTGTCCCAGGAAGATCATGGGATTTGGAGTCAGGGAAACCTGGGCCTGAGTCCCGCAGCCACCTGCAAGTCATGAGTCTTTGGGAGGGTTTACAGCCTCTTTTGGTTTCAGCTTCTGGACCTGAAAAGAAGGGGATGAGGCTCTGACCTCGTAGGACTGTCATGAGGATAAAATGAAATAGCACAGGGAGCACACCATAAACCCCATCAGCTGCCCCTCCACATGCGCACATGAGGGAAATGGGCTCAACCAGAGGCCCGTTCACCCATGCGCTTGCAGCATCCAGGAACCAGCCTGGAACAAGCACATGGTACCTGAGGACGTGTGGGGCTAGTGGGGGATGCAGGTGTTTGGAGCTCCAACTTATTTCCACTTCTCTCTTGAACTGAAGGAGAACGGAGCCCAGAGACTCTGATGAACTAGAGATACTACTGAAATATGGGATTTAAAAACTTCTCTATATTTTCCCTCTCTCTTTCCCTCCTTCCTGTCTTTTATTTCCTTCAACAGATATTTACTGAACAGTAACTGAGCATCAAGCCCTGTCCTAGTATAGCAGAGAACAGAGAAAACAATGTCCCTGCTCTGGGGGATTTAGAGGACAAATAAAAATCATATATAATACAAATTAATATCACATGAAAATGAAAAGTGAAAGTCGCTCATCGTATCCAACTCTTTGCAACCCCATGGACTATACAGTCCATGGAATTCTCCAGGTCATAATATTGGAGTGGGTTGCCATGTCCTCCTCCAGGGGATCTTCCCAACCCAGGGATTGAACCCAGGTCTCCCGCCTTGCAGGTGGATTCTTTACCAGCCAAGCCACCAGGGAAGCCCAAGAATACTGGAGTGGGTAGTCTATCCCTTCTCCAGCAGATCTTCCCAACCCAGGAATCGAACCAGGGTCCCCTGTATTGCAGGTGGGGATTCTTTACCAGCTGAGTTACCAGGGAATATCGTATATAGGCATAAACTATATCCATAGTGACATCAAATAAATATATACAGGGGATAGAGTGAGGTAGGGATGCTATAATGTATAGGGGGTATTGGAAAGCAACTCTGCTAAAGACCTGAAAATGTGAGAGCACAAGCCAGGGTATCGTGGGGAAGCAATCATGACAGGGGGACCAGAAAGTGCAAAGGTCCCAAGGCAGGAGCCACACAGGCCCTATGCTTAGAGCATCCTACGCCAGGGTAGAGTAGGATATGCTGAGACAGGAGACTAGCTGGCAGCCTGAGCAGGCAGGACTCATCAACCATGGAAAGGAGTTTGGGTCTTCCCTCGAACAGAAGACTGTTTTTAAAGGGATGGATAGAGTACAAGTTAAAAAGCACATGGGTTAGGAGTCTGGGATTAGCAGATGCAAACTATCACATATAGGATGCGTAAATGGCAAGGTTCTGCTGCACAGCACAGGGAACTATGCTCAGTAACCCGTGATAGACCATAACGGAAGAGAATATGAAAAAGTATGTATACATAGGAATAACTGAATCGCATTGCTATGCAGCAGAAATTAACACAGTGTTGCACATCAACTACATAAATCTCAACAAGAAAAGCAGGTAGGTTAGAGATGGTAGTGACTTGGGCCAGGCTATTGGATAAGGTTGAGGTTTTAAAGAGAGGAAAACAGAGGACCCAGGGTACTGAAATGTACACAGGCCCCGAACAGAAGACCCATGAAAATGTCCTGATTTAGAACAAAAAAATTTTTTAAGTCAGTTGTGAAAACAAAAAGTCCAAGAGTGACAAGCAAAAGCCTGATTCCCTGCTTTTCTTATTTGTGGGAGGCCCACAGTGGCAACAGATGGGTCCTTACAACCTCTGCCCTAATCCTCTGAGCTGGATTTTCTTACAGCCACTATTTCCTCTTGTTCCAGAGAAAGACAGAAGGAATCACGGGTGTCCAATTACCGAAATTACCCACCAGACTGCCGAAGAGCACTTGAAAGAATAGTGATCAGAAACTCTTAATTACAGTCCCAACATGATGTCTCCTTCCTGAGGACCAGAAACGTTTGTGTCTCTTTCCCCAGCAGCCTTCAGCACGGCTTTGCGGAGGGGTGGGCAGAAAGGCACCCCCATCAGGAGCAAGTCACCAGCCACCTGAGATCGCAGCGGAGGGAGCACACGTTTGAAGACCTACTGTCCTTCCATATGTTATTTATCTCCAAACCAACTTGGGGTAAGATGGAATGCTCATTTTACAGATGAAGAAGCCTAAGCTAAGGGAAGATAACTACCGTATACTAGATAGCTACCATGTACTAGATTACCCAGCCATGAAACAGATGAGACAATCCAAGCTGTGGTCCGCCTCACTCAGTAGTCTGCACTCTTCCAGACTTTGGTGCTTTCCAGTCTTCCACACGTGATGACGCACGGAGAAGAGAATACTGCCACGGCACATTGGGTAAATGGAGAGGCTTCTCCATCCTAGGCCCTTCAAGGCTATTTCAGGGGATGAAGGTGTCATTATCTCTGGGCCACATGCCCCCCCATCTGGGGCCCTGGTTAGGAAGTTCTCCAATGCACTGTGCCACACTGCAAAGCGACACACGTGAATCTCATTCAGCAAGTCAACAATGGAACAAGTCCATCTACCATCATTCCTCCTGGAGTTCAGGAGCTTTCTCACTTGGCCAGGTCCATTCCCAAAGCTAAAAGCATAATGCAAACTGGGGGACTGGTCAAGGAGATTCCTTCCAGTGGTTCTAAAGGAGTCCCCAAACTACTAGCAGGCAGGTTGTCTCAGAGGTGTGCCAGGACCGTGGACAGCACCCATCAGGCCATTCTGAAAGCCAGCGCTGGCTGCCGGTTACAGGAGCATGCTCTCCTCCCTGTAGACCCCCAGGAAGAGGAGATCCATGTCTTCCCTGAGCACTCACATGGCAGCACCTGCTGGAGCCATCCCATCAGATGACTGTTCACATCCCCTGAATGGTAGCTTTACCAAACAGCACTGCTGGCCTGGAGTTGGATTTAAAACCACAGGAGCCCAGAAGTCAATAACTAAAGAGAAAATGCAGCCAGCAGGAATTTGGGGTGTGGACCAATAGATTCTATTTGCAAGTGAAATAATAGGTGGCAAATTAGTGGTGTACAGAATCCAACAGAAGTTCCAATTAAACCCGTAATTAGAAATGATGGAATACAGCAAAAGGAAACTTATCTTCAAATGAACTGTGAGTAGGCTGTGGAAGACAGAGTGGCAACTCAGTGGGTCAGATGCAGTCGATTCAATGACTTCCAGGCCTGGAAGCTGGGGTGTTACTTCCTCTGGCCCCACGCTTGCCCCATCCTCACTCCACAAGTGGGCTCAGAGCAGAAGCATTTTCAGTCTCAGCTCCCAAGCTGGGGACTCAGGCTGCCCAAGCCTCATCTGACACAGGATTGATCTCTAACAAAACGTACCTGGTTTTAAACATGAGAATAATTTGGTACAGTAATGCATCTTACACCTGAGCTCACGTTTTCACATGTGAATTTTCTGTGCACAGTGAATATTTAACTATATTTTTTAATAACTGAATTTATCCAGAGATGGACCATATCTTAATTTTTAAAATTACTCATGGGGGATGGGTGATGGGAGAGAGAATTACCCAAAGACTGTATCTCCTCAAAATGGCTGTCTATGGAGCAAGGGCTTCCAAGAAGACTTCTTTGTCCCCTGGGGGCACTTACCTTTCAACAATTCACCCTCACTTTCAGAAACTTCCCCATCGTGAGCAAAGAGGGCTCAAAGATGCGAGGCAGGCTAGGAGAGTAGGGACCTATTCTTCCAGGTGATTTCTCAGAGAGAGAAGAGATGGAGAAGCAGAAGGAATCAGAGACCAAGTTTCCCAGAAGAGTCAAGGACCCCAAGGGTGAGGGGCACAGGCTCCATGGGACGGGACCAGGAAGCAAGCAGCATCCCCCTGGGCAGCCCTTGCCGCCACTGCTGCCAATGACCTTGGAGGGTTAGCAGTTTCACTCTGGGGTCTGGGGCCTCACCAGAAACTGCTGCAGGTCCCTGGCACACACTCTCCAGCAGAGAGACCTGACACATCAGAGTCCACCAGTGACTGGCTGCCCTTTGTACTGCAGAAGCAAAAATCCTCAGGCATCCTCACATTTGTTCTGACTTTTCCTTCACTGCTCCTAGAAACAACCCCAGACTGGGACAGACTTTATAGGAATGAGGTTGGGGTGGTAGCGATCAGGAAGAGAAAGGTGGACAGGACAGTAAAGCATCGAGACAGCGCCTGGGATGTTCTTCTGGATTCCAACCAACCTGGGACCACATACTGTATTCCCCCTTAGAAACTGGGGTATGCTCCTTCTCTATCAATTTCCCATTAGTGGAGGCTCATGTCCCTCTTCTCAGAGCAACAGCTTAAAGAAACAAACTCACAGGTTTAGACAACCTTGTTTGGGTAAATACCTATGTTGTCAGCAAAAATTTATTAAGAACTTATTATGGATTCACATCACATAGACATCAAGAACATGAAGTCTGGAAACTAACAGACCTGAGTGCAAATTCTCAGGTTGCCAGCCACTACCATGTGACCTTGAGCAAATTATTTAACCTCTCTGAATTCACGCCCCACATCTGTAAACTGCTGAGAGCAATAATATGCCTCCTGGGACTGTAATGAAGGTTAAATGAGATAGTATATGAATGAAGCATTTAGCACAGCTCAGAAGCTTCAATAAAAACTTAGATATTATCACTGTGTGGTAAGCACCCAGCACTCTGCTGCTGCTGCTGCTGCTGCTGCTGCTAAGTCGCTTCAGTCGTGTCCGACGGCAGCCCACCAGGCTCCACCATCCCTGGGATTCTCCAGGCAAGAACGCTGGAGTGGGTTGGCATTTCCTTCTCCAATGCATGAAAGTGAAAAGATCCAGCACTCAGCCCTCCTAAAAGCAGGCCAAGCAGGCATTTCCCCACAGATGACCATCCCACCTGCGATCACGGGGCATGCACTACCACAGAGCTACCCGTGGTACTGTGCTTCTGACCTCTGGAAGTCAGAGGGGATGCCAGACTAAAGAAGGCTGATGTAAAAGGAATCTATAATAACAGAATTTTTCCCCATCCTGGTGCTCCAGAAATTTTTGTAAGGATTTCTTGCAGCCCAGCCTGAGAGTGAGCAATAACTCAGACCTGGTTTAGGAAAAGACAAAATCCATCTTCCTTTTAAACTGTTCTGCTGCTTATCTTAGCAGCTTTGAAGGGATTAATGATGCATCGTTCTGCTGCAGCAAATCTGGACAGGAAGGAGCACGAGGAAAAGGAAGCTGCACAGACAGAAAGAACTTGCTTCTTAGGATTCCTCTCCTCTCCTCTCTGTATTTATTATATCATCCTTGGAATTTGCTCCCAGATCCAACTGGGAGGGCAGTGATTCCAGGGTGCATGTACCACTCACTCTCATGAGCATGCACACACGTGCACATGCACGTGGGCACATACACACACACACTCACTCACATACATACATTTCCAGTCGCAAACTAGAGTTCCCTGAGTCAGCATGGCTTCTTTCTTGCTGTCCTGGGGGGTCCCCTGATTTTCTTTGCTCTTGAGGTGCACACATCTTAGGTCAGCACCCAGCGGCCCCAGCACAGCTCTGCCCACCCCCTACCCTCCCCCCACCCGACTCCACATTCCACAGCCCTGCTCTTACTCAGGCTTCCCCACTCAAGATCTCCCAGGGGACACTTGAGGGTTGGAAATAGGTCAATTTGAAGCTGCACTATAGGTCCTTCTCAACCACATGGAAAGCCCTGTCATTTTCATCCCTCTCACACCAAGAAACAAGGACAGGAAGAGAAAGACTCACTTCTGATTAAGATCCATGAGGAAAGGGGTGCGGAACTAACATTTAATGAGCATCTGCTAGGTGTCTAGCACTGGGCTTAAAAATAAGCCTGCAGAAAAGGTACTACTGGCCTCCCTGCTCTACAGTGGAGGAGATCGAGCCTCGGGAGGTGAGGGACTTGCCCAAGGTCACCCCACACTGGCACATGGCAGAGCACTGGGCCCAGTTCTCACTGAAATCACCGGGTCTCCTCCCCCCAAACCCCAACCCTCTCCTCCACTCTCCCCCCCACCTAATCCGGCCCTGCTCACCTTTCCCACGGGCTCACAGCTCCAGGACACTTGCCCAGTAGCCAGATCTCTGCTTAGCTCACTCTGGAGACTTGCTCACCTTCGGTTGGTGACATCAAAACACTGGAAGCTCAGGTCCTTGTCACTCACAAGTCCCAGTAAAGAGCTTCATTCAACTCACACATAGCTGACACACAACTCTGCATGTGACTCAGGCCAAACACTCACTCCAATCAGGCTGGTGGGCACAATCTGCCTTCTGCACTGAGTCACCCTCCAGGCTGAGCTGCAAGGATTTGCTGAAACTCACCACCTACTTAGCCACAGCTGCTCCATTAGAGAAAAAGCCAGCAGAGGAGCTGAGCCTCTGATGGTACCCATGGATGGGCCACGGCCAAGGACAAGCAGGTATGACCTCAAAGCTCCTCCTGCCCAGGTCCACCTCAGCCTATCTGGCGATAATGCAAGCACAGCATGAGACACAAGAAGCCCTCTGCTAACCTCCACTCACTCTGACCTTGTTCTTCAGACATCAGTCCAATACAGCATAACTAAAGTTTTGGTTGAATTGGGTCAGGGGGAGCATTTCAGGATTTTTTTGGTTCCTGAAAGTTCCCATTAACAGGAGCAATGCCCTCAAAACAAGCTTCCTTCTCTACACCCCTGACCTATCTCCCTAACCCAAACCCACTTGCCTCGTGTTCACAGTTGAATTGCCCAAAGGTAGCTCCGGCTAGAAATTCCTTAATCTAAACGATCCGATAAAAATTTTCTCAAAGAACGAAAGAGGAAAGGGAACATTTTTTTTTTTTTAACTCTCCTTGACAGCGACTGGATTCTGTAAGGTGAGTGGCCTCGGGATTTCTGAACACTTGCAGCCTTAATGGGGCTGTCTGAGCCTTAAAAGGAAAGAGCAGGTGGCCGCGCCCCTGCGGGAGCGATCCTCCCTGGAGCACTACAAGCATCGCGCGCCGCTGGAGAGCACGGTGTGCACAGGAATAAACGTGGCAGAGGCCTCGCTCCCGAAGCGGCGCCCCCTCCAGACCTGCACCTCGCGCACCTACGTCCGCGTCTCCGCCATTCTGTTCCCAGACGCGCTTCCCTGGAGGGAGCATGGGCTCTCCGCTATCTAGCTTCGACTTCAGCCAGGACCAGCCCCAAGACTGGGAATTAAATATTTATCTCAGGCGCGAGCGCTCTGCTTCTCTTGCCAATGTTACTGTCAAGGTCATGGGCCTGAAGCCGAGTGGCTGGGGCTGGGGTCCCCAGCCGCGCAGGAGACTCCCGGTGAGAACTGCACCCTAGGCGCGCAGCTCTAGGCGGCGGTTCTTGCCGGGCCTCCTCCCCGGTCCTCCGCGCGCGCTTGCCTCGGCAGCTCTGCCCGATTACCTCTGGAGTTCTTCGGCCCTCCTGAGCCCGGGAAGGTGAAGCCGGGTGTCCACCCCGTGAGCGGGGCGCAGGGCACCCGCGAAGCGCCGGAGAAGCTCGGGCCTCAAGGTTCCGTCGCCAGGCAACGGCGGATCAAGTGGCTGGGGCCCTCGCACAGCCAGGCGGATACCCGGGCAGCGCCGCCTCGCACCTCAGTCCTTAGGCCTCCCGGGCTGGGGCGGGGCCGGAACAGCTGAAGTTGCGGCGGCTGGTCCCATAAAGCCAGGCGGGGCGCGGACAGCGACTCACCTGTCCCGCGTGGGTCGTAGCGCGGTCTCGGCTCCTGCACTCGGACCGAGCAGCTTCGGTCCCCGACGGGTGGCGGGCGCACAGCCCCTCCCACGAGCAGTCCGAGTGTGGCGGCGACGGGCCCCAGCCGGGGCTGGGAGGAGACCCGGCGCCGCGCACGGGCGCACGCGACTCTGAGCACTCCTCGCTCCCTCCCTCGCCGCCGGTCCCGGTCGGTCTCCCGCCCGCGGCGTGCTCGGGCCTCGGGGGAGCGGTCCGGGAACCCAGGTACCGCGGCGGAGGGAGCGCGTGAGGCTGCAGGCGCCGGAGCCCAGTGCCAACCTCCCTGCACTCGGGCCGCGCCGGCTCTGCGGAGCGGAACGGAGCGGGGCGGAGCGCAGCGCTGCGCGCACTGTTCCCTCGCTTTGCGAAAGGCCACCCTGACGGCGGGGCGCCGTGACGCAGGCTTGACTCACGCGCGGCACCGCGTCACTGCGAGGTTCTGGGGCCTCTGATGGCAGACGTAGGCGGAGTGGGCCAGGAGAGGGAGGGGTCTGCATGGGAGCAGCCTCCTGAAGCCCCCGGCCAAGGAACCCAGACCCTGGAGAAGCAGTACCAGATTCTGCCCTAAAAGAGAAATGGGACCCCCATGGCCAAGGCCCTCCTGAGCCTGGGCCTCACGTCCTTCATCTTTCCAGGCCCATCTCTTTCGGCTGTCTGGTATGAACTCAGCACCAACCAAACCTGGTTATTCCCTTGTCCTGGCCACTTCCACCTCCATGCTTCTGTTCACTCTCTTGTCAATTCCCCACTCCACTGTCCTTCCATCTTACCACTCCTCAAGATCCTTCCGTGTGTGGTTCAGCTTCTCAAGACGTCACTCATCTCCTGAGCTCCTATGTAAGGGGGAGGCTGCAGGAGGTGCGAAGATCACTGCTCTGGGAGATGAGGGTGTGGAACCTCTGGGAGAGACAGAGTGGGGTTTACCTAGGAACCCTTAATTCAAGACAGAAGGATGGGAGAACCCGACAAGATGAGTAAAGTGAGGACTTATGGAGGAGATGAGACAGGATCCTGGCCACAAGCAGTGACAGGATTTCAGTGGAAAGGGGTAAGGATGACCCTTGTGGAGGGGACAGCATGATAAGGGCAAAGATGCAAGGGAGTGGAAAAGGTATGCAGTTGGGATGACTGCCTGATATGGAGCAGGGGCGGGCTGAGAGCAGGTGCAGTTAGGGAGGTGGGAGCCATTCCTCGGGGACTTGGAAGGCTGTGTGGGCAGCCTGGATGAATTAACTCAGCTCTAGAGGACACTAAGGGGACGTTGGCACTAGAGGCAGGTGTCTGGGAGTAATGGGAGGTGGAGGCTGTTATCAGTTGTTCTACTGAAAGGCAATAGGACCATTGTCATGAATTCTGAGGGTTCTGAGATTTTACCCTTGGATCTAATGTGAAGACTCCCCAGTCTTTTACAATCAGCTGCAAACCTGCCAATCTTTGCCCCCAAGGGAGACCTTATATTTGTTATACTGGAGGACAAACAAAACTGCCCTCCACTGGGGGAGACACTATCTCTACCTTTCAAGGCTGTTTGCTGTGTGAATCTCCTCCAAAAAGATGATCTGGAACAAAAAGCCTTCAGTGCCTCTACCCGTGAGACCTGTGAAAACTTGAGTCCCCCATAAATTATCTTCTGATAGACATTTATCTTTTCACTCAACCACTAATTAGTGCTACCCTGCTGTTTGCCTGACTCCATTCTAGGCCCTGAGGATAAGGCAGAGAACAAGACAGATAATGATCCCTGCCCTCCTGGAGCTTCCACTCTGGTGGATCCAGCCAGCCATGCATAGGGGGTGGAGGGGCATGGCAGGCAGTAGCAAGTGATACAGCAGGCTTGACGCACAGCCCCGCGTCACTGCGAGGTTCTGGGGCCTCTGATGGCAGACGTAGGCGGAGTGGGCCAGGAGAGGGAGGGGTCTGCCTGGGAGCAGCCTCCTGAAGCCCCCGTCCAAGGAACCCAGACCCTGGAGAAGGTAAACCTGTGATGACTGACCTGGTGTGGGAGAGGGAAGGAAAGAGTCTGAGAAGGGTGGTTGTAAGGCAGAGAACTTGAAGGTGGTGTGGTGAGGGGTAAGGAGAAGGACTTTGCAGTCGTACAGACTGACATTTTCATCATGGCTGCCATTTACTAGAAACCTTGAAGAAGTTACATAACCTTTCTGAGCCTCAGTTTCCCCATCTGTAAAATGAATAACACACACCCCATAAAGTTGTTATGGTGATCAGAGAAGATTATTCCTTTAAAATATCTGGTATCACATCTGATAAAACATGTGCTTAATAAATTACAGTTGTTAGTGGCATTATTTATTGGGTAATTGTATTGTTACTAACCACAGTAAAGAATCTAGAAACAGGAGCAGATTGGAGGAGCATTGGGGAAGAAAGTCATGAGATAATAAGCCATGTCGGGAATGAAGCAGATTTCCCATATGACACTAGTAGTAAAGAACCTGCTTGCCAGTGCAGGTAGATGTAAGAGACACGGTTTCGTTGTTGGGGATCTTTGAGACCTGCTGCTGCTTTCTCACTCCCTCACGAAATCTATCCCTAAATCCTGGAGACTTTTTCTCCTAAATACCTCTAGGATCTTGCCAGTTCTCTTGAACTCTGCTGCTACAACCCTAGGCCAGGCAATAATCACTGGCCACATTAACTCTCACTCTCACCTCCTGACTCTGACTTCAGTCCCGTGCCCTTTTCTCCACGCAGCAGTGAGCGTGATCTTTTAGAAGCACAGATATGCTCACCCTCATTGCCAGCTTGCAGACTCTTGCCCACATCTTTAACAGGTCCTTCAAGGCCCCTCGTCATCTCCAGCCTTATTTCACACCCTTCTCCCCACGGCCTTCTCTGCAGCCCACTATCTCCACAACCTTCTCAGCTCTCCTGCTCACCCACTCTCTCCTGACTCAGCCTCCAGGCCTTATGCCCTCTCTGCCCAAAGCCACTAAGTCTCCTCCTGTTCCCCCGTTCCCCACCTACTCCCTCACAGAGTTCACTTAAACCCTACTTCCTCACGAGCCTCTCCTGACCTAGAGAAGAGTCCAGTGCATCTCCCAGGTGGACATAGCTTCTTCCTTGCGGCCCTCATCATGCTTGTGAATGAGGGCCTGCTGGTGTGGCTGGGGCTGAGGCACAGTCTCCGTGGCTTGGGTGTAAGCTCCACGCAGCAGAGACCACCTTCAACACAGAGTAGACGCTCCATAAGGATTTGCTGAAAAGGTAAGGTGTGATTTCAAATATGAGCATAAAGTCCAGGAAAGAGGGTGGAGATGCAACTGGGGAGTGATAAGCATAAAAGGGGTCGTTAAGTGGAGGAAACGATGGCAGAGGAAGTACATAAAAGTCAATCAGACAGAATCTGAGGGGTGCAGGGCATTGCTTACGTCTAAGGGGCAGGAGGAACAAGAGGGTCAAGAAAGAAGATAGAAGAGAAAGAGAAGTCAGGAGTGAGAGGACAATGCCTATCACAGGAGAACGAAATCTGAGCTGGAAAAATTGGCCCCTGCAGTAGAGGTGCCAGTGTTCATAATTCACCCCATTTTGACTAACCTAGGAACCCTCTTCCAACAACACAAGAGAAGACTCTACACATGGACATCACCAGATGGTCAATACCAAAATCAGCTTGATTATATTCTTTGCAGTCAAAGATGAAGAAGCTCTATACAGTCAGCAAAAACAAGACCGGGAGCTGACTGTGGCTCAGATCATGAACTTCTTATTGCCAAATTCAGACTTAAATTGAAGAAAGTAGGGAAAACCATTAGACCATTCAGGTATGACCTAAATCAAATCCCTTACAATTATACAGTGGAAGTGACAGATAAATTCAAGGGATTAGATCTGACAGAGTGCCTGAAGACATGGTGCAGGAGGCAGTGATGTAGACCATCCCCAAGAAAAAGAAATGCAAAAAGGCAAAATGGCTGTCTGAGGAGGCCTTACAAATAGCTGATAAAGAAAAGATGCCAAAGGCAAAGGAGAAATGCATTTGAACGCAGAGTTCCAAAGAATAGCAAGGAGAGATGAGAAAGCCTTCCTCAGTGATTAATGCAAAGAAATAGAGGAAAACAATAGAATGGGAAAGACTAGAGATCTCTTTAAGAAAATTAGAGATACCAAGGGAACATTTTATGCAAAGATAGGCGCAATTAAGGACAGAAATAGTATGGGCCTAACAGAAGCAGAAGATATTAAGAAGAGGTGGCAAGAATACACAGAAAGTGAAAGAGAAGTAGCTCAGTCATGTCCAACTCTTTCCCACCCCATGGACTGTAGCCTGCTAGGCTCCTCTGTCCGTGGGATTTTCCAGGCAAGCATACGGGAGTGGGTTGCCATTTCTTTCTCCAGGGGATCTTCCCAACCCAAGGATTGAAGCCGGGTCTCCCACATTGTAGGAAGACACTTTACCATCTGAGCCACCAGGGAAGTCCAGAATACACAGAAGAACTATACAAAAGAGATCTTTATGACCCAGATAACCATGATGGTGTGGTCACTCACCTAGAGCCAGACATCCTGGAATGTGAAGTCAAGTAGGCCTTAAGAAGCATCACTACAAACACAGCTAGTGGGGATGATGGAATTCTAGTTGAACTATTTCAAATTGTAAAAGATGATGCTGTTAAAGTGTTGCACTCAATATCCCAGCAAATTTGGAAAACTCAGCAGTGGCCACAGGACTGGAAAAGGTCAGTTTTCATTCCAATGCCAAAGACTGTTCAAACTACCACACAATTGCACTTATCTCACACGCTAGCAAAGTAATGCTCAAAATTCTCCAAGCCAGGCTTCAACAGTACATAAACCGTGAACTTCCAGATGTTCAAGCTGGATTTAGAAAAGGCAGAGGAATGAGACATGAAATTGCCAACATCCATTGGATCATCAAAAAAGCAAAAGAGTTCCAGAAAAATATCTGTTTTATTGACTATACCAGAGCTTTGACTATGTGGATCACAACAAACTGTGGAAAATTCTTCATGAGTTGGAAATACCAGACCAGCTGACCTGCCTCCTGAGAAATCTGTATGCAGGTCAAGAAGCAACAGTTAGAACTGGACATGGAACAACAGACTGGTTCCAAATTGGGAAAGGAGTACATCAAAGCTGTGTATTGTCACCCTGCT
Source organism: Budorcas taxicolor (assembly GCF_023091745.1). Classification (NCBI taxonomy): domain Eukaryota; kingdom Metazoa; phylum Chordata; class Mammalia; order Artiodactyla; family Bovidae; genus Budorcas; species Budorcas taxicolor. The sequence continues at coordinate 33,661,421 of NC_068912.1, forward strand.
TATTTAACTTATATGCAGAGTACATCATGAGAAATGCTGGGATGGATGAAACAAAAGCTGGAATCAAGATTGTTGGGAGAAATAGCAATAACCTCAGATATGCAGATGACACCACCATTATGGCAGAAAGCAAAGAAGAACTAAAAAGCCTCTTGATGAAAGTGAAAGAGAGTAAAAAAGTCGGCTTAAAGCTCAACATTCAGAAAACTAACATCATGGCATCCGGTCCTATCACTTCAAGGCAAATAGATGGGGAAACAGTGGAAACAGTGGCAGACTTAATTTTCTTGGGCTCCAAAATCACTGCAGATGGCAACTGTAGCCATGAAGTTAAAAGACGCTTGCTCCTTGGAAGAAAAGTTATGACTAACCTATACGGCATATTAAAAAGCAGAGAGATTACTTTACTGGCAAAGGTCCGTCTAGTCAAGGCTATGGTTTTTCCAGTAGTCATGTATGGATGTGAGGGTTGTACTAAAAAGAAAGCTGAATGCTGAAGAATTGATGGTTTAGAACTCTGGTGTTGGAGAAGACTCTTGAGAGTACCTTGGATGCAAGGAGATCCAACCAGACCATCCTAAAGGAAGTCAGACTGGATATTCATTGGAAGGACTGATGCTAAAGCTGAAACTCCAATACTTTAGCCACCTAATGCGAAGAACTGACTCACTGGAGAAGACCCTGATGCTGGGAAAGATAGAAGGCAGGAGGATAAGGGGACAACAGAGGATGAGATGGTTGGATGGCATCACCGATTCTATGGACATGAGTTTGAGTAAGCTCTGGGAGTTGGTGATGGACAAGGAAGCCCGAAGTGCTGCAGTCCATAGGGCCGCAAAGAGCTGGACATGACTGAGCGACTGAACTGAACTGAACTGAGGAACCCTCAGGGCCAATTGTTCTCATCTGCACAATGGGGAGAATAATTGAGTTTTTTCCCCCCAAGTATTACCTTTCTAACAGCAGCCTGGTGTACAGTAAAGACTTTGTACATGTAACTGTTGCTGTGGTGATGATGATGGTGGTAGTGATGAGGATGATGGTGGTGGTGGTGATGATACATAGTGAGGAGCTGGGCCAGGGGCTTGGAAGGGAGACTTCAGGCCAGAGGTCTTTGTCCTGGGGTCCCGTGCAGATGGAACAGCACCTGGAACTCTGCCTTGCAAATCAGGCCATCTAGGAGATCATCTGTCCAAATGAGTCATGTTTTAAGGAGGGAGCAACAGAAACCTGAATGGGGAAGGGGCTTCCCTGGGCTTGCAGGCAGCAGTCCCTTCTTTCCTAGCTCACCTGGTGCCAACCTTAGAGGACGGCAGCCCTTCATACAGCTCTGAGCACACCTGCTCCTGTCTACAGGCAGTGATCTGGACTTCAAATCCAACTACATCTATTTGGGGAGAGCTAGAGAAGGCAATGGCACCCCACTCCAGTACTCTTGCCTGGAAAATCCCATGGATGGAGGAGGCTGGTGGGCTGCAGTCCATGGGGTCGCTAACAGTCGGACACGACTGAGCGAGTTCACTTTGACTTTTCACTTTCATGTATTGGAGAAGGAAATGGCAACCCACTCCAGTGTTCTTGCCTGGAGCATCCCAGGGATGGGGGAGCCTGGTGGGCTGCCATCTATGGGGTCACACAGAGTTGGACACGACTGAAGTGACTTAGCAGCAGCAGCAGTCTGTGTCAGGCACTGTGCTAACCTCAATAGTCTGTGGCTGAATTCAGAGGCAGGGTTTATACAGTAGGTCAAGGACAACTTGGAAGGTGTTAGGAGCTAAACAACATTCCTCTGCCTTGGCCAGAGCCTAACAAAAGCCCCAAAGTAGCCCCAGATAGGAGAAGTCAAGGCTGAACTCTATCTTATGTCTGTAAGAGGAAGCAAATGCTTCCTGAAGCACTGAAAAAGGGACTTTGCTAGCACCTAGGGGTTTGTGTTCAGTTCAGTTTTGCTCTGAGTGTTCTGTTGCTTGGAGAAGAGAATCTTCTCCCCAGTTTTCTCTGTGCAGGTATGTGCCATATATATATATATATATGATTCATGTAAGAATCTTTGTAAAAACGGCACAGATGATTTTATTCCCTATTACATTTCTGTTCTATGTTTCTTCTCAAAATCTATCCTTCTCAGTTCTATCAGAGTTCATAGGAAAAATAACTGGAATTTTAATTTAAGCTATAAATATGAAGCAGCAACGTGAAATTCTGCTAAAGGAGCTAAAGTAAGTTTGAGTTTCACTAATAGAATTATTTTCAAATGAAAGGATAGATGTAACCAGTCTATTGAGCTTCCTCTCTGAAGTTAGAGGTTCACTCTAAAGAAATAGAAAGCAATCAAGGACAAGCTTGTGAAGGAATTTACCATGTCCCCAGCCTCACAGACCTAGGTCTGGATACAGCCAGGCAGGCCATTTAGTAGTTGTGGCTCTAGGAGACAAATGAGAGATAAAGCCAGAAAGCAAGTTGGATTTGCTAATGTGGAGGCCTGACATGCTAGACTAAAATGCCTCTAATTATGTCAGAAAGTAATAGGGAGTCACTGAAAGTTTTAGAGTATGATAGTGACATTATAGTGATGACTTTCTATTTAGACTTAAATGGGAGATGGCAACCCCAGAGTCCCTCAGAAGCATCTCTGCTCCCAGAGAGGAGACAGCAATTTCTGTACCCAGGTTCTACCCTGCAGGAGCCCTGAGAGTCTCTCTGTTCTTGACCTTAACTCCCCAGGCTGAAAAATGGAAGCCTTACTTTTATGTCTGAGAGAACCCCAGTGGTGAGCAAGTTGGGGAAATGCCAGGAGAGAGAGAGAGACAGCAAGAAGTCAGAGGTTCAAGAGGACCAGAGGGGGCCTCCAGATATTTTCCTGTACCTGCCACCTCATTCGGAGAAGGCAATGGCACCCCACTCCAGAACTCTTGCCTGGAAAATCCCATGGACAGAGGAGCCTGGTGGGCTGCAGTCCATGGGGTCACTGAGAGTCAGACACGACTGAGCGACTTCACTTTCACTTTTCACTTTCATGCATTGGCGAAGGAAATGGCAACCCACTCCAGTGTTCTTGCCTGGAGAATCCCAGGGATGGGGGAGCCCGGTGGGCTGCCATCTATGGGGTCGTGCAGAGTCGGACACGACTGAAGTGACTTGGCAGCAGTAGCAGCAGCAGCCACCTCATTGTCCCCAGGTGTGACTCAGGTGAGCCCACGGACCACTTGGTTCGTCACCACCCTCACCTGATATCAGCATCTTGAGGTTGTCCTTGTGGTGCTGGAAAAGAGGAATGGACAGCTCTTCACAGGAACAAGAGGCACCTCGCAAGGGCAGACCAGGCCCCACTGCCCAGCTCCAAAGACAGCCCAACCTTCTGTTTATTGGGACTCAGTGCCCTGGAATGCTGGCGCTGGGGCATCTGACTCCATAGGACCTTTATCCAGCAAGGTGGGTGCCCCAACTAAACACACTCCTGCACAAACATCCAGAATACAAATCAAAACTCCCCTGTGGGATGAGTGATTCTTAAGGGTCTTTCACGTGACAAAAGGACTTGCCATGTTCTCTTCCTCCAAGATGGTGAGATGTATATGGTCAGATAAACTCAGGTTCCAATCCCACACTCTCTTGCCAGATGACCTTTGAGAAATCACATAGTATATCTGATCTTCAGAGTCTTTATCTGGAAAATGGAAATAATCTGTTCTCTAACCTCATGGGGTCGTTGGAAGGATTAAATGAGATAAAACCCTTTTTTTTCAAAAGTCAAGGCAATGTTCCCACTGTTGCTATTAGCTCTGAAGATGTGCCCAATGCTACTTTAAGCACCTTACACATATTAATTCATTGAATGTTTACATAACCATTTACCTAGGATGTTATAAAATATAAAGTACTTTTTTTCCTTAAAAGTTGAAAACTTCATTTAAAAAATAACTCAACCAGACTACCCTAGTGGTCCAGAGGTTAAGGCTCTTTGATCTCAATGCATGGGTCCTGGGTTCTATCCCTGGTCAGGGAACTAGATCCCACATACTGCAATTAAAGATCCCACATATCACAACTAAGACCCAGCACAGCCCAATAAATAAATAATAAATTTTAAAACTTCAGCACTAAAAAACTTAATACAATTCAGTAAGTGATTGGTTGCAAAATTAACATGTACGATAGCTATAACCTTCAAATATACAGCAACCAGTAAGAAGATATTAGAAATGCTTCAGCTACAATAGCAATAACAAAAAGGAAAAATACATAGAAATAAACTTTAAAAGATGTGTAGAAAATTCCTGAATGCCACTGAGAGCTCCAAAAGGACATTTGAGCATAAGAAACAGCATGTTCTTAGACTGGAAGACAAAACATAATGAATGTGCTGTGCTTAGTTGCTCAGTTGTGCCCGACTCTTTGTGGCCCCATGGACTGTAGTCTGCTAGGCTTCTCTGTCCATAGGGATTCTCCAGGCAAGAATACTTGAGTGGGTTGCCATGCCCTCCTCCAGGGGATCTTCCCTACCCAAGGAATGAACCCAGGTCTCGTGCATTGCAGACAGATTCTTTACCTTCTGAGCCACCAAGGAAGCCTAAGAATACTGGAGTGGGTAGTCTATCCCTTCTCCAGGGGAACTTCCTGACCCAGGAATCAAACTGAGGTCTCCTGCATTGCAGGCAAATCCTTTACCAGGTGAGCTACCCAGGAAGCCCAATGAACATGTTAATTCTCTCTGAATCAATCTATGTTTTAAAATGACCTCCATGAAAATAACAAAATATTTTATTTGTATTTTTAACTAAACAAGCTGATACTAAGCTTCATCTGGAAAAAGAAATCAGCAAAAATATTCAGGGAAATCATAAAGGAGAGTAATGGGCATGGTGTGAGAATTTACCAAGTGATAAAGCATGGTATGAAGTTATGAGTTTAAATTAATGTAGTCCTACTTATGAGAAAGACATGAAGCAGAATATAGTCCAGAAAGAAACCCAGATTCAGTCATTTAGAATACAATAAAGATTACACTTCAAATGAGTAGGGGGAAGATGGATTTTTAATAGAACCGACAGTATTCTTATACCCGTATACATTGTAGATGTATTGAGATTAATAAATGAAAGAAAAAATAAGCCATAGAAAGTATCAAAAGTGGTACTTAGAAGGATCAGTCAGTCAGTCAGTCAGTTCACTGGCTCAGTCGTGTCTGACTCTTTGCGACCCCATGAATCGCAGCACGCCAGGCCTCCCTGTTCATCACCAACTCCCGGAGTTCACTCAGACTCCTGTCCATCGAGTCAGTGATGCCATCCAGCCATCCCATCCTCTGTTGTCCCCTTCTCCTTCTGCCCCCAATCCCTCCCAGCATCAGAGTCTTTTCCAATGAATCAACTCTTCGCATGAGGTGGCCAAAGTACTGGAGTTTCAGCTTCAGCATCATTCCCTCCAAAGAAATCCCAGGGCTGATCTCCTTCAGAATGGACTGGTTGGATCTCCTTGCAGTCCAAGGCACTCTCAAGAGTCTTCTCCAACACCACAGTTCAAAAGCATCAATTCTTCAGTGCTCAGCTTTCTTCACAGTCCAACTCTCACATCCATACACGACCACTGGAAAAACCATAGCCTTGACTAGACAGACCTTTGTTGGCAAAGTAATGTCTCTGCTTTTTAATGTGCTATCTAGGTTGGTCATAACTTTCCTTCCAAGGAGGAAGAGTCTTTTAATTTCATGGCTGCAGTCACCATCTGCAGTGATTTTGGAGCCCCACAAAATAAAGTCTGACACAGTTTCCCCATCTATTTCCAATGAAGTGATGGGACCAGATCCCATGATCTTCATTTTCTGAATGTTGAGCTTTAAGCCAACTTTTTCACTCTCCTCTTTCACTTTCATCAAGAGGCTTTTTAGTTCCTCTTCACTTTCTGCCATAAGGGTGGTGTCATGTGCATATCTGAGGTTATTGATATTTCTCCCAGCAATCTTGATTCCAGCTTGTGCTTCTTCCAGCCCAGCGTTTCTCATGATGTACTCTGCATATAAGTTAAATAAGCAGGGTGACAATATACAGACTTGACGTACTCCTTTTCCTATTTGGAACCAGTCTGTTGTTCTAACTGTTGCTTCCTGACCTGCATATAGGTTTCTCAAGAGGCAGGTCATGTGGTCTGGTATTCCCGTCTCTTTCAGAATTTTCCACAGTTTATTGTGATCCACACAGTCAAAGGCTTTGCCATAGTCAATAAAGCAGAAATAGATGTTTTTCTGGAACTCTCTTGCTTTTTCCATGATCCAGTGGATGTTGGCAATTTGATATCTGGTTCCTCTGCCTTTTCTAAAACCAGCTTGAACATCTGGAAGTTTGCGATTCACATATTGCTGAAGCCTGACTTCGAGAATTTTGAGCATTACTTTACTAGCATGTGAGATGAGTCCAATTGTGTGGTAGTTAGAGGATTCCTTGGCATTGCCTTTCTTTGGGACTGGAATGAAAACTGACCTTTTCCAGTCCTGTGGCCACTGCTGAGTTTTCCAAATTTGCTGGCATACTGAGTGCAGCACTTTCACAGCATCATCTTTCAGGATTTGAAACAGCTCAACTGGAATTTCATCACCTCCACTAGCTTTGTTCGCAGTGATGCTTTCTAAGGCTCACTTAACTTCACATTCCAGGATGTCTGGCTCTAGGTGAGTGATCACACCATCCTGATTATCTTGGTCTTGAAGATCTTTTTGGTACAGTTGATAAACTAGAAAAGCATATATACAATTGAGAGGATCATCAAAGTCAGAAGTTTGTCCTTTGAGAAGTCTGAGTTTTTAAAAAAATGAAACCTAAAAGTACTAAAAGAAAGCATGGAAGAACAATTGTCACAGCCTGGGTGGGGAAGACCTTTCTAAGTCTGATATACAACCACGGGCACTTCCTGTTCCTCCTCCTGTTTTATTTATTGGTCTCCAGATCACTTTTCACATCTGGCACTCAATTCACAATCATGTTTGTTTGCTTCCTGTCTGCTCTCAACAAGACAGACAAGCTCTGTATTCCCTGGAATAGAGACTAAGGCAGTCCTGCCATATAATGGGTGTTGAGGGCTATCTGGAGTGACTGTTCAGAAAGTGGGGAAGGTATTTCCTTAATATATAAAGAGTTCCTAAAAACCAGTAAGAAAAAGATAAAAGGATATGAATAGAAAGTTCATAGAAAATGCAAGTAACTCCTACACATATAAAAAGATGTTTAGTTTCGTTCACAGCAGAAGAAATGCACATTGACAAGTGAGATACCATATTTTACCTATTATGTTGACAAATAACTTTTCTTTAAAAAAAAGGCTGATAACACATGTTGCTAGTAGGAAAAGAGTTAAACCGTACAGTCTCTGCAAAAGATAATTAGACAGCATTTATAAAAATTGCAGAGGTGCATCCCATGGCTCATTAGGCCATATCTGTCAAAATTACGAAGGCACACACTCATTCGTCTAAAGACAATCATCCAAAGATACTCCCTCAGCAGTATTTGTCACTAAAAAATGGAAACAGTTTAGATGTCTATCAACAGGGAATTGTTTACATAATTTATGGTACCGCCACACAATCAAATTTTTTGCAGCCATGCAAATGAACAAATCTGCTCTATATGTTCTGATGTGAACACATCTGCAAAATATGTTGTTAAATGAAAAAGGATGCAGGGCTGTGTGACCGTTTGTACATACTGCACATACTTGTAGAGGCATAAAATATTTCTGGAATGATACATAAGAAACTGACAATAGTGCATAATGCTAGGGCAAGCATGGCTGGGGGAAGGCATGGGAGAAAGATTTACTTTTCATCTTTTGAATTTTGGTATACCTTATGTCTGTGCCATGTCGATTCAGTATAGCCATATCTGCCTCTGTGACGCATCTGAGGTCTCTAGAAAGGGGACATCTGAATCTGCCTTTACGGAAGGAAAATGAGCGCTGGAGGGCCCTGGAATCAGAAACTTGGCACTGAGCCCTATGAGCTCCGTTTTAATTTTTCTTGACCATGGGCGTGTCTTACTTGCTTATTTAAATACCAAAACGCATTTCTCCTTGCTCCTCCAGACTGCCACTGTCTGCCTGGCCCCACCCCCAACCCCTGCCCCTCCGTTCAGGCTCATGCCACCTTCTCCGCAGCGGCGCATGGCGGGAAGAGCAGGGACTGCTGAATCTCCTTCTGATTTGGGGCTTCCTTGCCCTGATCTGTGAAATGGGAGAACAGTAGTGTCTATGCTCTAGGGTGCCTGAGGTGGGTGTATATGAGATAACATCCCCCTGCCCACCTTTGGCAGATACCTCTAAACTTTGAAGGAAGAAAGAAGTGGCAAAGGCTTTGAGCATTGGCAGTACATTCTAATATTTATGAAGAGCAGTGAGGACATTCTTCTAGTTTGTACTCGGGGTTGAGGGGTAAAAGAGGGTCTCCCAAATTGCTCACGTGCCCAACATCCTGGAGCATCAAACTCCCAGCCTGGGAGGAAGCTTTGTTCAGTGTAAACAGAAGGGAGCAGGTTCAGCATCAGCTGGGTGTGAGGTGGGGAGTGGGGAATGTGCTGGGAGACAGTAGGGAGGGAGGGGGCTATCTGTCTGCCCCCACCCGAGACCTGGGTAGGGACAATCAAGTACAAAGCCTGCCTTGCTCCAGAGCCAGCATGAAGCTTTCAGTAACGGAGTCAAATATAGACCCATTTCCATAAAAGCACCAGCCTGCTTCTATAAATACCTCAGCCAGTTTTCCGGGGTTCTCATGTGACTTTGATGCCTACCTCTGTCTGCGGGGATCCGTCTCCATGGTGACCGGGCCATGTGACCAGCTACTGTTCATTCATGGCAGGTTGCTGCACCCCATGTTGGGGGTGGGGTGGTGAAGGGGGCTGGAGGGGGGGCTAAGGAGAGGGTGAACAACGGGAATGAACAATGAATAACGATTAACTGCCTGGTCTTGGGGGAAACGGCAGAGTGCCAGCCTTAATGCAAGGATGCTCTGACAGAATTATTAATCTCTCCAGGGCTGGCTGTCAGGGGAGGAACATTTTTATTTGAGAAGCAATAGACATTTTTGCCTCTGAGTCAGAGAAGCGAAAGTTCAGAGCTGTAAGGGGCACCTTAACAACTCTTTGAGGACTGTTATAGTCCCCTGGTTGTCAGATGAAGGTAACCAGGCCTGGAAAGGTTGAGGGATTTGTCCAAGGTCAGGCAGCGAGTCAGTTGGAAACTGGGACAAGAATCAGCGTGGGTGTGCTCCGTAGGCTCCTCCCCATCCCTCACTGGGACTCTGCTTTGGCCTGGGGATGGCAACGGGCTGCAGAGATATAAGCGTGACTCTGGTCAGTGGGGACTTCGGTACCTTGGCTCCCAGGTCATCCCACCTGGCTGGGGTCATGGGTCCTTCAGGGGAGGGAAAAACCATTCTGGGCCGAGACTCCACCCTGGCCCCTAGGCGGATCCATGTGGAGAGAGTGGCTAATAAACTATGAGAAGTCCTGCAGCATCCAGCAAAGCCAGATGTCATCCCCAGTCACCTATGGAAATCTTTCTGTGATCAGAATGTTCCAGATCTGCCCCCATCCAGCCAAACCCCTCCAACATCACCAAGTCCTATGCCCATCCTTGCTTGGGGCTGGGGATGAGGTGCAAAGGTAGGAAAGGACTCTTCCTGCCTTCACAGAGCTGCCCTGCTTAGGGGCACATGGAGAGGTGAATAGAAGACAATTTGGTTAACAGTAGCTGAGCTCTAGGGACATTAGGAGCTGGATGTAAGATGGGCCATGGAAGCTGGGGAAAGCTTACGTGAGGACGGGAGGGGAGGACACAGCCAGGCAGGCCGATGGGGAGGGGCATTCTCAGGGGACCCTGGGTGCTGGGGTAGGACCTGTGCAGGGGGAGGGGGGTGCAGGGCAGTGCTCTGTGGAGGTGGATCAAGGAGAGAGCTCTGAACATGCCTTGGGTTAGGACACTGCTGATCACAGACTTGATTCACGTGGTTCAATCCCATGAGCTCAAACCACCAGCAGTGTAGGGTCCAGGAGTACCAGAGATGACAAAGAAACTCGTGCACTGACATATTTCTGGGGGAGACAGAACACAAAACCAGACATTATCATGGGCCTGCATGTGTCAGCATCAGCCACAGGCTCTGCAACCACCTGGCCTCAGGACGGGTGTCCAGCAAGCTCCACAGAGGTTAAAATCCATCAGGCTGGAGGCTGGTACCAGCCACGGTGACCCAGGGCAATCCTCCGTCTCCCTAACTCTCTTCACCTCTGCAGTCTCTTTAGCACTGAGGACAGAGCCTCTTGCCTGTCCCTGCCCCCTCGCCACCACGGGCTGTTAGCCAGCCTGACAGTGGACTGGCCATAACAGCCCATCCCCAAGCTCAAGGGGTGAGAGCTGATGCTCTGATGTGGAGGGGGAGCGGCGAGAGAACAAGCCGTGCAGGCCACGCTTTCTCTCTGCTTCACCACCAGCTGAGCACCCACGCTGTGTGTGTTTACTTTACCAAGGCTGCCAGCTGCTGGAGTCCAGAGACAGTGCCCAACCTGTTTCTAGAAAAGCCTCTTCTGGCTTCTAGCTGGGAGTGTGGGATGGAGGCACAGGTCCATTCAGCACTGACAGGTAGTCAGCATGGCGGGGTGGTCAGAGCACCCTAGGGAGGCAGATTTGAATTATTAGTTCTGGCTCTGTCGCTCACTTGTGACTCTCTTGGGGAGCTTATTTAGATTCTCTAGGCCTCAACTGCTTATCTATGAAAAAGGACAATGTCACCTAATATGAGAAACAGTCGTGAAAATCAAAGTGATCACGAAGTGTCCAGCACGTAGAAAGTGATTTTAAAAGACAGTTGCCTCGGACTTCCCTCAGGGTCCAGCGGTTAAGACTCCATGCTTCCAATGCAGAAGATGTGGGTTTGATCCCTGGTCGGGGAATAAAGATCCCACATGCTGCATGGCACAGTCAAATGATTTTTTGAAAAGTAAAAAGCAGTCTCTACTATAGTGGGTGAATGGAAATACCTCCTTGTGGGCACCAGCTTCCATGCGCACCAGCCCAGCATTCTCCTGAGTCTTCCCCTGCATCATCTCTTCTGCTGAGAAGATTCTCCCCCTTGGCCCCCCTCATCAGAAGCCTTTCTGTCCTTCAAAGCCTCATTTCAGTGTCACTCCTCCTTGCTATCATGCCCAATCACCCACAGGATGCTCCTTGCGTAGACTCTGCTCACATTGAGGACTGGCCCTTTTACCACGCTTCAGTATGCAGCAATAGCAAGTGCTCCTGGGATGGGATGCCGTTTACCAGCAGCAATAGCAAGTGCTCCTGGGATGGGACGCCGTTTACCACGCCGAGAACCTAACAGGCCTGAGACTTAGAAGTGGAAGTGACTTGTCCGTGGTCACACAGCTATGACATGGCGAGAGTGAAAGATAAACTCCAGCCCGTTTGGTTCCACCTCTTGTGCACAGCTTCTGCGTCCTCCCTGTTAATGATACTCTTACTTGACCATCTTTACTGTCTCAACTGCATTACCAACCTGTGTGATGTAGCAGGGAAAAAAAATACAGATCCTGGGTTCAGCTAGAAATAGGGTAAAAATTCACCTTTGCCACTGATGAGTTGTAAGTAAGCTGTGATCTCGTAAGTCCTCAATATTTCCAGATCTGTTTCCTTGCCTACAGTTGTGTGCGGTCCTTGAGATGACGTGACATGTGGGAATGGGCCTGTCTCATTACAACAGATGTCACTGCTGGCGCGGCCTGGTCCCCAGGTGCCTGGGTGTGTGATGACAGCCAGTCCTTGAGTGCACATCATGCACCAGGTACCATTCTAAGGACTCCTGGACATCCTCTCTTTTTCTTCCTGACAACATTACCATGAAGTAAAGCCTTTGAGGATCCCCCACTTTATAAAACCAGAGCTTAAAGAGATTGAGAAACTCGCCCAGTGCGGCAAAAGCAGACAGCAAAGCTGGGACTTGACCCAGATCCGTCAGATCCCAAAACCCATGCTCTGCACCCTGGTTCCTCACTGCTTCCTTGTGAAGCAGGGATGAATATTCTTCTTCCGTTACTGCCATGAGGCAGTTAAACAGACATCGCAAACTCCATTTTACTCATGGAGCAGCAAAAGCTGAGGTACCAAGCGACTTGCCGAAGGTCACGTGGTAATAGAGTCAGTTTCCGAACTTGGGGCTCCTAAACCCAGGGCCCCACTTTCTCCCTTGTCCCTGCTGCCTGTAGCTGAGATTCTTGAGACAGAGACACCAGGACTCTGGGAGCTTGGCCAGTAAGTTGGCCACAGGTCTCAGCCTCAGTCCAGGAAACCTCCAACCATGGAGAAATTTGCTTTGAAGACAAAGGATGATTCCTGGCAAGGAGAGTCATTCCTATTTCTGTTCTAGACAAATGGGAAGCTGTCTCAGATTCCAGGATAAATCTTTTTGCTAAAGATGATACATCACTTTGAGCTGGTTATATGTGCAGTCTTTGGACATCATACAAGTCAATTACTGAGACCAAGTTCTCAACGCTGAGCAGAGATATTTTCTTCGTATGCTGTAACAGAGCCAGAGCCTCCCAAGGACTGCAGAGTGCTGACACCTGCCCAGAAGCCCTGTGGGGAAGGTGTCCACCACTCCCGTCCTAACGGCCTCCACTCTCTCCCCCTGAGGTCACCACAAGGCTTCTGGGCAGGATTATTGACAGCCAAGATTATTCTGCCTGTTTTATAATCCTGAGCCTTACTCTCAGCTAACTGGACTTGGGGAAGTAAGTTTCCACTCCAGGACAAAACCCCAAGTACAGAGCAGCAAACAGGGCCTTGCTTTCCTGACCCTGAGTCTCAGAAGCACATCCCTACACTCTGAGGAACTCCTTACCTGAGTCTGAAACACTTCCAGGTCAACTCTCTGCCCCCCGGAAACCTCTTGGGCATCACAACTTGCTGAGGCTGACCCCTGAGAACCACTCCAGGCCAGCAGATCCAGCCTTCCCTCACTCTCAGACTCTAAGAGGAGCCTGTGTGTGGCTTTCAGTGTTGCAGGACCAAGGTTTGAGATCATGTCAAGAACATGGGTGATGTGAGCTTCATGACTTTGGGCAGGTCTTTAATTTCTCTGAGCCCTCATCTGAAAATGTGACCAATGGCCCATCCTAACTCCAAAATGCTAAGAGTCATTCTCTGGTATTCCAGGAACAGAGTTGGAGACGGCTGGAGCATAAGATGAGGGGGCTGGAGTGGTAAGGAATAGGGAGGTAGGGATTAAATGGAGAGGGCAGGGGTCTGAATCATACGGAACTTGAATGTCATGCTAAAAGGCTTAGATTTTATTTTAAAGGTAATGGAAAACCAGGGGAAATTTTTAAGCATGGGAGAAGAGTTGCCAGATTTAGCAAATACCAAACATCTATTTAAGTTTAAACCAGGCATCTTGTATTTTATCTGGCAACCCTGCATGGAGTGACAGAGAGAGCTCTCTGGCCACTGAGTGGAGAACGTGTCATAGGGAATAACACTGGAAGCACAGACCACTGAGGAGGTGATTATCTTCCAGGCAATAATTACAAAAGTTAATATTTGTTGAATGCTTGTTTTTGCCAGGCACTGTTCTAAGTATTTTATGTGTATAAATTCATTTAATTCTCATAACAAAGTGTACTATCATTTCCATTTTACAGGTGAGGAGACAGGTGAGGCACAGAGGGGTTAAGTTATTTGTCTAAGTCACACAGCTAGTTAGTGGCAGAATTGAGATGGGAGTCCCAAGCCCACATGCTTAACCACCGTGACATGCTGCCACTCCAGCGGACCGTGAGAGCCTGGACCCAGGCCCTGTAGTGGGAATTAGGTGTCATTCAGAAGCCCCAGCCCACGGGGTGGGGGTTGGGACACCGGGACTGGCAGAGAAGTGAGAAGGGAGGCTCAGGGATCCAAGTTCTATCACAGTGACACATTTTCAGATTACCTGGTGCTTTTCAAAACAGGAAGAAGGGTTCATGAGAAAAAGAACTAGCGTCTCTTTAGCATCTACCAAACACCAGGCAGGGAGCATAGCAATCCTTGAAGTATTCAGGAGACACAATCAGCAGACACAGTGGCCGACTGCTATGGAGTGAAGGAGGACTGAGGATTCTGGTTGGGGATGACTGAGGGGCCCCAGTGAGAGACTAGAGAGAATAGGCCATGTTGAATTTATGTCCATGTCCATGTCCAGGACATGATGAATTTATCAGGTATAAGACCAGGAGGCAATCAAGGCCCAGAAAGGTTAAGTGACTACCCTGCAGTCACACAGAAGGTAAGTGTCAGTGCAGAAACTAGAAGTCTCTTTGACTGTGTCTGGGGTGCCTGATGGAGACAGGACCCCAGTCTAGGTTCAAAGATGAAGACACCCCAGAACACAAGTCATGGCCAGGATTGGGGGACTGCTGTTTGATGCGGGTTCAGGTGGTGCCTACATGCTCAGTTCTGAGAGCAGACCATGCCCCTTCAACTTTGAAATGAAAGCCAAGGGCAGTGCTGGGCTGAATTTTAAGCACCGTGAGCCAAGAACATTGTCTCTGCAACAGTTTTCTCCATCTGTAAAAAGACAACAATATCCACAGCGAAGCTGTTTTGGAGATTAAATGAGGTAAGTAAGCGGGGAAGCACTGACCCATGCCGTGTAATCTTTGTGCTATTAGTCCAGTCTTCTGCCTCTGCCACTACCCCTCCCCCTTTCCTGCTCCTCCATCTTCCTCTCTCTCCCCAGTCTCATCTTCCCTCCTCTCTTTTTAGGCCTTGGGACAGAGCCTGTCCCAGGGAGTGTCTGCAGATGAGCAGCCTAGAGACAAGCGTGCTGTCTCCCATCTCGGCCAGCCCAGCTCCCTCCTCCCGCCCCCAGCTCTCCACCCCCACCCCCTCTCACATGCCACACAGGCCAGCCCACCCTGGAGGGCACCAGCCCACCTGGCCTTCTCTCCTGCTGACCAGCAGCTCCCCTCCCTGCTGCCACATCCACTGGCTTCCTAGGGGACCCAGCCACCCCCACCAGCGGTTGCCCAGGGATTTCCACCAGTGGTGGACGGAGGGAGGGCAGAGACACCACGAGAGGCCCAAGGGGATGGGGAGGCTCCAGCCGGGACAGCCTGGAAATGTACAAAGCCGATCCCTAGGGACCGAGTGAGAGACTGACGTCAAGCCGAGGCTGAAAATATAGTCTGGAAAGTCACGCGGCACCGTGAAAAATGAGCCGTTCTCCCCAGCCAGAGATATGGACGGTGGGGAAGGGACATAAATCCTGGCTCTTTAGAGGCTCCAAACAGCAGGGGCTGCTAGCTTCTAGGCTGCCTGTCGAGAGGACTCGGGGGTCCCCAGTGTCCCATTCAGGGGTCAGGGACACTGGCCCCATTCCTGAGAGCAGTCAGTGCCCTGAGAACTGAGGGCCAGCAAGGGAATCTAGAGGTGATCTGGCCCCCTCCCCACGCCCACACTGCTCAGTCCATCTTTGGCTAAGCCGTGGTGTGGTGGGCAACACGATATCCCCCAAACCACCCCCAGAAGGTCCAGAGAGCCAGGGCCAGTGCCTCAAAGTGGAGATCAAGGTCCCTGATGGCACTGGGCTCGGAAGTGCAGCCTGCTGCCAGGGAAGCCTGCTTCCCCATCCCATTTTCTTCCCCTCCCTCCCCCATGCTCACAGCTACTTAAGCCTCTCCTTTTAAGAGGTACAGAGGTGCTGGGTGGCCTGGTGTCCACTCCACAGGCAGTCTGTCAGGGAGGCCTGTGTGCGGTTCTCAGAGACTCAATTCCCACGGCCCTCGGACGCCCAAGCACCTACTTCAGGCTGGTGTGAGAGGAACAGAGGAGCCGCAGGCCTGAGAGCTGGTCATGGGATTAGGGCTTTCTGGGACACCCGGCCATGGGCCCTGAGGGCCTGCTGCGACATCAAAGGCAGACGGCCCTGCCCCCACTGGCCTTGGTACTCCATAAGCTCCCAAGATTTAAAAAGCAGTCCCAGGGAAAGTGACCTGGGTTCCCCACCAAAGCAACCGAGGTTACATTTCCACCACTTCGTGGCAGTAGAGTCAAATGAGGTTTTAACTGTCGTAAGAAAAGAAAGAAAATTTGGTTTGTCTTACCCCTGAGTTAAGGAGCTTCCCTGGTGGTTCCATGGTGAAGAACTCACTTGCCCACCAATGCAGGAGACACAGGAGACGTGGGTTTGATCCCGGGGTCGGGAAGATCCCCTGGAGGAGGAAATGGTAACCCGCTCCAGTATTTTGCCTAGGAAACCCCACGGACAGAGGAGCCTGGCCATCCCATGGGGTCACACATAGTCAGACACAAGTTAGCGACTAAACAACCGCCCCTGAGTTAAAGACTAAGATTCTTGCCTTCTGCAGCTTCCTCTTCCTGGGTCTTGTCCCCTCTTCTGGTCTGCCCCCCAAGTTCTCTTTTTAGCACCCCAGCTCTGGTGTTGCCCCCTCTCTGAATGCTCCCCCCTCCCCCCTCACCCCCAGCACCATGATCCCCGCCAGAATAAAACACCCTCTCCTTTGAGCTTCTCCACAGATAAGCCTCCTGACACTGCAACTGAGTGTCACACACACGTCTGTCTCCTCCTGCAGGGCTCTTCCAGGGCAGACGGCCTTGGTCCTCTCTGCAGCCTTTCAGGGTTCAGCTCAATCCAGCCAGAAGGAGAGTTTGGCTCCGTTCATGGAATTTAACTAAACAGGGTTCATGTGTATGTTAGCGTCGCAGAGACCCTACAAAGACAACCAAGGGCTGGAGCCCTGGGCTGGGAGGTGGGGATGTCGTCGGACTCTCCTTCTCTGGGCGCCTGTCCCCAAAGCCCTGGACCTCAGGTCTCTAACAATCCTTGGTGGGAAGCAGAGCCATGTGCCTGAAAACGTAAGTCAGAGTATATTCCTAACCTCAAAGTCCTGGCCTGGCTCCTCACCTCACTGGGATAAAAAACCCTAAGTCCTTAGCAAAACCCAAAAGCCCTGTGTGACCTGGTCCCCATTATCTCTAACCTATCTTATGCTGAGCTCTGTCTCCTTTCTGCTCCAGCCACAGCAGGCCTCCTTCAGCACCCACCTCAGGACCTTTGCACCTGCTCTCTCCCATTGCTCAAGTGTCACCTCTAGGAGACCTTCTCTGATCAGCTTATTCAAAACCACACGCATGCACACACACACACATAAGCATGCTCTCTCTACCCCTTCCCCGTTTTCTCCTTATTATTGATCAGCAACTGGTACCTATATATTTTATATATTTATTTATTATTTCTCTCCCCAAGTAGAATGGAGATTCAGTCAGAGCAGGAACTTTTATCTGGTTTATGTTTATTCTTCTCTTAGTTAATTCATGCTCCTCCTTTAATATCTTGTAACAAATTTTGAGACATACAGTTATCTACTCTTTTAAGTTATATTAGATGGTGAGAATTTTGCCTTTTTGCATTTCTTTTCCATGGGGATGGTCTTTATCCCTGTTTCCTGTACAATGTCACGAACCTCATCCCATAGTTCATCAAGTGCTCTATCTATCAGATCTAGGCCCTTAAATCTATTTCTCACTTCCACTGTATAATCATAAGGGATTTGATTTAGGTCATACCTGAATGGTCTAGTGGTTTTCCCTACTTTCTTCAATTTCAGTCTGAATTTGGCAATAAGGAGTTCATGATCTGAGCCACAGTCAGCTCCCGGTCTTGTTTTTGCTGACTGTATAGAGCTTCTCCATCTTTGGCTGCAAAGAATATAATCAATCTGATTTCGGGGTTGACCATCTGGTGATGTCCATGTGTAGGGTCTTCTCTTGTGTTGTTGGAAGAGGGTGTTTGCTATGAACAGTGCGTTCTCTTGGCAGAACTCTATTAGTCTTTGCCCTGCTTCATTCAGTACTCCAAGGCCAAATTTGCCCGTTACTCCAGGTGTTTCTCGACTTCCTACTTTTGCATTCCAGTCCCCTATAATGAAAAGGACATCTTTTTTGGGAGTGTTAGTTCCAAAAGGTCTTATAGGTCTTCATAGAACCGTTCAACTTCAGCTTCTTCAGTGTTACTGGTTGGGGCATAGACTTGGATAACTGTGATATTGAATGGTTTGCCTTGGAAACGAACAGAGATCATTCTGTCGTTTTTGAGATTGCATCCAAGTACTGCATTTCGGACTCTTTTGTTGACCATGATGGCTACTCCATTTCTTCTAAGGGATTCCTGCCCACAGTAGTAGATGTAATGGTCATCTGAGTTAAATTCACCCATTCCAGTCTATTTTAGTTCGCTGATTCCTAGAATGCTGATGTTCGCTCTTGCCATCTCCTGTTTGACCACTTGCAATTTGCCTTGATTCATGGAACTAACCTTCCAGGTTCCTATGCAATATTGCTCTTTACAGCATAGGACCTTGCTTCTATCACCAGTCACATCCACAACTGTGTGTTGTTTTTGCTTTGGCTCCATCCCTTCATTCTTTCTGGAGTTATTTCTCCACAGATCTCCTGTAGCATATTGGGCACCTACCGACCCAGGGAGTTCCCCTTTCAATATCCTATCATTTTTCCTTTTCATACTGTTCATGGGGTTCTAGCATATTCAAAAAGCAGAGACATTACTTTGCCACCAAAGTCCATCTAGTCAAGGCTATGGTTTTTCCTGTGGTCATGTATGGATGTGAGAGTTGGACTGTGAAGAAAACCGAGCACCGAAGAATTGATGCTTTTGAACTGTGGTGTTGGAGAAGACTCTTGAGAGTCCCTTGGACTGCAGGGAGATCCAACCAGTCCATCCTAAAGGAGATCAGTCCTGGGTGGTCTTTGGAAGGAATGATGATAAAGCTGAAACTCTAGTACTTTGGCCACCTCATGTGAAGAGTTGACTTATTGGAAAAGACTCTGATGCTGGGAGGGATTGGGGGCAGGAGGAGAAGGGGACGACAAAGGATGAGATGGCTGGATGGCATCACTGACTCGATGGACGTGAGTCTGAGTGAACTCCGGGAGTTGGTGATGGACAGGGAGGCCTGGCGTCCTGCAATTCATGGGGTCACAAAGAGTTGGACACAATTGAGTGACTGAACTGAACTGAGACGGTGAGAATAAGGAAGAAAAAAATATTTGCTTAATAGAAATATACATATAAACATATTCATAAGGAAAACTTGTCCTTGTTTCCACAACTGGCAGAGTATTTATAATTCCCTTATTCCACTGGATGGTCCTTGTTCCCTTTGCCCTCAGCAGATACCTCAGTCAGCTGCAGTCTTTACGGAGTGGGGGTGGGAATGTTAAGGCACATAGCAGGCCTTCAAATAATATTCATTACATCAGTAAGGAAGAAGCTGGTCTACATGGATCATTGGAAGTAGAAAGAAGCCTGTCTCTGATTTGTGTAGACCATCAGAATAGATAAGCCAACTAAAAAGTTCTACTCCCCACATAACTATGTGAGCTAACACCGAGGTCAGGAGATAATCTCTTGTTGGTTTTGTTTTCCAAGGTGCTTGGACACACAATCAGAGAGCTGTCGCTTGGGCCCCACCGGCCTCAGTGGCCCTACATCTGAGGAGCGCTCTCTAGGGCTGGATGGGCAGGAGGGCTCAGGCGCTGGGAGGAGGTGTGGAGGAGGATGTAAGGCAGTCCCTCAGCCCCCTGTGCAGCAGCTCCTTCGTACTTCCCTCTGGATGACATTTTCCAGCGCCCTCACTAGCGCCGCTAACGAGTCCCAGGGGCCTGGGGTACGGCCACCAGGGCTTCTGCTGGTGCCCTGAGGGCTCTCCACTCTGCCTGCAGGCTCACAGAACCTACCTTGGTAGCAGCTTCTCCTGAGTACTGCTCAGGACAACCAGGTTCAAGCAGGAAAGCCAACTCCAACTCACAGCTCCCTGAAGGCCCAGCATCAACCCTCACCCAGCCATAGACCCAGAGAGACACCCGGATTGGGAGCTCCATGAGGGCGGGGGAACAAACTCATCACCCTTCTCCCAGATCTCTGACTCCAGCCCTGGGACCTGACCCCAGCGAGGCACATGACACACTCAAGCAGTTCCAAAGGCAACAAGCAAAATGGGCAGTGCTTCTGAGAGGGTCCCCGGGACCATCCACTCGCTTCTGCCACTCATTGGCTGAATCACTTGCATTCTCTGAGTGCTGATTCTGATTCTTTATCTCAAAGGTGAGAATAACAATGCCTGCCTCACCCACTGTTTAAAGGCCCTGATGTGACCCTGTGTTTACAGCCAGAGACTTGCAGAAACTCCACAAATGCTGCAGCCGTGCAGGCAGAGGCAGAGCGCCCCCAACACACCCACGTGACACCCTGGGACCGCCAAACACACCTCCCCGCTCTCACTGATGCCTCCTGCTCTGCTGTGTCCCAGCAGGCGCACCCTGTGTCAACCAATGAATCAGACCCAGTAGGAGACGTGTTTGGGAGCTTACATGAGTGTGGCGCTGGCTAAGTGGGTCCAAGATCTGTGGGGCAGGCAGGCAGGCAGGAAGGGAAGATCACAGGTAGACTGAAATCCACAGGCACTAGCTGAAGCTGCTGGCCACAGGCTTGAGTCCCTCTCAGGAAAGACCCAAGTCGTCTCTATCTTTTTAAAAAAATATTTATTTATGTATTTATTTATTCGGCTGCTCTAGATGTCAATTGCAGCATGCTGGATCTTTAGCTGGGGCATGTGGGTTTTAGTTCCTTGACCAGGGATTGAATCCAAGCCCCCTGCATTGGGAGCACAGAGTCTTTAGCCACTGGGGCACCAGGGAAGTCCCCCAAGTCTTCTCTTAAAGCAGGGATCCCCAACCTCCGGGATTCAATGCCTGATGATATAAAATGGAGTTAATTAATAATAGAAACAAAGTGCACAGTACATGCAATGTGCTGGAATCAACCTGAAACCATTCTCCACCACCCCAGTCTTTGGACAAATTGTCTTCCACGAAACTGGTCTCTGGTGCCAAAAAGGGCTTCCAACAGAGTGAGCCAAGCCCACCAGGATTATCTCCATAATTTAAAGTCAACTGATTAGGGGCTTGAATCACCTGTGTAAAAGCCCTTTGAAGCAGTGCCTGAGTTAGTGTTTGATTTAGTAACTGGTAGATGGGAAGTGTGGAGAAGGCAATGGCAACCCACTCCAGTACTCTTGCCTGGAAAATCCCATGGACGGAGGAGCCTGGTGGGCTGCCGTCTATGGGGTCGCACAAAGTCGGACACGACTGAGGCAGCTTAGCAGCAGCAGCAGATGGGAAGTGTATGCTGCAAAACAGCCGCTGCTTTCTTTCTGTTGTCCAGCTCCATGAAAGACAACCCACAGGGATTCTATAGCCAAGCCAGGCTACCAGGAAGCCATCACATATCCCACTTGCTTAAACCTGTATAAAGACACTTCTTGTCAACATACAGTCACGGTTTACAAAGCACATTTAAATTCCATTGTCTCACATAATCCTCATGACAGCTCTTTGAAGGGAATTTATTTTATTGTTGACTCACCTAACCTCACACACAGCTGCTAAGTGACAGAGTTGCGACTTGAGCCTGTGTTGACCCGATTCATTCACATCCTCAGCAGAGAGCGAGCTTGATAAGCAGAGGGAGGAGACAAAAGCTTCTGTTTCTGGCTGCATTTTAGAAAAGGGCAAAGGAATAGAGACCCAGATTTGTGAAACAATCTTTGCCTAAATGTTGGTTTTGCTGGGGCCCATTCTGGATGACAACAAGATAAGAAGTCACAAACAGGGGATTTTACTCTCCTGCATATGGTGCTTAAAAAGTCCCATTTCTTTCTGCCAATTAAATGTAATCTGTCCCAAGCCTCTACCAGTCCAGAGGGAATTCAGGGTGTTTCTATTGGAGCTTCCTTGTCCACTATCCATTAGAGGTGAGCAAAGATTCTGGAGTCTCCCACATCACAGCACATTCAGGGAAGGGCCCACTGGCCCCTCTGTGCACTGTCCACACAGCTCTGCTCATGACCAATCCTCACTTGGTCTCTGCCAAGAGTCAACTTTTTCAGGTCACCTTGCTGCTATTGTCCTCTGGCTCCTCCCAACCTCCTGGGAAGCCCCGTCCCTTTAGCCTGTTTTCTTCCAAACTTCCCTTCCACCATCTCCTTCATGATAATCCCATCAATGAACCCGTATTTTTTTTCTTTTTATTTTTTGGTTTTGGCTATGATTCTTTATTTATTTTAATTAAAGGATAATTGCTTTACAGAGTTTTGTTTTCTGTCAAACCTCAACATGAATCAGCCATATGAACCTGTATTTTTACAAAACAAAATCCAGGAAAGGGTAAGAATGGTCTTCTAGGTGCCCTGACAACCAACTGTTGTAGTAACAATAACAAACTTACTGAATATTTATTGTCTACTAAACACTTATGTTGCCTTATTTAATCCTATTAATAAGATGCTATTATTCTTAACCACTTTTACATATGAGGGAAACCGAGGCCTGAAGTCACATGTCCAAGGTCAGCTCAGCTCGCAAGCATCTCCCAGCTCTCTGACTCCAGGGCCTGTGCTCCAGCCTCTGCTCTTTGCCATCTCTCCCTAAAACTGGTGTAAGAAAGGTGGCGCAAAAGCCTGCCTGTGTGGCCTTGGGACAGAGGAAGGACAATTAGCCACAGAAGCAAAATCAAGTCACAAAACAGTTGCAATAAATTATCTCATGCAGGTGGGTGGGCAGTGGGGAAGAGGAGTAAAGGACTCAGATTCTGGATCTGCTATCTGCCAGCTCCCTGACTTACGAGCCCAACCTTCCAAGCTCGATGAGAGGACCAAAAGGCAAAAAGTATGTAAGAGCTCCTTGTAAACTCTGAATTCTGTTAATGTTTCATGTTAAGGGTATGGGGAGAACATATGCCTTGCCAGCGCCTGGGCTTAATAACATCAGTTGTGGCAGCCCTAAACAAGAGATAGCCTGGTGCCAAGGTTAGGTCACTGTTCTGGGAGCTAGGGAGCCAGGCAAAAAATTCTCTTAAAGACTGAAACATAGAGTTTGCTTTCCTGTGCTAACGATGCTGGAAAACATAGAACTACATTTCCTAGACTTCTTTGCAGCTAGGGCCTATGAGTGACCGAGTTCCACCAGGAAGATTCCTACATAAGACTTGGAAGGGCTGGGGAAGACAGGTGTGGAGGCAGAAAGAAATGCAAGGCAGAAGCGGGGTCAGGGGAGATGACGCCTCTTGGGTGAGCTGTGGAGGTTTCCAGCACCTGCTCCCTGGGTACAGGCAGCAGATCTGTGTCTCCACCAGGGCAGCCCCATGGGATGCTCGTGGAATTCTCCTGGCTCTGTGATGTCTTGGCCCTCTCCAAGGTTCTATAAACTACCTAATATCCTCTAATAAATTCCTTTCTGCTTAAATCACCCAGAGTGGAATCTGTTCTCCCAGACTGGTATTGGAAGAGATTCCAAGCAAGAAACCCTCGAGGATATGAGAATCTGGGACTGGTTTCCGAACACGTTGCATTTCCAGACAACAGAGAGTCAGTTAGCACCAGAAGACAGGATTTCAGTGGTGGCCGGCACGTCACGATGAAACAGCCACTGCTCTCACTCTAAACGCCCCACAGTAAGGAGTCCGTGGGAGGCAAGGCTTCAGCAACTCAGCCGCTGCTGAAGTAAACCTCTAAAATAAACTTTTATTATGAAAAATTTCAATCCAACACAAAAATAGAGTAGTATGCTCAAACCCTCATGCACCCAGTTTCTACAGTCACCCTGCCATCATTCTGTCACTGCAGGAACTTCCTCTGTCCCAGTTCACTGGATTGTTCTGAAAAAAATCTAATGTAACATTTCAGCCCGAAGTACTTCAGCGTGCTTCTCTAAAAGGTGACTTTTAAAAATATAACATGACAACATCTCACTGCCTAGAAATTGACACTCATTCCTTAATACCATCAAATATCCAGTCGGTGTTCATATTTCCCCACGGTCTTGCCTTTTTAAACATGTTTCTTCATATGGACCATTTTTTAATGTCTTTATCAAATGTATTACAATACTGCTTCTTTTTTGTTTCAGGGGTTTTGGCCACAAGGCATGAAGGATCTTAGCTCCCTGACCAGGGATCGAACCTTCATCCCCTACACTGGAAAGTGAAGTCTTAACCCTTGGACCACCAGGGAAGTCCCTTGCCTTTTGTTTTTTAACAGTTTGTTCAAATCAGGATCTAACTCACTCTATACATTGCGATTCGTTGATACACCTCTTAAATTTCTTTTAATCTATAAATTTCTCTCACTCTTTCTTGGTTATCTTTTTCTTCCTGTTGAAGAAATTGGGTCATTTGTTCCATAAAATTTCCCATAGATCAACCTTCCCAACTCACTTCTTGGAAAGTTAAAATCCACATGTCCAAGACTCTGTTTCAACTAAGGTTTCATCGCAAGCTGGCTTCTTCCAGGTAGACCACTCACCTGGTACTTGTAGGTGGAAGTGGGCCAGCTCAGAAGAGGCAGCTCTTCAGAGTGGGGCTGGAGACAGCAGAGTCCAGGGTGCAACCTGTCGTGGGGACTCTGGATCATCCCTGGAACCCAAGGAGCCAAGTTGTAGGTGAGATGGCAGTCTGGGTGTCCCTCCTGGCTAAGTGTCCAAACCTGGTCACTTGGCCCTCCCAGGGATCCTGTAAACCATAACCCCTCCATGCAATACACCCCTTTAGGTATGAACTGGTCAGAGTGCATTCTGCTGACTGCAATAGAAATCAATGTGGGTGGGGAGGGCAGGGGTAGAATAAGCCTTAATTCTGCAGAGCACTTTAGGGTTCATAAAACACTTTCACATCCATTGGGTGCTCTTAACTACCCCATAAGAGGGCATTGAACAGATGAGTCAGACCAACCAACCCAACCTCCCAATTAAGGAGTATCTCAAGCTCAATCTCAAATCTTCAGATTCCAGGCCTCACACTGTTCTCACCATCCACCTCCATCTCCTCACGGGCTGCCAGACTCACAGCGCAGATGAGGAGTGTCTGGGGCTACAATGGCCCAGGAAATAAGCCAACACAGAGAGATGAGGAGGCTGTAGAGAGACTCCTCCCTTTGGGTAAGACAGAATGCACTTCCTCCCCTAAACTCTTCCTGGTGATGTCAGGGTCACGTGGACAAAGTCCTGGGGTCTGAGCACCCCACCACTCCTCGTTTCAGGCAGGCCGTGCTGGAGAGAGGGGCAGCAATGGTCAGGAGAGACAGCCCTCCAGGCTAAAGCCCACTCTGCCACCCCAACTCTGTCACCGAAGCCTTTCAGAGGCCAGTGTGTGGACTCTGTTCCAGTGTGTGTGTGTGTGTGTGTGTGTGTGTGTGTGTGTGTGTGTGTGTAAGGGGGTGCACTGGGAATTGGTCAGGGAAAGAAAGTGGAAGGGGGTTCGGGGGACCCTGAGAGGACCAAGGCTTTCTCCAATGCATGGTCACTCAAGTTTAAGAAGTGGCAGTGGCCTGAAATTATCTAGATGAGAGGAGAGGCTGAGGAGGGGGCTCCGAGGGCCTCCCTCCTGCCCTATCTGATGGACAGCAGCTTTGATCCTGGAGTCTGAGGCTCATAAATAATATCCCAGACATGGGTGCTCTGGGACTTCTCCAAGGGCAGCTGGCTGACAAGACTGACTCTGCCAGGCTTCGCAGGCAGGCCTGGCCCCATTGCAGCAGGCCGTGACGGGTTTATGGCCAGCGACCGACAGTAGTTACCTCAGATTTATCACCCATCTGCAAGGGCAGGGGAGCCACTAAAGGCTGCCAGGGAGCCGCCTGATCACCATGATGGGAAGTGCACTTGGAGGCCGCGGAGAGCAAGGAGGTAGAAGCGTTCTGGGAGCCTGGGCTTCCTGCCGGCTCCTTGGGTTGCAGTCTGTTCCTGAGGGGGATTTACAGTCCTGGAGCCCACAGGAATCAAGCCGCCCTCAGAGAGGGACGCAGAGCTGAAGGAGAACGAGGGTGCCAGTACAGTCGGACTGGCCCAGACAGAGCTGTGAGGGGAAGCATGGGGACCCAGCACCCAACCCGCTGGCCACAGTGCCTGTGAGAGGCAGCTTGCCACCTCGGCCAACACTGCCTGACCGCCTGCCTGGGCAGTTCTGCCGTCCTGGCAGCACGTCCATCTTCGAGCAAGGCTGTTCGTGGCAACGCTGTATGTGCGAATCCTTGTGCCCTTTCTCTGGATGTGTGTCTGTTTGGGGGTTTACATCAGCAAGAAAGGTGCGTGCATGCAATGAGGCCGTTTCCCATCGTGCTCGAGTACCGGCTGGACAGCTATGTCTATGAATTTGTATCACACCTGTGCACAGGTAGGGTGGAGGGCAGGGACATCATCAAAGGCAGAGGGTTCTGGGTCCTTGTCCACGCCTGTCTAATGGGTGAGTCAGTAGATACAAGAATACAAGAGAGAGGACACAGGAGGACAGGGAGAAGGGCTGGGGTTTAATAGAAGGGTGAGTATGGATGAAATGGATGGGAGGAAAGAGAAGCTGGGCAGGGGTGGATGGAAAGAGACTTAAAGATTAGAGGGAGAGCCAAAAAGCACCCAGATGTCCACACAACACAGCCAACTCGGCCCCGAGTGTGGTCACGAACAGGAGGGAAAGGGTGGAAAAGAGGTACAGGAAGAAAAGCAGAAAGGACAAGAGAGGAGGGAGGCAACCCGAGAGGGAGGAGCAGGGTGAGGCAGCCAGTGGGAACATCATCTGCTCCAGGAGCCCGGGACCTGGCTCTGCAGCTTTCTCACCTCAGCCATCTCCACCAGCTAGAGCTGGCTCAGCAGCTGGACCTGAGCGCAAGGCAGCCTGCCCTCTGGCCACGCCACAACCACCCAGGCCCAGCTCAGAGCCCAGAGAGAGTGATCCAGGCCTGGGCTGGGTGAGAAGCAAGCTTGCCGCCTTGGAGAGTTCACACAGAGAAAGGAGTCTCTGCCCTCAGACATAAGTGGGCTGATGTCAATACAAGTGTGGAGCACCTCTGCAAGGCCCAGCTGCTGCCCAGCACACAAGTATGTGCACCCACATGGCCATCTCCATGTTCCTACACGTCCTGTGAGCACCTGGGTCCTGACCATATACGGCATCGCTTGGATAGCGCAAAGCTGGTCCAGGCCACCTCTTCCTGCAGCCCTAGGAATTCCTAGGTTCAGCGCTGCAAAGTCGTCTCTTTCCATCCTTGCATTTGCTATGAGGGATCTTCTGGCTGGACTGCCTGGGCTCCAGCAGCCTGAACTCCAAAAGGCCAGGTGTGAACCCAGACACTGCGAGGGGAACAGAGCCTAAAGCTCATTTCTGCAAACCTGGTTCTGCCACTACAGACCACGCCCTATGGGTGTGAGGTGTTGAGGGGGTGTCTGTGTGTTTGCCAGGGTGCTCCTTGGGTATGTCACATGACTCTGGGTATCATGGGGCACCCAGCCAGGTCAGATGCTGGCTGTGCTGAGCCAAGCAACAGTTCTCCAAGTGTGATGTGTAGACCCCTGAGTGTCAGGAAAAGTCCTTGAGGTTTCCTTCAACTTTTCCCCTTTCCTTTCCTCCACTGGTGTCTGGCCCTTTGTGAGATCCCCTTTCTCTGAATGTGGGCAAGACCCGTGACTTGGTTCTACTGTAGCATCAAGCATCCAACGTCTCTGGAGCTCTGGGAACACTGTAAGCCTTCTCCTTCACCAACATCTACAAGAATGTTCATCCTGACAGACTGTTCCCTGCCCTACCACTCAGGGCTAAGGGTAAAAATCATACCGCCAGTTACACGCACATCCCCACCTCTCAATCCTGGGCTAAGTGGCAGGGCTTCCCTGAGCCCCTCTGCTGCACCAAGCAACCAGGGACAGTAGGGGGCGCACTTCTCCCTACACTGTCTTCTCAGGGAGCCCAACCTAGGTCCCCAGCACAAAGCATAGCCCATGCTTAGACCACCATCAACCTGTATTCATCAAAGAATAAAGGACTTATGAAATAGCACATGAACCAGGGTGCGGTTCCTGTTTCCATCAGAAAGACGATTTCGCCAGGGACCAGGGGATAGAGGCTGTTGGCCTGTGGTGATGCAGGAAGGAGCTTGGAGGAGAAGACAGATTTCTATGTGGCTGAGAACACAAAGCTGGAAACCTAGACGCTGTGGCTGCCCTGAGATGACTCCTACTTGAGCAAAGCGGTTACCTCTAAAGGGATCTGTGTGTCCTTCCTTTTGTGGCAGGAGAGAGATGCTGTGGGGAAGTGGCAGGGCTACATGCCCAGGGCTGCAGTTTAAGAAGAGTGCCCTCTCCCATTCCCACGGTTCCTCAGATGGTGACAGCAGAGGAGGGAGCCTTTGCTGGCACAGGTTCCAATTCACCTTTGAAATGAGGTGAAACTGAGACAAGGAAGGACCTCCAGGACAAGATAGGAGCCAAGTTTCTCCACACAGGGAGGATTCTAACCCACTGCAGGAGTGTGAGCGGCCCCTCTGCCCCCAGCCTCCCAATATTCCCTGATACCTGAAGTTCATCCATTAGGGGACAAACCCCACAGTAGGAAATGCAGCATTGAATAAAATATCCCTGCGAGAGGGAACAGAGGCAAGTTCTTGCTCAGTTCCACGAGGCAGTGCATTCTCCCCTGGGCTCAGCTTTGTGGGGAGGGCTGGGAGCAGAGCCCTCCAGAAGGATGGAGTCAGAATTGGGAGACCATCACAGGAACAACTCTCCTTCCTCCCATGTGGGACCTGGAGTCCCTCCTCCGCAGAGCTCGGGACTAGCAGCAGAGGTGGCTGCTCCCAGCCAGCCCCAACTGTCCCACTAACCAGGTAGACAACAAAGCCGTCCCCCATCCCCTCATGCCAGCTCCTCTTGGCAAAAGGAATAAAACAACCCACTTATTTTTATCACTCCCAGATTTCCCAGGAAATGGTCTATTAGCTCCCCTAATGTAAAGATACTAGGCTTGTCCCCCTCCATACACGGCACAGCCCAGCATGAACATACTTGAAGCTCCATCAGGAGGTCTCTTCTGCAGAAGATGGGGTACCTGGGAGCAGGACCTAGAGAGGAGCCAGAAGCTGGGGTTCCCCCGCCCCCCAATGGCAGAGACACAGTTTCAGGAGTCTCTCCCTGCGCTGTAGCTGACCCCCCCCTACTCTCAATTGTAATCTTCAACACCTATGAGGTAAGTAAACACTACTATAACATACCCCAACTAATAGGATGCAGGGGCCCCATAAGCCAAGGACAGGATGCTTCCCAGGGACCTGTGTATTTGTGACCCCATGGACTTAGCCCACCAGGCTCCTCTGTCCATGGGATTCTCGAGGCAAGAATACTGGAGTGGGTTGCCAAGCCCTCCTCCACAGGATCTTCCTGACCCAGGGGCTGAACTCGTGTCTCTTATGTCTCCTGCGCTGGCAGGCAGGTTCTTTACCACTAGCGCCACCTGGGAAGCCCTGGAACTTGGGTGCCTCCAGTTCCTCTCTAGACTGCGCTTCATCCATTTCCCTTCTTCTCCACAGACCCGCTGCGGTAACAGCACTGCCAGGACTTCAGAGCACCAGGCTCTCAGTGAGTCCCCCGCCCTCTCACACACGGGCTGTAGGAGCTCCTCAGCCCTTGGCGAGGGCCATTCTCACACAAGAAGAGAAAGGGGCCTGGCTTTCCTATAGTCTGTGAGGACTGCGCCCTGCAAGGTGGTGGCTGGCGCCTGGGCATGTAGTCACACGGGCTGCACTCTGGTTTTATGTTGCTGCTTTACTTGTCACACATATGACCTCTCTCTCCTGCCGAAGCCGCATGCTCTCTGAGAGCAAGGGCCCTGACTGGTACTCTCTCTGCTCCCAGGAAGCAGTGATGGGCAGGAAATGGGGGCTCAGTGAGCCCCAGTGATTGATGAGATTTGGGGCAGGCCACAGGGGGGTGCGGCCCTGTGCTGCTCATGCTGACCACAGTGAGTGTGCAGCAAAGCAAACTGCCTTTTCAGCCTAAGCCTCGGCTTCCTGCTCTCCCGTGTGTGTGTGTGTGTGTGTGTGTGTGCGCCCCTGAGAACGCCAGGCCTGCACACAGAAGCCCTCCCCCAACTCCTACCTCTGCTGCCCCTGCCCCTTACACTGTGGAAGCACGAGCAGGCAGAAAGTAGGGACAGCCTCTCTCAGAGGGCAAGGACCAGCTGCCGGGCACTCCTCTCCCCTTGGCCATCAGAGGTCTGGGGGTGGGCTCCACGGCCTCGGGATGGAAGAAATGAACTCACATTATCTGTCTTTCTGCCCCCAAGGAGAAAGACAGTCTGTCTAGAGACACAGAGACTCTGAGCCAGGAGGTGTGCTGACAGCCTGGGCTGTTGCTGGGCAAGCAGGGGCAAAGCCGCCCAGCCCAGGAGGAGCTGTCCCGCCAGAGGGGCAGAGGGTGGGGGCAGCCTGTGACCACCCCTTTTTGGCTGCCCATGGAGCGACCAGAGCTGCTTCTAGTGGTGGGGAGGGAATCCCTCCGGGTTTCAGGGGGGAACCAACAGGCCCAAGAGAGGAGATAAAGGTCCCAAAATCCCTCCAGTTGCTTTGAAATTTCGAAAAGGGGTGAAGATGCATCTATGTCAGCAAGAACTTGTGGGGAGTCACTGGGGAAAACTTAAGGATGAGGCGGGATGAATTTGAGCGTGCAAACGAGCAGGATGGCTGGTTTACTGAGCAGCCTCCTTTTCCTCCTCCTTATCGGGACTCAGAGCCTCAGGCTTCCTCTCCCCAGCGGGCTCTGCGAGCGGCTCCTTGGTCAGGAGGTGCCGCGCCAGCTGCTCCAGGTCCCCCAGGCTTATCCTCTGCAGGCGCTCCTCGTGCTCCCGCCTCAGCAGCTGCAGCACTGCCTCAGTGTCCTGGGGCCCAAGGTGTTTGGGCAGGACCTGGCCCACGTGCTGCCACAGGGGCTGGGGCTGGCGGGTGTCCTCAGCGCCGGCTTCTCCAGGGGCCGCATGACCACGCTGATGGAGGTGTTGGGCCCAATGCGGGAGTCGGATAGCCGCTTGTCATCTGCCAGCAGCTGGCTGCGGAAGAGCAGGTGCTGCTGCTCCTCTGGCACGTGCAGCCGCTCGGACTCCAGCTTCTTCAGCATGGCCATGCCCTCCTGTCCTGACACCGTCAGGCTACATCTCCGGCCCAGGAGCAGCTTGACTGTGAGGATCATAGGGCTGCCAGCAGATTCAGGAGGGATCCATCCTCTGGCGGCCACCCTGAGGGTGAAGGGGTTCTGTAGAAGAAGGTTTACGTGTGTGGCTTCTGCTTATCAACGGAGGGCAGTGGTCCCTGGAGGCCGAGGGCCAGGCCCAAGGGGACAGCCATTGGCTGATGCGTGGTGATGTCACAATGCCGCTTATCAGAGGGCTCATTTCCAGAGTGGGACTTTAGGGAAATGAGAGGGGCATTTGGGACACAGAACATTCCTTCCTCCTTTAGAGGAGAAATGAGGGGAGAAGAGGCGAAAAAAGGAGGGTTGGGAAAGCGAACATAGGACTAGGAGAAAGGAGAGAGCAGGAGGGTGAGACAGGAGGGCCCAAAGGACAGGGCGGCAGAAGGAAACACGTCCATGTTGCCTCATTCAGCACTGTTTCATGCCCTTTCTACCGGCACCCATCCCCAAGGAGAGATCATTATCATGATAGATACTTCCTGCTCTAATTTATCAAGGGTCCTCCTTCTGTCACACACTGGACGTGCTCTCTTGGATCGGGTTTCCCAGACACAGAGACAGGGATTCTCAAGCACATACATGGTTGGGAGGTAACCCCAGGATGCTCTTGTAAGCAGGAGCGAGGAAGCAAGACAGATAAGCGTGGGCAGCCCACACTGCATCAGTGAGCAGATGGCCTTTGTGGTCAACTAGGAGCTCTTAGTCCCACTGGGCACTTTGGGAGGCCACATGGAATACACCAGCCGTGCTGTCGGGGAGGTAAAGAAGCTGGATCAGTGTGCTCTCAGTCCTGCCTTTGGTCAGTGGGGTGCTAACTTAGTACCTGTGGTCTGAATGCGTGCAGAGCCAGCTCCAGTGACCAAAGACGACCCTTAGGCAGAGACTTGCAGGAGCTGGCAGTAACTAACTCCCTCCACTCCCATCTCACCCCCATCCCCTACTCACAAATAATTCTCTCTTGGCTCAGTTAAAGCCCACTCAACCAAAAGAATCAGACGACCTGAGGGAGGCGCCAGGACATAGAAGTTGCTGTAAAACCTGGTGATGGCGGCTAGCCGCTCCCACCCCAGGGTCAGACCACCTGGGATGATACACTCTCCTCTCATGGGTTGAGACAAGATAAAACCCTAGAACCTAAAAAAAAAAAATCCCTTGTGACCTTTGAATTCCAGAGCCAGCTAACCCCACCCAGGCCCAGCCCATTTTGCAGAAATGAATATGCTGGAACCCATCTTAAGCAACGGAGAGCGCCGAGGGGCTCAGGCTGGGCCGCCGGCAGCGTCTGCTGCAAGGCCCGACCTTAGTGAATCCTCCTGCCCTCTGGGGCAGGTACTGTCCTCCACCTGCCAGAGGAGACGGTGGGGCTGCTTACTGTCACCGCCACTGGGCAGCACGCGAGTTTGGCTTCCTGCGACATCTGCTCGGTGCCCTCTGTGTGCCCAAGGGTGCCCGGGCCTCTGAGGCCAATAAGGAAGAACAAGCTGGGGCCTCTGGTGTTAGCAACTTCTGTGGCCTCGGTAGTTTTCTGCTCAACTTGAAGGTCTCCTGGGCTGAGCCCTGTGAATGTGCTAACACATTTAAGTCCATGGGGGAGGCAATGGGTGCACTTTGGAAATGAGTGAGCATGGAGGCCTGGCTGACGTCCTGCAGCTGGTGGGGAATATTGTCAGGGGTGCTCTCACTTCTCCCTGACGCTATGTGCTCCATGGCTGCTCCCGGCAAGAACCTGTTCCTTCCTCTCCTCCCCTCTTCTTCCCCATTGCCTTCCTCTCCCTGGGGCCTGGGCTACACTTGATTGAGACTGTCGCCAACAGCCCTGGACTTTCCAGACCTCACCCTTCCACAGCACTGGGCTGACTCCCTACCCAGGTTGTGCCTGCCTCCACCCCCTCCTCTGACTCTGGCAGCCTTGGACGGCAGAAGAAAACACCCATGAAAGCCACCGACTCAGCTACCCTCTTCCTTCCTCCAAACCCATGTTCTCACCTCCGGCAGGTAACCAAATTCTAGTCCATCAAGAAACTAAGCTAAAAATTCAGGAATCTTACCCCAAGAATGAATGGCCCCGAGGGGGCGGGACTGGAAGGAAGAGACGCACTATGAATTCTGAGCCACTGGCTGGAAGAAAGTGAGGGTCTGAAGTGGGCTGGGATTGGTGGAGATGCAAAAGTGGGGTAGATTTTGGATTTTGTCCCAAGGAAGAATAGAAATAATAAGAGGGCTCCTGTGGTTGGGAGAGGAGAAGAGGAGGGAGGTGGGGAAGGGGCAGCTGACTGGGTGGCACTCTTCTGAGTGACACCATCTGGTTTCACCCTTTTGCTTTTGGAATCAAACCTAGCTCCTCAGCCTGGCATCCAAGGGCATCATGACCTGGCTCTGCTTCCCCTCAGCCTTCCCCGCTTGGCATCCTCCACTCCAGCCACACCCACCAGCCTTTTCCTCTACTTAACCTGTTTCATTAGAATGCTTCAGCTCATCCTTCTAAATGCTGGTTAAAAACCTCTTCCTCCATGAAGCCTTCCCTACTTTCCCCAGTCCTAGGTGAAGGTAATCCCACCTGCCTCTGTGCAGCCATTACCCTCCTTGAGCATTACTTGTGTTGATACATGTCTGTGTCTCCCTCTCTGACTCTCAGTGGCAGAGAATGAGTCTCATCTGTTTCTGTAACCCTGCCTCCAGCACACAAAGACTGGTACACAGAAGGCCTCACATGAACGTTTGTTGAATGAAGATGATAAATTTCAACACGCTGAGCTATGCAGGCGGATGCAAGGTCCAGAACAGCAGGCTGTGGAAGCAAATGAACCTGCTTGCAGCCTCTCCATCTCCCCCAGAGAAATGAAAATCCAAAATTACATAAAAAAATAAGTCGGAAAGTGATTGCAGTCTTTACCAAAGGATCTTCTATAGTACTCTTTAAACAGCCACCTCCCTTGGTGCATTTGAAATAAGATAGAAACTGCAGATGTTCATACAGTGCATGTGGGCCCCGTGGACTCCACGATGGAAGGACATCTGTCTTGCTGAGGGAGCTGAGGATGGATGAGGTTTCTCCTTGGCCATCTGAGAGTTCCCAGCCTCTGGAAGGAAGGACCCTGTGATGGACAAACCATGAGACGGACAAGGTTCTGGTGGGGGGAGCTACTGTGAAAGATGCCCAGAGCAGAGCTAACCTAGAAAGGCTTCCTGGGGGCAAGGTTTAAGTCATCTTCTGCTGAAGATGGAAGGAAAAGTGAAATGGGGAGGGGAGTGGCCTGCAATCTCTCTCCCAGGCTATGGAATTTATGAGGAAAGAGTAGGGGCCCGAGTCCTGGGCTTGGAGGAAGAAGAGAACCAGCTACCTGCCTCAGCCAGACCTCCTGGACTTGCCCCAGCCACTGGGGAAGAAAGGTTGGGCCTGGGCTTCTAGAAACAGGTGAGACCACAGCTCAGGCTCTGGCTCCTCAAAGCTAGTGGCCACTTGCAGACTGGCACCTCTGTGACCAAGGGTTCAAGGGCCAGAGCTGCTGGATCACATAAAGCCACTTCCTGATCTACAGAGTCCCAGTGTGCTAGGGGGCCATAACGATAGAAGCCTTAGAATTAGCATGTCCCCATTAGGAGAGATGGTCACCACTGACCCCTGCCTCTGTGTTGGAGCCCCCATTGCCCTCCCCAGCGAGGGTAATGGAGGAACCTTGTTGGGCCCTCAAATCATATTTGGAGCTTGGAAATTTACTAATTTTTTCCCAGGCGATTGCTTGTCTTCATTATGCAATTAGCATGAGAAAATGCAGTTGTGTAATTGGAGCAGGCAATCAGACAACGATTACCATAATTAGAAAGGAAGATTAGTGGGAATGAGTGTGCTTTGTGACTTGAGGGAAAGGAACAAACGTGTACAGAGAGAACGCTGGTCAGTGGTGGGTCCCAGCCCCTCTGACAAACAACTTGAAGTGCAATCGTGTCACAGGGAAACCAACATAAAGTCTTCAGGAGAGGAGGAGCGGGAGGGAGAACACTTGGGTGCCTGGAGCCCTTCATGTAGGACTCTGGGACATTGGCACACAAGGGCTTGAACTCCGTAGGATAAAAGCCAAGGGTCCAGCGGCCAGCCTAGGGCCACCTTGAGCAGCCTGCTCTTTGAACCTCATTTGCTTCCTCTAATGCCTCCCCTCCCTTGTGACGGTCTCAAGAGAGAGGTCATGCCCCCAGGACCCTGCACAGTGCCTGACCCATAAAGACATTCAGTGTGTATTTATAAAAACTTGGAAATGTGACCCGTCACCCCCAACTGTCAGGGGAAGACCCCATTGCATGAAGCTACATGCCCACGTGTGATGCCCCACACGCGGGCTGAGCCCTCCTACAGCAGCCTCTGCAGACCCAGCAGACCAAGGGCAGAGAGGGGCCAGGAGATGCTGGCTGACAGCTGGCAGTGGCGGTGCCCTGAGCTTTGCCAAATCTACAACCACTGACTGGGGCTGGTCAAAAGGCTCATGAGCAAGGGACATTATGCCTCTGCCCACCTCACTCTCCGGGTAAGTTATCAAGTTATGATTAGACTTTAGAAATGTCAGGCTGGCCTTCCAGGGGAGATGGGGCGGCGGGGGGTGGGGGTGGGGGTGGGGGATGCTAGCTGGAGGAGGACTGAGAGATACTGAGAAACGGGGGGATGGAGACAAAGCAAGCAGAAGAAAGTGGAGAGAGGAGGGGGTGGAGAACGCGCGGGCTGAGCACAGACCATGCTCAGAAAGGAGAGGAGTCCTGAGGGAAAAGAGGAGTGAGGGGCAGGCAGAGGAGCTGTGCAGAGGCGGCAGGGAGAAGGGACAAAGGGACGTCTATGCCAGGCAAGGAAGGAGGGGCAGAAGGAGAAACAGGAAGGAATTGTTACTGCAAAAAAAGGACAATGAATACCTCTGCAGGTCTCTCTGCTGAGAACAGTGTCCCTCTTCCCCTCTCCTTATAGTCTGGAAATGGCTCACAGGAAAAACTCTAGCAGAGAAAGTGGAGTCCAGACTTGGAGAGCCTGAAGTCCTGGTTCCAGCAGCCCCTGCCTCCTCCATCCCAGGCAGCCTCACCTTCAGCACTTCCTGAGCACACATGCAGCGCTCTGCACGGCCCGCAGGAGAGAGAGCTGACCAGCAGGCAGGCAGAACACAGGCCAGTCCCCAGACACAGCCCCGCGTTGAACCTGCCCTCAGGCCACCACTGTGGAGTCTGTTCCCCTGCCTGTAGCAGTGATCAGGTAACCCCTGCCCCTTTGAGGAGGGGTCTCCCAGAGCTGCTCCGGCCAGGCCAGTGAGGGCTCGCCTGGGACCAAGCAGGCAGCTCTTTAGGTGGCCCAGTCCTTGAGTGCTCTCCAAGAAGCCTGTCATGCAGGTGTTCCGTAGGTAAGTGAGGCCCATGATTTGTCCCTCATCCGCTGGTTGGCACTGGCTGTCTCAGCAGCCATACCCAAGTGGTCTGTGGCTGCTCCAGTGGGGACCCAAAGCCCCCTGACGCTGTTTTAGGGGCCAAGACTGAGGCAGATAGGCCCAAGCAGGCAGGGAGAGGGAGCTGGAGCAGATGGAGGGCAGGGGATCGCAGCGGGCCTTGGGAACCCAGGGGATGTAGCTGCAGCTTCTGTGGGCTGCCAAGCCTCTCTCCAGGCCTCTGTCCTTGCACCCTACAACTTAGGTCCTGCCCTGCACTGCTGGCCTGCCGCCCTGGAGATGTCACACTGGCTGGGAGCCCCTCAGAAGCCCAGTGCAGCGCATACATCATCCCACTCAGACTCACACCTTCTGGAAACCCTTGTGGGGCTGCAGCCTACTGTGACCACTAGATGTCACTGGCGACCTCCCTGGCCAGCTCCAGCAGTCCTAACCAACCATACCTAGGGCCTCCACCCTCTCTGGGCCTGGGCACACAGTCCTGGGACAGGGTCCAGAGCCTCAAGTGGAGATGAGCCCTGTCCTCCTGCAGATGGCAGTCACCCCTCTTCCACCCTCAGGGGTCATGCTCTGGGTAGCTATTCTCCGGGCACAAACATCGGTGCTCACCCTGAGCTGGGCACTGTGCCAGGTGCTGAAGCAGGGAGAGAGGATAGAAAGACATGTCCCTGTGTGGAAGATGCATACAGAGAGACCTGTCATTTTAGCACTGGGCATAAACGTGACCATGGAGAGGAAGGAACTCGCAACTCCACCAGGAGGGAGGTCTAGGTCAGAGAAGCTTCATCGGGGAGGGCGCTTGGTGTGTCTGAAGGGGGAGCAGCTTGACTGAGAGCCCGGCAGGCACAAGCCTGTGTGTAAGAATGTGGGACTCACTCTAGCTGAAGTGGGTATGAGTGGGGTGGGTAGGGGGCGAGAGATGGGGCAGAATAACTGGGCAGGGGCCAGTCACCTTTACGCAAGAATTCTTGACTGCGGCCAAAACTGAATTATCCACGTCACGCCCTAAATCCTTGCAGTGCATGTAGGCGCCCCAGAGGAGCAGCCCTCAGCTATTGCTCACTGTTATACACACACACACACATACACACATACACACACACACACTGCCAACCTAAGCTGGGGTCCGCAAAGGGCTTCTTTCCCACACCATCTCTGCTCTACCAGGGCTGTAGGAATGCCCAGCCAGCAGTGCTGCTGAGTGGTGTTCCCTCCTTCCCAGGCCCTTCCCTGGTGAAGACCCTGTCCGTCATGTGGCTGGTGGCCCGTCATCTCAGTTGGGGGTGCTTCTACCATGAGCCACACCGGGCATCCTCTCAGCCCATCTGCACCCTTGGTTGCATGGTTTTAGATGATAAAAAACAGTCAGCTTCAGGCTGTAGCCATGGTACCTGACACTCATTTAAACATACTAAATGTGCTCTGAACTTCAGAGGGGTGCATTACAAAGCCTCAGAAATCAGCAAAATGACTCCTCAGAGATGGAGCCATCCGTGGGTCCTGGGACTGAGGGTAGGGTGGGGGGTCAGCTGCTTGGAGCCAGAGCTGGTTATTCATGCTGCATCCATGCCTGCGTTCCACAAACATTCCTCACACACTAAATCTGTGCCAGACGTCTGCGCTAGACAGTGGGGAGGAACTCTGTGCTGCCAATTTACCCGGAGCAAGAGGTGGGGCTCAGGCTGGACTCAGACTTGGCAGGTGGGGCAACTAGAAGGGCAGGTGAGAGGGGAGAAGCAGTGTTCTTCTGTCCTAGAAAAAGGACAGACACATGGCTCAGGGGAGAAAGCTCAGGCAGAAAAAGCCATTACCAGCTTCTCAGTGTCCGTCAGGGCAGCATGCAGGGGCTAACCATGAAAAGCCTTGTCCCAGGCCAGTGTTAAAGTCCTCTGGGAGGCTGTGGGCAGCACCTGATCAGATGGTGTCAGAGGCCTGGGGCGGGGTTGCTGTTGCTTAGTGGCTAAGCTGTGTCTGACTGTTTATGACCCCATGGACTGTAGCCCGCCAGGCTCCTCTCTCCATGGGATTTCCCAGGCAAGAATAGCAAGAATAATGGAGCGGGTTGCCATTTCCTTCTCCAGGGGAATCTTCCTGACCCAGGGATCAAATCCACTTCTCCTGCATTGCAGGCGGATTCTTTGCCGCTGAGCCACCAGGGAAGCCCTTAGGTTGGGGTAGGGGAGAATGTGTGGAGCCCAGTAGGAATCTGCCTTCCTCATCCGGGGTCAGGGAGTAGGGAAAGCTACAGGGTCCTGGTGGCTGAGGTGGGGGCTGATATGTCAGGCCAGGTACAGTGTTATGGGGCAGATTCTGGTTCCACTAGGACTGATGCTCTGTAACCCATCATGTGTCTTCCAGTTCCTGAGCCCCATTCCCCCCTTAGCTTCCTAAAACAAAACAAAATTATAGTCTTGTCTTGGCTGCAACAATAGAAAAATAGATTTCTTCACATCTAAGCCAGATTAAGTGGAGAAGCAAAAGGGCTCCAGGATCAGGCAGAATGGTAACAGCTACAGAGACCTGGCTGAGGGACAGAGGGGTCCCAGAGGGCCTAGCATTGGTGGATAGATACCCCCCTGGGAACAGCTTTGATTAATCTTCCCTCCCTCTAGGGATGACAGCTCCTTTGAAGATCTGTGTCATCAATCAGAGTGGCAGGAACCCTCCACTATGCAGCAAAGATCAAACATGATGTGTTAAAAGTGAAGACAGAGGAGGTGCCCACAGAGTCCTGCCCTGAACCCCGCCTGCTCTTGCTGGTTTCATGAGTCTGCCATGGGGTCAGGGTGGAGAAGTCTGTAGGCATCTCTAAAGATGCTGCCACACCCATTCTGCAGGACCAAAGGGGCCCTTTGTTGCTCCTGGGGAGATGCCAAGGCTGGTCCTCCAACAGGGCAGCTTGTGCCACCCTCTCAGCCTGGCTGTTGACCTGAGGATGCTCAGGCCAGCCCTTAGCTGAGATTCTTGCCCACCTGCCCCTTCTCTGAGTTGAGATATAGGCAGGCTCTTGCCAGGGAATATGGCATATAACCACCCATGTGACTGTTGCTCCAAAGATGTAGGGACCAAAATGGAGGTCCAGAGAGAAAAGATGAAAGAAAGCTAGGAACAGACCAGGTGAGCTTGGGCTAGGGGGAACCGAATGAATTGGCAGGCAGGCCTCTCAGGAAGAGATGGGCTAAACTACAGCCGACAAAGCAGCTGGTCCACTTGGATTTGATTTGGGCTTGGATGACCCCGAGGAGTTTCAGCTGGCAGGTGGGGCACTGGGCTGGGCAGATTGCTGATCTTGTAGTGGGTGACTTCTTGCTCCTCTAGCTGACAGCACTCACCACATGCAGCTGGTCATTAGAAAAGGCAGGAGCCAAAAGCAAGAGGGAAAATTTCTAATCCAGCCCACAGCTGGTTGGCTGTTCCAGGGAACAGCATGGGGTGTATCAACCAATGGAAGAACGTGGGCCCAATCAGGGGCTGCCTCACCTCCTAGGAGATGATCAGAACTGGGTCAGCCTGGGTATCGAAACCCAAGAGACCAGCTGCTGGACTGGCGGCCTGAACTCCCAGGTGATAGCCTTCCCGAGGTCACCAACAAGGGATCAAGAGCTTCTCAGCTGTAAAAATACCATGCTGGACATTAAGCTCATTCACTAACAAGTGCTCCTGGGGCTCCTAGACAAGTCAACTCATTATTCTCGCTCACAGGGACCCGATTAAGAGTTAAGTGCCTCGAATGGCAGGGTTAGGGTTAGGGCAGGGGCTCTTTGTCTTGAAGAGAACTAGAGAATACCCAGGGGGCCATGAGCAAGCTGTCAGACCTGTCCTTCCCTTAGCCTCTCCAAAATACTCCCCACCGTTGACACTCTTAGTATCTTAATACCCATGTATTCCCGCTTAGCAGAACCCTGCACCTCAGATTCAGTAACTGAATCTGAAAATTGGCATTTTCAGTTGGTCTGGACACAAGGCGCTTCAAAGAGGCCTGGGAAGCAGTGGGCAGTGCCCGGGAGATGGGAGAGACAGGCTGATTGGAGGCTGAGTGCTGTTCTTGCAGCCCGAGAGCTGGTCTTGTAGCCCTAACTCTGGACACTGGCTTGCAGATGCCCATCAGATGCCGGTGTCTATAGGAGTGGTGTGTCTGCAGTGACAGCCCGGGACCAGGGAGCAGGGTGTGGGAGCCAAGAGGAGAAGAGGAAGCCTCCAGCCTGGAGAGTTGTGGGGAAATGGAATCGAGACATTGGCTTCTGACCAAGTTTATGTGCTGGAGATCTAGTCTTCAGCCCTGAGACCCTCTGGCCCCTTCGCTGAGCAAAGACAGAAGTAACCGGGCTGGGTTCTTTGCCAGACAGAAACCAGTGGCCCAAGAATGGGGTCTGGTGGGAATCTCGTCGGTTGGCAGAGAGGCTCTTCTCCCCTCAGTTGCTTCAGAGGTCACAGAGTGGTCAGTGCAGGAATCTCCTGAGCTGTCCAAAACCACAGAGCATCCTCTCTAGCTCATGACTGAGGAGAAGGGTAAAAGGGGATCTTGGTGCAGAAGAATTTAGGGTAACAATTGGGGGAAATTTTTCTGCTGTAAAGCTGGTATGCTGCTTTCTGTAAACTTTCAGCAATAAAGAGAATGTGCATGTGTGCATGCTGAGTTACTTCAGTCATGTCCGACTCTGTGCGACCCTATGGATTTTGCAACCCTATGGACTGTAGACGGGCTCCTCTGTCCATGGGATTCTCCAGGCAAGAATACCAGAGTGGGTTGCCATGCCAGCCTCCAGGAGATCTTCCCGACCCAGGGATCGAACCCATGTCTTTTATGTCTCCTGCACTGGCAGCCAGGTTCTTTACCATTAGTATCACCTGGAAAGCCCAATAAAGAGGAAAAGCCTTGTTTAATTGAACCAGTTAGCCAGAAGCAGGAGAATGGGCAAAATGACCTTGACACACAGATGCTTTTCACAAGCCTTTGTGGTAAGCTCAAGCAAGGGTGCCTAGACAGAGAGAACCCTGAGCTCCCAGTCCACCAGGCCTCACACTAATGCAACAGGAAGAGGACAGCTGAGGTGTAACCCTCCTGTTCTGCTCAACAGAAGAGGTGATGAGATGGTCCTACTGTGGCCTAGCCTGGGGACCCCAGGGTGGTAGA
Organism: Budorcas taxicolor; assembly: GCF_023091745.1. Lineage (NCBI taxonomy): Eukaryota > Metazoa > Chordata > Mammalia > Artiodactyla > Bovidae > Budorcas > Budorcas taxicolor. The sequence continues at coordinate 33,703,082 of NC_068912.1, forward strand.
ATCATAGATTGCCAGAGGAAAGGGAACTCAAAGAGCAAGACCTGCTACTCCCAACAAGAAACTGGGGCCAGAGAGGTAGCTTGCTACTTTCAGCCCTCTTCTGGAGGGTCTCCATGCCTGTGGATCCCTGGGAGAATGTCTTCCAGGAGAAGAGCCGGCGCCTAGCCCGAGGAAGTGAGGGGGGACAGCCATGGGGAGCCGGGTGAGGGGAATGGTCCCCTTGGCCCTAGCCAAGCTTCTGGGCCCCAGATGAAGAGTGCATCGCTGGTTCCCCCTGGAGGGGAGTAGTCAGTCACCCCGTAAAAGTTTATTTTTATACATGTCTGATCTATTTCACATCCGCTCAGATATTTTGACACATATACAGGAAATGTAACTCTCTCCCATATGGCAGTGTGTGTTTGGCCAGACCTGGGGAAACTCAATAAGGTCACAGAGGAGCAGAGGGGAGCTGCAGCGTCAGGGAAGAATGCCAGAGGCCTGAGGCCACAATGGACACCTGGGGCCAGCAGGCTGGGGACAGGGGTCAGAGCGAGGTCAATGCAGAAATCCCCCTGCTTGGGTACAGGGCCCCAGGGTCTCACGCCCAGGAGGCTGAGAGTGCTATGGCTGCTGCTCCCCAGGTGGGATAAAGTGATCCAGGAGAGGGCAGCTAGAGCAAGGGGATGGGGCTGTTAGAAAAACAAAGACAAGTCAGGCCTGAGGGCCAAAAGCTGAGACTCCTCAGACATCAGCAGAGGAGTGGGCTCTTCTTCCCACTCCTGGCATCTGAGCACGAGCACAGTGGGAGACCCACAGCTGAAGTGAAACACAGGGAGGGGTAAGGCACTCTGGGCTGGGTGCTACCCACCTGGACCTTCCCTGAGTCAGCGAACTCCTGTGGGCCTCCATTTCCTCATAAGCAAATCAGGGTTGATATTACTTAGCCTTAGCCGGGAGGTCGGGAAGATGAAAGGGGAGAAGGTGCATATTGTTTCTCGAATGGGTTTGATACAGAAGAGGTTGGCACTTGCTAGTTCTCTGTTCTGAACTATAAAATGGGGAGGATGCTGGTGTCTCCCTTGCAGAGCAGTGGGAGGTTAAAATGGGACAACATGGGACGATGTGAGCGAATCACTAGGCACAATGCCTGGCTCCAGGGGTGTGCTTTCCAGGTGGCACAGTGGTGAAGAATCCACCTGCCAATGCAGGAGACACAGGAGAGGTGGGTTAGATCCCTGGGTTGGGAAGATCCTCTGGAATAGGAACGGCAACCCACTCCAGTATTCTTGCCTGGAGAATCCCATGGGCAGAGGAGCCTGGCGGGCTGCAGCCCATGGAATTACAGAGTCAGACATGACTGAGCACACACATGCACAGCAGTGGGTTCTTGGTTCTTTCCTTCAGAACACGCTGGGTCTTCACATGATGCAGGCAGGCCCCATGTGGGTGTGAGCACAGCACGCTCTGGAAGAACACAGAGGGGCACCTTGCCCCTCCACACGGGTCAGGGAGGGTCCTTCTCAGCTCTTGCAGAGAGGAAAGTAAACTCATTTTTCCATGACAGATGGTAGCCAGAAGAGCACACTAACTTTACTGGGCTTTTCCCTTTTTATTTTTTGAAGTTTAAATTCATTGACATAGCATTCCTACAGGGTGCCCCATGGAGGCATGTTGATGGACAGGCATCAGTAACTCACTGAGTCGAGATTGGAGCAGATGTCCGGCTCTCTCCCCATGATCCTTTAATGCTGGCATCAGACACAGGGCACGGCAAGACTGGTGATGGGACAATCTCTCCAAACAAAGCCATTTGGACTCTCCTACTCCTGGTGCTTGAACACCACATGGGTAGCCTGGCCTCTGCCTCTGTTTCCAGGGACTCCTTCCCCACAGCTATGGGCGCTGCTGGCCTGGAATACGTCCCTGCCTTGGTCATCACTGCCTCAGCGAGCTGGTTCAGGATCTCAAAGGGCCAAGGAGGAGCCTTGCAGTCCCTGCTTGGTAAATGGAGTGTGACAGCCGAGAAGTCGCTAAGCCCTCCCCTTCCTCCTTTCTCTTCTGGGACCCAGAAGGTTGAAGCTCCGAAAAGCCCAGGGAGTGTCAGTAGGTGGAGGCTGCACTTGGCCTCACCTCACCCCACTCCCCCACCCACCTCCCTGTAAATCCTGGCGACACAACAGGAAGGCCCTTTAACTAGCACATAAAAGTGCTTTGGGCTTTCAAAGGCCTGCTCTGCATTTATGGGGAGCTCGAGGCTTTTACAGGCCATTTCTAGTCCCCCTCCCCCTGACCTACTGATACACTGTGGTTTCTAGCTGTGGTGTAGGGAATTATCACAGCCAAGGCCTAGTGACCAGTGGGGCAGGGAAGGAGAAAGAGGGAGCCTTGCACCAGGGAGGCAAGGATATTTCAGCAAGGCCCAGCCAGTCACCCAGCCTCCATGGGCCAGGCAGTCTTCTGAGGTGTCCCTCTGACTGGCCCCTCTATCCTTTGATAGGGCTCAGAATAAGGCCTCATCGAGTTGGTGCTGAAGGATTGACCTAAAGCCACAGTAAGCATGGATCAGCCTCAGAAGGGGCTCAGCAAATGCTCCTGAAGGGCAGGGAGGGTCTTACCCTAAGAGATATTCAGCCCATTCTGGAACTAGCCAGGCAGGTGAGCCAGTCAGACTAGTGTTCACACAATGGATTTTTTTCCTTAATTTATTTATTTTTAATTGAAGAATAATTACAACATTTGTGTTGGTTTCTGCCATACATCAACATGGATCAGCCATAGGTAAACATATGTCCCTTCCCTCGTGACCTCCCTCCCACCTCCCACCCCATCCCACCCCTCGAGGTTGTCATGGAGCCCTGTTTGAGTTCCCTGAATCATACAGCAAATTCCCACTGGCTATCTGTTTTACATATGTTAGTGTATATCAAACAATAGATTTTGAAGATCTTGTTTGGCCCTGAAAGACTGAGCCTATATACAGGCTTGTAAGGATGTGGCACGGGGGGGTGGGGGGGTGCAGACTGCTAAGCATCTCTCCAGTGTAGAGCTGGAACTTCACCCCAGCAGCCTTGCAGGAGTTTTGCCCGCCTGGGCCTCTGATCCTCCTTAGTACAGAGAATGCTCTGGCTCTGAGTGTGTGGGCAGTGGGAACAGGGCAGGGGGTGTGGTCCCCAGCTTGAGAGATGTGAAGGCTGGTGGAAAGGAAGAAGTGGCCAGAGTCTCCACCTGCTCCCATATTCTCCTGCCTCCAGGCTCCCAAAGTAGACCCCAAGACCCCTCACTGAGGTCTGCCAGGACCCCCGCTCCACCCTGCTCACTGCCCCTCCCTTCTTGATTGTCCTCTATCAAGCTCCTTCTCTGCTATTTTCTTTTTTCCGTTTTTCCTCTCCCTTCTTATGCGCTCCTCTTCCTCTTCATTAGTCTCCCTCCTATTCTCATCCTGTGGACCATTTCACTTTGTTTTTACCTTTTCTTTCTCTTCTTCCCATCTTTATTTGATTTAACCATCTTCCTCCCTCCTCTCTTGTACAAGAGTGTCTCTTAAGGTCTTATTTAACAATGAGATCACATAATTTTTTAAGATTCCATAAACATAGGCCATGCACAGTGCCAGGCACTTCCATGGTTATCATTATGTTTAAACCTCACCATCATCCTCTGAGGTTGAAGCTGCTCGCATTTTACAGGTGCAAAACTGAGGCACAGAGAACAGGCATGATTGCCTAGGACCACACAGCTATCAGATGATGGACGTAGGATTACCTCCAGCTGCCTTCGAAAACAACAAGAATCAAGATTTCTTATAGTAGTGGCATACAGTATGGCTCCAGAATATAGTACAGTAGACGCCAAATAGAGATCACGTATTTAGTGCAGTTTACAATACAGGGCCAGACACTGTTCTGAGTGTTTGTGTTCTCAGCTCTCACTCCTACGAGGCAGGTACTGCTGCTTCTACCCTCATTTTACAGACAATGAAACTGAAGTGTAAGAGATGAAATAACTTGCCACACTATAACAGGCAGATGGCAGGGGAAGGCTCAAGCCCAGGCCTCTGGACTCTGTATACACCATCACTGGGCCCTCCCTCCGTGTTCTGTGGCAGGCGGTCCTTTCATTGGGAATTTTCCGGTGATGGAGGCATCACCTCTGGCTCAGACAGTAACAGAGTCCTTGGGGGGCCTATGGGCCAAACCTACCAAGGGAAGGTGTCCACAGCACATGTCTTGGGCTGTGCGTCCTAAGGAACGCCAAGGCCAAGTGCTAAGCACGGATGTCACAGGCAGGGGTTGGCTGAGACAAGAGGATCTTGTCTTGTTTCCAGACTAGAGAGAATAAAGGCCTCTATTTGGAGCCCCTGCCCCCCAGCTGGCTCCTCTGCTCCTGGAAGGGCCTCTCATTCCCCTCCTGGGCGGGCCTGGAGAGCATGCCCTTCCCCCTGACCTGCTCAGGGAGGGGCTCTGCTAAGGTCAGGCAGCACCCCACTTGGGCCGATGGCTGCCCCAGCCGCTGGAGAGTTCTTGGCGGGCACCTGGTCTGGTTCTCCTGGCACGGCGAGGAATGTGCTTCTGTCATCCTATCCTCCCTCCCCAACCCTAGCCCAGCGCAGAATTGGATTAAGAACAAAAATATGAGCTGTGTTTGTTTTAATCAGCTTCAAGACATGGGGGCTTTTAAAGGGAAGGAGAGCAGGCCGGAGCTGGCCCCAGGGCAGGCAGGCTGGGCGGTGATGCCATCCCAGGGTCAGGAGCACGCGGAGCCATGAGTGCATCTGCAGGTCAGATCCTGGGGCAGATAAGGGCTGAGAGGGAGAGGACCTGGGGGGCCAGGGGGCTGGAGGAAGGATGAAAAGGATAGGAAGGAGGGAGGGAAAGACAGGGTTTTCCCTAAGCGTGCAGAGGGCCAGCAGCCGGCAGTCCCTGTTCCGGCATGACAAGAGGCAGGAGCGGGGGATGCTGTGAGGCTGAGGGAAGCCCCTGGAGCCCAGAAGAGCCAGAGAGAGTCATTTTTTCCAGAAAAGGGCTTCCTCTTGGCCTTTGGAATGAGGGATAATGGGAAGGAGTCGAGGGAGAGTTGACTGCGGTCTCCACCACCCGATGGCAGGAAGAGCCCCTGCCCGGGGTCATCAGAGAGTCCGAGCAAGGGCATCTGGGCTGGAGCTGGCACCAGAGGGGACAGGTGCTGACAGTGAGCCACACGGAACCCAGGGGAAATCGCAAGGTGTCAGGGTCATGTTGAGGGAATCAAGGCCTGAAGGAGCAAGAGGCTGGGAAAACAATGATCTCTCCGGGTAGATCTCAGGTTACAAGAAGACCTGGGGGCCATGGGGTATGGGGAAAGGTTCTGAAGAGGGAGCCAGTAGGTGCTCTGGGATCTTGGAGCAATTGCTTTTTAAAAATCCCCTGTGGCCATACAACTGTACACTTGCTATATGAGAGGTTATCCTTACATGTGCGCTGTGAGCCAAGGAAAGCCACCCAGAGAGATTCAGGGACTAGTCCAAGGTCACACAGCCAAGAAGAGAAGTTGGTACAATGACCTCAGGCTCAGGTTTTCTGGCCAGTGCTCCAACCTCCATGGATGGGACAGCCCCGGCTAATTCTCAGATCAAAGCCTCCAGATGGAAACGATAACGTCAGACAGCTCAGGGCAGAGGTCCCAGAGGCCTTCCCCAGAACTCTCCTATTCCCCAGCCTCTGGGCATCAGGAGAAAGGCCTGGACTGGCTCCGTCCACGCGCCAATCACACTTCAACACTGTGGGCCATCCTCGCCTGGAGGATGTCTGAGCCAATCCGCAGGCCCCCTTAGATCAAAACATGAGCTCCTCAGGACAGAACCGGATCTTCTAATTCAGGTTCACAGATGGGTTTCGGTCCATGGTGACACTTTTGCCAGTCAGAGGTGAAAGAAAATCAACAATCCTTATATGGTAACATTGGGACTTCCCTGGTAGTTCAGTAGTAAAGAATTCACCTGCTAATATAGGAGACATGAATTCGATTCCTGGGTGGAGAAGATCCCCTGGAGAAGGAAATGGAAACCCACTCCAGTATTCTTGCCTGGGGAATCCCATGTTCAAAGGAAACCTGGCAGGCTCAGTCCATGGGGTCACAAAAGATTTGGACACAACTTAGCAACTAGGTCCATCTAGTCAAGGCTGTGGTTTTTCCAGTGGTCATGTATGGATGTGAGAGTTGGACTGTGAAGAAGGCTGAGCGCCAAAGAATTGATGCTTTTGAACTGTGGTGTTGGAGAAGACTCTTGAGAATGCCTTGGACTGCAAGGAGATTCAACCAGTCCATTCTAAAGGAGATCAATCCTGGGTGTTCTTTAGAAGGAATGATGCTAAAGCTGAAACTCCAGTACTTTGGCCACCTCATGCGAACAGTTGACTCGTTGGAAAAGACTCTGATGCTGGGAGGGATTGGGGGCAGGAGGAGAAGGGGACGACAGAGGATGAGATGGCTGGATGGCATCGCTGACTCGATGGACATGAGTCTGAGTGAACTCTGGGAGTTGGTGACGGACAGGGAGGCCTGGTGTCCTGCAATTCATGTGGTCGCAGAGAGTTGGACACGACTGAGCGACTGAACTGAACTAGCAACTAAAAACAATAAAATATGGTAACATTTAGTCAGCTTTTAAATTTGAAATATCATTCCTGTTCTGATTTTCAATGTTCTTTCTTTCTTGTTACAAAACATAATGAAAGTAGGACTTCTGGAAAACCCATTTTTGGAAAAATTATAATTGTCAAACCTATGTCCATCCTGTTAATTTTTAATTGGTCCATAAAATCCACAAGTTTGAGACCAACTGTAATATTTTATTTGGAGACATTCTTACCTGACCGGAGGCACAGGCTTCCCAGGTGGTAAAGAATCCACCCACCAACGCAGGAGATGCAAGAGGTGTGGGTTCAGTCCCTGGGTTGGGGGGATACCCTGGAGGCGGAAATGGCAACCCACTCCAATATCCTTGCCTGGAAAATTCCATGGATAGAAGACGCTGGTGGGCAACAGTCCATGGCTGCAAAGAGTCAGACATGATTGAGCACACACACACACACACACACACACACACACACACACTGAGGCACAGTGCAGAGCTCTGCACACTACAAGTACTCAGTACATGTGGAACAGGGGATGTCTTACAGTCCAGGCCAGCAGGGACTTGGATGTGGAGACCTGGGCTGTAGAATCTCCAATGGCTGGACAGGCCTAAGCAAATTCCTGCCATTTTCAGCCTCAGTTTCCTCTTCTGGAGGAGGAGACAGGACTTTCAGGAAAACTCTAAGATGAATCCCAGGGGCAACATTCCACGGCTCCCAGAAAAGAGACCCACCAGCCTCAGGCACTGAGTCTGCATCTGTGCCCCAGGCAGAAGACTGACAGGGGTGCAGGGGGCACTTGAACAGATGGCCCATGTGAGAGAAGTTCCAGTAACAACAGCAGAGATCTGATGGCCCTGAGAAAAGCTTAACTGGACAGTAGCCAAGTCTTAGGCCCAAAGCAAATGAATGCCCATTGGCCCATTGGCCCAGGCCTCTGGATGCATCTCCCAGCCCTCCCAGGCTGGGATCAGGGTCAGAGCTGCCCTTTCACTGTGAGTCTCGCCACCCTTCTGTAGGTCAAGTGGATCCAGTCCAAGGCAGCCAAACTGGACTTTCCTTGCTCTGTGCCAAAGGCAGGGGGTGCACACATTTTTCAGGAAATGTGCATACAGTAGTGCCACATTAGTCAGATTTCTAATAGAAGTATTCCTCTATTCGTGAGGAGGCCATGGCAACCCACTCCAGTATTCTTGCCTGAAGAATCCCCATGGACAGAGGAGCCTGGCAGGCTACAGTCCATAGGGTTACCAAGAGTCAGACACAAATGAAGCGACTTAGCACGCACACACATGTAAGTACCCCAGTGTGTTAAGTGGCAATTGGACTAAACAAAATATGAGCAGCCTCTATTCTCAGGGACCAGTCCTTGGCAAATACCCTACTGACCTGAGGGGGATACAGATGGGAGGAGACCCAGTCTTCCCATAATGAGCATTCTGGACCACAGAAAAGGTGGGTGTCATGCACAGACCCAGCAACAAAGTAAAAGCAGGGGCAGAAGGCATGGACTGTTGGCTGTCAATGGGATCTGGAATGAAGCCATCTCTGAATGTTGGAGCGAGATCAAAAAGGGCGTGTGCTGATTCAGAGCCAGGCACTGGTACCCCCAGGCGCTGTCTTCTGTGTGTGGGTGACTTTTTAGCTTTGGTCCAGCTGTGAAGAGGAAAGAGGTGTCTTTGCCAGGGTCCTCGGGTGCTGGCGGAGTGGGCACAGCTGTCCGCACTGAGTATGGAAGGAACAGGGACCATGGGGGCAGGGTGATCACAACCCTTCCACCCCCTCGGGCAGCTCAGATCTGCACAGTCTCAGCCCCATTCCCCAGACACCAAGGGACACCCGCTGCTGACACCATGGCATTGGGTTTCCCCTGGGCCGGCTCAGGCTACTGTCACCGGGTCTGCCAGGAAATTGCTGCTGACACTCAGGGAAGGGCCCGGGGAGTGGGGAGGCCGGGGATTGTGAAGTCGGTGAGTTCTGAGCAGGCACTAGACGGGGCTGGAGCAGGGGAGACAGCTCTGGTTCTGAGTCTCCATCCCACTCCTGCCCCTTCTGGGCTGCTGCAGAAGGCCAGGGAACCTGGCAGCTTGTGGCTAGCCTGGCCACATGGAGTGCCATGGAGGGGAAGAACAGGACTCCCCCGATACCCCCAAACCCAAGGTTATACAACTCTGTCCCTTAGCATCCCTCTAGCAGGAATGCCACGCCTGCCCCATCCCTATCTGGCCATGTGCCCAGTATACTGAAGGACCCACCACATGCTTTAATCTGGATAAAGATCATGTTCCTTCATTGTGAGTCCCACCAGGTCCCAGGCAGTTCACCGTGCAGCCTTGCCTGTGCCTGTCCACCATCTCTTTCTCACTCTCTCTGCTGGGTTTACTAAAATAAAAGCATGGAGTGGCTCCCAGGTGCTCCTGAGTATTTCAAAAGTTTGGGAAGAAAATGGAAACAAGGCCAAGGGTAAGTGGCAGAAGGGGAAGGGACCTTCAGCCTGGGAATTGGGACCCTCTGACTGTCACTGCCCCTTCTGTTCTCTGACAGGACGTACGTCCACATGTATGAGCATGTGCACGTGTGTGTGCACGTGTGTGTGTGCACGCATGTGTTGGGGGTGTCGGGGATGGACCATCAGGGCCACAGAGGGCCACAGAACACTCTGGGCTTCCAAGGGCAATAGTTGCAGGATTTGGGGGCCCAAGCCACTTGCAGAGAAATATCTGAACAGCACCACTCTCCCCCGTGAAAGCCCTCAGTCCTGGAATGTGCCATCCACCCTAGCTTTGATCCTGATTGCCCCACCCTAGTCCCCGGCCAGGCAGGGGCAAGAGGAAGGCTAGAGGTAGAAGCAGACCCTATGGATGTTCTGCAAGGGGCTGGGCCTTCTGGGAGAGAACCGGGGAGTGCTGGCAAGGGTGGTGAGCATCCTGTGAGTATGGGGTGGGGGTGTGGGTGTCCAGCCAGGGGACTCCAGAAGGTCATGGACAGTTCCTGGTACCAGGCTGGAAGCCACTGATCTCACCAGCCAGCAGCTTGAAGCCTTCAACCCAGACAAAGACAGGCTTCTCTCTGGGAGCCCCTTAGGGGCAGGGATAGGGCATCTCAGAGGAGGACCAGTCAGTCTATCCGTTCATCCACCAGCAGGTGTTTCAAATACCTGCCAGAGGCCTGACGCTGTGACAAGCATGCAGAATTTTGTCAAAAAGGCCCACCTCTTCCTCAATCTGGGAGACTCAGGAAGGCCCCAGACAGCAGGGCCGGGCAGGGGAGGGCAGTGCCTAATTTCCTTGAGTTATCACCTACTGTTCTTACTCTTCATTTAATCAAGTAAGGACATTAAAGACAGATAAAAGTATTCTAACACTTTTTTAAAAAAATAAAGAGGATAAAAGGCAGTTCTTCCCAAGATCAGTTAGTGACAGAGGTTAGACTAGAGATAAGTTACTTTGTGGGGAACTGACTCAAAGAGACACCAGGAGGCCTGGGGGACACTAGGCAAGCACTATAGTTTCAGATCGGGAATACATGGAAATTCGCTGGCCTGTACTCTCGGGTTAGTGCACTTTGTTCACGTAAGTTACACCTCAGTAAAAAAAAAGCAAAGAGACAGAAGTCAGACATTAGCTCATGAAACCACATGGACTCGGGCAACGCTTCATGAATTCAAATTCTAGCTTCACCTCTTGGTATCTATGTGGCTTTGAACAAATTACTTAACCTCTCTGTGCTTCAGCCACCTCACCTCTAAATGAGGATAATAATTATACTTACCTCAAAGAGTTCTTGTGAGGATTAAATGAGTTAAAACATGTGAAGCCCATCCAACCATGTTTGCCATATAGTAATCACTTGGTAAGTGCTAGGCATTGTTATTTATATTATTTCAAGAAAGTGTAGCTGCCAATTTCATACTGAAATGCAAGAATAAATTTAAAAACTTCAAATTAAGAAAACATAAAATGACACTTTATAATGTGAATTACATGCTGTGACATGGCTTTCTTGCACAAACAGAATCAGAGACTCTATATGCGATTATTAATTAATTATTCAACAAATATGTATTGAATGCCACTAGCTTCTAAAACTATTCCAAACAGTAAAATAAAGCAGTGAATCAGACAAAATCCCTGTCCTCATGAATTTACACGTGGGAGACAGTACAGAAATAAGCAAATAAATATGTAACACACGGCTTCCCCGGTGGTCCAGTGGTTAAGAATCTGCCTTGCAATGCAAGGGACACTGGTTCAAACCCTGATCTGGGAAGATCCCACATGTTGCAGAGCAACTAAGCCCATGTGCCACAGCTACTGAACCCACATGCTGCAACTACCAAGGCCCACGCATCTAGAACATACGTCCACAACAAGAGGAGCCACAGCAATAAGAAGCCTGCACACCACAGCGAAGAGTAGCCCCCGCCGGCCACAACTAGAGAAGGCCTACATGCAGCAGCAAAGACCCACCATAGTCAAAAAATAAAATAAAAATAAATAAATAAATCTAAAAAAAATTTACTGTATATATTAAGCATCAACAGAGGACATCAAGCAGGACAAATACCAAAAGATTTACACAAAACCACACCACACCGAAATGGCAGAAAATCAAGACAAAGAACAAATCTCAAAAGAAGTCAGAAGGGAAAAAAAAATGCAAATGCTTTACTCACAGAGGAACAAGGTAAGAATTACATCAGACTTTTCCTCAGACACTAAGCAAGCAAGATGAAAGAGAAGTGAAATATTTGAACTGTTGAAATAATTCTGTATCCAGTGAAATCATCCCTTAAAAGTGAAGGAAACGGACTTTCTCAGGCAAACAAAGTCAACAGTGGTAAATGCTGTGAGAAAAAAGAAAGCAGGGTAAAGGGCTGGAGAACAATGAGGAAGGTGCCGTCTCAGGGAGGGGAGGGCATCTCCCGAAGGAAGTCCATCTCCATGGGGACCCGAACAAGGAGAAGGGGCAGAGCAGGAGCCACATGAGGACCAGGGAGGGAGCACGGGCAGAGGGAACAGCAGGGACATGGGCCTTGAGGTGGTGGTGTGCTGGAGGAGCAGGAAGATACATCACAGCTGGAGTAGGATGAGCCCAGGCTGGAGGATATGAAGAAGGCAGTGCCCAAGGCCTGGGTCACAGGAGGAGTGTGAGTTCAGTTCTGAGTGCCAGGAGAAGCCACAGGAGGAGTCTGAGCTGAGGAGTGGTGCAGTCAGGCCTCTCTCTTCCAAAGATCACTCTCGGAGTGTGAAGAATGCGGAGGAGCAAGGAGAACAGGTCCAGGGCAGCGTCCAGGCAAGAGATGGTGGGGCCATGGACCAGGATGGGGGGCAGATGGAGGTGAGTGATTCACCGGCTTCTGGATACTTTGGAAGGTGGAGCAATAGGATGAGGGGTGGAATGGATGTAGGGGGTGAGGAAGCGAAAGGGACCATGTGGGTCTTTGGCCTGAGCAACTTAGAGGGGCAGCGCCTGTGGCTGAAATGGTGCCCCTGCAAGAGGAGCCGATTGGTGGCCGAGTCGAGGGTTCCGCTTTGTTAGGTTGAGACGCCTTCTAGGCCTGCAATCGGAGAGGACACGCGGACAGCTGGACATACCAGTCTAGAACTCAGGGGAGCGGGCAGAGTGGAAAATACCACTGGGAGTCATCAGCAGCAGGAAGTCAAGCTCACATGCCCTGCCTGTTCTCACGCTTGGGGTTTTCTCATAATCATTATGGAAAATTCCCTGTAGCTCTGCTAAGAAAAGTGGAAACAGTTTTTCTAGGGTTGTCTCATTAAGGTTGGAATATTCTGGGCGACATCAGAGAAGGCGAGACCAGCACCCCTTGTCTCCAGTAACTCCATCGATCCTCTCCCTGTGGGTGGTGAGCAGGTGTCTGATGGCCGAAGATGCAGGGAAGGTGTGGTCGATGCTTTGTGCCAGTGGCCAGAGAAAAATACCACCTGGGCAGGACCACTCAGTGCCCTGGGTAGAACTGGAAACAATGTTAGACGGTGCTCTCAAGAGAATGAAATACTCATGCCCATTCACTTCTCTCTCAGACCTGATCACAGTATGCCCTTTGGATAATAGCTGCGTCTGGTCACTAAAACTGTGGCTGATGGGGCTTAAACAGCCTTTTACAGTGGCTGACATTCCTGTTTAACAAAAGAAAGCAAACGTTAGACTCAAAGCCTTCCAAAGGCAACTTGAGCTACAATGTAATCACATTCTATGCCTTAGTTTTATTTATTTTTCTGGCTATCCTCTGTTTAAGACAAGTGCTACTGGTGTTCCATTTATAGTAGGACTGTACAGTGTCCTTTGAAAAGATATTCATGTGTATGTGGACGTGTGTGTGTGTGTGTGTGTGTGTGTGTGTGTGTGTGTAGTGAGTTAATTTAAAGAAAAATGTTAACAGTACAAGTGGCACTCAGATGTGGCCAAAATCATGAAGGTGCTACTCACATGACGAAAGCCTGAAAAAACATGACTATAAAAGATGAAGAAATGGAAACAAGAGCCTTGAGTCTCATATTCGTACACAAAGCCCATAACCACCCAAATCACCCAGGATCAAGGGCAGGAGCATTTTACTTTTCCTTTATAGCCCCAGCAGGCTGCAGGTAGATAAATTTTCCACTTCCACCAAGTATTTGCTGTGGTATTTGTGGTATTGGTATTTGCTGTGGCTAGATTTTACCAAAGGGCTTCCCTGACGGCACAGATTGTAAAGAATCTGCCTGCGATGCAGGAGACTCATGTTCAATCCCTGCATCGGGAAGATCCCCTGGAGAAGGAAATGGCAACGCACTATAGTATTCTTGCCTGGAGAATCCCATGGACAGAGGAGCCTGCTGGGTTACAGTCCATGGGGTCACAAACAGTCAGAGACCACTGAGTGATTAACACTTTCACAGATTTCACCAAAGGCAAAAATTCTCTGAATATAGAATTCTCATCATCTCAAGGCCACAAATTTGATGTTATTAACACAAATGGTATTTTCCCAAACACTGCAAACTTATGAAACGCTTCTGAATCAGCAAAGACCACAATATGCCCTTTAAATAACAGCTGCATCCAATCATACTTCTAACTCATGGAGATGGAAGTTCTGGACCAAAATGTCCCCAAATGGTGCCCTTATCAAAAATAAGGAGTAGGTTTGGGCATGACTCAGGACTTTAAACGGCATTTGGCCTAGGCCAGACCTCAGGTGTCTCTGTGTATCAGGCGGTCCCCACACAGGACTGCCTGTCCAAGTCAGGTGAGAGTGTCCATGTGGGGTTCCTAGACCCAGGCAGAGAACAGAGCTCAGGAAGAACAAGAACAGAAAATATTCAGATGTGAGTCTTACTGTCCTCTTAGGACCCCAAAGAAGCCACCACACCCCTTCCCTGGAAACCTTTTGGCCTGTTGGTGTTATCCCAAAAGTAGGAATTATAGGTCCTGGGTTCTCAGCACCTCCAGCTGTGATCGGGCTGAAGGAGGCACAGCTGTCTTGCCCGAGGCTGTGTCTCTTGCGAAGGAGAAACATCCGGCCAATTCCACCAAGAATGTCAGTCAAAATGAAGGCCGGGACTCGGTCAGCTCAGCCATCCTGTCCAGCAGTTCTTGTGTCCTGGGAGCAGGCGCCTCGATAGGCCAGGATAGGACCTAATCTCCACAGTCCTCTCACATCTAAAACCTGCAGCCTGAAGGGGGCCGCAGGATGCGGAGGATGTGACCTAGGATGTGGGGACCCGCGGGCTCCGTGGAGAGATATGCAGAGGTGAAAGGGCAAACCTGCTTCTAGTCTCCTTATCAGGAATGGCCGAGGGAAAGGGAAGTGGGCAGCCCTGGAGGTCAGGCTGGGGGGTCATGGCTGGGGCAGAGTGAGACCCAGGAGACCTAAGAGGAGAGCCTGCTGGGTTGGGGAGAAGGAGAAAGGGGTGGGGGTGTAGAGGGAGGGTCAAGGAGGAACCAGTTGCACGGCCCTTTCCCAAGGTGGTGGAGGGGCGGTGGGGGGAGGTTGGTGCAGAAGCTAGGGGTGGCCAGCCCTCCAGGTTTGCCTGGGACTGTAGGGCTTCCGGAGAGACAAGACTTCCAGGCTTAAAATGAAGGTGTAGCTCTGGCTGGGGACTCACCACGCCACCATGCTAGAATGCCTTCTTACATCTCCTCTCCCGTTCTCCACACAATAATGACACGTCCCCTCTGTGCTGGCCCTGCTGCCAGACACAAGGGGCTCAGCAGTGAAAGGACAAGCATGCCCGGGGCTCTGCAGACCGAGCCCCCCTCCCAGCACACGCAGGTGGACTCCGCACAGCACACCCGCCCGGCCAGCCCACCGCAAGGTGCCTCTGGGGCACATTTCTGGGAAGCTTTTTGTCTACCCCACCAAACCCCAAAGGTGGGGACTGGGTCTAGTTCACAGTTCTGCCTCCCAGTGAGCCGGCCTAGAGCCCTGAGCTGCATGGGTGCTTAATGCACGTCATCGGCTTGCGGGGCTAAGGCACTCGGGTCAGGCTGGAAGTGAGGACACCTGTGAATGACCAGTCCTTCACCTGCACCAGCCCACAAGCACACACACACACGTATGCACATGGGCACATCTAGCCTTGAGCAACATTCTTCCTGACTCAGCACAGAAGGGCACCCAGCCCTCTCAGCTAGGAAGGGTGAGGCCTGTAGGCAGACCCCAGCCTAGGTTAAGGGAAGGTGGTCCCCTAGATGAGGGTGGGCAGCGCTGGCTTGTTCTCCCCTAGCTGTGAGGGCTTAGCCTAGGGCGCCATCATCCTAGTCCCTCAGGGATCCCACCTGCGAGGAGCTCACAATAGTTATGTACCCCATGTATGTCTGCAGTCATCATGGGGAATCAGAGCCATGCTGAGGCTCCCTTGACCTTGGTCCTTGCAGCCGGAGAAACCAGTGGGGACCCTGAGGGGAGGCTAGGCCTCTGGGGGCACATACGGGACTGCAGGGGTGGAGGGCAGTGTTGGAAGAGGGTAGGGGTTCCAGCTACAACTCCAACCAACTCCTCTGCCTGCTTGAAGAGTAGGGGACTATATCACTGAAGTCACCATGGGACTGTAAGCTTCTTGCAGACACACAAGACTGTGTGCACTCATCTTAGTCTACCCAGAACGGCAGTGCTTAGACGGGCTCTCCACACTTTCCATGGATGTTGCCCTTAGAGAGCAGCGCCGCACGTTTCTGTCCTGCCCCCTGCTGACGTTTTATCATATTGCAACTCACGAGATATAACGAAAAGCAAGGGGTGGGATCTCTGGCCGGCTGTGTTCAGCCCGCATTTGGGAAGTCTGGTCTTGGGATATCATTAGGATAAGACCCCTGAGTGTTCCAGGAATAGCTGGAACCTAGCCACCCCCAACCAACTGAGGAGTGGGAGAAAAGAGCAGGAGAAAACAGCCTGCTGCAGTCTATCCACAGAACACAGACAGCAAAAGCACAAAGGGGACCTTGGGCCTTTTGAACCAAAGCTTAGGTGTCCCGAGTTGGATTGTCAGTCTTTGGCAAATGCACACTCATGCTCTCCTTTAGGCAGTCATTCACTTACAATGTTCCATAATTCATAAGCACGCATGAACTAGGGATTTTCTTTCTTTTTAAACAGTAGAGAAACCCCCCCGCCCCCCGTTTTCTTCCAAGGGAAATTTCACAGGCATTCTGGTAAATAAAAAGTGGAACCACTCTGGCTGCAGTAGGGGTGGGGGCCAGCTGCCTGCTTGGCCCCCCTTTCACTGCTCCAACTGCCCTGAGAAGCCCCTTAGAATTCTGTGGAACATGATCTAAAGCAACATGATCTATGCCCAGAATGGCAGGAACCTGTCTCTTTCATTCCTATGTCCCAGCACCCAGCACATGCTCAGTTCAGTGCCCGGTTTCAACAAATGTTGGGTGAAATGAATTGAATAAGTGAAGCTTGCTGCAGTGTCTACCCAGGTCTGATGTGGGGCGAGGGCACTGAGAAGTGTCTCTGCCTCCAAATGTCTCCCCCATCAGCCTGCCACAGTGCCTGCCATTCCCCATCCCCATGCAGTCTAATGCTGCCTGTTCCCCAGGATTCAGAGCAGATGCCACCACCTCCATGAAGTTTTCCCAGATGTCCCCAGCCAGTCATCTTGCTGCCTTTGAACGTTGTGGCCACTTTATAACACCTCTTTCCTGCATTCTTCACACTCACTCAGCCCTCAGCCCAAGGTATTTGCATACATCTCATTTCCCCAACCAGGCAGATGCTGCCCTCCTTAAGGGTAGGACAGGTTTGACTGACTGCTTCCATCTCAGCCTTTCAAAC
Source organism: Budorcas taxicolor (assembly GCF_023091745.1). Classification (NCBI taxonomy): domain Eukaryota; kingdom Metazoa; phylum Chordata; class Mammalia; order Artiodactyla; family Bovidae; genus Budorcas; species Budorcas taxicolor. The sequence goes on from NC_068912.1 coordinate 33,719,963, forward strand.
AGTAAAAATCAATCAACATATTTGAGGTAGAAGGAAAGTCTCCTAATGTAAGGACACTGTGTCTCCAGGAAGGCCCATTAAAGTTCTCAACAGGGGCACCTGGAATCAATCTGACTACTAAGACATGAGTGCGAAGTAGCTTCTCCACTCCAGCAACCATCACCAAGGAGAGAGCATGCAAGGAGATCCAAAATAGGGAAGTCTGGGTGGAAAAGAGACACGTAGGGCTGCACTAATGCCAAAACTGTATGAAGAGGTTGGGTCCCTGGCTCTGAGAAGGATTTGGAAAATGTGGTCCAGGAAGAGCTGGAGGAAGAGACAGTGAGAGTAGAGACAGGCTGGCTAAAGGAGGGTTCTGGGTCCTGGGGCACTTGAGTTCACCTCCCCACTCCTGACTCCAGTGCCTGGCAGGCTGGGACAGAGGGACTGGTTCCCTTTTCCTCCCCCAGAACATCTGGGGCCCGCATCAGACTTAACGATCTGGTAAAGAAAATTGTTATGGAAATATGTAACCGTGAGACGTTATCAAAGGCATCTTTAAAGTCCCTTTTCAACCCCCAGCCGGGTGGAGGGGATTGGAAATTGGAAAACTGGGAGACGATTACAGGACCATCAAAGTGGCCGAAATTCAATCCAACCTGAAGGTTTAAGGATGGCTAGCAGACCCCTGCCCCAGCCCAGAAGGCTGCAAACCCACTGTTTAAAAACCAAATCAACGGCATCATCAGATCCGGGTCTGGAGCAAACAAACGGCGCCCACAAAGGCTTCCCTGGATTTCCCTTGTGTTGAGGAAATCTGAGAAGTGAGGCCCTGGGAAGCCTCCCAGCTTCCAGGGCTTCTATCTTCTCCTCCCCACCCCACCCCCATTCTGGGCTCCGCTCTGTCTCTTCGTCCTTCTTGATGCCTTTCTTCTACATCTTTTTGTGCCTACTCTTTCTCCTTCCATCTGTCTGTCTCTCCTTCCATCTTTATATATTTCTTGTCCTAACAGTGTTCTTCCTCTCCTTTTCCTGTTTCTCTCTCATAGTCTGTCTTTTGTGACATTCCCATCCCTTTGTTGCGAATTTCCATCCATTTTGCCTTTCAGCACTGCATTTCTTTACATTTTGTCTTCTTTCTTTCTTTTTCTCCCTTTCGATCTTTCTCTTCCTTTTACTTTCTTTCACAGCAGAAAAAACTTTTCTTCAGCCTCTATTGAATTTTTCTGCCTTTTTCCGCTTGAGGATTTCTTGTACTTTCAGGCTACATATGAAAGGAAATCCTCTTTGGCTGGTATATTTACCATTATGAATCCCAGGTATTTCTCCCAGGTGTCTAAATATAAATAGCCCTCCATGCATGCCCATCGAAAGACATTAGTCTCAACCTCCATCACCATGAACTGTCCATAGCGGCAAGATTACTGTGCCCTGTGCCAGCATGCACAGGCACTCAAAATGGACATGTGGTTTTACCTATGAGCAGGCTCTGCAGACATGGAAATTTATGTCCGGAGGGGTGGAATGCTACAGCACATAAAACTGATACAGGCAGAGAACCTCGGTAATTTACAATTCTTTTTTATGTGGAGTGAGAGAAAGAGACGATGATTTTGCTACTAATAAAGTTCTCCATATTTATTCTCAAGATTTGAGGGTTTATCTTCATTCATATTTCTTGCGGTCGTAACCTTGAAGGTTCTGTGAGATCGCAGGTTTGTAATTAGAAAAGAGCTCAATTCGCACGTCTCTTTGGAAACACCGAGAGCTTCATTCCGCCCTGCAAAATTCGTCTGTGACCAAGCACGAGAAGAAAGCTCCATATAGTCATTCACCTTCTAAAAATCGTTTCGGAGGCGCAAAGGAAAACACATACGTGTTTATGAAAGAACGGGATAGAGAAAGGACAGAAGAAAACGAAAGCAAGCGCACGGTCCGCGCCGCAGGAACCCCGGGAAGGCGCGGGAGCCGGCGAAGCTTGTTGCGCACAACAGACGGGAAGCCGCAATTCGCTGCTGGGCTGCTCACCACGGCCTGCGGCCCGGATGAGAGCCGGACACGAGCCGTAGCGGCGGGTTCGGGGCAGGTGGCACCCACCCTCCAGTCCGCCACCCGCCCGTCGTGCCGTCTGTCCGTCACGGGCCCCCGTGCGCAGCGCTCCCGGCTCGCGCGTTTTCTCGGCCCACCGCCTCCACCTCTGCTCCCGGAGAGCCTGGCCGCACTGCGGTCAAGCCGTTAGTTCACCAGGCCCCAAGTTCACGGGCGCCGGGCGGGTTCCGCTGGCGAGCGCACCAGCTGGGCTCAGGCCCCAGGCTGAGGTGCTGGAATCCTCGGCCCCGGCTGGAGAGAAGCCGCCGGGCAACCGGAGGCTCGACCCCCGGCGGAGGGGTCCCCCTGAGCCTCAAGGCCGCGGGTGATCCGGGAAGAAACCAAGCGCCCGTTCTCTTTGATCTGGTTTTAGAGAGATTTGATGTTGACATTAAATTTTGAATGCTTTTATCTATTTCGATCTCTCTCTTATTCCCATTTTGGGCGGGGCCTCCTGTGCCAGAGCTAAGGGCTGGCGAGGGTACGCGGGCGGGACCAGCACCGGAGTCGGCAGGACGAGCACCGAGGCCGGCGGGCCCAGAGATGACATGGCGGTGAACGCTGGACGTAGCCACCTACCCACATCCACATGCAATTCCTGATCGCCCCACGTATCCCTCCTTCCCCCACTCGCACGCCAGACCCCTCTCTCCATCAGCAACGCCGGCGCGGAAGGCCGAGCAGAATTGAGGCGCCGCGGAGAGACCAAGGCTCGGAGGGGCACAGAGCCCGGAGACCGGCAGGAACTGGGAGCCGCCGCTGCAACTCCGGTTTCCCTCCGCAGCCCCGGTACCCATGCCGAGAGGCTCAATTACTTTCAGGTGTGGATCACTTAATAAAATAAATCTTCCGGGGGCAGGAGGCGAGTTTTCAGGAGCCTAATTCAAATCAGCAGACTTCACATTTGTAAAGAGGGGCTTCCCTCAAAGCCTTGGGGCGCGGGGCGAGGGAGTCAAGAATAGAGGTCTCTTTCTGGGATGATACTGTCAGTGGCTGGGCGGAGGACCCTGGGAGCCTCTGTCTCCGTCTCTCTTCGGCTGTGTCTTTTTCTGACTCTGTTCCGGTACATCAGAATGGAATCAACCATTTGGGGACTGAATCACTCTGTTAAACCGACTAGAGCCCTCTAGCCCAGACAGGAGACCCAGTAGAAACAAAAGGTTCTGTCTCTCTCTCCATGCCCGCCCCCCGGCCCCACTTTTTTCCCTCTTTTCTCCTTTGTCTCCATCATCCGTTACCCAATGACCTCTCAATCTGAGATTTCCAAACCTGGTTTTGCAACACTGGAGGGAAACTCCAATTATCTCCAGGGCTTTGTGAAATGCTCAAAATGAAATAAACCTTTAATTAACTTTAATTATTTAACTGCAGGTTATGGACCCCCCAATTGGCAGGAAAAGCAGAAGAGAAGGCTGATGGATTAAATAAAACATCCCAGGGTGTCACAGCTCCCTGAAGGTGAGAAATGCCAGCTTTAGAGATTTCAGGGCTTCGGAAAGAATGCCAGGCTCAGAAAAAGAAAGTTCCCAGGAGGACAGGGACTTAGTTTATTAAGGTTTGGGGCCAGAGACTCTGCTCTGTCCTAGGCTTTCTCCCCTCACCCTCTTGCCAACTGTTGCCATCTAGGCCTTTAGAGGAGGGAGTGGGCTACTCTCTTCCTACCCCACCCACTCCCATTTAAGATCCTTCAGTAAGGTCCAGTTTACATCAGACAAAGCAAACTGTTTCCTTCCTCTTTTCCTAGGAAATTCAGACCACAACTGAATTCTTGTATGAATGTCCCAGGAATTGGGCTGACGTAAACATACTATCGTGGTTCTGCTCTTTTAGAAGAGTTACTCACCCCAAAGTCTCGTCCTCATACCACCAGACCTAGGAAACTGCCCTTCTCCTGGGCTCAGGGACGGAAGCCCCGGAGAGGAGACCTCAGATGGCTGAGGTGGAGGGCAACTCGCTCCACAGCATCTGACATGGGCCCACATGTTTCCCGTACAGAGAACAAATCTGCCCCATTAAAGCGTTACTCCGTTGGGGGAAACACTGATGCAATATTGGAAACATGCTGGGCCCACAGTGAGCGCCGGAAGGAGAGGCAGGTCTTCTCAGGAAGGCAGAGGCGGCCAGTGGGTGAAACTAATCCCACCACGTCCACCCTCGCTTGGCCCAGCAAATTGAGGGAGGGATTATGGACCAAAACATCCAGACACAGAGGGAGCCTATGGGGCTGGTGGTGCATTTACAGAGAGAGCAACTGGGGACAGACCGAGGAAGAAGGTGCTGGTGCCCCGAGGGCAGCAGCAGGAATAGGGCTCCGCTACCTGGACTTGGGGCCGAACTAGAAGGAGAGTCCACTTCCCGGAGCCCGAGCTTTACAACCAATAACCCCATGGTTTGGGCTCCAGCGACACTGCTGATCTAAATAGTTTATTAACAAATGGAAAATACATAAACACATAACAATTGCCTCTAAGAAAAAAACTTATTAAAATCCCCCTGTGTTGTTTGTAAAATAAATAGCTGAGACCATATGGGTGAGGGGGAAAGTGGTCATGTCCTAATTGGCTCTCTGCTCCTGGCAAAGATTCCCTCTTTAGGCCTCAGTTCCCTCCTGTGTAAATGAAGATGACAGCCTAGATGTAGACTGGTGATTCTCAAGCTTTAGATGGCATCAATATCACCCGGAAAAAAAAAAACACACAATTAAAAATTGCTGGCCCTACCCTAAGAGTTTCTGACTTAGTAGGTCTCGGGGATCACCAACAATCTGCCTGTTTCACAAGTTCCTAGATGTTACTGCTGTTGGCCTGAGACCCATACTTTGAGAACCTTTGGACTAGATGATATTTAAACTTCCATCCAGATCTAACACACTCTTCCATCTCCATGCTTCTGTGTCTGCCCCATCAAGCCCTGAGGAGTTTGGAGCCACATATGAGAGGGGCTGATGTTTTTACACTCGAGCTTGTACCCCCTGTCATCAGTGCAGAATAAATCTTTCACTGGCCAATAGGGACTGGTGCCCCTGCCCACTGAAGGATCCCAGTCCTCTCACTACACATATTCCAGTCTGAATTAACCCCAGCTGGCTGGCTGTAGGGCCTGAATCTCCAGCAGTGGCTAACACTGCTTTCCCTTTGTACCAAGCAGGGCTGGGCCTAATCCTACTTAAATGTCAAGCAGGCCTATTGTGTACAGGGCTGCCTTCAGAGGGGCTGGCAAGAGCCCAGGGTACATCTTCAGGCCCCTCGATGTAGCCTAGTGTCTGCCAAACACTTGGTCCGCCACACACCCGCACACACGCACACACTCCGTCACATGCAGAGCCGGGTCGTCAGGAGAGCTAGTTTTACTTTGATGTACCTCTCCGCTGCACATTTGTTTCAGCTCCCCTCCTGGAGCCGCAGCCTTATTTATCTTCTTGGCATGGGTTCTTAGAATACTTCCATTCAGGCAGCAGCAAAATCACTCAGCTCCACTGTTTTACGAAGTTTATCAAACAGCAAAATATCCGGTCTCTTTGTCCAATGGATCTGGTGTGAATGTGCCTACAGCACTGCCTTTCCCAGAAGCCCTGGGGTCTGTGTGTGGTTACATATACCCTCCCCTGAGAGGACCCCACAAAATTCAGGGCCTGCCTACTCATGCTGCAAGGGGCCCCCCAAAGCAGCCGCAGGGCTCAGAGGCATCTTCCTGAATCAGGAGACCCAGCCAGATATACTCCGCACATGCATGCGCTCTGCTCATACTCCACCAGCAGAGCCTCAGAAGTCCACAGCAGACTAACAGCCCTGCGCCCCACCCCAGTCGCCCCTTCTCCAGGCCTGCCATGGCGCCCTCACCCTCAAAGGACAAAGCTTCTTCTAAAATCATTGCTGTCATCTCAATCCCAAAGTTTGGGAGCTCTGTGGAAGGACCCACCTCCCCTGTGGCTGAGGACTCGGGCCCTCTCCACCCACTTAAAGGGACAAAGGTTTCATACCTTCCACAGGCTGACTCAGAATGAGGTCTTTGCTGCTCTCCCCCTGACCACCACCCACTCCAAGCATCGTGCTGGCTTCCCAGAAATCATGCCTACTCCAGGGCTAGGCTCCCTACCTATAGCCCCCCACCTACCTGAGGCCTACCAGCCAGGGCTATCTGAAGAGCAAGAGGACCCACTCAGCACCTGGTATGCCCTGTGCTGTCGCCAGGATGGCACTGATCATGGGCTTCCAGAGCCTGGAAGTTCAGTTGGTGCCCTCCCTGCTCTGCCTCTTAAGGATCTCCCCAAATTCCAACAGGAACTTTGTAGACGCCCTGGCTTTACAGTTGACAATATGTGCTAAGTGAAGAACCCCTTTCACGATGGAAATCTGGCTCAGGGTTCAAAATGTCCTCTGAAGCCATGCCTCTGTGCCTGGTCTCTGCAGCCCCCGTTATCTGGGCTGCAGGTCATCCATACACCCCACCCCCAATGTGGCAATAAGTCGGGTCATTCCTTCCCACTAAACATTAATACCTCTTCCCTTCAGCCATTCCTCCATGGTGGTTCAGATGATAAAGAATCTGCCTGCATTGCAGGAGACCTGGGTTCAATCCCTCGGTTGGGAAGATCCCCTGGAGAAAAGAATGGCTACCAACTCCAGTACGCTTGCCTGGAGAATCCCATGAACAGAGGAGCCAGGCGGGCTACAGTCCCTGGGATCACACAAAGTCAGACACGACCGAGCGACTAACACTTTTTTCACTTTTGGCCATCCCTCTTCATTTCCTCGGCCACATCCTGTCGCATCTTGGACACCTCGTGCCTGGACCACTGTCCTATACACTGTCTTGTCCTCTTCTCCCATGTCCCTGGGGAAATGATGCTACCTCCCTCACAAAGAATTAGACTGGCTTCCCTGGTGGTCCAGTGGTTAAGAATCTGCCTTACAATACATGGGACACAGGTTCAATCCCTGGTCAGGGAACGAAGACCCCACATGCCTCGGAGCAACTAAGCCCGTGCGCCACAACTATTGAGCCCGTGCTCTGGAGCCTAAGTGCCACAACTGCAGAGTCTATGCGCCTCAAAGAAAGAGCCTGCACGCCACAGCTAAGACCCGATGCAGCCAAATAAATGAATATTTTTTTAAAAAAGAAGTGGCCCAGCATAAGTGCTCAATAAATTTTAGGTACCATCATTGTGCATGCGTGCTCAGTTGCTTCAGTCCGACTCTTTGTGACCCTATGGACTGTAGACTACCGGGCTCCTCTGTCCATGGGATTCTCCAGGCAAGAATACTGGAGTGGGTTTCCATTTCCTCCTCCAGGGGATCTTCCCAACCCAGGGATCGAACCTGCATCTCTTACGTCTCCTGCATTGGCAAGTGGGTTCTTTACCACTAGAGCCACCTGGGGAGCCAGATACCACCATACTATTTTTATTCCGCTCAAGCTACCAAAATTATATTCCTAAAGCACACCTCTCATTCTCCCACTAAATAACAACAACAATAATAATATTAACACATTGATCACTTACGATGGGTCAGGCCCTGCTCCAAGTGCCTCTCCATACTCCCCTTGTTGCCCAAAACAAAGTAGGCTCTGCATTCCACATGTGCCACCCGCTGGTCCCACCCAGCCTGGGTGTTGTCATGTCTATCCCTCCTTCACAAACCCCCTGCAGGGGGCAGCTGAACTCCTCGTGCCTGGAAATGCCTACCCACTTGACCCAGACTCAGCAGCTAGCTGCCCCCTTCTCCATCAGCCCACAATTTCCTGGCCCCTCCCATTTTCTCAGGCTGCTCAGAGATCTCCCAGGATTCCCTGCAAGGGGGAATGGTCCTGTGTGCTGGTACTCAAGGTGTGCGGTTAGGAATCCAGGGCTCAGTGCTGATGTGCTCACGACTGCCCAGTGGCATCCTTCTGCACCTGGAAGTGACCTCAGAGGGCACCAGCCCCTCCCTACTACATCTGTTCCTCAACCTGTCTCACCCTTAGTAGTCATCTTAGAGGACTGAATATTGTTCACGTGTACTAATCTTGTCTCCCCAGGAGAAAAAAATTCCGTAAGGAGGCTCTGCCCAGGCTTGGAGCGGGGGTGCATCTGCATCCCGCAGTTCTGCCCAGCACCGTATCTGCCTCACTGACACTCAGTTTCACTGAGTGGCTGGGGGCAGATGCAGCCCTTGCCTGTCTGCCAGGACTCAGGTAGCACACCTGTTGGAGGTGGTGCAAGCTGACCAGGCTACCTGCCTGGTTCTGTCATTCAGGAAGTATGTGACACCTTGGGCAACTTGCTTCATTTCTCTGAGTCTCATCTGTGAAGTATAAATAATAATAGCTACCTCTGGAAAAGATTATATGAAATTTTAAAATGTAGACCTCCCTGGTTCAGACCTACCTCACAATCGGCTCTCAACACCATCTTTCTCCCCGTCACTCAGTGCAAGGTGTAAGACCAGAGTTCCTCTGCCCAACTGATCGCAAGGCAAATAGGGAAAGTGAATTCTCTTCTCATGTTAAAGGTGAGTCTGCTTCCTTCCTTCACCCATGTGAACAAAGAGCCCCCATGGAGCCTGAGATCAGCTCAGTGTACTGAGGGAGTCCCCTAGGAGTTTGCCTGCTGTGACAGCTGAACACTTGGAGTACATAAAACAAGTGTTGCCCCATTTGGGGATCTCCCCTGTCTCCCTCAGGACAGGCAGTGTGGCTCTCACTGCCCAGTGGGCTTTGCCACTTGCCTGCCAGGCACCCCGTCATGCCCCTTCAGGTCCCCTTCTTTTTTTTAAATTGGAATATAATTGCTTTAGAATGTTGTGTTGGTTTCTGCCATGAACGTGAAAGTGAAGTCGCTCAGTCCTGTCGGACTCTTTGCGACCCCATGGACTGTAGCCTAACAGACTCCTCCATCCATGGGATTTCCCAGGCAAGAATACTGGAGTGGGTTTCCATTTCCTTCTCCAAGGGATCTTCCCCATCCAGGGATTGAAACCAGGTCTCCTGCATTGTAGGCAGACGCTTTACTGTCTGAGCCACCAGGGAAGTCTGGTTTGTGCCATACAACAATGCTAATCAGTCATAGCTAATATAATACCCCCACCCCTCATCAGGTCTCCTTTTCAACCCATCAGTGCAGCCCCAACAGTGGCCCGAGGAGCCACATGGTGGAATTCTCTCCTATACAAACTCAGGACTGAATTGTGTGCTGAGTAAAATATGGCAGCAGTAATGCTGTGTGAGTTCTGAGGCTGGGTCATAAACAGCACCTCAGTTTCCACCTTGGTCTCTTGGCTCATTCTCTGTGGGACAAGCCAGCTGCCAGGTTTTGAGGGCTGCTTGCAGCAGCCACGTGAAAAGGCTCACATGGGGAAGAATTCAGGCCTTCATGAACAGTCAACACCAAACTGCCAGTGATGTGCGAGGGCCACCTTGGAAGCAAATCCTCCATAGAATGACCACTGTCTGATTTGGGGTCCTGAGATACTCCCAAGACAGACCATTCAGCCAACGTGCTCCTGAATCTCTGACCCACAATCACACTGACTATTGCTATTTTAAGCCACTAAGTTTTGGGGTGATTTCTTGTGCAGCCTTAGATAACTAATATACAAACCAATCTCAGCTTCTCCATTCTGTAAAATGGGAATATTAATATCCACCTTATAACACAATAAAGAAGATATGAGATGGTGTTTGACCAGCACATTGTAGGTGACCTTTGAGTGGATCCTACTATTATAACCCATCCTGCTCCCTCTCCTTCTCAAGAGACTTCAGAAGGGGCTGGTAGAGCCCTTCCACCCTCTTCACTTGCTTTTCTCCCAGTCTCTTGTGAGGTTTAGGCCCAGTCTTCGTATTCTCTTCCGCCAACACAGGAGCAGACCCCGGGCTGGAGTGTACTTCTGTGTGACATAGTGGTGAGCTCCATCCAGAACTCTGGGATGGGTCCCACGCACATTTCTAAGGGGGTTCAGTGGTATGTGTTTGCATTTCCTTTGAAGGGCCCCAAATGTGATAATTACATACTTGTTAGCCCTGTAAAATAACAAATCTGGAATCTACACTCTGGAACCAATGGATTTCCTGCTGAAATGAGTTCAAGAGGTGCCCTGACCAGCATTCCCGGTAAGAGCCTGGCCCCGCGAGGCCCTGCAGACCACCCGCCCGCCCACATCCCACAGCTCCTCCGCTCAGCGCTGCACCTCATGGCTCCGGCGAGCAGATGTGCTTTTAGTTGCAACTGTTTTCATGTTTTCTTCATATCCGCCCTCTGGGTGTGGCTTCCCACTTAGCGTAGGGAGACTTCTCAGGCCTGAGGCTCCCTCCTCCACGGCTCTCATGAGCAAATCCGGTGCTTGGAGCTGGGCTTGGCAGGTGCTGGGGGTGGACACCTGTGGCGCCAGCCTGCCTTCCGAGAGCTTCCCTTGACTCCTATGGACTTCTCTACCTTTGTCTATCTTCCTCCCATCCTACCCCAAACTCTCTTCTTGCCTAGGCTACAGCAATATTCAACAAATCCAAGTTCCCCAAACTTGGCTTCCTCTTTCTCACCTCTGGGCTGTCTTTCTGGAATGCCTTCCCTCCCTGCCACCTCCATACACCTTCCTCTGGCTGACCCTCCTTCAACTTTCAAGATTCATCCTGAAAGTGTTCCTTGGCAGCTGCCTCCAGCCCAAGGCGGTGCCCATCTCATGACCCCCACAGCCCCCTGTGCTCTCCTGCCTCAGAACAACATGCCCTGCTGGATACCTGCCTGTTGCTCTGTGTCTCCTGCTAGAGTGGAAAAGCCCTGAGAATAAATGGTCTGCATCCGGAGTCTATTCCCACTGTGTGGCCCCACTCTCTGGCACATGGCAGGCATTCAATAAATGCCTGATGAACAAACGAATGAATAAAATCAATTGATCAAAGTCTGCCAAGAGGTCTAAACCGGCCCTCTTCTGTTTCACACCAAGAAAGAGTTCATGAAAAACTCTCCCACAAAATAACTCCTCTTGGTCCAAGGCAGCACTTGCCACAGAACACATTTACTGTAACACCAAGGCAGATGTCAGGGCAAACCTGGCCTGCAGGGCACGGCCACATCCCAGATGAAGCTCTGCCTCTCTGGCCCCTGCCCCCATACCAGCCCGACCCCGAGGAGGGTGGGTGGAGAAAATGAACAGAGAAATACAAGTTTGGGGTTGGGAGGACTCAGGCTCAAGAAACATCTCTGTGAACCCATTCATTCCAGAAAAGCTGAACTACAGACTTAACTCCGCTCCTTCTTCTGCGGAAGAAACTGAGGTACACACAAGTTAACTGGTTCTCCCATTGAAAGAGATCAAATAAACAGAAGAGAAAAAAGTAGCTCCCTAACTTTCCAAAAATTTTATCCCAAAGCATAGACTTCAGCCTGGGTTGTCAGAATGACAGCCAAGGATCCTGGGTATCCACAGCACAAAGCTGCTGCTTCCCCCACCCCGCTTCTTTTCTTTCTTTTAAATATCATGGGTGAGGGGGAAGTACCGGATCTAAAGGTTTATTTACCATTCCTTAGTCTGACCTTCCAGGAAGAATGTCACTAATGAGAAACAATCTACGTGGGCTCCCCATCCCAGAATTTTCATAGGGATCAATTTAGGATTTCAAAGTCTAAACAGGACAAGAGTAATATTGACTGTCTTGCCTTCAAAGAAAAAAAAAGAAAAAGCAACTGAGTTTTTCCTGTCTGGAAGGAAGTTTTGTATGTCAAAGAAATGTCAGATCTGAGGTTCCATCTTTCCTGTTGTTCTGACTGCTCTTGAACATCCCCTGGGAGATAAAGGGGCATATTCACCTTCGTGTGGCACAGGCTGAGGGCAGGCAGAAACAGAAAGAAAGCTGAAGTTGGGACCAATGCTCAATTCAAGAACCAACCTTAAAGTTGAGGCTAGAGGCCAGGAGTTCTGCTCTGGAGACCAGATTCCATTTTGATTCACATCCAAATAATGATTTTTTTTTTCATTGTGGAGGAGACATTTCCATTCCAGCAAAGTTGACATGTGGCAGGGGTCATGTCTGTCTTGCTCTCTGCTGTATCCCACTGCCAGCAAATGCCTGTCACAGAGTAGGTCCTCCTATTAAATGAATGAATGAAACAATCAGCCAGTGTAAAACAGTTGCCTAGAAACAGCCAGTAAGCATCACGGCCATTTTAAAAGTAGTTCTTCTCAGCAGGTGGAGCGATTTTTCTTTTCCTTCTTTTTTTAAAGATAGGACCCAGAATTATCTGGATCATCCTTTCAGCTCATCTCACTGAGTCTCTGGACACTCTATCAGTGACATAATGCTATTGTAATTCAACTGGTTATTAAACAGCACGAATGGTGAACTCACTAATTCTCTTAAAACTCTGCCCCACATCTGGCTGTGTTGGTGGGTCATAAAACCTCTCAGGTGTTAGATGCTGTTTCATTTGGTCTCAGCTTAGCAGAAACCCCCCTCCACCTACTGTCCCAACCACCAACAGCTGGGCATGGCAAGACTCAATAAACTGTTATTTGGTGATCAGAAAGGCAGCAATATGGCTCCATCTTGGACCAACTCTGTTCCCATCCACTTTGGCCTCAAACTGCATCAGGAAGAAGTGCTGAGACCTCCCTGGTGGTCCAGTGGTTAAGAATCCACGTTCTAATGCAGGGGATGCAGGTCTGATCTCTGGTCGGGGGACTTAAGATCCCAAGTGCTGCAGGGCAACTAGCCCACATGTCACCACTACAGAGCCTGAGAACCACAGCTAGAGAAGCCCCTGTGCCACAAGAGAAGACTGTTCGCTGCAACTAGGGAAAGTCTGTGTGCCGCGAATAAGACCCGGCACAGCCAAAAAAAATCCATTAAAGAAAGAAGTCCTGACCTTCCCTTGGGAGAAGGAGGTGTGCAACTAATGGTTCCAGTTTTGTTATGTTAGCTGAAGAACAACTGAGAGATAGCCGGTGGGAACCACGGGCCTGAGCGTAAATTTTCGATCTGCCACTGATATCCACATTGGACAAACGGCACCCTTCTGTGGCCTCAGTCTCTCTCTGATAATATGGATAATAATTGTGTCTCCTTCCTGGGGTTGTCATGAGGGTCAGGTAAATCAATAGAGAATACGTTAGACAGCGCCTGGCACACTATATGACACTACCTGTGTTAGCTATTGTTTTCGTTTGTAAAATGAGGTCCCCTATGATACTTCATGACTTCTCAGCTCTCCTAAGAAAGAAAACCTTGAAACTCTGAGGTTACTTTTTTGTTTTTTCTACGCCCCTGCCCCATCAGACTGGCCAGAGCACATACGGATAAAGATGGGTGTGCACTAGTGGTGTCTAAGAGGGGCAGGAAGGGCCCCTTTAAGAGCTCTTCTGCATGGCCCTGGAAGAAAACCTTGCCAGAGGGGCAACCCTATCTATCTGACCCACCTTAAATGGACTCTGGGATTTCCTGCCACCTCGGTTCAATTGGGAACACCATCTCAGCATGGAAATTGGTTCTGTTCAAAGAGGGGGAGAAAGGGAGAAGGAATTTCTGGGTTTGGAAAAGAGTGTGGGTACCTAGGTCTCTCTGCTCAGCCCCCAATCATAGAACCTTCCATCTGAGCCCATGGAGCCTTCCACCAATTCAGTGATGTAGCCCAGAAATCTGGCTGCAGTTTCTGGATCTCTTAATGATAATAAAAATCTCTTAAATGAACACAGTTCATCACATCCGTCAAATAAGTGTTCCTCAAATATTCCTTGTTCATGGGTAGGGCCCACATTTATGATGAGTAGACTGAGGTTCAGAAAGGTTATCATTGGAGGCAAAACACTTGGGACTTAAATTTGGCTGCCCTGTTTAGACTGTCGATGATGTTTTTCTGTCATACTTTTGTCTTCCACAGTAAGCTACTTGATTACTTTGTTGGACAGAAAACGTGTCCTGAATTGATATTAACATGCTCCTGAAAAAAGTCAACAATATCTACAGCCCTAACCCAATAACTATTATTTTCTAAACTGAGGTAAGTTGATTTACTAACTCAGTATCTATTGAAAAACCCCTATGAATGGGCAAAAGTGATCAATAGAAGTTGGCCGCCCAGAGCTGGGATCCACTGGATCCTAGAGAATGGATGCCCCTGGTAAGGCCAAAGAGGAAGCTTAATTCCAAGCTAAGCCTCCCTCTTGGCTGGAAATAGCAGCTCCAGGTGCTCCCATCTCACTACTCCAGTCTGCAGTCTGTGATTAGGGGCCCTAATGGCCATAATGCCTCCAATGTGGTGTTTAAACCAATAAGGTTTCAGAGAAGTTATGGTATGTTTAATAATGGCTTAATGACTACTTGTGAGATGCAAGGCTTCTGGTTCCTGTTTGCCCTTGATTTACAGCCCAACTCTGGCTGAGGACAGCCAAGAAACCCCCTCTAAGCCCCCAGCGGAAGAGGGAGGTGTTCACACCAGGCCCCTTGGATTCCTTTAAAAATTGAGAATTCAAATGAAATACAAATGATGTTCGACTCCCCATCCTTCTTGCTAATCTCTGGAGGCAGTGAAAATAAAAAACTGTGTGACCCAGAACTAGGGACTTCTCAATCCGCAAAAGTGAGCAGGGTTCTAGGGCCCACAGGTATTTCTTCCCAGATCTTAGGTAAGGTGGAGGTTGTTTCACTTTTAAAAAATTCTAAGTTACTGCCCTAGTCCTGGGCTTCCTCTTGGCTAGGGAGACCCAGCTATTAGGTGACATGGTCCTACTTTGTCCTTTTAAAGTGGCAGGCCTGGGGCAACAGCACCCAAGGTCTGAGCTGCAGACAGCCCCTCTCCAGGCAGTCCCTAGGCACCTTCAGATCATTTGCCCATTAAAAGGCATTCACTCCATGCCTGTTGTTCAAACACAAAACCCGCTAGGAACTCCTCCACCTGCTCCTAAGGTAACCTCTGGTGGACTCTGTTCAGTCCTGAGATGCCTCTGCAGACCAGCTGTCTTCTCTGCCCCTGCCTCTGCTTCTGAAACTCACCAGGAATATATATAGACTCAGAAGACTGACTGTCCAATGTCCACAGGCAGATAAGGACTCTAAGTGACTAGTTCAAGGCCCCACAGCTAATTAATTATCACACCCTGCTCCCAGCCCCCAGCACCCATTACCAGATTAGAGCTGTTTCCACACAGCAATGACCCCTCACCTGGAGAAAAAACAAGATATCTCTATAACGGAGTTGTTTTTGCCGAAGGCCAAGTTTTTCCAACTCCCAGTAAAGAGAGTAAACGTCCCAGCCCAGCCCCTACCTGTTCCCTGGCCAATATCCCAGACTAAAAGTCAGGAGACCGGACCTAAAGGTATTTGTTGGGCGTGGATGGGGTCTCTACCCTGAAGTGTCTCACCCTCCAGAGTCAAGAGCCTCCGGGCCAGGCATCTGGGCCAGTGCTGCTCTAAACAAGGCACTCGCCAAGATGCACAGACAAAAGGGACTCTACCCTCGAGAGAGGGGGTGGCTTCCTCCCCTTCTCCCACTGCTTCTGGTACCGGGACTGGAGTGAACCAGGGGGCTACCGGGCTCCGAGGGGTTAACCCGCGCGGGGCTGCACGTGACGTGGATGGTTCCAGCATTAAGTCAGAGTGCGGCCCCCTCCCCTGCCCCCCCGCCCCCACCCCCTGCGGCGCGCGCCGCTCCCGGGGGCTCCGCGCCCCCGCGCCCAGGTCCCTCCCCCTTGGCGGGCGCTCACAGGCCGCGCGGGCAGCGCGAGCCCCGGAGCCCCCGGCGGCCTGTGCGCCCCGAGCCGGCATGGACCCGGAGCGCTGCGCGCCTTTCGGCGTGGGGCCCGGGCCTGGCCCCTACGCGGCCGCCGGGGACGAGCCTCCGGGCCCCCAGGGAACCCCCGGCGCCGCGCCTCACCTGCACCCCGCGCCACCCCGCGGCCCGCGGCTGACCCGCTTTCCGGCCTGCGGGCCCCTGGAGCCCTACCTCCCGGAGCCGGCCAAGCCGCCCGCCAAGTACCTGCAGGACCTCGGGCCCGGCCCGGCGCTCAACGGCGGCCACTTCTACGAGAGCCCCGAGGAAGGTAACGCGCGGCGCGGGGGCGCTCTCCCTCTTCACACCCTGGGCCCGCCGGGGCCTCCCCGCTTCCCTCTCCCGGTCGCCTATTTCAGAAGTTTCTGCCTCTCTCGCCCCTCGGCACGGCTCTCTCTGAAGCCGGACCGGAGGTGGTCCGCACTGGGCGAAAGCTAGCGCTGTGCGGGGCGGCAGAGCCACGCGTGCCTCTGGCGGCGGGAAAGGGAGGCGGGAGGTCCAGGGAGGCTGGAGTGGCGACGGCCCCGGGCCCCGTTGGGCCGGAAGACGGCCGGAACCGGGAAGCAGAGATCGTGCCTTGCCGGAGTTGGGCGGGAACTGACGCCGAGGCCCGGGAGCCAGGCTTAACTCTTGGCCCCGGTGCGGGGAGAGAAGCGCGGCTTTTGTGTCTGGCGGCTCTGAGAGTGGCCCCGATCTACAGTGGCCAAGCCGGACTCAGCCGAGGGAGGTTGCGGCCTGGCCTCCCGCGGGAGAGGCGCTGCTGTCTGCGCCTTAAGGCGCCCGGTACAGTGGCCGCGGTTGTTGAGGCAGTCCCGGGCCATTCTCAGTGCAGAATAACTGTGTTCTTATTTCCCAGACTAACCTGGCCTCTCCGTCGTGTGCACGGCGATGGCCGCCCTTCTAGCAGTCTTGGCTTCCTCACGCTGGATGATCACCGCGGGGCCGTCGGGAGTGGGCCTAAGCTCTGGGTGCCTTGGGCTGCTCCTGGGCTGATGCCCTGGGCGCTAACGCCAGTTGGACCGTGCGGTCTTCAAAGAGCGCGCCTAAGCGGGCCTGAACCCAACCCCGCGGCTGCCGCTGCACTAGCTGACCTGTGGAAGTGTCAGTGCCCGCGCCCGCCTCATATTTGCTGCCACATCCCGAAGCTTAGGCCCGGAGCTGAATCCTTCGAGATCGCCTCCCAACTCGCCTCTGCCCCGCTGGCGCCTCGCGGGCCTCTGCGGAGTGGCCAGGCAGCTCCGGCCTTCGCCCAGTCGGGGCGGTGAGAACGTGTAAGGGAGGGCAGGGAGGTGTGTGGGGGTCAGTGGAGGAAATGAGCGAGTCCGCGGAGCTTCGTGTCTGTGCCCTTTGAAAGAGGCTCTCCTGATAAAAACCACAGTTGGGACTTAATGAGAAGCAGTTGGCCTGGCTCCTCTGATCCCAGCCAGACGGCGGCGGCCGCGCAGCGCCGTGAGCACCGCCCGGGACACAGGTACCTGGCCTGGCTCGACGCGCCGCGTTCGGCAGGACGCATCCTGCGGCTCAGCGTCCCTGCTGGGCACGATGGATCACAGACGGACAGCCGGGATCGCGACCGACCCCGGCGCCGAGCAAACTGCTGAGAGCGCTGGAGCAGAAAGAGCAGCGAGGAGGAATCTAGTGACCGCGACGGTGTCAACAACGAAATGCGTGGGGGAAACAACCCAAAAAGTGTAAACAACCAAAAAGAGGGAAAAGGAAATTCGATAAAACAACAGTGGAGAGAGGAAAGAGAGAAAGGTAAAAGGCGGTCAGCGAACTGGGCAGAACGGAAAGAAATGAACAACGAACGAAAAAAAAAGCGGAGGAGGATCGAAGGAAGAGGGTAAACGGAGAAGAAGGGAATGGACGAAAAGAGGAGCAGCAGACAACATGAAGTAAAAGAGGCACCCTAGAAGTGCAGGAAACAGCAGAATGGGAACAAGCAGGAGAGGGAAGTTAACCGTGCAAGTTGGGCAGAGGACAGACCGAACCAAAAGGAGGCGCGGCGGATGCGAGCCGAAACTGGGTAGAGCCCCCGGCCGCCAGTGGCCTCCCCGGTGCCCTAGCCGGAGCTCGGCTGGTGGGCGGGTGGCTTGCGTCCCT
The DNA here is from genome assembly GCF_023091745.1 of Budorcas taxicolor. Taxonomy (NCBI): domain Eukaryota; kingdom Metazoa; phylum Chordata; class Mammalia; order Artiodactyla; family Bovidae; genus Budorcas; species Budorcas taxicolor. The sequence continues at coordinate 33,737,871 of NC_068912.1, forward strand.
GCTGTAGAGACGGGCTGCTAGGGAGAGACGGCCCGGGGAATCCGGGCCGTGCAGTCTGGTTGGTGGGAAATGTTGGTCAAAAGGGAGAACCCACCTAATTTCTCGGCTTTTAAAATAACAAGCTCAGAGCGTTTCCAGTTTAGACCATGAGCGAGCAGCTGTGCCCCCTCTTTTGCGCGATCCCGGCGAGGCCCTTAATTGAGCGCTCGAAAGCCGGCGCACCGCGCTCCTCTCCAGCCCGTGGCCGCCGTTTGCGGAAAGCGCGCAGCCCGGGTCTGGACCGCGGTAGTGTCGGGGCAGTGCCAGCAGCCTTCGCGCCCTCAGCGCGTGGCTGCTCAGCGGGCCAGAGAAGTGCCTGGCCGTCCCCCACTGTTTTGCCGGGGCCCTTCCAGTCTGTCCTCTAGTTTGGCTTCTTGATCTCAAAACGCGCTCGCCGCCGCGGAAGCCTTGAGCCGGCTAACCCGGCTGGCCGCGCTTCCTGGGCCGGCCTCGGACTTAAGAAGAGTACCCAGTCGTCAGCCCCGCTAAGACTAGAGCAAGATTGGAAACCTCTCAGGAGAGCCCCAAGGCCCCACTGGGTGTTTCCAAACCGCGTGTACGTCTACACCGGCTTCGGATCTTCAGCCGAGCTGGGGAACCTCAGGCTTCAGAGACCTCTGCGGGTCTCTTGCGCAGGAGCACGCGGGGAGTAAGCTTTCCTGCGAAAGCTGAAAGCCGGAAAGCCGGCTAGCTGGTCCTGCGGCATCGTGGACGCCATCCATGGAGGACAGCGCGGCTCCCTATAGGCAGCCCGAGTTGTGCGGCTTCCAAGCAGCCATGGCTTCCAGTCAGTCGCTAGCAGGACCCGGGGTGGGAGAGTGCACTGGAGAGGAGGAAGTGAGGGACCGAGCTCTGCTGATGCTCTTCCTGACTCTTGTCGTTCAGGCCGACAGACTGGCTGTGCAGGCCACCCGGCACCTCAGTGCTGGGCTCCAGGCTTCCAGTCTCCAACAGGGGCACTACCCCCTTAATCTCCCGGTGGCCCCAGTAGGTACAAGTGACTCCTGTACAGAGCGCGTGCACACTTTGAATGTACTCCGGGCTTACAGTGCATCGTTCCCATGACAAGCTCAGACTACCGGCCTCTGTTCCCGCTCTGCCTTTCCTTGACCATTGCCCTCCATTTAGCCCATCTCCACCTCTTTTCTCTTCCGGGCCTTGCTTCTCAGGAGGCTGCTTGGTGTTCTGTGACGCAAGCCCCTGTCCCCAGAGGGAATTCTCTCGCCTCACGCTGGAGTCCTCCGGGCAGATGGAGGTTTCAGGGCAGTGGCACTGAGGAGGGGAGAAGTTCTGTGGTCGTCTGGGAGGGCTGCAGAATGGGCAGTCCCGGGAGGCCAGCAGAGGCCAGCCAGCTTGGCTCTTTTGGGGGGTAGCTATTCTGAGAAGGCTTGCTACATTTTCATCCCTGGTAGGTGGGTGGCTTAATGTCAAGAAGGCAAGTCCTGGAGCCCCAGGACTGATCCCTTCCAATCTGGGCATATCCTATCGAGACAGACACTGAGGGCCAGGTGAGAGCTGAGCAAGCCCTGGAGCTTTGGGGAGCCCTCTGCAGGGACATCAGAGCTCCTCTGACCCCCATCCCTGAGCCACCCTCACCCTTTTCTGCCTGGAGTCCAGCCATCCCTCCCTCTGAATCTGAGATACCAAGACCCCTCCCTCTCCACCCTGCAGTGTGTATGGTGCCCCTCCCAGTCCCCTTGGTCTTCCTGACCACTTAAAATTATCTGGTTCAAACTACCACTGAGTCGTCCTTCCTTAGGTCCTACCTGGTGGAACTACGACTAGAACCAAATGTATTGCCCAGGACTGAAGCAGTTTCCCCACCTGTGCTCCACCTGAATCGTGAATGAAGTGTCTGGGTTGTCACTAGGCCTAGCCCAAGGGCAGGCCCTACCTGACTCTTCCCAGCCTCCAGGACACATTCGTGAAGCATAGCTTTTTTCACAGCCTGGGGAGTCCTGGGAGGTCACTCACCACCTTCCAGCTATGGGGAGCAGGGAGGGGGTGAACCTCACCCCACTTGTCCTCCAGAAGGAGACAGGGACGCATCAGATCCAGAACTCCAGAACCCATCTCTTTGATCCTATCTCTCAGTCTTTTCTCTCCTGCCCCTCCCCACTTTAGTGAGCCAACACCAAGTCCTGGGAAAGAAACTGCCTCTTGGTGCCAGCTTCCTGGGCTTCCTGGGGGCCAAGCCCCCACTGGAGATGGGCCTGGGGCCAGGGAAGGGGCTGTGTGAATCAGTTGGGCGTCTGTGTGGCGTCGCTGCTGACATCCCAGAGGACTGTTGAGAAGAGATTTCATGGCGACGCTGCTGGGGGTCCTTGCCAGAGGGAGAGGGCGGGGTGATCAGGGTGACCTATTTTTCCACCATACTCCGTCGTGGTGGAGCTCCACCAAGCTTCCCAAATGAGGATGAGCACGTCAGAGTGGGGCTGCTGGTTAATCATGGGCAATGGGGGAGTCAGAGACTCCCGGGGAGTGGGGATAGAGGACAACAAGAACGATAGGCTCTGAGGCCATGCTGTTCCCCACTGTTCCCCACCTCCCCCTCTCCGAGAGTAGCCTGTCACCTGTCTCCTGCTCCCTAAGGCTGGAGCTGCAGTGCTTGCCCAAACATCAGTATCTTATGAAGAATCCGACAATCCCTCTTGAAGCTTCTTTGCCCTTTCTACCCCAGGACAGGAGGATTTGACACTGTCGCGAGACTGGGGGTTCAGAGAATAAGGCATCCTTGTCTGGTCCTGGAGCAGAGGCCTGGGCATGAGGGTACGGGAGCCAAGGCCTGCAGTCAGGGCTAAGGAGGCAGGGGCAGGGGCATCCCTACCCTCTCCTCCCACCCCTGGGCTTGGCCCTGCAGTGGCATCAATCCTGGCACCTCCACACCCTGTGGGATGCGCCACCACAGAGCGCTTCCCCGAAATGAACCCCCTCCGGCCCCAGCAGATCCGCCCAGACCACAGAGCACATGGTTCCCCAGGGCCCCCTCCCCAGCTGTAGGCTCAGCAGGCAGGCCTCCGAATGCCAGGCTCCCTTGAAGGGTGGCTGCTGGGAGGACGGAGGAAAGAGGAAGGGGGAGGCGGGGACTGAAGCGTCAACGTTCTTCCCCCTCCTTCCATTCCACCCACAAAACCCCCTGGTTCGGTTTCCATCCTCCTTTTTGTGTTTTCCATTGCAGCTGAGGAGAAGGCCTCCAAAGCTGCCAGCTTCCCCCAGCTGCCCCTGGACTGCCGAGGGGGCCCCCGAGACGGGACCTCTAACTTGCCAGGCTCCCCAGGCCCCTGCCTGGCCAGCCTGCGTGTCCCTCTGTCCCCGGGACTCCCCGACTCCATGGAGGTGGCCAAGAACAAGAGCAAGAAGCGCCGGAACCGCACGACCTTCAGCACGTTCCAGCTGGAGGAACTGGAGAAAGTCTTCCAGAAAACCCACTACCCTGATGTATATGCCCGGGAACAGCTGGCTCTGCGCACGGATCTGACCGAGGCCCGAGTACAGGTGAGGGCACCTCGGCCACAGGGCTCCCTGGCTGCCTTGACCACCTAGACCGTGAGCCAGGCCACACGGGGGCCAGGAAAGGTGGACGCTGGCACCACAGCATTGCCCTTCCCCACGCCTGCCCCTGTCAGCCCTCTTGGGCTCCCCTCCACGCCCAGCTCATCTGCAGCCACAGGCTCGCAGCTCAAGTTGAGGCTCCTGTATGGGATGAGGGTGACAGCCTCCTGGAGTCAAAAGACCTATGTGTGTCCTAACTTTGCCACTTACTAGCTGACCAGGTGACTTGGGGCATGTCACAGTCTTGGTTTCCCAATTTAGGAAAAGAGAATGATAGTACTACCACATGAGGAGGAGTATCTTGGAGGATCACAGGTGTGACAGCATTTTAGAAGATGTGAAATGCTAAACATGTCTCAGGGCCCCTCCCAGGGTAGCCGCCCAGAATGGGGAGGGTCCCTGCCCGGGGTCTCAGGATCAGTGGTGCTTAAAGTCAGCCTGAGCCAGTGACCTGTCTTGCCAATTCCCAGACCATGGCTGGGAGAGCCTGGCGGGAAGCCCCTGCCCACAGCAACAAACTCTTCCCAACAGAGATCAGGCCCTGGGGCTGGATGGAGCTGTCGCCAGCTTCACTTGGGTGGAGCCCAGCCTGTGTGGATGGGGCGGGAGGACAGAGGGATGCTGGGAAAGAGAGAAGGGAAGAGAGTCCATGTCCAAGGCGTGCTGGGAGTGAGAAAGAGCATGAAGGTGGTGAGCAGGAGGTGGGGACAGAAAAGGGGGCTTCAACACGAGTCTGGCCCAAGAGGAAGACGGTCATTGCTGCCTTACTGTGAACCTGCTTGATACGCAGCAGGCTCGCTGATGCCAAGCTGGAGGCCCCAGGAGAAGGGTTGGGTTTGGGCTTCCTGGGAAAGGCGAGGAGGTGACCTCTAAGCAAAGGAGATTCCCTGTCCCAGTGGACCCAGGGCAGAGCTCATGCTTATCACAGCCTGGGTGGGGGGCCCCTCCAGAGGGAGGGGGGGAGGGCCTGAGGCAGGGAATATGGGAACCAGCAGGCAGCCTATAAAGAGGCCAACTGCAGCCTAGCAGAGAATGCCCTTCAGTTGAATTCAACATAGGACTCTATTCTGCTGGGTCTTCCTGCTTCCATGTTCCTACCAGGTAGCCCCCAAAACAGACTTTCAGAACTGTTCCCCAGGGCTCCTCAGGGCATGGGACCATCAGGGTAAGAGGCCCAGCTTTCGAGATAACCCCAGATCACATAAGCTGTGGAAGTCCAAATGTCACATCTCCAGACAGCCCAGCAAGCCTCATTGGGGATCATGGCGGGGGATGCTCTGAATAGCTGCCCCCATGGAAGTGCTTTGGGGAGGCAGTACACACTTTCCCCACTGCCCTTCTAGGCCTTTTCAACCCTAAAGGGGTGGAGGGATGGCCACAGGCCCCCAGACCTAGTCCAGAAGCTTCCATGATGACTGAGGCCCAAGTGCAGTGATGCTTGAGAGGAGCATGACACCACCCATAGACCCCACCTCGTTGGGAGGAGTAAGGGGACCACCCACGGGACAGTGCAGGGGGCAGGTTCAGAGCTCAGAGGGGAGAGCGGGTGGTGACAGGGAAGAATTACAAGAAAAGTGATCAGCAAATCCAGGCTCCTCCATCTGTCTGCAGAGGTGGTTGTTGCTCAGTTGCTCAGTCATGTCCAACTCTTTGCACCCCCATGGACTGCAGGGGAGGGAGAGCAAATTAAGGAGCAAGGAGGAACCGGTAGTGGGCCCTCCCTAGCCTTGACCCAGGCCTGTTCTGGGATCTGCAACCTGGGTTAAGGGCCGGGAGTACGCCCAACTTCTTAGCTCTCTCGGGCCTTCCCTCCCTGAGTGAGAGGGGGTGTGGGGAGTGAGGGACTCAGGCAGGGTTACTTTCACACACATGCAACTCCTTTTGTTGTGGCTCCCAGCGGAATCCCTGGAAAGCAGGAGAATGTGCTTGGTTTGGTTTCGATAGTGCCGGTATCTAGCCTAGAGCTTGGCACGTGCACCGGCGCACACAGAGCACGGCCAGGTGACGAATCCAGCCAGCTACGTGGGCGGCACACAGGTGAGCCGCCCTCACCTGCCAGCGCGGTAACGAGTGGGGAAGAGCTTCCAAAACCGATGGCGGCAGTAGGGTGCGATGAGTATCATGAGAGCTATGCTGGGCTTTTCAGGAAACCCAGGAGAGGGTGCCCAGCTCAAAGCTATGTGTTGGGGGGGTGGGTAGCACAAGCTGGAGAAACCTAGGCACAGGCAGGAGGAGCCAGATAGCAGTGTTTCAGACGCAGCTGGGGTGAGAGGCCGCTAGGAAGAACTGAGTGTTGTTGCCTGACAGGAGACGAGGCTGTAGGGAGGGGCAGGGGTCAGTGCCAAGGGACCATGTTAAGGAGCTGGGCTTTAGGCTGTGGTCTTCAGGTTACCTTACTGCATTTCTCAGGTGCAGTCAGGTGCAGACATTGGGAAAGAGATAAGACTAGAAGCCCAACACGCGTACTCGCCCCAGGGCTCTGAGGCCACAGACCCCAACACTACCCTTACCAGACGCAGCCAGACTGGAGAACCAGTCTGACTCAGCCTGGGGAGCAGGGGAGGGCCCACAGGGCCAGTAAACCCTCTCTGGGTTTGGGCTTCTTTTAGGCCCCATCCCAGGCCCTGAGAATGATGTGAAATTGTAAGTTCCTGCAATTCAGAGTCACCAGCCTGGAGCCAGCTCCCCACCACTCACAGGAGGATACAGCCATCAGCTCTCTCCCCAGCGGGCTCCATGCCTCGTGGCTGCTTTGTCACCTTCTCAACCTCTCCCAACCTGTCCCCAGGTCTGGTTTCAGAACCGCAGAGCCAAGTGGCGGAAGCGTGAGCGTTATGGGAAGATCCAGGAGGGGCGGAACCCCTTCACGTCTGCCTATGACATCTCCATGCTGCCCCGAACCGACAGCCATCCCCAGGTGAGACCTCTCCCCACCCAGACTCAGGGCCTGGCAGTTCTGTGGGAAAGCCAGCCAGAGGGTAAGCTGTGGCCCCAGGGAGACCAGGAGCAGCCTTAGGGCTCCATGTGACTGTGGGTGAATCACTTCTTCCTCTGCGAGATGGGCTTTGACCAGTCTCATGAAGGATGTATGTAGAGCAGTTGGAAATCTCAGTTTGAGAAGTAACGGCAGGGGCCTTCTGAGATGTCACTGTGAGTGTTGGGGGGTAGGTTCTAGACCTGGGCCAAGAGGAAGCTCTCTCCAAAGCTTCTGGAGCCCTAAGGGCAAGAGAAGAGTCTCTAGGTTAGGGAGGCCCCTGGGCCTTCTGATTCATGGGCTTACTTCTTCTCTCTTTTCAGCTACAGAACTCCCTGTGGCCCAGTTCAGGGTCTGGGAGCCCTGGGGGTCCTTGCCTCATGAGCCCAGAGGGCGTCCCCTCCCCATGCATGTCTCCATACTCCCACCCTCATGGGAATGTGGCTGGCTTCATGGGGGTGCCAGCCTCTCCTGGAGCCCACCCTGGCATCTACTCCATCCATGGCTTCTCCCCCGCCCTAGGGGGCCACAGCTTTGAGCCTTCTCCGGATGGCGACTATAAGTCTCCAAGCCTCATCTCACTCAGGGTGAAGCCCAAGGAGCCGCCCAGCCTGCTGAACTGGACCACGTGATCTGTCTCGTGGACATGCAGACTTGAGCTGCCCAACCCCGTTTCTGCTCCCAGCTGCTCCTACCCCACCCTGGCCTGGATGCCAGAGAGGACGCACCTCTGCCTCCAAGCCCAGAAGGTTCCTGGAGGCCCCGGCAGAGCAGCTGGGACCCTCAGGCTTCCGCAGGGAACGAGCTACAGAATCTTTCCTGTTAGAATAAGGCAAGGCTGCCCAGGAGAAAGGGGGCTTCAAAGCAGGTAGGACTCTTCCTGCCACACACTGGGTCCCCTCCCCCAAACTCTGGGCAGGAGGGAAAAAGATACTGCCCTACTTCCTTCAGACTTCCTTCAAACTGTCAACCCTCCAGCTGAAACAACTGGCACCTCATTCAGGGAATGCAGGAAAATGGGAGGATGAAACAGGTTGAACTAGGCGTTCCTTGCCACTTAGAGGAGATCAGTCTCGTACAACCACGCAGATGGCCTACCACCACAGAGGGGTGTGCACCCAGGGCCTGGTGCTGACAAAGGCCTGGAAACTGGAGGTCAGTGTAGAAGGCGCCCCTTCTCCCCCCTCCGCCACCTCTCCTTGTGTCCTGTGGCCCCTCCTGCAACATGCTGTGGAGTCCTCTTCCCCTTCCAAGGGGCAGAAATTCCACCAGAAACACCAGTATTTGAATTCTCTTCCGTGAGATCAGGCCAGAGAAATGCCTTGGAAATCACAGGCTCCCTTGGTTTACTCATTGGATGTTGGTAAGAATAAAACAGATTTCCCCAGACTCAGCCCTTGAGATTCTAAACCCCACTTTGGTAAAGATACTTTTGTAAAAAAATGTGCTGCCCAGCATAATAATAAAGGTGGCAGTATTTTTTATACCAGGTGATTGTGTATCCTCAGGGTTTGGCACTTTGTTGCTCTAGGGCTGGTCTGTGCCTGGGGTCCAGGCAGGGATCCTAGAGGCTAGGGGGAAGATGAACCTGCAGCCAGCCCTCAAGGCCCATGCATGTCATGTCACCTGCCCAGGGTCCCTGTGGCTTCAGCTGGTACAGGAAAGCAAGGGGAAAAGCCTGGCTCTAGGGTTGCTGGGCTCATCTGGAAGGGAAAACCAGGGGTGGGAAGGGGAGTGAGAGAGCTGAAATAGCTTGTGGGTGAATGGACACTGGAGGGGAGATGGAAGTCTGGGGAACCCACTGAGGGTTCTGAGCTTCCCTGGGCAGGGACCCCAGAGTAGTGGGGGTGGGGCCATCCCCTGCTCCCAGACGCCCCAGGAACATGTCTGAGCTGTAGGGAGAGACGAAAGCCAGGACCCTTTCTTGTGGTTTCAGAGTATTACCCATTCTATCCTTCATCCCCGCTTTCTGCCTTATCTTCCTGGAAGGCAGGAAAAAAGCAGGCCCAGCCCTCCCATCCTCCCAGTAAACACAACCACATTGCTCAGAGCAGCTTGGCCTCAGCTAGCAGCCCAGCTCCCCCCATCCAGGGCCTCCTCCAGGCGCGGAGAAACCCAAGCACACAAAGACTCCAGTGGCCAGTGCCGTGCTTCTTCCCGAGGAGGGCGCAGATCCGTCAGATGGATGGATCTGCCTAGTCAGTGACAAGGCTTAATCACCCCCCGCCCCCGAGGACACCAGTGTCTTCCTTCTCGTCCCTTCACTTGAGGGCTTCGCTTCTGAGGCCCAGGTGTCCTGAGCCCATGTCCATCAGGAAGGGAAGAGCCTGGGCAGTAGGAAGAAGCTGTCCCAGCTACCACTGATGAGCAGCACCACCTTCACCCAGCGGGTCAAATATGAACTGGGGAGCAAACCCACCCTTCTACTTCCAGGGCTAAGAGCACTGCACTATAAGCTTCTTCACCTAAGCAGCAGCCAGCAAGATTTTGGACTGTCTCACAGAAGTCAGAGATGCAGAGAGAAAAATTAGTTCTGCAGATACTAAGTGCCCACTTGAGCCACGTCTTGTGCTGGCTGCCAGACACAGAGCGGTGGTCAAGAAAAACCACGACACCTCTCTCTCACAGCTCAGAAAGAGGGAAGAGGAAGGAGTCTGTGAGAGCAAAGGAAACAAGTGGGAAAGAGACAGAAAGAGAACACAAAGTCGAGTCAGAGATCAAGGCAGCAAGGGCGGGAGAGGCGGGCAGGGCCGCAGCGGGCCCTGTGCGGGAGGGAGGCCCTGGTGGGGGAGGGCACAGGGAGGCCGGAGACCAGCTGCTGGCCCCCATCCAGGGGCATCTGCCCACAGCTCATATTTTTCTGTCTAGTGACAGCCAAATGAAGAGAAAGCTAACTTTACAACCGCCCACTTCACACATAATGAATATGAATGGGCATCCCAGAGCCTGTTCCCTGGGATTATCTGTGAGTTGACGGGTTCTCCCACTGACTGGGCCATCCCAGCCGGCCTGTCCCCTGGCTGGGACTCGGGCAGCCCTTCCACCTGCTTCCCATTAGCTGTCCTCCCATCCTCCCCTCCTCCTCCTCCACACCCTAGGCGTCTCACCCCAAGACACAGCCCCCAGGTCTCCAGACGCCCCTGCCCCCAGCCTCACTCCTCAGCCTAGTCAAGGCCAGGTTGGGGGCTCTAGTTCACCCTTTGAGAAAAGGAGAAGGGAAGTGGCCCCACTTGGAATCTTGAGAGGAGCTAGGCTTGGGCTCCCTCTGCTAAGGCTCCTCTCCGCTCCTGTGGGTCCCACCCAGAGAAGCCCTAGATCTTGATCCTGGCAGGGGCTCAGACACCAGACCCGGAGAGGAGAGCCCTAGCTAGCATGCCCTTCAGTCTCAGCTTCCAGTCTCAATCCACCATCAGGAAATGCTTATTACAGCCATTCAGTCTTCAGCCCCAGGTGCTCCCAATCCTTTACACATCAGCCTGAATTATAACCCCAATGCACAGACCCTCTGTAGCCCCGGACAGGAACGGAGCCCAGCATCCTCAGGAACTGGGCATTTCCTATATGCAGCAGGGGGAGAACAGCCTCGGCCACCGGCTCATCCCTGCTGTGAGCACAAAGCATGCGCTCTGGGAGCCCTTGTTCCTGGTGCTGGAGCCCCCGCCTTCCCCTCAACAACTGAAGGCTCCCCTCGCCTTGCCCCTTGCCCAGCAGGAGGGCACTGGCTGGGAGCAACGGGCCCTGTGAGGCCCCCCAGACGTCTGTCTCCACCACATTACTGCTTCCACTTGCTTTTCCGGCCAGCTCTCCATCAACTGTGCGCTTCTCAAGGAAAGTAAGAGTGTGGTGTCTTGTTCACCTGGACACTCAGGACACCCAGACCTGGCTTCAAATGGCCAATCTGCCCAGAGCACTCTCTGTGGCCATGGTTAAGGCCTTTCCCCTCCCAGGCCAGCAGATGTAGGATTCACCTGCCCAAGCGTTACTGGCCCATGCAGCTTTGATATTGTGTGTTCATTCTGTATAGATATATAGGAGGATATTTAGACCTTTGCAAACCGAGAGAGAAAATGGCACCTTTGTTAAGGTGAAGCTTCAGAGGAGAGATTGGGGAAATAAAAAACCGGGAAAGAGGTCAAAGCCTCAGCTAGGTGGGTTCAGGGATCCAGGCTACATGGTGAAATAAGAATGTGAAAATTTATCTTACTCAAACTGCAGTCTCAAAATACACACTTGCTATTGATCCTAGTACAAAACAGCAGAGAATCCACAATGTACACATAAATTGTGTTGAATCCCCTTGTCCTGTGCAAGTTACTCTGTGGTAAAGGACAACTGCAGGGACCTTCCATCTCCTAGGCTGTGTGACTGACATATGGAGCACACCGCTGGCTCCACCAGGCTGCTCATAATCACGCTGGTGAGTCAAGGCCTGTCCTGGAAGCCCAGCTCTGGGCCTGGACTGAATCTCAATGGGCAGGTACTGAATGGGGAGCGAACAAAGGGGAGAATTCCCTCAGAATACACTTCCTTTATAAGTCAAGACCCCTTGGAGACTTAGAAAAACCCCATACATGGCCTATAAATAAGGAAACTTGAAGCAGTTCTGAAAAGGGAACACCCTTTCCCAGCATCAGAACATAAGATCCTCAGAAGCAGAGCCTCAAGATCAAGCAAGGTGGAGGCAGACGTATCCAGGGACCCGAAGGCCGGAGGCAGGCTCCAGGAGGCCTCACACTGACGCTGGGCACAAAGGTGCACCTTGCTGCTGCTTCAGCCACGTGGGCCTGCAGACCCTCTCTTTCCCAGGACTCCTGATGGTCTGCTTCCCCAGGCTCTGGGCACTTGAGTCTCCTCTCAGTCTCAAGCACCTGCCCAGTGAGGGCCCAGGAGAGTCCACCCCTTCTCCAACCTGGCCCCTCCTCTCCTAGTACTGGAATTGGTTTGGCTGAGGCCAGCTCAAGGGTGTGAGCCAGAGAAACCTGGGGCTCCTAGTGGAACTGTCTCTAGCCCAGGGGGGTGCAGACAACATCACTTCAGCAACCCTGAGCCCTGGGGCTGGAAGCCCTGGAGCAAAACCAGACTGACTGGGACAAGAACACTTGGGCTAAGTACCAACTCCCCCTCTGCTTCCCCCTCAGACGGGAAAAGTGGGCAGTTTGGCAGGGACAAGGGAGTGATCTATCAATGCTGGCAAGAAAATCCACTTTCTAGACCTGGAGGAGATGTTCAGGGGCCATGTTTCCTGTAGACAAGGCAATGGGCGTTGGTTTTGCTTCCTTTTAATGTAAACAGAATACACAAACACATTAAAAACCTCAACATGACACAAGAATACACACAGATTTATATATAGATATTTACAAACCTTGCACACCAGGAAAAGAAAATGGCCCCTCCGATTAAGGGAAGCTTCTTCTCCTCCCCTAACCCTATCCAAAACCAAAGTGCTGAGGCAGCTGCAGGAGCCTCTGCAATTGCTTCTGGATGAAACCTAGCAAGAGGCTGGAATGACATCAGAAACCCCCAGAGCAAGGCCAAGATTCCACTCTAATCCCAAGCCCTCCTTCTCTGGCAAGCTGACATGCCAAGGATTTGTGTCTCAGAAGAGGGAGCATGACCCCTGAAATTCAGACACGGTGCATTCCCAGCCCATTCCAGCCTTCGGTGGAATGACAAAGGAGCTGCAACCAACTATGTCCAAGAGAGGAGGGCAAGGAAGAGTGAAGGAAGAGAGGATCTCAAGCAGAGAGATGGCCACTCCCGAGCAGGACCCTGGGAATCAAAGAGAAGCCAGATCCAGACTTGCTCACCAGCCCAGCACTGGCTCGGAAGGGCACAGTAGGGATGTGCTGCCACCTGCAGGAGGAAGGGAGCACTGCAGCAAGGAACCAGGACAGCCTCTGGGGTACCTGGAGATCACCCCTTCTTTCATTTTCAGCCTCCCACCCAGGAGCCTCACTGCAGCAGCTCTTCCCAGGAAATGGGCTTGGAGAAGACCTCCCTTTCTAACCAGAGGTCATAGTTCATCTGGAAGTCCTCAGGGAGGTCCACCCGCTGGCCCAGGACACTTTGCAGGCAGTTATCCACAGGAAGAAAGTCGGGGTTGCTGTGGGCCCGGTCATAGCGCCGGGCGTTGAAGCGCTCAATGTTGGCACGGAGGGCACACTCCTCTGCCTGGAAGTCCCAAGGCCGGGCATCAAGATCTACGATGAAGCAGGAGGACATGCTATGTTGAGAGCCAAAGCCTTGCGGCAGCTCCCCTTGGGGTCACTGCAGCCCAGGGCCATGCGGGCCTGGGCTTGGCCAGTTCAATGTCAACCAATAGCAGGAAACCTCCAAGCCCAACCCTCAGGAAGACTTACAGGACTTCTTTCCTAGGTACACAGGAAAGGTCAGGTCAAAGGGGAAACGCCAGAGCTACGGAGAAAGAGGCTACACAGCAGTTCATGTGGGTCTGCTGAAGGAAAGCCAGGAGGACAGCACACTTCTCTGAAAGTCACATTTCCCCTGGCTCTCCCAGGTAAGAGGCAGGAACCTACAGATACCCACGTTTGCTTATTCTCTCAAATCCCTGACCGGGTGCTGTGGGCCACCTTGCCTCTACAAATTCAGGGCGTTGGGAGTGCAGATGCGGTCACGTGGCCCTGGTGCTGTGGTCAGGAAGTCTAAGGGTGCGGCAGCATGCTTGGGGATACCAGGAAGACCCACTCTGCCAGGGAGGCCAAGGCGGGAGGGGAGGAACATGTACAGAGGGCTATAGGGAGGCACCCTGCCAGGAGAGGGACAAAGTCTGGGGCAGGATGGCCAACGTGCTCAGAGCCCCAGGTGTGATGGAGGCTGGGCTGAGGAAGTGGACCAGATTACAGAGGACAGGGAGGGACCATGTGTGGGCCCTATGCGCTAAAAGTTTGGCTCTAATTCTTAGGGAAATCAGAAGTCAGAGAAGGATTACACTCAGAGAGATACCACCACCAGGTCTGGGTTTTATAAATATCACTAGGGCAGTCTGAGGCACTGATGAAGGGAAAGGAACCAGAGGCAGGGAGGCCATTAGGAGCTGCGAGAATTTCGGTGACCAGAACCAAGGCAGCTGCGGGGGTAAGAGAAAGGACAAGAGGTTGGATAAAGGCTTGTGACAATTCCTGGAAAGGGAAACCAGAGGCACAGAGAGGAGCAGGGATGACCACAGACAAGCCTGGTAGTCTCTCCAAGCCCTTCCTGGGCGTCCCACTCTGATGCTACAGAAGCAGGAGCGGGCACTTCCAGGTTGCTCGGAGGGAAACTTGAGAGCAAAGGAAGAGCTGTCACCGTCCCCCACTCCCTTCCCTCGCCTCACACGGAGCCTCACCGTTGCCATAGGCCCAGTCGTCGTTCAGCCGATGCCGCACCTTCTGGTAGATGGCAGACATGGTCTTCATGTTGCTCTTTCGCCACTGCCGTCCCAGATACTTGGTCTGCACCTTGAGCAGCTTCAGCACATACAGCTGCATCATGGCCTGTTTCACTTTCAGGGCCCGCTTCAAGATGGGGGCTGACTTGAACACCACCAGCATCTGGAAAGGGGCACGAGGGAGGCTGTGTTGAGTGCAGAAATAAACCCACTGCCGCCCCTCCGGGTTACAGGCAGGGTGACCAACTGTCGCAGTCTTCCTCAGACTAAAGAGTTTCTTGGGACATATGACTTCCACTAAAGTCTCCTGGCTAAAACTAGGCAAGTCCCAGGAAAACCTGGATGGTTGGTCACCCGAGTTATGGGTCATTCTGGAATCTGAAGAAAGCTATGGAGTCTATCACCCAAAGTATCCCTATGTGCAGGTACATACAATTCCAGGGGGTTAGTGGGCCTCCCCACCTGAGGCATCCACAGACTCAGAGTTGAGACGATTCTCAGAACCCTGGTTATGTTACCAGTGGAGATTAAGAGGCTATTCAAAATTCCTTCTATATTACATGTGAATTTGTGTCAGTGCTTGACTGCGCCTCTTCTAGCTTCCAGTTCAACTCATCAAGGAACCAGGGATCCACCTCAACATGTAAAGATGTGGCTACAGGAAAGTTAGGTGAGGAGGATGCGGCTGCTCCAGCAACCCTGGGCACTCCCTGCCCCCGCGTGAAGGGGACAGGACGGTGTGTGTCACTCTGCTTTAAGCTCCGGGACTCATGCCTGCTGGCTGTGCTGACTCACCATCGTCCTTGAGTGCTTCCATTTTGTCAGCTTGTTCAAGATCCGAAGCAGATTAATACAAGAAAAGAGGTTTCTCCAGCAAAACTGGTTATTGTCACCTGCTTCCTGCAGGGAAAACCCAGCAACCATCGTCTCCTGCACAGCTGCAGGCACCCCCAGTTTCCCAGGCCCTCCCATATATGACCTCAGCACTGCGGGTCACTCCACGTGGGCACCAGGAACTCTCTCCTCTCCTCAGCCCAGGGGCATGCCATCCCAGAAGCTGGCAGAGGGTAGGGGGTGCTCCCTAGAATCTTCCTGCAGGGAACGTGGAGCATGACATTGGGGGCTCTGGCCTCAGCCCCCGCTACCTGGGGCACCCAGGCTCCCTCAGAGCTGTGGCCCCAGAGTTCCAGCGTGGGGAGAAGGAAACAACTCGACCAGGTGAGCTCTGGGTCAGTAGCCCCTGAAGACCACAGTCCTGACAAAATTTCTAAATCCAAATGTTCCTACAAGGTCCCCTTCCTGGTCCTCCTATGCAATGTCAGTGCTTCAAAAGCCAGGCACTCAACAGTGAGCTGACCTGTGAAGACACCTTTCCCCCAGGTGAGGGGGCAGGCTCTCCAGTCCAGCCCTTACCCAGAGGAAGCACTGGGGCAGAGGCCAGCTACTCACCAGACTCTCGGCAGTCAGCTCTGGCAGCTCGTGCACCACACAGTGAGGGTAGTCCAGGACAGAGATGCTGCAGGGAGCAAGAGAACAAGGCACCCACCATGAGCAAGGGCTGGGGCCTGGCAGGACGGCCGCTGGCTCCTGGCTCTCCTCTCTGGCGTGCCGAAGCAGGAACAGCAAACTGCCTTGTCTGCGCTACCCTGACAGGGAAACGCCTGCTACGAGAGCACTCGTAAGACCCCTTTGTAGCCAGAGACAAGCTTGTAATCTTGTGAGGGGTGGAGAGAGCATGGTATCCCTCACAGCAATAAATCTGGGGCTGGTGCTCGATTTCTCAAGGCAATTAATTTACGCCAAACCCCTCCTGGAGACTGTGTCTGGCTAACAGCTCAGCTTGCGGTGTATCACAGTGACAAGCAGTCAGTGTCAAGTACAGCTGGCACCAGGTGACGGGGTGAGGTAGGAGCAGACAAGCCATCACAGTGCACATGGCCGAGCTCCTGGGAGCAGCAGGCAGCCCCGCCAGGCTCCTCAAAAGAATGGGGGACACAGAAGGACTGAGGGCAGTACTAGAGCCCAGGATGAGAACCCTCCCACCCAGGCACAGACAGACTGGGCCCCCTATGTCACCAGACTAGCCAGACTCAGGTATGACAAACTGGCATTTTCTATAGACCACGTCTCTTTCATCTTTGGGTCCTGACATCTGGCAGAGCACCAGCTTGTAGATGCTGACTGGGCTCAGTGGAAGAGGCCAGCTAGGAGCCCTGCCATCTGGCCATACCCACCCCTTCCTGATCCCTGGTCCTTATCACCTGTTCTTGGCAGTGATGTAGGACATAATGTTTTGATTGAAGAACTTTAGGATCAAAGGGATGCAGTTGGCAAACACCAGGTGCTGGGCCATGTACTCAAACTGAAAGCAACAGGAGAAAAAATAAGCATGCCCCTTATCCCCGGGACGGGGGAGCCTGCCGGGCTGCCGCCTATGGGGCCGCACAGAGTCGGACACTACTGGAGAGACTTAGCAGCAGCAGCAGTTGGGATCTCACCCTTTCTCTCGTGATAAAAAGCCTCGCGTGGAGGACTGTTTATCTGCACGTTTGCGCAGAGCTCAGGGAGGTTTGAAGGCCAAGCCTCTGTTCTTTGGGGCCGGAGGAGCGGCACTGCCCAAGGCCCTGGCCCGGTGGACAGAAGGAAGGGGCTGTAGATACCTGATAGACGTGGTTCAGCTTGAAGTGCTTCAGCAACAGCAGCAGGACGGCAGAAATGGCCTTAACGATGACCTCTTTGTGGCGGTTCACATCCACTCCCAGCTTCATGCTCTGCAGCACTGTGGTGCTAGAAGCACAACCCCGGGTGAGGCCCCAGCATGTGCAGCACCTCCTGCCTGGCGCTCCCAGGAGACAGGACTCCTGAGCCTTCTCGGGGCAGAGCTCCCACCCAACCCTCCACCCTAGGGACATCTCAGAGGTTAGGCCTGGCTCCTCCCACCCACCTCCCAAGCAATCTAGCTCAGTACACCTGACTTCTTCCTTCTGATGCCCCATATTCTTAGCCTATTTCCCTGCTTTTCCTCCAAAACTGAACTTCTCATCTCAAGATCTTCCTTAGGCTTCTGCCATCATACGTACTTGTGTTTCTCAGAGCATGTTCTGTTGGAATACCAGCATATTGAGATGGCTCTTGTTATGGGGAAAAGGGGTTCGGAGTCAGATAAATTTAGGAAGCATTTACTTAAATCAGTTTCTTAATTTAGGAGTTAAGTTCTTAATTAAGGAGTTAACTATAAATCTTTATAAGAGGAGATTTAATATTTGACTCTGGAATCCTTTTTCCAAGGACCATCAGATGCCCTGGCATTCTCTAACATCCCCTTTGGTGTTAGCCAACCCGCCTACTCCCTCACTGGCTGTCACCACTAGACTCAAGTGGCCAGCCCACCAGGGAGTTAGGCTCAGAGCTGGGCAGTCCTGGCAGGCAGGCAGGAGATCAGGTGCCCAGGTCCTTCTCAAAGTAGAACGTGATCTGAGTTTGTACTCTCAGATCAAAAACATGAGGTCAGGGCCTCAGGGAGGAAGAACCCCTAGAGATTTCACTATTACCCTGGGACGTTCAAAAATATTTTTCATGCCAGTTCACTGGTGAATAGTAAAGAATCTACACCCAGCTCCAATGGCTGATTTTTGTGCAGAAGCTAAAACTGTATGTCCTGAATGTCCTAATCACATAGCTTTCAAGGGAGCACTTGGGGAAATGTCAGACACAGCCCTATTCATTTAACAGAGGAGGAAGAGGAAGTGACGTCTCCAATTCACTCAGTTGCAGAGTTTACACTAGAATCCAGGCCAATTAGATGAAAGTGTCCCCACAAGCAGTAAAACTAATTATTTTACCCAGTACATTTTCTTTCTTCTAAACCAAGAATACCCTAAAGTTAATCTGCAGAGAAGCTGAGCTAATATAACAGCAGCAGCAGCAGCAACAACAAAACAAAGAACCACCACCACCCAGCAAACACATCCCCTTTCTGTATATCCTCAACACTCAAGACTTGATACTCACGGCATCTCCTCAGGCAGGACATCAGCTAGGATGTTGATTGAGTCTGTTTTGGCCTTTGAGGTGGGAGCTGCGGCCAGCAGGATCTTCAGTAGCGCTATCTGGCAAGGAGCAGACATTCACACAGCATGCTGAGAGGGCCCCAGGCAGCATAAACTCCTGAGAGGCGGTGCTTTTAGAGGTGCTTAGGGGGCAAAAGGAGGGGCTCAAGGACACCGGCGGCATGCTCTCAAGGCCTGTTGTGGGGCGGTGACCACATGGCAGGCAGAGCTCTCAGAGGTGCGCACTCACCATGTACTGTGGCAGGCTGGGGAGCAAGCCTTGGTAGAGAGTTTCTGCAGGGACCTGTTCAACTTCCTCTTCTCCCTTTCAACACAATGCATACAAGGGGCACTGATACAAAGCCTGTTACTGACAACGCTCTCCTGAGCCAGCCTGCTAGCTGGCTGGAGGAGAATCTCTAAGTATGGACGTAAACGACAATGCTAATAATGATCACAAACTTTTAATAACAAAATGTGCCAGATACTTCACTTGTAAAGACACAACGAATCCTTACTACAACTCTATGAAGAAAGTACTATTGTTATTTCCATTTAACAGGCTAGGAAGGGAAAGCAGAAGGAGATCGAGTACCTTGCCTAAGTCACCATCCACCAAGGGGTGGAGCTGGGATTGAGAGGTAGGTGGCGGGCCCAGAGTCTGTGCTCTTACCCCTGCACCCGACACGCAGCAGCCCTGCAGCGGGAGCCAGACTGGGAGCTATGTGAGGGCAGGCCAGGATACTCTGCAGCCTAGGCCTATACAGTGCTGGGAACGGCTGGGATCCTGTGAGCTGAGGAAGGCCCCCAACTCACCCCTGAGAGAGGAGAGCGGAGGTACTCCTCCTCCATCTGTGCCTGGACCTCTGCAATCGACGTGTACTTGTGCTGGAAAGAGAGGGAAAGAGATATTAGGGCAAACACCTCGCATTCTCTGGCCAAATGCCCACACCTGGGAAAGACCCCATGCAGTTTTCTTCAAACATCATCTTCTCAAAGAGGGCTAAGTCACCACAGAGATCCTGAACTAAAACCCCAACCCAAAATATTTTTCTAAGCGGGCACCTGTCTCTTAAAACCAGTATAAAGAAAGCACAGAACAGGTTAGGGGGAAACAGGCAAATTAAAGGAGAGGAGGGGACTTGCAGATAGCTACAGCTATAGGAGGAAACTTAAAAGCAGAATCAAGGACTCAAGTACTCAAGAAGCCTAGCTGCCTGAGGCCCACCTAGTACTACAAATTTCGAAAATATATGTCAAAAACATATGAACACTTATATTGCAGATACACTCTTACGGGACAGCCCTCTTCCTCACTGTGCTGTTTCCTCCCATTGGAGGGACACGTGTGTACCAAACACCCTGGTCTCTCCCCGCCGCCCCCCACTCACTCCTCCCCTTCCTGACTGGCCAGCATGGGAGGAGGAACAGGACAGTCTCGCTCAACCTCTTTCTCTTCTCTCTTAAGGAAAAAGAAAAGCCTGTGCACTCTTCTGCTCCTTGCCTAGGCTGAGCAGGGCTCCAGCCCTCTCTGGTCTGGGCAGGCGAGTCTGCCCAACTCTGGAAGGGAGGTGTCAGGACACCTCCTGCAGCTGTGCTCCGTATCACTCCATCGGCAACAAAGCTGGCATTTGAATCTCCACCTGCCTACTCCTCTAACTCAACTCCCTGAATTTGGGCAAGGAAAACGGAGGCTATTTCCTAGGCCCCTTAAAACGCCAACTGTCAGTTAGTATAATCTTTAATGGGTACCCCAGTAAGTACCCAATAAAAAACGCTCAGTTAAAATAAGTAAAACGCATGAAAACGTGTTTTCAAGGATACTGCCACTGTCCACCTATTACTCCCCCCCCGGTGCCCTCAGGCAGACAAAAGTCTAAAAAAGCTTCTCCCAATAGGATGGTCTCACTTTACTCACCTGGGACCAAACTAGGCCAAAAGCATACCTGAAGCCACCTACCTGTTTCAGAGTCTTAATGCTTTCGTGGATTGGCCTGGGCAGCCCCACCACTGTGTTCGTGTCACTGGAGAAGAACAAAGGCCCTGTGTTAGGTCTGGGTCCTCAAACACCTGAGGCTGGGAGGGTGACCTTCCCACTACCTTTCTTTAAAAGGCACTCAGATCATACTCACCTGCCGAGAGTATAACCTATGAACTTGCTGCGGCTGGACTCAAGGAACATCTCAATGTCTTTCTCTCTGCCAAAAGAAAAGACTGTGGCTTTCTTACAAGTTACCTCAAGGCATTATGGTTAATAAAACACAGAACGTCCAGAAATTGTGAAGTCAAAGGAAAAAGTCTCCCAAATTGTTTTTCTTCTTGAAAAAAAGAACTGAAACCTTCAGACTATTTTAAGGTCCTTTACAATGCTGTTGGATCAATACTCTGAAAATATACTAAGTGTAACTAATTTACTCATAAAATCAAGGTGCTACATCAAACTTAAAAGCGTACTTTATTCAAGCATACTTGATGTTAATAACAAGTCTGTCAACAGAATTTCTCAGATATTTATGAAATTTCCAATTACAGCTGTAAACTACTCATTTTTTCATATGAGTCATATTGTTCTGTCTCAGACCATTAGGCTAGCTTGCATTTTCTGATGACTTGTTCTGTATTCCCATCACAGATTACTGAAAACTGGGGCTTTACTTAGATCAATAAAATGACTTCTATATCCTTTCCCATGTTCATCTGTTTCTTAAGTCGATGCCCTTTCAAACAGATTACATTTATAAGCATACAGGAACCTTCAAATCCACAGATTCACACACATGTGTCTCAAACATCTTAATGATGGTTCTGAAGAAATTCTTCCTTAATCTATAATTTTCAAATATACACAACCCCTGGGAGAGTGGAGATGGGTTTACTTAAATGTCCTTGTTTTAATTTTTTTCGTATTTCCTTTTACTAGTATCACGTCTAACCAAGAGCTAATCTACGTTACTGATTTGAGAGCCACGTAGGAGCCTCTTTGTACCAGGCTAGCACCCTGACCCCCCAGGGCCAGCACTGAGCACTTCAAGAGAGGCTCATCGCAAGGCCAAGGACATCCTGGCCTTGCACAGGACCTCATGTGACAATTCAGGCCAGATGCCAGGCCTGAGGGAATGGTGACTCTGGTTTCAGGAGTGAAGAGCGTTCGGGAGGTCTGAGACGCACCTGACCTTGGGAGCCCACGGGAGCCCCTTCGGGCAGGTCAGCCTGTCGGTCTGGGGGTGCTGTGCTGGGGGAGGCATGACCTCATCCCGCTCAAGGGGGAACGTCTCCCCCTCCAGACTGCTGTCGTCGTCATTCTCCTCCTCCTCCTCTCGAGAGTCGTCGGCCTTGTAGGGGTCCCGCTCGTTGAAGGCATCCAAGTTGTCCTGCTTTATCAGTGCCTGAAAGCAGAGGGAAGGCAGGTCAGACAAGAGCCAACCAACGAACGAGAAAGGGGCACGGAGGCTGGAAAGACAATTACATAGAAAGGTGGTAGGAAGAGAGCCAGGAGCAGTGGGAAAAACCTGAGAGCAAGTCACGGTCTTGGGCCCAAGTGACACATCAGCTCTTGCCCCAGAGTCCCTCAGAAGTGCCACGTCCTAAGCGCCCACTAGATCCTGGCCCCTGGGCTCGGGACACAGTATCCCTGCCCTAAGGCATGCATACCGACTCGTTGATCAGAGGGGACCTGCAACAACCTAGGGCTCATCCAGGGACCATGCCACTGCACCTGTGCACCCCAAGAACCCTCAGGAGTCATGGGGACCTTGTCGCCCTCACCTTGTGCTCCCGACGGCCCCGTTTCTGCTGCTGCTCAATCAGGTCAGAGGCAGAGGCCGGGGGTGAGGCAGCCCTCATGTTGCGGATGACCTTGATGCTGTCCTCAGGCAGCGGGGGGAGCCCCAGGATGGCGCGCTTCTCGGCCTTCATGCTCTGAAGCTCCTCAAAGCCGCCCAGAGTGCACTGCATCAGACAGGTGTGGAGCCAGGTCAACATGTCCATAAGCCAGTCCCTGTCTGTGTCAGGCTCGAAAGCATCTGTGACACCACATCTTTACAGAGACCACACAACCTCTGAACAAGGGACTCGGCCCACCTCCAAGAGAAGCAAGTGACATCATCATGGGAGAGGGGAAAGGGGGTCAGGGAGGAGAGACACACAGGCTGACAAAGCCTGGTGCAGAAGCACACGTGGCTCTGTGTGGCCCACAGACTCATCAAGTAACAACAAAGCTGCCTGAAGAGCTTAACCCTTCAAGTTCCTAGAAAAGTAGGTGACACTCAAATGCTAGTCTTTCGAAGTTAAATTGGGAATACAATGCTGGATGATCAAATTAAGAAAACAAAACACACAAAAAACTTCATCTAAACATCCCCCTAGACGTAAAACCCCAGTAGAGCTCAATGATTTTAGGCTGCTTCATTTCATTGTTTCTGAGCAATTCAACTGCTTTCCACTCTGGCTTCAATGAGGTTTCACAGGCAACCAACAGGCTTCTGGCCAAGACGAAATGTGTAGACCACTCTAAAGGGGCCTAAACTCATTGAGCTCTGGCTCTGCAGAGTTGGCCCATTATGGAAGATGGGAAGGTGAGGCCCAGGGAGAACAAGAGTACAGACCACTTCCTCTGTTCTCCCAGCAAAAAGGACTCCTGGTTTGGCATGGGTCTGGCTACTGGGCATGGCCCCCAAGCCAAGGGTGATGGCCAGCCTGCTTTCCTGCACCCAATCCTTCCCTAGCTAGAAAAAAAGTAAGCTTTTACACCATACCCTGAGGCTAATGTAGGCTTAGGGCTCAACCTTTCTTCTTTCCAGTGACATCTGACTGAGGGGCCCCATTACACCAGCTTTAATCTTGCCTCAAATCATTTTACAAGCTCCAGGTTCAAGAGCAGCCTGTCTGGGGAGAAGGTGTTACATGGTTGCAGAAAACAGTTTCCAGAAACCATGGAACCAACCACCTATTCTGATTCAAACACCAAGTCCTCTTTGGCTGCTGTGAGCCCAAAGTGACACTTTTTTGTCCTTTCCTTCCAGGACCCTTCTTTCAGAGTTTTTTTTTCAACTAAAGCAGTTATGTATTCATATGATTCAATATCCAAAAGGATACACAGTGAAAGTCTCCCTCCACCCCTGTCCCCTAGCACCTGAGTTCCCCTTCAAGGAAGTGCTCACCAACACTGTCTTCCAGAGCAGCAAGAGAACCTTTTTCATGGGGAAGTGAGGCGCATGGCCACTGCAAAATTTGGTCACCATCCCAAACAGCATGATGGCAAATGGCTCATTGTTGTACAGCGGGGAACCTGGGGGACACCAAGGTATCAGGACCATCGGCAGCAACAGGACCCTCCCAAAGCCCTCCAGCCTCCATTCCCAGGAGGGCCTCCAGCCAGGGCCTCCAGCGTCCTACCCAGCTCAGCCCTGAAGGTCTGTCGCATCGTCCTCCACTCGGCCTTATCACCCTCACACTCCTGGTGAACAGTCTCCACAATCAGGTACATGATGTTGAGCAAGACCCTGGGAACAAGAGGCAGCTCATAAGGGGGCAGGATGGAGGAATCAAGGGAGCACCCCTTGCTTCCTCACATCCCACCTGACATGAAAAAGCCTGCACACAAAGGCTGGCTGGGGCGGGGGTGGAAGCAGGGGTGCAGGGACTGTAAGGTAGAAAAAACTGAAAACTCAGTCCCACAAAACACCTGTGATGTTTCCTTCTTTGTCCTTGGTGCTAAGGTTGGGACCAGACCTTCTATTCTGTGTTTCTAGGGTATGAGTGCTTACTCAAAGCAGTGCTTAATAAATGGCTACTGAATGGATATCCAGACATGGAGCAAGAATGGCCCAAAGCATTTACTACCCTAAGCTTCCTGGAATGAGAAAAACACAGAGGCAGGAGTGAGATGAGGAAGTGGGTATTGGATCAGACAAAGTAGAGGATGGTCAAGATGAGGACAAGCAAGTGTTTACCCCATGATGGAGAAGAAACAGTAGCGAGCAGGACGATGGCCAGGGACCCTAACTACAGTAGGGAATGCCACCAGCATCTAATCTGAAAACTTCCAAATTTACAAAAAGAGGTGGATTCTAATCCTCACAAAAACGGAAAGGTGATCTTGCTGTTTAGCAGCTGCTAACCTTTGGACACAGCCAGGAAACATCCTGATGTTGTCAGGACTAACCCCATGCAGATGGGCAAGCTGTGCATGAAAAGCACAGCTTGTACATGGCTGACACAAGGAGCCACATCACGTGCTTCATCCCAATACAAAAAGCCACTCCACCAAGCCTCTTGGCAGCAGCGTGGGTAGGAGGCCACACTTCTACTAAGTGGCTCCACCCTGGATTTCCTCTGGGGGTCTCATCCCAGGCCCACCCAGGGAGCCCTCGGTAGGGCCTGCTCAACATACACCGAGCCCATCACATCTGCAATTAGCGCGTGCAGAAGAACAGCACACACAGCGAGGAAACCCAGAGCGCCCGCCTCTGCCTGCCCTGCCCTCCTTCTCCGGCTATCGCTCAGGGAGCCCAGGGCGCTGCTCGCCTTACCTCAGGTCCGTGCTGTCAGCCAGAGAGATGGCTGGCTTCCTCACCGCACTGCTGCAGGCCGCACTGTTGCTGTGGGAGAGACGTGAGAGTCAGTGCCTTCCCCCAGGCAGCAAGAGAAGTGGTTCCCCCAGCAAGTGCTGCCCAACAAGGTGACAAAACCCTATGCGATGCACTTAGACTGCACAAGAGCCCACAGGACCCAGCGGGCAAAAACTCAGACCCTGAACCAGACTGCCAAGGCTGGAATCGTGGCTCTAACACTGCCTAGCCACGTGCCCTTGGACACTCAATTTCTCCATGCCATAGTTTCCTCATCTGCAAAATGGGGACGGTAACAGCAGCTAGGTCATTAATGAATTAGTATGTATAGTGTCCTTAGAACAATGCCTGGGACATGCAAGCACCCAAAGAGTGCTTTTACTATTGATGGTGTTTTCCTTAGATGAGCAACAGCTGGCCTGTCCACCAAACAAAGGACTAGTGGAGACAAAGGCTAGAGCAGGTACTGTTTGAACCCACGTGTCAGCCTGTGCCTGGTCTCCTGCTCAGGGGAAACTCAAGGCAGCGTGCAGGTTCACAATGAGAGACCTTTATTTTTTTCTGGAGGAACACTGTAGGCCTGGGCAGGAGCTGCACTGTCTAATGAGCTCTTTGGTATTAGC